>NC_090930.1:16241382-18741382 GCF_040938575.1 Ambystoma mexicanum | reverse complement strand
GCCTGGTTGGGAGGGGGGGGTGCTGCAAGGGAAGTGTCCTGTGGCACCCCTGCACCTACTCTCTGCACACACTGGTGGAGCCTGGTTGGGAGGGGGGGTGCTGCAAGGGAAGTGCCCTGTGGCACCCCCTGCACCTACTCTCTGCACACACTGGTGGAGCCTGGTTGGGAGGCGGGGTCCTGCAAGGGAAGTGTCCTGTGGCACCCCCTGCACCTACTCTCTGCACACACTGGTGGAGCCTGGTTGGGAGGGGGGGTGCTGCAAGGGAAGTGTCCTGTGGCACCCCCTGCACCTACTCTCTGCACACACTGGTGGAGCCTGGTTGGGAGGGGGGGGTGCTGCAAGGGAAGTGTCCTGTGGCACCCCCTGTACCTACTCTCTGCGCACACTGGTGGAGCCTGGTTGGGGGAGGGGGGGGGTGCTGCAAGGGAAGTGTCCTGTGGCACCCCCTGCACCTACTCTCTGCGCACACTGGTGGAGCCTGGTTGGGAGGGGGGTGCTGCAAAGGAAGTGTCCTGTGGCACCCCCTGCACCTACTCTCTGCGCACACTGGTGGAGCCTGGTTGGGGGAGGCGGGGTGCTGCAAGGGAAGTGTCCTGTGGCACCCCCTGCACCTACTCTCTGCACACACTGGTGGAGCCTGGTTGGGAGGGGGGGTGCTGCAAGGGAAGTGTCCTGTGGCACCCCCTGCACCTACTCTCTGCACACACTGGTGGAGCCTGGTTGGGAGGAGGGGTGCTGCAAGGGAAGTGTCCTGTGGCACCCCCTGCACCTACTCTCTGCACACACTGGTGGAGCCTGGTTGGGAGGGGGGGTGCTGCAAGGGAAGTGTCCTGTGGCACCCCCTGCACCTACTCTCTGCACACACTGGTGGAGCCTGGTTGGGAGGGGGGGTGCTGCAAGGGAAGTGTCCTGTGGCACCCCCTGCACCTACTCTCTGCACACACTGGTGGAGCCTGGTTGGGAGGGGGGAGGTGCTGCAAGGGAAGTGTCCTGTGGCACCCCCTGCACCTACTCTCTGCACACACTAGTGGAGCCTGGTTGGGGGAGGGGGGTGCTGCAAGGGAAGTGTCCTGTGGCACCCCCTGCACCTACTCTCTGCACACACTGGTGGAGCCTGGTTGGGAGGGGGGGGGGGTGCTGCAAGGGAAGGGCCCTGTGGCACCCCCTGCACCTACTCTCTGCACACACTGGTGGAGCCTGGTTGGGAGGGGGGGGTGCTGCAAGGGAAGTGCCCTGTGGCACCCCCTGCACCTACTCTCTGCACACACTGGTGGAGCCTGGTTGGGGGAGGGGGGGTGCTGCAAGGGAAGCTGTGGCACCCCCTGCACCTACTCTCTGCACACACTGGTGGAGCCTGGTTGGGGGAGGGGGGGTGCTGCAAGGGAAGTGCCCTGTACATACCCTGCACCTACTCTCTGCACACACTAGTGGAGCCTGGTTGGGAGGGGGGGGGGGTGCTGCAAGGGAAGTGTCCTCTGGCACACCCTGCACCTACTCTCTGCACACACTGGTGGAGCCTGGTTGGGGGAGGGGGGGTGCTGCAAGGGAAGTGTCCTGTGGCACCCCCTGCACACACTGGTGGAGCCTGGTTGGGAGGGGGGGTGCTGCAAGGGAAGTGCCCTGTGGCACACACTGCACCTACTCTCTGCACACAGTGGTGGAGCCTGGTTGGGAGGGGGGGTGCTGCAAGGGAAGTGTCCTGTGGCACCCCCTGCACCTACTCTCTGCACAGACTGGTGGAGCCTGGTTGGGGGAGGGTGGGGTGCTGCAAGGGAAGTGCCCTGTACACACCCTGCACCTACTCTCTGCGCACACTGGTGGAGCCTGGTTGGGAGGGGGGGGTGCTGCAAGGGAAGTGCCCTGTGGCACCCCCTGCACCTACTCTCTGCGCACACTGGTGGAGCCTGGTTGGGGGAGGGGGGGTGCTGCAAGGGAAGTGTCCTGTGGCACCCCCTGCAACTACTCTCTGCGCACACTGGTGGAGCCTGGTTGGGGGAGGGGGGGGTGCTGCAAGGGAAATGTCCTGTGGCACCCCCTGCACCTACTCTCTGCGCACACTGGTGGAGCCTGGTTGGGGGAGGGGGGGTGCTGCAAGGGAAGTGCCCTGTGCACACCCTGCACCTACTCTCTGCACACACTGGTGGAGCCTGGTTGGGAGGGGGGGTGGGGGGGGGGGGTGTGGCACCCCCTGCACCTACTCTCTGCACACACTGGTGGAGCCTGGTTGGGGGAGGGGGGGTGCTGCAAGGGAAGTGCCCTGTGGCACCCCCTGCACCTACTCTCTGCACACACTGGTGGAGCCTGGTTGGGGGAGGGGGGGTGCTGCAAGGGAAGTGCCCTGTACCCCTGTACACACCCTGCACCTACTCTCTGCACACACTGGTGGAGCCTGGTTGGGGGAGGGGGGGGGGGGGGACTGCTGCAAGGGAAGTGTCCTGTGGCACCCCCTGCACACACTGGTGGAGCCTGGTTGGGGGAGGGGGGGGGGGTGCTGCAAGGGAAGTGCCCTGTGGCTCCCCCTGCACCTACTCTCTGCACACACTGGTGGAGCCTGGTTGGGGGAGGGGGGGGGGGTGCTGCAAGGGAAGTGCCCTGTACACACCCTGCACCTACTCTCTGCACACGCTGGTGGAGCCTGGTTGGGAGGGGGGGGACTGCTGCAAGGGAAGTGTCCTGTGGCACCCCCTGCATCTACTCTCTGCACACGCTGGTGGAGCCTGGTTGGTGGAGGGGGGGGTGCTGCAAGGGAAGTGTCCTGTGGCACCCCCTGCACCTACTCTCTGCACACACTGGTGGAGCCTGGTTGGGAGGGGGGTGCTGCAAGGGAAGTGCCCTGTGGCACCCCCTGCACCTACTCTCTGCACACACTGGTGGAGCCTGGTTGGGGGGAGGGGGGGTGCTGCAAGGGAAGTGTCCTGTGGCACCCCCTGCACCAACTCTCTGCACACACTGGTGGAGCCTGGTTGGGAGGGGGGGTTGCTGCAAGGGAAGTGCCCTGTGGCACCCCCTGCACCTACTCTCTGCACACACTGGTGGAGCCTGGTTGGGAGGGGGGTTGCTGCAAGGGAAGTGCCCTGTGGCTCCCCCTGCACCTACTCTCTGCACACACTGGTGGAGCCTGGTTGGGGGAGGGGGGGGTGCTGCAAGGGAAGTGCCCTGTACACACCCTGCACACACTGGTGGAGCCTGGTTGGGAGGGGGGGTGCTGCAAGGGAAGTGCCCTGTGGCTCCCCCTACACCTACTCTCTGCACACACTGGTGGAGCCTGGTTGGGCGAGGGGGGGTGTTGCAAGGGAAGTGCCCTGTGGCACCCCCTGCACCTACTCTCTGCACACACTGGTGGAGCCTGGTTGGGGGAGGGGGGGGTGCTGCAAGGGAAGTGCCCTGTACACACCCTGCACCTACTACTCTTTGCACACACTGGTGGAGCCTGGTTGGGAGGGGGGGGGGACTGCTGCAAGGGAAGTGTCCTGTGGCACCCCCTGCACCTACTCTCTGCGCACACTGGTGGAGCCTGGTTGGGGGAGGGGGGGATGCTGCAAGGGAAGTGTCCTGTGGCACCCCCTGCACCTACTCTCTGCGCACACTGGTGGAGCCTGGTTGGGGGAGAGGGGGGTGCTGCAAGGGAAGTGTCCTGTGGCACCCCCTGCACCTACTCTCTGCACACACTGGTGGAGCCTGGTTGGGAGGGGGGGTCCTGCAAGGGAAGTGTCCTGTGGCACCCCCTGCACCTACTCTCTGCACACACTGGTGGAGCCTGGTTGGGGGGGTGCTGCAAGGGAAGTGTCCTGTGGCTCCCCCTGCACCTACTCTCTGCACACACTGGTAGAGCCTGGTTGGGGGAGGGGGGGCGTGCGGCAAGGGAAGTGCCCTGTGGCACCCCCTGCACACACTGGTGGAGCCTGGTTGGGAGGGGGGGATGCTGCAAGGGAAGTGCCCTGTGGCACCCCCTGCACCTACTCTCTGCACACACTGGTGGAGCCTGGTTGGGAGGGGGGGTGCTGCAAGGGAAGTGCCCTGTGGCTCCCCCTGCACCTACTCTCTGCACACACTGGTGGAGCCTGGTTGGGGGAGGGGGGGGTGCGGCAAGGGAAGTGCCCTGTGGCACCCCCTGCACACACTGGTGGAGCCTGGTTGGGGGAGGGGGGGGTGCTGCAAGGGAAGTGCCCTGTACACACCCTGCACACACTGGTGGAGCCTGGTTGGGAGGGGGGGGTGCTGCAAGGGAAGTGCCCTGTGGCTCCCCCTGCACCTACTCTCTGCACACACTGGTGGAGCCTGGTTGGGGGAGGGGGGGGTGCTCCAAGGGAAGTGCCCTGTGGCACCCCCTGCACCTACTCTCGGCACACACTGGTGGAGCCTGGTTGGGGGAGGGGGGGGGTGCTGCAAGGGAAGTGCCCTGTACACACCCTGCACACACTGGTGGAGCCTGGTTGGGAGGGGGGTGCTGCAAGGGAAGTGCCCTGTGGCTCCCCCTACACCTACTCTCTGCACACACTGGTGGAGCCTGGTTGGGGGAGGGGGGGTGTTGCAAGGGAAGTGCCCTGTGGCCCCCCCTGCACACACTGGTGGAGCCTGGTTGGGGGAGGGGGGGTGCTGCAAGGGAAGTGCCCTGTACACACCCTGCACCTACTACTCTTTGCACACACTGGTGGAGCCTGGTTGGGAGGGGGGGGCACTGCTGCAAGGGAAGTGTCCTGTGGCACCCCCTGCACCTACTCTCTGCGCACACTGGTGGAGCCTGGTTGGGGAGGGGGGGATGCTGCAAGGGAAGTGTCCTGTGGCACCCCCTGCACATACTCTCTGCGCACACTGGTGGAGCCTAGTTGGGAGGGGGGGTGCTGCAAGGGAAGTGCCCTGTGGCACCCCCTGCACCTACTCTCTGCGCACACTGGTGGAGCCTGGTTGGGGGAGAGGGGGGTGCTGCAAGGGAAGTGTCCTGTGGCACCCCCTGCACCTACTCTCTGCACACACTGGTGGAGCCTGGTTGGGAGGGGGGGGTGCTGCAAGGGAAGTGTCCTGTGGCACCCCCTGCACACACTGGTGGAGCCTGGTTGGGAGGGGGGGTGCTGCAAGGGAAGTGTCCTGTGGCACCCCCTGCACCTACTCTCTGCACACAATGGTGGAGCCTGGTTGGGAGGGGGGGTGCTGCAAGGGAAGTGTCCTATGGCACCCCCTGCACCTACTCTCTGCACACACTGGTGGAGCCTGGTTGGGGGGGGTGCTGCAAGGGAAGTGTCCTGTGGCACCCCCTGCACCTACTCTCTGCACACACTGGTGGAGCCTGGTTGGGAGGGGGGGGTGCTGCAAGGGGGGGTGCTGCAAGGGAAGTGTCCTGTGGCACCCCCTGCACCTACTCTCTGCACACACTGGTGGAGCCTGGTTGGGAGGGGGGGGGGGGGGTGCTGCAAGGGAAGTGTCCTGTGGCACCCCCTGCACCTACTCTCTGCACACACTGGTGGAGCCTGGTTGGGGGGGGGGTGCTGCAAGGGAATTGTCCTGTGGCACTCCCTGCACCTACTCTCTGCACATACTGGTGGAGCCTGGTTGGGAGGGGGGGGGTGCTGCAAGGGAAGTGTCCTGTGGCACCCCCTGCACCTACTCTCTGCACACACTGGTGGAGCCTGGTTGGAGGGGGGGGACTGCTGCAAGGGAAGTGTCCTGTGGCACCCCCTGCACCTACTCTCTGCACACACTGGTGGAGCCTGGTTGGGGGAGGGGGTGCTGCAAGGGAAGTGTCCTGTGGCACCCCCTGCACCTACTCTCTGCACACACTGGTGGAGCCTGGTTGGGAGGGGGGGTGCTGCAAGGGAAGTGTCCTGTGGCACCCCCTGCACCTACTCTCTGCACACACTGGTGGAGCCTGGTTGGAGGGGGGGACTGCTGCAAGGGAAGTGTCCTGTGGCACCCCCTGCACCTACTCTCTGCACACACTGGTGGAGCCTGGTTGGGGGAGGGGGTGCTGCAAGGGAAGTGTCCTGTGGCACCCCCTGCACCTACTCTCTGCACACACTGGTGGAGCCTGGTTGGGAGGGGGGGTGCTGCAAGGGAAGTGTCCTGTGGCACCCCCTGCACACACTGGTGGAGCCTGGTTGGGAGGGGGGGGTGCTGCAAGGGAAGTGTCCTGTGGCACCCCCTGCACCTACTCTCTGCACACACTGGTGGAGCCTGGTTGGGAGGGGGGTGCTGCAAGGGAAGTGTCCTATGGCACCCCCTGCACCTACTCTCTGCACACACTGGTGGAGCCTGGTTGGGGGGGGGTGCTGCAAGGGAAGTGTCCTGTGGCACCCCCTGCACCTACTCTCTGCACACACTGGTGGAGCCTGGTTGGGAGGGGGGGTGCTGCAAGGGGGGGTGCTGCAAGGGAAGTGTCCTGTGGCACCCCCTGCACCTACTCTCTGCACACACTGGTGGAGCCTGGTTGGGAGGGGGGGGGGGGTGCTGCAAGGGAAGTGTCCTGTGGCACCCCCTGCACCTACTCTCTGCACACACTGGTGGAGCCTGGTTGGGGGGGGGGGGTGCTGCAAGGGAATTGTCCTGTGGCACTCCCTGCACCTACTCTCTGCACATACTGGTGGAGCCTGGTTGGGAGGGGGGGGGGGGTGCTGCAAGGGAAGTGTCCTGTGGCACCCCCTGCACCTACTCTCTGCACACACTGGTGGAGCCTGGTTGGGAGGGGGGGGTGCTGCAAGGGAAGTGTCCTGTGGCACCCCCTGCACCTACTCTCTGCGCACACTGGTGGAGCCTGGTTGGGGGAGGGGGGGGGTGCTGCAAGGGAAGTGTCCTGTGGCACCCCCTGCACCTACTCTCTGCACACACTGGTGGAGCCTGGTTGGGGGAGGGGAGGGGGTGCTGCAAGGGAAGTGCCCTGTGGCAGCCCCTGCACCTACTCTCTGCACACACTGGTGGAGCCTGGTTGGGGGCGGGGGGGGGGTGCTGCAAGGGAAGTGCCCTGTGGCACCCCCTGCACCTACTCTGCACACACTGGTGGAGCCTGGTTGGAGGGGGGGGGACTGCTGCAAGGGAAGTGTCCTGTGGCACCCCCTGCACCTACTCTCTGCACACACTGGTGGAGCCTGGTTGGGGGAGGGGGTGCTGCAAGGGAAGTGTCCTGTGGCACCCCCTGCACCTACTCTCTGCACACACTGGTGGAGCCTGGTTGGGAGGGGGGGTGCTGCAAGGGAAGTGTCCTGTGGCACCCCCTGCACCTACTCTCTGCACACACTGGTGGAGCCTGGTTGGGGGAGGGGGGGGGTGCTGCAAGGGAAGTGCCCTGTGCCCACCCTGCACCTACTCTCGGCACACACTGGTGGAGCCTGGTTGGGGGAGGGGGGGGTGCTGCAAGGGAAGTGTCCTGTGGCACCCCCTGCACCTACTCTCTGCACACACTGGTGGAGCCTGGTTGGGGGAGGGGGGGTGCTGCAAGGGAAGTGCCCTGTGGCACCCCCTGCACCTACTCTCTGCACACACTGGTGGAGCCTGGTTGGGGGAGGGGGGGGGGGTTGCTGCAAGGGAAGTGCCCTGTGGCACCCCCTGCACCTACTCTCTGCACACACTGGTGGAGCCTGGTTGGGGGAGGGGGGTGCTGCAAGGGAAGTGTCCTGTGGCACCCCCTGCACCTACTCTCTGCACACACTGGTGGAGCCTGGTTGGGGGAGGGGGGGTGCTGCAAGGGAAGTGCCCTGTGGTACCCCCTGCACCTACTCTCTGCACACACTGGTGGAGCCTGGTTGGGAGGGGGGGGGGGGGACTGCTGCAAGGAAAGTGTCCTGTGGCACCCCCTGCACCTACTCTCTGCACACACTGGTGGAGCCTGGTTGGGAGGGGGGGGGGGGGACTGCTGCAAGGAAAGTGTCCTGTGGCACCCCCTGCACCTACTCTCTGCACACACTGGTGGAGCCTGGTTGGGGGAGGGGGGTGGGGTGCTGCAAGGGAAGTGTCCTGTGGCACCCCCTGCACCTACTCTCTGCACACACTGGTGGAGCCTGGTTGGGGGAGGGGGGGTGCTGCAAGGGAAGTGTCCTGTGGCACCCCCTGCACCTACTCTCTGCACACACTGGTGGAGCCTGGTTGGGGGAGGGGGGTGCTGCAAGGGAAGTGTCCTGTGGCACCCCCTGCACCTACTCTCTGCACACACTGGTGGAGCCTGGTTGGGAGGGGGGGTGCTGCAAGGGAAGTGCCCTGTGGCACCCCCTGCAACTACTCTCTGCACACACTGGTGGAGTCTGGTTGGGAGGGGGGTGCTGCAAGGGAAGTGTCCTGTGGCACCCCCTGCACCTACTCTCTGCACACACTGGTGGAGCCTGGTTGGGGGAGGGGGGGTGCTGCAAGGGAAGTGCCCTGTGGCACCCCCTGCACCTACTCTCTGCACACACTGGTGGAGCCTGGTTGGGAGGGGGGGTTGCTGCAAGGGAAGTGCCCTGTGGCACCCCCTGCACCTACTCTCTGCACACACTGCTGGAGCCTAGTTGGGGGAGGAGGGGGTGCTGCAAGGGAAGTGTCCTGTGGCACCCCCTGCACCTACTCTCTGCGCACACTGGTGGAGCCTGGTTGGGGGAGGGGGGGGTGCTGCAAGGGAAGTGTCCTGTGGCACCCCCTGCACCTACTCTCTGCACACACTGGTGGAGCCTGGTTGGGAGGGGGGGGGTGCTGCAAGGGAAGTGCCCTGTACACACCCTGCACCTACTCTCTGCACACACTGGTGGAGCCTGGTTGGGGGAGGGGGGTGGGTGCTGCAAGGGAAGTGTCCTGTGGCACCCCCTGCACCTACTCTCTGCACACACTGGTGGAGCCTGGTTGGGGGGGGGTGCTGCAAGGGAAGTGTCCTGTGGCACCCCCTGCACACACTGGTGGAGCCTGGTTGGGAGGGGGGGGTGCTGCAAGGGAAGTGTCCTGTGGCACCCCCTGCACCTACTCTCTGCACACACTGGTGGAGCCTGGTTGGGGGAGGGGGGGGGGACTGCTGCAAGGGAAGTGTCCTGTGGCACCCCCTGCACCTACTCTCTGCACACACTGGTGGAGCCTGGTTGGGAGGGGGGGGGTGCTGCAAGGGAAGTGTCCTGTGGCACCCCCTGCACCTACTCTCTGCACACACTGGTGGAGCCTGGTTGGGGGAGGGGGGGGACTGCTGCAAGGGAAGTGTCCTGTGGCACCCCCTGCACACACTGGTGGAGCCTGGTTGGGAGGGGGGGTGCTGCAAGGGAAGTGTCCTGTGGCACCCCCTGCACCTACTCTCTGCACACACTGGTGGAGTCTGGTTGGGAGGGGGGGTGCTGCAAGGGAAGTGGCCTGTGGCACCCCCTGCACCTACTCTCTGCACACACTGGTGGAGCCTGGTTGGGGGAGGGGGGGGGGTGCTGCAAGGGAAGTGTCCTGTGGCACCCCCTGCACCTACTCTCTGCACACACTGGTGGAGCCTGGTTGGGAGGGGGGGTGCTGCAAGGGAAGTGCCCTGTGGCTCCCCCTGCACCTACTCTCTGCACACACTGGTGGAGCCTGGTTGGGGGAGGGGGGGGTGCGGCAAGGGAAGTGCCCTGTGGCACCCCCTGCACACACTGGTGGAGCCTGGTTGGGGGAGGGGGGGGTGCTGCAAGGGAAGTGCCCTGTACACACCCTGCACACACTGGTGGAGCCTGGTTGGGAGGGGGGGGTGCTGCAAGGGAAGTGCCCTGTGGCTCCCCCTGCACCTACTCTCTGCACACACTGGTGGAGCCTGGTTGGGGGAGGGGGGGGTGCTCCAAGGGAAGTGCCCTGTGGCACCCCCTGCACCTACTCTCGGCACACACTGGTGGAGCCTGGTTGGGGGAGGGGGGGGGGTGCTGCAAGGGAAGTGCCCTGTACACACCCTGCACACACTGGTGGAGCCTGGTTGGGAGGGGGGTGCTGCAAGGGAAGTGCCCTGTGGCTCCCCCTACACCTACTCTCTGCACACACTGGTGGAGCCTGGTTGGGGGAGGGGGGTGTTGCAAGGGAAGTGCCCTGTGGCACCCCCTGCACCTACTCTCTGCACACACTGGTGGAGCCTGGTTGGGGGAGGGGGGGTGCTGCAAGGGAAGTGCCCTGTACACACCCTGCACCTACTACTCTTTGCACACACTGGTGGAGCCTGGTTGGGAGGGGGGGGGCACTGCTGCAAGGGAAGTGTCCTGTGGCTCCCCCTGCACCTACTCTCTGCGCACACTGGTGGAGCCTAGTTGGGAGGGGGGGGTGCTGCAAGGGAAGTGCCCTGTGGCACCCCCTGCACCTACTCTCTGCGCACACTGGTGGAGCCTGGTTGGGGGAGAGGGGGGTGCTGCAAGGGAAGTGTCCTGTGGCACCCCCTGCACCTACTCTCTGCACACACTGGTGGAGCCTGGTTGGGAGGGGGGGGTGCTGCAAGGGAAGTGTCCTGTGGCACCCCCTGCACACACTGGTGGAGCCTGGTTGGGAGGGGGGGTGCTGCAAGGGAAGTGTCCTGTGGCACCCCCTGCACCTACTCTCTGCACACAATGGTGGAGCCTGGTTGGGAGGGGGGGGTGCTGCAAGGGAAGTGTCCTATGGCACCCCCTGCACCTACTCTCTGCACACACTGGTGGAGCCTGGTTGGAGGGGGGGGGACTGCTGCAAGGGAAGTGTCCTGTGGCACCCCCTGCACCTACTCTCTGCACACACTGGTGGAGCCTGGTTGGGAGGGGGGGGTGCTGCAAGGGAAGTGTCCTGTGGCACCCCCTGCACACACTGGTGGAGCCTGGTTGGGAGGGGGGGTGCTGCAAGGGAAGTGTCCTGTGGCACCCCCTGCACCTACTCTCTGCACACAATGGTGGAGCCTGGTTGGGAGGGGGGGGTGCTGCAAGGGAAGTGTCCTATGGCACCCCCTGCACCTACTCTCTGCACACACTGGTGGAGCCTGGTTGGAGGGGGGGGACTGCTGCAAGGGAAGTGTCCTGTGGCACCCCCTGCACCTACTCTCTGCACACACTGGTGGAGCCTGGTTGGGAGGGGGGGGTGCTGCAAGGGAAGTGTCCTGTGGCACCCCCTGCACACACTGGTGGAGCCTGGTTGGGAGGGGGGGTGCTGCAAGGGAAGTGTCCTGTGGCACCCCCTGCACCTACTCTCTGCACACAATGGTGGAGCCTGGTTGGGAGGGGGGGGTGCTGCAAGGGAAGTGTCCTATGGCACTCCCTGCACCTACTCTCTGCACATACTGGTGGAGCCTGGTTGGGAGGGGGGGGGGGGTGCTGCAAGGGAAGTGTCCTGTGGCACCCCCTGCACCTACTCTCTGCACACACTGGTGGAGCCTGGTTGGAGGGGGGGGACTGCTGCAAGGGAAGTGTCCTGTGGCACCCCCTGCACCTACTCTCTGCACACACTGGTGGAGCCTGGTTGGGGGAGGGGGTGCTGCAAGGGAAGTGTCCTGTGGCACCCCCTGCACCTACTCTCTGCACACACTGGTGGAGCCTGGTTGGGAGGGGGGGTGCTGCAAGGGAAGTGTCCTGTGGCACCCCCTGCACACACTGGTGGAGCCTGGTTGGGAGGGGGGGGTGCTGCAAGGGAAGTGTCCTGTGGCACCCCCTGCACCTACTCTCTGCACACACTGGTGGAGCCTGGTTGGGAGGGGGGGTGCTGCAAGGGAAGTGTCCTATGGCACCCCCTGCACCTACTCTCTGCACACACTGGTGGAGCCTGGTTGGGGGGGGGGGTGCTGCAAGGGAAGTGTCCTGTGGCACCCCCTGCACCTACTCTCTGCACACACTGGTGGAGCCTGGTTGGGAGGGGGGGTGCTGCAAGGGGGGGTGCTGCAAGGGAAGTGTCCTGTGGCACCCCCTGCACCTACTCTCTGCACACACTGGTGGAGCCTGGTTGGGAGGGGGGGGGTGCTGCAAGGGAAGTGTCCTGTGGCACCCCCTGCACCTACTCTCTGCACACACTGGTGGCGCCTGGTTGGGGGGGGGGGTGCTGCAAGGGAATTGTCCTGTGGCACTCCCTGCACCTACTCTCTGCACATACTGGTGGAGCCTGGTTGGGAGGGGGGGGGGTGCTGCAAGGGAAGTGTCCTGTGGCACCCCCTGCACCTACTCTCTGCACACACTGGTGGAGCCTGGTTGGGAGGGGGGGTGCTGCAAGGGAAGTGTCCTGTGGCACCCCCTGCACCTACTCTCTGCGCACACTGGTGGAGCCTGGTTGGGGGAGGGGGGGTGCTGCAAGGGAAGTGTCCTGTGGCACCCCCTGCACCTACTCTCTGCACACACTGGTGGAGCCTGGTTGGGGGAGGGGAGGGGGTGCTGCAAGGGAAGTGCCCTGTGGCAGCCCCTGCACCTACTCTCTGCACACACTGGTGGAGCCTGGTTGGGGGCGGGGGGGGGGTGCTGCAAGGGAAGTGCCCTGTGGCACCCCCTGCACCTACTCTGCACACACTGGTGGAGCCTGGTTGGAGGGGGGGGGACTGCTGCAAGGGAAGTGTCCTGTGGCACCCCCTGCACCTACTCTCTGCACACACTGGTGGAGCCTGGTTGGGGGAGGGGGTGCTGCAAGGGAAGTGTCCTGTGGCACTCCCTGCACCTACTCTCTGCACACACTGGTGGAGCCTGGTTGGGAGGGGGGGTGCTGCAAGGGAAGTGTCCTGTGGCACCCCCTGCACCTACTCTCTGCACACACTGGTGGAGCCTGGTTGGGGGAGGGGGGGGGGTGCTGCAAGGGAAGTGCCCTGTGCCCACCCTGCACCTACTCTCTGCACACACTGGTGGAGCCTGGTTGGGGGAGGGGGGGTGCTGCAAGGGAAGTGCCCTGTGGCACCCCCTGCACCTACTCTCTGCACACACTGGTGGAGCCTGGTTGGGGGAGGGGGGGGGGGTTGCTGCAAGGGAAGTGCCCTGTGGCACCCCCTGCACCTACTCTCTGCACACACTGGTGGAGCCTGGTTGGGGGAGGGGGGTGCTGCAAGGGAAGTGTCCTGTGGCACCCCCTGCACCTACTCTCTGCACACACTGGTGGAGCCTGGTTGGGGGAGGGGGGGTGCTGCAAGGGAAGTGCCCTGTGGTACCCCCTGCACCTACTCTCTGCACACACTGGTGGAGCCTGGTTGGGAGGGGGGGACTGCTGCAAGGAAAGTGTCCTGTGGCACCCCCTGCACCTACTCTCTGCACACACTGGTGGAGCCTGGTTGGGAGGGGGGGGGACTGCTGCAAGGAAAGTGTCCTGTGGCACCCCCTGCACCTACTCTCTGCACACACTGGTGGAGCCTGGTTGGGGGAGGGGGGGTGGGGTGCTGCAAGGGAAGTGTCCTGTGGCACCCCCTGCACCTACTCTCTGCACACACTGGTGGAGCCTGGTTGGGGGAGGGGGGGTGCTGCAAGGGAAGTGTCCTGTGGCACCCCCTGCACCTACTCTCTGCACACACTGGTGGAGCCTGGTTGGGGGAGGGGGGTGCTGCAAGGGAAGTGTCCTGTGGCACCCCCTGCACCTACTCTCTGCACACACTGGTGGAGCCTGGTTGGGAGGGGGGGTGCTGCAAGGGAAGTGCCCTGTGGCACCCCCTGCAACTACTCTCTGCACACACTGGTGGAGTCTGGTTGGGAGGGGGGTGCTGCAAGGGAAGTGTCCTGTGGCACCCCCTGCACCTACTCTCTGCACACACTGGTGGAGCCTGGTTGGGGGAGGGGGGGTGCTGCAAGGGAAGTGTCCTGTGGCACCCCCTGCACCTACTCTCTGCACACACTGGTGGAGTCTGGTTGGGAGGGGGGGTGCTGCAAGGGAAGTGCCCTGTGGCACCCCCTGCACCTACTCTCTGCACACACTGGTGGAGCCTGGTTGGGGGAGGGGGGGTGCTGCAAGGGAAGTGTCCTGTGGCACCCCCTGCACCTACTCTCTGCACACACTGGTGGAGTCTGGTTGGGAGGGGGGGTGCTGCAAGGGAAGTGCCCTGTGGCACCCCCTGCACCTACTCTCTGCACACACTGGTGGAGCCTGGTTGGGAGGGGGGGGGTGCTGCAAGGGAAGTGCCCTGTGGCACCCCCTGCACCTACTCTCTGCACACACTGGTGGAGCCTGGTTGGGAGGGGGGGTTGCTGCAAGGGAAGTGCCCTGTGGCACCCCCTGCACCTACTCTCTGCACACACTGCTGGAGCCTAGTTGGGGGAGGAGGGGGTGCTGCAAGGGAAGTGTCCTGTGGCACCCCCTGCACCTACTCTCTGCGCACACTGGTGGAGCCTGGTTGGGGGAGGGGGGGGTGCTGCAAGGGAAGTGTCCTGTGGCACCCCCTGCACCTACTCTCTGCACACACTGGTGGAGCCTGGTTGGGAGGGGGGGGGTGCTGCAAGGGAAGTGCCCTGTACACACCCTGCACCTACTCTCTGCACACACTGGTGGAGCCTGGTTGGGGGAGGGGGGTGGGTGCTGCAAGGGAAGTGTCCTGTGGCACCCCCTGCACCTACTCTCTGCACACACTGGTGGAGCCTGGTTGGGAGGGGGGGGTTCTGCAAGGGAAGTGTCCTGTGGCACCCCCTGCACACACTGGTGGAGCCTGGTTGGGAGGGGGGGTGCTGCAAGGGAAGTGTCCTGTGGCACCCCCTGCACCTACTCTCTGCACACACTGGTGGAGCCTGGTTGGGGGAGGGGGGGGGACTGCTGCAAGGGAAGTGTCCTGTGGCACCCCCTGCACCTACTCTCTGCACACACTGGTGGAGCCTGGTTGGGAGGGGGGGTGCTGCAAGGGAAGTGTCCTGTGGCACCCCCTGCACCTACTCTCTGCACACACTGTGGAGCCTGGTTGGGGGAGGGGGGGGGACTGCTGCAAGGGAAGTGTCCTGTGGCACCCCCTGCACCTACTCTGCACACACTGGTGGAGCCTGGTTGGGAGGGGGGGGTGCTGCAAGGGAAGTGTCCTGTGGCACCCCCTGCACCTACTCTCTGCACACACTGGTGGAGTCTGGTTGGGAGGGGGGGTGCTGCAAGGGAAGTGGCCTGTGGCACCCCCTGCACCTACTCTCTGCACACACTGGTGGAGCCTGGTTGGGGGAGGGGGGGGTGCTGCAAGGGAAGTGTCCTGTGGCACCCCCTGCACCTACTCTCTGCACACACTGGTGGAGCCTGGTTGGGAGGGGGGGTGCTGCAAGGGAAGTGTCCTGTGGCACCCCCTGCACCTACTCTCTGCACACACTGGTGGAGTCTGGTTGGGAGGGGGGGGTGCTGCAAGGGAAGTGCCCTGTGGCACCCCCTGCACCTACTCTCTGCACACACTGGTGGAGCCTGGTTGGGAGGGGGGGTGCTGCAAGGGAAGTGCCCTGTGGCACCCCCTGCAACTACTCTCTGCACACACTGGTGGAGTCTGGTTGGGAGGGGGGTGCTGCAAGGGAAGTGTCCTGTGGCACCCCCTGCACCTACTCTCTGCACACACTGGTGGAGCCTGGTTGGGGGAGGGGGGGTGCTGCAAGGGAAGTGTCCTGTGGCACCCCCTGCACCTACTCTCTGCACACACTGGTGGAGTCTGGTTGGGAGGGGGGGTGCTGCAAGGGAAGTGCCCTGTGGCACCCCCTGCACCTACTCTCTGCACACACTGGTGGAGCCTGGTTGGGGGAGGGGGGGTGCTGCAAGGGAAGTGTCCTGTGGCACCCCCTGCACCTACTCTCTGCACACACTGGTGGAGTTTGGTTGGGAGGGGGGGTGCTGCAAGGGAAGTGCCCTGTGGCACCCCCTGCACCTACTCTCTGCACACACTGGTGGAGCCTGGTTGGGAGGGGGGGTGCTGCAAGGGAAGTGCCCTGTGGCACCCCCTGCACCTACTCTCTGCACACACTGGTGGAGCCTGGTTGGGAGGGGGGGTGCTGCAAGGGAAGTGCCCTGTGGCTCCCCCTGCACCTACTCTCTGCACACACTGGTGGAGCCTGGTTGGGAGGGGGGGTGCTGCAAGCGAAGTGCCCTGTGGCACCCCCTGCACCTACTCTCTGCACACACTGGTGGAGCCTGGTTGGGAGGGGGGGGTGCTGCAAGGGAAGTGTCCTGTGGCACCCCCTGCACCTACTCTCTGCACACACTGGTGGAGCCTGGTTGGGAGGGGGGGTGCTGCAAGGGAAGTGCCCTGTGGCACCCCCTGCACCTACTCTGCACACACTGGTGGAGCCTGGTTGGGGGAGGGGGGGGTGCTGCAAGGGAAGTGCCCTGTGGCACCCCCTGCACCTACTCTCTGCACACACTGGTGGAGCCTGGTTGGGGGAGGGGGGGTGCTGCAAGGGAAGTGCCCTGTGGCACCCCCTGCACCTACTCTCTGCACACACTGGTGGAGCCTGGTTGGGGGAGGGGGGGTGCTGCAAGGGAAGTGTCCTGTGGCACCCCCTGCACCTACTCTCTGCACACACTGGTGGAGTCTGGTTGGGAGGGGGGGGTGCTGCAAGGGAAGTGTCCTGTGGCACCCCCTGCACCTACTCTCTGCACACACTGGTGGAGTCTGGTTGGGAGGGGGGGTGCTGCAAGGGAAGTGCCCTGTGGCACCCCCTGCACCTACTCTCTGCACACACTGGTGGAGCCTGGTTGGGGGAGGGGGGGTGCTGCAAGGGAAGTGTCCTGTGGCACCCCCTGCACCTACTCTCTGCACACACTGGTGGAGTCTGGTTGGGAGGGGGGGGTGCTGCAAGGGAAGTGCCCTGTGGCACCCCCTGCACCTACTCTCTGCACACACTGGTGGAGCCTGGTTGGGAGGGGGGGTGCTGCAAGGGAAGTGCCCTGTGGCACCCCCTGCACCTACTCTCTGCACACACTGGTGGAGCCTGGTTGGGAGGGGGGGTGCTGCAAGGGAAGTGCCCTGTGGCTCCCCCTGCACCTACTCTCTGCACACACTGGTGGAGCCTGGTTGGGAGGGGGGGTGCTGCAAGCGAAGTGCCCTGTGGCACCCCCTGCACCTACTCTCTGCACACACTGGTGGAGCCTGGTTGGGAGGGGGGGGGTGCTGCAAGGGAAGTGTCCTGTGGCACCCCCTGCACCTACTCTCTGCACACACTGGTGGAGCCTGGTTGGGAGGGGGGGTGCTGCAAGGGAAGTGCCCTGTGGCACCCCCTGCACCTACTCTCTGCACACACTGGTGGAGCCTGGTTGGGGGAGGGGGGGGGTGCTGCAAGGGAAGTGTCCTGTGGCACCCCCTGCACCTACTCCCTGCACACACTGGTGGAGCCTGGTTGGGGGAGGGGGGGTGCTGCAAGGGAAGTGTCCTGTGGCACCCCCTGCACCTACTCTCTGCACACACTGGTGGAGTCTGGTTGGGAGGGGGGGGTGCTGCAAGGGAAGTGCCCTGTGGCACCCCCTGCACCTACTCTCTGCACACACTGGTGGAGCCTGGTTGGGAGGGGGGGTGCTGCAAGGGAAGTGCCCTGTGGCACCCCCTGCACCTACTCTCTGCACACACTGGTGGAGCCTGGTTGGGAGGGGGGGTCCTGCAAGGGAAGTGCCCTGTGGCTCCCCCTGCACCTACTCTCTGCACACACTGGTGGAGCCTGGTTGGGAGGGGGGGGTGCTGCAAGGGAAGTGCCCTGTGGCACCCCCTGCACCTACTCTCTGCACACACTGGTGGAGCCTGGTTGGGAGGGGGGGGGGGTGCTGCAAGGGAAGTGTCCTGTGGCACCCCCTGCACCTACTCTCTGCACACACTGGTGGAGCCTGGTTGGGGGAGGGGGGGGTGCTGCAAGGGAAGTGTCCTGTGGCACCCCCTGCACCTACTCTCTGCACACACTGGTGGAGCCTGGTTGGGGGAGGGGGGGTGCTGCAAGGGAAGTGTCCTGTGGCACCCCCTGCACCTACTCTCTGCACACACTGGTGGAGCCTGGTTGGGAGGGGGGGGGTTCTGCAAGGGAAGTGTCCTGTGGCACCCCCTGTACCTACTCTCTGCACACACTGGTGGAGCCTGGTTGGGGGAGGGGGGGGTGCTGCAAGGGAAGTGTCCTGTGGCACCCCCTGCACCTACTCTCTGCACACACTGGTGGAGCCTGGTTGGGAGGGGGGTGCGGCAAGGGAAGTGCCCTGTGGCACCCCCTGCACCTACTCTTTGCACACACTGGTGGAGCCTGGTTGGGGGGGGGTGCTGCAAGGGAAGTGCCCTGTGGCACCCCCTGCACCTACTCTCTGCACACACTGGTGGAGCCTGGTTGGGAGGGGGGGTGCTGCAAGGGAAGTGTCCTGTGGCACCCCCTGCACCTACTCTCTGCACACACTGGTGGAGCCTGGTTGGGAGGGGGGGTGCTGCAAGGGAAGTGTCCTGTACACACCCTGCACCTACTCTCTGCACACACTGGTGGAGCCTGGTTGGGAGGGGGGGTGCTGCAAGGGAAGTGTCCTGTGGCACCCCCTGCACCTACTCTCTGCACACACTGGTGGAGCCTGGTTGGGGGAGGGGGGGGTGCTGCAAGGGAAGTGCCCTGTGGCACCCCCTGCACCTACTCTCTGCACACACTGGTGGAGCCTGGTTGGGGGAGGGGGGGTGCTGCAAGGGAAGTGCCCTGTGGCACCCCCTGCACCTACTCTCTGCACACACTGGTGGAGCCTGGTTGGGGGAGGGGGGGGTGCTGCAAGGGAAGTGCCCTGTGGCACCCCCTGCACCTACTCTCTGCACACACTGGTGGAGCCTGGTTGGGGGAGGGGGGGGTGCTGCAAGGGAAGTGCCCTGTGGCACCCCCTGCACCTACTCTCTGCACACACTGGTGGAGCCTGGTTAGGGGAGGGGGGAGGTGCTGCAAGGGAAGTGCCCTGTACACACCCTGCACCTACTCTCTGCACACACTGGTAGAGCCTGGTTGGGAGGGGGAGTGCTGCAAGGGAAGTGTCCTGTGGCACCCCCTGCACCTACTCTCTGCACACACTGGTGGAGCCTGGTTGGGGGAGGGGGGGGTGCTGCAAGGGAAGTGCCCTGTGGCACCCCCTGCACCTACTCTCCGCACACACCGGTGGAGCCTGGTTGGGGGAGGGGGGGTGCTGCAAGGGAAGTGTCCTGTGGCACCCCCTGCACCTACTCTCCGCACACACTGGTGGAGCCTGGTTGGGAGGGGGGGGTGCTGCAAGGGAAGTGTCCTGTGGCACCCCCTGCACCTACTCTCCGCACACACTGGTGGAGCCTGGTTGGGAGGGGGGGTGCTGCAAGGGAAGTGTCCTGTGGCACCCCCTGCACCTACTCTCTGCACACACTGGTGGAGCCTGGTTGGGGGGGGGTGCTGCAAGGGAAGTGCCCTGTGGCACCCCCTGCACCTACACTCTGCGCACACTGGTGGAGCCTGATTGGGAGGGTGGGGGTGCTGCAAGGGAAGTGCCCTGTGGCACCCCCTGCACCTACTCTCTGCGCACACTGGTGGAGCCTGGTTGGGGGAGGGGGGGTGCTGCAAGGGAAGTGCCCTGTGGCACCCCCTGCACCTACTCTCTGCGCACACTGGTGGAGCCTGGTTGGGAGAGGGGGGGGTGCTGCAAGGGAAGTGTCCTGTGGCACCCCCTGCACCTACTCTCTGCGCACACTGGTGGAGCCTGGTTGGGAGAGGGGGGGGTGCTGCAAGGGAAGTGTCCTGTGGCACCCCCTGCACCTACTCTCTGCGCACACTGGTGGAGCCTGGTTGGGAGGGGGGGTGCTGCAAGGGAAGTGTCCTGTGGCACCCCCTGCACCTACTCTCTGCACACACTGGTGGAGCCTGGTTGGGGGAGGGGGGGTGCTGCAAGGGAAGTGTCCTGTGGCACCCCCTGCACCTACTCTCTGCACACACTGGTGGAGCCTGGTTGGGGGGGGGGGTGCTGCTGGTTGGGGGAGGGGGGGTGCTGCAAGGGAAGTGTCCTGTGGCACCCCCTGCACCTGCTCTCTGCACACACTGGTGGAGCCTGGTTGGGGGGGGGGGTGCTGCAAGGGAAGTGCCCTGTGGCACCCCCTGCACCTACTCTCTGCACACACTGGTGGAGCCTGGTTGGGAGGGGGGGTGCTGCAAGGGAAGTGTCCTGTGGCACCCCCTGACCTACTCTCTGCACACACTGGTGGAGCCTGGTTGGGGGGGGAGGGGGGTGCTGCAAGGGAAGTGTCCTGTGGCACCCCCTGCACCTACTCTCTGCACACACTGGTGGAGCCTGGTTGGGGGGTGGGGGGGGTGCTGCTGGTTGGGGGAGGGGGGGTGCTGCAAGGGAAGTGTCCTGTGGCACCCCCTGCACCTACTCTCTGCACACACTGGTGGAGCCTGGTTGGGAGGGGGGGTGCTGCAAGGGAAGTGCCCTGTGGCACCCCCTGCACCTACTCTCTGCACACACTGGTGGAGCCTGGTTGGGAGGGGGGGTGCTGCAAGGGAAGTGCCCTGTGGCACCCCCTGCACCTACTCTCTGCACACACTGGTGGAGCCTGGTTGGGAGGGGGGTGCTGCAAGGGAAGTGCCCTGTGGCACCCCCTGCACCTACTCTCTGCACACACTGGTGGAGCCTGGTTGGGAGGGGGGGTGCTGCAAGGGAAGTTTCCTGTGGCACCCCCTGCACCTACTCTCTGCGCACACTGGTGGAGCCTGGTTGGGAGGGGGGGTGCTGCAAGGGAAGTGTCCTGTGGCACCCCCTGCACCTACTCTCTGCACACACTGGTGGAGCCTGGTTGGGGGAGGGGGGGGGTGCTGCAAGGGAAGTGTCCTGTGGCACCCCCTGCACCTACTCTCTGCACACACTGGTGGAGCCTGGTTGGGGGGGTGGGGGGGTTCTGCTGGTTGGGGGAGGGGGGGTGCTGCAAGGGAAGTGTCCTGTGGCACCCCCTGCACCTACTCTCTGCACACACTGGTGGAGCCTGGTTGGGGGGGGGGTGCTGCAAGGGAAGTGCCCTGTGGCACCCCCTGCACCTACTCTCTGCACACACTGGTGGAGCCTGGTTGGGAGGGGGGGGGTGCTGCAAGGGATGTGTCCTGTGGCACCCCCTGCACCTACTCTCTGCACACACTGGTGGAGCCTGGTTGGGAGGGGGGGGTGCTGCAAGGGAAGTGTCCTGTGGCACCCCCTGCACCTACTCTCTGCACACACTGGTGGAGCCTGGTTGGGGGAGGGGGGGGTGCTGCAAGGGAAGTGTCCTGTGGCACCCCCTGCACCTACTCTCTGCACACACTGGTGGAGCCTGGTTGGGGGAGGGGGGTGCTGCAAGGGAAGTGTCCTGTGGCACCCCCTGCACCTACTCTCTGCACACACTGGTGGAGCCTGGTTGGGGGAGGGGGGGTGCTGCAAGGGAAGTGTCCTGTGGCACCCCCTGCACCTACTCTCTGCACACACTGGTGGAGCCTGGTTGGGAGGGGGGGTTCTGCAAGGGAAGTGTCCTGTGGCACCCCCTGCACCTACTCTCTGCACACACTGGTGGAGCCTGGTTGGGGGAGGGGGGGTGCTTCAAGGGAAGTGTCCTGTGGCACCCCCTGCACCTACTCTCTGCACACACTGGTGGAGCCTGGTTGGGAGGGGGGGGGGTGCGGCAAGGGAAGTGCCCTGTGGCACCCCCTGCACCTACTCTCTGCACACACTGGTGGAGCCTGGTTGGGAGGGGGGGTGCTGCAAGGGAAGTGCCCTGTGGCACCCCCTGCACCTACTCTCTGCACACACTGGTGGAGCCTGGTTGGGGGAGGGGGGGTGCTGCAAGGGAAGTGCCCTGTGGCACCCCCTGCACATACTCTCTGCACACACTGGTGGAGCCTGGTTGGGAGGGGGGGTGCTGCAAGGGAAGTGCCCTGTGGCACCCCCTGCACCTACTCTCTGCACACACTGGTGGAGCCTGGTTGGGGGAGGGGGGGTGCTGCAAGGGAAGTGTCCTGTGGCACCCCCTGCACCTACTCTCTGCACACACTGGTGGAGCCTGGTTGGGGGAGGGGGGGGTGCTGCAAGGGAAGTGTCCTGTGGCACCCCCTGCACCTACTCTCTGCACACACTGGTGGAGCCTGGTTGGGGGAGGGGGGTGCTGCAAGGGAAGTGCCCTGTGGCACCCCCTGCACCTACTCTCTGCACACACTGGTGGAGCCTGGTTGGGGGAGGGGGGGTGCTGCAAGGGAAGTGTCCTGTGGCACCCCCTGCACCTACTCTCTGCACACACTGGTGGAGCCTGGTTGGGGGAGGGGGGGTGCTGCAAGGGAAGTGTCCTGTGGCACCCCCTGCACCTACTCTCTGCACACACTGGTGGAGCCTGGTTGGGAGGGGGGGGGTTCTGCAAGGAAATGTCCTGTGGCACCCCCTGCACCTACTCTCTGCACACACTGGTGGAGCCTGGTTGGGGGAGGGGGGGTGCTGCAAGGGAAGTGTCCTGTGGCACCCCCTGCACCTACTCTCTGCACACACTGGTGGAGCCTGGTTGGGAGGGGGGGGTGCGGCAAGGGAAGTGCCCTGTGGCACCCCCTGCACCTACTCTCTGCACACACTGGTGGAGCCTGGTTGGGAGGGGGGGGTGCTGCAAGGGAAGTGCCCTGTGGCACCCCCTGCACCTACTCTCTGCACACACTGGTGGAGCCTGGTTGGGGGAGGGGGGGTGCTGCAAGGGAAGTGCCCTGTGGCACCCCCTGCACCTACTCTCTGCACACACTGGTGGAGCCTGGTTGGGAGGGGGGGGTGCTGCAAGGGAAGTGTCCTGTGGCACCCCCTGCACCTACTCTCTGCACACACTGGTGGAGCCTGGTTGGGGGAGGGGGGGTGCTGCAAGGGAAGTGTCCTGTGGCACCCCCTGCACCTACTCTCTGCACACACTGGTGGAGCCTGGTTGGGGGGGGTGCTGCTGCAAGGGAAGTGCCCTGTGGCACCCCCTGCACCTACTCTCTGCGCACACTGGTGGAGCCTGGTTGGGAGGGGGGGGGTGCTGCAAGGGAAGTGCCCTGTGGCACCCCCTGCACCTACTCTCTGCGCACACTGGTGGAGCCTGGTTGGGAGGGGGGGTCCTGCAAGGGAAGTGTCCTGTGGCACCCCCTGCACCTACTCTCTGCGCACACTGGTGGAGCCTGGTTGGGGGAGGGGGGTGCTGCAAGGGAAGTGTCCTGTGGCACCCCCTGCACCTACTCCCTGCGCACACTGGTGGAGCCTGGTTGGGGGAGGGGGGGTGCTGCAAGGGAAGTGTCCTGTGGCACCCCCTGCACCTACTCTCTGCACACACTGGTGGAGCCTGGTTGGGAGGGGGGGGTGCTGCAAGGGAAGTGTCCTGTGGCACCCCCTGCACCTACTCTCTGCGCACACTGGTGGAGCCTGGTTGGGAGGGGGGGTGCTGCAAGGGAAGTGTCCTGTGGCACCCCCTGCACCTACTCTCTGCGCACACTGGTGGAGCCTGGTTGGGAGGGGGGGGTGCTGCAAGGGAAGTGCCCTGTGGCACCCCCTGCACCTACTCTCTGCGCACGCTGCTGGAGTCTGGTTGGGGGAGGGGGGGGTGCTGCAAGGGAAGTGTCCTGTGGCACCCCCTGCACCTACTCTCTGCACACGCTGGTGGAGCCTGGTTGGGGGAGGGGGGGTGCTGCAAGGGAAGTGTCCTGTGGCACCCCCTGCATCTACTCTCTGCACACGCTGGTGGAGCCTGGTTGGGGGAGGGGGGGGTGCTGCAAGGGAAGTGCCCTGTGGCACCCCCTGCACCTACTCTCTGCACACACTGGTGGAGCTTGGTTGGGGGAGGGGGGGGTGCTGCAAGGGAAGTGCCTTGTACACCCCCTGCAACTACTCTCTGCACACACTGGTGGAGCCTGGTTGGGGGAGGGGGGGGGTGCTGCAAGGGAAGTGTCCTGTGGCACCCCCTGCACCTACTCTCTGCACACACTGGTGGAGCCTGGTTGGGAGGGGGGGTGCTGCAAGGGAAGTGCCCTGTGGCACCCCCTGCACCTACTCTCTGCACACACTGGTGGACCCTGGTTGGGGGGTAGGGGGGGTGCTGCAAGGGAAGTGCCCTGTGGCACCCCTGCACCTACTCTCTGCACACACTGGTGGAGCCTGGTTGGGGGGTAGGGGGGGTGCTGCAAGGGAAGTGTCCTGTGGCACCCCCTGCACCTACTCTCTGCACACACTGGTGGAGCCTGGTTGGGGGAGGGGGGGGGTGCTGCAAGGGAAGTGTCCTGTGGCACCCCCTGCACCTACTCTCTGCACACACTGGTGGAGCCTGGTTGGGGGGGTAGGGGGGTGCTGCAAGGGAAGTGTCCTGTGGCACCCCCTGCACCAACTCTCTGCACACGCTGGTGGAGCCTGGTTGGGGGAGGGGGGGGTGCTGCAAGGGAAGTGCCCTGTACACCCCCTGCACCTACTCTCTGCACACGCTGGTGGAGCCTGGTTGGGGGAGGGGGGGTGCTGCAAGGGAAGTGTCCTGTGGCACCCCCTGCATCTACTCTCTGCACACACTGGTGGAGCCTGGTTGGGGGAGGGGGGGGGGTGCTGCAAGGGAAGTGCCCTGTGGCACCCCCTGCACCTACTCTCTGCACACACTGGTGGAGCCTGGTTGGGTGGGGGGGGTGCTGCAAGGGAAGTGTCCTGTGGCACCCCCTGCATCTACTCTCTGCACACACTGGTGGAGCCTGGTTGGGAGGGGGGGTGCTGCAAGGGAAGTGTCCTGTGGCACCCCCTGCACCTACTCTCTGCGCACACTGGTGGAGCCTGGTTGGGAGGGGGGGTGCTGCAAGGGAAGTGTCCTGTGGCACCCCCTGCACCTACTCTCTGCGCACACTGGTGGAGCCTGGTTGGGGGAGGGGGGGGTGCTGCAAGGGAAATGCCCTGTGGCACCCCCTGCACCTACTCTCTGCACACACTGGTGGAGCCTGGTTGGGAGGGGGGGTGCTGCAAGGGAAGTGCCCTGTGGCACCCCCTGCACCTACTCTCTGCACACACTGGTGGAGCCTGGTTGGGGGAGGGGGGGTGCTGCAAGGGAAGTGTCCTGTGGCACCCCCTGCACCTACTCTCTGCACACACTGGTGGAGCCTGGTTGGGGGAGGGGGGGGGGTGCTGCAAGGGAAGTGCCCTGTGGCACCCCCTGCACCTACTCTCTGCACACACTGGTGGAGCCTGGTTGGGAGGGGGGGTGCTGCAAGGGAAGTGCCCTGTGGCACCCCCTGCACCTACTCTCTGCACACACTGGTGGAGCCTGGTTGGGGGAGGGGGGTGCTGCAAGGGAAGTGTCCTGTGGCACCCCCTGCACCTACTCTCTGCACACACTGGTGGAGCCTGGTTGGGAGGGGGGGTGCTGCAAGGGAAGTGTCCTGTGGCACCCCCTGCACCTACTCTCTGCACACACTGGTGGAGCCTAGTTGGGAGGGGGGGGTGCTGCAAGGGAAGTGCCCTGTGGCACCCCCTGCACCTACTCTCTGCGCACACTGGTGGAGCCTGGTTGGGGGAGAGGGGGGTGCTGCAAGGGAAGTGTCCTGTGGCACCCCCTGCACCTACTCTCTGCACACACTGGTGGAGCCTGGTTGGGAGGGGGGGGTGCTGCAAGGGAAGTGTCCTGTGGCACCCCCTGCACACACTGGTGGAGCCTGGTTGGGAGGGGGGGTGCTGCAAGGGAAGTGTCCTGTGGCACCCCCTGCACCTACTCTCTGCACACAATGGTGGAGCCTGGTTGGGAGGGGGGGTGCTGCAAGGGAAGTGTCCTATGGCACCCCCTGCACCTACTCTCTGCACACACTGGTGGAGCCTGGTTGGGGGGGTGCTGCAAGGGAAGTGTCCTGTGGCACCCCCTGCACCTACTCTCTGCACACACTGGTGGAGCCTGGTTGGGAGGGGGGGGTGCTGCAAGGGGGGGTGCTGCAAGGGAAGTGTCCTGTGGCACCCCCTGCACCTACTCTCTGCACACACTGGTGGAGCCTGGTTGGGAGGGGGGGGGGGTGCTGCAAGGGAAGTGTCCTGTGGCACCCCCTGCACCTACTCTCTGCACACACTGGTGGAGCCTGGTTGGGGGGGGGGTGCTGCAAGGGAATTGTCCTGTGGCACTCCCTGCACCTACTCTCTGCACATACTGGTGGAGCCTGGTTGGGAGGGGGGGGGGTGCTGCAAGGGAAGTGTCCTGTGGCACCCCCTGCACCTACTCTCTGCACACACTGGTGGAGCCTGGTTGGAGGGGGGGGGGACTGCTGCAAGGGAAGTGTCCTGTGGCACCCCCTGCACCTACTCTCTGCACACACTGGTGGAGCCTGGTTGGGGGAGGGGGTGCTGCAAGGGAAGTGTCCTGTGGCACCCCCTGCACCTACTCTCTGCACACACTGGTGGAGCCTGGTTGGGAGGGGGGGGTGCTGCAAGGGAAGTGTCCTGTGGCACCCCCTGCACCTACTCTCTGCACACACTGGTGGAGCCTGGTTGGGAGGGGGGGTGCTGCAAGGGAAGTGTCCTGTGGCACCCCCTGCACCTACTCTCTGCGCACACTGGTGGAGCCTGGTTGGGAGGGGGGGGTGCTGCAAGGGAAGTGCCCTGTGGCACCCCCTGCACCTACTCTCTGCGCACACTGCTGGAGTCTGGTTGGGGGAGGGGGGGGTGCTGCAAGGGAAGTGTCCTGTGGCACCCCCTGCACCTACTCTCTGCACACGCTGGTGGAGCCTGGTTGGGGGAGGGGGGGTGCTGCAAGGGAAGTGTCCTGTGGCACCCCCTGCATCTACTCTCTGCACACGCTGGTGGAGCCTGGTTGGGGGAGGGGGGGGTGCTGCAAGGGAAGTGCCCTGTGGCACCCCCTGCACCTACTCTCTGCACACACTGGTGGAGCTTGGTTGGGGGAGGGGAGGGGTGCTGCAAGGGAAGTGCCTTGTACACCCCCTGCAACTACTCTCTGCACACACTGGTGGAGCCTGGTTGGGGGAGGGGGGGGGTGCTGCAAGGGAAGTGTCCTGTGGCACCCCCTGCACCTACTCTCTGCACACACTGGTGGAGCCTGGTTGGGAGGGGGGGTGCTGCAAGGGAAGTGCCCTGTGGCACCCCCTGCACCTACTCTCTGCACACACTGGTGGACCCTGGTTGGGGGGTAGGGGGGGTGCTGCAAGGGAAGTGCCCTGTGGCACCCCTGCACCTACTCTCTGCACACACTGGTGGAGCCTGGTTGGGGGGTAGGGGGGGTGCTGCAAGGGAAGTGTCCTGTGGCACCCCCTGCACCTACTCTCTGCACACACTGGTGGAGCCTGGTTGGGGGAGGGGGGGGTGCTGCAAGGGAAGTGTCCTGTGGCACCCCCTGCACCTACTCTCTGCACACGCTGGTGGAGCCTGGTTGGGGGGGTAGGGGGGTGCTGCAAGGGAAGTGTCCTGTGGCACCCCCTGCACCAACTCTCTGCACACGCTGGTGGAGCCTGGTTGGGGGAGGGGGGGGGGGGTGCTGCAAGGGAAGTGCCCTGTACACCCCCTGCACCTACTCTCTGCACACGCTGGTGGAGCCTGGTTGGGGGAGGGGGGGTGCTGCAAGGGAAGTGTCCTGTGGCACCCCCTGCATCTACTCTCTGCACACACTGGTGGAGCCTGGTTGGGGGAGGGGGGGGTGCTGCAAGGGAAGTGCCCTGTGGCACCCCCTGCACCTACTCTCTGCACACACTGGTGGAGCCTGGTTGGGTGGGGGGGGTGCTGCAAGGGAAGTGTCCTGTGGCACCCCCTGCATCTACTCTCTGCACACACTGGTGGAGCCTGGTTGGGAGGGGGGGTGCTGCAAGGGAAGTGTCCTGTGGCACCCCCTGCACCTACTCTCTGCGCACACTGGTGGAGCCTGGTTGGGAGGGGGGGTGCTGCAAGGGAAGTGTCCTGTGGCACCCCCTGCACCTACTCTCTGCGCACACTGGTGGAGCCTGGTTGGGGGAGGGGGGGGGTGCTGCAAGGGAAATGCCCTGTGGCACCCCCTGCACCTACTCTCTGCACACACTGGTGGAGCCTGGTTGGGAGGGGGGGTGCTGCAAGGGAAGTGCCCTGTGGCACCCCCTGCACCTACTCTCTGCACACACTGGTGGAGCCTGGTTGGGGGAGGGGGGGTGCTGCAAGGGAAGTGTCCTGTGGCACCCCCTGCACCTACTCTCTGCACACACTGGTGGAGCCTGGTTGGGGGAGGGGGGGGTGCTGCAAGGGAAATGCCCTGTGGCACCCCCTGCACCTACTCTCTGCACACACTGGTGGAGCCTGGTTGGGAGGGGGGGTGCTGCAAGGGAAGTGCCCTGTGGCACCCCCTGCACCTACTCTCTGCACACACTGGTGGAGCCTGGTTGGGGGAGGGGGGTGCTGCAAGGGAAGTGTCCTGTGGCACCCCCTGCACCTACTCTCTGCACACACTGGTGGAGCCTGGTTGGGAGGGGGGGTGCTGCAAGGGAAGTGTCCTGTGGCACCCCCTGCACCTACTCTCTGCACACAATGGTGGAGCCTGGTTGGGAGGGGGGGTGCTGCAAGGGAAGTGTCCTATGGCACCCCCTGCACCTACTCTCTGCACACACTGGTGGAGCCTGGTTGGGGGGGGTGCTGCAAGGGAAGTGTCCTGTGGCACCCCCTGCACCTACTCTCTGCACACACTGGTGGAGCCTGGTTGGGAGGGGGGGTGCTGCAAGGGGGGGTGCTGCAAGGGAAGTGTCCTGTGGCACCCCCTGCACCTACTCTCTGCACACACTGGTGGAGCCTGGTTGGGAGGGGGGGGGTGCTGCAAGGGAAGTGTCCTGTGGCACCCCCTGCACCTACTCTCTGCACACACTGGTGGAGCCTGGTTGGGGGGGGGTGCTGCAAGGGAATTGTCCTGTGGCACTCCCTGCACCTACTCTCTGCACATACTGGTGGAGCCTGGTTGGGAGGGGGGGGGTGCTGCAAGGGAAGTGTCCTGTGGCACCCCCTGCACCTACTCTCTGCACACACTGGTGGAGCCTGGTTGGAGGGGGGGGGACTGCTGCAAGGGAAGTGTCCTGTGGCACCCCCTGCACCTACTCTCTGCACACACTGGTGGAGCCTGGTTGGGGGAGGGGGTGCTGCAAGGGAAGTGTCCTGTGGCACCCCCTGCACCTACTCTCTGCACACACTGGTGGAGCCTGGTTGGGAGGGGGGGTGCTGCAAGGGAAGTGTCCTGTGGCACCCCCTGCACACACTGGTGGAGCCTGGTTGGGAGGGGGGGTGCTGCAAGGGAAGTGTCCTGTGGCACCCCCTGCACCTACTCTCTGCACACACTGGTGGAGCCTGGTTGGGAGGGGGGGTGCTGCAAGGGAAGTGTCCTATGGCACCCCCTGCACCTACTCTCTGCACACACTGGTGGAGCCTGGTTGGGGGGGGGTGCTGCAAGGGAAGTGTCCTGTGGCACCCCCTGCACCTACTCTCTGCACACACTGGTGGAGCCTGGTTGGGAGGGGGGGTGCTGCAAGGGGGGGTGCTGCAAGGGAAGTGTCCTGTGGCACCCCCTGCACCTACTCTCTGCACACACTGGTGGAGCCTGGTTGGGAGGGGGGGTGCTGCAAGGGGAGTGTCCTGTGGCACCCCCTGCACCTACTCTCTGCACACACTGGTGGAGCCTGGTTGGGGGGGGGGGGTGCTGCAAGGGAATTGTCCTGTGGCACTCCCTGCACCTACTCTCTGCACATACTGGTGGAGCCTGGTTGGGAGGGGGGGGGGGGTGCTACAAGGGAAGTGTCCTGTGGCACCCCCTGCACCTACTCTTTGCACACACTGGTGGAGCCTGGTTGGGAGGGGGGGGTGCTGCAAGGGAAGTGTCCTGTGGCACCCCCTGCACCTACTCTCTGCGCACACTGGTGGAGCCTGGTTGGGGGAGGGGGGGTGCTGCAAGGGAAGTGTCCTGTGGCACCCCCTGCACCTACTCTCTGCACACACTGGTGGAGCCTGGTTGGGGGAGGGGAGGGGGTGCTGCAAGGGAAGTGCCCTGTGGCAGCCCCTGCACCTACTCTCTGCACACACTGGTGGAGCCTGGTTGGGGGCGGGGGGGGGGGTGCTGCAAGGGAAGTGCCCTGTGGCACCCCCTGCACCTACTCTGCACACACTGGTGGAGCCTGGTTGGAGGGGGGGGGACTGCTGCAAGGGAAGTGTCCTGTGGCACCCCCTGCACCTACTCTCTGCACACACTGGTGGAGCCTGGTTGGGGGAGGGGGTGCTGCAAGGGAAGTGTCCTGTGGCACCCCCTGCACCTACTCTCTGCACACACTGTGGAGCCTGGTTGGGGGAGGGGGGGGGACTGCTGCAAGGGAAGTGTCCTGTGGCACCCCCTGCACCTACTCTGCACACACTGGTGGAGCCTGGTTGGGAGGGGGGGTGCTGCAAGGGAAGTGTCCTGTGGCACCCCCTGCACCTACTCTCTGCACACACTGGTGGAGTCTGGTTGGGAGGGGGGGTGCTGCAAGGGAAGTGGCCTGTGGCACCCCCTGCACCTACTCTCTGCACACACTGGTGGAGCCTGGTTGGGGGAGGGGGGGGTGCTGCAAGGGAAGTGTCTTGTGGCACCCCCTGCACCTACTCTCTGCACACACTGGTGGAGCCTGGTTGGGAGGGGGGGTGCTGCAAGGGAAGTGTCCTGTGGCACCCCCTGCACCTACTCTCTGCACACACTGGTGGAGTCTGGTTGGGAGGGGGGGGTGCTGCAAGGGAAGTGCCCTGTGGCACCCCCTGCACCTACTCTCTGCACACACTGGTGGAGCCTGGTTGGGAGGGGGGGTGCTGCAAGGGAAGTGCCCTGTGGCACCCCCTGCAACTACTCTCTGCACACACTGGTGGAGTCTGGTTGGGAGGGGGGTGCTGCAAGGGAAGTGTCCTGTGGCACCCCCTGCACCTACTCTCTGCACACACTGGTGGAGCCTGGTTGGGGGAGGGGGGGTGCTGCAAGGGAAGTGTCCTGTGGCACCCCCTGCACCTACTCTCTGCACACACTGGTGGAGTCTGGTTGGGAGGGGGGGTGCTGCAAGGGAAGTGCCCTGTGGCACCCCCTGCACCTACTCTCTGCACACACTGGTGGAGCCTGGTTGGGGGAGGGGGGGTGCTGCAAGGGAAGTGTCCTGTGGCACCCCCTGCACCTACTCTCTGCACACACTGGTGGAGTCTGGTTGGGAGGGGGGGTGCTGCAAGGGAAGTGCCCTGTGGCACCCCCTGCACCTACTCTCTGCACACACTGGTGGAGCCTGGTTGGGAGGGGGGGTGCTGCAAGGGAAGTGCCCTGTGGCACCCCCTGCACCTACTCTCTGCACACACTGGTGGAGCCTGGTTGGGAGGGGGGGTGCTGCAAGGGAAGTGCCCTGTGGCTCCCCCTGCACCTACTCTCTGCACACACTGGTGGAGCCTGGTTGGGAGGGGGGGTGCTGCAAGCGAAGTGCCCTGTGGCACCCCCTGCACCTACTCTCTGCACACACTGGTGGAGCCTGGTTGGGAGGGGGGGGTGCTGCAAGGGAAGTGTCCTGTGGCACCCCCTGCACCTACTCTCTGCACACACTGGTGGAGCCTGGTTGGGAGGGGGGGTGCTGCAAGGGAAGTGCCCTGTGGCACCCCCTGCACCTACTCTGCACACACTGGTGGAGCCTGGTTGGGGGAGGGGGGGGTGCTGCAAGGGAAGTGCCCTGTGGCACCCCCTGCACCTACTCTCTGCACACACTGGTGGAGCCTGGTTGGGGGAGGGGGGGTGCTGCAAGGGAAGTGTCCTGTGGCACCCCCTGCACCTACTCTCTGCACACACTGGTGGAGCCTGGTTGGGGGAGGGGGGGTGCTGCAAGGGAAGTGTCCTGTGGCACCCCCTGCACCTACTCTCTGCACACACTGGTGGAGTCTGGTTGGGAGGGGGGGGTGCTGCAAGGGAAGTGTCCTGTGGCACCCCCTGCACCTACTCTCTGCACACACTGGTGGAGTCTGGTTGGGAGGGGGGGTGCTGCAAGGGAAGTGCCCTGTGGCACCCCCTGCACCTACTCTCTGCACACACTGGTGGAGCCTGGTTGGGGGAGGGGGGGTGCTGCAAGGGAAGTGTCCTGTGGCACCCCCTGCACCTACTCTCTGCACACACTGGTGGAGTCTGGTTGGGAGGGGGGGGTGCTGCAAGGGAAGTGCCCTGTGGCACCCCCTGCACCTACTCTCTGCACACACTGGTGGAGCCTGGTTGGGAGGGGGGGTGCTGCAAGGGAAGTGCCCTGTGGCACCCCCTGCACCTACTCTCTGCACACACTGGTGGAGCCTGGTTGGGAGGGGGGGTGCTGCAAGGGAAGTGCCCTGTGGCTCCCCCTGCACCTACTCTCTGCACACACTGGTGGAGCCTGGTTGGGAGGGGGGGTGCTGCAAGCGAAGTGCCCTGTGGCACCCCCTGCACCTACTCTCTGCACACACTGGTGGAGCCTGGTTGGGAGGGGGGGGGGGGTGCTGCAAGGGAAGTGTCCTGTGGCACCCCCTGCACCTACTCTCTGCACACACTGGTGGAGCCTGGTTGGGAGGGGGGGTGCTGCAAGGGAAGTGCCCTGTGGCACCCCCTGCACCTACTCTCTGCACACACTGGTGGAGCCTGGTTGGGGGAGGGGGGGGGTGCTGCAAGGGAAGTGTCCTGTGGCACCCCCTGCACCTACTCCCTGCACACACTGGTGGAGCCTGGTTGGGGGAGGGGGGGTGCTGCAAGGGAAGTGTCCTGTGGCACCCCCTACACCTACTCTCTGCACACACTGGTGGAGCCTGGTTGGGGGAGGGGGGGTGCTGCAAGGGAAGTGTCCTGTGGCACCCCCTGCACCTACTCTCTGCACACACTGGTGGAGTCTGGTTGGGAGGGGGGGGTGCTGCAAGGGAAGTGCCCTGTGGCACCCCCTGCATCTCTGCACACACTGGTGGAGCCTGGTTGGGAGGGGGGGTGCTGCAAGGGAAGTGCCCTGTGGGCACCCCCTGCACCTACTCTCTGCACACACTGGTGGAGCCTGGTTGGGGAGGGGGGGTCCTGCAAGGGAAGTGCCCCTGTGGCTCCCCCTGCACCTACTCTCTGCACACACTGGTGGAGCCTGGTTGGGAGGGGGGGGTGCTGCAAGGGAAGTGCCCTGTGGCACCCCCATGCACCTACTCTCTGCACACACTGGTGGAGCCTGGTTGGGAGGGGGGGGTGCTGCAAGGGAAGTGTCCCTGTGGCACCCCCTGCACCTACTCTCTGCACACACTGGTGGAGCCTGGTTGGGAGGGGGGGGTGCTGCTGCAAGGGAAGTGTCCCTGTGGCACCCCCTGCACCTACTCTCTGCACACACTGGTGGAGCCTGGTTGGGGAGGGGGGGTGCTGCAAGGGAAGTGTCCTGTGGCACCCCCTGCACCTACTCTCTGCACACACTGGTGGAGCCTGGTTGGGAGGGGGGGGTGCTGCAAGGGAAGTGTCCTGTGGCACCCCCTGCACCTACTCTCTGCACACACTGGTGGAGCCTGGTTGGGGGAGGGGGGGGTGCTGCAAGGGAAGTGTCCTGTGGCACCCCCTGCACCTACTCTCTGCACACACTGGTGGAGCCTGGTTGGGAGGGGGGTGCGGCAAGGGAAGTGCCCTGTGGCACCCCCTGCACCTACTCTCTGCACACACTGGTGGAGCCTGGTTGGGGGGGGGGGTGCTGCAAGGGAAGTGCCCTGTGGCACCCCCTGCACCTACTCTCTGCACACACTGGTGGAGCCTGGTTGGGAGGGGGGGTGCTGCAAGGGAAGTGTCCTGTGGCACCCCCTGCACCTACTCTCTGCACACACTGGTGGAGCCTGGTTGGGAGGGGGGGTGCTGCAAGGGAAGTGTCCCTGTACACACCCTGCACCTACTCTCTGCACACACTGGTGGAGCCTGGTTGGGAGGGGGGGTGCTGCAAGGGAAGTGTCCTGTGGCACCCCCTGCACCTACTCTCTGCACACACTGGTGGAGCCTGGTTGGGGGAGGGGGGGGTGCTGCAAGGGAAGTGCCCTGTGGCACCCCCTGCACCTACTCTCTGCACACACTGGTGGAGCCTGGTTGGGGGAGGGGGGGGTGCTGCAAGGGAAGTGCCCTGTGGCACCCCCTGCACCTACTCTCTGCACACACTGGTGGAGCCTGGTTGGGGGAGGGGGGGGTGCTGCAAGGGAAGTGCCCTGTGGCACCCCCTGCACCTACTCTCTGCACACACTGGTGGAGCCTGGTTGGGGGAGGGGGGGTGCTGCAAGGGAAGTGCCCTGTGGCACCCCCTGCACCTACTCTCTGCACACACTGGTGGAGCCTGGTTAGGGGAGGGGGGAGGTGCTGCAAGGGAAGTGCCCTGTACACACCCTGCACCTACTCTCTGCACACACTGGTAGAGCCTGGTTGGGAGGGGGAGTGCTGCAAGGGAAGTGTCCTGTGGCACCCCCTGCACCTACTCTCTGCACACACTGGTGGAGCCTGGTTGGGGGAGGGGGGGGTGCTGCAAGGGAAGTGCCCTGTGGCACCCCCTGCACCTACTCTCCGCACACACCGGTGGAGCCTGGTTGGGGGAGGGGGGGTGCTGCAAGGGAAGTGTCCTGTGGCACCCCCTGCACCTACTCTCCGCACACACTGGTGGAGCCTGGTTGGGAGGGGGGGGTGCTGCAAGGGAAGTGTCCTGTGGCACCCCCTGCACCTACTCTCCGCACACACTGGTGGAGCCTGGTTGGGAGGGGGGGTGCTGCAAGGGAAGTGTCCTGTGGCACCCCCTGCACCTACTCTCTGCACACACTGGTGGAGCCTGGTTGGGGGGGGGGTGCTGCAAGGGAAGTGCCCTGTGGCACCCCCTGCACCTACACTCTGCGCACACTGGTGGAGCCTGATTGGGAGGGTGGGGGTGCTGCAAGGGAAGTGCCCTGTGGCACCCCCTGCACCTACTCTCTGCGCACACTGGTGGAGCCTGGTTGGGGGAGGGGGGGTGCTGCAAGGGAAGTGCCCTGTGGCACCCCCTGCACCTACTCTCTGCGCACACTGGTGGAGCCTGGTTGGGAGAGGGGGGGGTGCTGCAAGGGAAGTGTCCTGTGGCACCCCCTGCACCTACTCTCTGCGCACACTGGTGGAGCCTGGTTGGGAGAGGGGGGGGTGCTGCAAGGGAAGTGTCCTGTGGCACCCCCTGCACCTACTCTCTGCGCACACTGGTGGAGCCTGGTTGGGGGAGGGGGGGTGCTGCAAGGGAAGTGTCCTGTGGCACCCCCTGCACCTACTCTCTGCACACACTGGTGGAGCCTGGTTGGGGGAGGGGAGGGGGTGCTGCAAGGGAAGTGCCCTGTGGCAGCCCCTGCACCTACTCTCTGCACACACTGGTGGAGCCTGGTTGGGGGCGGGGGGGGGGGTGCTGCAAGGGAAGTGCCCTGTGGCACCCCCTGCACCTACTCTGCACACACTGGTGGAGCCTGGTTGGAGGGGGGGGGACTGCTGCAAGGGAAGTGTCCTGTGGCACCCCCTGCACCTACTCTCTGCACACACTGGTGGAGCCTGGTTGGGGGAGGGGGTGCTGCAAGGGAAGTGTCCTGTGGCACCCCCTGCACCTACTCTCTGCACACACTGTGGAGCCTGGTTGGGGGAGGGGGGGGGACTGCTGCAAGGGAAGTGTCCTGTGGCACCCCCTGCACCTACTCTGCACACACTGGTGGAGCCTGGTTGGGAGGGGGGGGTGCTGCAAGGGAAGTGTCCTGTGGCACCCCCTGCACCTACTCTCTGCACACACTGGTGGAGTCTGGTTGGGAGGGGGGGTGCTGCAAGGGAAGTGGCCTGTGGCACCCCCTGCACCTACTCTCTGCACACACTGGTGGAGCCTGGTTGGGGGAGGGGGGGGTGCTGCAAGGGAAGTGTCTTGTGGCACCCCCTGCACCTACTCTCTGCACACACTGGTGGAGCCTGGTTGGGAGGGGGGGTGCTGCAAGGGAAGTGTCCTGTGGCACCCCCTGCACCTACTCTCTGCACACACTGGTGGAGTCTGGTTGGGAGGGGGGGGTGCTGCAAGGGAAGTGCCCTGTGGCACCCCCTGCACCTACTCTCTGCACACACTGGTGGAGCCTGGTTGGGAGGGGGGGTGCTGCAAGGGAAGTGCCCTGTGGCACCCCCTGCAACTACTCTCTGCACACACTGGTGGAGTCTGGTTGGGAGGGGGGTGCTGCAAGGGAAGTGTCCTGTGGCACCCCCTGCACCTACTCTCTGCACACACTGGTGGAGCCTGGTTGGGGGAGGGGGGGTGCTGCAAGGGAAGTGTCCTGTGGCACCCCCTGCACCTACTCTCTGCACACACTGGTGGAGTCTGGTTGGGAGGGGGGGTGCTGCAAGGGAAGTGCCCTGTGGCACCCCCTGCACCTACTCTCTGCACACACTGGTGGAGCCTGGTTGGGGGAGGGGGGGTGCTGCAAGGGAAGTGTCCTGTGGCACCCCCTGCACCTACTCTCTGCACACACTGGTGGAGTCTGGTTGGGAGGGGGGGTGCTGCAAGGGAAGTGCCCTGTGGCACCCCCTGCACCTACTCTCTGCACACACTGGTGGAGCCTGGTTGGGAGGGGGGGTGCTGCAAGGGAAGTGCCCTGTGGCACCCCCTGCACCTACTCTCTGCACACACTGGTGGAGCCTGGTTGGGAGGGGGGGTGCTGCAAGGGAAGTGCCCTGTGGCTCCCCCTGCACCTACTCTCTGCACACACTGGTGGAGCCTGGTTGGGAGGGGGGGTGCTGCAAGCGAAGTGCCCTGTGGCACCCCCTGCACCTACTCTCTGCACACACTGGTGGAGCCTGGTTGGGAGGGGGGGGTGCTGCAAGGGAAGTGTCCTGTGGCACCCCCTGCACCTACTCTCTGCACACACTGGTGGAGCCTGGTTGGGAGGGGGGGTGCTGCAAGGGAAGTGCCCTGTGGCACCCCCTGCACCTACTCTGCACACACTGGTGGAGCCTGGTTGGGGGAGGGGGGGGTGCTGCAAGGGAAGTGCCCTGTGGCACCCCCTGCACCTACTCTCTGCACACACTGGTGGAGCCTGGTTGGGGGAGGGGGGGTGCTGCAAGGGAAGTGTCCTGTGGCACCCCCTGCACCTACTCTCTGCACACACTGGTGGAGCCTGGTTGGGGGAGGGGGGGTGCTGCAAGGGAAGTGTCCTGTGGCACCCCCTGCACCTACTCTCTGCACACACTGGTGGAGTCTGGTTGGGAGGGGGGGGTGCTGCAAGGGAAGTGTCCTGTGGCACCCCCTGCACCTACTCTCTGCACACACTGGTGGAGTCTGGTTGGGAGGGGGGGTGCTGCAAGGGAAGTGCCCTGTGGCACCCCCTGCACCTACTCTCTGCACACACTGGTGGAGCCTGGTTGGGGGAGGGGGGGTGCTGCAAGGGAAGTGTCCTGTGGCACCCCCTGCACCTACTCTCTGCACACACTGGTGGAGTCTGGTTGGGAGGGGGGGGTGCTGCAAGGGAAGTGCCCTGTGGCACCCCCTGCACCTACTCTCTGCACACACTGGTGGAGCCTGGTTGGGAGGGGGGGTGCTGCAAGGGAAGTGCCCTGTGGCACCCCCTGCACCTACTCTCTGCACACACTGGTGGAGCCTGGTTGGGAGGGGGGGTGCTGCAAGGGAAGTGCCCTGTGGCTCCCCCTGCACCTACTCTCTGCACACACTGGTGGAGCCTGGTTGGGAGGGGGGGTGCTGCAAGCGAAGTGCCCTGTGGCACCCCCTGCACCTACTCTCTGCACACACTGGTGGAGCCTGGTTGGGAGGGGGGGGGGGTGCTGCAAGGGAAGTGTCCTGTGGCACCCCCTGCACCTACTCTCTGCACACACTGGTGGAGCCTGGTTGGGAGGGGGGGTGCTGCAAGGGAAGTGCCCTGTGGCACCCCCTGCACCTACTCTCTGCACACACTGGTGGAGCCTGGTTGGGGGAGGGGGGGGGTGCTGCAAGGGAAGTGTCCTGTGGCACCCCCTGCACCTACTCCCTGCACACACTGGTGGAGCCTGGTTGGGGGAGGGGGGGTGCTGCAAGGGAAGTGTCCTGTGGCACCCCCTACACCTACTCTCTGCACACACTGGTGGAGCCTGGTTGGGGGAGGGGGGGTGCTGCAAGGGAAGTGTCCTGTGGCACCCCCTGCACCTACTCTCTGCACACACTGGTGGAGTCTGGTTGGGAGGGGGGGGTGCTGCAAGGGAAGTGCCCTGTGGCACCCCCTGCACCTACTCTCTGCACACACTGGTGGAGCCTGGTTGGGAGGGGGGGTGCTGCAAGGGAAGTGCCCTGTGGCACCCCCTGCACCTACTCTCTGCACACACTGGTGGAGCCTGGTTGGGAGGGGGGGTCCTGCAAGGGAAGTGCCCTGTGGCTCCCCCTGCACCTACTCTCTGCACACACTGGTGGAGCCTGGTTGGGAGGGGGGGGTGCTGCAAGGGAAGTGCCCTGTGGCACCCCCTGCACCTACTCTCTGCACACACTGGTGGAGCCTGGTTGGGAGGGGGGGGGGGGTGCTGCAAGGGAAGTGTCCTGTGGCACCCCCTGCACCTACTCTCTGCACACACTGGTGGAGCCTGGTTGGGGGAGGGGGGGGGGTGCTGCAAGGGAAGTGTCCTGTGGCACCCCCTGCACCTACTCTCTGCACACACTGGTGGAGCCTGGTTGGGGGAGGGGGGGTGCTGCAAGGGAAGTGTCCTGTGGCACCCCCTGCACCTACTCTCTGCACACACTGGTGGAGCCTGGTTGGGAGGGGGGGGGTTCTGCAAGGGAAGTGTCCTGTGGCACCCCCTGTACCTACTCTCTGCACACACTGGTGGAGCCTGGTTGGGGGAGGGGGGGGTGCTGCAAGGGAAGTGTCCTGTGGCACCCCCTGCACCTACTCTCTGCACACACTGGTGGAGCCTGGTTGGGAGGGGGGTGCGGCAAGGGAAGTGCCCTGTGGCACCCCCTGCACCTACTCTCTGCACACACTGGTGGAGCCTGGTTGGGGGGGGGGTGCTGCAAGGGAAGTGCCCTGTGGCACCCCCTGCACCTACTCTCTGCACACACTGGTGGAGCCTGGTTGGGAGGGGGGGTGCTGCAAGGGAAGTGTCCTGTGGCACCCCCTGCACCTACTCTCTGCACACACTGGTGGAGCCTGGTTGGGAGGGGGGGTGCTGCAAGGGAAGTGTCCTGTACACACCCTGCACCTACTCTCTGCACACACTGGTGGAGCCTGGTTGGGAGGGGGGGTGCTGCAAGGGAAGTGTCCTGTGGCACCCCCTGCACCTACTCTCTGCACACACTGGTGGAGCCTGGTTGGGGGAGGGGGGGGTGCTGCAAGGGAAGTGCCCTGTGGCACCCCCTGCACCTACTCTCTGCACACACTGGTGGAGCCTGGTTGGGGGAGGGGGGGTGCTGCAAGGGAAGTGCCCTGTGGCACCCCCTGCACCTACTCTCTGCACACACTGGTGGAGCCTGGTTGGGGGAGGGGGGGGTGCTGCAAGGGAAGTGCCCTGTGGCACCCCCTGCACCTACTCTCTGCACACACTGGTGGAGCCTGGTTGGGGGAGGGGGGGTGCTGCAAGGGAAGTGCCCTGTGGCACCCCCTGCACCTACTCTCTGCACACACTGGTGGAGCCTGGTTAGGGGAGGGGGGAGGTGCTGCAAGGGAAGTGCCCTGTACACACCCTGCACCTACTCTCTGCACACACTGGTAGAGCCTGGTTGGGAGGGGGAGTGCTGCAAGGGAAGTGTCCTGTGGCACCCCCTGCACCTACTCTCTGCACACACTGGTGGAGCCTGGTTGGGGGAGGGGGGGGTGCTGCAAGGGAAGTGCCCTGTGGCACCCCCTGCACCTACTCTCCGCACACACCGGTGGAGCCTGGTTGGGGGAGGGGGGGTGCTGCAAGGGAAGTGTCCTGTGGCACCCCCTGCACCTACTCTCCGCACACACTGGTGGAGCCTGGTTGGGAGGGGGGGGTGCTGCAAGGGAAGTGTCCTGTGGCACCCCCTGCACCTACTCTCCGCACACACTGGTGGAGCCTGGTTGGGAGGGGGGGTGCTGCAAGGGAAGTGTCCTGTGGCACCCCCTGCACCTACTCTCTGCACACACTGGTGGAGCCTGGTTGGGGGGGGGGTGCTGCAAGGGAAGTGCCCTGTGGCACCCCCTGCACCTACACTCTGCGCACACTGGTGGAGCCTGATTGGGAGGGTGGGGGTGCTGCAAGGGAAGTGCCCTGTGGCACCCCCTGCACCTACTCTCTGCGCACACTGGTGGAGCCTGGTTGGGGGAGGGGGGGTGCTGCAAGGGAAGTGCCCTGTGGCACCCCCTGCACCTACTCTCTGCGCACACTGGTGGAGCCTGGTTGGGAGAGGGGGGGTGCTGCAAGGGAAGTGTCCTGTGGCACCCCCTGCACCTACTCTCTGCGCACACTGGTGGAGCCTGGTTGGGAGAGGGGGGGGTGCTGCAAGGGAAGTGTCCTGTGGCACCCCCTGCACCTACTCTCTGCGCACACTGGTGGAGCCTGGTTGGGAGGGGGGGTGCTGCAAGGGAAGTGTCCTGTGGCACCCCCTGCACCTACTCTCTGCACACACTGGTGGAGCCTGGTTGGGGGAGGGGGGGTGCTGCAAGGGAAGTGTCCTGTGGCACCCCCTGCACCTACTCTCTGCACACACTGGTGGAGCCTGGTTGGGGGGGGGGGTGCTGCTGGTTGGGGGAGGGGGGGTGCTGCAAGGGAAGTGTCCTGTGGCACCCCCTGCACCTGCTCTCTGCACACACTGGTGGAGCCTGGTTGGGGGGGGGGGTGCTGCAAGGGAAGTGCCCTGTGGCACCCCCTGCACCTACTCTCTGCACACACTGGTGGAGCCTGGTTGGGAGGGGGGGTGCTGCAAGGGAAGTGTCCTGTGGCACCCCCTGACCTACTCTCTGCACACACTGGTGGAGCCTGGTTGGGGGGGGAGGGGGGTGCTGCAAGGGAAGTGTCCTGTGGCACCCCCTGCACCTACTCTCTGCACACACTGGTGGAGCCTGGTTGGGGGGTGGGGGGGGTGCTGCTGGTTGGGGGAGGGGGGGTGCTGCAAGGGAAGTGTCCTGTGGCACCCCCTGCACCTACTCTCTGCACACACTGGTGGAGCCTGGTTGGGAGGGGGGGTGCTGCAAGGGAAGTGCCCTGTGGCACCCCCTGCACCTACTCTCTGCACACACTGGTGGAGCCTGGTTGGGAGGGGGGGTGCTGCAAGGGAAGTGCCCTGTGGCACCCCCTGCACCTACTCTCTGCACACACTGGTGGAGCCTGGTTGGGAGGGGGGGTGCTGCAAGGGAAGTGCCCTGTGGCACCCCCTGCACCTACTCTCTGCACACACTGGTGGAGCCTGGTTGGGAGGGGGGGTGCTGCAAGGGAAGTTTCCTGTGGCACCCCCTGCACCTACTCTCTGCGCACACTGGTGGAGCCTGGTTGGGAGGGGGGGTGCTGCAAGGGAAGTGTCCTGTGGCACCCCCTGCACCTACTCTCTGCACACACTGGTGGAGCCTGGTTGGGGGAGGGGGGGGGTGCTGCAAGGGAAGTGTCCTGTGGCACCCCCTGCACCTACTCTCTGCACACACTGGTGGAGCCTGGTTGGGGGGGTGGGGGGGTTCTGCTGGTTGGGGGAGGGGGGGTGCTGCAAGGGAAGTGTCCTGTGGCACCCCCTGCACCTACTCTCTGCACACACTGGTGGAGCCTGGTTGGGGGGGGGGGTGCTGCAAGGGAAGTGCCCTGTGGCACCCCCTGCACCTACTCTCTGCACACACTGGTGGAGCCTGGTTGGGAGGGGGGGGGTGCTGCAAGGGATGTGTCCTGTGGCACCCCCTGCACCTACTCTCTGCACACACTGGTGGAGCCTGGTTGGGAGGGGGGGGTGCTGCAAGGGAAGTGTCCTGTGGCACCCCCTGCACCTACTCTCTGCACACACTGGTGGAGCCTGGTTGGGGGAGGGGGGGGTGCTGCAAGGGAAGTGTCCTGTGGCACCCCCTGCACCTACTCTCTGCACACACTGGTGGAGCCTGGTTGGGGGAGGGGGGTGCTGCAAGGGAAGTGTCCTGTGGCACCCCCTGCACCTACTCTCTGCACACACTGGTGGAGCCTGGTTGGGGGAGGGGGGGTGCTGCAAGGGAAGTGTCCTGTGGCACCCCCTGCACCTACTCTCTGCACACACTGGTGGAGCCTGGTTGGGAGGGGGGGTTCTGCAAGGGAAGTGTCCTGTGGCACCCCCTGCACCTACTCTCTGCACACACTGGTGGAGCCTGGTTGGGGGAGGGGGGGTGCTTCAAGGGAAGTGTCCTGTGGCACCCCCTGCACCTACTCTCTGCACACACTGGTGGAGCCTGGTTGGGAGGGGGGGGGGTGCGGCAAGGGAAGTGCCCTGTGGCACCCCCTGCACCTACTCTCTGCACACACTGGTGGAGCCTGGTTGGGAGGGGGGGTGCTGCAAGGGAAGTGCCCTGTGGCACCCCCTGCACCTACTCTCTGCACACACTGGTGGAGCCTGGTTGGGGGAGGGGGGGTGCTGCAAGGGAAGTGCCCTGTGGCACCCCCTGCACATTACTCTCTGCACACACTGGTGGAGCCTGGTTGGGAGGGGGGGTGCTGCAAGGGAAGTGCCCTGTGGCACCCCCTGCACCTACTCTCTGCACACACTGGTGGAGCCTGGTTGGGGGAGGGGGGGTGCTGCAAGGGAAGTGTCCTGTGGCACCCCCTGCACCTACTCTCTGCACACACTGGTGGAGCCTGGTTGGGGGAGGGGGGGGTGCTGCAAGGGAAGTGTCCTGTGGCACCCCCTGCACCTACTCTCTGCACACACTGGTGGAGCCTGGTTGGGGGAGGGGGGTGCTGCAAGGGAAGTGCCCTGTGGCACCCCCTGCACCTACTCTCTGCACACACTGGTGGAGCCTGGTTGGGGGAGGGGGGGTGCTGCAAGGGAAGTGTCCTGTGGCACCCCCTGCACCTACTCTCTGCACACACTGGTGGAGCCTGGTTGGGGGAGGGGGGGTGCTGCAAGGGAAGTGTCCTGTGGCACCCCCTGCACCTACTCTCTGCACACACTGGTGGAGCCTGGTTGGGAGGGGGGGGGGGTTCTGCAAGGAAATGTCCTGTGGCACCCCCTGCACCTACTCTCTGCACACACTGGTGGAGCCTGGTTGGGGGAGGGGGGGTGCTGCAAGGGAAGTGTCCTGTGGCACCCCCTGCACCTACTCTCTGCACACACTGGTGGAGCCTGGTTGGGGAGGGGGGGGTGCGGCAAGGGAAGTGCCCTGTGGCACCCCCTGCACCTACTCTCTGCACACACTGGTGGAGCCTGGTTGGGAGGGGGGGGTGCTGCAAGGGAAGTGCCCTGTGGCACCCCCTGCACCTACTCTCTGCACACACTGGTGGAGCCTGGTTGGGGGAGGGGGGGTGCTGCAAGGGAAGTGCCCTGTGGCACCCCCTGCACCTACTCTCTGCACACACTGGTGGAGCCTGGTTGGGAGGGGGGGGTGCTGCAAGGGAAGTGTCCTGTGGCACCCCCTGCACCTACTCTCTGCACACACTGGTGGAGCCTGGTTGGGGGAGGGGGGGTGCTGCAAGGGAAGTGTCCTGTGGCACCCCCTGCACCTACTCTCTGCACACACTGGTGGAGCCTGGTTGGGGGGGGTGCTGCTGCAAGGGAAGTGCCCTGTGGCACCCCCTGCACCTACTCTCTGCGCACACTGGTGGAGCCTGGTTGGGAGGGGGGGGGTGCTGCAAGGGAAGTGCCCTGTGGCACCCCCTGCACCTACTCTCTGCGCACACTGGTGGAGCCTGGTTGGGAGGGGGGGTCCTGCAAGGGAAGTGTCCTGTGGCACCCCCTGCACCTACTCTCTGCGCACACTGGTGGAGCCTGGTTGGGGGAGGGGGGTGCTGCAAGGGAAGTGTCCTGTGGCACCCCCTGCACCTACTCCCTGCGCACACTGGTGGAGCCTGGTTGGGGGAGGGGGGGTGCTGCAAGGGAAGTGTCCTGTGGCACCCCCTGCACCTACTCTCTGCACACACTGGTGGAGCCTGGTTGGGAGGGGGGGGTGCTGCAAGGGAAGTGTCCTGTGGCACCCCCTGCACCTACTCTCTGCACACACTGGTGGAGCCTGGTTGGGAGGGGGGGTGCTGCAAGGGAAGTGTCCTGTGGCACCCCCTGCACCTACTCTCTGCGCACACTGGTGGAGCCTGGTTGGGAGGGGGGGGTGCTGCAAGGGAAGTGCCCTGTGGCACCCCCTGCACCTACTCTCTGCGCACACTGCTGGAGTCTGGTTGGGGGAGGGGGGGTGCTGCAAGGGAAGTGTCCTGTGGCACCCCCTGCACCTACTCTCTGCACACGCTGGTGGAGCCTGGTTGGGGGAGGGGGGGTGCTGCAAGGGAAGTGTCCTGTGGCACCCCCTGCATCTACTCTCTGCACACGCTGGTGGAGCCTGGTTGGGGGAGGGGGGGGTGCTGCAAGGGAAGTGCCCTGTGGCACCCCCTGCACCTACTCTCTGCACACACTGGTGGAGCTTGGTTGGGGGAGGGGGGGGGGTGCTGCAAGGGAAGTGCCTTGTACACCCCCTGCAACTACTCTCTGCACACACTGGTGGAGCCTGGTTGGGGGAGGGGGGGGGTGCTGCAAGGGAAGTGTCCTGTGGCACCCCCTGCACCTACTCTCTGCACACACTGGTGGAGCCTGGTTGGGAGGGGGGGTGCTGCAAGGGAAGTGCCCTGTGGCACCCCCTGCACCTACTCTCTGCACACACTGGTGGACCCTGGTTGGGGGGTAGGGGGGGTGCTGCAAGGGAAGTGCCCTGTGGCACCCCTGCACCTACTCTCTGCACACACTGGTGGAGCCTGGTTGGGGGGTAGGGGGGGTGCTGCAAGGGAAGTGTCCTGTGGCACCCCCTGCACCTACTCTCTGCACACACTGGTGGAGCCTGGTTGGGGGAGGGGGGGGTGCTGCAAGGGAAGTGTCCTGTGGCACCCCCTGCACCTACTCTCTGCACACACTGGTGGAGCCTGGTTGGGGGGGTAGGGGGGTGCTGCAAGGGAAGTGTCCTGTGGCACCCCCTGCACCAACTCTCTGCACACGCTGGTGGAGCCTGGTTGGGGGAGGGGGGGGTGCTGCAAGGGAAGTGCCCTGTACACCCCTGCACCTACTCTCTGCACACGCTGGTGGAGCCTGGTTGGGGGAGGGGGGGTGCTGCAAGGGAAGTGTCCTGTGGCACCCCCTGCATCTACTCTCTGCACACACTGGTGGAGCCTGGTTGGGGGAGGGGGGGGGTGCTGCAAGGGAAGTGCCCTGTGGCACCCCCTGCACCTACTCTCTGCACACACTGGTGGAGCCTGGTTGGGTGGGGGGGGTGCTGCAAGGGAAGTGTCCTGTGGCACCCCCTGCATCTACTCTCTGCACACACTGGTGGAGCCTGGTTGGGAGGGGGGGTGCTGCAAGGGAAGTGTCCTGTGGCACCCCCTGCACCTACTCTCTGCACACACTGGTGGAGCCTGGTTGGGAGGGGGGGTGCTGCAAGGGAAGTGTCCTGTGGCACCCCCTGCACCTACTCTCTGCGCACACTGGTGGAGCCTGGTTGGGGGAGGGGGGGGTGCTGCAAGGGAAATGCCCTGTGGCACCCCCTGCACCTACTCTCTGCACACACTGGTGGAGCCTGGTTGGGAGGGGGGGTGCTGCAAGGGAAGTGCCCTGTGGCACCCCCTGCACCTACTCTCTGCACACACTGGTGGAGCCTGGTTGGGGGAGGGGGGGTGCTGCAAGGGAAGTGTCCTGTGGCACCCCCTGCACCTACTCTCTGCACACACTGGTGGAGCCTGGTTGGGGGAGGGGGGGGGGTGCTGCAAGGGAAATGCCCTGTGGCACCCCCTGCACCTACTCTCTGCACACACTGGTGGAGCCTGGTTGGGAGGGGGGGTGCTGCAAGGGAAGTGCCCTGTGGCACCCCCTGCACCTACTCTCTGCACACACTGGTGGAGCCTGGTTGGGGGAGGGGGGTGCTGCAAGGGAAGTGTCCTGTGGCACCCCCTGCACCTACTCTCTGCACACACTGGTGGAGCCTGGTTGGGAGGGGGGGTGCTGCAAGGGAAGTGTCCTGTGGCACCCCCTGCACCTACTCTCTGCACACACTGGTGGAGCCTAGTTGGGAGGGGGGGGTGCTGCAAGGGAAGTGCCCTGTGGCACCCCCTGCACCTACTCTCTGCGCACACTGGTGGAGCCTGGTTGGGGGAGAGGGGGGTGCTGCAAGGGAAGTGTCCTGTGGCACCCCCTGCACCTACTCTCTGCACACACTGGTGGAGCCTGGTTGGGAGGGGGGGGTGCTGCAAGGGAAGTGTCCTGTGGCACCCCCTGCACACACTGGTGGAGCCTGGTTGGGAGGGGGGGTGCTGCAAGGGAAGTGTCCTGTGGCACCCCCTGCACCTACTCTCTGCACACAATGGTGGAGCCTGGTTGGGAGGGGGGGTGCTGCAAGGGAAGTGTCCTATGGCACCCCCTGCACCTACTCTCTGCACACACTGGTGGAGCCTGGTTGGGGGGGGTGCTGCAAGGGAAGTGTCCTGTGGCACCCCCTGCACCTACTCTCTGCACACACTGGTGGAGCCTGGTTGGGAGGGGGGGGTGCTGCAAGGGGGGGTGCTGCAAGGGAAGTGTCCTGTGGCACCCCCTGCACCTACTCTCTGCACACACTGGTGGAGCCTGGTTGGGAGGGGGGGGGGGGGTGCTGCAAGGGAAGTGTCCTGTGGCACCCCCTGCACCTACTCTCTGCACACACTGGTGGAGCCTGGTTGGGGGGGGGGTGCTGCAAGGGAATTGTCCTGTGGCACTCCCTGCACCTACTCTCTGCACATACTGGTGGAGCCTGGTTGGGAGGGGGGGGGTGCTGCAAGGGAAGTGTCCTGTGGCACCCCCTGCACCTACTCTCTGCACACACTGGTGGAGCCTGGTTGGAGGGGGGGGGGACTGCTGCAAGGGAAGTGTCCTGTGGCACCCCCTGCACCTACTCTCTGCACACACTGGTGGAGCCTGGTTGGGGGAGGGGGTGCTGCAAGGGAAGTGTCCTGTGGCACCCCCTGCACCTACTCTCTGCACACACTGGTGGAGCCTGGTTGGGAGGGGGGGGTGCTGCAAGGGAAGTGTCCTGTGGCACCCCCTGCACCTACTCTCTGCACACACTGGTGGAGCCTGGTTGGGAGGGGGGGTGCTGCAAGGGAAGTGTCCTGTGGCACCCCCTGCACCTACTCTCTGCGCACACTGGTGGAGCCTGGTTGGGAGGGGGGGGTGCTGCAAGGGAAGTGCCCTGTGGCACCCCCTGCACCTACTCTCTGCGCACACTGCTGGAGTCTGGTTGGGGGAGGGGGGGGTGCTGCAAGGGAAGTGTCCTGTGGCACCCCCTGCACCTACTCTCTGCACACGCTGGTGGAGCCTGGTTGGGGGAGGGGGGGTGCTGCAAGGGAAGTGTCCTGTGGCACCCCCTGCATCTACTCTCTGCACACGCTGGTGGAGCCTGGTTGGGGGAGGGGGGGGTGCTGCAAGGGAAGTGCCCTGTGGCACCCCCTGCACCTACTCTCTGCACACACTGGTGGAGCTTGGTTGGGGGAGGGGAGGGGTGCTGCAAGGGAAGTGCCTTGTACACCCCCTGCAACTACTCTCTGCACACACTGGTGGAGCCTGGTTGGGGGAGGGGGGGGGTGCTGCAAGGGAAGTGTCCTGTGGCACCCCCTGCACCTACTCTCTGCACACACTGGTGGAGCCTGGTTGGGAGGGGGGGTGCTGCAAGGGAAGTGCCCTGTGGCACCCCCTGCACCTACTCTCTGCACACACTGGTGGACCCTGGTTGGGGGGTAGGGGGGGTGCTGCAAGGGAAGTGCCCTGTGGCACCCCTGCACCTACTCTCTGCACACACTGGTGGAGCCTGGTTGGGGGGTAGGGGGGGTGCTGCAAGGGAAGTGTCCTGTGGCACCCCCTGCACCTACTCTCTGCACACACTGGTGGAGCCTGGTTGGGGGAGGGGGGGGGTGCTGCAAGGGAAGTGTCCTGTGGCACCCCCTGCACCTACTCTCTGCACACGCTGGTGGAGCCTGGTTGGGGGGGTAGGGGGGTGCTGCAAGGGAAGTGTCCTGTGGCACCCCCTGCACCAACTCTCTGCACACGCTGGTGGAGCCTGGTTGGGGGAGGGGGGGGGGTGCTGCAAGGGAAGTGCCCTGTACACCCCCTGCACCTACTCTCTGCACACGCTGGTGGAGCCTGGTTGGGGGAGGGGGGGTGCTGCAAGGGAAGTGTCCTGTGGCACCCCCTGCATCTACTCTCTGCACACACTGGTGGAGCCTGGTTGGGGGAGGGGGGGGTGCTGCAAGGGAAGTGCCCTGTGGCACCCCCTGCACCTACTCTCTGCACACACTGGTGGAGCCTGGTTGGGTGGGGGGGTGCTGCAAGGGAAGTGTCCTGTGGCACCCCCTGCATCTACTCTCTGCACACACTGGTGGAGCCTGGTTGGGAGGGGGGGTGCTGCAAGGGAAGTGTCCTGTGGCACCCCCTGCACCTACTCTCTGCGCACACTGGTGGAGCCTGGTTGGGAGGGGGGGTGCTGCAAGGGAAGTGTCCTGTGGCACCCCCTGCACCTACTCTCTGCGCACACTGGTGGAGCCTGGTTGGGGGAGGGGGGGGGTGCTGCAAGGGAAATGCCCTGTGGCACCCCCTGCACCTACTCTCTGCACACACTGGTGGAGCCTGGTTGGGAGGGGGGGTGCTGCAAGGGAAGTGCCCTGTGGCACCCCCTGCACCTACTCTCTGCACACACTGGTGGAGCCTGGTTGGGGGAGGGGGGGTGCTGCAAGGGAAGTGTCCTGTGGCACCCCCTGCACCTACTCTCTGCACACACTGGTGGAGCCTGGTTGGGGGAGGGGGGGGTGCTGCAAGGGAAATGCCCTGTGGCACCCCCTGCACCTACTCTCTGCACACACTGGTGGAGCCTGGTTGGGAGGGGGGGTGCTGCAAGGGAAGTGCCCTGTGGCACCCCCTGCACCTACTCTCTGCACACACTGGTGGAGCCTGGTTGGGGGAGGGGGGTGCTGCAAGGGAAGTGTCCTGTGGCACCCCCTGCACCTACTCTCTGCACACACTGGTGGAGCCTGGTTGGGAGGGGGGGTGCTGCAAGGGAAGTGTCCTGTGGCACCCCCTGCACCTACTCTCTGCACACAATGGTGGAGCCTGGTTGGGAGGGGGGGTGCTGCAAGGGAAGTGTCCTATGGCACCCCCTGCACCTACTCTCTGCACACACTGGTGGAGCCTGGTTGGGGGGGGTGCTGCAAGGGAAGTGTCCTGTGGCACCCCCTGCACCTACTCTCTGCACACACTGGTGGAGCCTGGTTGGGAGGGGGGGTGCTGCAAGGGGGGGTGCTGCAAGGGAAGTGTCCTGTGGCACCCCCTGCACCTACTCTCTGCACACACTGGTGGAGCCTGGTTGGGAGGGGGGGGGGTGCTGCAAGGGAAGTGTCCTGTGGCACCCCCTGCACCTACTCTCTGCACACACTGGTGGAGCCTGGTTGGGGGGGGGTGCTGCAAGGGAATTGTCCTGTGGCACTCCCTGCACCTACTCTCTGCACATACTGGTGGAGCCTGGTTGGGAGGGGGGGGGTGCTGCAAGGGAAGTGTCCTGTGGCACCCCCTGCACCTACTCTCTGCACACACTGGTGGAGCCTGGTTGGAGGGGGGGGGACTGCTGCAAGGGAAGTGTCCTGTGGCACCCCCTGCACCTACTCTCTGCACACACTGGTGGAGCCTGGTTGGGGGAGGGGGTGCTGCAAGGGAAGTGTCCTGTGGCACCCCCTGCACCTACTCTCTGCACACACTGGTGGAGCCTGGTTGGGAGGGGGGGTGCTGCAAGGGAAGTGTCCTGTGGCACCCCCTGCACACACTGGTGGAGCCTGGTTGGGAGGGGGGGGTGCTGCAAGGGAAGTGTCCTGTGGCACCCCCTGCACCTACTCTCTGCACACACTGGTGGAGCCTGGTTGGGAGGGGGGGTGCTGCAAGGGAAGTGTCCTATGGCACCCCCTGCACCTACTCTCTGCACACACTGGTGGAGCCTGGTTGGGGGGGGGTGCTGCAAGGGAAGTGTCCTGTGGCACCCCCTGCACCTACTCTCTGCATACACTGGTGGAGCCTGGTTGGGAGGGGGGGTGCTGCAAGGGGGGGTGCTGCAAGGGAAGTGTCCTGTGGCACCCCCTGCACCTACTCTCTGCACACACTGGTGGAGCCTGGTTGGGAGGGGGGGTGCTGCAAGGGGAGTGTCCTGTGGCACCCCCTGCACCTACTCTCTGCACACACTGGTGGAGCCTGGTTGGGGGGGGGGGTGCTGCAAGGGAATTGTCCTGTGGCACTCCCTGCACCTACTCTCTGCACATACTGGTGGAGCCTGGTTGGGAGGGGGGGGGTGCTACAAGGGAAGTGTCCTGTGGCACCCCCTGCACCTACTCTTTGCACACACTGGTGGAGCCTGGTTGGGAGGGGGGGGTGCTGCAAGGGAAGTGTCCTGTGGCACCCCCTGCACCTACTCTCTGCGCACACTGGTGGAGCCTGGTTGGGGGAGGGGGGGTGCTGCAAGGGAAGTGTCCTGTGGCACCCCCTGCACCTACTCTCTGCACACACTGGTGGAGCCTGGTTGGGGGAGGGGAGGGGGTGCTGCAAGGGAAGTGCCCTGTGGCAGCCCCTGCACCTACTCTCTGCACACACTGGTGGAGCCTGGTTGGGGGCGGGGGGGGGGGTGCTGCAAGGGAAGTGCCCTGTGGCACCCCCTGCACCTACTCTGCACACACTGGTGGAGCCTGGTTGGAGGGGGGGGGACTGCTGCAAGGGAAGTGTCCTGTGGCACCCCCTGCACCTACTCTCTGCACACACTGGTGGAGCCTGGTTGGGGGAGGGGGTGCTGCAAGGGAAGTGTCCTGTGGCACCCCCTGCACCTACTCTCTGCACACACTGGTGGAGCCTGGTTGGGAGGGGGGGTGCTGCAAGGGAAGTGTCCTGTGGCACCCCCTGCACCTACTCTCTGCACACACTGGTGGAGCCTGGTTGGGGGAGGGGGGGGGTGCTGCAAGGGAAGTGCCCTGTGCCCACCCTGCACCTACTCTCGGCACACACTGGTGGAGCCTGGTTGGGGGAGGGGGGGGTGCTGCAAGGGAAGTGTCCTGTGGCACCCCCTGCACCTACTCTCTGCACACACTGGTGGAGCCTGGTTGGGGGAGGGGGGGGGTGCTGCAAGGGAAGTGCCCTGTGGCACCCCCTGCACCTACTCTCTGCACACACTGGTGGAGCCTGGTTGGGGGAGGGGGGGGGGGTTGCTGCAAGGGAAGTGCCCTGTGGCACCCCCTGCACCTACTCTCTGCACACACTGGTGGAGCCTGGTTGGGGGAGGGGGGTGCTGCAAGGGAAGTGTCCTGTGGCACCCCCTGCACCTACTCTCTGCACACACTGGTGGAGCCTGGTTGGGGGAGGGGGGGTGCTGCAAGGGAAGTGCCCTGTGGTACCCCCTGCACCTACTCTCTGCACACACTGGTGGAGCCTGGTTGGGAGGGGGGGGACTGCTGCAAGGAAAGTGTCCTGTGGCACCCCCTGCACCTACTCTCTGCACACACTGGTGGAGCCTGGTTGGGAGGGGGGGGACTGCTGCAAGGAAAGTGTCCTGTGGCACCCCCTGCACCTACTCTCTGCACACACTGGTGGAGCCTGGTTGGGGGAGGGGGGTGGGGTGCTGCAAGGGAAGTGTCCTGTGGCACCCCCTGCACCTACTCTCTGCACACACTGGTGGAGCCTGGTTGGGGGAGGGGGGGTGCTGCAAGGGAAGTGTCCTGTGGCACCCCCTGCACCTACTCTCTGCACACACTGGTGGAGCCTGGTTGGGGGAGGGGGGTGCTGCAAGGGAAGTGTCCTGTGGCACCCCCTGCACCTACTCTCTGCACACACTGGTGGAGCCTGGTTGGGAGGGGGGGTGCTGCAAGGGAAGTGCCCTGTGGCACCCCCTGCAACTACTCTCTGCACACACTGGTGGAGTCTGGTTGGGAGGGGGGTGCTGCAAGGGAAGTGTCCTGTGGCACCCCCTGCACCTACTCTCTGCACACACTGGTGGAGCCTGGTTGGGGGAGGGGGGGTGCTGCAAGGGAAGTGTCCTGTGGCACCCCCTGCACCTACTCTCTGCACACACTGGTGGAGTCTGGTTGGGAGGGGGGGTGCTGCAAGGGAAGTGCCCTGTGGCACCCCCTGCACCTACTCTCTGCACACACTGGTGGAGCCTGGTTGGGGGAGGGGGGGTGCTGCAAGGGAAGTGTCCTGTGGCACCCCCTGCACCTACTCTCTGCACACACTGGTGGAGTCTGGTTGGGAGGGGGGGTGCTGCAAGGGAAGTGCCCTGTGGCACCCCCTGCACCTACTCTCTGCACACACTGGTGGAGCCTGGTTGGAAGGGGGGGTGCTGCAAGGGAAGTGCCCTGTGGCACCCCCTGCACCTACTCTCTGCACACACTGGTGGAGCCTGGTTGGGAGGGGGGGTTGCTGCAAGGGAAGTGCCCTGTGGCACCCCCTGCACCTACTCTCTGCACACACTGCTGGAGCCTAGTTGGGGGAGGAGGGGGTGCTGCAAGGGAAGTGTCCTGTGGCACCCCCTGCACCTACTCTCTGCGCACACTGGTGGAGCCTGGTTGGGGGAGGGGGGGGTGCTGCAAGGGAAGTGTCCTGTGGCACCCCCTGCACCTACTCTCTGCACACACTGGTGGAGCCTGGTTGGGAGGGGGGGGTGCTGCAAGGGAAGTGCCCTGTACACACCCTGCACCTACTCTCTGCACACACTGGTGGAGCCTGGTTGGGGGAGGGGGGTGGGTGCTGCAAGGGAAGTGTCCTGTGGCACCCCCTGCACCTACTCTCTGCACACACTGGTGGAGCCTGGTTGGGAGGGGGGGGTGCTGCAAGGGAAGTGTCCTGTGGCACCCCCTGCACACACTGGTGGAGCCTGGTTGGGAGGGGGGGGGGTGCTGCAAGGGAAGTGTCCTGTGGCACCCCCTGCACCTACTCTCTGCACACACTGGTGGAGCCTGGTTGGGGGAGGGGGGGGGACTGCTGCAAGGGAAGTGTCCTGTGGCACCCCCTGCACCTACTCTCTGCACACACTGGTGGAGCCTGGTTGGGAGGGGGGGGTGCTGCAAGGGAAGTGTCCTGTGGCACCCCCTGCACCTACTCTCTGCACACACTGGTGGAGCCTGGTTGGGGGAGGGGGGGGGGGGACTGCTGCAAGGGAAGTGTCCTGTGGCACCCCCTGCACCTACTCTGCACACACTGGTGGAGCCTGGTTGGGAGGGGGGGGTGCTGCAAGGGAAGTGTCCTGTGGCACCCCCTGCACCTACTCTCTGCACACACTGGTGGAGTCTGGTTGGGAGGGGGGGTGCTGCAAGGGAAGTGGCCTGTGGCACCCCCTGCACCTACTCTCTGCACACACTGGTGGAGCCTGGTTGGGGGAGGGGGGGGGGGGTGCTGCAAGGGAAGTGTCCTGTGGCACCCCCTGCACCTACTCTCTGCACACACTGGTGGAGCCTGGTTGGGAGGGGGGGTGCTGCAAGGGAAGTGTCCTGTGGCACCCCCTGCACCTACTCTCTGCACACACTGGTGGAGCCTGGTTGGGAGGGGGGGGTGCTGCAAGGGAAGTGCCCTGTGGCACCCCCTGCACCTACTCTCTGCACACACTGGTGGAGCCTGGTTGGGAGGGGGGGTGCTGCAAGGGAAGTGCCCTGTGGCACCCCCTGCAACTACTCTCTGCACACACTGGTGGAGTCTGGTTGGGAGGGGGGTGCTGCAAGGGAAGTGTCCTGTGGCACCCCCTGCACCTACTCTCTGCACACACTGGTGGAGCCTGGTTGGGGGAGGGGGGGTGCTGCAAGGGAAGTGTCCTGTGGCACCCCCTGCACCTACTCTCTGCACACACTGGTGGAGTCTGGTTGGGAGGGGGGGTGCTGCAAGGGAAGTGCCCTGTGGCACCCCCTGCACCTACTCTCTGCACACACTGGTGGAGCCTGGTTGGGGGAGGGAGGGTGCTGCAAGGGAAGTGTCCTGTGGCACCCCCTGCACCTACTCTCTGCACACACTGGTGGAGTCTGGTTGGGAGGGGGGGTGCTGCAAGGGAAGTGCCCTGTGGCACCCCCTGCACCTACTCTCTGCACACACTGGTGGAGCCTGGTTGGGAGGGGGGGTGCTGCAAGGGAAGTGCCCTGTGGCTCCCCCTGCACCTACTCTCTGCACACACTGGTGGAGCCTGGTTGGGAGGGGGGGTGCTGCAAGCGAAGTGCCCTGTGGCACCCCCTGCACCTACTCTCTGCACACACTGGTGGAGCCTGGTTGGGAGGGGGGGGTGCTGCAAGGGAAGTGTCCTGTGGCACCCCCTGCACCTACTCTCTGCACACACTGGTGGAGCCTGGTTGGGAGGGGGGGTGCTGCAAGGGAAGTGCCCTGTGGCACCCCCTGCACCTACTCTCTGCACACACTGGTGGAGCCTGGTTGGGGGAGGGGGGGTGCTGCAAGGGAAGTGTCCTGTGGCACCCCCTGCACCTACTCTCTGCACACACTGGTGGAGCCTGGTTGGGGGAGGGGGGGTGCTGCAAGGGAAGTGTCCTGTGGCACCCCCTACACCTACTCTCTGCACACACTGGTGGAGCCTGGTTGGGGGAGGGGGGGTGCTGCAAGGGAAGTGTCCTGTGGCACCCCCTGCACCTACTCTCTGCACACACTGGTGGAGTCTGGTTGGGAGGGGGGGGTGCTGCAAGGGAAGTGTCCTGTGGCACCCCCTGCACCTACTCTCTGCACACACTGGTGGAGTCTGGTTGGGAGGGGGGGTGCTGCAAGGGAAGTGCCCTGTGGCACCCCCTGCACCTACTCTCTGCACACACTGGTGGAGCCTGGTTGGGGGAGGGGGGGTGCTGCAAGGGAAGTGTCCTGTGGCACCCCCTGCACCTACTCTCTGCACACACTGGTGGAGCCTGGTTGGGAGGGGGGGTGCTGCAAGGGAAGTGTCCTGTGGCACCCCCTGCACCTACTCTCTGCACACACTGGTGGAGTCTGGTTGGGAGGGGGGGTGCTGCAAGGGAAGTGCCCTGTGGCACCCCCTGCACCTACTCTCTGCACACACTGGTGGAGCCTGGTTGGGAGGGGGGGTGCTGCAAGGGAAGTGCCCTGTGGCTCCCCCTGCACCTACTCTCTGCACACACTGGTGGAGCCTGGTTGGGAGGGGGGGTGCTGCAAGCGAAGTGCCCTGTGGCACCCCCTGCACCTACTCTCTGCACACACTGGTGGAGCCTGGTTGGGAGGGGGGGGGTGCTGCAAGGGAAGTGTCCTGTGGCACCCCCTGCACCTACTCTCTGCACACACTGGTGGAGCCTGGTTGGGAGGGGGGGTGCTGCAAGGGAAGTGCCCTGTGGCACCCCCTGCACCTACTCTCTGCACACACTGGTGGAGCCTGGTTGGGGGAGGGGGGGGGTGCTGCAAGGGAAGTGTCCTGTGGCACCCCCTGCACCTACTCTCTGCACACACTGGTGGAGCCTGGTTGGGGGAGGGGGGGTGCTGCAAGGGAAGTGTCCTGTGGCACCCCCTGCACCTACTCTCTGCACACACTGGTGGAGCCTGGTTGGGGGAGGGGGGTGCTGCAAGGGAAGTGTCCTGTGGCACCCCCTACACCTACTCTCTGCACACACTGGTGGAGCCTGGTTGGGGGAGGGGGGGTGCTGCAAGGGAAGTGTCCTGTGGCACCCCCTGCACCTACTCTCTGCACACACTGGTGGAGTCTGGTTGGGAGGGGGGGTGCTGCAAGGGAAGTGCCCTGTGGCACCCCCTGCACCTACTCTCTGCACACACTGGTGGAGCCTGGTTGGGAGGGGGGGTGCTGCAAGGGAAGTGCCCTGTGGCACCCCCTGCACCTACTCTCTGCACACACTGGTGGAGCCTGGTTGGGAGGGGGGGTCCTGCAAGGGAAGTGCCCTGTGGCTCCCCCTGCACCTACTCTCTGCACACACTGGTGGAGCCTGGTTGGGAGGGGGGGGGTGCTGCAAGGGAAGTGCCCTGTGGCACCCCCTGCACCTACTCTCTGCACACACTGGTGGAGCCTGGTTGGGAGGGGGGGGTGCTGCAAGGGAAGTGTCCTGTGGCACCCCCCTGCACCTACTCTCTGCACACACTGGTGGAGCCTGGTTGGGGGAGGGGGGGGTGCTGCAAGGGAAGTGTCCTGTGGCACCCCCTGCACACACTGGTGGAGCCTGGTTGGGGGAGGGGGGGTGCTGCAAGGGAAGTGTCCTGTGGCACCCCCTGCACCTACTCTCTGCACACACTGGTGGAGCCTGGTTGGGAGGGGGGGGTTCTGCGAGGGAAGTGTCCTGTGGCACCCCCTGTACCTACTCTCTGCACACACTGGTGGAGCCTGGTTGGGGGAGGGGGGGGTGCTGCAAGGGAAGTGTCCTGTGGCACCCCCTGCACCTACTCTCTGCACACACTGGTGGAGCCTGGTTGGGAGGGGGGTGCGGCAAGGGAAGTGCCCTTTGGCACCCCCTGCACCTACTCTCTGCACACACTGGTGGAGCCTGGTTGGGAGGGGGGGTGCTGCAAGGGAAGTGCCCTGTGGCACCCCCTGCACCTACTCTCTGCACACACTGGTGGAGCCTGGTTGGGGGGGGGGGGTGCTGCAAGGGAAGTGCCCTGTGGCACCCCCTGCACCTACTCTCTGCACACACTGGTGGAGCCTGGTTGGGAGGGGGGGTGCTGCAAGGGAAGTGTCCTGTGGCACCCCCTGCACCTACTCTCTGCACACACTGGTGGAGCCTGGTTGGGAGGGGGGGTGCTGCAAGGGAAGTGTCCTGTACACACCCTGCACCTACTCTCTGCACACACTGGTGGAGCCTGGTTGGGAGGGGGGGTGCTGCAAGGGAAGTGTCCTGTGGCACCCCCTGCACCTACTCTCTGCACACACTGGTGGAGCCTGGTTGGGGGAGGGGGGGTGCTGCAAGGGAAGTGCCCTGTGACACCCCCTGCACCTACTCTCTGCACACACTGGTGGAGCCTGGTTGGGGGAGGGGGGGGTGCTGCAAGGGAAGTGCCCTGTGGCACCCCCTGCACCTACTCTCTGCACACACTGGTGGAGCCTGGTTAGGGGAGGGGGGAGGTGCTGCAAGGGAAGTGCCCTGTACACACCCTGCACCTACTCTCTGCACACACTGGTAGAGCCTGGTTGGGAGGGGGAGTGCTGCAAGGGAAGTGTCCTGTGGCACCCCCTGCACCTACTCTCTGCACACACTGGTGGAGCCTGGTTGGGGGAGGGGGGGGTGCTGCAAGGGAAGTGCCCTGTGGCACCCCCTGCACCTACTCTCCGCACACACCGGTGGAGCCTGGTTGGGGGAGAGGGGGTGCTGCAAGGGAAGTGTCCTGTGGCACCCCCTGCACCTACTCTCCGCACACACTGGTGGAGCCTGGTTGGGAGGGGGGGGTGCTGCAAGGGAAGTGTCCTGTGGCACCCCCTGCACCTACTCTCCGCACACACTGGTGGAGCCTGGTTGGGAGGGGGGGGTGCTGCAAGGGAAGTGTCCTGTGGCACCCCCTGCACCTACTCTCCGCACACACTGGTGGAGCCTGGTTGGGAGGGGGGGTGCTGCAAGGGAAGTGTCCTGTGGCACCCCCTGCACCTACTCTCCGCACACACTGGTGGAGCCTGGTTGGGGGGGGGGTGCTGCAAGGGAAGTGCCCTGTGGCACCCCCTGCACCTACTCTCTGCGCACACTGGTGGAGCCTGATTGGGAGGGTGGGGGTGCTGCAAGGGAAGTGCCCTGTGGCACCCCCTGCACCTACTCTCTGCGCACACTGGTGGAGCCTGGTTGGGGGAGGGGGGGTGCTGCAAGGGAAGTGCCCTGTGGCACCCCCTGCACCTACTCTCTGCGCACACTGGTGGAGCCTGGTTGGGAGAGGGGGGGTGCTGCAAGGGAAGTGTCCTGTGGCACCCCCTGCACCTACTCTCTGCGCACACTGGTGGAGCCTGGTTGGGAGAGGGGGGGGGGGTGCTGCAAGGGAAGTGTCCTGTGGCACCCCCTGCACCTACTCTCTGCGCACACTGGTGGAGCCTGGTTGGGAGGGGGGGTGCTGCAAGGGAAGTGTCCTGTGGCACCCCCTGCACCTACTCTCTGCACACACTGGTGGAGCCTGGTTGGGGGAGGGGGGGTGCTGCAAGGGAAGTGTCCTGTGGCACCCCCTGCACCTACTCTCTGCACACACTGGTGGAGCCTGGTTGGGGGGGGGGGTGCTGCTGGTTGGGGGAGGGGGGGTGCTGCAAGGGAAGTGTCCTGTGGCACCCCCTGCACCTGCTCTCTGCACACACTGGTGGAGCCTGGTTGGGGGGGGGTGCTGCAAGGGAAGTGCCCTGTGGCACCCCCTGCACCTACTCTCTGCACACACTGGTGGAGCCTGGTTGGGAGGGGGGGGTGCTGCAAGGGAAGTGTCCTGTGGCACCCCCTGACCTACTCTCTGCACACACTGGTGGAGCCTGGTTGGGGGGGAGGGGGGTGCTGCAAGGGAAGTGTCCTGTGGCACCCCCTGCACCTACTCTCTGCACACACTGGTGGAGCCTGGTTGGGGGGTGGGGGGGGTGCTGCTGGTTGGGGGAGGGGGGGTGCTGCAAGGGAAGTGTCCTGTGGCACCCCCTGCACCTACTCTCTGCACACACTGGTGGAGCCTGGTTGGGAGGGGGGGTGCTGCAAGGGAAGTGCCCTGTGGCACCCCCTGCACCTACTCTCTGCACACACTGGTGGAGCCTGGTTGGGAGGGGGGGTGCTGCAAGGGAAGTGCCCTGTGGCACCCCCTGCACCTACTCTCTGCACACACTGGTGGAGCCTGGTTGGGAGGGGGGTGCTGCAAGGGAAGTGCCCTGTGGCACCCCCTGCACCTACTCTCTGCACACACTGGTGGAGCCTGGTTGGGAGGGGGGGTGCTGCAAGGGAAGTGTCCTGTGGCACCCCCTGCACCTACTCTCTGCGCACACTGGTGGAGCCTGGTTGGGAGGGGGGGTGCTGCAAGGGAAGTGTCCTGTGGCACCCCCTGCACCTACTCTCTGCACACACTGGTGGAGCCTGGTTGGGGGAGGGGGGGGTGCTGCAAGGGAAGTGTCCTGTGGCACCCCCTGCACCTACTCTCTGCACACACTGGTGGAGCCTGGTTGGGGGGGAGGGGGGGTTCTGCTGGTTGGGGGAGGGGGGGTGCTGCAAGGGAAGTGTCCTGTGGCACCCCCTGCACCTACTCTCTGCACACACTGGTGGAGCCTGGTTGGGGGGGGGGTGCTGCAAGGGAAGTGCCCTGTGGCACCCCCTGCACCTACTCTCTGCACACACTGGTGGAGCCTGGTTGGGAGGGGGGGTGCTGCAAGGGATGTGTCCTGTGGCACCCCCTGCACCTACTCTCTGCACACACTGGTGGAGCCTGGTTGGGGGAGGGGGGGGTGCTGCAAGGGAAGTGTCCTGTGGCACCCCCTGCACCTACTCTCTGCACACACTGGTGGAGCCTGGTTGGGGGAGGGGGGTGCTGCAAGGGAAGTGTCCTGTGGCACCCCCTGCACCTACTCTCTGCACACACTGGTGGAGCCTGGTTGGGGGAGGGGGGGTGCTGCAAGGGAAGTGTCCTGTGGCACCCCCTGCACCTACTCTCTGCACACACTGGTGGAGCCTGGTTGGGAGGGGGGGGTTCTGCAAGGGAAGTGTCCTGTGGCACCCCCTGCACCTACTCTCTGCACACACTGGTGGAGCCTGGTTGGGGGAGGGGGGGTGCTTCAAGGGAAGTGTCCTGTGGCACCCCCTGCACCTACTCTCTGCACACACTGGTGGAGCCTGGTTGGGAGGGGGGAGGGTGCGGCAAGGGAAGTGCCCTGTGGCACCCCCTGCACCTACTCTCTGCACACACTGGTGGAGCCTGGTTGGGAGGGGGGGTGCTGCAAGGGAAGTGCCCTGTGGCACCCCCTGCACCTACTCTCTGCACACACTGGTGGAGCCTGGTTGGGGGAGGGGGGGTGCTGCAAGGGAAGTGCCCTGTGGCACCCCCTGCACATACTCTCTGCACACACTGGTGGAGCCTGGTTGGGAGGGGGGGTGCTGCAAGGGAAGTGCCCTGTGGCACCCCCTGCACCTACTCTCTGCACACACTGGTGGAGCCTGGTTGGGGGAGGGGGGGTGCTGCAAGGGAAGTGTCCTGTGGCACCCCCTGCACCTACTCTCTGCACACACTGGTGGAGCCTGGTTGGGGGAGGGGGGGTGCTGCAAGGGAAGTGTCCTGTGGCACCCCCTGCACCTACTCTCTGCACACACTGGTGGAGCCTGGTTGGGGGAGGGGGGTGCTGCAAGGGAAGTGCCCTGTGGCACCCCCTGCACCTACTCTCTGCACACACTGGTGGAGCCTGGTTGGGGGAGGGGGGGTGCTGCAAGGGAAGTGTCCTGTGGCACCCCCTGCACCTACTCTCTGCACACACTGGTGGAGCCTGGTTGGGAGGGGGGGGGTTCTGCAAGGAAATGTCCTGTGGCACCCCCTGCACCTACTCTCTGCACACACTGGTGGAGCCTGGTTGGGGGAGGGGGGGTGCTGCAAGGGAAGTGTCCTGTGGCACCCCCTGCACCTACTCTCTGCACACACTGGTGGAGCCTGGTTGGGAGGGGGGGGTGCGGCAAGGGAAGTGCCCTGTGGCACCCCCTGCACCTACTCTCTGCACACACTGGTGGAGCCTGGTTGGGAGGGGGGGGTGCTGCAAGGGAAGTGCCCTGTGGCACCCCCTGCACCTACTCTCTGCACACACTGGTGGAGCCTGGTTGGGGGAGGGGGGGTGCTGCAAGGGAAGTGCCCTGTGGCACCCCCTGCACCTACTCTCTGCACACACTGGTGGAGCCTGGTTGGGGGGGGGGGGGTGCTGCAAGGGAAGTGCCCTGTGGCACCCCCTGCACCTACTCTCTGCACACACTGGTGGAGCCTGGTTGGGGGGGGGGGGTGCTGCAAGGGAAGTGCCCTGTGGCACCCCCTGCACCTACTCTCTGCACACACTGGTGGAGCCTGGTTGGGAGGGGGGGGGTGCTGCAAGGGAAGTGTCCTGTGGCACCCCCTGCACCTACTCTCTGCACACACTGGTGGAGCCTGGTTGGGGGAGGGGGGGTGCTGCTGCAAGGGAAGTGTCCTGTGGCACCCCCTGCACCTACTCTCTGCGCACACTGGTGGAGCCTGGTTGGGGGGGGGGTGCTGCTGCAAGGGAAGTGCCCTGTGGCACCCCCTGCACCTACTCTCTGCGCACACTGGTGGAGCCTGGTTGGGAGGGGGGGGTGCTGCAAGGGAAGTGCCCTGTGGCACCCCCTGCACCTACTCTCTGCGCACACTGGTGGAGCCTGGTTGGGAGGGGGGGTCCTGCAAGGGAAGTGTCCTGTGGCACCCCCTGCACCTACTCTCTGCGCACACTGGTGGAGCCTGGTTGGGGGAGGGGGGGTGCTGCAAGGGAAGTGTCCTGTGGCACCCCCTGCACCTACTCTCTGCACACACTGGTGGAGCCTGGTTGGGAGGGGGGGTGCTGCAAGGGAAGTGTTCTGTGGCACCCCCTGCACCTACTCTCTGCGCACACTGGTGGAGCCTGGTTGGGAGGGGGGGTGCTGCAAGGGAAGTGTCCTGTGGCACCCCCTGCACCTACTCTCTGCGCACACTGGTGGAGCCTGGTTGGGAGGGGGGGGTGCTGCAAGGGAAGTGCCCTGTGGCACCCCCTGCACCTACTCTCTGCGCACACTGCTGGAGTCTGGTTGGGGGAGGGGGGGTGCTGCAAGGGAAGTGCCCTGTGGCACCCCCTGCACCTACTCTCTGCACACGCTGGTGGAGCCTGGTTGGGGGAGGGGGGGTGCTGCAAGGGAAGTGTCCTGTGGCACCCCCTGCATCTACTCTCTGCACACGCTGGTGGAGCCTGGTTGGGGGAGGGGGGGGGTGCTGCAAGGGAAGTGCCCTGTGGCACCCCCTGCACCTACTCTCTGCACACACTGGTGGAGCTTGGTTGGGGGAGAGGGGGGGTGCTGCAAGGGAAGTGCCTTGTACACCCCCTGCAACTACTCTCTGCACACACTGGTGGAGCCTGGTTGGGGGAGGGGGGGGGTGCTGCAAGGGAAGTGTCCTGTGGCACCCCCTGCACCTACTCTCTGCACACACTGGTGGAGCCTGGTTGGGAGGGGGGGTGCTGCAAGGGAAGTGCCCTGTGGCACCCCCTGCACCTACTCTCTGCACACACTGGTGGAGCCTGGTTGGGGGGTAGGGGGGTGCTGCAAGGGAAGTGCCCTGTGGCACCCCTGCACCTACTCTCTGCACACACTGGTGGAGCCTGGTTGGGGGGTAGGGGGGGTGCTGCAAGGGAAGTGTCCTGTGGCACCCCCTGCACCTACTCTCTGCACACACTGGTGGAGCCTGGTTGGGGGAGGGGGGGGGTGCTGCAAGGGAAGTGTCCTGTGGCACCCCCTGCACCTACTCTCTGCACACACTGGTGGAGCCTGGTTGGGGGGGTAGGGGGTGCTGCAAGGGAAGTGTCCTGTGGCACCCCCTGCACCAACTCTCTGCACACGCTGGTGGAGCCTGGTTGGGGGAGGGGGGGGTGCTGCAAGGGAAGTGCCCTGTACACCCCCTGCACACGCTGGTGGAGCCTGGTTGGGGGAGGGGGGGTGCTGCAAGGGAAGTGCCCTGTGGCACCCCCTGCACCTACTCTCTGCACACACTGGTGGAGCCTGGTTGGGGGAGGGGGGGGGGGTGCTGCAAGGGAAGTGTCCTGTGGCACCCCCTGCATCTACTCTCTGCACACACTGGTGGAGCCTGGTTGGGAGGGGGGGGTGCTGCAAGGGAAGTGTCCTGTGGCACCCCCTGCACCTACTCTCTGCACACACTGGTGGAGCCTGGTTGGGAGGGGGGGTGCTGCAAGGGAAGTGTCCTGTGGCACCCCCTGCACCTACTCTCTGCGCACACTGGTGGAGCCTGGTTGGGGGAGGGGGGGGGTGCTGCAAGGGAAATGCCCTGTGGCACCCCCTGCACCTACTCTCTGCACACACTGGTGGAGCCTGGTTGGGAGAGGGGGTGCTGCAAGGGAAGTGCCCTGTGGCACCCCCTGCACCTACTCTCTGCACACACTGGTGGAGCCTGGTTGGGGGAGGGGGGGTGCTGCAAGGGAAGTGTCCTGTGGCACCCCCTGCACCTACTCTCTGCACACACTGGTGGAGCCTGGTTGGGGGAGGGGGGGGGTGCTGCAAGGGAAATGCCCTGTGGCACCCCCTGCACCTACTCTCTGCACACACTGGTGGAGCCTGGTTGGGAGGGGGGGTGCTGCAAGGGAAGTGCCCTGTGGCACCCCCTGCACCTACTATCTGCACACACTGGTGGAGCCTGGTTGGGGGAGGGGGGGTGCTGCAAGGGAAGTGTCCTGTGGCACCCCCTGCACCTACTCTCTGCACACACTGGTGGAGCCTGGTTGGGAGGGGGGGTGCTGCAAGGGAAGTGTCCTGTGGCACCCCCTGCACCTACTCTCTGCACACACTGGTGGAGCCTGGTTGGGAGGGGGGAGGTGCTGCAAGGGAAGTGTCCTGTGGCACCCCCTGCACCTACTCTCTGCACACACTAGTGGAGCCTGGTTGGGGGAGGGGGGGGGTGCTGCAAGGGAAGTGTCCTGTGGCAACCCCTGCACCTACTCTCTGCACACACTGGTGGAGCCTGGTTGGGAGGGGGGGGGTGCTGCAAGGGAAGGGCCCTGTGGCACCCCCTGCACCTACTCTCTGCGCACACTGGTGGAGCCTGGTTGGGAGGGGGGGGTGCTGCAAGGGAAGTGTCCTGTGGCACCCCCTGCACCTACTCTCTGCGCACACTGGTGGAGCCTGGTTGGGGGAGTGGGGGGTGCTGCAAGGGAAGTGTCCTGTGGCACCCCCTGCACCTACTCTCTGCACACACTGGTGGAGCCTGGTTGGGGGAGGGGGGGTGCTGCAAGGGAAGTGTCCTGTGGCACCCCTTGCACCTACTCTCTGCACACACTGGTGGAGCCTGGTTGGGAGGGGGGGGGGTGCTGCAAGGGAAGTGTCCTGTGGCACCCCCTGCACCTACTCTCTGCACACACTGGTGGAGCCTGGTTGGGGGAGTGGGGGGTGCTGCAAGGGAAGTGTCCTGTGGCACCCCCTGCACCTACTCTCTGCACACACTGGTGGAGCCTGGTTGGGGGAGGGGGGGTGCTGCAAGGGAAGTGTCCTGTGGCACCCCCTGCACCTACTCTCTGCGCACACTGGTGGAGCCTGGTTGGGAGGGGGGGGATGCTGCAAGGGAAGGGCCCTGTGGCACCCCCTGCACCTACTCTCTGCGCACACTGGTGGAGCCTGGTTGGGAGGGGGGGGTGCTGCAAGGGAAGTGTCCTGTGGCACCCCCTGCACCTACTCTCTGCGCACACTGGTGGAGCCTGGTTGGGGGAGTGGGGGGTGCTGCAAGGGAAGTGTCCTGTGGCACCCCCTGCACCTACTCTCTGCACACACTGGTGGAGCCTGGTTGGGGGAGGGGGGGTGCTGCAAGGGAAGTGTCCTGTGGCACCCCCTGCACCTACTCTCTGCACACACTGGTGGAGCCTGGTTGGGGGAGGGGGGGTGCTGCAAGGGAAGTGTCCTGTGGCACCCCCTGCACCTACTCTCTGCACACACTGGTGGAGCCTGGTTGGGAGGGGGGGGGGTGCTGCAAGGGAAGTGTCCTGTGGCACCCCCTGCACCTACTCTCTGCACACACTGGTGGAGCCTGGTTGGGGGAGGGGGGGTGCTGCAATGGAAGTGTCCTGTGGCACCCCCTGCACCTACTCTCTGCACACACTGGTGGAGCCTGGTTGGGGGAGGGGGGGGTGCTGCAAGGGAAGTGTCCTGTGGCACCCCCTGCACCTACTCTCTGCACACACTGGTGGAGCCTGGTTGGGGGAGGGGGGGTGCTGCAAGGGAAGTGTCCTGTGGCACCCCCTGCACCTACTCTCTGCACACACTGGTGGAGCCTGGTTGGGGGAGGGGGGGTGCTGCAAGGGAAGTGTCCTGTGGCACCCCCTGCACCTACTCTCTGCACACACTGGTGGAGCCTGGTTGGGGGAGGGGGGGTGCTGCAAGGGAAGTGCCCTGTGGCACCCCCTGCACCTACTCTCTGCACACACTGGTGGAGCCTGGTTGGGGGAGGGGGGTGCTGCAAGGGAAGTGCCCTGTACATACCCTGCACCTACTCTCTGCACACACTGGTGGAGCCTGGTTGGGGGAGGGGGGGTGCTGCAAGGGAAGTGTCCTGTGGCACCCCCTGCACCTACTCTCTGCACACACTGGTGGAGCCTGGTTGGGAGGGGGGGTGCTGCAAGGGAAGTGCCCTGTGGCACCCCCTGCACCTACTCTCTGCACACACTGGTGGAGCCTGGTTGGGGGGGAGGGGGGGTGCTGCTGGTTGGGGGAGGGGGGGTGCTGCAAGGGAAGTGTCCTGTGGCACCCCCTGCACCTACTCTCTGCACACACTGGTGGAGCCTGGTTGGGAGGGGGGGTGCTGCAAGGGAAGTGTCCTGTGGCACCCCCTGCACCTACTCTCTGCACACACTGGTGGAGCCTGGTTGGGAGGGGGGGTGCTGCAAGGGAAGTGTCCTGTGGCTCCCCCTGCACCTACTCTCTGCACACACTGGTGGAGCCTGGTTGGGGGAGTGGGGGGGGGGGACAGTCACTAAGTGTTGTGACTTGTACCTGAAAGTTTGGGGGTTCGAGGAGCCAATCCTCCAGCCTCAACATTCTGATGTTAATGACTGCAGCGCCTGGTCCCCGCCCGCGCGGCCCCCACAGGGTCGGTAACGCCCCCCTCCCGTCTTACCTGAGCACTGGGGCGGCAGCACATCTCCCCCTCCGGCGGCCCGGCCCGGCGCGGCGCGGCTGCTGCATCTCCGCCCGTCCCGCGAGCGAGGGGCGTGGCCTGGAGCAACACAGCAACGGGCCGCCGTAACCAGGGCCCGCCCGGAGCAAGCGCAAGCCGCCGTGGAAAAGAGGCCGAAGCAGGCCACGCCCCCTACACGACGCTAACGGGTTACACAGGCTAGGGTTCTAGCCATGGCCGGCGAGCGAGGGGCGTGGCCTGGAGCAACACAACAACCGGCCGCGAGAACCAGGGCCCGCCCGGAGCAAGCGCAAACCCCCGTGGAAAAGAGGCCCAAACAAGCCAAGCCTCTTAGATGACGCTAAGGGTTCACACAATACAGCATTGCAGCCTTCTCCGGCCGGCACTGTTGCAGCCCTTCCCGTCCCGCGAGCGAGGGGCGTGGCCTAGAGCAGCACAGCAACGGGCCGCCGTACCCAGGGCCCGCCCGGAGCAAGCGCAAGCCGCCGTGGAAAAGAGGCCCAAACAGGCCACGCCCTCTACACGACGTTAACGGATTACACAGGACAGTGTTGGGGCAAACCTAGAACATCATGGTTACACATGAAATAGGTGGCGGGCGCTCCCCTGTGCAGAAGAGCAGTGTCTGATGGAGTGCATTTGCCTAGAGCCGCAGGAACGAGCCGTGCATTAGAAGCAATACAGGAAACTGAGGAGGGGTGTCATCTATCAGGCTTGAGCCTCACTCCTCCATCCTCTGGGCTAAGTGTGTAGTAAGAGCCAGTGCACCAGGTGACACAAACCAGCAGCACATCACGTGCCCTGGGTGGGCCAGCACCAATAGCCCCACCACGGGGAGTCTTTCAAGGGCTCCCCTGAGCTGGCGTAGTGGCAAAAGGCAATCAGCATCCTATTCAGATCAATACCTTCCAACAAAGGACCAAGGTGGTTTTCATTAGAATAGGGCACATGAGCGACATATTCTAGTGATTAACTGCTAGGCGCCGGAGTGGGAATAGATAGAAAAATAAAAACTGGATCCATTTCAAACATTTCGAACATACAGGATCACAGCTTCAAAAACACATCGTAGTTCACTGGGACAAATACACCCGGGCAGCAGCACTTTATTAATCCAAACCCGGGAGAGTTACCCAGCATCAACAGGGCCCACATCTGCTGCACGGCTGTCAGTCGGTCCAGGTATGGTGCTATTTCACAGGTTGTACACTAATTGACCTTTTCACAATTGACCTCTGGAGAATATACCTAATTTAGAAGGTCAATTAGGACATATATGTGGGGGGAAACCCCCTGCAACCCCTCACACAATCCAAAACCCCCTGCAACCTCCCCACCCAATCCCCTTATAATATTTAGAATCCAAAATCAACCCAATACATATATAAAACAACTAAATAATCTAAAGGTAAATTGTGCAGAAGGTCAAATAGGACCACTATAATTAGGTCAATTGTGCAAAAGGTCAATTGTAAAAGGTACATTTGGGTAATACCATTTCACATACTTCAGTGCGGCAGCGTGCCGCTTTCATGAGTGCTAAAGAGGCTGTGCCGATCCTTCTCTTCCCCAGGCAGGAGTCACATCTGTGTATCTTATTGAGCTGGCAGTTGCTTTGTACTCTGTCCCTCAGGCATGATTGCACTGTGCCTCAGGCAGGATTGTCCCTCAGATTAAAGACCTGCTCTCAAACCTCGATTTTAACATTCCTTCTGTCCTCATTCTCCTCGATCTTTCCTCTGCTTTCGATACAGTCAGCCATGCCATCCTGCTCAACCAGCTCCGTGATAACCTGAGTATCACTGATCAGGCCCTGGCCTGACTAACCACCTTTCTCACTGATTGATCCTCCCAAATCCAACTGGGGTCCTTCCGCTCTTCTATCTAACTCTACTTGTGGTGTACCCCAGGGATCCAAGCTTTCTCCGTAGCTGTTCAACCAATACCTGGCACCTCTTGCCCACCGTATAGCTGCCCTCTGCTCCAACTTTCAGTGCTACGCGATAACACTCAGCTCTCCTTCATGCTCCCCTCAGCCGACTCTACTCCTCCTCTCATTCCTGACTGTCTTTCCGCAATTCAGCAGTGGTGTGCCACCAATGATCTCTGCCTTAATGCCAGTAAGACTGAGATCCTCCACACCGGAACACCAGCTCCCTCCTTTCCTCTCACTCTCTGGCCCCCCACCCCGGGCCCTCTTCCTGTTCCTAACTGTGAGGCCAAGACCCTCAGGGTCATCTTCAACTCCACACTCTCTCTCCTCACATCTCTGAAGTCAAGAAGTGAAATTACCAGCTGCACCTCCTCAGAAGTTTTCTTCCCTTCCTCACTTTCCCTCAGAAACTCACTGTCTCCAGAGCTCTGGTCCTTTCTAGGCTGGACTACTGCAACAGCCTTTTTCTAAATCTTCCTGCCTCTACTCTCCGTCCTCTATAACTCATCCAGAACAAGACTGCAAGACTTGTCCTTGGCCTCAAGCCCAGGGATCGTATCTATCAGCTCTGAAATCTCACCACTGGCTTCCAGTGGCGGCAAGGATCAGATTAAAAACCTTTGAATGCATTGTCCACAAGGCTTTCTGGGGTCTGGGACTGCACTACCTCCAACTCTCTCTTCCTAAATATCAGCCTCTGAAATTTGCTCAAGTAAGGGATGAGAAATGCGACAAAAGACTGGAGAACATCTCCCTCCTGGCCCCCCACAAAGTGAACTTTGCGGGGAAAAATCCTGGTCAACCCACGCACACGCACTCATTCAATAAAGAAGTGGCGACAAAAAGGCAGAGAGTAAACAAACTAAAAAAAATGGCTCTAAAACAGACTCCCCAGAAACCTGGACCGCATATCTATTAGAATATAAGTTCTACAAATCGTGGCTAAAACAGCAGCGACTGCAAATGTACCAGAACGACGCCGAAGCAATGCTCCACACTTGGACTACAAGAAACACTCGTGACTTTTGGTCGCTATTAAAATCAATAAATGGACAAAGGGCAAATTCACTCTCTAGCTGCGTCCATGAGCAAAAGTGGATTCAGCATTTCACGGAGCTGTGCCGCTGCCCCTCAACCTCATCCCTGTCGCAAGCAGCTCTCCCAGATTCTCCATGGATCCCCCATCATCTACCGACAACATTAGAGAAGTGATCATGAATCTCAAATCTTCAAGGGCCCCGGGGCCTGTCGGCCTGACCAACACCGACCTGAAGAAACATCCACTGGCGTGGGCTCGAGCCATTGGTGAAATATTCAATCAAGCACAAAAAATCAAACAAATTCCCAAAACTTGGACAGAGGCGGTACTGGTGCCCATCTACAAAAAAGGCGACAGAAGTACCCCGGCCAACTACAGACCCATAGTCTTACTTGATATCATAGGGAAGATTTATGCGTCGCTGCTACTACGCCACTTTAAGGACTGGGCAAGCTCCTCCCCGGCAACCGACATCTTCCAAACAGGCTTCCAGAAGGGAGCAGGGACGGCGATCAACCTGCTAATCTTGAATATAATCAAAGCAAAAGCAAAGAGGGGAGCACCGAAGGTCGACATGGCAATGGTGGACCTTTCCCAGGCATTTGACTTAGTAGATCGGGAAAAACTGTGGAACAAGCTATCCACCTGGAAATGTCCGGCCCCGATTCTTGCACCGATAATGGCACTACGCGAGACCACTTTGCTCAGAGTCCGCCTAAACCAGCAAGGAGTACTTTCAGATCAGATCTTCACAGAACGCGGTGTAAAACAGGGCTGCCCCCTGGCCCCAGCCCTGTTTATTGCCTTCATCGGGGACTTACAAGACTCGGAAAAAACACTAAGATCTTTTCCCCCTCAAGTGGGCACATCGAAAGTCTCAAGACTCTGGTACGCAGATGACCTGATCTTGATGGACCAGACTGCGATTGGCCTCCAAAGACAACTAGCAAATCTGTCCAAATACATGGAAGAAAACAACCTCAAAATTAACAAAAACAAAACGAAAATCGTGTCCTTCTAAAAAAACGCAAAAAAAACCAAGATAAGTCCCAGCTGGTTCCTTGAGGAAACAAAAATCGAAGTGGTCGATGAATTCAAATATCTGGGCGTGCAATTAGACAACTCTCTGAATGAAAACTCACTTCAAGCCTCACTATGGGCAAAGATGAGAAACCTAACAGCCCAATCTCGAGCAGTAGACAGAAAATTCGGCAAGTTCTCATGGACGCCTGTACTACAATTCTACAAAACCAAGGTAATCCCTGTAATAACATACGGCATGGCAGCCAATCTAAACCTACCTGAGGAATTCTGGTCGAGACTTGAAGGCTATCTTTGGAAATCGGTTTTGGGCCTTCCAGCTTCAGCCCCCATGCCAGCCATTCGTCGCGACTTTGGCCTCCAATCACTAGCCTCGGTAGTACTCCAAAGTTCAATTCTACTCTACAGAAAAATACGGACTTCTGACACCCTCCCGATCTTTCGAATAGTAGAAGCTGAATTGAACAAAGGAACTTGGTTACCTCTAATGAATTGGGCAAAAAAAAATTGAGAGAAAACTAGATGAAGTCCTCTGTAGCGAAGACCTCCTCATCTCAAACCCTGGACGAGTCAAATTAAAACTTTCACAACAAGACTGGATACATACCAACGAAAAAATACTCCAGTATAAATCTCTAAAAGATCTACCACCTACTCACAACCGGCCAAAGGTCCCGCTGAGATACTGTGAAAAATTCCCTGAGAAAAAGCTGAGAAAATTACTTATGCAGGCCCGCTTAAACCTACTTCACACTAGAGAAATCCTGGCCACCAGAGACCTTGCAGAAACATCAAACTGCCGGGTTTGTGGCCTAGCTGACCAAATAGAGTCAGTCCGACATCTCCTCACCTCCTGCGAAGGACTTGCGGCAGAAAGACGGGCTTACCTGGCACCACTCGTCACCTGCCCTACGACACTCGCTGAAGAAACAATATGGTTTCGATTGATTGCGGGCGATTCTACGAGATGGTCTAGAGCGGCAGCCAAATTTCTGGAAGTAGCTCTCGCGAAAGCAAGTGCCCTTGGCCCCGCTTCTTCCTTTTCGTCTAAGCTGATGCCCGTACTGGATCGTTAAACCAGACCTGCGGACTGAGTAGTCTCTATAAGACGAAATACAGTTCGCCATGGCACATCGATTTTGTAAAAAACCCAAATTGGGTTAATAAACAAAAAAAAAAATATCTGCCTTCTCGAGCTCTCCGCTCTCCACCTCCAACTCTCTGAGAGTCAGTTGCTTTTCCAAGCAAAGAATTGTGGGCAGATCTCTTTCTTCGGCTGGCGCCTCTCTCCAGAAAAGCCTCCCTGCCTCTCTGAAACTTGAGCAGAACCATCTTCGGTTCTGGAAGCAACTAAAGACCTTTCTCTTAACTTCTGCCTTCTCTCTTCCTCTTCCATGCTGATCACCTGCCTGATCCATGCACTTGTCACCTGGTCACCATGTTATGGCTTGAGAGCTGGAAGGTTTGTTAGCTCCAGGAGAATCAGTTGGAGCCTGTGAACGGACGTGACCGCAGTCAATGACCTCTTATCTGTATATACCTCAATAAACAGTTAAATATCTTTTGATTGAGGTACAGTCGCAGTTATTTCATCTGATTACGAGCTGCCTTGTTTGGTGACTACAGTGGAGGGTGAGGCAGGTGGGATATAGATCCCGCAGAGGTCTGTTCCTGGGGTGGTGCAGAGGGCAGTCAGGAGACGTGTCCGTGCTGAGGAGAAGCTTGAAAGATAAGGTTTGGTGCATCGCTGTTGATCAGCTCTTGGCCCAGGCAGAGTCTTTGCCTGACATGTGGCCTTTAGAGGCTGCATCGCAGTTATGCTGAGTGGATTTAGCCTGCTGAGTGGTGTTTTGGGTCCGCTCCAGAGCCGTGCACAGAGGCTGGTGTTTTGGAGGTGAGATCTGTGTTTACAGGCAGATGCACTGACGCACGCTGTGACTGTTGGACGCACTCCAAGCATAAGGTGCACCGATGCTCTGGTGGTGGAAAGCAGCATTTGCCCAGGCGAGGTGCCAGCATGCTGCGAGTCAGCCTTGCTAAGCGCCGGTGTGCTGCAAGTCTGTCTTGATTGGAGGCAGGTTTAGAGCCGGTGAAGTTGGAAGAAAGTAGTCTGCAACGTGCCGGGCATGCAGCGGCCATCTTGGTTTCCGTGACAACCATAGTAAACATTTCCGTTGCCGTACTAAGGCATGAAGTGCATTTTCTTTGTCCCAGTGTTTTTCTTTTGGACTTTAACACTGGAACTCATGCATCTTCCTCTTCTCAGTGGATGTTGTTGGCTTCAATAAACGGCGCATTCAGAGGATTTGCTGCTTTTTCCGGGGTTTGCCCTGTGGTGCATTTATCAGTGCAACATCTCTGTGGGGGGTGGTGAATATCTCTGGAACTGCGCTGTATCTCTGTCTGTGTGGTGAGCTCTTGATCAAGTGGAAGGATTGGAGGGACGATTTTTTAAAGTTTGAACTAGCAGTGTACAGACCAGATTATTCTGTAGAATGGAAAGACGAACTGTTATACCACTTTCTGGGCCATGGGGGGGGCAAGAAATGTTGAAGAGATTACCAGCACCGGCACTGGGTGATGGTGTAGTTCTGAATGTGTTTGAGATCGGTTTGGCCAAACTGGACAGACATTTCGAGATGAAAGAAAATAAAATCCTGTATTGTTTTGCCACGTGAGAGCAAAAGAAGGGTGAACGTATTGAAGAGTTTGTTACAGCTCTAAGGGGGTTGGCTGTCAAGTACCACTTTGGCTTGTGTTGCCAGGAGGAACACCTACATGACCAATTAATGATCAACTGCTCTTATGACAAGATCCGTTAGGAACTATGGAGAGAGAAGGATCCCAATTTGGATAGGGCCATAGAAATTACTAAACAAGTTGATCATATCTCTTCACGCATCAAGGAATTATCTAAGCTGATGATCAAATGTGAACAACTGGCCTAGCAGAAGCAAGAACACTTTCAAGGTTAACAACAGATGTGCTTATGGTCAGGAATACTGATTTTTAGAATGCAAACTAAGTGACACTGTTTAATTGAGGATGTCTGTGATTCATCAGGCAGATAGGGCCAGCAAGACAGTTTTGCCTGTGCTCCTCGAATTGGATTATTATATTGTGTCACTTAAGTTTCAACTGATTGATTCAAAAAATGTTGATGTGTGTATGCATGCATTTTCCATGCTGGTTCATGTATTTATGTTTTGATTAATCTACATAATTACAAACAGATTTAATTGTTTTTTAAAGGTTGTAATCGTAGGACCTATGGCCTACGCAATAAATTATGGAATTTTTAATATAACAAAAATACCATTCTCTGTGCGTACTGTTCTTTGAGGTAATTTAATAACCATGGAATAGGGCCAAGTTGTAGAAAAAACTGGGCCTTTGAACTATTTGTTCATCTGGGGGACTCCCCTTTGTGTGTTAGTTCTGCTACTCATTTGTCCCCACGATGCCTTTTGAGTATTTATCCCTTATGTGGCAATAACAACAGAAAGGAGCCTCACATAGATGGAGAGGCTGAAGTGAGGAGGCATTAAAAGGGGGTATTGCATCCCACAGAGATGGTCCTTTGCGCCACCAGCAAGGGTCCTTTACTCGTCACTGTTTGAGATGTGTGCACAGCATCTATCTTTTGATAAACAATGTACTGCTGTGTTTGTTGAATGTAGATTGTGTCGGAAAATAGGTAATTTGGCCAAATTGTGTCGGTTGTCTATATCGTCTAGTATCAATGAGAACTTTTGATATGATGCTGATGCTTATAATTGGTTGGAGGTGTTCCATGCTATTAATGCCAGCCACATGCAAAGTGAAGATTGAGAAGCCTAACGCCATGGTGGGAGTGAATGGTGTGTGCATTGAAATGATTGTTGATGCTGGGGCTGATTATACCCTGATCAGTCGGCAATCCTGGTAGAATGAATGATCCTGTTGTGTGCTGAAGGAAGCCAGGGTTAACGCCCATTCCTATGGTGAGAAGTCTATTGTTATCATTGGTGAACGGCAACACAATCTAACATTTAAAGGTAGATACACCTGTAGTCTGGTGTTTGTCACCGATGTTGGTGGAAACCTGTTGTCATGGAACTTTGAAGCTGCTCTAGGAGTTAAACTTGATCCAAATACATCAGAACAGGTGTATACTGGTACAAGTAATGAGATATAAGAGATCAAAGCATTAGAGGAGAAAGAGGTGGCAAAACAAGCCCCGAGTGTGTTTGAGAACAAAGTGGGATGTCTAAAAGATTTTATCCATAAGATAAAACTTAAGAGAGATGCTGTTCTCTCATTTGCCAAGTTACGTTTGGTACCCATGTCCCTCAGGAAGGTGGCTGACAAGGAGCTGGAGAGAATGCTCAAAAAGGTGTTAATTGAATGTGCATATGCCTCTGAGTCAGTCAGCCCCATAGGGAGAGTGAGAAAGGGCAATGGTTATATCAGGTTGTTATGAGGAGTCAGAAATGCGAGGCAGACAACTGCCTGTGGTTTTCTCAAAGTTAGACATTTTATTAAAGTATATGTTTTCAAATCTACTCTACCCAGGAATTCCCTACCTAGCCTAAAGGCTAAGTGGACAATCTCTAGCATGGGGGTAAACTGTCCCTCACTCTAAACAGCAAACATTCAAAGAGAATTATAAAGCAACAAAAGATAATAAACAATATTCAACACTATTTGGATGACCTTCAGCTGTTCTGGATAAGATCATTTCCCCATGATATAAATTCAGCTTCAAAATGTTCAAAGAAAAAGAAGTTTTAAACCAGTTCTTGTCAGTTCCAATTATTGAAAACAAAACTTCATGTAACAAATATCCACTGGTAACAATTGTCTGGTTTTAGTTCAAAAGCTTCCCTTTCAATTCCAGCAAAGAAAATAGCACCAATGGTAATACTGGTTGTCTTCTTCAAAATTATTTGTCACAGTTCAAAAGAATAGATATTACTTCTTCCTCTACAACTTTACAATGGGTAATAACTGTTGCTTCTTCTCTTTGGGTTGCGGCTTCCTTTTTTTTACTCTTCTGCTGTTATTGCTATGAGAAGAGTCACTTTTGTCTCACAGTATGCCACTACTCCAAACCACTCCAATGTGACATCCCCTACCATTTTGAATACCACAACAGATCAGATACCTCTACTACTGCTTTATACTTCTTAATGGTCAAGCAAAGTCTGACAAGACACTTCGACCTTCTCAGGTAGGCACGTCACTCTTCCCTTCAATGAATCTCTACAAGGGGGCCACCTCTTTCATCTGTCTGACTGCCACAAGTATCACCTGCCTCCTCCCACAAGACTGATTTCCTTTTGAGCTTCAGCAGTCTTTAGTATTGCAGGTTAACTTCTCCATATTCTCCACCTGCACCAGCCCACCTTCCCCAGCTTTCTCACCTTTTCTGCCCAAGTAATTACCCAGAAGCTGTAGTGCCACTCTTTCAACTTCAGGTAACAATATCAAACTCATGTCTGAGGCACTGGGCTGTTAATAACTTCACAGATTAGGGGGATGGGTTTAAACAGCACTGATTTACAAAGGGATCGCCTTTTGGCCTGGGTAGTACTTGTTGTATTGGCTCACAATAAGAAATAGATGTTCTGCTACTTCAGTGTTACAATATCCCTCTTCAACAATGAGCTTTCAGGTTGCCTTTTTCTTGATCCTCAGTTTTAAGGATACGCGACTGCTGCTTTAGTTACTAATTCGGAATGCAAGTATTTCAACAATGGTCGTTCCTTCCAGAGTTACTTGCGGTCACACCTGACCTCTGCTTCGTTCAGTTTTCAAGCCTTAAATGTTCCGGCAGTGGTTTATGATCTGGATAATGCTAAGCACATACAAGTGCTACTTTTCCTTTCCTTTCCATTGTCTGCTTGTTAATGGTTGCTTAAAGCAGGACCTTCGGCTGCGTGACAACACTCCGGTATGATTCACAGCATGCTTCTGCGTGCGCAATCTCTGCATTCAGGTGCACCATAAGGAAAACGGTCTTCCTGCACGTCTTTCCAGTGCGTCACCTCTACACTTTAGACTCTGAGAAATCCACCACCCCTGCTTAGTCATCAAGCCATGTGCTGTCAAATTTCTACTGCTACTGCTGCTGCTTCACCGACTCAAACTATAGCACCTTCTGTTACTTCGAGCACAGACACAGCAATGTCTCCAACTACCTGGCTGCACTCGCTGGGGCCTTTTAAGGCTCACAGGTTTGGCAATAGGCTTCAGGTGCAGGCGTTTAGCTTTCATTGCCTGACTATTACATCTATATGCCTCTTCAGCCCTCCTCCTCCTCTCAGTACCTCTAGGATTATGGGACTTGTAGTGCCAAACAGCAGAATCAGGTGTTTCTACCAACTTCTTAGTTCTAAATGTACAATCATTTTCCTTAAAGGAATGGTGCGCTCAAAAATGTTATTGTCCTGAGCGTTCGGGCATGTGGTTTTAAGCAAACTGTGATCGATCATAAAAACATTTCCTATGCACTTTACCTTAGTTTTCCTAACTTTTACACATGCACAATTAGGCAGCGGGCATGGCCATCTTGTGCTAATCTTATCCGTTGCTGCATCGCCCTAAGGTGAACTGCCCTTGCAGCACTAAATCATATCCCCCGCCCCTGACATCACTAGACGCGTACGGCCCATTTCACAATGCGAATGCACGTCTCGTGTCAACATTCTCTGAGCGCCAGCTAATGACGTGTTCCATGGAAATGGCAGGACGCCACTTTCCTCAATAAGTATAAACAGACCTCTTCACATCAGACAACATCAGAGTTGCTTTTTCAATCGTTTCACTGTCTTTTTTTGTGTATCCTGTGACTCGTTTCTGCTCTGTTCAGCTATCTTCGTTGCTCGTAGTCCATGCAAACAGATACTAGTACTAGTGTAGAGGAGCTCCCAGACATGGCCTGCACCCCAGCACCCCAGTTTGAGGTACCAGGAACATATTTGCTAAGGTATGTGACGTACGAGGAACAAATGAGACAACAGAGAGCAGCTCTAGGATTCTGCCCAGTGCCTATCAGAAGAGCAAGACCTGTTGAAGTGCCTATAACCAGACAACCTTGTGAGCCCGGTACCCACTGAGACAACCTTACCAGCAGTTAACACGAAATGAAGACTGCTTGCAGACTATCCCCGAAGAGACCCATAGAGCCTTAATGGAAGGCGAGTGGTGATGACACACAGGCCCAGACAGAATCACAGATTAACTAAACAACGGCTAAAGGATGACACACAAGACGAAAAGTAATGAATAGTGGTGCAACAGACTTAAAAGAAGAAACAACGTTGCAGCACAAAGAACGTAACCATGAAGGAAGGATGAAAATGTGCAACTAACTAAATGCCTGTAAATAGGCTTGGAAACTTCAGAGCATAAATGCCAGGCAGTGAAGGTCGTAATAAGGAGGCCCCAGGCAGGTGGTGAGGCTAAGAAAGAATCAAATACACGAAAAGAAGGAAAATGAAGCAGATTCACGGTGAACAGACACGTGACCAGCTAAGCGCGAAGAGGTACCAACGTCTGAAGTCACCCAGAACCCGAGGATGCCATAACTTTTCCTGATAAGAAGCTACAGCTTTGAGGCCATCTTCAGCCAACTAATTGACACATAGCCCTGAAGTACTGAATGATGGAAGAGAGGCAGGGTGAATCTTGGGGCACAAGGCACCTGGGTGTCTATTCTGCATGCTGCTAATTAAAGTGGAGATTTATGCCTAGGGGTGTAACCCACCCAATCACAATGGACCAAATAATCTAGGATCCTATAGCTAGTAGAACCAATAAAACGTTGTACTTGTAGTGACTTCTATCACGATTGATGTAGAGGGATGGGCGTAGATGCCCACCCGATAAGAGCTATCCAATCCAATCCTTACACTCCTGCGCTTTAATATAGCGGTCAGAAGAAACGTGAACTCAGAGCCAACAGAATAGGGGACGATTAGGATACGACCAAGTTTAAAGACGTTGTTAAGGGAGTTTGTTTACACCCCATGTCGGGGTATTGATTAGAAGGCAGAGATATATGTGTCCAGCTGTTGTCTGTCTAGTCTGTCAAGTGTCTATTGTATATGTTCTGTTGTATGTCACATGTAAAGAATTGTGTATCACTGATTGTTTGAAACGAAGTTTGGGTTTTCTGTAGTTCAGAGGGAATCGCACACGGATCGATGTTCTTGAGTAAATTGATGATATAAAATTTGGCAGGAAAGATTGGATTGGAACTTGCAGTATTTGGTGCTCGCTCATATTGTTTGGAGTGGTGAAATTGCATGAACGTATTGCTAGAAACAGAGCCCAAGCATGGAGGAGATTACTCCACTCGCTCACTTATGTAAGCAATTGCCTATACATGCACCCAAGCTTAAGAAATATAGCACCGAGTGGGTTAAGGGTACCGCCCACAAGATGTTTATGCCATGGACACAGAACGGATCTTTATCGAAAGCCGTCTTACAACATATGACGACTTATTTGCATGCCACAAATACAGGCAAGAAACTAGAGAAACGCCTTGCTGTTCTGGAACTTTGGAAAATGTTCGTACAGCCGAAGGAGGAAGAGCCACCCGCAGACTGGATATAAACGTATGCTCGGAGGGGGGTGAGACGCCTACAGCGCCACCAGCCCCTCCTGAGCCAGAGATCCAGGGAAGTAAGTCAGAGGGACTCTACCCGCTAAGAGAGCTTAAGGCAGCTACGGGGTATAGTAACCCTGCATATGAGTCACCTACGTACAGTAGTGAAGTAATCAAGGGGAAGGATCAGGAAATTAATCTTACCTCTGCAGTCCCGAAGGACAAGGAGAGACGCGATGATGAAAGGAAGGATCAGGCACAGACTAGTGCACCTCTCGATAGAGAGAGGGAAAGAAACAGAAAGGAAGTGAAGACAGAACTGATGAGATAGCATTCGCAAAAGACGAATGGATGGGAGGACAGATATTGTTGAAACTTGATGGTAAAGGAAGTGATGATGTGAGACCGAGAGAGAAGTCTGATGAGGCACAGAGAAGGGAAAAGGAGAAGGAAATAAGGGACGAGAGAATAAAAAAGAAAGATAGGCTGAGGGGAGAATCGCGAAGAGCAAGGAAAACCGTTCAGTCGCAAACAATTCTCAGCCTATGAGCAGTACAGACAGAACCTGCAAAGGTTGGAAGAAGAGCAAAGAGTACGTGAAAAGAGAATAAAGAGACGGGAAGATGAGGAAGTTAGGAAGGCAAATGAAAGGAGAAGGGAAGAAGATAAGACTAGAGAAGGAGCGAGGAAGCGCAAGGAAGCCGATGAAGATAGTGAACGTAAGCGTAGACAGAGGGCATGCGAACTTGAATATTTGGAGCGGGAAGTTAAAAAACCCAATCCTGTTGTAGAATGGGAAGACATTGAAGAATTCTTTCCTGCATACGACTCAGTACCAGGCACGAGTAGGGCGAATATCGATGATGACTTCGACACCAGAAGCATCGGGGAAACGATCGATAAAATATATGATGAAATGGGGTTGGAGCCGACTTCCCACTGGGGAAGGGAAGACGAGCGCTTGGAAAGCACTGTTATATGACACAGAGGATGTCACCCAAAGTAGTGGGAGCAGGAGACTGTCCCTGGATAGGCTAGAAATTAGTAAGAACGACGAAGATGCAAGGGGTTGTCTGAATTCGGAACAATCAATGTCCGACTCCGGAGGGGAAACAGAGGACGAGACAAATGAAGAAGGGAGATGGCGCAAAAAGCCGCTCCCAAGGGACAAAGGGTACGATGGTCAGATGCTAGCGAGTCCGCATCCAGGACATCAGTGTCATGAACTACAGAGCACGCCCCTTTTGGACTTCCTGGTCCTTGTCTCAACAGGGCTTACACTCCCTTATACTTCCAACATGGCCGTCCACTGTGAAACACCTTCCTCGCTCTACACCTTAGACGTAGCGTGTTGTATTTATAGACCACGGCTCCCGCGGCTCCGCGCGTCTCAATGCTATTGCGAAGTAGCGACCAGACGTGTGCTCCGTAGCTCGCGGTATTGTTTCCCTTGCTTCTCCCAGCCTACCCCATTCCTAGTCCCTTTCCTTCCTTTCTTGATTCCTGGACTCGTGTGCTAGTTGCGCACTCTGTTAATTTCCCAGATTCCTGGATCCTTGCATCCCGGAACTTTGAACACATGCTGGAGTCGGAAGAGACTCGTGCCGCCTTATTCAAGACTCGATCAGTCTGCAAGAAGACAGCGATCAAGAAATCCAGCAAAGATCGAACTCAGGTGAGAAGGTGGGAACTCCTTGACAATCAGTCTGCCGCACAACCTGACCGACATGGAGAGCACCCCCCTATGTAGAAAGGATGAGTACATTGCCAGGTAGACAGCGATGCGGGAATGTTACCCCGGCGATAGACAGGAGAGCCATGGGGAAAGAGAAGGAAGACTGCGTATTCCAATTCCCGCTGCTAGAAAAAGGGAGAGTGAGACCACAATATATTCCATGGCCACCCATGGATCGAGAGAACCTAAAAAATAAGCTTCCAATGCTGACATCGAGAGCTGGGAAGTGGATACATGAGTTAGAAAAGATGACACGGGGTGTCAGATAGCTATAGGAGACATTAAGGGCCTCCTAATCGCTATACCTGATGAGAGAGCAGACAATGTGTGGAAACGGGCAGGGTACCCTGGTGTAACCATAATTAACACTACCCATGACGGAGAACCATTTAATAACTGTAGAGCAGCAGTTTGGAAAGCGCTACGAGTGCTGTACCCAGACACTTCTGATATGGGAGCTATAATGACTCGAAAAATGAAGGAGTCAAAAGATCTGTTGATTTATATCCAGAATTTCCAAGACGCATGGGTGCTCGAAACGCATGAATCTTGGATGAAATCTATCCCTGTATTCTACCATATATTGTGCCAATGGTTGCCAGAACTGGTGCAGAAACGGCTCAAGAAATTATTAGGAGTAGAAGCTAAACCGTGGGCCGAAATACAGTTGACTATTGCACATTACTGTAGATCGTTGCAAGAAAAGAATCGAAAAAAGGAGGCAACTCGTAAGGGGTGAGGAAGCAAAGCTGGTGCAAAAGAAATTATCAAAGTATGCTCTCGAGGGAACCATGCTGACAAGCCCAGCTGAACCGAACATACAACAGGTGACTAACCCGCTGCAGAACAACCAGAGTAATGCAGGATTTTACCCGAGCGGAAGGGGGTTTAGAGGAAGAGGTTGGCAGAGTAATCAGGGAGGGTTTCAAGGTAATCTGGGAGGTTTCCAGAGTAATCAAGGAGGCTTTCAAAACGTGCAGATGGGCAGTCCAGATATGTCAAATGGACAGATAGCCCGACCACCGCCAGTATGTTGGCTGTGTGGTGTAACAGGGCAAGTGGCGCAGTCGTGCAGAAGCCAAAGCGCGTGGCAAAATGGTCAAGGAATGGGAACAGGCACAGTGAATATGCCTGCGATCTTCCAACAGGGCGGTGCACAAAGTCACACAGTTCAGCTGCAAGCACCAGGCTTGCAGCAAGGTGCACAGCAAGGGGTTCACCCCCTAACATGGGGAACCTGCCACAAGGGCAATCCCAACAGGCACCACCACAAATGTCTCAGGTCACAAACTCCGGAAGAGGAGGCAACCCTGGGAATGGAGAAAATCCACAAGCATACAGTGGACTGAACTTATATATGAACTAGGACAGCTCACTGGGAACTCAGATGTGCTCTATCCTATCAGTGACACCAGACCCTAACAGGGAACCAAGGGTGAATGTTGTCATAGGGGGGAAAGAATATTCCTTCTTAGTTGACACAGGTGCAACACGCTTGTGCATACGAGAAGGCACGTTTTCCTTATCCGGCCAGGCCATAGACACTCGATTTCCCTTTACAGACGCACTCCCGGTCTCCGTAGGAGAGTGCAAAATGAATGTGCCTCTATTATATTCACGTCAGACCCCAGTGAACATTTTGGGTCGAGACTTAATGACAAAACTGAATATGACAATCTCGTTCACGGAGGAGGGCATAGTATGCTCCACTCCAGGAATGCATTATTCCAACGTGTGCGAAATGATCAGAGCATACTGGGGACGCATAGCCATGAGAGCTATACCGTTAGAACCAGAAGTCTTCACATATGGCATACGCGTGCTTATGGCGGGATTTCCAGGTCTTGCAGATAGGACCATGAGAACCCCTGATAAGTTTCTATTCAGACCAAGAATACCTATGCATGAAGAAGGGGGACAAGTATTTCCCTTGACGATACATGTTGCAGCAGTACGAGGGAAAGTAGCATTGGTCGAAAGGTACGATGATGAAGGCAGGCAATGGTGCGCGATTATCGCCATTGAAGAAGGGTATCAAGTGACTGATGTCACCGATGACGATCTGTTCGAAGAACACCCTGACTTAGAAGAGACGAGGGCGGTAGTAAGTCTCATATTCTGGGTCAAAATGATCAAACGAGAAGTGCCTCAGAGAATGATGGTGGCACTGAAGCGTCCGGAATATTTTGATGACGACATGGCCCAAGTGCCTGTCTCAGTATGGACTACAGGACCCTCTGTTGTAGGCCTCCTGAAGGGGGTGGGAGAAGTGAAAATTAAACTAAAACCAGGAGCAATTTTACCAAGAGTGCGACAATATCCCATGTCCAGAGAAGCGGATGAAGGGATTGCGAAGACAATTGCAGCCATGAAGGACCAAGGCATCCTAGTAACGTCAGAATCACCCTGTAACACAGTGATTTATCCCGTCAAGAAATCAAAGGGAGGATCTTGGCGTTTAATCCAAGATTTAAGAGCATTAAACAATATTGTTGAAGCCGAGTTCCCTCTAGTCCCTAATCCATCTACAATTCTCTGTAACATACCTATTGAGGCGAAATATTTCACGGTGATTGACTTGAAAAATGCTTTTTTCTCAATCCCATTGCACCGTGACTCACAAGATCTAACGCCATTTACTTTCAGACAAATGCTTCTGAAAAGCACGAGGTTGCCACAGGGGTATTGTGAATCCCCATCCATTTTCAACAGAGTCCTGCAAATGGACCTAAGCAATATTGCAGTGGACAGTGTTGTTTTGCAGTATGTGGATGACATTCTGATCTGCAGCACCACTGAAGAGCAATGTAGGTGCGATTCTGTCCAGCTGCTGACTATACTGGCTGAGAAAGGATATAAGGTTGACAAGGAAAAGTTGCAATACTGTCAACAAGAGGTGCTGTACATAGGCCAGTTAATTTCGCATGAGGGGAAAAAGGTAACCCCAGAAAGGGCTGAAGCTATCATGAACACAGCTAAGCCGCTCACGATAAAGCAAACGCAGAGCTTCCTAGGCCTGTGCAATTATGTTAGAGAATGGGTCTGCGATTACAGCTTGTATACCAAGCCCTTGCTCCAGGCCCTAAAGAAGGCCCAGGCGACTAAGGAAAAGATTGAATGGACTGAGACAATGGAAAAGGGGTTTACGAAACTCAAGAGAGCGATTTGTACGGCTCCATTTCTCGGGATTCCTAATTATGCAGAGGAATTCTACCTGTTCTCACACACAAATGGCAGCGTTATGACGGCAGTGCTCGCCCAAAGAACCTTGTTGGGATACAAGCCCTTGGCGTATTACAGTGGGAATCAGGACCCAGTAATGAGAGGCCAGTTCCCATGCGAACAAAGCTTAGCTGCCGCAGCGTTCACCATAGAGAAGGCGACAACCATTGTAATGGGATGCTCCATGACGTTATACGTCGAGCACTCATTATTTGCCATATTAGAGAAACCAAAGGGTACATTGACATCTCAAAGGGCCTCTGCCTATGAGGTGATCATATCCAATCCATCGATCAAAATAGTTCGATGTAAAACAGTAAACCCAGCTACGTTCATAGCTGAGCCAGTCACTGAAGGCGAGCCGATACACGACTGGGCAAACTACGAAGAAGTCTATGATGAAATCCCCAGGATGAAAGAAAATGCCCTGGCGGTTGGTGAGATTGTTTTCATTGATGGTTCTTCGAGAATCAACCAAGAAGACGGACAAAGATACACAGGCGTTGCCGTAATGAAACACATAGCAAACGGAGAAGTTCAAGTACTCGTCAGTGCACGAATACCGTCTCATTATTCAGCACAGGCTGCAGAACTATTGGCGTTGATACTCGCATTGAGAATCATGCAGACCAGGAAGTAACAGTATACAGTGACTCCGCCTATGTGACGTCCACAGTGCACGCAGGGCTAGCACGCTGGAAAAGGAGGGGCTACCTCTGACTGGACGGCACGCCAGTGCAGCACGCAGCCTTATTGGACAGGCTGATAAAGGCACTACAGCTCCCAGTGGGCATAGCGGTCGTGAAATGCACCGCCCACACAAAGAGGACAGATTTCGTGTCACGCGGAAACCATGCAGCAGACACGGAAGCCAAGCGTATGGTGTCTAAAAGTGAAACGATCATGGAAGTAGAAGTGGCATACACCCATGAACGAATGATGGTAGCTCGAGCCACACCAGAGGCCTATAATAATATGGTGCTGACTCAACTGATGGAGCTCCAAGGGGAGGCACCACAGGACGAAAAGAACCTGTGGAAGCGTCAAGGGTGTTCTTTAAACCCCTCTGACGGATTGCGACAGCAAGACAGCACTGATAAACCAGTAATGCCTGTAGCCCTACTAAAAATAGCATTGAAACAGTTGCATTACCCATTTCACATGACAAAAGAAAATCTAGCTGCAACGCTCGCAGAATACTGGTTTATACCGAACTTAGCTGAGCATGTTGCATTCTTTATGGTGCACTGCATAATCTGCCAGCAATTCACCGCTGGGCACACATTAAAAGTAGTGAGAGGAGTCATCCCCAGGCCAAATGGGCCTTTTCATATCGATTATGTCGGCATGATTCAAGTGTGTAATGGGTACCGGTACTTAATTGTAGTGGTGGGTCCCTTCTCTAGATGGATAGAAGCAGGTCCCTGTACACAACCAGTCTCAACTTGTGCTGCCAAATAACTGGTGAGGGAAGTGTTCCATAGATGGGGGGTGTGTGAAGTGATGAGGTCAGACAACGAGGCGCATTTTGTTAACGCAGTCTTTGAGCAGATCAGCTTGCTACTTGGTATAAAGCACAAGTTCTCATCGGCGTATCATCCGGAAAATAACAGTATTTGTGAGAGGCTCAACAGCTTGTTAAAGGAAAGGATAGCCAAGTTGAAGCTCACTCTAAAGAGGGGATGGCTGCACTGTCTACCACTGGCATTGTATGCACTTCGGAACCAACCAGGCTCTGACCATCATCTTACGCCGCACGAGATAGTTACGGGAAGGAGAATGAACACCCCCCTTGCCCCACGAGATAGAGCTAGATGTGATGCCCAGTCAACCCGAGTGTTACGCTCACTGGGTTCCACGGGGGCGCCACCCAGCAGTTGGGGTTCAGATGTCCCTCCTAGCGATGCCCAGATGCGACCAGGGGAAGAGTTCTGCCTGGAATACAGGTAAGCTATGTTCAGGACTGGGCAACCGGGGTAAACAGCCTCCCACCTCCCTGTAGGTCTGCGACCCTTCTGGACTTCTTCTCACCTTGTTTTAGATGTTGGTGGGTTCTCCGTCCTGCTGTCTTGGCAGGGGCGCGTTGAGCTTGGTGGGCAATGGCGATCAAGTTGCTTCACTGATGCCAGCCCGTCTTGAGTCTTTCAGGTAGGTCTTATTGCTGTGAATATTGCTGTTCTTGCATGCCTTTTAAACAATGGGCCTCATTACAATTCAGGCGGTCCGGAAATAACGGTGGCGGTAAACCCGCCGCCACCGTTGTTTCCGGACCATCTGATCCCGACTCCTGCAGGCGGGAGGTGATGTTCCTGCCAGGTCTGACCTGGCGGGTTTAACACCGCCCGCCTGCAGGCGGACGAGCCGGCAGCATTACGAGATGCTGCCGGTGTTTCCATGATCCCCATTCCCATTGAGTCCCATAGGACTCAATGGGAATGGGGATTAACACCATTCCGCCTCCGTGATTCCCGGAAAACCGGGGTTGTAATGCCCTGGTAATTCCGGGAATCACGGAGGCGGAATGGTAATACGAGTCCGGCGGTAACCAGGCGGTTTTACCGCCGCGGTTACTGCCGGATTCGTAATGAGGCCCAATGTCTTTTTCTTCCTACGTACGCGGAAGTCCAATATGTGGCAAGGCGGAATCTGTGTTTCGCCGGTAGGTGGAGCGCCTTGATGCGGTGAGGAGGCTCTATGCGCTGCGCTTAAGATGCCTTGCCTTTGCTAACTTGTTATCTTTTCCTCTCCACAGGTCGCGGTACTCGGCCGGAGTATGGAATTTTCGTCGTGATGCTGATTGAGGAGCGGCCGGCGAGGTAAGCTTTTCGGCAGAGTTCGTTAATTGTACAATGTCTAATGCCTTGTTTCTTCTCTTTTTCAGGTCCGCCGATCCGGAGGAGCACTGGTTCCAGGATGATGGTCGGAAGAGCTGCGGACCGCTGGCGATGAAGTTCAGGTAAGCTGCTGCCTTTTTCTCACAATGTCGTCTCCTTTCCTTTGCAGGTGCTGTCCTTACGAGGTTCGTGGCTGAAGCTGAACACGGTGAGCGTTATGTTGCAGAAATGCAAACTAACGCGAAGCGTGTCAGTCTATTCGGGTGTGGATTAAATAGCTTCAAGAAAGAAGTCCAGGTAAAATAGTCCCCATGGTACAACACCCAACAACACTACACTGTAAGCCTGGTTTCAAGGAGCCAGGTTATGAGGATGCCTCCACATGACTGGCCTTAATGAAAAGTAGTTACCAAGCACAAGTCCATATTCAAACATGAGCCTGGCGCCAAAGGCGCCAGGACTGGCCCCAAGGAGCCCTATGCTGCAATTTCTTGGGTTTAGTGGGGGCTGGAATCAAGACTCTCCCTGGCCCATAGGTTGGCCAGGGGGTCTTCAGAGTGTGAGTCGTGACACCGAGAGGTCTTGGGAACCGAGCTGCAGGAATACCTGAACTGCATGACATCAAGCCTTACTATCGTTTCAGACCAAATACAGCGACGACGAAATGGGTGCAGCGCAGGACAAAACACAGCAGGAGATGCTGAAACAGACGCACTTCAAGGTCTGTACATGCCACTCATCTTCCCTGGGGCACTGTGTTGGTAAAAAACCACACGAGAAAAAGGTGGGACGAGCCAAGATTCAAAGGCCCTTTTATCGTAGAGGACTGCACTCCTTCAGCTGTCAAATTGCAGGGCAAGAGAGCATGGATTTTCCTAAATGACATTAAGCCCTATATCAGAGAAAGTCCTCTAGCTGCACCCCACCGCGAAGAAATCACAGACAACGGGGAAGAACCTCAGCATGTGCATACAAGATCCATGACGAGGAAGAAGGACGCATGAGCAGCAAAAGCCAAGACAAAAGAACTCCTTTGCAAGTTGTGGCTTAAACTGGACATTTCCTCTAAGCATAAAAGGGGATAAGGACATAACGGACACTCTGTGCATCATAGTTGCAGGGTGAAGAAGAGAATTGCGCATCTAAGCCACAACACACTGATAATACAAACTTTTGAACCAAGCCGCACTTAAGCATTGTTGGAAAACAAGACTCTGATAGACTGTGAGCAAAGACTTTTCTTTTAAGAGCTTAACACAGTGTCCTGAAGCAATCAACACCAAGACTTTGTTTCACAGAACTTATGATATCTCCCATCAGAAATCTCACAAGGGATGTACTCACCTACTTCCAATTAGTATTAGAGACATATCCGTCACTTGTAGGGAGAGTCACCAGTGTCACAGACTTTATCCAAGATCCTGCCAACAAGAAGGTAATCTGGCAACTGCTGACTGTTGTCGCGGAAGCCTTCGCTGTGAGGCCTGAATACAGTGAGAAGGACACACATGCAGGTGATCATAGATGAACTCACTTATACGCTTTTCTTTCGTATCATAGAGGAATGCCCAGCACTCGTCGGGAGAACCACGGACACACTTACATACATTAGAGATCCAAGAAACACTGAACATTTGCACCAGCTGTGGGCTAAACTCAGCTACCTGGTCGCAATCCATGCAGCAGGAAAGTGTAGAGACTGTTCACGTCAAATGAAAGGCCTGTGATCCAGAACCCAGCAAAGCAGGACAAATGTCCCTGTCACCCGAGGACAGCCGCCTGACGCACAATGTCCTGTTCCGTCTAGTCACTGACTTTCCAGAAATGGTGGGGAGACCTGCCTAGATTGACCTCATCACCTTCATCAGAGATCAAGCTAATGTTGCACACTTGGGATCACTCCTCCATGGGATAATGCTTCAAGTGGAACTGTCCAACTTCCAAAGAGAATATCTAAGGAGATTCCAGTGAAACCTTCTGCCGAGGGACAGATCGAAACCAAGGCAGCTCTTCATCTTTCCGCCGAGGAACAGATCCAGGAGACAGAGACACAGTTCTTCATCTTTCCGCCGAGGGACAGATCCAGGAGACAGAGACACAGTTCTTCATCTTTCCGCCGAGGGACAGATCGAGAGCTGAGACGAGAACTTCACCATCTTATTTTTCAAAAGCAAATTCGGGGGGTGGACTCGGAATCGACCTATTTTGAATATGCATGATGAACGTGCCTCACCAAAGGTGTTAGTCTAATCTTTTTCCATAGTCTAGCAAGGGAACTGTATCCCGTAACCAGAGACAATAATCACCCGCAAGAGGGGGGACACTTACGAAGCACAAGACACTTTATGTTACAAACTTTCTGAGAGACAATAATGGAGAAAGTGAAGAGAATAGAACTTTAACAGTTGACATGATTGAAATGGGGGCCCAGAGCAGTAACCTGGTCCTCCCACAAACAGAGGGGCGCCCCCGCTTCCCTGGAACTAAATGCTGCCAACTTTCACACCGCTCGATTATGTGTATATGCATAGTGATTATCACCAGATAATGTACGTATGAATCCCACGAAAGCACCCAGACCCTATATAGTAATTCCGGTTCCAAGAAAACCTGATGGTAAGGTAAACGAACTAAAATTGAACGTAATTAGTAGTGATTCATACACACTTGAGGTAACGAATGAAGAGAAAAGCTGGAGACAGGGTCAGCACGGAATTAATGAAAATATAGCACTGACCACTACACACACACACCCTCTGAATGCACATGAACAAGGGCAAGTGTCAATGGCTACAGAACCTCGAACAAAGACAACAGAAAGTATGAGACTGCCTACTGAACAACCAGTCCCTGAACATAATAGTGAAAAGCCGACTGAAGAAGATATAGCACAAGCCCTCAAGAAGACAGAAGCGGCTACGAGAGAATTCACTGCAAAGCCACAAATGCTGATAGACCATTTATTCCCGTTTATAGCCAGAGCAAAGAAACTACAGGAGGAACTGAAAAATAAGACAGCAGAGACTATAGTAGCAAGCACACCAGTTGCAACACAAGAAACAAGCAGTAGGCCCAAGACACAGCCATACGTGGGACAGATGGTACACAGGTGGTGGTTGAAGGAGCTCTATGAGAGAATACAAAAAGAGAGGAAAAGAACCGCAAAACCTTCTCCTACCACAGCGATACAGATAATGAAACCTGCTTCACAGACAAGCATGCTTGAGAGACCCCAGCATGGAAAAGCCGCGCCGACGCATTTAAAGATGTAGTTATAGTTAACTACAGAAAGACACTAAGAATCAAGAGAAGCCCACATGAAGATAACAATGAACTAAACGATTATCTGGACAGCACAGCACCTCTAGGAAACAACATTTGGTACCAACACATGAAGGCGGTTGGAAGAAGATAATCTGAAGGAGAATGCTACGTCTGTGCGCCTACCGTACAGCATGGGAAAATCCAAGATCTTTGTGGCTGTACAAATTGATGTCCCAACAGCAAACTGTATGTCACACGTGGCAATGTTCAACACCAGAGGACAGTTCATGGGAAAAGATGCCTGACTGATATGGGCAACGGAAACAGCATACCCCGATGAACATGATTATGTCCAGGACATTAAGACAAGAAACAGAGCTCATACCAGGAATCACGTGATCATGTATGAAAAGCCAGAAGTAAAAGGAGCAGGAACAAGATGGGAAATTTACCCGAGACTGAACGTCCAAGGAAAAACTCCAGAAGAAGCACAAATTTAGAAGAATAGAGGCCAGATGCAGATTTGGGGAACAGTGCTTTCACCAGACGGATGGGAGGAAGGAGTAGTGATATGCTGAGCCTGGATGGTCCTTGGAGCCTGCAAAGAAGCAGTAGAAAATTCACAAAAACTGTGCAAATCTCTATGGCCAAAGTGGTAAAGTGACTAACCTGGGTCGAAGATAGAGATAAACCATTGCTGATAGTGCCACTGGAAAGCCCAAAATTGTGCTTCAGGAACAATGGCACAAGGAAGATGGGAGAGAATCAAAACTGCGGACGAATCTTTGAAGCTCCCGGAATGACTCAGGGAACCGCAGTAATTATGGATCATTACTGGGCGTGTGGATCCAAAGCATATATAAGACTACCGAAAAACTGGGGAGGCATATGCACAATTGTGAACGTCCACATTCCCGCACTTGTGATCCCGAAAAGTGACCTGAATATTGACAGTTTCCCAAAAGCAGATGCTCACCTAAGGAAGAGGAGGTCGGTGGAACTGGTATCTCGGAAGAAGAGAGAGAAGTACTTTTCTGCCAAATCAGAAGAAGCATTTCATGCAATCCCATATGAACACAGGCTGTTTAGCCTCACCTCATCAGTATTCACAACGATTTTCCTGCCACACATCCAAGTTGGAGTAAATACTAAATGGTTGCAGATAACCAGATGGGAGTTATTGCAGACCATCAACACCTCCATAAAAGGATTCAACGTGATCAAAGAAGAACTAAGAGCAATTCCGATTGATGACTCTCCAGAACAGATATGTACTTGACATGATCACCGTGATGGATGGAGGTGTTTGCGCAAAAATCGGAGAATCATGTTGCACATTTACACCTTCGCATGATAGAGAAAATTGAACTGTAACAGAAGCCATAAGTATGCTGACAAACCTGCAAAACCAGATGATCAATGAAACTGACGAAGTTGATGAGGACAGCTGGTTTGAAACACTATTTTTATGGGTCCCACAATGGATGGCAGACATATTCAAGGTTCTGGGAGCCCTGCTTTTTATGATACTACTAGGATTTTGTGTTATTAAGATAATAATCACACAATGTCAGAAAACTGCGAAGAAAGCCATTGGAATGAAGATCATGATCGATGTCAAACCAGGATGTAAGCCCTGAGACCTGACTGATGAAGAAATCAGAGACTGTGTGAAGGCTAGTGAATTTGCGCCAGAAGGAACAACATTTGTGTATCCCAGAAAACGAAGAAAATATGAAGGAAAGTGGATTTACTGCAGCCCAAATGGACAATGTCAGCTAATGACCTGGAACAAAGACGAACTTGTAAAAACAGCAGGAAGTTTGAAGGGAATAATAAAAATATGGACTCCAAAGAAACACACGTTCACACCATCATGAACAAACCCAGAAGACAATGAACAAGATGCTGAAGAACCAAGTAAGAGGAATCCAAAAGAGGAAGCAGAAGTGGTCGATGAACCGACCAGACGGGGGAGTGTAGAGGGGGTCCCAGGCATGGCCTGCACCCCAGCACCCCAGTCCGAGGTACCAGGAACATATTTGCCAAGGTATGTGACGTACGAGTAACAAATGAGCCAACAGAGAGCAGCTCTAGGATTCTGCCCAGTGCCCATCAGAAGAGCAATACCTGTTGAAGTGCCTATAACCAGACAAGCTTGGGCAGCCCGGTACCCACTGAGACAACCTTAACAGCAGTTAACACAAAATGAAGACTACTTGCAGACTGTCCCTGAAGAGACTCATAGAGCCTTAATGGAAGGCGAGTGGTGACGACACACGGGCCCGGACAGATTCACAGATGAACGAAATAATGGCTAAAGGATGACACACAAGACGAAAAGTTATGAATAATGGTGCAACAGACTTAAAAGAAGAAACAACGTTGCAGCACAAAGAACGTAACCATGAAGGAAGGATGAAAATGCGCAACTAACTAAATGCCTGTAAATAGGCTTGGAACGCAAGAAGCAAAGGAAACGATACTGCTTGCAATGCTTAGTAGAAGAATAGAGTGGCAAGCGCCAATTATATATCTACCTCAATGAAGCACATCATACAAGTGCGACTCCATTTTGTAAAAGCAGAACTAAGCCCAGGCTGCAGGAAGCCAACAAGGCCAAGATTCATATTCCAGCTAGAGTCAGGGGGGAAGAGTGGAATCGAAACTCAGTAAGATGTAGCTCATGCCTGGGAATTCGAGGTCAACTCCAAGAAGGGAGGAGAGCAGCAACTCTGAAGAATCGAAACTTCAGAGCATAAATGCCAGGCAGTGAAGGTCGAAATAAGGAGTCCCCAGGCAGGTGGCGAGGCTAAGAAAGAATCAAATACACGAAAAGAAGGAAAATGAAGCAGATTCACAGTGAACAGACACGTGACCAGCTAAGCGCGAAGAGGTACCAATGTCTGAAGTCACCCAGAACCCGAGGATGCCATAACTTTTCCTGATAAGAAGCTACAGCTTCAAGGCCATCTTCAGCCAACTAATTGACACATAGCCCTGAAGTACTGATTGATGGAAGGGAGGCACAGTGAATCTTGGGGAACAAGGCACCTGGGTGTCTATTCTGCATGCTGCTAATTAAAGTGGAGAGTTATGCCTAGGGGTGTAACCCATCCAATCACAATGGACCAAATAATCTAGGATCCTATAGCTAGTAGAACCAATAAAACGTTGTACTTGTAGTGACGTCTATCACGAGTGATGTAGAGGGATGGGCGTAGATGCCCACCCGATAAGAGCTATCCAATCCTTACACTCTGTTACCATACACAGATATAGCACCTATATTTAAGTTACCTTTTCCGACCAATAGAATTGCATGACAAACTTTGAGTGTTAAACGACAATGATGACGAGAATGTACTATAACTATTGCTGTCTGAATGAAGAATTTGGTAGTTGAAGCGAGACAGGCGATCACATCACTGCTGATTTCTATTTCTTTCCCCGTTTTTTGTACTTGTCATTAAACAGACTTCCCTTTGGCAAACCATTGACTTGTCCTTATTGATTTGTGTTGGACTAAGAGAATGCTGCGCCCCATCCTCCTCAAGGTGCAGCTAACTCATCTTAAAAGTACTTGAGGGTGAGCTCTGATCCTATGGGCCCGTCAGAGGTCGCTCTGCCCTCCTGTACACTAGCATTACTATTGATTTTAATTTTGTGTTATAATGGCAACAATACAGCCCTACCACTATGAGCCGGAGTATTCCGAGGCGGAATTAGTTGAAAGAGAAAGATGCGGAAACGATGGGGCATCGGACAACAGTTGGGAGGACGAATCACTGGATCATGAGCCTAAGCCTGGAAGACGTTTCCACCTGGTGTACCTGCAATCGGTGCAAGGTCATGCCAAGCTAGGAGGAGAACTGCTGCTGCAGAGATACCTCTAGATGCTTGGCCTACATATCGGAAGAAGAGACACCGCCAGTATGCATTACCGAGCTGCATGACTTCAGGGCAGCGGCCTCACAAGGTCCGCGTTGAGGATTATGATGGTGCTTATGCACGAACTTAGCGCAACAGTTCGCCCTCGCAATCCAAGTAACGAGTAAGTGTACTCTAGATGTGATGTCATTTAGGCAACTAACATTTCATGTTTGTCTCCTATATTGTCCTAACTTTGATCTATTACTGCCAAATGAATGTAGTCTGGCAATTCAATACATCTCTCACGATTTGGGGAAATGATAGTGGTCATTTTATGTGTCTTTCACGTACAACCAAGAAACAATATTTCTCTGTGCCCCACACGTTATGGACTGCATGGGTCTTCACTTGTGTGATGTGTCTACACTTTAAAGCCCAAGTTGATTGATCCACGAAGCAACATTTGTACTGGCAACTATGCCATAGGATACAAGATTGCATACTTATGTTCATTTAAATACAGTTTGTATGTTTCTCTTCCACAGGTGGTACAGGCTGGTGGCCTATTGTTCGTTTACATGGTGGCTTCATGGGGGGCTTGGATACCGCGTTCGACGAGTAATACCCGCCTGTGTCGTTGGAGCCATTCGAGCCAAATTCCTCAGTGACAGTGGTCAGTACAGGGGATTTTCGCACACTGCGCTGCAACCCGAAGTATACAATTTGTAGTACATTTGTGCCATGAACATCAGCAACAAAATAAAATACAAATCAACTTTTATGAATAGTTGTTTCCGTTTTTCAGTCAATCAAAGACACGCTCACTTGTCCTAGCAGGGCTGGAAGGGTGGGGCTGGCAGGGTGGAAACACCATGTACATTTCAAACATATCTTCCACACAGCGTCCACTGTACACATGGCCTCCCCAGAACCAGTGTCTCCTGGCTCCCTTGATTCAGACCGCGCCCCTGCAATCCACATAAGTGTGTCTCCATTCAGCAGTATTCCGGGCCCTTTTCTGCATGCTTCATGCCCATCCATCCCCCCTCCAGTATCAATGGTAGTTCGCACCTGTGGTCGTGCCCTCCCAAGGGGACTGGCAGGGTGGGAACGGCCAAGGTGCCAAACACCACGTACACTTCAAAGGTATCTACCGCACAGGGGCCATTGTTCACATGGCCTCCCCAGACCCTGTGTCTCCTGGCTCCTTTGATTCAGACCGCACCCCTGCAATCCACATAAGTGTGTCTCCATTCAGCAGAGTTTCCCACCCCCTTTTCTGCATGCCTCTTGACCCTCCATCCCCCCTCCAGTATCAATGACAGTTCAAAACTTTGGCCGTGCCCTCTCAAGGGGGCTGGCAGGGTGGGAACGGGCAAGGTGCCAAACACCATGTACACTTCAAAGGTATCTTCCGCACAGGGGCCATTGTTCACATGGCCTTCCCAGACCCAGTGTCACCTGCCTCCCTTGATTCAGACCGCGCCCCTGCACTCCACCTAAGTGTGTCTCCATTCAGCAGTGTTCCGGGCCCTTTTCTGATGCCTCTTGCCCCTCCATCACCCATCAAGTATCAATGGCAGTTCAAAACTGTGGCTGTGCCCCGCCGAAGGGGTGTGGCAGTGTGGGAACGGCCAAAGTACCAAACACCATGTACACTTCAAAGGTATCTTCTGCACAGCGTCCACTGTACACATGGCCTCCCCAGAACCAGTGTCTCCTAGATACCTTGATTCAGACTGCGCCCCTGCAATCCACGTAAGTGTGTCTCCATTCAGCAGTGTTCCGGGCCCTTATCTGCATGCCTCATGCCCATCCATCCCTCCTCCAGTATCAATGGCAGTTTTCACCTGTGGTTGTGCTGTCCCCGGGGGGCTGGCAGGGTGGGACCAGCCGAGGTGTCATGTACACTTCAAAGGTATCTTCAGCACAGGGGCTATTGTTCACATGGCCTAGCCAGACCCTGTGTCTCCAGGCACGCTCCCCTGAAGCAGACCACGCCAGAAACATGTCAATCATTCACATACACACACACTTTTCTAATTCTTTATAAACCCCTTGATATTTATCCTGGAACATCTGTGAGAACTGCAAGTCAACTCGTGATCGTGCTACCTGTGAACAATTGTGAGCATTGGAAGTCAACTCTTGAACGCGCTACCTGTTCTCCTGCTATCAACTACCCTATTTGCTGAATCTAATCATTTGTTAGTCATGGTAAGGGCAGGTCACCTAATCACATCTTTCTGATCTCAAAATTTGGATCTATTCCGAACGAATGTACCCAGTAGTGTAATGTTCATTCATCTCATTGACTTTACCATTGGCTACTGTTTAAGGTTTTCTGATCTCGATATATCGCAAATCTCATCAGTGTCAATTGTGATAGAATTGCATCTTTCTCGGACCATGTCTATAAGCATGTTTCCTTTTGATGCATGAAAGTACATTCAACGGACGTGTAACACGTTACGAGATCTGTCGCATCAATCAATTCTGTATGAAAGTTATCCCAGTTTATATTCGACTACGCTACACAGGTTTTGCTTCTTTGACCAAAACAAAAATTGCATAAACATTTTAATATAATTCAATCTCATGCATTCAGTAGAATATTTTTTTTAATTATGTGTACTTTTTTATACAGATATTTCAAGAATGCCTGCTTCTATGGTTTCCGGTTGCCGTTCTAAGAGCCATGTCAAAAGTAAGGGCATCATAATGGATACATTCACGAGGAATATTGATTTAATAAGAGAATGAGTTTGATATTGTGGATTTCCGCTGGACGAGCTTGAAAGTAGAGCCCAGGATGTCCTGGGAGACTTGAGGGCCAATCGATTCCCGCATCTGCAGCCTACACTTTACCCCGGATATGTACGACCAATCGCAGTACACAAAAAAGCATTGACAGAACGTCTCGTAAATTGCTTCCAAATGCAATTCCAACTCTATTGATGCACACACTGCCTCAGGTGAGTCCCGGATGATGAATTAGCTGTAGGCAATGGGGTACTGAACAGGTAGGGATTGGTGCTTTCGGTGTAAATGCGTCTTACTAAATTTTGCATATTTACCAGATTGTATTACTTTTTAACTATACCACATTTTATTACACACCTGTCCCTGGTTTATGGAGCATCATAGAAAGTAATTATGACCATAGAAAACAATGGCATAGTGCCCTTCAAAAGAAGCATAATCTTTTCGTAATCGGTTGCTTGACATGTCCATTTTTTTAGGAGAGCATACTGATGGAAGCACAGACCCTTGCAAGTGACGTCACCACCGACACGTCCAGTATACCAATGGTGAGCCCTACAGACTTGCAGAAGTTCATATTATCGAGAGTTGGTGCTTCCCACATATCTAATGCAAATCTAATTTTCCCTTTTACCACTTCGTGACAATGCACTGAAAATGAAGGAGCCAGATTATGCATCCATTTCTTTTCCGGAGTCAACAACAACTTCGAGCACCTATCAGGTCATTTTAATTTACTTTTCAATTACGAGAATGTATTATGCTTGGAATTTAAAATAATATGAAATTGTTTATGTATCCTGTCGGTTGATGACACTATGGGCCTCATTACACGGATGGCGGTAGGTATTTAACGTTACCGGTAATGGAATACCGGTAACGTTAATTGCCCATGCGGATTACGACCCGGCTCACCGCCATTAGCGGCACCGCTAATTACGGTGCCACTAATAGCGGTGAGTCCGCGTGCGCGCGACCCGCCAACCCGTAAATAACGACATGCCGTTAATAGCACACCATCACAAGGCTAGTGCACACGGCAATAGCGCCATGGTAAATACCCCAAAACACCTTACCGGCATGGCGGCAATACCGCCATCGCGAACCACCGGTTAAAAGAACTAAGCAGTGTCAACACCTGCCACAGGTGGCCAAAATCAGCACAGGTGGAGGCAATGGAGACTGTGGCTGCTCAAAAGAAGCACACCACACCCCTTCCCACACCAAGATGGTTCCAATACTGGCAGCATTACATGGCCTGGAGGACCTGATTGCAGCGCTGCTGCTACAACAACAGGCTGCACAGAGGAGAGGCAGGAGGAGGAGGAGGGCCAGACAGGCACAGCAAGCACCACCACGCCACCTAATCATGCCACAGAGGCACCCACCAATTCCCCGGATCAGAGCCAGTCCATTTAACCCAACACCTGAGCAGATACAGACCCTGTACTGTCTGGACCGGGACACCATCACCAGCATCGTGGACATGATACACAACGACATTGTGAGCCTCATAGATATCCGAACTGTCATCCCCCCTCTACTCAAGGTGGTGACAGTGCTCCACTTCCTGGCCACAGGAACCTACCGGCATACAGTGGGGCAGATGCATGGCACCTCCCAACCACTATTCTCACGCATACTGAACCAGGTACTCGATGCCCTCCTGAAGCATGCACCCGAACACATATCCATGCCACGGACTGCCCAGGAGATTGCAAACACCAAAGTTGGCTTCTATTCACTGGCAGGCATCCCAAGTTGCATTGGGGCCATCAACTGTACACACGTGGAATTTGTCGTCCCACATCACAATGAAGTAGTCTACCGAAACAGGAAGCAATTCCACTCCATCAATGTCCAAATGGTATGTGACGCAAACAAGATAATCACACATTGCTGTGCCCGATTTCCAGGATCTACCCATGATTCCATGGTCCTGCGGAACTCAACTATCCCCCGCTACATGGAGCGACAAATGGGACAACGTTCGTGGCTACTTGGTGAGTTCCAGGCCAAGCACATGGCAGTGTGATTGGGGGGGGGATAGATAGATACTCCAACTGGGTGTGCATTGGGGGGGTAGATAGATACTCCAACTGGGTGTGCATTGGGGGGTAGATAGATACTGCAACTGGGTGTGCATTGGGGGGGTAGATAGATACTCCAACTGGGTGTGCATTGGGGGGGTAGATAGATACTCCAACTGGGTGTGCATTGGGGGGTAGATAGATACTCCAACTAGGTGTGCATTGGGGGGGTAGATAGATACTCCAACTGGGTGTGCATTGGGGGGTAGATAGATACTCCAACTGGGTGTGCATTGGGGGGGTAGATAGATACTTCAACTGGGTGTGCATTGGGGGGGGGGGTAGATAGATACTCCAACTGGGTGTAGCCTGTAGTCTGTCGCCCAAATGCACATACAGATGTACGCTAATGGGCATCTGTGAGGGCAGCAACGTACTTGGGATGAACGGACATGCAAGTATATGCCACACGACACAGCTGACAACCCAAATCTAGTGACATCAAACATCAATCCTCATCCACATTGCACGACACTCCACGCCACGAAATACACAAATGTCATCCATGCCGCCAACATAGTCATGCAGCATTCCTACAGCACAACATCAACAATGCATTGTGCCCTTGGATGCATGCAAAGGGATACCCCCCCAGCTATGGCAATGCACCACAAACCCATGGCACCACTGAAGTGTTGCCTTTCAGCATGGCAATAGCAATGTCGGAAGGACAGTACACCACCAGTGTGATACCAAATGTGCCTGCCCACAGGGACACCAATGACCTGGCCTCACACAGGACATGGCAGTCACTGTTGGAGGCATCAATGGGGCATGTCTACTTGCATGCTTGCGCTCACCTTTGCACAAAGCAGTCACACAGACCATATTCATTGATGCAGTTGGATGTGTACATGAATCACAATGATAGGCCAAAGTATGTGACATGAACAGGCCACACATGTGTCAATAAGTAACAGGAACCCATTCCTCCCCCCATGCAGGTGATGCCGGCTATCCCCTGAAGAGGTGGCTCCTCACACCTGTACGGAACCCACAGAACAGGCACGAAGAAGAATACAATCGTGCACATACCCGTACCCGCCTCGTGATCGAGCAGACATTTGGACTTCTGAAGTCACGGTTTAGGTTCATTAGCAGGTCTGGTGGCGCCCTCCTGTATGGCCATGAGAAGGTGGCAAAGATCACCACGGCATGTGTCATGCTGCACAATATGTGTATGAGACGGAATGTGCCACTGCCCCCTGACGTTGAAATGGAGGCACCTGATGAGGATGATGATGGGGATGAGGATGAAGGTGAAGGGGATGCAGGTCATGCAAGAGGGGATGGCCAGGAGGGACGCGCTGTGAGACAGCATTTGATCAACCAAATATTCTGAGTAACATGTAGCCATACTGTCACCTGTATATGGCTGGTGATGCACTGGTGTCTGTTTGTTAGCTCACAATGGACCTTGGCGTCAATAAATTGATCACACACAATGAAGGAGTCAAGGCCTGTGTTTTGCTCAAACAACAGTGTATTAATGAACAGAAACAGAAAAATGTGCAAGTCCCCAACCATCCCGCCACCCTTACCCCCCCACAACTGTCCCATCACACCCTTCCCCCTACCCCCCACAACTGTCCCATCACACCCTTCCCCCCACCCCCCACAACTGTCCCATCACACCCTTCCCCCCACCACCCACAACTGTCCCTCATGAGTCTCCAACAATGTATGTGTCCAGGCATGCACAGAGGTCAATGGACATTCACGCCCTATTGTTCATTGCCAGGGCCAGCATTTGGGGGCTGGCTGGAGGTGCGCCTGGTGGTGCGTGAAGAGCGTCTGAGTGGGCTTGTCTGCTGCAAACTGGGGGTCGAAGAGGTGGCAGACTGTCCTGGTGGAAATTGGCGCTCCATTGCATCTGCGATGCGTGTTAGCACCTCCCGGACGCGTATCAGCTCCCCACACAGCCTGTCTGTGCATGACTCCATTCCCACCCTGGAGTGCCTGGATGTCTCCCCGAGGTCAGCCCTGAGATGGGCAACCTCCTCCACATGTTGACCTACGAGGTCTGTGAGAGCCTTCTGGCGCTGGATGACGCTGGCCAGGTCAAGGGCAGTGGCGGCCTGTGGTGGTGTGTCTGCTGCACATCCTGATGCTGGCTGGTGTGCAGATGCCGCCTCTGCGGGGCTACTGAAGGCCTCCATGGACTCGTGAACAGTGACGTGCGAGCCCGGTGTGTGTAGGGGTGATTGCTCGGGGGTTACAGCAGGGCTTGGGTGTGCATAGGCAGATCGAGTTCTGTGGGCTCATCCACGTCGGACAATGGGGCAATGGCTGCCGCCTCCCCTGCCGAACTGGCAGCAGCTGAGGGTGGACCCTCGGTGGCAGTGATTTGGGGGGGGAGTGGACCTCCAGAGGCGGGGCAGTAGGGTTTTGCGTGGCACTGGCAGTGGCGCGCAGGAGTTGTTTTGGACGCTGCAATAGGGTCCTTGGCCTTTTTCCCCTTGATGTTGTTGGTGCGTCCTCACTGGGCTGTGGCCTTTTCTCCTTTTGCACAGGGGGTGCCTGGGGTGCTCCCTCGCTGTCTGTATGCGACCCTGTCGGGGACAAGAAGGGGGATGTCATTGGTTATGGTCGCATGTACTCAATGCAGGCTACATCATGAATTAATTTGGGGCCGTTTGAACTTCATTGTGGAGGAAGCAGGTGAGGTGTCATTTCAGTGCCTCATCCATGCAGTGTTGTGTGTGGCACTTGGCTCTGTTGATGTATGCATGTGTGTGTGTTGGGGTCTGGCGCTGACATGCGAAGGGTGGGATGCATGTGTGGATGCCGGGCCATCCATGCAGTGATCCAGGGCTGCCATTTGTGGGGACCTGTACATTCACATTGCATGCTTGCATCAGTGCACTTACCTCCATCAGAAGTGTCTGGCACGCCGTGCTCCATCCTCCCGACTCCCTCAATACATTCTACCCCGATGAGGTTTGCGCATGTCTCCTCCCACTCCTTCAACTTGATCGGTGACCCTGATCCTCCAGCGGTGGCAGTCTTGTGGTTCTCGGACAGGATCATCCTGACCCGGAGTCTCAGGTCGTCCCATCGTTTTCTGCACTCGCGTACAGTGCGCGTGCTGGTGCCTACAGCACTCACTTTTGTTGCCACTTCGGCCCAGATTGCTTTCTTCTTTAGGAGGGTCTCCCGCCGCATGTCATTTGCGAAGACCACTTCTGCATTGTCCGCCAAGGTCTGAGTCAACATCACTAACTCCTCGGTGGAGAACTTCTCCTTTCGCTGGCGGTCTGTGTTTTATTTTAGCGCCTTGGGCATGGTAACAGTGTAGCAATGGATCTCAGGCAGCAAGGTAACACGAACAGGTCCAGGGGGCAGAGGATGGCAATGGATTGTGTTTTTAAAGATGGCCGCCGTGCTCTTTCTCGTTCCTGTGTGATGATGCTATTTCCAGTTCCGGTATTTAATGGTCACCGCTAGGCCGCTATTTGCATGATGCGTCAAGGCGGAGTTGCTATCTGCACTGTCGTGGAAGGCGGTAAGTGACTTTTGGGGGAGATTAGCGGCAAGGCTGGAGGGGCATTACCGGCATGGCGTAAAGCTCGTGTCCGCGTACTCGTAATGGTACGCTATTAGCGCCCTCCTACGAGGGAGGACACTTTAAGGGAGCCATGCCGGTAATATGCGGATTTTACCGCACAACGTGTAATGAGGCCCTATGTATCATTTATGGGTTTCTCTTTATATGTACCATTGTCTGCATCCCATTGTCTCTGTTCCATTTGGCTGTTTTCATCCATACTAAGACAAGCACTGTGTTACAGGGGGATGCTGGTAGTTCGACTACAATTACATCATCCTTTGGAGCTGATCCAGAGTATGAGGTATGCGTACGGACAGTTCCCTTGAATGAAAGTAAATCCTACATAGGATACTATTAGACAGTGACATTCATATAAACGTGCAGTGTTTCAAACTTTTATCATTTCAGTTCCAATGTTACAATTTGTACCTTAATGCAGAAAACATTGCAAAATATTTGAGGCCAACATTACAATCAGTATGTTTCGCACAATGATCTCTGATCGAGTACACTTGCCATCAATCAGGTGAAATTCAAAATGTGTATTTTGACTAAATGACGTACACTGTTTCCGACGGTATGTTATGTTATGTTAAAGGTACTTATATAGTGCACCAGCACCAACGGAATTGGTCCCCAGGCCGTCTGGTGGATCTGTGAATGGGAAGGTGGGATTGGTTAGTAAGGTGAAGAGGGAGTAGGATAGAGAGAGGAGTAGTGTACTGTTGGCAGCTTCAACTCGGTAGACATCAGGTGCTGAGCTTTGGTGCGAATATTGGATCGGAATCCGTCCGCGTGTGCTGTTGGTGCAGCTTATGTGGTGTTGCGGTGTTGTGAAGTGTGTGCTGCTTGTTGTGCGAGAGATGTTGTGTGAGTTTTTGTGAGATAAGTATGTAGGGAGTTTGAGCTTATATCGGTTAGTGGGTTATATTACATTTAACATGCTAACATTCATAGTTCTGTCTAAGTGTAGTACTTGCTGATCTACATAATTCCGTCGGAGTGTGGCACTTGCTAGTCTTCACAATAGTTATCTAGATATGGCACAGGCTAATGTTCTCAATTCTAAGTGTGGCACATGCTAACATTCGCAATCCTATCTAGATATGGCGCAGGCTAATGTTCTCAATTCTAGGTGTGGCACAAGCTAACATCCAAGTTCCGTCTAGGTGTGGTATATGCTAACATTCACAATCCTATCTAGATTCGGCGCAGACTAATGTTCTCAATTCTAAGTGTTGCACATGCTAACATTCACAATCCTGTCTAGATACGGCACTGGCTAATGTTCTCAGTTCTAAGTGTGGCACATGCTAACATTCACAATCCTATCCAGATACGGCGCAGGCTAATGTTCTCCATTCTAAGTGTGGCACATGCTAACATTCACAATCCTCTCTAGATACGGCGCTGGCTTATGTTGTCAATTGTAAGTGTGGCACATGTGTTACGCTCACTTGGTATCCACAGGGACGCCACTCAGTCGGGTTGGTTGCTGGTATCCTCTTCCCAGTTTTTTCCCAAGTATGGTCTGCGGGGAAGATTCCGCCTTGTTGTGGAATTAGGCGTGCTCTCCGTCCTGCCTTCTTGGCAGGGGCGCGTTGTCTGTGTGGGCGTTTGCAGCCAAGTTACTTCACTGGCGCGGGCCCATTTGGTGTCTCTCAGGTAGGTCTTACTGTAGTTTTTGTATAGCGTTGTTATTCTTTCATGCCCTTCTTTGTTTGAATAATGTCTTTTTTTTCTCCCTTAGGTGTGCGGAGCTTCAGCGTGGTGAACTGGCTGAGTTGGGCCTCGCCGGTAAATGATGGCGCGTGATGTGTGCTACGATGCAGTAAGTAAGCACTATGCGCAGCACTGCATTATCTTGCCTTTGCTAATCTGTTTTCTTCCTTTCTTGCAGGTCGCAGTGTTTTCTCAGCTTGTGTGGAATTCCGGAACGATGCCAGCCGTGAGGCGACCAGCCAGGTAAGCTTCTTGTGCAGTTTGTGGTTTTGCAATGTCTAATATGCCTTCTTTAATATTGTCCTTTCCCTTCCTCTTTCAGGTCTTTCGGTTCGGGTGGCATGTAGCTCCAGAGGAAGCTGTTCACTGGAGCTGCGAGCGGATAATAAGATGGAAATTGCAGGTAAGATGCTGCTAACGATGTTCCTTTTGTCTCCTTGCAGGTTTGCTTCTCCGAGGCTCGTGGGTATCACAGGACACGGTGAGCATAACGTTGCAGACTGCAAAGTAACGCGAAGCGTGCTTTCCTGTTCAGGTGTGGTTTAAATAGCCTCAACAAAGTAGTCCAGGTAAATTAGTCCCTAGGCCACCACACCCAAAACACTATACCGCATAGCTTGGTTCCTTGGAGCCAAGCTATGTGGATGCCTCCATGTTGGCTGAAGGCCCCAAATGAAAAAAGTAGTTCCCTGCACACATGTCCTTCAAGGTGCATGAGCCTGGTGCCATGGGCACCAGGACTGGCCCCAAGAGAGCCTTGTGAGTGGATGCCAGACCTTCATGGCCCTGATGGAGACCCGAGCCCTGATTCCACCTGGCAAATGGGCTTGCCAGTGGGGTCTGGGGTGAGGGTCGTGACAGCACTCCCCCCCAAAGCCCCTCCCATGGTGTTCCTTCTGTCCGGCCCAGGTTTATTTGGGAAGTTCTGATGAAACTTCTTGATCAGACATGGTGCGTGGATGTTCTCACTGGGCTCCCAGGACCTATCTGGGGGTCCATATCCCTTCCAATCGACGAGATAGTATAATTTGGACCTAGTGTACTTATAGTCCAGGATATCTTTGACTTCGAATTCTGGTTCTCCGTCAACAAGTATGGGTTTTGGTGGTGTCATAACCCGTGTACCGGGTTGCATCGGTTTCAAGAGGGACACATGGAACACCAGGTGGATTTGCAGATTGGGTGGTATTTCCAGTTTGACGGCTGCTGGCTTGATAATTGCCTTGATGGTATAGGGTCCTAAATATCGAGGATTAAAGGTCCGGGAATCCCTTGATGGGTACAAATCTAGCGGCTAACTAAACCTTGTCTCCTACTTGATAGTCAGGAGCTTTTCTTCAGTGTTGATCGGCGAATTTCTTTTGTCTGTCCTTGGAGTGAATGAGATGTTCTTTCGCCCTTTTAAAAGCCTGGGAGATGGTTGTGTGAAGAGTCTTCACTGCTGGCATTAACAAGCTGGCTGGAAGGTCTAGTTCGGAAGTACGTGGGTGTCTGCCACAAAGGGTGTAGAAGGGCGTTTGTCCGGTGCTAGAATGCAAGGAATTGTTATATGCATATTCTGCTAACCATAGTAAGTCCTTTCAATTCCTTTCTTCGTGGTGCAGCATGCACCGTAAATATTGCTCGAGAGTTTGATTGGTCCTCTTAGTTTGGCCGTCCGTTTGGGGATGGTGACTGGTGGATAGCCGGACGTCGATTTGCACCATTGCACAACATTTCCTCCAGAAGTTGGACACAAACTGGCTACCTCGATAAGAGACCAGAACTGATGGGAAGCCATGTAGTTTAACAATGCCTTCCAGGAACACTTTCGCTAAACTGGATGCATCTGGGAGACCCTTGAGAGGAATGAAGTGTGCCATCTTTGAGAACAAGTCCACGACTACTAGGATGGTGTTGAACCCTTGACTGGGAGGCAGGTCGGGGTGTGCCATGGAGCAGGAGGAATTTCCAATGGTTGTAGGAGACCAGCTGGTTTCTGTGATTTATTTTGTACGCAGACACTGCAGGACTGAATGTACTGATGATGTCCTTGCGCCAGGTAGGCCACCAAAAGTTCTGTTTCACCTTGGCTAGGGTTTAGGCAATTCCAGGGTACCCTTCAATCAGTGAATCATGATAATCTGAAATAATATGTTGTAGTTCTTTCTTGGGTACATATAGACGGTCCCTAAAAAAGGGCAAGCAGTCCTTGATGGAGTATTGTTCTCCCTGAGTATGCCATGCAAGTAAAGATTGGGGTTCATTGCCCGTTGAATTTCGTTTCGGAGTTCTGTTTGCGTTAAGGCAGCCATGAGACCCAAGAGTTTGTCTTAAGGTATAATGGGTACTGGTCTGGAGTTGTATATACCATTTCATCAATGCCCACACGAGATAAGGCATCAGCCTTTCCATACCGGACTCCTGGTCGAAACGTGATTACATAGTCGTATTCGGCGAAGAAAAGGGCCCACTGTAGTTGGCGTGAGGACTGGGCCTTGGCTGTTTTGAGATATTGCAGGTTTCGGTGGTCTGTGATAACTGTAATAGTGTGTCTGGCCCCCAGGAGGTAGTGTCGCCAGGCCTTAAAGGTGGATTTGATAGCCAGGAGTTCTTTGTCGGTGATGGCATAATTAATCTCCGGAGGTGAGAACTCTTTCGACCAGAAGGCCACAGGGTGTAGCTGGCTAGTTTCTGGGTCTCTCTGTGAAAGGACAGCCCCCATTGCCATACTGGAGGCATCGGTTTCTACAGCATAAGGGAGGTCTGGACGAGGGTGATGCAGGATCGGAGCGGAGGTGAACCTTTGTTTAAGATCTTGGAAAACTTTTTCTGCTTCTTCGGTCCAAGCAAACTTTTTATTGTTTTTTCGTAATAGTACTGTGATCGGGTGGACAATCTGAGAGAAGTCTGGGATGAACCAGCGGTAGAAGTTTGCAAAACCCAGCATGCTTTTAACCCCTTTTAGAGACGTTGGTGATGGCCATTTCAAAATGGCGTCTACCTTGTGCACGTCCATTCTGATGCCTCCTGGAGTGAGGATAAAACCAAGGAAAACCACTTCAGTGACGTGAAAAAAGCATTTCTCAAGCTTTGCAAATAAACAATGTTGACGAAGTTGGTGAGAACAGAACAAATGTGCTTGATATGGTCTTGCTTCGAGGCTGAGTACACTAAGATGTCATCTATGTAAACCAAGGCGTAAACATCAATTAATTCTCTCAAGACGTAATTCATGAAATATTGGAATGCTGCAGGAGTGTTGCGTAGCCCAAAGGGCATGACTTGATTTTCATACAAGCAGTATTTGGTACGGAAATCGGTTTTCCACTCATCTCCGCTTCTAACTCGGACCAGGTGGTACGCTCCTCGAAGGTCCAATTTGGTATAAATGGGGCATCTTTGACTTGGTCTAGCATTTCAGGGATGAGTGGCAAGGGGTAGCGGTTCTTCACGGTGATCTGATTTAATGACGGTAGTCAATACAGGTCCTCAAGTCCCCTTCTTTCTTCGGTACGAAGAACAAAGGACTGGCTGCCGGGGACTTAGACGGGTGAATAAATCAGTTTGCATGGTACTGGTCTAGATAGGATTTCAGGTGGAGGTTTTCTGGTTCTGTGAGTGCATAGATCCTGCCGCAAGGGATTTGTGTACCTGGAACAAGGTCGATCTGGCAGTCATAGGGCCTGCGCTGCGGTAATGTGTTTGCTTGGTCTTTTCGGAACACATCCTGGAAATCGTGGTTTTCACTTGGTAAGGTATTAGTTACTCCCAGAGTTGATACTGTCGCTCTGGGAGCCACGGGGGTACAGAAGTCGGGTTTCTGCTCTTGGTAATAGTAGGCAGGGGAGCAGTCGCTGGGGAAGGTTCATTTCCGTGCCCGCCAGTCTATCAAAGGGTTGTGGGCAACTAACCAAGGTATCCCTAATATTAGCCAGAACTGAGGTGCCTTGATGAGATCGAACGAAATGGACTCCCGGTGTCCATCCTGACATATCAAGGTTACTCCGTCTATGCACTGGGTTACTGGTCCGGAAGCGATTTCTGTCCCATCCACTGTGGTTACCTTGTGCGTTGTTGGCTTGGAACATAAAGGAAGCCCCATCTCTGCTGCCAGTTCTTGATCAATATAATTCCCAACTACTACACTGTCTATGTATGCCTCAACGGCATGCATCCTAGACGACCGTTGGTAGTTAATTAAGATCACTGGTATTGCAAAGTGCAAGGTCAGTGACTCTTTCTTATTACTCGACAAACTGTCCTCTACATTTGCTGAGCTTGGTAGTTTTCCGACTCCTTAGCCTCATCCTTCTCTGTGGCCCCGACTGTTCTCCTTGGGGGTTTCACTGGGTAGTCCTTAACGAAATGTCCTGGTTTTCCACAATACAAACAAAGTTGTTGTTGTCTTCTTTTATCCCGTTCTTGTTTTGTTAATGGAGGTCGTATCCCTCCCAGTTGCATGGGTTCTACATTGTTTTCTGGCACACGTGATGCATTGTCCCTTGGTCGAACATACACAGCCCGAGTGTCCGTTTTAGACCAATCTGCTTTTCGATCCTGCAACCAGTGGTCCAGTTGCACAACCAAATTTATGAATTTGGTATAGTCTCTGGGGGGATCAACCACCTGGGCTAGGACGTCCTTTAATTCGCCTTGTAAGCCTTGATGAAATAGCGTGGTTCTTTTGTTTTCTGACCACCTAGCTTCAGCAACCAGTCTATTGAAGGTGACAATGTACGTTAACAAGTCCTGATTCCCCTGTCGGAGAGATAAGAGTTTGTTGTCTACTGCTTGTTCTTGGGTATGGCGAGCAAAATGTTTTTCCATTTCTCTCTGGAACCCCCCAAAGTCGTGTAACATAGGATCATCATGGGTCACCAACGGCACCGACCAGTCCGCTGCGCTTCCACTCAGGTATGACAAAACAAAAGCTACCCGAGCTTGGTCGTTTGGAAATGCTGTAGGCCTACAAAGAAAGTGAAGGCGACAATGATTTATGAATGTTGCATACTTCCTTGGGTCGCCTGAGAACCGTTCTGGTGGTGCCAGGGGAACTGTCCCAGGTAGCGGAATTTGTTCTGGAATGGGGGTAATGGATGGTAAAGTGGGGTCTTGTAACAATGGATTGTCCCCCGGCAGAGGAGTCTTGTGATTGCAATAATTGCCTACCAATCTCTTCAGTCTGATCCTTGGTCACTACTAGGTCTCTCCGGAGAGTATTAGTCTCTTGCCGGGCAGAATGAACCTCGGCACAAAGTTGTCCCAACAATTGAGCCAATTGGTCGATTTCCGATGTCTCCATGGCACCCAGGTGGATTAGTTATGGTAGGCTTTGTGTTCTGTTACGCTAGCCTGGTATCCACGGGGTCGCTACTCAGCCGGGTTGGTTGCTGGTATCCTATTCCCAGTTATTTCCCCAAGTATGGCCTGCAGGGAAGATTCCGCCTTGTGGAATTAGGCATGCTCTTCGTCCTGCCTTCTTGGCAGAGGCACGTTGGCTGTGTGGGCGTGTGTGGCCAAGTTATTTCACTGTCGTGGGCCCGTTTGGTTTCTCTCAGGTAGGCCTTACTGCAGCTTTTGTATAGCGTTGTTATTCTTGCATGCCCTTCTTTGTTTGAATAATGTATTTTTTTTCTCCCTTAGGTGTGCAGAGCTTCAGCGTGGCGAACTGGTTGAGTTGGGCCTCGCCGATAAATAAGCGGTAAGTAAGTGTTATGCGCAGCGCTGCATTATCTTGCCTTTGCTAACCTGTTTTCTTCCTTTCTTGCAGGTCACAGTGTTTTCCCAGCGTGTGTGGAATTCCGGAACGATGCCGGCCGGGAGGCGACCAGCCATGTAAGCTTCTTGTGCAGTTTGTGGTTTTGCAATGTCCAATATGCCTTCTTTAATATTGTCCTTTCCCTTCCTCTTTCAGGTCTTTCGGTCCGGGTGGCATGCAGATCCAGAGGAAGCTGTTCACTGGAGCTGCGAGCGGATGATAAGATGGAGATTGCAGGTAAGATGCTGCTAACGATGTTCCTTTTGTCTCCTTGCAGGTTTGCTTCTCCGAGGCTCGTGGGTATCACAGCACACGGTGAGCGTCACGTTGCAGACTGCAAAGTAACGCGAAGCGTGCTTTCCTGTTCGGGTGTGGTTTAAATAGCCTCAACAAAGTAGTCCAGGTAAAGTAGTCGCTAGGCCACCACACCCAAAACACTATACCGCATAGCTTGGTTCTTAGGAGCCAAGCTATGTGGATGCCTCCATGTTGGCTGAAGGCCCCAAATGAAAAAGGTTGTTCCCTGCACACATGTTCTTCAAGGTGCATGAGCCTGGTGCCATAGGTGCCAGGACTGGCCCCAAGAGAGCCTTGTGGGTGGATGCTAGGCCTTCATGGCCCTGATGGAGACCCGTGCCCTGATTCCACCTGGCAAGTGGGCTTGCCAGTGGGGATCTGGGGTGAGGGTCGTGACAACATGCTAACATTCACAATCCTGTATAGATACGGTGCTGGCTAATTTTCTCAATTCTAAGTGTGGCACATGCTAACATTCACAATCCTATCCCGATATGGTGCTGGCTAATCTTCTCAATTCTAAGTGTGGCACATGCTAACATTCACAATCCTATCCTGATATGGTGCTGGCTAATCTTCTCAATTCTAAGTATGGCACATGCTAACATTCATAATCCTATCCAGATACGACGCAGGCTAATGTTCTCAATTTTAAGTGTGGCACATGCTAACATTCACAATCCTATCCAGATACGGTGCAGGCTAATGTTCTCAATTCCAAGGGTGGTACATAAACTATTTTCTGCATTGTTCATGTGTTTCATTTCGGATTGCCCTGTCTTTAGGGTTGCATGTCCAATGTATGGTTTATTTTTAATAATATATGTTTGCGTTAGCCCTCCATTAGGTGGAATGGGCGCCACGCATAGCGTTCACATTTTTGTCTAGATGCAACGCAGGCCAAGGTTAAGAAATCTATTTAAGTGTGGTGCATGCTAACAATCTTGATCCCATATAGGTGTGACGCAGGCTAATCTTCATAGATCCCTCCACGTGTGGCGCTAGCTGACATTGGTAAGTAAGTTGGTATGTATTGCAGGGCAACATTTACAGTCCATTTGCAGTGGTCACAAGTCTCTCTAAGTATGCATTGTGTAAGTTTATGGCAGTCTATGCTATGGAAAGGTAAGGGAGAGTGGCAGGGGCTTTCTGGAATAGAGTAATTGCTCTACACCCCACCCATGCCACACTCACAGTCTTTGTTGGTGCCTGCTGACTGCTGGCTTCCCTGGCTTCCCCTGCTGACACCTGCAGACACTACTGGAGCCGCCTCTGTTGGAGCCGCCCTTTGCCTTGGGGCCCTTAGCTGCAGGGGCTGCAGGGCAGGGGGCTGCCCTGGAGTGGGTAGTGATGAGCTTGGGGTAGCCAATCGTGGGTGGACGGCAGGATGGGAGGCGGGAGGAGGGAGGAAGGAGGGGAACACGGAGAGCAACAAGAGGGGAAGGGGAAATGGAGACGCTCCACGCGGGGGCCAAGGGACAGATTGTAAATCAAAAGCAATGCAGTCTGGGCCCAGGAGGGTCTCGGACCTTGTTATCTCACCTGGGGATTAAAAGGTCATACGTCTTGCCCACCAGCAGGGTCAGTAAACGCTTCAAGCGCCAAGGCCTCACTCAGCCAATCGCGGGTGGAGGGCGGCATGGGAGGCGGGAGGGGAACACGGAGAGTAACAAGAGGGGAAGGGGAAATGGAGACGCTGCACGTGGAGGCCAGGGGGCAGATTGTAAATCAAAAGCAATGCAGTCTGGGCCCAGGAGGGTCCGGGACCTTGTTACTTCACCTGGGGCTTAAAAGGTCATAAGGCTCGCCCACCAGCAGGGTCAGTAACCACTTCAAGCGCCAAGGCCTCACTCAGCCAATCGCGGGTGGACGGCAGGATGGGAGGCGGGAGGAGGGAGAGGAACACGGAGAGCAACAAGAGGGGAAGGGGAAATGGAGACGCTGCATGCGGGGGCCAGGGGGTAGATTGTAAATTAAAAGCAATGCGGTCTGGGCCCAGGAGGTTCCGGGACCTTGTTACCTCACCTGGGGCTTAAAAAGGTCATAAGGCTCGCCCACCAGCAGGGTCGGTAACGGCTTCAAGTGCCAAGGCCTCACTCAGCCAATCACGGGTGGACGGTGGGATGGGAGGCAGGAGGAGGGAGGGGAACACGGAGAGCAAGAAGAGGAGATGGCGAAATGGAGACACTGCACGCGGGGGCCAGGGGGCAGATTGTAAATCAAAAGCAATGCGGTCTGGGCCCAGGAGGGTCCGGGACCTTGTTACCTTACCTGGGGCTTAAAAAGGTCATAAGGCTCGCCCACCAGCAGGGTCGGTAACCGTTTCAAGCGCCAAGGCCTCCCTCAGCCAATTGCGGGTGGAGGGTGGGATGGGAGGCGGGAATAGGGAGGGGAACATGGAGAGCAACAAGAGGGGAAGGGAAAATGGAGACGCTGCACGCGGGGGCCAGGGGGCAGATTGTAAATCAAAAGCAATGCGTTCTGGATCCAGGAGGGTCCGGGACCTTGTTACCTCACCTGGGGCTTAAAAAGGTCATAAGGCTCGCCCACCTGCAGGGTCAGTAACTGCTTCAAGCGCCAAGGCCTCACTCAGCCAATCTCGGGTGAAGGGTGGGATGGGAGGCGGGAGGAGGGAGGGGAACACAGAGAGCAACAAGAGGGGAAGGGGAAATGGAGATGCTGCACACAGGGGCCAGGGGGTAGATTGTAAATCAAAAGCAATGTGGTCTGGGCCCAGGAGGGTCTGGGACCTTGTTACCTCACCTGGGGCTTAAAAAGGTCATAAGGCTCGCCCACCAGCAGGGTCGGTAACTGCTTCAAGTGCCAAGGCACTCAGCCAATCGCGGGCGGAGGGCGGGATGGGAGGCGGGAGGAGGGAGGGAAACACGGAGTGCAACAAGAGGGGAAGGGGAAATGGAGACGCTGCACGCAGAGGCCAGGGGGCAGATTGTAAATCAAAAGCAATGCGGTCTGGGCTCAGGAGGGACCAGGACCTTGTTACCTTCACCTGGGGCTTAAAAAGGTCATAAGTCCCGCCCACCAGGTGGGTCGGTAACCTCTTCAAGCGCCAAGGCCTCACTCAGCCAATTGCAGATGGAGGGCGGGATGGGAGGCGGGAGGAGGGAGGGGAACACGGAGAGCAACAAGAGGAGAAGGGGAAAGGGAGACGCTGCACACGGGGGCCAGGGGGCTGATTGTAAATCAAAAGCAATGCGGTCTGGGCCCAGGAGGGTTCGGGACCTTGTTACCTCACCTGCGGCTCAAAAAGGTCATCTATGTAAGCGATGTGTGGGATGAAAGATTTTTACTTCAAAGACGTTTAACTTTTTTTTTAAAAATAAATATTCTATTCATGGAATGTATACAAGGTCGGGAATTAGAAGAGGAGGCACATGGATCAGAGGTGGTGGACCAGCTTGCTGGTGCGGACGTTACAGAGAAGATCACGGTTTCACAGAAAATCTAACTAACAAACAATTTAATTTCCTAAAAGTATTTTGGGCTGGTGTTTTCTTCATAACATTTTTTTAAATCTAAAGTGCTATCTACTGTATGTGTGATTTACATTGACATGTTGTTACAGCCCATCTCCTAGATGCCCAGAAGGAAAGGAAGTATAAAGACGCAGACAACAAATGAAACTGTAGATGCAGCTTGCCAAACAGATTTGACCATGGATCAACTACTATTTGAGGTGCAGCATGGTCCAGTCAATAAGCAGTCTCAAGATGCTTATGCCCATTGGCCAGAAAATTAATTGAATGTGACCGGCGAAGCCAGCAAAGTGTTGTTGGACCATTGCTACAATGTGAGAACTCAACAAGATGAAGATGAAACTGAATATAATGAAGATGCTTTTGAATTACACGCTGACCACTTGACAAAATCTACACCCGCAAAAATAGGTCCACCCAATAAATAATCGACGTTGATGGTTTCTCCAATTCATGTGCAAATAACACAAGCTGAACTAACAGAGGCTGAAGCCTCAACGCAATTGACAGAGGAACTCGTCAAAGAGCTTGACTACAGTTTGTTTAGTTCTTGCGATTTGTCAATCGCAGTTGAGTCACAAACCACAATCATGCAGGACGATTGGCTAATAAAGGAGCAGAAATACATTGTATTCGACAGCTGCCTGGTAGAGATTATATTGATGCTGAAATGTGTGCATCCATTGAGGGGGAAAATATGCAGGGAGCCAATGGTGATTGTTACTCGTGTATTATAAGGCATTAACCTGAAAATCCAAGCCACCTGTGCCCACTTCCATGATACATGTTCATGGTCCGCTCAACCGATGCTGGGCAAAGTGCCAGCTGGAAATATACTGTGTTCAGCAGCTTTACTTTTCAGTGGCTCTACTTTTAGTGAGTTGTCCAGTTTCTGTGAATTTGTGGGACTTCAGTTCCTGGCTAAAACGCAGTACTACAAATATCAAAGAGAATTTTTAATCCCTGCTATTAGTCAAGCCTGGAAAATTGAACAAATGTCAATTGAAAGGACACTTTCAACTTTCAAATGGTTCAGACTAGCTGGCCATGGACAGTGTGACAGCCCCGGATTTTCAGCAAAGTACTGTACATACCACTTACAGGACATGGAAACTAAAATAATTGTGAGGTCGGAGGTCGTGCAGGTGACTCAATGTAAATCCTCAGTGGCCATGGAGAAACTTAGTTTCATAAAATCCCTCGAACATCTTCAATCAAGGGGAATGCAAATAGACCTCATAGCCACTGACAGACATGTTTCAATAGCCAAGGCCATGCGAGAGCAGTTTCCAAACATTCACCAACAATTTGATGTATGGCACATTGCCAAATCAATCAATAAAAAAATCACAGCTGCTGGTAAAAAAAGGGGTTCTGAAAATATTTTACACTGGTCCCAGTCTTTCAGCAACCATCTTTGGTGGAGCTCCAAATCTTGTGATGGGTCTTCGGAAATTCTACTTAAAATATGCCACTCATTGATGCACCACTGTTCCAACGTCCACTGAAGGACAGAAAGCCAACATTTTCACCAATGTGCACATGGTCCTTTATCGGAGGAACAGGAACACAAGAAGAAGTGGTTGGTTAAACTCTTTCAAGAGGCCTGAAGGGACTCACAGAGTTTTGTCACACCAGAGATTTGGAGGTGTTCCACAATATGTGCCTAAAGTACAGGCACAAGAGGTCGCATTTTGGCATAGATGGTATGAAATCCCGAACATTACTAGCCGTATTAGCGCATAACGAGAATCTAGGCAGAGAACAATCAAAAACTGCAGGAAACTTTGGAATGCTTAGTTACACAATGGCTTTTCAAAACGAAGCAAAAATGGGTTGCCAAGCTGATATACCAGGAAATGCAAAACATTGCAAACGAGCCCTGTCCAACAAAAGGGGAACTCGTTGAACAGTTGACTTCCTGGTATAAATGATTAGCAGCGGTGTGTACATTCCACAATGTTTGAACATTGTACATGACCAATGGAAATCTATTTAACTTTAATTTCAAAGCTATTAAAAGTATTAAGAAGTATTAAGCGTCCAAATTGTCTTTTCAAATGTATCCTCTTTGTCTATTTTTTTTTAGAAAGAAGAGCCTGTTGGATGATGCCATACAGTGTAACTCTGTGTTTTACCCCTTCCCGCTTTCGGCCAGCTCTTGTGGGTCCTTCACTGATCAGGGCACGGGAGGGTCAGATGGATATCAGCATGAAAGCAACTGTGGGGTCTGCAGTTGCCTTAGCATGCACGTTTCCAAATAAACAGAATAAATACGCATCCCACTAGGGAATGAGACCAAAGCTAAATGACAAACTTGGCATGCAAGAACTAATGACTGCAAGTAAAACAATGCATGAAAGGGGGTTGTTGGTGTGAAATAGGTGCATTCTGACCTATATTTTTATGGGGGCATGTGTTAGTGGTAGTTCCTTTTGGATGCCTCATCAGAAGGGAAGATCTTTGATTTGCGGCCTTTGGAGTCTTACGATTTCAAACACAGTGGGGATAGGTGTTAGTGTTACCAAAATATATGACCACTCTATAATAGGTATATGGTAGGTGAATTGGAGGTGGTGCGGGGGTAGGGTCCGGTGACCATATGCGTTCAAAGGGAATAGGGGACATGGGTTCAGGGGACCGTGGCCTGGCAGGGAGGGGGTGGAGATGGCATGAGTCGGTCAGCAGAGATGGATGGGGCACTAAGGTTGGAGCAGGCCTTGGTCTCACATTCTTGGATGAGCACATTTTGGCAGGGCTCGATATTTGCAGAAATGAATAGCTGCATTTCCGTGAGAACAGGAGACGCGCTGAGCTGACAGAGGACAGAGGTGGTGTGGGCTGGCTGTGCGCGGTGCTGGGAGAGTGAACATTTGTTTGTACACAGGAAGTTCAGTGGAGATGGAAGGGCACTTGGATTTATGACTTGTCAGTGTCTCACGTTATCCGCAGAGCACATTCCTCCGTGAAAACAGGATGCACACAGACGTGACAATGGGGAGGACTCTAACTGGAACTGTTGCCCTAAAATAACTAAATCACTATTAATATAGATGAGCAAAAAAGTATTCATGATAGCGCGGCATTGGTGGATGCCAGCAAACAATTTGTTTATTTTTTAACATAGTTTGAATGCCACGTTGGATGACCAGGCTAATCGCTCCCATGGATTGAAGGTCACTCACTGCGTTTGATGTTGCTTTTGGGCTGTTCACACCAAGGCATCCTGTACAGTATGTTTTTGATTTGTGGCTTGCCTTCATCAAAAGGAAACTTAACATACATGCTCCTAAGAAGGCTCAATTGTTGTTCGTCCTTGGAAGAAAGGGAGAATTCGCTATGAATTGAAGGACGGGAGGCGTGTAATACCCGCAAAAATGACAAGGATCACCATTTTAAAACTGGATGAATGAACATGTAATTTCATTTCATGAAAACCGTTGGAGCCTTGTGCTCAATGCTTGATGTGTGCGTAAAAGCACTTGGTCGTGCGTAAAGTCACAAAGTACAATTTCTAAGGAGCTGGGAAAGTTACAGACAGGATTCGGAAGGGTGAAAAACAGGTTTCATGCGTCAGGGGAGGATCTGCTGCGATGACCAAAGCTATTCCCCACTTTCAGAGGACTTTAAGAAGCAGAGGCTACCCAAGCCAAAGGGAGGACCCCAGGGGATTTTCTGTGTGTAAAATACAATGGATTTACAAGAGGCCACTGGTAATTGGTTTCAGTACTCACCACCCTTAGCTCAGTTTGGGTCCAAACTTGGCAGGTCTGGAGGGGGTCGCCAGAGGTTCGATTTCATGCCCTTGATTCGGCTTTGAAGTGCACAGGCACAGATCTAGTTTACAACAGGGCCTGGATCTCTCGTCTCGGTTGAAGAACAAAGAAAACACTGATGCAGCTGGTCTCATGACATAAGAAGAACGCGGGAAAGCCGCCTTTAGAGACCGTCACTGTCACAAAAAGTGATGCAGGGGCACCCAACTCTCGTGATCTGAGGCACTCTTCTTTTTCGCGGCCCAAAGCAGCTGGGATGATGAAATCCGGTGAAAAGGTGCTTTGTAGTGCAAACTAAAATTCCCCAAAGTTTCAAGGCAAATCTCAATGCAACGACGCTCCTGTACGGGTGCCAAGGTTCGAGATGGACAGTCCACTGTATGGCCCAGGGACACTTCCGAACATGCTCTTTTGGAAGGCAAACAGGAGGCGTTGAGAGTGATTGGTCCCACCACTCCAAAGGTCTGAAGCACCTTCACAGGTCTTCAGAGATCGAGTGCAAAGCAGGGCTCTACCGGGACTACAGCAGGCTCAGGGTGCCAACCTTCTTCTGCGTAGTTACGGATAGTCCTTGGGTCTGTTCGGCTCTTCTGGATACTTGGCTCTGCCTACAGGTCTATTCGGACCTGTTGCTGATCTGCAGGTTTGCATTCAGGACCCCTCCTCATATCCACAATTCCGGTGGGTGCTCACACCCAGTCAGCCAATGAGGAGATTTGCCCCACTCATGCATGCCAGCAGTGGTCCAAATAGGGACCACTGTGGCTCCCATATCCTTGTGCACATTAGGCAGCCGAGCACCGGTAGTGTGGATTGGGACCAGACTTTCCCAGCCCACTTCCTGGATACCCACACACGTGACCTGCAGTAACCTGTGAAAGGAGCGCCTTTCGTGGGCAATCGCATGCCCAAATAAGGAACTCTTGGGTCACGAAGACCAGTGGAAGGCCAACAGACAAAATGACCAAAGAAGTAGACAAAAGATCTTTACGGGCACTAGCCACAATCATGAGCCAAACACAGTAGTTATAAAATTACACGAAAAAGCTTCTGCTGCCACCAGTCCACTCCTAGGCACATTGCCCAGTCAGCAAAAAATCCTTGGGGGAATACTATGGCTAGAAAACATAAGGACCCCATTACGCAGTGCCCTAGTGTACAACAAAGTGAAAGACTAAGAGAAACAATGTTTCTCAGCTATGTCAGCCTGATGGACATGTCAGATTCCCTGTAACGATGAGCGAAAGGCCACTGGAGCGCAGCTGGAGGCTGTGCTCCATTGGCAAAAGTCAGGCCAAGATGCTGAAACAAAAGCAAAAGGTTTAGAGGGTCCACAAATATAGAGGTACATTTGTCATAAGAGAAATCTTCCCTAACACTCGCCCCTCCCAGACTAAGCGCCGGGGGAACTAATCCACCCCTGGATGAGTCTCATGTTCAGGTCGGTTAGACATTCTGGACAACCCATCAGCATTGCTATGTTGGACACCTGGCCTATGCTCAATAGTGAAGTCAAACCATTGCAGACTAATGGACCACCTGAGAAACTTAGGTTTCCCACCCTTCATGTTCATCAGTCACTTTAAGGCCTATGGTCAGTCTGCACAGTGAAGTGGGTACCATAAAGGTAGGGCCTCAGCTTTCTAAGGGCCCACAAGATGGAAAAACATAATTCTTCCACAGTGGAGTGGACCACCCGAGCTCTCTGTCCTTAAGCTGGCGACTGATGAATCCAATAGGATGTTCCCTGCCTTTCTCATCTGCTTGTGATTGTACGGCTCCTTTCTCATCTGCTTGTGATTGTACGGCTCCTATCCCAGTGTCAGAGGCATCTGTCTGCACAATACAATGTTTCTAATAGTCAGGGGCCCTGAGAACAGGGGCCTGGCACAGTGAGTCTTTTATGCCTTATAAAGCCTTCTCACATTTCTCAGACCAAGTGATCTTCTTGGGTTTCTTTGGAGTAGTGAGGGCTGTCAGGGGGGCAGCTATGGTACCATAGTCTGCCATGGAGTACCTGTAATACCCAGTGTGGCCCAGGAAAGCCCTCAATTGGGTTCGGGTTGTAGGGGCAGACCGGTCTTGTACTGCTCATACCTTACTGAAAAGAGACAGAATTCTACCTCCACCAACCTCATGCCCAAGGTAGACCACTGAGCCCTGACCAATTTGACACTTTATGGCCTTTATGGTCAGGTGGGCCTTCTGAAGGGCCTGCAACATTATTCCTAGATGTCTCACACTTTCTTCCCAAGTGGGGCTGAAGACTGCTATATCATCCAGATAAGCAATGCAAAATTCATCCAACCCATTCAGAACATGGTTGACCAACTTTTGGGAAGTGGCAGGTGCATTCTTTAATACAAAGGGCATTACCATCAGAACTGGTAAAGCCCTTCTGGGGTTGAGAATGCAGTCTTCTCCTAGGCATCTTCTGTCAGGGATATTTGCCATTACCGTGCAGTGAGATCAAAAGTGCTGAGATACTTGGAAGCACCCAGATTGTCTACCAATTCGTCTGTTCTTGGTAGGGGGTGAGCATCTGTCTTGGTGACTGCATTCAGAGTCCTGTAATCCACACAGAACCTCAACTCAGAGGTACATGCTTTTGGTACCAGAACCACAGGACTGGACCATGGACTACTGGAAGGTTCAATCACCCATAGATCCAGCATGTTGACCTCAGACTTGATGTGGAACCTTACTTTATCCGACATCCTATGGCTCCTATGTTTGGTAGGCACACTATCTCCAGTGATAATTTCATGTATGCACCAAGGTGTCAAACCTGGAGTAAGTGAGAACAAGGGGGAGAATTGCCTCAGCAAGGTTCTCATCTCACCTTACTGCCGAGGTGACAGGTGAGGAGTCAATTTGACACCCGCAATGGAGCCATCTGAAGGACTGCCTTGGAACCGATCAGGGAGGGTTCCGATTCTTCTTCCTTTCTGTCTTATGCCAAGAGCAGAGCAGCAATTTCATCCCTAAGGATAAGGCCATCAGCTTATTTACATGAACACTTTTGGACATAGATCTAAAGATCTATAGTGGAAAATGTTATCTGGCGAGAAAATATCAATAACATTGGGCCTCATTACACGGATGGCGGTAAGGATTTACCGGTACCGGTAAAATACCGGTACCGGTTAATCCTTAGCGCCTTACTACGAGGTCCCTTTGCGGGTTGGGGGATTTAACGCCTGCTTTTTGCAGGTGTTAAAAAGCAACCCGCAAAGGGACCCAGGGAGCTAATTACGGTACCGCAATTTGCGGTACCGTAATTAGCGCCTTCCCCATTCCCATTAAGCCCTATGGGGCAAAAATGGGAATGGGGAAGGGCAATGGGGGAAGGGGGAATTACTGCCTCGCCAACCTAGGAATGGGGCGGTAATTCCCCTTTCCGCCAAGGCGGTGCCGGTATTTTACCGGCATGAACCATGGTGCTAATAGCGCCATGGTTCTCCGCCATCCGTGTAATGAGGCCCATTGTCTCTGGTGAAACTGTTATTAGTTATTCAGGAAAAGTTAGCAGAAGAAACATGAATTTTAAATCTTTTCTTTTAAATAGTGAAAATTCTCATTTGCTGTTGTTTGACAAGATGTACTAAAGATCTTTATCAAAGATTGTTAATTAAATAACCAAATGAATCACGTAAAATAAAATATAAAATAATAAAGTCCACTAAATAGTTCATATCACCAAGTTGCTCCACACCTGTGTAAGAGCCTGACCAGTTATCCTGTTGGGTCTTGGGCCTTATGGAATTCAAGATCAGGATGGATTCATGATCAGGACTTCCTGGCCTGGGGGAAAATACACAAATGAAGCTTTCTGGTCCTACCAATGTTTGACCAATGCCTGACCAGCCTTCAACTTGTCACTGGCCTGAGCCATCAGGAGGACAATTCTCTTCCTTAACACCAGCACATAGTCCACCACATTTGCAGTGACAGGAGGAGTGGGGAGCTCCCATTCTTCCTTCATTATAGCTAGTGGTCCCCTAACAGGGTGACCAAAGAGAAGTTTAAAGGGACTATAACCAACCCAGATGACCCAGGATGCTACGAAAAGGATTCTAAACTGATCAATGACATATACATTGAAATCTAGGCATGGATGGCCAAACATAGCCTCTGCCTTAATGACGAGAAAACAGAGCTTCTCCTAGTCGGTTCACAATCTCGCCTCAACAAAATTGACCCACGCTATGCCTCCATCAACATCGATGGAAACCTAATCAAAGTGGCCAAAGAAATCAAAACACTGGGGGTATACCTGGACTCTACCCTCTCCCTAAAAAAACAAGTGAACGCCACAGCCCGTCCACAGCCTACAAAAATAAGCTTATCAATGCTTGCAAAGCATTCCTCTCACCGACGAGCTGCATCACTCTAGCCAGGGCACTTGTTTTATCAAAAATGGACTATTGTAATACCCTCTCCCTAAGCACCTCAAAGCGTAACTTAAACAAACTCCAGGGGCTGCAGAACAATGCCCTCAGAGCGGCTCTAAGCATTCCGCGGCACGCTCAGATATCGAGCTTCAGACAGGATTCCCACTGGCTCCCAGTTCAGTACCGAATCACCTTGAGATCACTTGTCATCATCCACAAATGCCTATCGAACTCTGCCCCCAAGTACCTGGCAGACAAATTCAGCTTGCGGCTATCAAATAGACCATCCCGGGCAATGTACACGCACTGCTTCACCATCCCTAAATTCAACCTAAAAAAAGCAGGTGGCTCCAGTTTCCCATTTCTAGCAGCCAAAGAATGGACTGCTATGCCCCCAACCCTTAAAATTGAACCATTGTTCTGGACTTCAAAGCTAAAATGAAGTCTTGGCTTACTAGCAAGAATTGCTCTCGCGTCTGACCAATCTTTGTACTCTACCTGTATTGGATACCTGCATGTACCTTCTCTGCGACCATTCTGTTACCTGGTCACATGTACTTATCGTTGTTATCTATGCCTGCATAATATGTAACTTCTTGTAACCTGTTGTTAAACCTTGTCTAAGTCTCTGGCACCCAGTTACCTCAGGGTTCGGCGTGCGGTACAAATAAAGAAACTAAACTACATTAAACCCCTTGCTGAGGGACCTCTTTGTAGGCAAAGTGTAAGCATGGTAGAAAGAGATCTCACTTTCTCCTCTAGGGCCCCTGAAGAGCTCCAATCATGCTTTTGAGAATTTTGCTAAACCTCTCAGCTAAGCCATTTGTCTGTACATGATAAGCTGAAGAAAACCTATAGGAGACCCCACACTCCTTCTACATGGTTTGCATGTACTTGGACATGAAGCTGCTGCCTCTGTCAGACACAACTTCTTTAGGGAAGCCAACCCTAGTGAAAATGCCAAGCAATGCTTGAGCAACTGACCTGGCAGTTACTGTCTTAAGTGGGATGGCGTCAGGCTATCTGGTGACATGGTCAACCAACACCAGAATAAACCTGCTTCCAGAGAATGTTGGAGGGTCGAGGGGTCCGACAATGTTAATCCCTACCCTCTCAAATGGTGCCCCCACTAAAGGGAGTAGTACAAATGGAGCTTGAATTGTTGCACCACTTTTTCCAGAGATCTGGCAAGTGGCACAACTCCTGCAGTGACTTTCTATCTGGATCCCTATTCTTGGGCCTTTAGAAGTGCATGGCTAACCTCTCCTTAGTCTTCTTGATGCCAAGATGACCCGCAAGGGGGACTCCATGTGCTACCTGCAGGAGGAAGGGTCTCACTTGAAGGGGGACCACCAACTTCCTATGGTCTCCTTTAGTGGACTACGTGGGCTCACTATATAGGAGCCCACCTTCCCAGTAAATCCTATGTTTCCCAGGAGGTCCACCCTCAAGCTTGGAATGGGCCTGTCTCCTTAGGCCTTCAAGAGATGGGCAATCACAATGTTTCTGACTAAACTCTTCCCTGTCAGGTCAGGACCACCTTCTGTAAGCAAGCTCTGAAGTTCAGGATGGCCATGGCGGTTGAGAATTTCAGGCAGCCCCTCTTCCTCATCAGGTTCAGGGGGTTGGCCAACTGCCTCTGCCTCAGTGGTTGGTGAGTTGGGGGGATATTCTCTTTTCCTCTTTTTTGTTTCTTTCCTCCCTAAGCCTTGGGTTTCCCCCCTGGCTTTGGCTCAGCCTTGGTCTTGGTCAGCCTTTGTTTGAGACCTAGGGCAGGTGCGCTCTGCTGTATCTCCTACAAGACCTAAGTCTCTGAGATCATTTCCCAGCAGAACTCTCTCAGGGGCTTGCCACTGAGCACTCACAGGTAGCCTGACTACTACACCATTCACAGCTGGAGTAACAGGGATAACTGGGATGTTGAGAGGGATTCCATCAGCCACCTTAGTGGGCACCAGAAGGGCTCTGACTAGCTCCTCTGGGTTTACCAAAGTGGAATCCACTACAGTTCTGCTGGCCCCAGTGTCCCTAATGGCAGAGGTGTCTACACCATTTACCATGACACTATCCTTAAAGTAATGCTTTGTGTTATCAGGGATGGAGGCATATGCCTCAGCGACCCTAGGTTCCCAGGGAAACTAAGACCACTTCTGATCCTATCTGTTAAGAACCTGAGAGCATCCTCACCTCTTCTTCCCTGTGGTCCTCCTCTCAGGTGGCCAGGGAAAGATCATTACTCTTAGATCCTGATCCTCGGGTGGATATGCGAGGGAGGATCGCCTGGGCGGAAGGAACATGGGGGTGGGGAGAGGATGTCTTTTAATGAGACATGGGATCCCCCTTTCCCTTATCAAGAGGACCCATATTTCCCCTGCCTTGGTCTTTGCCTCTTTCTTACAACCATTTCACTTTAAGACTGGGACGAGGAGGAGGCAACTGGGAGTTATACACACTTCCATTCATTCACACCACCTATGAAGGAGTCCCATTGTAATAGCATACATGCCAACCCTCCCGATTTAGGCGGGAGACTCCCGATTTTTCAGTCAAAAATAATGCTATTTTTAACTGTCTCCCGCCTCGAATCATTATAACCCAATGCAGTCTTATGGGAAAACTGCATTCTCCCGATTTGTGTTGTGAAATCTCCCTCTGAGGGGCTCCTCAATGTTGGCATGTCTGTAATAGGCAGGCATGTCCAGTTGATAGGCTTAACTATGGTCAGGCAACTGAAGTGAAGGACTTGCACCTGCAACCATTTAACAAGTAACAGGTGCATCAAAGGAAGGACCGCCCAGCAGAGAAAGAGAAATGGACTTGAGAGAAGGGTGCGGCTTGCAGAAGCGGAGTGGGCTGCAGAGCTACCGGCTGGAAGGAAGCGATGCTGAGCAGGAGTGTGCAAGAGATACCAGGGCCAAAGCTGTCCTTGAGAAGGTCGAGAAGCCTGCAGTCCTCCTTGCCCGGTGTCCACATCAGTAGCTGAGGGACACCAAAGTCTCCTGATTGCTGCAAGCCGCTGGTAGCTTCCGCTGTGGAAGCAAGACTCGAGGACGGTGAGTGCTGATCACTGGGGCTCTCGTGAGGAACACACATATCGAAGGGAAGCCTGGAAGGAGAAACCAGTCTCCCGGAGGAGCGGCAGCATACCAGTGAGACTAAAAAAGGGAACACTCATACCGGAGGGCTCCAGGGGCTGAATGCAGACATATATGAATGCCAAACGAAATGAAAACTATTAGAATTACTCTGGAACACCAAATTAAGGGTTTTTGAATGCCGAAGAAGCTGCAAAGTGGTATAAGTGCTTTTGAGTGTGCAACAAGCTTGACTGAATACCGAACTAAAGGAAAGATTATGATGACCATATTAAAATACAGCACAAGACAAAAACAAGCGATAAGCATTTAGGAATAAAGTGAAAAGCAAGTAATGAGCACTTATGAATAATGTGAAAGCAAGATGGTGGAAAAAGGGTGATACACATTGTGGCAAAGCCAAGTGACTGCTCAGGAGATTAACAAAGTGCCAAGGGTTATCGTTTGCGTGACCTGTAATGGGTGGACCGTGTGATCCATCAACTGCACCTAGACCGAGTGACTTCTGCTTGAAATGAGCCAAGGAAAGCAAATGTAAAGAAGCTGTACTGCTGAAGTGAATGAGAAATGAGAAAGAGCCATCTATGTGAACTATTGAAAAGCCTGGATTATTAAGAAGTTGAACTGGAACTATTTGAAAGCCAGGATATTTGCACTGATTGAAATTTTGAACCTGGAAGAACTGACTTCTTGGGGAAGGGAACCCCAAGACTTTGTAAACTGTGTTGAACTCTTGGGGAAGGGAACCCCAAGGCCTTTTTTGGAACTGTTTTGAACCTGGGGAAGGGGAAGCTGGAATTAAGCCAGGAGCTGGAAGAAGCACAGAACTTTATTTTGAACACAATTTGCTACTGACATCCCTACACATTGTATAGGCCTTTTCAACCATTGCAAGGAAACACTGTTTTTCCAGAGTATCCTATAGTGTGTGTTGTGAGAAACCTGAAGGTGTCTACCTGGCTAGTCCCCGGTGATCTGTCATCCAGGTGGCCAGGACACAGCCATCGCTGTTGGATCCAGTTCCTGAGGCTGGTCCAGTGAGGGAGGATCATCTGGACGCAGATTCCTCAGGGAGTGGAAGTGGGACACCGACAGGTGAGAAGCGGTTTCCCCATTCTTTAAAGACCGTTTCCCCATCCTACCACATAGGACATTCAAAACCACTGCCCCCCCTTTTCCGACACAAACACTTTCGCACTACACACCAGAGCCAGAGAACAGACTAACACCAGAGCTGTTTACCTGTGTCAGGCAGTTTATCAGAATAACACACACCTGATGGCCCTTTCCCTTCCCCACAGGAATAAAAGGTGGAGCAGGAGAGCATAGTACAAGCAAGGCAGACCACACGACGAGACAGCTATCCAGACCCGGCAGTTCAAGAGGAGGAGAAAGGCACCAAACATCGAGAGGCTGACAAGGAGAGACACGACCTTGCCCTCTTCAACAAAACTCTGTGAACCCTCTGCTGAAAGCATCGTAAGGCCAAGGACAATAGCCCAAGTGTTCTGCAGCAGATGTTGATGGTACATGGAGCCTGTTCACTCTTATAAGCGGGAGCGAGGGAAACTCCTGTTATCGTGGTACCGGCCTTGATTCCAGTTACGAGGGAAGCCAAGCAGTTCATCATAGCCGGAGAGTCGAGGGGAGAGCCGATAAGAGCCAGGCTGCGGTGAATGAAATACTCAAATGGCAAGGTGAACTGAGTTCAAAGAACTGTAAAAGTATTGCGGGGAGACCAGCTGTAGAGGGAACCGGCACCACGTGGATGCTAAGTCAAGAGACTCTGGTCGATCCCTGTCTGAGTGAAACTGCAACAACCAGAAGGGCGTAGAAGACCTGACAAGATAGGTCAAAGTGGTCATACAGGAGGTCAAGCAAAACACCCGTGCAGTCGAAAGTCTTTGACCTAAGAACTGTGAGACAGCAAGTGAAGTGAATCCCGCAAACATTTGTGAACTTGAAGTTGGCAAGAGTGAACCCAGAAGAGGGATGCTGACACGAAGGGGGCAAGTCTAAAGTCCCAAGAAACAGAATGTTGACAGGAGTGAACCCAGCAGAGTGATGTCCACTAGAACTGTTTAAAAAGAAATTAAGAATTGTGAAGGAAGGAAAAGGCATAGTGAACCTGGTGGAGGGAGGCTAAGAGTAAAGAGGGGTCAGCGTCCGGAAGAGGGGGAGCCAGGGGTGAACAATCCTCACCCTAAGTGAAAGCAGGGAACATACTTTCATTTACTGAAGACACTTTTGTTTTGTTGTTTGAATGCATCAGGCCCTTGAAGGCACGAGACTTGGCCATCGAGGCTCCTGATAAACTGGAACAGAACTGTCGACTCGTGCTGGGGAAGCTGGAGTGTGTGCTGTGCTCCAAGACCCCACCTTACCCCGTGCTCATAACGTGGAGAAGGGAAACCCAAGCTACCACATCCTGACATATTATTTGTGAACACTTCTTTCTTTACTTGAAAACTATCCCATACCCTTTATGCATTAGTTGTAAGGTTTTGCAATAGGTTTCTTAGTAAACGACGCCACTAGGACTGCCTTATTTACATCTGATGGTCGACGCTTGCTCCCATCTTAGATTGAGGTTTAGAGTAGGAGTTGTTCCACCCTGTATACAGTTTAATAAACACCCATGAACTGTGATCACTTTTGGCTGTCTTTACTGTTGCCACCATGAGTTCCTTACAGGCCTCATCTGCTAACCATGTCATGACAAACTGCAGCTGCCCTGCGAGATAATAGAATTCAAAGTGCCGCAGTTTAACTCCACCATCCTTAAAGTATCTACACAGCATTCCCAGCGAGATCCTGCTCATTTTCCTGCCCCGAAAGAACCCTCTGATCACGGAGTCGAGCTTGCGGAAAAACAACCTGGTGATGTCATACAGTATGTTAACAAAGTGATACAAGAGCTTTGGGAGCACTATCATTTTAAGGAGCACCACTCTGCTAATCATAGACAGCAGAAGCTTGCGCCAGAACTCCATGAACCTCTGTATTTTCCCTCATGCCCATAGCGTTTCCACCGCCTTTCTCCTTCGTTTGAACGGCCGTCCCGTAATAGCTGCTTCCTCATGCATTCGGCCTTGCTCAAAGTGTGCTCTTGTGCTCTGCATTCTATCCCTGTAGGCAAGGGAAAGAGCCACCAGGTGTGTTTAGTTATGAGCAATTGCGTGACTCTGCCTGACCCTGGTGTTATAACATGTCAGGTAAACGGGTATGGTGTTAGTCCATTGTCTTTCGCTGTGTGAGAAAGTGTTCGTATAGGAAAGGGAGGGTAGAGTTTCTAAATATCCTACAGGGTAGAAGGGGGAAAAGGTGTCATATGGAACTGGGTACCGCATTTCACACTTTGGTCTCCCACGTCCACTCCCTGAAGACCCCTCCCATCCAGGTGATCCTCCCGCACTAGTCCACCCCCAGGAACTGAATCCAATAGTGATGGCTGTGTCCTGGCCACCTGGATGACAGATCCCCAGGAACTAGCGGGTGAGACACCTTCAGGTATCTCACAGAACCAAACCCTTTGCATGCTCTTAGCCTGGGTATCCCCCAAACCCCCACAATCCCCTGGATGCCGCTAACCCCCATCCCAATCCCAACATGATCCTATTGTGCCATTGCACCTTCCTACTGACTATAATGGGTCCCTTATTCTAAGGGAACAAACAATGCCTGTGTCAGCGTATTCCATGCAGCCACATCATCACTCACCTCCCTCTGCTCTCAGTACACCGCGCGGTGCCATATCACCATCTCTGCCTCCACCCACTGCTTCAGATCCCCCAGTACGCCTCAAGTCTGGGTCAACCAGCTGTCGTCCATTCAATCGCTATCCTGCGCTTTGCCAAAACACATATAAGGTCTTTCATCCTAGTGAGTTGAGCCTCCCCTTGCTTACAGGAGAACATGCCCAAAAAGCGTACCTCTGACATCCAATCATGTATGTCTATACCCCCTGACAACACCTTACCTGCTACCTCTTGCCAGAAAATTCTAATCACCGGGCATGACCAAACATATGCAGCATGCCCGCTTATTCACACATGGGGCATCTCTGCTCTCCTTCTCCCAGAAATCGTGAGATTTCCTTTGGGGTCAGATACGCCCTGTGTGTAATGTATCATTGCATCATTTTCAGCCTAGCGTTTCTGAACACCCTTCGTGAATATAGCAGCACCCTAGCCCATTTTCAATCTGTGAAGGAACTGCCTACGTCCTCTTCCCACTGGGACCGCACCCTGAGCTCTTATGTTGTAAAATAACATCTCGTAGAGCTGAGAAACCACATGACCACACGCCGATAAGTCATAAATGAAGTCCAGAACCACATCCCCTTGCTTGCCCTGCCTGTATTCTGGCAATTGGGCCGCCGCAGCTTGGATCGCTAAAAACGGACCCCCTAGGGATGTTGGAGTTTTCCACCTGCTCCGGGAAGTTTGCCAAAGTGTCATCACTAAACAAATCGCCTAAGGTAATAATCCTGTTTGGCTCCCAGTTATGTCCGATACTGCGGATCTCCCCACGGTCCTTCCCCCTATTACCGCCAGCGGTATGTAATCTGAGTAGGGGTCTCGCCTACCCACCAGTCTCTACAATCTGTGCCTCTGCCCCAACCACCATAGCATGGACGTATCCTTTACCCAAAGAATCTCTTTCTGATAGTAAGTTTTGGCATCGTCCTATAGTAAATCGGTATCTAGTGCAACCTCATCTGCTAACCATGTCATGACAAACTGCAGCTGCCCTGCAAGATAATAGAATTCAAAGTGCCGCAGTTTAACTCCACCATCCTTAAAGTTTCTACACAGCATTCCCAGCGAGACCTTGCTTATTTTCCTGCACCAAATGAACCCTCTGATCATGGAGTCGAGCTTGCGGAAAAACAACCTGGGGATGTCATACAGTAAGTTAACAAAGTAATACAAGATCCGTGGGAGCACTATCATTTTAAGGAGCTCCACTCTGCCAATAATGGACAGCGGAAGCTTGCACCAGAACTCCATGGACTTCTCAATTCCCCCTCATACCCATAGCGTGTTCATCTCGTCCTCCCGCAAGGGTCATGGTAAACATCCACCACAAGATACCGAAAAGTATCAACCACCCACTGCAGCTCAAGACTCGGCAAAGAGTCCCGCTTCAGCCCCATCAGACAAGCCAGGGGGAGCAACCTCAAAGTTTCTCTGCATATGGCTATATCTGAGAGTCACGCAAACCCACCCAGGACCTCCAGCAGGTACGGGTCCTGTACATAAAGTAACATGTCGTCCGCATACAGGGAGACCACATGCGTGCTACCTGTTGCCAGTATACCAGAGGCCTTGAAGTCCGCTTTTCGGAAGGCCACGAGGGGTTCCAAATCCAGGATGAAAAGCATGGGGGAGAGCGGGCAACCCTGCCCAGTCCCTTTGTGTAATTCCCACCTGTCTGAAATATGCTTCCCGTCCTGACACTGGCCATCGGTTTCGAATAGATCAGTTTTATCCACCTCAAGAATCACGGCTCCATCCTAAATCGTTGCAGGGTAACATGTAGCCAGTCCCACCGTACCAAGTCGAATGCTTTTACCCTGGCTCTGCTAGTGTGGTCTATTACAGGACGTGTTCCTGCCTGGAACATATGCCATTTGATCAGGAAGTATTAGGGTGCCAATCACCATACGCAACCTGTTCGACAAGAGCGCTGCAAATATCTTGCAATCTGAATTAATCATCAAGAGCGGTCTGCAAGAGCTGCACACTAGTGGTGACTTGTTAGGTTTCACTATTGACACAATAACAGACTTTCTTAGGGTTCTCAAATGTCTCCTCTAGCATCTCCAAAAGTTGGGGTGCCAAAGCACCTGCATATTCTTCATAGAATTCTGCCGGGAGGTCGCCTGCCCCCCCAGTGTTTTACCCATAGGCAACGACTGTATAGTCGTTTTCAGTTAATCCACAGAAAGCAGAGCATCCAGCATTCCAACCTGTTCCTGTTCCAAATGAGGCAGCGAGGTGAGCGACAGGGCATCCTGCATGTCCGCTACACTGGGCCTCATTACGACCCTGGCGCTAAGTGAAAAACAATGGCGGTAAATGCTTACCGCCATCGTTTTCCGCCAGGTCCGATCATGACTCCTGACCGTAAACTACGATGCCAATAGCGGCATCGTAGTTAACGCTGCCGCTAACTGCGCTAAGGGTGCGTGCACGCGACCGCCCACACCGTACTTAGCGCCATGGCGGAAAGGTACGCAAATGCCGACCCAAGCGGACATGCACCTAACGCCATCACCGAGGCCGCTAAGTACCTTACCGCCATGGTGCAAATAACGCCATCGCGAACCAACCGTAAAGGGCCAATTCAAGTGAATGCAGCTGCCACAGGTGCACAGAAACAGCACAGGTGAAGGCAATACAGACTCAGGGGAGTACAAAAAGAGCACACCCCACCCCTACCCACACCCAGTCACACTCCACAATGATGCCAATACGACTAGCAATGTTGGGGCTGGAGGACCTGATAGCAATGCATGTGCTACTACAACAGCAACAACAACAACAACAGGCAGCACAGAGGAGACGCAGGAGGAGAAGGAGGGCAAGGCAGGCCCAGCAAGCCCCACCAGCACAGCCAGTGCCACCACGCAGGCAGCCCCCAATCCCACGCATCAGAGCCAATCCAAACAACCTCACTGCTGAGCAGATCCACACCCTGTACCGTTTGGACCGGGACACCATCACCGCCATCGTAGACATGACACACGACGACATCGTCAGCATGATAGAAAGTCCAACCGCCATCCCCCCCCTACTGAAGGTAGTGGCTGTACTCCACTTCCTGGCCACAGGCACCTACCAGCACACAGTGGGGCACCTGCATGGCATTTCACAACCATTATTCTCACGAACACTCATCCAAGTGCTCGATGCCCTCCTCAAGCACACAGACGACCACATCTCATTACCACGGACTGCCCAGGAGATTGCAAACACCAAAGTGGGTTTCCATGCACTAGCCAGCATACCCGGTTGCATTGGTGCCATCGACTGCACCCATGTGGAATTGGTGGTTCCACGTGCCATGGAGGTACCGTACCGCAACCGGAAACAGTTCCACTCTATCAACGTGCAAATGGTCTGTGACTCCAACAAGATCATCACACATTGTTGTGCCCGATTCCCCGGATCAACCCATGATTCCATGGTCCTGAGGAACTCCACAATACCACGCTACATGGAGCGACATGCAGGCCCAAGATCCTGGCTACTCGGTGAGTGCAATGTCATGGAAGTGGGCATGGGAATGACGTACCAGTGCATACTCCACCTGGCAGAAAGGGGGGGGTGATGCATACTCCACCTGGCAGAAAGGGGGGGGGGATGATGCATACTCCACCTGGCAGAAAGGGGGGGGGGATGATGCATACTCCACCTGGCAGAAAGGGGGGGGGATGATGCATACTCCACCTGGCAGAAAGGGGGGGGGGATGATGCATACTCCACCTGGCAGAAAGGGGGGGGGGATGATGCATACTCCACCTGGCTGTGAGTAACACAGAGAACGGATACAGAGGAAGGGCACTCACAATGCACAAAACCCCTCTGCATACATAGGGTGATGGCATGCAAAACAGGCCATGGCAGCAATGAGCATATACTGGTTGCATAGTGTGAATCAATTAGTGCATGTAGAAGTGAGCCAAGGTAACAGTTCCATGCCAGCCATGGTGGAACATCATGTTCCTGATCAGACAACATGACTGACACATACATTCTCGCCTACATACAGGTGATGCAGCCTATCCCCTGAAGAGGTGGCTCCTCACGCCAGTCCGGAACCCGCAGAACCAGCACGAGGAGGACTTCAACCGTGCACATACACGTACTCGTGTGGTCATAGAGCAGACATTCGGCCTCCTGAAGGCACGGTTCCGAAGCCTCAGCAGGTCTGGTGGGGCACTCCTGTATGGCCATGAGAAGGTGGCAAAGATCGTCATGGCATGTGTCATGCTGCACAATATGTGCGTCAGACGGAATGTGCCCCTGCCCCCTGACGCAGAACTGCAACCACCTGACGATGAGGATGAGGAGGGTGCAGATGGGGCGCCACCACATGGAGGAGGCGATGCACAGGAGGGGCGTGCCATGCGCCAAAGTATCATCGACCACTGCTTCTAGCACACACGGCTGGTGTTCATCGCATGGAGACTGCACTTGGGGCACTGTGTGTCTCTGGGACATGCACACTGTGGACTGTACACCAATAAAGCACACATACGCAATGAAAATGTCCACACATTTCCTTTTTTTGAAAGAAAAAAGTGTATTGGAACTATGAACTGTCGTGTCACACCCCCTCCCACCTCCCCCCTGCACACCCCAACACACCCCCTCCCACCTCCCACCTCCCCCCTGCACACCCCAACACACCCCCTCCCACCTCCCACCTCCCCCCTGCACACCCCAACACACCCCCTCCCACCTCCCACCTCCCCCCTGCACACCCCAACACACCCCATGTAGCTGTCAACAGATGCCTGTGACAGTGTCCACAGGCCGTCACAAGCCCCCTCTCCCGGCACCCGGGGCACCCCTGGCTGTGGAGCGCAGGTTGCGTCCGGAACGGCGCACAGGGCTGCTCTGCGCAGAACTGGCAGTGGAGGATGTCCCTGGCTGCTCCTGTGCATGCACGTCCTGTCGTGTGTGGGTGAGGCCAGTGACCGCACGACGCAAGGCCGCAAGTTCTGCACAGATGTCCCTGGACATGGCCTGCATGGCATCCCTCAGGGTGGCAGTGCTCTGCGCCACTTCCGCCCTTAGTGTGTCCGTGGCCTGTTCAATGCTAAACCTAGCCCCCACACATTCCGCGGCATGCTCATCCAGCATTGCGGACAGTTGATGCTGCCGTTGAGTGATGTCCTCGAGGGACGGCTGGCCGTGCTGGCCCATTGCCAGTGCAGGTGGAGTGATGGAGGGGCTGGTCCCCTCCTGTGGAGTGTGGACAGGGAATGGGGTGGAAGGCCACTCCTCTGCCTCAGTGTGCCCCTGTGTGTCGCCCTCATGGGGGCTGGCGTCTGAGAAACAGGGGGAATGTAGTTGGTCAGTGGGGCTTCTGACCTCCTGCTCCATGTCCGAGTCAGAACATGCAGCTGTTGCAGCTGTCTCCCCGATGTTGCTGCTGGCCGCTGACCCCCTGCCTTCTGTGGCAGGCAATGTCGGTGGAGGTGGAGCAGCTGCTGCTGGCCTGCTGCCAACAGGGGTGCTTGCCGGTGGGACCTCCGGTATGCCTGCAGTGGGACCTGCTTGTCGTGGGGTCTGCCTCACTGCAGCTGAGGTTGAGGGTGCAGGGAGGTTGTTGTTGGACTTCGCTCTCTTCGGCGCAGGGGTGTCCTGGTCCTCTGGGTGTGATTCTGTGCCTGTGGTGGAGCAAAGGTGGGAGGGCGTTATTGATGGGTATACGGACTTTTGAATGACAATGGTTGACATTATTTTGGCCAGTGGATGAGGCAGATTTCAGGCAGTGCCATGCAGGTTGTCTCCTTTTGGTGTGGTATGTGGATGCAGGTATGCGGGTGCCAGCAGTGTATGCAGGGTGGTGCTCGCATGTGGCTATGGGCAGTATTGATTTGTGTTGCATTTACACTCTAGGGCAACCTTGTGCTACACATGATTGGACTGCTGTGACTATGGCATGTCTTGTATGAGGCACCTACCTTCATCGCCTGATGTCGGGGCTCCCCTTTCCATCCCTCCAACGCCTTCGATGGATTCCATGCCGATGGTGGTAGCACAGATCTCCTCCCACGGTTGGAGTTTCAGGGGGGATTCCGACCCTCCACCGGTTCCCTGGGCAAGGTTGCGGTTTGCCGAGATGACGGCTCTGACCCGTATGCGCAGGTCATCCCAGCGCTTCCGGCACTGCTGTGGGGTGCGGGGTACGGTCCCCACCGCGCTGACGCGCTCAGCCACCAGGGCCCAGATGGCCTTCTTCTTCCCGATTGCCCTCCTGGTCATTTCAGGGGAGAAAACAACACCTGCGTTGTCCTGCAGGGTCTCCGCTAGCATGCAGAGTTCCTCCCGGCTGAATCGCTCCTGGCGCTGGCGGTCACATGCCTTTTTCACGGATTTTGGCATTTTCGGGAACTTGGATGGGTGGGTGTTTGGTTGGGACAGGTGTCAGGGTTGGGTCTGGTGTTGTTTGGTAGGATGGCGATGGATTGTGTTTTTAAAGATGGCCGACGGGCTGCTTCCCGTTCCGGCGCGATGACGCTATTTCCGGTTTGGCCTTTTACGGCCGCCGCTAATTACGGTGGCCGTAAATTACGGTGGCCGCTACTTACGCTGGCGGAAGGGCACCTTGCTCGCTTAGCGATGCCGGTAGGGGCCTTTTCCGCCATGGCGTTATTTGCATTACCGCCATGGCGTAATGCTCGTGCGCGATGGGTCGTGATGTGGCGCTCTTTACGCCATCGTCCCACGGCGTAAACGCTCATTACGCCATGGCGGTAATGACGGGCGATTACCGCCAGGGTCGTAATGAGGCCCACTGTCTTCAGCCCCAGCACTGTACAACCGCTGGAAATACCCGCTAAAGACTGAGTTTATTTCGCTTTGCACCTTCCATTATTCCCCACACTTGTCTTTAATGGATCTCATGCTCATCCTTCTCTTTTCTGCGCAGCACAGCCATGCCAGTACCCTCCCAGGTTTGTCCCCACTTTCGTTAAGTTTCTCTGTATATTTGGCACAGTCCTATTTGCCCAACTGCTCCCAGTCTGGGATGCATGCTTGCCGCAGCTCGATGAGCTGTTTCTTACGCCCCTCCATGGGTTCCACCCCGTTCATCAGCTCTTCAATCTTAGTCTCTCTGTCAGAAATTCTGCGTACTAGATCTCTGCGTACGCCCCCCATTTTTCCTATCGCTTCCCCCCTCATCACCACCTTAAAGGATTACCAAAGAGTTCCTGCACTATCCACACTTGCTGAGTTTAACGCAAAGAATTGCTCAATTCTATCCTCCATATGGGCTCTAAATCAACCATCTAGCAGCGCTTTCACTCTCAGTTGTCACGTCAGGATTGGTGGCCTACCCTTGGTATTCTGCATGTGACTACCAGGGGACCATGATCAGAAAGCATTCTAGATTTGTATGCTGTGTGATAAATTCGCCCGAATACTTAGTACCTGTAAGCATGTAGCCCATCCGTGTGTGCAGTCCATGAAGGCTGGAGAAATAGAGTACCCTCTACTGGCCCGTGCAGCCATCTCCAAATGTCTATAATACAAAGTCCTCCCGCAGGGTACCTAGAGTCTTCGCTGGGGTGCCATCCTGATGTGTTTACTATCTGACCTGTCCACCCTGGAGTCCAGTGTACAATTGAACCTCCACCCCCATATCCACAATGCCTCCTGCGCTCATTGTCACGCTTGGACTGGATGAACTTAAAGGGTATAGATGGGGCCACCCACACAAGTGTACCCCTGGCATAGCCCGAGTAGGCAGACCCATATACTTGCCCCCCCCCCCATTTCCTGAGAAGCGTGGCCTGTCTAGTCTCCATAAGATTCGTCTCCTGCAGGAGAACTATATGCCTTTCATGTACGTGTGCACGCTATTGCGTTTGATAAAGCTGTTAAGCCACCTGACATTCCAGGAAACAATCCTAATGTCCCCCATCTCCGATCTGCGGAACCCACCCACGCCGGCGTCCCACTCTCCCTCCATCAGACCCGCTTACCTCCCCCTCACCCAGTCGCACCGCAACCAGAAACCGACCTCTGGCCAACGCAAGGGTCCCAAGACCCCCATCCTGGTCTTCCCCCTTTTCCATCAAACAATCCACCTTGGGCGTACCGCCACAGTCTATTGGAACCCCCGGCAGGGGTGCTGAACTTTGTAGCATGCATTGAGAACAACCCCCAAACGTAACCCAACCCCCCAGCATACCCAACAACCGCACAACGATAATTAGCTAGTTCAGGCGCAGCCACTTCTCACCGCACAGCCAGGTCCCCACATCCTGTTTCCCAGGTCGCATGCACAGTGGTCGAGTACTAGAGGCTAGCACTCAAAAAAGAAGGAAACAAGAAATGGGTAAGATAGAGAAGTGCAGCATGAACAGCAGAGCCGATCACACTGTGATCACCAAGATGGGCCAGTTCCTGTCCAGATCCCCTTGTGTTGCATCCCTGCTTCTCTCCCACCATAATACAACACCATGATGCCTTCCACTCATCTGCCAGTAAGAAATCTCACCATCATTCCTGCAAACAATCAGATCTCCGCCTCTGGCCATCTCGGAAGTGCGGCAATCCCCACTGCATACATCAAGCATGCGCACCACCCGTGAGAAGTTCCATTGTGGACGACCTTCAGTCTGGCCGGGTTATTCAGCATATATTTCTCCCCGCGCTCTGGAGCCATTCCTTCGTAGGGCCGAGCGACACCCTCTGCCTCTGCCACCTTAGCGTGTAATCAGGGCATATTGCTATCTTTGCTGACTCTCTCTCAAAGACACCTCGTTGCCTGGAGAATGCCAGGACTCTCTCCTTGTCCCTGTAGTTTAAGATCCTTGCTATCTGCGGCCTTGCGGGCACTTCTGGCGGGGGCCTCCTGGACAGGGACCAATGGGCACGCTCCACTGTGAAACCCTGCGACAAGGCGCTACCGGCCCCACCTCCTGTAGCAGCATGTTCTCTACATATGATATGATATGATGCATCATTTATGACGCGCCTGTACACAAGTGTTTCTAGGTGCGACAAGACAAGGAAGGGAGACTTAGGGAGGACGAAAAAACAAACTTACTAGGCCTTGTGTCATTCAGATCGTGCAAGTGCAGGGGGAGAGGAGAAGTGCCAGGGGGAGGGAAAAGCGAAGTGGGATCAGGGCAACATTGCTCCGAGTAAGTGCAGCTGGAGAAGCCAGCTATGGGTAGTGCAAGTTGGTAGGGGACTGTAGGGTTACAGATACAACCCCTAAGTGTGCGGAAGCCAGGAGACAGTGCGGGTGCTTAGAGATCATGGAGGAGCCTGCTGCCTGCCCATTGAGTTCAGAAGGTAGCCAGGTGACCAGTCAGCACAGCAGAAGGTAGGTCAGAAAGGGAGAGAAAGAGAGAAAGCAGAAGCAAAAAGGAAGGTCTTGAGCTGCTTCTGGATCCTGAGGTGGTCCTGCTCGAGTTTGAGAGAGGCAGGGAGGCCATTCCAAAAGGAGGCCCCTGCAGAGGAGAGAGCTCTACCTCCCAATCTCTGCCTGGAGAAGCATCTGACCCTCAGAGAGTTGGAGGTAGCTGAGCGAAGGGCTCAAGAGGGAAGATGTTTAGGAAGAGGGAGTTGGATGTAGTACGGACCCCGCCCACAGAAAGCCTTGTGGACAATGTCTTGAACTTGATCCTTGCAGCCACCGGGAGCCAGTGCAGAGATTTCAGTGCTGGAGAGATACGATCCCTGGGCTTGAGGCCAAGGACAAGTCTTGCAGTCCTGTTCTGGATAAGTTGCAGATGGCAGAGAGTAGAGGAAGGCAGGTTGCGAAAGAGGCTGTTGCAGTAGTCCGGCCTAGAGAGAACCAGAGCTCTGGAGATGGTGAGCTTCTGGTGTAAAGTGAGAAAAGGACAAATACCTCTGAGGAGGTGCAGCTGGTAGTTGGACTTCTTAGAGAGGTCCATGATGTGAAGAGAAAAGGAGAGAGTGCAGTCAAAGATGATCCCAAGGTTTTTGCCTTACCGGAAGGTGCAGGGAGAGGGCCCAAGGAGGGTGGCCAGAGTGAAAGACGGAAAGTGTCAGTAGGCGTCCCAATGAGGAGGATCTCGGTCTTGCTGTCATTGAGGCAGAGATCATTGCAGGTGCACCATTCCTGAACCCGTCCCTTGATACACACCCAACACTCAAAGGCACCCCTGCTTGTCGTTGACTAGGTGCCGTTAGCCAGGCAGAAAGTCTTCGCGGCTGCCCAGAAATTCCCCAGGGCACCCCTGCCCTGGGTCGTTGCAGTCGTCTGCCTCCGGTAACGCTCTCCAAAAATTGGACAGTAGACAGTGGCAGCAGGGAAAGAAGGGGTGCGTAGCCTGGGCCTCACACAAACGTTATGGAGGTATGGGTCAGGCCCAGTGTACCACCAAAAGTCCTCCATTCCCAATAGGAATATCTGCTCCCTCTGCCCAGCACCAGGGCACACATGTACCAAGTCCACGGAAGCAGTCTCTGGCCGCGGCTATTCCAATGTTGCAGGCCACCCCATAGGCTTCCACTCGCTGGCCAGAAATTCCTCCTGATGCCAACTTCAGCAGCCACCACGGACCATTAGGGCCTCAACTGCCTATTCCAATAGATCCTCAAGTCACAGCAGTCAGAAAGAGCAAACTTCAAGGGCATGTACTACCCCGTTCTCACTGAGCCTCGTGTATGTAGGGGCCAGAACCAGCCCCTCATCCACGCCGGGGCATACTGTGCCCGGGTCACACGGGCACCAGGGGTCCCACCACCCTGTCCGCTTGTCAGATTTGTTTGGTCAGTGGGTGGGAGGGACACCAACCCACAAGTGACCTTGCTCATGCCAACCTTGTCGCTCACCCCCTTACCAGCACACTGCATCAGGGGAGGTCTTGTGCACAGACCTGCTGCCTCCCAGCCGCTCGTGCCGCTGCCAGGCACCTTGTGGGGCATCCCTGAAGCACACCTTGCCTAGCGTGTTCCCTGGCTCCACTCTTCTCCATTACCGGAGCTCCTGCCACGCTCTGCCTTGCAGGAGGCACATCTGCAGGATTGCAGCTCACACCAGAGCCTGCACTCGCCTCCACCTCTATGTCGGCTCACAACAAGGTTCTTGCTGGGGCTGCAGCAGGTCCCCGTTCTTTCTAGCAGCAGCCAGAAAACATTATTCCCACAGCTCCGGCACGCCAGGACACGGCCTCCCAGACATCAGAGGCCATCTGCCGAGCAGCCCCTGTGCTGCAAGCGCACTACACTCCACTATGCCTCAGGCGCCACAGGTGCCATGTTGGATCCTTGCTCTCCGAGGACTGACGGCTCTCTCTCTGCCCCTTTCAGCTCCAGTGCCGTGAGACTGCACCAGGGGGCTCTGCAACAGCTCCGGTCCGCAATATGGCTTTTAATGCTGCAAAATATCCAGTGGAACACACATCTTTAAACGGATCATGCGGGAGCCCACAAAAGGTACGTCTCTATCGCATGGCTGCTAGCCACGCCCCCAGTCCATGTCTTACTTCATGATGCCTACACAAATGGTGTCAGGGTGGGATGCGGTTCAACTGATTGGGGAACCCTAAAATTTGAAAAGTTAAGTCCCAGAGCATCAGACCCCTCAGTAGCCACCAGGGGCACTACTAGGTTTGATATTTGCAGCAGTAGGGACAAGGTCATTCCCCCAGGTGAAAGAAGACTGCTACCAACTAATTGAATTCTAATTCTACCCCCTGATGCTTACATTATATTGGCTCCCAAATCAGGACTAGTGTGGAAGTTCAGAATTGATGGGCTAGCAGGGGTTATAGATCCAGACTTTAGAGGTGATATCAAAGTGTTATTACAGAATCACGGAAAGGATCCCTTCCAAATCCACCATGGGGATAAAAGTGCCAATGGGGTACTCAAGAGGGCAGTGTTTCCTAAGGTCAAGGAAGAGGCCGGGAAGGAGAGGACAGATCGAGGGCTTTGGGGAGGCGGATGCCTTTGGGCCAGGTGCGCTCTACAAATAAACAAAAATACACCTGACGCCCCTCAAGAACTAGAGCCCAGAATGGTTAGAGAAGAAGAGACCGAAGCTCTTACCTACCTAGCCTTTACTCAAAGGAATGACCCACTGTTGGCTGAAGTCACATCTGAACAGGAGGGCAGTGAGAAAGGATGGCCTTTTTTCATGTTGAGACATGGGGCCTCATTACACGGACGGCGGTAACCATGGCGCTATTAGCGCCATGGTTGCCGCCGGTATTTTACCGAGTCCGCCTTGGTGAATGGGGGAATTACCGCCCCATTCCAAGGTTGGCGGTGCGGTAATTCCCCATTCACCAAGGCCCTTCCCCATTCCCATTTGACCCCCCATAGGGCTCAATGGGAATGGGAAAGGAGCAAATAACGGTACCGCTATTAGCAGTACCGTTATTTGCGCTGAAGTCCCTCAGCGGGTCCCTTCCTTAACGTATGGTCTGGCCCCACGTTAAGGACGGGACCCGCTGAGGGACCTCGTAGTATGGCGCTAAGGGATTACCGGCACCGGTGCCCTTACTGGTGCCGGTAATCCCTTAGCGCCATCCGTGTAATGAGGCCCATGGTCTTATGTTCCGGGGAGACAACACTTCAGAATTCTTAGTGCAAACCCAATTGGTTGTCCCTAGAGTCATAAGCAAGTTGTCCTAGAGATATCTCATTCACACCTGACAGGAGGCCATGTAGGACAGACAAAGACACAGGCCCAAATTATTAATAAATTCTACGGGCCAGGAATATTTGATGACATTAAAACCTTTGTCCAGTCCTGTGAAATGTATCAAAAAACGACTACTCTTGTTACCAATCACCGAAATTCCATTCTCAAGAATTGGTATGGATATTGTGGGACCCCTAGAAACATCCAAACTAGGGAACAAGTACATTTTGGTAATCGTGAATTATGCTACGCGATACCTAGAAGCCTTTCACCTGAGAACGAATACCACCCAAGAAATATTGAAACACCTGTTCTCTTTCTTTTCTCGAGTGGGGTTTCCAAAAGAAATACAGACAGATCAAAGCTCTACATTTATGAGCAAACTCATGGGGGAAGTCAAACAACTATTGTATATTACTTCTTTAAGGACCTCTGTATATCACCCACAGACAGATGGCCTTGTAGAAAGATTTGATAATTAACAAAAACAAATGAACAGGGTCACTGAACCCAATGTATATACTTGTATTCGTTTTCACACCAAAGACTTGTTTGTTTTACTTTTTCTAAATATTTTACAACAATGTCTGCCACATTAAGCGGACAATAATGGGTTCACCTTTCTGCCTACAGGCCAGATGATTACAACCTAACATCACCTTACTCTTCTTGCGGATGTGAAGATATCTAGGATCTGCCCCTGACGGAGTTCTTTCAATTTAAAGAAAGGGTAAGATCGTACACTTGTTTACATGGGGTTCAGTAACACTCCTCCATAATTAAATAACTGAAACGCTCATTGGTTGGCAGATATATGTGGTACGCATCAGTTACCATTTTCAGACTACTCCGCAGTCCAGACGCCATAAATCAACACTGTGGTTGCCGCTTGTTTAACACAGTAAAACCATGGCTGGATCTCAGCAGTGAGATTTTGTTTAAATTCAGAAACGCGTTAATTACTTTTGATAAATAATACAATGTTTTTTCTATTACCCTGCATACACTTCTGACACACATGTCTCTGTCCATATTTTGACAGAGCCAACAGGACCCTCCCAGCACAAATGTTGTCGTCCTGATGAAAGCCTACATAACAACAGCTACATAGTACAGCTAAGAATGGCTAAAACACTGTTGTGTTGACGCTTTGACTCTTTGTCCCAGTGTCTAACCCATACACTGTTTAAAGTTGTATAATTAAGCACACCCCAATGAATTTGTACATTTGTCCCCATGTTATCCTTCGCGGATTGAAGGTTATGTATATGTTTTGTATCATGATCCAAGGTATTTGTCTTGGGTGAGCACCAATTTATCATGTGTAGATACCTTCTGTGAATTGATGAGTGTTCTGGAAATATGTTTTAATTTAGATACAATTTATGGTGTGTATTAAAAAAATGTTTTTTGAAAAAGTAAAACAAACAAGTCTTTGGTGTGAAAACTAATAGAAGTGTATACATTGGGTTCAGTGACCCTGTTCATTTGTTTTTGTTAAGTATAAACCCACAATGGTAGAGCAGGGCTGTAACCAGGAGCCCTCTTTTTTTAATAGTCTTAGTACAGCCTGTGGCTGCGGGCATTGTATCGACCCCCTTGAGGGCACTTTACTCTTTACTTGCGAATCATCATTCCCATATAACTACCATCATGAAGAATGTTAATATTGTCTCTTATACGGACGACTATTTTAAGAAATTACTGGGTTCTACATCCACCCTCAACACTGATGAAGGATTGTTACCTCTGGATTCTCTAAAGATGAACTTGAAATATTATACCAAAAACTTCCTTGTGCATCACAGACCTTAATCAGGACTGTGATGCACAGAAAATTAATGTTGGAATATCTGAAGACTGGCATCATCCCCAAAGGCCTGCAGGTCAAAAATATTCCAAGGGTGTTCACCGATAACCCAGAGGTCGCGAAAAACTTCAGCGGCGTAGGGAACAGATGTAGCCGAGACTGGTTAATTCTGGTGATAGACACTGCCAATGAGGAATGCAAAAAACAGGGGACTGAGCTAATGGAACTAGAGAAGAAGTTTATGGATTACCTAACCATGCAAGAGGCAAAAGATAAATTAGAGAAACTGGAGGCATAGATTATGAAGTTCAAGTTTCCTATCACTCATTGATATGAAAGTGCAAAAATGTAAGAAAGATCTCCAGAATTACGCAGAAGACAAGACCTATCCCTATCTGCATAAAACCTATTTTACAGACCAACAGCAAGGGAACTTCAACAGAAGAAACAGAGTAGTTACTTTCTCAGGAACTTCATCGAGCAGTGGCAGTGACCAAGGCACCACAGGCAATATGGGACAATTACAACATCACTATCTTTTTTTAAAGGGGGGGCAACAAGGTCGCCCCAAGAGGAGACCCATACAATCGGGACAGTAAATGAGGACCAGGCAGTGGTACTCAAACCAGAGATGGGGGACCGGATACCAATCTTCAACCTATCAAAACATTTGATCAACGCGGCAGAATGGAGGTTGCTCAAAAAGGGTCTATCCTTTGTACCTGCTTCCAAGGCCAAGCCCTTCAAAACAGAACTCGAATTTAGGAGATTCTTTAGGAACATAAGATTAAAATATTTTTTTGAGGTCTTCCTACCTGAAAATCAGACAGAGCGGGACGGGACCTGAACGAGAGCCCATGCAAAAATACAACTGGTTTCAAGGTAAAGTCAGTATTCTATCCACCCCCACACACAATTCCGTGTGAATTTGACACTTTCGAACAATTAGTCACCAGGGCAGTGACCATGGGTTTGAAAAATTACAACCATTTTCAAGACAACCTACAAAGGGAAAGAACAGCACTGGCAACATTGAAGAAGTACAAGACCATTACCATCAAGGCAGTCGACAAGGGCGGTGGAATAGTCATAATGTATACTGACGACGATGGCGAGGAATGCTTACGTCTCCTGGGTGACAGAGAGGCTTACCTGATATTGGATCAAGACCCCACCAAGCATTTACAAGATGAAATTAAGAGCCACATGCGACATGCTGAAGAACAAGGCTAGGTCTGCGAGGAGGATCACGTTTCTCTCAACAAACCACACCCACGCATCCCAGCATTCTACATTCTACCTAAGATGCATAACAATGCCAGCAAACTGCCAGATCGTCCGATAGTGTCGGCCTGTGACTCACTGTTGGAACCACTGTCATTGGGCCTCATTACGACCCTGGCGGAGTGGGATACCGCCAGCGGTAATCGCGGCGGACCCGTCCGCCCTACTACGAGTTCCCTTAGCGCCATGGAGGTATTCTCCGCCTGGTTTTACCGGGCGGAGAAAACCATGGCGCTAAGGGACCTCGTTGTTAATTACGCCGCCGTACTTTACGGCGGCGTAATTAACTCCTTCCCCACTCCCATTATACCCTATGGGGCAAGAATGGGAATGGGGAAGGGTAAAATGGGGATTGGGGATTTACCGCTCCGCCAAGGTCGGCATGGGGTGGTAAATCCGCCAACCCCCATGGCGCTATCGGCGGCTTTCCGCCATGCTCCGCGGTGCATTTTGCACCGCGAATTCCGCCAGGGTCGTAATGAGGGCCATTGTATACAGACTATTTTTTGAAACCCTTCGTCAACCAGATGGCATCATATCTGAAAGACACAATGGATACCATTCATATACTAGATAAGATCACCCTACAGGGCGACTACATCTTGGCTACCATGGACGTTGAGGCTTTGTACACCTCCATTCCGCAACGGCAGGATTTGGAAGCTTTAAGACTCTGTTTGGACCAGAGAGGAGATACTACATCCACTTCCACTGACTTCATCTTGGAATGTGTGAGACTGGCCATGTCAGAGAACTTTCTTTTATTCCGAAACCAACTGTGCAAACAAATAAAAGAGTGAGCAAGGGGGCCACTTTTGCCCCTGATGTTGCCAACCTTTACATGGCAAAATACGAGACAGACAACATCACGTCCATCCACAATCCATATCGAGACAATATAGTTGTTTGGAGGTGGTACATAGACGATGTGCTGCTAATCTGGGAAGGCACAGTCTGTGAATTCTTGCAATTTCATCAATGGCTGAACCAATGCAATGTTCACATACAATTCATTATCCAATGGGATCATCATTGCATTGATTTTCTGGACCTACACATTTATAGATCCGGTAACATGCTAAAAACTGAGTTATACCGAAAACCAACCAATCGGAACAGTCTTCTGCATTTTAGCAGCTACCATCCGGAAGGATTAAAATACAATCTGCCATACGCGCAGTTTCTGCATTTGAGAACGAACTGTTCAGATAATGAGAAATTCAAGCTACATTCCCTCGACCTGCAGGATAGATTATCCCACAGAGGGTACCCAAAGAAGGCGATCAAGAAAGCCAGAAAAAGAGCAGCCAATACAAATTGAGAGCTGTGCCTGACCGCAAGACCTAAGAAGACACTCGACAGACTAGTGTGTGTGACCACATACAGTCCGCTAAGCAATCTAATAAAGAGTACAGTGAAGAAACACTGGCACATGATCAAAAACGCAGGAAGCTTTGACAAAACATTTTTTTTCCTGTTCAAGGAAAACCAGAACCTGAAGGAATCTCTGGTCCACACGGATATAGAACCATCCAGAACATCTAACACGTTGTGTGACTTACCACCAGTCAAGGGGCATCACAAATGCGGACAGTGTCTAGCCTGTAATTTCACAGAAACAAAGAGTTTTGAATACAAAAACATCTATTGGTAATTTAAGGACCACACAAACTGCAACAGTAAACACGTGATCTACATCATTGAATGCCCGTCTGGATTACTATGGGCCTCATTACACGGACGGCGGTGTACCAAGGTGCTATTAGCACCTTGATCCATGTCGGTAAAATACCGGCACCGCCTTGGTGGAAAGGGGAATTACCGCCCTATTCCAAGGTTGGTGGGGCGGTAATTCCCCCTTCCCCCATTGCCCTTCCCCATTCCCATTTTTGCTCCATAGGGCATAATGGGAATGGGGAAGGTGCTAATTACGGCACCGCAAATTGCGGTACCGTAATTAGCTCCCTGGTCCCTTTGCGGGTTGCTTTTTAACGCCTGCTTTTTGAAGGCGTTAAAAAGCAACCCGCAAAGGGACCTCGTAGTAAGGCGGTAAGGGTTAACGGTCACCGGTACCATTAACGGTGACCGTTAACCCTTATCGCCGTCCGTGTAATGAGGCCCTATATGTTGGCAAAACGATCAGGGATGTTAAGACGAATATCTCAGAACATCGATCCTGTATCAAGAACAAAGTGCCGGACAAGACTTTGGTCGAGCATTACGTCAGCAAGAAACATACAAATATTGACATTAAATGGTTTATTTTACAGAAGATGTCCTCTCAAAGAAGAGGCGGCGATATTGACAAAGCCCTAACCCAGCTTGAACAGAAGTGGATACATAGGCTCAACACACTAAAAGAAGGATGTAATGTCACCGTGGAGTGGAAACACTTAATGGGAACCTAGTTGGAGTCGAACCCCTAAACATTACACAAGGACCCCAGGTTAGGTCCCCCCTGTAAGAGAAGCAAGTTTATGCATCTGGACCCCTGAAGCAGGTAGGTGAAAACGACATGTCAAATGGTCCAACGCGATCATGTCTATAATTACATCCCATATGGGACACAAGTTTCAAGGGGTGCTAGTCATGTCTGGCTTTGTCAGGACAACAACTGTGCTTTTTGCAAAATCTAGATCTCAGAATGCAACTACACTGTGAAAGATTTCAGGCTTTTTGCAAAACTTTGTGCTATATTTCTTAACAGTGTCTAATAAGATGTCTGCAAAAATGTCTGCTCCTTGTATTACCATGAGATGTTTTAGGCTCATTGCAAGAATCTGTCCAATGATACTGTTGAACTAAGCATGTAAAGAGTGACCTCCCAATAAGGTCACAAGTGACGTACAAGATGCACCCTTGTTTCAATACATATCTCAGAATGCCACCATAATGTAAAGGTTTTTACAAAACTTCATACTGTCCCTTTTAACAGTGTCCAATGAGATGTCTGAATGAAAAAGGTCTGCAAAAATGTATGCAAAAAGGTCTGCTCTTTGTAAAAGGTCTGCTCCTTGTAAAAGGTCTGCTCCTTGTAAAAGGCCTGCTCTTTGTAAAAGGTATGCTCTTTGTAAAAGGTCTGCTCTTTGTAAAAGGTCTGCTCTTTGTAAAAGGTCTGCTCCTTGTAAAAGGTCTGCTCCTTGTAAAAGGTCTGCTCTTTCTAAAAGGTCTGCTCTTTGTAAAAGGTCTGCTCTTTGTAAAAGGTCTGCTCCTTGTAAAAGGTCTGCTCTTTGTAAAAGGTCTGCTCTTTGTAAAAGGTCTGCTCCTTGTAAAAGGTCTGCTCCTTGTAAAAGGTCTGCTCTTTGTAAAAGGTCTGCTCTTTGTAAAAGGTCTGCTCTTTGTAAAAGGTCTGCTCCTTGTAAAAGGTCTGCTCTTTGTAAAAGGTCTGCTCCTTGTAAAAGGTCTGCTCCTTGTAAAAGGTCTGCTCTTTGTAAAAGGTCTGCTCTTTGTAAAAGGTCTGCTCTTTGTAAAAGGTGGTCTGCTCTTTGTAAAAGGTCTGCTCTTTGTAAAAGGTCTGCTCTTTGTAAAAGGTATGCTCTTTGTAAAAGGTCTGCTCTTTGTAAAAGGTATGCTCTTTGTAAAAGGTCTGCTCTTTGTAAAAGGTCTGCTCTTTGTAAAAGGTATGCTCTTTGTAAAAGGTCTGCTCTTTGTAAAAGGTATGCTCTTTGTAAAAGGTATGCTCCTTGTAAAAGGTATGCTCTTTGTAAAAGGTCTGCTCTTTGTAAAAGGTCTGCTCCTTGTAAAAGGTATGCTCTTTGTAAAAGGTATGCTCTTTGTAAAAGGTATGCTCTTTGTAAAAGGTATGCTCTTTGTAAAAGGTCTGCTCTTTGTAAAAGGTATGCTCTTTGTAAAAGGTATGCTCTTTGTAAAAGGTCTGCTCTTTGTAAAAGGTCTGCTCTTTGTAAAAGGTATGCTCCTTGTAAAAGGTATGCTCTTTGTAAAAGGTCTGCTCTTTGTAAAAGGTCTGCTCTTTGTAAAAGGTATGCTCTTTGTAAAAGGTATGCTCTTTGTAAAAGGTCTGCTCTTTGTAAAAGGTATGCTCCTTGTAAAAGGTATGCTCTTTGTAAAAGGTCTGCTCTTTGTAAAAGGTATGCTCTTTGTAAAAGGTCTGCTCTTTGTAAAAGGTATGCTCTTTGTAATATTTTAAGATGCTTTAGGCTCAAACTCTGACCTATAATACTGTTGAACCAAGCATGTGATCCCTGAATAATTTTACAAGTGACGCATATGACTTCAAGACATCAAACAGTTTGTCAGCTCACAACTAAAAGTAACCTCTCTATTTTGACATCCAATGAGGGCATGAGTATTGACCGTCATATACAGTTGGACAATAACACTGACTCCTGGTGTCAGCCATTCATGGCGTTAGCGTCCAGTTGCCATGACAACGCAGTAGGCCATATCTCCAAGAGAAGCGTGTCTCTGTTTTCATCAGAATTTGCTTAGTCAAAAACATGTTTAAGGTAACAACTGCATTTATAGTAGTCAGGAGGGTCCCAATCGTGTGGGGCACTTTTCATGTAATGTATGCACTGTTCATATCAAGCGCGTCAGGTTGCCATGGCAACCGACAGAGACACAGAATATACAATTATAATAATAAACTAACTGCACCATAGACATACATGGGAACCTTAGACAGGTCCCTGTGTCCCGAATGAATTACGGTCTGCAACTGTTGCTTGGAAATGATTAGACACTGCCACGTTGGCAGTGGGCAAGATAGCCGCTGCTACTTAAGGCATCGGTGGCCATGACAACGCAGGCAAAGCCTTCGGAAGCCCTGCAGCTCCGTTTTTGATGCGCGCAGCTTTTGCAAAGATTGAGGTAAGAAGCCTCATATTGTATGATTGGGCAGCAGTGCCCACCTTTATCATATTATCGACGTTGGGTCTAGCAATGTAATAACACGTTAGAATATGAATGGGCAGGCTGCACGCCACATTGAACCACTGCGTTTTAGAATCGGCTACAGTCACAATATTTCAAACACGTTGGTCCTGTTTTAGGTCTTTGGACACTTACAACAATATCTGGCACATTAAGCGGACAATAATGGGTTCACCTTTCTGCCTACAGGCCAGATGATTATAACCTAACAGCAGTGACATTTTTTAAATTCAGAAACGCATTAATTGCTTTTGATAAATATTACAATGATTATTCTTTAACCTTGCATACACTTCTGACACACATGTCTTTGTCCCTCTTTTGACAGAGCCAAAAGGACCCTCCCACCACAATTGTTCTCGTCCTGATGAAGGCCAACATAACAGCAGCTACATAGTACAGCTAGAAATGTCTGAAACACTGTCGTGTTGACTCTTTGACTCTTTGTCCCAGTGTCTAACCCATACACTGTTTAAAGTTGTGTAATTAATCCCACCCCAATGAATTTGTACATTTGTCCCCATGTTATCCTTCGCGGATTGACGGGTATGTATATGTTTTGTATTGTGAGCCAAGGTATTTGTCTTGGGTGAGCACCAATGTATCATGTGTAGATACCGTCTGTGAATTGATGAGTGTCCTGGAAATATGTTTTAATTTAGATACAATTTAAGTTGTGCATTAAAAAGAAATTCAAAAGTAAAATAAACAAGTCTTTGGTGTGAAAACAAATAGAAGTGTATACATTGGGTTCAGTGACCGTGTTCATTTGTTTTTGTTAAGTATCAACCCACCTGGGTAGAGCAGTGCCGTAACCAGGAGCCCTCTTTTTTTGATAGAAAGATTTAATAAGACATTGAAGACCATATTGCAGAAGTTAGTGGAACAGGATGGCAAAAACAGGGATCAGATGATTCCATGGGCTTTATTTGCAGTTAGGATGACCCCTCAGGCTTCTACAGGATTCTCCACGTTCAAATTACTTTATGAACGGGAACGCTGGGATGTCCTAGATATGTTGAGAGAAACCTGGGAAGAAAGAGAAACAGCCCTCAATACCACTCTCCGAAACGGCAAACTGGCTTAAGGAACACATGACAGTAGTTAGATCTTTGGTGCAAACCCATATGGCCAAGGCAGAAGAACAACACAAAGCCTCTTATGATAAAAAGGTTTATTTGAGATCTTTTTCAGTAGGCCAGAAGGTATTGGTATTATTACCCACTTCTGAGAACAAACTTATATCCAAGTGGCATGGGCCACATGAGGTGTTAGAACAAATGGGACCTTGCAACTATAAAGTTTCCCTTAATTATCGCCGCCTAAAAACACAAGTATACCACATTAATCTTTTAAAAGAGTTGAGGAAAATCCTTGAGAGTCTAATGCCACCATTTTGTCCTGTTTATTACCCGAGGATTCAGATAACACAACCCTAATTCCCCTTGAACTTAGTAACAAGCAAAAGCAAGATCTGTATGATCTCCTACAACAATTTACTGACATATTTAGAGAGGAGCCACGATGAGTGAAGCGTATCTATCAACACATCCACACTCCAGAAGGCAAAGTGGTACAGTTAAAACCTTATCGATTAACTGAGTCTCAAAAAGAAACCATCATCCAGGAAGTCAAGCAGATGATTGAGGCTAATATTATTGAACCATCTACTATCCCCTGGTCCTCCCCCATTGTGTTGGTGGCAAAACCAGATGGAAGTCGGAGGTTTTGTATTGAATTTAGAAAGGTGAATGCCATTTCTGCCTTTGACGCGTACCCAATGCCATGTACTGATGATCTTACTGGCCCGGCTGGGTAATGCCGCCTATATCTCCACTATAGACCTTATGAAAGGCTATTGGATCTGTCTGCTATAAAGGCCTGACAAAGAAACCACTGCCTTTGCTACTCCTGTAGGTCTGTTTCAATTTACATTATTATAATTTAGTCTACATGGAGCTCCCGCAACATTTCATAGATTATTGGGTACAATTCTATAACCCTACTCAGACGTTTACGGAGCCTGTACAGACGATATTGTAATACACAGTAAAACTTGGGAAGTTCATCTGTATCACCTTTACACAGTCATGTGAGTACTGAGAAAAGCTGGTGTAACTGCTAACCCTAGAAAGTGTAAATTGGCTCAGTCCGCAGTCAAGTACCTGGGATTCTTTGTGGGTAATGGTACTGGTCAACCTCAGCAGGACATTGTGAAAGCTATTCTTGATACCCCCACACCAAAAACAAAACAAATCTTAGAGTCTTTGGGGTTGATTGTCTACTATCACTGGTTTATTCCAAACTTTTCAAGTAAGGCTGCATGACTCACAGACAAACCGAAAAACGTTGAGCCCCAAAAGATCAGGTGGGATGAAGAGGATGAGATTTGTTACGCCACATTAAAACATACCTTATGTCAGAGCCCCATTTTAAAAGTAGCAGATTTCGCCAAGGAATTTATTTTACAGACATATGCTTCTTTTCTGGGACTAGGAGCCGTTCTTTCTCAAAATCATGACGTCCTAGAACACCCTATATTATATATCAGCAGGAAGCTGTTTCCCAGGGAGAAGAACTACTCAGTGTGAAGGCATAATGAAGCAAGACCCAGACAACACATTCAAAGTTCAAAACAAAATGATGATTTATTAACTCAAATGTCAGGATGGTTGAAGCCCTAACTTGTCCTATGCTAAGGCGGGAATTCCCTACCTGAACAAAACTAAGGAAAGTCTGAGTCAGAGAGTTCAACTTAAAAGTCTGTCTGTGTCCAAAACCTATTCGTGCCCTCACAAATAAAGCTAAACAAGGTGTAGGGATATCAACAATAAAAGAAATGGCGATCAACACAAAGATCTGAGCATCATCCAGCTCCTAGCTTCCTTTTCAGCTTCCCTTCGCCAAGTTCAAGAAAGAGCCACAAATGTCTTGAGATTAGCTTTCCCAAGTTCAAACAGTTCCACAAACCCTTGGGGTTCCATTCCCCAAGGTCAAGGCAACACAGTTCCACAGAGAGGGGTCTTCAGAGCTCTGTTCCCAAGACAGCATTAAGGTTCATCAAGTCTCGAGATTCCATTCCCCAAGACTTTAACATAACAACTGTTACTCTCACCTTATATCTGCGGGGGCGTCGAGCACTGTGGGGCGTGGGACGTCTGCTTGCCTGGCTCTGGGGTGCTGTGCTTGCCAGCTCTCGAGCTTGCCTGGCTCCAGGGTGCTGTGCTTACCTGCTCACGAGGTCTGGCCTTGAGGTCTGCTCCTACGGTGAGGAAAGTGTGGTGAGTGAAGACTGCCAGTGTCCTTCAGCCCCCAATTCCCTCCCCTTTGCCACGGTTCCTCATGCGTGTTCCTCTTTCCTGAACGCTCCTCACCTTATGGTTTTGGTTGATGGGCTCTCCTTCCTGCTTGGTCTCAGCAGGGGCGCAGTGTTCCTGTAAGAACCCAGTTGCTTCACTGGTCCTTGTCTGTTGAGTGCTAGTCCAGTCCAGCTGTGGCAATGATTTGTCTAGCTAGTGCTTGTCCTGTTTAGCTGTTAACAGTTTTTGTCTCTCTCTCCTATTCTACGACTTCTCGTATTGTTCGTTCATTGCTTCTGCTGTAGGTGTCAGAGCCAGCTAAAGGGGCATGTGTGCACCTGTCCAGCTTGGCGCGGGTGAGTAATGCAGGCAGGTCAGGAGCGCTGTGCCGAGGTGGCTGGTAGGCGAGCGCTATTATTGATTTTAAGCGCTAGCTCCAGTTGTTTAGTTTTCCCGTTCTAACCTTGTTTGTTCTCCCTTTGTCCCTTTGTAGGTGCCAGTGTCAGTTGACCCGTATAGTACTGATGCGGGTTGCGGCGGCCATTGGATATCCCTATGGCGGTGCCGGTATCTTAGTGAGTATGTCCCGGCTGCTCTAACCCTGTTGTTCCTACCTTTCAGGTGCCGGCTGTTCGTTCCGTGTCGCGGTGACAAACAGCTGAGGATTCTTCGTCGGATGGCTGGGCGGCGCTGCCTGAGTCTTGGGGAGGTACGGGTAAGTAAATACAAGTGTAGTTCCTAATGTCTCTGGTTTGTTTCTTGCAGGTCGCGGGCAGGAGATCCACGGTGAACGTTACGCTGCAACAAGCAGAATAACGCGAAGCGCACTCTAAGGGGAGGGTGGGGCTTAAATAGCCAGCCACATCCAGCCACACCCAATAGCCTGGCCTGCATGAAAACAGGGTCTATGGCTCAACGGTCTACCATGTTGGAATACCAGGAGGTTGTCTTATTCCAGTAGTTCCCCGCATTCAGTCTTATGAGCCTAGTGCCAAAGGCACCAGGGCAGGGTCCAGGTCACGCTTCCTTACCTGCCATGGGGGTTGGTCAGGGTGCTGCCACAAGCATGTCTTAAAGCCCCTACTACTAGACGGGGGTGATTGGGCTTGTGTGTTCCTGGACAGCTGATTGTGACACTAGTCATCCCCAAGGCCCCTCTCAAGGACAGCTATCTCCCTGGTCCAGGTTTGGTTGGGTGGTTGTGATGGAAGCGTTTTACCAGCCATGGGGCATGGACATAGTCGCTGGGATCCTATGTCCTATCCTGAGGCCCGTACCTCTTCCAGTCCACAAGATAGTATAACTTGGACTTGACCACCTTGGAATCCAGGATGTCCTTGACCTTGAATTCTGGTTCGCCATCTTCGACCACAGGGGCTGGAGGTGTTTTGATCCTTGTCCCAGGCTGCAATACCACCATCTCCAAAACTACTCCTCAACACTGGGCAGACCACCACCTCATCGACTTCACTCTCTCACTCCATAAAGAAGCCAGTGAAAATAAAATCATGGCACCACCACTGCCCACTAGAGCAACAAAAAAACCATAATTCTTGATAACCTCTGCTGCCAACCCTTAACGCTCTCCCCGACAACCTACACCCAGAGTGCCTAGTAGAAAGTTACAACAATGCTATGAAGACAGGACTAGACACTATTGCCCCCCTAAAACTGCAAAAGAGTAAACAACAAGCCCACCTCAACGCATCCTTCACCCCCCATCTGAAAGAACTAAAAATGCAAAAAAGGAAACTAGAAACTCAATGGCGCAATACCCCCACAGAAGAGAACAAATTATATCTTAAACAATTCGCAAATAACTACAAAAAAGAAATCCTACTCCCCAAAAAGAACCTCTTCAATGAAAGAATCCAAAACTCCAGCTCCAATACCAGGGAACTATTTGCTATCCTAAGAGAACTGGAATCCCCCACGCCCCCACCAGATAATATAACCAAAGACAAACAATGGTGCACCAGCGTCCAAAACGCCCTAAACAACAAAATCAAAACTCTCCAAACTAAAATCGCACTAAAAAAAGACTCCATAACCACTAACGACTCACCTCCTAGTAATCCTATCAAAATAACCAACCCACCAGGCCCGAATCTCTTCAGATTCGCTAAAATCTCCATACCAGAATCAGAAAGGGTCATCGCCTTTCTCAAACCCTCCAATTGCAAAGGCGACAACTGCCCACCCCAGATAATAAAGGACGCTGCCAGGGACTTAGGTCCCTTTATAACCAAACTGATCAACACATCCTTCTCCTCCAACACCATACCAAGCAATCTCAAACAATCCTGGGTTCTGCCACTCCTCAAGAAGAAAACCTTAGACCCCGCTATCCCCACCAACTACAGGCCCATTACCGCGGTGCCATTCCTGTTAAAGATAATAGACAGAGTAGCATACTTACAAATTCAGCAATATCTAGAAACTAACAAACTCCTAGGTGCCCGCCAATCCGGATTCAGACCGCAACACGGCACAGAAACCGCCTTAATCGACCTCAAAACCGAAATCAATGAGATTAACGACAAAGAAAACACCGCCATGCTTCTCCTCCTCGATCTGTCGGCGGCCTTTGACCTGGTAGATCACACAGTCCTGTGCGAACACCTGGCCTCAGCTGCCCACTTCTCAAAATAGGCCATAGCCTGGATCCAATCATTCTTGGACAATCGAACCATGAGAGTCTTCTCCTCACTAGCCTCAGCAGACCCCATCAAAATAACATGCGGTGTCCCCCAAGGCTCCTGCGTCTCCCCTACCCTCTACAATATCTTTGCCAAGCCCCTTTTTGACAAGTTGGATAAACTGGGTGTCTCATACACTAACTATGCAGATGACACCCAGATTCTCATACCCCTTTCGGGCAACTTCGACTCAGATAGGCCTTGGTAAACAAAATATACCTCATCATTCAGGCATGGATGGCCACACACGGCCTATGCCTGAATGGTGAGGAAACCGAAATCCTGCTCCTCGGATCCAACATCAACCTAAAAAACTCAGTCCTGACTACAAGGCTTTTAACATAGATGGCAACACTATCACAGTTGCCAAAACAGTGAAAACTCTAGCCTTTCACCTTGACTCAGTCATGTCACTAAAAAAACAAGTTAAGTCCTTAGCATCCTCTACCGCTTACACGTGCAAGCTTATCAGGGCAAGTAGGGCATTCCTCTCCCAAGCTAGCTGCATTACCATCGCCAATGCCGTAATACTATCCAGACTCGACTATTGTAATGCCATGTATCTGGGAGCCAATAAATACATAACAGACAAACTCCAAACTGCATAATAACGCACTCAGGACAGCCCTTAATTTACCACACAAGGAACATATATCCAACAAAAGAAGAGAACACAAATGGCTCAAAATCTGCGACCGCATCTCACTCAAAACAGCATCACTCACCTTCAAATGCTTAAACAACGCAGCTGTTACGCTCACCTGGCTCCCACAGGGGCGTCGGTCGGACCCGGATAGCTGCAGTCTCCACCCACGTGATGCGTAGTGCAGCGATGACTGACTGGATCTGCCCTCCTAATCTTGTCTGCTTAACTCGTAGAAATGTTCTCCTGCAAGTGGAGAGATGGATTTAGCCACTTGTGGATTCAAGTGATGGCACCCCCACAGTCCTCCCCAACTAATCACCTCCGAAATGCCCTCACAGCAATCTCACCTTATATTCTTGAAAGATGAGCTCTCCATTTTGCGTGGATTTGCAGGGGTGCGTCGATTCGAGTTACTTCACTGGTTTGAAGGCTCGGGAGAGTTCCGGAGAGTATTGACTCTGAGGTTCCTGGTGAGGACCAGTAAGTATTAAGTTCATAGAGTTCAATATGTCCGATGTTCACTCTTGTTCCCCCCTTCCTTTCTTGTCTTGCAGCTAGCTCGTGAAAAGATGCTCTTGTGGCAGCTGGTGGCGCTCAGGTAAGAGTCTGTATTACCCGGCGCTGTCCGGTAAATGTTGCACGTGGAAAACGTGTTGTTTTGTCTCTCTTTACAGATGCGGCACATGAAAATATGGAGAGTCACAAAAGGATGCCTCTGGTGGTAAATCAGGTAAGTCTATGGTGATAAGAATTATATTTGTTGGTTCCCTCGGCTCACCTTGTGGTTTTCTTTCCTTTGTTTTAGGAGCTCCGGATTCGAGGCGGGCGTGGCCGAAGACTGGATGCAGGCTGCAGGCACGGTGAGCATTACGCTGCTGGATGCAGAATAACACGAAGCGTGTGTTGCTGGTCAGGTGTGGTTTAATAGCCTCAAAAGTAGTCCCAGGTAAGACGTCCCTAGAACAATACCCAAGTAAAAAAAGTCCCTGTAGAAAAATAGTCCCTTTCAGGCTTCATGTTGGATTGGAGTCATTTGCAGCATGGTCTGCCTGAGGTAAGTAATGGCTATGAGCCTGGTCCCTTAGGCGCCAGGACTGATTTCTACTATGAGCCTGGCGCCTAAGATGCCAGGACTGAACCCAGATAGCCCCTAAATGTCTAGATGCCTGCTCCCGGGGCTGATGGGCTTGGTCCGGATGCCTGGGGGTAGGCATCATGACAGCAGCCCCACCATACCTGGCAACCAGAATAGTAAAAAGAACCTCCACCAGACCCACCAGGATGACCAACGCGTACTGCCTACAGGTACCCAAATTCAGACAAAAAAAAAACAGGTGGCAGCAGCTTCCCGGTCATGTCAGCCCAACACTGGAAGGCCCTCCCTCTCAACATCAGAACTGACCAATCCTATTTCAGTTTTAGGTGAAACACCCTCACCTGGTTACGCTCCAACGATCTCCATGACTAAACAGTGCCCCTGCACCCCTAGCCAACCTCACTGTATATATGTACATAAACTGAACTACTGCTGAAATGTAAAATACTGTATGTATATTTATATATATGCCAACTTAACAGATCCTGTAAGAATTGTAATGCTCTGCTCACCAATCAACTGTTTTCTTACCCTGTAACCAAGTCTTTATGAATACTTACTCTTCTGTTCTCTGTTGCGCCCTGTTACCTCTGGGTTTTGTGCGCCATATCAAATAAATAAACAAACAAACAAACACTGCAACTCCGTCCTGGTAAGCTGGAGCCTTCTTTCGATGCTGGCCCGAAAACCTTTTTTGTCTTCCTTTGGCCTTGGCGAGGTGTTCAGTTGTTTCTTTGAGAACCTGAGTAATTGTGGTGCGCAAGGTTGTCAATGCCGGCATCTCTAATGTGTCGGGTGGGTCAAAAACAGATGTTTGTGGGTGCCGCCCATATACAGTCTAGAAGGGGCTCTGTCCGGTACTGGCATGGGTTGAGTTGTTGTATACATATTCTGCTATACATAGCACATCCTTCCAGGTGTCTTCCGTTTGATGCAGCATGCACCTCATATATTGTTCCAGTGTCTGGTTTGTCCGTTCAGTTTGGCCATCTGTCTGGGGTTGGTGACTTGTGTATAGACAAATGTCGATCTTTGCAAGTTCACAGCTCCTTCTCCAGAATTCAGAAATTAACTGGCTGCCTCATTCAGATATCAGGACCGATGGGAACCCGTGTAATCGAATGACTTGTTTGAGGAATACTTTTGCCAAGGTGGATGCGGTTGGAAGGCCTTTCAGCAGAATGAAGTGAGCCATTTTTGAAAACAAGTCCACCACAACTAGGATGGTGTTGTAGCTATTGTGGGGAGGAAGGTCCGTGATAAAGTCGAGTGACAGTGTTTGCCAGGGTGTAGGAGGCACCGCCAGAGGGCATAAAAAACCTGCACATTTTTGTTTTTGGGATTTGCTCTGTGCACAGATTCCACAGGTTAACGCAAATCAGACAACGTCCTTTCACCAGGTTGGCCACCAGTAATTCCTCTTAATTTTGGTCAATCTCTTAGTGACTCCCGGATGTCCCTCCATTAGCGAGTCGTGGTAACTGGTGATGACTTGGTCTTGCAATCTTTTGTTCGGGATGTAGAAGCATCCCTGGTAATATGGTAGCCCATCTGCGATCGTGTGTTGCTCCCACTTCGCCCTCCATGCCTGCTGCACCTCTCCATCCATAAGACATTGAACTTTGGCTTGTAGGCTGTCCAAGGGTGAAGCTGCAGAAAGTGAGCCTAGGATCTTTTTCTCTGGGATAATAGCTACAGGGACCGGTGTTGCGTACGCGTCTTCTCCTTCACCCATGCGGGACATGGCATCAGCCTTGCCATTACGTACCCCTGGCTGGTACGTGATCACATAGTCATAATCGGCGAAGAAGAGGGCCCATCGGAGTTGGCGGGACGACTGTGCCTTGGCTGACTTCAGGTATTGCAGGTTGCAATGGATTGTGATTACAGTGACCATATACCTGACCCCCAAGAGGTAATGCCTCCATGCCTTGAATGCCGCTTTGATTGCCAGAAGTTCTTTGTCTGTGACTGCATAGTTTAATTCTGGTGCTGAGTATTTGCGTGACCAGAACGCCACTGGATGTAACTGACCAGTGTCTGGGTTTCTCTGGGAGAGGATCGTTCCCATGACGATGTTGGAGGAGTCGGTTTCGACCATATACGGGGGGTCAGGCTGGGGGTGTTGCAGAACCGGGCCGAGGTGAACTTCTTTTTCAGTTCCTGGAAGGTCTCTTCTGCCTTTGCGGACCAGTTGAAGTGTCTGTTCTTCCAGAGCAGAGAGGTAATCGGGTGGACAATCTGGGAAAATCCTGGTTTGAACCGGCGGTAAAAATTTGCAAACCAGAGGACGCTTTGGACTCCTTTCACTGACGATGGTGATGGCCAGTTGAGAATGGCATCTACTTTACGGGTATCCATCCGAATGCCACGCACTCGGGTATCCATCCGAATGCCACAGGAACTCGACTTCAGTTACATGGAAGGAGCACTTTTCTAACTTGGCATACAGTCGGTGTTGCCAGAGTTTGTGGAGGACAGCTCGAACATGGGCGACATGGTCTTGCTTCATAGCTGAATATATCAGGATGTCGTCAATGTATACTAGTGCACAGATGTTGAGCAACTCCCGGAGCATGTCGTTCACGAAGAATTGGAACGTTTCCGTGGCGTTGCAAAGCCCAAACGGCATGACCTGGTACTCATAAAGGCTATACTTCGTATGGAAGGCAGTTTTCCATTCATCTCCCTTTTTCACTCGTACCAGGTAGTAGGCCCCTTTGATGTCCAGCTTGGTGTAGATTTGTGCGTCCTTGACTTGGTCCAAAAGTTCCGGGATGAGTGGTAGTCACTGCAGGTCCTCAGGTCCCTCTCCTTCTTAGGCATGAAGAAGAGGGGCGAGGCTGCAAACGATTTGGACGGGCAGTTAAAGCCATTTGCCAGATACTGGTCGAGGTAGGCCTTCAGATGGAGATTTTCCTGCTCCGTTAGCATGTAAATCCGGCTGCAAGGGATCTGGGCCCCTGGTTTAAGGTCGATTTGGCAGTCATAGGGCCGGTGTGGGGGAAGCGTGTTCGCCTGTTCTTTTTGGAAAACGTCCTGATAGTCATGTACTCCGGTGGCAGTGTCCCTATTAGGCTCAGCGTCATTCCCTCCTTCGGGATAGTTTTCACCTGTCCTCCTGGGAGGGCCTCCACTCTGTAGCAGGAACCAGCGCAGTCGCTGGAGAAGGTCCGAACTCTTGCGCGCCAGTCGATTTGAGGATTATGGGCCTCCAGCCAGGGCATTCCCAGGATCATCTGGAACTGAGGAGCACTGATAAGATCAAAGATGATGTCTTCCCGGTGACCATCCTGACAAAGAAGAGTCACTTCTTCTGTGCAACGCGTCACAGGACCTGAGGATAATTGGGTACTGTTGACTGTTGTGACGTTTTCCATTGTCAGCTTTTGACGGAGGGGTAGACCAATCTTCTATGCCAAATCCTGATCCATGTAATTGCCTATCGCACCACTGTCTACATACGCCTCCAAGGCGTGCATCTTAGATGGTTGTTTGTGGCTGATCAAGATCCCTGATACGACTAGATGCAAGGTCTGTGGTGATTTCTTCTCACTGCTCGACAAGCGGACCCCTACGCTTGCCGGGCTTTGGAGTTTCCCGAGTCGGGTTCCACGTCCTCCTTGTCTGTAGCTCCTACCGTCTGCATAGGTGGCTTCACCAGGCACTCATGAAGGAAGTGACCGGGCTTGCCGCAGTACAAGCATAGCTGCTGCTGCCTTCTCTTTTCTCTTTCGGCTTTGGCGAGTGGGCTCCGCAAGCCTCCAATCTGGATAGGCTCGGGTTGATTCTCGGGTTGTTGAGACTGGGTTTCTCTGGGTCGTACGTAAACCGTTCACCCTTCTGACCGGGCTCAGTCATTCTTTTGATCCTGTAGCCTATGGTCTAGCTGCACCGCCAAATTGATGTACTCCGCACATCCTTCGGGAGGGTACAACACCTGGGCCAGAACGTCCTTCAGCTCCCCTCGCAAGCCCCGATAGAAGGGCATGGTCCTTTACTCTTCTGGCCAGTTGGTTTCGGCCACCAGCCTGTTAAAGGTGGCTATGTAAGTCAGTAAATCCTGGCTGCCCTGTCGGAGTGACAGCAGCTCGTTATCCAGGGCCTGGACTCTGGTGTGCCGGGTGAATAGTTTTTAAAGTTTACGTTGAAACCCCCTGAAATCATGGAGCAACGGGTCACCCCGGTCTACCAAGGGAATGACCAATCCGCAGCACTGCCTCCCAGGTATGAGAGCACGAATGCAACCCTTGATCGGTCATTGGGGAACGCCCCTGGTCTGCAAAGGAAGTGCAAACGGCACTGATTCATGAATATCGCGTATTTGCTGGGATCGCCTGAGAAGCGTTCGGGTGGGGCTAAAGGGACTGCTCCAGGGAGAACGACCTGCACAGCCGTGGACTGGGGGGCCGCAGAGGATGGGGCAGATCCAGGCAGCAGGGCTTGGCCCGCTTGCGTCTGAAGCAGCTGCCTTGCTAGGTCGTCTGTACGGTCCCGGTTCACGATGAGCTACCTTCTCAGGGCACTGGTCTCCTGTCAGGCACCTCAGCATGCAACTCCCCGAGTAACTGAACTAACTGGTCAGCGTCCGAGGTTTCCATGACGCCCAGGCAGAGGTTCGGGAGAGGCTTTGTGTTCTGTTACACTCACCATATCTCTGCAGGGGCGTCGAGCACTGTGGGGCGTGGGACGTCTGCTTGCCTGGCTCCGGGGTGCTGTGCTTGCCAGCTCCCGAGCTTGCCTGGCTCCAGGGTGCTGTGCTTACCTGCTCACGAGGTCTGGCCTTGAGGTCTGCTCCTACGGTGAGGAAAGGGTGGTGAGTGAAGACTGCCAGTGTCCTTCAGCCCACAATTCCCTCCCCTTTGCCACGGTTCCTCATGCGTGTTCCTCTTTCCTGAACGCTCCTCACCTTATGGTTTTGGTTGATGGGCTCTCCTTCCTGCTTGGTCTTAGCAGGGGCGCAGTGTTCCTGTAAGAACCCAGTTTCTTCACTGGTCCTTGTATGTTGAGTGCTAGCCCAGTCCAGCTGTGGCAACAACTTGTCTTGCTAGTGCTTGTCCTGTTCTGCTGTTAACAGTTTTTGTCCCTCTCTCCTATTCTACGACTTCTCTTATTGTTCGTTCTTTCCTTCTGCTGTAGGTGTTGGAGCTAACTGAAGGGGCATGTGTGCGCCTGTCTGGCTTGGCGCGGGGAGTAATGCAAGCGGGTGAGGAGCACTGTGCCAAGGTGGCTGGTAGGCAAGCGCTATTATTGATGTTAAGCGCTAGCTCCAGTTGTTTAGTTTTCCCGTTCTAACCTTGTTTGTTCTCCCTTTGTCCCTTTGTAGGTGCTGGTGTCAGCTGACCCGTGTAGTGCTGATGCGAGTTACGGAGGACGTTGGACTATAATGGAATTGGGGGTGGCGGGGGTGTCCTCCGCATTTGAAACAACATAGTTTTCAAATTAAAAAAAAAGGACCCTGCAGCGCCGGTTCCCATCCATGGAAGGGGAGGGAACTGGCGCTGCAGGGACTCAGCGCACACAGTGAAGTGTGCAGCCAAAAGGTAAGTAAGGGATCAAAGGGGAGCAGGGTTATAAAGGCCATTTAGCTGTGGGGTGCTTATTTTGAATACGAACATTTCAAATTCAACCTTTTTGTCTTCGAAATGTTCATATTCAAAATAATCACGTCCATCCCTTGACAGGCATACTCAAAAGTAGTCAGCCAGTCCATGATGTCATTATTCTCATCATACACACTGAGCAGATCTTTAGGAAATCTAGGATGTGAGGAGTGACCAGAACCAATCCCATCTCCTGTTGAGGAGCTTTTGGCAGCTTGAAGCTTGGCAAGCTCCAACTGATGTTCCCAATCTTTCTGCTTCTCAACCTTTTCCATCTCCAGCTTAGCCATGTTGAACTCAAGTTCCTTTTCCCTCAGCCTAAGCTTTTGTCTCTTGAGTTCCAACACAGCCTCAGAGGAAACAGAGGACACATTGGATTGAACATCCTCCTCCTCATCCTCTATCTATGATGGCAGCAACAGACTGTTACTGGAAGCAGCCCCAGCACCTTCTTTTATTAATTTATTTTAATTTTATTGTTCAGTTATAACGCACTTAATACCAGCAAGTGGTTTCTAAGCGCGGGATCGGGATTCGAACCTGTGTGGCGCTGCATTGTCTTGCTTCCAAGACAAACGCGTGGCCCCTGAGCTATTCTTTTGCACTATCATAGGAGGAGAGAGGCACAATTCTACTTTCCTGCCAATCTACAATCTTTTCGATTAGCTCAGTTCTTGTACCAGAGGTAGTGATGCCTCTCTCTGCACACAGCCTTCTTAACATTACAGACTTAGAAGCACCCAAAGTAATACCAGTGACTGATTGCATGTTTAATTACTAGCTATTAAACGTCACTGTGTTTCTATGTAACTTTAGTCCAGGTACTACACCATTGTGATACACCAAAGTATCTCAGTTCTTATCCCACTGCTGTACACAAGTATGTTTGGATTTCTAAACTCTGCTATGGTGAACAGAAGTTTAGGAGACCACCCTTGTTAGTGAAACAGGGAACACTTCTGGGAAGGTAGCCAGACCAATTCACGGTAGCTTGGAGAGCAGTCAAGGCTAAGTCAAGGCTAAGTCACAGGAGGAGTGGGTGTGATCTGAGGTCTTTGATGAGCAATTACCCTTAGATAGTGGTATACGAAAAATATACAATTTATTACGCCCAAGAATAAACATAAGTGAATAATGAAATGCACAGTAAAATCACCTCTCAAACAACACACTTTGTAAAATATGTACGGTCACTGATGTCAATGTGGTTAAAGGCTAAACACCACCAAAACCTGTAAGGGGAAAAGTGCAGGCAAACCTAATAAAATAGACAGTCTACAGAGGTGGATAACCCTAACTTAATAAGTCCAGCCCTACGAGGAATGAAGCCTTGTGGTCAATGTGCGATGCACGCGTAAAAGCGCTCAGTTGTGCGTAAAGTCACAAAGTAGAATTTATAAGGAGCTGGCAAAGTTAGTGATAGGATTCTGAAGGGTGAAAAACAGGTTCGAAGAGTCAGGGGACGATCTGCTGCTATGAGCAAAGCTATTCCCAACTTTCCTTTCGGAGGACTTTAGAACGAGGAGGCTACCCAAGCCAAAGGGAGAACCCCAAGGCATCCTCGGTGCGTAAAATACAATGGATGAAAAAGGGGTCACTGTTAAGTGGTTTCAGTACTTACCGCCCTTAGCTCAGTTTGTGTCCAAACTTGGCAGGTTTGTAGAGGGTCGCCAGAGGTTCGTTTTCCCGCCCTTGTTTCGCTTCAAAGTGCACAGGCACTGCGGTTGCACATGCAGGGCCGTTTTACAACAGGAGCTGTATCTCTCGCCTCGGTTTAAGAACAAAGAAAACGCTGATGCAGCTGTTCTCAGGGCACAAGAAGGAATGTGGAAAAAACACCTTTAGCAACCGTCGCACAGTGATGCTGGGGCACTCAACTCTTGCAATATGATGCATGCTTCTCTTTTGTGGGCCAAAGCAGCTGGGACAACGACATTCAGTGAAAAGGTGCTTTGCAGTGCAAGCTAGGATTCTAAGTTTCAACGCAAAACTCAATGCGACAACGCTCCTGCACAGGTTCAAAGGTCTAAGCTGGACAGTTCACTGGATGGCCCAGGGACACTTACATACATGCTCTTTTGCAGGGCAAACAGGAGGCATTGAGAGTGATTAATCCCACCACTCCAAAGGTTTGAAGTACCTTCACAGGTCTTCGGAGATCGAGCGCAAAGCAGTACTCTACCGGGACAACTGCGGGCTCAAGGTGACAACCTACTTCTGCGTGGTTCTGGATAGTCCTTGTGCCTGCTTGGCTCTCCTGGATACTTGGCTCTGTCTACGGGTCAATTCGGACCTGTCACTGATCTGCAGGTCTGAATTTAGGACCCCTCCTCATATCCAGAAGTCTGGTGAGTGCACGTACCTAGCCAGCCAATGAACCGCACTAAAGCATGTCAGCAGTGGTCCAATCAGGGACCACTGTGCCTCTCATATCCTTGCAGACACCAGACATCTTGGCACCAGTAGTGTGGATTGGGACCAGACTGTCCCAGCCCACTTCCCAAGTATCCACACATGTGACCTGAAGTAGCTCGCAAAAGAAGTGGCTTTTGGAGGCAACTGCATGCCCAAATAAGGAATTCCCGGGTCACGAAGACCAAGGGGGAAGGCCAACAGACAAAATTGCCAAAGGAGGAGATAACAGACCTTGTGGCACGGCCATGACGGACACTAGTCACAGTCATGAGCCATATGCGGTAAACACGGTATCGCTTGGTAAAAAGTTATAAAATTACATGAAAAAGATTCTGCTGCCATCCGGCCATCCCTAGGCCCATTGTCCAGTTCCCAAAACATCCTTAGGGGAAGACTAGGGCCAGAAAACATAAGGACCCCATTGTGCAGTAAAGCCATGTACTTTGCGTAATGATAAAATGTTACCAAAAGTGGCAACAAAGTCAAAGACTAAGAGAAACAAAGCCTGACGGATGTGTCAGTTTCCCCATAATAATAATAATATTAATAATAATAATAATATTAATAATAATAATAATAATAATAAATTAGCATTTATATAGCTCTTCGAACCCTCAGGTATCTGAGCGCTGTTTATTATTACCCACGGTGTGTGGTGCTCATTTATCAACCTCAGAAGGATGAAAGGCTGAGTTTGGCCCTGCCGAGATTCAAACCTGCGCCAATAGGCTCTGCACAGATGTCAAAGCGAGCACTCTACTCGCTGTGCTATTACCCAGTGGAGCAAAAGCCCACTGGAGTGCAGCGGAAGGCTGTGCTCCATTGGCAAAAGGCAGGCCAGGATGCTGAAACAAAAGCAAAAGGTTTAGAGGGTCCAAAAATATAGAGAAAAGAGAAATCTTCCCTAACATGTGGGACTCACACTGACACTGGAGAAATGCAGATTTGGCAAGTCTTCTGTTGATTACCATGGATACAATATGTCAGGTCAAGGGGTACGTCCGGAATTTTGCAATGTTAAAGACATTACCGAGATGGGTGCTCTCAGGAGTAAAGCGGAAGTATCCTTGTTTTTGGGCTTGATTAAGTAGTACTCAAAATTTCTGAAAGGCTTGGCAAACAAGACCACATAGTTGAGAGGATTGACCGAGAGAGGGGTACAATTTGAGTGGTCTCCAAGAGAGACAGAGTTTACCCAGGTCAAGCATGAGTTAGTCTGTGCCCCAGTTCTTTAGGGTTTCAGAGACGGGATGAGGACACTTCTTCATACTGATGCGTCTGAGCTCGGTTTAGGTGCCATACTTTTACAGGAGAATGGGAGTGCTGAACATACGGTTGCGTTGACATCACGGAACCTCAAAGATGCTGAATGCAGGTACTCTGTTAGTGAGCAGGCCCGGCCAGTTATTTGGGCTGTTTTGAAATTTCGAGTGTATTTGTATGGGAGATAATTTGTAATTCACACTGATCATAAACCTCTTGTGACCATTTTCCACAAGAAAGGTCTTGATGGTGCCTCCAGGTATATCTCAAAGTGAATCACCAGACTGCAGGGGTTGGGCTTTACAGTGGAACACGTGCAAGGCAAGGAAAATGTAGCAGATGCTCTTTCTATGAATCCTGTTGAGGAAGAACTTGGTATTCCACCAGGGGATGATATCAGAGACATTCTTCTGGTGTATTTTAGTCTCAAGGAGCGTGATTGGTTAATGGCATGTCAGGAAGACATGGTGTATCAGGAAGTCAAGCATCTTGTCCTGGACAGGTGGAAGAATTGTGACTGGTCGAGTGTAGAGGGTTTAAGTGAATTCAGGAGGGTGAAGCATGAGCTGTACATGGAGGGGGAGTTTGTGTGCAGGGGACACAGATTGCTGGTTCCAAGTGGCATGACAGAGGCCATTGTTGATTTTGTTCACAAGCGTCATATGGGCTTATGTTGGACTAGGCCCATTTTTAGGCTGGAGTCTTGGTGGGCCATACATGGACGGCTTTGTAGATATGCGAAATGAAGGAGTGTGATGAATGTCGCAACAGTGATAAAGTACTAGCGACCAGGATTCCACCTATAGTTGTGCCGCCGGTCCCTGATGCAGCCTGGGGAATGGTGGTGGTGGATTTGCTAAATCCTCTGAATATTTCTGGTTCCAGGGATAGTTATGTAGTCATTTTAATTGATATGCTCTATAAATGTCCAGAAGCTGGTGTACTCAAAGTTGCTACTTCAAGGAATTTGATAAAATTATTGGAGAGTATTTTCTGGAAGGAAGGCTTTCCAACATGTCTTCTTAGTGACAATGGTCCGCAGTTTGTGTCGAGTGAGTTCAGGTCTTGGCTCAAGGAGAAGGGGATTGTTAGTAAAAGAAAGGCATTATATCATCCACAGAGTAATGGTTGTGTGAAACGTTTTAACCGAACCATCATGGATGGGGCAAGATAACAGTAATTGGCAGGTAGATTTGCTTGTGAGAGTATTTAAGCACATGGCGAAGCCTCATCCCTCCACTGGTGTTATGCCATGAACAGAATGGTTGTCACAGATCTCAAAAAGGTTGGTGAGAAATTGTGGCAGTGTGGTGAGGCCTCAAAGTTGAGGTATGACACTTGTCATGGGTGCCACAGCATGATGTTCAGTCCTGGTGATCGTGTGAAAGTAAAACTCCCTAGGAAGGTGAGGAAAGGGGAATCCAGATTCTCTAGTTTGTGGATTGTTGAGAAGGATTATGGAGGTTCTGTGCATCTGGTGGGAGGTGATGTCTTGAATAAAAGGAGGGTAATGAGAGTCATGTAGTAACCGCCTGCGGGCTCATGATTTGCTTTGGATTATTTTGTTTCTCATTTGCTGTTGTTTTTGGTCAAAACGTCCTGTTTATTTTTTTCTTCTTCGTTCCCCACTTTTCTTCTTTTCTCCTCTCCTCTGACCCATCTATGACCTCTGTTCTTTCTCTGTTTCATGCAAATATAATCACACACACACACACACAGATAGTTATTATTTAAATACAAGGTGCAAATAACTATTACCTGAATAAATTGGTAAATTTTAAAAAGCACTGTAGAAGCAGGCTCTATATCAAAAGGAATGTGGCCTGTGCTAAAAATAGACTACAGGTATTGCTGTGGTGTCCACTAGCTCTGGCAGGCCAGCAAGTAACTCATCAGCTGTTTGCTGTCTGTCAGGCAGACTAAGGCTCATGCACACAATACAGAACTATGGAAAACAAGGTTTTGAGGAGATAATAAGACCAGATAAAAATATCAGTCGAATGAATGAAATATGGAGACCATGACGGGAAAATGTTTTTATATACAAATGTTCATAATCTAGCAAAATGATGAAAAACAGGAGCTACAGTGTATTCTTACATAGGCTAGCAGTATGTTAAGTAGTATGTCTGACCATGAAGGAAGGAGGACGGCAGCACCCCTTTTAGGGAAGAAAGACGGTTTTGGATGAAGCCATGCCCATATCCAGAGATGTCCCTACAGCAAGTTAAGAGTATATAAGCTCCTGTCTGGCTCCAGTCTGCAGGAGAATGGAATGGTTGAAGGGCAGAAAAGACCGTTCAGGGAGCAGAGGTCTTTGCCCCATCCTAATTTCTGTAAAGAATACATTTTTTATCCTTACAAAATAGACTCTTGGCCTTAATTCACTAGCGGGGTGAATTTTAATCTGGTGTGACCGTGATTTGGGGTACCCTAATAATTAAGGGGTAACCCTGTAATTAGGGCCTACCTTACAGTAGTAAGCTGTGGCAAACCTCAGCTTGCTTGGTCTGATTGAATGTTTCCTCTGGGTGCCATCTAGAATGTTTTGGCTTGAGTGCTGGAAGGTTTGTGAGCTCCAGGAGAATCAGTTGGAGCCTGTGAGCTGATGTGACCCAATCAATGAACTCTTATCTGTATATACCTCAATAAACAGTTAAATACCTTTTGATTGAGCTGAGGTCTCAGTTATTTCAGTGGAGAGAAATACAAGTAAAATGGAGAGCAAGGGGAGAGGAATGACAGAGCAAGATAGGATGATTAACAGCTCAAGGGGAAATGGCAGAGCAAGGGGGAAGGAGTAACAGAGGGGGAGGAATGGCAGAACAATGGGGGGAATGACAGAGCAAGGGGAGAGAAATGACAGAGCAAGGGGGGGAAATGACAGAGCAAGGGGGAGATATGACGGAGAAAGGGGGGAGGAATGACAGCGGAAGAGGGGATGAATGATGGCTCACAGGGGAATGGCAGAGCAAGGGGGATGAATGACAGAGGAAGAGGGAGGAATGACCGAGCAAGAGGAGACGAATGACAGCTCAAGGGCGAATGGCAGAGCAGGGGAAGGAATAACAGAGAAAGGGGGAATGAATGACAGAGCAATGGGGAGGAATGACAGAGCAAGAATGCAGAAAGTGTATCCACCCATACCAAAGGGAGAACCCTTGACTGGATTGCCAGCCACAACTGTAATCTATCCATCACAACTATTGCCCCCCAAATCTGGACAGACCACCACTTAATTTCCTTTGCAATCAATACTAAAAGACCCATAACTCCAAAACCCCCCCTTGCCACTGCCACATTAACTAGAAATAAGAAAAATATTACGGAAGACAAAATCTTGCCACATATCCTACCCAAACTTAACTGCTTACCTGACCATGCTGATCCCGGCCTTCTAGTGGAGGAATTTAATAATGCTATGACCTCTGCCCTTGACAGCATTGCCCCACTCAAACTTTGGAACAGCAAACCAAAAAAGCACCTGAACTCCTGGTTTACACCCCACCTAAAAAACCTAAGACTTCAGAAAAGAAAATACGAAATTGCATGGAACTTACATCGCACTGTGGAAAATAAAACCAACCTAATAAACATCTCAACGCAATACAAAAAGGACATCATCCTGGCAAAACAAGAAACTTATAATAATAGGATATCCCAAGCCAACTCCAGCATGAAGGAGCTCTTCTCCATCCTAAAAGAACTTGAAACTCCTATTGTAGCACAGGATGACTCCATCAAAGATAAAAGCTGGTGCACAGACATACAGCTGGACCTAACTAACAAATTGTCCAACCTCCAAACCAAAATTGCTCTAAAGAAAGCCTCCCTATCAGCCCAAACCCAAACTCCTTCAAACACAACGCCCACACCCAAACCTAAAGTACATACCCAATTTAGCTTCTCTAAGGTCTCAGTGATCGAGGTAGAGAAAACTATTCTGAGTCTTAAACCTTCCAATTGCAAAGGTGACCAATGCCCAGCACAACTGATCAAGGACGCTGCCAGAAACCTAGCTCCTTTCATCACCAAACTTATCAATGCCTCCTTTACTACGGGCACCATTCCTCGTAACTTAAAGGAATCCTGGGTACTCCCCCTTCTGAAAAAACAAACACTGGACCCCAACATTCCCACAAACTACAGGCCCATCACCACGGTGCCTTTCTTACTAAAAATACTGGACAAGGTAGCCTATACCCAAATCCAGAACTACCTTGAGGTCAACCAGCTCCTTGGCGTACGCCAATCCGGTTTCCGACCTCAACATGGCACAGAGACTGCCCTTATCGACCTAAAGGCCCAAATAGACTCACTCAGAGACGAGGGTAAACTAGCCCTACTCTTCCTACTAGACCTCTCAGCCGCCTTTGACCTGGTGGACCATAGAGTCCTGTGCAACCACTTGGACTCTGCGGCCCATTTCTCAGGGGAGGCCATAGCATGGATACAGTCATTCCTCAGCGACAGGACCATGAGAGTATTCTTCCCCCTCAGCGGCAGCAGACCCAATACCCATCACCTGTGGAGTGCCCCAGGGATCCTGCGTCTCGTCAACATTCTACAACATCTTCACCAAGCCACTCTTTGACAATCTTGACAATCTGGGTATCACCTACACTAACTACGCAGACGATACCCAGATTCTCCTACCACTTACCGGGGATAACGGATTAGATCTGGCTTTGGTGAATAGAGTTTATAGCATCGTTCAGGCATGGATGGCCAACCACAGCCTATGTCTGAACGATGACAAAACAGAGCTCATCATCATGGGCACCGCAGCTCGCATCTCTAAACTTAACCGAAATTACTCAGCATTTATCATCGATGGGAACACTATTAAGGTCGCCAAAGAAGTAAAAACCTTAGGTTTTTACCTTGACTCGACCCTTTCCCTTACCAAACAGGTGAATTCACTGGCCTCATCCACGGCCTAAACATGCAAACTAATACGAGCCGGGAAACCATTCTTATCAGACAACAGTTGTCTTATCCTAGCCAGAGCCCTTATCTTATAAAAATTAGATTATTGTAACTCCCTGTACATAGGTTCTACCAAACAAATAATCAACAGAATACAAGTGCTCCAAGATAATGCACTGAGAGCGGCCCTAAGTATACCCAGAAAAGCACTTATCTCCGAAATAAGACGGAAATACAAATGGCTATCCACCCAAGAAAAAATCAACCTCAAAACTGCATCTATCATCCACAAATGCTTAAACAACAAAGCCCCCGATACCTAACAGAACGCTTTAATAGAAAAAACCTTACTAGACTTACTAGAACTGTCAGTCCCAATGGCCTCCTAGTGCCCAGATTCAAACTAACCACCATCGGAGGATCCAGCTTCCCAGTTAAGGCAGCTCAATTATGGAACTCCCTACCTCATGCACTTAGATCTGACCAAACGTTTAACAAATTCCGACAGAACACAATAAAATGGCTCACTGAGAATGATATGTAACCTGTACTCTCCCTTGGCTCATTGAGAATGCTTTGTATCCTGCACTCTCCCATGTACCTACCACCTGTCCTGTACCTGATGGTGACTGACCTGCTACTATGTAACGCAAGCTCTATGATGACGATTGTTTTGCTATACATTGACTGTACTTGTTTTTGTCTCACCCTGTGGTGCCATGCTCTGTAAAGCTGTAACTTCTGAAAACTAAGCTGTAAACCTACTTGTTCTCATGCGCCCTTCTACCCCAGGGTCCGGCGCGCACAATAAATAAACAAACAAACAAGCAAGGGGGAGGAATGACACACTAAGGCAGTGAGGAATTACAGCGTATGGGGGAAGGAATAAAAGCACAAAGGGACAGTGCATGGGGTGGAATGACAGAGCAAGGGGGGAGGGATGACTGAGCAATGGGGAGGAATCACAGAGCAAGGTGGGAGGAATGACAGAGCAAGGAAGGAAGTAATGATAGCACAAGGGAGGAAGGAATGACAGCGCAAAGACGGAATGACAAAGTGAGGGAGGAATGCCAGCACATGGGGGAGCAATGCCAGCACAAGGGGGGGTAATGACGGCACAAGGGGGCATGACAGAGCAAGGGGGAATGACAGCTCAAGAGGGATGAATGGCAGAGAAAGTGAGAGGAATGACAGAGCAAGGGGGAAGGATTAAACGCCCAACGCTTTCATGCACTTGGGTGAGCTAGTGCCATATACAATCTGGTATCGTTATTATTATTATTTATTTATATAATATACATATAAACACATGGTTTTGCATATGCAATATAAAACATGACAGAAATAATTAAAACAATCAATACAACATATTAACACATACACAATATAAAAAGATAAAACCTATTTAAAAAATTCTACATTTTCCATCTGAATTCGTAACATGCCTTGTTAGTCGTTTTAGTGAAATTAGCAACTAAACAACACCTTCTGAAAGCTGATTTAAAATTTCAATACACTTCTAATAAAATTTGATGATAAAATATATAACATTCATGTCATTTCCTTCCATAAAAAGGCTCCAAAAAGTAGATAAATTATTACAATTATGCTGATTATCATACGATTTCAGATAACTTTCTCTTATGTCATTTAGGCTCTCGCAATCAACTAACAGTGGTTATAGTGTTTCCAGCTTCAAATTACCACATAAGCGGCACCACCTAACTGCTCGCAGTATACCCAATTTTACATCTTTGATCTCCAAGGTCTCGCAACAATTACATTTCATTAGGATGTACTGGCGTATTATCTTAGGGCATGGATATGCTTGAATATATGCTGGAGTTGAATTACGATACATTCGGTACTTTTAGCATTTGCCACTTTTGTTAAGAGTGGCTAATTGCAATATGTTTGGTTCATTGTTTTCAGCCATGTTTTAAACCTGTGGTTACTCTGTGGAGAATTTGTTCCTCCACATTTATCTCTCCATATTTTATGTACAGACAGAATTTTCCCAAAAGTTCCCATCTTCATACAATTTTCAGTGTTCTTAAAAGCAGAAATGAATCGTACAGCTATCGTGTTGTTATCCAATAGTGTAAAATTTTCATAGCACATTGTGCTTCTATAATTAACATCAGTGGCAATAGTATTCAATTCAAATTCCAACAAAATATACTCAAAAGAAACACACTGAGGAAGACGCAACAATTTACGAAAAATACAAGCCTCAAACATTTGTAATTCAGGTGTGAAGTTATGTCCCCAGACCTCGACCCCATATAATAATATAAGTTTCACTCTAGCCGTATAGAGAAGCATAACGGTCTTAACAGAGAACCCCATATTCTTCCCAATGAAACTGCATATGGTATTTACTACTTTTATACATTCACCTTTCAGTTCTAGCCAATGGGAATTCCAGCTAAGCTTAACATCAACATGTAAGCCAAAATATTTATATGTCTCCGCTTGTTCTAGGGTAGCGCCAATCAGTGTCCATATATGTGTTTTTTGGCGAGCTCGATTTTTCGCAAAGACCATTATTTTGCTTTTCTCTATGTTTACCGAAGGCATTGAGAGAAATCTGAAGACCATAGGGAGTATGATCAAGTAATAACAGATCATCTGCATATGCTAACCAGTTAAAGGACATAGAGCCTATTTTAGCCGGGCAAATCTGGGGATTTGTTAGATTGGACTGGAGATCAGCCAAGTAAAGATAAAAAAGTGTTGCCGCCACTATGCATCCTTGCTTAACACCTTGAAATATAAGAAATTATTTCGACAGTTTACCTTTCCCATCAAGACAAACTGGTTCTGAGGTATCTGTGTACAGGGACATCAGCATTTTGAGCAACCTCATAGGGATATTCCACTTAACTAATTTAGTCCAGAGTTTTCTCCTATGTACCAAAAGAGTCAAAAAATGCACTAAAATCAATATACGCACAATACATATTAGAATTGCACCGCTTCCAAGAGTTTTCAACTGCAGATGTTAAAATCACTATGTTGTGTACAGTATTAGCCTTTTCCCTAAATCCAGTCTGGTTTGGAGGCAAGATTTTATTTGTTTGAATCCAATGATTTATTAAGTGAAAGTCTCAGCTGGTATATCTAGCATGGCTAATAAACAATATTTTACAGGATTATTCCATGCCCCTTTCCTGTAGACGGGTAAAATGTTGCTCATCTTCCATGTAGGAGGAAGTATCCCACTCACACCAATTTCATTAACAGGATTACAGGATTAGTAATGCCCGAGCCCAACAACCAGGTGACGATTTAATTAGGTTGTTGCGCACTCCATCAGGGCCCGCTGCTCGAGAATGATTCAAGCCAACAATGATTTTTTGAATAACATTTATTGTTGCTTCACAAGCCCATGTACTATCAGATATCTTAACCACGCCTTCAGATGTCTCGATCGTACCCAAGGTAAATAGAGTATGGATTTCCCAGTCTGCTTCTGTAACACAATTAATCGGGTGGTCCCCTTTTTTTGTACACCGTACAACTCACCAGATTTCAGTTGAGTTCCTTTGAATAGCCAACATAGCTATTTTTTTCCAGTGTTCTATCTCATAGGAATTTTTATATTCATTGAACGAAATGAGATACGAGCGCTTAACTGATTTTACATACGTATTTACATGTCCATTCTCAATTACACCCAATCCTGGATAAAATATGAATGCAATTTTTGATCGCATGACTTCTTTCCCCTCTGCTATACAACAGTACAGGTAAGGTTGAGACTGTTAACATTAGATCATGTCTCTTGTATGTTATATCTATGGGAGGTAGCTCCTCGTAGGAATTTATCTTTAAAGTTTTAATCACCAAATACGTGGAGTACTCCTCAAATAACACACCTGGTGCTGGATTGTTAAAACAAAACAAACACGTCCTACACATGTAATGCATGTAGGACCTCCTGATTACAATGTGCCCAATGGGGACTACTATTAGTTCAATTGTGTTCGCATTGACTTGTTGGAACATCAAAACTGGTCATAAGATGCCTCATGAATCTAAGGTCAACCGGTTTCGATGATCATTTGTATTGGGATCATCTTCTTCAAGACCAAATGATTTGTCTTGGGTGTAACTCTATCTAATGTCAGCGGGTGCGTATCTGTCGGGATCTCTGTCCAGAGCTACTTCTTGTAAACAGCTGCGGGCGGCGAAAATCACAAATGTATCGTTATATGCGATGGAAGGTCCTGACTTGGCGTGGTATCTTGCATGCGCACTTTTGGAACATGCTGTGCGCCTGAGGGGTGACTCCCTGTTTTTCTTCTGTATCTTCAATGGTCACGGACAAGTTGTCAGGCTGACTCAGCACCATTCTGTGAGTCTGTGGCTAGGAGGAAATATATATCCACCAGGGATGAAGAGTTAGCTGTTATAAAGTCGAAGTGATTCCTTTTTTATCTTTGCATTAAAATCACCCATCAACCATATTGGATATGATTGGGAATACCTCTTAATCAAGTTACCTACAATTTGTATATTACAATTGTTATCTACAATTGGTATCTATGCACTTCGGCGGGTCGTAAATATTTACAACCAGTATCTGCCATTTACTATATGTTAAAAAGGCTGCCTGTATAGTTGGAGTACTTTTAGCTCTGCTACTTTCCGGGGTGCTTTCACTGACATTAGGAGTCCACCCTTTAGACGCTCACGCAGTCCCTTAGTGGCAATCTGGTGTATTGTAGTGCGACGATCAAATTGTGTATATTCCAGAAGCCATGCCTCTTGGAGGGCCACTACCATAAAGATATCCATATCAGCAGCTAGGCCACCCTCCCCAAACATGTGTCCAAAACCTCTTGTATTCCAAGAAAGCATCACATTCTCATCATTGTGACTGAGATATTAAATGGCTCTTGAAAGCAAATGGCAACCACTGCCAATAACAGCTACATTTGACAGACTAGCCACTGATGTATTCATGCCATCTGGGCTCATACCAGGTGTCTTATTAATATCCACGGCCTGTGTACATGGACCCTTTTCCTGTTGTAAAACTTGTCTTTTTGGTATATTTCAGCTATCAGAGGCACTAGATACATTTTTTGGCTTAGATGTTACTAATCGAGGTTTGATTTGAGGCAACATTACAACGTTATGTTATGTTAAAGGTACATATATAGCGCATCGTCACCAATGGAATTGATCCCCAGGCGCTCTGGCAGATCTGTAAACAGGAAGGAGGCCGGGTAGAGTTAGTCGGGTGGGGGGGAGTAGGAGAGTAGTAGAGTGGGAGAGGTGGTGTTCTGTTGGCGGCTTAAGCTCGGTATACACCAAGTGCTGGGCTTTGGTGCAAGTATCAGATCAGACGAGACCTCGTGTGCAGTAGGTGCTGTTTATGAGTTTTATGTGGGTTGAGTATGCAGAGATTTGAAGGTTCGGTTAGTGGGGTATGTATCCTGATTCTGATACTTCTGGTTCCATTTGAGCTGTATCCCTGTGGATGAGGTTGTTGCTGATTCCTTATAGGCCGTTTTGATGTGAAGTGTGATGGTGCTGCGCGGACCCAGCTGTATCCTAGTGAGTATTGTATTGAGTGATAGATATGTCTGAACCTTTCCTTTGGGTGTGGAACTGAGGTTGGTGCTACCTATTCTCTGGTTATCTATTGCAACAGTGGTCTGTCGGAGCTAGGAGTGGTTCGGGGTCGGGGTGCTGTTAATTAGACTTCCTTGTGCTTCCATCTTGGTCACCCTTGTGTATTTAGTCATTAGATTCCTCCTATCATGACTATCTTTCAGTTAGTCCTTCGGTTTTCCGTAGGGTGACTTCCTTAAGAGCTATTGTTTGGTTATTGTTTGTGTGTGATGGTGCATTGTGCTACCCACTGTATCTTGATGAGCATTGTGTAATGTGAATGCTTATTCTATTTCTCACCCTCTGGTTAGAGCTAATGGATGGGAGTTCTCTATTCCCTTGCTGTCTGCCGTGACTAGGTCTGTTGGGCATGGCTATGGTTTAGGGTCAGGGTGCTAGTGATGAGTCGTCCTATTGTTTCGGTCTTCGTCTAGCTATGTATTTGGTCTTTTTGGGTCCTATTACGGCTGTCTCTCGGTACGTCGTTTGGTATGTCGTCGGGTATTTTCCTTAGGATCTTTTCCCCGTCGATTGCTTGGTGTGGATCAGGGTCTGTATCTTCGTTCACCAATGTTTTAGTTGCGTGTGTGTCCCTGTGGGCGGTCTTCTAGTTAGGACACGACGAACCAAGTTTTGAGTATTTTCCTGAATAGTAGGTGGTTTCTTGTGTTACGTATGTATTTTGGAAGGTTTTTCCAGGTTTTTGGCACTTGGTGAGAGAAAGAGGATCCTCAGAGTTTCTTTTATTGTAGGGTTTCGGATCCGGGCTGATGTCATTGCTTGATCTGAGCGTTCTTGTTGGTTGATGTAGATGCAGCTTGTCTCTCAGGAACTCAGTGCCTTGATTGTGTACTGCTCTGTGCGTGATGCACATTGTTTTGAATTGTATTTGTTGTTTTATTGGTAGCCAATCTGGTGTTTTTAGCGTTGGTGTGGTGTGTTCTCTTCGGGGTAGTTTCAGAAGCAGTCTGGCTGCCGCGTTTTGTATGCGTGTAGTTTTTTTAGAGGTCATTCAGGCATACTTAAGTATAGGCTGTTGGCGTAGTCTACTCTAGACATGACGAGAGCGATGATGGTGGTTGTTTTGTTGGCAAATGATAGGAACAGTAGGATCCTCTTTGCCGCTTGCAGGAGAAAGAAGGATTTCTTGAGGAGGGCATTTACTTGTGGCTCTAAAGTGAGATTATTGTCCATCAGGACCCCCAGGTTTTTGACAATCGCCGAAGGTGTTGGGGTTGTCCCGAGTTTCCTTGGCCAAGGGATGAAGTGGTTTTCTCCTCCATGTTTTGTGATGATCATTATTTCTGTTGCCTGGGTTGATTTTGAGGCAGTTGGAGTTCATCCAGTTGAACAAATCGCGGAGGCAGTTTTCTACCTTGTTTATTTCTAGGTTGTCTTGTATTCTGAAGATTATTTGTGTATCATCTGCGTAGTTGTAGCAGGTGATGCCGTGCCTTTTGATGATTCTGATTAGTAGATATAGGTAGATGTTGAATAGCAGCGGGGAGAAGGATGATACTTGTGGTACTCCACAGGTGGAATCTTTCTGTCTGGATTTGAAGGGTTTTATCCATACGGTTTCCGTTCTGTTTCTTAGGAAGGATTTGCTCTATAGTAGGGCGGTGTCTGTTATTCCAAGTCCGTCTAATCTCTTTGTGAGGGTGTCGTGATTAACTGTATCAAATGCTGTGGATAGGTCTAGAAGTATCAAGGCAGTGTTGTTGTCTGAGTCCGCATTTTTAGGTCATCCCATATTGGGAGGAGAGCTGATTCCGTTCCTCTCATTAGTCTGAAGCCAACCTGTGCCTGGACTAGTAGGCGGTGCTCTTCTACGAATTCTTGGGTCGTTTTGTATATGTACATTTTGAGCAGCTTGGCTGTGTACAGGATGATGGAGATGGGTCTGTAGTTTGAAAGGTCTTCTACGATTCCCGTTGTATCTTTGAGTAGTGGCCTGATCTATGCTGATTTGAAGGCTTGTGGCACTTTCCCAGTTGCGATTGAAAGGTTGAGGACGTTCCTGTGATATTCCATGGGCGTTCCTTGTTTAAGAATCGATTTGTATATGTCCGGGGGGCAGGGGTCCTCGGGAGACCCTGAGTTATTGCTTTGATTCACCAGTTTGACAAAGGTCTTCACTGATGTTTCTGGAAAGCTTTGTAGTTTGTTTGAGTGTTCCTCTTGAGTGTAGGTGGGGATCGTAGTAAGATTGGGTGGTTTGTTGGATGCTGGTGATTTTGTTTTTGAAGTGGTCTGCAAGGTCATTGAATAGTGTAGTAGATGGGGTTGGTGTGTTGTTGCCTCCTGATGGATCTTTAATTTCATTTATGATTTTGAAGAGCTCTTTTTGGGTGTTTGGTGCTTCAAGGATTTGGTTGTCGTAGTGTTTTCTTTTTGCTTTTTGTATTTCCTTTTTGTATGCATGGTTGTGTTGTAGGAATTTCAGCTTATTTGTAGTGTTGTTTTGATTTCTCCAATCTAGTTCTAGTCTTTGGTTTTTCCTTTTCATGGTACTGAGTAGTAGGGTGAACCATTTTGGCATTGCCCTTTTATGGGAAGGATTGAAAGGTTTTTCTTTGGCGATGTTGTCTAAAGTTGTTACAATCCAGGAGTGCAGCAGGGCTACTTTTTTGTCCAGGTCACCTTCTTCCATAAATGTTGGCTGCGGTTTGCTGAGCTCGAGGAGTTCAATTAGATTGGAGTTTTTGATGGTTCTCAATTTTCGTTTCATGGTGTTCATGTTCTGTCTGGTTGCCTGTTTACTGGAGTGGTCATTTTGATCATAAATGGGATGATAAGGTGGTCACTCCAGAGTATTTGAATTGGGGGTGTCGTGGTAAGGAGTTGTTTGTTCGCGAAGATTGTGTCCAGTGTATTCCCTGCCGAGTGGGTTGCTCCTTTGACTAGTTGTTGTAGATTCATTGCTGCTAATTGGCTGGTTAGAGATTTTTGTGTGGTCATGGTTTCTTTTTCAAACCAGGTTGAAATCTCTGAGGACGATCAGGTGATTATTTGATGGGTAGGATGGTGATTGCTTCCGTGTAGGCATCTACAAAGTTTGCATTGTAAGTTGGTGGTCTGTATATCAGTATGAATTTCAGGTTTGTTTTGGGGCTTACTGCTAGACGTATTGTTGGGGAGAAGCTGGACCCCCACCAGGGCAGTGGGGGCCAGCAGCCATACCCTCACCATCTATGGGAGACCCCAACACCTCCCATATGGCCCCCAGAAATGCAACAGAGTCCCAAGCAGGCAGCAGCATGTTCCAAACTGCGTTTATTTCTGGGCAGCAAAAAAGAAAAAAAACACGCAGAGCATCGTGCACATCGAGAGTTCAGGCGCCGTCTCCCCCGGGGCTGGCTTGCAAGCCAGCTTTGTAATTACACTGCAGGCTGACCTCACAGAATTGGATCAGCTCCCAGAAACCTATCTCCTCCTGCTATTGGCTGCTAAGTGGTAGGTTACCTATGTAGCCCTTATAGAGAGACTGACAATTGGATATTAACCTTTTGCGTCAGTGGGTTGGTTTAGCTGTGCCAGCCCCCCTTACCTAATTCTAACTTGTTGCAATATGACCTTGTTCCCATAACTTTTTAGCTGAACAAGCAGTTCGCACCTGGGCTCTGGGCGCTGGGCTGCACCATTCTTGTTACAATTTATGTTTCAAATGTTGTGCGAGTCCTTGAGAAAGTGTCTTTCCTTCCCAGAAAGAAAAAAGCACACTGGGTTGCCATGATTTATTCGCATTTGTGGATAATTAAAAAATGTCTGTCGGCAGAAAGCAATCTTATCTTGAATGTGCGGCATTGGCAGGTCGGATGTTTTGCGAGGAACATTGCTGAAGGCTCCCGCAGCCAGTGTTCAGTGAGAGAAATTAACTTGGCTGTAATTTTCCTGAAACATGGCTTTACACTGTGCATTTAGACCATGTTAATTCATATAGGCATTTGCAAGCCTTTAAACAGGGATTTTTGTGTTTGTAGATTCTGATATTGCAGCATTGATTCTAATGTAGCATGGAAGTTGTACTGTTGGTGAAGTGGGTGTGTTTCAGCATATTTGTCACCCATGGGTGCGCTGGGGCCCGGTTCAAATGATAAGTGCGCTCCTTGTTCTTCCTGCTGTTCTTCTGTATATGCGCCTGGGGTGAGGGGGCATGGGTTTGATCTCGATTTTCCCTCTTCAGTATGATTAAGGATTCGCATTTATCAATGTTTAGTGTGTCTTCCAGTTTGATATCCAGGTGTTCCTTGTGGACGATTGCCATTCTCCCCATCTTTTGGTTTTTCTGTTTGTTTGAACGCATTTGAAGTTTTCAGGCAGGCAGTTGTTGAGGGTGATCTTGTAGTTGTCATCTAGCCATGGTTCTGTTACAAATAGGATGTCGATTCCTCCGTCGCAAAGCAGATCGTATAGTTCGGTGGCATGTTTGGACATTGACCATGCGTTGGTTAGGTTGCAGTGGATCTTTTTGGTGTGGTTTTGCTTGTTAGTAGTTCCTTGTTTTGATTTGCAGTTGTTTGGTTGCGGTGCATCTTTATTGGCTTTGATTGGAGAAGGATGAGGATGAGCGAAGGCTGCATCTTCATTGAAGCAGTCTGCTAGATTGATATTTGTGTTGCTGGTTATTAGTGCTTCGTTGTTTTTTCTGGTGCGCTGTGGGTGTTGAAGGTGTCCTTCTGTTCTTGTGATGTATGTGGTGATGGGATCAGTGTCTTCCCACACTCTTCTTGGTTGCTCCCGTCTTTTTTCTGGTTGTCTCGGCTGTTGTTTGTGTGTCTCAATGTCTCTGTGTCGTTGGGGTATTTAGGTTCTTGGGCTGTTGCAAGGTATGGTGTGAGATAAGGATTTTTCCCTTTCAAAGTTCGTTCTGGTCGTGTTGGTTTTTGGCACTGTGTTTCCTGCGCTTGAAGCTGTTGCTGTAGGGGTAATTTGAATTTGTGTATCTATGTCCAATGTGGCCTTATCTTGTGCTCTTTCTCAGCGCACCTTCCTGGTCCAGGGGATGTTGGTGCTTGGTGCAGAAATGCTGATTGAGTGGTTGACTGTGGTGTTTTGTGCCAGGCAGTACCGGTGTTTCTTCTTTAGATAAATATCCTAATCCTAGTCTGAATAGGTCATCCTCATATCCCAAAACGAAGTCACGGGTAGAAGTTAAGGTAAACCATATATTGATGATATATTCTTTGGTATTTTCCACTTTATGAACAATCCGGATGTCATCTGATGATAGTCCTCAAAGAGGAACAATTGTATTAAAGATACGCAAGACTGCATCACAGTTCAATGGGGGTGTATCATAGACGTTTGATAATGAGTGCAATTGTAATGCTTTGTGCAAATCAGAGGGAATCACCACTATATCTCCTGGAGTAGAAGCAGGGTCAATCGGTTTCACTTTATCAGGTGGCCATATATCAACTAAATGAGTCTGGATATTCACGCACAGGATCAGTGAGTTTTTAACAATGCTCACGGGACTAGTTATCTCCATGATCTTTGTATTGCCATCTTTTGAAATCTCAGCCATGGTATTTCTATCAAGAAAATCAGATTTAGAGTTGCTAGGTATGGGTGTAGCACTAATTCATGCTCCCACTGTGCCACTGCAATTTTCAGATTTAGAATTGGTACGATTGAGGGCATGCTCAGATTCGTCAAATAAACCCAGGCTGGTGGGTACAGCTGTTCTCTTTGGCGACCAAAAAATACACAAATTACTATGTAAGTTTTGAAAATAGGTTTGCATAAAATCATGTAGAAGGAACGGTATCTCCCTTGAGTTTCAAATACTGGGTCTCAGTGAGGTCGCAGGTCATTGGATGGACGGGCAGCCGGGAAGTCCATCATAAATAGTCAAACAGGATGTCCTGGAGTTTTTTCTCATCCTGTTTGACATGCTCAGATTCGGATTCCAGAATCAGTGCTCAATTTACTTCAAAATAGCGTTGATTTATTTTTCGTACTCTGCATGTCAGTTTGTGGGTATACTATTTCTTAAAGTACATAAAAGCCTGTGACACAACTCTAGGTTTCACTTTTTTACAATTTTTTAACATAACCTTACCACCATTTGATGGGGTAATATACTAGTATCAAAGTAGTTGGTCGCATCCGGCCACAGATTAATTCTGCAAGGGCGGCTCAGTTGCAGTACTTACTTCTTTAACTGTTTTATTTTATTTATTTAATTTTAGCATTTTTAAAGCGCTCACACAGCCCACGGGCATCAAGGCGCTGTTAAAGGTGTCGTTTTTTGTTTTGTTTTTTATTTTTTTTTATTTTAATATTCGTCAGAGCAATTCTTTTACTTTTTCCTTTACCCCAAAGAAAATGAAGTAGTATAGAGTAAATGGATTTGAAAAAGGAAGGGATAGTGGGACGGAGAGAAGTTGCAAATGGTATAGAATTATGGGAGTAAGCATCATCTTGATAGTATCTAGCGCCCCCACCAGGAGAGGTATAGTGGAGACCATTTGGATGTTAGATCCTTGAGGGTGCCCAGTAGTGTTTCAGTATTAAGTTTGATCGTATTTGGGATAGTTGGGGCAAAACGAAGACCTAAATATTTGACAGAGCTACTGCACCATTTGAGGCCAAAAGTGACAATATCGTGTTTAAGGCAGTATGGATTTAGGGGCATAATTTCTGATTTCTGTGTATTTAATTTATATCCTGAGACCTGACCAAATTGCGATAATACACTCAAGAGGTTGTGAATGTGAAGTTTGGGGTTTTTAATTAATATAAGAATATCATCTGCATATGCGGCTATTTCATTTATTGAAGCACCGACTTGAATTCCCGGGATGTTTTTGTTAGATCTTATTAATTCTAGTAGTGGTTCAAGAGAGAGGATATATAATAATGGTGAGAAGGGGCAACCTTGACGCGTTCCTCTTAGTAAGGGAAAAGAGGAAGAAGTTTGACCATTTAAGTAAATAGCGGATTTGGGGGCAGAATAAATAAGTTTAACCAGTGTAATACATTTTTCACCACACCCATGCCAACCTAGAGTTTGAAACATAAAATTCCAGTCAACACGATCAAAAGCTTTTTCCGCATCTAATGCAATGGCCGCATAGCCTTGAGTGTCTTTTTTGTCATAGGCTGCAAGGTTGATGGCGTTTAGTAGGAGTCTTGCGTTAGAGGATATATTACGTCCTTTTACATACCCTGTTTGGTCTGGTTTAACTAGACTTGGGAGTGAGGATTCGATTCTATTGGCAAGTAATTTGGCAAAAATGTTGCTTTCAATATTGATAAGGGAAATGGGTCGATAGTTGCTAGGAAGAGTAGGGTCCTTCTCAGGTTTTGGAAAAATGATAAGTAAAGCTTCAGAAAAGGAACCGGAGGAGCATTTTTGAGAGATGAAATATGAAAAAAGTTTTTTAAGCTTAGGTGTTAAGAAATGAGAAAATGTGTTGTAGAATTCTGTGGACAGTCCATCAGGGCAGGGTGCTTTACCTTTTCTGAGGCCATGGATGGCTTTGGTAATCTCGATAGAGGTGATGTCCTTTTCTAGATGAGATAGATCAATTTCAGGGTAGGTGGTTCTACAGATGTTGTTCAAAAAGGAATCAATATTTTCTCTGGGAATGGCACATTCTTGAGTATATAGATCCGTATAACATTTTCTAAAGCATTCCAATATTTCATCAGACCTATAGTGCATTTTGCCCGATTTATCTTGAATGTGAGATACTAGAACTTTTTCTTTTTTGGTTTTTAAATAAGAAGCTAGCATTTTACCTGCTTTATTAGAGGTTTGATAGATCTTTGTTTTATATTTGAGAATGGTACCTGCAGCTAACTCAGTGATTTCTTTATTGATTTCAAAGCGTATCTTAATGACTTGTCGTAGGTTAGCTGAGTTAGTGTCAGTATAGTAGTGTTGTTCTGCAATAGTGAGTTTAGAATAAAGATCATCAAGATGTTTTTTTCTGATTTTTTTATTCTTGCCTGAGAGGGCCATTATGTGACCTCGAAGGGCTGCTTTGAATGCATCCCAATTATTGACAGTGGAAGTATCTTGATCTTGGTTTTCGTTAAAGTATTGTTGAATGAAAGTATTGATGGATTGAATAGATTTAGGATCATTTAAAAGAAAATTGTTGAGTTTCCATCTTGAAGCACCTTTGTTCATATCTGTAAGGGAGAAGTAAGTGATGACTGGAGCGTGGTCAGAAATAATGATATTGGATATCTTGGAGTCTATAATGGATCCAGAGAGAGTCTTTGTAGCAAAAATATAGTCAATACGTGAGAATGTGTTATGTGGGGGGGAATGGAAGGTATAATCCAAATGTGAAGGATGAGATATCCTCCATGAATCAATTGAGTTTTGTTGGGTTTAAATATGCAGCTGGATTTTCGATCCAAAAAAGGGTCAAGAACCTGATTGACATCACCACACATTATCAAATTGGTGAAGTCATTTTTGAAAATCATTTGTTTGATATTATTCCAAAAGGAGGGATCTGGTAGTGTAGGTCAGTAAATATTGAGAATTGATACTTGTGTCGTGTCAATTTGCAGTTTTACCCAAACCCGTCTGCCATTTGTATCTGCATCTTGGGCAAGGATTTTGTAGGGTTTTTTTTTACTAATAAGTATTGCAACACCATTTTTCTTGGATAAAGCTGGAACCTCCTTCACCCAAAGGGACTTGAGTTTCATTGTTTCTTTGAGGGATAAGTGTGTCTCTTGTAGACAAGCTACTGTTGGTTTAAATTTATTCAAGTGAGATAATACTTTACATCTTTTCATTGGATTCTTGCAACCCTTAATATTCCATGTTATGCATTTAAAGATCATTTAGCTGGAGGAGATTTGATATTCATACACCTTATAGCTATCGTACAGTAATGAAGCACATATCATTGTTATTTAATTGAAATTATGTTTACACCAATATTTGTACAGAAGGAAGGAACATTGGGGGTCAGAGTGGGGAGAGAGGGGTTTGATCACTCCTTGACAGGTAGTATACCATGACGAATAGATGATTTTAGAGATCAAACAGGACATGGGAAAAAGGAGTTAAAGGGAGATATATATTGGGGATAGGAAACGCCTACCGAGTCGCTAACTAGAAAAAAGCGACTACCTGTGGAAAATGGACCCAAAAGAGTGCCCACCTCACATAGTAAATATCAATGTATAATCATAGCATTAGGTAATTAGATACGTATGAGTATAAAAGTCAGGTGATGGAGATCCGGTTTCAGGTAGTAGGTGAAATTGAGGCCGCCGTTGGAGAAGAGGTGTCCATATTTTCATTTTTGATGGATTGTATGAAGAGCCTTAGGTCAGCGGGATCATCAAAGACTGCAGAGCATCCTTCGTATGTAACTTTAAAGGAGCAAAGATGGAATAAGCCATATCGGACATTAAGTTGTTTAAGAGCAGGCCGGAATGCCAAAAAGACTTTTCTTCTTTGTTCTGTACTTCTAGCCACATCCTGTGAGATATATAACTTACTGCCATGCCAAATTAGAGATTTACGTTCTTTAACTGTGGAGATAATAAGTTGCAGTTGGGAGTATTCCAAAAGGTAAAATATGAGCGTTCTTGGTGACTGACGAGATGAGGGAGAGGCTGAGGGTTGGCCAATCCTATGGGCTCTTTGTATATTAAAAATAGTATCTAAAGGCAAATGTAGTATGGCTGGTAAGAATTTTTGTAGGAAGACAATGGGGTCCGTGCCCTCAGCTCCTTCAGGAAGGCCAGAGATGCGTAGGTTATTGCGCCTGCTGCAATTTTCTAAATCTTCATTATGCTTTTGAAGTTCTTTAATGGATTTCTCCATTTGCGCAACCTTAGGAGATAAATCTTCAAGCATGCCGATTCTTTTCTCAGCCTCCTCTACTCTGTTGTTAACTCCCATCCACCTTTCATCAAGTTGCTGTAGGTTAGCATTTGTGGTTTCAATGAAGGGTTTGAGTGCCCTAATTTCTGCAAGAATGGCTTCAATAGCTGGGTCTGAAATCCCTATTGGAGGTGGTGAATCGCTTTTGGGTCTTTTCAGAGTAGATGAAGAGGAGGTAGCATCTTTGATAGAGGCGCCATTTTTTTGGTTGGCTTTGCTGGTTGCCATGTTTGAGCAAATGTTAACAAGTTTAATCTGTTCTGGCGTCTGACTCCTTATAGCAGTTCTTTATGATGATTTGTAGTATATAATTATTACTGCCATGTTATTCTTCAGGCTTTACTCAGGCCTAGTGAGACCAAATAATGGAAAAGCCCTGAATAATAAGGCACATACTACTGGAGATTGCCATAGATATGCTGTTTAGGGCTGTAATCCATAAAGAGAGGTTTGAACCTGTGCAGCTGTAGGTTTACCGCACTTGGTTGATTGTAAACCAGTCTTACTGTACTGAGTTGGAATGTTGCAGCGACAAGGTATGGTTGTGGTGCAACATTTAAAAGGAGAGAAGAGTTTTTGCTGAAGGGAGACTGAGTGACGTGTTTTGTATTATATATTAATACATGGTGTATCTTTAAGTTGTGGCCAGCCGGCCCTTACCCTCTTTTTTCAATATCCTTAGTAAGGTTTAAAATAAGCATTGACTCTACTGTTACTCCAGCTTTTCTTCTTTTCTTTTATATTGACACAATCTATATATATATATATATTTGTTTTAAATTATTTTCCTTAAATATATATTCTTATAATATGCAGTCGCTTAAAGGTTGATTTCTTACTGTTTTTTTTTTGTTTTCTTCCCAGTCTCCCAGCAGGTGGCGCACTCGTGAGGAGGAGCTGCGTGTCTGGGCCCAGTTCGGGGAGTCAGCTGATACTGCGCACCGCTCCTCTCCTCACGAAGGGCGGTTCGCGTTCTGGTGTGCGTCCGTAGCGGATGCCTGAGAGAGGAGCTGCAGCGTGTGAGGCGTTTCTGCACTCCGGAGCCGCGAAAGAAAGTCGCCGAGTTAAAGCGGGATGTCGGCGGCGCTCAACAGGAAAATTAAGGTACGTTTATAAAAGATTATATATACCTAAATGCTTTATATATATTATGTGGGGTGGAGCCGATCTCCTAGGCAGCCATCTTGCCTCGGGGCCAAGCCACGCCCCCTTTTGTTTTGTTTTTAACTGTGCAACTGTTTCTTTTGTCTTAGTTGCGTTATTTATAATGCGCTTAAACATGCAGGGGGTTTCTAAAGCGCGGACCCCGGATCGAACCTGTGTTGCTTCGTGTCGTCTTGCTTCCAAGGCGCGCAAGTTGCCGCTGAGTTATCCTCCCTGGTTTTGTGTACTCGATTTATGCTTTTCATTAACAGCACAGACTGTACGTCTATTTTCTTTACTAGGCTTTTGCACTTTGTCACCAACATAGTTCGCAGATTGGCTAAGGCCCAGAACATATCATTTGATGTCATACTACACATGCTGTGCTCTGACAGCTTAGCAGCAAGTTTAAAGGCAAGTCTGATCCACCAAACACAGAGGGAGTGGCAAATACATCAGGTTCAACATTCAACATACAAGGTGTTGACATAATTTCTCTCTCATCCCCCATCTATTCAACATCTGATCTATGCATTTCCCAGATCTAGGGTTTTGGATGCATGCAATCCTATCCACTCGTTTAGCTGTGCATTTTCATATACTATTATAGAGGTGTGACCAGCCGACATTCTATTATTAGTAAGGCGAGATGTACAGGTAGGACCTTTGGCGTTAGCCGCAGGTTGGAACACTGTAGTCTCTTCTTGCTCATCAGACAGACATCTGTGGATGGTGTTAGCCACAACAGGATGAGTCAGTCCTGGGTCTAATGGCATCATCAAGCAATTGTGTGCCTAGACAGCTCAAAGAAACGCTCAATTCGTTGGCAATTTCTTTCGCCGCTAGCTCCTCTGCTACACAGTCTATTTTAGTAGTCTTAGAAAAAAAGGTAGTCCGCTTTTGAGATTTGGCTGCCACATCCTTTGTGGTTAGTATCTTTGGTGTACACGTCCTACGACATCGTCGCATTGGCAGCGGGGTGTTCTGGTGCACGTCTTCTCCGTTGCTGAGGTTATCCATCTCGTTTATAATAGCCATTCACCCTACCCGATTATTAATGTACAGGTAGTTACAAAACCTTGTCTGATTGCTTATGTCCACAGGGTCAACGTGGTAACACCGAGAGAAAAGGGTTAACTCGCAGACTCCCTGCTCGCAGCTATACTCAATATCAGAATATTGCACCACTTCTTCTCAGAAATGCACCATTTCCCCGCCGCTGAATTCTTGATATTCTGCAAGAGCTGGGTATCAAATATCAATGTTCGAGTTTTACGCATCAGTGGAGGAAGCGCTCTCAGTGACTCATCAACTACAAAGGATGCATTCATGCGTGCCTATCTCATGTGTGTATACTTGTGTAATCACACGCGTACTCTCATGTGGACACTCCACTGCGTTGCACACGAGTTAAGCAGAAAAACGTCCTCACGCTAATTTCACACCAATAGGAAACTCACATTACTCGCATTACTGGCTGCTCGAACCAGTCAGTCCTATATTCAATGGCCTTACAGTTTCTCTAACTGCAAACAATCCACAGCATAAGACATGGACGATTACTTATCCGGCGAATAGACTTAATTATGCTTTCTCCGTTTTAGTCTCCTTATAATACTGGGACACGTGAGATCAAAAATCAACGAGAACGTTGACAATAAGACTGATATACCAACAATTCTTATAGCTGGCAACCAGTTTCCACGGTAGCTACGCTTTCCGAATTCCAACCCTTTGGCTTCAGAGCATCAACTTACAGTATGTGTCAGTATGTCGTGCCACCAATGATGCCCACAGCAAGATGTTGCTTTTCTTCGTACGGATACCTCAGGAAAGAGGCCACGGCCGCTGAAATTACAACAGTACTGGGGATCTTTTGCTGCCGCTGCACTCTGCCCCCGAACAGCGAACAGCAACCACCTTAGCAAGCAGCTTTGCAATTTATTAAGGGGGAGGAATGGCAGAGCAAGTGGGGGAAAGAATGACTGCGCAAGTGGGGAGGAAAGAAAGCCGAAGGGGGAGGGATGACAGTGCAAGAGGGAATGGCAGAGCAAGGGGGGAAGGAATGACAGGGTAAGTTATGCCAGCACAAGGGGGCGAAAGAATGGCAGCGCACAGGCAAGAAATGACAGCTGTGAGACAGGCATGGTATCAAGAGAGATACAGACACAGGTGATACAGTTTCAAAACCTTTATTCAATGAATAAGGATGGCTAAAATGCCTATCCGGCCCTATCGCTATGGCGGTATTGCCTGGCCTAAATAAACGAAGGATCGTCAGAGTTAGGGTGTCCAAATCCAAGGGTCGGTCTGTGTCCAAGCGTCTGCCTGCCCTCCCAGCTAAGAGACAACTATAGTGAAGGGAGGGTTCAAATGAAGAAGTGAACAGCATAAAGTGCGGAGCACTGGCTAGCTCCCTCTCCCAAGTCAGGATAGAGTTCAAATAGTAGGTTCTTGCAAAGCACATACCCTCTGGGGTACAGTCTCTGGTTATAATCCACACAAGGTTTACTGGCAAATGTTCAGTTAAATAAAAGAGGGTTCATAAGAAGTTTAGGCACCCTTCCCCAAACGTCAGGTACCAGTTCATGAAGTATCCAGTAATCAAATGTTCACAAAGTTCACAGGAAACAGTCTCCTTGAATTCATTCAAGGCTCAGTGTTGCCTTCCCCAAGCTCAATGCAGTTCTTGTTCACAAAACAAAGTTCACAGGTTCTTCTCACCTTACAACTCATTTGTTGGAGCCCCCTCGTGGTTGTGGCGCAGTTTTAGACTGCACTGTCCACCCATAACAGGTCACGCAACCAGTGGCTCTTCATCCTTGGCATACCGTTGGGGCTTAAGGCCTTTCTTTATATATTAGGGCTTCCTGGTCTAGGCGCAGTTTTAGGAAACACGGTCCACCCATTACAGGGCACACAACCAGTGACCGCAGCGCTGCCCTCAGCCTCTTCTTTTACTTTGACAACATTCTTTAATATATCGCTGGCTTTTTCTCCCACTTCGCTAGCTCCCGATGGCAGCTTTTCACTCTGCGATTTTGAGAGATTCAGCCATGTTACAATGTTACATTACTTTCCATTACCAGCCAGGCGCTCCCCTTCAGTTTCACACTTGTACAATTTAGCAGCCTGCCGCACACGACTACGCTATCACGATGTCTCTTCAGATTATATCTTCAGAATCTGAATGTACCATGCCTAGCAAGATCGTTTATCTTGTCCTCCTTATGTCTTCCCCTCCTATGCATGATTGCACTTTGAAACACTTGTGTATAAGCGCATAATACATAAACAATCAATCAATCAATCAATTAGACGCGCGCCGGGTTTCATTCATCCTCTGAATGAAACCTGGTACGCGTCTCATCTGAAGGTACATTGTGACCACGTAGTCAAAAAAGGTAGGGCTGCCCCACCTTGCCCTCTGACAACCCTGGGCTGGCACTTCCAGCCAGGGTAACAAGCAGTTCTGGGTGTTCACAACAGGGACCGCCTGCAGAAACGGCTCCCTGCACTTCTTCCATCCGGCTTGCTGGCCACACTGCTGACTTTCCTGTGCAGACTTCTGACGACTTGCCACTCTGTTCTCTCAAGGACACTCTTGGACACAACATCCCTTCCTGCTGCTCCTTGGGCTCTGCATTTCCCAATTCTATCTGGATTGTCTGATTGTGTCCATTTTATACTCCCAGCAAAGGTTGATAGGCTTCAGGTGATGGTAGTTAGTTTCTTTTTTTAAAAATACATTTTTATTGGTTTTTAAGGGCAACAGAGAGCTTATACAGAATCTAAACCTTTGGGCACATGCCCAGAATAACTCCAAAAAACAAGCCATAATTCCCTGATGTATTCACCCACCCTCCCCCCAAACCCATTGTCTCGGGACACAGGATCAGCTTGTCCATAATAAACCTCCTTGGGCAGCTCCGACCGGGCTTAAGACCGTCGGCAGTTAACCGACTCCCCCAAATCAGGAGCAAAATGTAACGTACTAAGGCGGGTTTCGGGCCGGGTCGAGGGCCCATGTAGTTCTCCGGGCGTGTCCTCCGTGTAGACAAACACCTCCATGAACTGCAGCCAGTCCATCTCAATCTGCGCACTTGAGCCCTATATCGCTGCCATGAGTCTTTCCATGAAATAAATGTCCTTGGCCACTGCCACCCACTCTCTTCTCGTGGGGAGGGTGGACCTCTTCCATGTTCTAGCCCGAGCGGCTCTAGCTTCCAGGAGTAACGAGTGTGTCAGGTCCGGGGTTATTTCCCAGTGTTCATCCCTTCGCTGCAATCCAAACATTAACAGGATTGGGTCTTGTGGGTAAACCCCCTCTCCCGCCTCCTTAACCCAGTTTAGCACTTCAGACCAGTAAGCTTGGACTTTCTTGCATGACCACCACATGTGCCAATAGTTGGCTTTTTCCCCACATCCGTGCCAGCACACAGGGACGACATCCGGGAACATCTTAGAGAGAGTGATCGGGTCATACTGCCACCTATGAAGGAGTTTGATGGCATGTGTCTTACATTGGCAGGAGACCGATGTCTTGAACGCCCTACTACAGAGTCATCCCTAGAGACCGTCCCCTATTCCACAGCCTAGGTCCTTCACCCATTTCCTTCTAAGGCTTTTGGTTGTTCCCTCCCGGGGGATCATAAGTGCTCCATAAAGGAAGGAGATGAGTCCTTTCATTTCTACATGGGAGTCTAGGATTTTTCCGACTGGAGTGAGCTTTCTTTGTATACGTGGCTTTAGTTTCAACTTCATTAGGACTCCCTTGAGTCGTAGATATAGGAGCGGGGAGAGTCTGCCAATTCCCAGTGCCTCCTCGAGCTCCTGAATGGTTATAAAGGTGTCTTCCCTCACCAGCTGGCCGACCCTACAGAGTCCAGCATCGAACCAGGACTGGTAATGTTCATGGCCTGGGATTTCCTATAGCACTGGCGTGGGCCAAATGTGGCTCAGTGGCGAGGGCCATGTGGTCACCTTCTCTCTAATTCCCTTCCCTGCTAATGCTTTCCAATTTGTTCCTAGTATTGGGTGGTCCCTGATTCTTTTCGGTAGCTTCTTCAATGGGACCCATAACCATTCGCTTACAGTGACTGGGTGCAGATAACATTTTTTGAGGTAGACCCATTGTTTGTTGGGGTCCTCCCTGAGGTGTTGGGTCAGCGCCCTAAGTTGGGCTGCTCTGTGGTATGTCCGCAGATCTGGGAGGGCTACCCCCCTTTTTCTTTGGGGAGGGTGAGTGTCTCATATCCTATTCTAGGTCTCTGGCCCTGCCATATGAATTTAGTTATCTGCTTTTGGGCTTCTCTGAGGTAGGATTCTGGGGCATCCAGTGGGAGCATCTGGAAAATGTATAGCACCCTGGGGAGGAGATTCATCTTTATGGCATTTATTCTTCCCATCCACGAGATTTGCCCCTTTGTTCAGCCCTCCATGTCCCTAAATAATTTATCGAACAGAGGGGGGTAGTTTGCCTGGCTCAAATCCTCGTTGGATCTGACAATATTGATCCCCAAGTATTTTATTCCCTCGGTGCAAATTTGGAGACCCAAGGGGGTCAGTTCTACCAAGTTCCTATCCGTATCTGGTGCAAAAGGGAAGATCATAGACTTGCCTATGTTTACCCTGAAGGCTGAAAAATGACCAAACTGTTCAATAACCTGCAGGGCGGCTGGGACTGACCTAGCGGGCTCCGTCAGGTGTAGCAAAATATCATCTGCGTAAAGGCCGAGTTTGAAGGTACAGTCTCCCACGTCAATACCCCATACCATCGGGGAGCCTCTGAGGTATTCTGCCAGTATCTCCATGGTCATGGCGAACAGGAGCGGGGAGAGGGGATAGCTCTGCCTCGTCCCTCTTTGGAGGCTAAAAATGTGTTACAGGTGTCCATTGACTGTGACTCTAGCAGATGGGGCTGCGTATAGGGCCTTAATGGCTTGTCTGATCCCCACTCCAAAACCCATCTTCTCGAGTACCCCGTGTAGGAACCCCCAGCCCATCCGGTCGAACGCCTTTTCGGTATCGATGGCCACCAGAACCGGGTTGTCCCCCTTCGGTGCCGCCTCCCTTATGACATGCAGTGTCTTACGAAGGGTGTCCACCCCCTGCCTCCCCTGTATAAAGCCCAGCTGGTCAGAGTGGATTAGCCCCGGCATATGGCCGTCAAAAGCCTTGTAGCAATGATCCTGGTGAATAGTTTTTCATCCACATTCAGGAGAGAGATTGGTCTGTCGGAACGACATTCTGCTGGATCCTTCCCCTCCTTTGGGATCACTGTGATTAATGCTTTGCCAAAGGACGGGGTGCCCTCCCTGTAGTCATAATGCTGGAGAATAGACCTGCTAAGAACCCCGCCAGTTGACCCGAGAAGGCCTTGTAGAAGCCTGAAGTATACCCATCTTCTCCTGGGCCCTTCCCAGCTTCAGGCCTGATATAGCCTTAAGTACCTCCTCCTCTGTTATCAGGGCGTCCAGCGCGGATGCTTCTGGGATTCCAAGGACGGGGAGGGTGACCCCATTAAGATATGCATTGATTGCTTCCCTCTCTGCCCCCCCCGCCCCTCCCATATAGGGTCTCGTAGAAGCCGGCGAACTTCTCAGCTATGCCTTCCGGGTCTGATCTTTCCCCCTCTTCCCCACTTGCAATTCTTGCCACCCATCTGTCTGCCCGCTGGCCTCGAAGTTTAGCTGCCAGCATGGCGTCGGCCTTGTTGCCTTTTTTGTAATATCTTTGACGTAGGTGTTGGAGTCCAGCTACAATTTTGGCCATCTCCATTTCCCTCAGTTCTTGTCTCTTCCCTCTTGCCGTGCCCAGATCCCTCTCCTCCTCCCCCTTCCCTTCCGACCTCTCCAGTGAGAGTATCTCTGACCTCAACCTGTGAGCCAGGAGAGTCCTCACCCTTTTATTAGACGCCCCTTCACTAATCAACCTACCCCTCCAGGTTGCCTTCGCCGCCTCCCATACTATCGCCCGGTCAACTTCTGCAGTGTCATTCAGCTCAAAATATTCCCTGATCGCCGTTATCATCTCCTCTTTAAAAACCGCATCCCTAAGGAGGAAGTCATTACATCTCCATAGGGATTCCCTGGGTTTCAGGCCTGATATGCTAATTTCAGACCAGACCAGGTCGTGGTGCGACCAGCTGACCGGGCGGACCTCGCAGGCGTCTATTCTGCTCATGTACTGGTGCTCCATGAAAACATAATCTATTCTTGTCCTAGTACCGTGGACTGCGGAGTAGAAGGTATATCCCTTTCCGACTGAGTGTAGCTCCCTCCATGTGCCCACTAACCCCTGCTCTCACATTAGGTCCCGAAACCCTCCATGCAGTCGTCCCCCTCTGCTACCTGGTGGAATGGTCTTCCCACTGTGGTCCAACTCCCGGTCCGCCCACATGTTGAAATCCCCACCCAGGAGAAAGAGCCCTTCCGCTTTGGCCATCACCTCCCCCAGATCTTCTTGGATAAATTCCATCTAACCCACGTTACGGCAATATATAGCTGCTAAGGTGACTCTGGAGTTATGCAAGTTGCCCCGACACCACCATGGCTCTCCCATCCTCCCTTCGCCACCAGGTTGCCTCTGTGAGCTTTTGGTTCCTCTGTAGTATAATGCCAACTCCACCGCTCTTTGTGTGGCCAGATGCCCAGAAGGTCTGACCCACATGCGATCCCGGGATAGCCCTCTCCTCCCCCTTCACTGTTTTGGTTTCCTGCACAAAGAGAACATCTATTCTCGTGTTTTTCATTTCCTTCCCCAGAAGAGAGCGCTTTGTTGGGGAATTAAGCCCCTTAACATTAAGAGAGCCTATTCTGAGTGTCTCGACCCGGCCTTTCCTCTCATTGTCTGCCATTGGTTCTTTGCCTTGTGTTCATCGTCTTCCCGGTACTGTAGGTGTTGCCCTGTTCCCTTTTGAAGCTAGATCGATTTTGAGCCCGAGGACCGCTATCCCCAACTCCCTCCCCTCCAATATTCTGGACGCCTGCCAATGGGCAAGCCACCAAGGTGAATGCATGTGCATCCACCGCAGATCCCCTGATGAACTCTGTATCCCCAGCCGGGATTGCTTGACTGGAGCCCTTGCACTCCCTGATGGTAAGTCTTTATTCACCTAGTCCTCCCCAGCCGCCGACGTTGGGGTGTTTGGTTTCTTGAATTTTCTTCTGCCCTTTGTCTTCTTCTTTGTGGACCAGGGGCCTGCAGGTTCTCTCCTGGTTTCTGGCCATGCCTGTGTGCCCATCTCGTTTCCTTCCTCCGGGGCGTCCCCCTTAAGCACTTGCAGTACTTGTGAGGGTTCTTTGCCACTGGTCACTCTGTAGTCAACGCCAGCTCATTCGAAGGAAAGGGCAAATGGGAAAGACCACCTGTATCTTATGTCCTGGCTGGTGAGCTACTGGGTGAGCGGACGACACTCTCTTCTGCAGGTGAGCGCGACGGTGGACAGGTCTTGGTAGATCTTAATTGTATCGCCTTCAAAGATGAAGCTCCCCAGCCTTTTTGCTATCTCCAGGACCTGTCACAACCCTCACCCAAAACCCCCTCTGGCAAACCCATTGGCCAGGTGGAGTCAGCACTCGGGCCTCTAGAACCTGGCATCCTTTTCAAAAACCCTCTTGGGGCCACTCCTGGCGCCTATGGCGCCAGGCTCATACACCATGAAAAACATGTGCTTGGGAACTACTTAATGTGTTATCAGCCAACATGGAGGCTTCCACATAGCTTGGTTCCAAAGAACCAAGCTATGCGGTCTAGTGTTTTGGGTGTGGTAGCCTAGGGACTACTTTACCTGGACTATTTTGTTGGGGCTATTTAAACCACACCCGAGCAAGAGAAAATGGTTTGCGTTACTTTGCAGCTTGCAACGTGACGCTCACCATGTCCAGCTATTCCCTTGAACCTCGGAGAAGCAGAACCTGCAAGGAGACAAAAGGAACATTATTAGCAACAGCATCTTACCTGCAGTCTTCATCTTTAAACACTTGCAGCTACTGAGAACAGCTTCCTCGAATCTGCACGCCTCCCGGACAGAACGACCTGAAAGAGGAAGATAGAGGCAACATTAAAGAAAGCAGTAGAGACATTTGCAAGTTACGAACTGCTCAAAAGGCTTACCTGGCGGGTCGTCTCTCGGCTGGCACCACTCCAGACATTCCACTCGCGCTGAAGAACACCGCGACCTACAAGGAAGGAAAACACAGGTTAGCAAAGGCAAGACTTCGCAGCGCTGCGCATAGCTCTTCCTTACCGCATCATAGCGCTCTTAATACGCCATCATTTACCAGCGGGGCTCAACCAAGCCAGTTCGCCGCGCTGAAGCTCTGCATACCTAAGGGAGAAAAAAGAGACATTTTTAAACAAAGAAAGGCATGCAGGATAGCAACAAAACTAAAGAACAGCAATAAGACCTACTTGAACAATATCAAACGGGCCGGCATCAGTGAAGTAACTGGACCGCACACGCCCATGAAAGAAGGCAGGACGGAGAGCACGCCTAACTCTACCACAAGGTGAGGAGAGGGCCCCAGAGGGGCTGAAATCATACGGGGGTGGAGGGAGGATACTTACCCCGGTCGGTCAGCCTTGAACACAGTCCTCCTGTATTTTCAGGCAGAACCTTCCCCGCAGACCACATCTGGGCAAAGCTGAGACCCGGCTGGGTGGCGTCCCTGTGGATACCAGGTGAGCGTAACAGAACGCGAAGCCTACCATAACACATCCACCTGGGCGCCATGGAGACATCAGAAATGGACCAATTGGCCCAAGTACTTGGAGAGCTTCGTGCTGAGGTTCATTCTGCCCGACAAGAGACTAATGCCCTCCGGAGAGACCTAATAGTGACCAAAGAACGCACTGAAGAGATTAGCAGGCAATATTTGCAATCACAGGCAGGACAGATGCCTCTACCTGGAAGCAATACAACAATGCAAAACCCCGCCATACCACCCACTCCGGTACAGATCACGTTACCTGGAACAGTTCCCCTGGCACCACCAGAAAGGTTCTCAGGCGACCCAAGGAAGTATGTGGCATTCATCAATCAGTGTCGCCTTCATTTTCTTTGTAGGCCTGGAGCATTTCCAAATGACCAAGCTCGGGTAGCTTTTGTCTTATCATACCTGAGTGGTAGTGCAGCAGATTGGTCGGTGCCGTTGGTAACCCATGACGATCCTCTATTACATGACTTTGTGGGGTTCCAGAGAGAAATGGAAAAACGTTTTGCTCGCCATACCCAGGAACAAGCAGTAGACAATGAACTCTTGTCCCTCCGACAGGGGAATCAGGACTTGTTAACGTACATTGCTACCTTCAACAGACTGGTTGCGGAAGCTAGGTGGTCAGAAAACAAAAGAACCACGTTATTCCATCGAGGCTTACGAGGCGAATGAAAGGACGTCTTAGCCCAGGTGGTTGATCCACCCAGAGACTGTGCAGAATTCATCAATCTGGTTGTGCAGCTAGACCACCGGTTGCAGGACCGAAAGGCAGACCGGTCTAAGACGGACCCTCGGACCGTGTATGTTCGACCAAGGGAAAACACACCCCGTGTACCTGTAAATGCTGCAGAACCCATGCAGATTGGAGGAATACGGCCTCCATTAACAAAACAAGAGCGGGACAAAAGAAGCCAACAACAGCTTTGTTTGTATTGTGGGAAACCAGGACATTTCCTGAAGGACTGTCCAGTAAAACCCCCCAAGAAGAACAGTCAGGGCCACAGAGAAGGATGAAGCTAAGAAATCGGAAAACTACCAAGCTCGACAAACGTAGAGGTCAGTTTGTCAAGTGAGTAGAAAGAGTTGCTGACTTCGCACTTTGTAATACCAGTGATCTTAATTAACCACCAACAGTCGTCAAGAATGCATGCCGTTGAAGCATACATCGATAGCGGAGCAGTTGGAAATTATATAGATCAAGAACTGGCAGCATAGATGGGGCTTCCTTTGTGTTCTAAGCCAACTATGGACAAGATAACTACCGTGGATGGGACAGAAATCGCTTCCGGACCAGTAACCCAGTGCACAGCCAGGGTAACCTTGCTGTGCCAGGACGGACATCGGGAGTCTATTTCATTTGATCTCATCAAGGCACCTCAGTTGAGGCTAATACTAGGGATGCCATGGTTGGTTGCTCACAACCCTTTGATAGACTGGCGGGCACGAAAATTAACCTTCCCCGGTGACTGCTCCCCTGCCTGCTATTACCAAGAGGAGAAACCCGACATCTGTATCGCCATGACTCCCGGAGCGACAGTATCAACCCTGGGAGCAACTAATACCTTGTCCAGTGAATACCATGATTTCCAGGATGTTTTCCGAAAGGACCAGGCCAATACACTGCCGCCGCACAGGCCCTATGACTGTCAGATCGACCTTGTTCCTGGTGCACAAATCCCTTGCGGCAGGATCTATGCTCTCACAGAACCAGAAAACCTTCATTTGAAATCCTATTTAGACCAGTACCTTGCAAACGGATTTATCCGTCCTTCGAAGTCCCCCGCAGCCAGTCCTTTGTTCTTCGTACCGAAAAAGTAAGGAGACCTGAGAACCTGTATTGACAACCGCGCATTGAACCAGATCACTGTGAAGAACCGCTACCCCTTGCCACTTATCCCTGAGATGCTAGACCAAGTTAAAGATGCCCAGATTTACACCAAATTGGACCTTCAAGGAGCGTACCACCTGGTCCGAGTTAGAAAAGGAGATGAATGGAAAACCGCCTTCTGTACTAAGTACGGCTTGTTTGAATATCAAGTCATGTCCTTCGGGTTATGCAACGCTCCTGCGGCATTCCAATATTTCATGAATGACGTCTTAAGGGAGTTAATTGATGTGTGCGCCTTAGTGTACATAGACGACATCTTAGTATACTCAGCCTCGAAACAAGATAATGTCAGGCACGTTCGTTCAGTCCTCACCAAGCTCCGTCAACATCGCTTGTTTGCAAAGCTTGAAAAATGCTTTTTTCACGTCACCGAAGTAGAGTTTCTTGGTTTTATCCTTACTCTAGGAGGCATCAGAATGGACGTGCACAAGATAGATGCCATTCTGAAATGGCCTTCACCGACGTCTCTGAAAGGGGTACAAAGCATGCTGGGCTTTGCGAACTTCTACCGCCAGTTCATCCCAGACTTCTCTCCGGTTGTGCACCCAATCACAGTATTATTACAAAAAAACAATAAAAAGTTTACTTGGACCGAAGAAGCAGAAGAAGCCTTTCAGGAATTTAAACGAAGATTTACCTTCGCTCCAATCCTGCGACATCCTCGTCCAGACCTCCCTTATGTCGTTGAAACTGATGCGTCCAGTCTCGCAATGGGGGCTGTCCTTTCACAGAGAGACCCGGAAACCGGCCAGCTACATCCTGTGGCCTTCTGGTCAAAAAAGTTCTCACCTCCAGAGATTAATTATGCCATCACGGACAAGGAACTCCTGGCTATCAAATCCACCTTTAAAGCCTGGAGGCACTATCTTCCGGGGATTAACAAGGGGGGTCCTGGGAGTCCCTCTGCCAGACATTAGTCCTGGTGCCGAGAGACTTATCCAGAGTTTTTAGCTCACTACCTTTCACAGAGAAGAAATATCCCAAACATATCAGTCTTTGTCCTGCCCTGGGGCAGTCCAGCACCGAAATGCTAGGCACTTCTCTTCTGAACAAGAGTACCAACAGAAACCCCAGACACGTGTTTCGGTCTGTTGGACCTCATCAGTAGGCTGGATCTGTGCCTAGAGACCCAAGCTACTCCTCACTGATGACGCCCAACAAGGCTGAAACATGTCTGGGGATGCTTGTGGTCTCGTGCAGAAGGGATGTGACCTAGCAATTCGGGCTGGACTGCCCCTTTTGGGGTAGGACCAAGCCTGATTTGCATATAGTTTTTCCCCTTCTGTAATGGCTCGGCAGGCTGAAAAACGATGGTCTGGAGGGTTGCCCAGAGCTATGCCCGTGGTTATGATTAATTCAAAACTTTCCGGCCATCACCTTTCTGTTTTGCCAAACTACCTTCTGGGGGCCAGACATACCATTACAGTCATCAAAGACCACCGAAACCTGCAATATCTCAAAACAGCTAAGGCCCAGTCCTCGCGCCAATTACGGTGGGCCCTTTTCTTCGCTGAATATGATTATGTAATCACATTTCGACCAGGAGTCAGAAACGGAAAGGTGGATGCCTTATCTCGCATGGGCATAGATGAAATAGTATATGCAACCCCAGACCCAGTACCTATTATACCTGAAGACAAACTCTTGGGTATCACGACAGCCTTAACACAAGCAGAACTACGGAAAGATGGACAATGAGTCCTGATGCCTTCCTCGCATGGGAAACTCAAGGAGAACAATATACCATCAAGGACCATCTACCCTTTTTTAGGGATCGCCTATATGTACCCAAGAAGGAATTACAACAGCATATTATTTCAAACTATCAAGATTCACTGATCGAAGGGCATCCTGGGATTGCCAAAACCCTAGCTAAGGTGAAAGAGAACTTTTGGTGGCCTACCTGGCGTAAGGACATCATTCAGTCTATTCAGTCCTGCGGTGTCTGCGCACAAAATAGATCTCAGAAACAAAAACCATCCGGTCTTCTACAACCATTGGCCATTCCTCCAGTTCCATGGCACACCCTTTCCCTTGACTTCATCACTGATCTACCTCCAAGCCAAGGGTTCAACACCATCCTTGTAGTTGTGGACTTATTCTCGGGGATGGCCCATTTTATTCCTCTCAAAGGTCTCCTAGACGCAGACACTTTAGCAAAAGTGTTCCTGGAGGGCATGGTTAAGCTACATGGTTTCCCTTCGGTTCAGGTCTCTGATCGAGGCAGCCAGTTTGTTTCAAACTTCTGAAAAAAAATGTTGTGCAATGGCGCAGATCGACGTTCGGCTATCTACCAGTCACCATCCCCAAACGGACGGCCAAACCGAGAGAACCAATCAGACACTCGAGCAATATTTACGGTCCATGCTGCACCACGAACAAAGGAATTGGAAAGACCTACTATGGATAGACAAATATGCATAAAACAATTCTTTGCATTCAAGCACGGGACAAACGCCCTTCTATACCCTTTATGGCAGACATCCACGTACCTCTGAACTAGACCTTCCAGCCAGCTTGAACATGCCAGCGGTAAAGACTCTACACACAACCATTACTCAGGCTTTCAAAAGTGCAAAGGAACACCTTATTCATGCCAAAGAAAAACAAAAGAGATTCGCCGACCAACACCGGAAAAAGGCCCCTGATTATCAAGTAGGAGACAAAGTTTGGTTAGCCGCTAAATTCGTACCCATCAAGGGAACCCAGACCTTTCATCCCAGATTCCTAGGACCCTATACCATTAAGGCAATTATCAACCCAGTAGCTGTGAAACTGGATTTACCACCTAATCTACAAATCCACCCGGTATTTCATGTGTCCCTCCTGAAACCAATGCAACCCGGCACACGGATTGGGACACCGCCTAAGCCCATACTTGTTGACGGAGAACCATAATTCGAAGTCAAAGATATCTTGGACTCTAAATACTCTAGGAACATGCTATATTATCTCGTCGATTGGAAAGGATTTGGATCACAAGATAGATCCTGGAGCCCAGTGAGAATATCCACTCCCAATCAAACCTGGGCCAGACACCATGGTAGGGGCCTTAGGGGGGAGTGCTGTCACAACCCTTACCCAAAACCTCCTCTGGCATACCCATTGGCCAGGTGGAGTCAAGACTCTGGCCTCTAGAACCTGCATCCTTTTCAAAAACCCTCTTGGGGCCACTCCTGGCGCCTATGGCGCCAGGCTCATGCACCATGAAAAACATGTGCTTGGGAACTACTTAATGTGTTATCAGCCAACATGGAGGCTTCCACATAGCTTGGTTCCAAAGAACCAAGCTATGCGGTCTAGTGTTTTGGGTGTGGTAGCCTAGGGACTACTTTACCTGGACTATTTTGTTGGGGCTATTTAAACCACACCCGAGCAAGACAACACGCTTTGCGTTACTTTGCAGCTTGCAACGTGACGCTCACCGTGTCCAGCTATTCCCTCGAACCTCGGAGAAGCAGAACCTGCAAGGAGACAAAAGGAACATCATTAGCAGCAGCATCTTACCTGCAGTCTTCATCTTTAGCCACTCACAGCTACTGAGAACAGCTTCCTCGAATCTGCACGCCTCCTGGACAGAACGACATGAAAGAGGAAGATAGAGGCAACATTAAAGAAAGCAGTAGAGACATTTGCAAGTTACAAACTGCTCAAAAGGCTTACCTGGCTGGTCGCCTCTCGGCTGCACCACTCCGGACATTCCACTCGCGCTGAAGAACACCGCGACCTACAAGGAAGGAAAACACAGGTTAGCAAAGGCAAGACTTTGCAGCGCTGAGCATAGCGCTTACTTACCGCATCATAGCGCTCTTAATACGCCATCATTTACCAGCGGGGCTCAACCAAGCCAGTTCGCCGTGCTGAAGCTCTGCATACCTAAGGGAGAAAAAAGAGAAATTTTTAAACAAAGAAAGGCATGCAGGATAGCAAGAAAACTAAAGAACAGCAATAAGACCTACCTGAACAATATCAAACGGGCCGGCGTCAGTGAAGTAACTGGACCGCTCACGCCCATGAAAGACAACGCGCCCCTGCAAGGAAGGCAGGACGGAGAGCACACCTAACTCTACCACAAGGTGAGGAGAGGGCTCCAGAGGGGCTGAAATCATACGGGGATGGAGGGAGGTTACTTACCCCGGTTGGTCAGCCTTGAACACAGTCCTCCTGTATTTTCAGGCAGAACCTTCCCCGCAGACCAGATCTGGGCAAAGCTGAGACCCGGCTGGGTGGCGTCCCTCCCTGTGGATACCAGGTGAGTATAATAAGACCTCCATTTTCTCTCTATAATGGAGGAACCGCACTACGATGGTCCTTGGGCCTCCTCCTCCGCCACCTCCACCTCAATGTGCTCTTTCCAGCTGGACTTCCTTGCCCCCTCTAATGTAAAGAGTTGGTTGATCAGACCTTGGACTTTCCTCCCCACATCGGCTGCCGTCTCCCCTCTTTGCTGAGTCACGCCCATAATGCGTAAGTTATTTTGGCGTTCCCTGTTTTCCAGGTCATCCATCTTCAGGATTATGTCCTCCTCTCTTATTTCTAGGTCTGTTAGCCTCGCCTCGTATTTCATGTCCAGTAGGTCTGTCTGAAGGTGGTTATTTTCCATTCCTTCCATTTTTTACTCCAAGGTATCCACTCTTCCTCTGAGATCCACTATTGAGGCCTGTATGGCGATGCAAATGGCTTTGATCTCCTGGAGAATGTCCTTGAGATCATCCTTCGTAAGCACTGCAGGGGGGGGTAGTTGCCTGGGGGCATGGTGGCTCTGTGGACCTCGCTCGGGGCTGTATGCGAACGGCGGAAGCGTTGGAGGGAGACGATTGCCCCGGTGCCTGGGGTCCACTCCAGGATGTTTCTTTTGGTGCCCCTTAGTGTGGTGCCTCTATCGAGACTCTCCCGACAGAGTCCCAAGGTTCAGTATGGCGGCCCCGGCTCCTCTTCGTTACCGGGGTATGGAATTCCTGGTTGTGGGCCTTGGTATTGGGCCGGGGGCTCTGTGGGGCTTCTGATACTTGTGGCCGGGGCCTGCCTTTTTAGGTGGGCCTCTGCTGTATGGACTGGGGGAGGCGTGGAGCTTTTAATGGGTTGGAAGCCACCTTATCCCTCTTTCTGGGGGAGCTGGTCACCGGGATGTAGCCCTGGAGGGGTCGAGGGGGAGGGCACAACCCCACCACTGTATCCTCACTGTCCCGCTTCCCCCCTCGGGCTCCTCACCTCCTCTCGATTGCTGTCTTCGAGATGGGCTGACGCTCTAGGGCCAGGCTCCTCCTCTTGTTGACGCCGCTGTGTGGGGGGGCCCCTGCACAGTTCGGGTAGGGGGCTCTTGGAGTCCTGCGGGGTGCTCGCCTCAACCCCCCTACTCCGGCGTGCAGTCTGCAGGTGGGAGGTCCGGGCTGCACTCTTCTCTGCTGCCGGACTCCCGCGGAACCTCTTCTAGGTGGGGTCCGAGCCTCTGCGCCCTCCGTCCGGGGCTTTGTGCGCAGGGGCGACACCCCCAGTGCTCAACCTCCAGGCGTGTTCTGTGGGTGCCGGGGGGACCCCAACACTTCCGGCCTCCCCACGGTCCCCCAGGGGACCAATGGCGCAGCAAGGCGAACTGTCTCCGGGGTCCTTGGCACGCACTGGTCTCAGTTGCCGGCGTCCTTGTGGGTCCCTGTTCGGGCTGCCCCGCTCAGGGAGTAGATTGGGGGGCCCCTATGCAGCTCGGGTGGGCGGCTCTTGTGGTCCTGCGGGGCGCTCGCCTCAACTCCTCTGCTCCGGCGTGCTATCTGTGGGTGAGGGGCCCGGGCTATACTCCTGTCACGCTCACCTGATTCCCACGGAGGCGCAGGTCTGGCTTCGAGTGCTGATGCTTCGTCAATGGTGAAGCGCAGGACTCTGAAGATGGACTCACTGGCTCGCAGGATATTCCCCTGTGCGTGAAAAGGGAGTATTACCTATTGACGGAATAATGTTCAAGCCTCCCACTCCCTTCCAACCCTCCACGATACCCTTCCTCGATTCCCCGTGAAGTCTCACCTTAGGGTCTGGAAGGATGAGTTCTCCATCCTGCTTCTGATGCAGGGGTGCGTTGAAACCCAGTTACTTCACTGGATTGAGGTTGGATGGGAGTTCAAATAAGCTTGACTATTCAGGTAAGGCGCTGTAAGAGTTCTGTAGCAAGTTCAAAAGTTCAAGCTTAATAATAATGTTCATTGTCTTATTGCAGCAAGTGCTAACGCTTATGTCTTTTTCCCCTTAGGGGCCGGGGTTCGGAATGCCGGATGGCGCCGACCCAAAGTGAAACGTGCAGTTCCAGTAAATGACAGGTAAGTTCTGGATGAGCGTTCGGGTAATGTCTTTGCCTTCGCTCATTCAATGTCTTTGTCTTTTTTCCCCATAGGGGCCGGGGTCCGGAATGCCAGGAAGCGGCAGGACCCGAAATGAAATGGGAATGACCCAACAGGTAAGACTTAGAAGGAAACTGAGCTTTTCCTATTCCCTTCCTTCTCTCACCTTGTGTTCTTGTCTTTTTCTCTCTAGGCTCTGGGAAGTGGCTGCGGATCCGGATGATCGCTGCTGAAGATGGAGGTGCCCAGGAAAGGTGAGTGAAATGCAGCGCTGCAGCGATCGAAGCGAAATGCTTTTAAAATGATGTCTTCCCTTTCAGGATCGTCGGTGTGAAGTCTCTGATGCAGCTTAGCAGGTAAGGTCTTCTTTCTCTCTCCAATTCTCTCTTAGCAGGTGGCCCAGGATGCTGACAGGCGTGGCTGAAGTCCAGATGCAGGAGCTGACACGGTGAGCGTCCAGCTGCGAGGAGCAAAACAACGCGAAGCGCGAGTTGCTGATCGGGCATGGTTTAAATAGCTTTGGAAGAAGTTCCAGGTATGTAACCTTCCACCGATTAGGTATGTATCCTTCCCCGACCACACCCTGGGGAAAGTAGTTCCACAGGTAAAGTAGTTCCATTCAGGCCTCAAGAGGGCCTGGATGTAGCAGCATGGTCTGCATCAGGTAAGTGCACCTTAAAACACTTGAACACATGTCTAGCTTTATGAGCCTGGCGCCTAAGGCGCCAGGACAGGGGTCCAGCATGAGCCTGGCGCCTACGGCGCCAGGACTGTGTCCAAAGGGCCCCAGTTTGGGCCCGCTGGCACTTCCCTGGGGGAAATGATGCCTGCCTCTGGGGTTGCTGGGTCGGACCTGGCTCCTTGGAGGTAGGCATCATGACAGTACCCCCCCTCAAGGCCCCTCCCAAGGTTGTTCCCTCCGGGGGTTTTGGCTTGTTCGGAAATCTCCGGTGGAACCTTTGTATTAATCGAGGTGCGTGAACATGGTTACTAGGCTCCCACGATCTCTCCTGAGGTCCATATCCTTTCCAGTCAACAAGATAGAAGAGTTTGGACTTTAGCACCTTGGAGTCTAAAATGTCTTTAACTTCGAATTCTAATTCCCCTTCAATTTGAACTGGGTCTGGGGGCTTGGACATTCGGGTCCCTGGTTGTACTGGCTTCAGAAGTGATGCATGAAAAACTGGATGAATACGCATGTTAGACGGTAGATCCAGTTTAAAGGCCACGGGATTGATTATAGCCTTGATGGGATAAGGTCCTATGAATCTGGGATTGAAGGTTCGCGGGCCCTTGAGGGGTAAATGTTTCGTTGCTAGCCATACCTGATCTCCTACTTGGTAAGGAGGAGTTTTACTTCGGTGCAAATCAGCGTTTTCTTTATACTTTTTCTTGGCTTGCTGTAAATGAGTTGCAGCTTCTTTGAAGGCTCGGGTTATTGTGGAATGCAGATGATTTACTGCGGGCATTTCCAGGGTCAGAGGTGGATCTAGATCAGAGGTCCGAGGATGGTGACCATACAAAGTATAAAAAGGAGTTTGTCCGGTTCCAGAATGCATTGAATTGTTGTATGCATATTCTGCGATCCAAAGGATGTCTTTCCAATTTAACTCGGATTGGTGTAACATGCACCGAAGATATTGCTTGAGAGTCTGATTGGTTCTCTCGGTTTGTCCGTCGGTCTGGGGGTGGTGGCTGGTGGATAGCCGCACATCTATTTGTGCTAGTTGGCAACACTTCTTCCAAAAATGGGAGATAAATTGACTTCCACGATCCGAGACTAATATGGAAGGGAAACCATGTATGCGAACTATATTCTCCAGAAATTCCTTGGCCAAGGTGGAAGCTGAAGGCAAACCTTTTAAAGGGATAAAGTGGGCCATTTTGGAGAATAGATCCACAATTACAAGGATAGTGTTGTAACCAGCACAAGGAGGCAGGTCAGTTATAAAGTCCATTGACAAGGTGTGCCATGGTGCTGGTGGAATATCCAAGGGTTGAAGTAGGCCGGCTGGCCTTTTCTTTTGACCCTTGTTTTGGGCGCAAATTCCGCAAGACAATACAAAAGACTTTATGTCTTTTCTCCAAGAAGGCCACCAGAAGTGGCGTTTGATTTTTTCCTCCGTTTTAGCGATACCAGGGTGTCCTTCCATTAATGATTCATGATGATGGGCAATAACAAGTTCTTGCAATTCTTTACTAGGCAGAAACAACCGCTCCTGGAAGTAGGGTAAGTCATCCTTAACGGTGTAATGAGGACCCTTTTGACTCCATTCCAGTAAGGCTGAAGAGTCCAGAAGTTGTTTTACTTGCGTTTGGATGTCCTCAATAGTTTGCAATGAAGTTAGGCCTAAGATTCTTTGTTCAGGTATGATTGGCACAGGTTCCAAACTCGAATTGGGTTCTTCCATGCCAATCCGGGATAAGGCGTCCGCTTTACCATTCTTGCAGCCAGGGCGATAGGTAATTACAAAATCAAATTCCGCAAAGAATAGAGCCCATCGGAGTTGTCGTGAAGATTGAGCCTTGGCCGTCTTTAAATACTGTAAATTTCTGTGGTCCGTAATTACGGTGATGGTGTGTCTTGCCCCGAGAAGCTAGTGACGCCAAGCCTTGAAAGCAGATCTAATAGCCAGTAACTCTTTGTCGGTAATTGCGTAGTTGATTTCAGGAGGAAAAAATTTCCTGGACCAAAAGGCCACAGGGTGTAGTTGGTTAGTTTCTGGGTCTCTTTGCGACAGGACAGCTCCCATGGCCGAACTGGATGCGTCGGTTTCCACAATGTAAGGGAGATCTGGGTGCGGGTGCTTCAATATAGGTGCAGAGGTGAATTTGGTTTTCAGGTCCTGAAAGGCTTGTTCGGCCTCAAGAGTCCATTCAAAGCGTTTGTTTTTCTTTAGGAGAGCTGTGATGGTTTGGACTGTTCGGGAAAATTCCGGGATGAATCTTCGATAGAAATTGGCGAAGCCGAGCATGCTCTGAACTCCCTTCACCGAGCTAGGAGATGGCCATTTGAGGATGGCGTCCACCTTTCGCGAGTCCATTCGGACTCCTTGAGGTGTCAGGATGAATCCGAGAAACTCCACTTCTGTGGTATGAAAAACGCATTTTTCAAGCTTTGCAAATAGTCTGTGCTGGCGCAATTTCTCAAGAACTGCCCTAACATGTTTTCTGTGATCAGATTCTGAAGAGGAGTACACCAGGATGTCGTCAATATAAACAATGACACAGACGTCGATAAGTTCCCGAAGAACATCATTCATAAAGTACTGAAAGGCGGCAGGTGCATTGCACAAACCGAAGGGCATCACCTGATATTCGAAGAGCCCAAATTTGGTGCGGAATGCAGTCTTCCATTCGTCGCCTTCTTTTATACGCACCAGGTGATAAGCTCCTCGGAGATCTAACTTGGTGTACACACAAGCGTCTTTCACCTGGTCGATAAGCTCAGGGATCAGGGGCAGAGGATAACGATTCTTAATCGTTATTTGATTTAGGGCGCGATAGTCTATACATGTTCTAAGGTCGCCCTCTTTTTTCGGCACGAAGAACAGAGCTGAGGAGACAGGAGACTTGGACGGGCGAATAAAACCATTGGCTAGGTACTGATCTAAATACTGACGCAAATGTAGGTTCTCAGGTTCCGTAAGAGCATAAATCCTACTACAAGGTAGTTGAGCATTGGGTACCAGATCGATTTGGCAATCATAAGACCGATGGGGAGGTAACGTGTTAGCCTGTTCCTTCTGAAAAACGTCTTGGAATTCTTGGTATTCTGATGGTAGCTGTACAGGGGTGGAAGTTGCTGAGGTTAGACCCATAACTGGATTTCTTGGGTAACAAGTTGGTTCACAATCTGGAAAACTTATCTTCTTTGCTCGCCAGTCAATTCTGGGATTATGTGTTTCTAACCAAGGAATTCCAAGAATTACTTGAAATTGTGGGGCCTTGATCACATCAAACACGATTGCTTCCCGATGTCCATCCTGACCCACCAGTGTCATTTCAACAGTGGAATGCGTTACAGGCCCTGAGGCTATTTCGGTTCCATCTACTGTAATGACATCTTGGGTTACTTTCGGGCGGAGAGGGAGCTTAATCCTGGAAGCCAATTCACAGTCTATGTAATTTCCAATAGCTCCACTGTCGATGTATGCTTTTATAGCATGCAACAGCTGAGGCTGTTTTGGGTCCACGAGCACCATTGGCATGACAAAATGCGAGGTCAAAGAGTTTGTTTTCAAGCTCGGCAAGCGGACCCCTACGCTTGTCGGGCTAGGTCGTTTCCCGAATCAGGTGTCAAAAAATCATTATCAGTGGCTCCAACCACCTTCTTAGGTGGTTTAACCGGACAATTTCGAAGAAAGTGACCGGAAGTCCCGCAATACAGGCAAAGTTGCATTTGCCGCCTTCTCTCTCGTTCCTTCTGTGTTAATGGTCCTTTAACACCGCCGATTTGCATAGGTTCGGATACGTCGGTACTCTTGGAGTTAGCGTGGGTTTTGATCGGTACTCGGGTTTCGTACTTGAACCGATCTGCTTTTCTATTTTGAAGTCTGTGATCAAGTTGAACCACCAAGTCTATGTAGTCTGCGCAGACCTGGGGTGGGTTTACTATCTGAGCTAGAACATCCTTAAGCTCTCCGCGCAGGCCTCGATGAAACAATGTGATGCTTTTGTTTTCTGGCCATCCAGTTTCCACAACCAGTCTGTTAAAGGTGGCAATGTAGGGCAGAAGATCCTGATTACCTTGTCGTAAGGATAGCAGTTCGTTATCAAGGGCCTGTCCTAGAGAGTGTCGAGCGAACAATCTTTCCATGCTGGCCTGGAAGCCCTGAAAGTTCTGGAGAATGGGATCATCCTGATTTACCAATGGAATAGACCAATCGGCAGCACTGCCACTGAGGTAAGATAGTATAAAGGCTACCTTTGTCTGGTCGTTAGGGAAGGCCCCGGGTCTGCATAGAAAGTGTAAACGACATTGGTTCATAAAGATGGCATATTTCTTGGGATCCCCCGCAAAACGTTCAGGCGGGGCCAAAGGCATGTGTCCAGGTAGATTGATTTGTACCGGGTTATTCAAACCCATTGATGTGGAAGTACCTCCGGAATTAGGTAAAGGAGTGTGCCCTGCCTGGGCCTGCAATAACCTTTTGGCCAGGTCATCTGTTCTTTCCTTGGATAGGATCAGTTCTCTTTTGAGAGCGTTAGTCTCCTGGCGGGCTGAGTGCACTTCTGCCCGTAATTCCCCCAAAAGCTGGGCCAGCTGATCTGTCTCGGAAATCTCCATAGCGTCCGGGTGGGAAATTGTGGGTAGGCTTCGCATTCTGTCACGCTCACCTGATTCCCACGGAGGCGCAGGTCTGGCTTCAAGTGCTGATGCTTCTTCAATGGTGAAGCGCAGGACTCTGAAGATGGACTCACTGGCTCGCAGGATATTCCTTTGTGCGTGAAAAGGGAGTATTACCTACTGACGGAATAATGCTCAAGCCTCCCACTCCCTTCCAACCCTCCACGATACCCTTCCTCGATTCCCCATGAAGTCTCACCTTAGGGTCTGGAAGGATGAGTTCTCCATCCTGCTTCTGATGCAGGGGCGCGTTGAAACCCAGTTACTTCACTGGATTGAGGTTGGATGGGAGTTCAAATAAGCTTGACTATTCAGGTAAGGCGCTGTAAGAGTTCTGTAGCAAGTTCAAAAGTTCAAGCTTAATAATAATTTTCATTCTCTTATTGCAGCAAGCGCTAACGCTTATGTCTTTTTCCCCTTAGGGGCCGGGGTTCGGAATGCCGGATGGCGCAGACCCGAAGTGAAACGTGCATTTCCAGTAAATGACAGGTAAGTTCTGGATGAGCGTTCGGGTAATGTCTTTGCCTTCGCTCATTCAATGTCTTTGTCTTTTTTCCCCATAGGGGCCGGGGTCCGGAATGCCAGGAAGCGGCAGGACCCGAAATGAAATGGGAATGACCCAACAGGTAAGTCTTAGAAGGAAACTGAGCTTTTCCTATTCCCTTCCTTCTCTTACCTTGTGTTCTTGTCTTTTTCTCTCTAGGCTCTGGGAAGTGGCTGCGGATCCGGATGATCGCTGCAGAAGATGGAGGTGCCCAGGAAAGGTGAGTGAAATGCAGCGCTGCAGCGATCGCAGCGAAATGCTTTTAAAATGATGTCTTCCCTTTCAGGATCGTCGGTGTGAAGTCTCTGGTGCAGCTTAGCAGGTAAGGTCTTCTTTCTCTCCAATTCTCTCTTAGCAGGTGGCCCAGGATGCTGACAGGCGTGGCTGAAGTCCAGATGCAGGAGCTGACACGGTGAGCGTCCAGCTGCGAGGAGCAGAACAACGCGAAGCGTGAGTTGCTGATCGGGCGTGGTTTAAATAGCTTTGGAAGAAGTTCCAGGTATGTAACCTTCCACCGATCAGGTATGTATCCTTCCCCGACCACACCCTGGGGAAAGTAGTTCCACAGGTAAAGTAGTTCCATTCAGGCCTCAAGAGGGCCTGTATGTAGCAGCATGGTCTGCATCAGGTAAGTGCACCTTAAAACACTTGAACACATGTCTAGCTTTATGAGCCTGGTTCCTAAGGCGCCAGGACAGGGGTCCAGCATGAGCCTGGCGCCTAAGGCGCCAGGACTGTGTCCAAAGGGCCCCAGCTTGGGCCCGCTGGCACTTCCCTGGGGGAAATGATGCCTGCCTCTGGGGTTGCTGGGTCGGACCTGGCTCCTTGGAGGTAGGCATCATGACAACTCCTCTCCGCCGTCGGGCTCCCGCGGAACTTTGTCTCGGGGAGGGTCTGAGCCACCGCGCCCTCCGTCCGGGGCTATGTGCGCAGGGGCACCACCTACCAGCACTCGATCTCCGGGCGTGCTCTGTGGGTGCGGCGTGCTCTGTGGGCGCATGGGGACCCCAACACTTCAGGCCTCACCGCGGTCCCCCGGGGGACCGATGGCGCAGCTAGGCGAACTGCACTCGAGGTCCCAGGCGCGCACTGGTCTCGGCCGCTGGCGTCCTTCAGAAAACCTTCCCCTGGCGCCTTGGTCTGGGTCTGTGTTGGGCTGGATCCCTGGGCCCACGCCCTCAGTGGGGCTGACCACCCGGGGCGCGGGTCCTCTCCGGCTTCACTTGATAATCCCGGCCGGGGACTGGAGTAGCGCACTAGGCCCTGCGGTGCTGGCGGAGCGCGAGCCTCACACGTCCGACATGCTCCGCGCCCCCTGGTAGTCTCGGTAGTTAGTTTTAAGTGCCTGACTTTGCCTGATCTTGTTAATGGGACACGTATTGAAAGAACTAGTTACTTACCCTATCTGGTAACGTTCTTTCGATGAGATGTTCCTCCGATGTATTCCACATCTATGACAGGTAATGACCACAGCTGTGCTGCTTTGGAAAATCTTTCGGCGTAGGCGTCCTGCGTCGATGACGCAGATACGTTGTCCCTCAAGGGCCTCCGTCGAGGGTCGACGTCACCGGATGTTATATATAGGACGCACGGCGCCCATAGCCTCAGCTGTAGTTTTTTCCCAGAACGTGTGGCACCAATCTCCTGCCAGTATGACCTCAGAAAGCCTTGTGGAAACGTAAGCTGCAATCGCATAAGAAATTCTGTAGAGGGACAGGCTGGGAGGGTTCGATCTGGAATACGTCGGAGGAACATCCCATCGAAAGAATGTTACCAGATAGGGTAAGTAACTAGTTCTTCGAAGGGATTGTGTCCTCCGATGTATTCCACATCTATGACAGACTCCCAAAGCAGTACCGACGTATGGAGGTGGGAAAAGAATTTACAAATTTAGAATTTTAGAATGCCCAATCAAATTGCTGAATACAGGACTGCCTTACCAAAGGCCAAATCCTGCCCATGGATGGAGTCCAAGGAATAGTGTCTCACAAAAGTATGGACAGAGGCCCATGTGGCTGCTTCGCAAATATTGTGAATTGGAACACCCCTCTGTAGGGCAGTGGAGGCAGCCACACCCCTAGTAGAGTGAGCCCGTAAGCCAACTGGAGGGTCCTTTCCCGCTAAACGGTAACACTCAGAGATCATCAAAATGATCCATCTGGACAAGGTCTGCTTGGAAACAGCCTGATTTAAACACCTTCTAGCATAACCAACAAAGAGCTGATCATCCACTCTGACCCGGGACATCTGTGAGAGATAGAAACTCAAAGCTCCCCTAGGATCCAACCTATGGAGCCTCTCCTCTTCCTTGTGAGGATGTGGAGGAGGATAAAATGCCAGAAGAATGACCTTCTGGCTCAAATGGAATTCTGACACAACCTTCGGAAGAAAAGAAGGCTGCACCCTCAGGACAACCCTGTCCTTATGGAACACAGTGAAGGGGGGTTTGGCGGAAAGTGCCTGCAACTCACTCACTCTGCGTGTGGAAGTAACCGCAACTAAAAATACAGTTTTAAAGGACAACAGTTGCAACGGACAAGAATATAAGGGCTCAAACGGAGCTCCCATTAGGAACTTTAAAACCAAATTCAAATCCCATCCCGGCACCTGGAAAGGCGACGGTGGAAACACATTAGTTAGCCCTTTTAGAAACTGAGAGATCAAAGGGATCTTAAAATAAGTAACATTCCTCAGACGAGCACTTAAATATGGACAGTGCTGCCAGGTAACCCTTAATGGTACCTACTTGCAGGCCCTTGTGGGATAAAGAAAGCAAAAAAGAAAAAAACAAAGGAATGGAACATTGGAAAGGATCCACATTCTGCACCCTGCACCAGTCGCAGAACTTTCTCCAACGGCAACGGTACAGGGGTTTCGTTGCGGGCCTTCTGGCCGAAAGCAACACCTCTATCACGTCTTCAGGGAGGTCCAAATCCTTATTCCTCAACCTTTCAGATACCAAGCATGAAGGCTGAGAGACTTGACCTCTGGATGGAGAACCAGACCCCTCCTCCCGTGAGAGCAGATCGTCTCGGTAGGGAAGACGGCGTGGAGGGCAGATGGACATGTCTAGAAGGTCCGGGTACCACGCTCTCCTGGCCCATGCCGGAGCAATGAGGATCTTCTGGGAACCGAACCGTACCTCCGTAACCTCCGCAACACCTGCGGAATGACGGGGACTGGAGGAAACGCGTACAGCAGTGGGAAGGACCACTCTACTACGAACGCGTCCCCTAAGGCTCCTCTTGGAGGAAATTCCAGCAAGCAGAATCTTTCGCACTTCTGGTTGACACTGGTGGCGAAGAGATCCACTTGTGGGTTCCCCAAAGGGCGAAGATCTACAAAAGAACTTTACTGAGCCAGCTCCCACTCGTGAGAGACCGTGCTCTGCCTGCTCAAAGCGTCCACCGCAGCGTTTTCGTCTCCGGCTAGATGAACTGCTGAAATCGAAATTTCCAGCTAAATGGCCCAGAACCAGAGCTGCATCGCCCGCCTGCACAACGGTAGTGACCCCCCCCCTTTTTTGTTGAATTAGTGCATGGCCACTGTATTGTCCGTCATAATCAGGACATTCTTCCCCCGCACAAATGGCAGGAAAGCCTTCAGTGCTAGCCTGACGGCCCTCAGCTCTAACAGATTGATGTGGAGTCTGGACTCCGACAGAGACCAACGACCACTGGCTGTCAACTCGTTGGCATGAGCTCCCCAACCAGTGAGGGATGCGTCCTTCACGATCGTCACCTCCGGCCACGGTTTCCAAAATGGAGCTCATTTCATCAGATTGCCTTCGACGGCCCACCACAGAAGATCCTGGGTGACCGAGGGTGGAATCTGAACGGGATCCGACATCCTGCCGGAGAACTGCGACCACTGCATCTTGAGAGGCCACTGCAGAGATCTCATCCGCAGCCTGGCCTCTGGCACCAGGAAAATGCAGGATGCCATGAGGCCGAGCAACCTCAAGAACTCGAACGCCGGGAGACTCTGGGCATGTTGAAATTTGTCCACCATCTGCAGAATGTGATGAGCCCTCACCTGGGGAGCCGAACACAAACCCAGGGAAGTGTCGAGCACTGCTCCGATGTATTGGAGCCGCTGGGTGGGTGTCAAATGGGACTACTTTTAATTGAGGGAGAAGCCCAGCCTGTGAAGGGAGTGGCAGGTGACGGACAGAGGATCCAGGGCTTGCTTGGGAGAACGTGTCTTGATCAACCAATCGTCCAGGTAGGGGTAGACGTGAATCCCCCCTTTCCTGAGATACGCTGCCACCACCACCATCGGCTTGGTGAAGACCCTCGGGGCAGAGGTCAATCCGAATGGCAGGACCCGAAACTGAAAATGCGAGTCACCAACCGCGAACCTCAGGTACTTCCTGTGCTTTGGATGAATCGGCACATGAAAGTAAGCATCCTTTAGGTCGAGAGATACCAACCAATCCTGAAGTTGAAGGGCCTGGAGGACTTGAGAAAGAGTTACCATCTTGAACTTGTCGTTAGCCAACGCAAGTCCATGATGGGTCTCAATCCCCTGTCTTTTTTCGGGATCAAAAAATAAGGGGAATACCATCCCTTGTTCCTCTCCGCTACAGGCACCAGTTCTATGGCCCCTTTCTCCAGCAGCAATAGGATTTCCTGCACAAGGAGCGGATCCGGATGCTTCAAAGAGAGCTTCCCCAGTGGATTGTCGTGAGGCCTCTGCCAAAGGGGAAGACAGTAGCCGTGGCTTATGATCTCCAGAACCCACACATCTGAAGTAATGGCACGCCATTCTCCAAGATGCTGCGCAAGTCTGCCCCTAACCGGCGAACCATGGGACATGTCCTCAGGACTGAGCGGATGCGGCTGCGGCAGTGCCTGAGGGCAAAGAGGCAACTGCCCAAGCGGCCCTGGCACCTCGAGTACCTTGCTTTCCACCTCTGGTACTCCTACGGTGGCCCCTTTGACTGGCAGCTCCTCTCGATCTACCAAAGGAAGAATAGTACCGAAAGGAACCTCCCCTCCATTGCTGTCCTCTAGGACGAAAAGGCAGAGGTTGATGTACTACAGCGCCCAAAGACTTTGCTGCAGCTTTGGAGGTCTGCAACCTCTCGAGGCTCTTGTCAGCCTTGCTGCCAAACAGATGGACACCATCAAAGGGCATATTGAGAAGCCGGGATTGCACATCAGGAGCAAATCCCGACTTCCGCAACCACGCAAATCTGGATATCACGGTGCTCGTAGCCATGGACTGACTGACACAGTCTGCCGTGTCCAAACCCGACTGAACGGCTTCACACATGGCTTCCTTGCCGTCCTGCACGAGGGCTAGAAAACCATCCCGTTCCTCCCCTTCGGGAATACGCTCAGCCACCAAAGACACACAATTCCACAGAGTGTGAGTGAATCTTGCCAAGGCACAAACGGAGTTGGCTGCCTTCAAAACCATACCCCCAGATGAAAATACCTTCTTCGCCCAACCATCAAAGCGCTTATCGTCCCTATCAGGAGGGATGCTAGGGTACGCAGCCTGCTTTGCAGGGGCCGTAGCCACCTGCACCACCAAACTCTCCAGAGTAGGGTGCGTCGACAAGAAGCAGGAGTCAACACTGGCTGGATGGTATTTTTTCGGAAGCGACTTATTCACTGCCGGGAGACTCTCCGGAGCAGCCCAAGCCGCTGCCACCCTTCTTTGCAAAGCCATATGAAATGGCAACACCGGGTCAGTGGGTGGACCTTGGTCCAGGATAGCCATCAGATCATCCTGAAGAAAATCAACTGGTCGAGCTGACCACCCCAAGTATTCAGTCACCCTCGACATGAGACACCTATACAAGGATTCGGCATGCGTACCAGGCTCAGGCCTGCCAAACTCCACCTCCGGAGAGGTGTCAAGACCACTGGCGTCATGCAAGGACTGACGGAGTTCCTCCATCTGACTTTGACCAGACAACAGGTCATTAGGGACATCAGGAGGCACAACCATCTCCTCATCAGACCCTTCTTCCACCTCAGAAATATAATCCAAAGGTTGGAATAAATCCAATCTGGGTGGATGAACAGAGAAGGGCTCAAAAACAGGCCTCACAGACTTACTGAGAGCCTTCCTCGGAGTTGCCACAGCCCTCCGGGGCACCTCCGGCAAATCCTCCCCAAACGGCGTCGAGGGCGCCGATGGAATCGGCGTCGTCGACCGAGGCACCAATGACTTCGACAACTGCTTGGAGGCCAGAGCCCCGAGAGTGTCCTTTGACGGCCTCGGTGCCGATGGCGTCGACGACTTCTTCAAAGCCGGAGCCTCGAGAGAGTCTCTCGACGGACACGGTGCTGATGGCGTCGACGCCTTCTTGGAAGGCTTCACAGGTTCCGACGGTTTCGATGACGTCGAGGACCGGGACCTGGATCTGGCATAGCTATGGCGATCAATCTTGTCCGATCGGGACCTCGGCGGCTCCCGATGATCGCGCCGACCGCCCGAGCCCAAAGGCGTGCGAGTGGTGGCCCTATCCTGTTCCTTGCTGGCTTCTCTCGAAGGCGTGGACAGAACAGTGCCTTGCGATTCGAAAATCGCCATCATCTGCTGGCAGAATGCCTCCCATTTGGTTGCCGACGAAGACTTGGTGGGACAAGTCAACCGCCTTCTGGCGGAGTCCTCCGACGAGGAGGGGGAAGGCGACCGGTGACGGCGCTTCCGCGAATGCCTAGAAGAGGCAGAGGAATGGCGGGAACCACTCTGAGATGGAGACCCCTGGACTTGCGCCGATGTGGAGAGTCGCCCCTCGGGTCGTCGGTGGAAAGCCCAGCGGATTTCGACTTATGGGGCTTAGACACCTGACCTACCGTTAATTTCTTCTTCCGTTCCCGCAAGGCCTTCGATTACAGGGACTGGCAGTCATCGCAGTCGTCGGTTGTGTGGCTTTCGACAAGATACCAGAGGCAGACGTCATGCGGGTCCGTGATGGACATCTTCGAACCGCAGTCCCGACATTTTTTAAAGCCCGAATTCGGGGTAGAAGAAGATGAAGACATTACTTTCAAAGTAGAAGAATCAAGCGTGCCGAGATTCCGAGCAAACACGTTTGTGAAAAAAAACAGAACTGAGGCTACGGGCGCCGTGCATCCTATATATAACATCCGGTGACGTTGACCCTCGAGGGACAACATATCGACGTCTTCGACGCAGGACGCCTACGCCGGAAGATTTTCCGAAGCAGCACAGCTGTGATCATTACCTGTCATAGATGTGGAATACGTCGGAGGACACAATCCCCTCGAAGTAGTGGTTTGCCTCTGCTTGCATCTTCTTCCTCTCAGCACTATAATGGTTTCTTTTGTAGATAATCTTCCTCACTCAAAAATGCCTCTTCCTCTTCACAGTACTTTTTATGTTGTCAATGTGTAAGGTACTATTACAGTAGCCTACAAAGGTGGGTGGGGGGGTAGGATGAATTGTCATCAGGACAGGAGGAATACCATGTCTCGCCCATTGGCATTCTCTCCCCAGTCCCCAGAGCCCCTTTACCCAGGTGATCCTCCCTTGTTTGGCCATCCCCAGGGTCAGGAGACAAATGTGATGGCCCTTCACTTAGACAATACAAGCACCTTGACCCCGGACGAATGGTGGGTGGTTTTATTAAGTGGGGAAAGGACTTTGTTGGTTTTAGCTGCAGTAACATATTTTAAGAATTGTATTAGTTGATGGATTTTAGCGACCTAGGTTATTTTTAGAAGATGTTTTTATTCTTGTGGCCACTAGAAAAATGTGAATTTGTTTAACTGTGGAACAGAGGGTTGTTGACTCATTTTTAAGGATGATTGTTTTTCTGTTATATGGATGAGTGTTTTTCTGTTATATGGATGATTGTTTTTCTGTTATATGGATGAGTGTTTTTCTGTTATATGGATGATTCTTTTTCTGTTATATGGATGAGTGTTTTTCTTTTATATGGATGAGTGTTTTTCTGACTTTGCTAAAGGATTGTAATGAACCACAATGCACAATTAAAAAAATAAATATATTTATATATTTTACTGTTTACTGCACCAAGGGTAAAGCAAAAAAGAATGCCATGCCCCCAGCACCCTCTCTCAGTGGGAGCACTGCTGGGGGTATGGCAGGGCCCGCCTGTTACGAATGATACACGAAGGTGGTCTTTACTCCATACTATTTCTCCCAAGATGGCGTTGTGCGCACAAACTGACGGTCTAGATCCCTTGTCGTCACATGAGCAATCTCTTCCCTCTAATCTGTCACGGTACTTGAACACCCGGAAAGGAAACCGCAGTGCGTTGCTACTGTTTACCGTGGTCACGCTCAGTAAGTCACCGCTTAGGAAACTCCTGGATTTCTGCCTCCGAAACTTATTCCTAGCCCTTACGAGTCCTCCCTTCTGAAACCTGTCTCTCTTCCCTTTTTCTTCCTCTTAGGCCAACTCCCGCCATCCGACTCCACTCTATCGAGTTGAGGATCATTTTCACTGTGGAATCGGCCATCAGAAACACTTGCAACTCGTAGGTCATATTGTTTCCATTTGCTAACTCTTTTCTATCACTAAAGAGGCCGTCTCTACACTTACCTCTTATTCTCACTCCATGTGCAGGTCCTTAGAGAATCCTGGACTACGACTCTCAGCGTTAATTTCAGGAACATCTCTCTCTAAATCCACACCACACTCGGACTGGGTAGGTAGAGACACAACCCCTTTCTCTTTCCTACAACCTGCTATCTATACTCAAACACTTACCTTGTCTTTTTCTCGTCCCGAAGCTACATCCGGTCACTGACCCATCAACGTTCCCACTCCCGGAATTCGGACTTCACCCTCAGCCATCCGGAGAGAACCCCCCTGGGGGCACAAGTTCGCCGATAGTCTACACATCGTGACATCATTGGAATCTATTCCACCACCTGTGGATCCTGCGCTCTCAAGCAAGCAACACAGGGTTGTTTCCCTTCTCAAGGGTTTCCCTGCCGCATCCTCTGCTCGCCGTGTTGGAGGCGGGAAGAGGGCGAAACAGGTGAATCCTCTCAAACTTCTAATCCTTACCGAAGGCAAGGTAGGAATTTTTCCTTTTGTTGTGTTGTTGTGGGAGGATCCTTAGTGATACTCTAATACACACAGGTAGAACGCGAAAATTTGTGACAGATAGTGACGCCCAAATAAAAAAAAAAATAGAGCAGCTGTTCTCAACTCTCACTCAATGTTCTCTTCAGAACAATACAACAAAACTATATATGGAGCATCAGGTTCAACAGTTGGTGACTGCTGTGCAAGCCCTCTCAGTGGAGGTCCAACAACTTAAACAAGAGAACGCTAATTTACGACAACAAGTAGGTCGCTCAGCACATAGCTCCGAGATACCCCCGGGTCCACTTCCACTTGGGAGATTTGATGGAAATCCACACACTGTCAAAGAATAGGCATGAACTGTGCAATTTGCCTTTAAGTCAGCCTTTTTTCCAACTGATTGTGACAAGGTCGGTCACATGATCGCTCAAATGACGGGCGCAGCATTAGCATGGGCTACCCCCCCTTGTTACCAGTAACAATCCGATACTTGACTCCTACCCGGCCTTTTGCAGCAGTGTTAAAAATATGTTTGGCAGGCAGGAAGTAACTATAGCCTCACAAGAGCGTTTGTTGGACCTTAAACAAGGAAGTCAGGATATTTTAACGTATATCACTAAGTTTAAACAAATGTCGGCCGACACCTCCTGGGCTGACGACGCTCTTATCACTATATTCAGGCGAGGGCTGTCGGAGGAATTAAAGGACGAAGTCTCTCGAGTCCCACGTCCTCACAATTTGACAGAATTCATTGCATTAATAATGCAACTAGACTATCGTCTCCAGGAGAGACATCGGGAAAGGCGGAAGGGTTGTTCCCAAAAAAACCTACTCAGAAGGAGCAGCCCCCTTACACAAGAACCCTGCTACAGAAGAACCTATGCAATTAAGTTCCACTCGAGGTCCTCTATCACCAGAAGAAAGGTCCAGACGAAAATCTTTAGGCTTGTGCATGTATTGCAGAGCCAGCAATCATACAGTAAAGGAGTGTCTCCTCACTCCCCTAAGGAAATCGGGAAACACCAGCGCCCGGCCGTGAAGGGAACAACGGTCCAGGGCTCTTTGACGGTTACAGGTTCCCTACTTGCTACACACTCAGATTCTTACACATCCCCAGAAGGCTCCATGATAGTCCTGGAAGTTTCCTTAACCTGGGATAATATCCAGCTTCAAAGGGTGTCTGCCTTAATAGACAGTGGAGCAGCAGGAAATGTTATTGACGATACCTGGGCTTTACGATATGGCATCCCAAGAAGAGCAAAATCCATAGCTATTCCAGTGGAAAGCATGGATGGCAGTCCACTAACCTCGGGACCCATTAAGGACCATACCTGCCCTTTGACAATGACCATATCCGCTCACCGGGAACTCCTTGTGCTGGACATCATCAAGACAGCACATTAGCTGGTAATTTTAGGATTACCCTGGTTAAGGAAACACAATCCTTACATAAACCCGGCAGCAGGCACCTTGTTCTTAGGCTCGGGACATTGTGTTCTACAATGCTTAGGAACAAACAACCCTTCCATGGACAGATCAACAGTCAACCAGGAGCTCCATCAGGTAGCTGTTCTTCCCCCAGTCTACCAACAATACCAGGGAGTCTTTTCACAGGCGGAGTATTCATCACTCCCCCCCACACCGCAGGGATGATTGTGCAATCGATTTAATCCCTGACAGTCCTCTACCCTTTGGAAGAATATATATATTAGGAGCAAAGTAAATAGAGGTCCTAAAGGAGTATTTACACACACATTTACATAATGGGTTGATTACTGAGTCCAATTCCCCAGCAGCAGCATCTTTGTTCTTTATCCCCAAAAAGAACTCGTCAGAACTCCGTCCGTGTATTGACTACAGGGGCCAGAACAAGATTACCATACCAGACAGATACCCCATGCCCTTAATACCAGACATTTTAGAGGCTGTCAGAGGCGCTCAGATATATACCAAACTTGATCTCAGGGGAGCCTACCACCTGATCCGCATAAGATCCCGAGACAGCTTTCTGCACCCCTTTTGGACACTATCAATACCAGGTCATGCCCTTTGGTCTTTCCAACACCCCAGCGGTTTTCTAGAGGTTCATGGACCACTTATTCGCAGACATTTCATTACATTATTGTCAAGATTCGACCATGGAAACTCTGGCATGCTTGGAAACGCAGCTATCCACGCGTTAGCTGTCCTCTTTTGCCCTTCCAGAGAGTTTATAACAGCCCTCTTCAGCTCTTTTCAGTCCGACTCCTCGCCGGGCTTGTTTCGGAAGTTTTAGGCTTCCATTTTTTTTCAGCAACACTCGCTACTTTCCTCCTCCTCTCTTTGCTTCTGATTCCTTACCGCCAGCTTTGCCGTTTCCCGCTTTCGGTTTGGTTTCTCCGGTCCCGTTTTCTCTTAAAGCTCTCCGTGTTCAAACTGGTTTCCTTCGTGGGATCTATCTATTTCTGGTAAGTGGGTTCCTTACCTGTCCTTCCTAGTGCTGTGCTTCTTACCTTTACTTCCGCGGTACTCTTTACCGTCTCTCCTTCAGTCCAAGCTTACTCCTCCTTCTTTCTTACCGCGGCTGACTTCGGCCGTCACATCCTAGAGTTCCGACATCGCTCTTGGATTCAGGCTGCACTAATACTTACTAGATCCTTTGCAAACTTCAAGACCTGCATTCCGGAGCTCTTCTCCTATCCAAGCCTGGCCCAGGACATACTCTTTTTTCCCATTGTGTACTATCTTCGTCAACCCGGATCTACCACAAGAAAGACACGGCATCAGGGTTTTTTGGCACCATCTGGCTTTTTCCCTGAACTTTGGGGTTTGGCTCCCCGGAGTTCCCCTCAGACAGGTACCAATCCCTGTCAAGGTGGCCTCTGAGGGAGCCAGCCCTTATCTACACGATAGGAAATTGAAGGATAAGACACCAAGGGAGGATTCAAGATCCCAGAAGAAGTCATCATCCTCTTCCAAGGACAACAAATCAGAAGATTCAGGTGCGGAGCAGGGGAAGGGCAGGGCAAGATCTGACGGAATACAACTCCCGACCAAACAGATGGCCTCCCTAGAACAATACCAAGAACTAGTATCTGCCCTGCAAGGCCTTACCATTGAGGTGCAATCTCTCAAAACTGAAAACGCTGCACTGCGTCAACAAGTAGTGCTACACAGAGATGACCAGGGTGATTTACCACCCATGCCGTTGTCATTTGGTAAATATGATGGCTATCCAGGAGGGCTTAAAGATTTTTTGGATGCATGCCAGGTGCACTTTGCCTTTAGGCCACGTGCCTATGAAACTGCCAGATCGAAGGTTGGGTTTCTTATTGCAAACCTAACAGGTAATGCCCTAGCTTGGGCAACCCCTCTGGTCTCGAACAATGATCCCGCGCTTAATGATTTCGACAGATTTGTGGAACTGTTCAAGGGGACATTCGACCGTCCCGAAGTCCTGTATATGTCACTGGAGGCTATTCTGTATGTCAAACAAGGAACCACAGATATACAAACTTACATCTCCCGCTTTCTGAGATTGGCAGCTAAGGCGGACTGGCCGAATTCAGCAAAACAAACCATTTTTAGAAGAGGTGTACCTGACGATATAAAGGACGAACTGGCTCAAGTAGTATGACCTGCCTCCTTTCAAGACCTTATGACACTCTCATTACAGATTGAATTCCGGCTATTTGAACACCGACAGGAGAGATGAAGACCCCGATTATTCTCTTCATCTCCTAACCCTGCTCCCTCGCCTTCAAGAGAACCTCCAATTATGGAAGAACCAATGCAGATAGGAGCCACCCGTGGACCCTTAACACCAACCGAATGAAAGAGGCGCAGAGACTCAGGTATTTGTATGTATTGTGGCTCCTCCAAACACTTACTCAGAGACTGTCCAGAGGTACCCCCACGACGGAAGGAAAACTACAACCCCCGGTCCTATGCAAGGGAGGTGTCGGGGGAAAGAGCTACCAACCTTGCTATCTCACAAGACCCATTGAAGTAAAGGAGGATCACAGTCTGATGGTTTTTCATGTCAAATTGTGGATTACAGGTACTAAAACCATGGAGGTATTAGCCATGTTGGACTATGGGGCTGCCGGCAACTTTATGGACATCAATTGGGCCAGAGAAAATCAGGTACCTGTACAACATAAGGAAAGACTGATTCCAGTTGAAGGGGTAGATGGAACCCCTTTGTCCTCTGGACCCATAAGTTTGGAGTCTTTACCCTTACAGATGGCTTTAAGCGGACACCAAGAATCGGTAGTATTTGATTTGATCCGAGCAGCTCATTTTCCTCTGGTGAGCGGAATACCATTGTTGAGGAAGCATAACCCCAACATAGATTGGGCCTCCAACCGAGTAAGTTTTGACTCTACCTTTCGTAAAGAACATTGCATGACCACACCTCAGGGAAAGGAAGAGATCGTAGAGAACAGACCATCCAAACTCAAGATAGTATCCTCAATTCCTCTGCAATACCAGGAATATGCAGAGGTATTTAAGGACACCATTGTCACGTCCCTCGGGGCTCCCGGTATCCCCAAAGTCCCTCCCCAAACCTCCAGTCCCCATACCTCCACTCCTCCCCGTCCTCTTGCCCGGATCCGGGACCCACGAGTGCTCTCCTCCACTCCCCGTGTGCCAGGGCGGGTGTGTCAGCAGGCCGCCCGCTCACGAAGACGCCCGCTCCATTGGCGTATTCCGTGGCGGTTGCAAGATTGGCCTCGCTTTCCACTTCCGCGTCACGTGACCAACTCCTCCCGCTCACGTGTTACTAAAGCACGATCACGTGATGCGGGTGCGGGTCACGTGACCAGAAGACATTCGTAGCGCCAGTATTTAAACACCCGCATCATAGCACTCGGTGCTTCACAGCTGTTTTTCTTGGACACTGTTTGGCGCTTCGTTCGTTCATGTTTGGATCGTGTGGAAACTGACCTCGGATTGCATTACGGACTGTTATTGGATTTCCCTGACTTCTGCCTTTTGGATATTTGGAACTCTTGTTACGGATCACGGACTGCTTTTTGGATTTCTACTTGCTACATACCACATTTTTGGATTTCCTTGCCTGGATTCTAACTGCAGGTGGGCCCGGCACACGCATCTCCACCTATCCTCCTGAGCTCACTGTCCTGTGCCGGGAACGAGACACTGGTGGGTCCCGGAACCCCTTCCATAGGTTCAGACGAATCTCTGCTGTCACCCATTGGTAAGACCGATCCACTTCTTTGTTGTTTGGTTTGTGGATGTTGTTTTGGCTTGATACTTAACCAGTGATTTTATTGCAGTGGTCCAGGGGTTCCCAGAAGTCCGCGGCTCCGGAAGAACATCTCCCACCTGTGGCCTCAAAGGTATTACAGAGAGTAATTTGGACTCTCTCTGTGCGGCACTTGTGGACAGAGGTCTCTTCTGCCTACACGACAGTCAAGACATAACAACCATCCCCAGACTTTTACCTCTGCATAGAACGGAAACCCTCGCAGGTTCAGATGTCCCTTTCGGAAGAATGTACCCATTATCGCTTTCTGAGAGACAGGCTCTAAGGCAATATTTAGATGCAAATCTACAGAACGGACTCATCCAGGAATCGAGGTCTTCCGGAGGGGCCTCATTGTTTTTCATTCCCAAAAAGGATTCGTCAGAATTGCGACCTTGTATTGACTACAGAGGTCTCAATCAAATCACCACGAGAGACCGCTACCCCATGCCATTGATAAGAGACATCTTGGAATCTGTTAAAGGGGCAAGGTATTTCACCAAACTGGACCTCAGAGGAGCATACCATCTCCTGAGAATAGGAAGCGGGATGAATGGAAGACCGCATTCACAACCCCGTTTGGGTTATTCGAATATAAGGTGATGCCTTTTGGATTAGTGAATGCCCCAGCTATATTTCAAAGATTCATCGACAAAGTATTCTCTGACATGTTGTTTATTTCAGTAGTCATCTACTTGGACGATATTCTGATATTTTCACGAGAACTTCAGGATCATCGCATTCTGGTAAGGAAGGTTCTTCACCGTCTCCAAACCAACCAGCTCCTAGTGAAGCCAGAAAAATGCCAATTCGAAGTCACATCAGTCTCTTATTTGGGGTTTATACTCTCAATGGAAGGTATAGAGATGGACCCCTGTAAGATTAAGGCTATCCTGGAATGGAAGGAACCAAGGTGTGTCAAGGACATACAAAGATTTCTGGTTTTTTTTGGGTTTGGCAAATTTTTATCGCCAATTCATTCCAAACTTTTCAAATCTTATGCTACCCATTATAGTATTACTCAAGAAAGGAATCAAGTTTCAATTCGGCCAAGAACAAAAAGACTCTTTCTCTCATCTCAAGAACATATTCACCTCTTCTCCGATTTTGATTCAACCAGATCAAGATAAACCCTTTCTACTTGAGACGGATGCTTCTGGAGGAGCTGTTGGCGCAGTTCTATTACAAGAAGCAGATGACGGACTAAACCAACCTGTTGCGTATTACTCTAAGACTCTGACAAAGAGTGAACGTAACTACTCTGTCCTAGTAAGAGAACTCCTAGCCATTAAGCTAGCCTGTCAGGAATGGCGACATCATCTTCAAGGGGCAGCGCACCGTTTCCTTATCCGAACGGATCATCGAAATCTACGAGTGTTACAACAAATGGAGTGTTCCAATGCCCGACATGCCAGATGGGCTTACTTTTTCTCCAAATTTGACTTTCAAATAACATACATTCCTGGATCAGAAAATAAGATGGCCGATGCCCTCTCTCGCAGTCAAGGAGAAGAGACAAGTTTTTCCCAAGAACACAATCTCTTGTTTCCAGAACTAAAGGTGATAGCTAAGGTGTCCCCGTTTCTGCATGAACTCATAACATTGTATGCCCAGCAACCCAGCTTCCCAGTCACAGTAACTCAAGGTTGCGACGACCTTTACTATCATGGTACAACTCTGTACCTTCCCTCTGGGAAACTTCAGGATCAGGTCCTGTCATGGTGTCATGATTTACCCCTCTCCAGACATCCGGGTATCAGGAAGACCTATGATCTAATCAGTCGACGCTTTTGGTGGCCCGATTTACGCAAGGATGTCGACAAATATGTGTCCTCATGTCCTGTTTGCGCTGAAAACCAATACAGAACAGGCAAACCTCTCGGTATGCTTCAACAACCCCAGCTACCCAGTTGTCCATGGGAGCAGATATCCATGGATTTTATTGTAGACCTGCCTAGTTCTGAGAATAAGACTCCTACAGTAAGATGCCACATTTTTCTGCTTTATCCCAACTACCTTCAGCTCCTGAAACTGCCGCCATTTTTCTCAGAGACGTGGTACGTCTCCACGGACTACCTTGAACGATAGTCTCCGACAGAGGGTTTCAATTCACTTCAAAGGTTTGGGCCACTTTATGTCAACAGCTAGGAATTCACAGAGCTCTTTCTTCTGGTTACCACCCACAAAGTAACGGACAAACAGAAAGACTCAACGCTACGCTCGAACAATATCTGCGATGCTTTTGCAGCAACAAACAGGAAAGATGGTCTTCTTTCCTCTCTCAAGCCGAGTTCTCCTATAACAACTCTCATCACACTTCGATCCAAATGAGCCCATTCTATTGCACCTATAGCTAGCACCCCCAGCAAATGCCATGGACGGGGATAAAATCAACGAGAACCCCAGCCATTGAGGACATGTTAACTGAACTCAAAGAGGTCCACAATATGGCTAAGAGGGCATTAGAAGTCAGCCAACAGACTCATAAGAGGTGGGCAGATCGTAGTAGACTGACTAATCCTGAATGGAACCCCGGACAATTAGTCTGGCTGTCTACTAAATTACTACCTCATTGGATCCATGTTGGCAAGTTTTCCCCCAGATATTTGGGTCCATTTCCCATCCTAGTCCTGTAGCCTTTAAACTACGTTTACCCAAGAGCCTCGAACAAGTACACCCGGTGTTTCATACCTTGTTACTCAAGGAATGTAAGGAGGATCCATATCAACAGAGAACCCAGAGGATGAGGACTCCTCCTAGACAGGATCTACAGGAGTATGAAGTCGAATATTTGGTGGATTCCCGGTATCGCAGAGGCAGAGTCCAGTACTTGGTCCACTGGAAAGGTTATTCAACAGAAGAAAGAACATGGGAACCTAGACACCACATTCACGCTCTTAAGTGTTGAGGCACTTCCATGTGCGACACCCTGGGAAGCCAGGGGGTCTCCGGAGGGGAAGGGGTTATACTGTCAGGATTCGACCATGGAAACTCTGGCATGCTTGGAAACGCACTGCAGTTTAGAGTTCCCATCCAAGCGGTCTAGTCCTCACCTAAGATGGCCGCCGTGGGTATATTACCAAACCCCGCCCACCAACCAGTGCGTTGTATCTGCTCATTGATTCTCAGCGCTTGCAGCTATCCACGCGTTAGCTGTCCTCTTTTGCCCTTCCAGAGAGTTTATAATAGCCCTCTTCAGCTCTTTTCAGTCTGACTCCTCGCCGGGCTTGTTTCAGATGTTTTCGGCTTCCATTTCTTTTCAGCGATGCTTGCTACTTTCCTGCTCCTCTCTTTGTTTCTGTTTCCTTACCGGCAGCTTTGCCGTTTCCCGCTTTCGGTTCCGTTTCGCCGGTCCCGTTTTCTTCCACGGCTCTCCGTGTTCAAACTGGTTTCCTTCGTGGGATCTATCTATTTCTGGTAAGTGGGTTCCTTACCTGTCCTTCCTAGTGCTGTGCTTCTTACCTTTACTTCCGCGGTACTCTATACCGTCTCTCCTTCAGTCTAAGCGTACTCCTCCTTCTTTCTTACCGTGGCTGACTTCGGCCGTCACACCCTAGAGTTCCGACATTGCTCTTGGATTCAGGCTGCAGTAATACTTACCAGATCCTTTGTAAACTTCAAGACCTGCACTCCGGAGCTTTTCTCCTATCCAAGCCTAGCCCAGGACATACTCTTTTTTCCCATTGTGTACTATCTTTATCAACCCGGATTTACCACAAGAAAGACACGGCATCAGGGTTTTTTGGCGCCATCCGGCTTTTCCCCTGAACTTTGGGGTTTGGGTCCCCGGAGTTCCCCTCAGACAGGTACCAATCCCTGTCAAGGTGGCCTCTGAGGGAGCCAGACCTTATCTACACGATAGGAAATTGAAGGATAAGACACCAAGGGAGGATTCAAGATCACAGAAGAAGTCATCATCCTCTTCCAAGCACAACAAATCAGAAGATTCAGGTGAGGAGCAGGGGAAGGGCAGGGCAAGATCTGACAATTATGTCATTGTTTATCTGGATGATATCTTGGTTTTTTCTCCCACCTTATCTATCCACGTTCAACATGTCAGTAATGTCCTTGCACTTCTCCAAGAAAACCATTTGTTGTGTAAGATAGAAAAATGTGAATTCCACAAGACTTCCGTCACTTATTTAGGTTACGTCCTATCCCTGCAGGGCATTTCTATGGATCCCACCAAGATCACAGCCATCAGTGACTGGCCATCACCCAAGACAGTTAAAGATATACAAAGGTTTTTGGGATTCGCCAATTTTTATAGACGTTTCATCCCACGCTTTTCTTTTTTGACTCAACCTTTTACACATCTTCTTAAAAAAGGGATCCCATTAATCTGGAATACAGAAACCCAAGACTCATTTGAAACTTTAAAATCAGCATTCACTAAGGCCCCCATTCTAGCAGTCCCTGATCAAAATCAGCCCTTCATTGTGGAATCGGATGCTTCCCATTTTGCACTCGGAGCAGTCCTTTTTCAGCTGGATGCACAGAACACAGAAAGACCAGTAGCATATATGTCCAAAACCTTAACTACGGCAGAGCTTAACTATACAGTCTTGGAGAAAGAGCTTGTTGCCATAAAACGAGCGTTTGAGGAGTGGAGACATCTTCTATTGGGTGCTCAACACCCCATAGAGGTGAGGATGGATCATCAAAATCTACAAACCCTTCAGTATGCACAAACATGCAATAGTCACCAAGCTCGATGGGCTCATTTTTTTTCACCGTACCGGATCACTTTTACATTCATTCCAGGAAGAGTGAATTTGAAGGCAGATGCCCTATCCTGCAGAGAAGGCAGAGAACGCAACGTGTTTAAACCAGAACCTATGTTTCCCAAGGCGATTTTCGTTCCGGTCATTCGTCATTTTCTACAGAAGATTGAAGAACATACACAGAGAATGATGTCGGCCAATCCGGACATCACGAGTCAGTATGATTTGTCGAACAGTAACTGACTCCTTTTCAAAGGAGACAGATTAATCATCCCGAATGATTTCCTCCGCCCGGAAGTATTGCGATTATGTCATGACTCTCGAGTCGCGGGTCATAGAGGAATCTCCAATACAGTAGAATAGGTTCTCAGACACTTTTGGTGGTCCACTGTAAAAAAAGATGTACGGGATTACATAGCCTCCTGTTCTATTTGTCTTCAAACTAAATCTCCCCGAAGACCACCCTTGGGGAAATCGATACAAATGCCATTACCCGACAGACCTTGGCAAATCATATCCATGGATTTTATTGTAGATCTTCCTCCATCCGACCACTGTTCCACCATTATGGTAACTATAGATTCCTTAACCAAAATGGCACATTTCATCCCTCTTCCTGCAGTACCTTCCGCGGTTCTTATGGTTCAAGGTCTTTTTGGATCGTATCTTTGCTTTACAGGGTCTTCCAGATACGATTATTTCAGACCGCGGGCCTCAATTCACTTCTCGATTTTGGAAACATCTGTGTAACACCCTGGGTATCTCGCGAGCCCTGAGTTCGGGCTTCCACCCGCAATCCAATGGTCAGACTGAGCGCCTTAGTCAGACTCTAGAGGGGTATCGCAGATATTATATTTCCTCAGCCCAAGACAACTGGAAAAACGTACTGCCACTTGCAGAATTCAAGTATAACAAAGCTACGCATTCAGCTACTCGAGTCAGCCCTTACTACTGTACCTATGGCTTTCATCCCTCCATATTTCCCACCGCCATGCCATCATCCTCAGTTTTTCCCAGCTTGGAGATCTTAGTGGATTCGATTCAACTAGGACATCTAAAGGCGTTGGAAGCTCTAAAGATGGCACAGGATAGGAGCAAGATGCAAGCGGATAAGCACCGGTCTCCCGTTCCTCTCATTCGGATAGGGGACCAGGTATGGTTGGCCAGTAAATTTCTCGCCAGAAGACTAATCCCTTCCAAGCTAATACCTAAATTCTATGGACCTTTTAAGGTGTTGGAACAAAAGGGGAATGCTGCCTTTAAATTGGAACTTCCTCGGACATGGAGTCGGATCCCCCCCACCTTCCATGTATCGCAACTGAAACCAGATGTTCGGAACCGTTTTCATCGGGACCTACTGGCGCGCCCCCTCCTGTATTCATGGATACTTGCCCTGAATATGAAGTGGCCGGCATATGTGATGCACGTTTTCACAGAGGAGTTCTACAATTTCTGATTGATTGGAAGGGTTATTCTCCTTCGGAGACATCCTGGGAGCCCGCTTCTGCGGTGCATGCTCCTCGCTTGATTCGTACCTTTTATCGCCGTCAACCGGGTAAACCGGGTTCCACCTCCTTTGGGAGGGGGCATACTGTTACGAATGATACACTAAGGTGGTCTTTACTGCGCCGTTGGTGCTTTATGCCTTCACTTCATACTATTTCTCCCAAGATGGTGTCATGCGCACAAACTGACGGTCTAGATCTCTTGCCGTCGCCTGAGAAATCTCCTCCCTCTAATCTGGTCAAGGTAGCTGAACACCCGGAAAGGAAACCGCAGTGCGTTGCTACTGTTTACCGTGGTCACGCTCCGTAAGTCACCGCTTAGGAAACTCCTGGATTTCTGCCTCCGAACCTTATTCCTAGCCCTTACGAGTCCTCCCTTCTGAAACCTGTCTCTCTTCCCTTTTTCTTCCTCTTATGCCAAATCCCACCATCCGACTCCACTCTATCGAGTTGAGGATCATTTCCGCCATGGAATCGGCCATCAGACACAATTGCAACTCGTAGGTCATATTGTTTCCATCTGCTAACTCTTTTCTATCACTAGAGAGGCCGTCTCTATACTTACCTCTTATTCTCAATACGTGTGCAGGTCCTTAGAGAATCCCGGACTATGACTCCCAGCATTCATTTAAGGAACCTCTCTCTCTAAATCCACATCACACTCGGACTGGGTAGGTAGAGACACAACCCCTTTCTCTTTCCTACAACCTGCTATCTATACTCGAACACTTACCTTGTCTTTTTCTTGTCCCGAAGCTACATCCGGTCACTGACCCATCAACGTTCCTGCTCCCGGAATTCATTGACTTCACCCTCAGCCATCCGGAGAGAACCCCTCTGGGGCACAAGTTTGCCGATAGTCTACACATCGTGACATCATTGGAATCTATTCCACCACCTGTGGATCCCGCGCTCTCAAGCAAGCAACACAGGGTTTTTTCCCTTCTAGAGGGTTTCCCTGCCGCATCCTCTGCTCGCCGTGTTGGAGGCGGGATGAGGGCGAAACAGGTGAATCCTCTCAAACTTCTAATCCTTACCAAAGGCAAGGTAGGAATTTTTCCTTTTGTTGTATTGTTGTGGGAGGATCCTGAGTGATACTCTAACACACACGAGTAGAACGCGAAAATTCGTGACACCGCCCTAAATTTTGCTGCCTTGCTCCCTCTTCGCATGCACTCCCAAATAGAACACTTTCAACCACAAACCTCAAGTATATTAACACCCCTTTCCTAACCACAGAAGCCGTGTGGAGTACGACCCTTGGTTGGCAAGGGTCACTGATTTCTGAGTAACAGGTCACCAGGAGGCAGCCAATGGAGGGAAGAGGGTTAGGGAGAGGCTGTGGATAGTGTCATCAAGGATTCTCCAGCAGTGACCTCCTCCCATGTGGTATGTGAACGGCACCCGCTACCTGATCCTGACCCTGGGGGAGGCTATATGAGGGAGGATCACATGGGAAGAGACAACTACTGGGGGACGTCATGACTTCAATGGACAAGACGTGGTATCTCCCCCTTTTACATGAGGAAGACCCTGTAAGACTCAAGACCTTTTTCCATGAGGAAGACCCTCTAATGCCTGAAGCCTTAATGGCATATTGTTAGGTATTGGTTCCCCCTTGTAGAGAGAGTAAAGAAACCTTGTCTCCATGTACCTTAATGTGAAGAGGCCCTCTCATGTAAAACCAGTGAGAAAAACTACCTAAATTCTATATGTCCGATGGCATCTATGGACTCCAACTCCCATAATCCCTGAAGTATTTGTATTTTATTGAATTTATATAGCCCTTTCATCCAAAGTGCTTTACATGAGACCACGCAAAATACAACAAGCATAATATGGAAATTGAATCATAACTTGAAAACAGTGTAAAGAACAATTTACAATATTGCAGAGGTGAGGAGGGAGTAGGGAGGGGCAGAGGAGAGTGAGGGAAAGGGAGATGTTAGTAGAGGTAAGAGCAGGAGTAAGAGGGAATGTATGAGTGTGAGAGGAAGAGGATAGAGAAGAGTAGGACTAGAAGAGAGCAGGGAGTGGGGGGGAAGGAGGTAGGGCGGGATAGGGAAAGTAGTGGTAGGAGGTGAGGAATGAGGGAGAAGAGCGAGAGGAAACGAAGGGTGTTAGGGAGGTGAGTGGAAAAGATAAGATTTGAGAGAAGAGCGAAAGGAAGGGAAGGAAGGGGAAGAGCGGATGTGAAGTGGGAGGAGGTTCCAGTGGAAGGGAGCAAGGAGTTGGAAAGATCGGAAGCGGGAGGCGCTACAGGGAGGAGTAGGAGGAGAGAGTAGGAAGAGATTAGCAGAGAGGAGAGAGCGAGAAAAGGTATAGAAAGTGAGAAGGGAGGAGAGGTAGGGAGGGGGGCAAGACCATAGAGGGATTTGAAAACAAGACAGAGGAACTTGAATTCGAGCTGGGAGTGAAAAGAGAGCCAGCATAAAGAGGTGAGAGAAGAGGAGATGGAATCAAGAGGTGAGAGAAGGCAGAGGGAGCGGATGGCTGAGTGGTAGATGGATTTGAGTGGGGCGAGGTGAGAAGAGGGGAGTCCAAAGAGAAGGGAGGAACAGTAGAAGAGTCTGGAGAAGATAAGGGAGGTAGTTAAAAGTTTAGTAGCGTGAAAGGTAAGGAGGGGTCGGATTTTACGTATGTTGTAGAGGTGAAAGCGACAAGACTTGGCAGTAAGAGAAACGTGGTGAGATGGAGAGAGGAGAGAGTCAATATGGAGACCAAGATTACGGGCATGTGGAGAGAAGGAGAGCTGGGAGGGGGGAAAGAGAATGAAGGCTGGAGGGGAGGGTGGAGGAAGAGTGTTGGCAGGGAAGAAAAGGAGTTCAGTTTTATCAGCATTAAGAGTAAGGCAGTGAGAGGACATCCAGGATTTGATAGCGGAAAGGCAGGAAGATAGTTTATCATGAATGTCGGGAGAGAAAGAGGAGAAGGAGAGGAAAAGCTGGGTATCACCCGCATAGAAATGGTGCGAGGTGCCAAAGGAGGAGATGATAGGAGCTAAGAAGGAGGTGTAGAGAGAGAAAAGAAATGGGCCAAGGACAGAACCTTGGGGAACTCCGTGATTAAGAGGAAAAGTGGGAGAGGAGGAGCCACCCCAGGAGACAGAAAAAGAGTGGTTAGAGAATAAGAGGAGAGCCAGTTAAGAACGGAGTCCTTGAAGCCAAATGAGGAGAGGGAATTGAGAAGAAGAGGATGGTCGACAGTATCAAAAGCGGCAGAGAGATCAAGGAGAATAAGAATGGAGGAGTGCTTTGAGTAATGTGCAGAGAGGAGAGAGTTCAGAACAGAGGTGAGAGCAATTTCAGTGGAGTGCAGTGGTCGGAAGCCGGATTGGGAATCAGGAAGGAGGGAGTGGCTAGAGATGAAGGAAGAACGTTGAGAATAGACAATGCGTTCAAGAAGTTTGGAGAGAAAGGGTAGGAGAGAGATGGGGAGATAGTTGGAAGCAAGATGGGGGTTAGCAGAGGGTTTTTTGAGAATAGGGATGATGGTCGCGTACTTGAAAGGGGTAGGAAAAAGTGGAAGTTGAGAGGCAGATGTTGAAGAAGGAGGTAAGGTATAAGGAGGGGGTAGATTTTCAGGATGAGGGGGGTAGGAATGGGGTCAGCAGGAGAAGCAGTAGGATGAGTGTTGGTAAGGAGGAGGGTAACATCAGAATTAGTGACGGGAGAGAAGGAGGCCATAGAAAAGGTAGGAGGAAGAGAAGGAGGAGGAGGAGGAGAGTAGGAGGGGGAGGAGAGAATAGTTTGACGAAGGTTGAGGACTTTGCTAGAAAAGAAGGAGGCATGATCAGTAGCAGAGAGGGAAGAGGCGATGGAGGGATCTGGAGTAGAAGGAGAGAGAAGACGGGTTAAAGTTTGAAAAATGCGGCGAGGGTGGGAGGATTGAGACTGGAGAATATCAGAGAAGTAGGTGTGTTTAGCAGAGTTGAGGCATGAGTCGTAGAGGGTGTGATAGGAGAAATATGTAGATTGGTTAGAGGGGGTTGGGTGTTTGAGCCATTGACGTTCAAGGCACCTGAGGAGGCGGCACATGGAGGAGAGATGAGAAGAAAGCCAAGGATGAGCAGGACGGTGAGAGGGGCAAAATGAGGAGAGTGGGTAAAGAAGATCGAGAGTAGAAGAGAGAGAAGAGGATAAGATGGAGGAGGCATCAGATGCGGAGAGAGCGGAGAAATGGGTGATGGGGAGAGAAGAGGAGAGGGATGTAAGAAATAGAGAGGGGTTAAAGCCACGTAGGTCGCGCCGGAAGAACGAGGTGGAGGAAGGAGGGGGGGAGTAGAAGGGGAGGGAGAGGAGAGGGGAAAAAGAAAGTAGAGAGTGATCAGATAAGTAGGTGGGAAGGGAGGATACAGGGTAGGCTATAAGAGAGGAAGTAAAGATGTGGTCAATGGTAGAGCCAGATTGGTGAGTAGGAGGGGAGGGGAGAGAGGATGTAGGAGTCAAGAATGGAGAAGAGAGAAGTACTGAGACGAAAAGGATCAAGGAGTTTGTACGAGGTGTCAAGAGCTTGAACCACAACATGCAGTCTAGTTGTTTTCCTAATTACTTGTGTGCAGGGCTTTTAAAGATGCCAACCACACTACTGAGTGTGGCAGCGCAGGAGAAGACGTTGGCTCCTATGAAAAGGCTTTCAAGTGCAGGAGACATGTACCGGTGTGGGGGAGCAGAGGCATTCGCAGAAGCAGAAATGCACAGCGAGAGCAGGAAGTGACCTGGAGACGGTGGGAGCAAGAGAGTTCTTGGGTGCTCTGCAAATCGACGAAGCATCGTTCTTCCGTCCGGGACTTGAAGGGAAGCAGGCATGAAAGCAGAGCTGCCAAGGAAGCTGGAAGGACGTCTTCAGCATCCAGAGTGGAAAGCAAGCCGTAAAGCCATGCCGCAGAAGTGTGAGCAGGACCAGAGATGCTGGGAAGAACCAGTGAGTCAACCCTGTTAGGCAGAATTATATGCAGCACCCTTTGGGAACACTACACACAATTAAGACTACAAGTGACAGTACAATTTCACCTTTGGTACAAGCCTGTACTACACAGTTATAGTGGTAGCAGTAGCGGAGCAGCCAGACTTATCTCAAGAGTAAGTAAGCAGTACAATAGTTACACAAAGGGCAGCAGTTACTATGGTTCAGGCAAACACTGACTCAACAGTTGTATAACATTTCAATATTCTAAGCAAGTTAAAAATCACAATCATAAATACACCACACCACTTCCCTTAAATTCCAGACAAGTTAAGCTCACAAAATGAAGTGGGAGCAAAATGGCACTCCAGCAATTTAAAAGGGAGGTAAAGACAAAGTTATTAGAAATCAGGCAAAACCAACAGGTAAGTAATCAGGGCCATAGAACAAGAGAGACTACAGTGAGGAGATCAGATAGAAAAGGCTTGGGGCCAAAGCCAATAGGACAAACGTCTTTTGCTCGAGATCACACAGTTCAGGGTAGTTTGCGGTAAAGTTCGTGGCACAGATTCCGCACAAGGTTGGTTGGTAGAAAAATTAGTTCAAAGAGAAGAGAAGGACAAACCCTCGGATTGGAGAAAGATTTCAAACACTTTCACCGCGGCTGACCGAAATGGACAACCGGATTTGCACAGTACCTTGAAACGGAGAGGGAGCTGTAGCTGAGGCGGACGTTCCTGGTGGTTCCTGCAGGCTCAAGGTTCCTGAAGTAACTGTCGGACTGACGCGAAATAGGCAGACTGGAGGGTCCTGCGCCACCCAGGGAAGAAACCAGCAGCAGAGCAAATCAACGAATAAAAGGTTCACTCCTTAAAACCCAAGCAGGGTCCGACCTTCCTGGCTATCCGGCCCACTGTAGCTCTGTACAGCGAATTCGACCAGAGGAGGGGTCCTGGCTTGTAGTTTGGGCAAACTGGTTGGTCCCACCAGCTCAAGGGAAGAAGTTTCCTGGAGGATCTTCTCTGTCGTCAGATTTGGCGATTCGGACCTGCAGCAGGGCTTCACCGTGCAGTTCAGTCGTGGTAGGGGTCCTCTTCTTCCAGTTCCTTGTTGATTCTTTCGTTCCAGTGGCAACTCTGCTCCTCCAGTCCCAGAGACCTGCTTTTTATGCAGTTTTCCCCCATTCATACAGCCTGCTGTCAATCACACAGCAGGGTGGCTGGCCTGGCAAGGCCAGTCCCCTTAGCCAATCAGACAAGAGTGCGACTTAGGTTACTAAGGCAACTCATGGCAGGGGTCCGAAGATCCCTCCCTCACATCCTGCCCCTCTAGACTATCAGGTGCCTTAAGGAGGGCTTCTGTGCAGATGCCCGCAAAAAGACAGTGAACAAAGGAATCATCCCCGGTTTGGCACGCAGAGAAAAACACGAGAAAGACTTTAACAAAAAGAAATGGCGAATAAACCCAGCCGGAACCAAAATAAAATGTATTTGGTCAAGCGGGTTTAAGTTCGAGGCTACTATAATAGCCTGGAACAATACCACGTTTATATAAGATAATCACGGTAGTAAAGTTAGGGTAGTTACCACTACCACCAGCCAAGTCTTAATGTTAAGGGACTGAAACAAGGCTCCAAGAGGCACAGACAAAAAGGGATAAGAGTTAACCCTTTCCAATACTCCATGCAAGATGGGGTGTACTGGGTCTGTGGTTTAAAGTGACTATATAAAGTTAATGGCAACTTTACCTGTTTCTGGGGGACAGTAGTCAGCCCCAGAAAAATTGAGTCAGTGGGAAGTCTCAAAGACAACCCTGAGTTACTGCACTGAAGGTGGTGTGTAACACACACAAAAAGTGGTGCACATGGTGCAGGTGAGGCTCCAGACCCCAAGATCACACAAACAGTAAAAATACACACAGCAAAACACATGTAAGAGTGGGAAAAAAGGCTCACACTCTTACCAGGTGAAAAAAATAAATCCTAGAAATCCAGCAAAGCTGCTGAGGGAAATTAACCATTTATGAGAATTCTCCCTAACAAACCCGCAGCAAGTGGGGACCATGGGCCATTCCAGCAACCGCACCAATGACAATTTGAATGTGTTGAGATTACGGATACAGAAACAATAAGAAGTTTGTTTGAATGCAGAAAAGGAAAAGCACAGAGTCAAGCCCCAATGAGATACAAATGCAGACAGATATACTGAGTGCATCATGGTAAATGCAGTTTTGGTGATACTATGAAATGCATATGAAGTCCTGGCAAGAGGATACCAGGCAAGTAACATCGCAAGAGAAGTCCTGGCAGAAGAGTACACCAGGCAGTTGGAATTACATAGAGTCCCGATAGAGGAGGATATCAGGCGAGTTGCAAAACTATAAGGAAAACTAAAGAAGAAAAGTGTTTGTTAAATAAAAGAGATACTTGTGTTAAAGAAAGACTGTTGCAGAACTTGTTGCCTAAACGCTAACATTGTGAATCAAAGAGAGACACAAAGGAACTGTTAGTAAAAGAGACATTGCCATCCCCTTTCAAGAATCCCAGGGAAGGGAACTACCTTCTGGGTCCAATGTCTTTCACTTTGGAGAACATTTCCATTGGAGCTTTTCTAACTTTTAGTTGTGAACACTTCTTTTTGCCAATAGCAGGTTGAAGACATTTCCTTTCACATTGTATTGTTGTTTGTAGTGTGAGGGTCAGGATAAGACGTTTTGGACACAACAACCGCTTTTCAGTTATTGACATCCTGACACAGACAGATCCTTCATTTTGGTTTTTAGGGAGGGAACCTCTTCTTTAGAATAGGGTCAGAGGGGCATTTTCCCAACACTTTTGCATTTAAAATAAAAGTCTTTAACCAAAACATGACAACTTTGTGTCCGGCTTTCATTTCTAAACCCTCACAATAGATATATGTGTATAGAATGGGATTGCCAGGTATTGAGCACTCTGGTAATGTATATGAAAAAGGCCAGAACATTTCAAGAAAAATGTCTGCTTCACCCCCGTACAATTGCAGGAAAATCCCAACCTGCAAATAACACAATTTCAAAAGAAGGGGGTTTGTATAGAGTGTGCGCTGACATCGGGCCTCATTACAAGGAAGGAGGTAGCCATGCCGCTTTTTGCAGATAAGGACGTCTGGTCTATAGGAACACCGGATAGAGGCTTAGTGTAACGTAAGTGAACGGGTCGGAGGGAGCAAGCGTAAATGCTATAATGTACTTCAATACACAGTAAAGGTAGGTTGGGCACTAGGCTCTGACTCATCTTGCGCTTCACTCTGGGTTTCCTTGGGTTTGTGCAGTTTTAGTTGAGCTGGGAGGTTGCCGACGGTTGAGGTGTTGCCCATACCTCGTGTGGTATCTAAATGTGTTTTTGCCTGGTTACCTTGTGCTTGAGACCATTAAAGAATCATGATATTGTGGTGAGCCGTCACAGAAACAATCATGCAGGCCTGGGGCTTTAGCCATTGCAATTGCCTGAGGGTGATGTGGATGAAATTCTTCAGGCCTGTGATGAGTGCAAGTGTGTTGTATGACATTTAGTGTCATATTCTTGTAGCCAATCTATTTTATTTAGCTGCAGTATACAACCAATGCTCACTGTACGAGTGGACAGCCTGAGGACACTGGTCATTTTGGGATGAAGTGATGAAAGAGGACGGATTTCCATATCTCCGTGGGATCACAAGTCCATGGACAAGGAGTTCGATGTCTTTCAGAATAAGTCACCTGAGGATTTTGCAAGACACAATTCCTTTTGTTGGCGGATCTTAACTTCCTGTTAGTAATGGAATGTTTCAGGTGTTTGTTGGAGTTATCAGTGACCATGGCCTAGAAGGCTTTTTGTGAAGGTTACATTTTGGTTGACTGAGAATCAATTGAAGGTTTAAAGAGCTGGGACAGTATGACCGATTGTCTTCTGCACTGGTAAATTCTTCTTGTACAGTTTTACACTAGCAGCTGTTGTTTCCTTTCTTTGGGCAGAGGTACGGGGGAATGGCATACATGCTAATGCAGTAGTCTAACAGCGAAGGCACTAATGTTCTAATTAAGTCAATCTTATATATGGGATTAAAGAAGGGTAGGATGTGTTCACCAGCAAAGGCAGACCCAGTCCTATGGCCATGGTCCACACCACCTGCTGTTCTACTTCTCTTTGGTATCCATAATGAACAGCACTCTGTGTCCACCTGTGTTGACCTACCAAGGAAGGCATTTTAATACTCTCCTACTGCCCCTACATATGTTCATCCTCCCTCTAGCCATACTCTTCCTACCCTTCAGCTGGATACTCCCCTGCATGGAACCCCCAATGCTCATCTCCCCTCACTCTTTCCACCCTATTCCAATTCACCTTACCTCTCCATGATAAAACTCTGACCCATAATTCTACACCCACTCAAACTTCATCTACCTCAAAATGTACACCCTTTTCTTTGCCCCTGAGGTTAGCTCAGTAGCAAAACATATGTCTTGGAAGCAAGACAATGCAGAGCAACACAGGTTTGAATCCTGGATTGACGCTTAGAGACTGGAACTTGGTATGGAGCACGTTACAAAAGATTAATTAAAACTCTCCCTGCTCCCCCACTTGAGTGACCAATCTCTCTAAAACAAAACCTCCATTTGAATAGATTGTGTCCTCACACATAGTTCTCATCTTTAGATATCTTCCCTTCCAGCGTCAGAGGGTGCTGCGAGTGGTCGTGGTCGTCACAATGTCCCCCAAGGGCCTCTTTCTCGATGTTGACGTCATCAAAGGTATAAATAGCACACAATGTGCCCGTTATTCAGTTCTATTTTTTCCACAATAGCTTATACTTCGGGTATATGTCTTGGAAGCAAGCGAAACTGTGACATATCTTTGAGAATGGCATCTTCATCTGCTTCATCAACCCCAAAGTCTAGGTTCAAGAAGTGTATCGCCTGTGGTGCCAAGATGTTGATAACCAACCCACATCAAGTCTTTTTGTGGTGTCTTGGCATCAACCACAGAACGGCAGACTGTGGATCATGCCAGTCTATGATGGGTAAGGCGTTGAAGGAACGCAAGGGGAAACTCGCGGCGGGGTGGCCCTCTTTGAAATCCCCATCCATAACTCTGTCAAAAAGGCGCTCTTTGGATAAGTCGAGAGGTGACTCTCCATGGAGGAAGCGGTTGAAGAAACGCTCTCGGTTATGAAGTGGATCTCACCACTCCTCATCTTCAGCTTAGAAAATGAAGAAAGGACGCCATAGTTCCCCTTTCTCATCCTCCGACTCCTTGCCTGAATGTAAGAAAATCTTTACGAAGGTGGCCCAGGCCCTCTCGAGGGAAAAGGCAAAGAGGCATGCCCGTTGCACCTTCTAAAGTCTACAAGGAAAAAACCAAAGCAAAATCCTGCATGCTCCTGCAAACCATCGACCCATCGAGAACCTTTGAGGTCTTGAGTCAATGACAGGCCCAGTCCTCATCTGTCAAAGACTCCTTAGAGTCACAGGTCAAGTCCTTCAAGACCTCCATCGATGCTGATAGCGTCAAAGTCTGTGATGCTGAAAGCGTGAAAGCCCTTGATGCTGGTAGCGACGATGCCTGTGATGCTGAAAGCGAAGCCCTTGACGCCGGTAGTGTCGAAACCCTTGATGCCTTTGAAGGAAATTGAAAGGACATTTCAGCCACTTCCTAAAAAGGATTTTTAAAGTCCTTAGGCCTCATTACAAGTCAGGCGGAATGGGTTAACGGGCTCAGCTAATGGTGGCTGACCCGTTAACACCATTCAGCCTGATTACGAGGTCCCCCCGCGGGACCCGGTAAGGAAGCCTGGTAAAACCAGGTGTCGTTACCGGGTCCCAAGAGAGGAAGAGGGAGCTAACAACGGCCCGGTCATAATCGGCCCGTTGATAGCTCCCTCCCCCATTCCCATTGAGCCCTATGGGAGTTCAAATGGGAATGGGGAAGGTCCGGGTACCTGGAAGGAGGAATTACCGGGCTCTCTGAACTCGGAATGGCCCGATAATTCCCCATCCAGGGAACCCGGACCCAGTTTTGGTGGCAGTCATGCCACCAATAGCGGCATGGCTACCGCCAAAGCCGTAATGAGGCCCCTTATCTTTGAATATGGCACTTCTAATGTCCCTGAGGTCCTCATATCAGAGGAATCTAGAATGAGGGACCTATATGACAACCAGCAAACAGCAAGTGGCCTTGACAATTCACCAGAATTGGAATTTGGAAAGCCTGATGCAGCAGGACATGCTAATGCATCTTACAGGCAACTACTGTCTAAAGTGACAGAATTCTTGGGATGGGGCAGACCAACCATCCCTTTGAGCAAGATGATCTCATGGACATCTTGGACAAGGGCCCTCAAAAGGACCCTGCGTTACCGCTCCTCATAGCCCTTCAGAAGAGGGTAAAGGCTAATTCGGAGGTGGCTGAGACAGGCCTAGCTGTCAATAAAAATCTTACAAAAATGTATAGACATTTAAGTAGTGACCTGGAGTACCTGTACATACACCAGGCACTGGAAAGCTTGGTTGTCCAAGCTGCAACTTCCACCTCAAAAAAGTATTTTAATCCCCGAGTATGGCTTTGAAGTCGGTCAATGCCACTTGTGCACTTGCTAAGTTTTCCTACAACTTGTGAGATTATAGTTTCATGGCGGCTGAACACATTCCGGAAGGAGAGAAGAGAGAAAAGGCTTCCTGAACATTGTGAGCGATGGAAAGGAAGCAATGTGTGAGTCTCCCCAGTCAGGGTTGTACGCTGCTGAGCGCATTAGCAGAACCATGGCAACGAGCACTGTCATACAGAGATTTGCGTGGTTGAGGAAGCTGGGCTTTGCACCGAACGTGCAATCTAGACTTCTCAACATACCCTTTGACTAGACTCAGTTACTTGGCAGCAAGGCTGACAAGAGCCTCGTGAAGCTGCAGACCTCAAAAGTGGCAGCCAAATCACAAGGCGCCGCCATCAGACAGCCACAGCCTTCATACCCCAGTGCACCAACTTTGAATGGGTAGGTCCTTTCGTTACTATTCATTTGTACGAGTAAGATGACTGGCTGGTCCAAGGCATCAAAGGCAGTTCCCTCATGATGGACGAGGAAGAGGTGCTAAGTCTGCCCAAGCAACAACTTATTTATCCCTCAGACGCTGCTTCAAAACTCTCTGAGGCCTTAATCCACAAGAGCACAGTGGGAGGCAGAATCACTCAACATCTGCAAGGATGTTGGAACATTACTTCAGATTCTTGGGTGCTGGAAACAGTAGCTGTAATGCTCACCTGATTCCCGTAGAGGCGCCGGTCTTGACTGGGCGTATACCGTATCTTCAAAGGTGATGTGTAACACACGGCTGGCTCTTTGGGCTGGACCTCTGTGCACTGTATGTCTGACTCGAAGGGTAAGATGTCTGCAGATAGAAAATATGGGATTAATGAACTGGGTTATTGAATGTCTCTCTCTTCTTCCCTTTCTCTTCTCCTGTAGAACCCCAAAGGTTAACGCTCTCACCTTAGGTAAGTGAACGCCGTGCTCTCCATCTGCCTCGGGGCAGGGTGCTGTAACCAGTTTCTTCACTGGATAAGGGGAGCAGGCCTCTTGACTTCAGAGGACTGCTGTCCGTCGTTTACTGCACGAACGGTAAGTTTCGAGTAATTCTAATGTCTTTAAAAGTCTTTAGTAATGATGTCTCTTGTTTTGCAGGGATCCGGCGATGGCGGATGACGGGCTGAAGTGAGTTGAAGATGGAGCCCGTGTGATGAATAGAAGCGCCTGGAAGCACGTAAGTAAGCGCTTGTTGCCTGCTTCACGATGCGCTATAACTGTCTTTTTATTTTGCAGGTACAAGTTCGGAGCGGCTGCAGGGTGCCGGAATACCCACTGGGTAAGATGTGGAAAGGAGTAATGGCACGTGAGTATTAAAGTTCCCCAATGTCTTTAAACACACCTTGTTTTGTCTTTCAGATGCGGGATGCAGCGCCGAAGGCCTCCGGAGCGTGCGAAGAGTTGGTAAGCTTTTGTCTTTCAGATGCCGGAATGCAGTGCGAAGACCTCCGGAGCGCACGAAGAGTAGGTAAGCCTTTGTCTTTCAGATGCCGGAATGCAGCGCGAGGCGTTGGTGACAGCCGATGGACCAGGTAAGTGAAGCGCTGTCACTGAAGACCGTAATGCTAACCTGTTCTTTCTTGTCTTTATAGGTGTTGCTGAAGACTGGATTCAGGATGGTAAGCCTTTTTCCTTAGGCCCAGGATCAGATGCAGAAGACACGATGAGCGTTCTGCTGCAGAGGATGCAGAATAACGCAAAGCAAGATTCATCCATCGGGTGTGGTTTAAATAGCCTCCTGTAGTGCTTAGGTGTCTCCTTCCACAGCCACGCCTAGGTAAGAAAAGAGTTCCTGCTTTCCAGAAGAGTTCCAGTGTTCTGAACCTAGGGAGTGGCTCCTGCCCCACCCAACAGGAAAATTAGTTCCAAACAGAAGAGGATCAGAGGCTCAACTGGCAGGCAAGTAAGCAGCATGGTCTGCTGCAGGTAAGTCCACCCAAGCATTATGAGCCCGGCGCTTCCAGCGCTGGGACTGGGCATATTTATGAGCCTGGTGCCACTGGCGCCAGGACTGGGTCCAAAAGGTCCCAATTGGGACTGGTTGGCACTCGGAACCTGGGTTATGGATCTGCTTCCAAGGGAGTTGGGAAAACCCTGACCTTTTGGAAGCAGAGATCATGACAGTACCCCCCCTCAAGGCTCCTCCCAAACCGGGCTTCTCCGGGGGTTTTGGCTTGTCAGGAAATGTTCGGTGAAATCTTTTGATTAGGCGAGGAGCGTGGACATATTCAGCAGGTTCCCAGGATCTCTCTTGGGGGCCGTAGCCTTTCCAGTCAATTAGGTAAAATAGTTTAGATTTGGAGATCTTGGAGTCCAGAATGCTTTTGACTTCAAACTCGAGTTCTCCATCAACTAGGATGGGTTTTGGAGATTTAGTTAGTCGGGTTTGAGGTTGCACGGGTTTTAATAGAAAGACGTGGAAGACCGGATGTATCTTCATGTGCGGAGGCAAGTCCAACTTGACCGCTACTGGGTTTACTATGGTAGTGATGGAATAGGGACCAAGGTATCTTGGGTTGAATGTGCGTGGCCCTTTTAGAGGTAGATATTTGGTGGATAACCAGACTTGATCCCCTACTTGATATTGAGGGGCTTCCTTCCGATGTTGATCTGCTCCTTTCTTGTATTGTTCTTTAGCCCTTTGAAGGTGAGAAACAGCTTCCTTAAAGGCTTGGGTGATTGTAGAATGCAGGTAGTCTACTGCTGGTGTTTCAAGATCTTGGAGGGGATCCAACTCCGAGGTTCGAGGGTGACTGCCGTATAAAAGAAAAAACGGGGTTTTCCCAGTTCCCGAATGGACAGAGTTATTGTAGGCATATTCGGCTATCCAAAGGATGTCTTTCCAAGTTTTTTCAGTTTGTTGCAGCATGCAGCGTAAATACTGTTCCAGAGTTTGATTGGTCCTCTCGGTTTGTCCGTCGGTCTGAGGGTGGTGACTGGTCGATAGTCTCACATCAATTTGAGCCGACCGACAGCAACTTCGCCAAAAATGAGAAATAAATTGACTACCTCGATCCGAAATTAGAACCGAAGGAAAACCGTGCAGTCGGACGATGTTTTTGAGAAATTCTCGGGCCAGAGTTGCTGCTGTTGGCAAGCCTTTGAGCGGAATGAAATGCGCCATCTTGGAGAATAAGTCCACGATTACTAGAATCGTATTGTATCCGGAGCATGGAGGTAGATCGGTGATGAAGTCCATAGAAAGCGTATGCCAAGGGCGAGGTGGGATGTCAATAGGGCGTAAGAGGCCTGCTGGTCTTTCCTTTTGACTCTTGTTTTGGGCGCATACTCCACAGGACATTATAAAGTCTCTGATATCTTTTTTCCAAGACGGCCACCAGAAGTAGCGCTTGATCTTTTCTGAGGTCTTGGCCATACCGGGATGTCCTTCCATTAAAGAATCGTGATAACAAGAGATTACTTTTTTCTGTAAATCTGTGCTGGGCAGGTATAATCGTTCTTGGAAATACAATAAGTTGTCCTTTACTGCAAAGTCCTTTCCCTGCAGATGCCAATTCTGTATGTCTGCTGGAGTTACAAGTTGCCTGGCTTTATCCTTAACTTCCTCTATGGATTGTGTGGCGATTACACCCAGAATTCTTTGTTCGGGAATGATTGGTACAGGTTTAGGGTTGATCAAGTGTTCTTCCACTCCCATCCGAGAAAGGGCATCAGCTTTACCGTTTTCTGTACGAGGTCGATAGGTAATTATGAAGTCAAACTCGGCAAAGAATAATGCCCAACGGAGTTGTCTAGAGGATTGGGCTTTTGCGGTTTTCAAATATTGCAGGTTTCGGTGATCCGTAATCACAGTAACGGTGTGTCGGGCCCCCAGCAGATAATGCCGCCAAGCCTTAAAGGCAGACTTGATAGCCAGAAGTTCCTTGTCAGTAATCGTGTAATTGATTTCAGGAGGCGAGAATTTGTGGGACCAAAATGCCACGGGATGCAACTGATTGGTTACCGGGTCCTTTTGTGATAGAACTGCCCCCCATGGCAAGGCTTGAAGCATCAGTTTCCACGATGTAGGGGAGTTCGGGGCGAGGGTGTTTTAAGATTGGTGCAGAGATAAATTTAGTCTTCAAATCCTGGAAAGCTTGTTCCGCCTCGGTAGACCATTCAAAACGTTTGTTTTTCTTTAACAAGGCAGTGATGGGCTGGACTATTCGAGAAAATTCGGGGATAAACCTGCGGTAAAAGTTAGCGAAGCCTAACATGCTTTGCACACCTTTTATGGAGGATGGTGATGGCCATTTGAGAACTGCATCGACCTTCTTTGAATCCATACGCACTCCGCTAGGTGCTAATATGAATCCCAAGAATTCAACTTCAGTCACGTTGAAAACACATTTTTCCAACTTAGCGAAAAGTTTGTGTTGACGCAATCTTTCGAGGACCATTTTCACGTGTTTCCGATGTTCAGATTCCGATGAAGAATAAACGAGGATGTCGTCAATGTAAACAACAACACACACATCTATGAGCTCTCTGAGGACATCGTTCATAAAATATTGAAAGGCGGCCGGGGCATTGCAAAGTCCGAAGGGCATGACCTGATATTCAAATAGCCCATATTTGGTGCGGAAGGCCGTCTTCCATTCATCGCCCTCTTTTACTCGTACCAAGTGGTAGGCTCCTCTAAGATCCAGCTTTGTATATATGCATGCTTTTCTGACTTGGTCCAGGAGTTCAGGGATCAAAGGTAACGGATATCTATTCTTGACGGTGATCTGGTTCAGGGAGCGATAATCTATACAAGTTCTAAGGTCTCCTTCCTTTTTTGGAACAAAGAACAAAGCTGAAGAAGCAGGGGACTTGGAAGGACGAATAAACCCATTTGCCAGGTATTGATCCAGGTATTGTCGAAGGTGAAGGTTCTCAGGCTCGGTGAGGGCATAAATTCTACTACAAGGAGGAGTGGATCCAGGTATCAGGTCTATCTGGCAGTCATAAGACCTATGAGGAGGTAGAGAGTTAGCCTGATCCTTCCGGAAAACATCTTGGTATTCTAGGTATTCGGGAGGTAACTGGGGAGTCTCTGAAGAAATTGCTGCCAGTGCAACACCAGGTGGAGGGTGACAAGTAGAGACACATTCTGGAAACTGGACCGTTCTTGCTCGCCAATCGATCAGAGGATTGTGTTTCTCTAACCAAGGTATTCCTAGAATAATCTGAAACTGAGGAGCCTTGATCACATCGAACACGATCTTCTCATGGTGTCCATCTTGACTTACTAGCGTCACTTCTTGAGTGGTATGCGTTACTGGTCCGGAGGCTATCTCCGTTCCATCCACCGTAGTAATGACGTCCTTTACAGCCTTGGGACAAAGAGTTAGATTCATCCTCAAAACCATTTCATGATCCACATAATTGCCGATGGCACCGCTGTCGACGTAAGCTTCAATTACATGTAATCGATCCGGATTATCAGGGCTAATGAGGACCATAGGTATCACGAAATGCGAGGTCACGGAACTGGTTTTCACGCTCGGCAAGAGGACCTCTATTCTTGTCGGGCGAGGTCGTTTCCCTGCTCAGAGTTTGTAACTTTGGTAACTGCAGCTCCTACTGCCTTCTTGGCAGGTTTCACCGGACAGTCTCGAAGAAAGTGCCCTGAGTTTCCGCAATAGAGGCATAATTGCAACTGTTTTCTCCTTTCCCGCTCCTTTTGTGTTAGAGGACCTTTCAGGCCCCCTATTTGCATGGGTTCCCCGGAGTCTACTCCTTTGGAAGGAGTTGGCGGTTTGGAAAATACTCGAGCATCAAACTTGGAACGATCGGCCTTCCTGTTCTGCAGTCTGTGATCTATTTGAACGACTAAGTCTATATAGTCCGAACAATCTTGTGGGGGATTCACTATTTGGGCTAACACATCTTTGAGCTCTCCACGTAGACCTCTATAAAACAGCGTAATCCTTTTATCCTCAGGCCATTGAGTTTCCACTATCAGTCTGTTGAAAGACGCAATATAAGCCAAAAGGTCTTGATTACCTTGTTGCAACGAAAGAAGCTCATTGTCCAAGGCCTTCCCCTGTGAATGTCTTGCGAACAGTTTTTCCATACTGAGCTGAAAAGCTTGAAAATCATGGAGGACCGGATCATCTTGATTTACTAGAGGGATCGACCAGTCTGCCGCATTGCCACTAAGGTACGAAAGCACGAAAGCTACTTTAGCTTGATCAGTTGGAAAGGCTGCTGGCCGGCATAAGAAATGCAACCGGCACTGATTGATAAATACTGTAAACCTCTTTGGGTCACCAGAAAATCGTTCGGGCGGAGTCAGAGGTACATTCCCAGGTAGGTTGATCTGCACTGGATTCATAGAGGATGTAGAAGGAAAATTTCCCCCAGATGCGGGTAACGGGGTCTGTCCGGCTTGTGACTGTAGCAATTGTCTAGCGAGATCATCTGTTCGCTCCTTGGAAATAATCAGTTCCCTTCTTAGAGCGTTCATTTCCTGACGGGCTGCATGCACTTCTGCCCTTAGTTCCCCAAGTAACTGGGCTAGCTGGTCGGTATCCGAGGTTTCCATAGCGCCTGGACGGGAGTTTTGCGGTAGGCTTTGCGTTCTGTAACGCTCACCTGATTCCCGTAGAGGCGCCGGTCTTGACTGGGCGTATACCTTATCTTCAAAGGTGATGTGTAACACACGGCTGGCTCTTTGGGCTGGACCTCTGTGCACTGTATGTCTGACTCGAAGGGTAAGATGTCTGCAGATAGAAAATATGGGATTAATGAACTGGGTTATTGAATGTCTCTCTCTTCTTCCCTTTCTCTTCTCCTGTAGAACCCCAAAGGTTAACGCTCTCACCTTAGGTAAGTGAACGCTGTGCTCTCCATCTGCCTCGGGGCAGGGTGCTGTAACCAGTTTCTTCACTGGATAAGGGGAGCAGGCCTCTTGACTTCAGAGGACTGCTGTCCGTCGTTTACTGCACGAACGGTAAGTTTCGAGTAATTCTAATGTCTTTAAAAGTCTTTAGTAATGATGTCTCTTGTTTTGCAGGGTTCCGGCGATGGCGGATGACGGGCTGAAGTGAGTTGAAGATGGAGCCCGTGTGATGAATAGAAGCGCCTGGAAGCACGTAAGTAAGCGCTTGTTGCCTGCTTCACGATGCGCTCTAACTGTCTTTTTATTTTGCAGGTACAAGTTCGGAGCGGCTGAAGGGTGCCGGAATACCCACTGGGTAAGATGTGGAAAGGAGTAATGGCACGTGAGTATTAAAGTTCCCCAATGTCTTTAAACGCACCTTGTTTTGTCTTTCAGATGCGGGATGAAGCGCCGAAGGCCTCCGGAGCGTGCAAAGAGTTGGTAAGCTTTTGTCTTTCAGATGCCGGAATGCAGTGCGAAGACCTCCGGAGCGCACGAAGAGTAGGTAAGCCTTTGTCTTTCAGATGCCGGAATGCAGCGCGAGGCGTTGGTGACAGCCGATGGACCAGGTAAGTGAAGCGCTGTCACTGAAGACCGTAATGCTAACCTGTTCTTTCTTGTCTTTATAGGTGTTGCTGAAGACTGGATTCAGGATGGTAAGCCTTTTTCCTTAGGCCCAGGATCAGATGCAGAAGACACGATGAGCGTTCTGCTGCAGAGGATGCAGAATAACGCAAAGCAAGATTCATCCATCGGGTGTGGTTTAAATAGCCTCCTGTAGTGCTTAGGTGTCTCCTTCCACAGCCACGCCTAGGTAAGAAAAGAGTTCCTGCTTGCCAGAAGAGTTCCAGTGTTCTGAACCTAGGGAGTGGCTCCTGCCCCACCCAACAGGAAAATTAGTTCCAAACAGAAGAGGATCAGAGGCTCAACTGGCAGGCAGTAAGCAGCATGGTCTGCTGCAGGTAAGTCCACCCAAGCATTATGAGCCCGGCGCTTCCAGCGCTGGGACTGGGCATATTTATGAGCCTGGTGCCACTGGCGCCAGGACTGGGTCCAAAAGGTCCCAATTGGGACTGGTTGGCACTCGGAACCTGGGTTATGGATCTGCTTCCAAGGGAGTTGGGAAAACCCTGACCTTTTGGAAGCAGAGATCATGACAGTAACCCAGGGTTACTGCCTCCCCTTTTTAAGAAGACCTTTGGGGTCATCCACCGGGGAGCCACTCTTACAAATTCCGGATCAGTTCCTCTTGCAGGAATTTCTGAGTCTGCTGAAGAAAGGTGCTATAGAACCAGTGCCTGTGACGGAGAGGAACAATGGGTGGTACTCCCCTTACTTTTTGATTCCCAAGAAGGACGGAGGATTGAGACCAATTTTAGACTTGCTATACTTGAACAAGTTCCTCAGGAAGGACACGTTCAAAAGGGTTACCCTTTCTCAGATCCTTCAGGCCCTCCAGATTCAGGATTGGATGGTCTCATTGGAAATTCAGCATGCTTACTTTCTTGTGCTAAACTAATTGCAAGCACAGAAGGTACCTGAGGTTCACTGTTGTCGGTTCTCACTATCATTTTTGGGTTCTCCCATTCGGGCTGACCTCTGCCACCAGGGTTTTCATCAAGTTGATAGCAGTGGTGACAGGGAGTCTCAGGAGAAGGTGGATTTATGTCTACCCCTACCTGGATGATTGGCTGATCAGGGCTTGTTCCCCTGAAAAGGCCCTCAAACATCTCAGCACAACCTTCCATTCTCTCCACAGACTGGGCTTCTCCCCCAATTTCAAGAAGTCCCACATGATACCATCCTAAAGGCTCCAGTTCACCGGAGCAGTCCTGGATTTGTCCCCGGGGAAAGTCTTGCCACCCGAGGTGAGAGCTCAACACATTATGTAGATGGATACCAAATTCCAGAGTGCCCAGCGTCTTCCGGCCTTCGACTTTTTGAGGTTGCTCGTCCTCATGGCATAGTCTGAGGATAAGATACCTCCAGAGGGCCCTCAGAACCCAGTGGTCTCAGTTCTCAGGCAGGATGTCAGTTCTGCTTCAGGTTCCGAACAGGCTCGCACAGGATCTTCTGTGCTGGACCTGCGAGGACAACATTCTGAAGGGAGAACACTTATTGCCAGCCATGGCCAGAGAGAATGGTAGTTACGGATGCCTCACTCACAGGGTGGTGAGCCCATGCCAACAATCTGTCAGTGGTCGTTGGTCTCCATCGGAGTCCAAACTACACACTACCTTTTGGTGCTGAGGGCCATCGGACTAGCGCTGAAGGCCTTTCTGCCTTCTGTACGAGGAAATAATTTTCTGATAATGACAGACAACACAGTAGCCATGTACTATCTCAACAAGAGAACAGTTGTAGGGTACCACTGTGTAGAGAGGAAATGCAGCGCTGGTTCTGGGCAATGCAAGAAGGAATCTTCAGCAGTTCACATATCCGGAGAGGAGAACACAGCGGCCGGTGCTCTGGGCAGATAGAGCACAGTCTCCCATGAGTGGGAACTAGCTCAGGAAGTCTTTCAAGAGATCTTCACTCTTTGGGACACCCCTCAAGTAGATCTGTTTGTGACCAGTGTCAACCAGAAGTGCGAGCTGTTCTGTGCCAGGGAATTTTCCCTAGGATCTCTAGGGGACGCATTTGTAGTGGAATGGGAATTTCCAATTTTATACGCATTTCTCCAGTCGCCGTCATGCCTCAAGTAATCAGGAGGTTGATAAAGTTCAGGAAATCCATGATCCGAATTGCTCCGGATTGGGCCAGGAGGATGTGGTACCTGGACCTTCTGGACATGTCCATCTGCCCTCCAATTGATATTCCACAAAGAGAGGCTCTTCTCTCGTGAGAGGGGGGTCGAGTTCTCCATTCAGAGGTCAAGATACTCAACCTTCATGCATGGTTTCTAAGAGGTTGAGATATAAGTTTTGGGACCTCCTGGAAGACGTAATGGAGATTTTGCTTTCAGTCATAAAGCCAGCAATGAAATTTCTGTATCGCTGCCACTGGAACAAGTTCTGCGGCTGGTGAATGTGGATCCTTTTCAGTGTGATACACCTATGGTGTTGTCCTTCCTATTTAACTTTTTTTTTTTATTGTGTTACAGCTGAAAAGTCAGTTTTTCAAAAATGCAAAATCAGTAAAATATATCCATGGGATTATAAACAAATTCCAAATATACATCAATTATCTTTACATAGTTATCTATCAAACAAACTATCCTTAAAAAAAGGAAAGAAAAAAAATAGCACATTTTTTATATTTACAGTATTCACTTTCAATTAACCCAGACAGCTTCAGGACCAGTATTACGTTTAAAGTCAAAGATGTTTCATGGCCTGCTATTAGCCGATCCCAAAACATTGCCGAGGACAATCGCCTGTCAGACTCAATAAAGTGACGACAGTACCTTAATCTTACATCCAGAGTGCTCCCACATTCCATGAATATGTTTTTGAAGGACTGCCTGCTCGGGTCCTCACAACCGGGACACAGTATCTCCACTTCCTTGGCCCTCCCCCACCTGGACAGCACCTCCCCAGTGTGAACCAGATTCAGACGAAATCTTAAAATGTTTTGTCTTATTTTCCATTCTGGAAACGTTCTCACGTATTTCGGGAGAAAACCACTTTTTTGTCATATGGGGAAAGTGAGGCTGCTGTTGAGGACTCTCACTAATGGTCTATCGTGTGATTTCAGTCCCTACGCATTAATACTTGTTTAGCTTTCATAGGATTGGCTATAAGTGTATCGCTTTCACAATCAACCAATGCTCTAACTACCAAGTTCTGTAAATTGAGCAAAACCGCCGAACAAGATCGTTCTAAGTGACCCCGTAGGTTTTCATAGAGAGAGTTAGGCTGTGGGATCGTGATATTGTGATATAACGATAACAGCTTCTATTCCTCCTGTGATTTCAGTGACCTAAGGCCCAGCTCATACCTAAGGCTGGCCATGGAGAGGCTCTGGGGAAGACCAAAAACCTTCTTCCAGGTTCCTCCCTCTAATCTCTGCCAGTCCAATTCACAGGCCAAAGGTTTCGCTTTTAACCCATAGATAATTTTCGGGATCACTTTGGCTGCATAAAACTTAATCACAGGCAAAATGGAAAACCTACAGTATTTTCCCAATATTGTTTTCATTTGCGATGTTGATTGGGAACATTTTTCTGTAAAGTCTTGTTTGTTTTGACCCATTTTAGGGGCAGCATAGAGTGTAACACCTAAATAAACCACTTCCTCTACCATCGGAATGGTTTGGGCGCCCGATGTCCAAACAAATGGATGACCTTGTTTGCCATATCTCATGAAGGCTATGATTTTGGACTTTGCTGGATTGATGGATAGTTCCATTCACTTTTATCTAACATTCTAGTGAGTTTAATAAACACAGCGGGCCCACTTCTGTATTATCTAGGAGGACAATATCATCCGCGTATGCCAGCCATTTGATTGAATTACTGCCAAGTTTAGGACTCGCCAGGGCTGCGGATTTAATCTCCCTCCCCATATCCGCCAAATAAAGGTTAAGTAGGAAGGAGGCCACCATGCAACCCTACCTAACCCCGCTCTCCACTTGTACATAATCTGCGAATGAGCCCCCAGCGTCTAATCTTATTCTCACTGTATTATCCTCATGTAATGTGGCCAACATGGACAGGACTGATTTGGATATTCCCCAGCTTTACAATTTATGCCACCAGCGGTCCCTATTAACCAGAACTAAAGTGCTGGACAAATCTATCCATGCACCATACAGTGCGGGACTCCCTTTCAAACCAGATTTATCACTTAGGGTAGCCAGAATGATGCCATTTAACGATGTTGAAAGGGCGTTGCAGAATCCAGTTTGCTGTTTTTGTAAGATGTTACTTCGCTGACCCAATTTTCTAGCTCCCTCAACAAAAGGCTTGCATTCGACATCCAGGGGGGGTGATCGGTCAAAAGTTTGTTGGAACCATTCGAGCCCACCTCTTAAAAATTTAAATAATTATCAACGTCTTCCAAGAAACCGGATAAACTCTACTCTCCAAGATTTCTCTAAACAGCTTTGTAAGCATCCCCAACAAAAGGCTAATGTTGCCCTTTAACACCTGGTAGGTCAGACCGTTTGGATCAGCCGCTCGAAAAGGATGTCTTTTTTTATGAATTCGGCACCGTCACTCTCTGACGAAGTCCAGAGTCCATGGAATATCAGGGATCTTGAAAGTACATTCACAAGTTGTTTTTTTTTATATTGGCTGCATAGATGGTTTATCCAGTCAATTTCTGGCACTAAATATATTTGGCCATGTGTTTGTAAATTGTATGTGCATTCAGCAGTGCCCAAAAATTACGAGAAGTATTATCACATAAGACCTCGAGCATTTACTCTCCATCTTTTTGTAGGCGCTGCATCCGTTGTTGCATCGACCAATTTGTATAGCTTCTACTGATAGTTTTAGCTTTTTTATAAAATTCCTCACTATCCTGAATTACGGTTCTCAAGGACCTTAGAGCATTTCTCTTTTTTTAGCCCAGGTCTCTTCATCAAATGTATGTTGTTACAATATCTGTTTAGATTGACTTGATGTTAAAGGATGGTCTACAGACCACAGAATATCCTGAAAAAAAGTGGATCACATCTTTGCTTCAATTCCAAGGCTGGCATGCCCTGACAAACCCTTTCCAGTTCATCATTAAGATAAATACCGTCTTTCCTGTATTTCACTGGTCTATTTTTACCGTTATTAATGGTTAAAGACTGGTGCAGATAGTCCGTTTTTTGTGTGAATTTTCAGGACATTTCTGCTTCTAATCGTCTGTGGTCACTTGATCCCCATCTTTGATCTCAAAATATTTACACATCTCAAGTGTTTAGTGGGATAACAAGATGTAGTCTATGGTGGATGTGGAGTTCCAACGTCTCCATGTAACTGCGGGTGGGACGTCCCCTTCTATGCAACCATTTGCCATCTTCATATTCCATTTGGCAAAGAATGCTAGCCACCTTTTACCCGTAGGGGTGACCCTTTTCATTTTTTGCCTGTCACCTATAGCCATTATAGCGATGCATTGTGTGTTAAGATCACCTGCTGCAAGTATTGGGGTCCCCCGATAATCCAGGTTCACCCTAGTAAGAAAATCAGACAAAGATTCCAGGTAGGTTGTGAGATTTGTACAGGCGGGGTTCCAATAAAGGTTTACTGCAATTTTTTTTATGCCCTCATCAGATGTTAGGGATAACCTAGCCGCCAGGATTCCCTCCTGGCTATTAGCTATAGATTCAGATTCCACTATTATAGCGGTCCTGCAAGCTATACACAGACCTCCTGAAGGCCTGCTTGTAAAGACTGGTAGGGGGTGTCTGTACTTCCGCTCTCTATATGGTAGAGGAGAGGCACAGAGGACCCCAGCCAAGATTCTCTATTATTGGTACGTGGTCGAGCAATCAAGGCCTAGCTTCTCAGGAGGTGATGCAGGCTGGTTCTTAAGTACAGTGTAGTCCCCGAACCCCCACAAAGGAATGTCCACACACTGTATTACTGAAAACACAGTCTTTATATAATTAATATTCAAGGGTATGTACACGATCACAATAACGCACTTTGTACTCAGAAGTCAATAATGATAAATATATACAATTCTAAAGTGTACCACCAATGTTATCAAATCTCATTAAAGTGCATCAACTGTACGGTTAAAATGTCACACAGATTAATAACGAGGAGACCAGCAATAGAGATAGGCAGGAACGTAAGATGGTTGAAACAATAGGCAGAATGCTGACCCCTACCAATAGGCACAGTTCTGTGTGGAGATCCCCCCACCTGGGCAACCTGTAAATAAAGATATATATATCACAAGCCCAGTCCATATAATGTTCGATAGTCTTACTTCTTCCTATTAAGGTTTTACCCACCCAATGTACCTGGTGGAGTAGTGTTCTCTGACGATGCACCGACCGATCCTTCTTGAGTGCCTCCCTTTCAAGCGGGAGCCACAGATCGTCGAGAGGTGTCGGGGAACTTGGCGTTTGGTGTCGGGGAATCGACGGCCCTTCTTGAGTGCCCTCCCTTTAAGGCGGGAGTCACGGGTCGTCGAACGTCCGACGGTGAACAGGTTGAACTACGGCAGGGAAGTGACAGCTTTGTTCCTAGCGGTGCTCGTCGACGACAGAGTGTGGGCGTCCTGCAAGGAAGAGGCGTGCGGGGCACCTCGGTGACGATAGTTCTGGACCGCAAAGAGATGATGAAGAACTGAGGCCCAGCAAGGGTGTCGAGTCGTCGGCGTCTCTGTGGTCTTTAGGTGGCGGGAAACCCACCGGTGGATGCTCCTCGGCGCGTCGACAGTCGGGCCTTCTCCAGCGGGAGACAAGTGGGTGGCGATGCAGACGAGAGCGTCCGATGATCAATTGAAGTTCTTAGGCAAACGGGAGCACGGCGGCTCCGGTCGGCGACGGCGGTCGTCGACAGTGGCGGACAACAGTCCGAGTGCTTCTCCTTGGAGTTCCGCAGCAGTCCCCGTAACAGGTCGGCAGCCTGTCGAAGGTCTGTCTACCAGGGAGCGTTGGCAAAGATCAGCTGTGCACGATGGTCCCTCATAGCTCGGGAAGAGGGCGCCTTACCAGGTCCTCTCTGGGTCAGTCCTTGGAAACACAGCAGCCTTCAGATTATGAAGGAGAGCAACAGCACTCCTTCTCGTCCAGTGGGGCTTCAAGATCAAGCGTCAGTTATTCCAGTTACTCGTCGTAGTGGACTTCAGCTTCTGAACACGATTCCTAGCAGTGAGAGGTCCCCAGATATACTGTTGATCTCCCATTCATTCCGCTGGGTCACATTCAAGCATCCAATCATGACTAAGGGCATTCATGCAAGCAGGCAGCCAATCAGGCACACGAGGTATTCAAGCCATTCACTTCTCTCCAGACACTCACAACAAGTTATGTGTATTGGGACAAGTACCGAGCCATTCAACACTCCAAGCTGCATTCATACCGGTTTCGGGCAGGGTTGTCTCAGTCATTGTGTCAACCACCAGATACTAGACACCCACAACACAGAATGCTTGCTTGCTGCAACCTAAGCTACATTGCAGAACGTCAGTGGAAGAGACACGGCCACAGAGTGAGAGGATGCACACGCACACACTCTGAGGGGTAAGCGTCAGACTCACATTCAAAGGAATGTATAGAAACGCAGGAGACTTGTATAATAACGGATATAGTATTGTTAAGGTTTCGTCATTTTTTTACAGAAGCTTGTAACATTGAAAACACAGAGATATCCACCCCACAATGGTGTAAGACACCACAGGATATCACGAAGGTAATTTTAGTGCATCCTAGGCATGCACAACACTACAGAGGTGTTAGTATATTTGTATAACTGTTCATTAACATTGATCTAACGAAGATGCCATGTTGTTGTTTTCTCCTCATAACCTTATCCTTCTGTTTAATGGGAATTACCTTCATTGGGTATGTACATTTTAATTTACTTATTATATGTTCACTAATGTTCTTCAAAATGGTGGACTATGACATTTGATACACATTGTTTGATATATTGCCTAAATGTTCGTTCTTTCTGGAACCAAATTTGATTTATGATTTCCTCTATACGTGATGTACTCTTTTGTTGCCATTCTGATTTGTTTATTTAGTGCGTGAAGTGATTTTGGCTGATAAATGATCAGTAAAACGTAAAAGTGTTGTTAACGCCCTGAAGAAGGAGATTCGCTCCGAAATGCATTGGCATTAAAGACAACCACACAAACATTGAACAAACCAGCTTCCTATTTGTTGAATACCTGGCAGTTTTTTGGAACTATTCACTCAAATACTAGTCCAAAGACTAGGTCTGAGAATCTTTTCTAATTTATCTTTGAACATCAACCCTCAGGTACAAATAAACCAACAGTTGGATGAAACTCTGTATAAAGTGTTATATTAAAAAATAACTAATAACTAATAAGAAGCTCAGTGAGAGCTCACGTCAAGAGCGCCAGACTTAGCTGGATGTGCTCATCCATCTTCTTTTATATGGTGTAACCACCAGATACTAGACACCCACAACACAGAATGCATATTCGTCACACACTCTATTCACCCAGGTCCCACCCACAGGAGGTACCCACAACATACATCACCGGGAAGGCTCCAGTTAGTCTGGCCGGGCCTTCACAACAACACCATATATGGCCTCTCCACCCAAGCCAGTCAGGGGGAAGGGACAGAGTCAGGGCTTACCAGGACTTTGGGAAAACAAGGTAATGGGTAATAGAAAGCAAGAGGCCACAGGGGCCATCTTGTTTTCCATCAGGAATCAACTGATCCCAATGGCAGGGATCAACCCTCAGGTACAAATAAACCAACAGTTTGATGAAACTCTGTATAAAGTATTATATTAGTGTTAAATAAATAAAGAATAATTCTTCCAAAGGAACATGAGTAACTTGTACCCCAAAATTGGCAGGGTACCCCAAAATGGAGGATACTCCGCGCACCTGTCCATTTCAGCATGGAGCTGCCACCAGCCCATACCCTGCTCTGTGGGCCACCCACAGGTGCCCAAAAAACATACACTAGGGGCACAGGGTTGTACCCCCACCCATGGGTGCCATAAGGGTATCCCACAGGTCCGTTCACCAAACCAAAAGAGAGAGAGAGAGCTGCACCGCCAGGAGTCCCACTTGAACTCCTGTGCGGAAAACACAACAGAACACACAATAAAAAGCAGTAAAGGACAAGGATACGGAGGCCCTGTCCCTCCGATGCATTTCCAGCATCACACTGCTCCTCCCACGAAAAGAGTCTTGTTGATGTAATATTTTAAACCCTTCTATCTAAAAAGGATTGAATAGCCATGTCTCCTGGAAGAAAACCAAATTGTTCTTCCCGAAGATTACTTCCTTCATTATTAGTGTTTTGAAGGAACTAGAATCCTGCATGTTCCAACTCACAAATCACCACTTCCTCCAACTAAAGGGAATCCTTTCCTACTCCTGGTTTCTGCAACACCCTAGTTAGGATTTCAGGGATCATTGACCATGCTTGCATTTCACCTTGGTTTATCAGACCCTCATTAGCTATCTCAGGAGTTCCTATATTATTGGATGGCATATTGGGCTGTTTCTTAAGAAGCCCCCCTGTCCCAGCTCACATGTTTTTTCTATCAAGGCTGGGTTGTAAAGGCCTTCAGGCCATTCATTAGAAGTGATTTAGAAGATTCTAAAATTGCCCTTGCCCCCACCTTAGATTTGAAACCCACCTCCGCCATCTGAACGGTATCAGCACATGGACATTTTACAAACTCTATTTCCTCTGATGAAAATAGGTAGAGATCTGGCACCTTTTTCAGATATGCCAATATTGTCCCTCGTTTCAAAGATGTATAGTTCAAATTTTGCTTTGTACACTTTAGCCACAGTTTTGGTGAGTGATTTCTTCTGTATTTAGTATTGGCTCCTGGTTTATCGCTAAATCCTCTGTCATTCTCTTTCCCAGGTGTTCCTTGCCAGTCTCAGTTCCATCCCTTAATTTTACCTGACTGGTTGGTGGGGTTATCTCTGACTTGTTGGATCCGCTTCCTACTTGACTCACCAGACCCAGAGTCTCCGTTGATATCGCTTTATCCTTCCCTGTGCACTCCTCACAGGATCTTGACTTTCCCAGAAGGAAAATTGGGGCTAATTTCAGTTCTTGAGAGTATTATTATTTTGTCACTACACCCTTCATTCCTGTTAGGTTCTGTTTTCCCCTCGGGATGAAAATGGGGGCCCATTTAATTGGATTTTCCGTCAACTGTGGCTCCAAAATGTCATTCTGTGAATGTGCCTTTCTGTTCCCCATTAGTGTCTTGACTTCAATTGGGGTATCCATAACACATTTCTTATTTTCCAATATCTTGTCTGTCTGGATACCAATGGTCACCCTGGTCTCTTGTAGTTCAGGATTCCTATCTGTCTTTGATTTCTTCATTAATCGTTTATGCTTACTTTTTGCCCCCACAATAGGTTTCTCCTGGTTGTTTACTTCAGACTGACTAGACGTAGCTTGTTGATTTTCCAGTAGGCTTAAATCTGCATTCCTTGGGTCACTTAATGCTGTAATAAAGCTGGTTGTACCTGGATTCTTAATTTTTTGGGTTTCCTTGTTCCTCAATTTTTTTCCTTCTCGTTCTGCTGGGGGTATTGATTCCAAACTTCCCTTTTTCTGTTTCTTACATTTTGCCTTCCTTCTTCCTCGATAGTTCTGGTTTATACTTTCCAAACAGGTGTCTTCATTCGACTTTCCTTCTTGTGGGTCTTTATGGAGTATGTTGATACTGTAGCACCCTGTGTCACTAAAACCAGACGATCTGATAAAAAATCCTCCTTTTGGTTTAATGAGGAACTAGTATCACTTACGCGAATCAAACATTCGTTTGAACATCTCTAAAACAAATCCCACACAACCGAGGCCGCTGAAGCCTTCCACACTGTAAACAAAATTTACAAAGCATCCATCATTGCACACAAAGCAAATGCGCTCAATACTAGGATCAGCAATGCATCCTCAGACTCAAAAGAATTGTTCTCCATCCTTAAAGAGTTGGAAAACCCCATCTCGATCATTAACCCTATTCAACCGAGCAAAGAATGGTGCACCACCATTCAGGATGCTCTCGCTGCCAAAATCAAACTACTACAAAATATAATTATCACTGAAAGAAAAGTACTAGCTGAAAAACATACCATTCCCGACGCAACCACTAGACCTATAGTATACAACATTCCAGCATTCCATTTCTCCTTAGTTACTCAAGAAGTTGTGCTCAACGCCATAACTAAATTGAAAGCCTCTAATTGCAAAGAGGATAACTTCCCAGCGCATCCAGTCAAACTATGTGTCTCCACCTTTACCCCTGTTATCACTAACTTTGTTAATGCCTCCTTCAGTTCTAACTTGGTCCCAGCCAGTATCAAAGAAGCTTAGGTCATGCCATTATTAAAAAAAGCCTAAGTTAGACTCTCTAATTCCGAACAATTACCGGCCCATAACTACGGTCCCTTTCCTTCTTAAAATTATCGACAAAATAGCATATAATCAAATCCAAACCCATATTGAACAGAACAAACTCTTAGGAGCCAGACAACCTGAGTTCAGGCCCAACCACAGCACTGAAACTGCTCTTACCGACCTGAAAATCCAAATAGACACTATCAGAGACTCAGGAAAAATGGCTATACTGCTGCTGCTGCTGGACTTATCAGCAGCGTTTGACCTTGTAGACCATGACAAACTTTGCGACACACTAGCAAAAGACTTTAGCTTCTCCAACAATGCCACACTCTGGATTAAATCATTATTAGCGGAACGTACGTCCAGAGTCGCCATCGGCAAAAATGTGGCTGATCTCATAGCTGTCCCCATCGGAAGTCCCCCACGGATCATGCCTTTCCCCCACCCTCTAACATGCCTATACAAAACTCCTATTCTCAGCACTAGACAATATGGGTGTCATCTACACAAACTTTGCAGATGACACCCAGTTCCTTATCCCCATCACCGGGGACTATGCCCAAGATATCCAGACCATTAACAAAGTCTACGCCATCATTCAAAATTGGAAGGCAATGAACAGCCTCTGTCTTAACGATGAGAAGACTGAGGTTCTTATGGTAGGCTCACAATCCAGAATAGGCACACTCCACCCAGACTACACACATTTCAACATTGACGGTACGTTGATCCCAGTACTCAAGCATGTCAAAACTCTGGGGGTATATCTAGATGCTAATCTCACCATGAGCAAACATATCTCAGCCCTCTCATCCTCCACAGCATACACGGCCAAACTCATTGCTCTTAGCCGCCAATTCCTTACACCTTCCAACTGTATTACGTTGGCCAGAGCTCTGATCTTAACCAAGCTCAACTATTGCAATGTCCTTCTACTAGGAACCTCCAACACCAATATCAGTAAATTACAACTACTGCAGAATAAAGCCCTCAGAGCTGCATTAGGTATAAAGAAATCAGATCACATCTCACACATTAGGCGAGAAAACCACTGTCTGCCTATTAAAGCTAGAATCATCTTCAAAAATGTATGTGTTGTACACAAATGTCTCACAAATAAAGCCCCCAGCTACCTCAACAATGTTATAAAGAAAAAAACAATCAGTAGGACACTCAGATCAAACAACAAGGCACTGTTAGAAATCCTGTGTCATAAATGCACAAGAGCAGGAGGAAGTAGCTTTAGAGTCCTCGCCCCAACCATTTGGAACTCCCTACTACTCAGCATTAAAAATGAGGAAACTATTTCAGGTTTCCAAAAAGCGCTGAAAACTTGGTTGTTCAACCAATATTGATATCTCCTGCTATCCTGCCATGGCCTAACTAACAATGGCATTGGCTGAATGTTTGAATGTGTATGTCTTCCTTTGTATTCATTATGTATATTGTAAGAGGATTCAATTCAACACTACAGCTAAGTCAATGCCTAGTCTGGGATACTGAATGGAAACCCTTATGGATATATCTTTATGTCCAGTTCATGGGTTCTGGATGACTACCCCTATATAACACCCCTCTCTTGGAATCCTCCTGACCCCACTGAGCCAAGAAGTAGTTCTGTTTTGCAAGTTTAAAAGGTTTATTTGATAATTTAAACAATAGATATATATATCACACTTTATAATAAATTAATAATTGGATATCACACTTAATCTGATCAGTAATCAATAATGTATAGTCTGGCACTAGCCCACTTGTGAATGGGAACAGAAGAATAAGGTGGTAGAGAATGCTTTATATAAGTTCAGATGGATGTAATGTTGAATGAAATGCAATACAGAAAATACTCAATATGATTTCAACAAAACAATGTAATCACTTTTCTCTGGCAATCCCCTCCCCCCTTTATGCAATGCAAGGAAATGGAAGGAAAGCACACAGTTCTCAGAAATGCAATCAAATGTAATTCAGTTCACCCCAGCAAGCTTAGACTACAGAAGTTGGAAACACAGGCCCAAAATGCTTTTATATGTGCTGGCAATGAAGTGAAAAATATGCTAAAATGATTTTAATTCCCCCTAGAGGTTCAGGTTGAGGATTAGTTGGTTTAAATTAGTTCAGGCTTACTTTAGCAATATTCTAGGAATGATTGGCAGGTTGCAAACGACTTTCTAACAGTTCTAGCAAGAAGCTGCTGTTTTCACACGTGGAGGAATTTTCAAATCGCGGTAAAATTCGCGCGTGCGTTTTTTGCGATTACAGAGGAACTAAAAGGACTAACACTATCGTTTTGGGGTCCTAGGACAGCCTAGGATCTCAGCTTCCAGATGGAAGTTACTGCAAGTCTCTAAGACAAACGGTCACGGAGATATGAGCGATAAGGTAAAGGTCGTTTTTCAGATTTCAAATTTTAAAGTTCAAAAAGACAAGTGACAGCTAGCAACTAGAAAATGACAGGTGACAGTTAGGAGGCAGTTCTACTTAGATTAAAATAGATTGAATTATATTATTTTAACTAAGAGATTGGTTCTACACAGTTTTGCTATGTACTCACAATATATTTTTGAAATAAATGGGCCTCGCCACGGATCTGGTCAGGTTTTAGACTGGACTCTGGTCTGGTCTCGGCACTTCACAGTGATCTGGGTCAGCTCTGCTCTGCTGACAGTGGTCTGGTCTGGGTCTCTCTGCTCTGCCTCTGGTTCTGGATATTGATAGATTTGAAGTCTGGATCTTTCTGCACAGCTTTCTCTAGAGGTTGATGGAGGTAAAGTATGGATTTTCCCGGCAGAGCGTCCCGCAGCAAATGGATTTGAAGGTCCCTATCTGTCCTGACTGTCTGCTTTTATGTGTTTTGAAAATGGGTGTGTGTGCAGCATCACTAGGCTCTACCCCTCTCCACTTTTCATTGGCCACTTCATCCCCTTCCCCTTGATTGGGGGAATGAAATGAAGTGTCATCATGATGAGGTCTGTTTATGATACAGAGAACCCACCCCTGTCAACTTTACACACAATCTATATTTGCTCAAAAAGACACATTTGCACAGGTACACATTTGTTTAAAATTACATGAACCCCTCACATATCACAGGAGGTATACCCTGTCCAAATCTGCTCTTCCTGAGAGCTTGCATTCAGAAATGGCAATATTTTGCACTTTTTAACTGGTTTGCAATACCGGACATTAACCCAAATTTACACACATGTGCGCAAGGAGTATGGACATTAATTGATGAAGTGTCAGATTTTTAACATGCATACATTTTGAGTAATACCCTCTTAACTGCTAGCTTGCCCCCAGATCATGCCACCGGTTCTAAAAACCTCTTAAAATGTGGGCAGAAAAATCACAAGAATTATGGTATCATTTAAATAATTTTCACAAGTCCGCTCTATGAATGATTCATCTTTTTCTAAAACCATATTCTGGCTACAGGGGTGTGTCTTTTCAGGTCACATGGTACAGAAACCAGTCTTTCCACTTTCTTCAAGCTCAGCCTCTGTCTCCAGTTTCTCCCCCTCCCAGTTTCTGCCAAGAGGAAGTCATTTTTATTGCCCCTGCAATAAACCATCCGCCTGGGCCCTGGAAGGCCCATTGTTCAAGAGGAAGCCATTTATGGCCCCCATAATAAAACATTTGCCTGAGTCAGGACAGGGCTTTGTTCAATTTCCTGCAGAGCCCAGGTAATTCAATCAGCGAAGTGTCATATCCCTTTTGGGTGGGAGCAGCAAAAGGGCAGCTAGGCCTGGGAACACAGCTGTTGTGCAAGTCTCATCTCCTGTCTGGGGTAGCTGGTGGGCAGAATTCAGTTCCTTAAGCCAGGTTTCAGATAAAATGTCACTTTTTGTTCCCCAGTTTAAGTCAAGACAATTTTTACATATGCAGCTAGAATGCTGATTCTAAGTTTAAGACTATGACATTTAAACAATTGCAACCTATGTGACACTCAAAAGTAGGTCACTCATTTCTTTTAAACATTTAGATTTTTAGTGCCTTTCAGTCCAAATTTACTTAAACTGCTGAAATCCACAGCTCAGCCAGTCTTGTTATAAACCTTCAAGTCACTTCAGAATAAAACTTTACATTGTATCCACCTCTCAGTAAGTCTTTCTTTGGCATGATTTGGGTTCATTTATTCAGTTTTACATAAAATCTGGTGGTTTTAAAACGCCGGCTTTCTGATAGTGGTGAGTACTGGTACTGCACCCATTTTTGGGATTTAAGAAATGAATTCCCCACAATTCTAGGTTGCTTTTGGCAATCAGCATTGCCATTCCCAATGGTTTCAGACTACGGTGTGGGTAGTCCAATGGTGGTTTTAGGCAGTGTCCTTCTGTGCCCATAACATCGGCAAAAATGAGCGGCAGCCTATTCTTCATGCATTTCCCTGTGCATTTTCTGGGAAGCTCTGGCCATCATGATGTTTTCCATGTCAGTACTGCACAGTTTTGAGGTAGGGCTTGGATGCATGGATAAAAACATCCCGAAAGCCCCCCTCTTGCGATGGCCATTCTGTTTCACTGATGGGACTCGCAAGACCTGGGATGTTTCCTCATCTTCTTCCAATAGATGGCACAGTTCAGCATCTTTTCCTCCATCCGGTACTGATCGATCGGTTCTCCTCGCCGGTCCTGATGGGAATATTGGGCGGTACCCCGGGCCCCTCGCGTTTCTGCTCCCAGTCTCCGGGTTTTCTTTCTCCTAGGACGACAAAGGAAGAGCGGCAATACCTACTCATAGACGTCTTTCCACCACTGTTGAGATAGTGGGGCAGCATATGCATTTCATCATAACGAAACATTACATTCTTATTTTGAAAAAAAAAACAGTATAACTAAGAGACAGTTTCATGCAAATCACAATATTTTAGAGACTAGATGTGGTATGTTTTATGGTTGGGACTGAATTAGTCTGAGACAGTACCCGCTAGGATTCCAGAGGATTCCTCCAGTTGTTGCAGAGTGTGCCTGGGATGGCAACATTTCAACTGGTTTATGTGGACCCACTTGTCTTCCCCCGCTGCCAAAGGACCTTTGGGGATGTGGATTTTGTAGGCCACAGGGGAGATCTTGTCGCTGATCTCAAAGGGTCCCTTCCATGTAGGCAAGAATTTCTGCTGTTTTGCCTGGTTTCTTTGGAAGTTGTATAGATAGACCCGGTCCCCCACCTGATATTCCTTCCTGGAAGTCTTCAGGTCATAGTGGGTCTTCATGCTATCAGCTGATCTTTCTAGATTCCGCTGAGCATAAGCAAAAGCATGTTGAAGATGTTTCCTTAAATTCTCCACATACTCGTGAGTTGTGGAGGCATTTATCAGTGTCTGCTCTTGGGTCCTGTAGAGCAAATGCTGTGGAAGCACCATCTTGCGCCCAGTCATCAACTCAAAGGGTGACATTTTGGTTGCAGATGAAGGGGTAGATCTGATGGCCATTAGGACCAGAGGTAATCGGATATCCCAACTTGGCCCAGAATCTGCCACAAACTTCTTTAATATGCTCACAATGGTTCGGTTATATCTCTCTACTGCCCCAGAAGAAGCTGGCCTGTAAGCAATATGCAACTTCCTTTTGACCCCCAGTATCTCCCACATCTTTGTCATCACTTCACTGGTGAAGTGGCTACCCCTGTCTGACTCAATCCTTTGAGGTAGACCAAAACGGGAAAAGATGTGGTTAATCATCAGGGCAGCTGCGGTTTCTGCCTTGCAATTTGGGGCTGGGAGACATTCCACCCACCTGGTAAACAAGCATGTCACAGTCAACATGTACTTATTCCCCCTAGCAGAGCGAATCACGGGGCCTACAAAGTCGATTTGTAAATCTGACCATGGCAGTGTCATCCCCCTCTTTTGGAGAGGCGCACGGTGCGTGAGGGATGATGGCTGAAATTGTGCACACACAAGACACCCCTTCAAGTATTGGTCGAGGTCCTGCCCCATGTGTGGCCAGTATGCAACCTCTCTTAAGATTTCCAGTGTTGTGTGAAACCCCCTATGACCGGCGGTGGCCGCATCATGGGCGTGACTTAACATCAGGCTTCGGAATGATGTCATGTACAGGCGTGCAAGCAGGGCTAAGCAACGGGTGCATAGCCCTTTAAGAACACTACAACCAGGTGCTTGGAAGTTGGCATGGCAACGCTGGCGTCCTCTTGGCGTTTCCCACGGTCGACGCTGGAAGCCGCGGAACGCTGTCATGTGACCTCTCCTTCTTAGGCTCCGCCTTCACTTCGTATCGGTGCTTCTGATTGCGAATGGTGGCCCCTCGTACCTAGTGCATTGTATCCTGCTCCCTTGAATCCCAGTCTCTGTAACCCTTTCCCCCCCCCCTTCCTCCTGTATTCCTGATTGCCTCGTTTCCTCGACCCGGACCGTTACCTGGCCTTGATTTTGGACTGCTTGGTTCTTGTTTGCTGCCTGCATCGTGCTTCGACCTCGGACTGCTCACAGACTTTCTAGCCTTCGCCCATCTGTTTTGGTTGCTCTTCACTTTTGTCTTCTGGATCCTCACTCACCTGGACTGCGTCTGGGTAAATTGTGGAACTTTTGAAACTTTCGAATTTTGGATTCTTGACCTTGGAACTCTTGGAGTTTTGGATTGTTGAACTTTGGAACTTTTCGAACTTCCTTGCGACGCACTCTAACAAGTGTGCCCTAGGCGTCCTCGTGCCGGTGGGATAGGTGGTTGGGTTCTTCTTGGATTTTGCATCGTGGACTTCGGAGTTCCTTCCCTTCCATGTCCCATCTGGTTCTCCCCGGTGTTGATCCGGAATAAACACGATCCAACGCCTGTCCTCGGCTACCCGTACCACCCTGACTTCTGCATTTACAACTCCTGCGGCACGTGTCTACTTCTGGGTCATCTGGGTCTCATCAGGTATCCTTTCTTTCCTCTGATTGATCGCTCTGGCTGTCCATTTCTGGAGCCAGAGGGTTCCATCAGGAGGAAGAATTCTTCGGCTACACGACGTGGGCAACTGGATTCTGACAAATGAGGTAGGAACCACCCACTGATCGTGGCCAGCTTTGGATTTCCTTACCAGCAAACCGTCTTGGATTCGGAACATTTTTGGACATTTCATCAACACTCTTAGGTCCTCTTTCCCAATGTCATCGGTATCCGTCAGGGGAAAGTTCTCAGGGTCCTCAATGTGCTGGTAAAATTTACCAATTATTGGATCCCCTTTCTGAGCTGTAATTAAATCAGCATCAGGGGTCTCCTTACTCCATTGTGCAATTGAAAGATCATTGTGAGCATTTGTCTGGGACCTAGTGATAGCAGTGACCTGGATTTCCCCCAACAGGGACTCAATCTCAATTAGATCCCCTTGGATGGCCCCGGTTTTGGCCAGCTGATCAGCTAAGTCGTTTCCAGTTTTGTCTGGTCCCTCTACTTTGGAATGACCCTTGATCTTTTTCCAATAGATGGTCATCTCATTCGAGGTGACCAGATCATCAATGTTTTGGATCAACTTCCCATGTTTCAAGGGTTTGTTGTTAGCACATAACATGCCTCTGGTTTTCCAATTAACCAGGTGCTCCACGAACCCGTTCCGTACATAATCCGAATCTGTGATTATGACCAGTTCGTGGAGTTGATGCTGGACAGCAGTGAGGATGGCCTGATGCACAGCCATCAATTCTGCCACCTGACTACTTCGGGGACCAATTTTGGATCCAGCGGAGGGTTCTGGGGACTCATTCACCCATGCATTCCCTACGCCGGCCACCAGTTCTTTCTCCCCGTCGTTGTCAACATGGTAAGAGCATCCATCCACATACACAGTGGGCATTCCCTCACACTTGTCTTCTTCAAAGACCTTGTGTGGGGAATTAAGGTATGCCTCCATGTTGTCCTTGATTTTTAGACTTTCGTCCTCGAGACAGTTTTCTATGGCACAATCATGCAAGTCAGCCAGACCTTGCGCGAGGGGACTCTTCTTGTTTTGGCCATATCTGACCTCCACAGGAAAGCCTTGCATTGACAGAATCCAGGAAGAAATTCGGGAATTACTCACATTTCCGGCCCGGATTCTGTCACTTTGGAGATATTGCAGAGGCTGGTGTGGAGTCTCCACTATGATGTGTTCCCCCTGGATAAATGGGCGGTAATTCTTCAATGCCCACGCCGTTGCCAGGAGTGCCTTCTCACAATCGTTGAATTTTTCCTCCACAGAGGATAAAGTTTTGCTCGCATAGGAGATTACTTTATTGACCTTGTCATGCTTTTGGTATAATACTGCCGTCAAGCATGTATTCGAGAACCCTGTCTCCAGGAAGAACTCCTTGTTTCTGACAGGGTAAGCTAGGCAAGGCGCTTGTGAGAGGCTTCTTTTGAGTTGTTTTACTGCCTCGGCTTGTTCTGGACCCCATTCCCACTTGACCCCCCCCTTCAGGAGATGAATCAGGGGTCTGGTGATCTCTGCGTAGCCCTCAATGAACTTTCTGCTGTAATTAGTCAGTCCAAGGAGGCTCCTTAGTTCCCGCAGAGTTGTGGGGTCTTTCAGTTTCTGAAGTGCTTCCACTTTCTTTTCCTGGGGACAGAGACCCTGAGGAGTAATCTCATGCCCCAAGAAATTAACACGGGTTCTACACCACTGTGCTTTCTGAAAGGAAAGTTTTGCTCCGGCGGCCCTCAACTGCGTCAGAACATAACGGATCTCCGCTATGTGTTCCTCCACAGATGAACTTTTGATGAGGACATCATCTACATAAGCCAGGTTACCCCTCGCACCCAGGTCGGGCATGGCCTTATGTAGGAAAATGTTGAATTCATTGCCGGAGTTGAGGTATCCGAAGGGAGTCCAGGTCCATGTGTATTGCTGGCCCCCAAAGGTAAAAGCCAGCTTGTATTGGTCCTCCCTACTGACCGGCACGGTCCAGTATCCATTGGTCAGGTCTATTGCAGTGAATACCTGTGACCCCTGGATCTGGGCCAGCCCTTGGTCAATGTAGGGCAGAGGCCATCGGGAAGTATGGACCCGTTTGTTGAGCTCCCTGAGGTCGGCGCAGAGTCTCCACTGGCCGTTTGGCTTCAATATTCCCAGCACCGGATTATTGAAGGTGCTGGGGACTGGACGGATTATTCCCCTGGACTCAAGGTTCTTAATTATTTCAGTAAGGGACTCCATGGATGCGAGAGGCAAACGATATTGCTTCACAAACACTGGAGTCATGCCAGGGTCCGTGGGGATTGTTGTTGTGTGGATGTCGGTGCGACCACAGTCATATGAGTCTACTGCAAAGAGATCTTGGAAATCCAAGAAAACTTGTTTCAACTCTTGCTTTTGTTCCAGAGTCACACAGGCATCAGCTAGGTTGACTCTCTCTTCCACCATCTGCCTGAAGCCTGGAAAGACTTCTGGTTTGGCTATTTCAGCGGCCTCCTCCAGCTGGGTGGAGAAGTCCCTGGTCAGAGTGCTGATTTGGACTGGAGGCTTCAGGTGGGAAAGGCAGCCCTCATGGACCTGGAAAATCACCTCATCCCTCCTGAAGTCACAAGTCACATCTTCCTTACCATAAGGGCAAGAAGTGTACACCAGGAAGTTCCCCCCATGCCGGGTAAAAATCCTGTCTGGTGTTGTATTGTCATCACTGTCACTGTCAAAGCAGTCCTTGGGGATTGGCCCTAACAGTTCATTTCCTAGGTCGATGGAAAAATGTCGGTCATCAACCGCCATTCCAATAATGGTGCCTGCGGCTAGAGTAATACTCTTTAAGTCGCTGTTATCCACCTCTATTAGAATGGTGTCATGTTCTATGTTGACTAATGGAGTTGGGTTTACCCCCAACCCTTGCTGTTGGAGAGAAGCGTTTAGATGTATGTAAGCATCAGGGTTTTGCAGATATTGTCCTCTTTTAACTTTCACTTCCAGGGAGAATTGTCGGGTCCTTTCTGGGATGGTGACTTCCTCTTTGATCTGAATTTCAACTGCATAAGGTAGCAATTGAGCTGACCTAAATGCTTTTTCTGGATCATCAAAGCCCATGGGATTATCCTCTAATCGGGACCAAGCTTTGAAATTTATTAGGTCCAAACTAATGGCAAAGCGATTGAGAATGTCACTTCCTAAGTAAAAAGCGGCAGTGACATCTCGCACGACCCAACAATTGTGGACTATGCTCTTGTTGCCAATGGAGATTTTGAGCATACACCTGCTTGGCAGGAGATGTTTGGAATTGGGTGCTTCCAGGTCCATTTCCCATTTGTCTATCAGTTTGAAGGTGGGAATGGCTGGATCTTTTGGGAGTTGGCGAAACGTGGCTTCGCTGATGAAGCTCTTACCATTGTTCACGCACACTCGAGCGAGAACAGAGTCCTTCCCATCATTTAACTGAACAGGGATGAACAACTGCTCTCCAATTTGCTGAATATCAGCCAGGCTCTGAGCTGATTTCACATTTTTCTGGACTATAGGAGTGGGAGTTTCTGATTGTGGATTAGTATAGAATCTCAGAGTGTTTCCTTCCAGCGTGGAGTACCACTTTAGACTGGAAGGAAGGTTGATTTTCAGAAATAGAGAGGACCCTCCATCACCAGTCTGTTGTCCTACTGCTATTACTGTCACGTCTGGAATTTGGCTATTCTGGAAGTGAAATTCTACTTGGTCAGATTTTTGTTCAACCATGTGGCAGGTGCCGTTTAAACTAACATGGTTGACACTCTGTTTTAATTTTATTGGTCGGCTAGTCTGGGTCCAGAGGACCTTGTTTACGCAATCTATTAAGGGTGACAACCTCCTCAGGAGGTCATTCCCTAGTAAACAAGGGGTGCCCTCTGGAGTCACAACTATGACCGGGTGTTTCAACTTGTGTCGCCCAATTTTAATGTCCAAGTCTGCAGTCCCCTCAACGGGAATTTCCTTCCCGTCAAAGTTCTGCAGTTGTCCAGGAAGAGAGGTGAGAGGAATTTGGTAATTCTCTCCCCTTCCTGCATTCAGTGCGTCAAAGGCCCTTCTGGACAGAAGGGTAGCTTGAGATCCAGTGTCCACCAGTGCCAAAATTGTACCCTGCCCCAGTACTTGTACCGGGGCATAGTATCTTCCCTCCTTCTCCTCAAGGGAGCACAGATAATGCACATTTTTGGACAACTGGTGGGCTAACTTTCTGGTTTTGGACATCGCTAGCGAAGAGATTTGGGCAGAATTCTGTGGAGAGCCTTGGGAATCTGAAAGAAAAAGTTGGCAACTGGAGATCAGAGCCATTGTGGGTTCCCCTGGCTCCGGTTCCGGGCCGCCCCCCCTTTTTGGAGGCAGTCACCAGGATGGGTTTGAACCAGGGGATTTTCTTGCGGTTGGTTCTGGGATGAGATGGTGGGCGGCGGTAGCTCAGTCTCCACCTCTCCCCAGTCTGGATTTGCATCCCTAGGGACCCATTTTTCTTTGGGAGGAGTTCCCCCCTCTCTGAAGGAGAAGATCCTTTTCCCAGGATCCTCTGAGGATCCCTCTCCCTCAAATTGGAAGATCTGTACCTCCTCCTCAAACTGAGTCTGTTTGGGTCTTTTGTTTCTCCTACCCCCCCTCTGCTCCTTAGGAGGCAGACTTTCAGGGGCAAGAGATTTTGTTTCCGGTTCCTGGGTTTCCAGGGGCTGTTTACAAGTGAGGAAGGAAGCTTCCTCCAAGGCTTTACACCCCCCTTCCCTTTGTGCCTCCTCCCTGGGAACCGGTGAGTTATCGGGGTGCTGCCCCCGTCATTGTTCTGGAGCACCAGGTCCAGAGTTGGGTGCGTTCTGCGCCGGCATGCCGATCTGAGGGTTCTGCCGAGCCCTCAGTATGTGACCCAGATCCCGCGCCATGTTTTGAACCTGGCGCTCTAACTGGGAAACCCGCTCAGGCTGATGTGGGGCCCTGTTTTCTCCCCTGTGCTGATCCCGGGAAGGGTAGCTATCCCTTCTCTGGTAGTACCCCGGGTTGGGAAGATTTGGGTACCCCTCCACCCTTGGCCTCCCCTCTCCCGGATTAGGTTGTCTGAGCTCAGGGAATTGGGGAAAGAAGGGTGGAGGATTTTGGGGTTGGAAGTTGGGTGGATACCTGGGGAAAAAGTTCTGCCCAGGATTTGGAGAATTTCTGCCCTCCGGTGGGAAGTTAGGAGGGAAGTTCCCTGGGTTGGTTGCTTGGCTGGATCCCCCCCCTTGGGCTGGAGGAGTCCACACATAACCCAGGATGGGTCTGTTTCCCTTGTAACGGGGGCTTACATAATCAGGAGAGCGAGGGACCCCATTTGTGGGGCTGCCTCCCTGGCTCCCTGTCTGTGACTGGCCCGAGGACCTTCTGGGCCTAGCATTATTAGGTGCAGGTAGGTTTTTAGGCCCCCCCATCTCCAACTCTAAAACGGGGGTGACCTTTACCTCTGCCACCTTGGCAGCAGCAGGGGTGTTGTTGGCTTTGGGGTTTTTGGGCGCATTATTTTTATTTTCTATTGGCTTCTGCACCTCATAGATCCGGGTCCCCTGTTCAATGACCCAGTCTAAAGATCTTTTCTCGTGAAAATCCCTCACGAGCTGGGTCATTATGTATTTGGGCAAGGCATGGAAAAACGTATTAATAAATTCTCTGCTATCCGTGCGCACCCTTCTTGTGGTCTGTGCAAAAGCACGCTTTAACTCCTGCACAAATTCTTGTGGGGCCTGATCCTCCCCACATTGTAAATTGTAGGCTGCCTTGCGAGCCTCTTGAGGATTTCTATGAGTAGAAAAATGTTTCAAGATGGCCGCCTTATAGGTGGACCATCTTAAATGATTTTGGTCCTCCAGCCCCGCAAAGAAACTCGAGTATTCCGGGGAGAAGGTCCACTTTACATATTGAATACAGCTTTGGCTGTCCTTCAAATGGAAAGTCTCCATCATTTGCTCAAACAACTCCAAGTGCTCCCAAACAGAATACTTGGCGTTCTTATGATAAGGCGTGATGACGCTCCTGATTGCCTTAATCTGCTTTAAGGGGTCCTTAAGCAAGGCCCTTTTTGTCTTATTGGCCCTTTTGGTCCGGGTAACCCTGGTCCATTCATCTTCTGACTCAGAGGCACTGCTCCCAGAGGTTCCCGTCTGTTCTTCCAGGTTTTCCCGGATTTTGCGAGCCTGGGCATGGCTGGCAGAATGTGGGGACCTGGTCTCCTGTGTCCTGTACCGCTCAGAGGAGTCTTCAGATCCCTCCTTGCTGCCAGGATTTGATGGGTACCCCCCCCCACTGACCTAACTGGGCAGAGGTTTTCAGGATGCCCTTAATGGGCCTACTCTCCTGGGGTTCCCCATCAAATTGCACTGTGCTTGGGTGCCCATACCCGGATGCCCGCCCCTCCATTCCTGGGTGGTACTGGCCTATGAGCCCCATGCTTCTGGCTGGATAGTAATCTGCCATCCCTGTGGCCCTGTGCTCATGTGCGCCAGGGGACATGGGGGTGGCAGAGTCCAGGGACTGAGAGAAATAAAGGCCTCTGGTACTAGGGCTCCTGGGGTTATGCTCAGGAGTTTCTCTTTCCCAGCGAACCTCATCTCTATCCGCCCCTGCTCCCTGTTGCAATGCAAGAGCCTGCGCCTTCAGTTCCTCAGTTAAGGCCTTACTAGCCTCTATCAGTCTCTCCTGCATCGCTACCTGTTGTTGGAGTCTATCATTGTGCTGGCAGAGAGCCTCATTCTCTCTCTGTGCCTCCTGATTGGTCCTGGAGCACTGGGCCAGTCTTTGCTGCAGGAGGGTTACCTCCTGAGCTGTGTCCCTATTGGCCTGCTCCTTTCTTGCCAGAGCATCCTCCACCCTCCTGGTGTGTTCTAACAAGTTCTGGCGTTCTTTTTGGAGGTCACCCAGCCCCTGGAGGGCCAAGTGATTTTCTTCTGTTTTTCTTTTTAAATGGCAGACTTCCTGGCCTAAGGCGTCTCTTTCCTGGCTAAGAGCCTGCATTTGTGCCGCCAGGTCGTCCCTCTGCCTTTGAAAGGCACCAGCTTTCTGGCGTTCTTCATCAAACTCTGCCTGGGTATCCAGGTCTTTCAAAATCAGCTTGTTGCTCTCTGCCTTCACTCTATCTAGATGACTTTGCAGGGTGGCTACCTGCTCAGTGCATGCCCTGTTAAAGTCTAATTGTTGCTCCAGCTTTTTCTGGCTCTGCAGTAGGGAGTCCAAACCTTCTTGGTACTCCCTCTGCAAGGCCAGAAATCTGGTATCCTGGTCAGCCTTTTCCTGTTGCAGGATGTCCCTATCCTTCTTTATTTTAATGATGTGCTGTCTACTCTCATTTTCTGACTCCTGGCTCCCCTGCAGCCTCTGCTCAGAAGAGACCAGGTCAGATTGGACCTTCTCTAACGCCATCTGTCGCTTATTCGCCAGATCTTGGCTTTCAGTACATTTATCCTGCATGTCTCCCATATATAGGTACAGGTATGCCACTATCCTAACCATCTTGTCTTGTTCATCCTTAGCTTTAGGAGCCATGTATAGTTCACTCAGGGCCACATGTAAGGGACCCTGGTCTCTCCATATATCTGACCTTGTTTCCGTGATCTGGGGTGCGATTGCTTGCAACCAGACCGTCTGGTCCTGATGAGTCCACTCACCTCTCACAAATAACTTATGTAAGAAGTGCTCTCTGGCTATTTTCATGTCTACTAAGGTCGTCATTCTAGAGATTTGAGTTCCTTCCTGATTTACAGAAGTTTGTATTTTATTTTTGCAAAACAGACCTTTTCCTTAGAGCGTTCCTTTGAGGAGTGCTTTACAGCGTAACACAGCGTGGTGATCCGACCGGATATGTGTATCTGGTCAGCTGGCACGCTGTATTAATCTGCACAAGTGATAGATCTAACCCAAACGTCCGGCCCGAGCCCCCAATTTGTAAGAGGATTCAATTCAACACTACAGCTAAGTCAATGCCTAGTCTGGGATACTGAATGGAAACCCTTATGGATATATCTTTATGTCCAGTTCATGCGTTCTGGATGACTACCCCTATATAACACCCCTCTCTTGGAATCCTCCTGACCCCACTGAGCCAAGAAGTAGTTCTGTTTTGCAAGTTTAAAAGGTTTATTTGATAATTTAAACAATAGATATATATATCACACTTTATAATAAATTAATAATTGGATATCACACTTAATCTGATCAGTAATCAATAATGTATAGTCTGGCACTAGCCCTCTTGTGAATGGGAACAGAAGAATAAGGTGGTAGAGAATGCTTTATATAAGTTCAGATGGATGTAATGTTGAATGAAATGCAATACAGAAAATACTCAATATGATTTCAACAAAACAATGTAATCACTTTTCTCTGGCAATCCCCTCCCCCCTTTATGCAATGCAAGGAAATGGAAGGAAAGCACACAGTTCTCAGAAATGCAATCAAATGTAATTCAGTTCACCCCAGCAAGCTTAGACTACAGAAGTTGGAAACACAGGCCCAAAATGCTTTTATATGTGCTGGCAATGAAGTGAAAAATATGCTAAAATGCTTTTAATTCCCCCTAGAGGTTCAGGTTGAGGATTAGTTGGTTTAAATTAGTTCAGGCTTACTTTAGCAATATTCTAGGAATGATTGGCAGGTTGCAAACGACTTTCTAACAGTTCTAGCAAGAAGCTGCTGTTTTCACACGTGGAGGAATTTTCAAATCGCGGTAAAATTCGTGCGTGCGTTTTTCGCGATTACAGAGGAACTACAAGGACTAGCACTATCGTTTTGGGGTCCTAGGACAGCCTAGGATCTCAGCTTCCAGATGAAAGTTACTGCAAGTCTCTAAGACAAACGGTCACGGAGATATGAGCGATATGGTAAAGGTTGTTTTTCAGATTTCAAATTTTAAAGTTCAAAAAGACAAGTGACAGCTAGCAACTAGAAAATGACAGGTGACAGTTAGGAGGCAGTTCTACTTAGATTAAAATAGATTGAATTATATTATTTTAACTAAGAGATTGGTTCTACACAGTTTTGCTATGTACTCACAATATATTTTTGAAATAAATGGGCCTCGCCACGGATCTGGTCAGGTTTTAGACTGGACTCTGGTCTGGTCTCGGCACTTCACAGTGATCTGGGTCAGCTCTGCTCTGCTGACAGTGGTCTGGTCTGGGTCTCTCTGCTCTGCCTCTGGTTCTGGATATTGATAGATTTGAAGTCTGGATCTTTCTGCACAGCTTTCTCTAGAGATTGATGGAGGTAAAGTATGGATTTTCCCGGCAGAGCGTCCCGCAGCAAATGGATTTGAAGGTCCCTATCTGTCCTGACTGTCTGCTTTTATGTGTTTTGAAAATGGGTGTGTGTGCAGCATCACTAGGCTCTACCCCTCTCCACTTTTCATTGGCCACTTCATCCCCTTCCCCTTGATTGGGGGAATGAAATGAAGTGTCATCATGATGAGGTCTGTTTATGATACAGAGAACCCACCCCTGTCAACTTTACACACAATCTATATTTGCTCAAAAAGACACATTTGCACAGGTACACATTTGTTTAAAATGACATGCACCCCTCACATATCACAGGAGGTATACCCTGTCCAAATCTGCTCTTCCTGAGAGCTTGCATTCAGAAATGGCAATATTTTGCACTTTTTAACTGGTTTGCAATACCGGACATTAACCCAAATTTACACACATGTGCGCAAGGAGTATGGACATTAATTGATGAAGTGTCAGATTTTTAACATGCATACATTTTGAGTAATACCCTCTTAACTGCTAGCTTGCCCCCAGATCATGCCACCGGTTCTAAAAACCTCTTAAAATGTGGGCAGAAAAATCACAAGAATTATGGTATCATTTAAATAATTTTCACAAGTCCGCTCTATGAATGATTCATCTTTTTCTAAAACCATATTCTGGCTACAGGGGTGTGTCTTTTCAGGTCACATGGTACAGAAACCAGTCTTTCCACTTTCTTCAAGCTCAGCCTCTGTCTCCAGTTTCTCCCCCTCCCAGTTTCTGCCAAGAGGAAGTCATTTTTATTGCCCCTGCAATAAACCATCCGCCTGGGCCCTGGAAGGCCCATTGTTCAAGAGGAAGCCATTTATGGCCCCCATAATAAAACATTTGCCTGAGTCAGGACAGGGCTTTGTTCAATTTCCTGCAGAGCCCAGGTAATTCAATCAGAGAAGTGTCATATCCCTTTTGGTGGGAGCAGCAAAAGGGCAGCTAGGCCTGGGAACACAGCTGTTGTGCAAGTCTCATCTCCTGTCGGGGGTAGCTGGTGGGCAGAATTCAGTTCCTTAAGCCAGGTTTCAGATAAAATGTCACTTTTTGTTCCCCAGTTTAAGTCAAGACAATTTTTACATATGCAGCTAGAATGCTGATTCTAAGTTTAAAACTATGACATTTAAACAATTGCAACCTATGTGACACTCAAAAGTAGGTCACTCATTTCTTTTAAACATTTAGATTTTTAGTGCCTTTCAGTCCAAATTTACTTAAACTGCTGAAATCCACAGCTCAGCCAGTCTTGTTATAAACCTTCAAGTCACTTCCGAATATAACTTTACATTGTATCCACCTCTCAGTAAGTCTTTCTTTGGCATGATTTGGGTTCATTTATTCAGTTTTACATAAAATCTGGTGGTTTTAAAACGCCGGCTTTCTGATAGTGGTGAGTACTGGTACTGCACCCATTTTTGGGATTTAAGAAATGAATTCCCCACAATTCTAGGTTGCTTTTGGCAATCAGCATTGCCATTCCCAATGGTTTCAGACTACTGTGTGGGTAGTCCAATGGTGGTTTTAGGCAGTGTCCTTCTGTGCCCATAACATCGGCAAAAATGAGCGGCAGCCTATTCTTCATATTTCCCTGTGCATTTTCTGGGAAGCTCTGGCCATCATGATGTTTTCCATGTCAGTACTGCACAGTTTTGAGGTAGGGCTTGGATGCATGGATAAAAACATCCCACAATATCAATTTTGTAATTATACTGTATTTATAGCCATTCGGCTAAATGCTATTCTTTCCGTTTGACTGTAACACTGTTCAAGAAACTTGATAAGCTGTCTGTAACCTCGCCGTGATACCCAAGGGTCTGGGCGTGTAACAAATCTAATAAATAAATAAAGATGGAACTGTAGGTTTGCTTACCTCACTCTTGGCTAACTGAGCCAATCTCCAGAATTACTCAAGTACCAATTCCTATAAGGGGGTATCATCAAATAGTAAAACAGCCCCATTATCTATTGGCGCCAGCTCGTCTTCCACTGTGGCTTTTTTTCCCCCCAATAGTGTAGTTGAGCAACTCTGTGATTAGTCCCTTTAATTCCTTTTCACCTGTCTGTAGTTCTTGCAGGACTTCATTTGTCTCTAACGCATCCGCAGTTTGTTTTGCAATGCCTTCTGACAGGTTTATTAGGGAGGGGACTATTGTTGTGTTTACAACATTTTTAAGTCCCACCATTGAGGAGTCACATTGCTCTACTTCTTTAGTTTCTACTAGTAGCATCCCATAGTGAGTTTGCACCTCTCCCTTCAACATTTCAAACACGTTTACAAGCGAGTTCAACACAAAGTTAAGGGCTGCTAATGTGACTTCATTGGGAATTATGTCCCGAGTGGTCCTTCCTAAAGAAACTGGATTTGTTGATTCACCCACAGCATAGCTTGGAACCGTTATGTCCAGAAGAAGTTGCTCATTGGAGCATGACTCCAACAAAGAGCTTTGGATTTCATTTGCGGTTATGGGAGATGGATTAAGATCTTGAGAAAAGCCTCTTTCCATGCTGGCATCACCCACAAATCTGTCTCTCTCCGATGGTCTTACAGGTGGGTTTCGCTCTTCTAATACTCCTGAGTTGAGATCTCCCGCACTCCAATGCCTTCGTTTCAGAAAGAATTCCTTGATTTTCTTCTTAATGTTTGTTGCTGTGAGAGTAAACTTTTTCTGATTACAGTAACTAATCAAGGATCGTTATCCCCCCATGTCTCACGCAGCTCGACTGCAGTGTGTAGGTATTAGCCATGGTGTGTACTTGAGCATGCACAATTACCTCCTGCCCTGCTGGTATAGCTTGGTCAGATTGCGTATCCAACACAGTTGAGATAGGATTATCTTTTGCCATGATTGAGCCGTCCCACTAAGGGGCTCTTAAATCATCTGAAAGGGCACTACTCCGTAGGATGTATTTGGCCGGCATAATCCGTCCCTAGTATCTCCTTTCAATCAATGGGCTCGTTTTACCCTGTTAATTAGTTTTACTGCTTGGTAGACGAGAAGCAAAGTTCTGTTTTTCCACATCTCTATGTGCAGTAATGATTGTATTGCCTTAAAACCCCAGTGGATAGAGCAACCGTGTAGCCGTATAAGTCTAAACCACTATATGTTGGTGGATGTATTTCCTGGGGTGCCTTTTTTTCTCTTCTTCTTCCCGCACTGTAGAAAGAACTGCTACCTTGCCGCTCCAAGGAGATTGGTATAATACAGCGCCTTAATTATACACAATCGCCTGCAAAGCTCTTTTTAAAGGTGTATAAATCACTGTGCCATTTGCTGCTTGCTTAGAAATGGAGATAGCCTTTCAAACAGTGTTTTAAAAAGGCAAGTAGATTTTATAGCTTAACGTCCTGCCAGAGAGATAACTTTAAGCTTCAATCCGCGGACGTAAGCACCTCTGCGCCCACCATCAGCTCCTGAGGACTTGGCACCTGACTCCATCACACGGATCTTCAGTATCCTCAGCAACCTTCAGTATCCTGGTCTTTCGTCCTGCTCCGCGGCCTTCGACATCCTGTCTGCCACAGTTCCACTGTGGTCCCTGGTTCTTCCTTGCACCTCCGTTTGGACTCTGATCCTGACTTCCGTCGCCGAGGCCATCCCTGCTTCTTGTACCTGATGCCCTGTAAGAAAGCAAGCAACAGTGTGAGCATCTGAATCCAGCCTGCTTCCTCTCGCACCTTAAACCTCCTCCTGAGAACCCCAGAACTCACCTGTGTTTGATACTCAATCCTCCTAACTCGGTGCTGTGTCACTGATTCAACGCTGTGCGCTCTGCTCCTGGTTTGGGAGAAGAACACAAGATCGTTAGTAGTGGACCCATTTCAGGAGAACCATCTCACTTCAGTGCCAACCCCACCTGTGATTGGCAAAGAGACTTACCTGTCCAGCGCCATGCCCATCACGCCGTGGCGATCACAGAGACACTTACTAGTTCGGCATTCCCTTCTCACATTTCTTCGACGAATAACCTGGGGAAACATCCATCTCAGAAGCCGAAGTCATCATTACAGAATCACAGGTGAGTCGCGCACACGCGCTCCAGCCAGCCTCATTCCTTTGGGGGATAGAAGGGAGGTGGGGAACCCTGGTTGTCATCCTACAGTAGATTTACCCTGTGTTCGCCCTTAGGTGGACCCGACATTCCCCCCAGAGCATCACTACCAGAAGTCCCGAACACACCCAGGCCCCTCCCAACCTCACGGTCTACTGGAGGTTTTCGTTCCATCCAACCGGTGGGGGAAGGTGTGGCTGGGATATACGCCCGGGCAAAGGGAACCAGTGCTGGGGCCACACTGCAGTACAGTCCGGACTAGGCACTCCTGCAGGGCACCAGAGGTAAGTGTGACAAAACGCTAAGCCCACGTGGTAAGCCCCGTGGGCTTAGCGTTTTGCGGGCCGAGGTGCATGCGGCCCTCTCCGAGACAAACGCCATAAAAAGGGAAGTGGTGGTTAATCGAGAAAAGACTGAGGACTTGGCTAAGTGATTGTTAGTCTCCCAGGCTGGCCAGGTTCCTCTTCCAGGACCCACGGAAAGGGGTGCAGAGAGGGTGCCCCACATCCAGGTCACTACACCACATTTGGTCCCGCTCGAATGATTCTTAGGAGATCCCCAGCGGTACGGTGTGTTTATGAATCAGTGCAGACTGCATTTCTTATGTCGGCCCAGGGCCTTGTCCTCAGATCAAATGAAGGTAGCCTTTGTCCTGTCCTATTTGGGGCGTCACACGGCCAACTGGTCAGTACCACTGGTGAATAGGGATTATCGCGTTCTGCACGATTTCGGGGCCTCAGGGGAGAATTGAAAGATGTCCTGGCGCAGGTGGTCAACCCACCCGCACATTGCACAGAATACATAGGGGGTCATTACGACCCTTGCGGTAGGGGGTTAACGGCACCGGTAAGGATGCCGATGCCGTTACCCCCCTACCTCCCTATTACGAGGTCCCTAAACGGGTCCCACCAGAACCGGCTGGTTTTACCAGCCTGTTTTAGCGGGACCTGTTAAGGGACCATGGAGCTAATAAAGGGCCCACAGTTTGCGGGACCGTTATTAGCTCCTTCCACATTCCCATTAAGCCCTTTGGGGGCTCGAATGGGAATGGTTTTCTGAATTGGGACTTACCGGTGCTTCAATGTGTCTTCCCCAATATTACAGAGTCGACATATAGGGCCTCATTACGACTTTGGAGGCAGCCATGCCCTCAATAAGGGCATGGGTGCCTCCAAAACCGTGTCTGGGTTCCCTGAATGGGGAATTACCGAGCCATTCCGAGTTCGGAGGGCCCGGTAATTCCTCCTTCAGGGAACCCGGGCCCGGACCTTCCCCATTCCCATTTGAGCCCCCATAGGGCTTAATGGGAATGGGTGCGGGAGCTAACAATGGGCCGATTACGACCGGCCCGTTGTTAGCTCCTTGGTTCCCTCGCGGGACCCGCTATGGACGTCGGGATAAACCAGACGTCCACATCTGGTCCCGTGAGGGTACCTCGTAATAGTGCGGAATGCGTTTAACGGCGCCGGCACCATTGCCAGCGCCGTTAAATGCATTCTGCAATTGTCATAATGAGGCCCATAATGTCTTCTTACGATCGATCTCTTCTTTGGTATGAGGTCTCCATCGTTTCCCATTCATTTAGCCTGAAAAGCATGAAGGTTCGTCTCCTCCGTTTACACGGAAATTTAGTCAGATATTTTGGGAGTTCATTTAGTTTCTTTGCTTCAAAGGGAGCATTTTTCATTCTTTTCTGTTGCCTTCTTTTGTCTTGTGTCTCAATCCAGTCAAATGTTAATAGTTTTTTTTTGACTGCATCCGGATTCTGCACTAAGGTTTGTGTATTAGTGCTCAGTTGCTTTAAGATGGTTTCACAAGATCCTTTCCAGGTTTAAAGAGGTCATCCCTCTTTACTTCTTTCTTTTGTTTTAGAATGTCAAATTGTGGAGAGATGTTATCACCTACAATTTTCCTGTATAGGTTTAGTGCATTCCAAGTGACATTAACATGCATAGATGATAAGCTTAGCTCATACCTCATACAGGCAGTTGGAAAACCTTTGGGCAGTTTAAGGACTCTTCGCCATATTACATGCTCGCATCGAGTCCAGAACTCATGACTGATTCCAAATAGCGTCTCCGCTCCGTAGGTCAGTGCAGGTAGTATTTTGTTTCTGTAAAAACGAACCACTGGAACCATGGAGAATTTGCCATACTTTGCGTTGAGTTTTGCAGTTTATGCAGCCAGTTGGTTACATTTGGATATCAGTTTTTTGGTCATCGGTTCATCACAAATGCTAGCACTTATCATTATCCCCAAATATTTGGCTTCTGAGACAGCTTTGATGACATCATTGCTCAGCTTCCATTTCAATTTATCACACGCAATTTGATTGCGTGTACTTTGTAGGTTCTTCAGTACTAGCATCTCTGTTTTATGTACATTAATTTCCACTCTATTTGTTTCAATGTAGATTTTTAAGGCATTGAACTTTCTCTGGAGTCTGATTGGCGTTAAGTCTAAGATTGCAAGATCGTCTGCATATATAATCATGTTGATGTGTTCCTCATTAATTTTAGGTGGAAAAGAATGTACATTGCTCAGAGCCTCGCCCATGTTCGATATAAAGAAGTTAAAGAGCATTGCTCCTAAGGGGCAGCCCTGTTTTACTCCCAGAGTAGTTGAAATGGGGGCTGTAATGTGCCCCCTCTGATCAAGGCGAATTTGTACGGCAGTATCTGAATAGAGTGCAGTTATCGCAGCAACCAGGCTTGGTGGGCAGCCCTTGCTTTTCATTTTTTCCCCATAGCATTTCTCTGTCCACACCATCAAAGGCGTGGGCCAGATCGATGAATGCAACGTAGATTACTTGTTTTTGCCTTATCTCCATTTTCAGTATGTTCAGGATGAATAGGTTCAGGTTGCAACCCACTCCTTTGACAAAACCAGTCTGCCGTAGATCTGCGACCCCTGCACGACGGATCCATGCTGTTAATTGGATCAGCAGCTGACTGGCGAAGGGTTTCCCCACCACATCAAGCAATGCTAGAGGTCTGTAGTTATTAGCTTCCAGCCTTGAGCCTTTTTTTAAAAATTGGTACAATTATTGCTCTTCTCCATGTTCTGGGAATTCTTCCCAGTGCTAGTACCATCTTAAACAGCTCCAAGATAAGGCCCGCCCACTCTTCAGGATTATTTTTTAACATGTGATTTGTTAGGCCCTCGGGTCCTGGCGCCCTTGATGTACTTAGGCTCTTGATGTTATTTAGAGTGTCTTCCCTCTCTATGCAAAGATTCCAAGGCCCCTCTCACTTGACATTTTAGTTGGTTTATCATCTTTACTCTTCTGAAAGAGTGTTGTGGAATGGGCAGTCCACTGAGCTTCTGTAACCACGTTGGTTAAGGTGACAGCTTGTGGTTTCACTAGATCATTTAATACCGCCCAGAAATCTCTTGAGTTTCTTTGTGTTAAACATAGCATCATGGCCTCAGCATCTTTTTGTTCCAAAGCAGCTTTATGCCATTGTATCCAGTTTTTATATTGCATTTTCTTTTTCTTTTTTTCTGTGTTTTTTCCTCTCTTGGTTTATTACTACTTTCAATTGAACGCAGTTGTTTTCTTTTTTCCCAACAACTTCTGAATTATATATGTTTTTTTTATGGTGTCTTTGTGTTTTGTTTGTGTCGAGGTTTTGTATACTTGAAGGATGTCGTACTCCAGCTTTTCTCCTTTGTCTTCTTTATTCCAGTTATTTAGTTTGTTAATTAGGTCTTTTATTTTTGCACTACTCATTCGCAGCCGATTGCCACCTGGTAGGACTTCGATTTTTTGGTCCCATTTCGCTAGCTTTTCTGGTGGCTCCATGTTGAAGAAAACAGTTACCAGGTTATGATCGCTTTCACATGTTTTGGTGACCTTCATATTTTGGATCCTGTTTGTCATGGCTTTAGATGTTATGAAGTAGTCCAGGATCGATTTCTGCGGACCTCTCTCCCAGGTTACTTGCGCTGGGATGTCACCAGCTATGTTCCCATTGAGAATATCCATACACCTGACATCAAGTTCTTCCCAGATGATATGCCTCAGGTTTTCAGAACGTTTTTCTTTGGGTCCATTCTCAGTTGTTGCTATCAGATCCATGTTAAAGTCGCCGCATATGATAATGGAAGCATTGTCCTCAGACTCAGTTATCTGATCCACAAAGTCACATAAGTGGTCAACAAAGGCAGTTTCACCAGCTGCTTTATGTTGCCAATATATGTTAATAATGTGTATTCTTATTGTATGTGGATCGTTCCGACAGTGATTTGTCACTGTAGTTATTTGAGTATAAGGACAAGGATTTGTTGAGGTACTAATTCTTAGGCCACTTTTCCTTTCAACTAAGGTAAACATTCCAGACATGGGACGACCTCTGTCTTTTCGTATGGCAGGATTGAAAGCAAGGTCATACCCGTCTGCCAGTGGAGGGACAATAAGTCATGTTTCCTGACAGCAGATGATGTCCAAGGGTTTCAAGATATTGTTTGAGTTCTGTAATAAGTGGGTAAAGCTACGGGTGTTCCAAGAACCCACTGTTATCAGTTTTTTTTGTGTTTCATCCTTATATTACCTGACTTTCTTTGAGTGTAAGGCTCCCGCCATCCACGTCCAGCTATCATCAATTGCTCCTCTTAACTATAAAGCTTCTTTTTGATTCAGATTTTCCCCGCAATTTTGAGCTTCGATAGTGACTCTGAGAGGCTTTTTGGATTTCATTAGTTCAGTGATGTTTTCTTCGTCCCAACATAATTCATCATGATCTACTTTATGAGTGCGTTTACCCTCATGTATCGGTGTGGGGCTTTTTGTGGGTCCTTGAGTAGAATCACATTCCTCGTTTACACAGTGGCTAATTCCGTTGGACTTTCTCTCAGACTCATTCTTGCTGCTTATCTCTTCTATTGTGAACCCAAGATAAAATACCTCTGACATTTCTTAGAATGAGGTCATGCACGACCTTCGAGTGTAAATGCAACACCACCCTATCTAGGGTTGTATCACCTATAAATTCCACTCTTTTGATATTGTTGGATGAGATCATCTTCATGGTTGGTACATGGTTTAGAAGCTGTATCACGTTGAAGCAATTTAGGATCAAACCATCTTCTTTGGGTTCAGTTCGTTCTAACAGTAATCGAGTCAGGTCCTTCCATGATCGTTTTGGAGCAAACCTTTTGGCTCTTAAGTTTTGCTCTTTTATCAATCCTCCATGATTCTTCCGAAGATCGGATTCCTGGCTCTCTCTTGGTTGACTTCCCTTCCCTGTTCTTCATGGGCCTCATTACGAGGTGGGCGGTAAGGGATTACCGGCACCGGTAAGGACACCGGTGCCGGTAATCCCTTACCGCCCTGCTACGAGTTCCCTTTGCGGGTCCTCCCTTACCGCCTGGTTTTACCAGGCGTTAAGGACGGGACCCGCAAAGGGACTTTGGAGCTAATAACGGTACCGCAATTTGCAGTACCATTATTAGCACCTTTCCCATTGAGCCCTATTGGGGCTCGAATGGGGAAGGGCCCTGGTGAATGGGGAATTACCGCCTCCGCCAAACTTGGAATGGGGTGGTAATAGCTCCATTCACCAGGGCGGAGTCAGTAAGGATTTGGAGGCAGCCATGGTGCTAATAGCGCCATGGTTACATCCAGCTAATAGCGCCATGGTTACCTCCAACCTCGTAATGAGGCCCCATTAATTTTAGTTCTATAATCCATAATTTTTAGTTTAGCAAGCATTCTCTCCCTTTTTTCTTTCATTGTGAGGAATTTTTGAAGTGGACACAGTCTTCTCCCTCTTTTTATCTTCGTTAGTATTCAGCTTCTTTTGTGGTGACGGTTTAGAAACAATTCTTTCCCATATTTTAACCTCTTCACATGCAGGCTTAGGATCTGGGTTGCCTTCATCATTACTTTCATGTTGTAGTGATGCATTTAACAACTGGTCATCCTCATTTGCAGAGGAATCACTTCCTTGTTCTTCCTCGGTTATTTCATAAATAGATACATCAAGTAAATCCTCTATGGTTGCTTCTTCCAGTGTTGTGTCAGCATTTGTTAGATATTCATTCGGTGCCGTGGTTTTAAGGCCCTCAGGGTTCTGGTGGGAGCCTGCTTGTGGCACAACTTGTGCCCCCTCACAGTGGTCATGACAGCACTCCCTCCTAAGGACCCTCTCATGGTACCCTTCCTGTCCGGTCCGGGTTTGGTGGGGTTATCCAGGTGAAACCTCTTAATCAGATGTGGTGCGTGAAGATGTTCACTTGGTTCCCAAGTTCTGTCTTGAGGCCCGTACCCTTTCCAGTACACTAAATAGTATAGCTTAGATCTGGTGCGTTTCGAATCCAGGATGTTTTTAACTCCAAATTCCGGCTCTCCATCAACTAGCACAGGTTTTGGTGGTGTTAAGACTCGGGTTCCTGGTTGTACAGGTTTTACAAGTGACACATGGAACACAGGATGAATTTGCATGCTTGGTGGTAAGGCTAACTTGACGGCCACCGGATTTATCACCGATTCGATGGTATAGGGTCCTAGATATCTTGGACGAAAGGTTTTGTGGGCACATGTTTTGATGCCAACCAGACTTCGTCTCTAACTTGGTAATCGGGAGCTTTCTTTCGATGTCCGAGAATATTTTTTGTCTGTCTTTGGCTTGCAGTAAATGTTCATTTGCCCTTTTGAAGGCTTGGGTTATGCTTGTTTGTAGCGTCGTTACCGCTGGCATTTCCAAGGTCGTGGGGGAGTCTAGTTCAGAGGTACGTAGATGTCTTCTGTATATTGTGTAGAACGGGCTTTGTCCTGTGCTGGTGTGTATGGAGTTATTGTATGCATATTCCGCTATCCATAACAAGTCTTTCCTATTCTCTTCCACTTGATGCAGCATGCAACGTAGATACTGTTCTAATGTCTGGTTTGTTCTTTCTGTTTGTCCATCCGTTTGGGGGTGATGGCTAGTGGATAATCAAACATCGATTTGTGCCATGGTACAACATTTCCTCCAAAAGTAGAATACAAATTGGCTTCCACTATCTGAGATCAGGACTGAGGGGAAACCATGCAGTTTTATAATCTGTTCAAGAAATGCTTTTGCCAGACCGGTAGCGTTATGAAGTCCTTTGAATGGAATGAAATGTGCCATTTTAGAGAACAGGTCTACAAACACCAGAATGGTATTAAAACCTTGACAGGGAGGTAAGTCTGTAATAAAATCAAGAAAAAGAGTATGCCAGGGAGCCAGTGGAATATCCAGTGGTTGGAGGTCAGCTGGTTTCTGTTTTTGTGATTTAGTCTATGCACATATCCCACAGGATAGAACAAATCAAGCAATGTCCTTACGCCAGGTTGGCCACCAATAATTCCGTTTAACCTTGGCTAGAGTTTTAGCAATTCCGGGATGGCCTTCAATCAGGGAATCGTGATAACCAGACATGACCAATTCTTGCAGATCATTACTTGGTAGATATAGTCGTTCCCTGAAGTAGGGTAATCCATCCCGAACCGTGTGATGTTCATTTTGGGAATTCCATTTCTGCAAGATCTCGGGGTTCAGTAAGGTTTGAATGCTATCTTGAAGTTCATTCAGAGTCAATGTGGTGGTGAGTCCCAGTAGTTTATCACTTGGGATGATGGCAACAGGGTCCACGGCACTGTTAGTTTTCTCTTCAACACCCATATGAGACAAGGCATCGGCCTTCCCATTCCAAACTCCCGGTCGGTATGTTATTACGTAATCGTATTCTGCGAAGAATAGAGCCCACCGCAACTGTCGTGACGATTGCGCTTTTGCTGACTTTAGGTATTGAAGGTTTCGGTGATCTGTGATTACTGTGATGGTATGTCTTGCACCTAATAGATACTGCCGCCAGGCTTTGAAGGCTGATTTTATTGCCAACAATTCTTTGTCTGTAATTGATATGATATTTATATAGCACCTATACACAATGTGTTTCAAAGCGCTTCAAGGCAAGTGAGAGAACAAGGGAAAATACAATGACATGCTTACAGGCCATGAACAGTAAGGATGTGAAATTAACTATCGTACTCGGCATGACGACATTTCAGATAGTGCAAGAGCTAAGACATAGATAAGGAAGGGAGGGGGAGAGTGGGAAGGAAATGGAAACAGACAGGCGACTACCATACTAGGCCTGATGACATTTCAGATAGTGCTGGGGGGGGGGGCAAGTAGGTGGGGGAGACAGATGAGGTTGCTATCATACTAGATCCAGGGACAATTCCGATTAAGTAAGTGCATAGAAGAAAGTAAGGGGAGGAGATAGGAGAAGGGAGAAGGGAAAGGAGGAGAGAACAGAGAGATAGCAGTCAAAAGAGTGGAGAAGCAAGAGGGAAGAGTGAATACAATTGCAGAAGTCAGTAAGTGCATAGAAGAAAGTAAGGGGAGGAGATAGGAGAAGGGAAAGGAGGAGAGAACAGAGAGATAGCAGTCAAAAGAGTGGAGAAGCAAGAGGGAAGATTGAATACAATTGCATATGTCAGTAGTAACACATAATGTTGTGAGCCAGGATACAAGATGAAGATGGTAACAGCATGATTCAGGGCCACCATGAGTACAAGATGCAAAGGAAGTCCAGCATGAGACTTGAGAAAGGGTGGCACAATGAAGTCCATAAAAGTCAAATCCGGCATTGACCACAAGACGGTGATGGTGAAACCAGAATTTATCAGGAAAGACTCCTGCAGAAGTAGGCTTGAGGGGTACTGGGGGGAGGGCGGGAGTAGTGTAGAAGAATCAAGCAAAACAGGCAACACCTGTGTGCAAGAATGGTGGGGGCACAAGGGAACATCAAGGGGGGACCAGAGGGCGTGGGGATGGCCTGTGGGGACAGAGGGAGTAACACATGTTGGTGCATGCTTACCTGTTGTCTGAGCAGGGGGTCGGGCCCAGGGTCCTCCTGGTCGGAACAGGTCCAAACAGGAATTGCCCTTTTCTTCATCTGCCCTTCGCTTAGGACACCCGGGTGAGAGGTGCCCTTGATCTAATAGTTAAGATCAGGAAGGAAGAGGCAGGGCTAAAAAGGTGGGTGGTGCTTAGGCCAGGTGACCTAGATCCACTTGCACCTGCTCCCCATCTGCAAAGGAAAAGGGGCTGGAGGGATCTTTATGTAGGGAAAAAGAGCAGCACGTAGGAAGGCACCAGGTGGGCGGGCTTGCTAGGACGTGAAAAAGAGCAGCAGGAAGGCACCAGGTGGGCGGGGCTTAAGCCAGGTGACCTAGATCCACTTGCACCTGCTCCCCATCTGCATTGTTAAGTTCTCGTGGTGAGAATTTACGTGATCAAAAGGCCACAGGGTGTAATTGGCCTGTCTCTGGATCTCTTTGAGAGAGAACTGCTCCCATAGCTACGCTGGAAGCATCAGTTTCCACTACATAGGGGAGATCAGGGCGAGGATGTCGTAAAATTGGCTCAGAGGTGCATCTTTTCTTGAGTTCTTGAAAGGCCTGTTCCACCTCTTCAGGCCATTGGAATTTGTTGTTGTTTTTTCTCAGTAACGATGTGATTGGGCGGACTATCCGTGAGAAATCTGGAATAAATCGGCGATAAGAATTTGCAAAGCCGAGCATGCTTTGGGTTCCTTTAAGTGAAGAAGGTGACGGCCAATTAAGGATGGCATCTACTTTGTGTAAATCCATCTTGACTCCCTTTGGCGAGAGAACAAAACCGAGGAACTCAACTTTCGGTGACATGGAAGGAGCATTTCTTGTGTTTAGCGCAGTTTGTGCTGGCGAAGTTTTGCAAGGGCTGAGCGAACATGTTCCACATGATCTCTTTCAGAGGGGGAATACACCAGGATGTCGTCAATATAGACCAGGGCACAGACATTGATTATTTCCCGTAATACATCATTCATGAAATATTGGAACACTGCGGGAGAGTTGCACAGCCAGAAAGGCATTACCTGATATTCGTACAGGCCATTCATCCCCTTTCTTAACACGTACAAGCTGGTATGCTCCTCTGAGGTCTAGTTTGGTGTAGATTCGGGCATACTTGTCTTGGTCCAACAGTACCGGGATAAGGGCCAAAGGTAGTGTTTTTGTACTGTGATTTGATTAGGGGCGCGGTAATCGATGCAAGTCCTCAAATCTCCTTCCTTCTTGGGTACGAAGAGTAAGGGAGAGGCTGCCAGTGACTTTGACGGGCGGATAAACCCATTAGCCAGGTATTGATCCAGGTAGGACTTCAAGTGGAGATTTTCAGTTTCCATAAGTGCATAAATTCGACCACAAGGAACCTGTGTGCCAGGTATCAAGTCGATCTGACAGTCATGGGGCCTATGTGGCAGTAATGTGTTAGCCTGTTCCTTCTAAAAACATCTTGATAATCCTGATATTCTTTTGGTAAGGTGTCCATTGGTTCTACGATCCCTGATGCTATTCCTTGAACAGATTTCAGGTTTGGCTGTGGTATAGATTTCGGGTAGCAAGCATGGGCGCATTCGTCGGAAAGGGTTAGTCTCTTTGCACGCCAGTCTATGTGGGGATTGTGAGTTACTAACCATGGCATCCCTAAGATCAACCGGAACTGAGGAGCTTTGTTGAGGTCAAACGTGATTGCTTCTTGATGGCCATCCTGATGCAGAAGGGTTAATTCTATTGTGCATTGGGTTACTGGCCCCGAGCAATTTCTGTACCGGCAGTAGTAGTTACCTTTTCAGTTGTTGGTTTTGTGCATAAGGGAAGTCCCATTTCTGTTGCCAGATCTCGATCTATGTAATTACCAACTGTTCCGCTGTCTATATATGCTCTACGACATGCATCCATGATGGTCGTTGGTGATTGATCAAGGTTACTGGTAGGGCGAAATGCAAGGTCTGTGACACATCCTTCTCGCTCGAAAAGCGGACCTCTACGCTTGCCGGGCCTGGTAGTTGTCCGATTTCTTTCCTTCATCTTCTTTCTCTCTAGCTCCTACCACCTTCCTTGGAGGTTTCACTGGGCATTCTTTGAGGTAGTGACCCCATTTACCGCAGTATAGGCAGAACTGTAGCTGTCCCCTCTTGTCTCTTTTACCCTTGGTTAAAGCGGGTCGTACTCCTCCAATCTGCATGGGTTCTGTGATATTTTCTGATGGACGTTGAACATTATCTTTTGAACGTACGTACATGGCAAGATTTCCGAGTCTACTTCTGTCTGTTCTTCGATCCTGTAATCTGTGGTCCAACTGAACTACCAGGTTGATAAACTCTGCACAGTCTTTAGGTGGTTCTACCACTTGAGCAAGGACATCCTTCAGGTCTCCTTGTAGGCCCCGATGAAACAACGTGGTTCTTTTATCTTCTGGCCACCCCGCATCTACAACCAGTCTATTAAATGTGGCAATATAAATCAGCAAATCTTGATTCCCTTGGCGGAGGGACAGGAGTTCGTTATCAAGAGCTTGTCCATGCAAGTATCGAGCAAATAACTTTTCCATCACCTGTTGAAAACCCCTGAAGTTCTACAGTAATGGGTCATCCCGGCTCGCTAAAGGTGCCGACCAGTCTGCGTCACTTCCACTCAAATATGATAACACGAAGGCCACCCTCGCCTGGTCGTTTGGGAAAGCCCCAGGCCTCCAAAGAAAATGGAGGCGGCACTGGTTCATGAATGTTGCGTACCTTCTGGGGTCTCCATTAAACCGTTCTGGTGGTGCCAGGGGTACTGCTCCCGGCAATGTTATCTGTACTAGATTGACTGATGATGGTGTAGCGACGGATGGGGCGAATCCGGGCAATGGAGCCTGCCCCGCCTGTGTTTGTAGTATGTAACAAACAATAGGTGTGCCCCCTTTGTGCAAGCGTGAGTGGGGGCAAGATATACTGCTTAAACAGAACCAAATAAGGTACCCACGCTGTGGACAGTCCTAAGTTCTGTTGATTATTTAGATTAAATCTCCATAATAATGCAAGGAATGTGCTTTCAGAGAAAGTCACAGAGGGTAAACCAAAGAAAAAGTATAAAGAGTACTGACAATAGATTTAGTATTCAGAACACATTTTTGTTATTCAAAATCTTTACAAAAGTTAAATGAAGAAATTGAAAAAAGAAAAAAGACATAAAACATAACATTCATCATATATACATAAATTTACAAAAGAACAAAACAATCATCAAATAGCAATTTGGATTGTATGAAATGACTTGAAAAAGCTTTAAACAATCCTTGCAGGGTTCCAATTATTCCTACAACATAGAAACTACCAGGGTGTGTTAAAAATTACCCTGGTAGGTAGAGAGAGAGATTATTCAATCGACTAAATTTGAGTGGTTATCTGCCAGTGTTTGTAGTAGCTGTTTGCTTAGTTCATCAGTACGGTCTTTTGTGACTATTAACTCTCGTTTTAAGGCATTAGTTTCCTGCCGGGCTGTGTGTACCTCGGCGCGTAATTGTCCCAAAAGCTAGGTGGATAAGGTTTAAAGGCTTTGTGTTCTGTTACGCTCACTTGATATCCCCGGGGGCATCTGGAAGGCTCTGAGATCTGGAACCCTCGATGCGTAGTTGCACAGTGCTGAATAATGAATCTGTAATTACAGAAGGGAGGATTTGTGATAACTGTCTCTAATGGGTGAATCTCTCACCTCCCTCTGACCAATTCCCTTCCCACTGGGTTCTTTTCTCACCTTGGTTATTTGTAGGGTGAGCTATCTATCCTACGTTTATTGTGCAGGGGTGCTTGACGTTTGTTGGCGAGCTGCCCAAGTTGCTTCACTGGTGCAGTACGCCTTCCTTGGGCCCAGGCCTGCTGTGACCCCGAATCTGCTGGTAGGCAGGTAGGTTTGTCAATTGTAAGTCTTTGTTCTGTTTATGGTGGGAATTCGATAATGTGTTTATCTCCTTCTTTTCAGGTGCGAAGGTCTTGATGCTGGCGTGCCAGATGGAGAGGCATGTTTTCTAGGTAAGCAAAAGCACGAAGCACAGTGCCTTTTTTGTCTTTTAAAGCTATCCTGTGTTTTCTTCTTCTTCTCCTCCTCAGAGGCCGATGTGGTGCTGCGAGTGGATGAGAGCGCGATGAAAAACAGGCCCCCGGAATGCGCTAAGGTAAGTACAGTGCTGTGCGGTTGTTTAATATTGAAAATTAACCTGAATATGTCTCTTTTCCTTTGCAGATGTTGCTGTCGTGCTCCGGATGGAAGCGTGGCATAGCGCAATGGAATTCAGGTAAGGCTGATGGAATTCGATGTTTTGGAAGCGCGCGTTCTAATATTGTTTTTCCCTTTCTCGTTATCGCTGGTCACAATGTTCGAACAGCAGCTGTGGTAGCGGTTCGCCAGAAGTCCTTAAGCTAGTACTCACAGGTGAGAGATGTTTCTTCTTCTCTCGGTTTCCACAGATTGCAGCCCAGTTGAGATGCTGGGTGCTGCATGGTGTTTTCTCAGGTAAAATAGAATAATCTTGTTATTTTTCTTGCAGGATTACAGGAAGATGCTGAAGACCAGGCGCTGGACACGCTGAGCGTCACGCTGCGGGTTGCAGAATAACATGAATCGTGTTCTACAGTCAGGGTGTGGTTTATATATCCCAGGTAAAGTAGTACCAGGGAAAGTAGTTCCAGGCCTGCCACACCCAAAACACTAGACCGCATGGCTTGGTTCTTAGAACTGGATTGTGTGGGTGCTTCCATGTTGGATTTAAAGGCCATGTACATAAATGGGACCTAGTTTGAACAGCCCTTCCTTCCTACATATGAGCCTGGTGCCAAAGGCGCAAAGACTGGCTCAAGGAGCCCTTTTGCAGTGCTTTTAAGGCCCTCAGGGTTCTGGTGGGAGCCTGCTTGTGGCACAACTTGTGCCCCCTCACAGTGGCCATGACATTTACTTCCTGTACGGACGAAACCCAAGAACTACCAATTTCGATCCACCCTCGGTCCTGGAAATGCCTGCAGTCACATCCCTCCACGCCACTATCAAAGAAACATTGCAAAAGGCCCATAACACACTTCAAGAAACCAAAAACATGCAAAAGTTCTTTGCTGACAAGAAAAGAAAGGCGGATCCCGAGTACCAGATTGTTGACAAAGTATGGCTCTCCACCAAGTATATCAGACTAAAAGGCCCCAGAAGGTTCAACCCTAAATATATAGGGCCCTACTCTGTATGCGCCATTATTAAACCTGTGGTTGTTAAACTCGACCTCCCCTCAACTTTGAAAATCCACCCTGTTTTTCTTGTGTCCCTGCTCAAACCAGTGCACCCCGGAACACGGGATTCCTTAAGTAAACCCCCCCTAATAGAAATCCAGGAAGGGGAAAAGGAATACGAGGTAAAGGAAATTCTTCACTCTAAAATCAGTAGGCAAAGGTTATATTATTTGCTGGACTGGAAGGGGTACAGTGCGCAGGATAGAACATGGGAACCTAAAAAAACCATTCATGCTCCTCGGCTAACCGCCGTTTTCACTGTAATACCCCCCACAAACCAGGACCGGTAGGGACGCTGCTTGGGGGGCCTTGGAGAGGTGTGCTGTAACGATCTAGTTGCGGGCCCGGGGGTGGCAGGTCAATAGGGAGGGGGGATCCCCCTCTAGTACATTAGGGAGGTGGTGGAAAGGGATGCTGGCTGGCGCAAACGTGTGGATGGGGGCGACCCTGTTGCAGCCTGTTAGGAAGGGCAGAATGCAGGGAGGGCACCGCCCAGCACGAGCCAAGAAACATTAAGCACGTGCAAGCCTGGCACGTGCAGTGAATTACCTGGCACGTGCATGAAGCTAACGCCCCTGTGCATCTAGCTCTAGCAGGGTGTGACTCAGGGCTATAAAGCTGCTCCCCGGACCGCACCCTGTGCTTAGCATTTTGTCTGCTCCTAGCAAGAGCAGTGTTCTGCTTACTGCTTCTGTGTTCAGCATCTTCTATGTTGAGCTTCTTGGTCTGTAGTATCTTTCAGTATCCGGTTGAGACCCATCGGATCTGCAGCATCCTCAGCAACCTTCAGTATCCTGGTCTTCCGTCCTGCTCCGCGGCCTTCGACATCCTGTCTGCCACAGTTCTACTGTGGTCCCTGGTTCTTCCTTGCACCTCCGTTTGGACTCTGATCCTGTTTCCCATCGCCGAGGCCAACCCCGCTTCTTGTACCCTATGCTCTGTAAGAAAGCAAGCAACAGGGTGAGCATCTGTATCCAGCCTGCTTCCTCTCGCACCTTAAACCTCCTCCTGAGAACTGGAGAACTCACCTGTGTTTGAGACTCAATCCTCCTATCTCGGTGCTTTGTCGCTGATTCGACGCTGTGCGCTCTGCTCCTGGTTTGGGAGAAGAACACAGGATCGTTAGTGGTGGACCCACTTCAGGAGAACCATCTCACTTCAGTGCCAACACCCCCTGTGATTGGCAAAGATACTTACCTGTTCAGTGCCATGCCCATCACGCCATGGCGATCACAGAGACACTTACCTGTTCGTCATTCCCTGCTCACATCTCTTCGACGAATAACCTGGGGAACATCCATCTCAGAACCCGAAGTCATCATTACAGAATCACCGGTGAGCCGTGCACACGCGTTTCAGCCAGCCTCATTCCTTTGAGGGATAAAAGGGAGGTGGGGAACCCCGGTTGTTATCCTACAGTAGATTTACCCTGTGTTTGCCCTTAGGCGGACCCGACATTCCCCCTAGAACATCACTACCAGAAGTCTAGAACACACCCAGGCCCCTCCCAACCTCACGTTCTCCTAGAGGTTTGCGTTCCATCCGGCTGGTGGGGGAAGGTGTGGCTGGGATATACGACCGGGCGAAGGGAACCAGTGTGGGGGCCACACTGCAGTACAGTCTGGACCAGGCACTCCTGCAGGGCACCAGAGGTAAGCGTGACACAACTTAATGTCCCTCGAGGGCCTTCGTCTTGAGGATATCATCATCGAAGATATACATAGCACGTGGAACGCCCATTGACTTCAGTTCCGTTTTTTCCTCCAGTAGAACTACCCGCATAAACGCAGGTTTGACCATACTAAGCTTTTAAGGAGCGACTCCGAAAGCAGTGTTTGTTTTGGTGGAGGGAGAAAGACTTTTATCAATGTTGTCCATGAACCGAATGGAGGACAGCTTTTCCAAAGCTTCCATCCCGACGGAGGGAAGATTCAAGGCATTAATGCTTCGAGAACGTGTGTATTGAAGACCACGTAGCTGCCTCACAAATGTTTTTAATGGGAACACCTCTTTGAAGAGGTAGCCATACCCCTGGTGGAATGGGCCCTCAAGCAATCTGGAGGATCTCTGCCCGCCAGTCTGTAGCATTCTGAAATTGCTAGAATGATCCATCTTGATAAGGTCTGCTTTGTTACCGCCTGACCCAGTTTGTGACCTGTATACCCTATAAAAAGTTGATCATCTAGACGAAGTTTGGACAATCTAAAAATGTAGAAGCTTAGAGCTCTACGTGGATCTAATCCGTGCAACCTCTCTTCCTACTTGCCAGGATGACATGGCGGATAAAAAGTGGGCAACACAATCTTTTAACCTACATGAAAATCTGAAAGGCTCTTAGGCAAAAATGAAAGCTTAACCCTCAGGACGACCTTATCCTTGTGGAATACTGTAAAGGGTGGTTTAGATTATAGTGCCTGCAACTCACTCTCTCGACAGGCTGAAGTTAATGCTACAAACTTCTTTTCACAATTATTTTTAATTGTAATTCAGTTTATAACACTTTTTTTATACATTTATCACACATGTTTCTGCACAATTCCATATTTTCAACTAAGTTAAGTGTTCATTCAAATTTCCCTTAATTGGTAAAGCAGTTCAGTTTAAATAATCATTACTCCACCTGCTCTTATTTGTGCCACTATTTTTCTTTCTGCACATCCAGAATCTTATCCATAATATTCACACCAGCTCAGACTCGAGCAGGATTTTCTGCTAGTAAAAATCGGCTCCACCATTTGTCTGGTGCTAAAGACTTTGGGCCTCATTACGACCCTGGCGGTAAGGGGTTAACGCCAGCGTTAGCTGCGCCGACCCCTTACCGCCAATTCCGAGTTCCCCTAGCGCCATGGAGGTTTTAACACCCGATTTTAGCGGGTGTTAAAATCCATGGCGCTAAGGGACCATGGAGTTAATTACGCCACCGTAATTTACGGTGGCGTAATTAACGCCTTCCCCACTCCCATTATGCCCTATGGGGCAAAAATGGGAATGGGGAAGGGTAAATGGGGATTGGGGACTTACCGCCCCGCCAAGGTCAGAATGGGGCGGTAAGTCCGCCAACCACCATGGTGTAAACATAGTTTACACCATGGTGGTAAAGTCACGGCCCAGGCGGTAACTTACCGCCTGGGTCGTAATGAGGCCCTTTGTGTTGTTGGTCTGAGATGCTAAAAAGGCACTTCTTTCAGTCTTTAGAGCCGGACATGCAATCAAAAGATGTTTCACTGTTTCCATACACTCTGGATTTTGACAAAATCGACAGGTGGTATCATTACTTTGCAGTGGTTTACGAATGTGCATAAGCTCTTTTGGAGGATATAGGTTTAATCTTAGTCGTAGAAACTGATGTCTGTGATACAGACTTGGACATTTTTGTAAATATCTCAAAGTTGAGTCAACTGCACACAATTTTGCAATGATTTATATTGCACTCTTTGATGGAGATTGTTTTTACCCAGCAGGGGTTTGTTACCAAAGAATCCAAAAACGTGTTCAAATACGATAAATGTGCCAGACATTTATCAATCCACCTTACAAGTAGACACAAGTTGCTTCCCGTTGCTATTGGATAATAGTGAGTGAGGCATCCATCACTACTGTTATCTCCGGCCATGGTTGCCAAAAAGGTTCTCCCTTCAGAATATTTTCATCGCAGGCCCATCACAGAAGATCCTGTGCGACCCTGCTTGGAACCTGAAGTAGGTCTGACATGTTGCCTGAGACCATGGAGTCCTGAGAGCCCATTGAAGGATCTCATTCTCAGGCGAGCCTCCGGCACCAGAAAAATGCAGGATGCCTTGATGCCGAGCAACCTCACAAAGTTGAAGACCGGGAGACGCTGGGAACTCTGAAACTTGGAGACCATCTGCAGAATGTCTTGAGCAATCACCTCGGGTGACAAGCTTTTTCCCCCCAAGGATGTATCCAGTACGGCCCCTATGAATTGGAGCTTTTGAAATGGTGTCATATGGGACTTCTTGTAATTGAGGGAGAAGCAGAGTCTGTGAAGAGAGTGGCAGGCAACGCTGCGATGATCCAGGACTTGTTCGTGAGAATGCGCCCTAATCAGCCAAAAGTCCAGGTAGGAGTAGGGAGTAGTTTCTTACCTGTAACTCCATTTCTCCAGCATTGGTATCTTTCATGGATTCACATGCTTAGAATATTCCCCGTCGTCAGACTGGGAACACTCGGTACACATATATAGTCGTTTCCTATAGGAAAAAACTTCCGACACTTGTGTGTCCTATCCACATCTACGTCCTCTCCGGGGCCGTCCACGCAAGCCCCGTTGGACGTAATGGTATAAAAGGCCCCGCCCCCGCGGGTCCGGTCAGATTTCGGCCCCTCCAAAGTAGAAAAGGGGAACCTGCTTATGCACATATCTTGCACATTGCAATCCGGGGAGGCTGGAGGGCGCATGTGAATCCATGAAAGATACCAATGCTGGAGAAATGGAGTTACAGGTAAGAAACTACTCCCTTCTCCAGCATTGGATCTTTCATGGATTCACATGCTTAGAATAGATTGTATAGCAGTATCATCGAAGACGGAGGTGAGAACGCAATGTAACTTACTTTTACAAGAAACACTCTCAGTCCAAATATGTGTATATATATATATGTGTGTAAGCAGCAACATATTTACAGATATAAACATATTCATAATACATAAATAAGATCAAGGGAACAAACATAGGCAAGGTAAGAGACAACAGCTTCACGGTATTTGGCTTACCTCATTGAAACAGATGGCGCAGCACTGCCCTTCCCATCTGTACCTCATCCGCGTGCTGCCTTTCCAGGCAGTAATGGCGTGTAAACGTGTGTGAAACTGACCATGCCGCCGCCTGGCAGATGTCTGTCAGAGGAATTCCTGCCCATAGAGCCGCGGAGGAGGCTGTTGATCTCGTGGAATGGGCTCTAGGGTACCCTTGTAGGGGTCTCCCGGCCTTGGAGTGACTAAAAGCAATCGCCGAAGAGACCCATCGAGCCAGCCCTTGCTTGGAAATTGCCCTTCCTCTCGTCGACGGGCCATAGGCAATGAACAGCTATCTGGTAGTTCTGAGTTCTTGCGTTCTTTGCAGATAAAATTTTAACGCCCTTTTCACATCAAGAGTATGAAGAGCCTTTTCCACCGTCGACGAAGGGGACGCAAAGAAAGTAGGAAGAACGATGGTCGAGTGTTTGTGATAGACAGTCGGCACTTTCGGGATGAAAGTAGGATTAGTTGATAATATCACTTTGTCCTTAAAGAATCTCATATATGGAGGGTCTATGACTAACGCCTGTAATTCCGACATTCTTCTTAAGAAAGCCAGCTTCCACGATAGGAACTGCATGGATGAAGAGGACATTGGCTCGAACGGAGGCTTCATTAAGGCGGCCAACACCACATTTAAACTCCACGATGGTGGGAACCGCTTCGTAGGGGGGAAAGTTCTAAAGAGACCCCTCATGAAATGTTTCACCAGTCTGTCACTGAATAATGGTGAGGACTGTCTCCTCCTCGTGAACCTTGAGATAGCCGCCAAGTGCACCTTGATGGATGACGAGGACAGTCCACTCTCAGCTAGGTGAAGAAGATACGGTAGAATTTGTTCTGGAGTTACTTCCAAAGGCCGTATTTCGTGCTGCATTTGACACCACATACAGAACCTTCGCCATTTGCATATGTATGACTTGTTAGTCGAAGGAGCCCTAGCCGCCTGCAGAATTCTCCGACAATCCGACGAGACTTTCAAGCTGCCAAATTCTGAAAAGTCAGGAGCCAGGCAGTTAAGTTGAGGCTGTCCGGATTGTGATGCCACACCGTTCCATTGTCCCTGGACAGGAGACTCGGCACTTTCTGGAAAGTTATCGGCTGTTCCAACGACAGATGTAGGAGGTCGGAAAACCATGGTTGTCTCGGCCAATACGGTGCCACTAGAATGACCCGGCATTTGTACCTGCGAATCCCCTGGATTGTCCTCCGTATAAGGGGGAACGGAGGGAAAGCGTACAGGAATTTGTCCATCCAAGGAAACGAGAACGCTTCCCCCAGGGATCCTTTTTGAGGCCACCTGCTCGTGAACTGTTCGCATTTCCTGTTTTCTTTCGTTGCGAAGAGGTCGATTGAGGGGGTCCCCCACCTTTCGAAGATTATTTGTAGCTGACCGGTGTCCAGCTCCCACTCGTGTATTTGAGCCATTGTCCTGCTCAGGGAATCCGCTTGCACATTCTTCACACCCGGGAGATGCTAAGCCACTAAGGATATGTTGTGTTTCAACGCCCAGATGTATTGGTGGACATTTTGGAGGTTTGCATTTGAATAGTAGGGAATGTCCGTACCTCACAGTGTCCAAAACCCACTGATCTGTGATGGTCTCCCATTCCTCGATGCAGCTTGACACTCTTTCTCCCAGAACGGTACGCTTCCCGTCGTTGCTGGTCTTTCTGTTTGCTCGTCGACGACGAATAAGTTGGTCGTCTCTTGGAAGACTGGAAGTTTCTGCGCCGGCTTGAGGTCTGAGAGGCGCGTCTATATCCTTGGGAAGGATACGCTGATCTACCAAAAGATCTATCCCTGGTTGCTGAGAATCTTGAGTTTCCAGATGCTCCTCTAAAGGGACGAAAAGAACGAAAGGGCTTACCACTCTGGAGAGAACCCAACGAGCGTGCTGTATCTGAGTCCTCCTTCATGCCCTTCAAGGCCTCGTCCACCTTTTCTCCGAAAAGAAGATCACCTTCGAAGGGCATGTCCAAAACTTTATACTGTACTTCGGGTCTGAAGTTGGTGCACTTAAGCCAAGCCTGGCGTCTTAGAACAACTCCGTTATTTATTTGTTTAAAACCCGAATCAGCCAGGTCCACCGCTATGTTAATAGCATGATTCGATGCTTCTTCGCCTTCTCGAACCAGGGACATCGCCGCTCTTCTATGTTCTTCCGGGAGGTGGTCCAGGATAGGTGCCAGTCTGTGCCACATCTCCCTGTCATATCTGGCCACAATCGCCAGGGAGTTAGCTGCTTTCACCGTTGAGGCCCCCACAGAAAGAACCTTCTTACCAAACACGTCTTGGCACCTCGCCTCATTATCTGGAGGGGTAGAGCATTTATGTTGGGCCTTTGCTTTTCTCGTCGCCGCCGCCGACGACACCACCGAGTCCGGTGTAGGTTGAGCCGAAAGACACTTCGGTGTAGAGTCTGGTACTTTAAATTTCTTTTCAATGCGGCCTTTGACAGCCGGCTCAGAAAATGGGTGACGCATGGTTTGAACACCTTCTTTCCAGACATGGTCTAAAATGGGTATTGAGAATATTGAGCGTCTACTCTTGCCCATATGGTCAAAAAGAAAACAGTCCTTTTTCTCCTCCTGTTGGACCAGGCCAAACTCCTTGCACGCTTTTTCCATCATAGAATGAAAGGCACCTATATCGTCCCGTGGTGACAGGTGAGTGGGACTCTTTGGTGTTTCCATTTCCACATCCGACACCCAGGATGGATCCCTAGATGGTGAGAGGGATATATCTGACGCTGACCCGTGGTCAGATAGGGAGTCCGAAAGCTCACCTTCCTCCTGGAGTAGTTGGAACCCCGATCGATCTGGTCGGGCGGTGTGAAGGGCCGGGCTCATCGACGGGGGGTGTCGACGGTACAGGTGGAAGCCTTTCGTCCAGCGATTTCAGCAGCGAGTGTAAGGAGGACAGTACCTCCATGGACAGGGTCGCCTGAGAGCTTGGAGGTTGGGTAAACACCTGAGAGCAGGTTGCTCCTGATGGAAACCTGGCTCGTAGACCGAGGTCCTCCGGGCTCACAATTCTGAAGCCGTCTTCTTTCGAGGCAATTGACGCTGCCTGTTCCTGTAGCAATGTGTCAGGCAAGCCCATATCAAATACTTCTGGTCTCCAGGCCAGAACTTCCGTCGACGAGGACATTGTCGCCGAGGTCGTCGCTGGGTTGATGATGGGTGAAATCGACTGCGTCAACGGCAGTGAGGACACCGACTGGTTCGTCGTTGGGCCTGCAGGTGGTTTAGGCGGTCCCGCCTTCACAGCGCTCTCCCTGCGTTTATCCGAATCTCTACTCGTGGCTGATCTGTGTTGATCGCCCGAGGAGGATTTAGGCCTCTCCTTTCCTTTCTTCGACGAAGTTGACGAAGATGTCTTTCTTGCAGAGTCTTTAGAAGAGTCCTTAGAAGAGTGACTTCGTGGAACGTCCTTTTCCGCAGGTCGTGACTTCTTAGACGGAGGTTCCGACGAAGTTGAGCGTCGAGGGGCTCCTGATGTTTTCGCAGAGGCCACGCTGCGCACAGAGCCCACCTCTGACTGAGGGTACGCTCCCGCACCGTCATTTAACCAGGATACCAGCCGTCGATTTCGATCCTTCAGGGTTTTCTGGGAAAAACCTTTACATATTTCACACTGGTCTGCCGAGTGGTGAGGGTGGAGGCAATAAATACAGTCTAAATGGCCGTCCCCCTCGTAAACCTTCTTCAATCCGCACGTGGCACACGGGCGAAATAGAGGTTTTCCCGACATTCCGATAAAATTAACAAACTCACAGGAGTTCGACAATTCGACAAAATCTAGCAGTAGAGACTACGCGAGGAGATCCCACTATCTTTGGAGACGGTTGAAATCTGACGGGACCCGCGGGGGCGGGGCCTTTTATACCATTACGTCCAACGGGGCTTGCGTGGACGGCCCCGGAGAGGACGTAGATGTGGATAGGACACACAAGTGTCGGAAGTTTTTTCCTATAGGAAACGACTATATATGTGTACCGAGGGTTCCCAGTCTGACGAGGGGGAATATTCTAAGCATATGAATCCATGAAAGATCCAATGCTGGAGAAGGCGTGAATCCCCCCTCTCCTGAGATTCGCTGCCACCACCGCCATCAATTTGGTGAAAACCCTCAGACAGAGGTCAGCCCTCGCTGCAGGTCTATAAAGCTATATTAACAACCCAGCCAACTACAGACCCATCTCTACCCTTCCCCAATATTCTGAACTTCTGAATGTGTAGTGTTCAACTGTATCACTGCCTACCTGGGGGCAAATGGACTTAGTGACCCCACCTCCCCTCGCCCTCCAATATGAATTATGCAGCAGCTACCACACAGAGGATGTGATCCTGAATTCCCAATACATGTCCAGCTAGGGTCTGTCCTTGGTTCCCTCCTCTTCACACTCTACATAGACTCTCTCTGTAAACTCATCTCCTCCTTTGACTTCTCATATCTATTTTTTTGGTGCTAGTCAAATCATCTTCTTCACTCCAGAGTTGTCTCTTGCATTACTAATAACCTGTTATCAGTCCCTAGATGGAGCTGCTTTGCCTGATGCTAAATTCATCTATTCAATCAAAATGCAAACAATCTTTCTCCTTGCCTCTAATGCGTCACTGCTTTTCTCCTTCCATACATCCTTTTCCCCTGACCACTTTAACGCAAACCCTATATAGACGTCTCTTTAACAGTAACCCCGAACTTCAGCATTTCAACACCATCACAGAACGTCAGTAAAACACCTCATCTTCTACACAACCACTACATCTCACCTTGCACACTACCAAAACATTCATCACCACACAGGTCTCAGTAGGCTAAATTATTGCTCGGGCCCCTTCAAGGGAGTACATCGTTTCTGTTTTGCTATATGCTCCCACTACGATCTTGCATGATCCTTGCTTACTTCTGTGCACTGACTTCACATGAAGTGGCTTTCCATGCAAAATCACTCCAGCTTCAGAATCCTGGGAAAGTCTAACAGAATCTACTACCCCCTTTCCATTTCTCCTCAATCTGACTGCCATGCACCCTTTTCTGACTGCCACAATCGCTCCTTCACCCACCTGGCACCCTCACATCTACCCAAGAAATTAAGTACATTCCAAGAATGACTTAAAGATTGCCCTTCAGCTCTACCTTCTCCCCTGTGAGGGAGTCCCAGGGTGTTTTGGTGCTATCAGCCACTACCCCAATGATCCTCCTCCAAAGCCACCACTGGATTTCATCTCTGTATTACAAATGTTACTTACTAGCAATAGTATTTCTGGTACTTGTGTATCTTTTAGAATCACATGCTATGCATAGTCCCTCATTTAGTGGATGGTCCGGAGTAGTACAACTTGCTTACTAACATTAAAAGATCGGCATTGACAGGGCAATCCTGTACAACTAACCCTACTAAATGTACAGGGTACCAGCAATGGTACTCAAAGGTGACACCCTAGTTTATTGTCTGCTTGTGTATAAACTATGAGTATACATTACGTTACACATTTGTGTAAATGTCACAAAATTAAAAGGAAAAACCACATCAATTGTTCTCAGAAAACCAAACAATCCATCGGTTATAATCAATAGGTACCTATGTGCGTTAGTTAGCATTTCTCACTGGTATTATACAGTATCCAAGTGTAGATAAATATACACAGCCTGTCTGCATAGGTGGGCCTCCATTACTGACACCACTGTTACGTAAACCTGGGGTGCTGATCTTGGGCCGCAAGCAATTTCCTTGAACTGGTAGTGGTGGGCACCTGCCTTGCTTTAAAGGTATCTTTCAAGACTTCAGTACATAGAAATATGAAAGGAAGCATCCATCATATACAGCATCATTGTGTAATCACTCTGTCGTAAGAGTCTAGTACCAGGCATAAGTATGCCAAAAAGTGCCTTTGTTGTACTGGGTTTTCATGGACTTTTTCTATGCCCCCTTTTGAAGATGTGCATCGTGCTCTGCTTGTAATAAAGGGAGGTTTTCTTTGCTTATGTGTGACTTTTTTGGTTGTATTTTTAACAGATTTCTCGTGCACTAGTTGCAATAACTAACACATATAGGGCCTCATTCAGAGTTTGGCAGTTTTTCGGCGATAAATCTGCCAAAATCCCCCAAAAACAGTTACTGCCACTTGGTCCCACAGGTTTTCTACAGGATTACAAGTGTTGAAAGGGTGGTGTTGGTCCCAATTTATGGAGTCCATTGGGGATTTTTGGTGGAATTACCAAGTGATAATTCCACCAATTTTTGGAGGAAAAGTGGAGGATTTACCTTACAATGCCCGAGATATGGAAATTATGCATGCCTCCTTGGCACTACTTTAGCTGAAACAATTAACAAAAGAAGTTTACTCCGTCTTTCTCTCTGGAGAAGCAGCCCCAGTGTTATTTGGTGGTTAAGAGTAAATCAACATCTCAGGTTGAGAAGGGAGGTCTCCCTTCTGTCCCTTTAGCTAGCTTAGCTTAGGTTTTAGAATTCCCTCCAGGCCTCGTATTCCCTTTATAGAAATTTTATGTTTCCATGGTCAAGACTACACGTGTGAGTAATGCCGAATTGGGTAAGGGAGCAACACGAGACATAGTCTAAGGTAATAGTGAGTGGGATATATGAAACCACACACAGTCCCTACTCAAGGACAGACAATGTCCTGCGCCTAATTCCTACTCTACTTCTCAATCTCCAGAGTGTCCGCACAAGGCAGTGTTCTCCACATCACTTACAGTCACAGGGTGTTTGAAGTACTTGCTGCTACCACTAGTACCTGGGGTAGAGCACTCAGCTGACTATCTCTGGCTTCCATTTGCAGGCCAGCATTTCGTCCCAGGTGGCTCTTGAGCCTAGCCTCATCTATCAACCTGGTTTTACTTGAGTGCAACACAAATGGCTAAGCTACCACATGTTGTGACCCTTACAATTTTATATAGTTGGCCTATTTTACTTGGCCAATGTAGGTTTAGACCCTTGACTGTCCTCTCCTTGCAACAGAACACTGTGTATGGAGCAGCATACTAGCACCCGCAGGATGCTTTTCTGCTCCAGGATTTATGGTTCCAGCAAGTTTTCTGGTTGGTGGGTCTGTTGGCCCTCTTACTCATAATAGGATCTCCCCTAATGGTTCCACTTCCTCACCATGTGTTTTATATCTAGTTTCACTTGGTACTATATCAGGATTAATAGGAATTAGCCCATGTTTCAATGTCTGGGCTGATGAAAGACATGCCTGCTATACTGGGATGAGGCATTGCTTTCATGGCGGCCCACAGACGCTGCAGTTCAGTTTTCCCTCATTATAGTAAGTTTATTTGTCCTTTTTCTATCATCTTCTCAGTGACCTTGGATACATGTTAGTGTTGCCTGCAGCTACAGACAACAGTAGGCATTAGATTGAGCTTTGGTTTGTGCTGCATGCTAGGGTCTGTGAAACTGATGTGTCCTGCTCCAAGCATGCAGCCAACATCAAGACCAAAGTGAGGATTGAATCTCTTTTCAACGACACATACTCAAAAAAAACACTGTTTAGGACTGGTTTTCTCTTCTATTGCAAACCTGTGTACACCCTCCAGCTAGAATACTAAATGCTATCCTTCCTCACTCATGGGTAACATATCTCCCAAACTAGTTTACGGGTACCTACTTGACCTTGGTAGTTTCTACAACCGAGGGGCTCCAAAGGGAAGACTGGAGACACACCGGACGATCCTCCATGTACCACCTCTAATGGTCACACCATGAAACTGTTAATCCTCCCTCACCCATGGAGGGCCCAAAATCCTTTTAGTGCTGGCAAACGGGTGCCCACATCTCTCACTACCTTGTCTTCTGCCTTACATCTCTTGATTTCTAACATTTAATTTGTTGAGCCTCCCTTAATGTGTCTTCACTTTACAGGGGCAGCACAGGAGGATGATGTTAGGTACAGGATTGATGGTTGGATAGAAAGTCATAAGGCAAATCCAATGTTGTCCTTTAGTTCCCTTCGGTCTCAGAGCCAAGTAGATATACACTGTTTTCCTGAGACCTGGGGTACATGGAGCTTTGCCAGATTTATGTAAGTCATCTGCCTCTTTCATCACACGCCACCCCCCCTCCCACCCCCAGAGATACCCACTGTTGTCACCTTTCTCTCAAGGGCACCATCTGGGGGATGAACTCTCCCCTTATGACAGCCTTACTGGTATCCCAAACCGTTCGCCCGTCCACGGCCCCTGTATCATTTTCTTGGAAGTAATTGCGCATGGCTTTGTAACACACTGCATACCGCATATGCCCGAACATGCGAGCTGGTTACTTTTTTTTCCCTGCTGCCTGAAGTCTGTCCTCTGTGATAGTTGCCTTTCAAGGAGGAGAAGCATAAAAGCACATAGCCTCAGCAGAGTCGAGGCTGAGTGAGCAGAGCGATTTGTGTTTGGTGCACAGTGTTGGACCAGTGGGAGTTATCAGTCTCCAGCTGCATCGCAACCAGTGCCAGATGATAAACGATACCTCTACTGGAGCAATATCTAAGGAGAGCCCACTAAAGGTGAGGTGGTGTGGGAGTTGAAGGATTGAGGTGCCAGTATGGCAGGATTGGGTCTTGGAAACGCTTGCAATCAAAGCACCAAGATGCTGGGAAGGACATTGAATCCCCCGCCCTCCCAGGAGATAGATAAAACCACAGTCCCAGCCTCCAAAACAATGGACAATCAGGATGAGCTCCTTCAAAGGGAATCTGACGCTATGGCGCTCCCAAGATCAGACTTACTAACTGGGGATGATTGGGCCCACTGTATGGTGGAGCTAGCCCTGCAAAGTGACCTGGAGGTAATAAAGGAGAAGGAAGGTCAGCATCACGAGAGGAACAAAGCCCCCATAGGAGTATTGGATAGCTGGGGAGATAAATTGCAAACCGACCTGGAACAGCTTCAATTGGTGGGCATGAGAGAAGTAAATTTCATTCAGGTGGGGTAGGAAGATTCTAAATTACTAATGCTGGTGGCTCATCTATTGAAAAATATCCTAAATTTAACGTCAAGGATTGAAAATCAAAACCTAGCTAGTGTAAAACAAAGACTAGGAAATTAATCCTGGCTAAGCCCAAACCTTGCAGCAAATATCTCAAGTGAAGAGGTGTTTTGCCCAAAGAAATGAGCCATCTAATAGGAGAAGCAGGGGACGCCAAGGGGCGAGAGAACCTAGGAGCTAACCAAAGGCCCTGTCAGAGACAGAGGGACGAAGACACAGCTAGTAGTCTAACCTCAACTTCGATTGGCTGAGGCTAGACATGGATGGGCCCATATTACCGCAGATCTGGCCTACCTGCAAAACACCCTGACTGTAACACTCACCCTTTCATTGGCACCCTTCAGAAAATTATACAAAGCACTTAATGATAAATTGAAAGACCAGGCTACTCTTATAGCGATGACCCACTCTAAGATGAGCTACTTGGAAGGGTTAGTAGGAACAGTTGGATAAGGAACCCGAATCATCCCAGAATTGGCAAAACCGTCTAGTGTTTTAGCATGACGTGAGGAGTTGGATAAATCCACTTTGATGGCAGCCGTACTTGAAGACTGCAAGTGGATGCAGAACAACTTCAAAGATTTGGAGAATTCCATAAGACCAAATAAGGAATCAACTGAACTTAAAGAAGGGGCAAGGGCCAAGCCGTCAAAGCAAGTTGGGAACTCAAAGGAAATGCTTAACGCACAAGAAAAAGAAAAGCGGATAAGTTCTCCCGATGGAAATGGGTTTTTTCAATAGGGGGGGTGGGTGAGAACCCAGACTAAAGCCCCAACACAAGATCTAAAAAAAAAAAAAATCTAAATTCATAAAACATGAAAAAAGGAGATAAAAATAAAATGGATCTAGGCCATTCCTGAGAACCCTCCCTCCAACCCACAACTGCCAAATGTGAAACGACAAAAAAAATGACCAAGAGGTGGCGGCTTTAACTCAGAAAATGAAGGTAAGTCAATATGTGGGGGTAGTACAGGCTCAGTTGGGAGTTAATGAGCAGGAGGGAATGTCAGACTCCTGCCTGAGTGAGCTTGTAGAACTCATTGAAGAAGCAGCTCCGGAATTGAGGAAAGTAAGCACCACAGATCTGGCGGAAATTGACAGACAAATGCTACAGATCTAGAACAAGTGGGAGAAGAAGCAAGAGACAGAAGATCAACACCTGGGGATAGAGATAAGTGGCAATGATTGAATCCCCTATTTAAGACTATGGAAGAAAAGAGATCAAATACTGTGAATAAAGGTCTATGGCATAACAAAATGAGAAGCCAAGGGGGATTGAAAGCTCTGGAGGGGCCAAAGGATACCCAGAGACCGACTACGATTAAGGGAGTCAACACGAGCAAAATGTACTGCAAGTGGAGAGTCCGGTGTTCGACTTAAGGAGATCAGATCAAAGTAGTAAGAAGGAACCCAACCGGATCTACCTGGAGCGCCTAACAACATCAACGGATGATCTGATCCTAAATCGCCGGAATGTAATGGTCCGCCTACACCAGATCCCAAAATGGAGAACAATTACTACAACTACAGATGACATCCAAGTGGTACAATTTGTAGATGAAATGCATATGGATCAGGTCATATTGCATTTGGTATCCAAGGCCATTAAAGCAATGATATTAGAGTGCAGGGATTACTTGCTCCCCTTGGGATTTGAAATATCAAACTACTACTCTAGCGATGAAAATAGGGAGGGAAATTGTGTTTTTCTGACTATCCCCCACCAGAATACTGGTCGTCGTCTCACTAGGGCTCTGCAATGCCCAACCCTGAAGAAGCTAGAGGGTCGGAACATCCAAACATCCCATTTCCACTATCGCCAACCATTCTCCAGTATGTTTCATAATCAATCACAAAAGCCTCATAAGATGGAGGATCAGAAATCGAACCCAAGGGAGGCGATTAACCGGAAAAGCACTGCTTCCAAGGATCAATCCACTATGAGGCAAGTGTGTCAACCAATTGGAAATCAAATGGCAAAGTAGCCCCAGATGGGGTCTGGACTGAAATCTAAGCTGGATGAAGACAAAAGTGAAAGCTGGACCTGGCTGGCAGAAGCAGTGGTGGGGCTACGACATTATTAGAGCCAGGAAAGTGATCAGGATTCCCTACGGCTTGGCTCATGGAATACGAGGATTCATGGACCTTTTTGGATCCGCAAATTTAGAGCTGTTCGACATTATTGGTCTTCAGGAGACATGGTTGAGGACTAAACCCATTTGTGAAGGCTATACAGTCTTCCTTAATGAAGCCGGCAAGGGAGACGTGGGGCGGCCCTTGTCGGGCCTGCTGACATTAGTCAAACTGGGTAGAGCTCCGAAAGTAATTGATTCAAAAAAAAAAAAAAATCACTCTCCACACATCCAAATGACAATCCTGGACTAATACCCCCTCCCCCAACCAGGTTGCAATAAAACTACTATCATCTTGTGGAATGTGTATTGGAGCCCCAGTGTCGCTTCGGATAATGCCTTTGTGAATCCTCGTGTCCCCGATTGAGGATGTTTGTATGGCGGGAGAGATCCACAGATAATTCTCTGTAGGGACCTAAATCTGCATTATTTGGATGATTTGGGGGGCAGTAAAAGATGAACTCATGCTGGGAGAAAAAGAGCTACTGTGGCTGAATGAAATAGGTTCTCATGATTGATCCATGTTAAACGGCCAAACAAGAGGGGATATAGCGGGGGTATTGACCTGGAGGAATGGGGTAGAGTGCATGCCTAGATTATTGTTTCATGTCAGAGAATATAGACGCTTCTAGTCGACAATTTGAAATTATATGAAGTCAAGCGACCATGACCTGTTGGCTCTGACCTGGGAAATGTCAAGAAGGGGGAAGAGCCAATGCACGAGTAACCTGGTCGAGCCAACTGGCAGCTGGAATAGGCTCAGAATTAAACCATGGGAAAATCTGAGGATGTCAACACGTTTTGAAGAACATGCATCAATCTATCCTAGATAAGTTGACTATGCCTGGATCTTGAGGGGCTATTCGGACAGGTAGGGTGCACTCAGAAGGACAGAATTGCACGCGATACATGCTACCAATAAAGCGGTGAGAATGGAGAAAAAAAATTGAGAGCTGACAATAGGAAGCTAAAGAAGGGAAACAGTTGATGTATCCCCCCCCCCCAGTATAAAAAAGGAGGCAGAAGTATTGTAACTGGCTATTGCCATCTACATCTAAAAGACTGCAGTTTTATGCTGAGCAAATGCTGAAAGCCGCCTGTAAGACTAAGAACTCTGTGGAGCCTGCTGAACAATGTTGGGGTCTCGGAGCAGGCTCAAGATTAGCCAGATCCCCGAGTCAAAATGGATAGATTCTACACAAAACTATGGAAAAGAGCCTGAATCACAATATAAAAAAAAGGCAGCAACCTGGGGGGCAAGGGGATCGCTGGGCAATTAATATTGAGCGCAAAGACGTTAAGCTGATGATTGGAGGGTTGAGCACCTCAAGAGCAGCTGGCTCGGATGGTGCGTCCAATCAGATGTTACAGAAAATGTTGAGTTTGGACTGACTTCACATTGAACATTTTTGCCCAGGCCTTGGTAACTAAGTGGATCCCGGACTCCTGGTGAGCAGCAGTGGTGCCCATTTTCAAGAAGGGAGATCGAGAGGATCCCCAGTATTATCGACCCATCGCGACTCCCTAGGGAAGCTGTGTGCAACGACCTCGCTGCGCGATTTAAACTGGGCCCAGAAAATAGGCTGCAGAGATCCCCGCCAGGCAGGATTCATCAGGGAGTGAGCATAACCTTGAATGTACTCCTCCTGGGCCTATTAAAGCTAAAAACCATTGTGGCAGGCACAAATATCTATATGGCATTTATGGACCTGCAGCAGGCGTTTGATGGAGCGAGTAGGGCCGGACTTTGGGACAAATTGATTGAAAGGAAATGCCTGAAAGATCTAGTGGAAGCGATTAGAGCCCTATACACGGACACCTCGATTCAAATAAGACTATCATCAGGGGTATCCTGTCAGCAAAGATCACTATGTGTAGAGGATTAAAACAGGGCTGTCCATTGGTCCCTTTTCGGTTTAACCAATATGTAATGGACCTCAGTGACTCCCAGAAGCATGCCTGGGCTTTTCCCCCCAAAAAGTCAACGGTGTCCAGGTCCCCTGGATTTTATACGCAGGCGACCTGGTCTTCATTGATCAAATGCAAATAGGGCTGTAGCAGAGACGGACTGCCTTTTCAAGTTTGGAGGTAAACAGTCTCTGTGTTAACACCAAAAAAATCTAAGATCCTGATCATGGTCCCTGCTCAAAGGAAGCAAACAAGATGTGCATCAATGGCATATAGGAGGGGAACACCTAGAAACCGTGGAAACAATGACATACTGGGGAGCTGTGCTGAATAGAAACATCAATGACCAAGCTCAGCTTGGAAAACTCTGGGCTAAGAAACAGCTAGCGGTACAAGTTAGAGCAATGCACAGTATGGAACTTTCTCAATGTGTCCTTTAATCACCTTCGATAAACAGAAGGTGGCTTGAATTCTAACATATGGGGCTGAAGGAATGTGAAGTCCGCCATGGAAAGTTTGAGTGCTCTTTTGTAAGCTCACTTGGGCTGGTGGGATGTGAGAGGTTCGGCCCAGAGGATAACAGGGGCGTGGCCCGTCACATACCACACCCCAATTGCCATCTCTAGTAACTGTGGAATAAAGGTGTCCGATACCAGAATCATATTGATTCGCAAGAACCCTCTACGTGCTGCAGATTAGCGTGTGTATGCCTGTTCCTGCTGATATAAGAATCGCCAGGTTTCAATTAGATGAAGTTTTCTGAGGAAGCACACCAACGCCAGACTATGCTTACCATCATTGGGGGTGGGCGGGAGAGTTTTATCCAGTGAGGTCCATTACACAAAAAGTCTCCCCCCGCCTTCACCTTGCCCACACACCACACCGCCAATTTTCCCATTAATCCTGACAAACATGTTTCCCCGGTGCGTATATCGCTACCATGGTGACCAACTGGCCCAGCAATAGTGCCCCCCAGAACGAAATGGCACCCCTCTGGGACTTTGTAAAGAAAAGGATTGATGAAACCCATATCCTTTGCAATCAAAATCACCACCCCTATCTTTTTGGTGCCACTAGAGGCAAGGAATTGAGCGTAACTCTGTATGCCTCATGCAGGGTTCGTTTTGGGGGAGTGTGTGTCTTCTGTCGCCAGACTACAGAGGCCTGCAGCTCCGTCAAGTGCCTCAGAATTGAGAGTCTCTTGACCAGCGAGTTTAAGCCCTGAACCTTCAGGGAAACCATGCGCATGATATAGGATATGGCATTTGTAACGCGCCTACACACGTGTTTCAAGGCACGACGAGGCAAGAGAGGGGAACAAAGGGAGGACGGACAGTAATCCTACTAGGCCAGGTGTCAGTCAGATCGGGCAAGTGCATGGGAAGGGATCAGGGACAGCGCAGTACATGGGAATAGATAGACAATAAGTAAAGCGACAGCCAACATGTGACAAGTGCATGGTTAAGTACAGACATAAGGTGTCAAGAGCTAGTAGGGGGACTGTAGGGATACAGAATCTTAGGGAGAATTCTCCAGAATGGCTAATTACCCTTACCTACCGAGTACCTCAGCAGTTTTGCTGGATTTATTTTTTTCACCTGCTAAGAGTGTGAGCTTTTTTCCCCACTCTTAGATGTGTTTTGCTTTGTGTATAACATTTTTCTTGTGTTCACAGACTGTGGAGCCTGACCTAATCCATAGGCATCATCTTTTTACTGTGTCACACGGCACCTTTAGTGCAGTGAACAGGGTTGTCTTTTTCAGACTTCACACTTTGAACTCCATATTCTGGGACGGACTACTGTCTCTCAGAACATGTAAAGTTGCCATTGACTATTAGTCTTTTTAAATTCACAGACCCAGTACAAACTATCTTACATAGAGTACTCGAAAGGGTTAATAGTTATCCCTTTTTGTCTGTCTCTCATGGAACATTATTTTGTTCCCCTTTAAGATTTGTCTGGTGGCAGTGGTATCTACCATATTTTTCCTACCACGGTCTATGAAAATAGCCTTGGTACTGTTTTGCTATGTTTGTAGCCTCGAACTTAGATCCGCTGGACCCCTTTTACTTTTATTTTGTTCCGGCTGGGTTTATTCACCATTTCTTTTTGTAAGGGTCTTTTACTCTGCGCACCAAACCAGGTCTGGTTCCTTTGTTCGCCGTCCTTTGGCAGGCTTCTGCACAGAAGCCCTCCTTAGGTGCCAGAGTCTAGGTGGACAGGATGTGAGTGAGGGGTTTTAGGCCCCCTGCACAGTGTTCCCTTGGAAACCCAAGTCACAATCTGGTTTGATTAGCTACATGACTGTCCTGCCAGGACAGCCAGGCTGTGTGAATGGGGGAAAACTGCATAAAAAGCAGGTATCTGGGACTTGGAAGGCAGAGTCTCCACTGGATCGAGAAAAGCTGAAAGAAGAGGACCACTACCACGACTGAGCCTCCCGGTGAAGCCCTGCTGCGGGTCCAAAATCGCCAAACTTCAACGACAGAGAAGATCTGCAAGGAATCTTCTTCCCTTGAGCTGGTGGGACCAACCAGTTCGCCAAGCAAGGCCTGCCCCCCGCCCCCCCGGTCGAATTTGCGGTGCACAGCTGCAGTGGGCCGTATAGCCAGGAAGGTCAGACCCTGCTTGGGTTTTAAGGAGCGCACCTTTTATTCATCGATTTGCTCTGCTGCTGTTTCTTCCCTGTGCAGTGCAGGACCCTCCAGTCCTCCTTCTTCGTGTCAGTCCAACAGTCACTTCAGGAACCGTGAGCCTGCAGATCTGCCAGGCACTTCTGCCTGAGCTACAGCCTTCCTCTTCATTTAAAGTACTGTTCCAACCTGGTTGTTCGTTCCGCCCGACAGCGGTGAAAGCGTTTGAAATCTTTCGCCAATCAGAGGGCTTGTCCTTCTCTTTTAAAGTAACTTTTCCTTCGACCAACCTCGTTTCGAACTCTTGGCAAAGACTTAACTGCGAACTACTCTGAACTGTGTGATCCTCTGCAAATACTCTTAACCATTAACATTGGCCCAGGTCTATTGATTTGAATCCTCATTGTAGCAAGCCTTTGCCCTGCCTACTTACTTGTTGGTGCTGCTCGATACTGAATAACCTGGTCTCCCTCACCCCCCCCCCCCCCTTTTTTTAATTGCTGGATTGCCATTTTGCTCACTTCACTTTGAGCTTAACTTGTCTAGAATTCATTGGGTGCTGTGTAGGGTATTAAGAGTCTGATTTTTCTGCTGCTTTATTTAGTAAACTGTTTTACAAATGAAAGTGTAAATAAATGTATATTCTTTTACTCAGAAACCTTGAGTCAGTGTTTGTTTGAACCATAGTAATTACTGTCCTTTGTGTAACTGTTCATACTGCTCACTTTACTCTTGAGATAAGTCTGGCTGCTCAGCCATCGCTACCACTGTGTAGTACAGGCAAGTCCCAAAGGTGAATTTGTACTTGCTCTGGTCTTACTTGTGTGTGGTGTTCCCAAAGGGTACAGCATATGATTCTGCCTAACACAGAACAGTCCCCAAGTGCAGGGTTTGCCAGGTGAGCAGTGCAGGCCTGACGCTGGCAGGGGAGGGACCTGGGCCCGTGATCAGACAGTGTCCAGGTAGCCAGTGCAGTTCCGGTGACAGCCAGGAGGTCAGGAGAGGAGGAGAAAAAGCAGAAACAAAGAGAAAGGTTTTGAGGTACTTCCGGAACCGGAGATGGTTCTCCTCAAGTTTAAGGGAGGCTGTTCCACAGAGGGAGGCACCAGCCAACGAAAGATCTACCACCAACTCTTTGCTTGGAGAAGCAACTTACCCTGAGGGAGTTAGAGGCGGATGAGCGAAGATCGCAAGAAGGAAGATATTTAGGAAGAGAGTGAGTTGAAGGTATTGAGGACCCAGGCCCCAGAAGGCCTTGTGAACGATGCAGAGGGGTTTGAACTTAATCCTTGCAGCAACTGGGAGCCAGTACAGAGATTTCAGTCTTGGAGAGATACTATCCCTGGGCTTGAGGCCAAGGACAAGTCTTGTGGAAGGGGGGGGGGAGGAGAGGAAAGGAAGAATACCTCTGAGGAGGTGCAGCTGGTAGTGTGATTTCTTAGAAACGTCAGAGATGTGAGGAGAGAAGGGGAGTGGAGTCGTAGATGACCCAGAGGTTATTAGCCTTGAAGGTGGGAGCAGTAAGAGGACCGAGAGAGTCCAGCCAGAGAGCTACAGGAAAAGAGGGAACGGATGTGCCGATGAGGAGAATCTCAGTCATACTGGCATTAAGGCAGAGATCCTTGGCGACACACCGCTCCTGGATAGCAGTCAGAGATGAGGGAAGGAGAGGAGGCGGAGGGTAGCCTGAAAATTAGCTTGGTGTCATCCGCATAGCACTGAAAATTGGGGCAGAGCGGCGATGAAGTGGGCAAGGAGTGCCAGGTATTGGTTGAACAGCCAGGGAGAGAGGTTAGACCCCTGAGGGCACCACAGGTACAGAAAAATATAGCAGCGAGGAAGGACCCAAGTTGGACCTGGGAGGGTCAGTCAGAGAGGAAAGAAGTCAGCCACGCCAGAGCCTGACCAGTGATACCCGGGTTATCACAGAGACGGTTGAGCAGGATGGCATGGTTGACAGTGTCAAAGACAGAAGAAAGATCAAGCAGGATGCAGGGGGTGTTAGAGTCAAGGTTGGAGAGCAGGTCTTCACAGATGTTCATCTCAGTCATCATCCAGCCATTGTACATCATGTCCCATGAAGACAAGTAGAAACCCCCTCCCGGAGCAGCGTTTAAAATTGTTGTGCACCAACACCATACCCATTAAAAGTGGAGAAAAAAAACCAAAATATCCCTCTCATTCTGCTCCCCATTGACCCCCACACCAACATCCCTCAAACTTTAGAACGTTATCAAGGTGTCTTATTCAGCCACCGGGTTCTAAGAAGCAAGCCTTGTCCGAAGCACCCCAATTCAATGATCAAGTAGGTGCCGTGCCCTGGGCTCTCCCCATCCCCCTCACGATGCAGGAAACCCATTTCACATCCCCCCCCTCCCCTCTCTCGGGCAATGGTGTCGTTTTCATATTGACATCCAGATCAGCTGTGGGTTCCATGGGCCATTGTGCTTCATCTCTCTCCATCAGTTCTTCAGCTTCTTCCACCTTGGTGATGGTATAGGTTATCTTATTTGGCATTTATATAGCACTCTATACATCATTGGTATGACCTCAAAGCGCTGGTAGGTTGTACACCCTCAGGGACCGTAGTCCAGGCCAGTAGAGAGTGGGGTGTCGTAGGGTGCTATAGGATTGGCCATGCAGTTCAAAACACAGACCACACGGGAATGTCTATCGGTAACGTATGTCCTTGACCTTGAGCCACCTAGCAACCATCCCCAACCGCTTGCGTTTCATCAGTGTTTCCTCAGCCAGATCCTGAAAGAGTGTCAGGGAAGTGTCTCAGAGCCGCAACAGTTCTCACTTTCATTCCACCATCATGATTTCCTTTTTTACTTGAAACAGGTGAACCCTGGTTAAAACATCCGGGTCGAGGTGCCTGCTCAGTTGGTAGGAAGAATAAAAGCAGTGGGTCCGGTGCAAGGCAATCTCCCGCTCAGCTGGGCACCCAGTAGGTGTTGGAACAGTGCTCCCACATATTCAGGTAAACCTACGTCCGGCATTGACTAGGGGATTCACCCACATACATATGTTGTTCCGCCAGGAACTATTTTCAACATCCCCTTGTTTTGTTGAGGACCAGATGCATCTGGTGCTCCAAGGTGCACATCCGTTTTGCCTGGTCATGCACCTGCTCACAAACCACAGATTCCATATCTAAGGAGGAGGGGAAGAATGTACCTGGGCTGCCGTTGTAGGCACTGGAATTTAGGAGCCCTGCATTAATGCATTTTATATGGTAAATAAAATAACCATTCCAAAAGAAATCACATTACAATCCATTATCATAAAATGTGTAAAACAGAATTATTATAACGTGCGTACAATGGACAGCGGCTGTTCTAGTCTTCATCCTGGTCGAAGGCAGCATTTTTTTTATTAGCTCTTTTTCGTCTCTGTACCATGTCATCAGGATAGTTGGATGTTTCACAATAACACATGGTTTTGTACACTAGTTTAGACCAATAAGGTTCAGGTACTATCGTCAGGCTACAGTATTGTGGCCCCCAAATCATGTCCTTTATGTTATGACCCAGTGTAGCTGAACCTCCAACAAGGGGCAGACTAGGTTCAGAAAGCCCCCTCACAGTAGCCAAATAATTATTCCTACTGTTGTAACCCTCTGCTGTTCTAAACAGAGACAGATGGATCTAGCAGTCGAAAGAGGAGACACACCCATGACTCACCGGCTGCAAAAACAGAATAATATCAGAAAACTGTTATACTGAAGAACCCCTCACTCACTCACCGAACCAAGAGACCCACCTTGATTGCAAGCAGGGATGGAGTAGGTCAGTCTTGGGCAATGTAGAAATGTCCCCAGGATCCAATTTGGATTCTATGACAAATAACCAGGGTAAGCTAGGAGTTTTACAAGACAGGATTGGACAATAAAGCAAAGCACGTTCTTACCATGCAGGAGTCTGATGGTAGGCGCTGTCTGTAAGACTCTCAAAGTCCAATAACCATGTGGCAAGGCAATCCAAGCTACTACCCTGACGGCACGAGGACGCCTAGAAATAGTATCCAACCTAACCCGACGACACAAGGACGCCTAAGCACCTTCAGCAAGCACCTCTAGTCCTGGTGCGCAAAAAGTTGGCAGGTGAATTAGATGATTTGATACATTCCATTAGAGACACAGCAAATGCAGGTAAGTTCAAGGGAGCAGGCAGTCTCAGTCCGTATAGCAAAAATAGGTATGGTAACGTGCTGGCATCAATGAGTATCAGGGAGCTGGCAGTCTCAATCCGTATGGCAACAAAGTCAGGCATCGGGTGAACCGTGCAGAACAAAGTAAGGAGCAAGGTGAAACACACTACGGTTCCAGATTAGAGCCGAGAAGGAAGTAGTAGGCTCCAAGGGAAGGGCACAAGGAGTAGGAGAAGGAGACAGGGGGAAAAAAAAGGAACACAACAGAATGAGGCATGGATCAAGAGGATTAAACGTAATCGCAGGACAAGGGTCAAAACTTCAATCAGAAGCGCCCGCTCGTAGAGGGCACAGGTTTACATAGCATGTAATGCATCTCAGTAACACAACCCAACGCCGGCATTCTACCTCCGGGTGAACGAACTCGAGTAAGCGTTCCTCATCTCCATGACAACAAGACAGGAATAGAACAGGTCACCAGATAGTGGATGCCTTATGCTTAAACTGCAGATTTGCTTTAGTACGTGATCAGTGTGCCCGATTCCTAAGACTTATCCCCAAGAGAGGAGTACCTCTCCATGAGATCCACCCACACATTACCACCTCTACGGGGGGTGGGGGGGAATCATTGGTTAGATTGGTTAGCAGACTCACTTCCCTAGCCTCATTGAAAGGGGTTCTCCCCTGGGGAGAAGTGATGCCATCTGAATGATCGTCACAATGCCCATCTGGAAGCTAGTCAACATAAAGACTGCCCTTATAAATTGGCTGGCAACTGCTTCTATTTCAGTCACATTCCCATCAGTTTATCTACCTTGTGCATCTTGGACGAGGATATACGAGTAACTTGAGTGTGTCCCCATTTTAATCGCCCATCCCGTTTCAGACATCCATGGAATGTACTGCCTTCTGCATTGCGTTTAATTGATAGTGGTCCATACCCTTACTTTTCTAGTAGAGCAATGTCAAGGATGAGCCTTGTTTAGAGCAATTCTTCTGACAGCAAACAAATCCAGATGTCTACAGGTGGGTATCCATGGAGAAGACTGGATTTGCAGTAGGGCCTCTCCCAAGCAACTGTAACCACCTTGGCAAAAGCCAGGGACATACACTGCCATAGCTTGTTCTTGCATCCTTTAGCACAGGGATTGTACCTGACAATCTGAAGGACGCCTGGGTTATCCCACTCCTAAAAATAAAAACTACATTGGATGCTAACAAACTAATTACAGGCCTACCACTACGGAGTCTTTTCTTCTAAAAAAAATCCTTGATCGAGCTGCTTACCTAGAGATTCAAGAATACCTTGAATCCAACAAACTCCTAGGACTGAGGCAATCCGGGTTTCGACCACGGCACAGTACCGAAACTGCCCTCATTGATCTTCAAACTCAAAGACCTAAAAGATAAGGGTAAGCTTGCCCTACTACTCTTACGTGATCTTTCTGCGGCATTCGATCCTGTAAATCATCAAATACTATGTCAACATCTTAAATTAGCTGCACACTTTCCAGACAAAGCAACAGCTTGGATCAGTCATTTTCTGGACAACAGATCCATGCGGGTCTTTTCCCCCTTGGCAGCAGCCTTACCTTCACCAGTCACTTGTGGGTTACCACAAGGTTCGTGTGTCTGCCCTACTTTGTACAATGTGTTTACAAAGCCATTATTCGATATCTTGGACTATCTGGGTGTCACATACACTAATTATGCTGACGACACCCAGATACTCATCCCTATCACTGCAGACTACACAACTGACTCCCTGGCTGTGAATTCCATCTACCAACTCATTCAAGCCTGGATGGCGCAGCACAGACTCTTTCTAAATGATGAAGACAGAGCTCCTCATTCTCAGCTCTCACCAAAGACTCAACAAACTAGACCCCCCCCACTTAATTCCTTCACCATGGATGGCAACATTATCAAGGTCTCCAAGAATACTAAAACATTAGGTATTTACATCGACTCTACACTATCCCTAGCCAGGCAAACTAACGCAGTCGCCTCTGCAGCTGCCTACACCTGCAAGTTGATCACAGCCAGTCGTCCTTTCTTATCCCCATCCAACTGCCCCATACTAGCCAGGACACTGCTACTGTCAAAAATCGATTACTGTAATGCCCTCCATCTAGGCACCAACCTTTGTAACTTAAACCAGCTGCAAATTATCCAAAACCATGCCATCAGAGCTGCGCTAAATATTCCCAAGAACCAACATCTCTCAGACACCAGACGTAATAAACATTGGCTCTCAGTATCACAAAGTATCTCCCCGAAAACACTTGCTCTCACTCACAAATGCTTTTCTAATCAAGCTCCTAGCTACCTTGCCAACAGATTCTCTCACCATAGCACTAAAAGACCCCGCAGAACCACCCAGATTAATTTCCTAACCATACCACGCTTCAACCTTCAGAGAGCTGGCGGGCACCAGTTAACCAGTAATGGCCACCAAACTCTGGAACTCGCTTCCTAACCCGCTAAGAGAGAAACCCTCTTTCCTGATATTCAAAAACATGGCTAAAACCTGGCTTCTGCCCAAGACTCGCCCCTGACCAATCGCCAGCCTCCCTTCCTACGATAGCCACCTCCCACCTTTGTGTACATTTGAAACTGCTCTTCTTGTGCTTCTGTGTTTATATACAACTGTAAATTATTGAAATGATATGTCTGCCTTTACCATGCTGTAACCTAAACGATGTGCCCGGATGCCATCGGGCCTGGTGCGCTTTACAAATAAAATAAATACAAATTGCAGGCTGTGAGAATGGTAGAATTAGGATTTACAGAGGTCGCCAAGGTTTTGAAAGAAAGGTAGTCCCAAAAAGTATTGCAAAGGGATGTCATAATGTGAGGTAGCATCCTCCATTACATCTTCAAAATCTATAACTTCATCAGGGTATAAAGGTATTTAGAGGAGACAAAATCAACAGGTCCTAAATCAAAAATGCTTCCAATCTCATCACCCTGATCTCCCAGAGATTTAATGAAATCTTCCCCAAAGGGGTTATGGTTAGTGGTGGCACCTGCGTCATAATTGCTACTCAACATTTTATTGGTGATTTTCAAATCCTCCAATGCTAATTAGCCTAGAGGCTCTCGCTGCCCTAGCTGGGAGAAACGGGTAGCGTTAGGTCCAGGGGTCTCAATGTGGAGGGTTTTGGTAGCTCCTAAGCATCTTTCTGCCAGACCATCCACTAAGCCTCCCAGCAGCAGCATGCTTGCACAGACCACAGGACATAAGCACTGGATGAGGTGGACAGACTTAAAGCACCAAACGCTGGTGTGGCAGCAGGAACACTAGGTCTAACTACTGCTTCAGGAGTTCATATATTCTGGAAGGGAAATGAAGCTCTACACTCCTAACAAAGTTCGCCAAAAACCTTTAATTGGTGCAACTTCAGGGCGGAGAATAACTTGAGTACAATGTCTACACGCTAATATTTTGTTGGTTAAAAGGGCAAGAAGCCATAATGCCCGTCTCCATGCATGCAGGGCTTGATGGGCAAAGAACCAACAGTAGGGCGAGTGCTGCACTTTCTAAAGGGCTAATAAAAACCTGAAGGATTTCTTTCCTTTACAAAAATCCCAATACCCGCTAGCAAACAGCAGCAGACACCTAAAAAGACAACCCAGAAGTGAAAAGGGACGTTTCTGCAGAGAAATGAAAAGCTTGCTGTTCTAGCTCATCCATTCACAAACATGCATAACCTTACAAATGAACAATTTTGTACTTTTATATATAACAGCACTATCCAAAACTAGAAAAGGAAAGGGTTGGGGTAGGTGTGGTGCAGATGGCTCAGTAGGTTAAGCGCCCACCCAGCATTACAGAAGATATTCTTCAAATCACTTTGGGTCACAATGAGTACCGATAGACCATTCTCCATTTGGTGTGTGCAGTATATACGCAGTCATTGTATCTGCTTCAATAGTTCATTCTGGAATAGATTTCCAAAGATTTTGCAATGCAGCGAAATTCCAGCTGTAATCATCAAAGCCTGCAATGAGGTTATGCTCTCCACCCCATTCAGCCAACACTTTCAACATTTAGTGTTTGTTACAAAGAAAAACAAAATAAGCTTCCACAATGTGGCATCTCTTAGTCCCCCCATGTAGAGCACTGTGCCTTCAACAACCCCAAGGTCTGCCTGTGTGTACAAATGCCTGTTTTCCACCAGCCACCACATTGTTATTTTCTGCACTTTCTTTCAGCTGTTACCACCCATCTCTGATCTATTTCACACAAAACCACACGTCTGCCTGAACCACTCACCCTTCTCAGCAGTCAACGACAGGGTGGGGTTGGAGGAGTCAACCCTCCCATGCAGAATTGGTGTTTCGTGCCTGCTCTACTGTTCATGCTTAAGTGAAGCGATGTTCACCAGATCAACAAATCGTATTTGTCAAAGTGCCCAGGGATGACTATCTCACACATGCTCTCTGCATGAAAAACTGATGGTTCAAGTGCTAATGCCGTGCCCATCCAGGTTTAGTAATCTCAAAATAAAGAAATACATTGTAATACTGTTGTGGTTACTCATGGATGTATAGATCTGAAGTCTAGATAAGCATAACTTATGAGGGTACTGTGGTAAGTAATACACAGAGTTACTTCCATTTGGTATTTTCTATGGTGGGGTCCTTTGTTACATCAGCAGTAATTCAGAAGGTATGAAATACCTTTTTACACACAGTCTGTAGTGAAATTGTTTTTATTCAACATTAGATTTTTCTTGACTTACTGCCACAATAAATAATATTTATGTCCTATTCTGTGTGAAAGCTTCATGTTTTTAAGTACTTGAGGAGGTCTCTAAAGTTAAACTACAAAAATGCATCAGAACTACACGCAGCAATTGGCAAGAAACACTGAACTGTGGAAAGAAGCAGCCATTTGCCATGACAAGAGATGACAGGACACAGTGGCAAACAGAAGAGGAAAGCAACCATCACAGAGCACTTCAACAGGAACAGATAGAAGCGCTGGCTGGTAAAGAAAGAAACAACAAATAGGGGGAAGTCAATCACCACGAGAGAAACTTGAACATGAAAAAGGTGGAGGTTAGCAACTCAAAAAACAAAAACACGAAAACACAAAAATGAGAATGACCCACCAAGAGGAGCACACAAATAAGGGAAACTAAAAGCAATGACAAGATTACACAGGCTATAAACAAAGCAATGACATGAGAGTAGAAAAGGTCATCATGTAATGACAAAATCCAAGTACCAATGAGAAAACAAACAAATCAACTGGAAAAAATGCCTCCAAATCTGTGCGCAAGACAATAATTCTTTTAGGCGAAAAGACAAAGAGCTTAACAGACACAGCAAGGTAAACCATTTCAAGAAAAAAAAAACATTAGAATATACAAAATGTCTCCACTGCTCGTCTTGACCCACCACAACAGCAGCATGCTGCCAAAGTCTTTTCAAGATAATTCCAGAAGCAAGCCAGATAAATGTACAATGCAAAGGATCTGATGTCAACAATCCACTCTGTCTCTGAATAAATACGCACACACGCACTTCCAGTGGCATGTCATGTCCTATCAACAACGTATTCAACTGAGGAGTTGGCATGTAATCTCACAAAACCACAGCTTCAGTGTTATTTGTTGGGATACAATTGTATTGTGCCTTTCTGGTACTAAAATTGGATAGTTTGAATAACCAGTTTTCACCATTCCAGAGTACATTATGACAAGAAGTAAAGTGTGAGGCCGTCTTGTGATTATGCATAAGTCCATTCTTGCTTTTCTATGCATGCAGCAAACCATTTCACATCCAGGTCAGCGCCATGGACGGTTATAAGAAACTGTCACTTATGGCTTTGCGTATCAGTCATACTAACAAAACAAGCCCATTCCTGATCAGTGGATACTTTGTAGGAGGTCATGAATCTTTCCACCACTAGTGCCAAGTATCTTATCTTTTCATTTTAAGAGGTTCTTAAAATCTGTTAAAGCTTTGCTAGGTTTGGGAAGCGGGATGCTGAATCTTTACAAGACCTGCCCATTCTTCTGATCTGGCGGAAGGACTGTCCACGTTTAAATAGGTAAAAAGGTGCCTTCTTTTCATATTGTAACCATTTGGATAACATGCATTTTTTGGTGTGTGTACAGACTTCCTGACTGATTGAAACTTTTCCCACATTCAGTACATTGATATGGTTTTTCTCCTGTGTGTATCCTCTGGTGCCTGAGTCTATCTGTTGATCGTCTGAAGCTCTTCCCACACACAGTGCAGGGATAGGGCTTCTCTCCAGTATGTATCAACATATGAGAAAGAAGGGTAGATAAGTGTCCAAAATGTTTCCCGCATTCATTACAGGTATATGGTTTCTCTCCTGTGTGCATCCGCTTGTGACTAATAAGGTGTGCCACTTGGCTGAAGCCCTTCCCACATTCACCACAGGTGAAGGGTTTCTCACCTGTGTGCACTCGCTGATGTGTAATCAATTTCTTAGACTCTTTGAAAATCTTTCCACACTCCGTACATGTATAGAGTTTTTCTCCCTTGTGGTGCGCGGCCAGGTATTTTGATTGGCTGAAACTCTTTCCACATTCAGTACATGAATAAGAGGTCTTTCCTGTGCAAGGACCTTTCTGTTTAGAAGGGTTTACTAGTCTGCCGACCCCTTTTTCATACACAGTAGAGAGGTATCCATCCTGATTTTTAAGCTTCCGCTGGGACATAATCCATTTCTTGGGGCCCTTTTCCTTGTCAGACTCCTGGGGAACGTCGTCTTTGGCTGGTGTCAACAAGGGATCCTGAGGCTCCTCTTTTGCAATGCGTGGACCAAGACTTCTGTCCTCATACGTCATTGTTGTTTCAGCCTCTGCCAATGTAAACAAAACAAAATTTCAGACATTAAAGATAACTGCTAAAAGAAGAATTTATGAAGACGCTCCACATATTTATCAGAATTCCAAAATCAACTGTAATGGGTTCATTCTAGATCCAACTGAATATGGTGATTAAAGCAGTTGCTTTTACTGTAATCTAATCCAGGGTCTGACTTCCTGAAGATTTAACAATGCATGGGCTCGCACCTAAAAACAGCTTGCTGGACAGCTTTTATTTGGAGGACAACACTGCTGGAGAATACGTTTCACAACAATTTCAATGTACTTTTTTTACAGCAAGACTAAATGCATTTCACAGACAATAACAGCTGCATATTGTATTTTTAACAGCAGCAGATTAAACAGTAGACATCTTGATCAACTTTGGACTATCCAATGTATAATTTTAATTTCTTTCCCCAACCTTCTTATATGTTAATCTGAGTGCCAACCTCTGGGGGTTCAGAAAACCTTCATCTACCAAATGATGGCAAGACTACAAACCTAAGAGCAGGAAGGGCATCAGACATGAATGAAAATGGCAGGATCTCAAGGGTTACCACCATCCCTCCAGATAAAGCGCGTGTCATGCCTTTTTACGCATTTAATTATTGCACATACAGAGCATTTCATTTATTCAATGGTAGATGAGAGCAGGCCCTTCCCAGGCCTGTCACGAGAGAGAGGGGAGGGGGGGAGAGTGAGTGAGTGAGTGAGTGAGTGAGTGAGTGAGTGTGTGTGTGTGTGTGTGTGTGTGTGTGTGTGTGTGTGTGTGTGTGTGTGTGTGTGTGTGTGTGTGTGTGTGTTTTTTTTCACCCTCAGGGGAAACCTTGCAACTAGGGTCCAATGCCACGTAGCGCCAGCCTCATAACTGGCATGTTTTCAGACCACCATGGGCCTGTCGGGCGGTACCTGGCTGCGTGCAGTGTTGATTAGTATATAATACACACACCAAGCCAGTGACTGACAGCCCACACATCACTTTGCTCAGTGTATGTATTATATACTATAAATCATGTGTGCTGCAGTGCCACTGCTGAATGCTGATTCATAATCCGACACAGACTGTGCCCAAGGTAGAGCTAGCTGCTGGTGGTGGTGGTGGTGGTGGTGGTGGTGGTGGTGGTGGTGGTGGTGCACTCCGAGTCGTCACATCATCAGGCTCTGGCGGCGCTACGCAGATTTCAGCCAGTGGAGCCACCCTGCGTGACATTAGAATGCGCTTCAGCCAAGGAAGTGCAGTGCTCCCCGTCAAACAGTCCTGCTGCTTGAAGAACCCCAAGGTAGGTAGGGGTCCAAGTGGTGTGTACACTGTGGATCATGATCATCTGGGGAGAGGAGCAAATTGTGTGCATTTTTTTATTTTAATGAGCCTATTAAACCTATACACTTATCAGCCTCTTATGGGGTTACCATAATGACAGTCACAATTTACTTGTAAATCAGCAAAGTGTGAAGGAATGGCCCTGGAGTACAAACTTGGCAGAGCTGCGAGTGCACGTGAACACGCACAAACCCAGCTGATCCTCGCATCCCTATTTAAGGTTTTGAGGTGGGGGGGATGGTGGGTGGGTGGCCCTACTTGTTTTATACCAATATTATCCATTATTGTCTTTGCCACTTGCTCACACCAATGCTTTCTGTGAGCATTCTACACGGTCATGTGATGCTCTGTGCACAATACAACCTCCGTTAGACTCAAGGTGTAATATGTGTAACGCGTTGGTTGTTTCAAAACAAATACTTTATAACATTTGAACGCCACTTACAAGAGTCGCCAAGTTAATATTTTTAACAAAAAAGATGGCAATGCATGTTTGAACAGGTGAAATGTAAATTGTCACAAACCATTCTTTAAAAATCATATCACATTTATTAGCTCTGGACAGTGTTCAGAGCTCATTGCTCACATTTAATGCAGTTTATGTGGGACATTGTACAGAAATCCAGCGCAGATTTATTTTTTACAATTTGCAGCCTTATGTCTGCCAGGTCTGTTCACCAAAAACAGACTACAGGTTCCAAGAAGCACTGGGAAGCAGGACGGGTGGAATGAGAACCAAACAAGGTCCTGGAAATAGTGGCCCCACACTACACATTTTCAGGTTCAGCAAGCCCAGCCCTTTTCCTATGAGAACATTTGGAAATGAAATAAAATGGTCTGGGTCTCTATCTCCCCCCCCCCCAAACCTCCCACCCCCACTCTCTCATGTCCAGCAGACTCCAGCACTGCCCTTCGCGGCCATCCGACCCATGAAGTGTGTCAATTGAGGCTGCTCAACGCTACTTTCTCTCCTCCTCCTGCACCTTTGGCTGACTCACACCCGATTCTAACCATTATCTCTCCATCTCTACACTTTGGATGTCCTTGCCCCAGTCATGAGGATACTCTTGAAGCCCAAATCTTTGTACAATCCCAACCTCGTCATCCTTAAACGCAAATGTAGGGCTGCTGAGAATATATAGACAATGCACCTCAGTGATGAGGTTGGAAATATAACGATAAATTTTAATACAAAAATAAATTACAAAATACTAAAATGCTTTGATAATGTAGAAAAAAGAAAAAAAAAACACTTGACATCCAATTTATTCCACCATTCATACACATACATGCTGTGTGCTGCGGATTACCTGAAGAAGCATCCTTTACCACTTTAACCCAGCTTCTGCCCTTTTGCCATTTTCATCAAATTGGGCCACACTGCTTGCCGGCCCTTCCAAGATGGCCGCTTCATTTTTCTTCATCTGAATTTCCTGGCCTGACTCACACCCCCACTGGTTGCCTGGGTCTTGATAGCCCAATCAAGGCAACCAGGAGCTGGCACCATCTACTAAGGCCCACTTCGAAGGCACCCGTCTGCTTCCCTGTCCGCTACATGAAGCTACTGTTAGGAAATTCAACCTAAAGAGAATTCTCCCTAACCTAGTGAGTCCCCCAACAGCTTTGCTGGATTTCTGGAGTTTGTTTTTTTCTCCTGCCAAGAGTGAGGCTCTTTCTCCCACTCTTGGACATGATTTATGGTGTTCCTTTGACTGTTAATGTGTTTTATGGGCTATGGGGCCCTTTACTCCATAGGGTCTCATGTGTTTTTACTATGCGTGTTACTAGGCACCCTCCGTGCAGTGGCACAGGGGTGTCAGTGACACCCCACCATAGACTCCATACCCTGGGACTAACTACTGTCTCCCAGGGCACGTAAAGTCACCATTGGCTTTACTAGTCCCAAATTATTAACAGAAACCGATACAAACCATCATATTGTGGACGTACTGGTCAGGGCAATTCGATTGCCCCGGGGTCTGTTAGTCGAGGGGGCACCGTCTCCGTCCCCCCCCCCCGGATCGAGTTTTGGCTGGTGGCAGTGGATACTACTTTTTATATTCGACCGCGAATATATCCCTATGGGATTTTCCCATTGTTCGAGGCTACCAACTTTAATTATTTAATTCTTATAGCCTCGAACATACCGCCGGTTTATTTATTTAATACTAATTCGTCAGTTGGTATTTTTTTGCCAGGACTCGATTCTAAAATGGTGTTTGTGTTCTCTTCTGTGACTCCAACCCAAGTCGAGCCCTTTGTTACACTTTTTGGTGGGCTTCTCCACAGAAGCCTCCAAAAGTGGTGCCACTCTGTCTGGGTACCACAGGGGGTGTGTGTGCGGGGGGCGGGGGGGGGGATGGGGGTTTAGGCACCCTGGACTGAGTTACCTTGGTAACTCAAGTCGCACTCGTGTGTGATTGGGCCAAGTGGTGAGCCGGCTGGCTCACCACTTAGCATGTTTGATTGACAGCTAGGCTGAGTGAATGGGGGTGTGCTGCATAAAAGCAGGGCTTTGGAGTCTGGAACTTCAGAAGTCACCACAGGACCTGAGAATCCGACAAGGGAGAAGCTCAGCCAACCTCCCACAACGACACCACCGGTGGAGCCCTGCGGAACAGACTCACCACTTCCGACAGAGCAGATCTCCCGGCTGGGAGAGGCTTCTCCCCCTGACTGGTGGGCACAACCAGTTTACCTTCTTCTCTTTGCATCCCAGGACATCTTGTGGGCGAATTGCCCATGCCAAGCACCCCAGCAACCGGATAGCCACTTGCCACTGGACTGCGAATAAAAGGACTGCTCCTTTTACCCGAGAACTCCGCGGCTGGTTTCTTCCCTGGCAGTGCAACGGACTTCTGTCTTCCTCCCCGACGAGATCCTCTCTTCCCCCGACTTGCATCCGCTGCCAGGAACAACTGCCCCCGCTGGAGTATTCTCACCACTTTAAGGTACCGTGTCCGCCAGGCCTCTCTTTCTAAAGATTGCTACAAGGTAATAATCCCTTAACCTTCTGGACTGGGCTGGCCGCCTTGACCCTCTAACTGGTCTCTTTTTTTGGTCCAACTCTTTTTGAACCTTTGCAAGACTCTTGTGCACTACAACCGTGTGACCTTGGACACATTTCGTTCTGATCCCCATAAAGTGGATCGGGCCTACTGAACTCTAACTTCACGGTTTTACTTGCCTTCCTCTCTTGTTGTGTTCTTGTGAAAGTTTTGGGATCTGTTTCAAATTATACTCCGCTTTCCTCTCCCTTTTAAAAACAATTTATTAGAGTGCCATCTGCGTTAAGCGCTCACCGCTGTCTGAAAATAAGTGGGGCTTTACTCAAGACTTGTCTAATATTCTTCTAAGGGCGTGTATATCTTTTAGTGACCGTGTTTTGAACTGCTCAACTTTAGTGCCTGTGTGTTTTTCTAGATGTGCTTTTTAAATAAATAATTATATCTCTTTTACACCAAGCTCTGGTCAGTGTTTATTTGTTCTACTGTGTTCTTTTTGACCTATTGTGAATACTCTGTATACTGCCTAACTCTTCTTGAGGGAAGTTTGACTGCTCAGCCACAGCTACCAAGTGAATCTGTGTGGTACAGACTGCTACCAAGTGGGTTTACTGCCAAACACCTGTAGTCCTAAATCTTTTGCAGTGGTCCCAGAGGGAACTGCACAGGTTTCTGCCTAACAGCTACTACCACAACCTGACCCTCCCTGGTGCTGCCAGTTCACTCAGCCATGTTTTTGGACTACCAAGACTCTTGTACTTCCCTCCCCATGGGCGTTTCCCTCCTTCTGCCTACCCTTTCTTTTTCCCCCTTCATTGACCTTCACTCTTCCCTCTGCTTGCTCCAACTGGTCTCCAAGTAGGCTTTCAAATACCCTCGTCTCAGCACCTGCCTCTTACTCCTACCTCATTTCTTTCACCCATGTGGCCTTAACATTTAAATCTGTGTTGTTCTTGAAAGTCAAATTTGGGTGTGTTCTGCAATTGAAATGTGGGTTTTTCACATTACTTAGCGCTAGCAGGTTACAAATGATGGCCAGTGACTGTTCCTTACCACTTTTCTTGCATATTTCTCCTACTGCCTCCCCCCTTTACTTGCTCAGGTTTGGCCTATCTATTCTAACTGCTTCTCTATAAACTATCCTTCCCTTCTCACCAGGTCTGGTAAGAAGAAATTCAAAAAGGATATCTTGGCTTCCAACTATCACAGATACCTATTCCAGCGCCTCTGCCAGACAAATGCTCACTGATCTCCTTCGTTCCTTCACCCGATCCATGTACCCCCTCATATGACCTCTGTGCTCTGCCCAGTCTCCTCCTCTCCCATTAATGGTGGCACCCGCTGGGAAGTCCTCATGGACTCCTCCAGAGTGACCATTAAGGTCTACCTGAACGGCATCGTCATGGTACAAGGCCCTCAGGCTAATCTCTTTGACAGACTGTTCCATCGCCTCAACAACTTCCTCTTCTCCAGCTGTCCCCTACTCTCCTCCCTTGGCTACCTTGCCCTCCTTTCCTTCCGCCTCTTCCCCCATCTCGAGCCATCTCTGCAGGGAATACCCCCCGATTTGTACCCCTCCCCGGAAGGCATTTAAGGCTGGCAACCTTCTGCATCTTGCCACTCTCCCTCGTCTGTCACTCCTGTGACATCTGTCACCTCCTTGAAGAACTTGACCTCGATGTCTTCCATCTTATCGAGACTTGGTTCACAGCCAGCTCCGTCACAGGTTTTGACACTCTCCTCCCGCCGGCTACAAGATCATCTCCGCCCCCTAGATCCAGCCGGCCTGGAGGGGGTGTAGCCCTGATCTTCCCCGAGTGGATTCCTGCCTAAATCATCCCCACTCAGCCTGCAGACAAGGCATTCGAAAGAAGAGCAAGTCTCTCTCTCCGAGCAACTCTCTCACTGTTGCTACTCTCTACCGGCTTCCTGGTCAAATTACCCATTTTCTCTCCGAGTGGGCAGATCTCCCCTCCTCCTCCCTCCTGGCCTTAACCACTCAACTCCTCCTCCTTGGTGACCTCAACATCCATCTTGATTCTCCCTGTTCCTCATCTATGCTCTTTCACGACCTCTGTGATTCACTCTCCCTCTCTATTCTCCCCGCCCGCCTGACTCACTCGGCCAGTCACACACTTGATGTCTTGATCTCCTCCGGGCTCCCCTAACCACTCCTCTCTCCTGGATTGATCATTGCCTCCTCTCATCTTTCCATCTGCTCCCCTCATACCAAGCGGACGACAATTGCCACCCACCTTCCCAGACAACCGACCCGTGAGCGTGTCAGTCGAGGCTTTTGCTGCCACCTTAGACACCCCCCTCCTACAAACACCCCAGCCCCCCTCCACCTCTGGCTGACTCACAGCCCTGTCGCTGCTCTACTCCCATTTTTGCTACTCTTGATGTTCTTGCCCCCCCATCATGATGATCCGTTTGAAGTCCAAAGCCAAGGGTAATTCCTGGTATGACTGACCTAGCTACACTTAAAGTGTAGGGCGGCTGAGAGGAAATGGAGGGCTTCCTGCTCATTCTCTGACAAACTGGTCTGCTGCCTGCTGCTCCAAAGCAATACCGTCACGGTCCGCTCCAAGAAGAAGCCATATTCAAGTCTGCGTCTCTGCAGCATCCAACAACTCGGCCGAACTCAGTTGGCCAAGTCTGCTGCAGTCTCCACCACTCCTCTCGCCTCCCAGGCTCTCTGCAATGCCCTTGCCTCTCACTTTAATTCCAAAACCCAGGACATCTTGTCCACCCTCGCCTCCGCCCCCACCTTCTCTCCCCGGCTTGCTGACTCTCTCAGCCACCCCCCACCCTCTTTCTCCTTTCCTCCCCAGATGAGGTCCATAGACAAGTCCGATCTATGAAAGCCTCATCAACAAGGTCCAGCCCTGTTCCTCTAAAACCGTTAAGGACCACATTGATACCCTTGCTGATTTCTGCAACTGTTCCTTTGCCTCTGGAACTTTCACTATCCCTTTCCTCAAGAAACCCACAGCAGATCCTCTTGTCAAATCAACTATAGCCCAATCTCCTTTACTCCTTTTTGAGGAAGCATCTGGAAAAGACGGCCATCGCTCAGCTTAACCTTCATTCCGAGGCTCTCTCCATGACCACCAATCTGGTTTCAGAGCCACCAGAAGCACGGAAACGGCTCTCCTGAACATCCATGAAGACATGCTCTCCAACTTTGACTCAAACATTCCCTCCATCCCCATCCTACTTGAGATCTCCTCTGCTTTCGGCACGGTCAACCAAACCATCCTGCTCAATCGTTTGTGACAACCTGGGTATCATCGATCAGGCTCTGGCCTGGCTGACCCCTTTCCTTTGTGATCGAACCTACCAGGTACAACTTGGGTCCTTCCCCTTCTCTACCTCCCTCTCCACCTGTGGTGTTCCCCAGTGGTCTAACCTCTTGCCCTGCCTTTTCAACCAATACCTGGCAACTCTCGCCTACTGCATTTCCATTTTCTGCTCAAACTTCAGTGCTATGCTGATGACACCCAACTCATTTTCAGGATTCTCTCAGACACCTCCTCTCTTCCCTCATCTCCGATCGCTTAATCGCTATTCAAAATTGGTGTGCCGCCAGCGATCTTTGTCTAAATGCCAACAAGACTGAGATCCTCCTCATCGGTACACCTTCACCATCCTTTCCCCACTCTCTGGCTGGCCTCCCTTGGGCCTCCTCCTACCCCTACCTACAAGGCTAAGAATCTCGGTGTCATCTTTGACTCCAAACTTTCCTTCTCTGCACACATATGACGTGTCTAAAAGTCAAACCTCTTACTGCACCCCCTTAGAGGTACTCTGCCTTTCCTCTCCTTCCCTCAGAAGCTCACTGTCTCCCAAGCTCTGGTTCTCTCTAGGTTGGAATACTGTAACAGCCTCTTTCTTAATCTACCTGCCTCCACTCTCCGCCCTTTACATTGAATCCAGAACAGGACTGCGAGACTTGTCCTTGGCCTCAAGCCCTGGGATCTTATCGGCCCAGCTCTGAAATCCCTTCATTGGCACCAAGTGGATGCAAGGATTACATTTAAAACCCTCTGCATTGTCGAGAAAGCTTTCTGGGGCCTGGATCCACAATACCTACAACTATCCCTCCATAAATACCTCCCCTCTCGAGCCCTTCACTCCTCTACTTCCAACTCCCTCAGGGTCAGTTGTTTCTCAAAGAAACGAGCAGGGGACAGATCTGTTTTTAGGCTGGGGCCTCCCTTTGGAACAGCCTCCCAGCCACCTTGAAACTTTAAGAGAACCCTCTGCGGAAGCACCTCAAGACCTTCCCTCTTCGCTTCTGCCTTTGCCCCTCTTCTCCCTTGCTGATCTATTCTCACTTGGCACCATGCACCTGGCCACCCTCTGTCCTTCAGGCCCAGGTACCTGCTCACCCGGCCTCCCACCTGCACTGCCTCCGGGCCTCCTCTTGCACTGGGATCTGTACCCGTACCCATACAGTCCCCAACTTTCCTTCTGCACTTATCAGATATACCCCGACTAATCATGCACTTGCCGGCTGCACTACCACTTTTCATTGCCTGTATTATTTATTTCACATTTATTCTGTTCTCTCCTCTGTTCCGCACGTCCCACTTCCTCACTTTCCCCCCTTTTCCATGCACTTGCGCGTTCTTAATGTCACTGGGCCTAGTAAGATCGTTTTGTTCTCCCTTGTTTCCCTCCCTTTGCTTGGTTGTGCTCTGAAACACTTGTGTACGAGCACGATATAAATAAAATATATCATACTAGCAATCACACATCCAATGTCAACTTAAACAAAAGATAAGGTCAACTCTTGCGCGAGATCCTTTTGATAATCCACACAGTATTTATTTTTCACACCCATGTCGCCCAACGGTGTGTGTTTTTTTTTGTACAATGGCACCCTGCGCTTATAGGACATTGGTGAGGCACAAGTCTTGCCTTACACAATCCGGTGGAAGATGTCTTCCAGCAGTTACTCTACAAAATACCATTAACACAATCCAACCTCTTTTCATAACTATGGCATATTTGAATGACGCATATAAATCTTGCATGATTGTATAATTTCACACTCAAATGGGAGTAGCACAAACACAGGACCTAATCCTCAGTGCTCCGGGGGTACCAGTTCCGAGAAGCCTGCAAAGGGGCGGAGGCACAGGGTAAGTCATGGGCTCCTTCCCACTCTAATCAGATACAATTTATCTACATGTTAGGATTGACACTTGCTCACCGAATACTGCTGATAGTCTTGAAAATCCACCTTCTGGGTTGGCTTATCAAGTCTCCCATCGTACATAAATTGTTAAAGTATTTGTACTACGCACCGTCACCAACAGAGTTGGTCCCCAGGTGCTCTGGTGGATATATAAATGAGAAGGTGGGATGGGTTAGTAGGTGAAGTGGGAGTAGGATGGTGAGAAGAGTGGTGTTCTGTTGGCAGCTTCAACTCAGTATACACCGGGTGCTGAGGTTCGGTGCGAGTATTGGAATGATGTCAGTCCTCATGTTAAGTTGGTGTTGCTTATGTGTTGTTGTGGTGGTGGTGGTGGTGTTGTGAAGTGCGTGCGGGTTGTTGCGCGAGAGATGGTTGTGTGAGATAAGTCTGCAGAAATGCTGGGTTTTTTGTTAGTCGGTTGTATGGAGGTTAGCAGAAGTTCAGAAATCTGTCCCGAGTGTGGCACCCGCCAATCTTCCCAATTTGATCAGTGTGGGCAAAAGGGCTATGCCTGGCAGGGTTTGGTTAGTGTGGGGCGCTCCCTGTGCTGTTCTAACGTGTTTTGTAAGTGTTCTGATTGCTCCTCGCCATTCTATTCTAGCCTGCTCTGTAGGTGTTCTAATGTTGATGGATTGATTAATGTGGGCTGGGTGTCTATTCTCCTCCTTGGGTGCTGGGGATGGTGTAGCGGGCTCCTCTCAAACTTTCTATCTAAATGCGTCTGCCGGTTTGGATATGGTACGCCCGGGGGGAGTGGGTGAGTCATTTAAGGCTTTCGTCTGAGTCTGATTATGGGCCAGTCTCTGTAGGCCTCCTTTTGTGGTTATTTCCCATGATACCTTAAGGTCTGTCGTGTGGGTTCAGTGTTTGTCCATTTGAGAGTGGCCGAGGTTGGTGTTATTTTCGTTGTTGTTTTAGTGCGGTAGGCATTCTAATGCGTCGCTGTTGTGGTTACGCTGTGAAGAGTTTCCTGAAAGCTAGGTGTTTTGTGTTCCGTATATTAGGTAGATCATTCCAGGTTTCCGGTGCCTGGTGAGAGAAAGAGGATCCTCAGTTTTCTTCTGTTATAGGGTTTTGGTTCCAGGCGGATGTCGGTGCTTGATCGCAGTGTTCTTGTCAGTTGATGTAGGCGTAGTTTATCGCTTAGGAATTCTGCACCTTGTTTGTGTATTGCTCTGTGCGTGATGCACATAGACTTGCACTTTATTTGCTGTATTAATGGTAGCCAGTGTAGTATTTTTAGCACAGGTGTGATGTGTTCTCTTCTTGGTACCTTGAGGAGGAGTCTGGTTGCTGCACTTTATGCGTTGTAGTTTTTTAGAAGTCGTTCGGGCATGCCCAGTTATAGGCTATTGGCGTAGTCTACTCTGGACATGATCAGAGCAATGATGGTAAGTGTTTTGTCGGCGAACGACAGGAACAGTAGGATCCTTTTTGCTGCTCGCAAGAGGAAGAAACATTTCTTGAATAGAGAGTTTACTGGTGGCTCTAGAGTGAGGTCGTTATCCATCAGGACCCCTAGGTTTTTTACAGTTGGTGATGGTTCTGGTGTGGTGCCGAGCTCTTGGCCAGGGGATGTAGCTGATGACTCATCCTTTTTTTGAAACAATCATTATCTCTGTTTTGCCTGGGTTGATTTTGATGTGGTTGAGGTTCATCCAGTTGAATATCTCACAAAGGCAATTCTCTAGTGTAGTGTTTTCTTCTCGGGTGTCTCGTATGTTGAATATTATTTGAGTATCGTCAGCATAGTTGTAGCATGCAAGGCTGTGTTTTTGATGAGTTTGATTAGTAGGTACATGTTGAATAGAAGCAGCGAAAAGGATGATCCTTGTGGTACCCAGCACGTGGAGTCTCTAGGTTTGGATTTAAAAAGGGTTCATCCATACGGTTTTGGTTCTGTTTGTTAGTAAGGATTTGATCCATAGGAGGGCAGTGTCCGTTATCCCTAGTCCTTCTAATCTCTTTATGAGGATGTCATGGTTGACAGTGTCGAAGGCTGCGGACAGATCTAGGAGAAACAAGGCGGTGCTGTTGTCCGAGTCTGCATTTGTTTTTAGGTCGTCCCAAATTGAGAGGAGAGACGATTCTGTTCCTCTCATTGGTTTCAAACCAACCTGTGTCTGGTCTAGTAGGCAGTGCTCTTCTATGAATTCTTGGGTTATTTTGTAGACATACGTTTCTAGCAGTTTGGCCATGTAGGGTATATTGGAGATGGGTCTGTAGTTGGATAGATCCTCTACGTTTCCTGTTGTGTCTGAGTAGTGGCTTGATGTACGCTGATTTGAAGGCCTGAGGTACTTTACCTGTTGAGATTGAGGAGGTTCCTGTGGTATTCCATGGGGATTCCTTGTTTGAGAATTGTTTTGTATATGTCCGGGGGGAAAGGGTCCTCAGGAGACCCTGATTTGTTGCTTTGGTTTACCAGTTTGACAAAAGCCTCAACTGATATTTCTGGGAAGCTTCGCAACTTGTTTGGGTGTTCCTTGTCGGTGTCGCTGGGGTTTGAGCTGCGATTGCTTGGTCCGTTTAGTATGGTTTGTTGGATGGAGGTTATTTTATTTTTGAAGTGGTCTCCTAGGTCATTGCAAAGTTTCATCAATGGAATTGGAGTGTTGTTGCAGCCCGGTGGGTTTCTTATTTCGTTTATTATTTTGAAGAGTTTTTTGTGCGTTTGGAGCTCTGAAGATTCGGTTGTCGTAATGTTTCCTCTTCGCTTTTTGCATTTCCTTTTTATATGAGCGAATCTGTTGCAGGAATTTCAATTTGTTTGCAGTGGTGTTGTTGGTCCTCCATTCAGATTCCAGTTTTCGTTTTTTTTCTTTTCATGGCGTTGAGTAGTAGGGTGAACCATTTTGCTGTTTTCTTACATGATGGGGTGAAGGGTTTTTCTTTGGCGATGTTGTCTAGAGTTGTTGCAATCCAGGTGTGGAGCAGGGAAACGTTTTTGTCTAAGTCTGCTTCTTGCATGGTTGATGCTTGTGGTTTGCTGAGTTCTAGGAGCTTGGTTAGGTTGGAGTTTTTTTTATGGTTCTCCAGTTTCTTTTCATCATGATCAGTCGTTTTTCTTGTTGCTTTTTTGTTGGGACGGCCGTAGTGATTATGAATGGAATGATGAGGTGGTCACTCCAGAGTATTTGAATTGGGGGTGCCGTGATGATGAGATCCTTGTTGGCAAAGATTGCGTCAAGTGTGTGTCCTGCCGAGTGTGTTGCTCCTTTGACTAGTTGTAGGTTCATGGCGGTTAAGGATGTGTGTGGTTGTGGTTTCTTCGTCGAACCAGATTTTGAAGTCTCCAAGGATGATCAGATGATTATACTTGATGGCTAGGATGGTGATCGCTTCCGTGAATGCGTCTATGAAAGTCGCATCGTAGGTTGGTGGTCTGTATATCAGTATGAATTTCAGGTTCGTTTTGGGGTTTACTGATAGCCGTAGTATTAAGGATTCACATTTATTGATGTTTAGTGGATCTTCTAATTTGATGGGCAGTTCTTTGTGGAGGATCGCTAATTCTCCCCCACTCTTTTCGATTTGCTGGTTGCCTGGATGCATTTGAAGTCTTCAGGCATGCAGTTGTTGAGGGTGGTCTTGTAGTTGTCATCTAGCCATGTTTCGGTAACGATTAGGATGTCTATGCCTCCTGATAGGAGGTCGTAGATTTCCGTTGAATGTTTGGACATTGACCTTGCGTTTATTAAGTTACAGTGGATTCTCGGGGTGCGATTTTGTTTTTTCGTTATTTCTTGTTCAAGTTTGTAGTTGTCTGGTCGTGGTGATTCCGCATTTGAGTTGGTAGGGTGAAGAACGGCGACAGCTGCTTCTTCATTGAAGCGGTCCAATAGGTTGATAACAGGGCTGATCAGTCGTGGTGTTTCTGCTGTGATGCTGCTCAGATGAAGATCAGGGATGGCTTCTTCATTGAGTTCGGTTGTTGGGTCGGTGGTAGCATTGTTGGTTGTCGGGTCTTCACCGTATTGTGTGGGATGTTGTGGAAATCTATGGTGCCCCTCTGTTCTTGTGATGCAAGGGGTGATGGGGTTGGAGTCCTCCCACTCTCCTGTTGAGTGCTCCCATCTTTTTTCAGGGTATTCCGGGAAATTCTTTGCATGTCTCGCAGTTTCCGTGTTGAGGCGTCAGTGTTCCGCGGTTGTCGCGATGCAGGTTGTGAGGTATAAGGATTTTTCTCTTACAGATTTTGTTCCGGTTGCGTTCGGCCTGTTTCCTTCCAATGGGGCTGCTTCTTCTGGGTTCTGTCTGTGTTGTGTGTTCGCGTCTCTTGTTGCACGACCTTAGTCTCTTTCTCTGCGTCCTTTTCTGGGTCGGGCCATTTTTCAGTTTAAGATGCAGGGGTAGTTGGTCCTCTATGCTGTGTTGTGCAGGCGTAGTGATCTTGGTTTATTCCTTCTCTGGATACGCTGGGGTGCTTTCTAGCTCAGTGTCGTTTCTGTCGGTGGGTAAGGTGTGTTTCCTAAGGGTGCACTGTCGGGGAGGGTTATGTATCAACGGTCTGGTGGAATCGGATTTGATTAAGCTGGGTAGTGATGGGTTTCCGGGATTAATATAGTACTCAGATAAGCAGTTAGATTAGGGCCCTGTACAATGGGAGAACCCCTGCTAAATTTGAGAGACCTGTATAGTGGGAGAGGGGCCTAACCATGCAATCTAAACATCCTGCAATGCAATTTAGAGACGGAAACCCCTGCTAGATTTGAGAGACCTGTATAGTGGGAGAGGGGCCTAACCATGCAATCTAAACATCCTACAATGCAATTTAGAGACGGAAACCCCTGCTAGATTTGAGAGACCTGTATATTTGGAGGGAGGCCTATCAATGCAATCTAAACATCAGACAGTGGAATTTGGAGACAGAAACCCCTGGTGAACTGGAGAGACCTGTATAGGTCTATAAAGAGGAAAGGCGTTTGCCCGGCTAGATTGGTACAGTATTAAATAAAGATCAAGTTTGAGGGTGAGGGAATGAGATGCAGAGGGGGCTAATTGCCTTCTTTACTTTGCATTTGGTAAGTGTCTCGGAATCTAGGGTAGAGTAGTTGCTCTACTCCTGACCCAGGCCACTCCTACCTTACTGGTCCTTGTAGATTATGGTTGACGGCTGGCCACTGCTGACACCTGCTGACACCTGCTGACACCTGCTGACACCTGCTGACACCTGCTGACACCTGCTGACACCTGCTGGGGCCGCATCTGTTGGAGCCGCCCTTGGCCTTGGGTCCTTAGCCGCAGGGCTGCACGGGCAGAGGGCTGCCCTGGGAAGACCAGTGATGAAGGTCCACGGATCAATGGGAGAAAAAGCTATGCAAACAAGGCGCTTTTTAGGTGTACACACTCACTGGGCTCCGGGGATGGTAAATTGAGCTGGTGGGTACTGCGAGTCACTAGGCTCGCCAAACACTATCGATGGGACACTGGGAGGGGAGGGAGGGCCAGGGTTTCAGGAAGAGGTTGCGGGGAGGGGGAGGAGAGGAGAGCAAGGGGCCTGCTATTAGGCTCCGGGTGCCACTAAATGGGGAAAAAGCTCTGCAAACAAGGCGCTTTTTTAGGCGCACACACTTACCGGGCTCCGGGGATGGTGAATTGAGCTGGTGGGTACTGCAAGTCACTAGGCTCGCCAAACACCATCGATGGGTCAATGGGAGCGGGCATTGGCGGGACGGCCGGGGATTCAGGAAGAGGGGGTGGGGTGGGGGGGGGAGCAAGGGGCCTGCTATTGTCAGCAACACAAGTTGGGCAGACCTACAAAGAGTGTCAAACGTAACAAATGATATTCCAAAACCTGCCTTCCTCATCACTATTCAAAATGCACCTAGGATCAGAGGCACTTACTTTTCGCATAGCTGTTGCTACGAAATGACATTTGCTCCCACATAGCTGGCGTCTGTTGTGAAAAGGATTACTTCGCGTGGTGTCAGCGGAGGAGTCAAGCTTCCTCAATATTGGAATCTACACACAAGGATAACATCAAACATAATAGTGTTATCCCCCAAAGGTCTTTGTAACATTCACACAAGGCTCACTCAAAAAGTGAGCCAGTAACATGCAGGGGCGTGATCAATAGTAAAACATCCCCCAGTCTCTGTGTCCATACTGTATGGTCATAAGACACCCCGGGGGTGTCCCCCTTAGCACCTCTCATCTCCCATCTAGTGGAGTAAAGTGCCCGGCACTGGGCCAGAGTTGCTAACTTCCTGGAAAACATGTAGGCGGCCGGAGCTTTTCTGCTAGTCTGATGCATCGTATTTTTTGCAAAGGTCTGCAAGATCCTTACCTGCGGATGCTTAGCCCACAGCGTCCTCACTCGAGTTGCGATGCGCAATGCAGGCAGTTCAGGTTCTGCCCGGATAAGCCAGACACAATTGTGCGACAGGACGTATTCATGGACACAGAAATGAGACTGTTCCGGTCTTGTCCATATGCAAAACAATACACAAACAAAGGTGGTAGGAAAACACACATCCCCTGTCTGTTGTGAAATTTACGCACAATGTGAAACAAATAAAACAGACAGATCAAAAGAACCCACAATGGCTATCCAAAGCAGGCATTCTGAGATATACATGGACATATTCAATTGAGTGACAAAATCTGAGGTAAAAGGTTAATCCCTAAAAACTAATTCAATCATTCCCCCCATGAGTGGAAAAGGAGGCAAGGGTCTGCCAGCATGTCACATCTATAGCAAGGTCAAGCATGATGCTACTCATGGACCTCCTGTATTGCCAGCATGGTCCTAGACATTGGCACATAATAAGTCACATGGATTGCTCAAACGTACACACCTGTGCAGCTTGGCTAGGATTAGAACAATTTGTTCCAGTCCACAGATAAGTTAAGACCATGTGTCACTGAATCCAAGGAATATATCCAACGTTGCTCAATCCTGTGTAGCATGGTGCCCACATCACCCCCATCGTGATGGGGCCCTTATGGTTTGTAGTGCAAACCACCTTAAATCTCAATCACTATGGCCTGCCCTAGTAAAATGCTCAACTAGGGGTTTGTCTTGTACCTTATTTCATATGCATGAAATATTCTCTGAGATCCTCAGTCGGATCGGTCTTGTGGGTTTACCCACATAGATAAGCGAGCATGGCCATTGAACAATGTACACAGCATTCTTAGTGAGGCAGTTTGGGAGTTCTTATCAGTAGGTTTTCTGCAAAGTGTGGTTTCCAAAATGATACCTGATTTTCAAATCAAAAAGTCCAGGAAACTTATAGTGAACCCGATATTCGGGTCACAGGTATTAACCCATTCGAAGAACTCAGTTTGAGCGCATTGGCTTGACCCCAAAATGTAGAGATTTTCTAAATCTCTACAAAATGGCTACATCAGGCGCAAATGTCACGCCCAAGTGCACTCGTCTCAGTTGTTTATATATTTGCTTCTTGCCGAGGAAGTCATTTTCTGACATTGCCAGGCACGCACATTCTAGAATAAAACCTGTCCGTGGGATGTGCGGCGTGGTGCGTGGATGCATCCATATCCTCAATACAGCCAGGCATTCCATCTGAGGAAGATGTGTATAATTCCACATCCATCGTTACCAGGATGTCGTCCCGGTTTATCCAGACATCGTTAAGAATCTTGATCAGGTCTGTAGTATCCTTCACATATGCAGGCATAAGCTGCACAAAGGGTTTGAGGAAAAATTCAGTCTAGACCGGCAAAGGCTCCAAAAGGGAGTCTATAGCTGATACAATCCGTCTACCCGGGGGATTACGACCTTTGGGTCGTATGTAAAAGGCCCCTAACTTGGGGTGACTTTTGCATAGGAAGACTTCTTTACTTAGCCATTCTGTTTGTTATATTATGTTGTTATGTTTTATTATTTATAATGCGCAATTATACCCAAGGGTATCAGGGCGCAGCATTTACAAGAATATGCGAAGCTTGGTTACAAAGTGTACAAAGTTCAAATAGCATAGGGGAATGTACAGAGCAATAGATGAGAGCACACAATATATACAAATTAAAAGGTGGCACACAAGGTTACACAGTGTGCGGATCGCATGAAGGATGGCCTTAGCACTTATCTATCTTGGCTGTCCTTCAGTTTAAGCCATGAAATTACCTTAGAGCGGAAATTCAGGTAGGGCAGGTCTACTCTGAGGTGGGGGGGGGCAAAGAGTTCCATAGTTTGGCTGCCTTTACCGGGAAACCGTTACCTCCTATGGTGGCAAGTTTGTAGTTTGGGACAGAGAGGCAATCTTTGTAAGCAGTTCTGAGGGGTCTTGCGGAGGCTTGTCTCTGGAATCTGTTAGTCAAGTAGATCGGGGCAGCCTTGTTAAGGGATTTGTAGTTAAGTGAAGCCGTTTTTAGGAGAATTTTATCTCTAGTAGAGAGCCAGTTGTTCTGTTGTCTGAAACCTGATATGTGCTCTCTTCTGGGGATACCTAAGGCTGCTCTCAGGGCGTTATTCTGGAGGGTTTGTAGCTTGCTGGTAATAGCCTTGGAGGTTCCCAGGTAGAGGGCGTTACAGTAGTCGAGGCGGGATAGAATGAGGGCTCTAGCGAGTGTAAGGCAGCTAGTGTCTGACAGAAATGGTTTAGCTGAGCGGATTAATTTGCATGTATATGCAGATGAGGATGCCAGTGAGCTCAGTTGTCTTTTGAAGGAGAGGTTAGAATCCAGGTAGAAGCCCAGTGTTTTGACCTCCTGTCCAACTTTGATGTTGTTCCCATCTATCATGAAAGAGTTGTAGGCCGGGCGGAGTTTCCTTAGACTATGCGTTGTTCCCAGGATGATAAGCTCCGTTTTCTCATCATTCAGGCATAGTCCACGAGTGGCCATCCATGCCTGGATGATGATGTACACCCTATTCAGCAAGGCCAAATCCTTTCCATAACCTCCAGAAAGCGGAAGGAGGATCTGGGTATCATCTGCATAGTTGGTGTAGGCGATACCGAGATGATCCAAATCATTGAAAAGGGGCTTGGTGAATATGTTGTACAATGTGGGGGAGACGCAGGAGCCCTGTGGTACACCACAGGTGATAGGTATAGGGTCTGCTGCAGCTGTAGGCGAAAATACCCTCATATTTCTTCCGTTAAGGAATGAGGTGATCCATGAGATGGCCTCGGGAGAGAAGTGTGCTGCTGTGTGGAGGTGTGAACATAGGACAGAGTGGTCAACCAAATTGAAAGCTGCAGAGAGGTCAAGGAGGAGGAGCAAGGCAACTTGTCCTTTGTCCCTAAGTGTATCAATATGAGCTTTCAGGTCGATGAGAGCAGTCTCAGTCCCGTGTTGAGGGCGGAACCCAGATTGTCTAGATCCTAAAAGGTGGTGTTCTTCCAGGTGCTTCTGTATTTGAACGTAAGCTACCTTATCTAGGATTTTTAGTAGGAAGGGAACAGTCGTTATGGGTCGGTAATTGGTGGGTATGGCTGGGTCAGGGTAGGTTTTTTTAGTAAGGGAAGTACCCAAGATTGTTTTAGATTGCTGGGGATGGAGCCGGTGGAGAAAGAGGCATTGATCAATTTCGTGATGAAGGGTGAAAGATCGCGAGCAGCGTCTTTGATGAGCTGTGCTGGGCAAAGGTCTCCCTGGCAGTTAGATGGTTTCAGGGACAAGATGATTCTTCATCAGAGGCATGCCTCATCACGCTGGTAATTTTGACGGTGGGGTCTTGGTCTAATTTCTTGTAGGAGCCCACGTCAGCTAAAAGTCATAGACACTCCTCTCTACGAACAAGTGGAGGGCATTGAGCGCACCCCCCCTGACAAACTGGCCTACAGGGAAAAGCCAATGGTGACATGTATGGAGACGGGTTGCGAGGAGGTCCCCTGCTCGCCTTGTAAAAATATAAATTCAACAAATCGGGGTTGCGGGGGTGTCCCCCGCATGTTCAATGTAATAATGTCTGTGCAAAAAACAGGAGACATTTTTGTGGGGACATTACATGGAACCAGCAGTACACACTGTCCTCACTAAGAAGAGATCCTACATTCAAGCCCACATCTGCAGCATCTGACAACTAGGCTGAACTTTTCCAGATCTGCACGGGCTGGCCAATGCTGCTGCAGTCTACCTTTCCTGTTCCCTCCCAGGCCCAACAAATGGCCTTGGCTTCTCATTTCACCACTAAAACTCAGGACATTCTGTCCACCCTGTCCCTTCCTCTACCCCACTCTTCCTCCTACTCCACCACTCCTGGCCCGTCTGAGGCTGTCTCTCCTCCTTTCCATTGTTCACCCCCGACGAGGTTTCTAGACAAGTCTGATCTATGAAAGTCTCAAAGCTGTTTCTCCCCCTCTCATCCAGAGCCATCAAGGACACATTGACACCCATGCTCCAGCCTTGACCAATTTCTGCTATTGCTGCTTTGCCACTGGACCTCTCCTCTCCCTCAAGCACTCCCTTGTGCACCCCCTTCTAAAGAAGCCCTCAGCCAATCCTTCCTCTCCGGGTAACCGTCGCCCACTCTCCATCACTGCTTTCCTGGGAAAACTCCTGGAAAAGCTGGCCATCTCCCAGCTATATCTGCATACTGAATCCATCGCTGGTCTACACGACCACCAGTCTGGCTTCAGAGCTGCCAGAAGCAAGGAAACTGCTCTCCTGAACACGCGTGAAGACCTGCTCTCCAATCTGGACTCAAATCTTCCTAATGTCCTCATTCTCAATCTATCCTCTGCTTTTGACAGGGTAAACCATGCCATTCTGCTCAATCGCCTTCGTGACAACCTGGATATTACTGATCAGGAACTGGTCTGGTTGACTTTCTCTCCGACCCCCTCGTCGAACTGGGGTGTTTCCCTGCTTCCATCTCGCTCTCTACCTGTGGTGTTCCCTAGGGGTCAAACCTTTCTCTCTGGCTTTTCAACCACTACCTGGCACCTCTTGCCCACCGCATTACTACTTTCTGCTCCAATTTTCAGTGTTATACAGATGACACTCCGCTCTCTTTCAGGCCGCCCTCAGCCACCTCTTCTTCTCTCCTACCAGAATGGCTGGCTGCAATTTAGGAATGGTGTGCTACCAATGATCTCTGCCTTAATGCCAGTAACACAGATGCTCCTCATAGGGACAACTGCTCCCTCCTTTCCTCTCTGGCCGCCAACTCTGGGACCTCTTCCTGCTCCTCACTGTGAGACTAAGAACCTTGGTGTCATCTTCAACTCCACCCTCTCCTCACATCTCAGACGTCTAAGAAGTCAAACTATGCGCTTCACCTCCTCAGCAGTAGTCTTCCTTTTCTCATTTTCCTCCAGCAGCTCACCGTCTCAGAGCTCTGGTCCTCTCTAGGCTGGACTATTGCAACAGCCTCTTTCTAAATATTCCTGCCTCTACTCTTCGACCTTTACAACCTAACCATAACAGGACTGCAAGACTTGTCCTTGGCCTCATGCCCATGGATCGTACCACTCTAGCTATGAAGTCTCTTCAGTGGCTCTGTGGCTGCAAGGATCAAGTTAAAGACCCTTTGCATAGTCCACAAGGCTTTCTGGGGACTCGGATCGCTCTACCTCAAACTTTCTCTTCCAAAACATCTTCCTTATCGAGCTCTCCGCTCATCCACTCCACCTGAGGGTCAGACGCTTCTCCAAGCAGAGAGTCGGGGGCAGAGCTCTCCTCGGCTGGGGCCTCTCCCTCAAACATCCTCCCCGTCTCTCTCAAACTTCAGCAGAACCACCTCCAGTTCCGGAAGCAACTCAAGACCTTCCTTTTTGCTTCTGCTTTCTCTCCTCTTCTTATGTGCCTGACTGCTCCACGCACTGGTCACCTGGCCACCCTCTGAACTTGGGCCCAGGCTCCTGCATCTCCAGTTGCCCTTGCACTGCAGCCGGGGCTACCACCGCACTTAAGGGTCTTTACCCAAGACCAAACAGTCCCTTCTTTCTGCACTTATGAGCCACTCGTTGGCTGGACTTATTGAGTTACATGCACTTCTCCCTTTCCTCTTCCCCGCACTTGCACTGTCTGAATGACACAAGGCCTAGTAAGATCGTTGTTTTGTCCTGCCTTTCTTCAGACGGGTTTGTGTTCTGGCAGTCAGCCAGTGAGTCAGGCTGTGTAAAGACACGCAAGGACTTGGCACCACTGACAAAATGGGTCATTACTAAGAACTAAGAGGTGGGTTGTTCGTTCGGACGGCTAATCATTAAAAACACATCGACTCACCCTTGGCAAACATCAATTACTTAAATGTGACAATTTATGTGAAATGTGGATTCTGATTAAGAGGGCTGGGCATGTCGCTTCAGTTGGTGCTCATTTTTTTCAGCAAGATAAACGGTCCTCGGAAACCTTTGACACTTCGGAGCAAGGGCTGATAGCTTGTGACCAAGAAGCTTGGTATTCCAAGAAGCAGAGCAGGGGTGAGACGCATGTAGGGGTGTCACGGTATTAGTTTTATGACGGTACAATAACCTTCTTGCCAAATGACGGTATATCATGGTTATCACGGTATAGCAGGTGGAGTTAACTAATCTTAATATTTTCTAAAAGGTCATAAATTAGATTATTCATCACAAACAAAACCAGGCACTCAGAGCCAGAATTGGGCTTTTCAACATACTTTCCACTGAAATGCCACCCCTTGCTTCCACCATACACAAACAAACTGAATAGCTTTTCTTAAGTGGTCATTTAGGCTTTTAGCCCCCCCCCACTGGCTACTGGTGAAGATGAACATGTTGCCATCTTGATAACCTGCATGCCACAGATCAATGGAGTCTGATGGTAGTATACGCTTGTGCGCATGCACACACACACTCTTTACGTTACAGCCTTTAGTTTACTTCCGGGCCAAAAGGTGTTCAGTAATCACGGACACGTTAACCTTTGGTATGGCAGCAGGGAATACCCACAGAGATGATTAAATTTCGCAGTGTGACTTATTATATGTAAATTCAATGATAGAGCCAGGGAAACCCCCCATTGTCATATGTTTAGAAAACATTATCCATTATAAATATATAAACCCCAAAGCCGCCAACCCAAAGTCCCGGGAGGATAGCTCAGCGGCAACGTGCGCGCCTTGGAAACAAAACGACACGAAGCAACGCAGGTTCGATCCCCGGGTCCGCGCTTAGAAACCTCTGGGTGTTTAAGCGTGTTATAAATACGCAACTAAAACAAAAACAATTACACAACTAAATAAACAAAAACCATTTCTTTAACAGCGCCGCAATGCCTGCGGGCTGTGTGAGCGCTTTAAAAAAAAAAAAAAAAAAGCAAACCCTTTTCCTCCTTGGCACTATATTTATTCTTCCTATTGCTAACATATTGATTTTGTGTCAGGCACGTGTGGTTTATGGAATGGCATTAAAAATTGCTCAAACTGAAACTACTTGGCAGACGGCACATCCAACAGTGCAAGACCAAGACTGCGCAGCACTTGCTTACTGCAGCCTTTCCAAATCAGATTGAAAAGCACACTTAACGGTATACCGGTATAAACAATGTGACGGTTATTATTGTTCAATTAATTGGTTCATGGTATCTTTAACGGTATACTGCAATACCGTTACATCCCTAGACGCATGTCTGTAGCAGAAGATATGCATTAGTTATGCAACCACACAAGCAATTTCCCCAAACTAGGCCGCCTGAAGTTAAGGCAGGCGTGGTGTATGAGATAACTCTTAAGCTACAGGAATGAGTTTGCAAGAAATCCTTTGCACCAACAAAGACACATGAGACAGGGCGTGCAACCAGCTGCCAAGGACTATGTAGATTTTTGTCTTGACTACGTGCCAGATTTTGAATGCAATGTTAACCAGAATGTATATAACCTGTATGAACTTTGAATGCTTAGCTCATTCCTGCGCAGTCCTCTTGAATGTGCAGGAAGTCATGCCCTTTTGCAAATGCTTAAATTGAATAAATGGATGACTTGACTTATTTGGTCCGAGTCTTATTTGTGGGGTCCTTTGTACCAGGTTGGGGTGAGCAAAAGGTGCATCCTCAATTTGGACGACCACAAAAAGGGACTCGAAGGTGCAGTAGCCCATCACTGGGTGAGACCTTCCAAGGCGAGTCTGGAGGAGTAACGGTATCGGGCCCCAATGAAAAACCACACCATTGAATGCGAAAACATGCAATACCCTTCCTCCGCCGGACGACAGGACAGTAGGCTGCCGCTCTTCGGGTTCAAATAGACTTCTGGCGAAGACCCCACAAGGTGAGTGCTGGTAGGAAGAACGGTTGGTAAGGCCGTTGGGACAAGAGTATCAGTTTTTTTTTTGTTTATTTATAAACAGCACACAGGAGAACATATACAGTAACATTGCTTCTAACCTCACAGAGCGTGTAAGACGAAATGTCCCGTCCCCCACCCGTGTCCCAAGTGGGCATTGTTTCCGGGCCTCATTTGGCCTGACCAGGCAGCGGGCTGTCGCCCATAGAGTGAAGGGCTCTCGCGATCAGACGTGGCTTGTAGGTCAGAGCCGGGTATTTCAGGTCATAGTCTAGGACTGGTGCCCAAATATCGGCAAATCGGTGGAGCAGTCCCGCTTTGGCTGCCGTGACCTTTTCAGCTATCAAGATGGCCCAAAGTTTAACCCACCAGAGGGTCATCAGGGGTCCTTCCGCGGACTTCCAGGTGCGGGCCACTGTAATTTTGGCTGCTAACAAGAATTGGGAAATCAGCGTTGCCCTCTTTCCTGTTCTCGGGTAAGAGTCTGGGAGCGGTATCCCCAGGAGGACTTGCTCGGGCGTTAGCAGAATTTCCACCTGTGTGATGTCCTTTATAGTGGCAAGGCATTGGGTCCAGAACTCCCTTACATTGGGGCAGGTCCACCACATGTGAAAGTAGGAGCCTGGGTGGCCCAACCGTGGAGGTCCAGGGCCTGCTGAAGAGTATCAGTTTTATGGCACGTATTAGACTGAAAAAGAAGGATGGATGTTTGATGTAAAGGACCGGTCTGAATGTAAAGGGTAGAAGTGAAACAAAAGTCATTGGGAATTTGTTGTCCAGTTTAAGGATTTCAATCAGGCGCCACACACCTTGGTCTCAGTTTAGTATGTAGCGCACAACTGAGATACCTCTATTTTATGCAGATTCAATTTCAGATGGTATACAGCTCGTATTGTACCCCCTTTTTCAAATGCCCCGGGTCACAATGGACCATGAACCAGGCTGTGTGGTGAAATTATTTGTTTATTTTGTCTCCCTTTACCAGGCAGACTCGGAGCGAATGTTAAAAACATTATGCGGGAAAAAATCTAGAGACTTTTGGACCCTTATAAAGGGCACTATGATGTCATGTACCACCGCACTACAAAACAGTGTGGGAGAAGGGAGGTGGGAGAAGGGAGGTGGATCTCCCACCTATATGCACCACTGCCCGCCATAGAGAGCGCCTGCCTGCGAAAAAGGAAAAAGGGGACTGACTCGCCGTGGGAGATCACAACAAAGGAAGAAGATATCCTGGCAAAAATCAAAAAACAACTCAAGGGCCCCGGGGCCGGATGGGATCACAAATAGTGACCTAAAACAACATCAAGAAATATGGGCTCCCTTGATTAGTAACATCTTTAAAACCTGCAACCAGGAGCAAAATATACCAGCTTCATGGAGAAAAGCGATAGTGGTTCCAATCTTTAAACGAGGAAATCGAGAAGATCCATGCCACTACCGCCCAATATCCTTGTTGGATGTCATTGGGAAAATATACGGCGGGCTCGCCTTGGAAGCATTTCAAGCCTGGCTCAAAGCTGAAAACGGGGAGATCCATTCCAGACAGGATTTGTAAAAAACGCAGGAACATCGATCAATATACAGACGTTAACAACAATCAAGGCCAAGGCTATGCAGACCGGTCAACCCGTATATATGGCATTTGTTGACCTGGTACAGGCGTTTGACCAGGTCAACAGGGACAAACTATGGGAAAAGCTGGACGCTATGAAATGCCCTCCAGCTACTATGGGCCCGATTCAAACATTGTACCAGGACACATCTATTAAAGTAAGGCTCGGGCAAGATGGACTATTGTCGAGGGAAATTCCAACTTTCAGGGGGGTGAAACAAGGCTGCCCCCTGGCCCCTGCATTATACAACGCACATATCGCTGATTATGCTGAGTACGAGAAGGCAATAAGATGCTTCCCTCCAGCTATTGGTGGTGAAAAATATCGCGCTTGTTATATGCAGACGATATTATTTTGTTGGATAACACGCCGATAGGTCTGCAAAGACAGTTGACGAATCTGATCATATATCTGAAGCAGAATAACCTAAAGCTGAATCCAGAAAAAAACAAAATAATGGCTTGGGAAGGCAAGAAAAAGAAGAAACAAAGCAAACAGAACTGGTTCGCGGAGGGGCTAAAATTGGAAAAAGTAAAAGACTTCAAGTATCTGGGAGTCACGATGTCAATCAATGAGTCAGAAATAGCAATGCAAAATCTGCTATGGACAAAGATAAAAACGTTAACAATACAAGCAAGGATGATTGACAAAAAAAATACGGGAAATTTATTGGCAGTAATCAACTTCTATAAAGCAAAAGGTGGTCCCTGCAATCCTTTATGGAGCGGATGCAATGTTCCTAATACCTGAAGTACTGTGGAGTAAATTAGAGAGCTATTTCTGGAAGAAAGTGCTTAATCTGGCACAATCTACATCTATGCCACTGTTAAGGAGAGAGCTATGTCTCGTGTCACTAAAAGCGATCCAGGAGAGAAACATGCTAATGCTATATCGAAAACTCCAACTGAAGAATAAACCAAAACCTTTGGAGCTGGTGAAAAACGAGATGACAACGGACAAGATCCAGGCACTAAAAGATTGGAAGCTGAGAAATATGAAGCTATTGAAAGATCTAGATGTTGCGGAAGAGACACTTGAAACAAACCCAGCCAAAATATCAAAAAAAACTATTTGAAGCAGATTGGATTAGGACAGAGGACATAGCGCGATCATATAAGCTGACGAAAGATTTCCCAGCGGTCCCGAAAAAACTATACGACACAAGAGGTTATCTGAAAAAGTTCCCGGATAAAAGGCTGGCCGGAACATACTTGAGATTTCGATTAAACCAACTACATACTAACGAAATCCAATTCATAAGGAAATTATCAGATAATAAATGTAGATACTGCAAATCAGAGGAGACAGTAGAAACTAGTCGACATCTTCTACTCGAATGTGAAGGTACCAACACATCGAGAGCAGCCTATCTAGGGAAAATAACGCAATCGTTTTCCACACTGACAGAGGATAACTGGTGGCAGGCCTTTAACGAAGGAGAAAATACTAAAAATGTGATCGCAGTAGCATCCTTCTTTGAAAATCTTAAGCTAACAACTAAGTAAAAGTAATAGGAGGAATTTCGTGGAGTAATGTGTCAAAAACAAAAAAAAAAAAAAGAATTTCATCGAAGAGAAAGACTCCATATGTGAAAATGTCTTAAATGAAGAGACTTAAAGGATTAAATATAAATAACGGAAGGAAGCTTGACAACAGAAACTGGTTAAAGACCTTGAGAACAACTAGAATTACGTAAGGAATCCAACAGGTCAGGCAGTGAAATCAACGATAAGGGTCAAAATGGAGGACATGGAAGGGACTTTCTTTTCGTGCTTTCTTTAGGATCACTTAAGGCTTATGGAAACATTGGACTTTTTTTTATTTTTACCTTTGAAAAAATTAAATCAAATAAAAAAAAATAAAAAAAATGTGTTTATTAAATTCAAAGAAATCATGAAATTTTTATATGGGGCAGCAATCACCAATGGGGTGATAATTACAATGAAAATGGAAGCAATGCACTTAATTGGCCTTCTCCTAAAAGTTTAACAAAGCACAAGTGAATAGGAGCACTTTTTGAATTAGGATAGATAGCACCCAAGTTAAGGTTTCCACCTGCAATGTTCCCTCAACCCACAAGTTGAATTCTGAGTGGATAGAAAGAATCAACAGGTAGTCCGGAATAAGAGTCACAAAACAGAATCTAAATCTGAACTTTCCTCATACAATAAGAGGCAAAACCCTTTGCAAAGGCCTAAAATAACACTCAAATTTTACTAATTACTTAATGTGTGATCAAATTATGATATACATATGTTTCATCACAATAGCATGTATGTTGTATCACTGGCAATCACAAAGCAATGGATCAGCAAAAGGCATACAATTCGAAAACGAGTGTGAAGTAGAGCATGCTGCAGCCAAATGATACGTGGGAAAAATTGCAATTTACCCAATTCGCTTTTAAAATGACACTAATTTGAGGAAGAACAGGTGAAATACTTGAATTCTCAATGCAGTTTTTGGGCTGGGGGATGGATGCATATCGCAGGGACACTATAGAAGTGAAAATAGGTCTCTAGTTACGCTGCAGGTGTAACCCTTCACGCAGTGAACCACTTTTCTTTAGAAAAAATTAATTTATTCAATCAATATCGTTAATGACTTATGATCTATGCAGAAAAGGAAAATGGGAAAGTGGTGCTAGCACTGGGAAATTCAACGGCGGGGTGCGTAGAGAGTTCTGACGGTTTTAAACAGGTTGGCGGGGTAGGGATGGGGTTGCTTGGAGAGTGGAGCACGGACAGACGGGTCAAAAATGGGGTGGACTGTGTTGTGGGATGCTCACGGTCCACGCTTGGGTTTTGGGGCAGTCGGCAGGGGTTCTGGTCACTGCACCGCTCGGCTCACCAGGTAGCGGACACTCCTGAAATTTTGTTTTTAAAAAACAAAACTTGCCAATTCGGGACATTGGAGGGCACAGGTAGTGGATAAGCCAGTCTGGTCTAAGGATGCAAAGGTTCCACAACCTGCTCCCCCAACCCACCCCTCCCCCCTTTTTTAAAAAGAAAATGGGATTTTCTTAATCTAGGCCTTTGCTGGAGTAGAGTTAGCTATGCTTTGGCCTGGCAGTGAAATCTGGTTAGCTTTGTTGTAGCTGTAGTCAAGCTCATTTTTCATCACAGTCTGTGCAAGGCAAAAGTCTTCATGAAATTGAATGTGCACAGAAGAGCTATCATTTTCTTTTCAAGCAGTGATTTTTGATATTTTGCAGCAAGATTTAAGCGTTTACCGTGTAGCGCGAAGGAAAGCTTTTCTGATCTTCTCAGGTTTGGCTGGCACAGCCTGTCTTTCAGGAATACGGCTCTTTTCTGATGGAGCACAATGTAAATAGGGCTGGGCATGACAGGGTCTATTTGATAAATGTAGTGTGAAGAACAGATCAGAGCGGCATCATTTTAAAGGTGAAATATTCCCTTTTTCAAAAATGGAAATTTTGGGCTTGCAGAGAAACAGCGCTGCTTTTTCACTCCTCTTCTTTTGTACATGTAAGAACATCCTGGCAAGCTCTTTCAGTGTGCCCCCTTGTTCCATCCTGCCCAATATGTGGTTGGCCAGGTGCAGCCATCTTTCCGTCGATGCAAAACACGGGCAAGGCAATGGTGCTCACAGGACCCAGCGCAGCCATTTTGCTGGTTCTGCTGAAGTGCAGCTTGGTGATGTGTGTGTGGGGTGGGGGCGAGTACTGCTGAGTGGGTAAATGCTACCAACTGGGACATCCTTGGTCCAGTACGTAGATATATTAATGAGTGCCAATATGGAGGAAGGTTGCAGGGAAACGACTGTTATGGTACTGTTTCACCTGGCAAAACAGTCACAAAGTGACTTTAGCAAAAATGCAATATGTACAGCAACGTGTTGCCTATTTGGGCTATGTTTTGTCAAAGGAAGGGTGGTCATTGTTAACAGGCGAGTAGCGTTAAGTAAAACATAAGTAATTGAGACAGGTGTTGGGAATTTCATCATAGTGTAGGCACTGTATACCAGAGTCCTCAGTAATAGCTAAGCCCTTGTTAACATTGGAGGATGAGAAACACCACGTACCCTTCGAATGAAATAAAGAGATGGAGGGGTATACCGCTTTGAAGAGTGCCTTATGCAACGCTCCAGCCCTAGGTATGACCAATTATGACAAGATATTTTACCTATTTGTTGATGAAATAGATGGCTCTTCGGTATTAACGCAAGAACAGGGGGGGAAGCAAAGACCATGCGCTTATTTTTCCACATGATTAGACGCTGTAGCAAGGGGACTACCCCGTTGTATCAGAGCAGTAGCAGCAGCACTAGCATTAAAGCAGAGCATTATACCAGGAAGGGAATAGTTTACCTGTAACTCCATTTCTCCAGCATTGGTATCTTTCATCGATTCACATGCTTAGAATATTCCCCGTCGACAGACTGGTAACCCTCGGTACACTTGGACCCGTTTCCCATAGGAAAACATCCGACACTTTTGTGTCCTATCTACGTCGTTTTTGGGGCCGCCCATGCATGCCCCACTAGGACGTAGTGGTATAAATGCCCCGCCCCCGCGGCTCCCTTCAGATTTCGACCCCTCCAAAGCAGAATGGGGTGGAAACCTAGTTATACAAGTCGATTGCATTCCGGGGAGGCTAGCGGGCGCATGTGAATCCATGAAAGATACCAATGGAGAAATGGAGTTACAGGTAAGAAACTATTCCCTTCTCCAGCATTGGATCTTTCATGGATTCACATGCTTGGAATAGAATGCAAAGCAGTGATCCTGAAAAAGGAGGTGTGAATGCAATCCGGCACCCTCCTAAGCATACGTATAGCGAACCACGCTTCCGTAAAACTGCCAATTTATAAATACGCAACAGTACATGCACATCTCAATACTATATATCTATTATCCATATATACACATATGCCAAAATAAGTACAGACCCTTCTTGAAAAGGGCTTACCTTATTGAAACAGATGGCGTAAGACTGCTCTTCCCCATTTGTATCTCGTCCGCATGCTGCCTTTCGAGGCAGTAATGGCGGGTAAACGTGTGAGGCACGGACCATGCTGCCGCCTGGAAAATGTCTGTCAGCGGGATTCCTGCCCACAACGCCGTCAAAGTTGCCATCGTGGAATGAGCTCTCGGACGCCCTTGTAGCAGTTTTCCCGCTTTGGAATGACAGAAGGCAATCATCGACGAGACCCATCGGGCCAGTCCCTGCTTTGAAATTGCTTTTCCTCTCGCAGGACCATATGCAATGAAGAGTTGTTGCGTAGATCTAAGTTGCTGAGGCCGATGAAGGTAAAATTTTAGAGCTCTCTTCACGTCCAAGGTATGGAGGACTTTTTCCCGCAGCCGATGAGGGGGTGGGGGGGATGGGGCGCAAAAAAAAGGTAGGTAGGACAATGGATGAATGTTTATGATAAGCCGTAGGAACTTTTGGAATGAAACGAGGATTAGTTGACAGAACCACTTTGTCCTTAAAGAACCTTAGGTACGGCGGGTCTACGACCAAGGCTTGCAAATCCGAGATCCGCCTAGCTGATAGCCATTAGAAAAGCCAATTTCCATGACAAGAACTTCATTGACGATGTGGCCATTGGTTCAAAGGGTGCTTTCATTAACCCTACTAGAACCACATTAAGACTCCATGTTGGTGGAAAACGTCGGTGGGAACGTTCGGAACAGACCCCTCATGACTTGTTTCACCAGCCTGTCACTAAATAAGGGAGACGACTGCCTCCTCTTTGTGAACCTAGAGAGGTCCGCCAGGTCTACCTTTATTGATGAAAAAGATAATCCGCTTTTTGCCAGGTGTAGCAGATACGCTAGACGCTGCTCCGGAGTTATCCTTCGAGGTTGCACTGCCGTCTGTCCTTGACACCACATACAGAACCTTCTCCACTTACACGCGTACGACTTGTTGGTGGAAGGGGCTCGTGCTGCTTGCAGGATTCTCCGACAATCCGATGAAATGCTCAAGGCACCAAATTCCGAAAAAGTCAGGAGCCAAGCTGATTGAGACTGTCTGTATTGTGATGCCACAATGTTCCTTCGTCCCGGGACAGGAGATTGGGAACGTTATTGGTTGATCCACTGACAGGTGAAGCAGGTCGGAAAACCACAGCTGCCTCAGCCAACATGGTGCCACTAGGATGACCCGGCACCTGCACCTGCGTATCCACTGCAGAGTTCTCCTTATAAGAGGGAACGGAGGGAAGGCATAGAGGAACTTGTCCATCCATGGGAAGGGGACGCTTGCCGCAGAGAACCTTCCTGTGGCCACCTGCTGGCATACATTTCGCACTTCTTGTTCCTCTTCGTAGCGAAGAGATCCAGCGGAGGCCGTCCCCATTTCTCGAAGACCTTCGACAACTGAACGCTGTCTCTCTCATTCGTGTATTTGGTCCATTTTTCTGCTGAGTGAGTCCGCTTGCTCGTTCCTTGCTCCCGGAAGATGAGCTACGATGGATAGATCGTGTGTCGGAGCCCAATGCCACACCTTCTGAGCCTCGGTGGAAAGGGTTCTGGATCGCGTGCCCCCTTGCTTCCTCAAGTAAAACATCGCTGTCATGTTGTCTGTCAATATTCTGACTATGGCCCCTCTGATGTGCGGCAGGAAAGACTTCAAGCCCCAGCACACTGCTCTCAGTTCCGGAACGTTGATGTGCAGGAGAGACTCCCTCCGAGACTAACGACCTTGCGTTTGTAGAGTGCCCATGTGTGCTCCCCAGCCTGTCAGGGATGCGTCTGTCACTATGGTTAGCCGAAACTCCGGCTCCTGTAGGGGTCCCCCTTTGGATAGATTATGAAAGCTCTGCCACCACTAAAGAGCTAGTAGGAGCTCGTTGTCGGTCAGTTTGTCCCACCAGAGCCCTTGGGCCTGCGTCCACCGGTCCGCCAGAAACTCTTGAACCGGCCTCATGTACAGGCAGCAGTTGCCCACCAGAGGAATGCAGGACGCCATAGCGCCCAGAAGCGACACATTTTCTCACTGATTGGCAGGTCAGCTGAAAATCAATACCAGACTATCGATTGAGTTTGGTGATTCTGTCGAGGGATGGCTTCACTAACCCCGACTGGGTCTCGAATTACACACCCAGGAACACCAAGCTTCTTGACGGCGTTAATGAGGATTTCTAGAAGTTTACCGCAAACCCCAGCCGTTGTAAGAGGTGCATAGTTGCCTGCAAACGTGTGAGTCGACAAAGGGGAGGCCCACCCCTCCCCCCTCACCAACCAGTCGTCGAGATACGGGTACACATGATGGCCATGCCTTCTCAGCCAGGCCGCCACCGGGACCAAACATTTCGTGAACGTTCTGGGAGAGGATTTCAGCCCAAAAGGAAGTACTGTGAACTGGTAGTGAGTCCGTCCTACCACAAACCTTAGGAACTTTGTGTCGCCGACACATTGGTATGTGGAAGTACGCGTCCTGCAGGTCCAGAGACACCAGAAAGTCCCCTTCCTGAACTGACCGGATCACTTCCTGGAGCGTGAGCATCATGAATTTAAGGCTTTTCAACGTCTCGTTTAGATTGTGCAGGTCTAGAATGGGACGCCACTTTCCGTTTCGTTTTTTCACCACAAAGTATCGGGAATAAACCCCTTGACCCCTCTGCGACGACGGAACCAATTCTATAGCATCTTTTTGTAGCTTAAGTGCTACTTCCTGCTGCAACACGCTCAGATGGGGTTGAGCTACAAACGCTGGTGGAATGTGCGGAGGGTTGCTTTTGAATTGCAGGGAATGTCCGCATCTTACAGTGTCCAACACCCATTGATCCGTTGTGATTTGCTCCCATTCGTCAATGTAGTACGATACTCTGCCTCCAAGAACGTTCTGATGCCCGTCATTGCTGGTCCTTGGTCTGCCCATCCGTCGACGAGTAACCGGTTCTCTTCCTGGGGGCCTGGTAGTCTCGGCATCGTTTTGCCACTTGAGAAGCCCATCTGTATCCCTGGGAGAGGTATGCTGGCCTACCGAAGGATCTGTCTCTCGATGCCGAGAATCTGGAGTTTCCCGATTCTCCCCTAAAGGGACAAAAAGACCGGAAACTTCGACCACTTTGGAGGGCCCCCCAAGGAACGTGCCGTGTCCGAGTCCTCCTTCATGCCCTTCAGGGCCTCGTCCACCTTCTCGCCGAACAGAAGGTCTCCCCCTCAAAAGGCATATCCAGCACCTTGTATTGCACCTCTGGTCTAAAGTTGGTGCATTTTAGCCATGCTTGCCTTCGGAGAACCACACCGTTATTCACCTGTTTAAACCCCGATTCAGCAAGGTCCACCGCGTTGTTTATGGCATGATTGGAGGCCTCTTCACCTTCACTGACCAGTAACATTGCCGCCTTACGATGTTCTTCCGGAAGATGATCCAGCATAGGCGCCAGTCGGTGCCACATCTCCCTGTCGTATCTGGCTACTATGGCCAGAGAATTGGCCGCTTTCACTGTGGTTGCTCCTACCGACAGCACTTTTTTGCGGAAGGCATCCTGTCTTCTGGCTTCACTTTCCAGGGAGGTGGGGGGGTTGTGCACTTGTGCTGGGCCCTCGCCTTTCTCACCGCCGCCACCACCACCACCGAGTCAGGGGTTGGTTGGGAGGACAGACACTTGGGGGTAGCTTCTGGGGCCCTACATTTTTTCTCCAGGCGACCTTTTATTGCCGGTTCCGAGAAAGGGTGACGCATGGTCTGTAACCCCTCCTGCCACACACAATCCAGGATGGGTACCGAAAAACACAGACCTTCTCTTTCCCATGTGGTCGAAAAGAAAGCAGTCCTTTTTCTCCTCTTCCTGGGCCAACCCGAATTCTGTACACATTTTGGCCATCATGGCGTGAAATGACCCAATGCCGTCCGGGGGAAGACTGCTGAGTCGGGCTTCTCGGGGTTTCTAATTCCACCTCAGACTCCCAGGTTGGAACCCTGGAGGGGGAAAGCGAGACATCCGATAAGGTTCTCCTGTCTCGAGTCCGAATCTATCAGTTCTCCTTCCTCGTGGCGTGGAGCTGAGAGGTCTCCAACCGCTGGCACTGCCGTGGGGGTTGACGGAGGTGGTCGACGAGATGGGCCCAGTTCGTCGATGGCCGAACTGCCCGGAGTTGCTTGAGGTAGCCCCTCGTCCAGTGTCTTCGGCAACGTTTGTAACATGGATAAAACCTCCAGCGACAAGAGTGACTGCGGATTGAGAAGAGGGGTACACCCCGGAATGAGGCCTGTAACTCTTGTAACCTGAGGTCTGCAGGGCCCGCTATTCTCACATCCTCATCTCCCGAGGACACAGACAAGGCTTCTTGCTGCAGTAGGGTCTCCGGTAAAACCAGGTCGAACACTTCTGGTCGCCAGGCCGCTTGCAAGATCTCTGTCGACTAGGCTAAAGCTGGCCCAGTCGTCACCATCTGCGGCCCAAGAACAGTTGAGACCAATTGTGTCAGAGAAGTGGTAGACAACTGCCCTGCCGTCGACGGCGGTGGTGGTGGTGGTGTAGGTCCCTGAGGCATTCCCGCCTTTTCTGAACTCGACCTATGCTTCTCGACTCTAGGTCGATCTATGATCGCCCGAGGAGGATTTCGACTTTTCTGTCTTTCTTCATCGAGGATGAGGATGACGAGGCTTTCTTCAACGAAGACTTGGCGACGAAGACTTCGACGAAGACCTTAGAACGGCTTCTAGATGATTCCTTCGCCGCCGGTCGCGATTTCTTCACCAGGGGTTCCGACGATGTCGAGCGGCGCGGGGCCCCTGAAGATTTTGATGCTGAGGCCACGCTGCACGCGGAGCCTACCTCCGAAGGACAAAACGCCAACAGCACAACCTAGACAATATAGTAGACTATACGAGGTGCTCCCACTACTTTGAAACGGTTGAAATCTGAAGGGAGCCGCGGGGGCGGGGCATTTATACCGCTACGTCCTAGTGGGGCATGCGTGGGCGGCCCCAAAAACTACATAGATAGGACACAAAAGTGTCAGAAGTTTTCCTATGGGAAACGGCTTTATAAGTGTACCGAGGGTTCCCAGTCGGTCGACGGGGAATATTTTAAGCATGTGAATCCATGAAAGATCCAATGCTGGAGAAATGAAGTGATTGTACAAGTGCCTCATGCTGTGGACATATTATTGAATAGAATGCAGACAGCATTTTACAGCTGCCAGACTAAGCCAGCATGAAATGCATCTATGTAGCAGGAATGTAAAAATTGAAAGATGTAATGTGCTTAACCCAGCTTCTTTGTTACTCATTCCAATCAAGGGTGATCGCCCAAGCCATGACTGTGTGATAAGAACAGAAGAGGAAACTAGGGGGAGAATAGATTTGCAAGACCAGCCCTTAGAGGATGGTGATGGGATCTTGTTTTGTGATGATCCTGCTATAAGCTGGATACAGTGGCGGGATAAGCAGTAACAACTGGGAACAACATAGTCGATATGGTGAAGGTACTAGAGAATTCGGCACAAGCACCTGAGCTACACGCCTTGATACAAGCATTAAGGAAAAGTGAAGGGATGTGTGTAACAATTTATACTGACTTAGCTTACACCCATGGGGAATGACGAAAGGGAAATGTTTCTGTGTAAAGGGAAAGAAGGCGGTGGGCCAGAAGAAAATGAAGTAGCTCAGATGCAGGGAGAGGCGACAGAAGAAGAAAAGAAGAATTGGCAGAGGAATAGTGACATACATCGGAGACACTCGGGGGCCTGGGTAAATGGGTTAAGGGGAAGATAGATGTTGCCAAACACTTCCTCTTGTGGTGCGTGTGTGGCCACGGACAAACACATGTGGAGCTGCCATGGAGCAGACTTTGAAAGCAGTATGGGATAACAAGAACATTGGCCAGTATTGTAGAAGGTGGGCCAGACAATGTGAACTATGCATCCTGTACAATGCAGGGAAAGGCATGCCGGCTCCAAAAGGTCATAGCCGGCTGCCCACTCAGCCATTTGAGGTTGTGTACATGGACTTCATACAGCTGGAATCAATAAAGTTCAAAATATTATTTGGTGATGAAATGTGGGTATTCTGGTTGGGTGGATGCTTTCCACCTAAGAGACCATGGAGCGACATCCACTGCAAAATGCATATTGAAGCATTGGGTTGCTTTGTACACAGTTCCCACCTACCTATGGTCCGACAATGGGCCACATTTTACAAAGCAAGTGGTGGCTCAAGCTTGTGCAGAGACAGGCCTGAAAGGGCCTGATGCGTTACTATTAGCGCTGTTGAGCATGAGGGTGACACCAAAGCGTACACATGGCCTGTCCCCATTCGAGATTGTAATGGGCCGCCCACCCAGTGTCGGTACACCTGCAAGTCCTAAGAAATTGTCTGAACAGACATGGCCAGCACTACAACAATACTGTATTGCTTTGACTAACACACTCCTATACACGCGCAGGTGAAGAACACTACTCCAGTGTCACCGATTGGGCTAGGGCACGAACTGAAACCTGGAGAGTGGGTTGTCATCAAGGCATGTGATCGCACAAGTAGACTACAGCCACGCTGGAAGGTCCTGTGAACAACCCAAACGGCACTGAAGGTGAATGAAAATCCCCATTGGTATCACGCAAACCACGTAAAAAAGGTGGCGGAGCTTAAGTTATCCGCCGATTGCCCAGTCGCAACTGTTGACGGCACCCAACACAATCAAGGATGAGATATGTGGCAGGCAACGAGTAAGGACTGTGTGATGAACTTTGATTGTTAAGAAGAATTGACTCTTGTTGATCTGAGCATTGTGCAGCCTTACTGAAGACATCAGGTGATTGGCCTGAAGGGCCTCCAGCGTCCCTCCTGGACAAGGCACAAGACATGGGACAGATTGGTGAAAGGGCCGCTGGTGCGCCCCGTACGTTTTGGGTACAAAGACACTGGAGCTTTAAATAGGGTTGGGAACGTAAGCCATAAGAGTGAGAGGCTGCTCACTAGGGTAGAGCGATAGGACCCAGTCAAGCCACAGAACGTAACCTGCAGATATCAGCGTAAACACAGGTAAGGTGGCAGCAGCAATGGCAATTGAGCTGGAAATGCAGGAGCGTGCTTTTATGTGCAGTGCTTACCAATGTTTGTAGGGTGTTGCGTGGACTGCTGTGGTAGAACAGTGAATAAAATAATCCACACAAGGCCAGCCCATGTGGCTGCACACAGTATAAGCGGGTAATGGGGCTGAAAGAAATGGAAGACTTAATTAAGATTGATATATATTGATCTTGCTCAAACATGAGCAAAAGGGCCGCTTTGTGGATTCTGATTAGGAGGGCTGGGCATGTCGCTTAAGTTGGTGCTCATGTTTTCAGCAAGATAAACCCTTCTTGGAAACCTTCGACACTTTCGGAGGAAGGGCTGATAGCTTGTGACTAAGACCCTTGGTATTCCAAGAAGAGCAGAGCAGGGGTGGGACGCATGTCTGTAGCAGAAGATATGCATTAGTTATGCAACCACACAAGCAATTTCCCTGAACTAGGCCGTCTGAAGTTAAGGCAGGTGTGGTGTGTGTACAGTAATGAGTTTGCAAGAAATCCTTTGCACGAACGAAGACACGTGAGACAGGGCGTGCAACCAGCTGCCAATGACCATGCAGATTTTTGTCTGGACTACATGCCAGCTATTGAATGCAATGTTAACCAAAATGTATATAAACTGTATGAACCTTGAATGCTTAGCTCACTCCTGATGTGCAGATAGTCATGATCTTTCGCGAATGCTTAAATTGAATAAATGGATGACTTGACTTATTTGGTCTGAGTCTTATTTATGGGGTCCTTTGTACCAGGTTGGGGTGAGCAAAAGGTGTATCCTCTGAAACGAAAACAAAACCTGTAAAGAGTAGCATAAAGTGTCCCATGGGCGCTTGTGAGAGTAGTTGTGAAGATTACGAGTCTCCTGGAAAATGCTCTTGAGCCAACATAGAATGGAGGGATGGCACATATGGTGGGGGGTGGTCACAGTCTGTAGGTGTTTTCACGTAGGTTATGTGCCCACACATTGACGGCCCATGGCCATGCTAATCCCTATGGCCATTCCTGCACCTAAGCCGCCCAAAACACCACCTCATGGGAGCACTGAGCTAGAATTATCAAGCCTTACCATCAAACTATACACTAAAGTACCCGCCACTGTTTTTCCAAAGCAGTCTCCTGCAAGTTAACGGCTTCATTGGAGTTGTAAATGTGCTACTCATGAAATAAAAACTGTCTTACCAGCCCTGCCTTCAGCAACCCGATTTACAGGTTTGGCTTGGGTCTACATATTAAGCTTTTTCCAGGCACTGCTATTATATGGAGGTACTTGCCCCATTTTGCAAATGCTACTATCAATGGGCAGTTAATACCCTGTGCCTGGAGAGCGCCTTTGTCATGCATACATGGATATGTTTGGACCAGAAGTGCACGTAGTACCACAGTAAGAAACAGTTTCTACTGCCAGATCAAAAGAAGTAAACATGCATCTCTAACGTGTATGAATAACTAGGTGCATAGGAATCATTACAAAAACATTTCCGTTTTCCAGTTAAAACATTTTTATTTGCTTATAAAATATTCCTATTGGGAATTGGACTTCCATTTAAACTTCCAACTTTTAAAAAAACGGAGTAAAAGACTCCCACTTCAAAATCTTATCTGGAGCACAGGTTACCACTAGACGGATAGTCATGGGAAACATTAAGGGGTTTTTAAATCCAGTTCTTCATCCTGGGTATTTTAAGGTGATTTTATAAACATTGATGCGTGGATTCCCAAAACACCTTTAACATGCCAGAATACTCTCCAGTAGAGGTCAATTAAATATAATTATCAGGCATGATAACGTGTATCTGCCGATTTACTCAACAAGGTATAAAATAAGTAGTATGACCCTGCAATTTGCCATTTAATCCCCAAGGTTTGCTAGTCATTGCGACATGTGTAGCACAAGTGCCGATTTAAAATTACCCAGTTCAACGAATACGCAGTTCACCCTGTATTCTTCTCTTGCCTTCAGGGCTCGCCAAACACTCATTCCTTTCTTCACAACAAGTTCAAAGAGGCTGATAGAGAATGCAGCAGTAATTATCTCATCAACCCTTAAGGTGCCAAGGACCTGCGTGAGAGTGTTAACCAGGAAAGGTTGTCTACATACGCCTGGAACCAAAACCCTACAATAGAAAAAAACTCGGCGGATCGTCTTTCTCTCACCAGGCACCTAAAACGTGGAATGACCTACCTAAGTATATACGGAATATAACAAACCACCTAGCATTCAGGAAACTCCTCAAATCATGGCTCTTCAAAGCGTAACCACTACGGAGACTAACTAGAATGCCCATACATCAAAACAATGATGAACAACTCCAACCTCGGCCACTCTCAAATCGGACAAACACTCAAGCTAAAGAACCAACCACTCGACAGACCACAAGATATCATGGAAAACATCCACAAAGGAAGGCTACACAGACTGACCACAAACCTAGACACAGACCCAGACGAAACCCAGACCTAGACTCCCCCACTCGTATATACCGGACGAACACACCCAGACCGGCAGACGCATCTAGAGAGACGTTAGCCCGCGTAGCATCTGGATAGGATCCATTGAAGGATAACATGCCCGCGCCTAGAAAAACATGAACGCGAGCATGTGCCACACTCAGAGCCGTGAACACCAGCCTGCGTCACGTCTAGATAAAGTGTGAATGTTGGCATGACCACACCTGTATGGAGCCCTAAACATTGGCCTGCGCCGCGTATAGATGGGAATGTGAGGTCCAACAAGTGCCACACTCCTCAGAACTACGAGTGCTAGCATTGGTAAAGGTCAGGTAACCCACTAACCTATATAAGCTCAGACTCTGCATACCTATCTCACTCAAAAAACTCCCACAACCATCTCTCGCACAACAAGCCGCACGCACTTCACAACACTGCAAAAACACATAAGCCGGAACAGCACACGCGGACTGACTCCGATCCGATACCCACACCAAAGCTCAGCACCCGGTGTATACTGAGTTGAAGCTGCCAACAGCACACCACTCCTCTCACTATCCTACTCCCTTCTTCAACCTACTAACCCATCCCACCTTTATAATTTACAGATCCGCCTGAGCACCAATTCCGTTGGTGACGCTGCGCGGCACAAATACCTTTAACATTTAACAAAGCAGCAGTAATCCGGATACTTTTATTAAGCTAACTATATTCTGTTTTCCAAGGACCAGTATGCGTTAACTCTTTAAGTCAGTTCTGCAGTTCCATTCCTAAGCATACTATAATACAGTATGGATACTAAAAAACCCCTGCATTATCTGCATGTTTTTCAGTAAAGGTCAGGCTACTGTGCAGAAATTTCATAATGTGAGCTACATTTAATCGTGTTGGGGGAAGGGCAAACACTCTACAATGTACATCATCACAGCTGAACGCAAAGGCAAAGTCACTCATGGCAATCTATAATTAAGTTTAAAAAGTTTACAATTCTTCATAAAGAAAAGAAAAAAAACAATCTGAAATTCTCCCCCTGTGAGATCTCAAGAAGATCCTAGTGGATAAATGATTGAAGAGTTCATTAAGGAGTGTGAAAAATTGGCAGTGAGCAAGGTTCTCAGGGAGAATCTCAATAAGAAAATGAAGTGGTAGGATTGGGCATGCCAAGAAGAGAAAATACTTTGTTACTCCTCATTTAAAGAATATAGCTATGCATTTCGAAAACGTATTACTTCACCTCAATACATATTCATTTTCCCCGACTGCAAATGTACGTATATTTTAAGATTTAGATTTAACAAGAGGCTGTCGATTGTGTGGAACATTGAACACCACATGATTGAATGTTAACGAGACTGAAAAACTTCAGATTGTGCACATTTGGGGACCGTGTACACAGAAATTGCTGCCACTGATTATTTTTGGTGTCAGCTGTTAGCTCTTGGCACTCATCAGATGGATTAAAAAACCCATGAATTATTAGGGAAGTGTTACCTCCAGGTTTAAATGACATTATGGGAATGCTTACATTTTGTGATTAATTTGAGGTTGTATGCATGTTTTATCATATTATAAACTATTTTATGTATAAGCATGTGTTAGATTGTTTTATGAAACGATTTGAAGACACTATCACAATAATAGAAAAAAAGTATTTGATGGAAAATGTAGTAGTGGCCCGTTGGTTACATACATTTGTACAGCTGCTGCTGAGCCCATGAGCTAAAGCGCTAACTCATCAACATGTTGCTTTGAACCAGCTACCATGAAGGGGGATTGAGGGGGGGGGGGGAACTTCACAAACTAAAATGTTCAACGTGTATACCAAGTCTTCTGCCCACTGTACAATCCACTACAACACCATTGCGTAGTCCCTAGCTACTACATAACAAATACACTGAGTGAACTATGTTTATGCGAACTATGTTTATGCAAAGTAGCAATCAACAATTCCATCCATTGTGTACATCAACAGATGTACTGCAACAGCAGAACACTACGCCTAGTCCCTAGATGGCGTGGCTCTTCAATCACGATAATATACATTTGCACACAGGGGAGAGGCTCTGTAGGTGCAATCTGCAAGTACCTGCCAATGTTTCTTTCTGGGCCCCTGTGCCTCTTCATGGCTGCCATCTTGGGGACCGTGTACAGGCCTGTGTCTCCCAATTGCTCCCCTTAGATTTCCATGATCCAACTCCCTCTGCACCAACATACTACCTCCGCCTCAACTCTCTCACCTGTCTCTCCCAGCCCACATGCTGCACTGAGGCCTACCTAGCTCGAGCTTTCGGGCAGTTACTCGCCCTGCCCACCCCCGAAAGCGGTGCTTATTGCAATATTGAATCAAGTTAATATCAATTAAACTTAAGGGCCATAATGTCCATCTCAAATTTGCCCACCTGATGCAACACCATACTCCTTAGCCTTCAGCTCTGACTTTACTGACTGAACCTTGCACTAAAAATAAACGTCAGTCTTTTCCATTATATGTATTTTATTGTGGGTGTGTGTTCTTTCATGCAGATAAAATGTACATTTTTAAAGATAATCACATGACTATTGCCTTATTTTAGAACTAAGGAAATTCGGTATGGTTTCTCATTGTACGTCTTGGGTACGAATAACGTCTGTTGACATTAAAAAACAATTGTCCATTCTAATAAAATAAATGTTTGCCAATCAAGAAAGGGTTCATTAGCAAACTCTGCTAATCAGTAGTTGAAAACTAATGTATGCCTTTGCTCGACTCACTATACATAAAAGAAAAGCGCAATTCCAGAAAGATTTCCAAAGAGAAACAAAAACGGCGGCAGACAATAGTCAGGAGCTAGAAAAGTAAAGGCCAGTTGAAGCAAGTTCTTTTTAAAGCGACAAATGGGGGGTAGAAACCTATCTTGACAAACAAAATTCCCCGATGGACATGGGGAGGTGGGGTGCCGATACCCAGGATGGGAACTGGATTTACAAGCGAGTTACTATTCCTTCTTCATCCTGGGATATTCACTGATATTGAGAACATTGAATGAATACCAAAACTCACCCCCCTCAGAGAAGGCGAGAGCATCTAAAATCAATGCAAGGAAAAAGGAAGAATATTCCATATGCTGCAGGATAGTCTAGAATATGACCCTTGGAATAGCCGGGTTCGAAATTTAGGGGAGCTGGCAGCTCTTTAGCTCCTACCTGTAGCCTAGAAAAGCCTGGTTAGCTTGATACCACAAGCTACCAGGAGCTGTGTTTGGCTCCCCAATCCAACTGATGCCAAACAAATACACCTATGTGAATTTAACTGTGTTTGGGACAATTTATAAATACAAACAAGTACAAATCGATACAACATTTAAAGCTTAAGTAGTCATAAATAAATGGACAAAACGCTGTTTTTGCATCTTGGAAGTAGGATTTGTGAAATACTAGGCACTAGCTCTTTGTTCCCCAGTGGTAGCTCCTGGTCACTGGTTAATTGTAGATACCCAGGAGCCGATTTTAGCTCCTGCTTATGCAATCTTCATTGTGATCCCTGCATTGAATGGCATGTGAGTATTACTAAAAGGAGACAAGGAGTCGCACAGTTTCTGCAAGGAGGCTTGCCCCACTGGGACAGCTGATCTTACAGAGTGCAGAAAACAATAACTGGAAAAAGAGTAGACAGATTTCCAACGGGCAGCCTTGCAGATCTCTGTATGGGTGGAAATTCATCCCGAAAGCTGCTGCAGCTTCTTTTCTCTAGTATAATGGGGTTTGTGCCTAAACGGCAGAGGTTTATTTGCTTTCTGATAACAAAACTGAATTCAGGACCTCAGCCACCTAGAGAGAAATGAACCATTGGAATGATGAGGCCTGCGTTCATAAAGCCAGTTAGCCAATAATGGTTTAGACCCCCCCCCCCCCAGTCCTTTTTCCTATCAAGGTAAAACCCATACAATCTGTTAATATCAAGAGCATACAAAGACCACTCTGCAGGAGTGGACAAGTTTATTTTTACATTTATACTGCACACTAAACCCATGGGCATCAAGGCACTGTTACAGAGTAAGGTTAGAAGTCTGTTGCAGAAAAAGGTTACATGGCGGCAGGGTCATGTGCTCCATGTGAAGAGTTAGGTTATTAGCAAATTACAGACGGTCCAGTAGGACCGTTCCTCAAGGTAGGGGGTAGTGCATTCCATAGTGACTGCAAGACAGGGAAGTTAAAGCCGCCAGCTCGGACTAGTCTGAATTTGGGCAGCATCAGCCGATTGGCATAGGTAGTTCTAGTCCGTCTTGTTGACTGTGCTCTCGCACATTTCTAGGGGGGGAGAGGGGGGGGGAGGGGGGAGTGTTAAGGAGGCATCTGTTGGTGATTGACAAAGTATTGAAAATGATTCGTTCTTGTATAGGGAGCTTATGGCAGTGGCGATATGATCTTGTTTGGGAATGTACAGAGCTGATCGGAGAGCATTGTTCTGGATCACTTGCAGCTTATGGATATTATGCTTGGTGGTGCCAGAAAACAAAGATCGTAATTTAGTCTAGAGCCTGACAGCACGGGCAATGATGAGACAGCATTAATTTGGCGCGTCAGAGTGGGAGGCGTACAGGTAGATACCCAGCGTTTTTACGGATTGTGAGGCCGGGATGGTGATTTGTTTGTTTATTACGTGCTCCAGACCCGGAGGTAATAGGGCGCAAAAAATATGGAGATGCAAGGCTTACAGATATACAATATACAGAAATGTGCAAATAGGAATTACAGTAGATACAGAGAACAGTTCAATGTGCAAATATGGCAGCTATATAGTTACAGTAATATATAATGTACAAATATACAAATTACGGATAATTCACTCTGTGGAGCCCTCAGACTTTCAGGTAGAATAGAAACATACATTTCAACAGTATACAATGTTCAAATCTACAAATTACAGTATGTTGCACTACCATGGAACAGACTCACAGGTGGAACAGATTCCACGGTGAATGAGGCATATTGATGGTTGAGGTTGTTAATCACTGTGGGCAGTCCGACGAGTAAGTTTCAGTTTTCAGACCAAGAAAGTTAGTGGGCATCCAGGTCTGGTAGCTAGTGTTTAGCTTCTCAGAGTTTTGAAGGTAGTTGCCGGAGAGGGGCAGGAGGATCTTATCAGCGTAGTTGGTGCAGGAGATGCCAATGAATCCAGGTGGTGGAAGAGCGGCTTTTTGAAGATGTTATGGAGTGCTAGAGAGAAACAAACAGGCTAAGTAATGGGACTCATGTTATTCTGCATTGCTCCAAGGACACGTTGGCACGAAGATGCATGCAGAGGCTAGAATGATCCAGGGCCGGCTGGTACTGGATAACTGGTTATGTAATTTGCTAAAGCCGAAGAGAAGTTATGTAGTTTTTGCTGCTTCCTTGAGAAGGGGAAGAGTTTTGCCTCTTGGCGTGACCATTGGTCACTTCAGCCCATGAGAACTGTTAACAGGTAGCGACTTGGTAAGCCAGAAAGTTCTGGAAAATGCCATCACGCATTTAAGGATGGCTTAAAATGAGGGGCACCAGAGAAGTCAGACAGAAAGCTTCACTGGAGGATGGACACATTGCTCCAGGCCCGTTGATGCCAATATATCTCTGCCCGACTAGTTGGGAGCTTTTCAGGGACTGCTGGCGAGAGGGTGTGTACTGCAGCTGTGTCAATGGTGATGTATTTTATTTAGATTTCATTTAATCATTTATTATTCTTGCTGCATTTATTCATTTATGTATGCTTTTGCCTAGCTGAGCGTGTGAATACTTACCCTCCATCGTCCAAAGGTTTTTTATTCAGTTTACTGGGGAGAAAAATTGAAATATAGCTGTGCACTCTGTGAAAAACAAAACATTTGGCGATGTGAGGAGGGTGCCTTGGATGAAGAATTCCAGGCAATGGATCTGTGCTTGAACACAGGTGGGCAAGATGTATAGTGAAAGTGATTTTTCTTTCTTCTTTCCCTTTGCAGTGGGAGTCAGTGTTGTGTGTGCACTTGGTGCGACTCAATTTAGGTTGCCGTAAGTAAGTTATTGTAATTTAGTGTAAATATGAGCACTTGAGAAAAAAAAAAAAGATAAAGGGTCCTATGCTGGCGGAGACTGCCTTGGTGTTATGATCACAGGGTGGGGAAACCGCATATATGATAAACTGGCCCAAGAATGGGCATACAGCAAAGGATTGAGTGAACAGTGGGACGAAAGTCTAGGCGTGGATGGACCCACAAAGACCGTTTGTTTATATCAGGTTTCAGTGGGAAAGTAATTGGCTGCACTAGGGAGGCGGGTGGATTATATTGCATGCACACAAGAAAAATGTACCAGAGAAATGTTGAGCTGAATGAAGACATTTTGCGTTTAGACCAAGGGCTGGCTGCTGAAAAGCACGCTCTCACTAATGCAGCAATTAAATGAAACTTGGCACGACAAATCAGATAAGTACCAGGCAGTGGCTGAGCATGCAGCCATCAGCGTTCCGCGATATAAAGAAAAGACAATGTAATAAACAAAAAGGAAAGTGGCAGCTGTAATTGCCATGGCAGCTGTGGATTGAGACCCCGGTGGGATGGTGATATTTGGAATGCCACTGACTCAGTGTAGTGGATGCAGACAATTCTAAAACGGTAAATATATACACAGTCTCAATATGGTACCACCATTACTTTTGATTCCATTAAAAGGCATCAACTGTACTCAGTTCAAATGTCATACAAATCAGTTAACAACGTGAACCAACAATAGACATAGGAGGAAAGCAGGTTGGTTGAAACAATAGGCAGAATGCTGAGCCCCTACACTTCTGTATGAGGGGAACCCCCCCCCCCCTCCCCTACCTGGGCAACCTGTAAATAAAAGATATAATACAAGCCCAGTCCATGTATTGTTCAATGGGAGTCTTATTTCCTTCTAAATAGTTCTACCACACCAATGCACCTGGAATAGCAGAGCCCGACGTCGGGTTGTCGACTGATCCTTCTTGAGCGGCTCCCTTTAAGGCAGGAGCCACGGATTGTCGAGATCCCTCGGTGAACAACGGCACCGAGGCAGCAGCTTCAGTCCTGGCGGTGCTAGTCAACGATTGGTCGTGGACGCCCTGCGAGGATGAGGCGTGCAGTGCACCTCGACACAGGTAGTTTGTTTGCCGCAAAGAGTCACTGAAGAACTTTGGCCCAGCAAGGGCGTGGAGGAGTCGGGCGTCTATGCGGTCTTCGGCTGGCAGCAAACCCCTCGGCAGATGCTCCTCAGCACAGCGGATGGCTCTACTTGCTCCGGCGGGACAAAGCGGTTGACGGTGCAGGCGAGAGCGTCTTTGGTTTCAAAGTTTCTTAATCAGGTGGAGCATTGCGGCTCGGTGTCAAGCAGCACCCGCATCTAGGCAACACCGCTTCGACGGGCCTCCAGCGGTTATAGCAAACCTGCAAACTCTGGTCGACAACGGTGGACGGCTGTCCGGTGCTTCTCTTAGTTCTCCTCGGCGGTCCCCGTCTCAGGTTGACAGTCTTTCGAAGGCTGGATTTCAGGGCGCTTCGGCGAAGATTAGCGGTGCATGATGGTCCCGGGAAGCTTGGGAAGAGGTCTCCTAGCCAGGTCCCCTCTTGGATCATTTGCGTATGCACAGCAGCTTTCAGATTGCAGTGAAGGCAACAGCAGTCAACCTCCTTCGGGCTCGGTTTCGAGATTAAGCATCAGTTTCGACTTCAGCTTCTGAACCACTTCTAGCAGTGAGAGGCCCAGAAATACTGTTTGGACTCACATTCATTCTGCTGGGTCACACTCTGGCAACCAATCACTCAGAAGGGCACTCAGCAGGCAGCCAGCCATCGGGATCACAGGGCAGTCAGGCCATTCTCCTCCCTCTCATATACTCACAATTGTATTGGGACAAGTACCCAGCCATTCAGCACTATACACTGCATTCATACTCGGGCAGGGCTGTCTCAGTAATTGTGTCACATACCAGAAACCCATAACAAGAAGTGCAAAGTGGTCATCCACTCCATTAACACCGGTCCCACCCCAAGGGTGTACCCACAACATACAGTCACTGGGAAGGATCCAGCCAGGCTGGTCTGGACCCCTCCACAATACCATATATGTAACTTCCACCCAACAGCCAGTGAGGGGGACACAGAGGCACGGCTTCCCATGACTTTAGGGAAAACAAGTTAACAGGCAATCGAAAGCAAGAGGCCAATGGACTATTGAACAAGGACTGGGAGGCCCCGTCTCTCCAATGCATTTCCAGCATCACAGTTGGTACTTTTTCTGCACAATATCTATGTAGTTCCTCCTCCCCTTACATTGGAAACGACATTACCTATGAATCACGCGCTCCTGCGCGCGCACTAAGTAGCTCACAAGTAGCTGCTGTTGGCTGGTGGAAGACGCTGTTTCCAGGAAATCCTGAGAACGTTGGTACTTTTTCTGCACGATAATAATGGTACAGACTCCCTGCATTAAAGGACCATTCTTTTAGAATACAGATCACCAAGGAACGTAGAAACATTCACCAAGTCAATTGTAATTTCTGTTTTTTGGAGTTTTAGTGGCTCCTCCCCTTACATTAGAAACTACATAATCCCTAAACCGTGCGCTCTTAAGTAGCTCACAAGTAGCTGCCGTTTCCTTGTTCGTTGCACGGTGATACAATTTGGTTTGTTCTTACGCTCCTTGATAAGGAGATTGTATTCAGTGAATTCTCTGGACTAACCAATTTGGACCGAAGGCTGGTCAGGGAAGGACACGTTTACCTTTCTTAAACGGCATATTTAACACATGCCAACGCTGCATTTAAGCTTTACCAATCCATGGTTGTAGGTTTGGGTCAAAAAAGTGATTCTCTAGATGTTTACCCTTTTTTCTTTGGCGCCAATTCGACTCTAGTAGTCAACCTTTTGGGTAATATATAAATCGAGGATACCCGCCTTCCTAACCTAAAATCAATCTGATTTGAAACCTCGATTATCAGTTCTTCAGGTGAGTGGAGGTGGGACCCAAGTTGCGTACATAAATTCAGAACAAAAAAACGTAAGGGAAATACACATTCAACTCCTATGGAACCGGATGGTGGGGTGGCTGAAAAAGGGGAAAGGAAAACAAAGGGCAGGGTATAAACAAACACCACTTGGGAAATGCTAAATGGTCTATGGAACAGCTGAAAATCCTAAACTACCTAAAGGACAACCAAGGAGCTTAATGATTGATAACTCACTGCTAAATTTTGTGCATGACTTCAGACGGCAGTCAATGGGTCTTCGGCCCAGGCTCGGTATCTCCAATGTAGAAACAAGCATGGAAAGTTCAGCAAACATGGTGTGATTTGCATGGATCTCTTGGCTAGGCCGGATTTGGAGAAATTTGCCCAAGAAGAGGTTGTAAGTAATGGAGCAGATGTTTCCTGGGACGACCCGGGAAGTACAATTGGCAACTCATTAAATTTGCACAAAAAAAATGTGACGTCCATCAACTACGATAGATATACTATTAGGTAAATGTAGAAAACTAATGAAAGATCAAGATATAAGAGTTTGGTGGTTCTGACAGCAGAAAATATAAAAGCCCTGGGGGTGATGGCTGAGTTAAGAAATGAAGTACCAAAGAAAGATAATAAAGCTAAGGTGGATGTGAGTATTACGAGAGTTGTGTTTGATAGTCTATGAATAAAGTGATGAATTGAAATTACAGGAGGTAGCAAACCAAGAGCCGGAGGACAACAGGTCAGCGACCATAGGAAAAGAAGACAATGGTACTTTCCTTGAAGGGGATCAATGCTCTCTCAAGGGCCCAAGAAACAAACACGACGAAAGCGAAATAACAAAAAGGCACTAGAAGCAAGGGGAGTACAGTTAAAGCCAGAAGGAACAAGTGTGCAAAAGGAATAGCATAGCTCTAGCGGAGACGGCCCCCAATGATATGGAATGTGTGGAAGTAGGAAACAGATGGAGATCAGTGAGAACCACAAGGTAAGAGGAAAATATAATCCCCACTAAAAAAAAAGAAAAAAAAATATAGGGGCTTAGAAAAGTGGTTGAAAGGGAAATCCCACGGGCTGGAAGTGGTGGAAAGTGAACCCGTTAAGTGTAGATGAGGTTGAAACGGATATGAGATGGTTAAATATCCCCCTCAATGAGGTAGCACAATCTCTTAAAAGCTGTGAAAAAGAGCCATTAATAGCTGAAATGGAAAGACTGGCAATGAGTAGGAAGAATATAGATGGAAGTGAAACATGCCTCATGGGCAAAGGGTTAATGAACCTGAAATGTGTCATCTGAGAAAGTCCCACTGGAGGAGAGCCTCTAAATGATCAGGACCTGGCTATTCGATCAATTGCACAGGATTCCACAATTACAAAATATCAAGACCCAGAGAGTGATCAATAGCCAGGACTAGGTAGTTGGGAAAAACTGGGCAATAGAAACAATATGGGGAAGAGGATTTTCAATCATAATATGCAACAATATTGCTAACATTGAACTAAAGGAAACACACAGTTTCAGAAGAGTCATAAAATAGTGGGCCCAAGAGGGGGAAACAAAATGGAGATGTGGATTCCGGAAGTGGCTTATTTTATTGATTGTTGAGATAAGGTAGTTGGGCGTTAATGCTAGCCATAGGAGAGATTGTAAATGACAACAGAAGGTTGGCTTCTGGAATCCCCAGAGTCTGAGGTTTTGAAAGTGGGAGACATTAATGGCTATTGTGATATAGCCGAGATGGATAAGTGGAATGAGCTCTGGGACGAGTCCCTGAATATTTTGCCCTCGAAGGTGGGTAGGTGGGTAACTGTGGAACCAATCTAAAACATCAAAAGCAGATTGTGAAGTGGGATCACCTGGTTGAAATGGTTACAAAAGGGGGTTGGAGTATTTTGAAGCCAAATGAGGGTGTGATAAGGGAGAACACCTGGTCAAACGGAAAAGTAAGCTATCGCTGGACTACAGTTTGTTAGTAAATTGATATTGATGAAGATGGCTTATTTTGAGCATACATCTAACCCCCCGAGCAACCATAAAGCTCTTAAACGCAAGCTTACTAAAGTAGCCCAACTAAAGTGGGAGGTAGGTGCTGATATGGACATTCAGAGTTCTGCAGGGGGAAACAGGATTATGTGGACAGAGTAATTTGGAAAAATTTGACTGAATGTTTAATATACTCCCTCTAGAGGGCCAGGAGATAGCCCTTAATGGTCTGAAGGTGGTATGTAACTTATTGGGCATGATCCAAAGAAACAATTGTAGGCTGAGTATTCTACAAAAACAGGGGAAAATCCAAGTGAATAAAAATGATAACCAGACCATTGAAAAGGTGTCAAGGGGAGAAATACAGAGTCTTAAAAGGCATTATGGGTTGGAGGTGGAAATATTGCAGGGCCTAAAGGTTATTAGGACCAGATACAATTGGCTGAAAGTCCATAAACAATATTAATAATGTAAATTGGAGAATTATATATGTGTTATATAAAACAAACCATTCCAAAAGATGTTGGTACCTGTATCGGCAGCATCTGTTGGAAGATCAAAATAGAGACAATGATGTGAGACAGGATAAATGGGTACAATACATTTCTAGGCTCTTATATATTTTAAAAAAATAGGTAAAGCCGTATATACAGAAGCAGTTGGGAGAGTAGGAGGCAGACCTTACCATATGCGGCTTCTGATCTTTTAAAAATAATAAATAAAATGAAAGCATCTAGAGCCCCTGGACGCGATGGGTTAGCAAATACTGTCCCCAAAAAATGGGCCATGTTACTTACCACCATATGGGTAAAGGATACCATACCGGATCCCAATCGATAAAATAAAAAAATATTTTAAAAAAGGGCTAGAAAGATCCGACAACTATCGCTTACTGGCTATGGCTGACAGCAGTTGCTAAATATTCTGCTCTCTGCTAGTGGAAAGTATAAATATATGGAGTAAAGAGAACGGACTACTTCCAATTCAACAAACTGGGTTCAGAAAGGAATTCAGTACACTTGATAATGCTCAACCATGTAATCGCTGATACTATGGATATAAAAAGGAACTAATTATATGCGTGCTATATTGATTACACCAAGGCCTTCGATAGTGTTGCCAGAGAGATTGTGGAATGAATTGGCGGATTGGAAGTTCTGCCCAACGATCCTGCACTTTGAGAGAAATGTACAGATACTTCAGTTATTTGTGGTGATCAGATCCTCCCAGCAATTAAAACAAATATAGGCCTAAAACAAGGCTGTGTTACTTCCCCGGTGCTGTATAATCTATACGGGTCGGATCTATGGGAAAGGTTTTCTAATATAAATAATATTCCACCAAAAAGTGGAGGGGTAGGTATTAGCGGTTTAATGTATGCAGCGGACACCAATACTTTTGGATAAAACCCCTGTGGTTTTGGAGAGGATGCTTAATGAGCCATCAGTATTCCAAGGAAAACAACTTAAGTATCAATATAAATGAAACTAAGATTATGGGGTTTGCGGGGATCTAAAAAGGAAAAAGATGAAGATATCATAAATGGAAGATCAATGCAGAAATACTGGAGGTGGTAGAAATGTACCCTTATTTAGGGATACCAATTATGAATAACCCCTCCCACTGTCATAAATCACCCAAGTATCTTATGTAAAAGGATACAGGTATAACCATAAAGGATACAATTGGTAGGGTTTCTTCCGCATCCTTGATGAGGCAAACTGCTTGAAAGTAGTGAAGTCAAAATAGACCTTCCAAATGATACCACTCTGACTAATTGAATAGACCGAGAGAGGAATCACTGGGGTGTGGGAAAACCATTGGAAGTCAGCCTAGGATACAGTAAGGTATAATGAGGAAGTGTTCCAACATTAACTCTCACTAATAACTCAGCAATAGCAATTAGCACAACACTAACCTGTGGATTCTGATAACTAGAGGCTGCGCCAACAAGTCTCTGAAGTAATCCAAAGGGAACGACAACAGGCGGGAAGGTTAGTAAAGGAAAACTTATCCCGAACGGCACGAGGCTCACGCTAGATACAGGGTTGGTGCACCATAGGATAGCGTCCAAAGTATTGTTCACAATCACCAACAGTTGTCGGCAGTACTTCCTTTCCCACGTAGAACAGACCGAGTAGAAATCCACCTGTTGTATCATTACAGATGTCAGGAATTAAATCAAAAGCGTAGCCCAACTTGCGTGTGGAAATATACGTGCAATGGTACACCGCCAGGAAACAGCATGTTAGAAGCTCAGGAACCACGTGTGGCTTACAGGCGTACAAACTTACACGCAGCCAGGAAAGCCGGACATGAAGAGTTCAGGAAACTGCATAGAGTTTTACACACCGCCAGGCAAGATATCAACAACCACCATTTAGAATAGAAAGGCTTAGCAGTTCTATGGGCATAACATGTTCTGTGTGAAGACAGCGTTACAGGTCCCGAGGTAATTTGCCTGCCATGCATAACAGTGCCACCCCCAAAGGGGCATCCATACCCCTTTTTAAATGAAATGTAGGTAAAGCGGGTGCATGGATATTGAAGAGAGGTTCCCAGGACCACCACAAAATGCAAATAAATTATCTTCCCCAGATAAAATGGTTGACCAAAACAAAGTCGCATATCCAGTATTTCCTGTACCTCAAATTCATCTGAACCTTTCACCGAGACAGCAACAGGCCGTATAGGCAAGCTAGTAGTATCGGAGCATGGTTTTATGAGTGACAGGTGAAATACTGGATGAACACGCCATTGCTGTGGCAATGCCAGACAGACAGCAGCCAGATTAATCACGTTGAGTACCTCATATGGACCATGTACTTAGGCAACAGCCTCTTTTTACCAGGTATATGCAAGCTCTTGGTAGACAACCAGACTTTCATTCCTGGTTTGTAAACCGGTGCAGGCACCCTGCGAGCGTATAAATCTCATCTTGTTTTTGCCTGCTCCAATTGCTGTTTCACTTTTGCCTGTAAAGTTGAGATCTGACATTACGGCCTGCTGCAGGCGTATCTATAGACAAACCAGAATCCAAAGGAATGGATCTGGGGTGTTGCCCATACAGAGCATAGAAAGGAGACGTACCTATGGAACTATGGTTGGAATTGTAAGTAAATTCTGCGGCCGGGAGCACAGTTACCCAGTCCGATTGAAACTGAAGACACAAACACTGCAGGGATTGTTCCATAGTACTGTTGACCCTCTCAGTCTATCCGTCCGTTTATGGATGTAAGTGCTGGACATCCTGTCATCAATAAGCGACGCAGAGTTCAGTGCTCTCCAAAAACGAGATGCAAATTGTGAACCCCTGTCAGTAATTACCACTGAAGGTAAACCAGAAAACCGAAACACATTCAGGATGAATAAATCAGCCAACACAGGAGCTGTTGGTAACCCTATACAGGGAACAAAGTCAATTTAGTAAAGTAGTCCACCACAACCCATATGGTATTGTATCCATTATTCCGTAGCAGTTCAACCATATCATATACCATGGTTTGTGAGGAAAAGGTAACTATTGTAACAAACCCACCGGCTTGCCAGGAGTGTTCTTACATTGAATGCACACTGAACATGTAGAAACTTAATAAATCCCATCTCGTGTAATGGAAGGCCACCAACACCATCTCTTTAGCAGCTCTAGAGTTTTTTTTGTCCCAGATGGGCTGCCACAATGGAGTCATGCCCACAACTGAGGGCCTTGTTCCGAGTGGTGTCTGTTGGTAGATAAAGCACCCCTTGTGTGAAAGGTAAGCCGTTGTGTATATCTAGGTTATAGTCCTGAACCAATCGTGGATTTTGTACAACCCATTCCTGTAATTCTTGTTTTAGAGAAGTCTTTGCAGAACAGCTACATTTCATGTAATCTGCCAACAACGTACTTTGATCCGGAGGTCCTTCCTTCACATCCTCACCGATTCGGGATAAAGCATCTGATTTGACATGTCTGGCAGGGCGATATGTTATTTGGAAACTGTATTGAGCAAAAAACACATGCCTTCTAGCCTGTCAGGCTGTAAGGCTTTTAGATTACGATGATCAGAGTACACCACCACCTGATGTTTGGCCCCAAGAAGATGTCGCCATTCCCGGAATGCATCCTTGATTGCAAGCAATTCCCCTTCAGTAACTGTATAGTTCTGTTCGTATGGTGTTAGCTTACGAGAAAAGAACGCTACTGGATGCTCCTCCTTGGTTTCTGCACAAACCTGCAAAAGTACAGCTCCTATAGCGACACTGGAAGCATGAGCTTCTACCAAAAAATGACAATCGGGATCAGGATGTTGTAGCACAGGTCCAGTAGTAAATGCTTCTTTTAACATCTCAAATGATGCTTGTGCGTTCTGGTTCCAACAAAACGGTACCTTTGAACTAGTCAAGGCTGTCAATGGGGCCACTGTCTTTGAAAATGAACGGATAAACCTGCGATAGAAATTCGCAAAACCTAAGACTGATTGTAGAGACTTGACAGTATGCAGAATGGGCCAGTTCAGTATAGCCTTCACTTTGGAACGGCTCATTCCGACTCCATTGTTGGCAATATCGTAACCCAAGAATTCAACTTCCTGCGCATGAAAGACATTTCTCAGCTTTAACAAAGAGTTTGTTCTCTCTGAGTCTTTGAAGGACAGCTGACACATGCCTCACATGTTCTGGGAATGACGATGAATATATCAATATATCGTCCAGATAGATCACCACAAACTGGTCCATCATGTCTCTGAAAATGTCATTCATGAAGAACTGAAATGTGGCGGGAGCGTTACAAAGGCCAATCACCAGATATTCAAAAAGGCTGTACCGTGTCTTAAAAGCAGTTTTCCACTCATCGCCTTCACGAATGCGAACCAGATTGTATGCTCCCCGTAAATCCAATTTAGAAAAGTACATGAAGTACCTAGATGATCTAATAACACATCAGTGGTAATGGATACGGGTTCTTTATGGTGATGTCGTTAAGAGCCCTGTAATCTATGCAGGGTCTTAGATCTCCTTTTTTCGGAACAAAAAAAGGATGGAGACAGCAGGAGATTGAGATGGCCGTATGAACTCCATATCGAGAGCTTTGTCTATGTACTCTTTCAAGACAACATCATCTTTGGGAGTTAAAGAATAAACTCGGCCAGTAGGGATTTTGGCCCCAGGAAACAGTTAATTCAGACAGTCATACTGTCTATGTGGAGGCAGCTGTTCTGCCTGGCCTTTGTCAAAAACATCTGCATACTGCGTATACTCGCATGGTATATGTGCATCACTCTGATGATAACTGAACCTTACTCCATAGAGGACAATATGTGTGATTTAGTTGACACCACCTGATGAGGAAAACAATGCTCGTTACATTAAACAGATGGATATTGAATCTGTGTGGTAACCCAGTCAATAGTCGGATTATGGAGAGTCAGCCAGGCAAGACCAAGCAAAAGATTGTAATGAGGAGCCGCTATTAAATCAAAGATCATCTCCTCTGAATGACTGTTCAGTAAAACCATTCAAATAGGTACAGTCTCTTTGGTTACCATACCCGAAGTCAATACCAACCCATCCACAGTGCTCACTGTTTCAGGTTTGTCATTGGTTATCAAGGGTATAGAACATTTCTTAGCATATGTGATGTCAATGTAATTATTCGCGGCTCCGGAATCAACCATAGCCTTGGAACATAATTCTTGGTCTGCACAATGTAATGTCACCTCCACAGCTATAGGAGCAAAAGCGGAAGTGAATGGGAGTCCAATGTAGCACTCGTCACAGGGACTCCTGCTAATGTCGAGTTTTGGCGTTTCCCAAACGCTTGACTGGTTTCTTGGGACATGCAACCAGTAAATGCTCAGAGGAAGCGCAATACATACATAAATTGTTTTTTCTTCGGTTCTCTTTCTGCGTTAGATAATCAAGCCCTCACATCTCCAATCTGCATTGGTTCAGGCTCACTGGATGGAGCTGCTGGTACATCAGGACGAACAGATACTTGCAGGAAAGGTTTTTTCCTCCCCTTTACGAGCATTTTGTCGAGCGTCGATTTGCAGAATTAGTGTTACGCTCACCTGATATCCCCGGGGGCGTCTGGAAGGCTCAGATCTGGAACCCTGGATGCGTAGTTGCCCAGTGTTGAATAATGAATCTGCAATTACAGAAAGGAGGATTTGTGATAACTGTCTCTAATGGGTGAATCTCCCACCTCCCTCTGACAGATTCCCTTCCCACTGGGTTCTTATCTCACCTTAGTTATTTGTAGGGTGAGCTATCCATCCTGCGTTTCTTGTGCAGGGCCGCTTGAAGTTTGTTGGCAAGCTGCCCAAGTTGCTTCACTAGAGCAGTTAGCCTTCCTTGGGCCCAGGCCTGCTGTGACCCCGTATCTGCTTGTAGGCAGGTAGGTTTGTTAATTGTAAGTCTTTGTTCTGTTTATGGTGGGAATTCGTTAATGTCTTTATCTCCTCCTTTTCGGGTGCGAAGGTCCTGATGCTGGCGTGCCGGATGGAGAGGGACGTTTTCTAGGTAAGAGAAAACACGAAGCGCAGTGCCTTTATGGTCTTTTAAAGCTAACCTGTGTCTTCTCCTCCTCCTCACAGGCCGCTGTGGTGCTGCAAGTGGATGAGAGCGCGATGAAAAACAGGCACCCGGAATCTGTTAAGGTAAGTACAGCACTGTGCAGTTGTTTAATATTGAAAGCAAACCTGAATAGGTCTTTTCCTTTGCAGATGTTGCTGTGGTGCTTCAGATGGAAGCGATGTTTTGGAAGCGCATGTTCTAATATTTTTTTCCTTTCTCATTATTGCAGGTCGCAATGTTCGAAGAGCAGCTGTGGTAGCGGTTCGCCAGAAGTCCTTAAGCTAGTACTCACAGGCGAGTGATGTTTCTTCTTCTCTCGGTTTCCACAGATTGCAGCCCAGTGGAGATGATGAGTGCTGGATGGTGTTTTTTCAGGTAAGAGAATAATCTTGTGCGTGTAGGATTACAGGAAGATGCTGAAGACCAAAAGCTGGACACGGTGAGCGTCACACTGCGGGTTGCAGAATAATGTTCTGCAGTCAGGGTGTGGTTTACATAGCCCAGGTAAAGTAGTACCAGGGAAAGTAGTTCCAGGCCTGCCATACCCAAAACACTAGACCGCATGGCTTGGGTCTTAAAACTAGACTATTGGGTGCTTCCATGTTGGATTTAAAGGCCCATGTACATAATGGGACCTAGTTTGGCACCAAGCTCATACGTAGGAAGGAAGGGCGGTTCAAAGGCGCCAGGACTGTCTCCAGGAGCCCATTTGCAGTGGTTTTAAGGCCCTCAGGGTTCTGGTGGGTGCCTGCTTGTGACACAACTTGTACCCCCTCACAGTGGTCATGACAATTAGGTCGAGCGTCGATTTGAAGAATAAGACCGAGCAGTTCTGTGAACCCCGCAGGGACCTCAGGAACGGTAGAGAAGGAGTCTTCAATTCTTCCGAAAGACCCTTGTACAAAACAGCTGTTTTCTTATCTTCAGGCCATTGGGTCGCGGATGTTAATTGGTTAAATCTGTCTATATGCACCAATAAAGTTTGATTACCTTGTTGTAGACTAAGCAACTCCAGGTCTGTAGCTTGAGTGGCATAACGCATATCAAAGACCTTACTCATGGCTGCCAGAAGACCATCACAATCATAAAGCAAGGGGCTATTTGTCTCCAATAAAGGATTAGCCCAAGCAGCAGCAGTACCCCCCAAATGAGAACGCACGAATGCTGCCTTTGTAGTTAAACCAGGAAACTAATTAGGCCGGCAAAGGAAATGGAGTCAGCACTGATTGACAAAGGTTCTATAGATTTTAGGGTCACCAGTGAACCTTTCCGGGGGAGCCAGAGGAAACTGTTGGCATAAACACTTGAACGGCTTCCCATTGTGGTGCCGATGTCCCGGATCCAGATGCCTTGGATACTGGAGCCTCCATTCCCTGAGGAGAGGCATGCATAGCGTCCTGCAGAACATCCATGTGATGACACAATGAATCTTGTGCTGCAATCATCAGTGATTAACTGGGTCAAGACCGCTAAAGGATCCATACCCCCCATGGCTTCTGATTCTGTCATAAATCACCCAAGTATCTTATGTAAAAGGATACAGGTCTAACCATAAAGTATCCAATTGGTAGGGTTTCTTCCGGATCCTTGATGAGGCAAACTGCTTGAAAGTAGGGAAGTCAAAATAGACCTTCCAAATGATACCACTCTCTAATTGAACAGACCGAGAGGAATCACTGGAAAGGGCGTGGGAAAACTATTGGAAGTCAGTCTAGGATACAATAAAGGTATAATGAGGAAGTGTCCCAACATTAACTCTCACTAATAACTCAGCAATAGCAATTAGCACAACACCAAGCTGTGGATTCTGATAACTGGAGGCTCCGCCAACAGGTCTCTGAAGTAATCCAAAGGGAACGACAACAGGAGGGAAGGTTAGCAAGGGAAAACTCACGCTAGATACCGGGTTGGTGCACCAAAGGATAGCGTCCAAAGTACTGTGCACAATCACCTTCTAATTAACAGTTGTCGGCAGTACTTCCTTTCCCACGTAGAACAGAAATAGAGAGTAGAACTCCACCTGTTGTATCATCACTGATGTCAGGAATTAAATCAAAAGCGTAGCACAACTTGCGTGTGGAAATATACGTGCAATGGTACACAGCCAGGAAACAGCATGTGAAGAGTTCAGGAAACCGTGTGGAGTTTTACAAGCGGCAAACACACGCAGCCAGAAAAGCCGCACGTGAAGAGTTCAGGAACCGCGTGTGGATTACACGCGAACAAAAGTACACGCAGCCGGGACTGCCAGAACTCACGTGTGCAGGAAAAGCCGCCCGTTGGTCTTCTTGTAGACGGCCACTGACGGTAGCGGGTGGAAAACCACACGTGGACAAGGAAAGCTGCCGTATCTTCTTGGAAGCAGCTGCAGGAGTTTGCGTGTGGAGAAAACACCCGGAAGGAAAGCCAAAGAAGTTGCTGAAGAGATGCGAGGACGCAGATCAAAGTTTGAGCTACAAGACGCCATGTCGGTTCAATCAGAAGCATTGAGCGATGTCCACACGCCGCTTATAAACATAATGCAGAAACACATGTGACAATCTCTAATCACGTGAATTTAACGACGTGAATAATGCAAACGTCGCTTTCCATGCAAGATGTCAAACAACCTCCATTTCGAATAGAAAGGCTTAGCAGTTCTATGGGCATAACCAGTTCTGTGTGAAGACCGCGTTACAGGTCCCGAGGTAATTTGCGACACCCACCACTTGCAATTTTTTCCATGAGATGCTAGAATTGAAAGTGACCAAAAAATGGAATGTTATGAGAAAGTATATGTCTAGTAAAGGTGGATACTCCATAGAAGGCTACTTGAAAATCTATAAGAGCTGCATCACCCAAGAAGCACTCTATGAACTTCAATCAGCGGGAGAAAAAATATATGGAAAACCTAGGGAAAGTAATGGAGACCGGTGCTGAGTTTACCAAGGTCTACCCCGATCAAAGCAATAAAAGGTGTGAACTGGGGTGAGCGGCTTTAAAAACGCTGTGGAAAATACGGTGCTGTAAGCTCCAAGTAAATATTGTGTTATGTGATGGGGATGAAGTGAGCCTCATGAGTTTAATTGGTACAAGTATGAATAAGACAAGATTAATACCTACATGAATAACTTGAAAGACACAGCACCACCATCCTACCTTAAAGAAATCAATATGAAGCAAAACAAAAAACCATGTATAAATGCCTCCAAAAAGAAAGCACTAGAGTGGGATGTTAGCGATAACTTGACTTGCCTTTATAAAAGGAAGCAATATGAACTTTATGCGCCACGAATGCTTAAAACCTTCCTTTCCACTGAGCTATCTTTCAAAGACCGGCAATCAAGATTTGGTAAGATTCTATCTTTCTTCGGTTTAATATACTACCTTGCAAGGAATATACGGGTGCCTGGATTGGGACACCTAGAGGGGAAAGATTGTGCAGGCACTGCCACAGTGAGGTTGAGACAATTAGACATATACTCACTGGGTGCCAGAACCTACAAGAATGTTATTAGAAGGGCTATGGCAATTTACAAATGATGACGGATCAGTTTTGGTCGAACATAGATGTGGCTGAAACTATGGTATACGTGGGTGCAGCCTTTTATATATGGAAGAGAGTGACCTCAAACTCAATATTGGATATGGCCTTCTAACTTATGTTCTTTAGAAATGCTTGTAAATGATAATGAGCTATTAAGGAGGGGAGTTAGTTTAATAAAACATTTTCTAGGAAGGGCTTCATGAGATTGTGCCTTTGGGCATGCTGCTTTTTTTTTTTTTTTTAATTTCGCCCTCTTAGAAGTAAAGATGTTTAAATGAGTCGACATGCGATGCAAGGCAATATTCCAGGTTTTAATTCATTCTATTATGTTCTAAAATGTTTTATTATGCTTCATGATGCGATTATGGAAAAGTTAAATTGTTGAAATAGGAAAATCAACAATTAATTTCGTATTGTATACAGTGTATAAGGTTTTAATTAACCAACTTGCACTTTAAATTGAATAGAAAAAAAAAGTATTATTTGATCAGATTACATGCCCTTGCAAATTCAGAGGGACAATGGATCACACTTTAAAGTCAAGTTGATACAGGCATATTGTCAGGAAAAGAAAATTGAGTGGCACTATCAAGTACCATATCACCCTGGATTTGATTGAGCAAATTAATATTTTGTTGACAGAACAATTGGGCATATCAGGCAATGGCAGGCTGGCGAGATCATGTGTCTGATGCTGTGCAGAATTTGAATAATAGACCATTGGCTGAAAAATGAGACACCCTTAATGCAAATGTTAACACCTGCATTACAGATGCAACCTTATTCAGTTGAAGACTCTTGTTAAACTGGGAGCGAACGCCAGATGCTTTGGAGAACCAAGGAGAAATCAAAGTCATGTTAATGAACAGCAGAGACCAAGTGCTACCTATTCATAAGGGATCGAGTAGCCCAACTGATTGTCATGGCTATTAAATTGTCCATGATCAGAAAAGGGGAGCCTCCTACAGTGTGAACTACTTGTTGGGATCGTGGTTTTGGCTCAAATAGTATGGTACCGGGTGTGAAGGTGTGGGTAAAAACAAGTGACCCATCCTTAGCCGCGGATGCCATAGCTTCAGGCAAGGACCAAGTCGTTTTGGCAATAGAACCTGGCAAAGAGAAATGGGACTATGTGCCAGCAGACAAATGCTATTTAAGAGAATGAACCTGTGCCGGGCTGGCGTAATTGTGATTCTAAATGGACTCAATTCGGGAGGGTTAAGCAGCACACTACAGCAAGGTGTCGTATCTGCGCAGCCGACCAATGGGAGTCTGATGAAGCGAAATGTCGTCCAGAGGTCGCCCAATGCCAACACCAATGCACCAGCCACAACAGGCACGACAAACCAGATTAGTAAAGCATTGAGAATACGCAAGGTACAAGCTCATGAGGCCGGCTGGACAGCAGGAGAGAACACGGCAGAGGTATTGACCGATTGCCCAAACAGAGAACATGTGGGCATATCTTGCATGGAAGATTCTGAACATGTCACATTTCTGGTTGACGGATATGCATAATGCAGGAGACTTGCTGACCACATGTTCTAGTAGCAGTGCCAACGCCTGCTTCAATTTTGAGACAGATCTTTGGAATTTTGAACAATGACTTTAGTGGAGGATTCCGATGTGCGGCAATCACTCATCTTATGAATATTGTAGGTTTTGCAGAGAAACAAAGTGGAGAACCCTTACTCAGATAGTGACATACAATGTCACCCAAGGTGACGTTTGCTATCAAAAGAGGTTGGCAAATGGCAAAAGAAAAAAGAAAACACTGTTTCAGAAGCAGATGGGTTCACGCGCTCCAAGCACATGTACCAATGTCAATCCTGGGCAGAGCGGGTGACTGCAGGCTCCTATTGACTGTATTGTGACCCTCTGTGGTCCGTGTTTCTTTCTTTGTGGTTCTCCTTTGACCCTGTGTGCTCCCCTGCCCCTCTCCCCTTCCGTGATCCTCAGTGCTGTTCCCCTTCCTGCCGCCTCCCTACTCTCCTACGCACCCTGATACCATCCCTCTTCATTACAGGCGTTACCAGGGCAGCCCCTAGGCTAAGGGCTCCTAAGGCAAAGAGCAGCTCCCAGGGTAGCGGGTCCTGTTGTGTCTGCAGGTGTCCGCTGGGGACGCGAGTGGCCAGCCATCTACCTGCAGCAGCTAAGGAAGGTAGGTGTGGCCTTTGTTGGCACTCTACCCTGCAACCTTATAGCAGACTATTATATAAGGTGCGTTTCTCTCCTGTACTCAATACTGCATTGTGAAAGTATTGCGGTTTTGTGGTTTGCCTCCTTGCATTAGCACTCATCCAGCGAACCTCCTGCCACTATCTCAGCGCCTGTCATCTTGTCCATCGTCAACCTGTCTGCATGCACCCTGCCCTGTGTCCTTACCTAGTATATATCTCCTCAACCCCCCCAACCCCCTGAAAAAGCTGGCCATCTCCTAGTTTAATCTTCACACAGAATATGTTGGTTGCCTCCACGACCATCAGTCTGGCTTCAGTGCTGCCAGAAGCACGGAAACTGCTCTTCTGAACATCCGCAAAGCCCTGCTCTCTAACCTTGATTCCGATACCCCCCTAGTGTCCTCATCTTACTTTATCTCTCTGCTGACTCCGACACGGTCAACCATGCCACCCTGCTCAATCAGCTCTGTGATAACCTGGGCATCACGAGTCAGGCCCTGGTGTGGCAGACTTCATTTCTCTCCGATCAACCCTTCCAGGTCCAACTCCGGTCTGTCCTCTCCTCCATCTCTACCTCTACCTGTGGTGTTCCCCAGGGGTCTAACCTCTCCCTGGCTGTTCACCCAATACCTGGCACTTCTTGCCCCCCGCATTGCCGCACTCTGCCCCAACTTCCAGTGCTATGCGGACTGTCTGTCCGCCATCCAGGAGTGGTGTGCCACCAAGGACGAATGCCAGCAAGACAGATTCTCCTCATCGGCACACCCACACCCTCCTTTCCTGTCACTCTGGCTGGCCTCTTGGCCCTCTCCCGGCTCCCACCTGTGAGGCTAAAAACCTCAGGGTCATCTTCGACTCCACACTGTCCTCTCCTCACATCTCTGATGTCTCCAAGAAGTCACACTACCAGCTGCATCTCATCAAAGGTATCCTTCCTTTCCTATCCTCCCCCAGAGGCTCACGGTCTCCAGAGCTCTGGTTCTCTCTAGGCTCGACTATTGCAACAGCCTCTTTCTAAATCTGCCTGCTTCTACTCTCTGCCCTCTGCAGCTCATCCAGAACAGGACTGCGAGACTTGTCCTTGGCCTCAAGCCCAGGGATTAGATCCCTCCGGACCTGAAATCTCTGCACTGGCTCCCAGTGGCTGCGAGGATAAAGTTCAAAACCCTCCGCATCGTCCACAAGGCCGTCTGGGGCCTGGGACCGCAATACCTCCAACTCTCTCTTCCTAAATATCTTCCTTCTCAAGCTCTTCGCTCATCCACCTCCAACTCCCTCAGGGTCAGTCGCTTCTCCAAGCAACGAGTTGGTGGTAGATCACTTTCTTCAGCTGGGCCCTCCCTCTGGAACAGCCTCCCTGCCCCCCCTGAAAGTTGAGAACTATCTCCAGTTCTGGAAGCACCTCAAAACCTCTCTGCTTCTGTTTTTTCTCCTCCCCTGCTGATTTTCCTAGTTTATACTGAAACTGCACTGGTTTACCTGGCCACCCTCTGATCTCGGGCCCAGGTCTCCCACCCCCCCCACCCCTCTGCCAGTCGCACACCTGCACTGCCCTCCTGGAAACCCCCACACTTGGTAGGACTGTAGGGATACAGAGAAGTCCCCATGTGCCTGCACCTACCCTTCTCCCTTGCACTTGCCACCCGCTGGCCGTACTTTATTTTGTTATTTATTCTATTGTCACATGTATTGCACGGTCCCCTCCCTCCCTGCACTTTCCCCTCCCTCCCTGCCCTTTCCCTTCCCCATGTACTTGCGCAATCTGAATGCACCTGGCCTAGTAGGATCGTTGTCTGTCTTCCCTCTGTTCCGCCTCATTGCGCCAAGAATATGGAGCCTACTATGTTTCGGGGAAATAGTGGCATCGAAAATCATTTTGGATAATAAGGAACTTTGTCCCTTTCCTGATGCAATTTGTTAACGCCTCTTTCGCCAAGGTGGTACCGGACCACCCATTCAAAAATAATGGGTCAGTTACACCATTGACAAAATAAACCTTGTCTGAATCCCAATTCCTATACTAATTACAGGCCCATAACAAATGTACCGTTCCTCTTAAAGACTACAGATAAACTTGCCACCTTGCAACTGCAGAAACATCTGCAAAACACCAATACCCTAATAGACAATTGGGGTTTAGATCGTCCCATGGCACCGAAAGTGCATTAGTGGATTTTCAGACTGAAATGCTTAAAATAATAGATGGGTGCATGTCAGCAGTTTACGATCACGTTGGATCGCGAGAAGCTCTTGTAGAGACCAAGTACGGTTGGCAATCGCTCAGAGAAGGCGATCTGTTGGTCGAGATCTTTCCTGGGCAACAGGAAGTCCAGGATTGTTTGGGGAAATGCTTTCTCGCGCTTGGATTTTCTGGAATGTGGAGTGCCTCAGGGGGCCTGCATTTCTCCAGCACTGTTCAATATCTTTTGCCGCCCTCTATGCGATCTCTTGGACACTTTAATTCTGCTTTGCTCATACTGGATGGCAATCAATGGAATGTGCCTGAATGGTGATAAAAGCGAGATTTTGATCTTTGGTTCCCCTCAAGCCTCTGCGAAGCTCCAATCTCAGTATGCCGGCTTTGACATCGAGAAGCACTATATCAAAGTAGCAGAGAGAGTGAAAACATTGGGGATAGTCTTGGAACCCTCACTGGATATGTCGGCTCATAAGTAGTGTTACAAGTAAAACTCAATACCATCTTAGATTGCTGAAACCTTATGTCTCGGAAACAAACTGCTCTACGCTGGTCTGTACCATCATAACGCCCAGGATTGATTACTGTAGTACATTATTGATTGGGGCAAGCAAGGGCCGTCAGGATTATAAAATATATTCCTACGCATATGCAAATCTTGGCATATAGAAGGGAGCTATAATGGCTCCCAAAAAAAACCAGAGTACGCTTTAAAGTCCTCACAATATTTATTGTGAAGCACCTTGATACATTAAAGAATGTATCACTGTACAAAACCTGGCAAGAAATACGCGGTCGGCAGATACCATGAGACTGGTCTGCCCCAAGTGTAAGCGGGTGAAAGGGAATGGTTGCTCTTTTCCGGTGCTGCCAAAGAGTGGAATAAGCATCCGGTCACACTGTGCACCACCAAAGAGCCAGTGTTCTTTCAGAAACTATTGAAACAGCCTTGTTTGAATAACCACCTCTGGCCTTTTAGTGCTTTGCCTCGGGCGTCCCGATGCCTGCGGGCTCCGGTGCTATATAAATATACATTGAGAAGATCAACTTTTGAATCTACAGGGCTATGCCCAGACTGATTCTGAAGTCTTAGCTCTTGCATATTCATTAGTGGGAGTTGGCGATCAGCTACTGGGGGCTATAAATCATTAAGCCAGAATGTTTAGTGATAAGGACTAAACCATACCTCTCAGGCCTGCTCGCATCTCTGGACTCCAACTTCCCTGCTGTCCTAGTCGTTCTTGATCTCTCTTCTGCAACTGACACAGTGAATCATTCCGGCCTCATGTCACCCTTGGCATCTCGGAGCAGGCACTTGACTGGCTTACCTCCTTCCTAATTGACCATTTCTCCAAAACTATTCTGGGCCCTTTCTACTCCTTCCTCTGCTACATGTGGAGTCTCCCAGGATTCCATTCTTTCCCCTGTCTCTTTAACATATACCTTTCTTTGCTGGCACAAACAAGGTCTTCCTTCTCCTTCATCTTTTAATGCTAAGGTGACGATATACAACTTTTCTTTAAACTTCCCACTGACGCCCTTGCACCCTCCTTCATCCCCGACTGCCTCTCTGCCATGCAAGCCTGGTGCATTGCCAATGACTCTCTGCCTCAGTGCCAGTAAAACAGATTCTTCCTATTGGGTCCCCTGCAGCATACTTTTCTGCACTCTGGCCTGGAATCTTAGAGCCATCTTCGTCTCCTCCCTTTCCTTCATCTCTCGTGTTGAGGACTTTGTCAAGAAGTCCCACTTTCATCTCTTGCTTCTCAAAGGGACTCTTCCCTTCCTCGCCTTCCCCCAGAGACTCAATTTCACCCGTGTTCTGGTTCTCGACAGGATACTGCAATAGCCTCCTCAATCTTCCTTCCTCCACCCTGTGAGCCCTCCAGCTAACCCAGAATAGGGCATGGAGACTTATCCTTGGCCTCAAGCCCAGGGTCAGCAGTTCTCCTGCCCTACAAAGCCTTCACTGGCTCCTGGTCTCAGCACAGATTAAATTCAAATCCCTCTATCATACACAAGGCTATACATTTTCCCCAGGACTCGGTGGACGTTGCACTTGATGCAAACTCTTGTATTATTCTACTGGTAAACATGTTTTCAGCGCTGCCTATTGCTCATTGTATTCTACACTGCTCCAAGGACACGGAGAGAAGATGCACGCATAGGCTAGATTGTGCCGGTGCCGCTGGTACCTGATAACTGTTATGGAAGCCGAAGAAAAGTGGTTGCTGCTTCCGAGAGTTATCACGGATCCCTCTGGCCGGGGGCCCATGAGAACTGTCAACAGGTGGAGACATGGAAAGCCAAAAGGTTCTGGAAAATGCCATCATGCATTTGCAGAAGGCTTAAATTGAGGGGCACAAGAGCAGTCAGATAGAAAGCTTCATGGGGTGTGTGTGACATGTAATATATATATGACATGCATTACTTACCGTAAAAGCATTTCTGATGATTGTATCTGCTTAGATTCACATGCTGTGCATATGGTCCGACATCCAGTGGTAACCGCAGATTATTGCATCTTGTCTTTCGGGGACCGAAAGGGGATGTCGGCATAGGCGTGTCCGAAACACTATCCCTATCGTGACGTGTGTAGTAGGAACAAGTTACTTACCTGTAACCGTTGTTCTCCAGCATGGGTCTGGCATGGATTCACATGCTCATGAATATTCCCCGTCAGGCCGGGAATCCTCGGTATAGAAAAAAAAAAATCAGTATCAGTTTCATTTCTGATCTGTCTTTCTCAGTAGTAACCAATCACTGGTCTCTGGGTCATACTGCCCCCAGCCAATGACTGCCCTCTCCCTAAACCCCGCCTCTGGCAGCCATCCTCAGATTTGGTAGCACGTAAAGTGGCAGTATGACCAAGTGAAGAGCCGCAGAGGGGTAGGCGGGAGGGTTCGCATGTGAATCCATGCCAGACCCATGCTGGAGAACAACAGTTACAGGTAAGTAACTTGTTCCTTCTCCAGCATGGGGTCTGGCATGAATTCACATGCTCATGAATAAGAATACATAGCAGTACACTTGCACAACCACTGGAGGTGGCAACAGGCTCAACATTAAGCAATACAACAACTCAACATTAAGCAACTCTTATCTCCTCACCAGGCTGGCCTTAGGCGAACAGGTTGCGCAGCCCTGCTTGGCCGACCCTGGACTCCCCCCTGGAGTCCCGATCGACGCAGTAGAATCTCGTGAAGGTGTGCGTCGACATCCACGTAGCAGCCCTGCAGATGTCCAGCAGGGGCACACCAGACAGGAACGCTGTGGTAGCAGCGATCGCTCTGGTCGAATGGGCTCTCGGACGGCCGGGCAGCAGTCGGTTTGCCAACCGGTGACAGTGCATGATGCAGCCGGAGAGCCATCTGGAAATGGAAGCCTTCGAGAGCGCCTTCCCTTGATTCACAGTCCCAAAGTTCACAAACAGCTGTGACGTCTTCCGAAAACTCTTCGTGCGGTCCACGTAGAACTTCAGCGCTCTAGCTACATCCAGCGAGTGCAAAGTCCTCTCGGCCGGCGACGAAGGAGACGGGAAGAAAACTGGTAACACCAAGGGCTCGTTGAGGTGGAAGTCCGACGGCACCTTGGGCATAAAGGAGGGGTGTGTCCTCAGCACCACCCTTGTGTCATGAAAAGTCAAGTATGGAGGCTTGCAGGAAAGGGCCTGGATCTCTCCCACTCGTTGTGCGGAGGTGATGGCCATGAGGAAAGCTGTCTTCCATGACAGGAACTTCAAAGGCGCTGAATGCATAGGCTCGAATGGAGCACCCATGAGCCTAGTCAGCACATTAAGCTCCCACGCCGGGGCAGGAGCCTTCACCGGCGGGAATGATCGGAATAGTCCCTTCATGAATTCTTTCACCAGGCGATGAGACCACAAGGACGCCCATCCCGTAGTCCTGGTATATCGGGAGATTGCAGCCAGATGTATTCTGATGGAGGCGTGAGCCAGTCCAGCTTTGGCCAGCGACAGTAGGTACGGCAGTACTTGAGGGGCCGTAATCTGCAGAGGGTTAATCTTCTGTGCGCGGCACCAGACAGAGAACCTCTTCCACTTATGTCCGTAGCACTTGAGAGTTGAGGACGCCCTGGCTTTTGCAAGAACCTCTCTGCAGTCAGCCGGGATATCGTACCCTCCAAACTCTAGTGCTGCAGGAGCCAGGCCTCCAAGTTCAGCGACTCCGGGTCGTGATGAAGAGTGGCGCCTCCTTCTCTGGAGAGAAGATCCGCGTCCGCCGGCAGCTTGACTGGTGGGGACGTTGACAAGTCCAGAAGGTCCGGGAACCAGATCTGTCTCGGCCACGCCGGTGCGACAAGGATCATCCTGCACCGGGATCTCTTGAGCTGGAGCAGCAACGGCAGCGGAGGGAACGCATAAAGAAATAGGCCGTCCCAGGGGGAACGAGAAAGCATCGCCCATGCTCCTCGGCTGGGGGAACCTGCTGGCGAACCTCCGGCACTTGGAATTCATCGCCGTCGCAAAGAGATCGATTTGGGGTTCGCCCCATCGTCGGAAGAGTCGATCCACTTGATCCTGGCGTAGTTCCCACTCGTGGCACGAGCGCAGCTCCCTGCTGAGTGAGTCGACGATAGTGTTTTTTATTCCTGCCAGATGAAGAGGCACCAGAAACATCCCCTGGGCGACGGCCCAATGCCACAGATCCTGGGCTTCCCTGGATAGGGCAGGGGACCTGGTTCCGCCCTGCTTCCGGATGTAGAACATCGTGGTGGTGTCGGTTAAGATCCTCACCACCTTGCCCTTGAGGGACGGGAGAAAGGTTCGAGGGCCCAGAACACTGCGCGGAGCTCCAAGATGTTGATGTGGAGAGACCTCTCCTCCGGGAGCCAAAGGCCTCTCGCGTAAAGATCTCTGGAGTGCGCCCCCCAACCTTCCAGGGAGGCGTCCGTCGTCACCTGGTGAGCTGGGGTCTGAAAGTCCGTGCCCGCCGACAGATGGGAGCGGGTACCCCACCACCAGATCGCCTAACGGAACGTCTCGTTGAGGGATCCTGTCCTCGAAGCTGCCAGTCGACTGGACCCAGCGGGCATCAAGGAACTCTTGCAAGGGGCGCATCCGAAGCCTGCAAAGGAGCACCAGATAAATGCAGGAGGACATCATCCCGAGGAGGGATTTGATAGATCTTAATCTGGCCATGTCCATGGCCAGCAGACGCTGCACCTTGCCCAGAATGGTCCTGGTCCTTTCCTCCGACGGCGAGGCCAGCCGCGCCACTGTCGAGCTTGGCTCCCAGAAACAGGGCGACTTGCGACGGAACCAGGTGGGATTTTGGAAAGTTCCGTGAGCAGCTGGATGGTCTTCGCAGCCACGGCGAGCTCCCTTGTCCTTGCCCGGATGAGCCAGTGGTCCAGGTAGGGGTAGACGTGGATCCCCTGTAGGCGCAGCCACGCCGCCACCGGTGCGAGGCACTTGGTGAACACCCTGGGTGCCGACTTCAATCCGAACGGGAGGGCTTTGAACTGGTAGTGCCGCCCTTGGACCACGAACCTGAGGAACTTTCGGTGTCTTTTTAGAATGGGTATGCATCCTCCAAGTCCGACGACGACAGGAAATCGCCCTCCTCCAGCTGTCCCAGCACGTGCTGGAGGGTGACCATACGGAACTTGTGTGCCTTGATGTACTTGTTCAGTCGTCGTAGGTCCAGGATGGGGCGCCATCCTCCTGTCTTCTTTTTTACGAGGAAGTACCTTGAGTACACTCCGGAGCCCCAAAGCCTCTTTGCGACAAGCTCGATGGCACCCTTCTTGAGCATCGCCCTTACTTCCAACAGTAGTTGAGGGACGCAACTTCCTTCCTGGCCACGGGTGGAACGCGAGGGCACTTCTTCTGAAACTCGAGGGCGTGCCCTTGGGCCAGGGCGTCCAGCACCCAACGGTCGGTGGAGATGGACTCCCACACGCTGACGAACCTCGCAAGCCGGCCTCCCACCGGGGTGCTTCAGCGGCAGCCCGACCCCACGGTCGGTTCAATCTTGTTTGGAGGCCGCCCTTCCTCCTTGACCTCCCCGTCGACGACGACGGGCACCACCTGACTTGCCGCATCCTCTGTAGGCTTCCTGGGACAAAGATCTTGCCGCTTGGCAGTACGTGGAGGAGCCACTGCTGGATCCTTTGGAGGCACCTTGTCTGCCTCCGGAGCTCCGAAAGGACGGCTGTCGTTGTTGCACTCCCAGTGCCCAGGCAGTCTCCGTCTGTCTTGATGGCCTGAAGGGACAAACCGCCTTCCCAAACAGGTTGTTCCCGTCGAAGGGCATGTCCAAAACCTTGGTTTGTACGTCCTGGCGGAAATCCGTGACCTTGAGCCATGTCGTCTCAAGCAAACGCTGTTGCCCAACTGACGGAAACCGGTGTCGGCGATGTCCGTTGCCACCGTGATGGCGTGGTCCGAAGCAATCTCACCCTCCTGTAGGATTTCAAGTGCCTCAGCCCTTTTGGCGTCCGGAAGGAAGTCCAAAGAGGGGCGATTTTGAACCACAACTCCCTGTCGTAGCGGGCTACGATAGCCAGGGCGTTGGCCGCCTTGATAGTCGTCACTGCGGATGAGATGATCTGCCGTCCCATCGTGTCCAACTTCCTTCCCTCGCCGTCCGGCGGGGAAGTTGATGTCGAGGCCGATGCCCCCCCAGCTTTCTTCTTTGCCGCCGCCGAGACGACCGAATCCGGGGTAGGTTGCGCCTGAAGGCACAAGGGGGCAGCGTCGGGGACCCGGTACTTCTCGCACCGGTCCCTCTTTGCCGGCGCCGTGCCAGGGTTCTCGAGGAGGGCGAGCCCCTCATCCCAGACGTCATCAAGAAGCAGTACGGCGAGGACCGTCTTCCTTTTAGCCTCGCGCCGTTGGTAAAGGAAACTTCTCTTCTGGGCAGAGCTGGAAGAGCTCGGATGCCCCGGAAATCATGGCATGAAAGGATCCAATTTCGTCAGGTGGGGACGCCCTAGCAGGGGGCGACGGGGGACACGTCCCGTCGTCGTCGTCATCTGTACCTGTCGTAGCCATGCCTGTATCATCCCCGTGGATGATGGGGGGGGGGGGGGGCTGACATCCTCAATCAAGGTCTTAGCAGGGTGAATTAAGGCCATCGTCACCTTCTGGACGCTCCCGGTGCCCGCGGACTCGCAGCGCTTAGCCTTTTGTTGGGGCCCCCGCCGCCGGGGTGCCCTCACAGGACTTAGAAGACTGCTCGGACTTCTTTTACTTCTTCTCGCCCCGACGGGCTCTTCTCTTCCAGCCAGTTGGCGAGACGGAGGTGGCGATCCTTCATGGTCCGCTCCGACATGTTCCCACAAAACGCGCAGTCCTTCTCTGTGTGCATCTTGTCCTCATGGAGACAGTAGAGGCATAACGAATGCTTGTCCTCCTTGAAAACATTCTGAAGCTGGCATCCAGGGCAGGTCCTGAAGAGCTTCTCGGGCGTCGAGCTTCCTTTGTCCTAGGCCATGTCCGGGGTAGGCCGCGGAACTTCTGGAATCCTCCAAAAGCGTAACTCGACGAAATCTTCACCCTTGAGGGGCGTAGAAAACTCCGAAACGGATCCCCGTTGATCGGATGTAGAAACAGTGGCGCTTGAGGCTCTATTTAACCGAAAAATGAGAAAAATCTCCTGAAAAGAAGTGCGAAAATGCAGCAAAAGCTAGAGTGCTACAGCACGAGGACTCCCAACACTTGAACGTGCGGTAAAAATCTGAGGATGGCTGCCAGAGGCGGGGCTTAGGGAGAGGGCAGTCATTGGCTGGGGGCAGTATGACTCAGACCAGTGATTGGTTACTACTAAGAAAGACGGATCAGAAACGAAACTGATACTGATTTTTTTCTATACCGAGGATTCCCGGCCTGACGACAGGGAATATTCATGAGCATGTGAATCCATGCCAGACCCGATGCTGGAGAACCCAAAATCCCTCATGCGCCGAGGTCCCTCCGATTGTATTTTTTCTGCCATGAGGGAGCCCAAGGCTATAGTGAGTGAGTACATGAAGAGAGAAAGTAGTAAGAGGTCTATGTTCCTTCCACCCCGAGCGGGGAGGCAGGTTGAGCGCATGTGAATCCAAGCAGATACAATCATCAGAAAAGCTATTACGGTGAGCAAATGCATGTCTTTTGATGCTTGTTAATCTGCTTAGAATCACATGCTGTGCATAGACTAGTGAGCAGTACCCGGAGTTGGAGGTGGGTTGTGAGAAGGAACAGTAGAAAAGAGATGTCTTAGTACTGCTTGTCCCGCCTGAGAATCAGACCTAGAAATGAGTCTGTAGCCAATAGTGTTTTGTAAAGGTGTGTACAGAACTCCAGGTTGCCGCTTTGCAAATGGACTCTAGGGGAACATTTGCAATGAATGCTATGGATGCCCCAGTGCCTCGAGTAGAATGTGCTCTAGGCTTGAAGGCAGTTCTCTCTTTACAAGTGTGTAACATAGTGTGATGCATTTGACAATCCACCTTGATATTGCTGATTTAGAGAGAGGGTCCCCTTCTCTACCAGCTGCCACTGAAACAAAGAATTGTTTCGTTTTCCTCAGTGGTTTAGTTCTATCCATGTAGAACATGACTGCCCTGCGTACATCTAGTGTGTGAAGGCTTCTTTCGGCTATGTTAGTAGGTCTCTGACTGGTTCACATGGAACTTCGAAATAAATGTCGGCGCAAATCTGGGATGAGTGTGCAGAACTACCTTATCTTTGTGGACTGTAACAAAGGGGTCCAAAACCAAGAGGGCCTGTAGTTCGCCAACTCTTCTGATAGAAGTGATAGCGACTAGAAAGGCTGTCTTGTAAGTCAGGTCTTTCAGACTAGCTTTATGCATAGGCTCAAAAGGGGGTCCCATAAGCCTAGTTAAAACCACATTTAGATCCCACCCAGGGGCTGGGTGAGTGATGGGGGGTGAATTCTTTTAACGCCTTCCATAAAGGCTTTAATCACAGGTATTTTCCACCACGACACCTTCTGCTGTGACGTGGTGTAGGCTGACAACGCTGTAGGTTAACCTTTAAGGAAGTGAAGACTAACCCAGAGTCCAACAGATGGGTTAGATTTAACACAATGTGTGAAGGCGAGCAATCGGGATTGACGCCTTTGGAACTGCACCAGATGACAAAACTTTTCCATTTGCTGGCATAGCAATAACGTGTGTTAGGCTTTCTTGCCTCCCTCAGTATGTCCATGCATCATTGAGGGAGTTGCAGATGTCCAAACTCTATGACCTCAGGAGCCAGGCTAAGTTCAGTTTGTGGGCATGGGTGCAGAGTCTCCCCCTGTCCTGAGGGATGTTTTACGGGCAGGGCAGCTTGACTGGTGGGGAGAGGGACATTTACATCAGGTGCGCAAACCAAGGTTGGCGGGCCCACATGGGAGCCACCAGAATCATGGTGACTGGTTCCAGGTGCATCTTGTGTGCCATCTTGTTCAGGAGGAGAGGCGGGGGGCGGGGGGGGTGTGCGGTGGAGCGTAGAAAAATTTCCACCAACAAAGTTATCCAGAGACCGTTACCCTTGGATCGGTTCTGGGGGTACCTACATGCGTAATCTTGGCATTGGGCATTCTCCTGATTAGTGAACAGGTCGATCTCTGGAAACCCCCATTCTGCGAAGACGTTGGATACAATGTCTTCGTGCAGTCGCCATTCGCACTCTGGCAGAGGAAAATGTCTGCTGAGTACGCCTGCCAGAAGATAGAGTTCCCCTGGAACATGTTGGGATATCAGGAACAACTTGTGTTTGAGAGCCCATATCCAGATGTTTTGGGACAGCTTGGATAGTGTTCAGGTAATACATTGCTGTTGTGCTGTCGGTTAGGACCAGCACCATCTTCCCTTGCAGTTGCTCCTGAAAGGCTTCCAATGCTTTTCACACTGCTAGCACCTCCAGTAGGTTTATATGGTTGGACGCTACCTGAGGGGACCATGCTCTGTGCGCTGTCTGTTGAAGCAGGAGGGAGGGGGAGGAGGAGAGGGGGGGGGGGGGGGGGGGGGGGGGATGCGTCTGTCGTGAGAGTGGCTTCCGCTGTAGGGGTGGTGAACGTTTTCCCCTTCAAGAGGTTCTCCCTGGACCACCACTGTAGAGAGAATGAGGGCTGGCGAGACAACTAACAGATCTTCCCATTGTCCGACACCACTGGCTGTTGAGCCACTCTTGCATGGGACGCATGCACAGCCACGCGTGGGGGGACCAAGTATATGCATGACACCATCACCCCTAGCAAACGCAGCTTTGCGTACCGTCACCTCTCGACTGGCTACATACTGAGGAACCTGAGAGAGCATGTTCTGAACCCTCTTGCTGGAAGGGAAGACTAGACCATCTTCCGTGCGAATAAGCGCCCCCAGGAACTGTTTTACTTTCCTGGGGACGAAGCTGGATTTCTTTTCGTTGATAGAAAATCCCAGGCTGAACAGTAGGTCTACTGTCTTTTGGGTGTTCGAAAAACAAACGTCGAACGAGTCCCCTGTGATGAGCCAATCGTCGAGGTAAGGGTAAACTGGAACTGAAAGTCTGCGCAGGTGTGCTGCTGCCACTGCTAGGACCTTGGTAAACACCCGTGGCGCCGAGGCTATGCCGAAGGGGAGTACCTTGAACTGGTAGTGTTTGTCCTGAATCACGAACCTTAGGAATTTTCTGTGCGCTGGCAGCATTGAAATATGAAAGTATGCATCTTTCATATCCAATGTTGTCATGAAGTCCCCCCGTTTTAGCAATGGGATCACCTCTTGCAGTGTTACCATGCAAAACTTCTGGGGCTTTATGAACTTGTTCACTGGGTGCAGGTCTAGAACAGGACGCATGGTGAGATCCTTTTTGGGTACAAGGAAGTACACTGAATAGATACCCTCGTTACCTGAAGAATCGGGACGGCTTCTATGGCGTCCTTTCCCAGCAGCGCTTCCACCTCTTGGATCAGGATCTGCAGATGTTCCGGTGAAAGGCGTTGATGTTTAGGCGGTCTGAACTGTGGAGGTCGGGCGAATTCCACGCAGTAACCGGGGGCAACCGTCTTTAAGACCCACTGGTCTGAAGCTATCCCCCTCCCATGCCTTGAGGAAAGATGTCGCCCCCCGACCGGGGAGACATGGGAGGGGACCTGGACTTGGTGGTCATTTCTGAAACGAAGTAGACGCTCCTCTGGAACTGGAGCCTCTGCCTCTAGTCTTTCCGCGTTTGACCCCTCTGGGGGTAGTAAGTGGGGCTTGCAGCAGGTTGACTTGAGTTGAAGTTGCCTGTGCCGAAATTATTTTGAGCAGCGCAGGCTTGTCCTCGAAAGGACCACCGGGAATTACTGCCCCTCTTTGGAGAGGGTTTCTGGGAAATCTGGTACAGCGACTGAGTAGTCTCGTGCTCCTTCTTGGCTGTCTCCAACGCGTCGTCCATCGCCTTCCCGAAGAGGTTGGCCTCTTCGATGGGTTTGTTGATAATGGATGCTTGGGTCTCAGGCCTGAACCCGACGTGCGCAGCCACGCGTGCCCCTTTATGAGAGTACCCTGTGCGAGAGACCTGCCTGCTGTCTGGTGTACAGGGTTTCTTTACCACATTCCGATTGGCAAGTTTGCCCTCCGAGACAATGGCGAGAAGCTTGGCTCTGGTTGGTTCCAGAACCTCTTGAAGGCCTTCCTGGAGTAGGTTCCATTGGGCGTCGACGTAGCTTGCCAGTAACGTGTTATTGGCAATCCGGACGATATAGGCCGCCGCCGACGTAACCCGTTTGCCTAAGGCATACAACCTTTTGGACTCCTTGTCCAGGGGTGACTCTCCCGTGGCAAGGGGAACCCCTGCTCTCTTGCGAGTGTTGGTCACCACCAGCGAGTCTGGGCTTGCGTGTCCTTTGATATAAAGCGGGTCGGTGGGGGAGGGTCGGAAAAGTTTTCACCCTTGGGTTCACAGCCCTAGTCTGAGCGGGTGCGAGTAAGGAAGGGGCCAGCCGTCTCTTTACAGAGCTCAAGAGAGGGATAGACTGGCTTGCCGGAGCCTTTTCATTAATAATGTCCTCCACAAAATCTTGTTCGGGCAAGGCTTCAAGCGTGGCAAGATTAAAGAATTCCGCTGCTTTTCTCAACATGTTGAAAGCCAATTGATCATCCACCGGGGAAGCTTGTCGAATCGGGGTAGATGGAGGAGAGTCGAGGCAGACGATATCCGTATTGTGATCGTCCTGCTGGGTGTCCTCCCAGTTGTCCGTTGCTCCTCGATCTTCCCCATAGTTGTCCAGAAAAGAAGACTCCTTCTTCTGTATAGATGTCTCTATACGGGTCCATCTGGACATCTTCTTGATAGTCAACTTGGTGTTGGACATCTAGGTGTTGGACATCTTGTGTTTGAGGGTTAGGGTCTACCAGAGCTTTTTCGCTGGAGGTTGATCAGAAACCCTGAAAAACTGCTCCAGCCGATCCATACACCCCTCAAATTGCTCCGTGGTCCACTTGGATGACCCAAATGGACCTAGCTGAGTAGGAACCATGTTCTCCGCCCTAGGGCGTTGAGAGGATCTCCTCAGGGTGCTTGAGAGGGGTACCTGGCTTTCTTCATAAGAGTCTTCGGAATCGTCTTCCAAATCCGTGGAAAACTTTTCGGCGGATAGGCCCATAACTGTGGGCGGAACCGGTACTAGGCCCACCGCCGTAGCAATCCTATTGATGCTCTTACGGATGGTCACCGAATCTTCGGGAGACAACGCCTCCGATGATGTGTCGGCAGGGGAAATGGCTTCTGCGGCTCCAGAAGGGCCAGCAGATGGCTTCTCGGGTAGAGGCCTACTCGTAGTTTACGGGCCTCTACGGGCCTTGGAAACCGTCGAAGTTTCTTGTTCTGAAACTTCGGCACGTGTAGTTTGGGGAGTAGCGCCCTTGTTATGTTGGTTATGCCCAGTCGTCATGCGCTGCTGCGGATGCGGTGTAGGGTTCGGATCAGACCGATCCGTGGGCGCCGCCAAAGTTTCAGGCGGACCCGTTGGCGATTTCGCCTTCTTCGACGAAGTCGTCAAGGAGGGCGCTTAGGTTGCGTGCTTTGTGCGGTGCGATTGTACGCCCTGTCACCGGGTGTGGTCCCTGTAGCAAGACCAGAGTCGAGCCTGGAAGGGTCGGGGACGGGCGTGGCGGCCCTAGAATAGTCCGCCTCAAGGTCTATAACGACCGCGGTGGACGGTTGGTCATCCGATGTACCCCCGTCACTTTCGGCTGGTGTCACAGCAGGGGAGGGAGGCTCCACGCGTGACATTCCATACGCGGCCCACCGATTCAACCTGCGCTTCTTAAGGGTTTTAGGTCTAAGGAGTTTACACGCCGAACACTGCTTCTCGTCGTGCTCTAGGGGGAAGACAAGCGTTACGACGTGTGCTCGTCTTTCCACGGATATCTGACCCTACACACAGGGCAGAATCTAAATGGAGTCCTTTCCATAGCAGAAGGGAAGGGTGACCAGACCAAAAAGGAAAGCAGTGGAAAAGAAGAAAGACATAATTTTTAACAGTATGGCAAACCCCGAGCCCACTCTCCCTACTGTGTAGGCCGGCCAGAAGGCCCGACCACATGGAAGTCTGAACGCCGGATCTTAGGTGCCGGAACCCACAGCCGTAGACGATTTCCCCCCGTAGTCTTCGTCAAAGATGTTCTTGATGGGCGAAGTGACTTAATGGGGATTAAACCGACAATTTGGTAAGATAAACAATGTCTCATGAAGAGCTCTGCTACAGTGCGACTAGTTATCTTGTCGGAAAAAGACTATCTGAGGGACCTCGGCGCGTGAGGGATTTTGGGTACTACACAAGTCACTAGAGGGATAGGGTTTCAGACACGCCTATGCCGACGTCCCCTTTCGGTTCCCGAAAGACAAGATGCAATACTACAAACAGTAGTCTAAAAAAAATGTGAGATATCTATGTCCACTCCGCGGACAAGATAACGATTGGCTAATCGGGTGCGTCATGTCCGCGTACATGTGACGCATTCGCTCATTGGATGGTGAAGAGCATCAGATTGTTCCGATGCGTCCGCCATCTTTGATCAGTGTTTTGATATCCGGGGACATCGCCACAAAACAAAAAAAAACAGAACATTGCACTTTTTAAACTTATCAAATACTGTCTCAGAAGGTGAGGGTTGATGAGGCTGGGATGGGATGTGGCAGCAAGAAGTAAAAAAGTGGTGCTTTGTCGTCATGAAAGTTATACCATACATTTGAAGGTGTTCCGCAATATAATGTGCGTAAAGTACAGGCTATTCGTTTAATATTGCGTCACGGCACGTAGGTGATTATGGGTGCATTTGGCTACGCTGAAGAGGAACATCAGCGAGAAAGGTGTTGAATATCACTAGGGTTGGTTATGTGAGGGTCAGGGGCGGAGCATATGATTTAGTGACGTCATGGTAGTTTACCTTAGGCAGATGCAGCAATGGATATGAATAGCACAAGATGGATGCGCCCTGCTGTCACATTTCGTAGGTTTCTAAAAGAGGAAAAATGAGGTAAGGTGCATTGGAAATGTTTGCCATAGAACGTAGGTACAAAAATACATGGTCGAACCCTCGGGACAATAATATTTTCTGAGCGTTGCACTTGCGAAACTGAAATAATGTTTGGGGAGCTGAGGGGTAATGCTGATCAGTGGAATATTTCTGACGTGAATTCGAATGAGTTTACAAAGTTTGTTGCGATTTTGTGCACGCCTTATATGACGAATCATGTATATTCTTTTAACAGTTTTGAAGAAAAAAAAAAAGTGGGTGAATTTCCAGCTAATTTGCACAAGGCTCATTGGCAACGATCGAAAAGCATGGTTTTGCAAATGCGGCAGTGTTTTCTTATTTGGCAAATGACAATGTAGAGGTATAGCTTTAGTGACTGAGGGGGTACGCTGTAGCCATGGGCAGTGGCCAGAAGGTGAGGGTCATGGTATAAGGTCATGATCCTGACAATGTGGCTACTGGCCAGGACCAGAAGGAACAAAAGATAGGATTAAAGTGGCCATGTCCACCTGGGACTAGCTAAATTATTTGAAATTAGGATACATTTGAAAGGGAAGAAAATTGTGCTTGTGGTAATATGGGCACAGGGTTTTGTTTCTGCCTTTTGCAGGCTGCCATGTAAAGCGAAGAGGGACCCTGTATGGAACCCCTGCCTTCCCTTTCCACGGTGGCCATATTGGAAAAGGATATTTTTCCTAAACCGGGACGCCTTCTTTGGCGTCGCGGTATAGGATGAAAAATCCTCTTAGTAGCACGGGTTACCGCTTTGGAAACCTAGCCTGCTAATGGCATTCAACCCACATTTTAGGGGCTGGAATGGGGGGGGGGGATAATGGTTCAGAGACCTCGTTATCCAATCTCGTTTCGATTGGGCTGATAACTTGGCCTGCTGGCCTTTTATCCACCGTTCCAGTCCCTGGGTCAGAGGATGAACGCCACAATATTCTCATTAGCATAACACAAAATGCAAATGGAAATGTTGGAAAATCTTATTGCGTGTATGTACTTTACTGAGAAGTAGGGGTGTCACGATATTAGTTTTATGACGGTACAATAGCCTTCTTGCCAAATGACGGTATATCATGGTTATCGCGGTATAGCAGGTGGAGTTTATTTTCTAAAAGGTCATAAATTGTCAGATTTATCATCACAAACAAAACCAGGCACCCAGGGCCAGAATCGGGCTTTTCAATATACTTTCCACTGAAATGCCACCCCTTGCTTCCACCAAATACAAACACACGTGTGGAGAGGAGAGGCGGAGGGGTGCCCTGCTGCGACTGGCAAAGCAAACTGAATGGCTTTTCTTAAGTGGTCATTTAGGCTTTTAGCCCCCCCCACTGGCTACTGGTGAAGATGAACATGTTGCCATCTTGATAACCTGCATGCCACAGATCAATGGAGTCTGATGGTAGTATACGCTTGTGCGCATACACACGAACACGCACTCTCTCTTTACGTTACAGCCTTTAGTTTACTTGCGGGCCAATTGGTGTTCAGTAATCACGGACATGTTACACCTTGGTATGGCAGCAGGGAATACCCACAGAGATGAGTACATTTCGCAGTGTGACTTATTATATGTAAATTCAATGATGGAACCAGGGAAATCCCCCATTGTCATATGTTTAGAAAACTTTATCCATTATAAATATATAAACCTCAAAGCCGCCAACCCAAAATAAACCCTTTTCCTTCTTGGCACTGTATTTATTCTTCCTATTGCTAACCTATTGATTTTGTGTCAGGCACGTGTGGTTTATGGAATGGCATTTAAAAATTGCTCCAACTGAAACTACTTGGCAGACGGCACATCCAACACTGCAAGACCAAAAGACCAAGACTGCACAGCACTTGCTTACTGCAGCCTTTCCAAATCAGATTGAAAAGCACACTTAACGGTATACCGGTATAAACAATGTGACGGTTATTATTGTTCAATTAAGTGGTTCACGGTATCTTTAACGGTATACCGTAATACTGTTACATCCCTACTGAGAAGTATAGAGTAGATGGAGTCTATGCAGATTTTTTTACTTCTATTTTTTAACTGTGAAAGGTGGTTCCTAAAGGAACATTCATTTTGTTTTTGAATGGCTTTTTTTTGGCAGGAGAGGTAAGCACGAAAGTTGGGGAGGTAACGGAGGGAAGAGGCACCAAACACTAATATGGAGGGCTAGGTGGACGGGGGAAAATGTTGCGCGTGTGTTATTTCTAAGGGAGGGCGCAGCGTTTCTCATGCTCCTTGATTACAGCAGTGGTGGTGTCTCTTGGGGAGAAGGGATGGCCTGAGCTGATGTCATTTTTAGATAAATAGCAGTTTTGCTAAAAGTATGTACTGTGTACTGGATTGTTAATGGCCGAGTACGAATAGGTGTTGGAGCTGTGCAAGGGAAATGTTGAAGTTGCAAGTTCCTACATGAGTAGAAAATGTACTTCCAGACGGTCCACGAAGAAAAGATCTCATTGTGAAGAGAGTACGGATTCTTGGACACATCATGCTGTGCGCCACCATATGGTCTTGTAGCATTCTCCGGAAGGTGTGCAATGAAGTCAGATGTTTGTAGAGATTATGGTTACGTTGCACTACTAGAAACCTAGGAAATTCAGTAAAGATACTTTGTTAAACGGACGTTATGGTCAAGTTCTGCTACTAAAAATGTATGAAATTCAGTAAAGAAATTTGCCAGTTATGGTAAGCTAAGCAACCATAACTCACGCCACCACCGTGCACTGCTAAGACTAACACACAGGATATCAAAGATGACATCACAAATGTCATTGATGACATCACTGATATCACATGTCTGACTCGCTGTTTTTTCCTTTAGCGATATATCTAATGCAGTAATAGCTAGGAACAAAAAAAAAAACACTATTTGTAGACTTATACTTTAAATATGTACTTACAATGATTCTCTTAGGGTCCACTCACAGCATATAAAACATATACATAGGAAAAATACACAATCAGTAAGGTTATCAACACTTTATGGTTTTGCTATTTATTACTGTACTTTCTCTGGATGTGCTCATATTTGTATTTGCATTAGTTTCTTTATGGTGCAGTCGCATGTGATATTTGTACGTAGGGAAGTAGGTTTGAAGCAGAGCAACCCTTTCTGTGCATAAAGATAAGTTAAGTTGTGAACACTTTGCTTCTACTGCTGCTTTTTTGCATACTTCACTTTCTCTATATATACTCATTTGTATGTGGTGTAGCGTCTGTGTTTTGTATGTAATGAAATTATGTAGTAAGTGGTTTTATTAGCTACTTACATGTTGCACAGTACAGAAAACGAATAAAAAAAATTCTCATTTCACTATTCAACATGGTATAATGAATATTGCACCTCCATCATGTATGCTGCACACAGTGCTTATATTTACACTTGGGTAGCTTAGTATAGTGTAAATAACTTCATAACAATGCCATTTATATCAATGCATTGCCTAATGTACTACATAGCTCAAGATATCTATTCCAATTATCCTTGACACCTTGTCAACATTATAATAAGAATCCCTTGTAGAGTTTTCATAAAAGTAAATGCACATGTGATGTTATCAGTGATGTCATCAATGACATTTGTGATGTCATCTTTGATATCCTGGGTGTTAGTCTTAACAGTGCACGGTGGTGGCGCGAGTTATGGTTGCTTAGCTTAGCATAATTGGTGAATTTCAGGGGTTTTTCGGTTTTACTTGGAACCATACGTCCCTTTAACAAAGTTTTTTTACTGAAAATACAAACACACACACATCCAAGGTTTTTCATTCAGTATACTGGGGAGAAAAACAAATATATCTGTGCACTCTGAGAAAAGCAGAACAAGAGGACAGCTTTCTGACAGGGGAGTAAAATCCTCATTTAGAGTTCCTCTAAGAAATATTTAAGGAAGTGCCTTTTTCGACATCTTTAGCCCTTGCCACCCCACTCAAAGGTTGACCATCTAAAAGGCTCAGAACTACTTCACTCCGGATCGCGTCAGATCATGTGCCGACTAGACATTCACTCATCTTTTCACTTTCCTCCTCTAGGTCTTCATGCCTTTTCCTATCCCATCAAGGATAACCTATCGTACCTCTCCCTTGCTATCCTCTGCTCGCTTATGCAACGATTCACATTTTTCCTGTCCTTCCATTTCTTCTAATGCTCTCCCCCAATTCCACTTTGGGCTCTTAAACGTTTGCTCTGTCTGCAATAAATCACTATTTCTGATTTATTTATTCACTCCAAGTTTCACTTTGTCTAACTGAAACTTGGATCACCCCCCCGACAACTCCTTTACCCCAGCCTCCCTTTATACTGCCCCCACTTTGATCTCTCATAGCCCCCACCTATATAGGTGCAGGCATACAAGGGGGCATAGGAATCCACGATAATCCCTCCTGTACTCTTGATCTCCCTGTCCTAATCTCTCAAGCTTCCCTTCCTTTGAATATCACTTTGTCCTTCTCTAATCCTTTCCCTGTCGTAATCTTTCTTTTCTCTGCTTGCTGCACTCTTCCCTTCCATCAATCTCACTTTCCTCCCGATTCAGCTGCTTGCACTTTACGTTCTTTAGTGCTATCCATCCTTGACTAAACTTTTCCTTTACACCAGTTCTCCGATTCCTAAAACCTCAAAGCCCTGGCTCTCTCCAGGTCTAATCTCCCTTCGCCGTAGTCTGTGTAAAGCCGAGCGGCTATGGAAAAATTCTCGTTCCTCTTTTCATCTCACTAGGCTCTCTACGTGCACTCTTGATTCTGCTTTACTTGCTGATAAGAAATCCCATTTCTTAGAACTCACTTTCTTTATCCCACCACCCTTGTTGCCTCCATCAAACTTCTTCCCAGTATTCTTTAACCTAAGCGCCTGATCCATCTGCCTTCTGGCCTCTTGCAAACAATTTTACATCTAAAGTAGGAAATCTCTGCTTAGTGTTTACACCTTGTGCTACTTCTTCCCCTCCTCCCTCTTCGGTTCCATTCTTTTGCATCATGCCCTCCCCTTGCCGATTCTGACACATCTACCTTCGTGACGCATGCACACCCTTCTGCCTCTCCTGATCCTCTCACCTTTTATTATCCCTCAAGTAGATCCTTATCTTCTTCCTTACCTTCTCTCTTATTAACTCCTCCTTTGTACATTCTTACTTTCCTGCTGACTTTAAACATGTGTTTATCCTTCCCATCTCTTGACTCATCTATTCCTGCCCTATTTCTCGTCTCCCTTTCCTTTCTAAAATTCTAGAATGGGTTGCATATACCCAGGTAATTTGTAATCAACCTTGACTCTCCTCCCTTCTCTGCAGTCTGGTTTTTGTCCTTCTCACTCTAAAGAGACTGCTCTTCTACACTCCAAACTTTCCGCAGATCCTTATCCTTATTCTTCTTGACCCGTCTGCAGCGTTTGACACTGTGGATCACTCATTTCCTCTTTCCAACTTGGGTATCTCTGGGTCTGCTCTCAATTAGTTACGTTCATACCTTTCGCTACAGACCTATTCCGTAACCTGCGCTGGTCATTCTTCTTCCTCTTCTTTATGGTGTCCCTCAAGGCTCGGTACTCCAGCCTCTTTTCTCCCTTTAAACTGCTCCCCCGTTTGCTACTCTCTTCCTTTAATCTCTCTTTATTTGTACACTGAGACACCCAGATCTTTTCCTCCTTTGATTCTGCTCTTCACTGTACCATTTGAAACTGTCTTTCTACTGTTCAGAACCAATGCCCTCTCATTTTCTCCATTTCAATCCCTCAAAAACAGAGGTCCTGTTCTTTCCTGTCTGTACTATTTCTCACAACCCATCTCCCCCCTCCATCTCCTCTTCCCTATCCTTTCTCCCCTTTTCACCATCTGTGTGCAACAGGGGTGTTATTTTGACCCTTCTCTCTCCTTTTCTCTGCATATTCCTTCCAATGCCCACTCTTCTTGCTATGCTCAACATTTGTGCTCGCCCCCATCTTTCTTTTCATGCTACGAAACATCTCTCGTCTTTTCCCACATTGACCACTGTTAATCTTTTTTATTGCTTGGTCTTCCTGCTTACCACCTTCATCCTCTTCTTTCGTTCAGTTTTTAATTCCTCTATTCATCTCCTTTCCTCTTTACTCCCCTCAGTCTTCTATTACACCCTTCCTACTCTCAATTTCATGTCTTCAATCGTTTTCAAATGCACTCATGGTCTGCCACCCGCTCTATCTTTCCGCTCTACTCGCATTCTGTCCCCTCTCACCTCTTGCGATCACAGAATGCATTTCTTCTAACTGTTCCTAGGCCTCGTTTTCGTTCTTTTACTCTTCTGGCTCCCAAGCACTGGAACGCTCTTCCACTTCACTTGGTTCCGCCTCATCTCTTTATATCTTTCAAACAAACCTCAAAACCTACCTTTTATCTTCTCTTGTCTCAAGATTCTCTGGCTTTCCGCCCTTCTGATGTAACTTGTACATATGCTCATTTTTTTTAATCATGATGAACTGTACTGTTTTTTGAAATGCAATAAAATGAAATCTTTCATGACAGGAATCTGAGGGCGATTTATTTCTGTTGGCAACTTTGATCTATGAAATGTGTAGGCATGATTTTGCCTAATGGATAAGGTAAGGTAGTACTGTATGTTCGATAGGTTATCAGGTTCTTGCCCCTGTGGCACCCCAGGAGAAACATTGTCCTTGGAAGGCATAGGGTGACCTCATGGGTTATCCACATTTAGTCCACTGGCAAGTCCAGGTGGACATAGATTTCAGGAGCCACGCTGCCAAGCATAAAGAAAACCTATGTGGATGTATACACTGGAGATTCATCTTGACAGCAGGGGGGAATACATACATGTTGCTAGCTACTAGCCAGCCATAAAAAGGTCACTTGCCACCTCCATTCTCTACATACAAAGTGCATACTATTTCTTACTCGCCAAGAGTCAAATATCACTAGCCATAGGCTAGCGCATATTTTGCACCCTGCTGGACAGGACATCACATCTCCAAGGTCAAGCCCAATGTGAAGCTATAAATAGGTGGATGAGGTTGGAGTACCACCATTAACATGGCAAAGCCCAAGCTTTCAGGATGATCTTCATCCTGTCTGGTTGCAGCTTGATGGCAATAGTGTGATAAGACGAAACACCTAAAGAAAACCTGTTCATCAAAAGGTCATTCCCCCTCCTTGAGGTGAAGAATGGGGATTTTGTGTTTTCTACTGTTGTAAACAACTGTATCTGCAGGAAACTCCAGCTTTCAAAGACAGGCTGTACAACTGAGTTTTTAGCACCCATGTGCGTTCTTGGAAGGATCTCCTTGAACTTTCTGAACTCTAGATGTGAACGGCTGCATGTGTGGAATTCTTTGACAGATTTTGTGCTTCCCTAGAGAGGACTCTGAACCCAAAGGCCCATCTCCTTGAAGAGGTAATACTTGTGGTATTGGCTGTTTTAGATCAGGATCGAAGGAGGAAAGTAATGCATTGAGTGCAAGATGTGTGGATGGCTCTCAGTTCCTGCAGCTTTTTCCTTTTTGGACCATGTCCCTTGAGTAGTAAAGTGGTGTGTGTCATAGGGATCCTTCCCCAGGTTGTTGTGCATGTTGTGGGGGGGGGCTCTTGCTATGCCAGTACACCCTCCCAAAAGTCTCCTTCATGGTCCTAGTTTGTCTGGGCTTTCCATTTGATATCGCCTTGTCAACCGAGGTGGTTCCCATTATCTTTCTGCTACCCCCCTACCGTTTCCAGTCAATAAGAGTAGAGTCCTAGTTATCATTTTGGAGTCTAGTAAAGTCCCCACCACAAACTCAAGGTCGCCGTCCACTTGGATGAGGGGTGGCTTGTGGCGTGTGTTGGGATGAGTGGGCTTGAGAAAGGACGTGTGGCAGACTGGATGGTTCCGAAAGTGTGCTGTTAGTTTAAAGGCACCCTGCTGCTGTGCCTATGAGGGAAAGCAGAAGATGGGGCTAAATATATCTCGGTAGGAATTTCTTTGGGCCTTTGAGGCGAACGCTTTGTGGCCAACCATAACAGGTGCCCCAATTGGTATACAGGAGGTTCCCTACGGGAGCGATTGGCAACATTTTTTTGTAGGTGCCTTCAGTGTACTGCAAATTAGTTTTTGCTTGTGCCAGGGTGCATCGGATATTCTCAAGGTCTTTACTGCTGACATTTCTGAAGGTTCCCATGGTTCGTAAACAGATTTGTGGGAGCCACCCATGCAGGAGGTACTATGCTGTGTATTTGGTTGATGTGGGGGGGGGGGGGGGGGTTTGTAATTCTATGAATTTTTGGCTATCCAAAGGAGATCAACCCATTCAGTCTCGATTTGTGTTAGCATACAACATATGTATTGTTCCAGACACTGGTTCACCCTTTCCATTTGCCCATTGGTTTGCGGATAACTGGTTGACAGAGACCATAAGAGGGAGAGGAACTGGCTTTCCCTGTCCGAGTTGATAAACGGGAAACTGTGGAGGCGTACAATTTGTTGTAGACGGTCTGGGCCAAGGTAGTATCGTTGGGTACTCCTTTCAGCGGGAGGAAGGGGCCCATTTTGGATATTTCGTCTACCACTACAAGGATAGTGTTAAACCCACAACAGGAGGCAAGTCTGTAAAAAAAAGTTCAAGGACAGCAAGCGCCACAGCAAAGGGGCAATTGGTAGTGGTTGTAGGAGTCCAAAACCTCGGTTGCCATTGGCACAGACTGAGCAGGTGGAAATATGTTGCATAACGTCTCCGGTTAACAGTTTTATTGGACTTTGGCATGTGTCTTCTTTAGCAGGTCACGACAGCAGGTGATTACCCGATTCTGAAGATCCAGGTTGGGGGAGGTACAAACGGTCTGTGTAATGAGGTAACCCGTCCCTGGAACTGTGCTGGGTTGTTCATTCACCCATGTCTTTAGGTCATGTTTCAAAGAGATGAAGAACGTCCTCCTGCAGTGCAGCCAGGTCGGAGACCTTTTTTGCCCCCTATAATCTTTTCAATGGGTATGACGGGGGTAGCTCTGAGACCACATTCACCCGCTCAGTTTCTTCTCAACTCAGACCCTGTGTGTTGAGAGCGGCTGCCTTCCCATTGTACATGCCTGGGTGGTATGTGATAGTGAAGTCAAATTCAGAGAAAAACAGCATCCAACAGAGTTGGTGCACCGATACGGTTTGTGCAGACTTTAGAAACTGCAAATGCTGATGTCAGTGAAAACTGCAACACAGTGCTTGGCTCAGAGCAGGTGGCAGCTCCATTGCTTGAAGGCTGCCTTACTGGCGAGAAGCTGCTCGTCTGTTATGGAGTAGTTTAGCTCCAGCTGAGTTAATTTGTTTGATCAGAAAGCCACTGGATGAAGGACCCCTGCCTTGGGACTTGTTGCGACAACACAGCACCCAGGGCCACATATGATGAATCAGTCTCCACTACGAATGGATGTTCCGGTTGAGATGTAATAATGCAGCAGTGGCAGCAAAACAGATCTTTAAGTTGTTGGAAACTTGTTCAGCCTCTGGATTCCACTTGAAGTTCTGGGTTTTTTCCACAGTAACAACGTGATGGAGTGAACCACCTCAAAAAAAAAAAATCCAGGGATAAAAATGCCTATAATAATCTGCAACACGCAAGCAGCTCTGGATGGTCTTAACTTAGGTTGGCGAGGGTCACTGGAGCATAGTCTATAGCTTTGTGTGTTCCATGACAATACCTTGAGGCATTAAGAATCCGGTGTTGATTTATCCGATCCAGCACAGAGCGCCACGTCTTCAGTGTGTTCTCCACACAAGCATCCAGCAATTCCTGGCACACCATTCATAAAGCAATGGAATGCTGCCAGCACGTTGCATAGCTCGATGGGCATAACTTTATACTTACAGAAAGCATACTTGGTGTGGAATGCGGTTTTCCACTCATCGCTCTCCTTGACTCGCACCAGACCATATGCACCATGCAGGTCAAGTTTCATATAAACCACAGCATCTTTCAAGATTACTCTGATGAGTGGGATGGGGTACCGGTTTGTCACACTGACCTGGTTTAGAGTCCGTAGATACACTCCCCCCACTCCCCACTTCGTTGGAACCAAGAACAGTGGTGATATCACCAGCGACTTAGATGGTCTAATGAATCAGTTTGCAAGGTACTGGTCCAAGTACTTCCTGAGATGCTCATTCTCCAGGGTAGTGAGGGTACAGACATGGCTACATGGAATCTGGGTTTCTGATATCAGGTCAATTTGGCAGTCATAAGGACGATGCAGAGGAAACGTGCTGGCTTTTTTTTTTTTAAAACATATCCTTGTACTCTTCATATTCAGATGGCAGTTTGCCCATCATACCTAGGACATGAAGGTACAAGAGAGGCGTGACAGAGGTGAGTTTCTTTGTCTTGGACGCAAGGGTTATTGGGAAGCCGCAGGAAAGGTCAATGTCCTTCCTTTCCAGTCGAGCTTGGGATTGTGCGTTTCTTACAAAAGAATACTCAAGATAACCTGGAACTGTGGTGCACTAATCTCGAAGGTGATGGATTCCCAACAACACTTGTGACAGAGCAGGGTCAATTCTTGTGTGCTGGACGTCACTGCCCCGGACATTAAATATGTCCCATCCACTGCAATGCCATTATCCAGAGCGTGCTTCTGGTGTACCAGTACATGCAACTGGTTTGCCAGATATATGTCCATGTAGTTTCATACCGCCCCACAATCGATGAAAGCTTCAAAACCGTGCATCTTCTGGTTTTGATTCTGGAGAACTATGGAGCTTGAAATAAGTGAGAGGCCGGTATGCACTTCTGACTCAACAAACCGACAGACCTACATGTTAATCAGTGATGCTCTTTCTGGTCCTCCGGTAAGCACTCACATGGCCTTTCAAGGGGGTTTAGCTGAGCAATCTTGTAGGAAATGGCCTGTCTTGCCACAATACCAGCAGGACAATAGCTGCCGACTGCGCTCTTGTTCCTCCTCCACGAGAGGACACTGAACACCCCTTATTAGCTGCATGGGTTCCGATGGGGGTTCACCACAGGGCATGTTGGGTTCCTTCTGATGGACATAACACAGGACGGGATTCACCGTGTGTGTTCAGATTTACTTTCCAAAACGCTAGTGGTCCACCTGACCTACTAGGTCTATGAACCTCAGGTGGAGTCACGACTTGGGCCAGTATGTCCTTTAACTGCCCCCTCATGCCTCTGTGAAATAAGGTGGTCCTTTTCTCTTCTAGACAATTGGTCCCAGTTACCAGGCCAATACATCCTGTGATGCCTGCGACACAGCAGCTCATTTTTCAGTGTGAGCGCTTGCATTTTTGCGGGTGAATAGCTTTTCCTGTTCCCGTTGAAACCCCCTAAAATCATAGACGATTATCCACCAGGGGTACTGACCAGTTGGCTGCATGTCCACCCATGTACAAAAAGGACAAAGGTGAGTCATTTGGAAATGCCTCAGGTCTACAGAGGAAGTGTAGCTTGCATTGGTTCATGACTATTGCATATTTGTGCAGGTTTCCTAAAAAAACGTTCTGGTGTTGCCAAGGGATACTGGAATCGGAGTGGGCACGTGGATCGAGGGCCATGGTGTGGTTCCACGTTGGCCCAGAGGTATCCCCTGAAGGGGCAGGGACGCTTCAGAGTAAAGGGCCTCATTAAACTGTGCAGTTAAGTCTTCCTGCCTTTCCCGGTTCATCAGCAACTCCGGCTCCAAGGAGTTTTTCTCGGACCAAGCAGCATGCACATCAGCCCTCAAGTCCCCAAATAACCTAATCAACGTGTCCTCAGAGGACTCCATGGCGCCCGGGCCAAATGATTGTGGGCTTTGCTTTCTGTAATGCTCACCTGTTCTTCGGCTCTTGCAGGGGTGGAAGTCCCAACCACTCCCACAGATTCCAAAAAGGGAAGAGCACAAAAAGGGACCTCACAGGAGGTGTAGGGCTGAGCCGCTGCAAGGAACCCCCTATGGTCTGGTGAGTCAGCTCCCTGAGGGTATGGATAGTGAGAACATTCACGCAAGGCAAACATATGTGACCTGTCTATCGCTCATCTCCCCCTCCTTACTCCCTAGCCCCTGCCATTCATATGAGATGAACAGATGAGTGGACAGAGTGAATAGAACAAATGGAACAGTTGGACTGGGCAAAACGGATGGAACCGAAAGACGCCCTACTGATAACCAAACGGATGCAACAGACGAAATGGATGATCCGACAAAGTGGAATGAACTGAACTGACATGGTAAACAAAACAGATAGGATAGCACAGATGGAGTGCCCGACCTCAAGCGCATAACTGATAACCGCCATATTACACCACCACGCTTACTTTCTCCTATACACCAACACTCAACTAGAACACAGCGATACTATGACACATTGGGTATAGCTGTTCTCATACTAACACCCGCCACATACTCCACATCATCCTGACTAAACATCAGCTGAGTACACCGCTAGTTTAAGCGTCTCCTTAGGCCTAACAGCCACATATCAGTCTGGGCGTCACCCCCCCCCCCAGGATGCCAGAATGAACACGTAAGCCTAACCGCCCAACCACTACACCTACCGCTAAGAAGCAGCACACGCAACTGCCACATCAGCTGCACACACGCACCTTATGACCCTTTCTACTGCTTTCCGAGGGCGGTCAACCTACCAGCACTTTGAGATCATACCAATGAGACATAAGGCGCTATATAAATGCCAAGTAACATAACGTAAGTGTACCTGATATGGGGGTGGAGGAGTCATGGAAGCTGGTTTGGATCAGTTACCTCACTGGGTCCAACAGTGCTGCTGGCATTGGCCCCTGCGGGCCAGAATAGCTTGTGGTGCATTTTGAAGGTCTCTTTTCCTGGACTGGCCTATATATCGTTTTCATGATGTCTGTGTGTATCCGATGTCCACCATGTGCCTCTGGTTCTCTGCAGGCCTGAGGAGCACGGTAAGCGAGGGGACTCAGCAGGGGTGGCGAGACGACCCAGAGTAGCGGAGATGCCGTGGAGCGAAAACAGGCATCCAGTGAGGGACGCAAGTTTCCGTTACCTTCCACTCTACTCCAACTCTTTCCCAGTTTTTCTTGCATGTTTTCGGTAGAGTCCAGGAGAGACGAAGTCAGAATGCGAGCGGTTGTGCTTCGGAGCAGGGGTAGGTAAGTGATGGCAAGATCTGAGAAGGTAGGCTGGAATTGGTGGATTGGTGCAGTGCAGAGTTGCTAGTCCTAACATGATGCAAGGGTGTTCCCGGCGGGTGAGGGGGGGGGGGGGGGAAGTGAGGGGGGACGGAGGGGGGGGGGGGGTGGGGCCTGTGCCCATCTCTGGGTGCTGCTGAGGGGCATGGCAGGGCCCACCCCTACATTCAGCAGCCCAGCTCCCGACTCTCACACATACATCACTTTCACACGTGCATTCACAAATCAAACCAGTCCTTGCACGAAAGCATACACAAAATAAAGAAGCACTTACCGGTTAGCACTATCACCATGCCACCACGGAGGACCAAATGGCTCTCCCCATCTCTCTACCAAACGCGAAAACGCTGACTGACAGCTGTCAGTCAACACGTCCACAGTGGGTAGAGAGGAGTCATTCAGTCCTCAGATGGCCCTTCCTGCCTCAACGTGGACATGGTGACAACAGTCAGTGTGTCAAAGATAGGTATAGGAAGGGAGAACCATTCCATCCTTCACGGTGACGCTGCACGTACTGTGGGTGTGAGCAGGTAAGAGGTTATTTTATTTTTATGGAATGTGTATGTATGACAATGCACCGCCAGAATGGTCCTTCCCATCCACAACATGAAGCTGACCCGAGAGCACTCCTCTCCCGAGAGAGAGAGAGAGAGAGAGAGAGAGAGAGAGAGAGAGAGAGAGAGAGAGAGAGAGAGAGAGAGAGAGAGAGAGAGAGAGAGAGAGAGAGAGAGAGAGAGAGAGAGAGAGAGAGAGAGAGAGAGAGAGAGAGAGAGAGAGAGAGAGAGAGAGAGAGAGAGAGAGAGAGAGAGAGAGAGAGAGAGAGAGAGAGAGAGAGAGAGAGAGAGAGAGAGAGAGAGAGAGAGAGAGAGAGAGAGAGAGAGAGAGAGAGAGAGAGAGAGAGAGAGAGAGAGAGAGAGAGAGAGAGAGAGAGAGAGAGAGACAGATGGCCCGCTTGCCACAACGTGGACACACTGACAGGACAGAGCTGTCAGTCAGCTAGTGTATGCCATTAGATCACAGATCAGTAGGCACGGCTGAAGAAGCATACACAGGATTTGAAATAGTATTCCCCATTGGCAAGATGCATTAAACAATCATAGTTATAAGTTAAAATGGGGGAAGGCCATTTGAAATTAACAAACTGCATTGGTCACTGCATTCAAGCAATGTCAATAGCCAGGACAAACTGTAAACAAAACAAAAAATTAAAAAAATAAAAATTAAAAACAAATTCGCACGACCAAAACGTGCCAAAACCAAAAAGCAGATGCCGGGACAATCATAAAACGCTCAAAGAATAGGTAGCATAGATCAACACAACCCTCTTGTGGCCAGTAAGGAAAGTTCATAAAAGTTGTCATTCACCCATATGAATGCATTTAGAGAACTGCAGTATGTTCTTTCCATATTCCTTGGCATGAGTTTTTTTTTTAAATCAATTTTTTTGCATTTTTCCACAAACATGGTTGGAAACGGCTGAACGTTACACAATGCGGATTCCCTGTGTCCCCCCCACCTGCTCCAGGGCCACCCCCCAGTCCTCGTTTTGTCCCCATTGGTTCATAAAGTCCCCATGATGACACCCCCGCCCCTTCACTCTGCGTGGTCCTTCCACTTCCCCCATATTTTTGTGTATTTGCTCTGCATTCCCCTAATCCGGTAGGTTATCTTTTCCATGCTGCAGCCGTTCTCCATTCCCACTTCCCAAATCGCCACTGTTGGCATGTCTCTGGAACCCCATCTGACCGGCAAATCCTGTGTGACCACCATTGCAGCAATGGTCATCAGCTTGCTTTCCCACCTACTCCCTTCATACTCCCCGTTGGTGTGTAGAAGCAGTATTTTGGGATCCTTGTGAATCGTTCTGCCTAGGACTGCAAATTTATAAAAGGACCGTCTCCCACAGGGCCGAGACCAGCCTACAATTCCATAGCATATGATCGAACAGTCCTTCTGAAACTTCACACTTGAGACATAGGCGTCTGAACTCTGGCCATCTTGTGTAGCCAATCTCTGAAGTAGTACACCCTATGCAAGATGACTTTCCCTAGCCGCCACCAAGGCCTCCACCCATTCGGCACTCTCAACGGTGCCTAGGTTGCTTCCCATTTTTCTTTCAACTGTGTTAACAGGGGTGCTGAAAAGGTGTTGATGGCCCGATACAATACCAATAGCCCCTTTTTTGTATCGGCTACGTAAGCAGGTTCACCGTCCAGGAAGTCAAGATTCCTCCGGAACCGGGGCCAAACTGCATGCATTAGGCGTGCGTGTATGTATGTCTCCCTCCGACTCAGGCCATATTCCTCAGGCTCTGGAAGGGGATCATTGCGTTTTGGTCACTCAAGTCCCCTACTCTTACTATTAACTTTTATATACTGGTTACAATCTGTGGATGCTTTCACTGTACTCCACTTTGTGTTAATGACCGTAGCTGAAGTTGAATGGTACTTTTGTTGTCGGCAGCTGCTGCCAAATCATAGTCCTACTTCAATGTTGGTGGCCTGTGCTGGTTGCTTCTGAAAATATGGAGAGGTTAAATCTACATGGAATCTGGACAGTCCCTCTAGGGGAGAAAATGTTGCTTAAGCCATCTTTCTTCAGTATTGTATGTTGACCGAGAGGTCAGACTCACCAAATAAGATCTGGATGCCCAAGCTCTGGTCAGGATTCACATTGGCAGTATGGCCAATAGGGTGGTTCTGGAAGTAAAAAAACAAATAAAAAAAACAAAAAGGGCTCAAAAGAAAAGAACGTGGCCATAGGACGGACTTTATTACTTAATATCCATTGCTTCTTGTTCAGGGAGCAAGTGAAATACACAGACCCCTCCCTCCCCAACCCCCCCCCTCCCCTCCCCCTCCCCGGGGTAAAAAACTGCACCATGACAGCCAAAATAAAATGTAGACAAATGCTACCAACCACCTGGCACATTTACAGGCCTTGCCCATGGACATAATAGGGTACAGTACAGTATCCCTGCCTTGAGACCCATATGAGCTACTTACGACAGAACATGGACATTGGAAAAGATGCCTGTCAGCAACAGGTCTGAGGGGACTAACAAGGTTTGTAAGAAGGATTTCTGACCCAACGTGGAAATTGGAGAACAGGCAAATAGTGATCTGTGCACGATCAACCAAACTCGGTCAAGTAGGCAAAGTCAGCCAAGTGTCCTTCACCACATGTCCTTTTCTTCTCAGGGTACATTTTTTGCTTTAATGGAGGCACTCCATACTAGTGTTCAGTGCAATTCTAAACAGGTCCACATTTGCAGCGCAAGGTAACTGAAGAAGCAAAAGGTAGTGGGAAGATTCAAAGACACCTTATGAAGAGACATCAAATGAGTCTGGACCACAAGAACAGATCAATACATGCTTTAATAGTTATTGGAAACCAGGGATGTAACGTGATGCTTACCCGGGTGTGAAGGAAAAGACTGAACCCCACCTCTGTGGATAAAAAGATGACAGTTGAAAGACTTATCTGGGGAGAAATCTTTATTTGAAGTTCCCACCTCATTGACTCGGCACCGGACAGAGAAGAAGGGAGAGTAGTCAAACAACTGATGCTGTTGAAATTGAGCTCTGGTGAAAACTTGGTAACGTGTAACAAAGGACCCTTTTTTGAGTGGCCAGACGAGCAGCCACTGCCTCAAAAGCCTTCTTATTGAAGTGTTAATGCTAGGCTGTGACTCCTCTAATGAAGTCAACATGAAAACAAAATGTGCACAATTGTTTCGTGAATGTCAGGCCAAAAAGAAAACCATTTGCTTTAGACTAGATTCTGAAGGCAAACGGTTTTAGAGAAAAAGAAAAAAAAAAAAAAAAAAAAAAAAGAAGAAATCGGTGTACAGAGACAGGGGTTCTAATAATGACCACTTTTGGACCATTGAGCCATTTGATACAGAAAACCGTGAAGACAAATTGGCACTTCGTCAAACAACCAGGTACTTTGAGTAAAACACCATGTTTCGCCTTTAAGAAAAACAAAAACCTGAGGGATTCCCTAGTCCATACATTCATTGGCACACCGGAAAGAAGCGAAAACACTCTCTGGGATCTACCACCCACCAAGGGACATTTCAAATGTGGGAACTGTGTAGCATGCCCGCTCACCCTGCAGAAGAAATCGTTTGAACATAAGACAATCAAATGGACAATGAAAGAACACACAAACTGTAACACCAAAGGTGTGGTATACATCATACAGTGCCCCTGTGGATTACGACCATTCGCCCAATAAAGATGCGCATCTCTGAGCACCGATCTTGCATAAGGAACATGATAACAGACAAACCCCTGGTGGAACACTTCAAGAAAGCGAAGCAAAGATACAGACCTTAGATGGTTTATACTTGTTACCATGACAACCGTTAACGTACACCTTTGGTCACTCCATAATCCCGTATAAGTACCTTACATTCACCCGTTTCATTGCCCACACGGTATGGACCCTCTTTTCCACACCTTTTTAGATGATTGGGTTACCCCCAGGTTAAACGTGGTATCCCGGGCGCCATTAAACCATTAAAACATGGCCGCCGGTATATAATGATCGGCTGCTTAGCGACGGCGTCCATTACGCCGCGTCTTTCGCTTTCCTTCTGTCTTGGAGTGACTCAGCAGTCCTTGCAGATCCCTGCAGAACACAGCCTGCACGGAGCATCGCTCGCGCTTTGCCGCTAGGTACTCTTACGGGGCCGTGATTTTGTCCTCCTAGATAATGGTTCTTGTATTTACAACATGGCACTGATTGAGTGACCTCTTGCAGGACTGTGCATCACATGAAATCCACGCGGATCCCAGTCCTACACGTGAGGTAAGATTTTATTTCACTAATGCAACATGCTGCACAACCACTAAGTGCTGCACGTGTTGACTTTTCACGCATGATCATGTCTGAGGAGACTAATACCTCCGTTTTCTTGCTCTAGGAGCCCCGACTTGACTTTTTCCAGCGACAGCCCCACACACGAATATCGGGTGGAATTTCTTCCACTCAGGTAAACTGTCTTCCCTCCATGATATTATATACATGGTAGAGCCAACCATTAAGTTGACTTTGAAATCTTTTCACTTGAACTCTCTCCTAAACAATATTCCCTTTCCCTGTCTACAGCACCCCCACAAAGACCACGTCCTGATGAATGCCGTGGTAGACACGAGGCCCATCTAGCCCCCTGAGACGGCAGAAACACCTTGGTGTAGACTCACCTTTTACCTACAGTGTAACATCACTGTTTGTATCAAGAACACTATGTTGTGACGATTACTGAATTGTCCTCTGTTCTGTTACACAAGCATTCACCGGCATCACTGGTGTCTGCTTCCATGGTCTATATGTGTGTTATAAAAAGCAATGTTTGGTGAAAAGAAATGTTGACGCATCAATCAATTCCATTCACGATGTGCGATATAATACAGTCCAAACAATCTTTTGAGTAAGATACCATTACTTGAGTGTCTGTGTTTATTTATTTTAGACCGCAGAGTACACAGGAGAGTGTGAAGGTGTTCCTTCTTTTTACCTGTTCAATTGTATCTGTGTTTAGAAGTAGCCTCCCTGGGCAGAATAGGTCCCCCTACAGGAGCCCGAATTTAGAAATCTCATCAGAAGATCAGTAAATTAGAACTAGGCAAAGCATCAGTTAATGCTCAGGGCAACAGAAACGTATGGACATAGGCTAACTTAAAAAGGGCTAATGAATACATCGCACGCATAGCTACATGTCCCGGAGGACGAGCCAAGTATTGCAAAGGAGATTTGGCTGAATTCCTTTTTAGTAATAAAGCCCGTGCTTCATATGGCAGGCACATGGACAATACAAGGAAAGGAGAAACCCATCTTTTTTTTATGACAAAATCCACATAGAAAAGGCACCGATTTACAGGAAAGTGAGGGCTATTAAGACTAATGTTTTTGGCCTTTCGGGAAAATAAAATGTAGATTGGTAATGTGTGTACCAAACTTAGAATTGGCTACGTAGCCATAAAGCCAACCTTGGTTCAGCCAACTGGAAAACATACGGATAGAATGTATATGTAAAGGGTCTATACTGTGAGAAAAGTAACGGGAAACATAACCACATACACGAGTGGACCAGCCCCGATTATTGAACTTGGGGACATATTGGCAGGGATAAAACCATCCAGGGTCCCCGGGCCCAATGGTTTGACCAACGTTGCATTGAAGACCGACCCCCCCAGTTCTGGCATCAAATATTGCACGACATGTACACCAAAATATGCACCTTTAGCATTCTTCCCCTCAGCCGTTATAGCTCAATACGGGTACCAATCAACAAATGTGAGTCCCGTACAGAGCCCAATAAATATGTTACTAGCTATGCCACACCGAAGTAATAAAATCTTTGTAACAATACTATTAAAATTGCTGAATAAGTGGTCTATTGGCAATCAGCTGCTTACACCCCCACCAGCTAGGATTTGGGAAGGGTTATTCCACAATACATGCTTTGTGGACAATACGCCTGCTATTAGCTGATGTGTTAAATGGGTCGGATGCAAACCTTTACTTCTGTTTTGTCGACTATATGACAGCATTCGACTGTTAATCAGAAAATTCTGTGGTCCAAACTGGAAAAATGGGGCACTGACAAATTTCTATTATATTTCATACAGTTCGACTTTTGCAAGAGGGGCATTACCTCCCCCATGAGCACAAATATGTGTTTGAAGCATGGGTGCATTCTGGCACCCTGCTAGTCAACCTCGATTTGGCTGCCATGGAGATTACTTGCAAAACACGACACAAACCTTCCCGCCTCGGATTGGCGGGGTCGAGATGCCGTGGATCATATATGCCGAGGACACGGTTTTACTTGACCGCACATCCTTAGGCTTGCAAGAGCCATTGACAGGTTGGCCCAATTTGCGTAAGATAATCAACTATACTAAGACCAAGGTCATGCATATACAGGGAAAAGGTTATTCTTCTACTAGTTTTAATTGGCATATTATTGGTACTAGACTAGAGCTGGTCAAAACCTGTTTATTTTGTCTTACCTTTCTTTAGTGCCCCCACATCCACAAATAGTATGCATATATCAAAGATAAAGCACTGCGTCGATGGCTGGTATTAAGGGGTTTCATAAAAAGTGGCCGGAAACTCAATAGGAGGGACTTATCGAAGTATACAACAAAGCAATAGTTCCCTGTATTCTATATAGTATGGAAACAATTCCAGAAAAGCATGTGGGCTGGCTTGATCGATTGGAAAGGGAAAAAAACTTGTCACTTTTGGGGCTCCCGTCATCAGTTCCAGTGGCTGTGAGAATGGAACTTACATCTTAATGTACTAAGAGAAAATTGACCTGCAATAAATGATTCCTAAAAATGAAGAGCCAGCAATACTAAGGTCATATTAGACACATACTCTATGTGTAAAGCACACGGCCAATACCAGAGGGATAATACAGCGGTGTCAGTACAAGAATATCGGATTACCCGATATAAAACAAGCGATAGTCATAAGCATCGTGATATTTGAGAAAATGCGACGCAACGATTAGATTGTAAAGCAAAGTATTCCCTACCTAAAGCCTTGCAGTTACCCGATTAAGGCCGTACTGGTGCTTTACGAGTTTGTGCCTAGATATCTTGCCCGTTATGGAGTATATTGATGCTTGGCAGAACATCCCATGTGAAAAAAAAAGTCTATAGAATCTAGACGACCTACATTGACTGCATGTGAGAAGTTTTCCGAGGGATACACGCGTTTTTGCACACAGGCAGGCAGTATAGTTTTGGTCCACGATTGTAGCTGCTCACTCTCTTGTGATTACTGCGGCAGCAATGCATATTTGGGAGACCATTCAATGCACTTTATAAACTAAGAGGAACTGAACCTTACATTCAGCTGAAACGTACCATGCGTTTTAATGAGCAGGAGAGATACACAAGAGCATAACTGTCAAATACGGATATAGTGACGGGAGCTTGCATGGACATTATTTTAAATGTATTTAAATGATCTAAGTGAATAGGCATTTTAAGAAAATGTCGACTATTAAATGGCAGCAAATGTATTGATTGTGAGGATTCTTAGATGTTAGCGTTTCCTTTTTTTAGAATTGTATATAGTGTCCGATGAATTTTCTTTTCTTCCATGATGATTTTAAATGTAGCAAACATTCTGTTTTTTTAGAAGCACATGTAATCTTGTATTTTATGCAAAACGCTAACATTAGCCAAAAACATTAAATAAAAGCTTTTTTTTTAAGCTTCCTTTTAGTAAATGCTCCCTGCTCCTACATACACCCTCTAAATTCGGATCCCTCCAGAGCCGCAATCCATGTTGCCTTGATCAACATGCGCCCAAACAGCACCCCTCTCCCTTTAACCTGCCTTTGCTCAAATTCATGCTCGTTTCATCCTTCCTCTTCTTTTCCTGCCCACAAAGCCCCATCACTTCTCCAGACAGTAGGTTTTACCACCCCCCCCGCCCCTGTGGGGGCCCAATATGCCATTTGCAAGCAAGTAGCCACTCTGGTGCCGATGTGGAGCAGTACAAAAGCTTTATAACATACTGTGCCAAGACACAGCCCACAGAGAAGGATCCTTTACAATGAATGAGAAGCTCAATGCACACTGGAACAAACCATTAGATACCCAGTGGATGTGCCACCTAGATACCAGTAGCTTTTGAGAGCACTATAAGTATGTCATACATTTGGACGCCACCAGAAGACGTGTCCCTTCCCCTACAGGAATCCACCAGGAAGGCTTTGCATTGTGTGGGTCAGGGAAATGCTTTTTGGGAATATGGCAGATGCCGCATGTAGCTTGCTTGCCTTCTTGATGCCATTTCAAAGTGGGCATTTGCAGCATGAAACATTGCAAATGTTTACACTGTTACCTCAGCACTGTGCACCTCCACCCCTCCAAGTGAATGAGTTTACCTTTCGTGAGACCCTCCTCTTCCCAGACAGACGAGCAGATGCCGGAACGCACGTCCATGGATTCTGGTGTGAGGTCTGCCACAGCAAAGAAGCTCTCAATCAGCTGCACTGCTCTGTCAAGGGACTTTACTTGGTGGTGCCTTAACGATTCCCTGGCCTCAGTGGGTAGGATCTGAATGAACTGTTCCACCACGATAAGTTCCACAATCTCCTCGGGAGAGCGGACCTCTGGTTTCAGCCATCTCCTGGCCCAGTCTTGCAGATGGTTGGCTACTGCATGCAGTCTTTTCGCTGACTTTAAAGTGATATGGCGGAACTTCTTCCGATAGCTTTCCTCACTCACTCCCAGATGTTCGAGGATGGCGTCTTTCAGTCGATCGTAATCCTCAGCAATATTGCGCGGCAAAGCTTGATAAATAGCCTGGGCCTCCCTGGAAAGAAAGGGCGCCAAACACATGGGCCACAGTTCCTTAGGCCACAAAGCACCTTCTGCGGCACATTCAAATTCCATCAAGAACGCTTCCGGGTCATCCCCAGATTCCATCTTGACCAGATTGATCCCTTGCGCAGGAGCATGGGATCGCTCCAAAAGTTTCTTGGACTCTTGCTGGCGGTTCTGCATCTGAACGTGCCCCAATGTCTTCTCCATGGTGCTTTGTAAGATTTGTTCCTACCTAGCCTAGGGGATGATCCCTTACCAGCAACTTAAAAGTAGGAGATTGAAAACGTTTCTCTAATCCAGTGTAATATGTATGCACAATCACACGATCGGCATATTCTCCACCTGCATCCACAGACCGAGTTACTGGATGGTCTACAGGGGCCAAGGTCCGGCTCCACGGAGCACCTAAAACAAAATAGAAAAAAGGAAAATTTTACATAGCGCAGTAATAAAGTGGGACATGTTACACAAAGCAATAATAAAGAGCAAAATCATCTCAGGAGATCTTTCTTCGGGCCTTCTCAGAAAAAGGTGGCGGCCTCGTTAGCGGGAATTACTGTATAAAGTGTGCGTCAAAGGTGGAGAACTTCAGTATGGCTGCTACGAGATCCAGACCACTTTCCAACCACCCCCAGAGAGAGGAATATACTGGTTTGTAGCTGTCAATTATGGGTGTTGCTGGTAACTACCATCCAGGCTGCAAATCACCCCCGTTCTGCAAACCACCAGTAGTCCACCTTTCACTGGCCCAGCTTTTCTGTTACAGAACCTCATTTACAGATGCATCCATGGAGTGAATGAAATGCTAGTGGCCGAGCATCTTGATTTGGTCCCAAGGTCTTCTCCATGGTGCTTTCTAGGATTTGCCCCTTAGTCACACTCGTTTTTACCTCAGCTGCCTAGCGATCTTTGCGTTAAGAACATGCTGTAGTTGGGTTTTGCATACACCCTTCCAGTTATCACTTGTTATGCCACCAACATCCAACAACTGGGTGTTGAAAGGGGTAAAGCCACAGAGGTTATGATGTAGTGCTGCTCGGTGGGTGTATGGTAGCTTATTTTCCAACGTATGGGCACCAACTTTATAAAGAAATGTAGATGTGAAAGCTCCTATTCAGAATTCATGGCAACTAGGACTTTGAACTTTCATTTTCAATGTGTTTTACTTGTGTTCTTTGGATATGGTGTTTTAAAACTCCATAGGCATCTTTTTCTGTGTGCAACACAGCACCCCCCGTGCAGTGGCACAGGGGTGTCTTTCAGACAAGGTTTAAATCCCTTCTCTGGGACAGACAACTGTCTCCCAGAGCATAATCTTCTCTTGAAAATGCACTATGGTTGGTTGTGCTTCTGGTAAAAACGTTAGAAACCAATTATTCTTTTTGAAAAAAAAGAGTGTATCTTTGCTCATGTTTTCATAACAAAATTAGCTTTCTGATTACACTGATACTCACATTTGTATCTTCCTCAGGGGCATTAACTTTCATGCAATTCTTAGTTTCAGATTTGCTTTTTCCATTCCTTATTTTCCAATGTTTTTCTTTTTTGCAAAGTTATCAATTTATTCCATAATTGTATTGACTTTCATACAACTCAAAGTTTTAAATTTTCAACTTTCATTCCTTATGTTTAGATATATTTCTCTCAACACGTGTTTCCCCACGGTAAATAACCGTGGTTCTTCAGGAGAGATACTGGAGTAACTTTTCTTCTTTATTATAAATCTAAATAGAAATCTCTATAATTTCTCATTGTTTTCCTCTCTTTTCTTGCCAATGTTCAATATAATTGTGTCTTTCAATTTCAGGTACCTGGGTACTATTGCCTCTCGAGTGTGCCTGTCTCCCAGAGTATGTAAAGTTAAATTGGCTTTACTAGTCTTTTTAAATTTACAGACCCAGCACACACTATCTTCCTATAGAGTGCTGGAGGGGTTGCCTAACTTACCCTGAGTCAAAACACTCATGTAACAGTCAAATGTTACCCTTTCCCCACTTGAAATGGCTGGTGGCAGTGGGTTTAAACAAACTACCATGATTTTTCCCCAACCGCCAACACCGGTAGCTAAAGAAATAAACAAAAAAAATAAAATAAAAATCAAATAAAATAGAATTTAAAAAAAAAAAAAATCTCGGAGATCAGAGGGTGGCCAGGTAACCAGCGCAGGTTCAACGGTGGGAAGAGGAGAAAAAAATCACAAGCAAAGAAAGGTTTTGAGGTGCTTCCGGAACTGGAGATGGTTCGCCTCAAGTTTCAGTGAGGCTGATCCAGAGGGTGGCGCCAGCCGAGGAGAGAGCTCTACCACCAACTCATTGCTCAGAGAAGCGACTGACCCAGAGTGAGTTCGTTTGTTTGTTTATTTATTTATAATGCGCTCCAGACCCATGGGTTACCGGGCGCAGCAGCAAGTATATGCGAGGCTTACAATGTTACAAATCTACATGAATAAGATTACAATATTACAAGAATGTACAGTTACCGGTTGCAGTATAGTTGGAGGCGGATGAGCGACGAGCTCGAGAAGGAAGATATTTAGTAAGAGAGTTGAAGGTATGGAGGCCCCGGAAGGCCTTGTGGACAATGCAGAGGCTTTTGAATTGAATCCTTGCAACCACGGGGAGCCAGGGCAGGGATTTCAGTCCCGAGAGATAGGATCCCTGGGCTTGAGGCCAAGGACAAGTCTCGCAGTTCTGTTCTAAATAAGTTGCAGAGGGCGGAGAGTAGAGGCAGGCAGATTTAGAAAGGAGCTTTTGCAGTAGTCCAGCCTAGGCAGAACCAGAGCTCTGGAGACAATGAGCTTCTTGGGGAAGGAGAGGAAAGGAAAAATACCTCCGAGGAGGTGCAGCTGGTAGTGTGACTTGAGACGTCAGATGTGAGGAGAGGAGAGTGTGGAGTCGAAGATGACTGAGGTTTTTAGCCTCACAGGTGTGCGCAGGAAGAGGGTCAAGAGAGGCCGACCAGAGGGACAGGAAATAAGGGAGCGGGTGTGCCGATGAGGAGAATCTCAGTCTTAGTGGCATTAAGGCAGAGATCATTGGCAGCACACCACTCCTGAACGGCGGACAGGCAGTCAGAGATGAGCGAGGGAGAAGAGGTTGCTGAGAGTAGACTGAAAATGAGCTGAGTGTCATCCGCATAGCACTGGAAGTTAAGTCAGAGCGTGGCAATGCGTTGGGCAAGAAGTGCCAGGTATTGGTTAAGCAGACAGGGAGAGAGGTTAGACAACACCGCAGGTAGAGATAGAGGAGAGGAAGGACCCAAGTTGAACCTGGGAGGGTCGGTCAGAGAGGAAAGAAGTCAGCCACGCCTGACCAGTGATGCCCAGGTTATCACAGAGACGATTGAGCAGGATAGCGTGATTGACCGTATCAAAGGCAGAAGAGAGATCAAGTAAGATGAGAGAGCAGTTTCCGTGCTTCTGGCTGCTCTGAAGCCAGACGGATGGTCATGGAGACAACCAATAGATTCAGTGTGAATATTAAGCTGGGAGATGGCCAGCTTTTCCAGGCGTTTGCCCAGGAAAGGAGTGCTGGAGATGGGCAGTAATTAGACAGGCAAGATGGGTCAGCAGAGGGTTTCTTAAGAAGAGGGTACAGAAGGGAGTGCATCAGGGGAGAAGGGAAGCCTCCAGTGGCGAAGGAGTGGTTGCAGAAGTCGGCCAGGGCAGGAGCCAGGGGGTCAATGTGGTCCTTGATGGTTTTGGAGGAGCAGGGGTGAACCTGTTTTGACGAGACTTAGTGCAGACTTGTCTGGAAAACTCATCAGGAGAGAACAGGGGAAAGGCAGAGAAGGAGGGAGGAGAGGAGGATGAAGAAGGGCCAGAGGAAGATGCAGAAGTAGAGGGAGGAAGGGGACAGGATGTCTGAGTTTGAGAAGCCAGAGCTGTGCAGAGGGCCTGGAAAGGGACAGGGGAGGTAGAGACTGCGGCAGGATTGGCCAGTTCCTTGCAGATTTTAAAGAGTTCAGCCGAGTTGTTGGATGCTGCAGACGCGGGCTTGGATGTGGGCTCTCTTCTTGGTGAGGACAGAGCCGGTATTGCCTTTGGAGCAAGTGGCAGGCCAGTTTGTCAGAGTATGTACTAGAAGCATGCCATTTCCTCTCAGCCACCCTGCACTTGCGTTTAAGGGTGACGAGGTCTGAGTCGTACCGAGAGTTGCACTTGGCTTTGGGCTTCAGGCGGATCCTCATGACAGGGGCAAGAAAGCAAGAGTATCAGATATAGATAGAGGGTGAGATGGGAGGAAAAGAGAAGTGATCACTCCAGGAGAGGGGAGTGACAAGAGGGATAAAAAGGGGAATGTCTGAGGAGATCAGAACATCCAGCGCGTGCCCTGCAGAGCGAGTCGTGCCAGAGGGGAGAATTGGGAGTGAGAGCGCGCAAAGGTCGCGGAAGAGTCCAGAGGAAGGACAGGGAGCATCCAGGTGGATGTTGTGGTCTCCAAGAAGGAGTTGAGTGGTCAAGACCAGGAGTGAAGAGGAGAGGTCGGCCCACTCGGAGAGGAAGGAGGACATCTGACCAGGTGGCCGATAGAAAGCCACAGTAAGGGAATGGCCAGGAGAGAGAGAGCGCCTGCAGACAAGGCCTTCGAAAGAGGAGTAGGCATGCGTAGGAACGACAGAGGCAGGAATCCACTTGGGGAAGATCAGGGCTGCACCCCCTCCGGAACAGTTGGACCTGGGCACAGAAGATCTTGTACCCGTCAGGGAGGAGAGTGTCAAAGCCTGTGACAGAGGTGGCCATGAACCAGGTCTCAGTGAGACCAAGGACATAGAGGTCAGGTTCCCCCAGAAGGCGGCAAATGTCAGGGAAGTGTTTTGACAGCTGAGCAAGAGTTTATTTTAGAGTGGCAATATGGAGAAGGTTGCCGTCCTTGAAAGACTTCTGGAGAGGAGGTACAAATAAGAGGGAAACCCTGCGGAGGTGTAGAAGAAGCCCGAGTGGAGGTAGCCAAGGAGGAGGGAGCAGGTGAGGGAGCCGTGGAGTGGGGAGAGGGGACAGCAGGAGAAGAAAGGAAAGTGAAGAGACGAGGGAAGCGTCTAGCGAAGAGGAGAAGGTTGGCCTGAAGGCCATGGACCAAGATGGTGCCATTCACAAACAATGATGATCTTAGAGGAGTGGAAGGAGGGTAGGAGGGCCTCCCACCGGGTGCCACCATTAATGGGAGAGGAAGAGAAAGGAGAGAGCACAGAGACCATATGAAGAGTCCATAGGTCTGGTGAGGGAACAAAAAAAGAGGATGTCAGTGAAAGTTGGAGGCGGCACTGGTATAGGTGTCAACAATAGGGAGGCCTGGGTTGGAGACCAGGATGTCCTTTTTAAACTTCTTCCTACCAGATTTAGTGAGGAGAGCAGGATATAGAGAAGCCATTGGAAAAGATGGGAGAGACAGAGCACCATAGACTAGGTAGGAGGAGAGAGGAGGGAGTGAGAAGAGGTCAACACTAGGAAAGGACACGGGGCAAGCAAACGAGACAGCCAGAGCAGAAGAGAAAGTGGACAATGGGCAAGATAAGTGCCACTAAGATTTAAGTACTTACACAATGCAATTTTCAAACAGGAGAAGAAAAAAAAACCTAAGTTTGAGAGTTAACTATAAGGACAGGATTGCAGGGTGGAGGAGGGTCTCAGCCCAACATGGGGCCACTACTACCTTCCTACTAGCTGCGGCTGGCCGCTGGCTTCCCCTGCAGACACTCGCTGGAGCCGCCAAGTGGGAGCCTCCCTTAGCCGCAGGGGCTGCCCTGGGAAGGGCTGTTAAGACCAGTGGCCACACCAATCAGTGGGAGGAGGGAGGCAGAGGATGAGTGAAAACGAACGGGAAAAAACACGGGGCACCTGGCCCAACAGGCACACAAAGAATCCCTTTCCTTTTGAAAAATAGGTTGCCAATCATAATTGTACCGAATTGCAGATTGGTACCTTTACACAAGCGCATGAACGTGCTGAGCTCGAATGTTTTCCACTCAAATCCTGGGTGTCTTCTCGTGCTGTCTAACTGTGCCACCAATGTCGCTTTCTGACCCCATTTGCTTACAACTCATTTTTTAAAATGCTTTCCACTGTGCGCCCACATGATTGGGGGAGAAAGGGATGTTGCCTCCTGTACCCTCATCTGCCCACTTTCTCACGCCTTCCAACCAACACAACAGTTTCCCTCATGTCGCCTGGCCAGTGTTTCCCTCCCGGCTTACTTGAAAAATGCATGTGGTTGCCCAGGCGCCCACTTCCCCTCATATCCCCCAATCACTCAACCATCTACTCACTCAGTGAACACATTTAGGCACCAACCCTCCCTGCGAATCCACCGCGACCTGCATTAAAGCAACATGGACTAGACGGCTGCTGCAGCCTCTGGTCGAAGTCTTTATTGCGTGCCACGATTTTCTTTGCAAATGTGCTACCAGGCATGAGTTTGGAGGGGGTCGTGAAAATGCCCTACCACTCGTATCTTACTCAAAATGCATGCCCGCCAATTAAACCACACCATGAGAGTTCACAGGACATTGCACCGGTTAATAATACACATATCGTGCTTGTTTTAGGAACAATGAAAGCTCACCAATTCAGATAACTTCAGATCATCTGACTCCAACCCACCAGCTGTCCTTATCCTTCGATTTTTCCGCTGCCTTTGACACGGTCAACCATTCCTTACTCATACATAGGCTCCACAATACACTTTGTAACGGGTACTGGACTAGCCGACTTCCTTACTGACCACTCTTCCCCAAGTCATCCTGGGCACATTCTCCTCTACTACCCCCCCTCTCCACATGTGCTGTCGCCCAGGGTTCTATCCTCTCCCCCTGGCTTTTTAAACATCTACCTTGCACGTCTCATCTGGTACGCAGATGACACCGCTCTTTTTCAATCTCCCCTACATGCTCTAGGAGGTACAGATACAAGGGATACTAAGTAACCCTTTCCAGTACTCCATGGAAGTGTACTGGATCTGTGGTAATTTGACTAAGTAACGTTAATGGCAACTTTACCCTTTGCTGGAGGACTGTAGCCAGCCCCAGAAATGGAGTCTTGGGAAGTCTAAAAGACAACCCTGTGTCACTGCACTGAAGGTGCTGTGTAACACACAAAAGAAGGGGGCTATTGAAGTGGTGTACTCCAGAGCCCACAATCACAAAAACAGGTAAAAGACACATGGTTAAGAGTGGGGGGGGGGGGGAGCTAATCTCACATTCTTACCAAATGAAAGAAATAAACTCCAGAAGTCCAGCAAAGCTGCTGGGGGACACTAGGTGAGAGCAATTGGCCATAAATGAGAATTCTCCCCAACAGTGACTTAACCTTTTCTGAAACCTTCAGGGCAAAATATGCTTTCTGGTGAGAAAAAAAAAAAAGAAAAAAAAAATTTTTTTTTTAAAAACCCATCTTTGCACAGATCTTCGCCCCCCCCCCCCCCCCCGGACCAACTTCCAGCTCGGTGGCTGGGAAAGCACCTCTCTGGAATGTATTTTATCAGCACCAGGGTCAGCTTGTAAATTCAACTCAGAGTTTCCTGTGCAAATGCATGTCTGTTTACAATGAACGGGGGAGCCACTTTCGAAAGCAGAGTGTCTCAAAGAATGCTAAAGGCAAGCATTGCAATTGAAGAATATTGAGCAAGCTCTGCAGGCCCTGTATTCTGCTAGTTAGTGTCGTTATTGCAAGACTGGCCATCTAGGTGCTATAATGCCATTATACTGCAGGTTTGCAAGCACTAAAAATACATGCCTCTATTAGCAATTATCCCATCTGCCTTGGCAAGTTGTGCACTTATGCACAGTGTAGTTAGCTCAGCAGGTTATGCACCTGCGTACATCTTAATTATATAACAAACCCCCAAACTTTTTGCGTTTTAACCTGTCCGACTTTTGAGGGGAGGTAAAGCCTTCACCTTCACTCCCCTGAACTTTTGCTCATGGGGAAACAGATCAGTACTGGATTTCATTTTTAACCTTTTTGTTAACTTTTTAACAGTGCACACAGCATCTTACAATGCAGTGCAATGACGATACAAAAGTATCACCCTAAACTGTTACACTTGAAATGTGTTACTTTTATATGTGCCTAGAGACAAGCTGGTGGAAGCAATTATAATTTTAACTATGTGTGTTAACTCTAGTTAGCACATTTGCATTTACCACGTATGGCTACTAACCGCGGCTTAGTGCTCTAAAACGACCACAACAAAAGATTTGCTTGTTCTTTTGCATTTGTTTTGCACGGGAAAGCGTGTGTGTGTGCGCCTGTGTGTCCTTCCTCTCTCAGGAAGAGGCTGGTCCCACTTCACATCTGTGATGCCAGGAATTCTGGCATCAGTGAAACCAATAGTTGTCCCTGATAGGACCACTACTGACCGTTTGAATGGTGCAGATCCTTGCCACTGGTGGGCTTGGACCTGCTTCCAGGCTAGATTTTGGATAAGAAGAGGACTATTGCAGCCATTTCTTGAGTTCAGCGATGGAGCCAAGAATCCCTGTAGATAAACAGCCAACTGAAGATCTGACTCCCAAAGAGGGCCTGGTTTCCCTTCCTACATCTGGCCTGGTGAAGCCCATGTGTACTACTTGATCTGTGAAGGCCCTGTGCGGTGCTTCCACCCCAGAACTGGTTGCACCAACCAGCCGCAACATGTGCAAGCGTCCAGCTGTCCTGAGCCTTAAGTGTCCATAGACCACACAGTGGACAGGCCAGCTCTCCAGTGGGCTACCTCCCTAAAACAGTCAGCGTTGCGCGTTTGCACCTGGAACTTTGGTGGTTGCCAGCTTGTGGTACAAGTAACATTCCTGCTAAATTTCAGTGTCCTCAATGGATACTTTTCTGGAAAGACATACAACCACAACTGTAAGGACACGTACTGTGTGCGGTAGCCGTTTGTGAAACTTGCCTTCCCCTGTCCTGCAATGTGTCCTGAAGGGGACTGAATTAGTGAATCTTGCATTGCTCTATTGCCAAGGGTTGCACTCTGCTCCTGGACCCGACCGGAAGAATCCTGGCACCTGCAGCTTCTGGGCACCTCTCACTGGAACCAATGGCAGGAAATCCAACCTGCAGCAACCCCGACCCCCCAATTGCCCATCCAGTCATGTTGGAAAATCGTGGTCAAGGCAGTAATGCAAAGCAGTGTTGCCTCCACTCCAGGTGAGGCTAGGGTTGATTTACCTTGCCCGGACCGCCATACCCCATTTTTCACCTTTGGCGCCACGAGCAGATTCGAAATCTGCTTTACTGCTCATAAATTGAGGAAGGCTGCGCTGTAAGTGCTCCGTGCAGCACCGTGCACAGGTTGCTGGGATAAGCGTGAATTTTTGTATTGGCCGCCATTAGCCTCCTCGAGGCTAAAACCAACTCCGCCGGATCATACAGCCCATTACAGTAAGAGCCTGGCCTGATTGGCTTCCTGCCCGCTCTTCTGCCAATCCCGTCACCGGCAGCGAAAAGCCGGCCCACCCACTAAGGTATTCCTGTCTGGAGCAAGCCTGAGCCAGGAACGCTGCCCTAAATTATTCACTTCTCCACCGTGTCCCGACCACGTCGTCATCATCATCATACCTAGGTAAGAGCCTCTGTACCTACATCTCTAATGTAACGCACACTTCACCACTGATCGCCGTCGCAGCCCCGCTGTAGAGAGCTCTTCTGGGGATACACTCCCCTGCAGTCCATACTTGCCTACCCACACCTCTGCAGTGTAACCCGCTCATTAAAACTATCGGAGGACTACTGTGGTCTCATTGTGCTCCAACCAAATTAATACGTACTAACTGCTCCTGAACCAGCCCTGCAACGTATATTCTACATGGTTTATCCTGCTACTTGCCTACATCCTATGCCGTACGCTACACTATTTTGTACAATGCATTACTGCAACTATAGACCGTGATGCTATTTTGCTTGATTATCCACTGCCTATCTTTAAGATACGGTGCCTTAACACCTACATTCAGTGCAAAGATTTCATGTCAATACGTGTTGCCCAGTACGAACAAACTGTGCTGCTTGGCTTTCTAACTCAATACAGCTTCCACACTGAGCCTGTTTTGTTGCATTTAATTAGCATATTGCTGTGCCTGTCATCTCCCTCATTAATAAGTTCCTCGTGGCATCTAACCCTATGCATATTGTACCCGCCTTATGATTACGCCCCGACACCCTATTCCCACGTCAGCTCTCAGGTGTGTCTCATGTGTTCTCAGCATCCAACCCATACCTATGCCCGACGTCGTCCATTGCCCCTGGTTGCAGCATTAAGCACAGTGTTGCCTAACCATCGGCACTCAGATTTTACCTGCTTTACAAGCGCCCTGTAGTTACCCGTTCTGTTGAGCCATTATGTACCAAGCCTACTGCAGTGTCTGATATTTGAATTTAGTATTATGCCCATTGTCGCGCCTTGTCAAGCTATTTGACACACGGACTGCCTCCCATCCTATCCGTACTGCCCTGTACTAATTGTCATATATGCTTAGTTTGTTTGCTTAGATTCCTGAGAGACACATGGTGCTGCAGCACTGTTCGCCCAAAACACACCACACTCCCATCCTCCCATCCTCTTTTCTTCCTGCCTGCATTGTGCTGCCTACTCACACACAATTTCATGCTCATTAGCATTTCATACTCTTACTATGTACTGGTGCCTAGCCACCCTCCTTCACCTACACTAGGCGTTGGACACTCCAGTCCTATCCACGTACTGCCCATTATACGCCCACATCTACTCCCGGTGTAGCCTTCACCCACACCTTGTGGATTAACACCATGGTTTGTGATAACCTTTACTTGAACGACCCTGCACTCTGGATACGCAACTTTCCTACCAGACCAACACAGAATCAACCTTGCCCTATTACTAGTAGGAACCTTAGACTGAACTCTAGATCCTCCCCATTAAAACGGTGCGCACCCTCCAAGCGATATAATAGCTCATCGTCACCCCTCACTAATATCGCAAGTGACTATATGCTGACTATACCACGTACTTACCACCCGAGCATTACATCCAGAAACCTTAGACTAGGCAATCCATTGAGGACTAAAACCCTCCAGCCTCTCCACCACAAGAGAATTAAGTATGTGCATCAGCATAACAACCTAGCCAACCAGGCTAATGCATCAGAAACTACCTTGATCGCTAACACTCTGCCCGTCACTCCTTTACCAACACAGAAAACTCATGCAAAAAAAGACACCTTTATCAAAGCAGCCTTAGTGAATGCTAGGTCCCTCCCTGCCCACTCCTTGGACATTGCTGATTTTATAACTTCTGAAAAGCTTGCCCTCCTCGTCGTTACGGAAACTTGGCTAAATGCAGCATCTGGCCCCTCCTTGGCTCTCGCCATACCCAATGACTATGCTATTATAAGATGTGATAGAAACACTAAATAGGTGAAGGGAGGGGGGTCTCGCCTTCATCTTCAAAAACTCTATAGACAGAGTCATGCAGGATTTACAAATCCCCTCTGCTGAATCCCTGTCCATCAAACTACCATTATCGCCCAACCATACAGCAACAGTGCACCTTATCTACCGACCTCCAGGACCTATATCCACATTCACTGAGGACATTATGTCCCTTATATCCACCAATACCAAACTCAACTCACAAAGTATCTTACTTGGGGATTTCAACCTTGGATTTAATGACCCCTTAAATAGTAATGCCATTGACCTTGCCAACACCCAATCAGACCGTGGTCACGCCCACATCATTCACGAGACTACTCACAAAGGACGAACATTGGACTGGCTTACTAACCTTAATTGCACTATCAACCTCCTAGCTAACGAACCATGTATTTGGTCCGATCACCATCAAATAACTTTCTCCATCAAAACTACTACGCTATGTCCTGCACCAATCATTGTACCAGCCACTTACACCAGGAATAAGAAAGACATTACACCTAATAAACTTCTTCCCTTAATACACCCCTTCTTAATACCTCTACGTCTGACCCCACAGTCCTAGTGGACACTTACAATCAAGTAATACGTCAAGCACTGAATTCCATCGCCCCTCTAAAATTGCGGAAACCAAAACCCCAACGGCATCTTAAGTCATGGTTCATGCCGCATGTTAGGGAATTGCGCAAAACTAAAAACTGCAGAAGCACACTGGAAAAAGTGTCCTTCAGTAATTAATAAGAAGGAGCTGACCTTAGCATCCTCCAACTACAAAAAGGCTATTATACACGCTCAAAATTTTTTTTTTTTTAAACTACAACATAAGGATCATACAAGTGGAATCAAACACAAAACAACTCTTAAAGATACTAAAAGATCTAGAATCTCCTATCGCCCCTATTGACAAAATGCATCACGGATGCACTATGGTGCACGAACATCCAGAAGGCTCTCCTGGATAAAATTGCCTTGCTACAATCTAAAATTAACGTAAAAAATGCATGCTACTCTCTGAACCCAACTACAAGCAATTTCCCAGCAAGACCTCCACATGTGAGTCTACCTGCAAACCATTCAGCTTCTCACCTCTGTCAACTTGGGAAGTGGAAAATATAATTAGGAAACTCAAACCATCCAATTGCCAAGGTGATATCTGCCCCACTTCTACCATCAAAGCAGCTGCACATGACTGTGCGCCATTTATCACCAACGCCTCATTCAAAACGGGAATAGTGCCCGACAGACGCATGGGTCATTCCTTTAACCAAAAAGCAGACTCTTAGCCCTGCCAACCCATCTAATTACAGGCTTATAACAACGGTGCCTTTTTTTTTAACTAAAAATACTGGATAGAGCAGCATACCTGCAAATACAGATGTACTTAGAATCGAACAATCTATTGGAACTGAGGCAATCAGGTTTCCGACCTAGACCTGGTACAGAAACTGCCCCGATAGATCTCACCACACAAATTCAAGAACTAAAAGACAAAAAGGTAAACTAGCACTCCTCCTACTGCTTGATTTGTCAGCAGCTTTATTTGGCCAATCACCAAACGCTCTGCCACCATCTGAAATCTGCTGCTCATTTCTCCGACTCAGTCACATCGTGGATCAGCTCCTTCCTGGCCAACAGAACTACGAGGGTCTTCTCTTCTACTGACTCTGCTGAACCCTCCCCGGTACCCTGTGGGTTCCACAAGGCTCTTGTGTGTCTCCTATGTTATACAATGTCTTTACTAAGGCCCTATTTGACATACTTGACTGTGTGTTACGTATACCAACTATGCGGACGCCACCCAGATACTCATTCCCATCTCTGGAGACTATGCAACTGACAGCAAACCCCTCAACGAAATCTATTCAGTGATACAAGCTTGGATAGCGCAACATGGTCTTTGTCTAAATGACAAAAAAAACTGAGTTGCTAATCATTGGTACACATGCTAAACTCAAGAAACTAAACACTGCCTTCAAATCATGCAACTCCCATCACTGTCTCCAACAATACCAAAACACTAGGCATTTACCTTGAAGCCACCCTATTCTTCTCCAAACAAACCAACGCAGTTGCATCAGCATCCGCAAATACACGCAGACTCATCACTGCTTGCAGACCTTTCATTACCACACCCAATTGCATCACACTTGCTAGAACTCTAGTTCTGTCCAAAATTGATTTAATGCCCTCTACTTAGGTACGAGCAATAAAAACATGAACAAGTTACAAGTAATTCAGAACAACGCCATTAGGGCTGCCCTTAACACCCTGAAGAAAGCGCATATCTCCGAGACTAGACGCAACCTGCGCTGGCTCTCGGCTGAGCACAGAATATTGCTTAAAACTCTTGCTCTAACACAAAGCTAGGGCCATCCTCGCTCCAGCCTACCTTACGAACCAACTCACCTCACACACGTCCTCAAGACCACTTAGAGCGGCCCAAATGAATACAATGTCCATACCGAGATTCAAACTCCATAACTCAGGAGGTACTAGCTTCCCTGTACTGGCATCAAAGTTAGGGAACACACTCCCTGCCTCACTAAGATCTGAACCCTCTTGCCACTTATTCAAGCGGAACACTAAACGCTGGCTTCAGGACAAGGACACAATGACAGTCTAACTTCTTTAGAGTCCTGTTCTTTAGTCTTCATTACTGTACTTATTATTTATTTGCTTACCATTACTGACTTGTCTGCTAATCCTATAACAGTGTAAATGAGCCGAGCCTCCTGCCCGGTTCCAACCTATTTTCCTGATCTACTGTATGTAACTAACATTCTGTAACCTGTATGTAAGTTGATGCACCCGGTTGCCCATGGGCCTGGATGCGCTTTACAAATAAGTCTCCCCCTTCCCTCCATAGGATAACATCCTTCTATTCCACTGCCTTTTGGTCGTCAAACCTGGGCAGTAGCATCTGAAAGATAACACACTTACCTATTAACTTTGTCGCATCTTGATCACCAATACAAGTAACTTCACAAGGCTCCAAATTTCTTATGGATTGGACTGCTGAAGTAAGGAATATGGCATTCACCCCCTGCTGTGAAGGGCGGACATGGTCGGTAACAGTCCACCCGCCAGGTCGAGGTGGTTACCAACCATGCCCACCCTGGGATTTATCCAAGGTTTTTATTTAATTTTGTTCTGCCTGCAGCCAGAAAGGGACTAAGTCCCTTCCCATTTCTATGGTGGTGGCCGGTAGACAGGAGGTATGCCGGGACCAAAGCACAAACCTATGGTCCAGCAGGTAAGTGGGCAAGGAAGGTTGGGGTGGGAATTTCTCATCCTGGCCACGGGTGGAATGTGCCTCATCCCAGGCAGGGGTGGGGGGCATTCCAGCCACGCAGGAGGTGGGTTCTTCCAGACACACACACACACAGGGGAGTCGAGGAGGGGCATTCCAGGAACACGCACAAGGGGCGAGAATGTGGGCATTCCAGCCACGCGCTGCTTTTACTCACACAGCTCAAAGGATATGCTTGGACCAGGAGTGCACATAGTACAAGTATGGTACAGATTTTAATTCCGATATAGGGCAGGGGTGAAAACCACTGTGATCCGTTTAGCTCATGCTTGTAACCTAGAAGATCCCGGTGAGCTTTATACAGCTACCATAAGTTGCTTTCAACTCTCCAGGACAACACCCCCCCCCCCCCCGCTGCATTCCCTTAACCCATCCCCCATATATACTTTTAACCCAAAATTGTGTTTTTCGTTATTCAGAGTCTGTTATCAAAATAATTTTTTATTGTCAAATCGTTATCACTGCATACCCGCAGCTCTGGTTAAGTGCAATGAGGCAGGGGATGGAGGGTTACAGTTACAGCCACCAAATGCACAGTATGACCCGAAGGCAGTGCAGGGGTGACTGGTCATGGAGGTGCCTAGTACCCAGTAAGACCCTGAGGGTAGCTAGGCCACCAGTCAGTGCAGCAGACCGGTAAATCAGCAGGGAAAGGAAGCAGAGGAGAAAAAAAAAAAAGAAGGGTTGTTGAGCTGCTTCCAGAACTTCAGGTGGTCCAGTTCAGGTTTAAGAGGGCAGGGAGGCACCTGCAGAGATCTACCACCAGTCTGCCCGGAGAAGTGTCTGACCCTCAAGTGTTAGAGGTGGTTGAGCAAAGGGCTCGAGAAGGAAGTAGTGGGCCTTCTTAGCAAGGTCTGTGATGTGTGGAGAGAGTGTAGATAAAGAGGACACCAAGGTGTTCTGCCTCACGGGAAGGCGGATGTCCAAGGAGGGTGGCCAGAGAGAGGGAAAGCAGGATCAGCTGTCCCAACGAGAAGGATCAAGTCTTATTGGCATTAAGGCAGCGATCGTTGGAGGCGCACTAATCCTGTCACAGATAGTCAGGAATGAACGAGAGAGGAGCCTGAAAGAGAGCCAAGTGTTATTCACACAATACTAAAAGTTAAATAAGGTAGAGATCCTGTGGGCCAAGGGGGTTGAAGAGCCAGGGTGAGAGGTTATGATTTAATATAAGATCAGGATTCAATATGAATACTTTCATAACAAAAAGTAAGTTCCTGACATGGTGGTAGTTTAAAGAGAAAAAAAAAGAATAGTAAAGTATTAAAGCCAACGAGTAAGCAACCAGCAGTGCTTCAGATATTTTGGGCTTTGATTCCCAACGCCCTCCTCTATGGACTATGCTGAGCGAGGCTGAGACACAAAGGGTGGCAGATCCATGAACCGGAGCTTTAACATACATGTTGCATGAAAAAGGGCTGCAAAGCTGGGTGCCGTGCACGATGCCCCCCCCCTCCCAGGCATGTCGGGGTGCAGCGGCTGAGAGCCCGCCCCCCTCTGCTTCAGATCTTATGGTGTGTATGGTCGGGTGCACTGGCATTCTGGAGCAGGCCGGTCCTGCGCCGGATCTGGGAGCAGCTCTTCGGGATGGCCTGCAGGGAAAGCACCCCTCTGTAGCCACGACCTGTCAGAGGGGCCAGGGTCTGCTGGAGGGGGGCGAGGGGTCCGGCCATCCCTGGGGCAACACTGCCAGCCATACAGAAGGCTCGTGCCCTAGACGCCCCCAGGCTGGAGGGGGCAGAGGGTGCAAGCCGGGCGGGCACAGGTCCCCGGGGACCCTGCGCGCCCTCCGGCCAGGGGGGGGCAGGTACACCCCCCGCGCTGCGAGTCCGCCCCCGGACTCTCCTTGCAGAGAGGTAGTGCTCTGGCCCCACTCCCTCCATTCTACTTTCCCTTGGAGCCACTCCCCCTTCCTGGCATCAGCCCCAGGCCCCGGCTCCCGGCTAGCGAGGGGGACGCCTACCTGCTCCCTCCGCCCAGGCCTCGGCTCCCGGCGCCGCGCTGGGGACCCGTCCGCCGGCTCAGCCTCCTAAGATGGCGACCGGACTGCCTGTTTATTGTATGACAGACAGCGGCCTCCAGAGAAGGCACATTCACTTCCGGTGCAATGTCAGCTCGCGACCTGGCGCCCTCACCAACATGGCGGCTGCACGCCCGGGCAGCGACCAAAACCAACCTGGAGGGCGAGGACCTCACCAACATGGCGGCTGCACTCCCGGGCAGCGACCAAAATCAACCTGGAAGGCGAGGCCCTCACCAACATGGCGGCTGCACTCCCGGGCAGCGACCGAAACCAACCTGGAGGGCGAGGACCTCACCAACATGGCGGCTGCACTCCCCGAGGCCCTCACCAACATGGCAACCAGGCTCCCGCAGTAGAGCCTACTAGCAGACCCGCAGAAAGATGGCCGCCGCGCTCCAACCAGCGCCTGCCACCCACAGAGCCCTTTATTATTAAGTCGGTGCTTCCACCAGAACATCGCACGCATGTGACAGCGTCCCCGTTAATCAGAACCGTGGGCGAGTCGTGTGCACTTCCTTCCTAAAAGGTATTCACAACTGAAACCTCTATGCGTCCCACGTTCGAGAGGGATTAACAATAGGATTTTTAAAAAGTATTTAATATGTAGGCGTATTTGTGCGCTGCGTTGGCCGGCTCGTGGATTTACGGTCCCGCACGTTGGGCGGCAATAACGACACGGGGCGATCAGTGTGTGTTAACGGGTTCCTTTAATCTCTGTAACCACACTAGGCAACCTGCCTGGAGGCGGGAACACACACGTGACGTCACGTGTTTCCTGCCAGGCAAGTGATAAACATAGAAAGGGGCGCGGAGCCCTGTCTGCGCAACTAGAACGTCACTCACAGAATCCTTTTATTCAGCCGAGGCACCCTCACAAACATGGCGCCTGCTCCTCACCTCAGCACCAGCCATACAGTCCACTAGTATCTATGCAGTCTGCTGTACTTCATGTGCAGTTCCACTAGTAACACCTCATGCTAGTTCACCTCACAGACATTGTTGTGTTTCGACTGCGCTTTACCCGAAGCGCCGTGTGTCAATAAAGCATGCATGCAATCAATTCAATTACGAAGCAATGAATCGCAGATACAGGAGTGCACGTCTGAACTCTGATTTATTAATCTGGAACTGAACTCCTGGGCCGTAACCCCGCCCCTTCACACGTGGGTCGCAGCCCACTAACTAACAGCAACAAACAGAGGACTCATCCTCTAAACAAATAAAACAATGACCATAGAGGTAGGACATTACATCTCCCCTTCACTTAAACAAATATTTGGGATGGTTCACTTAGCTTTCTTCAGTCCATCTGGAGGGTCTTCGTATGACTCTCTTGGATGGGCTGCGAGTTGGTATGACGGTTCTCTGGTGTGTTTCATCGCTGTCACTGTCGTCGGCATCTCTTTCTTCCTCTTGATACTCAGAGTCTATGTCCGATGATTCTTCTGCCACAGTCATTGAGGTGCTACCACTGGTGTCGTCACCTCTGAATGTTCTGAAGAAGGACGAATCCCTGGTAACGGTGCCCTAGGGACTTGCGGTTATCATAGAACCCTGAACATGGGTTACTGTCATGGGTTCCGGCTTGAAAGCGGGGGTGTCCTTGGTGGATTGATTTTGCCGCACCAAAACTAGATCACCTATTTGTACTGAGCTCGGTTTTGCTTGTCTTCTGGATTAGTTTGTCCTTGCGTGTCTCTTCCAGCAGTTGTGCTGTGGTGATGGATTTCGGTAGCGCGCTGCTAACTAAGTGGTTCAGATATTGATTGGCTTTGTCAGATTGTCGTTCATCTTGTGCTGACAGGGGATATTCTGATAGAAAATCCGCCGGGTTGTTGTCCTTTCCCGGGTGATGAACGATTTTGAAAGAATATTCCTGCAACCGCAGCCCCCATCGGGCAATGCGTGGTGGCATTTTGGCTGTCGGTTTGCCGTAGATGGTAGTGAGGGCTTGGTGGTCAGTGATTATGGTAAATGGTCGACCGTATAGGAACAAGTGGTAGTGCTCGCATGCCCATACTACCGCTAGACTTTCCTTTTCAGGCTGGGAGTATGCACATTCCGTGGTGGATAAGCTGCGGCTTGCGTATGCCATGATTCTTCTGGGTGAGTCAGGGCTTGCACCAGGCTTGGATTGCACTACTATCGCTCCTAGACCTACTGGGCTGGCATCTACCGTTAACTCCGGGTTGAGCTCAGGGTCATAGTATGCCATACACGAGGCAGCTGCAATTCGTTTTTTGATTTCTTGGAATGCCTGTTCGCATGCGTCGGACCATTGGAACTCGTGGTGCTTCCCAGTGAGTAATCGAAGAGGTGTGCTCACCGACGCAAAGTCCTGTATGTACCTTGTGCAGTAGCTTGCCATGCCGAGGAATGAGCGTACTGCGGATACTGACGTGGGCGTGGGAGTTTCTACTAGCGTTTGAACTTTCTCAGGATCGGGTTTTAGGCTCTCACTCGAGAAATTATGTCCAGAGAATTTCAGTGTGGAGTTACTAATTTCGCATTTTTCAGGGTTAAGGGTTAGCTGTGCGTTTTCCAGAGCCATGCATACTCTCCGAAGCGTGTCGTCGTGGCTATCTTGAGTGGTGCCGAATATTAAGATGTCATCAGCGTAGTTTAAACAGTTCGGGATGTGTTTGATGATTTGGTGTATCTCGTTTTGAAAGATTTCGGCTGCCGAAGATACCCCGAAGCTGAGTCTTTTATATCTGAATAGGCCCAGATGTGTTGAGAAAGTGGTAATATATCTCGAATCGGGATGCAACTCCAGCTGATGGTAGCCTTTGTTTAGGTCCAATTTCGAAAAACTTTAGATCCGTGTAGTAGGTGCATCATATTGGTCATTCTTGGAGCGAGATGCCGTTCTCGTTCGATGGCTACATTGGGAGCCCTCATGTCCACACATATTCTAATGCTGTCTTTATTGTCTTTCTTGGGTACCGGTACAATAGGAGAAACCCAGGGTGTCGGTCCTGATGCCGGTTCAATTATATCCTGTTGCAAAAGTGCTTGAATTTCGTCTTCCACATGTCGTTGTATGTTTAGAGGTATGCGCTGGTAATGTTGTGCGGTTGGCGGTATCTGTGGATTGATGTGTAGTTTTATCTGTTTGCCCTTTAATTTCCCTAGTCCTGTGAAGAGGGCCGGAAACATTTTCTGCATCATGTCCTTCGGACTGGTGGTGTATGCCGACATTATTTGGTACATTATTTGAATGAGTCCCATTTGTATTGCCACCTTGAAACTCAGGATGCTGCCTCCTGGCACTTCACCTTTTATGAAGTAGATTTTGATCTTTTGGCTCTTGCCCTTGTATTGGCAGTTCGCCATGAACATCCCTTGGCAGTTGAGGGGCTTGTTTGATCCATACGGGTATATCAGCGTGTCAGCTTCCTTTAACGGTTTTTTGTAGGTGAGCGACTCATAGATTTCATCGTTAATCACATTTACAGTGGCTCCAGTGTCAATTAGGAATTCTCTATTTTGTCCATTGAGCTGTAATAATAGGGTGGGGCTGCACTCTATGGCTGTGCTGTTGCCGATAGCATGGACGTATCCCCGTTTACGGTCTCTGCTGGATGACGACAAGCGTGACTCGTGTCCTCTGCGAGGGGAGTCATCCAAGTATCTCATTTTTTGTCTGGAATGTCTTCTTTGCGACTCATGTCTGCTCATATAGTGGCTGGAATATTCTCTTTTTTCTTCACGTCTTCTCTCCTCTCGAGGTTCTGCTCGGGACATGCTGTGAGGCTGCCGCCCGGTATGTTTTGGCGAGTGGTGTGTACGGGATCTAGGGCTTTCCTTCCTGGCATTGCGGCTCTCGTGCCTCTGCGTGTCTCTGTTTGAATTAGAGGGTTGAAAGAAGTTAATATTCTTGGAGACAGATTGAAAATGGTTTTCTCCACCACATTTGTCGCAATTATGTCCAATCAGTAGCATTTCTTTTGTTCAGATGAGTCTCTTGTTGATCTGATGGGGCAGATGGTTGTGGTCGAGGCAGATTGTGTGATCTTGTGGCCCAAGGATTCTGTCTGTAGTGCTAGGGCATTGTCAGCTCGTGCCAGCTGCAGGATTTCATCCAGCGTTCTGCTCTTTTGCAGTAGTTTTTTTCTAACATCATGCGATTCGCACCCAGCAATAGTTTGTAACTTCAATGCTTCCTCTGTTGAATATTTGTCAAAATCGCAATATTTCGCTCTTTTCCTGAGTCTCATCACGAAATTATCCATGGTCTCTCCCTTTTCTTGTGTGGATGTGTGAAATATGTGTCTTTCATAGTCCACATTTCTCAGTGGTGCGAAGTAGGTGTTTAATGAGCCAATAATGCGTTGGAAGGTGTCTGTACTGGATTCAGGCATTTCAAAGATGATGGGGGTCATTACGAGGTTGGAGATAAGGGATTACTGGCACCGGTAAGGGTGCCGATGCCGGTAATCCCTTACCTCCGTATTCCGAGTTCCCTTTGCGGGTCCTTCCTTACCTCCTGCTTTTAGCAAGAGTTAAAGGGATGTTCCGGGACTTTTTTTTTTATTGTCCCTACGGTTCGGCCATGTGTTTTTAAGCATAAATCGGTAGATCGTAGAAAATTTTCCTATGGACCTTACCCGACTTTTCGTCCATTAACGCACTCGAAATCAGCCGCCATTTTCTGATAATCCTATCATTTCCCCCCATCGACCTGGCTCACCTGCTTTTGCGGCACTAAATCAAATCCCCCGCCCCTGAGCCTGACATCAGCAGACGCGTACCGCCCATTTCCCAACGCCAAAGCACGTTTCGTGTCAACAATCGCTGCGCCTCAGCTAATGACGTGTCGCCATGGAAATGGCAGGACGCCTCTTTCCTCAATAAGTATAAACACACCGTTTCACAACACACAGCAGCAGATTTTCGATTCCATTACTCTCTCTGTGTTACTTTGAGTATTCTGTGACTCGTTTCTGTGCTCTGGCCAGCTACCTTCGCCGCTTCTAGGCCTTGTGAACACCTGTACCATCTCTGTAAATTATTTTACTTTCTTTACCACACAATGGCTACAATAATGCCATATATGTACGAGCCCGAGTACACCGAGCAAGAACTACTGGAAAGGCAAGCACGCGAAAACGATGGGGATTCGGACGGCAGTTGGGAGGACCAGTCAACGGATGAAGAGCCTGGACCATGTCGCATGGACGGCGTCTCCACCTGGTGCACGTGCAATCGGTGCGAGCTAATGCCAACTGAGGAGGAGAACTGCTGCTGCCGTGAAAATTCCGGGTGCTTGGCCTACATTTCGGAACGCGAGCCAAGTCCGCAATGCATCACCGAGCTGCCAGAGTTCAGGGAAGCCTGCCTCTCACGGACCGTGTTGAGGATGATGATGGTGCTTATGCACGAACTTCGCGGCACTGTTCGTCCGCGTAATCCGAGTAACGAGTAAGTATACTCTGGTTGTGATGTCAGTGATGCCACTACTATTTCATGGCCGTCTCCCACATATAAAATTACATCTACATATCATTCGAACGCATGTAAATTGGTTCCATATTGTGCATTTTCTAGATAGAATTTTTTTCAAAGCAGAATGACATTTTTTACCTGAATCGACATTGATAAGAAAGTTTTGTCATTTTAATACAGTTTGCATCTTTCTTTTTCACAGGTGGTACAGGCTGGTGGCCTATCGTTGCTTCACTTGGTGGCTTCACGGGAGGCTCGGACACCGCGTTCGGAGAGTAATACCTGCCTGTGCGGTACTTGCCATTAGACAACATTTCCCCAGCGACAGTGGACAATACCGCGGATTTTCCCTGGATGTGCTGCAACCGGAACTTTACAATGTGTAATGTTTATTATTTATGTTCAATTGAAATTAAGATCTAAAATAAAACCCAACATATATTTTAACAATGGTTGTTTTGATTTTTTAAATGAGTCTAGTGTGTCTCCATTGAATAGAATAGTCTTCCTGTGCCTTGTCTTGTCACACCACATGTCTCCGGCCAGCATCCTCCCTCACGCTGGCCGCCCACCTTCAATCCACATAACCGTTGAACCCATATGCAGCAGACATACATATGCCTTGCCTCCTCCCCCAAAAATACTTACCACACCACTTTGTTCAAGCGTTGGCAATAAAAGGCCGTTGGATTTTATTGATACAAAACATGGTTATAGGTAAATAATCAATATGGTTGATCATAATAAATCATCCTTTTGGGCACCGGGTACAGAGATGACCCCCTCTGGCCCGTGCCGCCTTGCCACCACAGGCCAGCCTGCTGCTGACTAACTGCCTAGGCATCCAGGGTCTCCAGGGTGAACTGCACCCATATATTCTCCTGGGAGGCTGAGGTATTTATAAACTCACCCCCCTGCCTTCCATGTACTAGATCCTGCAGCCTGCCTCTTACATGCAGTTAGATGGCCTCTCCTTGGTGAGGCCCTGCGGCAAACGAGTCTTGTCTGCACGACCACCGCCCCAATCCACCCCCCGCCCTATCAAAGGCAGTTCGCACCGGGGTACTTGTGCTGGCAAGTGGAGCTGTCAGGGAGCGATAAAGGCCAAGAGGTGCCAAATAGCATGTACACTTCAAAGTGGTCTATAGAGCATGGGTTGTTGTTCCCATGTCTACCTCCAGACCCCGTGTCTCCTGCCAAGCATCCCCCCTCACGCTGAACGCCCCCCTGCAATCCACATAAGTGTGTCTCCATTCACGAGTCTTCCTGTGTCTTGTCTGCACGACCACCGCCCTAATCCACCCCCCGCCCTATCAAAGGCAGTTCGCACCGGGGTACTTGTGCTGGCAAGTGGAGCTGTCAGGGAGCGATAAAGGCCAAGAGGTGCCAAATAGCATGTACACTTCAAAGTGGTCTATAGAGCATGGGTTGTTGTTCCCATGTCTACCTCCAGACCCCGTGTCTCCTGCCAAACATCCCCCCTCACGCTGGACGCCCCCCTGCAAACCGCATAATGCCACGACATATACACGTCATTCATTCACAAACACACCCCTGTTTCGAATTCTTTATAACCCACTTCATATTTCTAATGAGAACTTCTTTGCGCTTTGCTAGTCAACCCGTGAAGGTGCTGGTTATCTGCTCTTCGTCTCTGTGAACTTCCGTGACCACTTCGAGGAAACTCGTCAGTTTGCAACCTGTGAACTGCTCCCTGTTCTACGACAAGAAACTACTCTGATCCCTGCATCTAACTGTTTGTTCGTCAAGGTAAGGCCATGTACCATAATCATTTTGCGTCCAATTTCTTTTCGTTCAAGACAGTACATGCAAGGAACTAGTCACATGTTCTGAGTTTAGTCAAATTATTTTTCTATTTTTTTAAAGTTATTCAAATACTTATCCGCATGTGAATAACGTGTATAGTTCCAAGAACCAAAACGAACCTTGCATTGAACCTTTTATGTGTCATTTAATTTTTTAACACATTGGTATTCATAGAGAATTGTTGATCTTTACTTTTCAGAACTTTCCACAATGCCTGCCCGTTCCATTGGCGGTTGCCCTTCGAAGACTCATAGTAAATCTGAAGGTACTATAATGCATGTTTTCCCTAAGACAATAGATCAGATAAGAGAATGGGTCCGATATTGCGGATATCCACCGTCTGAGCTTGAAAGTAGAGTCCTAGAAGTCTTTGCGGACAAGAGGGGTGATCGATACCGCATCTGCAGCAGGCACTTTACCTCTGACATGTACTCCACATCATTGCTAATAAAGAAGAACACACCGCGAGCGAAGCGAAAATTGCTCTCAACCGCTATTCCCACTCTATTCGTCCACATCCCTCCACTGGTGAGTCAAGTTTACGTATTTATCTCTCGGCCTTGCGGTAGTGTGTAGCATTAGCTAACAATAATTTCCCCATTTATGTATCCACTCAATATGAAGGCGGAAGATTCTCCATCCGTGTCGTTATTGCAGTCATCAGCCACTTCAAGCGCCTATCGGGTAATCTTACTTAGCTATTCTGCCACTGACTTGTTTTAGGCATGTAAATCAATAGTTTTAATTTATCGTGTGATTATTTTACCTAATGGTACACCCTTGTACTCGTCCTCTAGTCTTTGTTTTCAGTTATAATTATTGTTATCCAAAATAATGCAAGTACTGTCTTTCAGGGAGATGCTGAGGAGTCCAACGCATTGACGACAACCGTTGATGTCACTCAGATGCTCGAGGTACATTTCCGGACAGTTCCATCGATGGAGATCATCAGATCTTGCATTCTTGTAGCGTGATTGTTACACACAATGTTTCTTTCGTTTTTAGCCATTGATATGTCCTTCTGTCGTCGCCCTCCTATGTGTCTTCTTTTTTCAATATTGTGTTCATTACTAATGAAAGTCCTATGTTTCAGGGAGTCGATGGAGCATTAGTCCAAGAAGAAGGGGGAGCATGCAGTTACGGGTCGGCGCAACAGCTTGCAGAAGTGTGCACCGCAGTTACATCGTCCCTTGATGTTCTTATGCATTTCGAGGTATGGATACTGACAGTTCGATCAAGCGAAATCATATGACGTGATTACATCCGCTATACTTCCTTCTTTATTAACGCAAGTACTATGTTTCAGGGAGATGACGGAGCTTCTTCTACAAGAACATCACCCCTAGTAGTTGATGCAGATCTCTGGGTGGTGACACTTCCAACGATCGAGCAAATCGAATCATATTTAGATATCCATTATTTATTTTAGACAACTGATCATTTGTGCAGGTCTATTAAGATGAGCCGTTGACGCCTGCACAAAGTGTATGTTCTTTTTAACAAAATAGAAAACCATACTAATGCAATTACTGTGTTTCAGGGAGTTACTGAAGCATCATCTTCAATAATATCATCAATGGAAGTCTATGAGGAGCCCGAGGTATGGATCTTGACAGTTCCATCTAACTAGATCAACAATGAGTGAATAATTGTCGTTTGAATGTTCTACACAAAGCGTTCATTCGTGTTTTGCTATTGAGATGTACGTGGGTATTGGTCCCCAAGTACATTTTGTGTTTTCAATATTATTATACATACTAATGAAAGTTCTATGTTTCAGGGAGTCGATGGAGCGTCAGTGCGTGATGGATGTGCTTATCATGAAAATATAGTCGTTGCAGCGCAAGAGGAAGTGGAGACATGCACACACGAGTCGGAGCAACAGCGTCCCGATGTTGAAGTTCGAGGCAAGAAAGTTTCAAAAAAAAGAAAGCAAAAGAAGGTTAGTGTCCTGGTCACTATATTATGTTGTTTTTCACTGTTAATAGTTCAATACTGTAAGTTGTGTTTAAACTGAACATCCCTTTTCCAATCTGTCCTCTAGTTGCGAGTGGGTGTACGAACTACATCTACACAGACAGTGAAGCGAACGAGAGATGTTGCTTGTCAAACCTTTTGGCAGGGACTTGAGACTGGAGATGCATTGTGCCAATGGGAAGAATATGAAGTGATTGACAACGGAGCTATACCACATCCAGCCATTGATAGTGAATGTCCTCCTGGTAGTTCGGATGCAGTCGGAGATCAATTCACAGAATCCACACCCGCAAAAACTAAGACCGCGAGAAAGTTGAAGAAATTGTTTTATTCACCCATCGCCGGAGAAGGAACAGATGTTGCAATGGAAGAGAATGAAGTGGACGACAATGAAACACCATCAATATCACTGAACATAGCGGAAGACGATATCAGAGATTCTACCTTTCATGTGAGTGACATGTCCTCAACGTTACAGGCCGAACCAGCTGGGATGCAGAGTGACAGTATAAGGAAAGAGGCCAAATTCATTGTATTCGATAGTTGTTTGATTGATATTATTATTCGGATGAAATGTGGGCATTCGGTTGGTGGGGAAGTATGTGGGGAGCCATTGATTAATGTGACTCGTGCAATTCGAGGCACTAACCTTAAAATACATGCCACCTGTACAAAATATCATCCTTTCTCATGGTCTGCACAACCCATGCTGGGGAAACTGCCAGCAGGCAATCTACTTTGTGCAGCGGCTGCACTTTTTAGTGGTTCAAGTTTTAAAAAGTTAGAGTCTTTCTTTCAGTTTGTGGGAATCCATTTCATTGCGAAAACTCAGTTCTACAAATACCAAACCGATTATCTATTTCCAGCCATTAGCGAAGCTTGGAGAATGGAAAAAATGTCTATTGATAGTACATTCGCGGGCAAACGGTTCAGGCTAGCCGGTGATGGACAGTGCGACAGCCCAGGATTTTCAGCCAAGTACTGCACCTACCACTTTCAGGACATGGAAAGTAAGAAAATTGTGAGTTCGGTGGTCGTGCAGGTGTCACAAAGTACATCCTCAGTGGCCATGGAGAAAGTTGGCTTTGTAGCATCATTGCAAGAACTACAATCGCGGGGAATGGTGATCGACCTGATAGCCACGGACAAACACGTTTCAATTGCCAAGACAATGAGAGAAGAGTACAAAAATATAAATCACCAATTTGACGTTTGGCATCTTGCAAAAACAATCAATAAAAAAATGTCGGCTGCAGGTAAAAAAAAAGATATGCAAGGTATTTCACAGTGGTCCAAATCAATCAGCAACCATCTTTGGTGGAGCTCAAAAACATGTGGAGGGTCGTTGGAAATTCTACTGGAAAAATGGCGGTCAGTAATGTTACACTGTAGCAACGTTCACCGCTGGACCACAAACCAACATTTCCACAATTGTGAACATGGCCATTTGTCCACAGAGGAGGCACGGAAGAAGAAGTGGTTGATTCCTTCATCACCCACTCACAAAGCCATTGAAAAGATTGTATTTGATAAAACTATAACAAGAGATTTGAGGGGACTCACGGAATTCTGCCACACAGGAGATTTGGAGGTGTTCCACAATATGTGCCTAAAGTACAGGCCAAAACGATTGCATTTTGGCATGGAGGGCATTGTTAGGGAGAATTCTCTGTTTAGGCTGAATTTCCCTACCTAGTGAGTCCCCCAGCAGCTTTGCTGGATTTCTGGGGTTTAATTTTTTTCTCCTGCCAAGAGTGAGACTCTTTTACCCTCACTCTTGGACATGTTGAAGTGTGTTTTCTTGGTTAAACCTTGTGTTGAATGGGCTATGGGGTCTTTTACTCCATAGGGCCTCATGTATTTTTGTGATGTGGGTCACACAGCACCCTCTGTGCCGTGACCCAGGGGTGTCCTAGGGACTCCCCAACATAGACTCCATACCCTGGGACTGACTACTGTCTCCCAGGGCATGTAAAGTCACCAAAGACTTTGCTAGTCTTGAATCCTGAACAGAACCAGTACAAACCATCATATTGTGGACGTACTGGCTGGGGCAATTCGATTGCCCCAGGGTCTGTTAGTCGAGGGGGCACGTCTCCGTCCCCCCTGATCGAGTTTTGGCTGGTGGCAGTGGAAACTACTTTTTATATTCGACCGCGAATATTTCCCTATGGGATTTCCCATTGTTTTAGGCTAACACATTTAATTATTTATTTACGGTAGCCTTAAACATACCACCGGTTTATATATTTATTTTTATAACTCCGGTTGGGACTTTTTGCCAAAACTTGATTCTAAAATGGCGTTGGTGTTCGCCTCTGTAACTCTGACCCAAAGTGGAGCCCTTTGTTCCACTTTTGGCGGGCTTCTCCACAGAAGCCCTCCAAAGTGGTGCCACTCTGTCTGGGGTACTTAGGAGGGGTGGAGGGGGATTTAGGCACCCTGGACTGAGTTACCTTGGTAACTCAAGTCGCACTCCGTCCTGATTGGCCCAAGTGGTGAGCCGCCCGGCTCACCACTTAGCATGTTTGAGTGACAGCTAGGCTGGGTGAATGGGGGTTTGCTGCATAAAAGCAGGGCTTTGGGGACTGGGACTTCAGAAGTCGCCACAGGACCAAGAATCCGACGAGGGAAGAGCTGAGCCGACCTGCTTCGACGACACCACCCGGTGGAGCCCTGCTGAACCGTCTCACCACTTTTTCCCGACGACCGAGGAGAACTCTTAACGGAGTGGCTCCTTCCCTTGACTGGTGGGGACAACCAGTTTTCGCCTTCTTTCCGTTCTTTGAGGTATCTCGTGGCCGCCTTGCCTGTGCCAAGCACCCCGGCAACCGGAATACCACACTTTACCCCCATACCGCGAAAGTCGGCACCAACCCTTTAACCGGAGGACTCCGCGGCTGGTTTCTTCCCGGGCAGTGCAACGACCCTCTTCTTCTGCTCTTCAGCGAGAACTTCTTCTCCCCTGACCGACGTCGAGCCCTGCTGCCACTGCCTGGAACAACTGCCACCGCTGGAGGATCCTTTCCGCTTAAGGTACTGTGTTCTGCCTGGCTTCCCTTGCTACCGACTGTACGGGGTAGATTTAGTCCCCGGCTTTCGAACCTGGGAGTGCCTGGGACACTTTGGCTAAACTTTCTGAGCCACTCTAACCTCTTTTTGACTCTTTGCAAGACTTTGAATCTCTAACTAACAGTGTGATCTTGGGCACATTTTCGTTCCGGCTACTCTAAGAGTGGGCCCTGCCTAGTGACTTTTGCTCACCTGTGACTTTATTCTTCTGTAAGCCTATTGCAAGTGCTCTGGACCTTAGAGTGGTGTGTCTAACCCATTTCTGCTTTTTCTCTCCCTTTCTTGGAAACTACTAGAGTGTCATCTAACGTTAAGCACTCACCTCTGTTTTAATTAAGTGGTGTTTTACCTAGAGTTGTCTAGATAGGAGAAAGGATTGAATCTACTTTCATTATAACTGTGTTGAAGTACTTTTACTATATTTTTGCTAGAGTGTTTTTAACTTATGTGTATTTTAAATAAATAACTATATACTTTTGAAACCAAGCTCTGGTCAGTGTTTGCTTGTGCTATTGTGTTTTGGTACATATTGTGTATACTTTACATACTGCCTAACTCTTCTTGAGAGAAGTCTGACTGCTCAGCCACAGCTACCAGGTAAATCTGGGTGGTACAGACTGCTACCAAAGGGGTTTACTGCTCTACCTGTAGTCTTAAATCTTTTGCAGTGTTCCCCAAGGGAACTGCACAGGTTTCTGCCTAACACTGGTGTACAGCGGTGGGATTTGTATTGAGTATACATTTTATTGTGCTTTAGATACCTTAGTGCAACTAACCACAAAGCTTAGCACTGAAAAAGTAAAACCTCTAACATGTCAGTTATAGAAAGCTATAGTCAAGAGTCCCTTGCAGCCAAAACTGCTGATTGTTTAAGAGTGCTCTGTAAACATAAGGATCTCCTGACTAAGGGCAAGAAAATGGAGCTGATTGAAAGATTGTTAGCTAACCAAAGTCTGGGTGATGGTTCAGAGGAACCTACCACTCCAGCGACTGTAGATGACAGTGTTGAAGTTAACATGGAGCAAAATGTTGATGTTTCTGAGGAAGAGTCAGAAGAGGAGGGTGAGGCTGTTGTAACTGTCCCCCCTAGGCCTCTGCCTGCTCTACCTGCTGTACCTACTGGACCTTTACCAGGTCCCACATTTAGTCCTCAGTACTTTGAACTGGAGAAAATGAAGCTAGAATTGGAGTATAAGAAACTTAATGCTCAAACTGACAAAGAACTAAGGCTAAGGGAAATGGAGCTCAAGTATGACTTAGAAATGAAGAAATTATCTGTTGAGAATGTTTCTCTCTCTGGCTCCTCTAGAAGTTCCAGTCCTAAAAGACCCCGGATGCCTAAAGAATTGGTTGGTATGTATGAGCCTAAGTTGGATGTGTTGGATTGGTTGTCTCTGTTTGAATATAATCATGGGCTCCAGAACATCACAGGAAATGACTTACTCACCTGGTTGTTCTCTAGGCTTCCCCCTGTTGCAACTGATGTGGTAATGGAGATGGGGGAGGAGGATAGGAAGGACTATGAATGTGTGAAACTAGCTTTGATAGCTAGGTTTGGGAAGACCCCTTCCCAGTATCTTAAGAGGTTTAGGAACCTCAAAAAGCATGATGGTACCCCTTGGGCTACCTGGGTGAGTGAATGTTTGAAAAACTTAGAGGGATGGATTAAGGGTTACAAGGTGAACACTTATGAAGGTATGAAGAATTTGTTTATGTTGGAGACTATTTATGATGCCTGCTCTCCTGAGCTCAGACAACACTTGGCTGATTCCAAGGAATTAGATTCCCGGAAGCTAGCTAAGGCTGCTGACTTGTGGGTTGCCAACAGGGCCACTCACAAGGATTCTGGGGTAACTCAGAAGAAGGATGGGGAGAAACAGCCTAAAAAAGACTCCAAAGAGAATTCTAATAATTCCTATCCCAAAGAGGGCCCCAAACCACAAAATAACCAGGGTAAGCCACATGGGAAACCTAGTCAGGCTACTGTACCTTCTGGCCACAAGCCAGAAGGAGGTCAGAACAAGCCACCCTTCCAGAGAGCATTTGGACAATGCTATGTCTGTCAGGGTACTGACCATATCAAAGGAGATCCCAAGTGCAAGGGTAAACCTGCAGGGATCAGCACAGTCTCCTTAGCCTTCACTCCTGAGGATGAAGTACAGATGGCTAGTGCCCACTTTGAACTCTTTGCTGAAGAACCCTTGGGTCTTCAAGCAACTGTAAACTTAGAGCCTATGGGTCTGGTTAGTCCCCAGAATAGGGTTGTGTATAACTCCCTACCTGTTAACTCTAAGGTGTATTATGTGGACAGTGTTCTTGTCAATGGCCAGGATACTCCTGCCAGGAGAGACACTGGGGCCAGCAGAACAGTAGTGGATGAAAGCTTCTTTCAACCTGAGGATGTGGCCAAAGCACCCAAAGGTCCCACTAAAATGTCTGGAGGCCCTGTCCAAATGGTTCCTATTCTACCAGCCCTCATTCAGTGTAACAACATGACAGTGAGGATCCCTGTCAGTGTTCAGACTGAGGTACCTGGGAAGGTCCTGTTGGGGAATGACCTAAGAACTCTAGGAGTAGTGTCACATACCCCCAGGCCTCCCAGTATGGAGAAGCAGAACTTAACCAAATTGGCTAGACAGGCTACCTTGAAGGACCCTTCTAAGCCTGTGGGACCCTCTACTGAGAACCCCACTACAAGCCCTGGTGTTAGTAAGTTGACCTCTAACCCAGGCACATTTCAGGATAGTATGCTAGGAACATGGGAGCCCCAACCAAGCTCCACCCTTGTTCCCCTAGTTTCCGAGTCTCTGACCCCCCCTGCTTCTGAGGAAGAGGTGGATAGACCAACTAGGCCCCTATCTGGACCTGAGAGAACTGGTAATTCTCAGTGCTGGTGGAAAACCAGAAAAGAAAAGTCTAAGGCCAAAAACCTTCGGACTGTTGGACCTTCTACTGAAGACCCCAACTCCAAGCCTAATATTAGGGGGGAAACTCCTAAAATAGGTAAAGGTAGATCTAAGAGGAAGGGGAAGCAGGTACATTGCCTAACCCCAACCCCTCCAACCAAGAGGCCTAAGACCCAACCTGCTCCCACAAGAGAGGTGGTGAGGAACCTTGGAGGCCCCTCTAGATCTAAGGGAATCCTTTATAAGGACCCCTTGAAAAAGCCTAACATAGGTTCAGAAGTTGTACCAACTTCTGAGGGACTGGTCAACCAGATCCCCTATAACAAAAAGACTGATGTCCCTCAAAGGGTCTGTAGGTCCGTTAGCTTGCAAAAGAAAACCTTTGAGTTCTCCATTGAACATAGGTCAAGGTGTCACCATCAAAATGCTGATGGACTCTCTAGGATGTATATCATCGACTAGAGGTATGAGGTTCATCCAGGAGTGGATTAAATCCTCCTGTCCCTTAGTCTGGGGGGGGCGAGTGTTAGGGAGAATTCTCTGTTTAGGCTGAATTTCCCTACCTAGTGAGTCCCCCAGCAGCTTTGCTGGATTTCTGGGGTTTAATTTTTTTCTCCTGCCAAGAGTGAGACTCTTTTACCCTCACTCTTGGACATGTTGAAGTGTGTTTTCTTGGTTAAACCTTGTGTTGAATGGGCTATGGGGTCTTTTACTCCATAGGGCCTCATGTATTTTTGTGATGTGGGTCACACAGCACCCTCTGTGCCGTGACCCAGGGGTGTCCTAGGGACTCCCCAACATAGACTCCATACCCTGGGACTGACTACTGTCTCCCAGGGCATGTAAAGTCACCAAAGACTTTGCTAGTCTTGAATCCTGAACAGAACCAGTACAAACCATCATATTGTGGACGTACTGGCTGGGGCAATTCGATTGCCCCAGGGTCTGTTAGTCGAGGGGGCACGTCTCCGTCCCCCCTGATCGAGTTTTGGCTGGTGGCAGTGGAAACTACTTTTTATATTCGACCGCGAATATTTCCCTATGGGATTTCCCATTGTTTTAGGCTAACACATTTAATTATTTATTTACGGTAGCCTTAAACATACCACCGGTTTATATATTTATTTTTATAACTCCGGTTGGGACTTTTTGCCAAAACTTGATTCTAAAATGGCGTTGGTGTTCGCCTCTGTAACTCTGACCCAAAGTGGAGCCCTTTGTTCCACTTTTGGCGGGCTTCTCCACAGAAGCCCTCCAAAGTGGTGCCACTCTGTCTGGGGTACTTAGGAGGGGTGGAGGGGGATTTAGGCACCCTGGACTGAGTTACCTTGGTAACTCAAGTCGCACTCCGTCCTGATTGGCCCAAGTGGTGAGCCGCCCGGCTCACCACTTAGCATGTTTGAGTGACAGCTAGGCTGGGTGAATGGGGGTTTGCTGCATAAAAGCAGGGCTTTGGGGACTGGGACTTCAGAAGTCGCCACAGGACCAAGAATCCGACGAGGGAAGAGCTGAGCCGACCTGCTTCGACGACACCACCCGGTGGAGCCCTGCTGAACCGTCTCACCACTTTTTCCCGACGACCGAGGAGAACTCTTAACGGAGTGGCTCCTTCCCTTGACTGGTGGGGACAACCAGTTTTCGCCTTCTTTCCGTTCTTTGAGGTATCTCGTGGCCGCCTTGCCTGTGCCAAGCACCCCGGCAACCGGAATACCACACTTTACCCCCATACCGCGAAAGTCGGCACCAACCCTTTAACCGGAGGACTCCGCGGCTGGTTTCTTCCCGGGCAGTGCAACGACCCTCTTCTTCTGCTCTTCAGCGAGAACTTCTTCTCCCCTGACCGACGTCGAGCCCTGCTGCCACTGCCTGGAACAACTGCCACCGCTGGAGGATCCTTTCCGCTTAAGGTACTGTGTTCTGCCTGGCTTCCCTTGCTACCGACTGTACGGGGTAGATTTAGTCCCCGGCTTTCGAACCTGGGAGTGCCTGGGACACTTTGGCTAAACTTTCTGAGCCACTCTAACCTCTTTTTGACTCTTTGCAAGACTTTGAATCTCTAACTAACAGTGTGATCTTGGGCACATTTTCGTTCCGGCTACTCTAAGAGTGGGCCCTGCCTAGTGACTTTTGCTCACCTGTGACTTTATTCTTCTGTAAGCCTATTGCAAGTGCTCTGGACCTTAGAGTGGTGTGTCTAACCCATTTCTGCTTTTTCTCTCCCTTTCTTGGAAACTACTAGAGTGTCATCTAACGTTAAGCACTCACCTCTGTTTTAATTAAGTGGTGTTTTACCTAGAGTTGTCTAGATAGGAGAAAGGATTGAATCTACTTTCATTATAACTGTGTTGAAGTACTTTTACTATATTTTTGCTAGAGTGTTTTTAACTTATGTGTATTTTAAATAAATAACTATATACTTTTGAAACCAAGCTCTGGTCAGTGTTTGCTTGTGCTATTGTGTTTTGGTACATATTGTGTATACTTTACATACTGCCTAACTCTTCTTGAGAGAAGTCTGACTGCTCAGCCACAGCTACCAGGTAAATCTGGGTGGTACAGACTGCTACCAAAGGGGTTTACTGCTCTACCTGTAGTCTTAAATCTTTTGCAGTGTTCCCCAAGGGAACTGCACAGGTTTCTGCCTAACAGGCATGATAAATCGGACTCTTCTAGCGGTCTTGGCACATAACCATAATGTTGGCCGTCAACAAAGTAGGACGACCGGAACTTTAGGGACGCTTCGCTACAATAAGGCCTTTACAAAAAGAAGTAAACAATGGGTTATCAAACCAGTGTTTGAGGATATGCAATATGACTTTATTGAGAGACTTATTGTTGATGTCCTAGATAGGCACATACATGGAGTTGTGAACGAACCTGTGCAGGGGACAACTGCATTGCCACCCAACATTGCCTCTGTTCCATGTCCACCTAAAGAAGAGCTCATTGAGAAATACACATCACGGTTTAAATGATTGTAATTTGATTGTCTGTTCTCTCGAGTCTCCTCATGTCGCAGGCCCATTGAATATGTGTAGCTATGTATTGTGTAAATAAAAGTGATTGCTCTGTGAGTCCTGTGAGATGGCCTTGCACTGAATGTAGCTAACTAGGAATGTGTGCTCGTTCAAAGTGAAGGTCAGCTGCTTTGCTTATTTTCTCGGGTGCCGGAATGGCCCACGACTCAGTATAAGGTTCTATTGTTATTTGACCTTGACAGGCCGGGACCATCCCGAAAGACTTCTTTTTGGGGGTGTGGGGCAATAACGTAAGAAACGATAATGAATATAATTTCAGAAACGAAAGCCATTTAATGTTCGTTCATTAGAAGAAATAACGTCGGCATAGAAGGAGTGGTATTTCGGGGCTGCCCTACGCACAGACACAATGGAAAATGCAAATATAATGTAAGTAACTCTTTAGATGAGTTTATACCGCAATTTAAATACTATACAGTAGCTTTAAAGACGGGTTAAGTTGTACTTGTTCGTTCTATGTGGCATATTGTTTTGTACCGCGCACTATCTTGAGGAGAACCATCTCCTTTTACGGAAGCACCTCAAAACCTTCCTCTTTGCTTCTGCTTTCTCTCTCCCTCTCCCCTGCTACAACTGGTCCACTGTCTGCGACCTCGGTCCTGGGCCCTTCCACTCTCCACCTGCACTGCCTCCCTGTCAACCCCTGCACTGGGGGACTGTCTCAGTATCCTACAGCCCCCCCTTGACCTATAATACCCAGTTGCACTGTCCTAGGTATGAAATAATTTCCCGACCTAATATATAAAATGAATAATTTTAATAAAGATCTGATGGTGAGACTAATTTCATTTTTTATGTTTTTAAAACAGGTACATCCTTCATTATTGTATGTGTCACGAGTACCAGACACCGGCGGATGGCTTTTATAACCGCCAGTTGCTTCTCCGCGTGAACAACGTTAGCACCCTGACCATTTTATGGGACGATCGCCAAGTACAAGTATGCCCTTACGCGGTACTAACGGCTAGATGCAACATACAGACCGTTGTGGTGGCCTAGTGCCTCGTTGTTGGAACAGCCATGCGATTATCAGTGCGACCGAAGAGCTTATTTTATCGTAAACCAACACCCTGTGTACTGCACACGAACATCGCTTGCTTCAAGACGAACTATTTTGGATCGAGAGCAAAGAAAAATGCAAATCGCAGAATATTCTCTAAACATTTGATGTCCAATAAATGTACTTTGCCAAATGGACAATCTTGCCGTTTGCTTTTAAACCACAGTTTCATATTCCGAATTGTGGCGCTGTATTGTGAGATGATCTAAGACCCTGTGTACAGCAAAGGAACATCGCGTGCCTCAAAACGAACTTTTTGGAACGTGAGCAAATAAAAATGCAAATCGCTGAATATTCTCTAAACATTTGATGTCAAATAAATGTACTTTACCAAATTTACAATCTTGCGGTTTGATTTAAAAGTACACGTTCATATTCCGAATTGTGGCGCGCTGTGTTGTGAGCTAATCTGTGTTGGTTTCCGGGTTCTGTGTGGAGTCGCGTAGAAGACGCCTGGGCGCGTTTGCCTACGCAGCACAGTCACGTGAAGGATAGAGGCGGGGAATATGAATGTTTTGATAAAGTCTGTTTCAGGGGCGGGGGATTTGATTTAGTGCCGCAAAAGCAGGTGATCCAGGGCGATGGGGGGAAATGATAGGATTATCAAAAAATGGCGGCTGATTTCGAGTGCGTTAATGGACGAAAAGTCAGGTAAGGTCCATAGGAAAGTTTTCTACGATCTACCGATTTATGCTTAAAAACACATGGCCGAACCGTAGGGACAAAAAAAAAAAGTCCCGGAACTATCCTTTAAGTACGGGACCCGCAAAGGTACCTCGGTGGTAATTACGGTACCGTAATTTACGGTGCCGTAATTACCTCCTTCCCCATTCCCATTGAGCCCTATGGGGCAGAAATGGGAATGGGGAAGGGCAAAAGGTGAATGTGGAATTACCGGTCCCTCCAACCCTGGAATGGACTGGTAATTACTCCATTCACCATGCCGGATTTGGGACGGTTTCGGAGGCAACCATGGAGCTAATTACTCCATGGTTAGCTCCAAACCCGGAATGAGGCCCGATGTCTCGCACCACTCGTCCAAGTGAGTGTAGTAGGATGCCTTTAAGTCTGCGTTCCTCTCTTACTCCTGACACATCAATGTAAATATTGAGTTCCTTGAGCCACCTGATCCATCTAGGTGTCAGACTGCTGGTATCTGCCATGTCAAATGGCTGCATGGCCTGTAGTTGGAGTGACTCGGATGCACTCTCTTCCATGAGTGCAGGGTGGCGTGGAGTAGAGCTGGCTGCACGGCTCATGATGCCACTGTCTGTGTTGGTTTCAGACATTTTTCTGTGATTTGTGGTAGCCTCTCGCACACTTGTGTTCAGGCGTTGCAAATTTGTGCTTGGATCGTGCTGGATAGCATGCAGTGGTTAGCTGTTGCAGTGACGTACAATTCGATTGGTGAGAAACGCTGGCTTCTGAATGAAACACATGCGTTTTGATGGTTTCTTTTGATACGGCGAATATTTCTGCAAGTATAATGCTGCTGTTAATATTTTAGTAAATAACTTCATGAGACATGGAAATGGAATGCCACGTTGAGAAACACGCGCACGTGTGGTCGTTTATGTACCTCGGATGTTTTCGTGGCTGATTTATGATGATGCTACCGGCCTCGATGCTGCTTGTGCCTCGTCGCCAATGTTGTGTTTCGACTGTGCTTCGCCTGAAGCGCCGTGTGTCAATAAAGCACACATGCAATCAATTCAAATACGAAGCAATGAGTCGCAGAGACAGGAATGCACGTCTGAACTCTGATTTATTAATCTCGAACTGAACTCCTGGGCGGTAACCCCGCCCCTTCACACGTGGGTCGCAGCCCACTAACTAACAGCAACAAACAGAGGACTCATCCTCTAAACAAATAAAACAATGACCATAGAGGTAGGACATTACATCCATGGCTGCACCATAGCCTCCCGTGACAGCGTGCATGTCCTCACAGAGCAATTTGTGCCTTGATGCCCCCGGGCCTGGTGGTGCGCGTTACAATTAAATAAAATACAAAATACAAATACAGACATGGAGGCCGTGCTCTCTTCAGCACTAGCTTACACACAAGAGTTCTCACGATTATAGCAGATGCCGGGCTTCCGGATTTGTTTTTTTTAAGTTAAATGGTTTTTATTGAAAATTGTATAAGCAAGGTTACATACGGGTGAGTTAACAAATTGATATTCTACGTTAGATATGCATTAAAAACATTAAATTTATTGTTAAATTTAGGTAAAGTCCTGTAGGTTAATGCATACATTTTCTCCATCCTGTGAAAAGACCTGACAGAATCCCACCATATCTATATTTTAGGCGGGGGAACGCGAAAAATAGCAATATTTTTTCGCGAAAAGTCGGGAGTCTCCCGCCTAAATCGGGAGGGTTGGCATGTATGGACTCGTGCGATGTCACGTGTGCATCAACACCGTGTGACACACCATGTGAGAAGAGTTAATAAAAGGAGTGCACGTTTTCACGTGTGCCAGTTCCAAGTACCTGCCAACTGAGTCAGGTGTGTGTGTCTCCATGAGTGCATGCAACTGGGGGCTGGGCCTTACCATACCCAATAGCACTGGCGACGAGGGAAACGTACCATGTGTGCATATGATATGACATTTATAACACAAGTGCATAGCTCTCAACCATTTGTGTTGCAAAGGCGGGTGAAATCACCCGATTTTGTTTTTGGCGGGTGAGACGCCCATTGGAATGAATGGGCGTGCAGGAGGCTTGGCGGGTGAGTCAACCCTTTAAAAGACTGGTGGCACCCGCCAAAAGCGTGTGAGTTGAGAGCTATGCAAGTGTTTCAAGGCGCGACGAGGCTAGGGACGGGAACAGAGGGAAGACAGACAACAATCTTACTAGGCCAGGTGTCATTCAGATTGCGCAAGTGCAAGGAAAAGGGGAAAGGGGGGGGGGGTGCAGTGCATGGGATAATAAATAATAACAAAAATAAAAAAAGAACGGCCAGCTGGTGGCAAGTGCAGGGTGAGTGCAGACATAAGTGCTAGTTTGGGGACTGTAGCGTTACAGAAAAAAGTCCCCAGGTACAGGGGTTGCCAGGGAGGCAGCGCAAGCGTGCATCTGGCAGGTCTTGGGCCCAAGATCAGATGGGTGGCTAGGTAACCCGTGCAGTCTCATTATCAGCCAGGACTTCAGCGGGGGAGAGAAAGCAGAAGCAAAGAACAAGGTTTTTAGGTGCTTTCGGAACCGAAGGTGGTTCTCCTCAAGTTTCAGGGAGGCTGTTCCAGAGGGAGACCCCAGCTGAAGAGAGATCTACCACCAACTCGTTGCTTGTAGAAGCGACTGACCCTGAGGGAGTTTGTTTGTTTGTTTATTTATTTGGTATTGCGCGCCAAACCCATTAGGTAGCCGGGCGCAGTAGAGGTCAAGACAGCTTAAGCTTGGTTACATTACATAATGTGTACAAAGAAGCATAAAATATACAAGACAGTTTGAAAATAGGTTGCCAGGATGGTTACAGTGGCATACAGAAGGAAGCAAGTTAAGAGACATGCAGCAGAGACAGGAGTGCAAGGTACCGAGAAGGTAAGCTAACAGTCATTCGTTCGTAGCCATTTAATTACATTGAGTCTAAATTTAGGATATGGTTGTTCCTTTCTGAGGTCAAGCGGAAGTGCATTCCAAGTTTGTGCTGCAATAACTGGGAAGCTAGATCCTCCAGCTGTGACACGTTTAAATCTAGGCATTTCCAGGGTATGGGCATTGGCTGTTCTCGTTGGACGTGTGGACGATCTATTTATCCTTTCAGCAAGGTAGGGTGGGGCCATGTTGTTTAAGCATTTGGAGGTAAGGGAGGCTGTTTTTAGAAGTATCCTGTCAGATATTTTTAGCCAGTGAACCTCTCTTCTAGCATCAGAGATGTGTTCTCTCTTAGGGATATTCAGTGCTGCTCTTAGGGCGTTATTTTGCATTCTTTGTATTTTGTTGATGATATTTTTGTTGGCACCTGAGTAGAGAGTGTTACAGTAGTCTAATCTCGACATTACAAGGGCATTGGCGAGGGTGATGCAACTCGAGGTAGAGAGGAATGGTCTGCAAGCTCGGATAAGCTTACAGGTATAAGCTGTGGAGGATGCAAGTGAGTTGACTTGTTTCTTAAGCGAGATAGTGGCATCAAGATAGAAGCCTAGTGTTTTGACCACTGGCATCACCTTGATGAGATTGTTGTCGATATTGAAGGCGGTATAGTTAGGGCTAAGTTTTTTTATGTTAGTTTCAGAGCCTAGGATTAGTATCTCAGTTTTATCGTCATTCAGGCAGAGGCCGTGAGATGCCATCCATGCCTGAATGAGGAGGTATACTCTGTTTACTAAGGCTGTGTCCTGCAAAAAGTTGCCCAAAAGGGGAATGAGGATCTGGGTATCATCTGCGTAATTTGTGTAGGTGATACCCAGTCTGTCCAATTTGTCGAACAAAGGCTTAGTAAAGATGTTATACATAGTGGGTGAGACACAGGATCCTTGTGGTACTCCACAGGAGATTTGAGTTGGGTCAGCAGCCGTTTGTGGGGAAAAGACTCGCATTGTCCTGGCCATTGGCCAGGAAGGATTGGACCCAGGCTATGGCTTCCCCTGAGAAGTGCGCCGCCGATCTAAGCTGGTTACATAAGACTGCGTGATCCACTAGGTCGAACGCTGCAGAGAGGTCCAGGAGAAGTAGCATAGCTGTTTCTCCCTTGTGCTTCAACTCGTCAATTTGAGTCTTAAGGTCTAGCAAGGCAGTTTCCGTACCGTGGAGTGGGCGGAAGCCAGACTGTCGTGATCCTAGTAGGTGATTGGCTTCTAGGTATTCCTGAATTTGAATATAGGCTACTCTATCAATAATTTAAAGTAGAAAGGGGACAGTGGTAATTGGTCTATAATTGGTATGGATGGTCGGGTCTAGTGTTTGTTTTTTAAGCAGGGGGAGGACCCAGGATTCTTTGAGGTTATTAGGTACTGTATTGGTTTTAAAGGAAGCGTTAATGAGCTTGGAGATAAATGGGGCAAGGTCTCTAGCCGCATCCTTTATGATTTGTGCCGGGCAACTGTCTCCCTTGCAGTTACATGGTTTTAGAGAGAGAATGATTTTTCCGTGTCAAGAATAGAGATTTTTTTAAAGGTAAATGGTGTAGTTGTGTTACACCCTGTGTCAGGGGATGGTTGTTGCTCGGAGGGGGGCAGAGAGGGTTTTTTGATTGCTATTTTCTGTTGGAGTGTAGTGATTTTGTTTAGGAGGGCTTTTTGAATTGCTGTGCACCATGGCTTGTCCTTCGGGACAGTGTCTGCCGGTGGAAATGGGACTTCCATTTCACGGAGGATGGAGAACAGTTCCTTAGTGTTGGAGCTAGCTTTTGCAATTCTATCATTGAATATATTTTTTTTGTGTTGGTTATTTCTTTTTTGTAGTATTTGGAGAGTTCTGTTAAGTTAGCCTTATTGACAGTAGTCGGGGAGTGGCACCAGATCGTTTGCAATTTTCTTTTCTGTAATCCCAACTCTTTAAGTTGAGGTGTGAACCATGCGTTGAGGTGGGATTTTTGTCTGGCTTTGCGCATTTTTAGTGGGGCGGCGGAGTCCAAGGCTTGGGACATGGCAGTATTGAAGATTTCCACTAGAGATTTAGGGTCAGCTTTAGGGTCAGCATTATTGTTAACATTATTCAGAGCAGGCAGGAGGTGCGGGAGTAGTTTTTCTGCTGTGATGTCCTTTTTGCTTCTTGTGGGGAGTGGGCGTGCCATCTCAATGGTTTTAGGACTAAGGAGGTCGAGTGTGGCTGAGAAAGTAATGAGTGATGGTCGGACCATAATTGTGGTACATTATCTGTAATAATAATGTTACAGTTCGAGTCAGCCACCCAATCCAAGGTTCTACCTTTGATGTGGGTGGGGGATAGGACTTTTTGTGAGAGTCCATGATCTTTGAGAAGTGCAGCTATAGCTTGGGTGTGTTTGTTTACAGCCTCATTGAAGTCGAGGTTGAAATCCCCCAGTAGCAGGGTTTGTGAGTGGATTTTAGTGTTGCTAGTTATGATATCTGTGAGGTCCTCCTCAAAGGTTCCCAGTGGGCCAGGAGGTCTGTATATCAGGTGGATCGTTAAAGTACGATTGTTAGATAGGGGAAGTTTAGCCGTGAGAACTTTGCATAAGGGACATGTAGTTGGAGTGGCAAGTCTAATGGAGAGGCTAGTTTTGGCGATGATAGCTAGGCCGCCACCGTGAGAGTTCGGCCGATCCACTCTGAGTAACTGGAGGCGGATGAGCGAAGAGCTCAAGAGAGAAGATATTTAGGAAGAGAGAGTTGAAGGTATTGAGGCCTCAGGCCCCAGAAGGCCTCGTGGACGAAGCAGAGGGTTTTTAACTTAATCCTTTCAGCCACTTGGAGCCAGTGGAGAGATACGGTCCCTGGGTTTGAGGCCAAGGACAAGTCTCACATGCCTGTTCTGGATGAGTTGCAGAGGGTGTAGATTAAAAGCAGGCAGATTTAGAAAGATGCTGTTGCAATAGTCCAGTCTGGAGAGAAGCAGGGCTCTGGAGACAGTGAGCTTCTGGGGGAAGGAGAGGAAAGGAAGAATACCTCTGAGTAGGTGCAGCTGGTAGTGTGACTTCTTAGAGACGTCAGAGATGTGAGGTGAGAAAGAGAGTGTGGAGTCGAAGATGACCCCCAGGTTTTTAGCCTTGCAGATGGGAGCAGGAAGAAGGACAAGGGAGGCCGACCAGAGAGCTACAGGAAAGGAGGGAGTAGGTGTGCCGATGAGGAGAATCTCAGCCTTACTGGCATTAAGGCAGAGGTCATTGTCGGCACACCACTCCTGGATAGCAGACAGTCAGTTAGAGATGAGGTACGGGGAAGAGTTGGCAGAAGGTAGCTTGAAAATGAGCTGAGTGTCATCCGCATAGCACTGAAAATTGGAGCAGAGAGTGGCAATGCAGTGGGCAAGGAGTGCCAGGTATTGGATGAACAGCCAGGGAGAGAGGTTAGACACCCAGGGGACACCACAGGTAGAGAAAAAGATCATAAGACGTGAGGTTGTGGGAAGGCGTCAACAGACACTTCTCCCAGGTATTTTTGCCGGCAAGAAGGTGCAGTTGGCCTGCCTACCGCAGCACTTAATCCTGAGAGTGCTTTATGTGGTGTGGCCCAAGAGAATCACAGTAACTTGGTTAAAGCGGCACAGCCCCATAATGGAAAGAGAGCCGATGGACAAAGACCCCAGGTTCACTGGGAACTGGGGAGCTGTCAGAAATTTGCAATTTGGAAGTTGTTGGGAAGGGCGTGACCCCGTCCCACCCCCCTAAGCACTTTAGAGTAAGGCGAGAGGCACACAAAGCACTATGATGGGGCAGGAGGGATGGTGCTACGACCTCACCCCAATATAATCAACCCACATAGTATAGCCCAAGGCGAAAGCAAGACTGCCATTTTGGGTAGATGTTAGTGCATTCTGTTTAGTTGTTAGTAACCATGGTTTGGAGACAAGACCTGCGCAGCGAATGCAGCTTTTCATGTACTAGGCCCTAATTATGAGATAAGGGAAATCTCCAGCCATACCTGAGCTCCTTTGAGGACAACCCACACCTCCAACCGCCATAAAACTCATTCATTGTTCTATGAGTGTTGCAAAGATGTTTTTCTATCCATAAGGAATGTGCTCTGTAACGCCGCGATCATAGACCGGCGCCTGGTGTGCATGTTATCTCACACTGGCCAAAGCATGACCCGGCCCATCCCGAGGTGACCAAAAGTTATAGCCCATATAACTGACTAAACTTCACAGAGGACGGTCAGTGCACGTCTTTGAGCGACAATCGTATGATTTGTATTGAGAGGTGTTGGGAGGGATAAAATATAGTTCAAATCGAGGGTGGCGACCTTGGAGCTGGATGGCGCGAATGGGACTGAGTGAAATGTTTTGTGGAGGTTAGAGTGCCCCAGAACCTCCTTTAAGCCAGTCTTAAAGCCTGCCAGGTGCACAGTATAATGATAAAGCAGAATTGTGTTGGGAGTGTAGTTAATTTTGTATTTGCATTTGTATTTATTGAAGTTATATAGCCCTTTAATCCAAAGTGCTTTACATAAGAACAGGCAAAATACAACAAACATGAGATGGTAAATGAATCATAACACGAAAACAGTTAAAGAACAATTTACAACATTGCAGAGGTGAGGAGGGCGTGGGGAGGGGCAGGGTGAGCGAGGGAAAGGAAGGAGTTAGTGGGGATAGGAGCGGGAGAAGAGGGAATGTTAGGGTGAATGAGGAAGAGGAGAGGAAAGAGTGGGATTATATGGAAGCAGGGGGTGGGGAGGAGGAGGTAGAGAGGGAAGGGAAGAGCAGTGGTAGGAGGTGAGGAATGAAGGTGAGGTAGAAGGAAGAGAACAAACAAAGGGTGCTAGGGGGTGAGTGAAAAGGTAAGATTTGAGAGAAGAGCGAAAGGAAGGGAAGGAGGGGGAAGAGCGGATGTGAAGGGGGAGGTGGTTCCAGTGAAAGGGAGCAAGGAGTTGGAAAGATTGGAAGCGGGAGGGGGCACAGGAAGGTGGAGGAGGAGAAAGTAGGAAAAGATTAGCAGAACAGAGAGAACGAGAAGGGGTATAGAAAGTTAAAAGGGAGGAGAGATGGGGTGGGGGGCAAGACCATAGAGGGATTTGAAGACAAGACAGAGGAACTTGAATTTGAGATGGGAGTGAAACGGGAGCCAACCTAAAGAGGAGAGAGAATAGGAGATGGAATCGAGAGGTGGGAGAAGGCAGAGGGAACGGATGGCAGAGTGGTAGATGGATTTGAGTGGGGAGAGATGAGAGGAGGGGAGTCCAAAGAGAAGGGAGGAACAGTAGAAGAGTCTGGAGAAGATGAGGGAGGTAATTAAAAGTTTAGTAGCATGAAAGGTAAAGAGGGGTCGAATTTTACATATGTTGTAGAGGTGAAAGCGACAAGATTTGGCAGTAAGAGAAATATGGTGAGATAGAGAGAGGTGAGAATCAATATGGAGACCAAAGTTACGGGCATGGGAAGAGAAGGAGAGGTGGGAGGGGGAAAAGAGAATGGAAGCAGGAAGGGAGGGTGGAGTAAGAGAATTGGCAGGGAAGAAGAGGAGTTCAGTTTTTTCAGTATTAAGAGTAAGGAGGTGAGAGGACATCCAGGATTTGATAGCAGAAAGGCAAGAAGATAGTTTATCATGAATGTCGGGAGAGAAAGAGGAGAAGGAGAGGAAAATCTGGGTATCATCCACATAGAAATGGTGCGAGATGCCCAAGGAGGAGATGATAGAAGCTAAGAAGGAAGTGTAGAGAGAGAAGAGATAGGGGCCCAGGACAGAACCTTGGGGAACTCCGTGGTTAAGAGGATAGGAGGGGGAGGAAGAGCTACCCCAGGAGACTGAAAAGATTATTTGTTTTTTGACCTGCGTCAGTGAGAAGGAGATGAACTCTGCGGCACCCACATGATGGCAGACAGATGGACTGGGCTGGAACCAATGACCTGGCATCCCTTATGCTGCAGGCGGATCCTGTATAGGCGCACATCAACCAGCCGCGCAGGTTTTTATGACATTGATGATGATGTATTTCTTTATAATATTCTGCTTGTAAAATTTTTTGGCAAACGTTCTTAGCAGCAGAGTGTTTTGCTGTTGCTCTCATCTTTGTGTGAGATTAAAACCTGCTATACTTACAAGATTGACTTGGGCCTATCTTCCCTAGCGGGTTGTATTCTCTCTGGTGTGAGTGTTCAGGACTTGCCTTCAAACACTTGGCCAAGTAACATTCAGGGGCCCAGCCAGAGAGTGAGCAATGCCCCAGCATCAAGACAAGGAGTGGGTGGGCCTGTACAATCTCAGGGTCCCCTGTTTCACATTCACTCCGTGCCAAAATTTGATATGAAGGGGAGTCCTACGTCCATAGGGGCCAACTGGGCACGTTGGTTGGAAAGGTTGGGCATGTTTTATGAGGCGGCTGAAATAATAGATGATGCAAAAAACAAGACCCTATTGCTATTCTATGCAGGAGTGATATCCACAGGCTCAATAAAACGCTGTCTCCGGGAACTGGAACCTATCAAGAGGCAAAAACGGTGCTTACCGAATATTTTGCGCCAATGGTGAACATTGACTTTGAATGGTTCAGTTTGTGGCAAGCGACACAGTGCCCAGATGAGTCAGTTGACTCGTTCTACACGAGGGTTCAACTGCTAGTGGCCAATTGTGCTTTTGTGGATGAAGAGGGAGAGCTCAGAAGCCAAGTGATTTGGCATGCCGCTCCAGCAAATTGCGAACTCAAATATCAAAAGAGCTCAGCATGTACCTATAAAAAATGTTAAAGCTAGGATGAGACCATGAGTTGGCCACAACACGTTCAGCTATGATGGAGGACACCATCAAGGGGCTGGCGATAGGTGATGTTTGTTTGTCCCAGGAGCAGAATAGGAAGAGTGGAGGGGGAAGTGTGTCAACCCGAAAGCCAGAGGGGAAAATGTTGACCCTCGGGCATGTGAGTAATGCGGCAGAGTACTGCCACATTACAGAGGTTGTCCGGCGATGGGGCGACAGTGTGGGCAATGCCACAAAGTAGGGCACTTTGCCGCTCTTTGTAAAACTCTGTGACCATCCATAAGTGCCACCAAGGTAACAGGTCCAGGGAAAGACTTTTGTCCTGAGGTTGCTGCCCAGATGGCAGCCAGCAGTGAAGAATGAGAGTGGCCCAGAAACAGCAGTCAGGAGGAGGACGTGATCGCTATGTGGGAGCTAGAAGACAAAGATGTGTTCTTCATAGGGGTTGGAGCACAGGATGGTCCGGTGAGCAGCGTGGGAGCTGCAGCAAAGAGGAGGCTGCGTAATAAAGATGTGGCTCACCCACAGAAGAAGGCCATTGGACTTGGTTGATTGCCACTGAGGGCCAGTGGAGCAGCAGCTCATTAATTTGTTTTTTTCAAGTTATGCAATGTTTGATTTTTGTTTTAGTAGGCATGGGATGTTAAGTTTGAGACCCTCCCCAGACTCGTGCTGTAGTACATGTGCAGCAACATGTGACACACCATGTGAGAAGTGTTGATAAAAGTAGCGCATGTTTTCACGTGCGCCACTTCTAACCTGCCAACTGAGTCAGGTGTGTGTGTCTCCATGAGTGCATGCTACTGAGGGCTGGGCCTTACCAGACCCCATAATAATGCATACATTTTCTCCATCCTGTGAAAAGACCAGACGGAGTTCCACCATATCTATAAGTGCTTTGAAACCGTATTTTCTTATTGTATAAGCGCCTAACAAGCAAACAATAAAATAAATAAAATAAGTCAACGCAGGTACATTTGCACAGATGACACTGAGAACTCCAGAGCAATGAAGGTAAGTATTTTACTGGTTAGATCTCAGTACAGGTTACATACACATAATGCAGGAACATAGTGTAGGTGCAGACCCCTAATTACCTCAGCCCACACCGCATCCACCAGCCGAGGAACGTGTGCATGTTTTGTACGCAAAGCAAGGTTTATTGTACAAATTATCCAGGGAGCAGTTAGGAGGTACTATCGGACCAAACTAACCCAAGTCTCAACAAACTACATCAATTGATACATTTCAATACATTTAAGCAACAGCTGAAACACAGATATTTTATTACCACCCACCCCTCAAACATGATTGGACAAAACATTTACAAAGAAGTTCCATCTTTTCCAAATTAATTCTTTCTCATTGGTCATCGACAATCTTTACAACAATCTTCTTATTGTATTCTGCCTTTGCTGGGGATTGGTCAGGGGTAGATTGTGATAACATGGTACAATGAAACATGCACATGTAGCATAATTCATTACTTAGTAACAACTGACCTAGGGCCTTTTAACCTTAAGTGTGATTGCACATGGTCCGCTTGGATATTTTAGCAATACAAGGAAGGGCTGAACAAACAGGTTGTCTTTGAACTACCAATTGTGATCTCATCCGGCCCAGACTCATCACTCCTCTTAAAATAATCTAATTTATGCAACCACTACTACAAAATGTACAGCCCCTCGTTTCACCCTGTGAGAACAATTGAACATCGGACAACCTGGCCTTGGGCCCCATCTTTATTGCTGGGCCAAACAAATGGTCAGTCCCCTCTACACGACTTCAATGCAATGAACAGGATTACTTCTGTTCCTTGCGGAACTGTTAAGCCATAAACCTACAAACTGCTTGATGGCTGACCTTATACTGGAGGACTCATTCTTCGTCTGTTAACCCCCCAAGCCCACCAAACCAGAATTTTCCAGCTACCTAATAATGCATCTTGCAACTGTTAACTGCAAATTCCGAATAAACTCACAAAACCCCACTACAGGCAGATCTATATAAATTCCTTATTGAAGTCCTTTTATATGTTTCTCTGTATGATCAAAAGAGTCCTTTTATATATTTCTCTGTGTGTATGTCTTATAAATGTTATTCGTTTTTTACTGTGGGATCTCAGGACAGGCCCCCCTTCGCATGTGCATTGAAACCCTCTATGTCCTCCAGTTTTCATGTACTTCAGAGCACACTGTATGTAGATTGTGTTCATTTTACATTTGCGGTTTTAACATTGTATCTTTCTGTGCACATGTAGATCTAATATGTATGAATTCTAACCAACAGTAACACTAAAAGTAACATACCCCATCCATATTTAATTACGCTTGATACATATTGAATTGCAACACTGTGCCCAGTTATCCACCACCCCAGTCATTAATACAGCACACACAACATGAACCCCTTGTAATCATGGGGACCCTTCCTGACAAACTCAACATTCCCCAATTTAGTTAATACGTTCACTAACAAATCATAATCATCTTCTTTGTGAACTACCCTACAATCATCCCCCATACCTTTTCCAATATGGCGATACGCCTCTGCCGAACAACCCCAACTCGTCCCCCCACCATTTCCGCAATCTACCAGCTGTTCCACACAAGCATGCCAAACAGGTGGAGGACACAAGACAACTTCAGTTTGAGTACCTCCAGCCATGCAGTTCGCATGTGTGCCATATGGGATGAAGCAGTGGTGGACCTAGCCTTGGACAGGGTTACATTCATCATGATAGCAACTTTTGGTACCTAGGCAGAGCAACATCATAAGAGCATTTGACAGGAACAGAAAAGAATGAGAAATAAGACAGAAATAGGCAATAGAATCCTCACAGCGAGGTTAAACCAAGAAGGTACCCAAGAGAACAAGGAGTCAATTTATTAACTTTTGGTGATCCCAGCCTCAGTCTCCATGATCATTTTGAGTTTATGCCAGGTAGCAATGGTTCTCGTGAGGGTACTGTTCTCTGTGTCATGGGGAGTCACAAATGTACCGCTGGTGTTCCCAATCTTCCGGCATACTCTGCCCTCCATTGCTGTTAGGAGGTCGAGTATATACCAGTTTTGCAAAGTCATGAGCCTCATAGCCCACAACTCTTCCCCAATGGCACTGAACGCTGACTCAGAAGTGTTCACAAAGAGTTACTACCTGGTCACCTGGAGCCTATTGTGGCTAAACAGACGGTATCAATCGGGAATGTCTGCTAAAGCCTGTGATGATGCGGCAGAAAGGTATTTAGATGTTCTTCTATGTTGCAATTGTTCCTTATTTTCACCGTCAAACATAGTCCTTGGTTTTTCCACATAAGGTGATGAAAGGGACGCAAAGGGCACAGGTGTAACTTGGGGGCATTGGACGGGCCAAAATTAGGTGTTCTTCGGGGGTTACAAGAACGGGCACATGAAGGGTAGAGAAACTGCTCACACCTCGGTGGAGGCAACTGCCTATTCACATTCTGTCCACAGGTACAAAAGTTATTTAGAAGAGCAGCCGTACCTCCAGCCATGCAGTTTGCATGTGTGCCAATGAGCACAGTGCCATCGCCCTTAAAACACAGAGAAAAATGGGTAAGTGTCTGTATTTAACAGGTTGCTCTGGCTCCTTGAGTCACGTCAGATGCTGCAAATAATTTCTCCACACTACCCCACACTCTTGGTTGATTTGTACCCCCGTATTCTAAAAATCCCCTCATTCCTCCAGCTCTGCAACTCTTCACCCCTTACTCCCATTGATTTTGTAGAAAAATCAAAGTCAGTTGGGCTCTTTGAGCACACTTGATATCTTTATGCTCTTTACAATCAGTAACTGAACAGTCTTTATCTATTGGTATGATTGATTAATTGACTGCCCTTTAAACTGCCCTCAAACCCTGCAGAGGGCCAGGTGCACTAGACACAGCAAATCTGCTACTTACAGCTCACTCAGGATAAACACCCTAGGAATGCCAGAAGCATGGGGGATGGGAAAACAGATGTGGCAATATCCTACAGATCTCTCTCTCTCCCCACCTTCCTCATATGGCTATACCATATGTTATCTGCTGCAAAACCATGTGCATTTGTTGTGGGATATAGTTCATCAGCCCCATTATCAAAAAGATCATCGTCAACATTTCTTTTTCCTCTTAAAATGTTCCCCTCGGACTTCATAAAACGAGACAATTTAAAATGTTCTGTATATACCCTGGTTGTCATCCTCAAACACGATGACATAAAGACTATAGAAACCATACAAATATCCAGTTTTGCAAATTTAGACATTTCTTTTCATAAACAAATGGTTCAAATTCCAGATCTCTGTTCGCACCCTTGTTTGCACTGAAACTAATGTTGAATCCTTAAGGAGTACTTAAATGTTATGACTGCTCCTGTGCTAGTGGAGGGCTGCCGGTATCCCTTGGAGTAGCACTAAGATGTATCCAATTCTTGTTGCCCTCCACCTTCACACAGTCGGAGTTGCTTAGTTCACTCGGTGAGGCCCATGAAAACGCTACTCGTTCCAAAGACGCACGAAAGTGTGGATATAGATCCAGTCCCCCGGTAGAAGCTATGTCTTGCGTTCATCATCAGTAGTCTCACTGTTTTCTCCAGCTGTCGGTTGGTGAGAAGACACAACCTGCAAAGATATAATCTTAACACTTTTCTTTAAGGCCCTAAGGTACTTCCTTAACTCCTCTCCTAGGACCACTGCAGTCTTGTTTTTGTCTGATGCCATGCATATTGGGGTGAGAGGTGTGTATAGCCTACGGCTAGTCACAAATTCATGAGGGCTCAAGTGGTGGTCCTTCCCTGGCTGATTTCTCAAATAAAATAGTACCAGTAGAAGGCAAACAAATCAAGATTGATTCAGTGCTGTACACAGTTTGGCTAAGCTAGCATTAAGAACCCTATTCAGCCTCTCCAGGATCCCATTGGCCTGCGGGTGGTACACCAACCACACCCTAGGTTTGATTCCCAAAAGTGAAGTGATCACTGCTAACAAGGCATTGAAAAAGTGGACTCCATTGTCGGATTTCAGGACCTCACAATTTGCCACCTGGGAAATACCTCTCTCACCAGAAATCTTTTTGTTCGTTTGGTAAGAGGATGTACGCTGGGAGCAACCTCAAGCCACGGGGAGATTGGACAAGCTACCACAATTAGATATCTGAAATGATTGCACCACATAATCATATCCACAAATTTGATGTGAAGCTCCTTGGATGGATCATAGGCCTGGGCAAGACACCCCTCATTGACCTTGTGGTATTTCTGGGACTGAACTCCTTGCACACTAGAAAATTCCATTTGAATCTACTTACCTGTTCTTGTTAGGGATACACCAGGTCAATATGCCGCTTCCTTCACCACCTTATCTGTGACATCATAACCGAGTTGAATTAGTGCAGTTGGAGTGGCCAGTGCATTTAACTAAACTTATCTCTACTGGCAAAGTTAACGCTTCAGTTAGTCTGGATAGCAGTGCAGCATGCTGGAGAGGGGACCTGCCAGACATCCTAAACCCTCTTCTCTGCCATCTTGATGACCCAGAATGTATAGTGGAGGTGGCATACGCAGAATCAGAATAAGCAGTAACTGCTACCCCTTACTCATTTCTAGCACCTTGATGATTGCCGCTTGTTCCGCCGCTTACACAGAGTAATAAGAAGGCAACCATCTCTTCAGTCTAACCCGGTACTCCCCACCTACAAGACCCATGACAGCTGCACCCTTATGCCTCTCATGCATCTCCTGGTTGATATTTGAAGACCGATCAACAACAATCACCTCCCCCCCTCCAGGACATTCTCTTTCACATACACCCTCTTCTTCCTCTTCATATGTGGCACAATCGTGAGCAATGTCCAGAGGCTGCACTGGCTCTGCTGCAAATGTTGCAGGATTGACTAGGTCACATCGCACTGGATGAATAGATGCATTTGACAAAATGAGGGTATCATTATTTAAAAAAATAACAAATGCCAGATTTATTGGGAAATTGGCTGTAAGAAAATTTCTACAGCCAAAAATGTCAAATTAATCCCCCATTTCGTTCCATTATAGTGAACAAGGGCCATGGGGGCTGCAGGGGTGGGCCCCTTACCCTTGCTCACTTTAATGCCATCAGGGGTTGCTGTGGTGTCCCCGATCCGTATTAAATAAAATTTTGAAAAAAAAGGACCTTGCGTGGCCAGCTCTCATTCATGCAAATGAAGGGAACCAACGCTGCAGAGGGATGCAGGACATGGTGGCCAACCTCCTTGTATGCTGCCGAGAGGTACGTAAGCGGGTGGAGGGGAGTGGGTTGTCAGAAATGTTCAGGGGAGTGAAAACCAAAAGTCATTTTCGTTCAAATGACTTTCATTTTTTTCTTTCTTCAACATTTCTGATTCGGTAAAATCTCAGTAATCCCAAAATTACCTAATACCCTGAAATGGTCTGCATCATTGACGTGGACTTAGACTTTTCTAAGATCACAATAACCGCATGCTCCACGTACAATGTCACTGTGCAATCCATAGTAATGGTAGAAGACTTTTGATTCCCAAAAGCTGCTGTTGCTAGAGCTTACTCACATGGGAATTGCCCTTCAACACTGGGTCTAGGAGTTCATTGTAGTTTGCTAACGGTTTGTGGCATAGCGATATTTTCTGGGTCAGCACCGCTGTCATCACTTGCCTCTTACAATGAGAAAAAAGATTAAATGGCTTTTCGTAATTTGGGGTCGCCAAGACCTTAGCATTACTGATTGCAGCCTTGAGTTTCCTAAAAGAAGTGCCCATTTCCTCCGACCCCTCTATCAGACCTTTCATCTTCTGCACTTCCTTAAATCCTTGCAGTAAGGGCCTTGCATAACTAGAGTAATCAAAAACCCATGACCTACAATAGTTGCAGAGTCCAAACAACTGCTACATCTGTTTCACTGTGACTGGCTGAGGCGGACTCTGGATTGCAGTGGCTCTCTCCGGCATTACCTTTCTTCCTGCTTCCTACAGGCGATATTACATGCCCTAAATATACGATCTCTGGCAGCGCTGCAATTTTTCGACGTCCACTTTGTATCCCTTTTCCATGAGCAGGGCGAGGAGCGTTATTGAGTCTCCTCGACACTGCCACTCTGAAGTGCTACAGACTAATAGATAGTCCACATACTGAATTATGGTACTGGACACATGTACATTCCCCCGATGCATCTGAACCACCCCATTCAGAGATTTGCAGTACCCCTGAGGCAACCTTGTGTGCTAGAATCTCTGGTCACGATACATAACTCTGAAAGGTAGTGAGAATTGGGTTGTAAGGGAAAAGAGAAAAATCACTGTGAAGTGGGTGCTCCCAGTAGGGATGTTACAGAGAATGGTGACATGATTCGATACCAACGGAAATTCTGCCTCAACAATATTATTAAGGGGGCGTAAATCCTGAACCATATTCCAACTGGACCCCTTCACTTTCTTCACAGGGTAGATAGCCGTATTGCATGGGGACACAGAATGTTGTATTATGCCTTGCTTCAACAGCACCAAAATTGTCTCGTAAATCCTTTTGTCCACCTCCCGAGAAATGGGGTAATGCTTAACCCAGAGTAATAGTGCACTGGGATTACATTATATCCTCTGTGCTCCAACACTCTTTAGCAGTTCCACATCATGGGGATTGCTGATCCACAAATTGTTCCAGCACTTTTCCCAAATCCTCCTTCCAGAATGGTGATGTATTTCTAACGATGAGCATGGTCTGTGGTACTTCCCTTTGCTTTATCGTAATCTGTCAAGTCATCCCAATTTCAAAGACCATCTCTCCTGTGTCCTTGGTGTCTTCAAACAATTGCTCGTCAGACACATGCCTCAACGACAAGGTCGGATCGATGCACAGAACAGTGTGCCACTCTCCGCCTTCCTCATCTGTGCCTGAGAGAACCACCATGTTCCTCTTGATAACTATGGCCTCTAAGAGAATCCTAACAATGGTGCCTTGTGTTACTTCCTGTGGCACATCAGGCTGAAATAAAAACTCAATCGGTACCTGCCAAGTCTGATTTCTGATCCCCGGGACCCAACCCAACAAAAACATCACCCCCAGAAAATGCTGTATGTACGGATACCCCCCATAGCCGTGCTGTCACTACAATAGGCCTGAAAACGTACTGCTTCCCTTACTGGATACAACCCCGGAATCGAGCATACTATACTCTACTCTGTGAAAGCAATCAACATGTAGAGTCAACTGAGGAGATCTGTGCCCAAGAGATTTGCTGGGGTATCCAAACAATACAACAAAGGGGCTGATAAAGTATTGAGTACCTACCTTAATATGAAGATCTTCAGTATAAGGAACCACCAGGATAGCCCCAGAGAATCCCAGTGTGTCCATCATTTTGCCTGACAAGGGGAACTCACCATCCCTAATGCAAGATTTCGTAGCCCCTGTGTCGTTCATGAATGAGAATGTTCGCTCGCCTACCTTCACACCTATTTGGGATTCCTTTTCTGGATCAGTGGTAATGAACAGAAGTGGACACATCAGAGACCCCTGTGGGCTGTCCTACTCCTGGTACTTTTTAGCACAGGCAGAGAAAAATAATTCCCCCCCTGAACACACTTGCCACTGTATAATGCTAACCGTTCGTTGGGGTAAAGGATTCTTGCCCCATTTCTGCACTGATGCTTGTGCTGGCATGGTCAGTGGATTCCCAAAGGTCTGAGCAACCTCCATTGCTTCTTTGTCACTGGGTTCTGTTCAACCTGTGCTTGCTGTGATTACACAGAGCCAGCAGCATATGGCAGGGTCAGGACTTGCACCTATTGGGCTCCCATATTAAAGTAATGTAGCCGCTCACAACAATCCTGTGACACGTGTACCAACCTTCCACATGACCAACATTGAATCCCATAGAATCCTCCATAACTGTTTCCCATTGGCCCTTTAAACCACGGACCGATTTCTGCGAATCTGCCAAATGACCTGCTCCCCAGCCCCTCGGAAAACCCCTTCTTTGGTCGTGGACTTGGAACATACCCATCCATCCACCCCTGTGTCATACCTGGTTCACTGTGTCCCTGCTGTCCCAGTTGCCCCTGCCGTCCCTCCATAGCATTTGTAGTTACTGTCCCTTCTAGATACATCTTTGCCAATTTCCTTTGAACAAGCTTAGCCTCTGCTTTTTGTGCCTGCTCGACACTCTCTCTCTCTCTCTCTTTTTCTTGTCTTCTCTTGCAAAAATGCAAAATATTTGCTTTAAATTCCGGCCAACTCTTGGCCACCATTTCTACCACCTTATCTAAATTATGCTGGACTTCCTTAGGGAGTTTATTCTTTAACATGTGATAAAAAACCCTTCTCCTGCCTCTGTTCTCCACATCTCCTGAATTAACATTTGGTGACTGCTGCAGGATAATCCTCCAATTTCATTGTCTTTGTTAATATCGAATTTATATCTGGCATATCCGGGTATTTAACTTGCAGGGCCCCCCAAACCTGTGCCCTATAATTGTTGAATGCTGCACAGCCATGGGTATTCATGTCTAGCTGAACCCCTGTATATCCCACTTTTTTCCAAATCTCATCTGACCGGTTCACCATCAGAGCCACAAATAGGCTTTTCATATGCCCTATGGCCAACGTGATACAGGCAATATTACATTCCACAAATATACTATCTCTGGCAGTGCTGCAATTTTTCTTCATCCACTTTGTACCCCTATTCCACGATCAGAGTGAGCAGCATTATTGAGTCTCCTCGACACTGCTCCTCTGAAGTGCTACAGACGAATAGATCACCCACATACTGAATTATGGTACTGGAAACATGTACATTCCCCCGATCCATCTGAACCACCCTGTTAAAGACACTCAGAGATTTGTAGTACCCCTGAGGCAACCTTGTGTGCTCGAATCTCTGGTCACGATATCTAACCGCTGAAAGGTACTGAGAATTGGGGTGTAAGGGAACGGAGAAAAATACATTTTTTAAAACCAATCACTGTGAAGTGGGTGGTCCCATTAGGGATGTTACAGAGAATGGTGACATGATTCGGTACCACCGGAAATTATGCAACAACAATATTATTAAGGGTGTGTAAATCCTGAACCATATTCCAACTGGACCCCTTCACTTTCTTCACAGGGTAGATAGCTGTATTGCATGGGGACACAGAAGGTTGTATTATGCCTTGCTTCAACAGCACTAAAAGGGTCTCGTAAATCATTTTGTCCACCCCCCTAGATATGGGGTACTGTTTAACCCACAGTAATATCGCACTGGGATTACATTTTATCCTCATTGCTCCAACACTCTTTAGCAGCCCCACATCATGGGGATTGCTGATCCACAAATTGTTCCAAGACTTTTCCCAAATCCTCCTTCCAGAATGGTGATGTATTTCTAACGATGAGCATGGTCTGTGGTACTTCCCTTTGCTTTATCGTAATCTGTCAAGTCATCTCAATTTCAAAGACCATCTGTACTGTGTCTTTGGTGTCTTTGAACAATTGCTCATCGGACACATGCCTCAACGACAAGGTCGGATCGATGCAACAGAACAGTGAGCCACTCTCCGCCTTCCTCATCTGTGCCTGAGAGAACCACCATGTTCCTCTTGATAACTACAGCCTCTAAGAAAATCATAACAGTGCCTGGTGTTACTTCCTGAGGCCCATCAGGGTGAAATAAAAACTCAATCGGTGCCTGCCAAGTCTGATTTCTGATCCTCGGGACCCGACTCAACAAAACCATCACCCCCAAAAAATGCTGTATGTGCAGCAACCCCCCCTAGTCACGCTGTCAGTACAATAGACCTGAAAACGCACTGCTTCCGTTACCGGACACAACCCCGGAATCGAGCATACTATACTCTACTCTGTAAAAGCAATCAACATGTAGAGTCAACTGAGGAGATCTGTGCCCAAGAGATTTGCTGGGGTATCCAAGCAATACAACAACGGGGCTGATAAAGTATTGAGTACCTACCTTAATATGAAGATCTTCAGTATAAAGAACCACCAGGATAGCCCCAGAGAATGCCAGTGTGGCCATCATTTTGCCTGACAAGGGGAACTCACCATCCCTAATGCAAGATTTCGTAGCCCCTCTGTCGCCCATGAATGGGAATGTTTGCTCGCCAACCTTCACACCTATGTGGGATTCCTCTTCTGGATTGGTGGTAACAGACAGAAGTGGACACATCAGAGACCCCTGTGGGCTGTCCTACTCCTGGTACTTATTAGCAGCGGGCAGAGAAAAAGGATTCTCCCCTGAACACACTTGCTCTATATAAGGTTAACCGTTCCTTGGGGTAAAGTATTCTTGTCCCATGTCTGCACTGATGCTTGTGCTGGCATGGTCGGTGGAATCCCAAAGGCCTGAGCAGCCCCCATTGCTTCTTTGTCACTGGGTTCTGTTAAACCTGTGCTTGCTGCGATTACACAGAGCCAGCAGCATATGGCAGGGTCAGGGCTTGCATCTATTGGGCTCCCAAATAAAGTAATGTAGCCGCATACAACAATCTTGTGACACATGGGCCTGGTGCGCTATAGAAATAAATAAAATACAAAATAAAAAATACAAATGTACCAACCTTCCAGATGACCAAAATTGATTCCCATTGAATCCTCCATTACTATTTCCCATTGGCCCATTAAACCAGGGACTCATTTCTTTGAATCTGCCAAATGACCTGCTCCCTCACATAAATCTTCTCCAGCCCCTCGGAAAACCCTTTCTTTAGTCGTGGACTGGGAAGATACCCATCCATCCACCCCTACGTCATACCTGGTTTACTGTGTTCCTGTTGTTCCGGTTGTCCCTGCTGTCCCTCGCTAGCATTTGTAATTACTGTCCCTTCTGGATACATCTTTGCCAATTTATTTTGTACAAACCTACCCTCTGCTTTTTGTGCCTGCTCTACACTCTCTCTCTCTCTTTTTCTTGTCTTCTCTTGCAAAAATGCACAATATTTGCTTTAATCTCCGGCCAACTCTTGTACTCCATTTCTACCACCTTATCTAAATTATGCTGGACTTCCTTAAGGAGTTTTTTCTTTAGCATGTGATAAAAAGATTGCCACACTTTGAACCCACCCTTCTCCTGCCTCTGCTCTCCACATCTCCTGAATTAACGTTTGGTGACTGCTGCAGGATGATCCTCCAATTTCATTGTCTTTGTTAATATCGAATTTATATCCGACATATACATAACTTGCAGAGCCCCCCAAACCTATGCCCTATATTTGTTGAACGCTGCTCCGTCATGGGTGTTCATGTCCAGCTGAACCCCCGGACATCACACTTTTTTCCAAAGCTCATCTGATCGCTCCACCATCAGAGCCACAAATGGGCTTTTCCTATGCCCTATGGCCAACGTGATACCGGCGGTATGTTCCTCCAATGCAAAAATCAATTTCCCCACTCCTGCAGAGAGTGAAGAGAGTGTCTTCATCAGGTTACGTCTGGTCCATATGTGCCCACGGGACATAATATGCCCTTCCTTGACTCTTCTGGAGTAACGGAAACTGAGTTACACCCGATTTAACTGGGGCTTCCCCATATCTCTCCTACTACTGGCTACAACCATGCGAGTACCCTGGCGTGTCCTATGATTCCATGGTGTCTTACCTATTGCTGCTAATGGAGCGGGAGGTAGGGCGACTTCACTGTGCTCTCCTTGCTCGTCATCCCACTCATCTCCTTCATCGTCTACTCCAAGTGTCGCATATGCTGACCCTCTACAGGCATGGAATTATACTAAATACTATCATAAAGTGCCATTTCCCAATGTATCTGCTCAACCCCTGTACCTGTGGCAATTTCCTTGTCCTCCATGTCCACCTAGACCTTTCTGATAACTGATTTATCAAGCCTCATGAGAACCTGCCCATGCCTCCACCTTCTTCTACATCCTTTATCTGTCTTTCCTCTTTTTTCCACTCTTTTTCTCTCTGCTGTCGTAACAGCACTATCTCTTCCTCCGCTAGCTTCAGTGCTTCTTTCATTTTTTCCCTCACCTATGCCTCTACCACTTCCCCCAGGCTATCCTCTGTTCATACAGAAAAAGGCCTGATCTCCTCCTTCTCCCTCGTTCTTGATCCTCTATCCATGCTTCTAGCTGCCGGTCCCACTCTCTCTCACTCCTCCACCCTTAATCTATCTGCTAATCTAGTAGTCAGGTTGTTGCTCCCTTCCTGCTCTCCATTTGTCACCTCTCTGCAGCCCTTAACATTGAAGGAGTCATCTTTCCACTTCCTTCTAGATCCCAATTTCTAGGAATCCCAGCTGATGGAGGCATTACCTGTGTCCGTCTTGTAGTCAAAGGAGTAGCCGCTTGTGTAAATGGAGGTACAAACTCATGGTGCTATACAGTGATTTAAACGAATCCAAAATAACTAATGAATTTATAACGAATACAAAACTTGGAAAAAGGAAGAATTTTTGGGTTCAAATATATATGGGTGGGGCTAAGGGGTTTAAACGGGTGGGGAGTGGGTTGGGGTGGGCTTTCAAACATAGGGAAGTGGTGGGGTTACAGGGAACCCCGCAACATTTAAAAAAATCTATATTTGTCATTGTTATAGTTTCGTTATCAAGTCATTCTCTGTTATTTGATTTGTTTAAATCACATGGAGCCACTCAGGGTCTGTGTACCCCTCTGCAGCCGGTAAAGTATGTCACCCATATGGGTGAGGTGCACAAGGAACACCTGCACCCTCCTTTTTCGGCTCATCTTCCCCGATTTGAACACTACGGTCCTTCCCAGCTTTTTCCTATATTTGCCAGAGTTCTAAGATATTTAGCACTTCTCTAATTTCGAGCCCTTATGCTTCATAGTCAAGAAGGTATTGTGAAGGCATCACGAAGGCGACACAGACAACAAAATAAAGTTTGGGCTATAAACATTTATTAAACCACAAAGAGGGTTGGAAAAAGGCCTAAATCGCCCTATGCAAAGGTGTTATTTCCCTACCTAAATGAAGCTAATGATAGTCTGTATCAGGAAGTCCAAAGCAAATATCTCTGTGTCCAAAACATATATTTGCCCTCACATCTAATTGTGTACAATGTGTAGGGATGTCAGCATCACAATTAGAAGTCTTCAAATAAAAGTTCAGAGCTTCATACAGCTCTTGGTTGGAAAAGGGGTATCTCTTGCCAAAGGTTAAACTAGTTAACGTTACAAAAGAGGGGTTCCCTACCACAAGCTTTCAAGTCTCTCAACTTTCCAAAACAACACACTTCCTTGGGATACTTCCCAGCTCTCCTATCTTGGGTAGCTTTTACCAAGGTTATATAGTTCAGTTCCTTAATTTCAGATCACACAAGGTTTCCTTTATATTCAATTACGAGCTGTGGGTATTTAAAGTGACTTTTCCTTATGTGGGTGTACTTGGTCTAGGCGCTGATGTAGGACCACACAATCCATCAATTACAGGCCATGCAACCAACAAAACATACTTGCTTCTTCCTCCTAGGCCCGTTGGCACTGTTTCAGCTTCAGAGTGGTACTTGACGTATTCTCTTTTCACATCTTCATGATGCTTTATCACTGCCTGTTTCGCCACCATGCACTTGTTGCACTTTCACATATTCTCACCGTTATTGCCACTGCTTATTCTCTCAGGTTACACAGATCCTTATATTCTAATGGTGCTTGTGTAGAGAAACCCCTCAATGCTCACACCAGAAAAAATGCAGTTCACTAGGGGAAAAGGCCCGGCACACCTCTTGCAAGGAGAACAAGGTTTTATTTCCACTAAAATAAAAATATGCCAGCAAAACATGCTGCTGCTGCCACGGAACGTTCTGGCAAAATCAGTATGAGCAACACTTTATGAAGGCACGCAGCGTCATCAGTGATGTAAATTACATAATGTACACATCCAAATGGCTGGTGAGACCCTATACATAGGCTACCTGCTCCATAAGCGATTACAGGCCATTGGACCCAGCCTCTTCTGTTCATCTTCTTCCATGTGGGCTCCTCCTTGCGCATCATCAGTCAAGAAGGTACAATTAATTAGTCATTATAAGAAGAAAACCAATGCAGGCTTCATCTCTATCCTAATGTGCACCTGGTTCTGCAGACAAGGGCTAAGAGGATACTTCAAGGTCATTGGGCCTCATTACAAGTATGCCGGTCCAGAAACAACGGTGCTGGTAAGCCTAACGGCACCATTTTTTCCGGACCGGAACACTACGGGTTGCTGGCCGGAGCCGCTGTGCCTGACAGGGCTGACCCTGCCAGGCACAGTGGCCATGGCAGGCAAGCTGCCACGGAAGCACCGGCACCATTAACAAAGGGGCCATTGTTTCCATGGTCCCCATTCCCATAGAGTCCTACAGGACTCTATGGGAATGGGGACTTACAAATGACCGGCGCCTGACTTCCTGGACCGCCAGGGTTGTAATCCCCTGGTGTTACCGGAAAGTCAGGCGCTGGTCATTTTATTTGGGTCCGGCGGCAACCTGCCGGTATCACCGGCAGGGTTACCGCTGGACCGTAATGAGGACCATTATATCTTAACGACTCGATTCCAGACACATCGGCACCCAAAGCTCCCCACCCTCATTTTAGATTTGTTGTTTTGCCACTTCCGGCACCTCGCAGCAAAAATCACATGAGCTATGGTGAAGGCAATTGATCCCTGCTTTCTGATCTCTTCTGATCAATTAGGCGGTTTTACAGTTTTATGGTTGGTGGTCTGGGGATGACTGGTACCTTGGAATGCTGGAGTTCTAGGACGGGGGCATCTGGGCGCTATTACTTAGAGCTGGGAGGGGGGAAGTTCGGAGGCTCGTGCCCTCCTTCTCGTGGGATTGCTTTTCACAGAGAGCTCTCAACCCCCTCGTGGCCTTGAAGGGGGCATTCCTTCTGGGAGACGCATGCTGGCAACGTAAGACAATGATGGGCCGATGAATCTCTGCAGCTGTGTCCTTTCTCACCGGTGCCCAAGCTATAACCTATTCCTGCATGCACACACTTATTTACATGTGTGTGGCTCGGGCCTGCTGCCCAGGCTGCAGTGCAAAGGTGTTTGATTCCCCATGTACACTAGAGCCAAGGCATGCACCACCCTCCCCCAGCCCCTACTGGATACTTCCAGGCCTCTGCCTCATCCGAAAGCACTTGGGGTCTGGGACAACATCCCTCCTTCCCAACATTCCTCCTTTCGTTAATACTACATTAACAATCTCCCAGGTGAACGTCTCATCCTCCTTTATCATTCTTTCCATTTCCAATCTTTCAGCTTCCAAGTATGGAGGTGACCCTTCTTTTGGTATCAATGCCCCGCATACGGACCGCAAACCTTCCCCTGCTTGGGCATATTGCTCGGCAGTACATGTTTTGTTACACGGCCACTGTAGTGGCCGTGTAGCTATGGTTGAATTGCTGTTTCCATAGGAAGAGCACTTTTTGGACGGCTTATAACTTTGCTCCCCTTGGACGAATCCTCACCAAACTTTGCAAAAAAAGTATATGGCGCATTCTGCAAAGTTTGGCGAGGTTTGGTCCAGAGGGGGAAACATTATAGGGGGGGTCCCAAAATGTCTTTTTTCCCATAGACATAATGGAAAAACTTCCACGCCTACAGCCAAAACCGCTGGACGGATTTTCGACAAATTTGCGACAGGAGCGGTGGCTTGGTCCCGAAAGCGTGCTTTTGTTAATTTGGTATACATCCATCCAGTCGTTTTTTTTCAAATGACCAAAATATAAAGCAAAACAATTAGTGATATCTATGTCCGATCCGCGGACAGGACACAGATTGGCTAATCGACTTGCGCCATGTCCGCGGACACCCAACGTGTTCGCTGATTGGTTGGCGTGAAGCGTGAGGTGCGTCAGATTTTTGGAAACGGCCACCATCTTGGGACATCGGCCGGTGTCCGTGGACATCGCGGTAAAAACAAATTAAAACATACAACATTGCACTTGTCAAACATATCAAATAATCTCTGGGGAGGTGAGGGGTGATGAGGATGGGATGGAATATGGCTGCAAGAAGCAAAAAATCAGGTAGTTTTTACCGCGAAAGTCCGCGAACAGTTCGGATGTTCGTGAACAGTCCTGAAAAGTTTGCGAATACCTCAGCATTACAGGGTTGGTGAAATGCAGTTCTTGGATGGCTTATAACTTTGTGCCACTTAATGGAACTGCATGAAATCCTGCATGTATATTCCTGGACTGATTCTGAGTGAGTATGCAAAGTTTGGTGGGGTTCTGTCATGAGGGGGCAAAATTGGAGGGGGGGTCCCAAAATAATGTAAAGGCTTGTAAATGAGGTGCCATTTGACGAATCCTCACTTAATTTAGGAAACTGATAATACTTTTAGATAGGAATGTTTTTCCAAAGTTTGGTAGGATGTTGTGAAGAGGGGGCACAATTAGAGGGGGGTCCCAAAATAATGTAAAGGCTTATAAATGAGGTGCCATTTGACGAATATACACTTCATTTGGCAAACTGATAATAGATCAAGATATACATGTTTTTGCGAAGTTTGGTGGGATTCTGTCGAGAGGGAGCAAAATTAGAGTGGGGGTCCCAAAATATTGTATAGGCTTATAAATGTGGTGCCATTTGACAAATCTACACAAAGGTTTGCAAAAAGATTATAGATCTAGATTTAGATGTTTTCGTAAAGTCTGAATGGATTTTGTCATGTGGGGGCTAGGTTATATGACAATTGTATGTGCATACATTTGACACTTTTGAAAAAATAAATCATGGGTGGATTTCCAGCAACTTGCGTAAGGAGCATTGGCAAGGACCTACAAGCATGGTTTGGCAAATGTGCCAGTATTTTATTATTTGACAAGTGTCATAATGTAGCTACAAAAAATAGCGGTATACCTTTAGTGACTGAGGGGTAGCCTGTGGCCATGGGCAGTGGCCAGGTTGTCCGGGTCATAGAATAAGGTCATGATTCAGACAATCTGGCTACTGGCCATGTCCACAAGGGACAAAACATAGGATTAAATTGACCATGTACATCTGGGACTGGCTTTGTGGCAAATTTATTCGAAATTAGGATAGATTTGAAAGGGAAGAAAAATGTGTTTGTGGTAATATGGTCATAGGGTTCTCTTTTTGCCTTCCGCAGGCTGCTATGGAAAGCGAAGAGGGGCCCTGTATGCAACCCTCACCTTCCCTTTCCATGGTGGCCAACCTGGAAAAGGATTTTCCTTCTTACACCTGTACGCTGTAGGCGTCCCGGTGTTGGAAGAAAAATCCTATTTTTTAGCAACCCGGGTTCCCGCTTTGGGAACCTAGGGTGCTAATGGCTTTCATCCCGCATTTCAGGGGCTGGAATGGGGGGATAATGGTCCAGAGAACTTGTTATCCACCCTCCCTTCGCTTGGGCTGATAACTTGGGTTGCTTGGCCGGTATCCACCATTACAGTCCCTGGAACAGAGGATGAATGCCACAATATTCCCATTAGTGTGGGTGATGGTGTGAAATGGCAGAGTTTTAAGGTGAAACTTTGGAAATTGGACACAAATAGTGCTATACTGGGTTAGTATGATATTAGTAAGTTGTAGGAAAATAGCATGCACTGTTAAAAACCTATGAAATTCAATGAAAAAACTTTGTTAAAGGGACGTTATGGTTAAGTTGCACTAATAAAAACCTTTGAAAGTTGCACTAATAAAAACCTATGAAATTCATCAATGACATTTGTGATGTCATCTTTGATGTCCTGGGTGTTAGTCTTAGCAGTGCACGGTGGTGGCGCGAGTTGTGGTTGCTTAGTTTACTATAACTTGCGAATTTCAGGGGTTTTTCGGTTTTACTTGGAACCATAACGTCCGTTTAACAAAGTTTTTTCTTTGAATCTCATAGGTTTTTATTAGTCCAATTTAACCATAACGTCCCTTTAACAAAGTTTTTTCAGTGAATTGCAAAGGTTTTTATTAGTGAAACTTAATATATATATATATATAAAATATACCCTCCATCCACTGCTAAATATACACAGGTTTCTGTGTAATTCTCAGGGTCAGATGGGGGAACTGTGGTGGTGCCTGGGGGGGTGAAGCCATTGCTCTATTTCAACCATGCATGGCTTGTCTGGGTCCTCAGTTTCAACTTTGCTATTTTTCGTACCACGAGGTGCCTCCTGTACCCCAATTGAGACCATCATCATTGCACTGCTAGGCACATCTTTGACACAGCATCGTAGCCCCAGCTGGCAGATGCAGAAAATCACCAACACAAACATGATCACAGGAACCAACATCTTCATGATAGCCCCATCTAGGATGGTCTCCAAGAAAAAAGGTTGTCAAACCAATCATCTCCTGTATGCCAATTTCTGTTTGCATGTGAGTGCAGAGGACATACAGGGCCCCTATTATGTTGGCGAGGGTCCCATTTTCTGCGTCATTAGGAGGTACGTAGGTGCAAAAGGAATCGCCAATGTTCTTCAGACCCCTCCTTCCATGGCCGTAAGGAAATCCAGCACGTAGCGGTTCTGCAATATCATCGGCCGGATTGCACGCATTTCCATCTTGATCGCGTTGAGGCCTTGTTCAGTGTCATTGACATTCATGGCTATCTGCACTTCTGGTAACAGTAACAATGCAAAACAAGTTTCTTCTTTGCTGTAGAGCCAATATTGATCTGGTATTTCTTTGAGTAATTGTGAGGAATCTTGCGATAGATAATTCAACCTTCTCCTTCTCTGCAATCTTTTATTTTTCTCCTTTTCTGGAAAGATACGGAATATGGGATTCTGTGCTTGTGATGTCAGACACTGGTGTAGATGTTGGGGCTGACAAACCACCTGGTCCCACTATCAGGTGTTCTTCAGGGACCACCAGGAGTGCCGAGTGCAACGAGGCCAGCGAGCAGGTGTCCCTCCATGATGGCAGGAGGTGCAGAAATGCCCACTGGCCGTACACCCAATAGTTATCCATCACAGCTGCTGTCCCTTTCCTGACATCTGGGATATATAATGGGGCTCATTACGAGTCTGGCGGTAACCCTGCTGGTGCGATGTCTTGTTGCACATACTATTGGTCCTGTGAGAAACCGGAAGATGTCTCACCCACTAGTTCCTGGGGATCTGTCATCCAGGTGGCCAGGACATGTCCATCACTTTTGGATGCAGGTCCTGGGGGTGGACCAGTGCAGGAGGATCACCTGGGTGAAGGGTCTTTGGGGAATGGGACACCGGAGGGTGAGAGGCGGTATCCCCTTTCCTGTAACACCTTTACCCCATCCTACCAGGTAGGGTATTTAGGAAATTACCCCTCTACCCCCTTTTACAACACAAACACGTTTTCACTGACAGCCCACAATGAGAGAAAATGGACTAACACCCGAGCCGTATACCTGATGTGTCCCAATACAATGGTCAGACAAGGTCAGGCAAATACTGACCATCACTCACACCTGACTTCCATTACACTTCCCCACATGGATGTTATGTTATGTTAGTGTTTCTTATATAGCGCACAGGTGCCCAATGGCATCATGGCGCTGGAGAGGAGAAAGAGGCCCCAAGCACACACCATAATATCTATAGCCATCAAGATTAGAAAAGATGAGTTTTAAGAGCCTTCCTAAAAACCAAATGATTATGGATATTTTTCAATTCAACGGGCAGCTTGTTCCACAATTGTGCTGCTGCAATGGAAAAGGCACGTCCACCAAGCCTGACATGGCGAAAAGATGGGACACACAGCATGCCGGCCGACTCAGACCTTAGGGAATGCCTGGGAAGGTAGTGAGAGAATTTAGTACCTAGATATTCTGCCCCTTGTCCATGCAGAGCACGATGCACAAACAGAGTGCCTTGAAATCAATGTGCTGGGCCACTGGTAGCCAGTGCAGACGACGCAGAACTGGGGAGACATGGGAACCATAAGGTAACCCAGTTGTCACCTGGGCTGCAAAATTCTGGAGGCGCTGCAAGCGGAAGAACATCCCCTTGGGCTGAGCAAGATAGAGTGAATTGCAATAGTCCACACGGCTGGATATCATAGAGGCTACAACTAGTGGCTGTAGAACAGATGGTATAAAATGGAGGACTTGTCTCAAGATTTTCAAATGGAAAAACCCAGACTGGCATACGGATGAGACCTGGGTGTCCATTGGTAGAGTGGCTGTCATGATAACTCCCAAATTTTTTACTTTCATTGCAGGAATAGGAAGAGATCCAAGAGAGGAAGGCCCGAAAGTCGAAATCCATAGTGAAGGATCAGGAGGGGAACCCATCACCAGCACCTCCGTTTTGTCACCATTCAGCTTTTGCCAGTTAAGGCCCATACACTCCCCCACTGCAGTCAGGCACTGATGAAGGCACAACGACACCTCAGTCCGATCAAGATCTAACCGGATCAGGATCTGGGTGTCGTCAGCATATGAATAGCACTTGACTGCGAAGGAGCAGATGAGGCACACTAAGGCCCAGATGTATCTATTAAAGAGAATAGGTGACAAGGCGGAACCCTGGGGGACACCACAAGTGAGATAGGAAAGTTTCGAAAGAAAAGGAGAGAGCCGATGAGATTGGAATCTGTCCTTAAGAAAAGAGGAAAACCAGGTTAGAACTTGACCAGAGATACCGACTTGGCCCTGGTGGGATAGCAGGGTAGGATGGTCAATAGTGTCAAAGGCTGCTGAGAGGTCTAACAGTATCAAGGCTCCGACACCCCCCGCATCAACAATCCTGGCCATATCATCCTGGACAGAGACCAGGACGCTCTCGGTACCTCTGCCAGGCCGAAAACCAGACTGGGCTGAGTCAAGACAGTCAGATGTTTCAAGGAAAGAAGACAAGAGAGGAGACACCAGTGATTCCAAAAGTTTCATCAGAGCAGGGAGAAGAGAAATAGGTTGAAAATTAGCAGGTACAGAAGGATCAAGAGAAGGTTTTTTCAAGAGTGGAATAAAAGGTGGAGCACGAGAGCACACTCTGAGCGAGGCAAAGCCTCAAAGATGGCAGTTTAACTTGAGGAGAAAGGTGCGAAACAGAAGTGGATTGTAAGGACGGAAGTTCCCTTGACCTTTTAGACAAGGAACCATTGCTCTCATGAGTTCTTGAGATTGGAAAACATAAGACCAGGAAAATATGCTGAAGAATCCTGCATCATGTGCCAGAGATACCCGGGGCCCTCTAGCATCAAGAATCAAGTTGGGGAGAATTACCAGCCACCGTGGTGTTGTCCTTGACTCCAACAACAAAACCGCTTCTGTGAAAACAACACAGTCAGAGTGTCATGGCCACTGGGCAAAGACCACAACCTCCACTACATAAAAGGTCCAGTTGGACCCAGTCTTGGCGCCTTTGGCACCAGGCTCATGAGTAAGTGTGCTCTGCACACTTTATTTTGTGCATGTGCCCTTTTTTTTCCTTGCAGGGCCTCCACGTCGGGCGTGGCCATAGGAACTAATTGAGCTGCACGTGCAGCATCCTCTAGGAGTGGCAGGGTGGGGCCACGAGTCAGAAAAAATAGTCATGGCCGGGACCAGGCTATTTAAGTCTGCCCTGCCTGCATGCAGGCGCTTCGCGTTAGTCTGCTTACAGCAGCGTAATGCTCACCGCCGCCTGAAGCGCATTCTTACCTGAATTCAGCAGCTTACCTGATTCCAGCAGCTTACCTGAATACAGCCGCTTACCTGATTCCAGCAGCTTACCTTTCCAGCTGCAATCACAGTCGGTTCACATCCTTACCTGATTCCAGCAGCAACCGCAGTCGGAGCGCATCCTTACCTGATCCCAGCAGCAACCGCAGTGGGAGCACATCCTTACCTGATCTCAGCAGCAATCTCAGTCGGAATGCATCCTTACCTGATTCCAATAGCAACCTCAGTCGGAATGCATCTTTACCTTATTCCAGCTCCCAGCCACAACACTACTCGGGGGTCCCCTTTCGGCCTGCCTCATCGCAGATCCAGGCATCCTTCATCCGCCGGCAGATCTCCGGATAACAGCATTCCAGTCTGACTTCGACAGGCCATCCCTGCAACATTACGTTTAGGTTGCGCTCAAACCAATATTCGCGCTTGACCTAAAAACCAAACTTACCACCTTTTGGGACATCGTGAGCTCCCTTTTTCTCCATTGGGGCTTGTTTCTTGCAAAGCAACTACCACTGTGCCTCATATCACCTATTGGGGAGAAGGAAAATATTATAAGAGCTACGGACAATAATCAAGGAAAAAGACATTACAAAAGGATATGGGCTATAATCATTAACAAAGGATACTTACCTTTGTAGTGGTTCAGCCACAGCCAGTCTGGGCTGCCACGCACATGGACCAGTGAAGAAACTCGGTCTATCTAAAAGGCGCGCCTGCAGTGAGAGTAGGACGGAGAGCTCACCATCATAATTAAACAGATGTGACTATATGGGTAGGCGCGTGCGCACCACATTCTGGGAAGAAGGGCTTGAGGGAGACCACAGTCATATCATAGCATTCTCACGACCTCTCGTATTCTCACAGAGGCAGTACCAACAACCAGTGGAGTCCACAACACAGAAGCAGGGGAAGAAGCCTGACCAAGGGGAGCCAGTTCCAGGGAGGGCTGCAACCGTGCCCCAACGTCCCCGCAGAGACCAGGTGAGCATAACAAAACGCAAAGCCTCTCAGAATCCCTGCCTGGGTGTTATGGAAACCTCGGAAACAGACCAGTTGGCCCAACTACTGGAGGAACTACGGGCAGAAGTTCATGCCTCCAGACAAGAAACCAATGCCTTAAGAAGGGACCTTATTGTAGCTTGTGAACAAACTGACGACTTGGCAAGACAAATGCTTCAGACCCACGCAGGTCAGGTTCAATTACCGGGGCTTGCCCATCCTCCGATGCCACAGCCATCACCACCAGTTCAAGTGGTGCTTCCAGGTGCAGTGCCACTGGCCCCGCCCGAACGCTTTACCAGCGACCCCAATAAGTATGCTATATTTATGAACCAATGTCGCCTCCCCTTTTTGTGCCGGCCTGGGGCTTTTCCTAATGATAGCGCAAGAGTTGCCTTTGTTCTTTCATATTTAGGAGGCAACGCAGCGGACTGGTCGATACCATTAGTAAACCAGGATGATCCTCTACTCCAGAACTTTGGGGAATTCCGGTGGGAGATGGAGAAATTGTTTGCTAGACACACCCAAGGACAAGCCCTGGATAACAAACTATTGTCACTCAGGCAGGGAAACCAAGATCTGCTGACCTATATCCCTACTTTTAATTGTCTCATAGGACAGACAAATTGGCCAGAAGAGAAGAGGACCTCACTCTTTTATCGGGGATTGCATGGGGAACTAAAGGATGTTCTAGCCCAAGTGGTTAATCCTCCTGAAGGTTGTGCGGAATACATCAATCTGACTGTGCAGCTTGACCACAGGATGCAGAATCAAAAAATGGATTGCACAAGGACTGAAGGGAGGTCGGTCTATATGCAACCCCGGGACAACCAAACTAAAACCCACAAACAAACCAAGCCAATGTAGATCGGGGATTACGGGCTCTTATCTCCAAGGCTGGGAGAGAAAAGAGAAAACAACAACTCTGTTTATACTGCGGAAGAGCAGGACATTTCCTCCGGGACTGCCCGGTAAGACCCCCTAAGAAGATAGTTGGTGTGACGGAACGACGAAAAGAAACAAAACCCGGAAAACTACAACGTCCCGAAAAGCGTAGGGGTCCACTTGTCGAACAAAAAGAGTCAATCTGTACAGACCTCACATCTGGTCATCCTGGTACTTTTGGTCAACCACCAACAACCGTCAAAGGTACATGCATTGGAGGCATATATTGATAGCGGAGCGGTGGGAAATTATATTGATCAAGATCTGGCCGCACAAATAGGTCTTCCTCTCCAGCAAAAGCTGATATCGGAAAATGTCACAGCAGTGGATGGTTCTCAGTTTTCATCCGGTCCAGTGACGCAACATATCGAATATGCTGATATGTCAGGATGGTCATTGGGAAGACATCTCTTTCGATCTCATTGGAGCTCCCCAGTTCCAGATGATCTTAGGAATGCCTTGGCTAGAAACCCACAACCTTAGGCTCGACTGGCGGAAACGAGTGCTGACCTTCCCTCAAGAATGTGCTAACGTCTGCTACCAACGAAATGTGAAGAGCAGGGAACTCAAGGTAAAATCTGTGCTGGGGCTCTCTGGCTCCCTACTCCCTGAATACCTGGATTACCAGGATGTGTTCCAGAAGGAGCAAGCGAACACCCGGCCTCCACACAGAGCTTACGACTGCTAGATCGATCTGGTGTTCGGAGCACAAATCCCCTGCAATTGAATTTATGCATTAACGGAGCAAGAAAACCAACATCTGAGATCTTATCTGGATCAATACCTAGCTAACGGCTTCATCCGTCCGTCTAAGTCACCTGCCTCCTCAGCTCTCTTTTTTGTACCAAAGAAAGAAGGCGACCTAAGAACTTGTATAGATTATAGAGCGCTTTATCAAATCATGGTAAAGAACAGATACCCCCTGCCACTCATCCCGGAATTTCCAGACCAGGTGAAGAATAATATAATTTACACTAAACTGGATCTATGAGGAGCCTATCACCTTGTGAGAGTTAAAAAGGGGGACAAGTGCAAGACGGCTTTCCAAACCAAATATGGGCTTTTCGAGTATTAGTATGTAATGCTCTGGCGGCTTCCAATTCTTTATGATCGATGTGCTTCACGAATTATTGGACGTTTCCGCACTCGTCTACATAGATGATGTTCTTATTTACTCGGCATCCAAGGAGGACCACGTCATCCATGTAAGAGCAGTTCTGGAAAAGCTTTGACAGCATCGGCTGTTTGCCAAATTAGAAAAGTGTTTCTTCCATGTTACCGAAGTTGAGTTCTTGGTCTTCATGCTCACACCACGAGGGGTACACATGGACACACGCAAGGTGGATGCTATCCTTCAATGGCCATCTAACATCCAGAAAGTGAGTACAGAGTGTGTTCAGATTTTTACCAACGGTTTATTCCAAGGTTTTAACAAATAGTTCATCCAATAACCTCATTACTGAGAAAAAATAAGAAATTCTTCTGGTCTCCCGAAGCAGAGAACGCCTTTCAGGAGCTCAAACTTGCCTTCACCACTGCACCAGTTCTTCGAAACAGACGCCTCCAGTGTAGCCATGTGAGCAGTATTATCGCAAAAGGACCCTGACACGGGGCAATTACATCCCATAGCGTTTTGGTCCCGTACGTTTTCTGCACCAGAATTGAACTATGCAATCACTGACAAGGAACTACTAGTGATTAAGGGACCCTTTAAAACATGGAGCCACTGCTTCTGGGGGCAAGACACACGGTCACAGTTATCACAGATCACTGTAACCTTCAATACTTGAAGACTGAAAAGGCCCAATCCTCACTCCAGCTTTGCTGGGCTCTCTTCTTCTTTGCCGAATACAATTTTGTCATTACTTACAGACCTGGATGTCATGGCCACAGGCCCCAGAACAACACCATCTAGTGATGGGGGCAATGGGTCACTTGACTCACATATGTCCCTTTGGGACTCATAAACACAGATGGGTACTGGCTGGACTCAGTCCTGGTGCCTTTGGCGCCAGGCTCATATAGCGATGTGAGCAGGAACACATTATTTCAGTGCAGGAGTGATTTTATTTTACAAGAAATTTCCAGATACTGAAAGCCTTTATTCCAGAGAACATCGCCATGAGCTGACTCATCGGGCATGGCTCCCTAGGCCTGGTCTTCAGGTGCTGGCTCATCGGGTGTGGCATTGGGTGTGGCAGGCAGGCTGAATCTGGTGGGCGTGGCTTCAGAAGCTCAACTATATAAGCTGCTCCATCCTTAAGGCCGCTGCTTCGCGCTACTGTGCACTCTGGTGCAACGTGACACTCACCGCCGCTTGGACCAGTTTACTTACCTTTGAAACAAGACATTTTCCAGCATACTCACCTCCAGGAAACCGGTGCTTCATCGCTTCATCTGCAGACTCATCTCCTGACATCCAGTGATCTTGATACCGACGCCGCAGCACCGCACTCCACATCCACGAACTCGGACCTTGTGAAGAAGAAGAAAGACAAGGTTAGAACATCCGTCATAAGGCCGTGCTGCATTTGAACTCATGCGCCCCCTAGTTAACAACTTACCAGCTACTGTACCGCTGCAGCTTCGTTCCTTGTTCCCTCCAGCTTCCTCCTCGAGCTCTGCAGCTTCTGCCGGACCGGCAACATCACCTGCAAGGGAAGAAAGCAAAAGAGCAAACATCAATCGTGGAACGGACAGCAATACAAGACAATAAACTTTACAATTCAACAAAAACAGACGAGGAAAGACAAAGGCAAAAAGGAACACTTACCTGAAGTATAGTGGCTTAGTCGCAGCTGGACAAGACTACCACGTGCAAGAGACCAGTGAAGGAACTCGGTCCAGATCATACAAGCGCCCTTGCCAGAAGCAGCAGGACGGAGTGCACACCAAAGCTAATCAACAGGTGAGCTTTGCAAGGGCAGCGCATCCCACGGGTACCACGGTTTGGGAGAAGGGATCTGGGAGAGGATCAGGATCACAAGCTGGCATACTCACCCCCCCTATTCTCCACGCATGAGCAGTCCCAAGCAGCATCACCTATTACCACCAGTCACCAGATAAGCGCAGAATGCGAAGTCGGACCCGAGTGACCTCACCCCCGGGAGGGCTGCAACCGTGCCCCAACACTTCTGCAGAGACCAGGTGAACGTAACACTGGAGTATGCAATGGGAAAGCAGGCGCTCTGCCATGCATGGGTTAGGACAAAGAGGCTTTCACCACAGCCGAGCCCGTGGCCATCATTCCCGAAGAACGGATCCAAAACCAAATCGCCGCAACTGCCTGTTTGGATGACTTAAAAAACGATCTCCAATCTCAGATGAACCAAACAGCACAACAGGAGTGGCTAGCTAGAGGATACCGATACAGCATCAAAAATGATCTACCAGGTAGAATATATATTCCAGACAAGAAATTACAAGACCAGATAATAGCAAATTACCATGAATCATTGGTGGGAGGATACCCAGGGATTGGCAAGACTCGAGCTAAAATACAAAAGGACTATTGGTGGCCAACCTGGAGAAAAGACATTGCCCAATTCATTGTGACCTGTGGTGTCTGCGCGCAACACAAATCTCAGAAGTTACATCCCTTGATTGTACCCCCAGCACCATGGCAGACCATGTCTATGGACTTTATCACCGATCTTCCTCCATGCAACGGGTTTAACGCGATCCTGGTTATTGTAGACTTATTCTCCAAGATGGCCGATTTCATTCCATTAAAGGGGCTTCCCACTGCTTCCGCCCTTGCCACCGTATTTTTGGAGCAAATTTTCAAGTTACATGGTTTCTCATCAGTATTGGTCTCAGATCGTGGAACACAATTTGTCTCAGCACTCTGGACAAGGTGTTGCAAAATAGCCAAGATTGATATCCGGCTATTCATGTTAGGCAGAATCATATGCAGTACCCTTTGGGAACACCACACACAATTAAGACTACAAGTGCAAGTATAAATTCACCTTTGGTACAAGCCTGTACTACACAGTAAAGTGGTAGCAATGGCTGAGCAGCCAGACTTATCTAAAGAGTAAAGTGAGCAGTATAAATAGTTACACAAAGGATAGTAAATTACTATGGTTCAAACAAACACTGACTCAAGGTGTCTGAGTAAAAGACTATACATTTATTTACACATCAGTTGTAAAACAGTTCATTAAGTAAAGCAGTAGAAGAATCACACTCTTAATATACTACACACCACCCAATTAATTCTGGACAAGTTAAGCTCAAAATGAAGTGTGAGCAAAATGGCACTACAGCAATTTAAAAGGGAGGGAACGACAAGGTTATACAAAATTAAGGAGCACCAACAAGTAAGTAGGCAGGGCAATCTAGAAAAGGCTTGCTACAATGAGGATTCAAAGCCTTGGCCAATGTTAATGGTACAGAGTCTTTGCAGAGGATCACACAGTTCAGAGTAGTTTATGGTTAAGTCTTTGCCAAGAGTTCAAAATGAAGTTGCTCAGAAGAAATGTTACTTAAAAGAGTAGAGCAGGACAAGCCCTCAGATTGGCGAAAGATTTCAAACACTTTCACCGTGGTCGGACAGAACGAACAACCGGGTTAGAACAGTACCTTAAATGTAGAAGAAGGCTGTAGCTGAGGCAGAAGTTCCTAGCAGGTCCAGCAGGCTCACAGTTCCTGAAGCGACTGTTGGACTGACACAAAGTAGGAAGACTGGAGGGGCCTGCACTGCCCAGGGAAGAAACCAGCAGCAGAGCAAAGCAACGAATAAAAGGTGTGCTCCTTAAAACCCAAACAGGGTCCAAGCCTCCTGGCTATCCGGTTCACTGCAACGATGCACAGCAAATTCGACCAGGGGAGGGAGGCCTTGCTTGGTGTTTGGTGAACTGGTTGGTCCCACCAGCTCAAGGGAAGAAGAGTCCTTGCAGATCTTCTCTGTCATCGAATTTTGGAGATTCGGACCCGCAGCAGGGCTTCACCGGGAGGTTCAGTTGTGGTAGTGGTCCTCTTCTTTGAGCTTCTCTTCGGTTCTCTCGATCCAGTGGCGACTCTGCCTTCCTAGTCCCAGAGACCTACTTTTTATGCAGTTTTCCCCCCTTCACACAGCCTGGCTGTCAATCACACAGCAGGATTGCTGTCCTTGCGGGACAGTCAACAGAGCCAATCATACAGAGTACGACATGGGTCTCCAAGGAGACCCTGTGAAGTGAGTCTCAAACCCTCCCTCACATCCTGTCCCCCTCAGACATTCAGGTGCCTAAGGAGGGCTTCTGTGCAGAAGCCCACCAAAGGACGGCGAACAAAGGAACCAAACCTGGTTTGGCACGCAGAGTAAAACATGAGAAAGAACTTTACAAAATGAAATGGCGAATAAACCCAGCCGAAACCAAATAAAAGTAAATGGGGTCCAGCGGATTTAAGTTTGAGGCTACTAACTTAGCCTAAAACAGTACCAGGACTATTTAAATAAACCATGGTAGGAAAAATATGGTAGATAACACTGCCACCAGCCAAATCTTAAAGAAAGGGGAACAAAATAATGTTCCATGAGAGACAGACAAAAAGGGATAACTGTTAACCCATTCCAACACTCTATGTAAGATACGTTGTATTGGGTCTGTGAATTTAAAAAGACTAATAAAGTCAATGGCTACTTTACATGTTCTGAGAGACAGTAGTCAGTCCCAGAATATGGAGTTTAAAGTGGGAAGTTTGAAAAAGACAACCCTGTGTCACTGCACTAAAGGTGATGTGTAACACACAGTAAAAAGATGATGCCTATGGAGTAGGTGAAGCTCCACAGTCTATGAACACAAAAATGTTAAACACACACAGCAAAACACATGTAAGAGTGGGAAAAAAGGCTCACACTCTTACCAGGTGAAAAAAATAAATCCTAGAAATCCAGCAAAGCTGCTGAGGGACTCAGTAGGTAAGGGAAATTAGCCATTCTGGAGAATTCTCCCTAACAATCCACGAGTCATCATCCCCAAACCGATGGCCAAACTGAACGAACCAACCAAACACTGGAGCAATCCTTAAGGTATATGCTACAACAAACTGAAGAGTCCTGGAAAAACCTCCTTTGGTTGACCGAATTTGCCTACAATAATTCTATCCACACTAGCACCGGACAAACCCCATTCTACACAGTGCATGGTCGACATACTCGAACGTCCACTTTGATTCACTTGATGAATTAGAAATGCCAGCTAATATGTGGATCCATTTGGTGTTCCATGTTTCTCTCTTGAAACCGATGAAACCAGGTACTCGGATTGAGGCACCACCCAAGCCCGACATCATAGAAGGAGAACCGGAATATGAGGTCAAAACTATTCTAGATTCCAAGATAGTATGATTTAAACTGTACTACCATATAGACTGGAAAGGTTATGGATCTCAAGACCGTACATGGGAACCTAGTGACTTCGTCCATGCTCCACGACTAATCAGACAATTCCATCGCAACAACCCCTCCACGCCAGGGCCAGGACCAGGTGTTATTTACTAGCTGTAACTAGTTTCCACTTCTGGAAAGACTACACAGGCAAACCAGCCAACAAAACAATAAAACAAAGCCTACTTTGTCTTCGATCTGAACGAAGAATGGAGAAGTCCACCTGGAACTACCTTCCAATGCCTTCAAGCTCAGGCACTGAGAGGAAGCTCCCGGGAAATCCTCTTGGGGGAAAAAACCTGCTGGTTGGTAGGTAACGCTGAGTGAGGAACTGGATCAGCGTCTCCCGGGTCTTGTGTGGTGACGCTTCCTGCCGGTAGGTATGTGGGTTCTTAAGGAGTACTGGTCTCGGGGTGAACTGAGAACAAGAAATAAAGGGCTAAACGGGGTATTGTAGTGACTTTTCGATGAGTTTTTGGAGGAGGATATTTGTACCTGAGTGGCAGTCACGGAGGAGCTATTGGGAGGAGCTTAATTGTAGAAGCAGGTTCCCCTTCATATAGATAGAAAAATAGAAAGATGTTTGTTAATGAGATTTAGGAATAAGGTCAGACTGAGGTAAGATGTGAAACATATTCCTACCAAGGTTTGTGTGCGTGTGACACTCTGAGATGGGTTCTGGTGAAAGTATGAATTGGAACTCAGAAATGGAACGGGATCGGGACCTGAAGAGATGGTAATGAACGTAGGTAAGGAGAAATGTTGCGCTTGATGTCCGAAGGAACTCGGCAGGGCAAGTGTAGATGGTGGGAGAGGTGGAGCTTCCCTGCACGATAGTGTAAACAAAGAAGAAAATAAGACTTAGTATTTAGAAGTAAGTCAGCAAGAGCAATGTAGTGCTACCGACGACAACTCACGGAGCGAAGTCTCTGTCATCAGTAGCAACGCATCGTTGTTTGGGAGTCGTGGGTCTTTGTACTGCTTCCGGCTGGGGAGGCGGAGTCTCTCTCCCGTCTCTCGATCCAAAAACTAGACTGTTCACTCCGTTCACGGGCGCCCTGTTGGAAGCACAAAGTGTAATCCGCGGCTGGAGCCGCCAACGTTGCCATAACGATCTGCGCCGGAGGCCAGTCATAACAGTATGCCCCCTCCTAAGGGAGGAAAACCCTGGTTTCCCCGGGTGGAACCGATGAAAGGAGCGAACCAGACGCAGTGCATGAACCGCGGATGCAGGTTCCCAGGAACGGTTGGAAGGGGAATAACCCTTCCAGTCCACCAAGTATTGAAGCACCCCTCTGTGATAACGGGAGTCACAGATCCCAGAGATCTCATATTCCGGACCTGAGTCCGTTAACACAGGAGGGGGTGAGCCACATGATGTCAGATGGTACTGATTCCGTACATCGGGTTTTAGTTGAGAGACGTGGAAGGTGGGATGGATGCAACTCCAGGATTTAGGGAGCCTTAGTCTGTAAGCCACAGGCCCAAACCTGGCCATAATGGGAAAAGGGCCGAAGTATTTGGGTGACAACTTTGAAGGAATGAGTCGCCTAGGAAGAAATTTGCTGGCCAACCAGACATGGGGCCTCATTACACGGACGGCGGTAAGGGTTAACGGTCACCGTTAATGGCAACGGTGACCGTTAACCCTTACCGCCGTACTACGAGGTCCCTTAGCGGGTTGGTGCTTTAACGCCTGCTTTTTGCAGGCGTTAAAAACCAACCCGCTAACGGACCTCGGAGCTAATTACGGCACCGCAAAATTGCGGTGCCGTAATTAGCGCCTTCCCCATTCCCATAGAGCCCTATGGGGCAGAAATGGGAATGGGGAAGGGCAATGGCAGAAGGGGGATTTACCGCCCCACCGACCTTGGAATGGGGCGGTAAATCCCCTTACCGCCAAGGCGGTGCCGGTAATTTACCGGCATGGTCCAGGGTGCTAATAACACCCTGGATCACCGCCTTCCGTGTAATGAGGCCCATGGTCTCCTGTTTGGAACTGTGGGGCCGGAGTACGATGTTTAGCGGCCTGTCTTTTGCTTCAGGTTTGGGCTTCTTGTAGAGCTAAACCTGCCTTGACGTGACCTTGTTGAATGGTATCGATGAACCCTTCGATATCAGGGAACTTGGTGAGGGGAGATGTCACTAATGGAAAAACAGTAGGATGGTATCCATAAGTGCAAAAGAAAGGAATGACTCTGATGGCAGAATGGGCGGCATTGTTATATGCGAATTCCGCCATGGGTAGTAGATCTTTCCAATTGTCCTGGGCAGAAGAGATGTAACATCAGAGGTACCCTTCTAGGGTCTAGTTTAGCCGCTCGTCTGCCCGTTGGTTTGCGGGTGGAAACCCGAACTCAAGGCTCTAGAGATCCCCAGAAGCTGACATATTTCTTTCCAATACCTTGAGGTATACTGCGGGCCTCTATCAGAAATTATAGTTTCCGGAAGGCCATGAAGGGAGAAAATGCGTTCCAAAAAGATCCGTGCCATGAGTGCTGTAGAGGGAACAGTAGGCAAGGGGATAAAATGAGCCATTTTAGTTAAACTATCTATAGTGACCATGATGGTTGTACATCCTTTGGAAGGGGGAAGATCAACAATAAAATCTGTAGAGATTATTTGCCAGGGTTTGACTGGTAGTTGTGGAGTCACTAATTCTCCCAGGGGGGAATTTCGAGGTGACTTGTCTGTAGGCATATGGTGCAGGAAGCAATATACTCCTGTACATCAGTCCGTATGGTAGGCCACCAAAGATGTCGCTGGCTAAGTTCCAGGGTATTAGAAAACCCTCGATGACCTGCTGCCTGTGAATCATGGCAAAGCCTTAACACTTCCTTTTGAAGATCTGTATCTGGAACGTAAACCTTTTCATCTTTGAATAGGAGACCTTGGCTTCTTGTTAATCCATTGGTTGATAATTGTTCTGAGATCTCAAGGTCTCTGGACTTGTCCTCCAGTTTTTGTAGGACGTGATGTACTACAGGCACAAAGACTGCCTTTGGGAACATCGGTTCAGATTTAAAAGGGACTTTTTCTAGAGGGGTCTTTCTTGATAAAGCGTCTGCCTTCAGATTGGTGTTTCCTGGAATGAAGGTAAATCTTATGCAATACGGAGAAAAGAAGTGGGCCCACCGAGCCTGTCTGCTATTGCAGGTTTGTGTGTATTGTAACGTCCGGAGGTTGTGATGGTCTGTCCTGACCTCTATAGGATTTTGGGCCCCTAAGAGAAGATGGCGCCATTCCTCAAACACCCTTTTTATGGCTGGAAGTTCTTTCTCCAATACCGTGTAATTGATCTCTGCCTGTGAAAGGGTCTTGGATAGGTAGGCCACCGGTCTTTCTACATTTTGTTCATCTGGTTGTAGTAGAACGGCCACTAAGGCATGTTGTGATGCGTCAGACTCTACAATGAATCAACGCCGTTGATCCGGTACAATTAAGATAGGAGCCTGGGTAAAGAGGATCTTGAGTTGTTCAAATGATCTTTGTGTCTCCGAGGTCCAGAGAAATGGGATCTCCTTTTTTAGTAGATATGTTAAGGGTTTAGTCAGTGAAGAAAAATGTGGAATGAATCGTCTGTAAAAGTTGGCGAAACCTAAAAATCTTTGTATGTCTTTGACCGACCGTGGAGAGGGCCATTCAGTGATGGCTGTTATTTTAACAGGATCCATAGCAATGCCTTGCTGGGAAAGGATGTATCCCAAATACGAGATGGTGGTCTTGTGGAATTCGCACTTCTCCAGTTTACAATATAGATGGTTTTGTTGTAGACGTTTCAGAACCTCTTTTACATGACCATGGTGCTCCTCCCAAGTGGAGGAAAAAATCAATATGTCATCCAGATAAATAATAACATAATGTAAATTGATGTCTGCAAAAATATGGTCCATGAATCTTTGAAAGGCCGCAGGGGCATTCATAAATCCAAATGGGATGACTCTATATTGGTAGTGCCCGAATGGCGTGCAAAAAGCCGTTTTCCACTCATCCCCAGCCTTAATGCAGATCAAGTGGTAGGCTCCTCTTAGGTCTAGCTTGGTGTACAGACTGGCTCCTTGTACTTCTTCGAGTATATCTGGGATCAGAGGCATAGGGTACTTGTCAGGGATAGTGATCTTGTTCAAACCCCAGAAGTCTATGCAAGGACGAAGCTCTGAGGTGTCTTTTTTGGGGATAAAGAATAATGAGGCAGCTGCGGGGGAAGTGCATTCAGAGATCAGGCCGTTCTTGATATGTGTGTGTAGATACTCTCTTAGAACGTCCTTTTCTTTGGTGGATAGAATGTACATTCTTCCAAAAGGAAGGGGACGATCTGGGATAAGGTCAATTGCACAATCGTCCCTCCGATGTGGGGGGAGTTCTGAAAACTCAGGCTGAGAAAAGATAGAATGAAAGGATTGGTATTCAGTAGGTAAGGAGGAGATTCAGGCTGAGAAAAGATAGAATGAAAGGATTGGTATTCAGTAGGTAAGGAGGAGATTTCGTTAACAATGGTATTAGTAATCCCCAATTCCTGCTCAGGATTCGAAGGAGTGGAGTCAGATGTGAGGTGCCCATGAACACACTGTCCCGAACCTAGAAAAAGAGTACCAGCCGTCCAGTTAATATAGGGGTTTGTGTACCCTTAACCATGGAATCCCTAGAATTACTGGATAATGGGAAGTGTTGATAATGTCTAATTCAATGTTCTCTTGATGGGAGGCCACCGTCATTTTAAGGGGTCCTGTGTGATCTTTAATGGGCCCAGATATAAGAGGGCTACCGTCCACGCTTTCCACTGGAATGGCTATGGTTTTGGTAGTACGTGGAATGCCATGATTCTTTGCCCAAAGATCATCAATAAAATTTCCCGCGGCTCTGCTGTCTATTAATGAGGGAACATTTACCAGACAAACGTTTTCCCAAGCCAAAGAAACTCCCAAAGTAATCATGGTGTTTCCAGTTGCAAGGGTAGATGGGCTGACAGTGAAATATGGAAGGGGACTAATAGTTGCTGAGGAAACCGGTGCCGTTGTCCCCTTTACGATCGGGCAGTGGCGTTTCCCGACTTTCTCGGGGGTGCTACTGTACAATCTTTGACTGTGTGGCTGTTAAACCCACAGTACATGCATAGTCCTTGTGTATTTCTCCGGGCTTGTTCTTCCGGGGAAAGAGGACCTCTGGCATTTCCTAATTGCATTGGTTCCTCACTAGGGCTCTGTTTGTGGGGAGTAGAGAGCACTTCCAAAGGATATCTAGGGTTCTTTCCCTTTCTTTTCTTTCTGTTTCTTTCTTGGAGTCTGTAATCTAACTGCATGACTAAGGCAATGTATTCGGCCAGAATGGAAGGTCGGGGGACTCTAGACACTTCATCCTTTAGATCTTCAGATAATCCCCTTCTAAAGAGGGTCATCAATGAATCGTCAGCCCAGGAAGTGTCGGCGGCCATTCTTTTGAATGTAGTAATATAAGTCAGGATGTCTTGGTTCCGTTGTTTTAGATCAGGGAGTCTTTCCTGAGAGGCCACTACCACCTCTTGTCTGCTAAACATGCTGCGGACACTGTTACAGAATGCCGGATATGAATCTAGGATGGGATTGTTATTGGTGACTAAGGGAGTGGCCCATGCTAATGCAGCTCCTGTCATTTGGGCAATCATATGACCCACCTTTTCTCTGTCTTTTGGAAAAAAGGCTGCCTTGAAGGCAAACTGCACTGTGCATGATTCTAGGAATTCTTTTACGGCTATTGGATTGCCGTCAAAGCGACCACCTGGTAATGGCCCTGGGGGAACTTCCGAACTCCGAGCTGAATGCCCTGCCTGTTGTCGCAATGCAGAGTTTTCTATCTTTAATTGCTGGACCTCTGTAGAAAGGGTCTGCATGGCGGCCATTAACTGTTGTAGCTGTTGTTCCATTGTTAAGGTCAGCCAAGTTTTGTCTGTGCGTCTTCCACACTTTAAAACAACGGGTTGTTGCTATCTGTCCTTTACTAGCTGTAACTAGTTTCCTCTTCTGGAAAGACTACACAGGCAAACTAGCCGACAAAACAATAAAACAAAGCCTACCTTGTCTTCGATCTGAACGAAGAATGTAGAAGTCCACCTGGAACTACCTTCCAATGCCTTTAAGCTCAGGTGCTGAGAGGAAGCTCCCGGGAAATCCTCTTGGGGGAAAAAACCCACTGGTTGGTAGGTAATGCTGAGTGAGGAACTGGATCAGCTTATCCCGGGTCTTGTGTGGTGACGCTTCCTGCCGGTAGGTATGTGGGTTCATAAGGAGTACTGGTCTCGGGGTGAACTGAGAACAAGAAATAAAGGGTTAAATGGGGTATTGTAGTGACTTTCCGATGAGTTTTTGGAGGAGGATATTTGTACCTAAGTGGCAGTCACGGAGGAGCTATTGGGAGGAGCTTAATTGTAGAAGCAGGTTCCCCTTCTTATAGATAGAAAAATAGAAAGATGTTTGTTAATGAGATTTAGGAATAAGGTCAGACTGAGGAAAGATGTGAAACATATTCCTATCAAGGTTTGTGTGCGTGTGACACTCTGAGGTGGGTTCCGGTTCCGGTGAAAGTATGAATTGGAACTCAGAAATGGAACGGGATCGGGACCTGAAGAGATGGTAATGAACGTAGGTAAGGAGAAACACCGCGCTTGTTGTCCGAAGGAACTCGGCAGCGCAAGTGTAGATGGTAGGAGAGGTGGAGCTTCGCTGCACGATAGTGTAAACAAAGAAGAAAATAAGAGTTAGTATTTAGAAGTAAGTCAGCAAGAGCAACGTAGTGCTACCGACGACAACTCACAGAGCGAAGCCTCTGTAATCAGTAGCAACGCATCGTTGTTTGGGAGTCATGGGTCTTTGTACTGCTTCCGGGTGGGGAGGTGGAGTCTCTCTCCCGTCTCTCGATCCAAAAACTAGACTGTTCACTCCGTTCACGGGCGCCCTGGTGGAAACACAAAGTGTAATCCGCGGCTGGAGCCGCCAACGTTGCCATAACGATCTGCATCGGAGGCCAGTCGTAACACCAGGAGGAAGAGCACCCGTGAGGGGGGCCTTGAGGGGGAGTGCTGTCATGGCCACTGGGCAAGGACCACAAGCTCCACTACATAAAAGGTCCAGTTGGACCCATTCTGGCACCTTTGGCGCCAGGCTCATGAGTAAGTGTGCTCTCGACACTTTATTCTGTGCACGTGCCCTTTTTTTTCCTTGCAGGGCCTCCACGTGCCTCCAGGTCAGGCGTGGCCATAGGAACTAATTGCGCTGCACGTGCAGCATCCTCTAGGAGTGGCAGGGTGGGGCCACGAGTTGGAAAAAATGGGCGTGGCCAGGACCAGGCTATTTAAGCCTGCCTCGCCCGCATGCAGGCGCTTCGCATTAGTATGCTTACAGCAGCGTAACGCTCACCGCCGCCTGAAGCGTCTCCTTACCTGAATCCAGCAGCTTACCTGAATCCAGCAGCTTACCTGATTCCAGCCGCTTACCTGATTCCAGCAGCAACTGCAATCGGAGCGCATTCTTACATGATTCCAGCAGCAACCACAGTCGGAGCGCATCCTTATCTTATTCCGGCTCCCAGCCACAACACAACTCAGGGGTCCACTTTCGGCCAGCTTCATCGCGGATCCAGGCATGCTTCATCCGCCGGCAGATCTCCGGATAACAGCATTCCAGTCCGACTTCGCCAGGGCATCCCCTGCAAGAGAAAGGACAAAAATCAGGTTAGAAATACTATAAAGACATTACACTAAGGTCGCACTCAAACCAGTCCTCGCGCTTGACCTAAAAACCAAACCTACCACCTATTGGGACATCAGGAACTCCCTTTTTCTCCATTGGGGCTCATTTCTTGCACCGCAACTACCGCTGGCCCTATATCACCTATTGGGGAGAAGGAAAGACATTATAAGAGCTACGGACAATAATCAAGAAAAAAGACATTACAAAAGGATATGTATGGACTATAATCATTAACAAAGGATACTTACCTTTGCAGTGGTTCAGCCACAGCCGGTCTGGGCTGCCATGCACATGGACCAGTGAAGAAACTCGGTCTATCTAAAAGACGCCCCTGCAGTGAGAAGCAGGACGGAGAGCCCACCATCATAATTAAACAGGTGAGACTATATGGATAGGCGCATGCTCACCACCCCCTGGGAAGAAGGGTTCGAGGGAGACCACAGTCATATCACAGCCTTCTCACGGCCTCTCATATTCTTGCAGGGGCAGTACCAACAACCAGCGCAGTCCACAACACAGGAGCAGAGGAAGAAGCCTGACCAAGGGGAGCCAGTTCCAGGGAGGGCTGCAACCGTGCCCCAATGTCCCCACAGAGACCAGGTGAGCGTAACACATGGTGAGTTGGGGAGACCGATACAAGCCTGATCTGTTTTGAAGCCAAGGTTGCAAGCAGCAACATTGTATGGCGAGCGCTGGAACTAACATTGTTAAAACGCATGTGATAAGAGACGCGGGTAAAGTTAAACTGCTGATGAGTGATTGAACTTTAAAGCAAGTTACAGTACCTTTGACAAAGTGGTCCGACACCTCATGGGTGCTCAATCAAAAATCTCTGTAATGTATCCAGCTGAGGAGTAACGAAAGTAGATACATTTGATCTGAGCCCGGCAGAGGATGATCATTTGAAAGTGAATTAATTCATGTGAATCTAAGTGGTCCTGCAACGGGTCAAGAAAAATCCTGTTCACAGTCAAAAGTCTTCAATTTTGATGGAATAGAGAAAGTTTCGGAAAATACACAAATCTGGTCCGAGCCCGGCAGAGGCAGACCAATTAAAGTATTTGTGTTAAAGTGGGTCTGACTTCCGGTCCTCGAAGAGGTAAGGTCTACTTCGAGATTAAGCCACTATGCCCGCTGGTAAGCAATCCAGGCAAGAGACTCCTTCCTGGGATAATCCAGAAAACCATGGGAAAAAGCCTTGAATGGCAGAAAAAAACCTTCAGAGTAAATGTGATGTCCGTTGTAATTCCAAGTGCTTGAATATGATGTAGCACGAGTGTGAAGACTGGAGGGGGGGTATCTGTGTGAGGATCTCCCACCTGGGCAACCTGTAAATAAAGATAGAGTACAAGCTCAGTCTATATATTGTTTCTATGAGTCTTATTTCCTTCTATAATAGTTCCACCACCCCAATGTACATGGAATAGTTCTTCGATGAGGCGTCAATGGATCCCTCTTGAGTGGCCCCCTTTAAGGCAGGAGCCACGGATCATCGATAGTCCTCGAAGAAGGTGAACCTTGGCGTTGAGGGTCGTCAATGAAACGGTTTCATGGAGTCGAGACAGCAGCTTCGGTCCTGGCGGTGCTCGTCGAAAATCCGTCGTGGACGTCCTGCAAAGATGAGGCGTGCTTGCAGTGCACTTCAACGACAATGGTTTGTTGCCGCAGAGAGTCTATGAATAACTTTGTGTAACGCTTACCTTAGGCTCCGCGGGAACACCTCTACTACTCTTCTCGGGGTGCGTGGTTCTCTCACTACTTCCCTGTTTAGTGTTCAATGAGCTGAGAATTCTGTGAAAATTAAGCAACCACTCAAAGGTGGAATCTACGATAACTGTGAATTACCTCCTCACCAACCAACACTCCTTCCCACTGAGTTCACCCTGCTCACCTCTTTTTATGTTTTGATGGGCTATCCATCCTGCATCTGTGCAGGGGCGCAAGTTCTGACGATGGGATTGAATGAGAGTGGGAAAAGAACCAACTCGAATGGAAGGGCTAAGGGAGTACTAATGCCTCAGGGGGTAAGTGGTATGCTAGAAAATGTTCAATGACTGAGAGACGCTAGGTGACAAGACCTGAGGAGAAAATCACTCCTAATCTGAAGGAATGTCACTGAGACCTATTACTCCACCATTATTATGTACTGTAGGGTACGAAAGTGCGTTGCACATGCACACAATGGTAACAAGACACCTCTGTCAGGCAATGCACTAAGCAAAATATTTCCCTCACATAACACCAGAGGGACTCAGGGAACCTGCACGAAGGGAGACTAAATGTACTGTATATTCATATGTGCGTGTGAACTACTCATGTAAAACTATGAGCTGCTGTGACTAGACCCCCCCCACTACTACAGAATAAAAACAACTAATGTGAAAAAACCACAGCCTCAATAAAATTCCAAGTGATGCGAGCAACTAAAATGCCCGCGCACCTACTACAAAGGCTGAAGAGACAATTAGATGCAAAATAGTGCTTCACAAGAAAGTGTACTTGCGGTGAGATCGAAACAACACGGACAGCTTCTCCTGTTAATTCCTCACAGAATAACGCTCCTTCTCACAGGACACTCGGAAACTGTGAACTGACGGGAATTCAAGCTGGAACTAAGCATCTACAACAAATGTGAACTGAGTGACTGAAGGCACAGGAATTTTCAATGACTAAAGGGAAAACTAAGGACAAGAAATTCCTGTCAGGAACGAGCTGAGGTAAGCGTCCGCTAACAGCAAGAAGACGCGAAGCGCAGCTCCACCGAGGGGAGGGGCTTAAATACTTGCGGAGCCTGCACTACTGGAATGCTCCGCAGGATTCAGGGACGGCTGTCTGGCGGCCATGTTGAGTAACACAGGATAGTCTGAATTGCAATTGGCCACTGGGTTTTCCCTGCTCTTAGCCCATAAATGATACACCGCAGCCCAAGACCTTTTGGGGGAAGTTCTATGGAACGGTCCTGTGATCATGACAGTATTCCCCCCCAAAACCCCTCCTAAACTGGAGCCTCCTCTCTTGGGTTTGCACGGGTTGTTGCGGTGATAGGCCCTTAACAATCAGAGGGCATGAATATTTTCCAAAGGCTCCCATGTTCTATCCTGAGGGCCGTACCCCTTCCACTCCACTAAGTAGAATCATTTGTTGTGTATTATCGTAGAATCCAAGATTGCCTTAACTTCATATTCAAGTTGATCTTCTTCTACTTCCACAGGTGCTGGATCAACTGGGATGTGTGTGTTTGGATGGACTGGTTTCAAAAGGGAAATTTAAAGACCTAGTGGATTTTCATGGTTCTTGGAAGTGTTAGTTTCATGACGACAGGGTTGACTACTTTCTCAATGGCAAATGGCCCCAAAAATCGTGGACGAAATTTTCATGAACCTTTTAAGGCCAGATTCTTGGTGGCCAACCACACCAAATCCCCCACCTTGTAGTCTGGAGCATTGCATCTTTTGATATCCGCAAATTCGAGCTTGATCCACAGCCACAGTAATTTTTTCGTGAAGAGACTTCACGGCTGGCATTTCCAAAGTTTCAAGTGGGTCTAAGGCCGACGTACCTGGGTGTCGGCCACGCAGAGTGTAAAATGGACTAAATCCTGTAGAGGCATGGACTGAATTATTATAGGCATACTCAGCAATCCACAAAACATTTAGCCAGGTGCCTTCTAGTTGGTGCAGCATACATTTCAGATATTGTTCCAAGGTTTGGTTGGTTCGTTCAGTTTGACCATCTGTCTGGGGATGGTGGCTGGTGGATAGGCGCACATCGATTCTTGCTAACTCACAAAATCTCTTCCAGAACTTGGAGACAAAACACCTTTTCTGCTTCTGGTCCCCATAGAAATTGAACATTTTTCTTGAGCAAAGATGTAATGGGCAATACAATCATTGAAATTTGGGATACATCTTTGATAGAAGTTAGCCAATCCTAGGAATCGTTGCACCTCTTTAACAGAGGTAGGGGCTGGCCTATCCAGGACAGCAGACATCTTGTGGTGGGTCCATTGCTATGCCCTGATCTGACATGATGAATCCCAGATAGGGTACAGAGGAGCCATCAAAAATACACTTTTCTGGTTTGATTAGTAACTGATTCATTGTTAGTCTGTCCAGAACTTCTGTGACGTGTCTGTGGTGAAGGTCCCTTGAATGAGAACAAATCAGAATATCGTCCAAGTATACAATAACAGATTGAAACAAATGATCTGAAAATAAATGGTCCATGAATCGCTGAAAAACAGCAGGAGCGTTAACCAGGCCAAATGGCATGACCTGGTATTGAAAATGGCCAGAAGGAGCCATAAAAGCAGTCTTCCATTCGTCTCCTTGGCGAATCCGTAAGAGATAATACGCTCCTCTGAGGTCGTGTTTAGTAAAGATGACTGATCCTTGGACTACTTCTAAGATCTCCTTAATGAGGGGCATGTGATATCTGTCTTTTATGGTTACTCGATTGAGGCCTCTGTAGTCAAGGCAAGGCCTGAGTTCCTGTGTGTCCTTTTTCGGTATGAAGAAGAGTGAGGCTCCAGCTGGTGCCTTAGAACAACGAATGAGACCGTTTTGAAGATTGGATTCCAAATATTTTTTAAGAGCCTTCTTTTCTGGGATGGTTAATGAAAACATGCGCCCGAAAAGGAACCAATGAATCAGGCATCAAGTCAAGCGCACAATCTTCTGGGTGATAAGGGCATCTTATCCAAGAACACTATCTCAAATCTTTGGTATTGTACAGGTATACAATGTATTCCTGTGGTAGGGATTTTTGATACCACACACTCTTCTACAGCGGGATCTCCTAAGGAGGAGGAGAGACAATAAGACGCACAGTATGCAGAGTCGAATCGAAGAGTACTTTTACTCCAATCAATGGATTATGGCTTCGTAACCAAGGGATACCCAGTATGATTGGAAAGTGAGCTGCACTTATTATATAGAACAGCAGGAACTCCTTATAGTCAGATATGATGATCTCCAAATGTTTGTAAGTATGTGTGATGGGACCTGATATAAGGGGAGTTTGCCAACTCTGTCCACTGGTTGGTTTTCAGCTTGTTTCTGGTGGGGTATCCTTTGTTTTTCAGCCCACAACGTGTCCATGAAATTCCCCACTGCTCCACAAACTACTAGGGCTAGTGCTTCTGTCTTTTGTTCGGGTAAGTGTAGAACCACTCTAACAACGAGAAGACGTGTGTCTTCCATGTTCAAGGCAGAGGAATGAGAAGTAAACAAGGGACCATGCTTGCTTCCCCGGCTGACAATCCCTTCTAAGGCAGGGGTCTTTCGTTTCCTGACCAACATTAAGGAATCTCGGTACAGTCCTTGAGTGTATGACTGCTTGACCCACAATACATGCATGGGCCCATCTCTCTTCTGTGTCTCCTTTCTGAAGGCGATAAGAGTCCTCTAGTAGCTCGGATCTTCATAGATTCTTCTTTATTAGACTTTCCGGTCCTGGAGAAGGACTGAGTTAGAGTAGGAGGAGTCTGCGCCCTGAGTGGCTGTCTTTTCCGTTCGGCCTTTTGCTCTGAGAGCTGATAATCCATCTGAAGGACTAGTGAAATGAGGTCTGACAAAGTGGGATGACAGGCCGTACGAGCCAATTTATCCTTGAGTTCTTCATTAAGTCCCCTTCTGAAGATGGTGAATTGTGCCTCCTATGGCCATCCAGCTTCGGTGGCTATGCTCGGGAGGATAGCTCAGTGGCAAAGTGCTTGCCTTGGAAGCAAGACGACATGGAGCAACACAGGTTCGATCCCCCGCTCCGTGCTTAGAAACCTCTGGGTATTAAGCGCGTTATAAATAACCTATCCTGTCATATCATATGCATTCGAAATTTGAAATGTATGTCATGAGGTCAGAGGACCCCTGTCAAATGTCAAGAGTCTCCTGGGCTGAATAGACCACTTCCGATCTTCCAAATGTCTGTCTCCGGAGTCCAATAAAGGTGCTGTAGTCATGTAGAACGGGATTCTCAGAGGTCACCATAGGAGTTGCCACGCAATGGCATTTCCTACCATGTTGGTGATCATAAACCCCCCTTTAGCCTGGTCAGGAGGATAGGTGGCAGGCCGGTAGGTAAAGTGCACCACACATGCATCCAAAAATTCTTAAAGTTTTGCAGTGATCTGTCAAACTTTCCGACTGCTAATCTCATTGTAGGAAGATCTGTAGCCTGCTCATCTCTGGCAGACACCATCTGCCTGAGAACTGCATTTTCTGACTTCAAATTCTGTACTTCTACAGAAAGTCCCTGGACTGCGGAAATTAGTTATTGGACTTGTTCCACTGTTGCCATGATGGGGCCTATGTTAGGGCGTTGCGATCTGTCCAAACTGGGAGATATTTCCTCACCTGATTCTTCATTGGAGAATTCTTCAGATGGATCGTCTGGCAGATGTGAGGCTCCCTTCTTGCGGAGCAACTTCTGGTCCTCGAAGAGGTAAGGTCTATCTCGAGTTGAAGCCACTATACCCGCTGGTAAGCAATGCAGGCAAGAGACTCCTTCCCGGGATAAACCAGAAAACGAAGGGAAAAAGCCTTGAATGGCAGAAAAAAAACCTTCAATTGAAATCCAGTGTAAATGTGATGTCAGTTGTAATTCCCAGTGCTTGAATATGATGCAGTATGAGCAGAGAAGACTCCTTGATAAGAAAATGTATACAGGGAATGCAATGGCGAGATTGAGAGAGCAGCCGCAGGCGGTGGAGCGAAGGTAAAGTAGGGAGCTCACTAAAAAATGAGGACAGACGGCAGAGGAAGGATGCAAGGCAAACAGAAGCTGGATGTGAGGCAACCAGAGGCTGGAAGTGAGAGGCAGAGGCTAGATGCAAGGCAAGCAGAGGCAGAAGGGAAAAGGATAGGCTTGTCACATTTTGCAAAATGGGAAAAAACAAGAGCAGGAGGGAACTCACAGGAGCATGAACACTAGCGTCATACCCGTAAAGAGGAATAAACCGCAGGGTTGCAACGCCATGAGCAACTGTAGGCCGGCGTAGAGATGAACAACGGTGGCCATCTTGGAAAATGACTGTACCGGGCAAAGGCGATGATGTGAAAACGTGATGGCAGGTCAATGGCGGCTCAGACGCCAGCTTCTCCATATGCTCCAGGAAGGCGGAATGTTGACACCATCAGAGATGGGTCTAGGGGGGAACAGTGAATCACCCAAGAAGGTTTTGCATTAAAGTGGATCTGAACCCGACGGAGGGGGACCCGGGGTGAATCGAAAATCACCCAAGAAGTTGTACATGAGAATCCCGAGGAGAAAGGAACGTTTGAATGTTTTTTGTTGTACCATATCTGAAGTTAAGAGTCTTTGAATGGCAAAGAGACTTTGGTACAGAAGGTTCTGATTCTAAGATTTGAACTGCATCCTCGTGCTGGAGAAGCCAGAGACTGTGCAAAGCTCAGATGTGCCACCTTGTCCTGTGCTGAAAACGTGGGGATGGGTATCCAACGGCTTGAATATCCTGACATATCATTTCTTGAACCCTTTTCTTTTGCATAACATTGTTTCCCAACTATTTCTATTTAGAAATAAGGATTGGCAATAGGTTTATTAGTAAAGGCCCTTTTATTTTGACAAGACACCACTAGGATTGCGTTATTATTATATGATGGTCGTAACTTGCTCGCATCTTTAGATTTAGGATTAGATAGGCATTTTTCAAACCCAATTGAAGTTCAATAAACACCCTTGAACTGTGGTCACTTGTGTCTGTCTTACTGTTTGATACCATGCCTTCCTTATACTGCATACAGCATTCACTTTTACGATCACTTCTTCTATGAGTCCGCCTGCAATGCAGCTCATTGTACTTTCTTGCCATCTGCTTCCCACAAACCTAATGCCTGCCAAATTCAGGCACGGTCTTTACACACACTGCACACTCTTGGGGTTTTGAGCACATTGCAGTTGATCACGGTCCCGCTTCATGCCTGGAAGCTGTTTCCCAATCTGCACAAGGTCAGATGAAGTAAACATTGAGCCTCCAAAATGGGAGACATGCGTGTGGTATCAAGGAACAAACAAAACAGCTTCCATTACCCTTCCTTTTCCCCACTGAGCTCATGTCTGCGTACCAACCATTACTTAACTCTGGATGGTGCACATCTGCTGTTGTGTCTAATACAAGTACCCAGTACTATTTGTATTTGGCCCTTTTAACTTGTCTTTTAAAACGTTTTGGACCAACAAAATGTGGCACACTAGGAGAACAACTATCTTTTGCAATTATGTTATAAAACACATTAGGAAATAATGATAACATGAGTATATTCGCAAACATCCCCATGTGTTGTTGGGTGACAAGTGTATCGGGATGATAGCTCAGGGGCAACGTGTTCGCCTTGGAAGCAAGACGACACAGAGCAACACAGGTTCAATCCCCGAGTCCACGTTTAGAAACCTCTGGGTATTAAGCGCGTTATAAATAACCAATCATATCATATCATAGACAGATGCATTAGACTGTGTATCATGAACCACAGCCTCAGCATTATTCATTTCAGGTACATTTTCAACATTGTCATGTGTTGAAGAACCCAAAGACCCATTAGGAAAAGATCAATTAGTGGTTGCATTTCTTACCCCCTTCTATATGTCCACCCCAAATAAAACTACTACACCCTAGATATATTCCTAATCCAAACATAGAAATACTGTGCATAAAACATGTATACATGGAAGAAAACACTGTTATAAGAAAATATTCCTGAAAACGAGAATGTTGCTCTTTCTAAATGGATTTGTTAATCCGTGTACATCGATTCAGGGTAGATGAGAGAGAGAGCTCTTATGTGCAAATAGTGCATAGCAGTGTTTTTTGTGTGCCACAGTGGTAGGTCGGTTGTAGAACCTTCAAAAAATGTAATCAAGAACACCCCTGGATGGAAGCAGCAGTCAGTGTGCAGCTACTGGTGCTTCTTCAGTAATACTACTAGGAGGAGAGGGTCAGAGTGCAGTACTCAGCGTGTACAGTTAGCATTTTACTGAACTTGGGCGGATTGTGTGACCTGGGGTGCATTGCGAATATCAGACAGATCCACCCAATACTGCAACTCGCAAACTTTCACCGCAAGGGAAGTAGCATAGATGACCTCAAAGGGGTCATTATATCTAGGCTCACTCCGCCGGCAGACAAAGTTCTTTACGTAGACATGGTCGCTAGGGAAGAGCTGGGGAGGAGGCGACATTGGTGGAGTATCAGATGCACAGCTGGTCGTCTCTTCAGTCCTTGGTGGCACTATCTGTTGAGAGATACCTTTTATTGCTTTTGTTAAGGCACATAAGTAATTTTTAAATTCATCTGTACAATAGACACAGCCCTGTGACCAAGGATGCTCTCCTGATTGGAGATAGGGGTGTGCACATACGCCACCCCGTTACCACCTCATGGGATGATAATATCATGAATATCAGGCTTATCACTAAATTTGTCGGAGTCAGAACAGTCTTTATCCAGAACCCACTCCTCCTCACCTGATTCTTCTGTGGATATCTCTTGTCTTCGCCCTCTTCTCCTGGATGACTTCTTTTTAGAGAAGAGAAATGGTCTTCTGCGGTTAGAAGACACCCTGTCCCCCTGGTAAAACAGGGAAGCAAGGGACTCCTTTCCCGAAGAAGCCGCAAGAGAGGAAAAAAGCATGTGCTTAAAAAAACTTCTCGTGAGTGTTGAAGTCTTGATGCAGTGTAGGATTACCAGACAAGGATCTATTCCAGGTAAGTGGTTGATTCCGAAGGTGTAGTTGTTCCAGGTAGTAGAAGAAATCCGTGACTGCCGATGATCACGTGAGAGTGGAGCCAAAGCCGAAAGCGGTGGTAGCAGGGTCACCGCAAGAACGGAATACCGGAAGAAGGACGGCATGCCGGAAAAGAGGTTGAACGGCTAGAGTCGCCTGAAAAGGTAATCAGAAGAAAAAATAGAAAAGAAGGAAGTAAGAAGTAAGAAACAGCAGGCCCGAGAGAGGTCGGAATACAGTAAAGCGAGTGAAAGTGGGAGGGGCCAAGAAGCCGAAAGTGAGGGCAGAGAGAGGAAAGAGGAAAAACGGAGTCCAAGGAAGGTAGATAAGGATGCTACCGAAAGCTACAAAAAACGCAGAATGGAAGGGAACAGGGAGGCACAAAGGAAGCAAAGGAAACCGGGCTGAGATCGGTAAGGCAGCACAAATCAGGCAAGCTGGAAGCAAGCACGAACGGGGCGGAGCGTAACTGCAAAAAGTTGGAATGCGCCGAACAGACCAAGGGGGCGTGGTTAAATAGTGAAACCAGGAAGAGGCCAGGAAAAAGACTAGAGCGTAACAACAGGAAGTAGGAGATAGCGTGGAACAATTCAATGGCGGCGCAATTGCTATTGGCTACCTAGACGCCAGGGGAATCTCCTTGCGAACGACATGACAGTAAGTGGTGTTCCTTACAAGGCTTTGTGCGCATACTAAACAGAGCAAGGGGCAAGCAGTGCACCCAGTGCTTCTTTAATGACATACAAAGCTTCAATAATTTTCTTTTAAGAAGGCCATTTATCCTCTCTACAATTCTGTTGGCCTGGGGGTGGTAAATTGTACACATCCATTGCTTGATGCCCAATAATGATGTGATTTCCTTGAAGAGCTCATTGAAAAAGTGTATCGTTGTCAGACCTTAGTACTTCCCACTGTCCGGTCCTGTCTTCTCCATCTGCGGAAGATGCTGAGCCCCACAGATCCCTCAAGAATGTCGAACCAACAACTGATCAGATATTCAGCTGAAGACTCAGCTCTCCCGGGGGAAAGGGGAATTTGGAGAAAATAATAAAAGACAGATGCCTGCTTCTGATCGACCACAATCTGTAGAAGAAAACAACTTGGTTAGACAAAAATTACATTTATTAGGTCAATTCTCTAATTTTAGTAATTTCTATTAACCATACCTGTCAACGTCCGTTTTACAACTTGGAGGTTAAAGGTTAGGAACTTCCAGTAACAACATTGAAGCAATGTAGATGTCTAGAAATTCTTTGTTCTCAACTTGTTAAGTTCATAACACTCTAGAAATGTTCACATACTCTTTTACGCTAGTACACATTTTACCCAACTGCCTGTATTCATAGATTCTTAGTTTTGTTGCTCAGCATAAATTCGATCTGTCTGGATCAGCATTTCAGATCGTTTTCCAGTTCATACATAAAAACAGTTCAGGATTTCTACCCACTCGCCACGCTTCACAACCGATAAATAAAGTTTTCAATCTAATACGTGGCGGCGGCTAGTAAGAATCTTCGTTGGACTTTCTCTGCAATACGCGTGCTCACAATATGAACGGGACTCTCTTCTCACATGCGCGTTGAAAAAATAACTGCGCCACTAATCATAAAAACCTGCGCCGCTGTAAAAAGTCTTTTCAAGTGTCAACACAACTCCCTGACACATGCGCAGCAGTCTTGAAATATACACGATAGAATAACTGAAACACTACTGCTTGACAAGCTTACTGAAACTTCTAATAAACTCCTTTTGAGGTGAACATTTGAACTAATGCGCTGCCGCTTGCCGAACATTTAGCTGTTCATAAAGAACGTCACTTGAGACTTTTCTCATCATCAATTGCGCAATGAAATTAAGTATTAATCTAACGTTTCTTAGTAAATTGCTGCACAGTTAACATCTGCTCCTCAAACATGGAAGTTAAGCAGTCTCAATCTTAAATGTATTCGCAAGAACATAAAACAATCTCTTTCCAGTAGATTTGATAATAATAGTTAAAGTCTTAATAAGCCAGAAAGTCTTATATCCGAAAGTCTCAATGTTTTGTCCTAAATACCTAACTAACTAAATACCTACAATAAGAATTTTCAAAGTAAGTAATGAAGTTTCTCAGCTCAAAAACACTGCGCTCCTATCAAATCATCAGCTGAGCTTGTCCCACGAAGATTGGCACTCTTTAACAGTAAATATTCAAAGTTTTCATAACCAAAACTCTCTCTCAGAAGGTCTTTTACTGGAGCCGAGCAAAACAGGACTTTCCCACATGAGGAGAACAATGAAAGGCAGTTTTGAATCCTGGTGGAGGTCTGAAGCTCTCAAATCCTCCAATCAAGATTCAGCACCACCTCCACCATTTTGACTTGGGAACCTCTCATTCTGAAGAATAGTAGTTAAGAATAATAAATATTAGAATAAACTTTGAACCCTATCACAACAACCAGATACTCTCCACTCCTTAATCAAAACCTGAACTCCTAATGAAGTCAAACACACAAACTTCTCATTCAACCTAATCACCAATTACTAAACCCACCAGACATGACACCCACACACCCCACAGAGGGAAAATATATCTGACTAAGAACTTGGCTGCACATTTTGAACAGTGTGAGAAACCTGAAGGTGTCTTCTGACCAGTCCCCGGGGATCTGTCATCCAGGTGGCCAGGACACGGCCATCACTATTGGAACAATTTTTTGGGGCTGGACCAGTGAGGGAGGATCACCTGGAGGGTGGGTTCTTGGGGAGTGGAAGTGGGACACTGATGGGTGGGACGCAGTATTTCCCTTCTTATAATGCCTTTTCCCCAGCCTACCACATAGGATAATTAGACACTCTATCCCCCTCTTTTCTGACACGAACACTTTTGCACACCACGAAAGACAACAGACTAAGATAGAACCGATTACCTGACATGTTCCAACACAAGGGCCAGGCAAAGTCAGGTAACTAACCAGAATCACACACACCTGATGGCCCTTTTCCTTCCCCACAGGGATAAAAGGTGGAGCACGAGAGCACACTATGAGCAAGGCAGACCGCACAACAAGACAGTTATCCAAACATGTCAGTGCAAGAGGAGGAGAAAGGAGTCGAAAATCGAAAGGATGACAAGTAGAGCAGCAACCTTGCCCTTTCCGACACAGACATACGAAGCTCAGTGGAAGGAATCGTAAAACCGCAAACAATAGCCAGAGTGTTTTGCAGCAGATGTCAACGGTACACACAGCATGCCTAAATTGATAATCAGGAATGCGAGAAATGCCTGATACCATGGTACCGTCCTTGACTCCAGATACAAGAAAAGCCAAGCGGTTCATCACAGCTAGTGAGTTGAGGTGAGAATCTATAAGAAACCGAACTGTGTTGAACAAAAGTCGCAAAGTGGCAAATTGAGAAAAGTTCCAAGAACTGTTAATATTAAGGGAAATCCAGCTGTAGAGGGTTCGGCACCACATGGGTGCTCACTCGAGAGATGTTGGTTGATCTTGCAGTTGTTGAAACTACTAATACCAGAAAGCCCTAGGGGAGCCACAAGGAAAAGGTCAAAGTGGTCATACAGGGACCTAGCAAAACCCGTTGTGCAGTCAAAAGACATTGACCTACATGTAATTGGAAAGCTAATGGAGATGAATCCCACATAGTGGGAAAACAGAAAGAACTGTGTGACTGGCAAGAGTTGGCAATAGTGAACCCGATGGAGGGATGCTGATAGAACAGGGCAAATCCTGAAGTCCCAATGAACAGTATGTTGACGAGTGAACCAGACAGAGGGATGACCACAGTGAACTGTTTGTGAAATAGTTTTGAGAAAAAGATGCAGTGAAAACAACAGAGGGAGGCTGATATTCGAGAGCCGTCTGAAAAGCCATCACACAACGTGCCTGCGGAAGGGAACGTTTTGTTTGTTATTTTGAACTCATCAGGTCCTCGGGCGCAAGATACTTTTTGGTAGAAAAGACACTTAACCACCGAAGGTCCTGATAGCTGAGAATGGAACTGTGCTGGGAAAGCTCGAGAGTGTGCTGTGTTCAGGAGTCTTGCCTTGTCCTGTGCTCAAAACGTGGGAAGGAATACCCCCAGCTCCCACATCCTGACTTATCCTTTCTGAACACTTCTTTCTTTCTTGTGAACCCTATCCCACACTCTCTTTGTATTTAGTTGTAAATATTGGCAATTGCTTTTTTAAGTACAGGCCCTTTTATTTGACAAGATGCCACTAGGACTGCCTTATTATTATTTGATGGTCGTAGCTTGCTCCCTTCTTAGATTTAGGTTTCCATCCTACCTATACAATTTATTAAACACCCTTGAACTGTGATCACTTGTGTCTGTCTATACTGTTGCCACCATGAGTTCCTTAAAACGAGGGCCAGCCTCAACCCACCGTGAGAAAGGACGCACAACTACTATTAGGTAGTGAGACATTTTACACCTTTCGCCCATGTCTGCATAGTCAACATGTAACTCGCGGAATGGCCCAGAAGGATGCGGCAGTGTACCTTGGATTGTTCTCAGGGTGAGACCAGTGCTGGAAGTCTGACAGGTAGTACAGTTAATAGCCATTTTAGTTACTGCCTCCTGCAGATTTAGGACAAAACTGTCCTCCTGTGTATCTGCAGCAATATGTTTTTTTGACACATGGGAAGGATGATGCAGCTTGTCAATGCGACCTGCAGCAATTTGTGTAGCATGACTGCTTTGCCCAATGTTTCTTTTCGCTGCAACAAATCTGCAGGCGGCTGCTTGCATCTTCTTTTTAACCATAGATCTTTCTCCTCCCGCCGGAGCCCATCCCTGCAACTCAATCAGTTATGCATTTGGTAAGGAATGATTACACCACCAGCTGCACCTTCTCAGAGGTATTCTTCCTTTCCTCTCATTCCCCCAGAAGCTCCTTGTCTCCAGAGCACTGGTTCTCTGCCGACTGGACTATTGTAACAGCCTCTTTCTAAATCTGCCTGCCTCTACTCTCCGTCCTCTGCAACTCATCCAGAACAGGACTGCGAGACTTGTCCTTGGCCTCAAGCCCAGGAATTGTATCTCTCCAGGACTGAAATCTCTGCGCTGGCACTCAGTGGCTGCGATGATTAAGTTAAAAACCCTCTGCATTGTCCACAAGGGCTTCTGGGGCCTGGGGCCTCAATACCTTAAACTCTCTCTTCCTAAACATCTTCCTTCTCGAGCTCTTCGCTCATCCGCCTCCAACTTCCTCAGGGTCATGTGCTTCTCCAAGCAATGAGTTGCTGGTAGATCTCTCTCTTTGGCTGGGGGTCTCCCTCTGGAACAGCCTCCCTGCCTCCCTGAAACTTGAAGAGAAGTATCTCCGTTTCCGCAAGCACCTCAAAACCTTCCTCTTTGCTTCTGGTTTCTCTCCTATCTCCCCTGCTGAACTCCTGGCTGAAACTGCACTGGTTACCTGGCCACCCTCTGATCCCGGGCCCAGGTACCCACTGCTGACAGTTTCCCCCCTGCACTGCCTCCCTAGCAACCCCCCCGCACTTGAGACTATTTTCTGTATCCCTACAGTCCCCGACCAGCACTTCACACCTAATGTCTGCACTTACCCCTGTACTTGCCACTTGCTTTTATTTATTCTATTTGTTTTTCCCATGTACTGCACTGTCCCCTTCCTCTCCCCCCGCACTTCTCCCCTTCCCCTTCCTCTGCACTTGCGCAATCTGAATGACACCTGGCCTAGTAAGATCGTTGTCTCTGTCTTCCCTCTGTTCCCCCTCCCTTTCCTCGTCACGCCTTGCAACACTTTTGTATAGGCGCGTTAAAAATGCCATATCACATCATGTCATATCATAGGAGACTGCCAGCTGTTCTTTCTCGGTGCTACCATGGGGTACTCAGAAACACTTGGCACCAGTAAATATGCTGCTTGCTTTGCCACTGCATCCTCAGCAGCGTTACTGAGTGAGACCTCATCTGTGTCATTAGTGTGAGCGGTGCATTTAACCACCGCCGTTAAGGAGGGCTGGGACAGTGCATCTATCAATTTATCCAGCAGTGCTGCATGCTGTATCGGGGACCCATCAGCCCTCCTAAAACCCCTTTTCTTCCAACGGCAACGCCTGCGTGCACCACAGTGGTAACATAAACTGAATCAGAATAGATGGTGAAACAGCACCCTTGAGACACTAGAAGCTCCTCAATAAGCGCTATAGGTTCTGCTGCTTGGGCCGAATAGTGCATCAGTAATCTTTTCTGTACCAATACCTCATAGATCCCGTCTACTAGGTGCAATACCATAGAAGTGACTGAATGCAATGTTTTCAAGGAAGAAGTGACAGAATTGTTTTTTAAATATTTTTGCTGAATAAAAAAAAAAATATATATATATATATATATATTCAGTAAAAAAAACTTTGTTAAAGGGACGTTATGGTTAAGTTGCGCTACTAAAAACCTATGAAATTCAGTAAAAAACTTTATTAAAGGGACGCTATGGTTCCAAGTAAAACCAAAAAATTCCTGAAATTCTCTAATTATGGTAAGCTAAGCAACCATAACTCGCGCCACCACCGTGCACTGCTATGGCTAACACCCAGGACATCAAAGATGACATCACCGGGTGTCCGGGATGTCCATAAATAAACAAAATGGGGGTGTCCTAAGGAGCCTATACATGTCCATAATGTCCGCAGTCAAGTTGAAACTGTTCTAAGAACACACGCGTTGTCCGGGATGTCCGTAAATAAACAAAATGGGGGTGTCCTGAGGTCACTATGCCTGTCCGTAATGTCCGCAGTCAAGTTGAAACTGTTCTAAGAACACACTCGGTGTTCTGGATGTCCGTAAATAACAAAAATGGGGGTGTCCTGAGGACACTGTGCCTGTCCGTACTGTCCGCAGTCAAGTTGAAACTGTTCTATGAACACACGCGGTGTCTGGGGATGTCCGTAAATAAACAAAATGGGGTGTCCTAAGGACACTATACCTGTCCGTAATATCCGCAGTCAAGTTGAAACTGTTCTAAGAACACATGCGGTGTCCGGGATGTCCGTAAATAAACAAAATGGGTGTGTCCTGAGGACACTATGCCTGTCCGTGTTGTCCGCAGGCAAGTTGGAACTGTTCTAAGAAGACACACAGTGTCCGGGATGTCCGTAAATAAACAAAATGGGGGTGTCCTAAGGACACTATGCCTGTTCGTACTGTTCGTAGGCAAGGTGAAACTGTTATAAGAACACACGCGGTGTCTGGGGATGTTCGTAATGAAACAAAATGGGGGTGTCCTAAGGACACTATACCTGTCCGTGTTGTCCGCAGTCAAGTTGAAACTGTTCCAAGAACACACGCAGTGTCCGGAGATGTCTGTAATTAAAGAAAATGGGGGTGTCCTGAGGACACTATACCTGTCCGTACTGCCTTAAGAACATCTAGGCACATGCGCACCACACCCATAAGTTCTACGAACATCGCGCCTGTCCGTAACTGTTCATCTCACTTGTGTTGCACTTTTAATTAGTTTCAGGACCCGAACACTGTCCGTAGAACACCCGCACGCAGGCGCACAACTGTTCCTATGCATTTGGTGTCCTGCAGACACCCGTTCCCTTCACGGACATGTTCGCGACGCCATCATGTGACCGCACCCACGCTGAGCATGTGTTCTGAATTGCGGACACTATCCGGGTCCCTGAACATTTTAAAAGTACCTTTTCAGGGAATCCACAGCATTTTATAGTAAAAGTTCACCATATCACATGTCCCAGACAAGGACCCTAACTTTCTACATACTTTTTGGAATGTTTTGAGCCTTCTTTGGGTGTTCAATCTGTCCGCGGACAGCGCGGGTGTCCGCGAAGTGCGCACATACACCCCTATAAAAGGCCACACCCCAGAGCTCATCCTCATTGTGCTTTCGGCTATTTGACAAAGCATTGTCTACTTTGGCTGGTATTTTGCTGCTCTTGCTGCTGCTTTCCATCAGACCTGATGGCATCAATGCTTGCTGCTCCAGCTGGTGCTACATCTGTCTCAGCACCACCCCCACCCCCTCCACCACCACCACCTCCCCAAGGGCCTGAAGAGGGGAACAGGTGTGAAGATGTAGAGGAGGAAAATGAAGAGGATGACGAGGATGAGGTAGTGGAAGTCCCTACTACCAACACTCGCCGTGAGTCTTGGGTGTGGTGGTTATTTACCATTCATGGTAACGTACCCAAGGCACGTGCGAACAAGGTCACCTGCAACCAGTGCAAAATGGTGCTGAGTCGCGGGAGGCCTGGTTCGTACAGCTTTGGTACAACAACTATGAAGCAACACCTAAGGTTGTTCCACGGTGGGACAGTTCGCAAGGTTGTACCTAATGAGGAAGGAAGTAGGTTGAGTTCCTCTACTACATCATCCTTTTCCACTCCTCTCACCACAAGAGACACTCCTGTGGGAGAGCGCATCCCTCCAGCTGCCTCACAGGCCATTCACAATGCTGATGACCCTTACCTTTCGAGGGTCACAGTTTTGTGTATGTACTGTGATGCAGTACTCTGCAGGGGGGAGAGACTTCGAAGTGCTTTAGAGACTATGGTCTTGGAGCATGAGAAGACCTGCCCACTACTTAAATAAGGCCCACCCTACATCTTCCTCTCTCCACCTGCTCTTTCTTATCCCCGTGGTTGGTGTCCCCCCTTACCCTTCTTACCCCTCCTCTCCTAGTGTGTCGTGTGTAAAAAAAAAATAAAAAAATATAAAACAACACAAATCCCCTCCCAAAAAAGGCTCTTTTCAGAGCCGCCTTTCACAGTCTAAAAATAGAAGTGGTAAATAAATGTAGCAGGGCCCTGTGCATTTTGTAGAAGTCCGCGGACATCTAAAATGTTGGGGTGCTGCCTGTTAGAATGGCCCGACATGGTGAGTTTTGTTCAAACTTCAGTTTATTAAGCGGGCCCGCCGGACAGGTCCCTCTCCAAGCTTCACCACCAATGGTCAGCCGCGTCACGCAAACCAAGCTCCGAAGAAAATCAACAAGGAGAATGGTTCGCACGACGCAGCGTTCCATTTCACATAAACTCTACATATCCTTCTCCTTAAGGAAACTAAAATATGGCAAGACTTTAAGATACAGAAGAATGAGACTGAACATTAAACTGACCATAACAAAATAACCACACATGCCTGAGAAAAATACAATTCTAAACTCCAAAACCTGGGCGTGTGGTAACAGAGAAAAAGAAACTTGAGATAAACTAAAGACAAAATCTTTCCCACTCAAGACACATAGTCCTTCATCCAGGCTGGCTTTGATTTGGACCTCTGAAGACTACCAGAACTGTTTTGGACACACACACCCTCCTCACCACACACATCCTGCTCACCACACACATCCTCTTCACCCCTTATCCCACTTTTGTCACCACACTCTCCTATCTTTCCACTACCACTCATACCATATGCTTGAGCAATTTTCCCTTTCAACCAGACTTCGCCTCCTTCTAAGATAACCACGCTCTTCCTAACTGCAGAAATTCTCCTAGGACCCATGAACTTGCTGTCCAAACATTTGTTCACCAATCTTGTATTTTTCACGTACACCATCTCTCCCACCTTCGAGTCTCGATCCTTCACTTTTTCACAAGCATCAAATCCAAGTTTATTTTTCTCCTGGCTCTCCTTGATATGTTTCATTATCTGTTCTCTATCTACATGAACGACTTTGGCCATTCCCAACCACCCTGGACACAATTTAGTCCCTGGTTCCCTACCCTTGAGGGACACAAAAGGTGAAATTCTAGTCACCGAATGCGGTGTGGTGACGTAATTCCACGTCATACATCTCAACATCTCTCTCCAAGGCTGTTTCACCCTCGTAGCTAACTGTAGACCCTCCTTCAAAAAAAGTTTAACCCTCTCCACTAGACCATTGGCCCTGGGGTGGTATAACGCAGTTCTGACATGCCTAATACCATAGCTACTGAGGAACATCTTCATTGCCAATGAGACAAACTGAACTCCATTATCTGAAACGAGCTCAGTGGGCACACCTTCCCTAAAGAAAACTTTCTCTAGAAATGCTATGAGTTCTCTGGCCGTGACTTCCCTCACAGCCTCCCATTCAATCCATTTTATATGAAAGTCAACCAATACAAATAAAAACTTCAAACCATCTCCTAGACCAATAATGGGCCCCATGATGTCTACAGCAACTTTGGACCAGGGTTGTTCTAGCACAACATTGGGGATTAAGGGAGTTTCCCTTACTAGTTTCGTTTTGTCACTTACTTGACACTCCATACACTCTTTCACCCACCTTTCAGCCATTTTGTCAATACATGGCCACCAATAATTCTGGTGGAGTTTCCTCTTCATTGCCCCTTACCCTGGGTGTCCCTCATAAGCCAGTTCCATTAAACTCTCTCTGATAGATTCAGGAGGAACTACACATCGCCCTCTCCTTAGTCTGTCCTCATGTATGTTTAGCTCCTCCTTGACCTCCCACCATATGTCAAATCTTCTATCCAAATCCTTCTTTTGAGGCCAATCCTTTACAGTCCACTCTTTAATTAGCTTAAGATCTTCATCAGAATCTTCTCCCTGCCACCACCTCTCTTGAGCAACGGCCACATTAACTTCCGCCACCACTGATTCCACCCCTGCCTCATCTTCAATATCCTCCGTTTTAGCTATGGGCATCCTAGAAAGGAAATCTGCCACTACATTTTTCTTTCCAGGCAAAAAACTCAGCTCAAAGTTATACCCTTGAAGACCCAAACCCCACCTGCTTATCCTGGGTGAACCCAAAGCCCATCTCCCACTCTGAAACAACTGCACTAATGGCTTATGATCAGAGCGAATCACAAAACGTCTGCCCCACAGGAAATACTTGAAATGCAACACGGCCCAGAACATAGCCAAAGTTTCTCTCTTGATAACTGAATATCTGGGCTCCCCCCCTCTCAACGCTCTTGATGCGAAAGCGATAACTCTCTCTCTGTTCTCCTTATCAAACTGCACTAACGTTGCTCCCAAACCCAACAAACTTGCATCTACAACCAGAACTGTTCTGTCCATGGGATAAAACCTTCCAATGCATGGTGCCTTACTAATTGCTTCCTTACTAATCTCAAAAGCAGCATCACACTCCAGAGACCATTCAAACCATGTCCCCTTCTTGAGCAAAATTCTTATGGGAGCAGACACCATGGCAAAATCATTTATAAATCTATGGTAATATTCGGCAAGGCCCAAAAAGGACCTCAACATGTCCTTGTCAGTCGGTTTAGGAGCCTCTTTTACGGCCTCTACTAAACTCTTCTTCGGTCTCACACCAGACTCATCAATCTGAGGTCCCAGGTATTCCACTCTTTCGACCGCAATCTTACATTTATCTCTCTTCACAGTCAAACCTGCCTCTGACAACCTACTCAACACCTTCCTCAGAACCACATCATGTTCCGACTTTGAATTCGCAAATACAAGCATGTCGTCTTGGAACACCACAATGTTCTTCATCCCTTCCATGATTATGTCCATTACCCTTTGGAATACCGCCGCTGCCGAAGCAAGGCCAAATGGCATTCTGCAATATCTAAAAGTACCAAAGGGTGTGATGAACGCTGTCAGATGCCTGTACTCCTTCTTCAAGGGAATCTGATGGTAAGCCTGGGAAAGTTCAATCACAGAGAACACCTTAGCATCCTTGAGGGTCGCCAACTTGTCACTTATTATCGGCAAAGGATGCCTGTCCACAAGGATGTTTCTGTTAATGTCCCTCATATCTACACACAATCTTATATCTCCATTGGCTTTTGCTGCTCCTACCACTGGCGATAGCCATTCGGAACTCTCACTTCCTTCAATAATCCCCCTTTGCAGTAAGGTCTCAATCTCCATTTTTAGTTTTTCCCTCAGGTCATGAGGTATTGGTCTCACTTTATGCACTTTCGGAATCACGCCCATCTACAGGCGAAATATCATGCTCAAAATCTTTAAGCATCCCCAAGTCACCTTGAAAAACCAATGGAAACTCTTCTTCCCATTTGTCTCGAACCTCCGCAACTGAAACTGATTCCTCTGTGCTTGCCTGTATCCTAATTCCTAACTTGCGCTGTTCTTCCAAGCCCAACAGTGACAAACCTTCTTGTGTCACATATACTTCTGAATCACAACTCCTACCTTTATATTTAATAACAGCTTGGAATTTACCCAATAAATGAATCTTTACATTGCCATAAGCATATGGCTCTATCGTGTGCTCTTTCAACTCGCTTACTTTTCCTTGTATACAGACTTTGTACGTCTTCTATGATATTAGGGTCCATGGAGAGCAACTATCTACTTTCAAAGTCAGTACCCTACCATTCATTAGAAACACATCCGTTGGCACGGCTTGCTTGTTGGACACTTCTGAAATTTCCAATACGTGCTTGGTCTGAGATACCTGGGCAGTTTCCGCATTCTCTTCTTGCTCCAAAATCCTTGCACCTGATCCAGTGCATTGCACCTGTCCTGTTTCTCTACATACCCTAGCAAAATGTCCTTTCTTCTTGCATTTCAAGCAGAAACTGTTCCTTGCAGGACAAAATGCGCTTGTAGAAATATTGCAATTGCTACCACATTTATAGTATTTTACTTCTTTATTCAATTTCATTCTCTTAAATCCCCTCACCTATGCCACCTCGCTTTCTTGTCTCTCACTCTTCATGGTGGACATATATTTGTGAGTTTGTTCCATACCCCGGGCAGTTTCAATAGCTACTTCCAAGGACACATCTTTAGTCAACAGCCTCTCCTGTATCTTCATGTTATTAGTACAATGTACTAATTGATCCCGTATGAGTGAATCAGTCAACACACCGAACTCACACGTGTGACTCAAGGATCTTAAGGCTGCAACAAAATGTTCAACTGGCTCCTGGGGATCTTGCACTCTCTGAAAGAATTGGTGCCTTTCAAACGTTATGTTTTTCATCACCTCAAAGTGGATTTCTAGTTTTCTTTCAGCCAGAGTGTACTGGTCTACCTCTCCCTGGCCTTCTTATGGAGGCTGGGGCAAACCGTCGTAAACACTTCGCCCTTCAGTGCTCAAATTGTGCAAGAGAATCGCCTCTTTTCTCGCTGCAGCAAATTTGTCGCCCCCAATTGCCACAAGGTAGGTGTCAAACATCTTCTTCCACCTGTCCCACCTTACAAGTGATACACCTGGCTCAGGTAGGAAGGGAGGGGGCGGGGCCATGCTGGCTGCAGCCATGATCAAATTGCAGTGTCACCAACTACAAACCGTAGTGAAATTCTCTAATCTTGCTTTTTACTTCCACTTTCTTAAATCAACATGTGCCAATTTCTTCTTCTTTCCCTTTAATTTCACCCTTCAGACTAGTAAAGGCTTCTGGCACAAATCCTAAGAGCCGTGAAGCCAAACCACTCGATTGCCTGTAATTAACCATGAATGTTCAAAATCTTCTGCGGCACATTCTTGGTGCAAGGCAAATGGCTCTTCTCCTTACATCCCAGGCCAGTTGGGCTTATTTTCTTATGAAATGTTCAGAGCCTGTGGGCGGGTCATTAAATGGAGCCACACGTCTGGTATGAGTGGACCGCCCCCCATGTCACACGTTTGTTACTGGCTGCTTCCCTCTGCCCCTCCTCACCTCTTGTTTTGTCTCGGGGAACGGGAGCAGCAGGACGTTGCCGCTCCCCTTGCAGGACCTGCCAGAGGCAGTTTAAAGCAGCTTCCCCCTCTGCCAGCCACTTTGCGTCCGGCCCGGGGGGTGCGTGGGCCTTGAAACCCGTCAAAGGCCCGTGTGCAACGGCAGGCAGTCCGAGCGTCCTGCCGAGTGGCCTCCAGCTGTGCGGGCCCGCACAGCGTCGCCTCGGCATCAATGTAAGAATGGCCCGACGCGGTGAGTATTGTTCAAACTTCCGTTTATTAGGCGGGCCCACCGGACAGGCCCCTCTCCAAGCTTCACCACCAACGTACCGCCGCGTCACGCGAACCAAGCTCCAAAGAAAATCAACAAGGAGAATGGTTTGAGCGACGCAGCGTTCCATTTCACATAAACTCTACACTGCCCTTTCAAAACCATTGCACTTTTCTCTGGGAGGAAGTGGTGGCTCTGAAAAGAGCCTTTTGGTGGTGTTTTTTTGTGTTTCAAAAACTTGAAATAGTCATCACCTACTGCAAAATGAATGGCTGTAATTCCACAAAAGGTCGCAATGCATTTCGTAAATTTCTCAGAAAAATTTGATTATCAGCATAAGTAAGATGAACTCCATCTCTGGGAAAAATGTATGTGCTACGAAACATAATATTTTCATTGTGGAAAGAGGACATGCCAACATCTCTTAGAAAGGCCCAAACAGCCTTATTAACATTCCGCCTTGCTTTTTCCATTTGTGGAGCAAATGAAGAAGAACACAGCCACATTTGTCTCTGCGCAATACAAGAAAATATTACTTGGGAATTTGGAAACATGTCCATGACCTTCCCAAGTCCTTCTTTCATCGCAAATTGCAAAGAAATTCCTGACACATGTCCTAAACTGTTCCCTCCACAAAGAATTATAATTATGTCTGGATGAAGCTCTGTCTCCAAACTAGCACAGAGAGGTACAAGTCCAGCCGCTTCATTGCACACACTCAATGCCAGTGCACTTCCACATGAGGGAATCCAAGATCCGCAGCTACTCCACAGAGTTCTGCATGCACCTCCAACCAATGTATCCATGAGTCTCTCAAAATCCAGACAATCTGTTTTCTGAAACACACAGCCATAGCTAACTGTTCTTTTCTCAGGAAAAAGACTTCCTGACAAACTCTCTCCTAACACAACACACCCACTAAACGTTACTGACCAATCAGTTGCTCTGCTCATTCTCATTTGCATGCCTATGCACCCCAAAATCCCTGTATGTAATACACGATGTCCGCGGACTACCGCCATGTCCACGGACATATAGAAAATCTGAGCATGCTGAATGTAAATTTAAATAGTGTGCCCCATTTCCCCTTTGAGGTTGGCTCTGAAAAGAGACTTTTTTTTGGGTTTTTTTGCAGATGCTTGACAAACACCTGTTATTTTGTATTTTTTGGTTTTTGTTTTCCTTACTTTACTCCTAAAATATTCACATAACCTTCTCCAAACCAACCCTTACATTCCAAAACAGAATTGCATTTCCCAAAAAAGATAAGGAAATATCATCTTTTTCAAAATTAACAGCATTACTGGATTCAATGTTCTCATTATTACAGAAGAACATACCAGCTCTAAGCATGAAAGCACACATGCCTTGGTTGATTGCACACCTAGCAATGTTTTGCTGAGGACAAAAAACAGAACGATTGTCCCATATTGCCCCAGGTACTAATCCAGAAAAAATTACTTTGCAATTTGGAAGGATGTTCATTACTGCTTGAACCAAGTGTTCCAAATCTTCCAACAAAATAGGGGCACTGACATAGCCCAAATGGAAATCTCCATAATGCAAAACTACCACATGGGGACTGTTCATCCTGCTCATATCTCTACAAACGTATGCAACTCCCTGTACATTGCAATCAGGCACAGTGCTCCACACCACCTCCACTCCTTTACCATCAAAATTATTTGCCACATGCCTGCATTGAGCATACTGCTGTAAACCATGCACAAACATATCTCCAAGCACCAACACCCTGACTTTCTCCACCTCTGCCATCTTCAATACACTCAGTCTCTTTCAACACAAATCCACAACCTCAACATCTGATTGGCTGAGCCCTACAGTCCCTTTTCCATGCTGCATTTGCTGGAAAACCCCGGATGTGGCATGCCCTGTCTGCGGACAGCCACACTGTCTGTGGACCGCGTAACTCTTAGGCAGCCCTTCTACCCTTTCCACATCACTTTCTGTGCCATTCTCTCATTGGATACAGCCAAGCAGTCACACAACCATCCACCAATCACACCCAAGACCACTACATCTAACTCCATCATCAGATTCAGCACTTCAAATGTACTGTTGATCACTCTGAGTACAAGTCTCATATCATCGGAAAGCACCTACTACAAAAACTACTCTACAAGTCTCCAAGATTTCTACTTGCAGCTGCATGCATAGCCACATGCATATTATCTGCACAGTACATGTACAACTTATAAAAATGCATATAAACAGAGTAACTGCCACTTAACCTGTATAACCTATTACATGAACTTATTGTCATTTTTTCCATCTGCTATAATCAACTGTCAGTTCCAAACCTGTCTGCTATCTAATTTGTTTTTACACACACCCCTATCTAAAACATTATAATATTAGAAGATGGAAGAAATAACAATATAATTGTGGAAAAACACTTAGTAGTGTATCATAAAATTACACACAGCCAGTAAAATCTTGTGCATCTTCATACACTCACACACATAGATACTTTCATTGAAATGCTCCCAGCTGCAATAACACCACTACCTATAAATCACATCCTTCTACTTTATTACCCAAAACTTCACAAATACATCTATTCCATGCTTTACTATACAGTTTCTGCCATTTACCTAATACAAATTGCAAAATAAATATAACATTATTTCTTCTTTCTCCTAACATTCTATAACACAGCTTTAAAAAACCAAGTGAATTTCATATACTTAATATTCTACTCATTTACAAAGCATGTTGAACTAACATTATATAAATAAAATATAAAGGCTGCACATAGTCAAATAAAACTGCATGCACACACTATGTTCAGAAATCAAACAAGAATACTACTACAAAGACATAAAAATGAACCTTTCAATTAACATCACGGCTATAAACACAAAATTACTAACTTCTTTCTTTTAAAATTACAGTGAAGACCACTCTCCTGGAAAACAGCAACATCTGAACTACAAACACCAACTACAAAGAAACCTGCTCATTCCACAAAAAAAGAGTAAGTACAATACGACCTTAGTTTCTCTGCCTAGTCTTTAAATATCTCCACAATCTTGCCCCCTTATCTCTCCTCTCTCCTCTCTTTCTATACTCCCTCCCACTCCCTTCACTCTGCTGACCACGTTCTTCTCACTGTTCCTCGTTCCCCTTGTGCCACATCCCGTTTCTGCTCCTTCCATCTCCTAGGCCCCCTGCACAGGAACTCCTTACCTCTCTCACTCTGCTCTATTTCTACCTTTTCCTCATTCTGCACTTTCCTCAAATCTCTCCTTCTCCATTCCCCACCATGAAACCCCTCCCACCTTCTTGTCCCCTCCCCCCTTGCCTTATCTCCTAAATCATCTCCCTCCCCTTACCCCTCCCCCTATTCCCACCCTTAACCCCATCCGTTTCCCTCTTCCTCCTCTTCCCCACCCCTCCCTCCCTCTCACTTATACTGCACTACTCTTCTTCTCCCCTTCAGTTTAATTGCTCTACTTACTGTTTTCTTGGTCTGATTCTCAATTTTAAATTGCTTCCACTGTTACTGTTATAATGTTAATTGTTATATGTATCCTCTTTTTGTTAAAATGTGTTGCTCAAACACACTGTGCGGGTGATTCATGTAATTTGTGCACCAAAAAAATGAAGATTTGTGCACCATTCTGCCCACAAATCACCATTTACTAAGCAGGGATTAGCATGCAGAATGGCACACAAATCCCCGTTTTTCGGACATAAATAACATAACTCAGCCCCTAGAATATTAGTATAACAAAACAAAGAATTGTTTTAATTTTATAGCATTTGATTTACTATTAGTGCTTATCTTCACCACTAGCTCACTTTCTACTGTCATCTGAACCGCAGTATAGTAACACACAAATAGAAGAATAGCCTTCCCAACTAATTGTAGCTGCACAATGCACAATCACACACGACCAGATACATCTCATACTCAGACACTCATGCATACAGCACACATACATTGCACAACAGCCCAACCCATACCTTCTATTTGGAATGAAAATAAAAATGTCCAAAATAAGCACCCATCTCTAGCAGAGTTTGTGCAAAAAGTTCAAACAAAACAGCTAATACAGTCATTTAGCAAAACAAAACAATCTTCCAGTACAGAAACCTTGCCTCCTCTATAAAAATGTCAAAGAAAAAAGAAAATGATTAACAGAAATGCAGCTACCACTACTGCTAAAACTGTTCCTATAAATCTTGATATAGTAGGAAGTAACCATACCAAAAAAAAGTATTTTAGCAAAAATGTTCCGCCACAGAGTCCTTCACACTCTTATAAAACCAGGAGACAAATCATGCACAACCCTTAAAAACTACTGTAGAAAATGAATCTTAGAAGCTTTGATAGACAGTGCAATCCTTCTCAAAAGAAAGTTTTTTTATTTTAGTGTTAAACAGAATGAAACCACTAACAAAACTAAGTACTAAATTACAAAAGAGGCTTCTCAATAAACGGAATGTCAACAAAAATAACTTCTTAAATATCTGTGGAGGTGAATGGTGTCACACCACAAGCACAGAACCATATTTCAATGAAGAAGCATACAAACAAAATCAAACAAACACAATTGCCATCCATAGCAGTGGACGAGGTTATGAAAAATTTAATAATACCATAATTGAAAAAGAAATACTGCTTACAAATATATCCCCAGAAAACTCAGTATCAATTCTCCATTCGACTGAACCAGAAAGTCCAGTATACAAATGGCCATGCACGTCAATGTGTAACATTGCCAAAAAATCTTTCAAATCTTTACGCCAATTCCTCAATCAATAATGTGAAAGGCAAAGACAAAATCAAAATAAAACTGCTGCAAAATATGGATACCTGTCCAGTGCGCAAATACACAGGACTGCAAGGACATTCATTGGCCTGCATTTCAGGACCTATTTGCAAAAGCAGCTTCCAACATATCAAAATGATATAAACACATCATTCAACTATAAGAAATCTAGTCTATAAATTGTAATATGCTAAAGGTCCTGCTTTAGCACTAGCCAATTTAAATAACAATCTTCTACATGGTACAGCCAAAGACCTACTCGAAGAAATCAACCATATCCAGAGGAAATATTTTGGAAGTGAAAACCACTTACAAAATGCAATAGCTTTACAACAGACTAGCAACAATTCTGCACATGGCAACCTTCTATTACACACATACAAAAAAAAATACTAAAATTCAAAGGTACATCCACTGAAGTACCAAACCATGTGTGAGTGTGTGTGTGTTGCCGCAGAACTTTTTATAAAAGTAACACAAAAACTATAGATATAACATACAAAATAGAAGACAATGAAGATTCCAAATGGTTTGAATTAGCTCTCTACCTTATAGCAGAAAACAAATATGAAATAACTGACCCCTTAACACTTTGCAGTTACTGCACTACAAAACTTGGCAACAATCAAACTCCTTCACGTGCTATCACAAATAATTTGGAATTATTCCCACTACCAAAACCCCTGCAAAAACTCAATTTATGTGAGAGCATCATAATTCAAACAATGCACCCATTTCAAGAATAATACGCCTTCAACCAAAAACAGCACAATTACCTCCCTCTGAATTGGTGATAGGCATTTGTGGCAAAGTAGTATATTTACCATTAGATCTAAAAGAAAATGTGCACACTCTGGGAGTGCAACGTCCAATAGAGCAATCTTTAATTGTCTTAGTAAATGGTGTACCTACAAAAGACAAAAAAAAAAATTGGCAACAACTGGTAGACTTACATAAAGGTAGACAAGCCTTGCAATATCTAAAAGACAATAATGAATACTACAAAGAAATACATATTGAAGAAAACTTAAGGGAAACAACTGAAATAATTCGAGAGTCACCAGAAACTGGTCAATTTGAACTTCTAGATCCTGCTACAGTATCCAATATTTAGACCATTATACAATTCATCCATTACACTCTAATGACACCATAGAAGATGCACTAGAAACGTACCAAATGCGACAAACGAAAGGATCACCAATCAGCATATGGGAAAAAAGTATAGAAGCACGTGATTTTCCTCTACTCTTTCCTACTGGCAAAGGAGGAAGGTATGATAATAGACCTATTCAAATAACAGCATCAGAATACCGCTCGTTACGGATGTATTCTGAAGATCCCAGGTTTAGACAAAATGTGGAATACATATTCCACCTACTCTTTGAAAGTGAACTGGCAACTCTATATTACGGAGTTGCACACACATTAAAATCAGGAACCCACTTTCAAAATATGTCAGGTATGCAATTACTACAAAAAGTGTAGACAAAAGATGAGGTTTTACAATCAAGCATTACAAATCTGTTAGCAAACATGCGCGGTATGAAAGAGTACTGGTTCCGATGTCACGGAGATGTACGTTGTATGATAAGAAACTTTGGCCCACCCACTTGGTTTGTTACATTAAGTTGTGCAGAATATGCATGGGAAGATCTACATTATTTCCTATGCATATCAAACAAATACAAAACAAACATAGATATACTAACACCGGGAGAACCTTGCTCTCTAGATCCTGTTAATGTTTCAAGAAATTTCCATCATTGCTTCATTGCTATGCTACACTTTATTTGTAGTAAAACTGTTCCTCCCCTCGCAGAGGTGCAACACTTCTTTTGGAGAAAAGAATACCAAGCCAGAGGAGCACCACATATCCACATGCTTTTATGGATTAAAGATGCTCCTAAATTTGGTGAAGACAGTGATGCCACTGTGTTACAGTTTATCAAAAAATATGTCACGTGTGAAATTCCATCAGAAGCAACAAATAGTGATCTTCATGCACAAATTGTACAATTTCAAAGACACAAATGTGGCAAATATTGTCATCGCAAATACAAAAACAAAGGGAAATACTACACCAAATGCTGCTTTGGTTTCCCTAGACCGGTTACAGAAACAGGTGAAGTGAACATCTTCATGTCTTCAGTTAGACATAGTGTTAAAGGTAAATCACCTAAAAATACATATTACATAAAAAGAACAGAAGAAGCAAAATATATCAATGATTACAATGTAATCATTGCCCTATTGTGGAATGCAAACATAGATGTGCAGTACATTGCAGACAGTTCTATTGCAGTTGCACAATATGTTATAGCCTACTTAACAAAAGCCGAAAAACAGAGCTTAAAGACCTCTGGAATGACCTTTCATCAGACAAAACACTGTCTCAGAAATTGTACAGCTTGGGCATAAAAATGCTCTTCCATAGAGAATGTGGCTGCTATGAAGCTGCAGATCGTTTAACCGGTACTGCTTTGTATGGAAAATCTGAAAATATAGTATGGCTAAGTCTTGGTCCTGCTAAATCTAGAAAAAGAGTTCTCAAATCATACGACGACATAGAAACAATAGCCAAATTGATCCCAACAGCCAAGACATTTTGAAAAACAATTTACCAGACACATACTACCCAAACAGAAGTACCACTTTGGAAACCATGTGTCTATACCACATACCCCAAAACTTCACATACAAAAATAATATAAAACCCTATGAAAAAAAAGGTAGATACAGAGTGACAAATTGTGAAGGCAGCTTAGTAAAACTTACCAAACCAAGTTTAATTAATCATATCAAATTGTCATTAAAAACTCCTCAACATAAATAACTATATTACATGTCCCTGCTCCAACTCTTTAAACCATGGAGAAAAGAAGAAGAAATACTAGATAACAATGACTCCTATGAAGATGCTTTCAAAGCAAATTAAAGCACTATCACTGATGTAAACTTTACACAGTACAAAACAATGTTGCAAAATGAACAGCAACACGAAGAAGAACTCCAGGCCCAACTAGATAAGGACACTCCTGACAGTAGTCAACCTCTGTAACAGGAAGCCAAGAACTGCTGAGATAGCCACTAATAGCAAATGAGCCAGAATTATCTATGACGGAAGTAGAAAACACCATGTGTCAGTATGAAGCTACAGAAGACTTAACTATACTACATTTAAAACTAAATAACGAGCAGCATAGCATTTTTCAAGAAGTAACAAAAGAAATTGCACATGGTGTACAGCATGAAAATAAAGAATCTACCTGCCAAAATGAGAAACCTATACTACTATACGTCAGTGGTGAAGCTGGTTCAGGCAAAACATTATTAATCAAAATCATCAGCAAGTTCCTTCAACAATTGACAAACAACAAACTGTCAGCTATTGTAACTGCCCCCACAGGTTTAGCTGCCTACAACATAGGCAGTGTCACTTTACACCGATTACTACTCCTGCCAGTAGAACACTAAAACAAATTAGAATATTACAAACTTTCTACAGAAGATGCAATGGAACTAAGCAGAGTGTTAAAACAAATGAAAATTCTACTAATAGATGAAGTGAGCATGGTCTCCAACCTAATGTTGGCTTTGATTCACCTCAGATTCCAAGAAGTACTTAAAACAAACTACGAAGAGCACTTTGGAGGAAACCCCATTATTGTTTTTGGAGATCTTCTTCAATTAACACCAGTTAAAGGTGAGCCAATTTTTAAAACCTTAGGGCACAAACTCTGCTGTAAAACTGTTGGCAGCATAGGAAATGTCAACCTTTGGCAACATTTCCAATACAGAGAATTAACAGAAAACATGCGACAGTCTGCAGACTTCACCTACGCCAACATTTAAAAAAGTATTAGAGTTAGTGTAGTATCTCAAGAAGCACAAGCAATATTAAAAACCCGGCACATCCATGCACTTTATCGCCATAACTCATGTGCTACTGATGTTATGGAACAATTAGCGCACAAAAATGTCAATTGTATGTCCTTAATGCCACCTCTTGCAAGCTGTTCCAAATTCAATGAAACAATGTTGAAAAAAGAAATGCAACCAATAATTGAAATTTGCTCCACAGACAAACTGGACACACATGGTATGACACTACCCATGTGTCACCAAGCCACAACAAGACTAAATACCTTAGAAAATTCTATCTCCAACACAGCTGGTTTGGAGAAAATATTAAAATGATCCTTAAACTGTAGAGTAATGCTTAAACGTAACCTTGATGTGGAGCAAGGTCTAGTTAATGGAGCACTGGGTACAGTTGTTGACTTTCAAACATACCCACGTGACAACAACATTGAGTTTGTCAATATTCTCTTTGACAAACTTTCAGAAGTAACACGGATAGAGCGCTCAACAGCTCGATTCCTTCTCTTCAAAGACATGTATGTACGCAGAGAACAATTTTCTCTAACTCTAGCATACGCAATCACCATTTATAAATCACAAGGTCTTACCCTAGACAAAGCATTGATAGATATTGGTAACACAGTCATTAAAGAAGGCATGAGCTACGTAGCACTATCACCCTTACGTACACTTGACAGTCTATTTCTAATCAACTTTGATGCAAGTAAAGTAAACGCTGATATTCCTTGCATTTTAGAATACAGTAGACGGCGTTCACTATACACCCCCATCTAAAAGCATATCCTGTTCCACAAAACGGAAAACGTTGTAAATGAAAACTAATTCAAACAGAAATGCAACAGGATCTGACTGCAAATCCTCTAAAGAGAGGAAAAGAAGCTAATACTTCATCAATTACCACAGCCAAAGAAGAACCTATTACTCAAAGTAACTCAGGTACTTCTCTTACCGACATCCTCTTTTTCGTGCCCTCGCCTGACCTATGGACCCTTCATATGGTCTCTGTGCTCTCTCCTTTCTCCTCTTCTCCCATTAATGGTGGCACCCGTTGGGATGTCCTCTTGGCCTCCTTCCTCTCCTCTAAGGCCATCATTAATGTCTACGCTAATGGGACTGTCCTGGTCCAAGGTCCTCAGGCCAACCTTCACCTCTTTGATAGACGCTTCCCACGCCTCATCAACTTCCTTTCCTCTCCTGCTGTCCCCCCTCATCTGTCCTCGGCTACCTTGCCTCTACCCTCCCTCCCTGCCCCCTCTCTTGCTCCTTCTTCACCTCCCTCTTCTACACCGCTGCAGGGCGTACCTCTGATCTGTACCCCTCCCCGGAAATCCTTCAAGGATGGCAACCTTCTCCACATTGCCACACTCAACGCTCGCTCTGCCATCAGGCATTCCTCTGATATCTGCCCCCTTCTTGAGGAACTGGACATTGACGTCCTTGGTCTTACTGAGACATGGTTCACGGCCAGCTCTGTCACCAGCTTTGACACACTCCTACCTGATGGCTACAAGATCCTCTCCCTGCCAAGACCCAACCGTGCAGGGGGGGGTAGCCCTTATCTTCCTGGAGTGGATTCCTGCCACTGTCACTCCTACGCAGACCTACTCCTCTTTTGAATGTCTTGTCTGCCGACTCTCTCTCTCTCCTAGCCATTCCCTTACCATGGCTACTATCTAACGGCCACCTGGTCAACTTTCCTCCTTCCTCTCTGAGTGGGCTGACCTCTCCTCCTCACTCCTGTCCTCTACCACTCAACTCCTCTTTCTTGGTGACTTCAACATCCACCTGGATGCCTCCTGTCCCCCCACTGGACTCTTTCGTGACCTCTGCGACTCTCTCTCACTCTCTATTCTCCCGTCTGGGCCTACTCATTCTGCAGGGCACACTCTTGATGCTCTGATCTCTTCTGACCTTCCCCTCTCTGTCCCTCTCTCCACTCCTCTCTCCTGGAGTGATCACTTTCTCCTATCCTCCCACCTCACCCTCCCTACCCCACAGGCAAAGCCACCCTCATCATTGCCACCCACCTTCTCGGTCATTCGACCCATGAAGCGCGTGTCAGTTGCGGCTTTCGCTGCCACCTTCTCACTCCCCCCTCCCCCCTCGGCTGACTCCCACCCTGACACAGCCCTCTCCTTGCTCCACTCTGCTATATCTGATACTCTTGATATCCTTGCCCCTGTCATGAAAATCCACCTTAAGCCCAAAGCCAAATGTAACTCCTGGTATGATTCGGATCTCGTCACCCTAAAACGCAAGTGCAGGGTGGCAGAGAGGAAATGGCGTGCTTCATGTTCATCCTCTGACAAACTGGCCTGCCGCCTGCTCCAAAGGCAATACCGTCTCTCTGTTCTCACCAAGAAGAGAGCCCTTATCCAAGCCCGCATCTCTGCGGCATCTAACAACTCGGCTGAGCTCTTTAAAATCTGCAAGGAGCTTGCCAACCCTGCTGCAGTCTCTACCTCTCCTGTCCCCTCCCGGGCCCTCTGCACTGCACTGGCCTCCCACTTTATCTCTAAAACTCAGGACATCCTGTCCTCACTCTCCTCCTATCACCTCCCACCCTCTCTTCCCTGCTCCTCCTCTGGCCCTTCTGCAACCACCCCTCCTCCCTCCTTCTCTGCCTTTCCCCTTTTTTCTGCTGACGAGGTTTCCAGACAAGTCCGATCTATGAAAGTCTCGTCTAAACAAATTCACCCCTGTTCCTCCAAAACTATCAAGGACCACATCGACTCCCTGGCTCCTGCCCTGGCTGACTTTTGCAACCACTCCTTCGCCTCTGGAGTCTTCCTATCCCCCCTCAAGCACTCCCTTGTGCACCCTCTCCTTAAGAAACCCTCTGCCGACCCCTCCTGTCCGGCTAACTATCGCCCAATCTCCATCACTCCCTTCCTGGGCAAGCTACTGGAGAAACTGGCCATCTCCCAGCTTAACCTCCATGCTGAAGCTGTTGACAGTCTCCATGACCATCAATCTGGCTTCAGAGCGGCCAGAAGCACGGAAACTGCTCTCCTGAACATCCGTGAGGATCTGCTCTTAAACCTCGACTCCAACACTCCGTGTGTTCTCATTCTGCTCGATCTCTCTTCTGCCTTTGACACTGTCAACCATGCCATCCTGCTCAACCATCTCCGTGATAACCTGGGTATCACTGGTCAGGCTCTGGCGTGGCTGACCTCTTTCCTTTCCAATCGACCCTCCCAGGTCCAACTTGGGTCCTTCCTCTCTGACATCTTTTTCTCCACCTATGGCGTTCCCCAGGGATCTAATCTCTCTCCCTGGCTGTTCAACCAGTATCTGGCACTCCTTGCCCACCGCATCGCCGCCCTCTGCCCCAACTTTCAGTGCTATGCGGATGATACCCAGCTCATTTTCAGGCTACCCTCGGCCTCCTCCTCTCCCTCCCTCATCTCTGACTGTCTGTCTGCTATCCAGGATTGGTGTGCTGCCAATGACCTCTGCCTTAATGCTAGTAAGACTGAGATCCTACTCATCGGCACACCCACTCCCTCCTTCCCTGCAGCTCTCTGGCCGGCCTCTCTTGGCCCTCTTCCTGCTCCTACCTGCAAGGCAAAAAGCCTCGGGGTCATCTTCGACTCCACACTCTCCTTCTCTCCTCATATATCTGACGTCTCTAAGAAGTCACATTACCAGCAGCACCTCCTCAGAGGTATTCTTCCCTTCCTCTCCTTCCCCCAGAAGCTCACTGTCTCCCGAGCCCTGGTTCTCTCGAAGCTGGACTACTGTAACAGCCTCTATCTTAATCTGCCTGCCTCCACTCTCCGCCCTCTGCAACTCATCCAGAACAGAACTGCGAGACTTGTCCTTGGCCTCAAGCCCAGGGACCGTATCTCTCCAGGACTGAAATCACTACACTGGCTCCCAGTGGCTGCGAGGATTAAGTTCAAAACCCTCTGCATTGTCCACAAGGCCTTCTGGGGCCTGGGGCCAAAATACCTTCAACTCTCTCTTCCTAAATATCTTCCTCCCCGAGCCCTTCGCTCATCCGTCTCCAACTCCCTCAGGGTCAGCCGCTTCTCGAAGCAACGAGCTGGGGGTAGATCTCTCTCCGCGGCAGGTGCCTCCCTCTGGAACAGCCTTCCTGCCTCCCTGAAACTTGAGGAGAACCATCTCCGGTTCCGGAAGCACCTCAAAACCTTCCTCTTCGCTTCTGCTTTCTCTCTCCCTCTCCCCTGCTAAATTCTTCACCAAACTGCACTGAACCTGCACCTGGGCCACTCTCATCGACCACGGTCCTGGACCCAGTCACTCTTCACTTGCACTGCCTCCCTGGCAACCCCTGCACTGCGGGACTGTCTCTGTATCACTGCAGCCCCCCCACCCCCTCCCCAGCACTTGTCTGCACTTACCTTGCACTTGCCACCAGCTGGCCCTATTTATTTATTATTTTATTTCTATTCTACTATTTGTATTGCACTCCCCCTCCCCCTTCCCCTTGCATTTTTCCCTTCCCCCTACCCCTGCACTTGCGCGGTCTGAATGACACCTGGCCTAGTAGGATCGTTGTCTGTCTTCCCTTTGTTCCCCCCTCCCTGCCTCGTCGCGCCTTGAAACACTTGTGTATAGGCGGGTTACAAATGCCATATCATATCATTATCATATCATATCATATCATATCATATATCATATCATATCATATCATATCAAAGAAGCAACACACACTCCGAAAAAATGACTTGGACACAGACCTATCTTGTCCATTCAAATTTTCAAATATAACTGGTGTAAGTTGCTATGCAAATGCAGCAATGAATATTCTATTTCAATTGCCACCAATTGTTGACAACATTTACTTACACAGCACAGAGCAATTGTGTTTGCAAATGTTAGTCCTTCATAGAAATGCAACCAACAATCCTGACAACACGTATAGTGTTCATGGAATAAGACAAGAATTGGACTACTGTGTTGGAATGGTGAAATTCACTATAAATTCACAAGAAGATCCACAAGAATTTCTAATGTACTTACTACAAAAAACACCTGTAAAACAAAACAAAACAAAAACACCTGTAAATGAAATCTTCCAGATTTCATACATGTGGAAACATACATACACTATCTGCAACAATGTGACACAGGAACAAATCCCTAATGATGCTTCGTGTATGTATCCATACCTAATTGTGAATACGTTCCATTTCAGCAACTTGTACAAAATGCAAACCATGGTAGATTATGTACTACCTGCAATTCAGATAATCGCTCCACCTTACTAATACAAACACATAGTAAATACGTAATACTAATGCTTCTACGTTGCAATGCAGATGGTACCAAAAACAACTGCAAGTTGACTGGATTCACACATGGTCAAGTATCACTTGGTAAGAAAACCTTCAAAACAATAGGTATAATCTACCACACAGGAGCCACAACCAATGCATGTCACTACACGGCATACATAAAAAAGAAATATGGATGGTTCGAATGTAATGATAGTACCATTACTCTAAAGCAGAGATTACCAGCAAATCTTACAAAAGCTTATTTAATCGTCTTAAAACCAAAATTTAATAACTAATCTGTACTTAAACATTAACAAAACTTCAATTAAAAAACTATAAACTGTTAGAATACGTCAACAGATATCTAACTGCCCCAAGATTCTATAACAACCAAACAGATAAATGAATACCACTAAATTATAACAAGAAATAAACAGTTAGAATACACCAACAGGTATCTAACTGCCCCAAGATGTTGCACCAACCAAACAGATAAATCAATACCACTAAATTATAACAAAAAATAGACAGTTAGAATACGCCAACAGGTATCTAACTGCTCCAAAAACCTGCAACAAGCCAACAGATAGAACTTTAGCCAGAAACAACAAGTGAACACTGAAAACAAACAAACAAATAGACTGTAGCATAACATAAAACGCTTTTTTTAATCCGACATGGATTTTTTTCCCACAGACCCAATGATTTGAAAAACAAACACAGAAACTGAGTAAACTGCACAGCACACTGGTTTGTAATCTACTAAATATGAGGGTCGAAATGAATAAAGAATGCCTATTATTCAATGTTATAAGTCCTTGTAAACTACCAATACTAACATGATCTTTTCTTTTATCACAGAAATTGACAAAGAATATATGTACTCCAGTTACCAAACCAAACAGTAAGTATATTACAATAAGTACAACTCATAAATACTGCTCCATACCCACAACCATTGAAGCAAACAGTGCATATAACTTCGGTTTTCGGCCATGCATTCAAGACTCTAGGCCCTGACCACAACCACTGCATGCACCCAAAACTCTAGACCCTGCCCACAACCACGCAGCATATCACACCCATAGATTACACCCATAGAATCAAACATTTTAACTATGCCATATGGGAATTTTTTATGTCCGCAGACACCGCAAGTGTTCTTAGAACAGTTTCGACTTGCCTGCGGACAGCACGGACAGGTATCATGTCCTTAGAACACCCCCATTTTGCCTGATTACGGATATCCCGGACACCACGCGTGTTCTTAGAACAGTTCCAACTTGCCTGCGGTCAGCACGAACAGGTATCATGTCCTAGGACACCACCATTTTTGTTTAATTACGGACATCCCAGACCCGCACATTTTCTCAGAACAGTTCCAACTTGCCTGCGGACAACACGGACAGGTATGTAAAATGTTTACTTCCATGGATATGTTACACTGCAGTGCTTGTTGCCAAACTCTACAATCTTAATGGCTTGATGTAGCCAAATCAATCGCTGCATAAACTGTAGATTTGCAAATATTTCATACATATTTGATTCTATGGGTGTGATCTATGGGTGTGATATGCTGCGGTGGTTGTGGCCAGAGCCTAGAGTCTTGGGTGCATGGCCGAAGGCCACACACCCAAGATTCTAGGCCCTGGCCACAACCACCGCAGCATATCACACCCATAGATCACACCCATAGAATCAAACATTTTAACTATGCCACATGGGCAATGTTTATGTCCGCGGACACAGTGTGTGTCCTTAGAACAGTTTCTACTTGCCTGTGAACAGTACGGACAGCTATAGTGCCCTTAGGACACCTCCATTTTGTTCAATTACGGACATCCCGGATACCGTGTGTGTTCTTAGAACAGTTTCAACTTGCCTGCGGACAACACAGACAGGTATACTGTCCTTATGACACCACCATTTTTGTTTAATTACGGACATCCCGGACACCGTGTGTGTTTTTAGAACAGTTTCAACTTGCCTGCGGACAGTACGGACAGTTATAGTGTCCTTAGGACATCCCCATTTTGATTGATTACGGACATCAAGGACACTGCGGCTGTCCGCGGACACAACAAACACAACAGGGGTGCCTGCCACCTAACTAAATACAACATTTGACTCATCTCTTACTCCCCCCACCCTCCCCAAACAGTCTTACATGCCAACACACTTGCCAAAATTGTAGTTTCCCACCATTTGTCACTGCGCTGTCTGCGGATGTCCGCGGATACAGATGGCGGGCATTCCCAAAACCTGACACACTCCACGCTCTTCACCATCCAATCAGCGAACACGTCGCATGTCCGTGGACATGACGCAAGTTGCTCAGCCAATCAGGACACTGTCCGCGGAGCGAACAGGGAAGTGTGTCCGCGGAGCGGACATAGATATCACTAATTTTTTATGACCCACTTTTTGGTCATTTTTAAAAAACTACTGGATGGATTTTCACCAAATTTATAAAAGCACGCTTTTGGGACTAAGCCGCTGCTCCTGCCACAAATTTGGTGAAAATCCGTCCAGCGGTTTGGACTGTAGACGTGAGCAAAGTTTTTTCCCATTCAGTCTATGGGAAAAAAGATATTTTGGATCCCCATTTCGCATTGTTCACTCAAGGACGTGCCGAGAGGGGAGTTAGAGATGTGCAAGTGCATTGATAAGGGGTGCTGGTAACGAGCGAGTGGGAGACGAGCTGGATTATTCCACTACTGTCTGTATTTTTCCGCTCTTGCCTCCCATGCTCGCTGTCTGTCCTTCGGCTGGGGGCAGTCAGCAATTTATGAGTGGTGGGACTTATCTCCCTTAAGAAGAGAGGTATCCTGAAAGGAGACAGAGAATTGGAACACTGGATGATGAAGTCTCGCTGAGAGGGAGGCGCTCCGCTCCAGACCCTGTTAGTTCAGGGCTGATCTCTCTGCCTACCTGCCTTGGAACTGGGTAGCGTTGCAGTGGCTGAGGTGAATTTTACTCCTACAACTGAACGATCGGTGATGCATATCTATCATACCAGTCCTTGTTCATGTATCCATGTATAACCAGTTGCATTTATTCTAGTTATATGTATGCTTGTTAAGTGTGAATAAAGGTCCTGTAAAGAGCCAAATATTTTCTAACTAATGGTCTGAGTGTGCATCATTGCCTTCCTGTGTCCAAGAACATTACATGCATCTGAAAATCAGAACATAGTGGCGCTGTGAGCAGGGTATTTGTGAAGAAATTGGTTCCAAATACTAAATGAATCTGAAGCTTGGACACAGAAGGGAAATTTTCATGTGTTTTTGTGTTTTGTGAATTGTGCGATTGTGTTTGGGGTATTTTGTTAAGGACTTGAAACATTAATTGGGCCCGATTACGAGTTAGCCGGTCTGGATTTAACGGTGCCGATAAAACTGTACCACCACTGTGTTCCGGACAGGCTACTCTGTGTTATGAAGCCGTGTGGTGTTACACCCGCCAGGTCTGACCTGGCAGGCGTAACGCCACCGGCCGCACACGGACGTGGAAACACCGGCACCATTACCGCATGGTGCCGGTGTTTCCACTGCCCCCATTCCCGTGGAGTCCTATGGGAATGGGGAGTAACGGAATGCCAGCTGCGGAATTACCGGACCACCGGGGCTGTAATGCCCCAGTGATTCCGGCAAGTCCATAGCTGGTAAATCCCCACGAGCCTGGTGGCAGCCTGCCAGTTTTACCGGCACGGAAACCGCCGGACTCGTAATGAGGCCGAATGAGTTCCTTATTTAGGAAAAAGGGAAGTTCTATAGGTGGAGATTGTCCCAAAGTGAGGATTCCAAGGTGGACAAAGAGTTCATATGACAAACTTGCACAGACTTGGGCCTGTGGTGCAGGTTTGAGTGAGACCTGTGATATAAGTATAGGAGAGGGGAGTCCGGCCGAAGTGGTGGCTTGCTTGCAACAGGTACTCATAGAGAAGGGAAACGAGTGCTCCATTTTGGGCAGAAGAGGTTGTGTTTTGTTGCATGTATTCAGAAAGGTGCATCAGCAGAATGTAGAATTGCAGGTGAGTGTCTTGAGGTTGGAAAAAGTGCTGGCTGCAGAGAAACAGATTGCGTTAATGCAGAAACTGCAGATGAAATTGTACTATGACAAAGCAGATAAATATCAGGTAGTGGCCAAAAGAGCTGCTGTAAGAGTGGCACGAAGAGGGAGTGTGAACACCCGTAAGGTGGCATCAGTGATTGCCTCCGCAGGGGTTCATTGGGATCCTGACCAATGGGACAGAGATGTATTTGACAGCACTAGTTCAGGGAGTGGTTCAGACAGTGAAACACCGTCTAAACCAGAGCCTAACAGGAAAGAGGTGACTGTTAAGCCAGTTACACCAAGGTGAGCTGGGCCACATCCAAATAATCCCGGGGGTGGTCTAGTGGAGAATTATTCGCAACAAGAGGTTGGGGAAATAATGAATGGATTAAAACAGCGGACTGGAGAGTCTCTGTTGACATGGAAAGTGAGGCTGTTTGATGGAGGTGCAGCAGGCCTTCTTGCAGATCCGACAGATTCTCCAAGATTTCTGCTATTATCCCATGAGACCCATATTCAAGAGGAATTGCGTAAAGGACCGGCTCCGGATGGTCAAGGGAGAGAGTCGGAAGTGACTTTGTTACAGTTAGCCGTTCAAGGATGTAATCGCAAATATCCAATCACATCAGACTGGCCTACCGAGGAGAAGCGGTGGTACACACTGCTAGAGGCAATTCAAAGGCTTAGGAAACATGCTATGAAAGAAGCCATCCATATCGATGATCCAGACATATGGGAGTGGTGGCATTGTCAGTCTCAGCACGAAATATAATAATTCGAACCGCCCCACCGGCCTACAAGAATATTATTAGGACTTTTCTGGTGGGAATGACAGGTAAATTAATGGATGAGGTGGTGGATGCCATCAGACAGTTAGCAGGTGTAGGGGAATGGGATAAAGCTGACGAGAGATGCTGTGAAAGAGAGAGAGAGGGACGAAGTGACAAACGGGTCCCGGAAAGAGGCCCAACAGTAGAGACTCTTGTGTATTAAGAAAATACATGTTCTTGGCGCTACTTGAAGTGCAGCGAGAAGACATTGATGGAATTGAAACCCGTAAAATGTGCCAGCTATATAAAAAGCAAGGGCTTGAAGGGAACGAGCGGTACACACAAGTGAAAGGCAAGATGTGGACAAGTGAGCTGGGGACAAGTCCCCTTCTGCATGGTCTGAAGAGGAGATGGATGAAGAGTCTATGGGGACACCTTCACCATATCAACAGACTTATGCTGATTTACAAAAAGTGGTGGGTGCGATGTTGGAGACAGAGTCCAAATACACGCATTCGAAATAGGAATAGGATTGTGGTCAAACTCCGGTAGCGTCTACCCGGATTAATATAGATAGACGGCCTCATATACATGTGAAACTATTCTGGCAATCAGGGAACACAAAAGAGGTTTGAGCTTTGATTGATACCGGGGTGGAGGTCTCATTGATCCATGGGAATCCCTCAAGATTTAATGGTAGACATTTTACCATAACTGGGCTGGCAGGAAAAGGGATCCCTGCAGTCCAGATGAAGGTTGATATGAAAATTGGAAATATGAAAAGGAATAAATATCAAGTATTGATTGTTCCCACCCCTGAATATATTATTGGCTTTGATATTATGGAGGGATTGATGTTAGGGCTTGGAGGTAAGACTTATCAGTTTGGAGTGAGTGGATTGTTGTGTCCGCCGGTCATTGTGGGGAAATTGAAGATGCCCCCTGTACAGGTGCCTTTGGCAACAAAACGTGTGTTGATGAAGCAATATGGTATTCTCGGGGGGAATAAGGAAATATCAGCTACCATCAAAGGATATGTCGGACCAGGCATGTTGCCTCCTGTAACCACGGCTTGGAACAACCCAGTATGACCAGTTAAGGAGCCAGAGGGGAGCTATAGGATGACTGTGGATTATCATGATTTAAATAAGTATACTCCTCCTTCAATACCCGCAGTCCCAGACGCGGTTACTTTGATTGAAAATGTGCAGAAGTTCGAGGGAACTTGGTATGCAGTGATAGATTTGGCAAATGCATTTTTCACTGTGCAAATTGCAGAAGAGTGTCAAGAGCAGTTTGCATTTTCTTGGAATGGGAGGCAGTATACGTTTCAACTCTCACAGTCCGACTATCTGTTACTGGCTGGTGGCAGAACATTTGGATAAGATACCGTTCAAACCTGATGTATAGATTTCACACTATATTGATGACATTTTGATTCAAGAAAAGGGCGAGCAGAGTATGGGGATGCACCTAGAGGCAATTATTGAAGGATTGAGAAAAGAAGGGTGGGAAATTAACAAAAATTCAAGGTCCAGTAGAGACCGTGATTTTTCTGGGAATTCAGTGGCATAATGGGCATCGTGAAATTGTGCCGAAGGCCAAACCATATATTCCAGAGTTCACTGCATCTGTGAATGAGAAACAAGATCAACAGTTCATTTGGTTGTTTGGATTTTGGAGACAGCATATACCATATGTGGAGTAGATTCTAGCGTGACATGAAAGAAATTCGACTTTCAATGGGGTGATGAGCAATGAGAAAGCATTCCAATTTGCGAAAGATATGATTCAAAAAGTGCTTCATTTATGGCCATTGAGCGCAGTGAAGTTGAATTAAATGTGTCTGTGCATGCCAATTATGCCAAGTGGAGTTTGTGGCACAAACAGGACCGGAAGTGGGTTCCTTTGGGGTTTTGGAGTTGTAAGTTACTCAAAGCTGGTGACAGATATACTCCATTTGAAAAGCAGTTGCTGGCATGCTATCGGGCTCTTGTGGATACAGAACAAATGACGGTGGGTCATGATGTATTGATACAACCTGAAATTCCGAAGCTGAGCACTCCTAAAACACATCGAATAGGACATGCTCAAGAGGCTAGCATCATTGAATGGAAATGGTACATTCAGAATCGTGCCAAAACAGGGAAGGATGGAGTTGCGAAATGACACAAGCAAGTGGCTGATGTTACACTGGTTGACTTGGATTGAACCAATGGAACTGAAATCTGTGAGTCTCCGGTGAAATGGGGAGTCTCTTATGGGAATTTGACTAGTGAACAAACTGAAAATTCTTGGTTCATGGATAGTTCAGCCAAATATGTCTGGACTGAGTGATGCTGGAAGGCAGTGTCGTATAATCCCAAAACAAAGAAAATATTGACAACATCGGGAATAGGGAAGAGCAGTCAGTTTGCGGAATTGTATGCAGTTTATACGGCATTGAAGCAAGAAGTGCCTGGTCATTGTTATGTGTATACTGACTCATCGTCTGTGGTTAACGGACTAGCTGTTTGCCTGCCTACATGGCAGAAGAATTGATGGAAGATTGGACGATGATCTAGAAGGGATTGCTGATTGGGCACACCAGATATGTGGGCATCTTGGAGAGAAGGCTGCTATCAGGTGGGCACAAGATTGAGGAATTAGCGTTCCTCTAGAAATAGTGAAAACAGTGATTTTGCAATGTCCAGTGTACCAGCATCAGAAACAGAGATCTATTCCACATGTGATTCAAGGCACATTGTAATGAGGTAAATTACCACAACAAATCTGACAGATCGCTTATGTCGGTCTGATGCCAATCAGCAGAGGATGTCAGTATGCGTGTACGATTGTGGCACGTAGCTAGGATACTTGATGTTATTACCATGCAAAAGAGCTACACAATTGAATACCATTAAATTATTAGATCAAGTGGCAGTGTGCTATGGTATAACTTTACAAATTCAAAGTGACAATGGGTCACATTTCAAAGGCAAACTCATTCAGGACTATTGGCAGGAAAATGGCGTCAAAAGGATTTTCCATGTCCCATATCACCCCGAGGCTTCAGGATTAGTTGAAAGAATGAATGCTTGGTTGAAAGAACAGTTGTGAAAGACTGTTGATGGTTACTTGAAACGGTGGAGTGAGCACATTCTGGATGCAGCGCAAATGTTACTTAACACACTGATTGCAAATGGTGAGACTCCATTGATGCGTATGTTAATGCCAGCTTTGCAAATGAACCCAAACAGGGCACTTGAAACGTGGATGTATTGGGAAATGTCACCTGGGGCTGTACCTCCTTATCGAGCGACACCAGAGTCTGCAGGAGAGGATTTTCATGGTATGGAAGAGATTAGACTTGAACCAAGAGGAATCGGTGTAAATGACACAGGCATTGGAGTACAAATTATATCAGAACATATGGGATTGATTGCCCCTAGATCTGGGTTAGCATTGGGAGGAATTATTGATGCAGATTTTCAAGGAGAAATAAAAGTGACCCAATTCGATAGTGGAGAGACAATGCTACCTGTCCATAAAGGTGATAGAGTGGAACAGTTGATTATCGTCCCTGTGAAATTTTCAATGTGAAGAAAGGAGAGCCACCCACTGTACCTGGGAACGTAAAGGGTTACGGTGCTACCATCCCAATTAGCACTGCATTGGAGGCAGGCATTTGCCCTCCGTATATGGTGTTCTGCTGGGCAGTTTGTAGTTGTGCATTAGGTGGTGCTTGTGCCTGTACATGTGGGGGGTTTGGTGGCAACTGGGTGTAGGCCTTGTGCATTTCATAAGGTATGAAGGTGAACCTCAGTCGTGGTAAGGAACATGGCTGTGGCGGTGCAGGTTGATTGTATGGGTTGTACCCCACTTGCTGCCTGGTTCTACACTCTCTTGCAAAATGTCCCCACTTCCCAAAGCTCGAACACTGAGATGGTCCCATACCTCCTCTGGGTCCCATTTCACCGAACTCACCTCTGCCTCCTCGGAACCCTCCTCTGCCCTGCTGCTGACCTCATTGGTGCCATTCAGGATACTGATGCAGGGGTCTGTCGCCCCATTGCCCCGGTCCTCCACCGAGCCTAAACGCCACTATCCTCATATTTACACAAACTGCAGCCTGCTCCGCTGAACTTGTCTCAGTGTTCGCCATCACCGCACCTTCACTGCTATTTTTGCTAACTTCTTCTGCACAGTTTCGCTTCCTCCACCTGAAACCGTTGATCTGTTTCCTTTTCTTGTCTTTAATCCTTTTCAATGGTTTACTATTATAGGCTGAATCTCGGCCTACCCTTTCGCCTGTATGCCCACTATCTTGTCAAGCGTTTTCTGAACTTCCTTAGGCAATCCCCTCTTAATAACAAAATAAAAAAGAGAAACTGATTGGCACCACTGGTCACCTGTCTCTGTTCTCCACATCTAACACACTTTTAAAATGTACTGAGCAGCGCCTTCATCGTCCCCCATGGTGACATTACTGCATTATGGACTGAAAGTCCGGTGTGTCAGGGTACACCTGCTGCAGTGTGTTCCATGTTTGCGCTCTAATATTGTTGAAAGGGGCCCCATCCTGTGCTTCGCCATGCAGGTTCACTCCTGGATATCCTGCCTTTACCCACACATCCTCAGCCTGATCTCCCACAGTTGCAAAAAGTAAACATTTCATGTCTCCCACTGCCAAAGGGATTCCTTCTGTCTGTTTTTCAAATGCATATATCCATTTCCCGGCCCCAGCAGTAAGGAACGGGAGCGTTTTGATGAAATTGTTCTTATCCATCTGAGCCCACTGCACAGAATCCACCCTTGCAGGTCCCTTATGCAATAACTCCAGTTGCGTGCCTCGCTTTCCATCCATCACTTCCTTTTTTCCTTGCTTCTGCTACCCGTCCAAAACTGCTCCTCAATCGTTTGCTCCACAAGCTTTCTACTCTTGACATAATTTCTGGAGCCCCTTTTGCCTCCCCTTCCTCAACCTCAAACTCTTCCACGCTGTCCCATCCTTCTTCTTGCACCGCATGATGTGCTTCCCTGTCTGACCTCACTGTCCCATAACCTGTGCTCGCTTCCCCTCCATCGCCACTACCGTGCTTCTCAACACGCACATCCTTAATAGCAGTGCTAACCAGTGTAAACAAAATGTCTCTAGCTCTCCACTCATCCAAACCACACCCCTGGTTTGCTCTCCCCTTCTTTTATTGCCCTCAGATGGGACAGCTTTACTTGTGTTGCCTCTAATGCCTACTCTAACTCTTCTGTGATTTGTTCTCCCATGGCGTAATGTTGTTCGGTGTTGGTCGATATGGCGGTGGGCGGTGGCAGGCATGGGCACATATGTTGGGTTGGTGGTTCCTGTGGCTGTGTAGACAGTAAGTGGATAAAGCCCCTCTAGGCACGGGCTGCAGCACTTTCTCTGGTGCTGTTGTATTCACTATTTTTGAGGTCACACTTACCTCGCACTGGGACGTACACCCGGCGATGTCCTCCATATCCTCTGCCGTTTTCCACAAGTCTAAAATCTCTTTTTGTGTCTGCAGTTGTTTAACTTTATATTTAGCAGTTAGGAACGTGCTCATGTGCTCTAATATCTCTCTGTTATTAGTACGCAGCTCTGGTCAGGGCGGGGCATCCCACCTTGCATCTCAGCCACCCACTGCTGGTGGTATTTCCCTATTTTCTCCTTATACAATGGCAATGCACTATACATATACTCCAATGGAGTCTTTACCCCCCATATTAGCAATCATATTCTATAACGATATCTATTGAGGACCACTATTAACACAGGAAGGACCTTCTCCCCCGCCAGATAAAGCGCCACACCAAATACCGGTTTTCCATAATATTGAGTTTGCTTAGCCCTGTCTGAACAACATGTAATATCACCAAGGCTTTATACTGTGTGCAACACTAAACCAAGAACCAGGCTGGGGTATTGAGATAATAGATATGTTTTATTAACTAATGATTTTAATAGATATCTAGAAAACAATTAATTTACACAAGCCACCTTCTCTGTGGCATGCAAATCTAAACAATATAGATGGGACACTTTTTGTTTTTGCATTTCACAGAATACAAATCAGGTTCACTCATTTTATCTCCTGTCCCACAAACTCCAAATTATGAAATCACATTCTGCGTTGCGATATGACAGGGCAATCGGGCAAATATTAATTTGGTTATCAGCTTGGAAAGTTCACAGGCATTTATACATTCAATTTGAACATGGGCTTAATCTCTCTGCACCCAAAATAGATGCATTTGAGAACACACACAGTTTATTTTGAATCAGCACCTTTGTTCCTTCATTACCCCAAAGCAGTCTCAAACATTTCTGCTATGAGTGTCACTTGCTCACTCCCAGGAGAGAATGTAGTTCTTTCACTGGAGACTCACACCTGGCTTATTTTGACATGCATGGTTTGGGACCATGGAATGGATTGGGATTTTCGTTTTCAAGACCATAGCACATTCAAATAAAAGGCAGGGGTTTGGGAAATGGAATCAATGGGAACATTTGTTTTGAGACACAGAACATTCAAATGAACAGCAGGGTTACCTTATTACATTAAAGACAATGGACCTCATTACGAGGTTGGAGGTAGACTTGCCGGTAAAACCGGCAAGGCTACCTCCAAACTCGCATCTGGGTTCGGCACCTGTAAATGGGCAATTACCACACTATTCCGGGCCAGCCGGACCCAGTAATTGCAATTTTGCAGGTGCAGTCCCGGTACATCTCCATTCCCATTTGAGCACCATAGGGCTCAATGGGGAAGGTGGTAGCACTGGTACTGTTAATAACGGTACCGGTGCTACAGTCCTGTTCTGCTCGCGGGTGCCGGTACGGTCAGACTTGGTGGCTGCAAGGGCACCCGTGAGCAGAACATGTAGTGTGGTGGTATGGTAGCAACAGTGCCGGTAGCGCTACCGGCACCGTTGTTGCCTTTCTTTGTTAGGCCCTGTGGTAATTTAGGGCATGCTGCAATGATCTTTGTTAATTTCTAATGTTAACAAAACATCACCCCGTGATACATGACTCCATGGGAATGAATTAAATTCTACTTTTGATTAAATAAGCTAAGGGTATATATACCTTTACTCCTCCTGCCACTAGTGGAAGAGAACCCACTAATGAAAAGTAATTGGTTAAAACAGATGGATTCCCCTTACGCTTCAGTTTAAAATGGATGCGTTTTTTATAGGGGAATTGAGTTATATTTGTGGTGAAATATGGCCAGGGTCTACACAGCTTTACACCCCCTCCCCACTATTCAGGAAGGGGATTAAGGCTGGCAGAGTCCCCCCACACATTTGTTGTCATTTGGATCAATCTACTTACATGGTAGACCTTGGTTATTGGGCACTCAGGGAAAAAGCAGGGCGCACCTTTGGAAAGCACAGATCTGATCAAAGGCTTCTGTCAAGAATAGTTACCAGCTCTTAGTCCTCATCTGGCTCCTCCAATGTCAGGCCCAGTCAGATTTTAGGATTCCCAGTCTCTCCCTCCCATGCAAGGTTTAAGGCTTCTCAATGTAGGCCGCTTTCAAAATGTTTTTTGTCAGCTTTTCTCCTGGCAAGCTGGTACCCCAATGGTTTTTGGCAGCTCTGCTGCCTTTCCCAATAAGCATTTAAGTGTATATAGTACCTGTGACACACTCCAAATTATCAATATGGGGATGTGCCAAGCCCTTTTCCCACGGATCGGATTGGACATTCATTTTCCTCTTCCCCAGAAGTCTGGCCTCTGTTGTCATGCACCCCTCTCAACAGCATTGACCCCGGAACTCCTCCCATTCACCTGGTCTGGCGGTATCTCGGCGACGGCATGGATCACAGATCACATCCGCTCCTGTGCTCGCTCAGCCTCTGAGAACACACTGCATGCCGTTGTGTCCCTGGCGCCTGCTTCCCCGATCACGTTGGGGTTTACCCTGGCGTCTGCAGGCACGCAGAAGCACATTAATTTATCACGGGAGCTCATTGGGCACGACGCTTTGCAGGAGAAGGTCACGTGAACCGATTAGCGGGCAGGAGATGGTCACGTGAACCGATTAGCGGTCACGTGACCGGTCACGTGACCAGGAGGGCAGTCACGTGACCCAGAAGAACCCTATAAAAGAGCGCCAGCCCTCTCAGTCAGTGCTTCTCATCTGTTCCTTCGGCGAGTAGCGTTTATGTGCTCCTCGTACTCATGTTTTTGGATTTCCTGGATTCTTGACCTTGTTTTGCTTCTGGATCATCTCTCATTGGATTTGTCCCTTGGAACTCTGTATTCTGGAACTGACCCTTGGATTGCTTATTGGACCGCCTTTTGTCTTGCCCTTTGGATTTGGTTATTGGGGCTGCCTCATTGAACTGTTCAAGACCTCTGGATTGCTACATGGACTGTTTTGCTCCCTCCCCGCCTTCCCATCTCTGAGGACCCTCCTACCTTTCTCTCCACTCCTTTAGGGGGAACACTTAGGTTTCAAGCTGCCACCGGATACCCCCAGGGTAGGTGTTTTTTCTCTCTACCGTTTTGTGCTAATAGTGGTTTCCTTGTACTTGCCTGCTAACCCTTCTCTCTCCCTTACAGCCATCCGGGACCCGGTGTTTCCTGTTCCTGCGTACCACCTGTGGCCTCAATAACCGGTCAGGGAGTTGATAGCTCTATTCTGACTGGTACTTGGGGAGGGAGGTATAATAATCTTTGTGGACCTCAGATTGTGACAGACTGAGAAGCCTCCCCTCCACGAGATTATCGATACATCCGACGGGGACCCGGTGGCTGCCCTTGTCCAAGCAATCACTGTCTTAAGGACTGATATGACGCCCACTACCGCAGCCATTCATCAGCGTCTAGACATGATAAAAAGTGAAAGACATGCTCTACCCCCAGATGAGGAATTCGGGTATGTACCCCCACAATCCTCCCCACAGTCAGAAAACCCTGTTGGGTCTGTAGTCTCAGTCCCAGTGTATGTACCCACTCCCTTACCGTTAGCTGCTCCTGAGAAATTCCAGGGCGATCCCCGGAAATTCCGTGCCTTCTTGAACCAATGTAAACTGCATTTTTTGTGTCATCACAAGCATTTCCCAACTCCACCACTAAGGCCGCTTTCACATTAACCCTTTTAACAGGTATTGCTGCTACTTGGGTTAACCCACTGTTGGAAAACGATAGCCCTGTGTTGTATGATTTTGATAGGCTAGTGGCAGAAATGACCAGGGAGTTTGATACACATCACAAAGCACAGACACGTGACTTCTAATTTCTTGACCTAACACAAGGGAAGACCATGTTGATTGAGTATATAACACGGTTTAATCAACTATCCGTCGAGACGGCCTGGCCAGAAGATAAGAAGGCAGTTGTCTTCTATAGAGGGCTCAGTGACCATATGAAAGATGCCCTTGCTGTAGTTCCCTCTTTGCCTGCTCAATATCCTGACCTAGTGGACATAGCATTACAAGTTGATGCCAGGAATGCTAAAAGGAGGACCGAGTCCAAAAGAGCCTTTCCTTTGTTTTCTTCAAGCCCTTCTTCTGTCGAATCACCTAGTGAACCTATGCTGATTGGGGGTGTCTGTAGTTCCATATCACCTGCTGAAAGGGAAAGACGTAGACAGGTTAATGCCTGCTTCTACTGCGGTTTGAATGGTCATTTTGTCAAAGAGTGTCCCTGGAGACCCAAACAAAAAAACAACGGGTTATCCAAAGGATCAGGGGGCACGGACGAGCCTGCCTGTACATCACCACATGCCCCCATCTTTGTCAGATTCCACCCGGCCTTTGTTTATCTCGGCTCTTTTGTTTTCCGCTGATAATATCAAACACCAGATGCACTTGAACACTATTTGACTGGCGCTCCAAAATGTTTTATTTGTCTTGTTATTGAAGAATGTCTATATTCTTGTACATAATCGAAAAGAATAATTTTTGCTTTTTATGCCCTCTAAACGTGTTTCCCCACTTTGAATTCAGTGGTTCTTCAGGAGGTAAGTATGCATATTTAGCTATTGTGAACAAGAAAAAAAGGAAAAGAAAGAAAAAGAAAAGAGGTTCCATTTTTGAAAAAGGACAATTCTATTTTTTATGAGAATAAAAATAAATGAAGGTATTAACCAACTTAATATGCTGATTTTGACAGACATGATAACTGAAAAATCATTGAAGGTTGGGACAGACACAGCGCCTTGGATATTATGCATCTTTTTAGCCATAAATAAATCAGATTATTGTAACTGACTGTCTCATTCACAACCAATTTATACCAAAGGTGAAAGCTCTGAATTGAAACAGATATATAACAATCAAAAAAGTCGTACTGGTCAAATATTTTTTTGTGGCTCATAGGTGATAATTAAATCGTTGGATTCCTGTGCATCTTAGTAGGTAGGTCTTTTTGCTGAAGTTTTACTTCTTATCTAGTATAAGGCAGACCCTATTTAATTTGAAAAAAGAGACTAGGTTTGTAAATGGATAGAGATTATCCATCTTTTTGTTTCCAAAAATATGCATTTTATAATTAAGAAAATCACCTCTGTAATCAATAAGTGCCCTAATTTTCTTACCTGGATTTCTCCTGGGGAGCGATTTCTCCGGATTCCGATTTGTAATTGGGACTGCTCATTTTGGCTATCTAAGATGGCCGCTGTTTATGTGCGACGGACGAAGTCATGATGTCATCCGCAGACTCATGTGGTGTGAGCAGCCATGTTTTTGGGCGCCATTTTGAAGTGGCTATCAGAACCGCGTTAGTGGTCCCTATGTAAGCTATTGCCTTTGGTGTTCGAATATTAGGGGTTTTAAATAAAACAATTTTGGGAAAGCAGAACAAGAATAGATGTTGTTCTGGCTTAATTCATTTTGGTTCAACAAGCTTTCCTCGATGTGTAAGCCTTGTTTTTAACTCAGCTGGCTGGTTATTCTTGCGTGCTATCGAGTGATGACGTCATCTACCTGTAGGCATGATGACCTACATCACGTTATGGCTGCCATGTTTGTGTTTTGAAATTTGAGAACTACAATTGGAAAAAGGTTGCTTTGCCTTACCAAAGATGATAATTTTGCATATGAATCACAACTAGTGATAGACTATCAATTGAAAATATGGTGATTGAGATGTAGGTTTTGTAGATATATTAGCATAAGTCATTGGTGGTGATCCAGTGTTCATGCTAAGGACTAGGTTGAATTGATCAGGTCCCAACCAGTTTATGAAAACCATCAATATTAGAGAGCATTGTATAGGGAAGATCTCACATTGTTCCTAATTACCTAAGTAGTGTCCTACTCTTAGGACTTACATTGACTGAAAATAATAAATAAAACATGCATAATTGTATATATATAAATATCTGATCTGATAAAAAAACAAATTGTTATAGAAAATGACAGAGCTCATGGTCCGCATTTAGACCGGTGTTAGTGCTGTCCATACAGTAAATCCAATATGCTTCCATTTTTCGTAGTTGCTTTTCTCTATTTCCCCCTCTGTTGGAGAGAGTTACTTGTTCGAAACCAAAAAATCTTATCATGGTGATGTCTTCAGGTCTATGGTTTTCTAGGAAGTGTTTACTTAGCGGATCTTGTGTATCACGTAGTTTGATTGTCCGAATATGTTGGTAGATCCTTGTCTTTAATGGTTTAATGGTGCTTCCTATGTAGGTTTTTGCACATGTACATTTGATGGCATAGACTGTAAATTTGGAATTACAGTTTATGAAATCTTTGATTTTGTAAATTGAGCCGTCTGCTTTTGAACATTCCTTAAGCCCATTTGTTGCAAAATTGCACATCTTGCATGTTCCGCATTTGTAAAAACCTGGCAAGTTTTCTGATGCCCATAATTAGTGTTGCCCTTTGGTTTTTTAGTGCTCTACAAAGTGAGATGGGCACAAAATATTTTTGAAATTCGGTGCCTTTCTATAGCTGAGGCATGGAGATTCAGGTAAGTAAGGTCTCAAGTCCTGATCCGTGGTAAATATGTTCCAATGCTTTTTTAGAAATTTTCTCAAAGAGGTTGCCTCTGTATTATAGGTAGTTCTGAATCTTACAGTTGGTGTACTTGTATTGGCTTCCTTGTTTTGTTTCCGTGATTTTTGAATCAGGAGATCCGATCTGTTTCGTTCTTGTCTTTTGTTTTTAGCCATAGTAAGTAGATCCCTTTTGTAGCCTCTTACCAAGAATTTATCTTTTGCTGATTTCAGATGTTTATGCATTTCTTGATTTTCTGTACAGTATTGTTTGATTCTCAAGAATTCCCCATATGGGATGTTGTTTTTGATATGGGGTGGATGGTAGCTTGCTGTTGGTTTTGTATATAGAATTGTGTTGATTTTATTGTTGCAAATATATAGTTCTAAATCCAAAAAATGGATTTTATTGACGCTTTCTTCCATGGTTAGTTTTAAATTATATTGGTTTCTGTTTAGAAAATGTTGGTATTCACTCAATGATCGTTTATCTCCTTTCCATATAACTAGGATATCGTCTATGAATCGACTCCAATAGACTATCTGATTGAGTTCACTGGAAGATTGATGTTGCCATGAATGATGAAGTTCAAAAGCACCCATATATACATTTGCATATCCTGGTGCAAATATTGCCCCCATAGCTGTTCCTCTTTTTTGCCTGTAGATGTCTCCCTTAAATAAAAAGATGCTATTGTTGAGCGTAAAGTTCAGCATCTCTAGCATCATTTCATTTTGGTTTTTGTATGAAATTGATATTGTATCTAGGAATTCTTTTGTTGTTTCCATTCCTTTGTGATGAAGAATGCTGGTATAAAGACTGGTGACGTCAAAAGTTACTAATCTAAAGTCTTGTTCCCATTCAATTAGTTCCAATTGATTCATTTTTTTTTAAAACTTTATTTTTGGTATTTAACACACCATACAAATACACACCCACATTAGGGTGGCCATTAACCTTGCGCCGACGACTTCAACTCCCCCCAACACCTCCCCCCCATAACAGCGCCACCGCTGGAACCCAACTCTCCCCTCCTGGTCCTTGCCTTGAACAAAAAAGGTCGGACAGGGCTGTGATTACATCAGGAGGTGCTGCTCGTCCCCAAAGCATTGGCTGCGGAGGTTTCTGATTCACTCATCAAGAATTTTATCAAAGGGCCCCAAATATCCGGCGGGCGGGCGTGTAGAGGTAGGAGTTTTATAAAGTCTGATTCTATATCTTGGTAGTAGAGTAAGTCTTTTCGCCAAGCTGCATAAGAAGGAGGGGGGCCCTGGCCCCATGCCATGGCAACTCTCCTACGAGCCAGTGTCAGTAGAACGCCAGTCAACTTCCTTGAGGGAGCGGATATCAGCCGTGTCATTCCCAGCAGCGCTGCTGTGTGCCTCGGGTGAATCGCCTCTCCTACGATCGCCGTCGTTGTGTCCAGCACACGGTTGCAGAAGGGGGCTATTTCAGGACATTCCCAGGATAGATGGACAAAGTTTGCGGATAGGGTTCCGCCCCTCCTGCACTCTGCCTGCACGTCAGGGTGGTGTTTGTTGACCTTTTCGGGTGTATAGTAGGTTTGGTGGAGAAAGCTGAATTGGATAAGTTTAAGATGTGAATTAAGTGCAATTTTCTGAGTCTGCTTCAGGATGTAGCCCCAGTCCTCATCTGAAATCACTGTCTTTAGTGCTCTTTCCCATCTGGATTTTGCGCTGGTGTTGGCGGGGATCGTGCCAGAGATGACTGCTTTGTATATTTGCGACACCAACCTGCCATCACCCTGTGCCTGAATCACGTCATGTAGCAGTTGCCAGGTAGGTGGTTGACACGGGAAGTCCGGCAGAAGGGGCTGTAGGGTGTAGCGAGTCCGGAAATAGGGGAACACGTCTAGAGCAGTGTCGCCCCCTTTTGTTTTTGCTTGATCTGGGGTTAGGAAGCCCTCCTCTGTAAAAAGGTCCCCTAGCGTTTGTATATGAAGCTTGTCGACCCATTGGTGAAAGACTCTCTCCGAAGTCAGGGGGATTCCCGGAATAAACTTGACTGGCAAGAGAGGAGAGTACCTTGTTTGCACCCCGAGCTTCTGGGCTAAAGTCTTCCAGACCTTGTACGTCGTGAGCATCACATTCATTGTGGGGCAGGGCACGGGGATCTGGCCAAAGACCACTGCAGTTAGAAAATTGGGCGTTGCTAGTGCTTGTTCCACTTGTACGTGGGGACGGATTGTTTGCGTTGCGTACCAATGGCTGAGGTATTGAGCCTGAGCTGCCCAGAAGTATTTCTCCATGTCAGGGAGGGCAAGTCCCCCGCTGGACACGGGAAGCGTCAGTATTGAATGCGCCACCCTGGCTGGTTTGCCCGCCCAAAGCAACTCAAGGACCAGGCTTTTCAGCCTTTTCAGGAAGGATTGCGGTAGTAGCAGAGGAATATTGTTGAAAAGGTACAATAATTTAGGCAGGACCACCATCTTGACCAGGGAGGCCCTACGCCAAAGCGTTAGTGGGAGCGTCTTCCAGCGTGAAACCTTGTCTTGTAGGGACTTGCCCACTTCCTCGTAATTATCACGAAACACCTCGTACTGGACCAGCGATAGCTGTATCCCCAGGTACCGAACCCCGGTGGTTTTCCATGTGAGTTTGAAGTCGTCCGCAAACCGCTTTGTGGCTCGAGTCAGTGGAAAGACGACGGACTTAGAATGATTGATTTTTAATCTACAGGCCGCTCCGAATTTGATGACTTCCCTCATGACCGGGTTCAGGTTAACTTCAGGGTTGCAAATGAATAGAGCCACGTCGTCGGCATATAGTGAGACGATGAGTCTGTGTGGGCCTATGATGAGACCTCTCTGATGACGGAGTTCCCGAAGGTTGGAGGCTAATGGCTCCATTACCAGGGCGAAGATTAACACTGATAGCGGGCAGCCTTGTCTCGTGCCTCTCTGCAGGTTGACTGGAGTTGATTTTGCGGTGCATAAATGATATTAGCTTGCGGCTTAGTGTACAGGAGGGAGACAAGCTTGATGAAACGGGCACCCAGTCCCATCCTGGTGAGGACCATGAACATGAATGGCCACTCCACTGAGTCAAACGCTTTTTCGGCGTCTAGGAGGAGCGCAACTGCCTGATCTGTGGGGTCCAGCGCCTCAATGACTCCAAACATTCTCCGGATGCCGAAGGTCTTATTGCGGCCTGGTATAAAACCGGCTTGGTCCGCCAGTACAAGAGCAGGCATCAGAGGCATCAGCCTTTTGGCTAGAACCTTGGCGAGTATTTTATTGTCTAGGTTGAGCAGGGAGATAGGGCGGTACGAAGCGCATTCTTCTGGTGGTTTGCCTGGTTTGTGCAAAAGGATGACATTGGCTTCACATGAGGAGTGAGGGAGGGACCCCACCTCTAACGCTTCTTCGTACACAGCCGAGGAGCCAGGGTGTCCGCAAAGGCTTTATAGAATTCACCCGTTAGGCCGTCGGGGCCTGGGGCCTTGGCAGAGGGTAGGGTCTTTATGGCATCTCTAATCTCTTCCTGTGAAATCATCTCATTCAGAGGTTCACGCAGATGACGTTCAACCCAGTAAAGCTCTGTGTCTTCAAGATATTCCAGGGGGGGCGATTGAGTCTTTTGGGAGTTTAGCACTGTAAAGAACTTGGTAGAATTGACAGAATTTCTCTGCGATCTTTTCGTCGGTGTGGACCACCTCGCCTTGTTTGGTTAGAATCCTCTCGATTTGGGACTGTTTGTTGTCGGCTCTGATTAGGTTCGCCAGCAGGGCCCCTGGTTTTTGGCCTTCGCCGTATTGAAGGACTTGGCTGGTGCGACTTAAGAATTTGACCTCCCGCTCAGCTGCGGTGTTGAATTTTTGGAGTTCCATTTTTAGGGCCGCCGCTGACTCTGGGTCGGCCGTGTTTGTGATCTGGGTCTCAAGATGCTTTAATTTGTCTTCGCTGATTTTGAGCTCGCTCCTAATGATCTTGAGGATACCGTTTTCTTTGGCGTGGCAAACTCCTCTAATGCAACACTTGAATGACTCCCAGATTGTGCAAGCTGAGGGGACCGAGCTCAAGTTGGCCTCGAGAAACACGTCTATCTCCTCCCTTAGTTCAGTGGCGAAGACTTTGTCGCGTAGGGCGCCCATTTTGAAGCGCCAGAGCTGTAATGGCGGCTTGGGGTTGGATGGCTTGAGATTAAGAAAAAGAGGTGAGTGGTCTGAGAGCGTTCTCGGATGAATACAGCACTGGCCACACGACAGAGGGCCGTTTGTTGAGATGAAGCAATAGTCGATCCGGGAACTAGTGTTGTGGACTGCAGAGTGAAAGGTAAAGTCTCGGAGCTCCCCATTTGATACTCTCCAAAGGTCGTGAAGATCAAACGCGTTGCAAATTTCCTTTATTTGAAGGCTAGCCTTAGATGGCGGCTGCTGTGTGGCCTTCGATCTGTCTCTTGTAGGGTCCAGAGTTGTGTTCATGTCCCCACCCCAAATAATTGTAGCAGGGTCGTGAGTGGAGAGCTGAGACAGCACCCAACCAAAATTGTCAGGGCCATCCACATTCGGCGCATATGAATTAATGACAGTCACTTTCTGACCTGCGATGATGCCGCACACCAAGATCGCCCTTCCTTCGGTGTCTTTTGCCGTATGCAGCAGACGGAAACTGAGCCTTCTGTGTATGAGAATAGCGACTCCTCTCGAGTATGTAGAATAGGAAGAGAAGTATCTGTGGCATCCCCAGCTCTTGGCCCACTGGTGGTCTTTCCCCGGGGTGAGGTGAGTCTCTTGGATCAAGACCACGTCTACTTCGTGGCGTCTGAGGTAATGCAAAATTTTTCTGGTTTTCGCTGGGATTTCAGGTTAACTTCAGGGTTGCCTTTTATATTCCATGTTAAGACATTGAATGGGGCGAGTTAGTTTTTATATCGGACCACTTTCCTATTCCAGTGGACAGCGGTGGATTGGACGTACTTGGACCTGTTCCAGGGGCAGTGCACAGAGGAGGGGAGCCTGGTCGAGGCAAAGGCGCTGACAGTGGGCAGGACGCAGGAGGGGAACAGGAAGGTCGTGGACAAGCGGCGCTGAACAATCCAACTGAACTCTGAGGGCACGGTCTACACGCTAACCCCAACAGGCCCAAGGCGCTGCTGTCCTTATGGTGGGCAACCCCCAACTGGCCCACCGAGAGGACCCTCAGTAACCAACAAGCAACCCAAGTGGTCCGGGGAGTTACCATCCCGAGGAATATACCTCTGCCACGGCAGGAAAATCTCCACTTAGGAAGAGAAAAGGAAAGAGAAAAAGAGAAAGAAAGAACCAACTTAACAGAAGCTGTGCTAGGGGCGCACGGAGCCTCCCAAGAGTCCCGGCCCCGTCTTTGCTAGGTGTGTACGTTCCGGCCTACTCTGTGCTGCAAGATAGATTCAGAGTCGCTGCACTGGATCACCATTTATGGAGGAGCTCTGGGGTTTCTGTCCCTCTGTGGTCTGGGGCGAGCCTGGTTCTGATCTGGACATCCCAATCGGTCTAAGAATAGATTTGCTTCATCCGGGGTTTGAAAGAACTGGACCTTTCCCTCGTGCTGAACTCTAAGGCGTGCAGGATAAAGCATTGAGTACAACAGTTGGCTGTTACAGAGTCTCTGCTTGACGCTGTCGAACGTTTTCCGTTGCGTCTGCACTGAGGGGGAGAAGTCGGGAAAGAAGTGTATTTTGTCCCCTTCGTGTCTTAGATCGCCTTTTTCTCTGGCAAGCCGGAGGATGGCGTCCCGATCTCTGTAATTCAATAGCCTCGCTATTATAGGCCTGGGCGGGGATCCCGGTGCTGGTCTCGACGCGGGAACTCTGTGAGCCCTCTCAATGATGAAAAGGTGGGACAGGGCATCGCGTCCAAATAGGTTGATGCAAAGGGACTCCACAAAGTCTTCCATTTTCTCCTGCGTTTGATGTTCTCTCACTCCCACTATCCGTAGGTTATTCCTTCTTGAGCAGCCTTCTAAATCCTCACATTTGGCGATGGTTGTTTTAATTTGAGATTCCAGTTGAGAGACTTTGTTGGATAGAATTGTTGAGCTGTCATCTAGATTGGATACTCTCTGTTCCATATCATTCATTCGTTCAGCATGGGAGTCCATCCGATGTTGCAAGAGATCGACTTTAGACGCCAGACCATCCATTTTATTGCTCAGATTGCCGATGCCAGCCTTCAGGTCAAGGAGGATTTCTTTGATTTCAGCGGAGTTGCCAATAGAGTCATCTTGTTGAGACACTGAAGCTGGGTCTTCCTGAGAGAGGGGCGCCCTGGGGTCGAGCGGCTTTCAAAGTTTAATTTCCCCTGTGACTTGTCTGCCTTCCCCATCGTGACAATGGGAGTGGGGTTGCTTTTCGTGGGCTGGTTGTGGCTATATCTAGGGCACCTCGAGTGCCTTTCACTGGACTGGACTGGGTGCAGCTTAAAGTGAGTGGCGGTCCTGCTGGTTTATGAGGGGAGAGACTTCACCAACCAATATTTGCGGGTAGAGGGAATGGATCCTGTGGTCTTCAAAGGGGTTGGGGTGCTTCCTCCTGCGTTGTTGGCTCCCCTGAACCAGGATGCGGGTGCCCACCCCAGTGAGGTAAGTCCCAATGTGGCCTTTTGCGTATTCAGGTGTGCGTGCTTGTCGCAAGTCGCAGATATAGCGGGGCCGGGCTGGACCTCCTCGGGGCCTCCTCGTGAAGGAGGGCCTCCCCCGTCACCCAGCCCGCAGCCACTCGGCCTGCTTGTGGGAGCTCGGAGGGGGGCGGTCGTATGTGGGACCGGCTCCCTACAGGGAGAGATGTAAACCTCCCCCCAACTCCTTACCTCCGCGCTCGCACAGCCTTCCCCTCGCCGAGGCCGGTGTCGCCTTGGGTGTTTATGCGGCCCGGAGGGGGCTCTCCGCGCCCTGTTCGGCTCCCACCGCTGGGCTGACGTTGTCTCCTGCAGGCTCGGAAGAGTGTGGGTGAGGTCAAGGGGGAGGCAGCTCCGGTGCCGTTGGAGTCCCTGTCTGTCTAGGCCTCCATCCGAGAGACGGCCCAAAGCAGGGGGGGGGGTGGATTGCTCCCCGCCGCCGCTGTGCTTCCCGCTCAACGGCCCACAGCCCTGGAGCTGGATGCCGGAGCCGGCGCGATGGAAGCGGGTGGATACAAAGTGCGGGAGCAGCTGATCCCTCTTCTGGGCGCAGTCTCCCCTGCAGCTGGCGACGTCCGCCCGGATAGCTCGTGTTCACTGACTCCGCCCGAGCACCGGCCTCCGAGCGGGGGGGAGGGTAGGAAGGGGGCCCAGGCCCTCGCTGAACCGCTGTCTTCCTGTGGTTGCCACCGATGCTGGTATGTTGTCTGCCTCGGGGGGGGGAGGACCAGGATGCTTCCAGAGAGCGGGGACGGGCTCAGGGTGGCTGTCGTTCCGCAGGCCAGCTACGTGGGGCCCGGAGGTAGAGCCACGTGGGCCGGATCTTGGCTTCCGAGCACCGATTCGTCCCCAAATTTCGCAGATGTGTTGCTGTGAAGTCCAGAAAGACAATGAACTGCAGGATGGCATACAGATGCACCGGGAACTGGAGGTTTCTGAAGGATTAATGCGGGGCGAAGCGGGAGCCTTAGACCAAGTTGGCCATCTTGGATGGCCCTCTAGCGCCCTCTCGTTCCAATTGATTAATGACGTCTGTTGTGTCTTTGATGAAAGAGGCGAGGTTAGCTGCCAGAGGCTGTAAGTGTTAGTCAATATATGATGAAATAGGTTCTGTTAAGGAACCAATGCTGTTGATTATTGGTCTGCTGGATGGAAGATCATGATATTCTTTATGAATTATAGGTAAACAATAGATGCGTGCTAATATCGCATGTTGGTTGTTCATATAGTTGTATTCTTCTTCCGGTAAGAGGTCTTCTTCCAGATAATGCCTATTGAGTTGATGCCATTCCATAATAAGGTTTGAGAGTGGATTGTTGGTGAGTTTTTCATAGGTTTGTTTATCACTTAGATGTTTGGCAGCCATTTTATTGTAATCTGCTGTGTTTAGCAGTACAATTTTTCCCCTTTTGTCTGCTTGTTTTGTGATCACGGTTTCATCCTTTTGTAATTCAATTAGGGATTCTCTTTCCTTGATTGTTAGGTTGTAGTGAACGTTTTTGGATTTAGATGTTTTGAGGTACAATGATCTTATGATCTTAGGTCGTCTGATACTGCTTGTTCAAATAGGTCTATCACGTTTACACTTTATAGATGTGGGTAGAAAGTTGATTTGGGTTTCAAATTTGTTGTTTCAGTGAGATCCATGGTGATGCCCAGATCATCCGTGAAAGTTTCTAAAGTGTGAATGTTGTCTTCTTCGGGGAGATTTCGTAGATTAACTGTTTGTATTGAATGGGCAATAGATACATCTGAAGGGACAGGTACCTCTTCTGATCTGTTTTTTTGTGGTTTGAAGCTGGTAGCAAAGTATTTCTTGAGTTTTAAGTTTCTACTGAACTTGAATAGGTCCACTCTTGTTTGGAAATAGTCCATTTTGTGAGTGGGATAAAAGGATAGACCTTTCTTTAGAGCAGAGCATAGTTGCTGAACATTTTTTATTGGATACATTTAAAATCAGTTCTTCTTTTTCCTTTGTTCTTTGGATCTTGTTTTGACCCTGTTTGATGATTCCTCTTCTTTTAATGCTGCCTCTGCCTCATCTACCTCTTTTGATGGGCCTCCATTTTTGGAAGGATTTATTTTGCTTGGAGGATAGTTGGTTTTCCATTGCTTGTGCTTGCGATATTCTTCTAAAAAGAATATGGTGTAGTTCCTGATGTTTCTGGTTCACTGGATGCAATAGGCAGGTCCTTTTCTCCTTCACTGCTCTGTTCTGTTTCCGAGGATTGTGATGACTGAGTATTTGTAGCCGTTTGTGTGTTGGTTTTTTTGGCTGGAGGAGTGAATCCTTTAGTTTTCCTATTGGTTTGTTTTTGAAACGTGTAAACTCTTTTGAACTTATAGTCCATCTCATCCCGATGGAAGGTTTGTTCGAATTTTAATGTCTTGTTCAAATTTGTCTAGCTATTCTTCAAGAATTTGATAATTTTTAAAGGTAGCCTCTGGTTGATTGAGGTCTATAATTTTGTTTTTGATATCCTCTATTTCCTGAGTTAATTTATCATGTGTTCTTTTGGTATTGTGGATAATCCTTATCATCATTTCTTTTGCAGTGTTTTTAGAAGTTCTTCCCAATCTTTTAGTTCCTACAAGTCTTCCTCATCGAAAGAGGGAAACATGCAAATTCGTACTCCTCTTGGAATTCTTTCCACTTGTAAATAATTTTCTAAAGTTGTGAATTCCCACCATTTGGAAAGTTCCTTTTTTGATAGATTTTCAAGTATTTCAAAAAGATGTTTTAATGATTTGCTTTCTGTATTTTGTTTGTTTTTTTGATGTTGAGTTGGTAGTCAGAAAATATTTGTTTTGCTTCTTGTTCACGAGCTTTATATTTGTCGGCCATTGTCATGGTAGTTGGGTTGATTTTTGTTAAATAGGTTTTAATCCAACTCAGCCTAATCTGGTCTCCTTTTTCCTTTCCCGTAGCAATGCAAAGCCAGCCTTGATATGGAGTGGACCATGCGAGTAATTGGAAAATTCTGCAGTTAGTTGAATTCTCTATCTTGTTGGTGCTACCTACATGCGTGTTTGGTTGCTCCCAAGGCTGAAGAGAGCTTAAAGCAGAACAACAAATAAAATATTCAAACACTATTTGACTGGCGCTCCAGAATGTTTTATTTGTCTTGTTATTGAAGAATGCCTATATTTTTGTACATAATCAAAAAGAATAATTTTTGCTTTTTATGCCCTCTACACATGTTTCCCCACTTTGAATTCAGTGGTTCTTCAGGAGGTAAGTATGCATATCTAGCTATTGTGAACAAGAAAAAAGGAAAAGAAAGAAAAAGAAAAGAGGTTCCATTTTTGAAAAAGAAGGACAATTCTATTTTTTATGAGAATAAAAATAAATGAAGGTATTAACCAACTTAATATGCTGATTTGGACAGACATGATAACTGAAAAATCATTGAAGGTTGGGACTGACACAGCGCCTTGGATATTATGCATCCTTTTAGCCATAAATAAATCAGATTATTGTCACTGACGGTCTCTTTCATAACCAATTTATACCAAAGGTGAAAGCTCTGAATTGAAACAGATATATAACAATCAAAAAAGTCTTACTGGTCAAATATTTTCTTGTGGCTCATAGGTGATAATTAAATTGTTGCTGAAAGCCACTACACAGTCATCGAGAAAGAGCTCTTGTCTGTTAAAGACGCGGTTCAGGTATGGCAACATCATTTGCTTGGGGCTAAACACCAGGTCACTGTTTACACTGACCACCGTAACCTGCAGGACCTGGCCTCATTTAAGTGCACCAGTAGTCGGCAAGTCTGTTGGCATTTGTTTTTCTCAGCTTACGACTTTGTTATCAAACATCGTCCAGGCACTGCACATGGTAAAGCATACGCTCTTTCCCCTATCCCCGGGGGCAATTCCGTTCAGATCTTTCCTGAAACACTCTTGGAAAAGAAACACTTTGTCTGTCTATGTACACCTCCAGCAGATTTACTGTCTCAAATTCGCCAATGGGTCACCACATATCCAGAACAACTATGAGATTGGGAGACAGAGTTACACGAATGCTTACCATTCATACAGGGAAAGCTTTACTTACCTACACCAGACACACGCATTTTAGCATTAGAGTGGTCTCATGATGCAGTCATAAATGAACACCCCGGCATAAAAATGTACAGTAGCCTTGCTTCAGCAAATTGATATGATATGATATGGCATTTGTAACGTGCCTATACACAAGTGTTTTAAGGCGCGACTAGGCAGGGGGGTGACAAGGGGAGAACAGACAACGATCCTACTACGCCAGGTGTCATTCAGATCACACAGTGCAAGGGTAGGGGACTGGGAAAAAGTGCAAGGGGAAGGGGAGAGGGGAAGTGCAGTCCATGGTTAGTAGAATACAAGATAAATAATAGGGCCAGCTGGTGGCAAGTGCAAGGTAAGTGCCGGGAGAAGGGGCTGTAGGATACAGAGACAGTCCCGTAGTGCAGGTAGGCAGTGCAGGGAAAAGTGGCAGGGCCAAGGACCGAGATCGGTGAGTGGCCAGTTGCAGATTCAATGCAGGTTCAGTTATTTTAGCAGGGGAGAGAGGGAGAGAAAGCGGAGGCAAAGAGGAAGGTTTTGAGGTGCTTCCGGAACCGGAGATGGTTCTCCTCAAGTTTCAGGGAGGCAGGAAGGCTGTTCCAGAGGGAGGCCCCTGCTGCGGAGAGAGATCTACCCGCAGCTCGTTGCTTGGAGAAGCGGCTGACCCTGAGGTAGTTGGAGGTGGATGAGCGAAGAGCTCGAGAAGGAAGATATTTAGGAAGAGAGAGTTGAAGGTATTTTGGCCCAAGGCCCCAGAAGGCCTTGTGGACAATGCAGAGGGTTTTGAACTTAATCCTCGCGGCCACTGGGAGCCAGTGTAGCGATTTCAGTCCTCGAGAGATACGGTCCCTGGGCTTGAGGACAAGGACAAGTCTCGCAGTCCTGTTCTGGATGAGTTGCAAAGGGCGGAGAGTAGAGGCAGGAAGATTTAGATAGAGGCTGTTACAGTAGTCCAGCTTCGAGAGAACCAGGGCTCTGGAGACAGTGAGCTTCTGGGGGAAGGAGAGGAAAGGAAGGATACCTCTGAGGAGGTGTAGCTGGTAGTGTGACTTCTTAGAGACGTTAGATATGTGTTGGTAGCCCTCCATGCACAAAGATGCAGTATCTTATGTGGCTTCTTGTTCGGTGTGTGCCCTATGTAAAAATAGAAAGGATCGCCCCCTAGGACTATTACAACCCTTACCGCTCCCGTTAAGAGCTTGGCACACTATTACTATGGTTTTTGTCACAGACATGCCTCGAGTAAAAGGTTTCGATACGGTGTGGGTGGTGGTCGACTCCTTCACGAAAATGGCTTGTGTTGTTCCCTGCACCGGTATACCCACTGCTCCTGCCCTAGCTGATCTGTTTTTTCATCACATCTTTTGTCACTTTGGGCTACCTTCCATCGTGGTATCGGACTGAGGTTCTCAGTACACCTCACGGTTTGGGCAATCACTTACCAAATTGCTAGGGGTTGGCATGTGTTTCTCATCCTCTTATCACCCTGAGACAGACGGGCAGACAGAACTTATCAATCAGACCATGGAACAATACCTACAGTGTCTTTCCTTGCAACACCAGCAATCTTGGTACCAAGTACTCCATTTAGCTGAGTTTGCCTACAATATAACGCACCTCACTCATCCACAGGTTATTCACCTTTTTCTTCTCTGTATGGCCAACACCCTTGCATCCTGGTCTCCCTTTTCTCCCCCTTCTGTCGAACTCTCCTCACCTGAACCGCCGGAATCGCTGTCGGGGTCCTGCAGACGCCGTCGGAGTAGATAATCCTTCTCCTTTTTCCGATGAGCTTGCTTGTCACGGAGGGAGGCCACCGTGACCGCTGAAGAGAACAGCTGTCCGAGGACCTCCCTTCCGGAACCAAGCCGAAATAGGGGGAAAAACCCCGAATGGGGAAAAACCCTTGGACTCCTCTGGTCTGTAGCCCGGAAGGCGTAGCTCCAGCAGAAAGTAGACTTTCAGATGGGTAGGAGGTAGATAGTAGACTGGATCTGTATGCGTAGCTGAAGGCAACAATGCAGCTGAACAGGGGAGTCCTGTCGTGGGAGCAGGAAAACCCACCAGACAAGGCCGCAAGCGGGGCAAGGACCGGAGGAGAGGTAAGCAAAGGAGAAAGGCGCCAGGCAAGTAGCGGGGAGAGAAAAGAAAGCGCAGGGAAAGGGGCGGCACCTATCCGCGGGGACGGAGCCGCAAGAGAAGAGAAACAGAAACCGCCGAGGCGCGGTGGCAGCAGAGAAAACTGGAGGGGAGAGAAAGCAAGAAAGCAAGAAGAACACTCGCTGGAGGGCACGAGTGACTAAGCCTGGACAGAGTGAGGCAGGAGCGAAGAAACCTGGAAGAGCGAAAGCTTCCAAAGGATACTTGCAAAGCAGGGACCGCTGGGCCGGGAGAGTAGATATACTCCCAGCGGCCCCGCGCTACAAGGAGAAAAAAGTAACAGAAACAAAGGAGGGACTAGTACCTCCCGTACCTACGTCCCAAAACCCAGCGCGGAAGAAACCGCCAGTCGGAACGTCTGCGGGTGACAGTATGCCCCCTTCCAGTCCGCACCACCCCAGGTTTCCCCGGTGCAGGCGGTGGAACCTGGCGAGCATGCGAGGAGCATGCACCTGAGAAGCAGGTTCCCAAGAGTCCTCCGACTCCGGATAACCCTTCCAGGACAAAAGGTATTCCAACCTCCCTCGGTAGAATCTAGAGTCTCTAATGTTGGAGACCTCAAATTCTGCTTGATTAGGTGTCTGTGAGGGAGTGTGTCTGGGCACTGGTCTGTGATGAGAATCGGAATAGAAAGGTTTAAGGAGAGACGAATGAAATACAGGGTGAATGCGATTCAGAGAAGGAGGCAGCCGAAGACGGTAAGCAACAGGATTGATCTTGAGAAGAATGGGAAAGGGACCCAGAAAGAGAGGGGAGAGTTTAGAGGGCCTTGTCCATCTGGGTAAAAACCGAGTGGACAACCACATCTTGTCGCCTGGCTTCCAATCTGGACATTCTTTGCGGTGTTTATCTGCTCCGATCTTCGATCGTCTCCTGCTGTTCTCTAAACTCCGCAATGCCGTGGCATGGGCATCCTTGATCTGATCCAATACCTCTTCGGCCGCTGGGGAGCTGGTGAAACTGGGAACCTCAGGAAGAATGGACTTAGGGTGGACCCCATAAGTACAAAAGAATGGCGAGAGACCAATGGCAGCGTGCCTGGTATTGTTATACGAGAATTCTGCAGTAGGCAGTAGAGAAACCCAATTGTCTTGATGCTGAGTGACGTAACATCTCACGTATAGTTCGAGAGTAGCGTTCAGACGTTCCGTCATCCTGTTGGATTGGGGATGGAATCCCGAAGAGAGTGCTCTCTCAATCCCCAATCGGTTACACAGGGCTGTCCAGAATCTCGAGGTATACTGACTACCCCGATCAGAGATGATCTTGTCAGGTAAACCGTGAAGTCTGAAGATGTCTCGTGCAAACACCTCAGCCATCCTGGTGGCTGTAGGAACACCAGAAAAAGGAGAGAAATGTGCCATCCTGGAGAACGCATCCACCGTGACCATGATGCAGGTACAGGACTCGGATACCGGTAGGTCTACAATGAAATCCGTAGAAACCAACCCCCAGGGGCGAGTAGACATCTCAACTTGGGTGAGTAACCCCAACGGTTTCCCTGTAGGATATTTAGACTGAGCACAAATAGGACAGGTCTTCACAAAGTCCAGGGTATCTCTTCTCACGGTGGGCCAGGAAAAATTTCTCGAGATGAGCTCCAGGGTGTTGATACCCCCGCGGTGACCTGCAAGGCGAGAAGTGTGACACCAATCCAGAATCTTCTTCCGCAGCATGCCTTCCGGAACATACAGTCGTTTCTTGAAGAACAGCCAGCCGTCCTTCTCCTGGTAAGGAGAGTCGGAGTGTAGCGGTAATTGGGGAAGTTCCTGAACCACAGCGGCTTTAACCTCTTGTAGGAAAGAGCTAACAAGGGCCAATATCCGGTTGCGATGAAACATGGGTTCAGCGGATAACAAAGCCCTTTCCTTGCTGGAGTCCTTGCGGGAAAGGGCGTCTGCCAGACGGTTTAGTGACCCAGGAATGTAAGAAATCTGATAATCATATTGCGAGAAAAGATAGGCCCAACGTGCTTGCCTGGAATTAGAACACTCCATTTCCTGGAGGGCTTTCAGGTTCTTGTGGTCAGTCCTGATAAGGAAGGGATGTCGGGCCCCCATGAGCAGATGGCGCCATTCGTTGCAAGCCAATTTCATTGCCAACACCTCCTTTTCTAGGACAGAATAATTCAATTGACTGGGTGAGAGTGTCTTGGATAAGTAAGCTACCGGATGTTCCACTCCACCGACAGCCTGAAGTAGTACCGCTCCGATGGCAATTGCGGAGGCATCGGTCTCCAGGATGAAGGGCTGAGTTTGGTCCGGGTGTCGGAGAATCGGAGCTGAGCAGAAGAGATGTTTGAGCAACTTGAAACTGTTCTCGGTATCGGTTGACCAGCGGAACCGCGAGGCCTCCTTCTTGAGTAGGCGAGTGATGGGGTACACCACTTCCGAGAAGTTGGGGATGAACCTTCGGTAATAGTTGGAGAGTCCCAGGAACCTCTGCACCTCTCGGACAGAAGTGGGGGCGGGCCATTCGAGAATGGCCTGAACCTTCCTTTGATCCATGTCTATTCCTTCTTCTGATAACTTGTAACCCAGATACTGCACAGAAGGTATCGCAAATTTGCACTTCTCGGCTTTAACCAATAGCTCGTTCTTCTGTAGACGTTCAAGAACTTGAGTGACATGAACGATGTGTTCCTGTAAGTTTGAGGAGTAGACCAAGATATCATCCACATAGATGATGACAGAAGTGGAAAGCATGTCGGAAAACATTCTGTCCATAAATCTTTGGAATGCTGCAGGAGCGTTAACCAGTCCAAATGGCATCACCTTATACTCGTACAGGCCGAATGGAGTGCGGAATGCCATCTTCCATTCGTCACCTTTGGAGATTCTGAGCAGATGGTATGCGTTTCTGAGGTCGAGTTTGGTAAAAATTCTGGCTCCTTGTACAGCCTCGATGATATCGGAGATCAATGGCATGAGATAACGATCTCGGATAGTCACCTTATTTAGACCTCTGTAGTCTATACAGGGTCTAAGTTCAGTGGAATCCCTTTTCTTGATGAAAAATAAGGGAGCCCCTGCAGGGGATTTCGAAGGCTGAATCAGCCCATTCGTCATATTTGTGTCCAAATAGTTACGTAACACAAGCTTCTCCGTAAGTGTTAAAGAGAACATTCTGCCAAAGGGAACTAGTGCATTGGGTACCAGATCTATGGTACAGTCCTCGGGCCGGTGGGGTGGCAGTTTGGAGTGAAGGCTTTCTTGGAATACTTCAGAGTATTTCAAACAAAAATTGGGTAGTGCAAAACCCCCACACAGTTGGAGGTGTGAGCCGTAATAGATTGAGGGGCCTTCTGACTCTTCGGTGGAAGAGAGTGTTCGGTGCAGTATGCAGAACAGAAACTCAGCTAGTTATTTGTCCAATCGATTTGGGCATTGTGTCTGCGAAGCCATGTGATCCCCAAAATAATTGGAAAATGTGCAGCCCGGATGATGTCGAACCTTATCACTTCCGAGTGCTGAAAAACTGTTAAGGATAGCTCTTCAGTGGTATGGATGAGTCCGGATGATAGTGGAGAGCCGTCAACTCCTTCTATCTTCTGACCTTCCCTCCGGGGTATCCTGCGTAGACCGACCTTATCGGCCCATAGGGTATCAACGAAGTTTCCTGCTGCTCCGCAGTCCAATAATGCGAGAGTCTCCACCTTCTCGCCTTCTATCATGATGATAGCTGAAACTACCATGAGTCTGGAATCTTCCTCGGAGTTAGAAGAAGAAACAGTTAGAGAAACATAGGGACGAGTAGACAGAACTGGAAACCCCCGGACACTAGTCCCTATTGATGCCGAGGGTGATCGTTTCCCTGCCTCTTGTTAGGCAGTTCTGTGCAGTCTTTTAGAAGGTGTTGATCCGACCCACAGTAAGCGCAAAGTCCTTTTTCTCTTGTTCGCCGTCTTTCGGCAGCAGTCAGAGGTGCTCTTGTGAAGCCAATCTGCATCGGTTCCTCTGAAGCGGCAGCGGGAGAACGACTAGGGGGAGAGTATGTCCGAGAATCCGGGAGGAATCCTGAGCCTCTTTGTTTGCGTCTTTCCATCTTCCTTTCCTGTAGGCGATACTCGATATGTAGTGCAGCAGTTAGCAGGTCCAAGAAAGTAGGTGAGCGAGTAGATCTGGCTAACTCATCCTTAATCTCATCTTTTAGACCCCTTCTGAAAATGGCATACTGTGCCGGTTCTGGCCAGCCTGCGCCAGAGGCTACTGTTTTGAAAGCAGAGATATATGACAGGACGTCCAAAGAACCTTGCTTTACATCCAACAACTCTTCAGAAGCAGTAAATGACAACTCTGGGCGTTCGAAAGTCTGTCTCAGAGAATTTTGGAACGCTGCGTAATCTTGGAGAATGGCATTGTTGCCTGTGACTAGGGGAGTGGCCCAGGTCAGAGCGTTGCCTGTCGTGTTCAAGATTAGGAAGCCGACCTTCGCTTGGTCTGTAGAGAAAGTGCGGGGTCGGAAAGTAAAGTAGACGGTACACGCCTCTAGGAATTCCTTCACTTTCTTGGGGGCACCATCGAATTTTCCTGAGGATAGTGTTGTAGGTGGTAGTTCTGGAGGAGGAGGTTCCCGGGCGGATACCATTTGTCTAAGGAGGGCGTTCTCAGCTTTGACTCCCTGAAGCTCCTGAGACATGGCTTGAATTGCCTTCCAAAGTTCTTGCACTTGCCCTTCGGCTGACATGGTGTCTTTCTTTGGCGTTGCAATCTGTGACAGTTTAAGTGCCTGGTCTCCCTTTTCTCCCCCTTCTGTCGAACTCTCATCACCTGAACCGCCGGAATCGCTGTCGGGGTCCTGCAGACGCTGTCGGAGTAGATAATCCTTCTCCTTTTTCCGATGAGCTTGCTTGTCACGGAGGGAGGCCATCGTGACCGCTGAAGAGAACAGCTGTCCGAGGACCTCCCTTCCGGAACCAAGCCGAAATAGGGGAAAAAACCCCGAATGGGGAAAAACCCTTGGACTCCTCTGGTCTGTAGCCCGGAAGGCGTAGCTCCAGCAGAAAGTAGACTTTCAGATGGGTAGGAGGTAGATAGTAGACTGGATCTGTATGCGTAGCTGAAGGCAACAATGCAGCTGAACAGGGGAGTCCTGTCGTGGGAGCAGGAAAACCCACCAGACAAGGCCGCAAGCGGGGCAAGGACCGGAGGAGAGGTAAGCAAAGGAGAAAGGCGCCAGGCAAGTAGCGGAGAGAGAAAAGAAAGCGCAGGGAAAGGGGCAGTGCCGATCCGCGGGGACGGAGCCGCAAGAGAAGAGAAACAGAAACCGCCGAGGCGCGGCGGCAGCAGAGAAAACTGGAGGGGAGAGAAAGCAAGAAGAACACTCGCTGGAGGGCGCGAGTGACTAAGCCTGGACAGAGTGAGGCAGGAGCGAAGAAACCCGGAAGTGCGAAAGCTTCCAAAGGATAGTTGCAACGCAGGGACCGCTGGGCCGGGAGAGTAGATATACTCCCAGCGGCCCCGCGCTACAAGGAGAAAAAAGTAACGGAAACAAAGGAGGGACTAGTACCTCCCGTACCTACGTCCCAAAATCCAGCGCGGAAGAAACCGCCAGTCGGAACGCCTGCGGGTGACAATCCTCCCCTTCCCAGAGTTGACTCCCACACTACAACCCTCTGTTTCTTCTTGCATAGGGAATTTAAGGGACATACACATACAGACTTTAATACACATTCCAGAATCACAGGATTTAATTTGCAGGTCGGCCGATAAGAAACGTACAGCATCCCCCAGTTACGCTGTAGGGGATAGGGTATGGCTCTCCACTAGGCATCTCCCGATACCGGGCTGTTGGAAACTCTTGCCCATTTTGTTGGTCCATACCGGGTGACTAGAGTCATCAACCCTGTGACTTACAGACTTTCATTACCCATCTTCTGGCATATTGACCCAGTATTTCATACTTCATTCCTCAAACCATGTCCAGACAAGATGCGTATTGTTTTGCCACCTTCACCACTGTTGAAAGGCACCTCCGAAGAATACAAGGCTAGCGGTATTCTTGGTTCTCGTGTCATTCAGGGTCGCTGCTACTACCTAGTAGATTGGCTGGGTTATTGTCCAGAGGAAAGGTCCTGGGAACCCGCTAGTCAGGTCCATGCACCACTGTTAGTTTCTCATTTAAATAGGGACTATCCACTCAGCCCACAAAGTTGTGTGCCCTTGGGGGGGTCTGTCATGCACTCCTCGCAACAGCATGGATCCCGGAACTCCTCCCATTCACCTGGTCTGGCGGTATCTCGGGGGTGGCGTGGATCGCAGATCACATCCGCTCCTGTGCCCTCTTAGCCTCCGAGAGCACGCTGCATGCTGTGGCGTCCCTGGTGCCTGCTTCCCTGATCACGCTGGGGTTTACCCTGGTGTCTGCAGGCACGCAGAAGCACATTCATTCATCGCGAGAGCTCATTGGGCACAATGCTTCACAGGAGAAGGTCACGTGAACCGATTAGCGGTCACGTGACCGGTCACGTGACCAGGAGGGCAGTCACATGACCCAGAAGAACCCTATAAAAGAGCTCCAGCCCTCTCAGTCAGTGCTTCTCAACTGTTCCTTCGGCGAGTAGCGTTTCTGTGCTCCTCGTACTCATGTTTTTGGATTTCCTGGATTCTTGACCTTGTTTTGCTTCTGGATCATCTCTCATTGGATTTGTCCCTTGTACTGTATTGCTTCCTCCCCACCTTCCCATCTCTGAGGACACTCCTACCTTGCTCTCCACTCCTTTAGGGGGAACATTTAGGTTTCAAGCTGCCACCGGATACCCCTAGGGTAGGTGTTCTTTCTGTCTATCGTTTTGTGCTAATATTAGTTTCCTTGTTATTGCCTGCTAACCCTTCTCTCTTCCTTACAGCCATCGGGACCCTGTGTTTCCTGTTCCTGCCTACCACCTGTGGCCTCAATAACCGGTCAGCGAGTTGATAGCTCTTCTCTGACTGGTACTTGGGGACGGAGGTATAATAATCTTTGTGGACTTCAGATCGTGACATCTGGCAGCCGATAGGGCAAGGGATTTCTGCAATTAGATTATGGATACTTAGGGGAGGAGAGAAATGCATCTATTTCAAATGACATGTGAAGTTTCAATTTTGGTAACCTGAGAAAGTTACATGACAACTTTCTGTAATTTGCAACTAAATACCTTAATATATATATATATATATATATATATATATATATATATATATATATATATATATATATATATATATATATATATATATATATATTTATATATATATATATATATATATATTTGGATTCAGCTCCTTGTGCCACACTTATGGGGTAAGTCCCATTTGGCATCATGTTGCACGTGTGAGCTATGAACTTTTGCCCTTTATGCGAAAGGTATAATAGTTAGAAATGTGAAACTTTATATTCTAATATCTAATTTAATCATCCGTCCCCTCCTCCATTTCTGAATTCCTGAAATTTTCAGGGAAGCCCAGATCACTTTTTAGCTAATAACGTGACTTACAAAAATCAAATGTAGGCACAAATGATATCACAAAATCCCATTGCTATCAGCTTTCATATGGCACCTGTCCCACGTCTGTAGTTATTACAGCTCAGAAGTTATTACAGAATAGGGAATTTGCAATTTAATTCAAACAACACATAAATAACATATATAAGTTCAGTTTCCACTTCTTAGAAATCACGTGCTATAGAGCATCTGCTCCAGTCACTGGGATCATTGTTTGCTTGGGCTGCAAGAAAGTCATCAGCCCTCTGTTCCTCTGAGATCTTAATGGATGTTGAAAGGATTCATGGTTCACCTCTGCCGTGTGACCTCATAAGACCATACTAGCATTTGCCATGTGCCTCCTGTTATTGGAATTTCACAGCAGTTTCGATCTTAAAAGTTTTTGTTTTGAAGTATTTTCCCCAACTCAAGCCGGGTCTGTTCAGCTGGTGCATTGTAAATCTTTTTGCGCCCAAGCTTCACAGAGATTTTCCTTCTAGCTACAGAACAAGGCAGGCACCTGTGATGGGGGAAGGCATTTGACGCCTGCGCAGTTACAAATTAAATGCATGGTTTCCTGAGAGAGCTAAGAGATTCACCTATTGCATCTGAAAGGAAATACAAAATTTGCAATGTGAGATGTATTTTTCATTTATGTGTACCCTCTTATTTACTTCAATCAGTGACATTCTGCTAAAATTGTTTATGCAGATCTGAATCATTGTGCTTCTCATGTTTTACCCCAAAGTCTGTTTAAATTGGCAGCTGAACACTTTCCTCCATGTATTCATTCAATGTTACAGAATGCACAGTTCTGGACATTGCAGTTGCATTCATTTTTTTCTTCAATGGAGAACTGAAAGTGAAGCACTGTGGTTTCTTTGCCATTGAACATGTGTATTTTAAGATAATATCACTTTTTCCGCAATATGGGTTTATTTACACATGATTCTCGTTTTACTTGTAAAACGACAGACTCAGCATTTACTACTGTCAATTTCTCTTTCAATGTGCCTTTTCCATCAGACTACCAATTTGTTGCCTTTGGAGGGAAGTCTGGTCTTTCTGTTCATTTTCCTGGTGCTTCCATTAGTCCCCACATACTGGCTCTTTGACCTGGGTCACTCGTAGGAAAGAGCAAGAGAGAGTGAAGTTTTTCTTTCTTTACTTTCCATGGAGCACATCTGCTCCTTTATCCATCCTGAGGTAGTGGGCACCCCTCTGGCTCTTTGGTTGGGTGGAAAGGATTAGACTCCCCCTCCTTTCTTCAATCCCCTTTCCCATGTTCCTCCCTAGGCTGGAAATTGAAGGAGTTAGTTGTTCTGGAGATAGGACGAAACAAAGAGGTTCAGTATTTTATACCACAACCATTTCCATGGTGTTTCAGACAGACAGTTTGAAAAACAAAACAGCATGACATCACCTAATCATAACAACCAAAACAATACATTGGGTCTCATTATGAGTATGCCGGTCCGGTAACAACGGTGCCGGTAAGCGACCTGCACCGTTGGTACCGGACCGGCACACTCCGAGTTCTGTGGGCGGGTGCCGGGGTCGTAATGAGGCCCATTGACCTGAAAATGATCATATATACATAATTTTGTACAATACATATGTATGCATTTCTTTATGAGTATTAATTACTTTACTCCCTTTAGGTATGTTATATTCTCCTTTTGGGTTTCCATTCTTTCCTTTCATCCGTTAGGTGATTCTTGGGCTCTACCCTCACTGGGCTCCTCAATCAGTCATAAAGCTTGTCTAGGGTGACAGCTATTTAACTGATTGATATGCACCCATTTATTTTCCATTTGTTCTCCTTTAGGAATGCGGTTCTAAAAGGCAACAGGTGAAATCTTATCAGCAATTTCAAAGGCACCACGCCAAGATGGAAGGAACTTTCTCTCCTTGGTCTGGTTCCTTTCAAAATTGTACAGGTTGACTTTGTCACCTATTTCGTGCTCCTTCTTGGTGGTCTTTAGATCATAGTAGGTTTTCATTCCTTCCGCCGATTTTTCTAGGTTGAGCTGAGCATAAACAAAAGCGTGCTGGAGGTGTTTCCTTACATTTACTCATGGGTAGTGGACACATTTATCAGTGTCTGCTCTTGAGTTCTGCAGAGAAGATGCTCAGGTACCACCATTTTTCGTCCAGTCATGAGCTCAAATGGAGACATTTTTGTTGCATGAGTTGGTGTAGACCTAATTGCCATCATAACAAGGGCTAATCAAATGTCCCAACTGGGCCCAGAGTCGGCCACAAACGTCCTTGAGATGCCCACAATAGTCTTTTTGTACCTCTCAACCCCCCCGCTCCCGGCTCGGCAGTAGGCAATGTGGAGTTTTCTTTTTACCCCTAGAATCTCCCACATCGTTGCCATCACCTTACTGGTAAAATTACTACCTCGGTCCGACTCAATCCTTTGTGGGAGGCCGAAATGAGAGAAGATGTGGTTGATCATTTGTGCGGCAGCTGTCTCTGCCTTACAATTCAGTTCCGGAAGACATTCTACCCACTTGGTAAACAAGCATGCTACCGACATGCTACCGACAGCATGTACTTGGTTCCCCCAGAGGAGCGAATCAGTGGCCCCATAAAATTGACTTGCAAATCTGACCAAGGCAGTGTCATTCCCCTTTTCTGTAGGGGTGCTTGCTGTGTGAGAGAATTTGGATGGAATTGAGCACACACAAGACACCTCTTTAAGTAGATGTTGCGGTCCAGACCCATGTGGGGCCAGTACGCAACCTCGCTCAAGATTTCTAATATCATATGAAACCTCCTATGACCGGCAGTGGCTACGTCATGGACGTGACTCACAAGCAGGCTTCAGAATGAGGTAGTTAGCACCCACTGGTCACATCCAGATAGGGATCTCTGTACCAACAAACCGTCTTGGATTCAGAAAATTTTGGAAAAGAGATCTTCTTTTCAATTATAATCCAATTCTGTCCAAGGAAAATTCACAGGCTCTTTAATATGTTGATAACATTTCCCAATAAACGTGTCCTCTTTTTGGGCAGTATTAAATCTGCATCCAGTGTTCGTTTACTCCACTGGGCAGTTGAGAGTTCATTGATAGCATGGGTTTGCGACCTGGTGATAGCAGTGACTTCAATTTCACCAGCATGGACTCTGTGTCTAGAGCATCCCCCTGCAGAGCTCCAGTTTTAGCCAGCTGATCAGCCAAGTTATTTCCAGTCTTATCTGGCCCTCGATTTTTGAGTGACCTCTGATCTTTTTCCAATAGATGGTCATCCATTAGAGGTTACCAGATCATCAATGGACTGGATTAATTTCCTATGCTTTAATGGTTTATTGTTTGTGCACAGCATGCCTCGATTTGTCTTGTTAATCAGGTGTTCCACGAAACCCATTCCTGCCATAATATGAGCCAGTGAATATGACCAGTTATCAGAGTTGGTGGTGCACTGCAGTGAGGATGGCTTGATGTACCTCCATTAACCTGCCACCTAACTACATTGGGGTCCTATTCTGTACCCAGCAGAGGGCTCTGGGGTATCATTCAACAGGCATTCCCAACTCCAGCCACTAGTTCTTTTTCCCCGTTATTGTCAACATGGTAGGAGCCCCCATCCACATAAACTGTGGGTATACCTGACAATTGTCTTCTTAATGTTGTTTTGGGTCACTAGACTTTCATCCCCAAGACAGTTTTCTTGAGCACAATCAGGCAAATCAGCCAATCCTTGCGCTCAATGGCTCTTATTGTTTTGGCCATATCTGACCTCCACAGGAAAGCCCTGCAGGTACAGAATCCAGGAAGTAATTCTGGAAGGTATTACAAGGGTTGATGAGGCGTCTCGAGAATGATGTGCTCCCCATAAGGGCAGGAAGAGTACACCAAGAAATTGTCTGGTGAAAATCTTCTCTGTAGGAATCTCGTCAATGATGTTGAAGCAGCCATTTGGGATTGGTCCAATGATTTCATTTCCTAACTCAATTGAATAATGTTGGACATCAACCGTCATTCCAACAAACGTGTCTGCGCCCAAAGTGATACTTTGAAGGTCGCTGTTATCCACCAATATTCTAATGTTGTTGTTTCTTAAGCCCACTTGAGTTGTTGGATTTAAATGCAAACCTTGTTGTTTGAGATGGGTGTTTAGATATATTTATGTTTCCTGGTGTTTGAGGTTCTGCCCTCGCTTAATTTTGAGGGGGAGAGTAAATTGTCGCACCTGTCCCGGGATGGAAACCTCTTCTTGCACTTGGACTTCAACTGCATAAGGCAGAAATTGAGCTGACTGGAATGCGTTTTCAGTGTTGTCAAAGCCCATGGGGTTATCCGACAGTTGGGACCAGGCTTTTTTATCAATTAGGTCCAAATTAATTGCGAATTGATTGAGAATGTCACTGCCTAAATATAAGGCGGAAGGGACATCTCTCACGACCCAACAATTATGTTCTATGCTTTAGTCGCCAATGGACATTTTTAGCATACACCTGCTAAGAAGGAGATGTTTGGAATTTGGGGTTTCCAGGCCTACTTCCCATTTATCAATCAATTTAAATGTGGGAAAGATCTGATCTTTTGGGAGTTTCCTGAGTAATGCTTCGGTGATGAAGCTTCTTCCGTTATTCAGGCATATTCTGACGAGAACAGGCTCTTACCCCTCTTTTATCTGAATGGGGAATAACAGATTTTCACCCTTTTTCGGATGTTGGTCAAACTTTGAGCTGGTTTTTCATCTTCTTTGGTCATTGGATTTCCTCTGATTTTGGACTCATATACAATTTCAGAGTATTCACTTCCAGTGTGGAATGCCACTTAAAACTGGGAGGAAGGTTGATTTTAAGAATTGAGAAGAGTTCCCTTCACCTGTTTTGAGGTGCTTGTTTTGACACCGGTTTCGATAGGGCCACAATGCGTACCGTCATTAAGGATTACTCCCACCACTTTGATCAACAGGATTCTGTCCTACTGGTACCACTTGCACAAAGCAACTAAATGAAGCATGTTGGGAGATGAAGTTTAGGATTCTGTCCTAATGGTACCACTTGCACAACGCAACTAAAGGAAGCATGTAGGAAGATGAAGTTTAGGATTCTGTCTTACTGGTACCACTTGCACAACACAACTAAACAAAGCATTTTGGGAGATGAAGTTTAGGATTTTGTTCCACTGGTACAATTTGCACAAAGCAACTAAACAAAGCATGTTGGGAGCTGAAGTTTAGTATTCTGTCCCACTGGTACCACTTGCAGAAAGCAACTACAGGAAAAATGCTGGGAGATGAAGACTATGAGTCTGTGGTTCCACGTGTTTTCGGTGCTGTAAAACTGCATGTTTATATTTTAAATTTACAGTTTTCATCCTGCTTGTGTTTTCTCAAAGGGGGGATTCCCCTTCAACTCCCACCTAACCCGCCCCCACCATCTGACCCTGCCACCCACCATGCCTGACCCTCCCCAAACACCCAACTCATAAATGTTTAACAAATTAAAATAAAAAAATGACCTCGGTTTAAAATGCCAACGCACAGTTTCATGGCAACAAAAACACGCCATTTGGTGTCTGTCCTGCTGCTACTACATGTACAGCGCAAATAACGGAAACATGTTGGGAGATAAAGTTCAAAATGCTGTCAAACTGCTACTATATGCATGTTGTAGCTATAGGAAGCATGTTTAGAGTAGAGGTCCAAGCCTTGACAAACTCAAGGTATTCAAAGACTGTCAAATACAAAGAAGGCAAGGGCTTGATGCAAGCCTAATAATATCTATGTCAGAGTTGAAATGGTTATTCAACCATCCATCTACAGTGGGAATGTAAATAGAAGTGTACGAAGAAACTGACTAGAGAAAGAAATACATTGAGCAGATTCTTGCCAAGTGCGGTGGGACACTGGGGAAGAGAAAGGTGTCTCTTAAATCACACAGGAAAAGACTATTCAGCTCCAAAATAAATATACCAACCTGTCCTTCCAATAAAATACTTCTAATTCTACTTTATAAATGGGTTCATCTTTTATGTTGGTAGTAACATTCTTCACAGAGGGTGTAAGTGGTGGGAACATCTCTATTTACATGAGAGTATCAAGAAGTATTCTCAGTAAAGCAGCGACAGGAGCTTTTCTAAGGACACTAAGCATGTGTACAACTCACGACTGGAGCTTGATCACCACCTGTGGCTCTTTGTAGACATCAGAGCAGGGGTAATCAGCAAGGATTGCAGAAATATCATCTGCACTCTTCTGTATAAATGTAACAAGCAATCCTTTGATGTTCTGGCCTTGGCCCCACTGCTGAGCTCAAAAGTGATCAGATTGGTATTCCAGCAAGTATATGAGGTGACAATATTAGACCAGCCTGCCAGGGGTACCGGAGGCTTGGCCGATACAAATCACAATAACTCCAGAACTCTTAGTGGGCAGTTATAGACTTAGCACTCACTCAGCTTGAAGATGCTCAGTTGTGGATAGGTAAAACACGTAAGCAGACATTCAGTCCCTTCTAATGCCAGGAGTAAACACACTATCAAAAGGTACAGTCAGACATGCAAGGTCTGCCAATGAGGCAGTAGTCAAGACAGCCCTGACACTTCTTTGCAACCCTTTCCCATCCTCAATCTCCCCTTTCAAAGGATTACAATGAACATTTTGTAGCAATTAGATCTGTCCCAAAGTGGATTCAAAATTCCCTGGTAATTCTTGATCATACAACCAGGCACTATTACATGTTTCCTCTGAGAAGCAACACCACGAAAAGTTATCTAAAAGCCTTGATCTTTTATTTTAGGAGGTTTTGGGTACCCAGGAAATTCTCACTGAGGGACCCTATTCATGTAGTATCTCATGGAGGAGAGGAAGAGCATCTAAAAGAGCGGGGTCCTAAGGAACTCCATTATCCACCCTCAGACTGACGGTCTATTGGAGTGATTTAATGAGACCCATAAACATTTATTGGTAGTCGATAAGGAGGGGAAACACTAGGACAAATTGTTGCTTGGGGTTCAATTCACCACCCGGTAGACGCCGAAAAATCCATGGCTTCTCGTCATTCCAGACCCCATATAGGATCTTGTCATGCTCAGGCAGGATTGGGACGAGCACATTTTTTTTTTTAAACCTAGAGGAAAACACAAGGACCATTGAAAGTTAAATGAGAGACGGCCTGGGAGGGGCACAAGAAAAACAGGGACATATCTATAAAAATACCTGCAGCCACACATGCTAGTTCGGAGATCAAGTCCTAGTGGTTTTTCCAAATCTTGAGAATAAACCGCTGGGCTAATCGTATGGTCCTTATCGCATCCTGGAGAAAGTCTTATTCTTAAAATACTACCAACCACATTGCCAAACAAAGAACAAATATACCATGCCAACTGGTTGAATAACTAGAAATCCCAGCCAGCACCAGGGTCACATTCCCATCATACTTTTAGCACTTTTATTTAGACCAATCAAAACTATAACCTGGCTATGTCCTTTAATGGAAGGCATTTCTTTAATTATGGCTTTTGTAAAGCATGTATAAATGCAATTAATAGCTGTTATGACTTTGACAACAATGAAAATATTGTAAAGAAATGTTCTATTGCAGAATTCCTGAACTATCACTCAACAGATAGTAATTATGTAATACTATGCCTGTGTGATAAGCCTTGTGTGGAGTGTACAATTGAACCCCTGAGAGTTTAAATTCTGAAGTATTTAGGAGCTATTGGAAGTAAGCCCGAGCCTTATTCCACTGCAGTACATTTTGGCAACTGCCCCTGATTCATTGGGTTTGGCCCATGTTTGCTAGAGAGCAGAGAGAGAGTAAATGTTTGCCAGAAAGCTACCTTTGTGGGTGGCATAACACCTTCAAATGCTGTGGCATAATGCGCTGACACCCTTAATGTTAGTTCTTGTTCTATTACACCAATGTAATCAAATAGTGACTATGGGCCTCATCAGGAGTTGGGCGGTATCCCGGCTGTAATACCGCCTGGCTGTAATAGCCTTAGCACCCACTGTTTCAGCTGTTTTATTTCCAGTTTATGGGTTGGGAGTTAATAGTAAATCCCTATTCTCCATTGGGTCCATTGGATCCAATGGGCATTTTTCGGCGCTAATACTGCGTGCTAATACAGCCGGCGGTAATACCACTGAAAACAGGGCGCTGAATGGGATTTTCACCTCCAGTAAAAAGCTGGAGTTAAAACAGCCCATTTAGCACCCAACTCGTGATTGGGCCAGCCCTTTAATGCAGTTGTAATACCGTTACCGCCGCATTTAAGGGCTTGAGCCCAACTCGCGATGAGACCCTATATGCTGTTAGTAGTATTAGAGACGCAGAAATCCAGCGATAGGACTTCTGCCTGCATAGTAATTATTAATGTATATTGGAATTCTTTAGTTTGGGAAAAATAATGCTTTGTAGAGGTAGTAATATCCCTAATTGATCATTGTAAATTGCTATACTCGGACACTATGATAATTTTGTGTGGCAATCTAAACATGAACTGTATGGAGAAAGAGTTACACAATCCAAAGGACCAGGAGGAAGTGAAAATGAATAAGAAACATGTGAAGGCTAAACTTTGGATAAGAGAAATTGAAGAAAGAAACGTTCACTTGCTAAATGGTCAAACACCTGGTGATATACCCGCTAAGCCTACATGGAGAACAGGGAAACAGCCGTTGATTTTAGACTACTTCTTTGTCTCCTCCAATATGGCTTCTCTGGTCTTGTCACTGGAGGTGATCCAAATGGAACATAGTGATCATGATTTGGTGGGATTAGTTTTATGTTCATCAAGTCAAAAGAATGTGGAAGTGTGGAACCGCAATGTAGTGATAGGTACGGGAAGAAATACACTTTATCTAAACCCTGGTGATGTGGGGTTCATTATTGACAAATACAACATTCCCCTCAAAGAACTGGACATTGGACCTAATTATGTACCTCTGTTCAGTGACTTTGTTGTGATGAGATCCTTCAGAACAAAAATACAATCCAAACTAAAACATGTGTATGATGTAGAAATAGCACAGTATAAACGTCAGTTGAAGTGAGTAATTAAAAAACTGCGATCCCCTTTCGGGTCGCTAGAATGCAGCTCTGCAAAACAATACAAACAGCAGTATAAAAATTGTCTGTCCAGTCATAAAAGTTTAATATTACAGAAAGATGTTGAAAGAATGTTGAGAACCCATGCGTCAAATAAATTGAGTTGCCAATTGCTTCGATTGAATGAGATAGGGGAGAACCAGAGAGCCTTACAATGCAATGCAGTCCAAGAGAATGACTGGATATATAACTTTGAAGCTCTTGCTACAAGAATTCTGAGAAATGAGACCTTGGAGGCCCGATGTACACAGCCTGTTGGACTCTGAATCTCAAGAAAGATAAGATCGTAGATATGATTGGGAAATCAAGTAATTCTCATGCTCTAGGGCCAGATGGCATCTTGCATTTTATGCTCAAGAAAGCGCCGGAAGAATGGGCTGACTTTTGCATGACTTTATTAACAAAAATCCTGGACCGAAAAGAAATTCCCGATTCTTGGAAGACTGCCATAGTGATCCTTATGTTTAAAAGGGCAATAGGACAGATCCAAAGAACTATCGTCTTATTGCCCTTTCAGATGACCTCGGGATAATATTTGCCTTGTTGATTCTAATTGAATTAAAAAGAGTGGGTTATTAAATCTGGCCACTTTGATCAAAGACAAACAGGTTTTGTAAAGGGAAAGGGGTGTGGTCTGAACTTATTCATTCTGCACCTGTTCAAACTCAGAGTCTTATATGAAGGGTCCAAAATATATATTGCATCTATCGATTTTCTCGGAAGCATTCGATAGTGTGGACAGAGAGTCTTTGTGGAAAGAAATGCTTGATTAGGGCTGTCCTTCTTATATCCTTGAACCAATAAAAGCCCTTTATACACATACCTCTATTCAAATAAGATTAAATCAAGGTCTTTTAACTAAAGAAATATCTACCTCCAGCGGTTTGAAACAAGGTTGCTCTCTATCGGCCGAATTGTTTCATCTATTCATCTCGGATCTGAAAGACGTGAGGGCAGTTAGTGGCTCGTTTCCTCTGAAATTGAATGGATTGCCGGTGGGGTGGTTGCTATATGCTGATGAGCACATCATTCTTGATCAAACCTCCATTGGCCTGCAGAGAAAAATAGACATTTAACAATCATATGTCCAGACAAATGCATTAAAAATAAATATTTCAAAAACATTTGCCTTGGTATTACAAAGATTAAAAGGTAAAATAAAATGTAACTATCGATGGCGGCTTGAAAAGAAACACATGGAGCAAGTTTGAAATTGATATACATTCAAGTGTAAATGACTCACTGCGAATAGATGAACTAAAATCAAAGGTAAGAAATCTGCCCAATCAGGGAGCAATAATCCATAAGACGTTTGGAAAGTTCTCACTGCTTCCCGTGGTGAAAGTTTATAAACAAAAAGCAATTCCAATCTTGTTTTATGTGGTGGAGGCATCTTTCAGCTTTCCATGGGAGGTCTGGATTTCTCTAGAAGGTTTATTATGGAGGAAGATTCTTGGGCTTCCGAGGTGTGTACCGACAGCCATCATAAGGCATGAGTTTGGCTTGCTCTCAATTTACGTGGTTGTGGCATGAAAGTCCTTGGGCTTCATTCCGAGTATGGCGGTAAGGGATAGCGGCCACCGGTAACGAGACCGGTGGCGGTATTCCCTTACCGCCATACTCCGAGTTCCCTCTGCGCCCTCGCCCTTAACGCCTGCTTTGAGCAGGTGTTAAAGTCGAGGGCGCAAAGGGGCCTCCAAGCCAATAACGGTGACCGTAATGAACGGTCACCGTTATTTGCATCTTCCCCATTCCCATTGAGCCCTATGGGGGCTCATTTGGGAATGGGGAAGAGCCTTGGTGAATGGGGAATTACCGCCCCGCCAACCTTGGAATGGGGCGGTGATTCCGCCATCCACCAAGGCGCTGCCGGTCCGGGTACGGCGTCAACCAAGGCGTTAATAGCGCCATTGGTTAGCGCCGTACTCGGAATGAGGCCCCTTGTCCCTATTTGGAAAGCTTATCATGGACAACCCACCAGTCCAATTCAATATCCTCCAACAAAATGAAGGAGGTAATCTGGACTGGGTTCAAGAAATATGGTCCAAACCGTGTTTGGTGATCCTTGATGAAGCTAATATAAAAATGGAAATCCTACTGTGAAAGCCAGATGCAGCAAAAAAAAAAAACTATGGCACTGGGATTGGATAAAGACGGAAACGGACAAAGTGTGACACTAGCTCTATGAGCATTTAAACATAGACATAAAAGTTGTAAATGCATTCCCTAAGTATATGGTTACATTTCCAAACCCTCGACATCGAAACCTTTTCAGGTTGAACCTGTTTAAAACTAATGAGGTCCTTAATTCTAGAAAGCATAGTAATAAAGGGGTCGATGTCTGCAGACTTTGCAAAACACCAGGAGAAACAATAAGACATTTAGGGGCTGATTCATGGAACAAACGTGCGCCGAAAAAAGTGGCACAAGCTGGCGCAAGCAGGCGCCAGTGTGAAAAATGAAGCGCACGTGCATGCGTGCGATTCATAGTATTCCCTGCGCGTGTTTTACCCGAAATGTGCGCCAAACCCATGCGTGGCGCACACGGGCGCACACGTCATTGCAACATCCCTAACGCTGTGCACGACGCGCACAAGGATAGCGCAAAATGTCTGCGCACACACCAAAAAGGGGGTAGGACACGGGGCGTAACACGCGGAATGGGGAACGACGCGTGAAAAAGAAGGCGTAATTGGGGAAAGTACTGCAGGGAACTACACGGAACGCCCACTCGCACGCGAACAACCCATATTCATGGATTCGAAAACGGGAAACCCACGCATGGCAAAAGACGTGCATAGGCGTCAACGCGTCCGCCACACGAAGGCAGGCGGAAGCGTCCCCGCGCACAGTATAAAAGTGTGCGCAAACAACAATCACGTATATACAGCTATGATGAATGCCCCATTTGTTGCAGCACTGATCGTGGGACACAGGAGGAGGAGAATAGCCAGGGCCTCCATTTTTCCCCCCGGACAAGCCTTTATGGGATGCCTGATGACCAGGTCTACGGCAGGTATAGGTTTCCACCTCGTATCATCCTAGACCTGATCAGGGAGTGGGAAGATGACCTTACATTCCCCACCCTCTGCTCCCAAGCATTGCGCCCCTTGGAGAAGGTGCTCAATGTCCTGCATTTTTTGCCCACTGGGTCATTTCAGCAGACTACTGCCATAGTGGGGGGGGGCCTCACAGGCCACGCAGTCAAGCTGCCTACACCAGGTCTTGGCAATCATGACAGCGCGCCCCTCAGTCTGCAGGCACATTTACATGCTCAGAACACCCGCAGAAAGGCAGGCCGTTGTCCAGGACTTTTACAGGGTGGCACACTTCCCCAAAGTGCTCGGTGCCATAGACTGCAGTCATGTGGCCCTACGTCCACCTAGGGCCACTGAGCACATCTACCGAAACCGCAAGCACTGCCATTCCATCAACGTGCAGGTGGTATGCGATGCAAAGGGAATCATCACCTCTGTCTATGCAAACTACCCTGGCTCCACCCATGACAGTTTCATATACAGAAAGTCCGCCCTGAGCCAGGCCCTGGAAGCTGGGCAGCATGATGACACATGGCTCCTAGGTGAGTACAAATGCCCGTGCACATGCAAGCATGTCACACACACACACAAATACACAAACCCCATAAATCACAACCATTTACACCTCCCCAGGGGACAGTGCCTACCCTCTGAGCAACCAAATGATGACGCCAATCCGGAACCCCACCACACCACCCCAGGTAAGATACAACGCGGCCCATATTGCAACCAGGGCCATAATGGAGCGCACATTCAGAGTGCTCAAGTCACGCTTCCGCTCCCTTGACCGCTCTGGTGGGCAGCTACTCTATGCACCCCCAGTAGTGTGCAGGATCATTGTGGCAGCATGTGTCCTGCACAATGTTGCAACACAGCAGGGCGTACCGGTGGACATGGTGGTGCCCCACATCCCCAACCACAGGCAGAGGCGCTGCCCATGGGAGGGGATAGGGCACGTGGCGAGGCAGCCCGGATCCAGCTTGTGGCCACATTTTTCACCTAAACTCCCACCCCTGCGGAGTGCACACAGGCCTGGCACATACCAGGTGACAATCGATGATGACAAAGAGACAGTCAACTGTCACAACCTTACCACCCTGAGAATGTTGCCATGGAAGTGCCACATTGTGTGCATCCCTAGCTACTTAAACATAAGCAATCCTGTGTGACCAAAAGGCACACATGCAAGGTGTGAATCACACAGACCTGCAAAACAGGCCATGACCATCATTGGTATGTCACCCAAACCCTCCCAAACCACAACATGACATGGCAAGCAATAGCAAAACACCAACACAGTACCAGTAAGGTACACATTGACATGTGAAAAATGTAAAGTGGCATCAGACAATGATGCCTGACATGGAATCAGATGAAATGACTGACCAACAACCTCCCACCCAAAATAAGTCATACCCAAATGCATTCTTCCAACAGTTGTAGATGTAACATAACAATGAATGCCTATTTACATGCACATTGTGCATTGCAAAATCAACACTGCATATTCCGTGTGCTGTGTCCATCTCCTGCAACACACTGCTCAGCACACAGCATAGTGACCAGCCATTGTGTGTTTCGCACACCCTGAGCATCACATCAAAACGACAAACTACATCAAAAAGCAAATTAGGCATGTACAGGATCCACAAATGGTCATAGAACATTCGCTGCAGGGACACAATGGGCCCCAGAAGGCAAACAGAGTGTACATGTGGACATGGAAGGGTGGTTTTACATGTTGTGGATCATAGTGCAAGTGTGTGTGTCAGTAGAGACATGCACTCAATACATGCATGTGCAATCAAGTGACCATCAGTGTCCTCTACACATCACATGTGAACCATGACCATGTGTACACCCCAGCATGTCAAACCAAAACTATACCCTCACACCTGAAAGGTAAACACAACACATGAACAGGCATTGATCAGCAGAATACATCATGTACATAGGATATAACAATTACAATGTCAGGGTGCCCATCACACTGTAGGGCAAGGCAACTGTTTACAACAAAATACCCCCCCTCCCTCACAAATCACCATGACCCACTGAACAACTGCACCTGGGTTATGTAGCCTTTATCCTTGAAGTTCACCTGGCCACAGGATCACCCTTCCCCTTTGTCACCATCTTCCACCTTGTGTGTAAAAAGTGTCCAGCACCCTCAGAGGCAACCTTGACTTGCAAAAACACCAAATCAAAGAGAACTCAAAGCTGGCCAACACAGAAGCCAAGCAAAAAAGCCTGCAGGCAGCACAACAAACCAGAAGAGCCTCCAGTAGATGACTTGAAGTAGCAGTACGTCACAAAGCCCAAGTACTACCACAATGATGTAACAACCAAAGTAGCACAGTAAAACAATGTCACAACAGGATGTGTACCATGTGTGGTACATAACATAGAATGATGCACCACAAACTGTTGTGTACTGTCACATCTCACGTGTACAGGTGCAGGAGTGGCACGAACCAACCACCCCCACCGTGGTCTGGGTGCCTGCAAGGTCAAACTCACACAGGCCTCTGAGACCCTGGTGGGGAAGGAGGGTCAGGGATATGCAGTCGGGACAGGCATTGCTATGCTGGATAACCGGAATGAGGGGCAGGAGAGGGGAGTAGGATTCACATGGGAAAGTAGGAAATGCACAAAACTGTACTACTCACATTAACACATACACAATTAGACATAACTTGTTTATCATGCACATAGTACCAAATTACTCAAATGGAAGTCAAAGAGAAACTTATCTCTGGGGTGAGTGCTGGCCTCCTGCCTGCGCACTCTCCGGTCCGGTAACAGGAGCAGTTCAATGCTGCAAAGAGAGCCACAGTTACTAATCTGTGCGTGTCTATAACACACAAACGCACCACCATATATGCCCCAAAGTTATAAACTACTCTACAAACAAACAATCTGGTGTGGTGCTTCGTACCCATACGTAACATTCCCCCTGTGATGGTTCATACACAGTCAATGCAGTAAGTCAGGCGCCGGTGGGTGCATGGCAAAAGGAAGACCAATGTGTCACGAATCACACAACATGCAATGTTCCCTGGGTAAGCAGCCAGGCGCATATAACAAGGTACGACTTCAGAACAAGTAGTGTTCCACCATAACCCAAATAAAGCAGGTAGTGCATGTGTCATATTCTACATGGAAATGAAATGCACTGCACACAAGTCTGTCCCTCGCTGTCTGTCCCTGTGAGCTGCTTCTTTCCATGTCTTGGAACGCTACATGGCTAATACAACTTCCTCAATGGACCATGGTCGACCGGAGGGTATGTGCCACGGCCCCTGCAGGTGCCCCAGACAACTTTCCCATCAACTAGCCATTAGTCCACCAACGCATCTCAGCTGTATTGTGCACTTCAACACCAATATTTGTCCAAGCTCACCGTCAGTGCTGCTACTAAGCATGCATGTGCAACTGGCCTGGTGGAAGGTTGGCTGCGGTGTGGCCCCACTGTGCTGCTCACCTTGCCTGGAGTTCCTTGAAACACGTCAGCTTTTTTTGGATGTATGAGCGCAATCCCTGTGCCTCTGCTTGCGCACACATGCGCATGTCGGCACCACCAAACATGTCCAGCTTCCAGACATCCAATGGGCCACGTCTGCTGGCAAAGGTGGTCTGGAGGCTCATCCCCCTGCAGAAAGGGCATGAAACACATGATTAATGCTTTAAAATCACCTGTGTGTGTCACTTCAGGCATTTCATGACTGGACCATGTCATAGACGTATATCGGAAATCACACCATCAGTGCGTCTTTCACAGGCAAAGTGTAGTACACACTATCTACAGCATGAATTGCATCAAGCACATGTACAGTAAAGATAAGAAACATACTACACAATGTATAGCAAATGATGTACACATGAATCATGAAACCCCCCAACTAGCAAAAGAAGAACAGTGGTCAATAACACCCCTATTATCCCCACTAGGGGTGTTAACACAAGTAGGACAGCAGCAGACATGCCACAGATACAACAGTCCAAAGCCCTTGTGTAATAGGCTGTTACACCGAACCATCCTTGCGAGCCCATGGATAAGGGAAGCAGGAGTGGTATATGTGAGTCAGGACCCCAAGCTGCAAACAAATACACAAGACAAGCTTGAAGGGCCCAGCTGGAACAGACAGTGGATGCTTTCAAAAGCCACAAAGCACCACACCGTCACATGGTAGAACAATAGACAAACCAGTTTAAACTATATTAACTAATTACACTAACTATGAAAAACCTACATTACCTAATTAAACTAACTATCAAATAGAAACTTAACTAACTAAACTTAAAGAAAAATCCAAAATGGCCACATACGACCTAGAGGGGGAAGGCACCCAGGAGGGGGGAGGTACAGGGTGCTGCTCAACACCCACATGCGATGATGTTGAGGAAAAAATAAATCTCCATGGGCTCAACGCCTGCACAGCCTGACCTATGTGGGAGATACGTTGTCGTCCGAGTCTGGCTCTTCCTGGAAAGGAGGACGTGACACAGAAGCCTGATCATGCCTAGCCACAGCTTGCCCCTCATCGGCAGCAAGTCTGCCAGACGGGTGAGCCTGGTTCTCTGTGGCGATCACACATAGGTCTGCATGCAGAACCTCCCGTGATACACGTGTTTCCTCTTGCAAGGTAGCATGTGTAACACGGAGTTCCTCCTGCAAGGCCTGGCTGGACAACTGATGCACCTCCCGGCAAGCATGTAGCTCAGCCGAGATGGTATGCTCAAGCTGCGCAAACCTCTCCTCTGCCCGTTCCCTCTGGGACATCAGAAGGACACCCAGAGTGGATCTGAGGGAAGCATACTCCTCCCTCAGGGCCTCCATGTGTGCCTCTGCGTGAGCAGCAATTGCTTGACGTAGAGCAACATTTCAGCCTGGCGTGCCCTGTCTGAGGCCGCCATGCCCAGCCTGAGCGACCGGGTATGTGGACCGTGCTGCCTGCTGCTGGAGAAGCACCTGCCTAGCAGGGGGGAGCACGGATTGGGCCACACGCTCCATGCTCACAGCGATGTTCTCCATTGCTGCCCCCCGGCGTTCAGAATTGGCAGTCGTGTCTTGCTCCCACTCAGTATACTGCAGTTGCGCGCGGTGACCACGTTGCTGGGCTTGACCCCTGCGGGACCCAAGGACCGGGTGTCCTCGTTGTGTTGGCACCGCCCACGGCTGCATGACTACATGCCCCCATCGACGTGATGTCCCAGGCACATCAGTGACTGGTGTCGAGGGTGACCATGTGTCCCGATCCACCACAGGCAGAGGTTCCAACACTGTCTGACCCCTCAGTGTAGGTGTCACGGACAGAGGAGGGCCCACATCAGAATCACTCACCCCTGACATATGGACCTGATGCACATCCAACTCGACATGGACGTCAGAGTGGTCATCAGGGCTGGACTCATTGCCAGCCAGAGACAAGATGGACTGTAGCACATGTGGGTTTTCGTGGCCTACCACCCCATGACCCCCACTTGTGCCGGGTTGCTGTAGTGATAACAACCCTGTGCCTGGCATGACAACACCATCCTCTGGCTCCATTGCGTCATCATCTGAAAAGTAGAGAGAAAAAAGGTCACTACACATGTTAGAAGCACACAACACACACAGACATCACACAGACACCAAACACATCAAGGAGACATGTCACACACAAAAGAGAACCTGCCATGCATGCTGGGTCAACTTGACATTGCTTCTGTGATTAGGCATGCAGAATGGTGTCATATTGCTCAGAAGTGGGTCGATTTTTACTCACTGTCTACATGTGCAAGCACTTCATGATGTGTATCTGAAAATGTAAAGGCAGTGCAAGGTCAACTTCAGGCATCACGTGCAATGTGCATTCAATGGGTAGCATGGCTACAAGCAAACCACCCCTCCCCACAAGTGCAAATGCAGGGATGCCTTGCATGGTATCAAAAGGATGACCATAGACCTGTGTATTGACAGACGGTGTTGACTAGCATCAATTGCATCATGTGAGTCAAGTGACAACACAGCAAATGATGATGGGACAGTAAGCTGGACACATGATGCAACCTCAGGAGTACACCCACGTGTGAAGAAGACACTACACCAGTTGGACAGAGTCATTGGCCATGAAACAGGCTGAGGCCTGTGACCCACACAGACTGTCACACCCTAAACATGTGTGCAACGCAGGACTGAGCCCCAGTGGCCATGGGAAGGCTGATGAAATGCCATGCAATGTAGGTCACCCTGGACTCGTACTACAATGATCATCCAGTCAAGGACACATAGGGGCATGCGTGGAATACACATGGAGCATTAATGGGCACTCATGTCCCTGCGGGGCATCTGACCTCTGCACAGTCCAAGTGAGACACCCTGCATCAAGTACAAAGGATGTACCACACAGCATATGTCTGGCAGATTGGCTGGTGGAAGTTAGCATGTTCACAGGACGCATGAACAGGCAAGTACTCAATGGTAAAATTGAAGCAGACTAGTGCAAAGGTGAAATTGGGGTGCAGAGGGGGGGTGGAGGGGAAAGGGAGCATGCCTACATGGAGTACCTGCATGCATGCAGAGGGCACATGCATGTCAGTCATGCTATGACATAGTCCCTGGGCTGAGAGGAAGGTCACCCTAGGCTACATGCAGAAGGGCCAGTGAGCTGGAACATGGACCGGAGGGGCATCCTGGTGACCACCATGTGAGTAGGGTGCAATAGTGGTGATGCGGACAGTCCCTGTCCGCTCCACATGTCCACCATCCAGCAGAGCAGCCATGCATCAGTGAAGCATTGCATTACTTGCACATCAGAACCATGTACACGTGACATGTAGGGGCAGTCATGCACAACACATCACACAAGTAAAACACACATGTCCTCAACAAACACGCAGCAACACTCACTGTACTGGGCATCAAAGTCCTGCATCTCTCCCACTCCTTCGACCGATTCAGGTGGTATGAACTCCGCAACGAGTGACTCATGCGGAGTGAGGTCTTCCTCCTCAGGTGCAGGCCCACTGCCAGTCACCAGAGTCAAGTTGTAATTTGAGGCACGCTTATCCTTAGCGCTGCGTTTGAGGTCATTCCAATGCTTTTTGCACTCTTGCGCCGTAGGCACCTCATGGCCAAATGCACTCACATGTTCTGCAACTTGCTTCCAGTGGGTATCACGGTGGGCAGCCGTAGTCTGACAATTAGGCCCCACTAGCATGTCATGGCTGTGGTCCCAGACGTAGTCCACGAGGTAGTCCAGTTCCTGGTTGCAGAAAGGCTTCTTCCTCGACATGCAGGAGGTCGTGGCTGTGTGTGGGGTCCCAGCCTGTGCTGCAGGTGCAACCTTCCTCCTCTTGGATTGTGGTGCAGACCCTGGCTGGCAAATGCCACCCTGATCAGTTTGGCCAGTGGCACCGGTGGATTGAGGGAGTAGCAGGTGGAGGGTCGACCAAAGGCCTGACTTGCGTCAGTGGCAGCTGGGTGCCCTCTAATGGACCCTGCACAGCAACAATCCGCTGTGGCAGGGTCATTGACCGCGACTGTCCTGGTTGGCAGACTCACAACCGGGGTGTTGTTGGCTGCATCTGCCCCTGCACTTGCCAACACCCGGCTGTTCGGGGCAGCAGATGACATTACTGCCCCAGGGACACGTGTCTCGGTCAGGGCAGCCCTGCGTGCACCTACGGTTTCCCTCCTGCCCTGTTATAAATCTCCCAAGGACTCTTCAAGTGCCAACGCAGCCTGCGCTGGCAGACCCTGAGCCCGGGTGGTGGTGTCCACAGCTGCACCTGCAGCTACCACTACCCTTGGGCCCGTGGCAGTCGATGAAACCGACTGCCGGGTCACACGGGCGCCAGTACCAGATGCAGAAGCTGCATCTCCCGGAACCACAGGGGGTGGTGGCATGACTGCACTGACACATGGCACAACATCGTGCTCAAGTGGCGCACCCCTGCCTCTTCCCCCTCTGCGGCCACCCTGGATACCCTAGAATCCCCCTACTCCCTGGTCACCCCGGCCACGTCCCTGACCACACCTGCCACGAGGAGGACGCCCAGCTGAGGCGCCCCTCACCTTTGGTGGCCTCCCAACCATGGCACAGATGGAGTAGTGCTGGCACAGATGGAGGAGTGCCAATGGGAGGTGTACACCACAATTGTCCTGGGCAATTGGGATGAAGGGGGTGGGATGCAAGATGTTAACAGCCCCCCTGCACCTGCAAGGGTGTATGTGACCCCGGTAATGTAGTGATGGGTCATGCAACGCTCAGGCACCCCAAAACTGCAGTTAAACCGTGCACGCAACCCTGCAGCCTACGTGTGTGGAATTAACCTCCCGCAGTATGCGGTGGCACCCAGTAACATGAAAAATGCATACGCGTCGGACACGCAGGCTACTAAGACCTCGAAAACGGGTGCGATACACAGGGACACCCACAGTGGGAAAAATAGCATGCGCGACTCACCGTCAGACTAGCGTGATGATGAAAAACACACGTAGCCAATACCCCCGCCAAAAGACGAGATACGCCCTTGATCCGCTGTGAAGTTGTGATGGTGCGCGAAACAACACGAAGTAGCAACACACGTCGGTCTCCACGAAAGGCACATACAGCGAACTGCTGGACATGCTCACCTTTAACCCGTGCTGAGGGTAACACCCACGTGCGTCACGTCACTTACGTGCGTAGGCCCTTTTCTCAGATTACACGCATTCACACGCGGACGTGCAATTTTTTCACGTGCCAAATCACTCCATATCAAGCTGGCCACGCAACAACACACGGAAGACCACGCTCCTGCCCAGAAGGCCATATTCCTGCCCCCCAGAGCCCTGAGCACGCTCCCACCTGCATCTGCTGCCGCCTGCCTGCCTGCTGCCCACGTGCCCTGCTATTTGGTGCCTGCACGTCAGCCAGGGGTGCAGTTGCTGTGGCCACCCCTACTGGAACTAAAGACTCCCGACTGGGATACTGTCGGTCTAGAAAAATGGACACCTCTCATGATGGATGGCAAACGCATTTTGGTGGCCAAAGGCGAACCGTCTTATGTACGTAACGATAGAAATACAGGTTTCTGAGTTTGACCAATGAACGGCCATTTTGATGTAACAAGGATCGCCATTTTGTTTTCTAACGATTGCTCATTGCTTTCTGTTCAAATTGCTTCGCAGCACATTTCTGCTTACACTGCTCGACTGTTAACATTGTTGTCTGAACGTGAAAGGACAAGGCCGCAAGGTCGCGAGGCTAATAAGAGTTTGTTGAAACACAACGTAGGCAGCTCCGGAGAGGAATGCCCGGCTCCCTCATGAATGTAGCCTTGAAGCAGAGCCGCAGGGCATTTAATCATTTCACAGCTGCCAGCCAGTCTCGTTATATGGTAGAATATGTTAGAATAAAGCAGCTAAAGGCTTGAATTATGCTCTTCTTACGGCCCCCCTTTTCCGAGCCCTGTACAGCGTGTCGGCTCCCAGGACACGAATAGCACCTCATAGATAGCAAGGTCTGGAATGTGACTCTTCCTCCGTATGTAGCTCGCTCACAAGAACAGAAGCACTGTGTTCTGTTCAACAAAGAAAAGATGTCTCTGCACTTGCAAGGTTGCATATTGTTACTAGAATAGATATTTGAAGGTGTCATATTCGTAGGAAGTGTCCATCATCAAACCGAGTTCAAAGAAACCCAATAAAGGGGGGTGTTAAACATGTCACAGCTGATAGTATGATATGCATTTTGTATATATGTAACTGATGTACGTAATTCACTCTCTTGCATCCCTCGAGGTCTAGAGATACATGTCGCGGGGCGTGAGATTGAGTTGGCCAACTGAGACTATTTGCTTTGCAATAAACCCTAGCTTTGGGAATAAAACCTCGTGTCTGGCGTATCTATCCTGTGTGGTGACTTGCCTTGTTTCCATAACGCGATGGACCCCTAGGGGCCCCTTTCATCGCTCCACAGCCCAGCCCCAGGACCCAGTTGCCCACCCAAACCTGCCTCTGGGGTTGCCATGTCTACACCATCTAGCACCACTGGCAACCCCCAGCCAGAGAGGCAGAGGGCCACCAGCTTCAGTGCCAGTGAAGTTGGTGTCCTGGTGGAGCATGTCCTGGGGCAGTATGATGCCCTCTTTGGAAGTTTGCACGCCGACACTGAAGGACGGAAGAGGATCTGGATGGACATCATGACTGCCATCAACGCAGAGGGGGTGGCAGTCTGCGACATTCAACACGTACGGAAGCGCTGGGAGGACTTCAAGTCCAGGACCCTAGACAAGGCCCGGCACCTCTTGAAAGCAGCGGATGCCAAGGAGTGCCGGGGCCACCTGTCGGACCACCAAATGGGGGTCCTGGAATGCATACGCCCAGCGCTCCACGTCCAGGTCCTTGAGAGGCAGACCCGTCTGGAGTCGAGCGGTAAGTGTACATGCCTACTGATTGGACGCTGTGCGTGTTGTGGTGTGCCAGGAGTATGCAGGTTCAACATATGTCTTTGTAGGGCCATGTATGGATGCGTATGTACAGGGACATGAACCAGCCACATGTGATTCCTCTCATGTGTGAGACACATCGATGGTGTATGTGTTGTCAAGCATGCTGGCCAAATGCATGTGTCGGTGCGCACATGAGAAAATTATGTGTATGTACTGTGGCATGTTTGTGGTGTCACACATGGATGGGGGTTCCTGCTGCATGTATCTGCACTGTGTACATGTGCATGTGTGTGTATGTGACTAGTGTGCAATTGTGATGCAACATGGATGCATGTGACACTGACATGTAGGAGGCTGATTGCCAGATGTGACATGGATGGTGACATTATCACTGCAGTGGTGGAGATGTACAGATGCATGTCAGTCTGGTGGCGTGTGGGCATGTGTTGTGCACTCCCTGTGTTTCATGTGACGTCAGGCTCACCTTCGGCTGCTCGTGCTGTTGTTGGTATATGGATGGTGCTGCCTGCTGCAATATCCCTGTTGATTTGCTCATGTGTGTGAGTTGAAATGACATGTGTGTTGGGGAGTGTGATGCCATGTCTGTAGTTTTACACTGCCACTCATGTGCAACTGTCATGTGTGTATCAGTCCATTGTACAGTGCCCTGATGCCTGTGTTCTATCTCTCCCTGTCTGCAGCGTCAACTGATGAAGCGGGCGGAGAGGGTGCTGTGGAGCAAAGCGGCAGGGATTGCACCACCAGCCGGAGATGCAAGGCCCGGCTCCCCTCCCAGGTTGTCATCTCGTCGGGGAGTGAGGAGTCTGGTGCCGCGTCCCAGGCCGCGTCTGCCGAGGGTATGTCCAAGAGGCAAAGGTCGGAGGTGGACTCCTCGGCAGCAGAAGGGGCAGCTGAGACCCCAAAGGGTCAGACGGAGGAAGATGGCATGGAGTCATCCAGGTTGGTGGGGGGTTTGGTGGAGGAGGAGGAGGCCGTGGAAGGGACACACACAGGGTCTGGAGGTGGGGATTCCACTGGTGCTAGTGGTGCAGTGCAGGGGCAGGGACAGGAGGCAGCACAGGCCGCCGTGGAGGTGTCTGTGTGCAATCCTGTCCCCGATCCTGTGACTGCATCATCCTGCACCAGCAGGGATGCCTACGTCCAGACCTGTTTTCAGGGAGGTGATGAGCGCACAACAACTGGCCTTCCTCTCCCTGCGGACATGGCAATCCGGGACTGGGTTGAGCCTGTCCTGTCTGGGATGGCGTTGCGTCAACGGGGCATGCGAGGTGACCTGCAGTGTTTTCGTGAAGACACTGCACGTCATCTCGGATGCCTCATTAACCTCGTTAACCTACTGGGACGGGTCACCAGGGCTGGATTCCTCCGTATGCTGGACCTTGTTCCGACCCCCTCCTCACCTGAACCCCCTATGCGCCAGTCGTCCTCCATGCCATCTTCCCACCCATGTATCACCTGGGTACCCTGTGGAGCTGCCTCTGACCCTGCGGCCAGGCTGGTGGAGGACACATCCCTGTCACAGTCGGGAGTCGGACGTCCAGCAGGGGTGGCCACCTCAACAACTGTACCCCAGCCGGAGGAGGACATGCAGGCAGCAAGAGCCAGGGCACAGGCAGAGGCACAGCAGCAGCAGCAACAAGGTGGGAGCCATGATGGCTCTGGGCCTTCGTCATCGGAAGGGCAGGCATAGGCCAGAGGGCAGGAGGACCCAGGATTGGAAGTGTCTTCCATGTGGCAGCGGTTGGGCCAGGCCATAGGTGGGGAGAGGCGGCGGGTGGAAGAGGCACGGCTCACAATGGTCAGGGCGGAGAACTCCATGCGGAGGGCACTGAGGCTGGCCGAGTGCCTTGAGGCAATTCGCGGGGAGTTGGAGGTCAACATGGCACCGTCCCTGCGAACCCTCGGGGCCATGGAAGAGGACCGCCTCCCGGACATTGAGCAGGAGTTCAATGATGCCCTGGTCCGGGAAATCGGAAAGTGAGCCGTCAGACTAGCCCGCAGCCATTGTATGTAGTTTTTAGTGTTAGTGTAACGCTCACCTGATTCCCGTAGAGGCGCCGGTCTTGACTGGGCGTATACTGTATCTTCAAAGGTGATGTGTAACACACGGCTGGCTCTTTGGGCTGGACCTCTGTGCACTGTATGTCTGATTCGAAGGGTAAGATGTCTGCAGATAGAAAATATGGGATTAATGAACTGGGTTATTGAATGTCTCTCTCTTCTTCCCTTTCTCTCCTCCTGTAGAACCCCAAAGGTTAACGCTCTCACCTTAGGTAAGTGAACGCCGTGCTCTCCATCTGCCTCGGGGCAGGGTGCTGTAACCAGTTTCTTCACTGGATAAGGGGAGCAGGCCTCTTGACTTCAGAGGACTGCTGTCCGTCGTTTACTGCACGAACGGTAGGTTTCGAGTAATTCTAATGTCTTTAAAAGTCTTTAGTAATGATGTCTCTTGTTTTGCAGGGTTCCGGCGATGGCGGATGACGGGCTGAAGTGAGTTGAAGATGGAGCCCGTGTGATGAATAGAAGCGCCTGGAAGCACGTAAGTAAGCTCTTGTTGCCTGCTTAACGATGCGCTCTAACTGTCTTTTTATTTTGCAGGTACAAGTTCGGAGCGGCTGCAGGGTGCCGGAATACCCACTGGGTTAGATGTGGAAAGGGGTAATGGCACGTGAGTATTAAAGTTCCCCAATGTCTTTAAACGCACCTTGTTTTGTCTTTCAGGTGCGGGATGCAGCGCCGAAGGCCTCCGGAGCGTGCAAAGAGTTGGTAAGCTTTTGTCTTTCAGATGCCGGAATGCAGTGCGAAGACCTCCGGAGCGCACGAAGAGTAGGTAAGCCTTTGTCTTTCAGATGCCGGAATGCAGCGCGAGGCGTTGGTGACAGCCGATGGACCAGGTAAGTGAAGCGCTGTCACTGAAGACCGTAATGCTAACCTGTTCTTTCTTGTCTTTATAGGTGTTGCTGAAGACTGGATTCAGGATGGTAAGCCTTTTTCCTTAGGCCCAGGATCAGATGCAGAAGACACGATGAGCGTTCTGCTGCAGAGGATGCAGAATAACGCAAAGCAAGATTCATCCATCGGGTGTGGTTTAAATAGCCTCCTGTAGTGCTTAGGTGTCTCCTTCCACAGCCACGCCTAGGTAAGAAAAGAGTTCCTGCTTTCCAGAAGAGTTCCAGTGTTCTGAACCTAGGGAGTGGCTCCTGCCCCACCCAACAGGAAGCAGAGATCATGACAGTACCCCCCCTCAAGGCCCCTCCCAAACCGGTCTTCTCCGGGGGTTTTGGCTTGTCAGGAAATGTTCGGTGAAATCTTTTGATTAGGCGTGGAGCGTGGACATATTCAGCAGGTTCCCAGGATCTCTCTTGGGGGCCGTAGCCTTTCCAGTCAATGAGGTAAAATAGTTTAGATTTGGAGATCTTGGAGTCCAGAATGCTTTTGACTTCAAACTCGAGTTCTCCATCAACTAGGATTGGTTTTGGAGATTTAGTTAGTCGGGTTTGAGGTTGCACGGGTTTTAATAGAGAGAAGTGGAAGACCGGATGTATCTTCATGTGCGGGGGCAAGTCCAACTTGACCGCTACTGGGTTTACTATGGTAGTGATGGAATAGGGACCAAGGTATCTTGGGTTGAATGTACGTGGCCCTTTTAGAGGTAGATATTTGGTGGATAACCAGACTTGATCCCCTACTTGATATTGAGGGGCTTCCTTCCGATGTTGATCTGCTCCTTTCTTGTATTGTTCTTTAGCCCTTTGAAGGTGAGAAACAGCTTCCTTAAAGGCTTGGGTGATTGTAGAATGCAGGTAGTCTACTGCTGGTGTTTCAAGATCTTGGAGGGGATCCAACTCCGAGGTTCGAGGGTGACTGCCGTATAAAAGAAAAAACGGGGTTTTCCCAGTTCCCGAATGGACAGAGTTATTGTAGGCATATTCGGCTATCCAAAGGATGTCTTTCCAAGTTTTTTCAGTTTGTTGCAGCATGCAGCGTAAATACTGTTCCAGAGTTTGATTGGTCCTCTCGGTTTGTCCGTCGGTCTGAGGGTGGTGACTGGTCGATAGTCTCACATCAATTTGAGCCGACCGACAGCAACTTCGCCAAAAATGAGAAATAAATTGACTACCTCGATCCGAAATTAGAACCGAAGGAAAACCGTGCAGTCGGACGATGTTTTCGAGAAATTCTCAGGCCAGAGTTGCTGCTGTTGGCAAGCCTTTGAGCGGAATGAAATGCGCCATCTTGGAGAATAAGTCCACGATTACTAGAATCGTATTGTATCCGGAGCATGGAGGTAGATCGGTGATGAAGTCCATAGAAAGCGTATGCCAAGGGCGAGGTGGGATGTCAATAGGGCGTAAGAGGCCTGCTGGTCTTTCCTTTTGACTCTTGTTTTGGGCGCATACTCCACAGGACATTATAAAGTCTCTGATATCTTTTTTCCAAGACGGCCACCAGAAGTAGCGCTTGATCTTTTCTGAGGTCTTGGCCATACCGGGATGTCCTTCCCTCAAAGAATCGTGATAACAAGAGATAACTTTTTTCTGTAAATCTGTGCTGGGCAGGTATAATCGTTCTTGGAAATACAATAAGTTGTCCTTTACTGCAAAGTCCTTTCCCTGCAGATGCCAATTCTGTATGTCTGCTGGAGTTACAAGTTGCCTGGCTTTATCCTTAACTTCCTCTATGGATTGTGTGGCGATTACACCCAGAATTCTTTGTTCGGGAATGATTGGTACAGGTTTAGAGTTGATCAAGTGTTCTTCCACTCCCATCCGAGAAAGGGCATCAGCTTTACCGTTTTTTGTACCAGGTCGATAGGTAATTATGAAGTCAAACTCGGCAAAGAATAATGCCCAACGGAGTTGTCTAGAGGATTGGGCTTTTGCGGTTTTCAAATATTGCAGGTTTCGGTGATCCGTAATCACAGTAACGGTGTGTCGGGCCCCCAGCAGATAATGCCGCCAAGCCTTAAAGGCAGACTTGATAGCCAGAAGTTCCTTGTCAGTAATCGTGTAATTGATTTCAGGAGGCGAGAATTTGCGGGACCAAAATGCCACGGGATGCAACTGATTGGTTACCGGGTCCTTTTGTGATAGAACTGCCCCCATGGCAAGGCTTGAAGCATCAGTTTCCACGATGTAGGGGAGTTCGGGGCGAGGGTGTTTTAAGATTGGTGCAGAGATAAATTTAGTCTTCAAATCCTGGAAAGCTTGTTCCGCCTCGGTAGACCATTCAAAACGTTTGTTTTTCTTTAACAAGGCAGTGATGGGCTGGACTATTCGAGAAAATTCGGGAATAAACCTGCGGTAAAAGTTAGCGAAGCCTAACATGCTTTGCACACCTTTTACGGAGGATGGTGATGGCCATTTGAGAACTGCATCGACCTTCTTTGAATCCATACGCACTCCGCTAGGTGATAATATGAATCCCAAGAATTCAACTTCAGTCACGTTGAAAACACATTTTTCCAACTTAGCGAAAAGTTTGTGTTGACGCAATCTTTCGAGGATCATTTTCACGTGTTTCCGATGTTCAGATTCCGATGAAGAATAAACGAGGATGTCGTCAATGTAAACAACAACACACACATCTATGAGCTCTCTGAGGACATCGTTCATGAAATATTGAAAGGCGGCCGGGGCATTGCAAAGTCCGAAGGGCATGACCTGATATTCAAATAGCCCATATTTGGTGCGGAAGGCCGTCTTCCATTCGTCTCCCTCTTTTACTCGTACCAAGTGGTAGGCTCCTCTAAGATCCAGCTTTGTATATATGCATGCTTTTCTGACTTGGTCCAGGAGTTCAGGGATCAAAGGTAACGGATATCTATTCTTGACGGTGATCTGGTTCAGGGAGCGATAATCTATACAAGTTCTAAGGTCTCCTTCCTTTTTTGGAACGAAGAACAAAGCTGAAGAAGCAGGGGACTTGGAAGGACGAATAAACCCATTTGCCAGGTATTGATCCAGGTATTGTCGAAGGTGAAGGTTCTCAGGCTCGGTGAGGGCATAAATTCTACTACAAGGAGGAGTAGATCCAGGTATCAGGTCTATCTGGCAGTCATAAGACCTATGAGGAGGTAGAGAGTTAGCCTGATCCTTCCGGAAAACATCTTGGTATTCTAGGTATTCGGGAGGTAACTGGGGAGTCTCTGAAGAAATTGCTGCCAGTGCAACACCAGGTGGAGCGTGACAAGTAGAGACACATTCTGGAAACTGGACCGTTCTTGCTCGCCAATCGATCAGAGGATTGTGTTTCTCTAACCAAGGTATTCCTAGAATAATCTGAAACTGAGGAGCCTTGATCACATCGAACACGATCTTCTCATGGTGTCCATCTTGACTTACTAGCGTCACTTCTTGAGTGGTATGCGTTACTGGTCCGGAGGCTATCTCCGTTCCATCCACCGTAGTAATGACGTCCTTTACAGCCTTGGGACAAAGAGTTAGATTCATCCTCAAAACCATTTCATGATCCACATAATTGCCGATGGCACCGCTGTCGACGTAAGCTTCAATTGCATGTAATCGATCCGGATTATCAGGGCTAATGAGGACCATAGGTATCACGAAATGCGAGGTCACGGAACTGGTTTTCACGCTCGGCAAGAGGACCTCTATTCTTGTCGGGCGAGGTCGTTTCCCTGCTCAGAGTTTGTAACTTTGGTAACTGCAGCTCCTACTGCCTTCTTGGCAGGTTTCACCGGACAGTCTCGAAGAAAGTGCCCTGAGTTTCCGCAATAGAGGCATAATTGCAACTGTTTTCTCCTTTCCCGCTCCTTTTGTGTTAGAGGACCTTTCAGGCCCCCTTTTTGCATGGGTTCCCCGGAGTCTACTCCTTTGGAAAGAGTTGGCGGTTTGGAAAATACTCGAGCATCAAACTTGGAACGATCGGCCTTCCTGTTCTGCAGTCTGTGATCTATTTGAACGACTAAGTCTATATAGTCCGAACAATCTTGTAGGGGATTCACTACTTGGGCTAACACATCTTTGAGCTCTCCACGTAGACCTCTATAAAACAGCGTAATCCTTTTGTCCTCAGGCCATTGAGTTTCCACTATCAGTCTGTTGAAAGACGCAATATAAGCCAAAAGGTCTTGATTACCTTGTCGCAACGAAAGAAGCCCATTGTCCAAGGCCTGCCCCTGTGAATGTCTTGCGAACAGTTTTTCCATACTGAGCTGAAAAGCTTGAAAATCATGGAGGACCGGATCATCTTGATTTACTAGAGGGATCGACCAGTCTGCCGCATTGCCACTAAGGTACGAAAGCACGAAAGCTACTTTAGCTTGATCAGTTGGAAAGGCTGCTGGCCGGCATAAGAAATGCAACCGGCACTGATTGATAAATACTGCAAACCTCTTTGGGTCACCAGAAAATCGTTCGGGCGGAGCCAGAGGTACATTCCCAGGTAGGTTGATCTGCACTGGATTCATAGAGGATGTAGAAGGAAGATTTCCCCCAGATGCGGGTAACGGGGTCTGTCCGGCTTGTGACTGTAGCAATTGTCTAGCGAGATCATCTGTTCGCTCCTTGGAAATAATCAGTTCCCTTCTTAGAGCGTTCGTTTCCTGACAGGCTGCATGCACTTCTGCCCTTAGTTCCCCAAGTAACTGGGCTAGCTGGTCGGTATCCGAGGTTTCCATAGCGCCTGGATGGGAGTTTTGCGGTAGGCTTTGCGTTCTGTAACGCTCACCTGATTCCCGTAGAGGCGCCGGTCTTGACTGGGCGTATACCGTATCTTCAAAGGTGATGTGTAACACACTGCTGGCTCTTTGGGCTGGACCTCTGTGCACTGTATGTCTGACTCGAAGGGTAAGATGTCTACAGATAGAAAATATGGGATTAATGAACTGGGTTATTGAATGTCTCTCTCTTCTTCCCTTTCTCTTCTCCTGTAGAACCCCAAAGGTTAACGCTCTCACCTTAGGTAAGTGAACGCCGTGCTCTCCATCTGCCTCGGGGCAGGGTGCTGTAACCAGTTTCTTCACTGGATAAGGGGAGCAGGCCTCTTGACTTCAGAGGACTGCTGTCCGTCGTTTACTGCACGAACGGTAAGTTTCGAGTAATTCTAATGTCTTTAAAAGTCTTTAGTAATGATGTCTCTTGTTTTGCAGGGTTCCGGCGATGGCGGATGACGGGCTGAAGTGAGTTGAAGATGGAGCCCGTGTGATGAATAGAAGCGCCTGGAAGCACGTAAGTAAGCGCTTGTTGCCTGCTTCACGATGCGCTCTAACTGTCTTTTTATTTTGCAGGTACAAGTTCGGAGCGGCTGCAGGGTGCCGGAATACCCACTGGGTTAGATGTGGAAAGGGGTAATGGCACGTGAGTATTAAAGATCCCCAATGTCTTTAAACGCACCTTGTTTTGTCTTTCAGGTGCGGGATGCAGCGCCGAAGGCCTCCTGAGCGTGCGAAGAGTTGGTAAGCTTTTGTCTTTCAGATGCCGGAATGCAGTGCGAAGACCACCGGAGCGCACGAGGAGTAGGTAAGCCTTTGTCTTTCAGATGCCGGAATGCAGCGCGAGGCGTTGGTGACAGCCGATGGACCAGGTAAGTGAAGCACTGTCACTGAAGACCGTAATGCTAACCTGTTCTTTCTTGTCTTTATAGGTGTTGCTGAAGACTGGATTCAGGATGGTAAGCCTTTTTCCTTAGGCCCAGGATCAGATGCAGAAGACACGATGAGCGTTCTGCTGCAGAGGATGCAGAATAACGCAAAGCAAGATTCATCCATCGGGTGTGGTTTAAATAGCCTCCTGTAGTGCTTAGGTGTCTCCTTCCACAGCCACGCCTAGGTAAGAAAAGAGTTCCTGCTTTCCAGAAGAGTTCCAGTGTTCTGAACCTAGGGAGTGGCTCCTGCCCCACCCAACAGGAAAAGTAGTAAAGTAGTTCCAAACAGAAGAGGATCAGAGGCTCAACTGGCAGGCAAGTAAGCAGCATGGTCTGCTGCAGGTAAGTCCACCCAAGCATTATGAGCCCGGCGCTTCCAGCGCTGGGACTGGGAATATTTATGAGCCTGGTGCCACTGGCGCCAGGACTGGGTCCAAAAGGTCCCAATTGGGACTGGTTGGCACTCGGAACCTGGGTTATGGATCTGCTTCCAAGGGAGTTGGGAAAACCCTGACCTTTTGGAAGCAGAGATCATGACAGTTAGGTTTAATTTTCGTTTTCCTTTATTTTGGGGTGTTTGGACTTTGCCCCACACATTTGTATATAGTTTTTTATTAGGTAGTTTTTTTCATAGGTTTCTGTTCTTTCGTTGGGCTCATGGACCCTTGACAATTGATTGTACATAGTTGAACAATGGATTTATTGGAACTTTTTCTTTGGATTTCACCATGGATTAATGGATTTTACTTTTTACGTTTCCTTTGGATTTGCTTTGGCGGAAGGAGAGTTTGGACTATTTTTCTTTTGGATTTCTTTGGATTGGTTATACTTTTCATGTACTCATCTTTTGGACATACTTTTCATTTCAAGTTTGCAATTTTTTTATGCTTTCATTTCATTGCTTTATTTTTCTCCATAATACATTTTGATATTTTACTTCCATGTGTGTAATTCACTCATTGAGTTCATGCATGTGAAAATGTGGGTTTACACAATCAATGCCAACCAGTGTGTGTGTGTGTGACGGACATGTGTTGATGTACATTGTTGACTTTTGGTTTGTGTCTTGATATAGGCATGTCAGTGTGGGGTGTATTGGGAAATCATTGCGTCTCAAGACTGGGGTGGCGTGCTGTGGTATTTTGGTGGAGATGTGGGCCATGATTGTGCATCTTTATGTCATGTAGGGGGGAGACATCAGTCGGGGCCTGCTGGCAGGTGCCCATCAATGGTGGGTCGGGGGATGCTGGGGGACATGAGTCGGGGCCTGCTGGCAGGTGCCCCTCACTGCTGGGGGGTGGGGGTGCTGGGGGATATGAGTCGGGACCTGCTGGCAGGTGCCCATCAATGCTGGGTTGGTGGGGGTGCTGGGGGACATGAGTCGGGGCCTGCTGGCAGGTGCCCTCACTGCTGGGGGGTGGGGGTGCTGGGGGACATGAGTCGGGGCCTGCTGGCAGGTGACCATCAATGTTGGGTGGGTGGGGGTGCTGGGGGACATGAGTCGGGGCCTGCTGGCAGGAGCCCGTCAATGCTGGGCGGTGGGGGTGCTGGGGTACATGAGTCGGGGCCTGCTGGCAGGTGCCCCTCACTGCTGGGGGGGTGGGGGTGCTGGGGGACATGAGCGGGGGCCTGCTGGCAGGTGCCCATCAATGCTGGGGGATGGGGGTGCTATGGTACATGAGTCGGGGCCTGCTGGCAGGTGCCCCTCACTGCTGTGGGGTGGGGGTGCTGGGGGACATGAGTCGGGCCTATTAGCAGGTGCCCATCAATGCTGGGTGGGTGGGGGTGCTGGGGGACATGAGTCGGGGCCTGCGGCTCACTGCCGGGTGGGTGGGGGTGCTGGGGGACATGAGTCGGGGCCTGCTGGCAGGTGCCCGTCAATGCTGGGGGTGGGGGCGCTGGGGGACATGAGTCGGGCGTGCTGACAGGTGCCCGTCAATGCTGTGTGGGTGGGGGTGCTGGGGGACATGCGTCAGGGCCTGCTGGCAGGTGCCCCTCACTGCTGGGTGGGTGGGGGTGCTGGGGGACATGAGTCGGGGCCTGCTGGCAGGTGCCCATCAATGCTGGGTTGGTGGGGGTGCTGGGGGACATGAGTCAGGGCCTGCGGCTCACTGCCGGGTGGGTGGGGGTGCTGGGGGACATGAGTCAGGGCCTGCTGGCAGGTGCCCGTCAATGCTGTGTGGGTGGGGGTGCTGGGGGACATGAGTCGGGGGCTGCTGGCAGGTGCCCCTCACTGCTGGGTGGGTGGGGGTGCTGGGGGAAATGAGTCAGGGCCTGCGACTCACTGCCGGGTGGGTGGGGGTGCTGGGGGACATGAGTCGGGGCCTGCTGGCAGGTGCCCGTCAATGCTGGGTGGGTGGGGGTGCTGGGCTGGGGGACATGACCAGGGGTGCTGGGTAGTCCCCTGTGGTGTGTGCTGCCTGCATGGGCCGTGGAGGGGGTAGAGGGCACACCTGGGAGGACCCACACTGCCAATTCACGTGTGGGACTCCCCACGAACCCCAGTAATACACGTACCCCACTCGCACAGGGCCAATCACGTGTGAAACACCCCACGAACACCAGTGATACACGTACAGCGCTCGCACAGGGCCAATTGCGTGTGAAACTCCCCGCGAACCCCAGTAATACACGTACGCCGCTCACACAGGGCCAATCGCGTGTGAAACTCCCCGCGAACCCCAGTGATCGTCCCGTCCTCGCCGTTCTTCCGCCTTTACTCCGTTACAACGTACACGATGGGGCAAGTGGGGGAGGGTCCCTATTCGGGCGCCATCTTGAAAGGGGACCCTAGGGGTCCCTCATGCTATGGAAACAAGGCAATAACCATACACGAAAAGATGCGCCAGACACGACGTTCAAATTCCCACTGCTAGGGTTTATTGCAAGCAGAAATAGTCCCAATTGGCCAATTCTGGTCTCACGCCCCGCGACGTGAGTTTCCTAGACCTCGAGGGACGCAAGAAAGCGAATTACGTACATCAGTTACATATATACAAAATGCATATCATACAATCAGCTATGTCATGTTTAACACCCTCCTTTATTAAAGGGATACTTTAGTAAAAAATTTTATTTCAAAAATAGATAGGCCACATTAAAAAAAAAAAAATCGCATCCTCCGTTTTAAAACTTCCTATGTAAAATTTTGAGCTATTCAAGCTCAAAATTCGAAAAAGCTAGCACAGGGGGGCCGCCATTTTGTGAAATGGAGGCCCTCATGTGCTGGCTTTTGCTTTTGCGGCACTAATGAAGGAAAAGCCAGCCAGCTGTAGTAAACAAAGTCTACCGCTGGGTGGCTTTCCCTTCATTAGTGCCGGGACTCGGAGGACGCGGACCGGAGACCAGAGCAGGAAAGCTGGTGCTGAATCTCGGTAAGTGCTATTTTTTTTACAAAAAATAAGCACTAGCTGCGGTTTTTTTCCTAAGTTTTCCGGGCTGGAGGAGCCCGGAAAACTTAGAAATAAAACCGCAGCTTTAAAAACGTTGTATTTATGTTTGCGGTCGCTTTTGAAGCGACCGCAAACATAAATACAACGTTATTGTGTTGGAAATTGCAAGCTGCAAAGCAGTTTTAGACAGAAAGCAATGAGCACTGGTTAACAGGCAAAATGGTGATTCTGCTACGTTTAAAATGGCCACTTGTTGGTCAAGCATAACAGTCTATATTTCTATAATTCGGTGCATAAAACGGTTGGCCTATGGCCATCAAGTTACGTCTGTCATTCAAATGAAGGGTATTCACTTTTCCAGATTGACAAACCCTCCTTTTGGCCGTATGCCAAACGTCTTATTCATTCATTTTATCCTCCTCCGATAAGGATAAGTCTGGGGTATCTATGTCTGAACCTTTCATGCTATTATCAGCATCATCTTCATCATTAATGTCTATAGCCATGAATTGTTTTACTGTTTTTGTTTCATCAGTGTCTCTGTTATTTTGGCCATGCTTTTGTTTTCCTCTCGACACCATGTGCACACATCCCTTAGTACATCCATCAGTTATTTCAGTGCAAACTATTGGTAAGCATTGTTTGCAACAGCAACATGTTATGAATATACCAAGTACCATCATTAGTATCGAAATTAACTTCCATCCCCAAGACCGCAATAATCCCCAAAGCCAGGATCCTATCCCTCAACCCCCTTCTTCAGTAGAGAGTGTGGAACTTAGGACATGTAGTTTCCGGATTGCTTTAAATATCGTAGGGGAGTAATCATCTATATACACACAGCATGCAGTTTTTACGAGTTTGCAAACTCCCCCACGATCAACTAATATTATATCGAGAGCCATCCTGTTTTGGAGTGCCATTAGTCTTATTCCTTTTTCTTCTAACGTCATATTCAATAAAATATCTGTTGTTGAATCTATTGCATTTTTTTATATCCTAGACAGTTTTCTTATATTGTAAGAATGTTCTATTTGGGACAAGAATGGTATAAATGATTTGGCTATATCTATTGCTATCATTCCATCCTCGCTACTCCTTTGAGTTCTACCTTTTGTTCGTCTAGCTACTTCTGCTGTCTCCAAGAGGAACACTCCTGGAAATAGTAGACCTAGGTAGCATGTACCTCCCCAGTTCCTAGGTAACCATGGATATGCTTTTTTCCCACATATAAAGTAAACAGGGTCCCCTACATACACAGGTTCTATTTCGTGCTTTAAAACCACTGTGTTCAGGCAGTTGCTAAACGTTCCTACTTTATAGGAACCCTTTTTCTGTAAACATAGGGGACCAGTTTTGGGGCTGTGATCCACTGTATAGGGAGGGGGCACAGCATCTTTATTCCATTCATCCCTCATCCGAAATGTCATTACTGATGTTTCTTCTGCTGGCTATCTAGTCTTGTTATGTTTCGTGTATTCTTCCTCATGGGATCTGGTGAAAACACGCAAGCTTTATGGAATATGGAACAACCCACAGGTCTCATGATCACTTCCTCTAATTCATTCATATTGGTCTCATCTAGTTGACCCGTATTACTCTTGTTCCATTTCCCAAAGAACATTGCACTCAATGATACTTCACATGAATAAACCAATGGTAACAGTTGTACATACCAGCCTATCCCTTTCCCACCGTGCTGTGGTAAATGGGCACAAACCGAACAATCGTTTTTCTTTAAAACCGCATGGGTCATGTTCATGATGAGCAACAATGTATTGTTGCCGTATCCTTCTCTATGTCTTTCTTCCATTGGTGGCAAAGTACCAGTGATTACATGAACCGGGCTTTCAGTAGCTGCTTTTGGCAAAAGTGTTTCTAATGGGTGCGCGTACTCTAGGAACCATAGTGTAATAGCTGTTATTGTTGGTACTACCATAAGACTTACCATGTAAGAAACACAGGACCAATGTCCAAATCAGTACCTTATTCCTTTTACCATGCTTTTTCCCTAAATTTACAGTCTCTAAATCTATCATCTTTTCAGAAGGGGTGCAGGAGGAGGCTGAAACCGGTTTTGATTTGTTCTTCATCGTCCTTCTTCTTGCTGGCAAAGTTTGTCGCAATTGTCTCTCGTTCTCGATGCCAGAAAAGTTCAACGAAACATGTCACAGTTCAATTCTGCCAGCCCTTTCACAGCCTAGATCACCTATCCACTCCGAGCAAGATTAGTTGTTCTTTCTCCCACTGCTCGGACGATTTCCGAGCAGTTCTTTATTGATAGAGTACTATGTGCATCCAGCTTGTCCCGCTCTGGCTTAGGACACATGTACTCTATCAGCCTTAGTACTTATGTGCGTCCAGCTTGTCCTGCTCTGGCTCCTGACATATGTACTTTTATAAGCGCACCGAGGAGCCGTGAGTCTTGAATTGTCCGACTTGCACAACTCTCACACTTCTCTCCTCTACGCCCCTGGCTCCTACTCCGTCCGTGAGTGGAACCAAAGGCAAAAGAAAAGCACCAAAGATCTGTGGATCACTTTGCCTGTGGAGGCCGCAAATTATACCGGTTCACTCCTGGTATTGTATGATCCGTGAATAGTGCCATTGGACTTCCAGTATCAGGCTCAGTGTCAGCCTGTGGCACAATGATGGGTAGCGATGAGCGCCGTGGCAATGATGTAGTTTCTTTCTTTGGCTTTGGTGCATTTGTAGAAATTGGTGGGCGCCAAAGGGGTACACGCGTTGTTTCTGCTCGTGTTTGCAATGCAGGGTTTTTGTCACTCGGCAGTGATGTTGTTTCTGCTGGGCAACGTTGGGGCACTTTTCGCCCTCCCCCCTTACTGGCAGCCTCCTCAGGCTCTGTTTATAATTCGCTTGGGCTTTGTTTCAACTTTCACTTCTCGCTCAGGCTGATGCTGTGGCAATGGACTGGCAACGGTTTCTTCCGTTTCCGAGACCGTTTCCTTTAGCTGGTCGTCAGAAGTTGTCAGCAGTCCTGGGAATCTACTCGGATGGCCGTTTGCGTTGCCAAAAGTACTTGGTAGGGGCCGCGCCACCTGGGTGCTAATGCTGTCTTCCGCTCAAGGTTCTTTATTAAGACCCAACTTCCAGGCTTCAGCGAGTGCCCCGGTCCGGTATATCGCACTGGTAACGCCTCCTGCACCTGCTGATGAATCAAACGCAACTTCTGCATTAAAAGGCCACAGTACCTGCTTAACATAGGATGCTCGACCTCACATAATCTTTTGGGCTGCGGTGCGCACCACACATTTGCCAGTCTCCCCATTATAATCTCATAGGGGGAGAGCCCAGTCTTAGCCTGCACAGACGTGCGCATGCACAATAGTGCTAGGGGTAATGCATCCACCCAACTCAACTTGCTCCCAGCGCAGATTTTAGCTATCTTTGACTTTAAGATTCCGTTATGTCTCTCCACAAGCCCGGCAGAACTGGGATGCCTGGAACTGTGGAATCTCTTCTCTATCTGCAGACCTGCACAGATCTGTAGCACTACTGCACCCACAAAGTGTAGGCCATTGTCTGACCATAGGACACGGGGCAACCCAAACCGGGAGAAATATTCCTTCAACATTACTTTTGCCGTTGACATGGCAGTACAGTCTTTTAAAGGATATGCCTCCACCCACTTGCTGAATGCACAAATCACCACTAACACATATGTGTAGTTCTGGCACCTTTCCATGTCTATGAAATCAAAATGGATCACCTCAAATGGCATAGAGGGTGGGCCAAAACTACCTACTGGAGTCACGGTTCCCTTCCCTACATTGTGTAGCAGGCACGTAATACAATTCTGCACTAGCCTTTCTGCATTCTTTTTCATGTGCTCATTTTTCCATACTGTGGATAAATGCTGTACCATTTTCTTCGCGCAAATGTAGGGCTATGTGCCATTGTAACCATTGCAGTTATGTAACAATTTGGCAACATCCAGTTCTTGGTCTCTTTGTCCACCCAACATCCCTCCAAATCTAACTCAGCAGAGCCCTCAGCCCACCCCTGAATCTCTTCGGTCGTGGCCTCAGCCTGCATTTCTTTGACTGTGGCAACTCCATTCTCTATCATACAAGGTACTTCCTCAGTCTGTACTGTCATCTTTTTATTTCCCAAATCTGTGGTTGTTTGCTTCGCAATCCTGTCTGCATATGCGTTTCCCTCTCCCACTTTACATGTTACCTTTTTATGCGCCTCGCACTTCACTATAGCTAGGCGCTTTGGAAACGTGAGTGCAGAGAACAATCGCACAATCAAAGGGCCATTCTGAATCCTGGCCCCATGTGATGTCAAGAAACCCTTCTCAGCCCAAAGTCGGCCAAAGTTATGAACCACGCCAAAGGCGTACTGACTGTCAGTATAAATATTCACATTCAAATTCTCAGAGAGTTCACAGGCTCGGGTCAGTGCTATTATTTCTGCGGCTTGTGCCAGATTGTAGGGGATTCTTCTGCTATCTACAACACTCTATAGGGTAGTAATTGCATATGCGGCCGTTGATGTGCCATCAGGTAATTTAAAACAAGGGCCGTCACAAAATAACTCCCCATCTGGCTCTTTCTGTGGGATGTCGCTCAAGTCAATTCTTCCCTTTTTTTCTTCTTCAGTGACCATTAAACAATCATGGGGTGGTGATTCGTTGTCACCAATTTCTGCTATGGGCAGTGGCATTAATTCTGCAGGATTCAATGTGCTACACCTCATAATTTGGATGTGGGGTGCAAACAAGATGAGCTCATATCTTGTCAGTCTAGCTGAGGTGAGGTGTTGCGTCTGCGTCCTATTTAATAGAACGTCTATAGCATGTGGCACCATCAGAATTAAAGTGTGCCCCAATACCATTCCTTCCGTTTGTTTCACTGACGCAGCAGCCGATGCGACGGATCGCAAACATCGTGGTAGTGCGCGCGCTACAGAGTCCAGCGCGGAAGAATAATAGCCGCACAGCCTATTTCTTCCACCTTGTTCCTGTGTCAAAACCGCCAATGCACATCCTTCACTCTCACTCACAAATAGTCTAAAGATCTTTTTATAGTTGGGAGTGCCTAAAACTGGCGCAGCACACAATGCAGCTTTCAATTGCTCGAACGCTTTCTGACATTCCTCACCCCACTGTAAAGGCATCACTGCATCTTTTTTAGTTAACTTTATCATCGGCTTCACAATCAACGCAAAATTACTGATCCACTGCCGACAATGAGAGGCCATGCCTATTACAGCTCTCACTCCTTTTTGAGTTTTTGGAATAGGCATACTAGAAATACTTTCTATGCGTTCTGGTGTTAATCTTCTCCCTTCTTTCGAAAGTAGGTAACCCAAATAAGACACCTCCTTCTGATTATACTGGAATTTCTTCAAACTTGCCTTGTGACCATGGGTCGCTAAGTGCGTCAATAGCAATATAGTACTTTCTTTGCAGATCTCTTTTGTGTCAGCAGCTAATAACAAGTCATCTATGTACTGCAAGAGTACGCTCTGCTGTAAATACTCAGGCTTTCTGTGTATCCTTGTGGAATGCATGTGAATGTGAATGATCGACCTCCTAGAGTGAACGCAAACAGATATCTACTGCTTTTATCCACTGGAATGCTAAAGAACGCGTTCTTCAAATCAACTACACTAAAGTATTCTGCAGTGGCCGGTATCATTGTCAGTATCGTTGTGACATCTGGGACCAAAGGGAATTGTGGGTCTACCACTTTGTTTAATGCGCGCAGATCAATTATGAAACGATAGGGTACTTCATTGCCTCCTTTCTTGTAAACTGGAAGAATCGGGCTGTTACACGTGCTACCTGCAATTTCTTCAACCACCCCCAATCTCACCAGGTCAGTAACAATACTTTTTAATCCCTTCTCACCTTCAACAGAAATTTTATACTGGGTAATTCGTGGTAGTGGGACACCTTTTTTCAAAGTTATTTTTGCTGGCTCCATTTTCAAGCATCCTACATCGTTATCATGCATTGCCCACAGACACGTTGGTACTCTACTTAGCTCTTCTAGTAACGCTTTTGACATAAATTCCGTCACTGGTGCATCGTGAGGCCACATCGTGAGGAACACCCCATCTGCCATACAATGTATGACTGCCCCCAATTTTCTCAACAAATTTAATCCTAGCAAGTTCTCTCCACAATTTTCTGTCAAAAGAAATGGACACTGTTCCGTAAATGGTCCTATTGTAATTGGGACAGCTTCGGACATGGGGTTAATTACTGGTGTACCTGCGAACCCTACAGAAACATTCTTTTGCCCCGACAGTGGGATCTCCGGAACCAAGTGGTGGTCTACCGAGCACTTCTGTGCCCCTGTATCTACAAGGAAACGGTGCTCCTTATTCCCGTCTCTCATTTCTACGTAGGGTCCTCTCTGATTCACGGGAATAGACACTGGTTCCGACCCCTGCCGTGGGCTGTCCAATCGCGAAAATAACACATGGCCCGATGTGTAGTCACCGCTGCTGCTATAATACGTGTTTGGCTGTGTATCAAAAATATTCCCATTTCCCCCTTGGTGTCCTCCACTCTGATCATTTCTCTGTTGGCCCTGCCCGCCCTGACTTTGGTTCGAAACACTTTGGTTCAATGCCTGGTTCTGTTGCGCTTGGTTTTGACCATAGGATTGGTTTTGAGTACCTACATTGGTATATCCCTGCTGCTGCTGCATGCTATTTCTGCTTGGGCCGTTTGATCCCAGATGTCCTTTATGAGGCCTTCTCTGACCAAACCCACCACTATTCTGTAGATGTGGGCATTGCGCTCGTCAGTGTCCTTCCTCCTTACAGTACGCACATTGATTTACTCCCAATGACACCCCATGCATATTATTCAAATATCCTCTGCCTTGTGCATTTCCTCTACCTCTATTGTATCCAATGACCTGCTGCAGTAACACTCCCACTATCGTTCGCATCGCTTCTTTTCTCATCTCCAATGGGTACCCATTACATATCTCACTTACTTCCTTCACTGACGTTCTTTTGTTCGACATCCATCGCATTGTTTCCCCCACCCATACCTGCAATCTTTGTTTATCACCTATTTGTCCCGGTACCGGCAAATGCTTTGTACCACCTGAAAAAACAATCGGCCATGATTTTTGCATATACAACCTCAACGCCTCCTTCCTACCTGTCTTAATACACTCAATACTATATTCAGGTGAAGCAAACATCTCAGCATATCTGTCTTCCATTTCATTTTTTACTTCAATGAGTTTGTGCACATGTTTTCTTACATCCTCATCTTTTTGCTCACTACGTGCTAACTTATTCAAATCTAACAATCGCTGTGGCGGTAAATTCCCAAGTATCTTTTTCCATTCTCCCACCAAAATTTCCCCCATGCATTCCAAGACTACCTGTCTCTCGTTGCTTCTTCGGTACCCATACAATGAGGCCAATGCTGCCGTCCCATCGTTTCCTTCTATGTACATTTCTGCCTCTTGCTGTAATTCAATCTTTCTTTCTTTGCTGATCGCGCTGCGAGTTACCCGTCCAAATCCTGTTCCTTCAGCCCCGCCTCTCGCCTACCCGGTCTCAATTTCGACTCCGGGAGGGGCGGATGGTGCTGAATCTGTCTCTGGAGCGGGAGGTGCTGATGGGACAAGTGACACAGGTGGCATCTGTGAAGGGCCTTCCTGTGGGTGCTGGGAAATTGTGTGTCCACGGTCTGCGCTTGTGGGAGGGCTCGAGCTGTGGGTGGAGCTTGGGTTAATGCTTGCGTGAGGGGAAGTGCTTGGGCTACGGGAGGGGGTATGAGAGCTACTGGTTGGGCCTGCACAGTCACTACTGGCGTGTTTGGTTTTGATTCTGGTTTTGGGCCTCAACCCGTGTTAGTTAACAAATGTTCCATTAATTTGTCTGCTATGTGTAGTTCCCGCTGCGGGTATATTCCTTCTATGTTCATTTGGTCACGTCTCCCTTCCCGTCTTAGACTTGCCGTCCACTCCTCCTCCTCCTTTTCATCTGCTACCTCAAGCTTCGTTTTGTGCCTACGCGCATGCTTCTCTCTACTCCTAAGTCGGAGCATTGCTTCCCTCCTCCAATCTTTGACAGTCTCAAAAGCTGCGTGTCACACTTTTTTCCTAATCAGCAACCTTTCTAGGTTATCTATCCTCGCAATCTCAAAGCTACCATTAATCGGCCACTGATGGTCGAGTTGCTTTCTAGTTTGCCTATGCCAAATTTCACAAAATATTATCGCACCCACAACCATATTTTGCATACATGTCATAAGCCGGCGTTCCCCCAGGCGGTGCACTTTGGCCATATTCCAAGGACTGTCTACCGCAGCTGAAAAGCCCTGCTAAAGTGGACAGTACTCCAGGTATGTTTCTTTAACCTTCCCCTTTGGTTAGCTAACCTTTACCTGGACGTTTGAATTTGCAAAATCAACACTCTACCAAAAATCAGGTTTTTATTTGAATCAGGGAATGACTCACCTGATAAAACAAGTCGCCTGTACTAACGAAATCTCTCCCAACGTTGTGTCTGCGCTTCTCTGGCTTCTGCCTCGTCTCGGGACCCTCGCCTCCTTTGCCCTCTGGCCCGGTACGTCGTTCAGGGATCAGATGTGTGCAGATCTGCGGAAGGAATCTCTCCTCACTTCTACAGGGCGCCCCGTACACCTCTTGATCCCGGCTCGATCGTCCCGTCCTCGCCGTTCTTCCGCCTTTACTCCGTTACAACGTATACGAGGGGGCAAGTGGGGGAGGGTCCCTATTCGGGCGCCATCTTGAAAGGGGCCCCTAGGGGTCCCTCGTGCTATGGAAACAAGGCAATAACCATACACGAAAAGATGCGCCAGACATGAGGTTCAAATTCCCACTGCTAGGGTTTATTGCAAGCAAAAATAGTCCCAATTGGCCAATTCTGGTCTCACCCCCCGCGACGTGAGTTTCCTAGACCTCGAGGGACGCAAGAGAGAGAATTAGGTACATCAGTTACATATATACAAAATGCATATCCTACAATCAGCTATGTCATGTTTAACACCCTCCTTTATTAAGTTTCTTTGAACTCGGGATGACGATGGACATTTCCGATGGGTATGACAATTATGACACTTTCGATGTCTATTCTAGTAACAATGTGCAATTTAGAAAGTGTGGAGGCATATTTTAGTTGTTGAATAGAACACGGTGGTTCTGTTCTTGGAAGCAAGCTGCACACGGGGGAAGAGTCACATTCCAAGCTTTTCTATCTATGAGGTGCTATTCGTGTCCTGGGAGCCGACACGCTCTAAAGGGTTTTGCGAAGGGGGGCCGTAGGAAGAGCATAATTCAAGCCTTTAGCTGTTTTATTCTAACATATTCTACCATTGTACGAGACTGGCTGGCAGCTGTGAAGTGATTAAATGCCCTGCAGCGTGGGCATTCCTTTCTAGGCTACTCATGAGGAGTTTTCAACGAACTCCTCAGTCCCGCGACCTTGCCCTTTTCATATTCAGACAACAATGTTAACAGTTGAGCAGAGTAAGCAGAAACCGCAGGAATTGCAAGCTGCAAAGCAGTTTTAGACAGAAAGCAATGAGCAATGGTTAACAGGCAAAATGGTGATTCTGCTACGTTTAAAATGGCCGCTTGTTGGTCAAGCATAACAGTCTATATTTCTATAATTCGGTGCAAAAGACGGTTGGCCTACGGCCATCAAGTTACGTCTGTCATTCAAATGAAGGGTATTCACTTTTCCAGATTGACAATACACGTACACCGCTCGCACAAGGCCAATCGCGTGTGAAACTCCCCGCAAACCCCAGTAATACACGTACCCCGCTCGCACAGGGCTAATCGCATGTGAAACTTCCCGCGAACCCCCGAAATACACGTACCCCGCTCACACAGGGCCTATCGCGTGTGAAACTTCACGTGAACCCCAGTAATACACGTACCCGCTCACACAGGGCCAATCGTGTGTGAAACGCCCTGCGAACCCCCAAAATACACGTACCCCGCTCGCACAGGGCCAATCGCGTGTGAAACTCCCTGCGAACCCCCGAAATACACGTACCCCGCTCGCACAGGGCCAATCGCGTGTGAAACTCCCTGCGAACCCCCGAAATACACGTGCCCCGCTCGCAAAGGGCCAATAGTGTGTGAAACTCCACGTGAACCCCCGAAATACACGTACAGCGCTCGCACAGGGCCAATTGCATGTGATTTTCCCCATGCAGCGGGGTACATGTATTTGGAGGGGTGGGCGGGGAGTTTTACAGGCGTTTCCGTGGTTGGAGGGCTGTATGCTGGTCCACTGGCCTGTGCGCCATGTACGGGATTCGTGTGCTGTACATGGCACACGGGGAGGGCTTGGGGGCGTAACTGGCGCTGCTGCAGGGTCACTGCGCCACTCTGCGCCACGGCTGTTAATGGATGTTGAAATCCATGAATACGCTGTGCGCGGAAATGGATTTTGGCGTACGCGGCTGGCGCAGACTGTCGCACGTTGTTTTGCGTTGAGAGTCGTGAAGATATAGGAGACCTCCGTCCCCAAGTGCCGCACAGGGAGAATCACTAATTCACTCCCTGTGCAACCTTTGAGGCCACAGGTGGAGAAGATCCGGAGCCGGAACCGAAGTACTAGGAACCCCAAGGCAGCTGTGAAAAAAGGCAATGATTATATACCAAGCAGACAGGATACTACATGTATTAGTCAGAAGACAATCAGAGTCTTACCGGGGATTTGATGAAAGGGATGGTGAACCTGAATGGGAGGATGGTTCCGGGACTCACGTAGGCAAAGGACCCACCCTAAGGGATAGGTCCGGATGGTCTTCGCCAGTGTCCACCTGGAGAGTGTCTGTATTGTAGAAGGGCCCCAGGTAATCAGATGACAGCCACCAACTGGGAAGTGAGACCAACCGTGCAGAGGTGCAATCAGGGAGGCCCAAGAGAGGTCCGTTGAGCAGAAAAAAGGTCTGAAGCCAGGAAGAGCCGTCCGAACCAATGGAAGAACAAAAAGCACGATCCAGAGGAAGTCCGTAGTTCAGTCCGGGGTCAGGAGCCGTAATGAGCAGAAGAGCCGACGTAGCAATAGCCGAGCGCGATCCACAAGAAGTCCAGAAAACAAAAGCTAGGTCCAAGGAAGCCAGGTTAGCAACACGGGTAAGCAAGCTAAACAGAGTCTCCAAGTAAACCAGCTGTGAAGCGTGGTGTACAGGCACTGCACCGTTTAAATACCATCTTCTTCCTGGTCACATGACACTAAACGGAGTCACGTGACCGCGAACCTGGGGCACATGACCGTGTAATCGAGTCACGTGATCGGGCCACAACGATACGAGCGAGTGTGTTACTGCTCGAGCGGTGGCCTAATCTTCATGGCAACTGCCAATGGAGAAACGGCCGCAACCGCGACTGTAAGGTGTATGGCGTTTGTTTTGCCAGCGCGCGAGCCAAACTGGCTTGCCTGCGTGAGCCCCGGGAGACAGGTGAATGGGAGGGACGGGTTACAAGACTGGGTGACGGGACATGGCCGGAGGAACGACCCGAAGGCATGACACACGTGCACACTGTGCGCCAGCCGCGTGCGCCACTTGTGCGCTTAATTCTATGAATTACCCCGTCAACCTTCTTCTGTCCCAAACTTAAAATGATGAGAACTAATTATCTAGGTGCTCTCATAGATGAGTTACCAAATCGGAGTGCTTAAGACTGGTGGGAATATATGTGTCGGGGGTGAACATTTTAAAGTGATTTTCACACTAACGATGTTCTTGGAAGAAATTTTAAAATGGCTTCAATATGAAATTACGAATGAACTTTCAGATTTAGTTGATCTGTTCATTGTATGGTGATTTGTATGTATAAACATATTTTAAAATCCTGTAACATGTATTTTAAATTAGACTTGTTTTTTTGTTTGACTTTGTTCTCTAGTTTATTTTGATTATGTTTTTATGATTATTTATCATTGTTAAATTATTTTTGTGTTTTTTTTTGCTTGAAAAACACCAAATGCCTAAATAAAATAAAAAATAATGACTTGTTTAGCTAATTTTCTCCATGTCATGTCACTGTCACTTTCAAAGTTGGGATGGTGTAGTGATCTTTATTTTCTCAGGCAGAGGGAATTTGGGATACATTTGGGCTACCTTCCTGGCCCCATTGGGCTACATGCAGGTGTTCCTTTTAGGATACTGTTACCATAGACATGATTATATTTTGGAGAGGTGCAGTACCACTGACAACATACAGATGTTCTCATAAAACACTGATTGATTGATTTATTATGCGTCTGTACACAAGTGTTTCAAGATGCAACCAGGCAAGGGAGGGGGGAAAAAGGAGGACAAGACAAATTATCTTACTAGGCCTAGTGTCATTTAGATTGTGCAAGTGCACAACAAGAAATGCAGGGGAGAGGACAAAGGGCGAAGTGCACCAAGAGCAGCAGGGCCATGAGTTAAATGCAAGCAAGTTCAAGGAAGGCTGGGACTACAGGTGGCAATCTCACTCAGCCCGGTAGTACAAGGTTAGCAAGGCGGCAGTGCAAGGTGGGAAAGACGGCAAGTGCAGGGGGACTGGTCAGGGTGGGCCTGGTGTCCTGTAAGACGTAGAGGACACAGAGCAACCAGTCAGCAGACAGAGCAGGAGCAAGGTATCAAAAAGTAAGACAGACACAAGTGAACACAGTTCTAAGGTGTTCATTGAACTTCAATTCAATTCAGTTTCAAAACCGCCTATCTAATCCTAAATCTAAAGATGGCAGCAAGTTACGCCCATTAAATAATAATAACTCAGTCCTAGTCGAGTCTGTCAAAATAAAAGAGGCCTATACTAATAAACCTATTTCCAATCCTTACTTCTAAATGCAAATAGTCTGGGAAACAATGTTATGCAAAATAAAAGTGTTCAAGAAATGATATGTCAGGATATTCAAGCCGTTGGCTTTCCTTCCTCACCTTTTCAGCATGGGACAAGGCGGCACGCTCAAGCTTAGCACATTCTCGGCTTCTCTAGCATGAGGATGCAGTTCAAAACGTCAATATCAGGGTCTTCTGTGCCAAAGTCTCTTTGCCACTCAAAGTTTCTTATTTCAGCGGGCCTGATGCGACACGGCAAGACATTAAAGTTTCTTTCTCCTCAGGATTTCACGTATAAACCTTCTCAGGTGAATTATTGTTCACCCCGGTTCCCCCTCCACCGGGCACAGACCCATTTTAACACAAAACCTTCAATTGGTCTCCCTCTGCTGGGCTCGGACCAAGTTCATGTACTTTTCCAAACTTTCTCTACTTCATCAAAATCAAAGACATTTGACTGTGCACAGGATTGACTGTCCTGATGACCCATCGCAGGACCACTTTGATTCACATGTATTAATTCTCTTTCAATCAGTCTCCATCTGTTGGGCACGGACCAAAGGTATCTACTTTTGTCACTTCTCAGCTGGATACCTTACAGAGACCATCGATTGAGCACCCATGCAGTGCCGGACCACTCTGTCAAAGGTATCGTAGCTTGCTTTAAAGTTCAATCACTCATCAGCAGTTCAACTTCACTTGCGTCTCTTATCACACGCCTTTTACAAAGTTCGTTCCAGCGTTCACCATACACTGTTGCTGCTTGCAACCTTGGCTTCAATACAAACTGGTCTTGTATTGGTCTCCCCAATTCACTGGCTGTGGTGACTTCACTGAAGCTGCTTTATTCTTGGAGCCAAGGACAGTACTACAGTGGCTGGTGATTCTTCCCGCCTTGATTATTGACGCGGGAGGGCCCCAGGTATCTCCGACACACAATGCAAGATTCTTCAGCCTTGTTTCCTGGTCTTATACTTTCTATTCTCGAGGTCTCTGGAAAGTAACGGTTCTGTGTCGAAAATGTCAAGGTCATTTCCCTCCTGGCTATCTGTAAAGACTGGAGGGTGTATCTGTACTCCTGCCCTCTGTATGGTACAGTAGAAGCACAGAGCACTCCAGCCAAGATTCTCTATTAGGTAAACGTGAGCGAGCAATCAAGGCTTAAGCTCTCAGCAGGTGATGCAGGCTGGTTCTTAAGTACAGTGTAGTCCCCACGCCCCCAAAAAGGAATGTCCACACACTATGTTAGTGATAACATAGTTCTTTATATAAATAAGGCTTTGATTATGTACACATACAATAACACACTTTGTGTTCAGGCAATTTTAAATGATAAATATATCCAGTCTCTATGTAGTACCACAATTACTTCTTTGATTCCATTAAAATGCATCAACTGTGGACAGTTTCAAAGAGAATACAAATCAATTAATAAAGTGAACCACCAATAGACATAGGAGGAAAACAAACTGGTTATGCAATTGGCAGAATACTGGGCCCCTACCACCAGGCACAGTTCTGTGTGAGGATCCCCCACCTGGGCAACCTGTACATAAAATAATAAACAAGCCCAGTCTATATATCGTCATTAGCAGTGCCTTATTTCCTTATATAATTGTTCTACCACCCCAATGCACCTGGTATAGCAGATTTCTTCGATGGGTCGTCGACAGATCCTTCTTGAGTGAACTCCCTTTAAGGCAGGAGCCACGGATCGTCGATAATCCTCAATTAAGGTGAACCTTGGCGTTGAGGATCCTCGATGAAAAGGTTCGATGGCGTAGAGGCAGCAGCTTCGGTCCTGGCACTGCTCGTCGATGATTGGTCGTGGACGTCCTGTAAAGATGAGGCGTGCGGTTCACCTCGACTGACGATAGTACGTTGCCGCAAAGAGTCAATAAAGAGCTTTGGCCCAGCAAGGGCGTCGGGTCGTTGGCGTCTTTGTGGTCTTTGTGGTCTTCGGGTGGAGGGAAAACCACCAGCGGATTCTCCACGGTTTGGCGGCGACCTTTACTTTCTCCGGTGGGATAAATTGGTCGATGGTGATGAGCAAGGGAGTCCTTGATTCAAAGTGTTCTTAGGCAATTGAGCATTGCAGCTCCGGTCATCTGCAGCACAGCGTCAAGTGATCCCCGCTTCTGTGCAACACAGCTTCGACAGGCTTCCAGCGGTTACGGCAATCTTCTGAACTCTGGTCAACGGCAAGGAACTTCGATGGCCTTTATGTACGGGTGCTTACTTCGAAATTCCTCGGCGGTCCCCGTCTCCGGTCGACAGTCTTTCGAAGGCTCACTTCCAGGGCACTTCGGCAAAGGTTTAGCGGTCTGCATGGTGTTCACTCATAGCTCGGGAAGAGGTCTCCTAGTATCAGACTCTGAGGATTCCTCCCACCCTTCCTCCTCACCTTGATCTTCCGTTGAGCAGTCCTCTGGGTCTGTCATCTTTCTTCTGCGTGTTCCGTTCTTTTCTCCTGTCTTCTTCTTTTTCTTCTTATCGTGTAAATAGAGGTGCACTCCTCTGGAGGCCACGTTGTCTGGATGTCAATACTCCCAGGGAACAAGCCCCTCTGCAGGGAAAAAGCCTCCTGGATGAAAATGCTGTCATGGTTGATTGCTCAGGGGCATACATGCCCAGTCATCTCCATGTGGTGGGGTCCTGGGTGCGATCCCATAGAACCACTGCCTTTATTTCTCATGGGACGCTTAGAAAAGCCTTGTGGACCACGTCCTGGCGCCTATGGCGCCAGGCTCATAAAAAGGGTTAAATATGGGAGGTTGGTGTGAGTTAACATCCATCTGCATGTGTACTAGGTGTGGCTGGCCTTGTAAAGCAGCATCTGGGCCCATCAGCACGTGCCCTAGGTGTGACTAGGTATGGCCATCCTGAGGGAGGTGTGGCTCCAAACCTGGCTATATAAGCCTCACCCTGGCATCAGTCCGTGCTTCGCTTTATTTTGCTTCTAGCAACGTGACACTCACCGCGACCTCAGCCTGCATCCTGCAAGGGAGAGAACGAGAAACCGGCAACTTACCCAGACCCGGCGACCACGACATCCATCTGCTTCGAATCGCCATCGCGCAGCAGAAAGAAAACGAAGAAGAGAAAGGTTAGAAATCTGAGCTTCAATGGCGTGTGCTGCACTCGAACTACTCTTGCACGCACGTGCAAATCCATGTATCTGCAACCGCGGCTCTAGTGTTCAGCTCAGCTCACTGCTGCTTCTGTCTTCAGCATGCCTTGCTGCTGCTACAGCACCACACCATTCACTAATACTCCAGCCGCATCTTCACCTAAGGAAAAAAGACAAAAGAACATTAATCACGGAAGGAAAACAAACCGTGCAATAAAGTCAGACATTACAGAACAGACAATGCTCATCAAGGAGCGGTCGAGGGACATTAGAGACACTGAAACATACGGAATGATATCACAGAACAGACAGCACGACACAGACCTTTTGGAACGGACACACCCAATGGTGAATATTGAAACCTGAAAGGGACATTAAACGCCATAAAGGTCCAGTGAATTAACTAGGACCTCAGCAACAACATGCCCCTGCAGTGAATAGCAGGAAGGAGAGCTCACCAACTCAAATCAAGAGGTGAGCCACCAACGTGCTCCCCAGTGAGGGAGCGAGCACCCGGGACAAGAAGGGGGGAGCAGATATAATCGACTCTTCATTTACCAAATCTCCTTTGCCGGTTCCCTCAGGAGCGGAACCAACAGTCCCCGCACCGCCATCGTCAGACCAGTGAACCAGTGTGAAGAAAAACAGCCTGAGAACAGACCAGACCAGACAGCGCCCACGCCCCCACAGAGACAAGGTGAGCATAACAAAAACCCTGATGTAATACGGGCTCGGGATGGTGTGACAATCCGGAATAAAGATGGTAAGGTAGATTAGAAATGTGGATTGAGTACTGTAGACAGAAACGGAATGCCTGAAGTCTTTACTGAAGTATAGCACTGGTGGAGATCTGCAGGAGCCAAGACAGGGTTGCCTGTGGTGAAGAATAAAGGAGGCTGGCTGAATGTAGCAAGATAGACCGCAAGAACGGTCCGGGAAAATGCACTGGTAATAGCCGACAGAAGAACAGCGCTGCGCAAGGAGAGAGTGAGAAAAAAAAACCCCTGAAGCCGGAAAAACACCAAGACAGAATGAAGAGGAAGCAAAGAAAGGAAAACAGCTGCACGGGGTGAAACCCGGAGGCAGGGAGAGGAAACAGCAACCCGGGGCGGGACCCAGAGGCAGGGAGAGGAAACAGCAACCCGGGGCGAAACCCAGAGGCAGGGAGAAGAAAGGAAAGGCAGCAAGGAAGGAATAATGAGGATAAACAAAACCTGCGGAGAGGCGAGGGAGAGTGGACAGACAACAGGCGAAGGGACACCCTGCAAGACAGAAGCTACGAGGGGTGTCAAAATACAGCGGAGCATTAGTTCAAAGGATGAAAAAACTCACAAGGTTTAGCCTACGTGTGGAAACGAAGGTGCAACACGTCAGACCGCCGCATAGAGAACTAGTTAAGAGTGAGGCGGCCATCTTGGGGAAAACCACTAGACCGTTCAGATGTAAACGGCAGGAGACGTGATGGAACATTCAATGGTGTATCCAGGCGATCCATCGTTTCCACGAGGGACACATGACACCTAGCCAGGTCCTCTCTCAGATCAGTCCTCAACAAACTCTACAGCTTTCGGATCGGATCGAAGCAAATGCAGCATCAAGTCTTCTTCTTCCAGCTGGGCATCAAGGATAAGCAGCAAGTTTCAACTTCAGCTTCTGAACAATTTCCACCAGTGAGAGGTCCCCAGATATACTGTTTGGTCTCTCATTCATTCTGCTGGGTCACACTCAGGCAACCAATCATTCAGAAGGGCATTCAGCAGGCAGGCAGCCAATCAGGCTCACAGTGCATTCAGGCCATACTTCTCCTTCCAGACACTCACAACAAGGAATGTGGATTGGGACAAGCACTCTGCCATTCAGCACTCCACACTGCATTCGTACCAGTTTCGGGCAGGGCTGTCTCAGTCATTGTGTCAAACACCAGAAACCAGACATCCATAAAATGAAATACATATTGGTCACACACTCCATTCACCCAGGTCCCACTCCAAGGGTGTACCCACAACATACAGCCACTGGGAAGGCTCCAGCCAGTCTGGCCTGGACTTCTCCACAATACCATATATGGAACTTCCACCCAACAGCCAGTCAGGGGAAGGGACAGAGTCAGGGCCTCCCAGGACTTTGGGAAAACAAGGTAACAGGCAATAGAAAGCAAAAGGTCATAGGGGCCATCTTGTCTCCTATCAGGAATCAGCTGATTCCAATGGCAGGGCCTGGGTATCCCAAAATGAAGTATACTCATAGCAGCGGTCAAATTCAGCATGGAGCTGCCACCAGCCCATACCCTACTCTGTGGGCCACACACAGGTGCTCACAAACATACACTAGGTGTACAGGGCTGTACCCCCACCAATGGGTGCCCTATGGGTATCCCAAGGGTCTGTTCACCAAACCAAAAAGAGGAATAGCTGCACTGCCAGGAGTCCCACATGGACTCCCATGCAGAAAATAACACAGAGCATACATGATAAAAGGAGAACAGGACCAGGACATGGAGGCTCTGCCCCTCCAATGCATTTCCAGCATCAAACGATCCCCTTCGGTTTTGCCATCTTTCCTCTCTTGCTCAGCTGCTGTCTCGAAACTGCTGTTTCCTCGTGTGCTTTGCCTCACTCAGGGTGTGCTCTCGTGCTCCACTTTTTATCCGTGTGGGGAAGTGTGGGACATGTCAGGTATACTGCTCAGGTGTTAGTCTTTTTTGTCTCATAGAGGGCTGTCCGTGAGAAAGTGTTTGTGTTGTAAAAGGGGGGAGCGGGGTTAGAGTTCCTAAATATTCTACCTGGTAGGATGGGGTAAAGGTGGTACAGGGAAGGGGATACTGTGTCTCACCATCCAGTGCCCCACTCCCCGAAGACCTCACCCAGGTGATCCTCCCGCACTGGTCCACCCCCAAGAACTGGCTCCAAAAGCGATGGCTGTGTCCTGGCCACCTGGATGGCAGATCCCAGGGGACTAGTGGGTGAGACACCTTCTGGTTTCTGACAAAAGGAAGGCTAGCAGGGGAGAGGGAGCGAGAAGGAAGAGGAGAAAAGGAAGGTCTTGAGGAGCTTCTGGAAATTAAGGAGATCCGGTTCAAGGCTGAGAGAGGCAGGGAGGTCATTTCAGAGGGAGGCGCCTGCAGAGGAGAGAGATCTATCCCATGCTCTGCTTAGAGAAGCGACTCACCCGCAGAGTATTAGAAGTAGATGAGTGGAGGGGTCTAGGAGGAAGGTACTTAGGAAGAGAGGGTTGAAGGTAGTGAGGGCCTTGACCCCAGAAAACCTTGTGGACGATGCAGAGGGTTAAACTTGATCCTTACAGCCACCCGGAGCCAGTGGGGGGATTTCAGGCCCAGGGAGATACAGTCCCTGGGCTTGAGGCCAAGGGACCGTATACAGAATACAGTCCTATTCTGGATGAGTTGAAGAAGGTGAAGAGTAGAGTTAGGCAGTTGAGGAAGAGGCGGTTGCAGTAGTCCAACCTAGAGAGAACCAGGGCTCTGGAGACAGTGAGCTTCTGGGGGAAGGTGAGAAAATGGAGAATACCTCTGAGGAGGTACAGCTGGAAATGGGCCTTTTTGGCAAGATCTGTGATCTGTGGAGAGAAGGAGAGAGTGGAGTCTAAGATGACCCCAAGGTTTCTTGCCTCACAAGAGGGTGAGGACAGAGGGCCCAAGGGGGGCGGTCAGAATGAGAGAGGAAAAGCGGGAGCAGGGGTCCCAATGAGAATGATCTCAGTCTTACTAGCATTAAGGTAGAAATCGCCAGAGGCGCACCATACCTGAATAGTGAGTAGACGAGGGTAGCCTGAAAGAGACCTGCATGTCATCCATATAACAATGAAAGTAAGAAGAAAAGGTAGAGATCAGGGGGCCAAAGGGGCCACATAGACATTGAAGAGCCTGGATGAGAGGCTAGAGCCATGAGGGACACCACATATAGAGAGAGAGGTGGTGGAGAGAAAGGACCCAAGCTGAACTTCGGAAGGTCAGTCCAGGAGGAAGGTCAGCCATGCCAAAGCCTGATCCATGATGGCCAGCATCTCACGGAGATGAGAAATAAGGATGTTGCGATTGACCGTGTCAAATGCAGAGGAAAGGTCTAGGAGAATGAGGACAGAGGGAGAGCTAGAGTGAAGATTAGAGAGCAGATCTTCATGTTCAGGAGAGGAGTTTCCATGCCTTTGGTTGCTCTGAAGCCAGACTGATGGTCATGGAGACAACCAACAGATTCAGTGTGGAGGGTTAGCTGTCAGATAGCTAACTTCTCCAGGAGTTTGCCCAGGAAAGGAGTGACAGAGATCGGGCAATAGTTTGCCACAACGGAGGAGTCAGCAGAAGGCTTTTTTAGTAGGGGGTACACAAGGAAGTTCTTGAGAAGAGAGGGGAAAGATCCAGTGGTGAAGAAATGATTACAGAAATTGCCCAAGGCTGGCGTGAGAGAATCAATGTTGTCCTATAGGGTTCTGGAGGAGCAGGGGGTCACCTGTTTAGATGAGACTTTCATAGACCAACCTTGTCTGGAAACATCATCGGTGTTACAGAAGAGAGGGGGGAGAGAAGACAGGGATTGGGGGGGCGGCTAAGGAGGGCTTCACAGAGGTAGAGGAAGAGAGATGAGAAGAGGAGGAGAGTGCAGACAGGATGTCCTGGGTTTTAGTGGTGAATGGCCAGAGCCACGCAGAGGGCCTAGTTAGATGCAGAGGAGGTAGATACTGCAGTAGGATTGGCCAGCTCCTTGCAGATTTCAAAAAGTTTGGCCGTGTTGTTAGAGGTTGCAGAGAAGCGGTCTTGAATGTGGAACCTCTTCTTAGAGAATATGGGGAGTCAGTATTGCCTTTGGAGCAGGCGGCAGGCCAGTGTGTCAGAGGTACACCTGAAGCTCCCCACTTCCGTTCAGCCACTCTGCACTTGCGTTTCAGAGTGGCCAGATTGGAGTCATACCAAGAGGTGCACTTGGTGGCAGGCTTCATGCGGAACCTCATGACGGGCAAGAATATCCTGAGTGTTAGAGATGGAAAGATGAAGGTTGGAATGGGCTGTATCAGGATGGGAGCCAGCCACAGGAGTAAGTGTGGGAGAGAAAGTGGACACAAAGCCGGCCACTAACACTCACTTCATAGGTTGAATGACCGCAAAGGAAGGTGGCAGTGCTGGGTGGGCCTTAGCCCAGGGGCAGGAAGCTTCAAGTGAGGAGAAAGAATAAAGTGGTCAGTCCAGGAGAGAGGAGTAATCAGAGGATGTCATGGCCACAGGCCCCAGACCACAAAAGCTACAGCATCTAGTGATGGGGGCAGTGGGTCACTTGACTCACTTATGTCCCTTTGGAACCCATAAACACAGGGGCCCTGGCTAGACTCAGTCCTGGTGCCTTTGGCACCAGGCTCATATAGCGATGTGAGCAGGAACACTTTATTTCAGTGGAGGAGTGCTTTTACTTTATTTCAGTGGAGGAGTGCTTCTATTTTACAATAACTTTCCAGGAGCTGATACATCCTCATGTACTGGCTCATCGGGTGTGGCTCCCTAGGCCTGGTCTTCATGTGCTGATTCATCGGGTGTGGCAGGGTGTGGCAGACAGGCTGAGCCTTGTGGGCGTGGCTTCAGAAGCTCAGCTATATAAGCTGCTTCATCCTTAAGGCCGGTGCTTCGCGTTACTGTGCACTCGCGTGCAACGTGACGCTCACCGCCGCTTGGACCAGTTTACTTACCTTTGAAACCAGACGTTCTCCTGCATACTCACCTCCAGGAAACCGGTGCTTCATCGCTTCATCTGCAGACTCATATTCTGACATCCAGTGATCTGATCTTGATCCCGATGCCACAGCACTGCGTTCCGCATCCACGAAGTCGGATCCTTTGAAGAAGAAGAAAGACAAGGTTAGAACATCCATCCTAGGGACGCGCCGCATTTGAACCCTGCGCGCCCCCAGTTAACAATTTACCAGCTACTGTACTGCTGCAGCTTCATTCCTCGTTCCCTCCGGCTGCCGCCTCGAGCTCCACAGCTTCTGCCGGGCCGACAACATCACCTGCAAGGGAAGAAAGCAAAAGAGCAAACATCAAAAGTGGAACAGACAGCAATACAAGAAAACAAACTTTACAATTCAACAAAAACAGACAAGGAAAGACAAAGGCAAATAGGAACACTTACCTGAAGTATTGTGGCTTAGTCGCAGCAGGACTGGACTACCACATGCAAGGGACCAGTGAAGGAACTCGGTCCAGACCATACAAGCGCCTCTGCCAGAAGCAGCAGGACGGAGTGCTCGCCAAAACTAATCAACAGGTGAGCTTTCCAGGGGCAGCAGGAGCAGTCTCGAGTAGCAGCACCTATTACTACCAGTCACCATATAAGTGCAAAGGGCAAAGTCGGACCTGAGCGACCTCACCCCCGGGAGGGCTGCAACCGTGCCCCAACGCCTCCACAGAGACCAGGTGAGCGTAACAGAGAATTGGAGAGGTAAGAGCATCTAAGGTGTGTCCAGCAGAGTGAGTCGGACCAGAGGGTTGAATGGAGAGGGAAAGATAGTCGCATAGGTTGTGTGCAAGCCCAGAGGAGTCTGGGGAGTTCAGGTGGATGTTGAGATCCCCAAGGAGGTGAAGCTGGAAGGTAAAGGAAAGGAGAGAGGATGTGAGGTCAGCCTATTCAGAGAGGAAGAGGGGGACCTGGCAAGGAGGCCTGTAGATGGTGGCCAATGACAGAGAGAGGCCAGGAGAGAGCCCATGTGCAGTCCAGGCATTCAAAAGAAGAATAGGCCCGAGTGGGGATGATAGAAGCAGGGATCCACTCAGGAAAGATCAGGGCCATTCCGTCTCTGGGCCTATTGGGTCTGGGCTTGGAGAGGATCTTGTAGCCCTCAGGGAGGAGTGTGTCAAAACTTGTGACAGAGCTGGACTGTGCCTCGGTAAGAGCAAGAGCATCCATATCCAGGAGTTCAAGCAGGCGGCAGATGTCAGAGGAGTGTTTGAAGGCAGACCGAGAGTTGAGAGTAGCCACATGGAGCAGTTTGCCACTTTTGAATGACTTTGGGAGGGGCACAGGGGAGAAGAGTACCCATCGGAAGTGGCCAAAAGGCCAGCGAGGTGGAAAGAGGAGGCGGCAGAGGAGTCAGAGAGGTATTGGATGGCATGGGAGCCAGAGCAGTAGAAGAAGGAGGTGGCAAAGGAGTCAGAGAAGTGTTAACAGGAGTCGCAGGAGAAGGAAGGAAGTTGATGAGGTGAGGGAGGCACTTATCAAATAGTAGGAGATTGGGCTGAGGGCCCTGGACTATGATGCTGCCATTTAGATAAACAATAATGATGACGCTGGAGGACTGGAAGGAGGCCAAGATGACCTCCCACCGGGTCCCACCATTAATGGTAAAAGAAGAGGAAGGAGAGAGTAGTCTGGCCATATGAAGGGTCCATAGGTCGGGAGAAGGAACAACTAAGAGGATCTTGGTGAGAGTCTGTCCGGAGGAAACATTGACAGGGGTGTCTGCAATGGGAAGGCTTGGATTGGAGACCAGGGTGTCCTTCTTGATCGTCTTCCTTCCAGTCTTAGTAAGAAGAGTATGATAACAGATAAAAGAGCAGTTAGAGAAAATGGGGGAAATTGAGAGCACCATAGTGGGCGTGATAGAGCAAAGAGAAAGGGCAGGCAAGAGTAGGAGAAGAGAAGAAAACACTGCACAGAGCTACGGCCCACAGGGTGCACAAAGAGGGTATATGGGAAAAAGGGGGAGTAAACAGAGGGAACAATGGGCAACAAAACAAGTGCAGGCAGAGAAAAGTAACAAGGGCAGCAACAGGTAGTGAGTGGAGACAACGGTGGGAGCCGACCAGGATCAGCTCAACCTAGAGAGAAAAAGGACTTCAGGGCAACAGTAGTGATCACAGAGTAAGAGGAACCTAGAGAAGAGAAAAGGCCTAGAGGACATAGCAAGCCATGTGCAAGCACACCCAGGAAAAACTTGCCTAGAGGAGAGATGCAGAGAATGAAGAGAAAGAACAGTGATAGATGCCAATGCATTCACCTAGCAGGAAAAAAGCAGAAAATGTAGGGGAATGAAGAGAAACAGTGATGGAGGGCAAAAACATTCACCTAGAGGGAAAAAGCAGAAGATGTAGGGGAATGAAGAGACTAAATTAAATAAAGGGCACCTGGCAGAGCCCTGAAAAACCCAGGAGGGAATACTTAAATAAACTGAACCAAAATTTCAGGGTGGGAGGTAAAGCAACAATTCCAATCTAATACCGGAAAGAAACAGTTTGTCATACTGCAATCCTTTTTTCACAAAATGTATATTTTTAATAACAAATGGATAGTATTAGTGGGGATAGAGCACCCAAGGCGTATTAAAGACACAACAATACAAAATGAGTATGGTCCAGTATGGACAACTGGATCTCAATGTGATAACACAAATGGTATACTGCTGTTTTAGGTGGATCAAAAACAGTTATGCAGTCACAGAAGTAGAACATAAACCCACATCAATGGACATGTATACAAAAGACACAAGAACAATGCTTCCAATGTACATTGTTTGAATAGTGATATCGTCGACACAACAGTGTTTCGGCCTAAAAGGAGCTCTGTGGTGCGGCTATGTGAGCAGGCCTTCATCAGGACGTGTGGTAACCTTGGAGGTAGTCCTGGAGTCTCTATCTAAGAACAAACAAATAGGGAATTGTCAGTGGAACTGAGACCTCGAATTAAAATGAAAGATTCAAAAAGCTCTCACAAGATGCTGAAAAAGGGGGGGGACTCCTTGAGCTAGGAGCCTAAAATCTTACCAAAGATTTATCCAGTGCTATGGTATGCATGAATATCCATCATAAGTCAAGATATCTGGGGGGCACTGAGTGCGTCATGGAGGAACAGGACTTGAACCTGTAACGACATGTGCATGAGACTGTAAAACTACTGTACAGAAAGAATCGCCTCATATTGGCTAAATGCAAAATGCAAAATGCAAATATGGGAGAGTCTTACCTCAACAGGTAAGTTGAAAATTCTCTGCGAGTAAAAGTGGAAAAACCCACTCTAAACGGTGATTCCTCAGCCAAAGGTGTCCAGGTATGGCTAAACTGTGTGAGAAAACACAAAAACTAAAGAAAAAGTAAAAGTAAAAAGTTGTGCCCTGTATAGTTTGAGCATACCCAGAATATGAGGCGCTCAACTGTTGAAAATAGTTTTTCAATGGGGGCCAAAACGTCAAGGTATAGGCAGGATCACATACTTAATTACTTACAATTGTATGCGCGAGTCAGGGCCGAGCAGAGAGGCGAAGCGTCTCAGTACGTGAGCGCTGTCAGAGTGAAAGCGTCTCCCAGAAGACCGCGAGTATTCAAGCTCGTAGGAAACTCCAATTGGTTAAAAAATGGCGCTCCCTTTGCGAAGCGTCATCCTCAAGTAGACCAATGGGAACACGACACAGGGTCTTTACAGGACGTGTGTGTAGGCGGGGCCTCTGGGGGTGTGCCAAACCCAATGAAAGCTGTATGATAAATGGCTACAAACGTGATGACGCGTAGGCTGTCACATGGAAGCCGAGTATGTGCGGGTAGAAACCTGCAGGGAAACGTCCAGCGTTCGAAAACAATGCAGGGAAGTTTTAAACAGGGGAGAACTGATAGGAGTACAGAAACATCCTTATGTTGTACTTGTAAATGCCACTGATGGTCACGTGTGAAAACCGGCACTCGGCCGTGATAATCAAAAAAAGTGGAACAAAGAATAAAAAATGAACATTGCATAGATGGATCACATGAAATGGCATTTAGAATTGAATATCGCAACAAAACAGTATTTTGCGAAATTAAACACACAGCAACAAAATTCACGTTCGTTTGTTGGCGAGGTGCATACACAGAAAGGTACATTGTTAAACTCGTAAAATTGAGTGTCAGAGCAGAGAGACATACTTGGATGATAATGCACAAGAGACAGCATAACATATATTTGTTTGATGGTGCTGCCATTAGATTAGGTAGGAATGCCCCAAGTAACACCATTATTACAGTAAACAAAGGGTCATACATATGCATATTAAATTTTAGAGCCGAGATACATAGTTCAATGATGTTGGAACATGTAAAAGCATCACGTGTGGTGTTGACACTATATTGAATGGGTGTGCCCCAAACACAAATACTGCATTGTTGTAGTACATCCTGGATAGTCAATATGCACAATTTTAAAAGTTGGCTAAACCCGGAATCTAAAAATCAAAAGAGAGAAATGGCTGTCTATTAATGAAGAAGGACCGATGATTCTCATAGATCAAAAAAACGGACATGGCTGGGATGGCCAACGGAGTGGACAAATTGGCCATGGATTTATTGGCTATAGAAATGTTTCCACCCACAGAAATATTCAACCCTGATTTGACTGTATCGAGTTGATGGACTAGTTGTTGTTCCAATCTGGTCAAAGCTCCGTATCTATCCCCACCTCTTTTTTGTGGAGTAAGTTGCTGGATGATGGTCCAGGATAAGTCGTCCTTAGTGTGTCCTAGTCGGCTGAAATGGTCGACCAAAGGTTTGTCCTGAATCTTGTTCTTGATGCAGGATCTGTGCTCTGAGATCCGCTGTTTGACTGGTCTTATAGTCTTGCCTATGTATAACAAATGACACGGGCATAATATTCCATAGATCACAAACTTTCTGTTGCAGTTAGTGTGGGTTTGTAGGGTTCGGTGGTAGCCCTTGTAGTCCAAGGTTTTCGTGGGGCTAGTGTAGCGACATGCTATACAGGTTCCGCACCGATAATGACCCACAACATTAGGAAGGTCCCACAGTGAATTAGATGTCTTGGTCTCCTCGATGTAGGTATGAACCAAAGAATCCCTTAGGTTCCTGGTATTCTTGAATGCAAAAATGGGCTTTTTCTCAAGGGTGCATTTGTTTTTGATCAAATGCCAATGTTTATTGATGGTTTGTTTAGTGAGATTGCTTAAGGGAGTGTAGGTAGTAACACAAACCAGTCTCTTCATTTCGGTTTTGTCTTTAGGGGTGAGACATATGGTTCTGTCAGTGTTCAAAGCCCTCTTTCTCGCCTGTTTAACAGATTTTTTCGGATATCCCCTTTCCTTCAGTCGTAGTTGTAGTCCATCTGCATGTTGTTCATATTTTTCTTTGCTGGAACAATTTCGCTTGATTCTCAAAAACTGACCATAGGGCATATTATATCTCAGGCCCTGGGGATGGTAACTCGAAAAATGCAACAGAGTGTTGCGGTCAGTTGGTTTCCTGTAAAGTTCAGTTTGGAGAATATTGCCTGATCTGTAAATGTGCAAATCGAGGAAGTCTACCACCTGGTAGCTCCAATCAATGGTGAACCGGATGTAATCGTTGCATTGATTTAACCATTGATGGAACAAATTCAACTCAATTTCTGTGCCTGTCCAAATGAGTAGGACGTCATCAATGTATCGTCGCCATAGGAGTATCCGTGACTTAAAAGGGTTATGATCATGGTATATATGGTCTGTTTCATATTGTGCCATGTACAGATTGGCGACATCTGGAGCGAAAGTAGCACCCATGCTGACGCCTTTAATTTGTTGGTATAATTGTTCCTTGAAAAGGAAGAAATTCTCCGACATAGCCAAACGTACGCATTCCAGGATGAAGTCTGTGGGTGTAGAGATGACATCAATCCTTTTGTTCAGACAAACCTTGAGGGCCTCTAACCTCTCTGCTTGTGGAATTGAAGTATACAGGGCTTCTACGTCCAATGTGGCCATATAGAATGCCGGAATCCTTGGGTGAAGGAAGAGAGCATCAATCTTACCAAACACGTGGAGCAGGAAGGCTGGATTTGTGAGGGAGAACGCCATTTTCTTAATAAAACACACCCAAGGATTCCGGCATTCTATATGGCCACATTGGACGTAGAAGCCCTGTATACTTCAATTCCACAAGCAGAGGGGTTAGAGGCCCTCAAGGTTTGTCTGAACAAAAGGATTGATGTCATCTCTACACCCACAGACTTCATCCTGGAATGCGTACGTTTGGCTATGTCGGAGAATTTCTTCCTTTTCAAGGAACAATTATACCAACAAATTAAAGGCGTCAGCATGGGGGCTACTTTCGCTCCAGATGTCGCCAATCTGTACATGGCACAATATGAAACAGACCATATATACCATGATCATAACCCTTTTAAGTCACGGATACTCCTATGGCGACGATACATTGATGACGTCCTACTCATTTGGACAGGCACAGAAATTGAGTTGAATTTGTTCCATCAATGGTTAAATCAATGTCACGATTACATCCGGTTCACCATTGATTGGAGCTACCAGGTGGTAGACTTCCTCGATTTGCACATTTACAGATCAGGCAATATTCTCCAAACTGAACTTTACAGGAAACCAACTGACCGCAACACTCTGTTGCTTTTTTCGAGTTACCATCCCCAGGGCCTGAGATATAATCTGCCCTATGGTCAGTTTTTGAGAATCAGGCGAAATTGTTCCAGCAAAGAAAAATATGAACAACATGCAGATGGACTACAACTACGACTGAAGGAAAGGGGATATCCGAAAAAATCTGTTAAACAGGCGAGAAAGAGGGCTTTGAACACTGACAGAACCATATGTCTCACCCCTAAAGACAAAACCGAAATGAAGAGACTGGTTTGTGTTACTACCTACACTCCCTTAAGCAATCTCACTAAACAAACCATCAATAAACATTGGCATTTGATCAAAAACAAATGCACCCTTGAGAAAAAGCCTATTTTTGCATTCAAGAATACCAGGAACCTAAGGGATTCTTTGGTTCATACCTACATCGAGGAGACCAAGACATCTAATTCACTGTGGGACCTTCCTAATGTTGTGGGTCATTATCGGTGCGGAACCTGTATAGCATGTCGCTACACTAGCCCCACGAAAACCTTGGACTACAAGGGCTACCACCGAACCCTACAAACCCACACTAACTGCAACAGCAAGTTTGTGATCTATGGAATATTATGCCCGTGTCATTTGTTATACATAGGCAAGACTATAAGACCAGTCAAACAGCGGATCTCAGATCCTGCATCAAGAACAAGATTCAGGACACACCTTTGGTCGACCATTTCAGCCGACTAGGACACACTAAGGACGACTTATCCTGGACCATCATCCAGCAACTTACTCCACAAAAAAGAGGTGGGGACAGAGACGGAGCTTTGACCAGATTGGAACAACAACTAGTCCATCAACTCAATACAGTCAAATCAGGGTTGAATATTTCTGTGGGTGGAAACATTTCTATAGCCAATAAACCCATGGCCAATTTGTCCACTCCGTTGACCATCCCAGCCATGTCAGTTTTTTGATCTATGAGAATCATCGGTCCTTCTTCATTAATAGACAGCCATTTCTCTCTTTTGATTTTTAGATTCCGGGTTTAGCCAACTTTTAAAATTGTGCATATTGACTATCCAGGATGTACTACAACAATGCAGTATTTGTGTTTGGGGCACACCCATTCAATATAGTGTCAACACCACACGTGATGCTTTTACATGTTCCAACATCATTGAACTATGTATCTCGGCTCTAAAATTTAATATGCATATGTAGGACACTTTGTTTACTGTAATAATGGTGTTACTTGGGGCATTCCTACCTAATCTAGTGGCAGCACCATCAAACAAATATATGCTATGCTGTCTCATGTGCATTATCATCCAAGTATGTCTCTCTGCTCTGACACTCAATTTTACGAGTTTAACAATGTACCTTTCTGTGTATGCACCTCGCCAACAAACGAACGTGAATTTTGTTGCTGTGTGTTTAATTTCGCAAAATGCTATTTTGTTGCGATATTCAATTCTAAATGCCATTTCATGTGATCCATCCATGCAATGTTCATTTTTTATTCTTTGTTCCACTTTTTTTGATTATCACGGCCGAGTGCCTGTTTTCACACGTGACCATCAGTGGCATTTACAAGTACAACATAAGGATGTTTCTGTACCCCTATCAGTTCTCCCCTGTTTAAAACTTCCCTGCATTGTTTTCGAACGCTGGACGTTTCCCTGCAGGTTTCTACCCGCACATACTCGGCTTCCATGTGACAGCCTACGCGTCATCACGTTTGTAGCCATTTATCATACAGCTTTCATTGGGTTTGGCACCCGCCCAGAGGCCCCGCCTACACACACATCCTGTAAAGCCCCCGTGTCGTGTTCCCATTGGTCTACTTGAGGATGACGCTTCGTAAAGGGAGCGCCATTTTTTAACCAATTGGAGTTTCCTACGAGCTTGAATACTCGCGGTCTTCTGGGAGACGCTTTCACTCTGACAGCGCTCGCGTACTGAGACGCTTCGCCTCTCTGCTCGGCCCTGACTCGCGCATACAATTGTAAGTAATTAAGTATGCGATCCTGCCTATACCTTGACGTTTTGGCCCCCATTGAAATTCTATTTTCAACAGTTGAGCACCTCATATTCTGGGAATGCTCAAACTATACAGGGCACAACTTTTTACTTTTACTTTTTCTTTTGTTTTTGTGTTTTCTCACACAGTTTAGCCATATCTGGACACCTTTGGCTGAGGAATCACAGTTTAGAGTGGGTTTTTCCACTTTCACTTGCAGAGAATTTTCAACTTACCTGTTTAGGTAAGACTCTCCAATGTTTGCATTTTGCATTTAGCCAATACGAGGCGATTCTTTCTGTACAGTAGTTTTACAGTCTCATGCACATGTCGTTACAGGTTCAAGTCCTGTTCCTCCATGACGCACTCAGTGCCCCCCAGATATCTTGACTTATGATGGATATTCTTGCATACCATAGCACTGGATAAATCTTTGGTAAGATTTTAGGCTCCTAGCTCAAGGAGTCCCCCCCTTTTTCAGCATCTTGTGAGAGCTTTTTGAATCTTTCATTTTAATTCGAGGTCTCAGTTCCACTGACAATTCCCTATTTGTTTGTTCTTAGATAGAGACTCCAGGACTACCTCCAAGGTTACCACACGTCCTGATGAAGGCCTGCTCACATAGCTGCACCACACAGCTCCTTTTAGGCCGAAACACCGTTGTGTCGACGATATCACTATTCAAACAATGTACATTGGAAGCATTGTTCTTGTGTCTTTTGTATACATGTCCATTGATGTGGGTTTATGTTCTACTTCAATGACTGCATAACTGTTTTTGATCCACCTAAAACAGCAGCATACCATTTGTGTTATCACATTGAGATCCAGTTGTCCATACTGGACCATACTCATTTTGTATTGTTGTGTCTTTAATACGCCTTGGGTGCTCTATCCCCACTAATACTATCCATTTGTTATTAAAAATATACATTTTGTGAAAAAAGGATTGCAGTATGACTAACTGTTTCTTTCCGGTATTAGATTGGAATTGTTGCTTTACCTCCCACCCTGAAATTTTGGTTCAGTTTATTTTGGGGAATGAAGAGAAACAGTGATGGAGGCCAAAAATATTCACCTAGAGGGAAAAAGCAGAAGATGCAAGAGAAATTCTGAGACACAGAAAACAAGGTACGGCTATCCGGGAGAGGGGCAGCCTAATAAATGCATGGAGACAGTGCAGGGTGAGATTTGCACTGAAATGGAAGTAAGCGTGAGTTAGGGCAGTTTGGTAATACACACCAGTCTTACCTTGGGGTCGCTACTGGACGACGGCTGAGCTGCATGCTCGCACTCTGTGTTTCGACCCCTTCGTCGCCAAACACCTGCATTGCACACCACTGCGGCCTTGTCATGCGAGGGCTTTGCCACAGAGGGTCCGATCCTCAGCTGTTAAAGGTTCGGAAGCATGGACTCTGAGGAACCAGAGGGTATGCTCTCAAGCCAACCTCATGAATCTCTCATTCAGGTGGCCTGGGAAGGGCCGAAGCTTTCAGTCCCCAACCCCAGGGGTGGACGGAAGAGAAAGGATCACCTGGCGTTGTGCTCAGTGAAAGGCCCCAGGTGAAGCTTGGTATTATACCGAGAAAGAAGGAAAGGAGGACGAGAACCATGAGGCCTTTGTAGGCTATCCAACATCTACCTCCCTTCCTCTCAGTGAATTTCTCGGGCCCAACTCCGATAATCCTCTTTGTTCTGCTGTTCACCCTAATAATCCCAGTCATTTCCATTAGTTTAGCAAACGACAGCAATGCCACAATCCTCACTTTACCAACACCCTTAGGATGAAGAGTATAATTTTCCATGAGAATCCTCCCATTTCTCGACACAAACACTTTCGCATATCACGAAAGACGACAGACTAACACCCGAACCAATTACCTGACATGTCCCAACACAAGGGTCAGGCAACGTCAGGCAATTGACCAGAATAACACACATCTGATGGCCCTTTCCCTTCCTCACAGGGATAAAAGGTGGAGCTCGAGAGCACAATACGAGCAAGGCAGACCTCACGTCGAGAGAGCTAACTCAGCGCGGCCGTTAAAGAGGAGGAGAAAGATGGCGTGAACCGAGAGGGTGACAAGGAGAAAAGCGACCTTGCCTGTCAAACCTCTACAGAAAGAATTGTAAGACCCTGAACAATAGCACCCCTCTCTCTCACCTTTTGTGTTTCTCCGGCTCTACCAGAAATGTCGTCAGGCCTAGTACGGTAGTCGCCTGTCTGTTTCCATTTCCTTCCCACTCTCCCCCTCCATTCCTTATCTATGTCTTAGCTCTTGCACTATCTGAAATGTCTTCAGGCCGAGTACGATAGTTAATTTCACATTCGTACTGTTCATGGCCTGTAAGAATGTCGTTTTATTTTCCCTTGTTCCCTCCCTTGCCTTGAAGCGCTTTGAAGCACATTGTGTTAAACTATCATATCATGTCATATCATAGCCAGCGTGTGTTGCAGCAGATGTCAACGGTACACAGGACTCTCCTCCGCTGATAGCCAAGCCGGGGAGAGACGCTTGTCTCCGTGGTACCAACCTTGACTCCAGAGAGAAGAAGAGCCAAGCGTTTCATCACAGTCGGTGAGTCTTGGGGAGAGCCGATAAGAAAACAAACTGTGTTGAATGAAAAGTAGAAAATGGCTAATTGAACTGTGAAAGTACAAAGAACCATTGATACAAAACGGGGAAAACCAGCAACAGAGGAGTACAGCGCCACGTGGGTGCTCACTCAGGAAACTCTGGGCGATGACCCGATTGGTGAAACCACCATTACCAGAAGACCTTGGGAAAGGAGAGAAAGGGGGTCAAAGTGGTCATTGAAGGGTCCAGTAAAATCTTCTGTACAGTCGAAAGCCTTTGACCGACAGATGATTGTGAAGCTAAGGGAAGTGAATCCTGCCTCGTATAAACTGATGACAAAGTTGGCAAAAGTAAACACAATAAACAGAGGGCGAGGTCTTCAGTCCCGATATACAGTGTGTTGACAAGAGTGAACCCGGCAGAGGGATGTCCACAGTGAACTGTTTGAAAAGACATTAAGATTTGTGAATGCCACAGATAAAATTTCATTGAAAACCGTAGTGAACCCGACGGAGGGAGACAAACAGTCGTGTGGGATCTGGGCCCGGAAGAGGGGATTCCAAAGGTGAGAAGCCAACACCCTCTGACCCGTGAACGCAACAGAGAAAGTCTTTTGAATACATGCCTGGGGGAACCCGACAGAGGAATCCTAATATTCGAAAGGGGTCTGAGCCTGGAAGATGGGGGCCCAGGGGTGAAGAGCTATCACCCAAGTACAACCAGAGGACTTCAGGACTTTTTGTTAACCTTTTGTTAGTTATTATGAACCTGTCAGACCCTCAGAAGTAAGAAACCTAACTATCGAGGGTCCTGATATCGCTAAGAACTTTTGGTGGATCTTAGCCCGGAATAGGGGGATGCAGGGGTGAAAGGCATCACCAAACGTGTATATGGAAAGGAACTTTTGTTCATTATTTTGAAATCTACCACAATCTATGGGAGGCCAAACACATTTCGTAGAAAGAGACTTAACCACCGAAGGCCCTGATTGCTGGGAGCTGAATTGTTGGCTTGTGCTGGGAAAGCTCGAGCGTGTGCTGTGCTCCAGAATCCTACCTTGTCCCATGCTTAAAACATGGGGAAGCGAGACCGCGACTACCGTAGCCTGACTTATTATTTCTGAAAATTCCTTCTTTCTTAGTATAGGCCTTTTTATTTGACAAAGATACCACTAGGACTGCCTTATTATTATTTGATGGTCAAAGCTTGCGCCCAACATAGATTCAGGTTTAGAATATGCGTTTTTCCAACCTACCTGAACAGTTTAATAAACACCCTTGAACTGTGATCACTTGTGTCTGTCTTTACTGTTGCCACCATGAGTTTCTTACTGGATGTAGTGCAAACGTGCTACGTATTGACAGGCAGCGTCTCCTGCGGTCTGGTGTCGCACAAAACTGCAGCCTTGTCCTGCGAGGGCTTTGCCACAGAGGGTGCGATCCTCAGATCTTAAAGGTTGGAAGCATGGACATAGCACAACATGCTATGTATCGACGTGCTGCGTCTCCTGCGTGCCTACATCGCACAACACTGTGGCCGATCCTCAGCTCTTAAAGATTCGGAAGCATGGATGTAGCGTAATGCCAGATTTCTTTTGAGGAGAACTGTATATTGTCAGTGGTATTGCATATCTCCAATATAATAAGCTGTTAGGACAGCTGTAGGTTGTAGTTCATTGGGGAGGTGCATTAGCACTGAAACTTGTTTTCTCTTGCTCGCAACCTGTTCCCATTTCTATTTCTTGTTTCCCTGGCTCTTGTTTATTTATTTATTTATTTTTTTGAGAGGAGGTTCCAGAGGCTTCAAATCATCAGACGAGAATGGCTCATACAAAGCACAATAACTCCAGAACTCTTAGTGGGTCCTATCGAGAGTACTCTACAAACACAATTGTCATATTGTGATATATTACAATGGCTGAGAGGTTTCCATGAGTTAAAATCACAGCAAAAATCGCTGTTTACAGAAAGAAATCACGGCAAAAAGGCTGTGGTTTTGCCACCGCAATGCATATAATGGATGTGGCGGGACACCCACACAACCCCTGGACCTACTGTACCATTTAAGGGGGCGGGGGATACCCTCGCAACGCTCCCTCCCCTTAAATGGTATAATGGGTACACCTTTAACGGGTCATACAATGGCATTTTTGCCGCGATTATTTTTACAGATTACTTTTCTGCCACAATATTATTACTGCACACCGACTGAGAGGGGGATCCCCCTGTTTTCAAAAGCGTTTGAGAAGGTAATCCACTGACAACACGCAGATGCCCGCATAAGAAATCTCAAGGCAATTTCTTTTGAGAGCCTTTGAATGTATAAATAAATAAAAATAAGTACATAAATAAATAATGTTGGTGGTGGTACTAGACCCCTTCCAATCTCAATGTGATTTCTCATGAGGACACCTGCATGTTGTCTGTGGCCCTGCACCACTCCAATAGAATAAGTTGTGAGGACATCTGCAGATTGTAGTTCATTGGATAGGTGCAGTACCACTACCAACATACAGGTGTCCTTGTAAGACATCACATTAGGATAAAAACAACAATATAGGACAACTACAACCAAAGGCTGCAATTATACATACAACCAACAGATGTCACTCCAAACTTGCGCTGTTGCTCCTTTCCCCTTGTGCTGTCTCTCCTCCACCCTTGTGCTGTCTCTCCTTCACCATTTTGCTGTCCCTCATCCCACCTTTGCGCTGTCCCTCCTCCCCACCACATGCACTGTCGCTCCACCCCCTTGTGCTGTTACTGCTTCCCTCTTTGCACTATTGCCCCTTTCCCTTTGTGCTGTGTCCCTCCTCCCTCTCTAGCGCTGTCTCTCCTCCCACCCCAGCACTGTCTCCACCCCACACTGGCTCCCCTCCCCCACTTACGATGACTCCCCTTGTGCTTACTTCCTCCTCCTTCTGCTGTCCCTCCTCACCTTCTGCTGTCCCCCCTCCACCTTGTGCTATCCCTGCACCCGCTTGCACTGTCCCTCCTCCCCAATCTTTGCGCTGTCGCTATTTTCGTCTTGTGGTGTTGCTCCTTCCCCCTTTTGCTTTCACACCTTGCCCATTACACTATTGCTCCTTTCTTCCTTGTGCTGTCACTCCTTCCCTTGCACTGTCCCTCCTTCCTTCTTTATGGTGTCCCCCTCTCCCTTCCTTGCACTGTCCTTCCTCACCCCTTTGCCCTGGCCCTCCTCCCATGTGCACTTTCCTGCCTTGTGCTGTCCCTCCTCCCCTTGCACTGTCCTGCCTTGCGCTGTGCCCTGTCCCCCTTGCGCACTTGTGCCTTGCGCTGTCCCTCCTCCTCTCCTTGCGCTGTCCCTCCTCCACTCCTTGCGCTGTCCCTCCTCCACTCTTTGCGCTGTCCCTCCTCCTCTCCTTGTGTTGTCCCTCCTCCACTCCTTGCGCTGTCCGTCCTCCACTCTTTGCGCTGTCCCTCCTCCTCTCCTTGCGCTGTCCCTCCTCCACTCTTTGCGCTGTCCCTCCTCCTCTCTTTGCGCTGTCATTCCTCCTCTCCTTGCGCTGTCCCTCCTCCACTCTTTGCGCTGTCCCTCCTCCTCTCTTTGCGCTGTCATTCCTCCTCTCCTTGTGTTGTCCCTCCTCCACTCCTTGTGCTGTCCCTCCTCCACTCCTTGCGCTGTCCCTCCTCCACTCTTTGCGCTGTCCCTCCTCCTCTCCTTGTGTTGTCCCTCCTCCACTCCTTGCGCTGTCCCTCCTCCACTCCTTGCGCTGTCCCTCCTCCACTCTTTGCGCTGTCCCTCCTCCTCTCCTTGTGTTGTCCCTCCTCCACTCCTTGCTCTGTCCCTCCTCCACTCCTTGCGCTGTCCCTCCTCCACTCTTTGCGCTGTCCCTCCTCCTCTCCTTGCGCTGTCCCTCCTCCACTCTTTGCGCTGTCCCTCCTCCTCTCTTTGCGCTGTCATTCCTCCTCTCCTTGCGCTGTCCCTCCCCCTTGAGCTGTCTCTCCTCCCTCTTCTGATGTCCCTCCATCTCCCTTGCACTGTCGCGCCTCTCTCTTGTGCTGTCGCTCCTTCCCCGCTTGCGCTGTCGCTCACCCCTCATCTAGCGCTGTTGCTCTGCCCACCTTTGTGCTGTCAATCAGCCCTTCGTTGTGCTGTTGCTCCGCCTCCCCTTTGCCCTGTTACTCCTTCTTTCAAATGCTGCCCTTCACGCCCCCCCCATGCTGTCATTTCTTCGTTCCTGTGCTGTCATTTCTCATTCCACCCTGTGCTAAAAGTAAAATGCAATAAACAACCACAAAAGCCCAAACTATTGGCTTTGTTTTTCTTTGCTGTTGACAGGGTAAAACTGGAACTACGATGGATGATAGGGTGTAAAAGTATCTGACGTCTTAACTTTCTGCCCCCCTGTGGCATTCACTGGTGATTAGACTCAATTGTTGATACTTTTCATGCGACCAAAATAATAATTCTGGTGAATGCGCTTCTGACAACTGCCACCAGAGGGTGGTGCTGCCATATTTGTCTTTTTGATCGTTTTCTGATATACTTTCATTCGTTTTAAAACAATATTGTTTAAATGATCACATCTCATGCTTGATTTCTGTGAAACATTTGTATATATTGCTGCCCATCATGCACTTGGATTCATACGGGGGAATTGATAAGGGGGTATTCATAAGGGATGTGATGTAGAGTGTGATTCTGGCCACTGACTACAGTGCTCTGTGGTTTTACCTAAATCGTTACTAGTATACAGTTTGATCATCTAGTATGAATGATTTTCACACTTGTATAAATACATGTTTTAGTTTATTATAATGGGAGTTTCCCTATACTCTCCCTTTTCCCCACTCTGCCAACCCACCCTGCTTCGCCCCTACATACTTACCTCCCCTATCCTTCTGTATCTAGAGGCCTATCTCTCTCCCGCTCTATAGATATAGGGATGGATTCTTGGAAAGATTATTTTCCAAAGCGAAGCCACTATGGGACTAATAAAAAATCATTATTCATCGATGTGTAAATAGGGTTTAAAATTCCTGTGAGCTATTCAGCTCCTGCCCTAGGAGAGCCTGGCTAGCTTAAAAGCAACAGTTGCCCAGAGCTGCATTTGCCTCCCAGTATATGCAGGGAGGTCATTTCAGCACAATGCCAGTGGTAGCAGAAGTGACATCACACGACCCGATGTCATTTGACCCAACCCTGAAGTGACATCACGGGAATCGATGGAACACGACCTTTACCCCTTGACAAAACAGGAAGTGGCATCACATAGCATTGTTTCTAAGTACACGATGGAAAATATGGTTTCGATATCACTGCAACATGATAAAGAGTTCATACAAGAATGGAGCACGTTGCCCCTGAGTCTCGGCAGGATAGCTCAAGGGCAACGTGCTGGCCTTGGAAGCAAGAGGACACAGAGCACCACAGGCTCGATCTCCGGGTCCGTGCTTAGAAACTTCTGGGTATTAAGCACGTTATAAATAATATATCAAAATCAAACAAGATTTAATGGCAGAAGAAAACATGCTATACCTTCAACTTGCGAAAAGCAACACACAGTCAGAAATGGATGCTTTTTTTTACTCTAAATGCTTTTTGGAGGATTTTGTCTGCATTGTGAATTTGAGGTGTTTAAAAACTGACTAAATCAGTGACTCACCCCCTGAAGTGTGCCTGAAATAAACCTTTAATGAGTTTAGCAATTATTGTATAGAATTCCAGAAAGACGAATCGCTCAAATAGCCACATGGCATTGGCCACAGCCCGGGAGCTTCAATTAGTTAACAAACATTTTTTTTTCTTTTTTTTTAGGGGTATCAAGGGAGACCACAGGGGTAGCAAGGGAGACCGCAGGGGTCGCAAGTGTGACCCCTGGCGGTCCCTAAATGACATCTCTGAGCGTATGTGTGACATTGTGTGATAAATGTATGTAAATATGTTCTCTGTAAAGTGCTTTGGCTTAAGGCACTGTATAAATAACACATCATTATCATTAATCATTATCATTGTAAATAAAGGAGAATTAGGACACATTCAGAGAACATTTAAAAATGAAGGATCCTCCATAATATGAAAACAAATAATGTGCATCTCATGTGGAGGTTCGATTGCAGTGCCTGTGTCCTTGCTCCTGGTCCCCCAGCGGTAGCTCCTGCAAACTGGGTGACGCATGACACCCAGAAGCTGGTCTTAGCTCCTGCTCATCCTGTACTGACTCCTGCTTCCCCAGTGGTCGCTCCTGCAAACTGGGTGACGCCCGATACCCAGGAGCTAGTCTCAGCTCCTACTCATCCTGTACTGACTCTTGGTCCCCCAGCGGTAGCTCCTGCCTACTGGGTGACGCCTGACACCCAGGAGCTGGTTTTAGCTCATGCTCATCCTGTACTGACTCCTGGTCCCCCAGTGGAAGCGCCTGCCTACTGGGTGACGCCTGACACCCAGGAGCTGGTCGTAGCTCCTGCTCATCCAATACTGACTCCTGATCCCCCAGCGGTAGCTCCTGCCTACTGGGCGACGCCTGATACCCAGGAGCTAGTCTCAGCTCCTACTCATCCTGTACTGACTCCTGGTCCCCCAGCGGTAGCTCCTGCAAACTGGGTGACGCCTGACACCCAGGAGCTGGTTTTAGCTCCTGCTCATCCTGTACTGACTCCTGATCCCCCAGTGGTCGCTCCTGCCTACTGGGTGACGCCTGACACCCAGGAGCTGGTCGTAGCTCCTGCTCATCCTATACTGACTCCTGGTCCCCCAGCGGTAGCTCCTGCCTACTGGGCGACGCCTGATACCCAGGAGCTAGTCTCAGCTCCTACTCATCCTGTACTGACTCCTGGTCCCCCAGCGGTAGCTCCTGCAAACTGGGTGACGCATGACACCCAGAAGCTGGTCTTAGCTCCTGCTCATCCTGTACTGACTCCTGCTTCCCCAGTGGTCGCTCCTGCCTACTGGGTGACGCCCGATACCCAGGAGCTAGTCTCAGCTCCTACTCATCCTGTACTGACTCTTGGTCCCCCAGCGGTAGCTCCTGACTACTGGGTGACGCCTGACACCCAGGAGCTGGTTTTAGCTCATGCTCATCCTGTACTGACTCCTGGTCCCCCAGTGGAAGCGCCTGCCTACTGGGTGACGCCTGACACCCAGGAGCTGGTCGTAGCTCCTGCTCATCCTATACTGACTCCTGATCCCCCAGCGGTAGCTCCTGCCTACTGGGCGACGCCTGATACCCAGGAGCTAGTCTCAGCTCCTACTCATCCTGTACTGACTCCTGGTCCCCCAGCGGTAGCTCCTGCAAACTGGGTGACGCCTGACACCCAGGAGCTGGTTTTAGCTCCTGCTCATCCTGTACTGACTCCTGATCCCCCAGTGGTCGCTCCTGCCTACTGGGTGACGCCTGACACCCAGGAGCTGGTCGTAGCTCCTGCTCATCCTATACTGACTCCTGGTCCCCCAGCGGTAGCTCCTGCCTACTGGGCGACGCCTGATACCCAGGAGCTAGTCTCAGCTCCTACTCATCCTGTACTGACTCCTGGTCCCCCAGCGGTAGCTCCTGCAAACTGGGTGACGCATGACACCCAGAAGCTGGTCTTAGCTCCTGCTCATCCTGTACTGACTCCTGCTTCCCCAGTGGTCGCTCCTGCCTACTGGGTGACGCCCGATACCCAGGAGCTAGTCTCAGCTCCTACTCATCCTGTACTGACTCTTGGTCCCCCAGCGGTAGCTCCTGACTACTGGGTGACGCCTGACACCCAGGAGCTGGTTTTAGCTCATGCTCATCCTGTACTGACTCCTGGTGCCCCAGTGGAAGCGCCTGCCTACTGGGTGACGCCTGACACCCAGGAGCTGGTTTTAGCTCATGCTCATCCTGTACTGACTCCTGGTCCCCCAGTGGAAGCGCCTGCCTACTTGGTGACGCCTGACACCCAGGATCTGGTCTTAGCTCCTGCTCATCCTGTACTGACTCCTGGTCCCCCAGTGGTCGCTCCTGCCTACTGGGTGACGCATGACACCCAGAAGCTGGTTTTAGCTCCTGCTCATCCTGTACTGACTCCTGATCCCCCAGTGGTCGCTCCTGCCTACTGGGTGACGCCTGACACCCAGAAGCTGGTCTTAGCTCCTGCTCATCCTGTACTGACTCCTGCTTCCCCAGTGGTCGCTCCTGCCTACTGGGTGACGCCCGATACCCAGGAGCTAGTCTCAGCTCCTACTCATCCTGTACTGACTCTTGGTCCCCCAGCGGTAGCTCCTGCCTACTGGGTGACGCCTGACACCCAGGAGCTGGTTTTAGCTCATGCTCATCCTGTACTGACTCCTGGTCCCCCAGTGGAAGCGCCTGCCTACTGGGTGACGCCTGACACCCAGGAGCTGGTCGTAGCTCCTGCTCATCCTATACTGACTCCTGATCCCCCAGCGGTAGCTCCTGCCTACTGGGCGACGCCTGATACCCAGGAGCTAGTCTCAGCTCCTACTCATCCTGTACTGACTCCTGGTCCCCCAGCGGTAGCTCCTGCAAACTGGGTGACGCCTGACACCCAGGAGCTGGTTTTAGCTCCTGCTCATCCTGTACTGACTCCTGATCCCCCAGTGGTCGCTCCTGCCTACTGGGTGACGCCTGACACCCAGGAGCTGGTCGTAGCTCCTGCTCATCCTATATTGACTCCTGGTCCCCCAGCGGTAGCTCCTGCCTACTGGGCGACGCCTGATACCCAGGAGCTAGTCTCAGCTCCTACTCATCCTGTACTGACTCCTGGTCCCCCAGCGGTAGCTCCTGCAAACTGGGTGACGCATGACACCCAGAAGCTGGTCTTAGCTCCTGCTCATCCTGTACTGACTCCTGCTTCCCCAGTGGTCGCTCCTGCCTACTGGGTGACGCCCGATACCCAGGAGCTAGTCTCAGCTCCTACTCATCCTGTACTGACTCTTGGTCCCCCAGCGGTAGCTCCTGACTACTGGGTGACGCCTGACACCCAGGAGCTGGTTTTAGCTCATGCTCATCCTGTACTGACTCCTGGTGCCCCAGTGGAAGCCCCTGCCCACTGGGTGACGCCTGACACCCAGGAGCTGGTTTTAGCTCATGCTCATCCTGTACTGACTCCTGGTCCCCCAGTGGAAGCGCCTGCCTACTGGGTGACGCCTGACACCCAGGAGCTGGTTTTAGCTCATGCTCATCCTGTACTGACTCCTGGTCCCCCAGTGGAAGCGCCTGCCTACTTGGTGACGCCTGACACCCAGGATCTGGTCTTAGCTCCTGCTCATCCTGTACTGACTCCTGGTCCCCCAGTGGTCGCTCCTGCCTACTGGGTGACGCATGACACCCAGAAGCTGGTTTTAGCTCCTGCTCATCCTGTACTGACTCCTGATCCCCCAGTGGTCGCTCCTGCCTACTGGGTGACGCCTGACACCCAGGAGCTGGTCGTAGCTCCTGCTCATCCTATACTGACTCCTGGTCCCCCAGCGGTAGCTCCTGCCTACTGGGCGACGCCTGATACCCAGGAGCTGGTCGTAGCTCCTGCTCATCCTGTACTGACTCCTGGTCCCTCAGCGGTAGCTCCTGCCTACTGGGTGACGCCTGATATCCAGGAGCTGGTCGTAGCTCCTGCTCATCCTGTACTGACTCCTGGTCCCTCAGCGGTAGCTCCTGCCTACTGGGTGACGCCCGATACCCAGGAGCTGTTCTTAGCTCCTACTCATCCTGTACTGACTCCTGCTTCCCCAGCGGTAGCTCCTGCCTACTGGGTGACGCATGACACCAGGCGCTGGTCGTAGCTCCTACTCATCCTGTACTGACTCCTGGTCCCCCAGCGGTAGCTCCTGCCTACTGGGTGACGCCTGACACCCAGTAGCTGGTCGTAGCTCCTGCTCATCCTGTACTGACTCCTGGTCCTCCAGCGGTAACTCCTGCCTACTGGGTGACGCCCGATACCCAGGAGCTGGTCGTAGCTCCTACTCATCCTGTACTGACTCCTGCTTCCCCAGCGGTAGCTCCTGCGTACTGGGTGGCGCCCGATACCCAGAAGCTGGTCTTAGCTCCTGCTCATCCTGTACTGACTCCTGGTCCCCCAGCGGTAGCTCCTGCCTACTGGGTGATGCCTGACACCCAGGAGCTGGTCTTAGCTCCTGCTCATCCTGTACTGACTCCTGGTCCCCCAGCGGTAGCTCCTGCCTACTGGGTGACGCCTGACACCCTGGAGCTGGTCTTAGCTCCTGCTCATCCTGTACTGACTCTTGGTCCCCCAGCGGTAGCTCCTGCCTACTGGGTGACGCCTGACACCCAGGAGCTGGTCTTAGCTCCTGCTCATCCTGTACTGACTCTTGGTCCCCCAGCGGTAGCTCCTGCCTACTGGGTGACGCCCGATACCCAGGAGCTGGTCTTAGCTCCTGCTCATCCTGTACTGACTCCTGGTCCCCCAGTGGAAGCGCCTGCCTACTGGGTGACGCCTGACACCCAGGAGCTGGTGTTAGCTCCTGCTCATCCTGTACTGACTCCTGGTCCCCCAGTGTTCGGTCCTGCCTACTGGGTGACGCCTGACACCCAGGAGCTGTTCTTAGCTCCTACTCATCCTGCACTGACTCTTGGTCCCCCAGCGGTAGCTCTTGCCTACTGGATGACGCCTGACACTCAGGAGCTGGTCGTAGCTCCTACTCATCCTGTACTGACTCTTGGTCCCCCAGCGGTAGCTCTTGCCTATTGGATGACGCCTGACACCCAGGAGCTGGTCTTAGCTCCTGCTCATCGTGTACTGACTCCTACTTCTCTAGTGGTAGCTCCTGCCTACTGGATGACGCCTGACACCCAGGAGCTGGTCTTAGCACCTGCTCATCCTGTACTGACTCTTGGTCCCCCAGCGGTAGCTCTTGCCTACTGGATGACGCCTGACACCCAGGAGCTGGTCGTAGCTCCTGCTCATCCTGTACTGACTCCTGGTCCCCCAGCGGTAGCTCCTTCTACTGGGTGATGCATGACGCCCAGGAGCTGGCCTTAGCTCCTACTCATCCTGTACTGACTCCTGCTTCCCCAGCGGTAGCTCCTGCCTACTGGGTGACGCCTGATACCCAGGAGCTGGTCGTAGCTCCTGCTCATCCTGTACTGACTCCTGGTCCCTCAGCGGTAGCTCCTGCCTACTGGGTGACGCCTGACACCCAGGAGCTGGTCTTAGCTCCTGCTCATCCTGTACTGACTCCTGCTTCCCCAGTGGTCGCTCCTGCCTACTGGGTGACGCCTGACACTGAGGAGCTGGTCTTAGCTCCTGCTCATCCTGTACTGACTCCTGCTTCCCCAGTGGTCGCTCCTGCCTACTGGGTGACGCCTGACACCCAGGAGCTGGTCTTAGCTTCTGCTCATCCTGTACTGATTCCTGCTTCCCCAGTGGTCGCTCCTGCCTACTGGGTGACGCCTGAAACCCAGGAGCTGGTCTTAGCTCCTGCTCATCCTGTACTGATTCCTGCTTCCCCAGTGGTCGCTCCTGCCTACTGGGTGACGCCTGACACCAAGGAGCTGGTCGTAGCTCCTGCTCATCCTGTACTGACTCCTGGTCCCCCAGCGGTAGCTCCTGCCTACAGGGTGACGCCTGACACCCAGGAGCTGGTCGTAGCTCCTGCTCATCCTGTACTGACTCCTGGTCCCCCAGCGGTAGCTCCTGCCTACTGGGTGATGCATGACGCCCAGGTGCTGGTCTTAGCTCCTGCTCATCCTGTACTGATTCCTGCTTCCCCAGTGGTCGCTCCTGCCTACTGGGTGACGCCTGATACCCAGGAGCTGGTCGTAGCTCCTGCTCATCCTGTACTGACTCCTGGTCCCCCAGCGGTAGCTCCTGCCTACTGGGTGATGCCCGATACCCAGGAGCTGGTCGTAGCTCCTGCTCATCCTGTACTGACTCCTGGTCCCCCAGCGGTAGCTCCTGCCTACTGGGTGACGCCTGACACCCAGGAACTGGTCTTAGCTCCTGCTCATTGAATTGTAATAAAATGTTATCAGGCAAGCATGATCGCCTCTTGGATTTATGGGCCTGAAGTAAAAGACATCAAGGGTGATCTGTGGAAATTAGGAGGCTACATTTGGCAAAATCCATTTGGCTTACCGTCTTCATTTGCAGTTGCCCTCTGTGGATGGAGTTTGGCCCTGTCTCTTCACCTGCTGCAGTTCAGTGGAAGAAATTGCAAATATATGGACGCATTTCTAAATCCTCCTGAGAACTTCCACAAAGAAGTAGGAAGGGGTTCCTGAGCTTAATACATTGTGTACTCAAGATAAAAATATACCACAAGAGATTTACACCAGCAAAGAGTGATTGCTTAACGTCCCTGCTAAGGTCAAGAAAAACTAGAGAAAGGACTCGTTTATCAACTCCATAAGGAACAGGAAAACCTCCATATCAAAGCAGGAATCATTCTAGTTCATTATCTCTAGAATTTCTGTGGAATAGTTTATTACAAGGCGATCAGACTAAGTTGTTAATATCACTGTGTAAAATGGTCTTTGAAAACCAAAAGCATCTTAAAAAAGCAAATAGTGATTCTGTGAATGGTCTTATTCTTAGTTCATCTCAGCCTACCTAACATCTTATACCTAAATATGTATCGATTTGTCGAGAGACCAAGTCATTTAAAAGTTTAATATGTAATGGGAATGTGATTCTTTTAGTGTTTATTCTATACATGTAGGCTATGTGAAAATACATCTCATGATATCTGTAAAGAAATGTTCCGGGGGGGCAAAGTTGTAGGAGGTCCCAAAATTCTTGGAAATCCTCATAGATGCAATGGAAAACACATTTGCTCACACCTACAGCCCAAACCGCTGGATGGATTTTCACCAAATTTGCAGCAGGGGCTGTGGCTTGGCCCTGAAAGCTGCGTTTGTAAATTTGGTGTAAATCTGTCCAGTTGATTTTTTTAAATGGCCAAAAAGTAGGTAAAGAAATAGCGATATGTGGGTCTGGTCCATGGACTCACTTCCCTATTCGGTCCCCAGACACCCCCCTGGACCAATCAGGGTCTGGCGTGATGTCCGCAGACATTGAACGCGCCCACTGATTAGATGGTGAAAAGAATGAGGTGCGTCATATTTTTTTAAACGGTCGTCATGTTGGAGTCAATGAGAGCCGCCAGTGTCCACGGATAGCATGGTGGAGAAACAGTCTGGAAAACACATTAGGGGTTATTTGGTGGCCAAATGAGGGGCTGGAAAGGGTGGGGAGGGTGGAATAAAGATGATATGGAGCTGTTTTTATAGGTGAAAAAAGTGGGTGCGTGTGCTGCCCAGTCTGAGGACACCACAGTAAACCATGGACAGCGCTGTGAACAAACAGCTTGGCAAACACATTTGGGGTTATTTGATGGCCGAGAGGACATAGAAAAGGTAGGGGAGTGGAATAAAGATGATATGGAGCTGTTTTTATAGGTGAAAAAAGGGGTTGAATATACCACTGAGCCCGCAGACACCTCTTACCCTCGGCATACCTCATATGGAAGGCAGGTGTTTCTGGGTGATTTTTGTTATTTGAAGGTGTATTGTACATAATATGGTTTAATTCTATTGTGGTAATTGTGGCCAGATTCTTGGGAGCGTGGCAGTAGGCCACACCCACAAGAATCTGCTCATTGGCCACAACCACCACAATAGTAATATGTATAAAGTAATTATAGGTAATGTAGTGGTAGTATGCAGTATTTGTAATATGGTGGAATGATATAATTAAAGTGTACATTGTATTTATGATTGTAGTCAGTGGTCAAAGTGTACGAAAATAAGCAGTAGTACTATGTTCCCTGTTGGTCTGCACCCACTGCCCACAACCCCCATAACTACGCCCCCCCACACACAATACAAACCCCCAATCACATGCACCTGCTGTCTAACCTTTTAAATGCCAAGGACGAGGTATCTCGTCCTTGACATTACGTTTGTAGTGCCAAGGACAAGACAGCTCGTCCTTTTTGGCATTCTGTTTTGTGCGATCCCTGCAAAGCAGGGATCCCACAAAACTGAAATCCAACCCCCAGGCTATGTTAGGGGGAGGTTCCTCCTCAAGGCCTCGGGGTTGGATTACTTTCAGTTTGTTATCGGCGTGCGTAATGCACGCCGACATGATACTGAAAGTGAATGAAGGGTGAGTCTCCACCTTTCTCCCCCTCGATCTGCAGCACTATTGTGTTGTTCAGATCGATGGAGGTGTCGTTGGAAAGGGGAGATTGCACTTGGGGATGGTCAACCCACATGGGAGACAGCCGCTCAAGGTCAGGGACATTACTCCTGACTTTCCTAGAGCTCTGGCTAGCCCGGGTTACAGTTTCTCCCTCTGGGAAAGGTTGGGGACCCTGCTGGAGCTCCCTGAAACCATTGCTGGGCTTGGTGACGGTCAAACCACATGAGAGAGAGCTGCCCAAGGCCTGGGACATCACCCCCGACAATCCTTGAGCACGGGCTGGGCTGCGATACAGAATTTCCCTTGGGGGAGGGAAGGGGACCCTGTCAGGGCTCCCTGGAGCTGCCGCTGTGCTTGAGGACGGTACTCCCACATGGTAAACGGATGTCCAAGGCCAGAGACATCTCCTCCAACCGTCCTGGAGTTCTGGCTGGGCTGCGTTACAGATTTTCCCTTCGGGGAGGTATGGCACACTGTCGGGCCTCCCTGGTGGGGAAAAACTGTAACACAGGCCAGCAAGAACTTTAGGACGGTTGGAGGTGATGTCCCCGGCCGTGGGCATCCGTTTCTCATGTGGGTGTACCGTCCCCAAGCACAGCAGCAGCTCCAGGGAGCCCCGGCAGGGTTCCCTTCCCTCCCCCAAGGGAAATTCTGTAACACAGCCCAGCCAGCACTCCAGCATGGTCGGGGGCGATGTTCCTGGTGTTGGGCTGCTGTCTCCCATGTGGTTTGAGCATCCTCAAGCCCAGCAGTGGTTCCAGGGAACCCCAGCCAGGACCCCAACAATTCCTTGAGGGAGAAGCTGTAACACAGGCCAGCCAGAGCTCCAGGATAGTTAGGGGTATTGTACCTGGCCTTGGTGGGCTGTCTCCCATATGGGCCGACCATCCCCAGGTGCAGGGGCTGCCCCAGGGAGCCCCGGCAGGGTCCCCATCCCTTCACTGAGGGAAATTCTGCAACGCAGCCGAGCCAGAGCTCTATGATTTGTCGGGGATGATGTCCATGGCCTTGGGGGGCTATCTCCCATGAGGATTGACTGTCCCCAAGTCCAGTGGCAGTTCCGGCAGGGTCCACATTCTTCCCCATAGGGAAAGGCTGTAACGCAGCCCTGCCAGAGCTCCAGGCTGGGCTTGGGGATGGTCAACCCACATGGGAGAAGGGTGCCCAGGGCCAGGGACATCACCCCTGACCATCCTGGAGGTCTGGCTGGGATGCGTTACAGAATTTACCTCCGAGAAGGGACGGGGGCTTTGCCGGGGCTCCCTGGGACTTCTGCTGCACTTGTGGATGGTCAACCCACATGGGAGAATGCCACCCAAGCCTAGGGGCATTACCCCCGACTTTCCTTGAGCTCTGGCTGGCCTGAGTTACAGCTTCTCCCTCTGGGAAAGGTCGGGGACCCTGCCGGAGCTCCCTGAAACTGTTGCTGGGCTTGGGGACGGACAAACCACATGGGAGACAGCCACCCAAGGCCAGGGACATCACCCCGACCATCCTGGAGCACATGCTGGGCTGTGGCACAGAATTGCCATTGGGGGAGAGAAGGGGACCCTGCTGGGACACCCTGCCACTGTGCTTGGGGACAGTACACCCACATGATAAACAGATGGACAAGGCCAGGGACATCACCTCCAACCGTCCTGGAGTCCTGGCTGGGCTGTGTTACAGCCTTTCCCTTCTGGGAGGTATTGGCACACTGCCCGGAGGGAGAAGCTGTAACGGAGGCCAGCCAGAGCTCTAGGATAGTCAGAGGTAATGTCCCTGGCCTTAGTGGGCTGTCTCCCACATGGGGCAACCATCCCCAAGTGCAGCAGCTGTCCCAGGAAGCCCCGGCAGGGTGCCTATCCCTTCCCCAAGGGAAATTCTGTAACGCAGCCAAGCCAGAGCTCCAGGATTTGTCGGGGCTGATGTCCCTGGCCTTGGGTGGCTGTCTCCCATTTGGATCGACCATCCCCAAGTCCAGTGGCAGTTCCGGCAGGGTCCCCATTCTTCCCCGAACGGAAAGGCTGCAAGGAAACCCAGTAAGAGCTCCAGGGTCATAGGGGGTCATATCCCTGGCCTAGGGCGGCTGACTCCCATGTGGGTTGAATGTCCTCAAGCCTAGTGTTGGTTCCAGGGAGGCCTGGGACATTCCCCGTCCTTTCCCAGAGGGAGAAGCTGTAACGGAGGCCAGGCAGAGCTCCAGGAAAGTCAGGGTTAATATCCCTGGCCTTGGGCACCCGTCTCCCATGTGGGTCTTTGCCGGGGCTTGTGGGAAATAAATTCTGGGAGTGATTTGTGCAAGTCAGACCTCTGAGGATTCCCACGGGTATCTTCTTTTCGGAAATGCATGGGGTTCCCTGTTTTCCTTGTAGGCTGCGACACCCCAGGCCCAAATCTGTAGGTTGGCTACCCAAACCGTTTGGGGGATAGAAGTGGTTTAGACTTTTCCCTTTTCCCCCAGGTAGGTGCACCCACACATCTGAGGTACCGTTTTTGCCAGGACACATGTGGAAACGTGGGATGGTAGGACATGTGTTGTTGGTGGCGTGTTTCGGTGGGTGAGCAGAGTGAAATGTGCGAAAATTGAGTTTTTTTCACCACATTTTGGATTTTGCTAGGGAGTGTGGGTAATACATTCTGGGCCAATTCACGCAAGTCACACCTCTGTGGATTCCCACGGGTGTCCTCTTTTCTAAAATGCATGGGGTTCCCTGTTTTCATTGGTGACTTCGACATCCTAGGACCAAATCTGTAGGTTGTCCACAAGAGCAAAATTCCTGCAAATCTGCTCTGCAGAAAGAATTGGGATTACCAGTGGTTTAGCCTTTTCCCTTTGCGCCCAGGTCAGTGCACCCACACATGTGATGTACTGTTTTCATTGGGACTCCTGTGGGAATGCGGGACGGTAGGCCATGTGTTGTTGGCGGCGTGTTTCGGTGGGTGAGCAGAGTGAAATGTGCACAAATTTTGTTTTGTTTGCAAAATTTCGGACTTTGCCAGGGATTGTTGGTAATAAATTGTGGGCCGATTCGCGCAAGTCAGACCTCTGTGGTTTCTCACGTGTGTCCCCGTTTCGGAAATGCATGGGGTTCCCTGTTTTCCTTGGTGGCTTTGACACCCTAGGCCCAAATTTGTAGGTTGTCCACATGAACAAAATTTCTGAAAATCTGCTCTGCCGAAAGACTTGGGGTTACCCGTGGTTTAGCCTTTTTCCTTTGCCCACAGGTTGGTGCACCCACACATGTGAGGTACCGTTTTTGTTGGAACACCTGTGGGAATGCGGGAAGGTAGGACATGTGTTGCTGGCAGCGTTTTTCGGTGGGTGAGTAGAGTGAAATGTGTGAAAATAGTGTATTTTTTGCCAAATATTGGAGTTTGCCGGGGATTGTGGGTAATCCATTCTGGGGCAATTTGAGGTATTGTTTTCATTGGGACACCTGTGGCAGTGCGGGAAGGGTGGACATGTGTTGGTGGTAGTGTGTTTCTGTGGCTGAGCAGAGTGAAATGTGCGAAAATTGTGGATTTTTGCCAATCTTTGGACTTTGCCGGGGATTGCGGGTAATACATTCTGGGGCGATTTGCGCAAGTCAGACCTCGGTGGATTCCCACGGGTGTCCTCTTTTCAAAAATACATGGGGTTCTCTGTTTTCCTTGGAGCTTCGACACCCTAAACCCAAATCTGTAGGTTGTGCACATCACCAAAATTCCTGAAAATCTGCTCTGCCAAAAGACTTGGGGTTACCAGGGGTTTAGCCTTTTCCCTTTGCGCCCAGGTTGGTGCACCCACACATGTGAGGTACCGTTTTTGTTGGAACACCTGTGGGAACGCGGGAAGGTAGGACATGTGTTGCTGGCGGTGTGTTTCGGTGGGTGAGCAGAGTGAAATGTGCGAAAATAGTGTATTGTTTGCCAAATATTGGAATTTGCCGGGGATTGCGGGTAATACATTCTGGGGCGATTCGCGCAAGTCAGACCTCGGTGGATTCCCACGGGTGTCCTCTTTTCGGAAATGTATGGGGTTCTCTGTTTTCCTTGGAGCTTCGGCACCCTAAGCCCAAATCTGTAGGTTGTCCACATGAGCAAAATTCCTGAAAATCTGCTCTGCCAAAAGACTTAGGGTTACCAGTGGTTTAGCCTTTTACCTTTGCGCCCAGGCTGGTGCACCCACACATGTGAGGTACTGTTTTTGTTGGGACACCTGTGGGAACGCGGGAAGGTAGGGCATGTGTTTCTGGCGGCGTGTTTCGGTGGGTGAGCAGAGTGAAATGTGCGAAAATAGTGTATTTTTTGCAAAAGTTTGGACTTTGCCAGGGATTGTGGGTAATAAATTCAGGGGCAATTCGCACAAGTTAGACCTCTGTGGATTCCCACGGGTGTCCTCTTTTCAGAAATACATGGGGTTCCCTGTTTTCCTTGGTGGCTTCGACAACTTAGGCCCAAATATGTAGGTTGTCCACATGAGCAAATTTCCTGCAAATCTGCTCTGCCGAAAGACTTCAGGTTACCAGTGGTTTAGCCTTTTTCCTTTGCGCCAGGTAGGTGCACCCACACATGTGAGGTACCGTTTTTGTCGGGATACCTGTGAGAATGCAGAAGGTAGGAAATGTGTTGTTGGCGGTGTGTTTCGGTGGCTGAGCAAAGTGAAATGTGCGCAAATTGTTTTTTCTCGCCAAACGTCGGACTTTGTCGAGGATTGTGGGTAATACATTCTGACCTGATTTGTGCAAGTCAGACCTCTGTGGATTCCCGTGGGTGTCCTCATTTTGGAAATGCATGAGGTTCACTGTTTTCCTTTGGTGGCTTCGACACCCTAGGCCCAAATCTGTAGGTTGTCCACATGAGAAAAATTCCTGAAAATTTGCTCTGCCGAAAGACTTTGGGTTATCAGTGGTTTAGCCTTTTCCCTTTGTGCCCTGGTAGGTGCACCTACTCATGTTAGGTACCGTTTTTTTTGGGACACCTGCGGGAAAGCAGGAAGTTATGACATTTGTTGTGTTTGCATGGTTTTCATAATGTTTCGACACACTTGCTGCTGCACTTTGTCACACAGCCCTTTCATTTCCCAAATGTGACCTACATTTAGTCGCTGTTTTAGGCACTATACACTTTTGTAACCTGCACAAGTCACCTACCCTTGAAAAGGTCTGCCTGTGCTCCTTCAAAAAATGTATCCTTGCCATTCCTCACTACATTTGTTTTCCTTATTTACGCATGCTAAGTATGGCTGGTTAGGCCGTAAGCGTAAAAATTGTGTGTACCATGGCTCTGTTTTTGGCTTGTGGTATTGCTTGTTTTGTGAAACATTACAAAAAATGTCTGATTTCCTAACTTGAAGGGTCGGGGGAATGTATCAGAGCTTTGTTTTTCTCAAAATTCACAGAAGCCATTTCTGTACCAAGCCAACCATGTCCACCCCATACCTTTTCTTCTGTCATTTCCCGATTTTTCCTCAAACTATGGAACTTTTCCCTACATAGTTGTTGCCTGACCAGCGCAAATCACCCTTCCTAAACTCTGAATTTTGTCTACTTTTCAGAAATGTATGTTTTTCTGTCTTCCCATTCAGCTTTTCTTGTCCTTCTCTTCCATTCCGTCCACGCATGTCCTATTGGACAAAAAACACAAAAATCGCCTACCTCTCACAAAACGGCTGGTTAGCATATCAAAATATGTTTTTTTGGTTTCCACTCAACCTGTTCTTGAAAACCTGGAAAATGCCAAATTCAGCACAGCAAACCATTTGTTCCCAGCTCTTATAAGAAATAAACCACAGGCTTCTTTGTACATCACATTATTGGCATTTTCTGAAAAAAATAAAATGTTCTACCTTTTTGGTTATTTTCTCTCAGCCTCTACAGCAAACTACGATTCCTCTGTGGCATCACGACCGCCTACATGTGTGAAAAAAAGGGCCACATTTGGCAGAGATATCTCATGTAACAAAAAAGTTACAAGGGATTGAATGGTGACATTCCGAAATCACCAAAAAAGGCCTTGGCACTGGAATGGGGTACCCATGGCAGTTAAGGGGCTAAGGGAACGTTCACGGTGGTGCACTGGAAGTGCAAGTTACAACTTCTTCCTACACTTATTTTAAAACAAAACCATCCCGGAACAGTTTCTTTTTAAAATAAAAGTATAGGAACAGTAAAACTTAATTTAGAAAAGTAGAGGAGATCCGTCCCAACCGTTCCAACTCACTTCGACCACTGATTGTAGTAAAATTGAGGACAGTGCTTCTTGATGTCTCCTCCACTGTTCACACGGTCATCAATTGTATCCTAATTAAACAGTTACATGATAGCATTAGCATCATGGAGTGGCCACTGGACTGGCCGATTTGTTTTCCTCACTACCCGACCATTTGCTGCAAACGGGGGTGTTTGTACGCCACCACCTCACTGTGTACCTCCAGAGTACCCAAGGGTTTTATCCAATAATTGTGAATCTTCCATATCTATTTCGTCCCTCTGACTAACCTGATGCCCTTCTTCTTTTGTAATTTCCAGTGTTATGTTAATGACACACAGCTTTCCTTAAACTTCCCTGAACTAATTTGTTATATTCGTTTTTATCTCTGTCTGACCGACATTGAGGCATTGTGTGTGGCTAACAATCTGTATCTCAATGCCAGTTTTCCCCTACCCTCGAGCCACAGAGAGCCCTGGTCCTGTGTAGGCTGGACTACTGCAACAGCCACTTCCTTAACCGCCCCATGTGTTGCCTATGCCCCCTTCGGCTAATCTAGAATAGGTTTGCAAGACATCCTTGGCCTCAAGCCCAGGGATAGCATCGCTGCAGCCCAGAAATGTGTACATTGGCTCCTGATAATTGCAAGGACTACAATATGTCCAACTTTGTTTCAATAAATACTGCCCTGCTAGAACCCTCTGCTGCTATAACTCCAATATTCTGCTTGTTAAACGCTTTTTGAAACAGAGAGCGGGAGGCATGTCTCCGTCTTTGGCTGGTGCTTGTCTTTGGAACAGCCTTCCTGCTCCTCTGATATTTGAGCTGGACTTCCTTAAGTTCCGGAAATTTCTGAAAACTCTACATTTGTTTTCCTGTTTTGCATAATCCCTTTCCTGCTAACTCATACCACTGCCACTGAGACTGGTGGCCTGGTTCCCAATGATCCTCACAGGTTCCAGGCCATATATCTAGTCGATACAGTACACACACCTCTTTAACGGCTGCCCTTGTGGGTCTACCATTTGGTGGATGTGTACCACACCCTCGGGACTACACTGCCCCAGCAGGTAGCTAGTGGCCTCCCAGTTTGGCATGTATTGGCACTTTCCTTCTGGGCTTGTATGAGCACTTGGTAATCCCTACTCCGTTTTCTATCCATGAACTTCCTTTACTGCACAATGCATGTGTGCATTTATAGCAGCAGTGTGTACAATTCCTTTTGGATAAGTAAGTGCAATGCAGATGCAAAAGATTTGTAGAACATTTTTAAGTGGCAGATGGTATGTGGAAGTTTCATATGTTGATAGAGTTATATGTAGAGTTTCTTGAACTGATTGGTGGATATTTGTGCGACAAAGCAGGCAATGAGGGAGTGCTACAAACATAACAGTAAAAAGGCTAGAAGGTGGGTTTTGTGCGAGGGAGGGCACGTGCAATCCAGGTTTTTTAATAATGCTTGGCCTAGAGAGGGGAATGCAGAGACTGTGGATAGTCATGAAGGGCCATGGATTGTGATCCTTATTGTATGCTAGAAAAAAGTATTTGGGACAGAAAATTGTTTCTGTGCTTCTTTCCCTCCTCTAGTGCACAACTGTCCATTATTGCCATTAGCATAGTAGAACATGCTAATAGGAATGCTTTACTGAAATATTTAAAGTAGATTGAGTCTAAGCTTATTTTTTCACTTCTATTTTTTAACTATGAAAGGATGTTCCTAAAGGAACCTTCTTTTGATGTTTTTAATTTAAATTTAATATTTTGCATTAGAGGCCAGCAGGTAAATTGGGGAGGGAAGCAATGAAAGGGGCAGCAAGCATGGCTCCATCATGAATGTCATCCTCTAATTGCACACTGGATACCTCGATTTCACCCATATGTTGTCAGTCTGGTCTCCCAATATTGTAACAAACACACTATTTAAATTGCCCAAGGCCAAGGTAACACCTGCAGTTTTTTTCTCAGTATATTCAGTGTGGCCACTGAATATACTGAGCCCAGTTTGCAGCAAATAAGGAGATCAGACAGAGGTGTGGTAAAAATCAAACTTCATGTATTGTATCGCAAATACACAGCATACAGAGTTATCAGCAGGAAAAACAGCATGCAAGTATTCAGGCAGTCGGCACAAGAATCTCTCTAGTGCCGATTATAGAGCATATCATAGGCAACAACTAATATGTTCTAGCACTTTCACAATGGCACGATATTGCAGACCTTTGCCAAGAATTGTTGACATCTCACTTGTGAACTTATGATGCAGTCCTGCTGGGACATCATGTTGTATTATGGATGGGCAGCATGTATTATGGATAAGCAGCATTCGTAGAAACCCTACAAAACCCCAGGAGGCATGTGGGCCTGTCCGGGGTGCTGTGTGGAGATGGAGGCATAGAGAGGTGACATGGAGGGTCTGAGGCCTACCTGTATGGGAGAGCCTAAGCAGACCTTCCAGGATTTTGCGGCATGAAATGGCAAATTTTGCGGCATGAAATGGCAAATTTTGCGGCACAAACCTTTATTTATTGCGGCATTTTTGCGGGACATTTTGTATTAACTGGAGGGTGTAAGATTGCCACATTGCAGGAAATAGGTAGAGTGCAAGGCTAGAAGAGAGCCAGGGTATCATTATTATGTGTCTTTTGTATTAATTTAATAGGAAGAGTCCCAGATGTCTCTGGCTTGGCAGAACAGTGTTTGATTTGGCTACATTTCTGGTTTAATGTTCATGCCTATTTAATAGTATTAACTAAATTGATCATTATCAATTGTAATGCTGAAAATATTCCCCTTCTATGTTCTCCAATCCCCCAAACACCCACAAACATCTCACCAACTCTCCATCATAACTTACATTCCTTAACCTCTCACTCTGTCAAACAAATACTCACGTGCTATGTCACACTGTCAAGTCACAATCTGCACTGCCCAGCCCCTGCCACACTCCAAATCATACTCCCAACTCACACCTTACACTCTACAATTCCTCCCTCAATATACAATCCTTCATTCTTTTGTGCTGCTTCTGCATCTTGCATCTTTTCTCCCATTCTATCACATTCTTCCCTCATCCTTTTTCCCAATCTGCAGCTCACTGCCTCTTTCTGGCCAACCGCTTCCTCTACTTTCTGTACCTCTGCTCGCTCTCAGATTTCTGGCCCACCGCATCACTGCTTCCTCTGCTCTCTTGTGCAGCACTTCCTCCTCTGACCCACTGCTCTTCCTCTGCTTTCTTGCCCATCACTTCACATCTCACCCATCACTCTCCCTCTCTCTCATAGTGTAACCATTTTTATTATTTTTTTTTAAATGTAGATTTTGTCCCAGTTCCTCAAATGAGGGGGCATTTAAAAAAAGAACGGAGGATATGCTATTTTTAGACAACCCATTTTTGGAAATGAGCAGGTCACCTTATTCTCAAAGGTGACCGGCGCATTTCCACAGGCTTGAGCTGTAGCGCAAATTGTGCGCTGGCAGCTGCCTTGAATGGTGTTCTGGGTTGTTTGACCGAAGTGTAATTATTTGCGGCGGAATTGACCGTAGTCAATTTTGCTGCAAATTGATTTGCACTTCAGCCAAACAACCCAAAATGTACCTTTCACCACCACCCGACCCCCTCCCCTACTTAACCGCTTGGTCGCTGCAGCTTCCCCTGCAACCCTGCGGTGCCAGATCCGTCCCTCTAACGCGGGTCGGATCCGTCCCTCTAACGCGGGTCGGATCCGACTCTGCAGGGTCCTTTTTTCGTTATTTTCCTTTTTTTTCTGTCCCCGCCTCCAATTTTGAGGAAAAAGGGGAAAACACTTCTGCAACCACCCTAGACCAAAAATACTAAACAAGGGGAGCGGGTGACACCCCCGCAACACATGTTCAGTATTTATAAAAATCGATCGAATAGTACTGCACGTAATTGGTCAAATTGTAACATTCGATAGATTTTTGTCATCAAAATGGGGAGTACTTTGAATAGAATCGCTCTCCCGACAGTGTTCTGCAAGCTCCCAGCGCCTTTCACAGGGACAGGCACTCTAGGTGCCTGCCGCTGTAAAATGTGACCCAAAAAATGCATTTTTATCCTGTTTGAGGAACAGAAATGCAAGCGACTCAGCAGCGGTTCATACCTTAAAAGAAATGCATGACAGGGTCAGGAAAGACCCTGTCATGCAGTGGCAGCCCCACATCCCGTGCGCGTAGGGTTGCCTACAATTTCTGCACATTTAAAAGTGCATCTTGCTTGGAAATGAGGGATGTGCTTTTAAATTGACAGAAACGCCACTTTATTTGATCAAGGAGGTGAAAAAGGCCATCTGAATGGGCGCGCATATAAAATGTGCCCATTCATGTGTCCCTTGTGGATTGGGCTGCAATTTTTGGGGCGCAAGTGATTTCATTTCTTGTGTAAATAAAAACAAAAAAAAAAAAGTTGAGCACCTGGCACCCTGAGGATTCTTTTTTTCAAAACAGTAATTTTTGCAGATTACTTAAAAAAAAATTTTTTTTTTTTTTTTTTTTTTTAAAAAGATGCTGTTTTTGCACAAAACGGCCATTTTTGCGGCATTTTGCGCAAAACGGCCGTTTTCGCGGCATTTTGCGGGATCGCAAAATCGCAATAAGCTGGAGGGTCTGCCTAAGGTAGCATACCATAGCATAGCATTGCATAGTAATCCTGCCACATCAAGGGGAAGTTAGTCCCTGTCATCTTCTTTATCCTTCTTTTCTCTGACACCTTACCCTTCGTCACTGCCATGCACCCAAACCTATTCCTCAGCCTGGGTCCTCACACGCTCCCCACTCAGGGTCCCTTGCGGGCGGGGCCTCTGCATCCCGTATTTCATCTACTGTGTCCCAATACTCCTCTCCTACGGCCCCTTTTATCTTGTACTCAGACCGCATTATTCCGTAATCCATACTTCCCACTTACTACCTTCCTTCCCAACTGTCCTCTTTTTCCATGTGTACATCCCTGATAGCGGTACTTTGAGTCCTGAACAACATGTCTCACGCCCTCCATTCATACAGTCCCCAGGGGTCTTCTGTTCATCCCTTCCGTCCATTCTCAACATTGCCAATTCCTCTTGTGTCCTTTTCAATGCCTCCTCTGTCTGAGGTTTCCACTCCTGCCCCCTGTGCTCCCTTTGCCTTATGGATTCAGATGGTATTGGATTGGGGGGGTTCTGATATTGGGCCACAGAATACTGAGGGGGTGCTGTGGTGGGGGGTGGGACGTAGGTATCATTTGTATAACCTGATGCTGCCCTAGTAGGGTTGCATCCTAACAGTGTCTTTATGGGTCCCGATGACATTTGCTCTGTGGGTTCTGATGTTACTGAGCCATTGCCTCTGCACTGGGTGGGGCTGTGGGCACACATATGGTTGGGGGCCCATTAATGTCTTTGCCTAATCTGTGGGCGCTTCCTCCAACTCTTCCACCATTTTCCACAACTCTAACACCTCTTTTTTCTTCAACTTATCCTCCTTGTATTTAGACGCTAAGAACGTATATATGGGGCCCAAGACCTGCTTCTTATTGGCCCCTGCTCAGCACAAGATTGAAACAGCCCTCCCACTGTGTGTGGTACTTCACGATCTTCTCTTTATACAGTGGTATGGCAGAACACATGCTCAAACGGGATAGCAGGCACCATTTTGAGCACCCCTTTACCTCTTGTTATCAACTTGTCTTAACTGCAAAAAAATGCTCCTCGCATCTGAGGTCAGAGACAGCAGCACCTCTATTCCCCATTGCCCCGGCCCTGCCAATCCCCCCGCGACACCCTGTCTTCCCTCACCCACGTCACTCTAAATACTGTTACCCGTTCCTCCTCCACCCCGCCCCGTCACTTGTTCTTCCCCTACTCAAGGCTCATACCTCTCCACACACTCCCACACTGTCTCACACCCCACCTCCCTTGCCTCACACAACTCTGCAAAGGTTCTCCACCATCAACCTGGACCCACCTTGGTCCATACCAATACAATGACCTTGGTCTGGGAAAACAGCAGGGCTCCTCTGGAGACAGTACAGGTCTGGTCAAGGGCTTTCAGTCAGGGATTTTCTCCTGCACCCAGACTCCTTCTGCTCCTCTGGTTTGGACCCCAGCTAGCTTCTCTATGCCCAGCCACTGTCTCCAATGCAAGGAGTGAGGCCTCTCTGCTAGTTGTTCCTCGCAAGAGTCCAGCTGCAGCTCTCTCCCGGAAAAATTCACACCAAGCCCAGTTCTGATGCAAACCCATCCTTTTCTAGGGTCAGTGACTCAGCAACCTTGTCATAATTCCTGTGGTCAGGATTGGCTAGCATGTTCCCTTCACCTCCCACCAGAACACCCACTGGCTGCTGATAGGACCAGAAATTGGGAGATATGTATGATGTATGCTGAGGGAGGGGAATAGAGACATAATTTCACATTGACAAGGATTTGTGCATCTTTTGTTCTGAAAAATCTCATACAGCAATAACTCCCTTGGTCTTTCATATAACCCCGTGATGAGAGATATATATATATATATCTATCAGTAAAATAACTTTGTTAAAGGGACGTTATGGCTAAGTTGCGCTAATAAAAACCTATGAAATTCAATGAAAAAACTTTGTTAAAAGGGACGTTAGGGTTAGGTTGCGCTACTAAAAAACTATCAAATTCAGTAAAAAACTTTGTTAAAGGGACGTTATGGTTCAAAGTAAAACCGAAAAACCCCTGGAATTCGGCAGTTATGGTAAGATAAGCAACCATAACTCGCGCCACCGTGCACTGCTAACACTAACACCCAGGACATCAAAGATGACATCACAAATGAATTTACTTTTCATTAAAACTCTGTAGGAGCGATTCTTATAATGTTGACCAAAAAGTGTCAAGGATCATTTGAATAAATATCATGAGCTAATTAGTGCATTAAGCAATGCATTGATATAAATAACATTCTATTATGAAGTTCTATCCAGTATACTAAGCAACTCATGCAGAAACTTAGGCAGTGTGTGCAGTATACATGATGAAGGTGCAATATTCATAATCTTGCCATGTAGAATAATGAAATGATAACTGCTTTCTTATTAGAGTTTTGCGTACTGTGAAACATGTAATAAGTAGCTAATAAAACCCACTTAATACATAATTACACTTAATACAGACAAAACACAAAGAGACAACAACACATACAAATATGAGTATATACAGGGACAGAGAAGTAAGCAAAAAAGCAGAAGTATTAGCAGAAAGAGTTCATAACCTAACTGATTATCTTTATGCAGAGAAATGATTGCTCTGTTTCAAGCCTGTGTCTTCCGCTATATATATGTTTCAAATGATATGACTTGACCCTAAGTCTACAAATATAGTACCTTTTCAATTTTTACTTCCTGACTGTTACTGAAGAAAACTATGTGGCTTAGATATGTCAGTAAAGGAAAAAAAGGGAGAGCCAGCCATGTGATGTCATCAGTGATGTCATCAATGACATTTGTGATGTCATCTTTGATGTCCTGGGTGTTAGTGTTAGCAGTGCACGGTGGCGCGAGTTATGGTTGTTTATCTTACCATAACTGCCAAATTTCAGGGGTTTTTCGGTTTTACTTTGAACCATAACGTCCCTTTAACAATGTTTTTTTACTGAATTTGATAGGTTTTTATTAGCGCAACTTAACCATAACGTCCCTTCAACAATGTTTTTTTACTGAATTTCATAGGTTTTTAGTAGCGCAACTTAACCATAACGTCCCTTTAACAAAGTTTTTTTACTGAATTTCATAGGTTTTTAGTAGCCAAACTTAACCATAACGTCCCTTTAACAAAGTTTTTTTACTGAATTTCATAGGTTTTTAGTAGCGCAACTTAACCATAATGTCCCTTTAACCAAGTTTTTTTACTGAATTTCACAGGTTTTTCGTAGCGCAACTGAACCATAACGTCCCTTTAACAAAGTTTGTTTATTGAATTTCATAGTTTTTTAGTAGCACAACTTAACAATAATAACTTTGACTTTATGTACATGTAATATGGAACATACTGAACCCTTTCTACTGAATTTGACTGTCTGCGGACATGTTCGAACAACAGTACCACCACCTAAAAACTCTGGGGAGGTATGTGTAATTGTTATATCATAACATAGGAACATTTAACAAATTCACAAAGCAGCACACATACAAAGTAAATGTAGTAATACTTAAGAAATGTAACCCATATATGTAACACACTAACAATTCATTTAAATACAATGGCCCTCATTACGACCCCGGAGGTAAGTAATGGACATTACCGGCCTGGCGCAACTAACGTGTCCGTGCTGGTCTTGAACTGTTAAAATCGGTAAATTACGACCTCTCGGGCACGAGCATTGCGCCATGCCGGTAATGTAATCTGCGCCATGCCGGTAATGTCCCAAAAACGCCAGCTACCGGCATCGTATGCCGTGCAAACTGCACCACCGCCACCCTACCCACCGATATGAGCGAGCACCGCAAATAGCGGTGAACGCTATTAGCGGTGATCGCTATTAGCGGTGACCGTAAAGAAGCGGATCCGGAACTTACGCCATCGCACCGGAACGGGAAAGAGCACGGCGGCCATCTTTAAAAACACAATCCATTGTAATCCTCCACAACCAGTGCACATCTGACCCCGAGACCTGGGACAAAACTTCACCCACATCCACGCATCCCCACAATGCCGAAAGTTGTAAAAAAATCTTGCGATCGGCAGCAGCAGGAGCGCTTCAGGAGGGAAGAGCTTACAATGTTGGCGGAAACGCTCCAGGAAAACGCGGACATCGTATTCTCCACTGAAATGACCAGACCGGCAATAGGACGGAAAAAGACCACATGGGAACTAGTCGCACAACGGGTCAGTGCTGTAGGAACAACACCCCGCACCATCAAACAGTGCCGTAAAAGGTGGGATGACCTCCGGCTCCGTGGAAGGAGCATACTGTCGGCCAACCGCAACATGGGCATGGCAACTGGCGGAGGAGCACACTCCAATTAAAATGGAGCCGTGGGAGGAGATATGTGCCACAACGATTGGCATCGAGAGCATCAAGGGGGTCGGTGGAATGGAGAGAGGAGCCCCGACATCAGGTGACACAGGTAGGTGCCTCAAATTAAGCCATGCTAAACTCCCTGAAGTCCACTTACAGGGGAATCACAATGTTGCCCAATAGGGTTAACGCAACACATCAGCAGAAGACTGCCAACAGGCATCATTGACCTACACCCTGTACACATGCAGTATGCACACTCCACAGTAGGCACCCACATTCCTGCATGCTCAACCCACCCAAAAGGGAGACAACCTGTATGTCACTGCCTCCAAAGTGCACCATCTATTCATCAAATTCATGGCAGTCATCACAATGCCTGCTCAATGTCCGCAGACCCATCAATAACACTTTCCCTCCTTTGCTCCACCAGAGGCTCCCATTCAGACGAGACTAGCACCACACCTGCCAAGAAGGCCAGGCCAGAGGCAACACCACACCAACCCTCCACCTCTGCTGGACCCAAAAAAAACCACAGCAGCCAAACTTGACTGCCACAACACAGCCCAGGGCAGCGATGATCCCCAAGGCAAGCAGCATGGTACCACCAGCAAAAGACATGCAACAACTGGTAGCCACTGAAGGGAATGTGTCTGCAGGAAGCAGTACAATTGGGGAGACTGCTGCCATTGCAGCCTGCTCTGATAGTGATGTGGGGAATGATGAGGATGACACAGAATGTCCCCCCACTGCCCACCCTTATTCCCCCGACCTGTCCCCATGTAGCCTGCACGCTGATAACACACAGGGGCTATCCCCTGATAACTCCTGGCCAGCCACTCCATGCCCAGTGGGAGGTGTGGAGGAGGGGAGTAGCCCAATGACCCCGCCAATTGCATCATTCAATGCACCAAAATACCAACAGTCGCTGGACCAAATATTGACAAGGCAACACCAACTGTCCTCACTCCTCACGCAGCATGTGGCCGATTGTGGAGGTGCCAGTGCTGAAATGCAAAGATGTGCCGAGACTCTGAAGGCAGCCATCCAATCCTCCAGCAAGGACATCTTTGCTGAACTTGCCGCAGTGCGGCACGTGCTCTCTGAGCTCGTACAGACAATGAGGGACATGCATCCTAGCGAGCAGCCGAGTACCTCCTCCGCTGCCAGTTCTGCCCCAAGCAGCCCCGTCCGCAGGTCGGCCAGGAACCTGCGGAGTACAGGCAGGGGTGCCCCGGGGGCCGGCAGAGGGGGCTGCCAGTAGAGGCCACCCAGTGGATCAATTCCACATTAGCCACTTCGACACAGGGATCCACACACGTTTGCGGGGAGTTGAGGGGGGAGGGGGGAGTGGGTGTGTTGGGGAGTTGAGGGGGGAGGAGGGAGTGGGTGTGTTGTGGAGTTGAGGGGGGAGGGGGAGTGGGTGTGTTGGGGAGTTGAGGGGGGAGGTGAGAGTGGGTTAGTTGGGGAGTTGAGGGGGGAGGGGGGAGTGGGTGTGTTGGGGAGTTGAGGGGGGAGGGGGGAGTGGGTGTGTTAATTGAATTCACCTTTATAATACAATTTTTTCTTGAGCACAAGTCACATGTGTGGACATTGCTCATTGCGTATGTGTGATTTATTGGTGAACAGTCCACAGTGTCCATATCCCAGACACACACAGTGCCCCAATTGTCATCTCCATGTGACACCCCCATCCGTGTGTGCTAGAAACATTGGTTGATCAGAGTCCGATGCATTTCACGCCCCTCCTGTGCATCCCTGCCTCCGTGAGGTGCTGCCCCATCCCCACCCTCCTCATCCTCATCGTCAGGTGGTTGCAGTTCTGCGTCAGGGGGCAGGGGCACATTTCGTCTGATGCACATATTGTGTAGCATGATACATGCCATGACCATCTTTGCCACCTTCTCATACAGGAGTGCCCCACCAGACCTGCTGAGGCAGCGAAACCGTGCCTTCAATAGGCCGAATGCCTGCTCAATCACCACACGGGTACGTGTATGTGCACGGCTGAAGTCCTCCTCCTGCTGGTTCTGTGGGTTCCGGACTGGTGTAAAGAGCCACCTCTTCAGGGGATAGCCTGCATCACCTGTATGTGGGCAACAATGTATGTGTCAGTCATGACGTCAAATTCCAAACATGACGTGCCACCATGGCATGCATTCAACTGTTACTTTGTACCACTTTTACATGCACAAATGGATTCACACTATGTGACCCGTATATGTGTATTCCTCTCATGGACTGTTTTGCATGCCGTCAACCAATGTATGCATGGGGGTCAAGTGCCTTGTGAGTGCCCATCCACTGTGTTCGTTCATGGCGTTTGTTTTGGTGACCTGGCAGGTGTCCTGTGATATCAACGCTCTCATCATGGCAACATTGCTGTCAGCCTCATGATGACCCCACTGAGCACTACTAATGTTGATAGGGACATTTTTGGGGCCTCGGTGTCTGTGTAGTGGTGTATTGATGTTTTTGTCCGTCATGTGCCTCCTTTGTGCGCAGTTATGGGGGACTGGCCTTTCAGTTGATGGTGTTTTGTGCCGTGTATTGGCTAAAGTCATTGCATGTAGGTGCATTTCTTTGAAGTCAATGTGGTCCGAATCGGTACAATGCACTTGCAGATGGTTGTGTCATGGTTGGGACACACCTTCCTTCACATGGTAGGGCTGCTTACATCGGGCATTATGTCTACAGGTGTTAGTTGACGTTTGTGCTGCTTTAGGGTATGAGCTGGCTCCATTGCCTCTGCTACTCGCAGCCAGGTAAAGTATGCATCATCCCCCCACCCCTTTCAGACAGGTAAAGTATGCATCATCCCCCCACCCCTTTCAGACAGGTAAAGTATGCATTGGTACGTCAATCACCTACCCACTTCACATTTCCATGGCCATGACATGAGACTCACTGAGTAGCCAGGATCTTGGCCCTGCATGTCGCTCTATGTAGCGTGGTATTATGGAGTTCCTCAGGACCATTGAATCATGGCTTGATCCGGGGAATCGGGCACAACAATGTGTGATGATCCTATTGGAGTCACAGACCATTTGCGCGTTGATTGAGTGAAATAGTTCACGGTTGCGATACGGTACCTCCATGGCATGTGGGACCACCAATTCCACATGGGTGCAGTCGATGGCACCAATGCAACCAGGTATGCCGGCTAGTGCATGGAAACCCACTTTGGTGTTTGCAATCTCCTGGGCAGACCGTGGTAAGGAAATGTGGTCATCTGTGTGCTTGAGGAGGGCATCGAGCACTTGGATCAGTGTACGTGAGAATAATGGTTGTGAAATGCCATGCAAGTGCACCACTGTGTGCTGGTAGGTGCCTGTGGCCAGGAAGTGGAGCACGGATGCTACCTTCAGTAGGGGGGGATGGCGGTGGGTGTTTCTATCATGCTGACGATGTCGCTGTGTATCATGTGAACGATGGTGGTGATGGTGTCCCGGTCCAAACGGTACAAGGTATGGATCTGCTCAGCGGTGAGGTTGAATGGACTGGCTCGGATGCGTGGGATTGGGGGCTGCCTGCGTGGTGGCACTAGCTGTGCTGGTGGGGCTTGCTGGCCCTGCCTTGCCCTCCTTCCCCTCCTGCGTCTCCTCTGTGCTGCCTGTTGTTGTTATTGTTGTTGTTGTTGTAGCACTTGCATTGCAATCAGGTCCTTCAGCCCCAACATTGTTAGTTGTATTGGAATCATTGTGGAGTGTGACTGGGTGTGGGAAGGGATGGGGTGTGCTCTTCTTGTACTTGGTGAGTCTGTATTCCCTCCACCTGTGCTGATTCTGTGCACCTGTGGCAGCTGGGAACACTGCACATGGCCATTTACAGTTGGTTCGCGATGGCGAAATTAGCACCTTGGCGGTAAGGTACTTAATGGCCTTTGCAATGGCGTTAAGAGCATGTCCGCTTGGTTCGTGATTTGCCTACCTTTGCGCGATGCCGGTACCTATGGCATGGAAGGTCGCGTGCGCGCGAACTTGGTGCTGTTAGCGGCACAGTTAACTACGATGCCGCTAATAGCACTTTCACGGGTCATGATCGGACTTAGCGGTAAACAATACCGGTAATCATTTACCGGCATCGTTTTTCGCTTACCGCCGGGGTCGTAATGAGGGCCAATATGTTCTAAAATGGAATATACCAAAAGAAGATAAAGTGGCTTCCAACATAATTACCTCACAGACACTCCACAACTAAGAGCAAGACCAGACGTACAGACTACTCATCACATACTTTCCTGAAATAGTAAGTGCACTTCATTTTATTCATATATTTATAAACTTTCTGTATTAGATAAAAAAAATATTACTTTTTTGTTTTCTCACAGAAATGTGTAGTACTCTGGAAAGGCTAGAGGAGCATTTCCCACAAGACGAAATGTCAGAAGATAGTGCACCTAATTGTACACACTTTACTATATAAACCAATTAATAAATATTATTTTGTATACATTTAACATATACATTTTTTTTTACAGACCAATCAAAAATTGCCACTACCACAGAAAAAGAAGCGGTGGATAACACTCTGGAACACATTAACCAAAAAATGGACCAATTTATGGCAAATTTTAACGATTTAAAGAACTTTGTGGAAGATCACCTAAAACTACCAACAACATACCATTGTCCCACCTGTACTTGTCCCCCCTCACCATATCCCACTCATTTAACCCCAAACCCTTTCCATGGACCGAAACGTTTTGATGACATTTCCATCCCTTCTTCACCTGATTCCAATTATGTTGAAATCCCTAATTCTTCTGTTTTTGTTTCCGTTTCTGCCCCATCTTCTCAGTCATAAATTGTTTATATATGTCAAATAAAGTTACTTTTTTATATTGGGCCTCATTACGACCCAGGCGGTAAGGGGTTTACGCCAGCGTTAACAGCGCCGACCCTTACCGCCTGAGTACGAGGTCCCTTAGCGCCATGGCGGATTTAACACCTGCTTTTAGCAGGTGTTAAAATCCATGGCGCTAAGGGACCATGGAGTTAATTACGCCACCGTAATTTACGGTGGCGTAATTAACGCCTTTCCCACTCCCATTGTGCCCTATGGGGCAAAAATGGGAATGGGGAAGGGTAAATGGGGATTGGGGACTTACCGCCCCGCCAAGGTCGGAATGGGGCGGTAAGTCCGCCAACCACCATGGCGTAAACGTAGTTTACGCCATGGTGGTAAAGTCACGGCCCAGGCGGTAACTTACCGCCTGGGTCATAATGAGGCCCATTGTGTTGTAATTACTTTCAGTTCTTTGTGTTAAAACCAATTTAGGTGTCCACGGACAGCGCGGTTGTTCGGAAATGTTCATAAATAAACGAAAATGTAAGTGTCCTGAGGACACTATATCTGTCTGTAATGTTCTCATGCAAGTTGAAACTGTTCTAAGAACACTCGTACTGTCCTGAAATGTCCGTAAATAAACGAAAATGGAGGTGTCCTTAAGAACACTATGCCTGTTCATAGTGTTCGCTACCAAGTTGAAACTGTTCTAAGAACACTCCTGGTGTCCTGAATTGTTCGTAAATAAACAAAAATGGAGGTGTGCTGGGGACGCTATGTCTGTCCGTATTGTTCGCAAATAAGTTAAACTGTGCTAAGAACAAATGGCTGTCCGTAACTGTTTGTTTTACGTGTGACACACTTTTAATTAGTTCAGGACCCGAACACTGTCCGTAGAACATCAACAGGCATGCGCAAAACAATGTCCGTATATTGGGTGTCCTGTGGACGGCCGCTTCCTTAGCGAACATGCTCACGAAGCAATCATGTGACCGCGCCCATGCTGATCACGTGTTCTGAATGCGGACACTGTTCGTATCCCCGAACAGTTTAAAAGTACATTTCCAAGTAATCCACAATATTTCTCATTAAAAACTCACCATACCAAAATCCCACATACTAATCCTAAGTTTCCACATAGTTTTTGTGACTTTTTGAACCTTTTTTGGTGTTCGATCTGTCTTGTGGACGGCGCGCATGTCCATGAACTGCGTACAAGCACCCCTATAAAAGACCACGCCCTAGAGCTCATTCTCATTGTGTTTCTGGCTATTCCACAGAGCACACTGCATTTTGCTGCATACTTTGCAGATTTTGAGATTTCCATCTCCAAGACGATGACATCCATGGCTCCACTATTGCTACCTGGTGCAACATCTGCCTCAGCACCACCCCCGCCCCCTCCACCACCACCATCTCCCCAAGGGCCTGAAGAGGGGAACAGGAGTGAGGATACAGAGGAGGAAGAAGAGGATGACGAGAATGAGGTAGAGGAAATCTCTACTACCCGCCCTCGGCGTGATTCTTGGGTGTGGCGGTTGTTTACCATTCATGGGAATGTTCCTAAGGCTCGTGCGAACCGTGTCACCTGCAATGCGTGCAAAATGGTACTCAGTCGCGGGAGGCATGGTGCGTACAGTTTTGGGACCACGACCATGAAGCGACACCTGAACTCATTCCACACTGGGGCCATTCGCCAGGTTGTACCTTGCGAAGAGCGTAGTAGGTTGATTGCCTCTACTTCATCCCCCATTTCTGATCCTGTCACCACAAGGAACACCTCTGTGGGACAGCGTCTTCCTCAAGCTGCCTCACAGGCCATACAGAATTCTGATGACCCTTACCTTTCGAGGGTCACAGTTGTATGTATGTACTGTGACACAGTACTCTGCAGGGGGGAGCGACTTCGGAGTGCTTTTGAGACTATCGTCTCAGAGCACGAGAAGACCTGCTCACTACCCAAATAAAACCCACTCTACATCTTCCTCTCTCAGCTCGCCCTTTTTTATCCCTGTGGTTGGTGTCCCCCCGTTTCCCCTCCTTTCCCCTCCTCTCCTAGTGTGTTGTGTATAAAAAACAAAAAAAATACAAAATTACAAAAATCAAAATAAAAATAAGGCTCTTTTCAGAGCCGCCTTTCACAGTTAAAAAATAGAAGTGAAGATTAATAAAGCAGGGTCCTTTGTATATCTTAAAAGTCTGTGGACAGTTCGCGAACATTAAAAAAATTGGGGTGCTACCCTATTGTAACCATTGCATTTTTCTCTGGGAGCAAGTGGTGGCTCTGAAAAGAGCCTTTGGGAGGGGTTTGTATGTCAAAAATTATAAATACTTAACAACTACTTCAAAATGGATGCTGTATTTCTGAAAAAGGTCACAATGCATTTTGTACATTTCTCAGAAAAATCTGATTGCCAGCATAAGTAAGATGGACTCCATCTCTGCGAAAAATGTATGTACTACGAAACATAATATTTTCATTGTGAAAAGAGGACATGCCAAAATCTCTTAGGAAGGCACAAACAGCCTTATTGACATTACGCCTTGCTTTCTCCATTTGTGGACCACATGAGAAAGAACGAAGCCACATTTGTCTCTGCGCAATCCGTGAAAAAATTACTTTGGAGTTTGGAAACATGTCCATGATCTTCTGAAGTCCTTCTTTCATTGCAAATTGCAAAGAAATTCCAGACACATGTCCTAAACTGTTCCCTCCACAATGAATTACAATTATGTCTGGATGTTCCTCTATCTTCAAAGTTGCACAGAGAGGTAGCAAGTCCAACCACTTCATTCCACGCACTCCATGCCAGTGCACTTCCACATGTTGGAATACAAGATCTATAGATACTCCACAGCTTTCTGCATGCACCTTCAACCAATGTATCCACGAGACTCCCAAAATCCACACAATCTGTTTTTTGAAACACTCAGCCATAGCTATCTGTTCTTCTCACAGCAAAAAGAATATCTGAGAAAACGTCTCCTAGCACAACACACTCACTAAACTTTACTGACCAATCCCTTGCTACATTCAATCTCATTTGCATGCCTCCCCACCCCAAATTCCCCGGATGTAATACGCGGTGTCCTAGAACTACCGCCATGTCCGCGAACATATCGTAACATTGACAGCCCTTCTACCATTTCCACTTCACTCTCTGTACCATTCCCTCATTGGTTGTAGCTAAGAAATCACATGACCATCCACCAATCAAATCCAAGACCTCTACATGTAACTGCATCATCATAGATCAGAACTGCAAATGTACGGTGAATCTCTCGGAGTACAAGTCTCATACCATTGGCAAGCACGATCTACGAGAAATACTATACAAGTCTCCAAGATTTCTACTTGCAGCTTCATCCATTTCCATATGCATGAACACAAACTACAGGTATGCATATTTTCTATACAGTACATGAACACATTTTCTAACCGACGTATACCTTGTATAATCTGTAAAATGAGTCTACGATCATTTTTTCATTGTCCTAAAATGAACTGTGACTTACAAACCTTTATACCGTTTCATTTCTTCATACACACACACACACACACACACGCAAATAATGTTAAACCAGCATTTTTGAAATAAAATATATAGACTACATATAATCAAACAAAATTACATGCACACTCTATGATCAAATCTCAAACAATAATATTTGTACAATTACAAATAATTGGTTTTAATTTTTTCAATTTATATAATTACTTACATTTATATAGGACAAGCAGGCTATGACATTGACTCACTATTACGTGGAAAAGCAGGCTATGACATTGACTCACAATTACGTGGAAAAGCTTAGTTACAGGAATAGTGGTATACAATGCTACATTATGAATTACACAAGCCATAGTAAAGATATTTTCTTTCCTACTCTTAGTCATAAGATAGTTTTAATGGTTTTCAGGAAGGCGCTGAGCATTTCAATTTAAAAACTCTATGTCTAAATTAAAAACAGTGCTATATACAAACCAAATTACTAATTTCTTTCTTTTACAATTGCAGTGAAGACCATTCTCCAGAAAAGAAGCAGCCGAATTTGAAGTACAAAGAACAACTAAGAAGCAAACTGCTCATTTTAGAAAAAAAGTAAGTAAAATGTTACCATAATATTTGAATTATTACTCAAACACACTGTAAGGTTAATTCATGCTATTTCTGGGCCTAAAAATAGAGATTCTGCACCATTCTGACCAAAAATCCCCCGTCTTAAACAGTGATTTACTGGAAGAATGGCCCACAACTTCCTATTTTTCGACACACAAATTACCTAACTCAGCCCCAGAATTTAGATGTTGTAGAACAAACAACAGTTTTAATTGTATAGCTTTAGATATACTATTTATACTTCTCCAAACCACTGGCTTACTTTTTTCTGTCATCTGAACCCCAGTTTAGTAACACATTAATTCAAGAATACCCATCCCTAGTAGTTGTACTTCCCAAAGCACAATCACACACCATTACATACATCTTTATCATCTTACTCAAACACTCATGCATACAACACACATGCATTCCAGAACACCCCAACCCATACCTTCTGTATTTTTTTCAACAGACCCTAAAGAATGCCTACCAAAAAGCAACTCTGTAGAAAGGAACGCAGAAGTAGAGCAAATGAAAAGAAAACTCTCCAACATAAACATCCATCTATAGCAGAATTTGTAAAAAAAGTTGAAACACAACAGCTAATACAGTCATGTAGTGAAACAGAAGAAGTTTCTAGTACAAAAACTTTGCCTCCTCTATCAAAAAGTAAAACAAACCAAAAAACAATTAACAGAAAATCAACTATCACTACAAATAAAACTTCTTCTATAAATCTTGATGTAGTAAAAAGTAAGCATACCAAGAAAAGTATTTTAGCCAAAATGTTCCGTCACAAAGTCCTTCAAAGATTTATGAAAACAGGAGAGAAACCAGGTTCAACACTTCAAACCTATCGTAGAAAAGTAATCTTAGAAGCGTTGATAGCCAGTGCAATTCTTCTCAAAAGAAAGTTATTTATTTTAGTGTTAAACAGAATAAAACCACTAACAAAACTAATAACTAAATTACAAAAAATACTTCTCAATAAACGAAATGTCAACAGAAATAACTTCTTAAATATCTGTGGAGTTGAATGGAGTCACACTACAAGCACAGAACCATACTTTAATGAAGAAGCGTACAAACAAAAGCAAAAAAATACAATTGCCATACATAGCAGTGGTCGAGGTTATGAACAAGTTAATAATACCATAATGGAACAAGAAGTACTCCTTACAAAAATATGCCCTGAAACGTAGATTTACCCCTCCATTCAACTAAATCAGAACATCTAGTGTACAAATGGCCATGCACGTCAATGTGTAACATTCCCAAAAAAATGTTCAAGTCTTTATGCCAGTTCCTCAATCAATATGTGAAAAGCAAAGACAAAATCAAAAATTAAACTACTGCAAAATATGGATGCTTGTGCAGTACGCAAGTACACAGGACTACAAGGACATTCCTTGGCCTGCATTACAGGACCTACTTGCAAAACAACCTTCCATGATATCAACACATCATGCAAGTATAAGAAATCTAGTTTATAAACTGTACTATGCTAGAAGTCCTGCTTTAGCACTAGCCAATTTAAATAACATTCTTCTACATGGTACAGCAAAAGACCTACTAAAAGAAATCGACTATATCCAGACAAAATATTTTGGAGGTGAAACCCACTTACAAAATGAATTAGCTGTAAACCAACTTCATAACAATTCTGCACATGGCAACCTTTCACTACACACACACAAAAAAGAAATACTAAAATTTGAAAGTACTTCAGCTGAAGTACCAAACCACGTGTGTGTATGTTGCCGCAGAACTTTTTATAAAAGTAACACAAAAACTGTAGACCTATCATACAAAATAGAAGACAATGAAGAATCTAAATGGTTTGAATTAGCTCTCTACCTTATAGCAGAAAACAAATACGAAATAATTGACCCATAATACTTTGCAGTTACTGCACTACAAAACTAGACAACAACCAAACTCCTTCACGTGCTATCACAAATAACTTGGAATTATATCCACTACCAAAACCCCTTCAACAACTTAATTTATATGAGAGCATCATAATTCAAACAGTGCACCCATTTCAAGCAATAATACGCCTTCAACCAAAAACTGCAAAATTACCTCCCTCTAAATTAGTGAAAGGTATTTGTGGAAAAGTAGTGTATTTACCATTAGATCTAAAAGAAAATGTGCACACTCTAGGAGTGCAATGTCCAATGCAACAATCTTTAATTATCTTGGTAAATGGAGTACCTACAAAAGACAAACAAAATTTGGCAACAACTGGTAGATTTACATAAAGTTAGAGAAGCCCTGCAATATCTTAAAGAGAAAAATGAATATTACAAAGAAATTAATATTGAAGAAAACTTGAAAGATACAACTGAAATAATTCAAGAGATACAAGAAGCTGGTCACTTTGAGCTCCGAGATCCTGCTACAATATCAAACACTTTAGACCATTATACAATTCATCCATTGCACTCTAATGACACCATAGAAGATGCACTGGAAACGTACCAAATGCGTCAAACAAAAGGATCACCAATCAGCAAATGTGAAAAAAGTATAGAAGCACGTGCATTTCCTCTACTCTTTCCGATCTGCAAACGAGGAAAATACGATGATAGACCTATTCAAATATCAGCATCAGAATGTCGCTCCTTACGAATGTATTCTGAAGATCCCAGATTTCGACAAAATATGGAATACATATTCCACCTACTCTTTGAAAGTGAACTAGCAACTTTATGTTACGGAGTTGCACACATAATTAAATCAGGATCACACTTTCAAAATATGACAGCTATACAAAAATTACAAAAAGTTCAACAATAAGATGAGGTTTCACAAGCAAATCTTCCAAATCTATTAGCAAATATGCGTGGTACTAAAGAGTACTGGTTTCTACGTCATGGAGATGTACGTTGTATGATCAAAAACCTTGGCCCACCCACTTGGTTTGTTACATTAAGTTGTGCAGAATATGCATGGGAAGATTTACATGCTTTCGTACGCATATCAAACGACAACAAAACAAACATAGATATACTAACACCTGGAGAACTTTGTTCTCAGGATCCTGTTAATGTTTCAAGATATTTTCACCATCGCTTCATTGCTATGCTACATTTTATTTGTAATAAAACTGTTCCTCCCCTTGGAGAAGTGCAACACTTCTTTTGGAGAAAAGAATACCAAGCCAGAGGAGCACCACATGTCCACATGCTTTTATGGATTAAAGATGCTCCTAAATTTGGTCAAGACAGTGATGCCACTGTTTTACAGTTTATTGAAAAATATATCACTTGTGAAATTCCATCAGAATCCACAAATAGTGATCTTCATGCAAAAAATGTACAATTCCAAAGACACAAATGTGGCAAATATTGTCGTCGCAAATACAAAAAAAAAGGGAAATACTACACCAAATGCCGATTTGGTTACCCTAGACCAGTTACAAATACAGGTCACGTGAACAACCTCATGTCTTCAGTTAGACATAGTGTTAAATCACCTAAAAATACATATTGCATAAAAAGAAAAGAAGAAGAAAAATATGTCAATGATTACAATGCAATCATTGCCCACTTATGGAATGCAAACATAGATGTGCAGTACATTGCAGACAATTCTACTGCAGTTGCACGATATGTCACAGCATACTTAACCAAATCAGAAAAGACAGAGCTCCAAGACCTCTGGAATGACCTGTCATCAGATAAAACAGTGTCTCAGAAATTATACAGCTTGGGCATAAAAATGCTGTCCCATAGAGAATGTGGATCCTATGAAGCAGCTGATCGATTAACTGGTACTGCATTGTATGGTAAATCTGCAAATATAGTATGGCTAAGTCTTGGTCCAGCTAAATCTAGAAAAAGAGTTCTAAAATCATACGAAGATATGGAAACAATAGCCAAACATGATCCCAACAGCCAAGACATTTTAAAAAACAATGTATTGGACATATACTACCCAAACAGGAGTACCACTTTGGAAACCATGTGTCTATACCACATAGCCCAAAACTACACATACAAAAATAATATAAAACCTGATGAACAAAACCGTAAATACAAAGTGACAAACTGTGAAGGCAGCTTAGTAAAACTCACAAAACCAAATGTAATTAATCATATCAAATTGTCATTAAAGACTCCTCAACATAAAGAAGTATATTACATGTCCCTGCTACAACTCTTTAAACCATGGAGAAAAGAAGAAGAAATACTAGATAACTATGACTCATATGAAGACGCTTTCAAAGCAAATGAAAGCAGTATAACTGATGTAAACTTTGCACAGTACAAAACAATGTTGCACAATGAACAGCAACACAAAGAAGAACTCCAGGCCCAACTAGATAAGGACACTCCTGACAGTAGTCAACCTTCTGTCACAGGAAGCCAAGAACCACTGGGAGACCCACTAATAACAAATGAGGCAGAATTAGCTATGATAGAAGTAGAAAACACCATGGGACTCATTACGAGTCAGGAATTAAGGGGTTAACGGCGCCGTAAACGGCGGCGACCCTTAACGCCTGATTCCGAGGTCCCTTTGCGGGATGGTGTTTTTTACGCCTGCTTTTTGCAGGCATTAAAAACCATGCCGCAAAGGGACCTTGGCGATAATTACAGCAACCGTAATTTACGGTGCCGTAATTATCGCCTTCCCCATTCCCATTATGCCCTATATCAATACCTAATTATGAATCCATTCCATTTCAGCAACTTGTACAAAATGCAAACCACGGTAGATCATGTTCCACCTGCAATTCAGATAATCGCTCCACGTTAGTAATACAAACACATAGTAAATACGTAATACTAATGCTTCTATGTTACAATGCAGATGGTACCAAAAACAACTGCAAGCTGACTGGATTCACACATGGTCAAATGTCACTTGGTAGGAAAACCTTCACAACAATAGGTATCGTCTACCACGCAGGAGCCACAACCAACTCAGGACACTACACTGCATATATAAAAAAATAAATGTGGATGGTTTGAATGTAATGATAGTACCATTACTCTAAAGCAGAGATTACCAGCAAATCTTACAAACGCTTATTTAATGTTCTTAAAACCAAAATTTGATAACTAAACTGCACTTAAACCTTAAGTACACTTGTAGTAAAAAATATAAACTGTCACAATATTCCAAAAGCTATCTAACTGCCCAAAGATGCTACAACAACTAAACAGATAAATTAGGACTACTCAAATAAATAAAAAAATAGACAGTTAGAATACGCCAATTGGTATCTAACTGTCCCAAAATTTAGAAATATTCAAACAGATAAATCAATACCGCGAAATTATATCAAAAAATAAACAGTTAGAATACGCCTACTGGTATCTAACTGCTCCAAAACTGTACAATATCCAAACAAATACCTAATATCTTACTGCTCCCAAAAACTGGAACAATCCAATGTATAAAGCATTAGCCAGAAGCAACAAGTAAACACTGAAAACAAACAAACAAATAAACTGTAGCATAACAGAAAAAGGTTTTTTTTAATCCAACATGGATTCTATTTCTCCCACAGACCCAATGATTTTAGCAAAAAACACAGAAACTGGGCAAATTGCACAGTACTCTCGGTTGTCATCGACTACATATGAGGGTAAAAAAAAAGAAAAAATGTTGATTGTACAATGTAATAACTCTTTATAAAATACTAATACTAACATGCTATTTTTTATCACAGAAATGAACAAGAAAAACATGGACTCCCGTTACTAAACCAAATAGTAAGTATAACATCATAAATACAACCATCGCAGCATATCACACCCATACTGGCTTATAACATTGTTCCTTTTAAATTTGTTTTTGACCCAAAGTTATAAGCCACTCTGAGTGTGATATGCTGCGGTGCTTCTGGCCAGGGCATACACTCTTGGGTGCATGGCATATGACTGTGATATGCTGCAGAGCTTCTGGCCAGGGCATAGACTCTTGGGTGCATGGCATATGACAATGTCACACCCATAGATTAAAGCATTGCAACCATTTTAATGTCCGCGGACACAAGGAAGGTCCTAGAACACATTCAACTTGCCAGAGGACAATACGGACAGCGTCCTCAGGACACCCCCATTTTCTTTGTATACGAACATTTCAGGACACCGCGACTGTTCTTAGAACACTTTCAGCCTGCCAACGAACAATACAGACAACGTCTCCAGGACACCCCCTGCGAACATTCCAACACCCCACGAGTGTTCTTAGCCACTATGAGTGTGATATGCTGCTATACTTGTGGCCAGGGCATAGACTCTTGGGTGCATGACATATGACTGTGATATGCTATGATACTTCTAGCCAGGGCATAGACTCTTGGGTGCATGGCATATGACTGTGATATGCAGCGGTGGTTGTGGCCAGGCCATAGAGTGTTGGGTACATGGCCAAATGGCCATGCACCCAACATTCTATACCCTGGCCACAACCACCGCAGCATATTACACCCATAGATTCAAGCATTGCAACCATTTTAATGTCCTCGGACACAAGGAAGGTCCTAGAACACATTCAACTTGCCAGAGGACAATACGGACAGCGTCCTCAAGACACCCCCACTTTCTTTGTGTACGAACATTTCAGGACACCGCAAGTGTTCTCAGAACACTTTCAGCTTGCCAACGAACAATACACACAACGTCTCCAGGACACCCCCTGCTAATGTTCCAAGACCCCACAAGTGTTCTTAGAACACTTTCAACTTCACACCGAATCCCTTCTGTTTATTTACGAACATTCCAGAACAGCCGTGTTGTCCGCAGACAAATCGAACACAACAAAAGCGTCTAGCACATAAAAATAAATACAACATTGAACCTATCTCATACTCCCCCACCCTCCCCAAACACTCTTACACACCAACACACGCCACTAAATACAATTTTTAATTCAAGTTTCACCGCGCTGTCCGAGGTCGGCGGCGAATGCAAGATGGCGGGCGTGACAGAAAATCTGATGCGCATCACGCACCACACCGCCCAATCAGCGAACACGTTGCATGTCCGCAGACATGACTCAAGCCCATGGGCCAATCGGGGTGCTGTACGCGGAGCGAACAGGGAAGTCCGTCCGCGAAGTGAACACAGATATTTTTTTGCCTTACATTTTGGTCATTTTTTAAAAAACTACTGGACGGATTTACACCAAATTTGCAAAAGCTTTCTGGACTAAGCCACCGCTCCTGCCGCAAATTTGGTGTAAATCTGTCCAGCGGTTCGGGCTGTAGCTATGCGCAAAGCTTTTTCCCATTATGTCTATGGGAAAAAACAAAAGTTTTGGGACCCCCCCTATAACTTTGCCCCCCCCTGGACCACACCTCTCCAAACATTTCAAAAAAATTCAGAGTGGGGGACATATACTTTTTTTGCAAAGTTTGGTGAGGATTCGTCCAGAGGGAGCGAAGTTATAAGCCACCCAAAAAGTGCTCTTCCTATGGAAACACCAACTTAACCATAACTACATGGACGCTACCGCATCCATGTAATATATATATATATATATATATATATATATATATATATATATATATATATATATGTATATATATATATATGGGTTCTATATTTAACAGTGAATCTGTCAATATTAATTTTACTTCAGCGCGCCCTTCTTGGGCAGAGTTACAATTTTTTGCGGTTTTCTCCTGTGCCAAAATATCAAAAAATGTGACAATTTTCACGATCTACCTCTGTGCCAACTTTCCCATTGCTCAGGTGTATATTAATGGCAAAAAGCCTACTTTTCCATGTAACTTAAACTATGTAAATCACTCATATTTTGTTTTAACAGGGTCAAAATGGGCTCTTTCTCCTGTTTAATTTTAACCCGGGGAGGGCTCTATCAGACACACGCTGCTCCTATTATTAAGAAAAAACTGTATAATCAATGGCAAATCATCACATGGCCTCATTAGGTAGGTTTCCATTTCCCTGAAAACATGTGACCAGCCATCTGGTTTATCTGTGTTTATCTTCACATGTCCTTCTTGGCTTCAAAGACCTTGCTCATTGCTTAAAGTACAGTTTTATGGAAAGCTTGTCATCAAGGTTACTTCTGCTGGACTTGTTATCAGCAACTAATTGACAACCAGAAATCTTTCTCCTAGAGAGCCCAAATCAACAGGTCATGGGTCACAGTTTCATTTAATTGGAAATGCCCCTCTGCATCCATGCTTTTTCAAAGTACAGCTTCAATTATTCATCTGTCCATGTGTAATGTCTTTCTTTACTATAACAGTTGAAATAACATGAGTATCACAATGCTCCAAGTAGGCCTCTCCTTTAAAATATGTCATTTAAATGTTGACAAGTAAGTGTTTTTATTTGTGACAAATGCAAAGTGCTTGGCTTCACTTTAGATTTCTGGATCACAGTCTTGTGCTGCATTGAAGTCATTGTAACATGCTGCTCTCTGACTCTTTAAGTAAAATTGTAGCTTTTCATAATTTATGAAAACATCATTATCAGCCACATATATCTTTTGCCATGCATTGGGCACATCTAGAAATTTTAAGTTTTCAGGCACATTTTCCTTCACTCAAGCGTCTGTTCCTTTTGGTCAAGTTGAAAGAGTCCCATTTCTGTTCATGTCCTAGGACTTAAGTCAAAAACAGAAGTGGTTTGGGACTGGCCTGCTTTTTCCATTGGATAGTACCAGTCAGCTTCACTCTTAAATACTGGCCTGGCCTGGTCTTTGTATTCCTGACATGTAGGGGCTTTATTTTACCCCACACACCTCTTGCAAAGATAACAAGGTTTTACTTCACAAAAGTAGAAACTAATATGTCACTAGGGGCCTGAACATTTTAAGCAGAACAGTACATTTTGAAGAAGGCTGTCCTCACAGGTGATGCAAGCAATATGCAGTACTAATTCTCCCTGCTCATTGACCATCCCCTATGCACATATCACCCGCTCCATATGGGATGCCAAGTGATTGGTCATTACTGCTTTTGAGTGAACTCCCTTCCACATGGTCTATGGTCTTGGTACTGTTTTGGTCCTAAGGTTGTGAAGGCTGAGAATGCTCTTTCTCCCCATAAACAACTCATGTGATGTGCACCTGATAATTGTACATGAGCTCAGTGGATACTCTCGAGGTCAAATTATCCCTCTGAAATGCAAGTTGCTTCTTTAGGTCCGAGACACATAGGCGCTCCCCTCCATTTTTCCCCGGGACTGTCCTACATTTGTTATCCTCACCCTGTGCACCTCACAGTACAAATCACGAGACATCCAGCTCCGTTCTCTCAACCTTGGTAGCATCCCCCTCCCTGAACCTTCACCTGGCCTATGCCAAGACAACACTAATCAGTCACCTTGTGAGGGATTTAAGAGTTCTAATGGTGGGCAACTGGTAGTTCAAATAGGGTGAACAGTATCATGGGGGCACTGGGACCCTAAATCTAATAGGGCTGTTTTGGCAGCTCAAGTCCTCTGCCCTGGCACCCCAGAGATCATCCTTCAGGAACAGGCGCAGCCCTGCTCATGCTTGGCTATTCACATTCCTTTCTAGTTTCATAGGCCTGCCACATGAGACAATGGGATAGCTGTATCTATTTGGTGTGAAGGCCTGTGCTGGGAATAGGGATGGGAAAGTACATTGATGCTGAAGTACAAGGATATGTGATTTTTAATGATATGATATGATATTTTATTTATATCGCACCCATGCACAAGTGTTTCAGGGCGGGAAGTGGTGTGGCCTAGCATTTCTACCCCTCAAATATCAAAATGGCATTAGCTCAGTGCTTATTGTCACAGGGCTGAGCTGGCTCTCCCACCTGCCATTGCCATGAACTATGATATTCTGTCGCCCCTACAGGGCACCCCCCTACTGTTCCACTTCTACGTTACCATGTATTCCTAATACATTTTCCTCAACCAGAATCATTTTGGGAGGCAGGGGACTTGAATCGCATCCTAACAGTGACACAGGGGCAGCTGTGACTGAGTGCCTGGACGCAGAAATGGCCAAAGAACATCTTAAGCAGGTGCACGCACCACCTAAGGGCACACCTGACCATTTCATGCATGTGGCAATAGTGCCACATACAAGTTTATCAAGGTCTGCCACCTGTTAACGCAAGAGATACGGTTCTGGTAAACAGTTCTTTTAATCTGGATAAGTTGGTAGCTTCAGAAGTTAAGCCTGAGACAATGGGGCGACGCAAAAACGAGTCTAAAAGCATCAAAGATAAGGGAACTGAAAGATTCTAATGAGCGACAGAAGGGACTAATTAAATTCCTTAGAGGAAACAGGGCTGGTGGATCATCCACTTTACTATGTCCCAGATAACAGATGAGAAGCAAGATGAGGAATCCGGGGAGGACATTATGGACTTTGACACTAGTGTACTGTGACACCAGGAGGGCAGGCGCCAGGTCCAAATGACCTGATGCTGGGTTTTTGCACAGGCACCTGTTACAGGGTTGCAACTAAAGCCGGAATCCATTACACTAGTGCGGTCAGGAAGCAGCACCTCAGGTAACCCTGGACTTCATTCTATGCCAAGTGTGTCTCCCTCTTTCACTCCATCATTGATGAGGGGAGTACTCCTTATGGGATGGATTCTTCTCTACTACTACCACTGCTAAGTCAGATGCCGGGAGCTTCGGTGGCATAGGAAGAGAATCCCCACTTTGTGGGGTGCATTCAAAAGCCCCAAACTGAAGGTCCTTTTCACCTGAAAAGCAGGATTTTTCAACACAGACACAAAAACGGATTGGCATGTGTGTTTTTCAAGTAAAATTGAAGAGCTGTGTGGAAAAGGCCTAGCTGTCACTACCAAAGGAAAATCAGCATTTTAATCCACAAAAGAAGAAGGAATCAGAGGACCTTTTCACATGAAAAACAGGATTTTTAAACACTGACATAAAAGCGGCTTTGCATGGGTGTTTGCAGTTTAAATGTGAAAAATGTACCCCTGCTAACATTTGAAAAGAAAAGCTCACTTTGTTTCCATGAAATTTCCTGTCAGCCCAAGGTAATCCCTTTTGGCTTGTGGGTGGGCAAACTTCATAAAGAAATCCCCCCACTGAAAGTCTGGATATTATATCCCCCCATCTAATTACAACTCTGCCAGACATCCTTTGGATGTTCTCATCACCGCAGACATCTCCCTCTCTAACCCACTCTCACCACTCCTCTCGTTTGGACTGACCACTTTCTACTCTCCTCTCATCTGAAACACTCTATCCCACAGGCAAAGCCCCCACCCCCTGCACTGCCACCTACTTTCTTGGTCATGCGGCTCATGAAGTGTGTGTCAGTGGATGCCTTTGCCTTTACTTTCTCTGCTCCTCCTACTCCTGCGGCTGACTCATACCCTCACACAGCCCTTTCTAATCTGCATCTTTCTATTTCCAACATCCTGGACATCCTTGCCCCTGTCAGGAGAATCCATCTGAAGCCTACCTCCAAGTGCAACTCTTGGTATGATTCCAACCTCGCTGCCCTGAAACGCAAGTGCAGGGTGGCTGAGAGGAAGTGGAGGGATTGGGAGCATCTTCTGACAAACTGGCCTGCCGCCTGCTCCAAAGGCAATACCGCCTCTGTCCTGACCAAGACAGAAGAGAGCCCCCCATTGGCCATTGCTACCTCTCCTCCTCCTTTCTCTTCTTTGTCTCTGACAACACCTGATGAGGTTTCTAGACAAGGGCAATCTATGAAAGTGTCATCCAAACAGGTGCTCCCCTGCTCCTCCAGAACCATCAAGGACCATATGGACACCCTTGCTCCAGCCTTGGGCGATTTCTGTAATCTCTCTTTTGCCACTGGAAGTTTCCCCTCTCTCCTTAAGCACTCCCTTGTGCACCCCCTCCTCAAGAAGCCATCTGCCGACTGCCAGGCAAACTATCACACAAATTTCCTGGGCAAACTCTTGAAAAATCTGGCCATCTCCCAGTTTACGCTCCACACTGAATCTGTTGGTTGTCTCTATGACTATCAGTCTTGCTTGAGAGCTGCCAGAGGCATGGAAACTGCTCTCCTGAACAACCTGCAAGATCTGCTCTCTGACCTTGAATCCAGCAGTCCCCTGTCCTCATCCTCCTTGATCTTTCCTCTGCTTTCGGCACGGTCAAACATGCCTTCCTGATCAATCGACTCAGTGAGAACCTGGGCACCACTGATCAGGTCCTGGAGTGGCTGGCCTCCTTCCGCTTGGACTGCCCCTACCAGGTACAGCTTGGTCCATTTCTCTCCACCACCTCTCGCTCTACCTGTGTTGTTCCCCGGGGCTCTATCCTCTCACCCTGGTTTTTCAACCTCTACTTGGCCCCTTTGGCCCACCTGATCTCTACCTTCTCCTCTAACTTTCAGTGTTATGCCTCCTCTCTTCTCTTGCTCATTCCTGACTGTCTATCCACGATTCATGATTGGTGCACCTCCAATGATCTCTGTCTCAATGCCTGTAAGACAGAGATTCTTCTCATTGGGACCCCTGCCCCTGCTTTCCCTCTCTGGCCACCTGCCTTGGGCCCTCTTCCTTCCCCTTCCTGTGAGGCAAAAAACCTTGGTGCCATCTTCAACTCTACTCTCTCTTTTTCTCCTCACATCTCGGAGGTGGCCAAGAAGTCCCACTACCAGCTGCACCTCCTCAAAGGGACTCTTCCCTTTCTCACTTTCCTCCAGAAGCTCACTGTCACCAGATTCCTGGTTCCCTCTAGGTTGGACTACTGCAACAGCCTCTTTCTCAATCTGCCTTCTTCTACTCTCCGCCCTCTGGAACCAATCCAGAACAGGACTGCAAAACTTATCATTTGCCTCAAACCCAGGGTCCATATATCTCCAGCCCTGAAATCTATCCACTGGCTCCCGGTGGCTGAAAAGATCATGTTCAAGACCCTTTGCATTGTCCACAAGGCTTTCTGGGGCCGGGGCCAGCACTACATTCAACCCTCTCTTCCATAATACCTTACTTCTGGAGCCCTTCGCTCAGCTGGCTCCAACTCTCTAAGAGGCAGATGCTTCTTCAGGAGGAGAGTGGGGAGTAGATCCCTCTCTGCTGGTACATCCCTCTGGAACGGCCTGCCTGCCTCTCTCAAACTTGAGCCGGACCACCTGAAGTTCCGGAAGCAGCTCAAAACTTTCCTCTTCTTCTCTGCTTTCTATCTGTCCCTCCCCTGCTGACCTACCTGACCTGCCTGCCTGCTGTACCGGCTGGTTGCTTGACTACCCTCAGAGTCTCACTGGGTATAAGGCGCTTTCTAGATCAGTCACCCTTGCACTGCCTCCAGGCCTACTACGCACTTTTGATATTGATATTTTATTTCTATCACACTCGTACACAAGTGTTTCAGAGCGCGACAAGGCAAGAGAGGTGAACAGGGGAGAAAAAACAGCGATCTTACTAGGCCCAGTGCCATTGAGAACGCGCAAGTGCATGGGAGAAGGGGACAGGAAAAGTGCATGGAAGGGGGAGAGGTGGAAAGTGCGTCTCAGAGGAGAAACAGATAAATAACAATAAATAAATAATAAAGGCAACAAACAGTGGTAGTGCAACCATCAATTTGCAAGTGCTAGGTTTAAGGCAGCAGACAGGTTAGGTCTGATAGGTGCAGGAAGAAAAGGGGGGGTCTGTATGGGTACAGATACAGACCCCAGTGCAAGGGATGGGCCGGAGGCAGGGCGGGAGGGTGGCAGAGTGAGCAGGTACCTGGGCCCCGAGGACAGAAGGTGGCCAGGTGCACGGTGCCAAGAGAGAACAGATCAGCAGGGGAAAGGGGGAGCGAAGGCAGAAGCAAAGAGGAAGGTCTTGAGGGTCTTCTGGAACCGGAGATGGTTCTCCTCAAGTTTTAGGGTGGCAGGGAGGCTGTTCCAGAGGGGGGCCCCAGCCGAAGACAGAGATCTACCCCCAGCTCGTTTCTTTGAAAAATGACTGACCCTGAGGGAGTTGGAGGTAGAGGACTGAAGAGCTCGAGAGGGGAGGTATTTGCAGAGGGATAGCTGAAGGTATTTTGGACCCAGGCTCCAGAAAGCCTTGTGGACAATGGAGAGGGTTTTGAATTTAATCCTTGCATCCACTGGGAGCCAATGGAGAGATTTCAGAGCTGGAGAGATACGATCCCAGGGCTTGAGGCCAAGGACAAGTCTCGCAGTCCTGTTCTGGATTAGTTGGAGAGGGCGGAGAGTAGAGGCAGGTAGATTTAGAAAGAGGCTGTTACAATAGTCCAAGCCAGAGAGAACCAGAGCTTGGGATACCATGAGCTTCTGGGGGAAGGAGCGGAAACGCAGAGTACCTCTGAGGAGGTGCAGTTGGAAATTTGACTTTTTAGAGACCTCAGAGATGTGGGCGGAGAAGGAAAGGGTGGAGTCAAAGATGACCCGAGGTTCTTAGCCTCGCATGTGGGGGTAGGAGGAGGACCAAGGGAGGCCGGTCAGAGAGTGAGGGGAAAGTATGGTGAAGGTGTGCCGATGAGGAGGATCTGCTGGCATTCAGACAAAGATCATTGGTGACATACTTGGGGGCTGTGACTGTAACCCTACAGTCCCTTGTTCTCCTTGCACTGCCCAGAGCAGCGCTGCCCTGGCTGCACTTACTCAGAGTATTGCTGCCCTGTTTTCCCCTCCCCACTCCTTTGTACTTCCTCCCTCCCTTTCTCCTTGCACTTCTCATTCTCTCATTTGCACGATCTGAATGACATAAAGCCTAGTAAGATCGTTTGTCTTGTCCTCCCTCTGTCTTCCCTCCATTGTCTTGTTGCGCCTAGAAACTCTTGTGTACAGGCGCGTTATAAATATCATATCATATCATACCTGCATTAAAGTGTGTCCCGCTGAATCATCGCTGTAACTTCGCTGCTGAAAGCCGCAGAGCCGCACAACTGCTGCATTTAAATCTGCAACGAAGTGGACTCGACTGACAAAGTTTGGCCCAGAGTGCGCCGGGGGTCGGTGAGTACTTACAATCCTTACCGGTGGCCCCTAGTACATCCATCCACTTTTACACACAAGTGTCCCCAGAGGGACACTTACCTTTCAACAGGTAGCCTGTGCTACCACCCTATTCCCAACTCCTGGAACCTGTTCTGCCCTTTTGGAGAGACACTCCACGAATAGTGGAAACTCGTTCTTCATCGCCTCACCTGCTTCCTGAGCTGCTACAGCCCCTGCAAGAGACCTTGTTTTTGCCCTTCTGCATAATCGCATGCACCAGCGTTTAACAATACTTTTGAGCACTAGGCTCCACTCTTCGTAGGCACTGGAATGCCAATCAGTTAGGGTTTGATTGATAAAGAACTGCCTAAAGACTATTCGCAATGCCTGCTTCCTCCCCCTAGGTTGTGGACCCTTTCTGTGCACTAACCTTTTAGGCCACTTGGTATTGTATATATGTGTTATAGTAGTGCTGTATTGGTTTGATTTATCACTGGTGATAATTGCTTTGTGTTTGAGTTCAAAGGCCTTTAATAAATATACATGTATTTTTTAATATATATACACCTGGCTGGGAGTGATTTGTAGTGCCCTTTACTCTGTGTGCTCATTGAGGTCTTTCAGTCACCCTCACCACTCCTGAGACCTAGTCTTGACCGCCGCCAATGCTACCTTGATTGGTATGGCTTGTCCAGAAGGTTTCTCTGTTCCAACAGACTAGGCTGGCCTTCTGAATCTCTGCCCACCAGGTCAGAGTTCAGAAATCCATCTTAACAAATTGGTGTACAGCGGTGGGATAGGACTGAAGGTATCCAGTGTTGCAAGAGTCCCAACTCAGATGAGAGTGCAGAAGGAGGTGGGGCTGCTCCCACTGACAGAACTGACAGTTCTGTCACTGCCCTCATCCATGGTGCCTATGATGACAGGGATGATGTAATGTCCCAAGTTTCCTCTGCCAACGCTGATGCTGATGTGAGGTTGGAATTCAAGAAACAAGAGCTGCTGTTTAAGCAGAAGGAGCTTGAATTTCACATGGCAAAGCTGAAGATAGAGCAGGGAGAAAAACAGAAATACAGGGATCACCAGTTGGAACTGGCCAAGCTTCAAGTTTCCAATGGATCCAAGGGTCCCAGACATGGGTCTGGGTCCTCCTCTCATCCAAGATTTCCTAAAGATCTGCTCAGTGTGTATGATGAGAAGAATGACATTATGGACAGGTTGAATGCATTTGAGAATGCATGTGAAGTTCAAGAGGTTGTAAATGCTGATAGGATTGCATGGTTGCTCAGCAGACTACCTCATTCTGGCTGCAGTGCTATTATGGAGATGTCAAAAGCTGAACGACTTGGTTTTGCAATGTTAAAGTAAACTCTAATTTTGAAGTTTGGGAAGATTCCTGCCCAATATATTAAAAGGTTCAGAGAGTATAAAAAGAATGAAGGAAGTGCTTGGGTGCCATATGTGACTGATTCTTTAAAAAACTTGACTGCCTGGGTTGAAGGTTATAAGGTTTGAGGGTATGATATGTCTTGTCATGCTTGAACATATTTTTGCATCTTGTTCCCCTGAGCTTAATCAGCATTTGACAGATTCAAAGGAGATAGATCCTAAGAAACTGACCATAGCAGCAGATTTGTGGGTGTCACATAGAGTGTCCCATAAGTACAAGACTCATCCTGGTAAGCAGGAGGAGGGGAAAAAGACCAAGGATAAGGAGGGTGTGGGATCTGATAAAACATCCTCCCAGAAGGGCCACAAAAAGAAAAATAACAGTAAATCACAAGAGAACTCACAGGGTAGTGGAGGTTATCCTACAAAACAGAACTCTGGTTACAATAAGCCTCCATATCTCACCAAACGCAGTGGATCGTGAGTGGCTTGTGGAGCAAGTGACCATGTGAAGGGGATCCCAGATGTAAGGTCAAAACCTTGGGGGTCCACTCTGCTAATATGGCCTTCTCCTCCTATGAGAAAGAAGAGATTACAGGAGCATCCTTCTCCTCAGATTACTTCCCCAGTGGGATATATTCTGAGGTAGTTTTAGTTTCCCTGGGTTCCTGGGGGCCTAAAGTCTCAGAGGCTTATGCTAGGATTCCAGACAATACCAAACACTACTTTAAGGACAGTGTGCTGATCAGTGGAGTAGATACTCCAGCTCTTAGGGACAGTGGGTGTAGTCGAACTGTAGTGGATTCTACCTTGGTAGACCCAGAGGAAGTTGCCAGAGCCCCTCTGATGCCCACTAAGTTGGCTCATGACCCACCTCTCCAGTTCCCAGTAATACCTGTAAATCTTACTTTAAATGGTACAGTAGTCAGGATTCCAGTAAGCATTCAGAGAGATGTCCCAGGAAAGGTCTTGCTGGGAAATGATCTCAGAGCTTTAGGGCTTGTGGGAGACACTGCTAAAAGACCCTGCACAAGGTCTCACACAAGGGCAGCTCTGGACAAGACCACTGCAGTGCCCAAGCCAAAGGGGAAACCCAAGGCTAAAGGAGTGAGAAAAACCAAAACAGGGAAAGAGAATATTCCCCCTAACTCACCTACCACTGAGGTGGAGATAGTTGGTCAAACACCAGAACCTGATGAGGTAGAGGAGTTGCTTGAAGTATTTGATCCAAATGACCATCCTGAACTAAAAGATTTGCTAGTAGAAGGTGGTCCTGACAGAGAAGAATTCCCTAAAGGCCAACATGAGCACCCATCTCTGGAAGGACTAAGGAGACAGGCCTATGCCCAGCTTGAGGGTGAACCTCCTGGGACACACAGGATTTATTAGGAAGGTGGGCTCCTGTACAGTGAGCCTTCAGAGTCTACAGAAGGAGACCATAGGAGGTTGGTGGTTTCCCTTGCTTTAAGACCCTTCCTCCTGCAGCTGGCGCATGAAGTGCCCCTTGCTGGTCACCTTGGAATCAAGAGAACCAGGCAAAGGTTATCCATGCACTTCTACTGGCCCAAGATGGCGGTTCAAGTAGAAATTCATTGCAGGAGTTGTGCCACCTGCCAGTTATCTGGTAAGAGTGGCTCAACAATCCAAGCTCCATTGGTACCACTCCCTGTGGTGGGTGTACCATTTGAGAGGGTAGGGGTTGACATTGTTGGTCCCCTTGACCCCCAAACATCCTCAGGCAATAGGTTTATCCTGGTGCTGGTCGACCATGCCACCAGGTATCCTGAGACCATCCATTTGAAAACTGTGACTGCCAAGTCAGTTGCAAAAGCTTTACTTGGCATCTTTACTAGGGTTGGCTTCCCTAAAGAAGTTGTGTCTGATAGGGGAAGCAACTTTATGTCAAAGTATATGCAGGTCATGTAGAAGGAGTGTGGTGTCACCTATAAGTTTTCATCTGCATACCACCTACAGACAAATGGTCTTGTCAAGAGGTTTAACAGGACCTTGAAAAGTATGATTGGGGCTCTGGAAGAACCCCATAGAGGAAAATGGGATCTTCTGCTACCATGCTTACTGGTTGCCTACAGAGAGGTACCACAAGAGGGTGTTGGCTTCAGCCCCTTTGAAATTCAGTTTGGTCACTCTGTAAGGGGACCCTTGGCCATAGTCCAGGAGGGATGGGAGATGCCAAGTCCCCCTATTACTACCAACGTAGTAGACTATGTGTTAGGGCTCAGAAAAAGGATGGTACTCCTGATGGGTCTGGCTAGTGAGAAGCTGAAGGCAGGACAAGCTTTGGTGAAACATTGGTATGACCAGAAAGCTTCCCTCATCACTTTCACAACTGGTCAGAAAGTCCTTATCATGAATCCTATAAGACTTAGAGCATTGCAGAACAAATGGTCAGGCCCTTACATAGTGGTGGAGTCAATGGGTGATGTCCACTATTTAATGGACCTTGGAAGGGCTAGACAAGCTCCAAAAGTGTTCCATGTGAATAGACTGAAGGCTTTCATCCCAAGAGTTGAAATCGCTGCTCTGCTACTGGCTTCAGATGTTGAGGAAGAGGAGTCAGAACCTCTCCCTGACCTGTTCCAAGGCAGTCCTTCAGACAGCTCCATTGAGGGTGTCCAGGTGGCCCCTCACTTGACTTCTGATCAGCAAGCTGAGGTGAAAAGTTTGCTTAGGCAATTTTCCCCCTTGTTCTCACAGTCTCCTGGTTTGACACACTGGTGCAAACATAACTTTGACACAGGAGACAGTGTGCCTACCAAAAGTAGGGTTTACAGAATGTCAGACAAAGTAAGGTCTTACATTAAGACAGAGGTCAACAAAATATTGGATCTTGCGTTGATTGAACCCTCTAGTAGTCCTTGGTCCAGACCAGTGGTATTGGTTCCAAAAGCAGGTACTTCTGAGTTGAGGTTCTGTGTGGATTACAGGGCTCTGAATGCTGTCACCAAGACATATGCATACCCCTTACCTAGAACAGATGAGCTGGTGGATACTTTGGGTGCCTCCAAATACCTCAGCACATTTGACCTAACTGCAGGCTATTGACAAATAGCTCTTGCAGAACATGCCAAGGAGCAGACAGCTTTCTCAACACCATAGAGTCTTTACCTGTTCATGGTAATAATGCCTTTTGGGTTGAAGAATGCACCTGCAACTTTGAGGCTTGTGAATCGTGTGTTGAATGGGTTGGATGAATTCTGTCTTGCATATCTGGATGATACAGAAGTTTTCAGTGCCACCTGGGAAGACCATGTGAAACACCTGAGGATTGTGTTACAGGCTCTTCAGAAGGCCCACTTGACCATAAAGGCCAGTAAGTGCCAGATTGGACAAGGATCAGTGGTCTACCTTGGACATGAAGTAGGTGGAGGGAGGATACAGCCTCTACCCAGTAAAGTAAAAGCAGTACAAGACTGGCCTACCCCCACTACTCAGACCCAAGTGAGAGCCTTTTTAGGACTCACTGGGTACTACAGAAATTTCATGGCAGACTATGGTAGTATAGTTGCCCCTCTGACTGCTCTCACTACTCCAAAGAAACCCAAGATGGTAACTTGGTCTGAAGAGTATGAGAAGGCCTACAATGGCTTGAAAGACTCCTTGTGCCAGGCCCCTGTCCTCAGGGACCCTGATTACCAAAGACCTTTTCTTGTGCAGACAGATGCCCCTGACACCGGGATAGGAGCTGTACTATCACAAGTAGATAAGAAGGGTAAGGAACACCCTACTGGTTTTATTAGCCGCCAGCTTAAGGACAGAGAGCTCAGATGGTCCACGGTAGAGAAAGAATGTTTCTCTGTTGTGTGGGCCCTAAGGAAGCTGAGGCCCTACCTCTATGGGACCCACTTCACTGTGCAAACTGACCATAAGCCCTTAAAGTGGCTAATGAACATGAAGGGGGAGAATCCAAAGTTGCTTAGGTGGTCCATAAGTCTACAAGGCTTCGACTTCACTATTGAGCATAGGCCAGGTGTCCAACATAGCAATGCTGATGGGTTGTCCAGAATGTTTAACAGACCTGAACATGAGACTCATACACGGGTGGATTAAGTCCCCCTGTCCTTAGTCTGGTAGAGGCGAGTGTTAGGAAAGAATTAATTTTATATGTAATTGTCCCTCCAGTTGTACACCCCCAAACTTTTTGCTGCTGTTTTAACACCTTAGTCTGACTTTGCCAGGTGAGCACAGCTTTTTGCTGCACTCCTCTGGGCTTTCCCTCACTTTTTATGGGGAAACTGACATGCCCTTAAGACAGTCAGTGCTGGGAGACTTTGTTTCCCTTAGTTCTTTTCCAATGTTGCAACTTTTCTGCAACATGTAACAAGTGCACAATGTACCTCACAGTGCAGTGCGCTTGGGTCTCATAGTCAATTACAATGGCCATAGATACCCTCGATAGACTTTTTGTGAGATGTGCAGATGTGTCATGGACAGGGCTGGTGGCAGCTTATCTTTTCATATCATTTTAATCCTTTCCTGCCATATTAACTGCATTAACTGTGTTTGGCACATATAGGTGGCCTGGCTCCAAAATGGCCATGCCACGGGGTTCTTTGTCCTGTCCTCTGGCAATCTTGCCCCTTTGCCTTCCCCAGGTCGATCCGACCCGGGTCAGTCCTTATTTGGTCATGCAGTTTCCTGCGAAACACAGTGGTTTCGTGGGCTTCTGCATGCCTTGTGTGTGTGCCTCCAGGATGTGGGCTGGGGTGTCTGTCCCCAATACACATCCAGGGTGCCAGAGAGTCTGGAGTACTGTGAATGACTGGGACCACCATTTTGGCGCGAAGGGAACTTTTGATAAGAGGAGGCTGAAAACACCCATACCAGGGCGATCTCTGGAGTTCACACTGAACGAAGGATATGATCCAAGTATCCTGAAATTAAGAAGCCAAGTCGAGGAATCGCTGATGAACCACCGGAAGGTTTGGCATGCTGAGCTCACTGTCATCCCGTGGGACCCCTCTGCATCTGGTCATCCTAGAAGGTCTGCGAAGATGCTTCGACCCATTAGAATAGTGCAACCAACTATTCTCGCCATCTTCAACAAAACCTGCAAGTAAGTCTTCTCGGAAGTGTCCCTGGGCCAACCAGTTGGATGACCAGCTTACGCAGGACCTTTGCTCTGTCTCCGCCGTCGTTTCGAGGAGGCCCTCGAAACTTGGTATACTGCTAGCTCTATGTCCGGCACCCTCGCACCAAATTACAAACACTTGGCATTCCCAGGTCTGAAGTGAGATGAGTGCGCCAGGACCGGAGTAAACATGGTTACTGTGTTGTCCCGCCGCGGCAACGACCTTTGCAGGTGCGCTGCATTTGTGACCCTCTTGTCCCGCAAGCCTGCTGCAGTGAAACTGGCCTGATCCATCCATCAGGAGCGGAGGAATCGCCACTGTCCCATTTTAGAATCCTCCGTGTATCTTCGGAATTGAAAGCCGCAGAACCGTCATATTGCCGTAGTAGAAACCACAACCGAAGTGGACTCGACTGGCGAAGTTTGGTCCAGAGTGCACCTGGGGCTTGTGAGTAACCCTAACCTTAACGGGTGGCCCCTAGCGCCTTCATCCATTATTACACACGAGTGGCCCCTGGGGGTCCCTCTCCTTTCCACTGCTAGTGTGAACTAGTGAACTATTCCCGTACCTTGGAATCACCTCTGCCTTCAAGTGGAGGCCCTCCGTGAATAGTGGGAATCTATTCTTCATCGCCTCACCCACCTTCCTGAGCTGCTAGAGACCCCTGAAGAGACCCCGTTTTGCCCATTAGAACATCCACGTGCGCCAGCACTGCATGTACTATTGAGCATAAGGCTCCTCTCTTCTTAGGGTTTGGACTGCCTCTTAGTTAGGTGTGTGTTTGATGTTCAAGGGGACTAAAGACTATCTGCACTGCCTATTGTCCTTCTCCTCTAGGTTCTGAATCTATCTTGTGCCTTTAACCCTTTTAGACCCCAATGGTCTTCTATATATCTTGTATTGATTGTGCTGTGTTGGTTTAGTAGGATTGCTGTGATTCTTTTACTGTATGTTGAGTTACACAGGCCTTGTAATAAATGTGTTTATATTTTTGTATATAAACACCTGTATGGGAGTAATTTGTATGTATCCTTGCTCTGTGTGCTCATTGAGGTCTTTCAGTCACCCTCAAAGCTCCTGAGACTTAGTCTTGACCGTCTACCATAGCTACCTTGATTGGTCTGTCTTGTCCAGAGGTTACCCTGTTCCAAGAAAATAGGCTGGCCTTCTGAACATCTGCCCACTAGGTCAGAGTTCATAAATCCGTCTTAACAGATTGGTGTACAGCGGTGGGATAGGATCCAAGTATCCTGAAACTAAGAAGCCGAGTCGAGGAACCGCTGGTGAACCGCTGGAAGGTTTGGCACGCTGAGCCCGCTGTCGTCCCGTGGGACCCCTCTGCATCTGGTCGTCCTAGAATGTCTGCGAAGATGCTTTGACCCATTAGAATAGTGTGTCCAACTATTCTCGGCACCTTCAACATAACCTGCAAGTGAGCCATCTCGGAAGTGTCCCTGGGCCAACCAGTGGGCTGACCAGCTTATGCAGGACCTTTGCTCTGACTCCGCCATCGTTTCGAGGAGGCCCTCGAAACTTGGTATACTGCTAGCTCTGTGTCCCCGGCACCCTCACACCAAATTACGAACACTTGGCATTCCCAGGTCGGAAGTGAGAAGAGGGCACCAGGACCGGAGTAAACACGGTTACCGTGTTGCCCCGCTGTGGCAACGACCTTTGCAGGTGCGCTGCATTTGTGACCCCCCTGCCCTGGAAGCCTGCTGCAGTGAAACTGGCCTGATCCATCCATCAGGAGCGGAGAAATCACCACTGTCCCATTTGGGAATCCTCCTGTATCTTCGGAACTGAAAGCCGCAGAGCTGTCATATTGCCGTAGTGGTAACCCACAACCGAACTGGACTCGACTGGCGAAGTTTGGTCCGGAGTGCGCCTGGGGCCGGTGAGTAACCCTAAACTTAACTGGTGTCCCTAGCGCCTTCATCCATTATTATGCACGAGTGGCCCCTCGGGGTCCCTCTCCTTTCCACTGCTAGTGTGACCTAGCAAACTATTCTCGAACCTTGGAATCACCTCTGCATTCAGGTGGCGGCCCTTCTCGAATAGTGGGAATCTATTCTTCTTCGCCTCACCCACCTTCCTGAGCTGCTAGAGACCCCTGAAGAGACCCCGTTTTGCCCATTACAACAACCGCATGCGCCAGCACTACATGTACTATTGAGCATAAGGCTCCTCTCTTCTTAGGGTTTGGACTGCCTCTTAGTTAGGTGTGTGTTTGATGTTCAAGGGGACTAAAGACTATCTGCACTGCCTATTGTCCTTCCCCTCTAGGTTGTGAATATATCTCGTGCCTTTAACCCTTTTAGACACCAATGGTCTTGTATTTATCTTGCATTGATTGTGTTGTGTTGGTTTAGTAGGATTGCTGTGATTGTATTGTATTGTTTATTTATTTATAGAGCGCACCTGGCCGTTAAGCAACTGGGTGCTTACAGAAAATAAATCTTGGGTTGCAGGTACATTAATAAGTTACATTTCTTATGTTACAGGTTCATATATCAAGCATTTCTTATGTTACACTGTCGGAAGACTTACATGTGAGATATGTTACATATATCAAAACATTTCTTACGTTACAATGTTGGATGACTTACATGAAAGATATGTTACATTTACAAGTGTTTACAAAAAATATACAGAGTATTTGGTATTTGATTCTTTTACTGTGTGTTGAGTTACAAAGGCCTTGTAATAAATGTGTTTATATTTTTCATATATACACCTGTCTGGGAGTAATTTGTAAGTGTCCTTGCTCTGTGTGCTCATTGAGGTCTTTCAGTCACCCTCACCCCTCCTGAGACTTAGTCATAACCGCCTACCTTGATTGGTCTGGCTTGTCCAGAGGTTACTCTGTTCCAGGAAAATAGGCTGGCCTTCTCAACCTCTACCCACCAGGTCAGAGTTCAGAAATCTGTCTTAACAGATTCATGTAAAACGGTGGGATAGGACTGAAGTTATCCAGTGTTGCACACTAGTGAAAGCATTTCGAATTATTCCTACCAGGACACATAGTGAAGGGTTGTAGCATAACTGGAAAAGGCCATAGTCTTATCTAACAAAATGGAAACAAGTACCTTATTAACTTTAAATGCTTCTAAATCTGAAACATTAAGAAAGATGTGTGCTGAGAGGGTTTTACCTGCTCAAGGCACAAAAATGAAAATGAGTCAAAGAATCATGGAATGGCAAGAGTCACAACTCAGTGCCATAGCTCCTGAGGAAAGTGCAGAAGGAGGTGGGGATGCTCTCACTGGCAGAACTGGCAAGTCCGTTGCTGCACTTATCAATGGGACCCATGAGGATTTAGATGATGTGATGTCCAATGTTTCCTCTGCCAGTGCTGATGCTGAGGCCATGCTTGAATTCAAGAAGCAAGAACTGCTGTTTCAGCAGAAGGAGCTTGAATTTCACATGGCAAAGCTGAAGATAGAGCAGGCAGAAAAACAGAAATACAGGGATCACCAGTTGGAACTGGCCAAGCTTCAAGTTTCCAATGGATCCAAGGGTCCCAGACATGGGTCTGGGTCCTCCTCTCATCCAAGGTTTCCTAAAGATCTGCCCAGTGTGTATGACGAAAAGAATGACATTATGGACTGGCTGAATACTTTTGAGTATGCATGTGAAGTTCAACAGGTTGACAATGCTGATAAGATTGCCTGGTTACTCAGCAGACTGCCCCCTTCTGGCTGCAGGACCATTATAGAAATGTCAAAAGCTGAGAGAGCAGATTTTGAAATGCTGAAGCAAACTCTCATCTTAAAGTTTGGAAAGACTCCTGCCCAATACTCAAAGGGATTCAGAGAGTACAAAAAGAAAGAAGGAGGTACTTGGATGTCTTATGTAACTGAATCCTTAAAAAACTTGACTGCCTGGGTTGAAGGTTATAAGGTTTGAGGGTATGATATGTCTTGTCATGCTTGAATATATTTTTGCATCTTGTTCCCCTGAGCTTACGCAGGATCTGGCTGATTCAAAGGAGATAGATCCTAAGAAGCTGGCCATTGCAGCAGATTTGTGGGTGTCACACAGAGTGTCCCATAAGAACAAGACTCATCCTGGTAAGCAGGAGGAAGGGGAAAAAGACCAAAGATAAGATGGGTGGGGGACCTGTTAAAACCTCCTCCCAGAAGGGCCACAAAAAGAAAAATAAGGGTAAATCACAAGAGAACACACAGGGTAGTGGTGGTTATCCTCCAAAACAGAACTTTGGTTACAGTAAGCCTCCATATGTCAACAGACCCAGTGGATCGTGTGTGGCTTGTGGAACAAGTGACCATGTGAAGGGGGACCCCAGATGTAAGGTCAAAACCTTGGGGGTCCCCTCTGCTAATCTGGCCTTCTCCTCTTATGAGGAAGAAGAGATTACAGAGGCATTCTTCTCCTCAGATTCCTTCCCCAGTAGGATATATTCTGAGTTTGTTTCTGTTTCCCTGGGTTCCAGGGAGCCTAAGGTTTCACAGCTGTATTCTAGTATTCCAGACAATACTAAGCAGTACTTTAAAGACAGTGTGCTGATCAATGGGGTAGATACTCCTGCTCTTAGAGATAGTGGGTGCAGTTGACCTGTAGTGACCTGTAGTGGATTCTACCTTGGTAGACCCAAAGGAAGCTGACAGAGCTCCTCTGATGCCCACTAAATTGGCTCATGGCCCACCTCTCCAGTTCCCAGTAATACCTGTAAATCTTATTATCAATGGTACAGTAGTCAGGATTCCAGTGAGCATTCAGAGAGATGTCCCAGGAAAGGTCTTGTTGGGAAATGATCTCAGAGCTTTAAGGAAGGTGGGAGATACAGCTAAAAGACCTTGCACAATGTCTCAAACAAGGGCAGCACTGGCCAAGACCACTGCAGTGCCCAAGCCAAAGGGGAAACCAAGGCTAAAGGAGTCAAAAAAGACAAAAGAGGGAAAGAGAATATTCCCCCTAACTTACCTACCACTTGTCATGAACCGTCGTCTGCGTCCCTTCTGGACTTCCTGGTCCCTGACCCATAGGGGATTGAATACAGTGATCCTTCCAACATGGCCGCTTAAAACGGAATGCTGCTGGCAAGTCTCTACACTCCACGCTTTACGCTCTACAAAACAGATACGCCCCGCGGCTCTGCTCGTCTCAACGCTACCGCTTGATGTAGTTGGACGTGTGTTGCGGAGTTCGCTCTGCGCTTTCTTCTGATTCCTGGTTCCCGGTTCCTTGAATTCCCCCTTCCTTCCTCCCATTCCTCTACCTTACCTCCAAACTTCCTGGATTTTCTTCCGCGCTCGGGTCACGGAGTTCCGTGCCTCCGAGTGCGAACATCATTCCTTCCTGGTATCCACCCTGGACTTCTGAACATTCCCGGAAGTTGGATAGCGAACCTCACGCTGGAATCCGAGGACCAGAGCTCGGGTTTGTACAAATCCCGGACCGTGAGAAAGAAGACATCACAGAAGGTTGCAAGCAAACAACAAAAACAGGTGGGAAGGGGAGAGACTTGTGACACCACTGAGGTGGAGGTAGTTGGTTACCTGAAGTATTTGATCCTAATGACCATCCTGAACTAAAAGACTTGTTAGTAGAAGGTGGTCCTGACAGGGAAGAATTCAGTAAGGGCCAATGGGCCTCATTACATGGAAGGCGGTAGGGGATTAAAGGCACCGGTAAGGGCATCGGTGCCGGTAATCCCCACCGCCCTACTACGAGGTCCCTCAGCGGGTCCCGTCCTTAACGTGTGGTCAGACCACACTTTTGTCACAGGTTTCCCCCCTTCTCACCTGTCTATGTTGCCTGATGTCCTCTTTAGGTGGAGTCTTCTTTCGTATGGTTCGGGACTTAAATAAACCCGCTCGGCCGTCCTCGGCTTCCAGATTACGTTCAGCTTCGATGTCAAGGATCACGGGAAACTCCAGGAGTATTCAAGAAGGTGTTGGGGCCACGCGGAAGCGGCACAGGGAATCCAGGTGCCAGGGGATAACAAGTAGCACTAGAAAAGGTTCGGTGCACACGTCGATCACAACTAGTAGCAGCGTTGAGACGCACGGGGCCTCGGGAGTGTGGCTTCTTTATAGAGGACGCTGCGTAGAACGTGAAGACTGGCGAGCAGCGTTCTGAGCTTGCCGCCATGTTGGTAGTATTATGGAGTGTAGGGCCCGACGTGTCTGGGACCAGGAGGCCCAGAAGGGGCGAGTTCGATGGTTCATGACAACTTTAAGGACGGGACCCGCTGAGGGACTTCAGTGCAAATAACGGTACCGCAGATTGCGGTACCGTTATTTGCTGCTTCCCCATTCCCATTGAGCCCTATGGGGGCTCAAATGGGAATGGGGAATGGTTCCCGGAATGGGGACTTACCGGTCCCGCAAAGGTCGGAGTAGGCCGGTAAGTCCCTATTCCGGGAACGCGGCCTCCGACGGCAGTAAGGGGGTAGCCATGGCGCTAATAGCGCCATGGCTACCGCCTTCCATGTAATGAGGCCCAATGTGAGTGCCCATCTCTGGAAGTCCTAAGGAGACAGGCCTGCTCCCAGCTTAAGGGTGAACATCCTGGGACACATAGGATTTATTGGGAAGGTGGACTCCTGTATAGTGAGCCTACAGAGTCTACAGAAGGAGACCATAGGATGTTGGTGGTTCCCCTTGCTGTAAACCCCTTCCTCCTGCAGCTGGCACATGAAGTGCCCTTTGCTGGTCACCTTGGCTTCAAGAGACCCAAGCAAAGGCTATCCATGCATTTGTACTGGCCCAAGATGCGGGTGCAAGTAGAAAGTCACTGCACGAGTTGTGCCACCTGCCAGCTATTATGGAAATGTCAAAAGCTAAAAGAGTATATTTTGCAAAATTGAAGCAAACTCTCATCTTAAAGTTTGGGAAGACCCCTGTGTAAAGACCGGAGGGGGTGGTCTGCACTTCTGCTCTCTATATGGTAGAGGGGCGGCACAGAGACCCCTGCCAAGATTCTCTATTATGGTAACGTAGTCGAGCAATCAAGGCCCAGCTTCTCAGGAGGTGATGCGAGCTGGTTCTTAAGTACAGTGCAGTCCCCAAGCACCCACAAAGGAATGTCCACACACTGTATCGGTTACAACACAGTCTTTATATAATTAATGTTCAAAGGTATATACAATATCACGATAACACACTTTGTACTCCGAAAATCAGCAATGGTAAATATGTACAATTCTAAAGTGGTAGCACTAACGTTATCAGATCTTATTAAAGTGCATACGGTCAGAATGACACACAGATCAAAATAAAGAGGAAACCAGTAGTAGAGAGAGGAAGGAAAGCAAGATGGGTGAGCAATAGGCAGAATACTGGTCCCGCTACCTAGACACATTTCTGTGTGGAGATCCCCCCACCTGGGCAACCTGTAGAATAAAGATACAAGCCCAGTCCATATATTGTTCACACTAGACGTTCCAATAGTTCTGCAACCCCAAAGTATCTGGCGTTGTAGCGTTCCTCGTCAGGAAAATCGACAACCCTTCTTGAGTGCCCTGCCTTTAAGGCAGGAGTCACGGGTCGTCGAACGTCCGACGGAGAACAGGTCGAGCCACGACTTTGAAGTGGCCACGTCGTTCCTAGCGGTGCTCGTTGACGGGGAAGCGGGTCTGTCTACCAGGGAGCTTAGGCAAAGATCAGCTGTGCACGTTGGTCCCTCGTAGCTCGGGAAAAGGGCGCTTTACCAGGTTCTCTCTGGGTCAGTTCTTGAAGCACAGCAGCTTTCAGATTGCGAAGGAGAGCAACAGCAATTCTTCTCGTCCAGCAGAGTTTCAAGATCAAGCTTCAGTTACTCCAGTTACTCGTCGTAGTGGACTTCAGCTTCTGAACACGATTCCTAGCAGTGAGAGGTCCCCAGATATACTGTTGATCTCCCATTCATTCCACTGGGTCACACTCAAGCATCCAATCACGACAACGGGCACTCATGCAGGCAGGCATCCAATCAGGCACACGAGGTATTCAGGCCATTCACTTCTCTCCAGACACTCACAACAAGTTATGTGTATTGGGACAAGTACCAAGCCATTCAACACTCCAAGCTGCATTCATACCGGTTTCGGGCAGGGCTGTCTCAACCATTGTGTCAAACACCAGATACTAGACAGCCACAACGTAGAATGTATATTCGTCACACACTCCATTCACCCAGGTCCCACCCACAGGCATACCCACAACATACGGTTGTTGAGGAGGCTCCAGCCAGTCTGGTCGGCACTTTCCCACACTACCATATACAGAACTTCCACCCAACAGCCAGCCAGGGGGAAGGGACAGAGGCAGGGCTTCCCGGGACTTCGGGAAGATCATGGTAACAGGTGATTGAAGGCAAGAGGCCATGGGGGCCATTTTGTCTCCATCAGGAATCTACCGATTCCAATGACAGGGCCTGGGCATCCCAAAATGAGGATGCTCAGGGCACCAGTCTTTCAGCACGGAGCTGCCACCAGCCAGTACCCTGCTCTGTGGGTCACACACAGGTGCCCAAAAACATACAATAGGGGCACAGGGTTGTATCCCTACCCATGGGTGCCATAAGGGTATCCCACAGGTCTGTTCACCAAACCAAAAGAGAGAGAGCTGCACCGCCAGGAGTCCCACAGGAACTCCTGTGTGGAAAACATGACAGCACACATGATAAAAAGCAGTCAAGGACAAGGATACGGAGGCTCTGTCCCTCCGATGTATTTCCAGCATCACAGTCGCCCCCCCCAGACTGTGGTGGAGGGTGCCTAATCTCCCACGGGATAGACACCCTCATCCAGGCGGTCAACATACCTTCTGGAAAGGCCATCTGCATTATCGTGACTCTTCCCTGGTCTGTGCTCAATGGTAAAGTCTAGTCCTTGCAGACTAATGGACCACCTGAGCAGTTTCGGGTTTTCACCCTTCATCTGCATAAGCCACTTCAGTTTGGACCTTGAAGGTAGAACCGGTAAGGTAGGGTCTAAAACGCCTAAGGCTCCAAACTATACTAATCCATTCCTTTTCAACAGTAGCCCACCTATGTTCCCTACCCTTAAGTTGTCTACTGATGAATATAATCGTATGTTCTCTTCCTTTGTCATCTAACTGGGAAAAGACAGCTCCAATTCCAGTGTCGCAGGTGTCAGTTTGAACGATAAAGGGCTTGCTGTAATCGGGCGCCCACAAGACGGGTGCCCTACACAGACTTCCTTTCAAGCCATCAAAGGCCCTCTGACAGTCTTCCGTCCAATTAACTTTCCTCGGTTGTTTGGGTGAAGTCAACGCTTTCAGGGGTGCAGCTATGGTTCCATAGTCTGCCATGAAATTGCGATAATACCCAGTGAGGCCCAAAAAGGCTGTCACCTGGGTTTGAGTAGTGGGAGTCTCCCAGTCATGTACGTCATGTACTTTACTAGGGAGAGGTTGGATCTGACCCCCTCCTACCTCATGACCAAGATACGTGAATTTCCCCTGAGCTATCTGGCACTTGGTGGCCTTGATAGTGAGGTTAGCCCTTTTTAACGCCTGCAACACTTTATCCAGCTGAGTCAAATGCTCTTCCCGGGTGGAACTGTAGACGGCAATGTCGTCTAAGTAAGCCACACAAAAGGCTTCCAGCCCACTGAGCGCATGGTTGACTAATCTCTGGAAAGTGGCAGGGGCGTTCTTCAACCCGAAAGGCATGACTCTAAACTGGTAGAGTCCCTCGGGTGTTGAGAACGCCGTCTTTTCCTTGGCATGGTCCGTCAGAGCTATTTGCCAATGGCCTGAGGTAAGGTCGAAGGTGTTCACAAATTTGGCAGCATCTATCTAGTCCACAAGCTCATCAGCCCGGGGCAATGGGTGTGCGTCAGTTTTGGTGACGGCATTGACTCCTCGGTAGTCTACACTGAACCGCCAATCCTTGGTACTTGCCTGGGAACTTGCCTTGGGGACAAGGAACACAGGACTGGACCAGGGACTGGTTGAGGGTTCAATAACACCCAGATCCAACTTCTTGGCGACCTCAGCCTGGATGTGGTTCTTGACGGTATCTGACATACGGTAGCACCTGCTTTTGACAGGCACACTGTCACCAGTGTCAATCTCGTGCCTACACCACGGTGTCAGGTCTGGTGTTAGGGAAAACAGAGAGGCGTACTGCCGGAGCAAAGTCCTGTAGGCCTTCTGCTGCTCTGTCGTCAGATCGGGAGAGAGATGTACTCCCTCCATGGAGCCATCCTGCTGGTTGCTATGTAGCAAATCAGGAAGGGGCTCACTCTCATCCTTTTCTTGCCCTGAAGCTAGCAAGGGACATGAGACTTCGGCTCCCCTGTGGAAAGGCTTGAGCCTGTTAACATGGAATACCTGAGGGGCTACCCCAGAGGCTCCCATGTCAACCAGATAATTGACTTCGCCCATCTTGGAGATGATCCTGAAGGGTCCAGTCCATTTATCTGCCAAAGCCTGAGGCTTGGTAGGCTCGATCACGAGGACCTCCTGTCCCTGAGTCCAATCCACTTGCAATGCTTTAAGGTCATGCCAGTACTTATTCAATTCCTGGCTGGCCTTAAGATTCGCTGTTGCCTGACCATCATCTGTGTCATCCTCCGTCTGAGGCCCAGCACATAGTCCACCACTTGCTTGGCGGGACCTGGAGGGGGGGTCTCCCAACCTTCTCGGATCAAGGCAAGTGGCCCCCTCACGGGATGTCCAAAGAGTAACTCAAAGGGGCTGAAACCAACACCCTCTTGAGGTACCTCTCTGTAGGCAAACAGCAGGCATGTCAGGAGAAGATCCCACTTCTTCCTGAGGGGCTCTTCCAAAGCGCCCAACATGCCTTTGAGAGTTTTGTTAAATCTCTTAACCAAACCGTTGGTCTGGGGTGGTAGGAGGTGGTGAACTTGTAAGTTACTCCGCACTCTTTCCACATTGTTTTCATGTAACTCGACATGAAGTTGGATCCTCTATCGGAGACAACCTCCTTAGGGAATCCAACACGGGTAAAAATGCCCAGGAGAGCCCTGGCAACCAACTTGGCCGTAACCGTCCGAAGGGGTATAGCCTCAGGGTACCTGGTTGCATGATCTACCAAGACCAGGATGAACCGATGTCCACCCGACGTGGGAGTGTCAAGGGGACCGACGATGTCAATGCCCACCCTCTCAAATGGTGTGCCAACCACTGACAGTGGTTGCAGTGGGGCGATGACTCTGCCTCCAGTCTTACGAGACAACTGACAAGTGGGGCAGGTCCTGCAGTGGGACTCCACTTCTACTCCCATCTGGGGCCAGTAGAAATGGGCCGAGAGCCTCTGCTTAGTCTTCTTGGTACCAAGATGACCAGCCAAGGGCACCTCATGCGCCAACTGCAGCAGGAAGGGCCTGTAAACCTCGGGTACCACCAACCTCTTAAGGGCACCAGGTTCAGGCTTAGTGGGCTCACTAACAAGGAGCTCACCCTCCCAATAAATCTGAAATGTCCTAGGCACTTCTCCTTGTGCCTCGGACAGGGCCTGTCTCCTCAGACCCTCGAGAGAGTGGCACTCTCTCTGTCCTTTACAGAAGTCTGCCAGGGAGGGTCCCCCTTCAGCTAACAAGCATTGAAGGTCAGGATGATCCTCTGGGTTGAGAGTCCCTCCTACCGGAAAGTCTTCTGGCTCTTCTCCCACAGGAGTCGAGACGGGAATTACCACTGGACCCAGCCCGTCCGGAGGATGGGTCCCAATGGGTGCTGTTGGAACAGTGGGAAGAGCAGGGGCTCCCTCCACAGAGGCAGCTTTCTTACTCCTCTGTTTCTTTCGTGGCTTGGGTTTCCCCGTCGGCAAGGATACCGGGCTTGCAGCTGGACCCTGTGTGACCTGCGATCGGGTGACTGCCACAGCAGCCATGGGTAGACCATCCGTGATCATCCCCAATTCGACCAAATCGTTTCCCAACAAAATGTTTGGAGGCACGTTGTCCTGAACCAGGACCGGAAGCTTTGCTGTCTTGTCTCTAATTGTAATGTTGACTAAGGCTACAGGCGATAATTTGGGAGGCCCTTCAGCTAACCTGGTGGTTCTCAGAGGCGCACCTACATAGTCCTCTGGCTTGAGCAGGGTCCTGTCCACCACTGTCATGCTTGCCCCAGTGTCTCTCAAACCAGTAGAAGGCTGGCCATTCAAGAGGACACTTCTCAAAAACCTACTGTTACGCTCACCTGGTTCCCACGGGGGCGTCGACGGGAACTGGGCCGCTGTTATTTCCACCAGCGTGACGTGTAGCGCCGAGATGACTGACTGGACTGGCCCGCTCAGCTTAGTTTGTCTGGCTCGCAAGAATATTCTTCTGCAAAGGAGAAGAGGAATTAACCACCCGTGGAATTGAGTGTCAACCCACCTTCCCCACTCCCGTTGTCTTCCCACTGATCACTCTTGATGTCCCCTCCTTAGTCTCACCTGATGGTTTGGAAGGATGAGCTCTCCATCCTGCGTCGACCGCAGGGGCGCGTTGATGACCAGTTATTTCACTGGCGTAGAGGAATTGGTGAGTTCCAGTATTGACTCTAAAGTCCAATTGTTCATAAGAGTTCAAATGTCTGCTCTTCACTCTGTCCGATTCCTTGCAGGTTGCCGATTAATCCACTCGAAGATTTCCAAATGGCACTCGGTGAAATTCAGGTAAGTCTATTGTGGTTTTCCCCTTAGGGGCCGGGGTACGGCGATGAAGCAGAGTTGACTGTGCCGACCCGAGATGAGGTGAGACCCCCGTGGTAAATCAGGTAAGTTTTGTGGGGGGTAACTGGTATTGGGCCTCATTACACGGTAGGCGGTGAGCCATGGCGCTATTAGCGCCATGGCTCATGCCGATAAAATACCGGCACCGCCTTGGCGGAAAGGGGATTTACCGCCCCATTCCAAGGTTGGAGGGGCGGTAAATCCCCCTTCCGCCATTGCCCTTCCCCATTCCAATTTCTGCCCCATAGGGCTCTATGGGAATGGGGAAGGCGCTAATTACGGCACCGCAATTTTGCGGTGCCATAATTAGCTCCGAGGTCCCTTAGCGGGTTAGATTTTAACGCCTGCAAAAAGCAGGCGTTAAATCCCCCAACCCGCAAAGGGACCTCGTAGTAAGGCGGTAGGGATTTACCGTTACCGGTATTTTACCGGTACAGGTAAATTCCTACCGCCATCCGTGTAATGAGGCCCATTGTCTTTGCTTTCTCCCCTTAGGGGCCGGGGTACGGCGATGAAGCAGAGTTGACTGCGCCGACCCGAGATGAGGTGAGTACCTCCCGTGGTAAATCAGGTAAGTCCTTGGGGGTAGCTTGTATAGCCTTAGAGAGTCCCCTTGCTCACCTTGCTGTCTTTGTCTCCTTAGGTGTCGGAGGGCGGCCGCGAGATGGAGAGAGCGTGATGGAATGCTGAAGTACCGCCAAGCAGGTGAGTTCAGCGCGGCGCCGTAGGAATGCGAAGCGATGCTTCAAAGACTTCTGTCTTTCAGTTCCGTGGCGAAATGGATCAGGATTCAGGTAAGGATTAAAGTTAAAACTCCTGTTCTAACCTTTATCCTTCTTGTCTTCTTGTTTCAGGAGTCCCAGGACTGAAGTGGGCGTGGCTGAAGACTGGAGCTGCTGAAAACACGGTGAGCGTTACGCTGCAGCAAGCAGAATAACGCGAAGCACGTGTGGCTGTCCGGGCGTGGTTTAAATAGCCTTGGAAGAAGATCCAGGTAAGTATTCTTCCACAGCCCCACCCAAGTAACAAAATAGTCCCTTCAGTAAAATAGTCCCTCCTAAGCCTCATTTGGCTTGAGTCTTCATGCAGCATGGTCTGCCTCAGGTGAGTATGCAGCATGGTCTGCTTCAGGTAAGTTATCAATAATGAGCCTGGCGCCCATGGCGCCAGGACTGACTTTATCTTTATGAGCCTGGCGCCATAGGCGCCAGGACTGTGCCCAAACAGCCCCTAACTGGGGCTTTTGGGCCTGCTCCAAGTGGCATGATGCCTGCTTCCGGGGCTGCTGGGCCTGGTCTGGACTTCCGGGGGCAGGCATCATGACAGCACTCCCCCTCAAGGCCCCTCCTAAAGTCGTTCTCCCCCTTGGCCGTGGTTTGTCTGGAAATTCCCGATGGAACCTCTTCACTAAACGAGGTGCATGCATGTGGTCACTAGGTTCCCAAGACCTTTCCTGTGGACCATAACCTTTCCAGTCAATTAGGTAAAAGAGTTTTGATCTCACTCTTTTTGAGTCCAAAATATTCTTGACTTCGAACTCGGCTCCCCGTCTATGAGGATAGGTTCAGGTGGAGTGGTTAGCCCTGTTCCTGGTTGCACTGGCTTCAAAAGAGACACGTGAAAAACGGGATGGATTTGCATATGAGCAGGTAGGTCCAACTTGACGGCCACTGGGTTAATAATTGCCTTGACAGAAAAAGGTCCCAAATACCTGGGGTTAAAGGTCCGAGTCCCCTTGAGTGGTAAGTGCTTAGTGGCTAACCATACTTGGTCCCCTATATGGTATTGAGGAGCTTCAATTCTGTGCTGATCCGCATCCTTTTTGTATTTTTCCTTAGCCTTTTGCAAATGGATGGTTGCTTCTTTAAAGCCTTGTGTGATAACAGCGTGGAGATGGTCCACTGCGGGCATCTCTAAATGTTGGGGTGTGTCCAAATCCGAGGTTCGAGGATGGTGCCCATAATTGGTAAAAAAAGGACTTTGTCCAGTTCCTGAGTGTACGGAATTATTGTACGCATACTCTGCTATCCACAGAATGTCTTTCCAATTCCCCTCAGACTGATGTAGCATACAACTGAGGTACTGTTCAAGAGTCTGGTTGGTCCTCTCCGTTTGACCGTCGGTCTGAGGGTGGTTACTGGTCGAAAGCCTAACATCAATTTGTGCCAGTTGGCAGCATTTCCTCCAAAAATGTGAAATGAATTGACTGCCCCGATCTGAAATTAACACTGAAGGAAAGCCATGCAGGCGGACAACATTTTCAAGGAATTCCTTGGCCAGGATTGAAACTGAAGGTATCCCTTTTAAAGGAATGAAGTGGGCCATTTTAGAAAAAATATCTACAATAACTAGAATGGTATTGTAACCTTGGTACGGGGGTAAATCCGTGATGAAGTCTAATGACAAGGTATGCCAAGGGGTAGGTGGTATGTCTAATAGTTGCAATAATCCAGCAGGTTTTTTCTTTTGCCCTTTATTTTGTGCGCAAATGCCACAAGACATGACAAATGACTTGACATCCTTTTGCCAGGTGGGCCACCAAAATTGCTTCCTAATTTTAGCTTCGGTTTTTGCAATACCCGGATGCCCTTCTATTAAGGTGTCATGGTAATGGGAAATGACAAGTTCCTGTAGTTCCTTTTGCGGTAAAAATAGCCGGCCTTGGTAATAAGGTAAATCATCGATGACAGAGTACTCTGGACCTTTCTTTGCCCAGTCCTGTAGGGCAACGGAATCAAAGAGTTGGGCGATCTTGTTTTGAATGTCCTCCAGTGTCTGTATGGATGTCAGGGCAAGGATTCTCTGTTCCGGAATTATGGATACGGGTTCTAAAGTTATTTCTGCTCTCCCATTCCAATCCCGGACAAGGCGTCTGCTTTACCATTCTTACAACCTGGTCGATAGGTTATTACAAAATCAAACTCGGCGAAGAACAATGCCCAACGGAGTTGGCGCGAAGATTGGGCTTTGGCTGTCTTTAGGTATTGTAAGTTGCGGTGATCGGTGATGACCGTGATGGTATGTCTGGCACCCAGTAGATAGTGCCGCCAAGCCTTGAAGGCGGACTTGATGGCCAGCAGCTCCTTGTTGGTTATGGCATAGTTTAATTCGGGGGCTGAACATTTTCTTGACCAAAACGCCACTGGGTGAAGCTGGTTAGTTTCGGGACCCTTTTGGGAAAGGACTGCTCCCATGGCTGAACTGGATGCATCTGTCTCCACTATGTAGGGAAGCTCGGGGCGCAGGTGTCTTAATATGGGAGCAGATGTGAATTTAGCTTTTAACTCTTGGAAGGCGTTCTCGGCTTCCTTTGTCCACACAAAGCGTTTGTTTTTTCGTAATAGCGTTGTAATGGGATGTACAATGTGCGAGATGTCCGGGATAAACCTGCGGTACAAATTGGCAAAGCCAAGAATGCTTTGAACTCCTTTGATTGAACTTGGCGAAGGCCAATTAAGAATGGCATCCACTTTTCGTGTATCCATCCGGGTTCCTCTCGGGGTCAGAATAAATCTAAGGAATTCCACTTCCGTAGTGTGGAAGATGCATTTTTCCAGTTTAGCACATAATTTATGCTGGCGTAACTTCTCTAGGACTGCTCGGACGTGTTTTACATGCTCAGATTCTGATAAAGAGTATACTAAGATGTCGTCGATGTAAACGACCACACAAATGTCGATAAGCTCTCGGAGGACATCGTTCATGAGGAACTGGAAGGCTGCTGGTGCATTGCATAGTCCGAAGGGCATCACCTGGTACTCAAATAGTCCGTACTTGGTGCGAAAAGCAGTCTTCCATTTGTCACCCTCTTTGATACGTACCAGATGATATGCCCCCCGAAGGTCTAGTTTCATGTATATACAAGTGTCCTTCACCTGGTCTAGTAGTTCTGGGATCAAAGGCAGTGGGTATTGATTCTTAATGGTTATCTGATTCAGTGCGCGGTAATCTATACATGTTCTAAGGTCGCCTTCCTTTTTCGGTACGAAGAACAAAGCTGAAGATGCAGGGGATTTGGATGGGCGAATGAAGCCATTAGCAAGGTACTGGTCTAGGTACTGGCGCAAATGAAGATTTTCGGGTTCCGTAAGGGCATAGATTCTGCTGCAAGGTGGTTGTGCTCCAGGTACAAGATCTATTTGACAATCATACGATCTGTGAGGTGGTAAGGTGTTTGCCTGTTCCTTTTGGAAGACATCCTGAAAGTCTTGGTATTCAACAGGTAATTGTATGGCTACTGGAATTACTGGGGCCAGGACTGAGTTTTGAGTTGTCCTTGGGTAGCAGGTGTGAGCACATTCTGGGAAGGTTAGTCTCTTCTCTCGCCAATCAATACAGGGATTATGTTTTTCCAACCAAGGTATCCCCAGTATCAGCTGAAACTGTGGGGCCTTGATTAAGTCAAACATCATAGCCTCTCGATGCCCATCTTGACTCAGCAATGTCATCTCTGCAGTGGAATGAGTTACGGGTCCAGAGGCAATTTCCGTTCCATCTACAGTGGTGACAACATCGGCCGTGGTCTTGCCGGTGAGAGATAGATTCATCCTGGTAGCCAATTCCCAGTCCAAGTAATTTCCTATAGCTCCACTGTCTACGTACGCCTTTACCGCGTGCATGCGTGATGGCTGCTCTGGATCTACAAGGACCATGGGTATGGTGAAATGCGAGGTCAGAGTGTTCTTCTTTAAGCTCGTCAAGCGGACCTCTACGCTTGCCGGGCGTGGTCGTTTCCCAAGTCAGATTTCACATGGTTTTCGTCTGCTGCTCCTATAACTTTCTTGGGTGGTTTTACAGGGCAGTTCCGAAGAAAATGACCAGTAGTTCCGCAATATAAACATAATTGCAGTTGCCGCCTTCTATCTCTCTCCTTTTGGGTTAAGGGTCCTTTAACCCCCCCCCGATTTGCATAGGTTCTGAGACATCTACTCCCTTGGAGCTTACGTGGGTTTTAACCAAGACCCTGTTCTCAAACTTGGTTCGGTCAGCCTTCCTGGTTTGAAGTCTGTGATCGAGCTGGACCACTATATCTATATATTCAGCACAGTCTTGAGGCGGGTTCACGATTTGGGCCAAAACATCTTTGAGTTCTCCTCGAAGTCCTCGATGGAATAATGTGATTCGCTTGGCTTCAGGCCATTCGGTTTCCACTACTAATCTATTGAAAGTTGCAATGTAAGATAAAAGATCCTGGTTACCTTGACGTAGGGATAAAAGTTTGTTGTCCAAAGCCTGTCCTCGGGAGTGTCGGGCGAATAGTCTTTCCATGCTTGTTCGAAAACCCTGGAAATCTCGAAGAATCGGGTCATCCTGGTTAACTAGTGGAATGGACCAATCCGCCGCACTGCCGCTGAGATATGAAAGTACAAAGGCTACCTTGGCCTGATCGTTTGGGAAAGCTCCAGGTCTACATAAAAAGTGCAAGCGGCATTGATTCATGAATGTTGCAAACCCTTTTGGGTCTCCGGCAAAGCGTTCAGGCGGAGCCAAAGGAACGGCTCCAGGTAAATTTATCTGCACCGGGTTACTCGATGGTACAGGAGCTGGACTTGCCCCAAGTCCTGGTAGAGGTGTTTGTCCAGCCTGGCTCTGTAATAGTTGTCTGGCCAACTCATCAGTTTGTTCTTTTGACACTATCAGTTCCCTCCTGAGGGCATTAGTTTCTTGGCGGGCGGAATGCACTTCGGCCCTTAATTCCCCTAATAATTGGGCCAACTGATCAGTTTCCGAGGTCTCCATGACGCCCAGGTGGGTATTTGTGGGTTGGCTTCGCGTTCTGTTACGCTCACCTGGTTCCCACGGGGGCGTCAACCGGAACTGGGCCGCTGTTATTTCCACCAGCGTGACGTGTAGCGCCGAGATGACTGACTGGACTGGCCCGCTCAGCCTAGTTTGTCTGGCTCGCAAGAATATTCTTCTGCAAAGGAGAAGAGGAATTAACCACCCGTGGAATTGAGTGTCAACCCACCTTCCCCACTCCCGTTGTCTTCCCACTGATCACTCTTGATGTCCCCTCCTTAGTCTCACCTGATGGTTTGGAAGGATGAGCTCTCCATCCTGCGTCGACCGCAGGGGCGCGTTGATGACCAGTTACTTCACTGGCGTAGAGGAATTGGTGAGTTCCAGTATTGACTCTAAAGTCCAATTGTTCATAAGAGTTCAAATGTCTGCTCTTCACTCTGTCCGATTCCTTGCAGGTTGCCGATTAATCCACTCGAAGATTTCCAAATGGCACTCGGTAAGATTCAGGTAAGTCTATTGTGGTTTTCCCCTTAGGGGCCGGGGTACGGCGATGAAGCAGAGTTGACTGTGCCGACCCGAGATGAGGTGAGACCCCCGTGGTAAATCAGGTAAGTTTTGTGGGGGGTAACTGGTATTGTCTTTGCTTTCTCCCCTTAGGGGCCGGGGTACGGCGATGAAGCAGAGTTGACTGTGCCGACCCGAGATGAGGTGAGTACCTCCCGTGGTAAATCAGGTAAGTCCTTGGGGGTAGCTTGTATAGCCTTAGAGAGTCCCCTTGCTCACCTTGCTGTCTTTGTCTCCTTAGGTGTCAGAGGGCGGCCGCGAGATGGAGAGAGCGTGATGGAATGCTGAAGTACCGCCAAGCAGGTGAGTTCAGCGCGGCGCCGTAGGAATGTGAAGCGATGCTTCAAAGTTTTCTGTCTTTCAGTTCCGTGGCGAAATGGATCAGGATTCAGGTAAGGATTAAAGTTAAAACTCCTGTTCTAACCTTTATCCTTCTTGTCTTCTTGTTTCAGGAGTCCCGGGACTAAAGCGGGCGTGGCTGAAGACTGGAGCTGCTGAAAACACGATGAGCGTTACGCTGCAGCAAGCAGAATAACGCGAAGCACGTGTGGCTGTCCGGGCGTGGTTTAAATAGTCTTGGAAGAAGATCCAGGTAAGTATTCTTCCACAGCCCACCCAAGTAACAAAATAGTCCCTTCAGTAAAATAGTCCCTCCTAAGCCTCATTTGGCTTGAGTCTTCATGCAGCATGGTCTGCCTCAGGTGAGTATGCAGCATGGTCTGCTTCAGGTAAGTTATCAATAATGAGCCTGGCGCCCATGGCGCCAGGACTGACTTTATCTTTATGAGCCTGGTGCCATAGGCGCCAGGACTGTACCCAAACAGCCCCTAACTGGGGCTTTTGGGCATGCTCCAAGTGGCATGATGCCTGCTTCCGGGGCTGCTGGGCCTGGTCTGGTCTTCCAGGGGCAGGCATCATGACACCTACAAGTGTTTTGCGGGATAGTCGCCAGTACTTCTGCGTACTGGTCCCAGGCCCCAAGGGACAGTAAGGAAATCTCTACGGGAGCACCGAAGGTGATCCCACTAGAAGAGGGGAGGACGGTGGCCTCCACCTCAGGTACGGAGTAGGGATAGGTCAGGCTGACAGCCTGGACTCCAAGTGCCTTTCCCTTACACTTGGGGTCACACCTTCGGTGATCCAGAGACCCACAATCCCAACATGTGCTGGGCGTGCAAGGTACGGTACTGGAACCACTGGGACCCTATTTTGCAGCAGGCGGACCACTACTCTTACTCCCATCCACAACAGATTTATCCCCACTGGGTTTTGGGGTCTTCGGAGAGGAAGGTTTGGGTTTACCCAACTGTGACTGCTTTTGGGACTCCTCAGCTTTCTGAGAGGCCCCTTTTTCTTTGTCCTTGCCCTTCCCCCTGGAGTCCTTAGGGGACACCCGGTGGGAGACCCACTTGTCAGCCAACCTAGCCAGCTTAAAGGGGTCCAAAATGTTCTGGTCAGCAACATACTGACACAGCTCTCGTGAACAGGCTTCCGAAAAATGCTCAAAAAACAAGAGGTGAGACAATTCAACAAACGTTTTCACTTTGTAACCATCAATCCACCCCATCATGTTCATGTGCGCAGCACTCACCCAGTCAATCCAAGACACATTCTCTGGTTTCTTAAAATCCCTGAACCCTTTCAGATATTGGGTAGGTGTCTTGCCAAACTTGGCAATTAAAGCAGACTTCATGCACTCATACTGACCCCTTTCTTCCACACTCAGTTTCAGAATACAGTCATATACAGTTTGAGGCACTCTGCTTAACAAACACTTAGCCCAATCTCTTTTGTCAACATCGTGAATTGCACAAGCCATTTCAAACGCTTCAATCCATTGGAGGATATCAGAACCCTCTGCATACACCGCTGTCCAGAACTGAAGATTAGATTCTGTAGCTGTGTGATGGTAATTCAACCTGGAAAAGGTCAACTGTTCATATTCTGTTTTCCTGTGTTATTATTTGAATGGTTCCCGTGGGTCACAGGGAGGTAGAAATACTTGAGGTTCAACAGTTGGAAATGCCCATATGAAAGTGGCCAAGAGGCCAAAATGGTGAGGTGGGGCTCTTATAAAAAATTGCACACTCTTTTCATCCGGGTGTGCGCAGGAGTAGTTGTTATCTGGCAATATCTTATTCCTTTCCGTAAAGATATTTGGTGTAGGTCATGAGAGCCCTCATGACCTTTGGGGTCGACCGGTTTCAATGGCACTCATAATTGGGGCCATCTTCCTCAGGACCGTGATTCCAAAAGAGGAGGATAAATCCAAAAGTTTCAGAATTGTCTGAAACGGGGACAGGTAATTCCTGTAGGGATACAGAAAAGAGGGAGGGGGTAGAGGAGAGGAGACAATGGCATGAAAAATCTGGCCTTGTCGAGAAGTATAATCTAGACCTTACCCCAAGAGTGAGGATATCGATGTGGATAAACATACAATTTAATTGCGATAAAAATGGCAGGGCTAATGTTGGTGCCTAATCACCGGTGTCTAAAGATGTCTCATAGGGAAGGGAGGGAGGGGAGAAGTGCTGGAGTGAGGTGACTAGGTCATAGAGGGGAACGTGCTCAGTGGCAATATGGAAGAAGGGAGCCGTGGGTACCTCTGATCACACGCTGTGTGCTGGAGGGGGTATGTCTGTCACAAGCTGACTGGTGGCTCTGGAAGACAAGACGGAAGGTCTGTGAACAGACAGCCAGGTAGCGAAATTACAAATGCAGCTGAAGCGCTGACGGAAGGTATGTAAAACGACAGCCAGGTAACAAAATTACAGATGCAGGTGAAGCGCTGGCTGTTCTGTAGGGCTAGTGTGGCAGCAAGGACTATACCTGTGTCTTCCGTGGATGCGTCTGCTTCATTTGGTGGGGCCGCTCGGAATGAGCGCGATACCGAGATGAGGCCAAGACGACCAAATTTGCGAGACAAAGTGGTAAAAACACTAACTTGTGACAGACATACCCCCTCCAGCACACAGCGTGTGATCAGAGGTACCCACGGCTCCCTTCTTCCATATTGCGACTGAGCACGTTCCCCTCTATGACCTAGTCACCTCACTCCAGCACTTCTCCCCTCCCTCCCTTCCCTATGAGACATCTTTAGACACCGGTGATTAGGCACCAACATTAGCCCTGCCATTTTTATCGCAATTAAATTGTATGTTTATCCACATCGATATCCTCACTCTCGGGGTAAGGTCTAGATTATACTTCTCGACAAGGCCAGATTTTTCATGCCATTGTCTCCTCTCCTCTACCCCCTCCCTCTTTTCTGTATCCCTACAGGAATTACCTGTCCCCGTTTCAGACAATTCTGAAACTTTTGGATTTATCCTCCTCTTTTGGAATCACGGTCCTGAGGAAGATGGTCCCAATTATGAGTGCCATTGAAACCGGTCGACCCCACAGGTCATGAGGGCTCTCATGACCTACACCAAATATCTTTACGGAAAGGAATAAGATATTGCCAGATAACAACTACTCCTGCGCACACCCGGATGAAAAGAGTGTGCAATTTTTTATAAGAGCCCCACCTCACCATTTTGGCCTCTTGGCCACTTTTATATGGGCATTTCCAACTGTTGAACCTCAAGTATTTCTACCTCCCTGTGACCCACGGGAACCATTAAAATAATAACACAGGAAAAAAGAATATGAACAGTTGACCTTTTCCAGGTTGAATTACCATCACACAGCTACAGAATCTAATCTTCAGTTCTGGACAGCGATGTACCAACCCCATTGGATTTGCCATCCTTTTGTCACCCCTTGTACTTGAGTTCGATGATATGAACTTACAGTTTTTTGCCTCTGATCCTCTGAGCAATTAAATATATTTTCCTATAAAACCGTTGTTTTTGTGATACCACGTCTAACCCCTTTAACAGTTAAAAGGAAACCAACGGCTTGCCCGTGTCCTCTCTTGTTTGTTTTACAACAACGTAACCCTGTTTGTTGTTATACCCTCTGCATACACACCAACCAAATCTTTCATAAATTTAGTTGCTGGGGACCTGACACTCTCGACTGGTTTTGCTGAAGTCTCCACTCAAGCCTTCTCTATCTGGATTCACTGACATTCAGTGTCCTTGTCTTTGAGTTCAAGATCCCTATTTTTGAGTTCAAGATCTCGATTCGTGAGCTCCACTTGCTGTGCTAATTACTCTTTCTTAAGCTCAGCATGTATTTTCAGCTTGCGATAATCAAAGGCCAACTTCATCCTTAATAACTCAAGCTCTAAAGAACTGCTGGGGTTTGGAACAGAGGCAGCAGAAAGGTGGCATTCCCAGAATCGGATTCGGCGACAACCCCCGGGGTAGAGTCCTCATTGGTTGCATCCCCCCCTTCAAGAGTTTCACAATCGATCTGGTAGTCCACCAGGGCAGCTATCAGCTCAGCCCTAGACTTATCCACAAAGTCTAATTCCCTGGCTTCACAGCACTCTGAAGAGCCTCTAAGCTCATCCGAGTCAATTTACCATTCACAATAGATTCCATTGCTTGTAATGTAGTTATCTTGTACCCGACTAAACCTTAAATTAATGAAGTGCAGATATCCTTTGTAAGTGGCACGGTTATACACTGAGTCTTAAAACCATAAGCATCCCACCTCTGCCACCAGCTGTAAAGACCGGAGGGGGGTCTGCACCTCCGCTCTCTATATGGTAGAGGGGAGGCACAGAGACCCCTGCCAAGATTCTCTATTATTGGTAACGTAGTCGAGCAATCAAGGCCTAGCATCTCAGGAGGTGATGCGAGCTGGTTCTTAAGTACAGTGCAGTCCCCAAGCACCCACAAAGGAATGTCCACACACTGTATCGGTTACAACACAGTTTTTATATAATTAATGTTCAAAGGTATATACAATATCACAATAACTCACTTTGTACTCTGAAAATCAGCAATGGTAAATATATACAGTTTCTAAAGTGGTACCACTAACGTTATTAGATCTCATTAAAGTGCATGCGGTCAGAATGACACACAGATCAGAATAAAGAGGAAACCAGTAGTAGAGAGAGGAAGGAAAGCAAGATGGTTGAGCAATTGGCAGAATACTGGTCCTGCTACCTAGACACAGTTCTGTGTGGAGATCCCCCCACCTGGGCAACCTGTAGAAGAAACATACAAGCCCAATCCATATATTGTTCCCACTAGACTTTCCAATAGTTCTGCAACCCCAAAGTACCTGGAGTTGTAGCGTTCCTCGTAGTGGAAATCAACAACCCTTCTTAAGTGCCCTCCCTTTAAGGCAGGAGTCACGGGTCGACGAACTTCCGACGGAGAACAGGTCGAGCGATGACGGTGAAGTGGCCGTGTCGTTCCTAGCGGTGCTCGTTGACGGGGAAGCGTAAACGTCCTGCAGGGAAGAGGCGTGCGGGGCACCTCAGTGTCGATAGTTCTGGACCGCAAAGAGTTGATGAACTGTGGCCCAGCAAGGGTGTCGAGTCGTCGGCGTCTCTGTGGTCTTTGGGTGGCGGGAAACCCACCGGTGGATGCTCCTCGGCGCGTCGACGGTCAGGCCTTCTCCAGCAGGATACAGCGGCGACGATGCAGACGCGAGCATCCTTGGATCAATGAAGTTCTTAGGCAACAGGAGCACGGCGGCACCAGTCGGTGACGGTGGTCGCCGACAGTGGCGGACAACAGTCCGGGCGCTTCTCCTTGGAGTTCCGCAGCAATCCCCGTATCGGGTCGGCAGCCTGTCGAAGGTCTGTCTACCAGGGAGCTTAGGCGAAGATCGGCTGTGCACAATGGTCCCTCGTAGCTCGGGAAGAGGGCGCCTTACCAGGTCCTCTCTGGTCAGTCCTTGGAGACACAGCAGCTTTCAGATTGTGAAGGAGAGCAACAGCAATTGTTCTCGTCCAGCAGGGCTTCAAGGTCAAGCGTCAGTTACTCCAGTTACTCGTCGTAGTGGACTTCAGCTTCTGAACACGATTCCTAGCAGTGAGAGGTCCCCAGATATACTGTTGATCTCCCATTCATTCAGCTGGGTCACACTCAAGCATCCAATCATGAATACAGGCAGCCAATCAGGCACACGAGGTATTCAGGCCATTCACTTCTCTCCAGACACTCACAACAAGTTGTGTGTATTGGGACAAGTACCAAGCTATTCAACAGTCCAAGCTGCATTCATACCGGTTTCGGGCAGGGCTGTCTCAACCATTGTGTCAAACACCAGATACTAGACAGCCACAACGTAGAATGTATATTCGTCACACACTCCATTCACCCAGGTCCTACCCACAGGCGTACCCACAAAATACGGTCGTTGAGAAGGCTCCAGCCAGTCTGGTCGGCACTTCCCCACACTACCATATACGGAACTTCCAACCAACAGCCAGTCAGGGGGAAGGGACAGAGGCAGGGCTTCCCGGGACTTCGGAAGATCAAGGTAACAGGTGATGGAAGGCAAGAGGCCATGGGGGCCATTTTGTGTCCATCAGGAATCTACCGATTCCAATGACAGGGCATGGGCATCCCAAAATGGAAGACGCTCAGGGCACCAGTCATTTCAGCACGGAGCTGCCACCAGCCCGTACCCTGCTCTGTGGGTCACACACAGGTGCCCAAAAACATACACTAGGGGCACAGGGTTGTACCCCTACCCGTGGGTGTCATAAGGGTATCCCACGGGTCTGTTCACCAAACCAAAAGAGAGAGAGCTGCACTGCCAGGAGTCCCACAGGAACTCCTGCACGGAAAACATGACAGAACACACGATAAAAAGCAGTAAAGGACAAGGATACAAAGGCCCTGTCCCTCCGATGTATTTCCACCATCACAGTTGGGTCCTCTTTGTTTTAGTGCAAAGGAGATTCTGGATAAGAGCACCCACACTAGGTCAATCTCTTGAGTTCTCACTGAACTTAGGATAGGATTCAAGCATCCTGAACCTAAGAAGATGAGTTGAGGAACTGCTGGTGTCCCGCAGGAAGGTTTGGTACCATGAGCCCGCTGCCATCCCCCTGATCCCCTCTGCATCTGATTGAACCAGACGGTCTGTAAAGGCGCTTCGAACCAATTGAATAGTGGGACCAACTATTCACGGCACCTTCCTCTAAACCTGCAAGTAAGCCTTTTCGGAAGTGTCCCTAGGCCAACCAGTGGGCTGACCAGCTTGCGCAGGACCTTTGCTCTGAAACTGCTGCCGGTTTGAGGAGGTCCTTGAAACCTGGTACATCGCAAGCTCTGTGTGCACGGCACTCTCACACCGAATTTCCATTCCCAGGTCTGGAATAAAGAGAGAGCACCTGAACCGGAGTACACCCGGTTACTGTGTAGCCCAGCCGTGGTGATTAACTTTGCTGGTGCCTTGCTGCGGTGCCCCTTTGTGCCCTGAAGCCTGCTATGGTGAAACTGGGCTGATCCATCCACCAGGAGTGGAGAAATCATGACTGTCCCTCCAGGGAATCATCGCTGTAACTTCGCTGCTGAAAGCCGCAGAGCCGCACAAATGGGCTTGACTGAAAAAGTTAGGTTCAGAGTGCGCCGGGGGTCGGTGAGTACTTACAATCCTTACCGGTGGCCCCTAGTACATCCCTCCACTTTTACACACAAGTGTCCCCTGAGGGACACTTACCTTTCAACAGGTAGCCTGTGCTACCACCCTATTCCCAACTCCTGGAACCTGTTCTGCCCTTTTGGAGAGACCCTCCACGAATAGTGGAAACTCGTTCTTCATCGCCTCACCTGCTTCCTGAGCTGCTACAGCCCCTGCAAGAGACCTTGTTTTCACCCTTCTGCATGATCGCATGCACCAGCGTTTAACAATACATTTGAGCACTAGGCTCCACTCTTCGTAGGCACTGGAATGCCAATCAGTTAGGGTTTGATTGACAAAGAACTGCCTAAAGACTATTCGCAATGCCTGCTTCCTCCCCCTAGGTTGTGGACCCTTTCTGTGCACTAACCCTTTAGGCCACTTGGTATTGTATATATGTGTTATAGTAGTGCTGAATTGGTTTGATTTATTACTGGTGATAATTGCTTTGTGTTTGAGTTCAAAGGCCTTTAATAAATATACATGTATTTTTTAATATATATACACCTGGCTGGGAGTGATGTGTAGTGCCCATTACTCTGTGTGCTCATTGAGGTCTTTCAGTCACCCTCACCACTCCTGAGACCTAGGGCCTCATTACACGGTAGGCGGTAGGGACTTAACATTACCGGTAATGGAATACCGTTAACGTTAAATCCCCATCCAAATTATGACCTGGCTCACCGCTATTTGCGGCACCGCTAAGTAAGGTGCCACTAATAGCGGTCTGTCCACGGGCGCGCGACCCTCGAGTCCGTAATTTACGCCATGCCGCTATTAGCACATCATCACAAGCCAGGCGGACGTGCCAATAGCGGCATGGAAAAGCACCCAAAACCCCTTACCACCATGGCGCTAATACCGCCATTGCGAACCACCCGTTAAGAGAACTTAGCAGTGTTCCCACCTGCCACAGGTGGACACAATCAGCACAGGTGGAGGCAATGGAGACTCAGGCAGCACAAAAGGAGCACACCACACCCCTTCCCACACCAAGATGGTTCCAATACTAGCAGCATTACATGGGCTGGAGGACATGATCGCAGCGCAGCAGCAGCAGCAGCAGGCAGCACAGAGGAGACGCAGGAGGAGGAGGAGGAGGGCAAGACAGGCACAGCAAGCACCACCACGGCACCTAATCATACCACAGAGGCACCCACCAATCCCCAGGATCAGAGCCAATCCATTTAACCTAACCCCGGAGCAGATACACACCCTGTACCGTCTGGACCGGGATACCATAACCAGCATTGTAGACATGATACACAACGACATTATGAGCCTCATAGACATCCGAACTGCCATCCCCCCTCTACTCAAGGTGGTGACTGTGCTCCACTTCCTGGCCACAGGCACTTACCAGCATACGGTGGGCAGATGCATGGCATCTCACATCCAGTATTCTCACACACGCTGACCCAGGTGCTCGATGCCCTCCTGAAGCATGCACCTGAACACATATTCATGCCACGGACTGCCCAGGAGCTTGCAAACACCAAAGTTGGCTTCTATGCACTGGCAGGCATCCCAAGTTGCATTGGGGCAATCGACTGTACACATGTGGAATTGGTGGTCCCACATCACAATGAAGTAGTGTACCGAAACAGGAAGCAATTCCACTCCATTAATGTCCAAATGGTATGTGACGCCAACAAGATAATCACTCATTGCTGTGCCCGATTTTCTGGATCAACCCATGATTCCATGGTCCTGCGGAACTCAACTATCCCACGCTACATGGAGTGACAAGCCGGACAACGTTCGTGGCTACTTGGTGAGTAGCAGGGCAAGCACATGGCAGTGTGATTGGGGGGGAGAGATACATACTCCAATTGGGTGTAGCTTGTTGTCCGTTGGACAAATGCACATACAGATGTACGCCAACATCCATCTGGGTAGGCCCAAAACGTACCAGAGATGAATGGACATGCAAGTGTGAGCTACATAACATAGATGACAATCCAGGTCTAGAAAAATCAAACATCCATCCACATCCACATTGCACAACATTCCACACCTCAAAATACACAAATCTCATACATGCCACCCACATAGTCCTACAAAATGAGTGCAGCACAACAGCAATAATGCATTGTGGCCTTTAATGCATGCGAAGGGATCACCTCTAGCCATAGCATTACACCACGCACTTATAGCACAACTCAAGTGATGCCTCTCAGCATGGCAACATCAATGTTGGAATGGCAGTACAGCAGCAGTGTGATACCAAATCTGCCTAGGACCAAGGAACCCCTAACACACGGCTTCAGCCAGGACATGTCAATTACTGTTCTAGGCATTGACGGGGGCATGTGTACTTGCAAGGTCGCCCTTAACTTTGCACATTCCTGTCACACAGACAGACTGCATGTATGCTGTTAATTGTGCACGTCAATCACAATGCAAATTAAAAAAGCCTGAAATGAACTGACCGCATTTGTGCTGAACAGTAACAGGTCCCCATTTGTCCCCCCATACAGGTGATGCTGGCTATCCCCTGAAGAGGTGGCTCCTTACCCCTGTACGGAACACACAGAACAGGCACGAAGAGGACTACAATTGTGCACATACCCATACCCGCGTCGTGATCGAGCAGACATTTGGCCTTTTGAAGACACGGTTTAGGTGCATAAGCAGGTCGGGTGGCGCTCTCCTGTATGGCCATGAGAAGGAGGCCAGGATCACCATGGCACGTGTCATGCTGCACAATATGTGTATCAGACGGAATGTGCCACTGCCCCCTGACGTTGAAATGGAGGCACCTGATGAGGATGATAATGGTGATGAGGACGGAGGTGAAGGGGATGCAGGACATGCAAGAGGGGATGGGCAGGAGGGACGTGCTGTGAGACATCTGATCAACCAAATATTATGAGTAACATGGTTTTTTACTGTCACATGGATATGGGTATGAATGCACTGGTGCATGTTTGGAAGCACGCAATGGACCCTGTCGCCAATAAAGTACACACACACAATGAAGATGTCCAAACCTGTGTTTTGATCAGACACCAGTGAATTAAGTAACGGAAAGATGAGAAAGTGCATGTCCCCAAACACCCCACCACCCTTCAACCCACCCCCCACAACAGACCCATAACACCCTTCCACCCACCCCCCACAACAGACCCATAACTACTTCCACCCACCCCCCACAACAGACCCATAACACCCTTCCACCCACCCCCACAACAGACCCATAACACCCTTCCACCCACCCCCCACAACAGACCCATAACACCCTTCCACCCACCCCCCACAACAGACCCATAACTACTTCCACCCACCCCCCACAACAGACCCATAACACCCTTCCACCCACCCCCCACAACAGACCCATAACTACTTCCACCCACCCCCCACAACAGACCCATAACACCCTTCCACCCACCCCCACAACAGACCCATAACACCCTTCCACCCACCCCCACAACAGACCCATAACACCCTTCCACCCACCCCCACAACAGACCCATAACACCCTTCCACCCACCCCCCACAACAGACCCATAACACCCTTCCACCCACCCCCACAACAGACCCATAACACCCTTCCACCCACCCCCCACAACAGACCCATAACACCCTTTCCCCCACCCCCCACAACAGTTCCTCATGTGTCTGCCACTATGTTTGCGTCGGGCCATGCACGCAGAAGCTTCGCCATAAACTCCCTATTGGCCATTGTCTGCGCCAGCATTTGGAGGCTGGCTAGACATGCGCCTGGTGGTGCGTGTGGAGTGGCGGAAGGGGCTTGCCTGCGTTGAACCGGCGGATGACGACGTGGCTGACTGTCCTGGTGGTGTGAAGTGGCGGTCCAATGTGTCTGCTATTCGAGTGAGGACCTCCCTGAGTCTGCCTATCTCCTCACACAGCCTGTCTGTACAGGCCTCCATCCTCTCACTGGAGTGCCTTGCCGTCTCCACAATCTCCTCCCTGAGATGGGCAGCCTCCTCCACATGCTGGCCAACCAGCACAGTTAGTTCCTGTTGCCGCTGGCTGATGGTGGCCAGGTCGAGGGCAGTGCTGGGTGCTGGTGGAGTGGCTGCTGTGCCCTCAGATGCATCCATGTCAGCAGGTGAAGCCACCATGGGGGACATTGAGCCTAGAATGTTGTCTTCGCCAGTGGCATCAGACCCAGGTGTCTGGAGTGGTGATGGCTCAGGGGTTCCAGGGGGGGTTGGGGTGTGCATCTCCATTGTGACATCTGTTGTGTCCTCAACAAGGATATATTCTGAGGTCGTTTTTGTTTCCCTGGGTCCCTGCGAGCCTAAAGTCTCAGAGGTGTATGCTAGGATTCCAGACAATACTAAGCACTGCTTTAAAGACAGTGTGCTGATCAATGGGGTAGATACTCCTGCTCTTAGAGATAGTGGGTGCAATTGACCTGTAGTGGATTCTACCTTGGTAGACCCAAAGTAAGCTGCCAGAGCACCTCTGATGCCCACTATGTTGGATCATGGCCCACCTCTCCAGTTCCCAGTAATACCTGTATATCTTACTATCAATGGTACAGTAGTCAGGATTCTAGTGAGCATTCAGAGAGATGTCCCAGGAAAGGTCTTGCTGGGAAATGATCTCAGAGCTTTAGGGCTGGTGGGAGATACAGCTAAAAGACCTTGCACAATGTCTCAAACAAGGGCAGCACTGGCCAAGACCACCGCAGTGCCCAAGCCAAAGGGGAACCCAAGGCTAAAGGAGTCAAAAAAGACAAAAGAGGGAAAAAGAATATTCCCCCTAACTCACCTACCATTGGGGTGGAGGTAGTTGGTCAAACCTGATGAGGTAGATGTGTTACCTGAAGTATTTGATCCCAATGACCATCCTGAACTAAAAGACTTGTTAGTAGAAGGTGATCCTGACAGGGAAGAATTCAGTAAGGGCCAACGTGAGTGCCCATCTATAGAAGGCCTAAGGAGAAAGGCCTGCTCCCAGCTTGAGGGTGAACGTCCTGGGACACATAGGATTTATTGGGAAGGTGGGATCCTGTATAGTGAGCCTACAGAGTCTACAGAAAGAGACCATAGGATGTTGGTGGTTCCCCTTGCTGTAAAACCCTTTCTCCTGCAGCTGGCACATGAAGTGCCCTTTGCTGGTCACCTTGGCTTCAAGAGACCCAAGCAAAGGTTATCCATGCATTTCTATTGGCCCAAGATGGGGGTGCAAGTAGAAAGTCACTGCAGGAGTTGTGCCACCTGCCAGCTATTATGGAAATGTCAAAAGCTGAAAGAGTAGATTTTGCTAAATTGAAGCAAACTCTCATCTTAAAGTTTGGGAAGACCCCTGTCCAATACTTCAAGAGGTTTAGAGATTACACAAAGAAAGAAGGCAGTACTTGGGTGTCATATTTTACTGATTCCTTAAAGAACTTAACTGGTTGGGTTGAAGGCTATAAGGTTTGTTTGTTTGTTTTATTTGCTTATATTGCGCACCGAACTCGAGGGTATCTGGGCGCTTTACTTGAGGAACAGCATGGTTACAGAGTACATACAATAAGAATTACATTAATGAGCAAGATAATGTACAAGAAATACAATATTGACATAGGTAATATACAGGAATGTACAGGAGAGCTGCAGGAATAATTGCAGTGGTGAGGAATACGCATATTAGAGAGCAGTGAAAATGTATCTTGAAAAGTATAAAAAAGTACAATGTTCAAGATCGTCTTAGCTGGTGTTAGCCAGAATCCTGTGCAGTGCCCTTAGGGACCACTACACACAATTAAGACTACAGGTGGCAATACAAGTTTTACCTTTGGTACAAGCCTGTACTACTATGTCAGAGTGGTAGCAGTGGTGGAGCAGCCAGGCTTATCTCAAGAGTATATGAGCAGTAGCAGAGATTACACAAAGGGACCACAATTACTGTGACTCAAGCAAACACTGACTCAAGGTTTCAGGTAAAAAATATAAGTACATTTATTTTGAAACCATTTGTTATAAACACAACGCTTCTATTAAACTCAAATAAAAACCACACGTTAAATATACTACAACTAATCAATTCACTTTGTACAGTAAGTCTCAAGGTAAGTACCCTGTGTTTGAATGAACCGGTGTTACGAACAAAACACGTTACCGCAAATACAATTGCGATCACTTTTTGACAGTTCGGTCTACTAAATAAACGCGTAACCGTGACATGAAATGCTACCGGGGCAAAAACACACTTAGCACCTGAGATACCCAGAGGGAATTGGAGGCAAAAATCACAGGCAATATTTTGGTTAGGCAGACAGAATCAAGAAACACTCCGAGACAGAAGTTCAAAAGTCAAAGGGCCGGAGTCAGGGTCGAAAGACACCAGGGCCTATTGCCGAAGATCACACAGTCATCAGACAGTTCACGATTCCACGTAGCCAAAAGTACTTCGATATTGTCAAGGTTCAGAAGCAAAAGTTATAAGAAGGACGGAAGACAAGGGCAAGCCTTGGAAATGAAGAAAAGGGATTCACCCAGTTTCCTCAACAGAAAACAGTACCTTGTTCCAGTGGTGCAGCTGGTGCCCTGGCAGTGGTTCCTGTTAGTTTCCCGCAGACCCACGATTCCTGGAGCTTCGTTGTGAAGGAGGACGTCTGAAGGGGGTCTGCACCACACAGGGATGAAGCCGGCAGCAGCGACAAGGATAAAAGGTGCGCTCCTTAAAAACATGAGAGGCTCTTCAGGTGGCTATCCGGACCACTACAGCAGCGTGCAACGATTTCGACCATGGAAGAGGATCCTCTGGCTGTGGAAGATAAGCTGGTTATCCCCACCAAGCTCAAGGGAAGAAGACTCCGGACTGGATCTTCTCTAAGTCGTTGAAGGGAAGATAGCTCAGGACTGCAACAGGGCTTCACCAGGACGGGGTAGTTGCAGCAGCAGTCGTTCTCTCCGCTTCTCTTCGGTTCCTTGTAGTTCCAGTGGTGACTATCTGACTTCTAGCCCAAGAGACCTGCCTTTTATGCGAAAAACCCCCATTCACACAGCCTGGCTGTCAATCACCCAGCAGGGGGGTTGTCGAGCCCGGACAACTACCCTGGCCAATCATGACAAAGTGCGACTTGGGTTTCCTAGGATACCCTGTGCAGGGGGTGACTACACCCCTCCCTCACATTCAGTCCACCTAGACACCCAGGCGCCTTGAGGAGGGCTTCTGAGCAGAAGCCCGCCAAAAGACAGTGAACAAAGAAGGCGAACCTAGTTTGCCGCGCAAAGTAAAACACAAGAAGGACTTTAACAAAAAGAAATGGTGAATAAACCCAACCGAAACCAAAAGAAAGATGATTTGGTCAAGTGGGTTTATGTTCGAGGCTAATATAATAGCCAAGAACAGTACCACGTTTATTTAATATAATCGCGGTAGAAAAGTTAGGGTAGATACCACTGCCACCAGCCAAGTCTAAATGTTAAAAGAGTGAAACAATGCTCTAGGAGGTACAGATAAAAAGGGATATGAATTAACCCTTTCCAGTATTCCATGGAAGATGGGGTGTCCTGGATCTGTGGTGGATCGACTAAGTAAAGTTAATGGTAACTTTACCCTTTTCTGGGGGATGGTAGTCACCTCAGAAATAGAGTTGAGGGAAGTCTCAAAGACAACCCTGTGCCACGGCACTGAGGGTGTTGTGTGACACACAAAAAGAAGGGGGCTACTGAAGTGGTGTACTTCAGAGTCCACAATCATAAAAACAGATAGAAACACATAGCAAAACACAGGTAAGAGTGGGGGGGAAAGCTCTCACTCTTACCAAGTCGAACAAATAAACTCCAGAAGTCCAGCAAAGCTGCTCGGGGACTCACTAGGTGAGGGAAATCAGCCATAGATGAGAATTCTCCCTAACAGCTGGGAAAAGTAAAGCCCTGAGTCATGGACGCCATTGGCGAGATGAGCTTGGGCTTGGGCTGGTGATGTATAATACATGCAGTGTTCATGATGGTCTTAGCTAGGAATAGGAAGTCCTAAGTCGTGGACGCATTGGGCCAGATGAACTTGGGCATAGTCATAGTTGGTTCAGAGATTGAATCTGTCATTGCAATGGAGCAAGGTGATAGTTAATTAGTTTGAGAGAATAGCCAGGATTTTACTTTGTGCCGGAAGGAGAGGAACATAGGGTCTGACCTGAGAGCCAGGCCTTGGCTGCAAGCACCGGGTAGATAGAAACATCTGCTTTGGTCAGCCTGAATTTTGGAATGCTGAGGCAGTGTGTATACATGGCTCTGGTCGGTCTAGTGGATTCGTTCCTGGAGAATTCGTCGGTCAGATACTTTGGGGCAGAATTGTTTAGGCACTTATGGGTGATCATGAGCGTTCTGAACGTGATTCTATCTTGGATTGTGAGCCAGTTCATATTGTGTCGAATTTGTGAAATATGATTGGATTGGACCGAGGAATGCTTATGGCAGTTCAGAGGGCATTGTTTTGCAATACCTGAAGCTTATGCAGATTTCTTTGGCTGGTGCTGAGGTAGAGGGTGTTGCAATAGTCCAGTTTGGACAGTATCAGGGCTCTTGCAAGGGTGGTGAAGCTACTAGTGGACAAAAAGGGTCTGCAGGCATTTATCAGTTTTGACGTATAGGCTGTTGCGGATGAGGAGGAGTTAACTTGTCTTTGTAGGGTTGCAGCAGAATATGGGTAGAAGCCTAAGGTTTTGGCTTCAGTGTCCACTTTGATGAGATTGCCATCAATTTTGATCCAATGAGTAATCCAAAATGTCGTTGAGACATAAACCGTGCATGGCCATCCAGGACTGAATTTTGCTGTAGATATTATTCAGGAGAGTGGAGTCTGTTTGATAGTCGCCTGCAAGTGTGATGAGTATTTACGTATCATCTGCGTAGTTAGTGTATGATACACCAAGGTCATCTAGGAGGTCAAATAGGAGCTTTGTGAATATATTATTTAAGGTGGGGGAGACACAGGAGCCTTGTGGGACTCCGCATGAGATGGGGGCCGGGTCGGCTGAGGCAGTAGGGAAGAAGACCCTCGTGGATCTGTCCGAGAGGAAGGAATTGACCCATGCTGCTGCTTTGTTTGAAAAGGTGGCTGCTGTGGTTAGATGGTTGGTTAGGATCTTGTGGCCGACTAGATCGAACGGTGCCGACAGGTTCAGTAGGAGGAGTAAGGCAGGTTTTCCGTTGTCTCTTGCCTCATCCATTTGTATTTTCAAATCCAGGAGGGCGGTTTCTGTCCCATGTCTGGGGCAAAATCCGGATTGTCTGAGGCCGAGAATGTTGTTGGTCTCGAGATGGTTCTGAATTTGGACGTAGGCTGCCTTGTCCAAGATTTTTAAGAGAAAAGGCACTGTGGTTATTGGTCAGAAGATAGTGGGAATATTGGGATCGAGGTTAGGCTTTTTAAGCAGAGGCATGACCCAGGCATCCTTGAGGTTTTTGGGAACGGAGCAGGAGGTGAAAGAGGCATTTATGAAGGAGGTGATAAAGGGGGCACATTCTTTGGTTTCTTCTTTTATGATTGATGCTGGGCAAATGTCTCCTTGGTATTTGGACGGCTTGATACTTTTAATGATTGGCTCTACTTCTGAAGTAGTGACAGGGGAGAATTCGAAGGCTTTGGTTTATGTGGCAAGTGAGGATTGTTGGGGGTTCAGATTCGGTAGTGGGCTGTTTAGGTTGCCGACTTTGTTGCCGGACAGTAGGCTGGATTTTTCGGCTTCAGTTTTGGCTTCCAGTATTGCAATTTTGTTTAGTAGGGCCTTTTGAATATTAGCACACCAGAGGGCATCTTTTGTGCAGGTGTCTGTTGAGGATATAGGATTTTCCAATTCTTTGAGGATAGTGAATAATTCCTTGCTGCTAGATTTGGCGTTAGAGATTCTGTTGTTGTAGTTTTCCTTTTTAGTTTCTAGAATCGCTGTTTTGTACACAGAGGAGGCAGTCGTGAAGGTAATCTTATTTTACGCTGATGTTTTTCTTTCTCCAGGATGCCTCTGCATCTCTTTTGGATTTGCATAAGATTTTCAGCTCAGCAGAAAACCATTCGTTAAGATGTGCGCGTGGTTTGGCTTTCCTTAGTTTGAGGGGGCTAGTTGGTCTGAGGCCTTGAGAAGATTTTGATTGTACATTTCTACCATTTCTGAGGGGGCTAGGTCGGGGGGCAGCTGTTACAGGGTGATAGGTTTAAGTAAAGGGAGTATGCTTTCTAAGAAGATGAGACGGTTATTTCTAGTTAAAGCTGGAGGGGCTTGGATATCCTTAGGTGAGGCTTGTTTGGAGTCGTGGATTTCAAAGGTAATGACATTATGGTCAGACCATGCGCAAGGAGAGTTGGTAAGGATTTTGGTGTTGCAGTTAGGGTCAGCAATCCAATCTAGGATTTTGCCCTTACTGTGTGTGGGATCAGAGATGGGTAATGAATGGCCTTGTTCAGCGATAGTATTTTGGATGATCAGGGCATTAGGATCTGATTTATCGTATAGGCCAAGATTTAGATCACCAAGAAGTAGTATTTGTGATGGGCTTTAATTTTCTGTAAGAGGCGCTTCTGGGAAACCTCTAAACACGATGCACATTGAAAAGACAAAAAAATTGTATGTCCATAATCACACATTGTTTACTTTTCCCTTTCTCCCTTCAGGGTGTGCGTACCCAGAAATGGAGGGTATACTTGAACAACTGTTCATTTTATGTGCATACATCTGGTAGTTGCACATAATAACTAATAGGATATTTCTGGTTATTTTGAATAGAACCAGCCGTATGTACAAGAAATAAAACGCTGACCTGATACATGAAATAATATGTGGAAAATAATTGCTGACACGCGATTTCCATGATCTTTTTATGACAGGACACCTAACAGGGTGAGTACCTCGGTCCACCCGACACATAATTTTTAAATTGAATGTTGGTTATAAAATTAAAAGACCGACCGGCGATGCACCCACTGGTCTCTGCACTAACATGCCATCTTGTTCTCTGGTAGACAAGTGGCTCCAGGTGACAGCCTGTACTTCGGGACCTTGAGCTTGAAGTTCTCTACTGATTTGCGATCTCCAGGGCGCTCCACCTATTTCTTCGATCAGGTAAGGGAACCCACCTCAGTTATCCCATTAATAGGTGATATGCTAGATACTACAAGTGGGGCTCATTCTGTGCCTCATTTTCTTCTTTCAGGCTTCTAAAAAACTACATCCAGGAGCATTGAGGATATATTCCATTGTTGACACTACTTCCATAACTCCCTATTGGTGGTGAGTGCCAGCAAGTATATGCATTAACAGGTGTATACACACAAGAAACCTCTGTTGAAGAAAAAAATAAGAGATTGGGGCTATCATATGACACAATGTTTGTTTGTTTTTAGATTTGTGCTAGATGACATCCCCCGCCAGATGACACTCCGAGGTTAGATTTCACTTATAACCTACCCTCATCCTAAAGAAGGTTGCTTAAGACTAGGCTAAACTACAAGCCATCATTGGACGACCGAAACATATGTAGATGTCATTAAATAAGCAGAGTGCTATTTGATTTGAACACACACTTAGAGTGGATACAGGTGTGAGGAATTTATTTAGTGAGTGATTGTTTTAGGGTTCTTAAGTAACCCATATAGTGTATATGTGTGTGTATTGAATTGTGTATGTTTGAACATTTGTATGAATGGTGGAATAGATTTGTGGATGTATAATTATTGTGAACTAGTAGGTGTGCTTTATGAACAAACACTGTTAAGTTTTGTTGAATTTGTGTAAAATAAAAAATATATATTTTGTGATAATAGTCACGTAGAAATTGTTTATGTAAGTGTCTCTAATCTCATTTACCGATGTCCATTGCATTATTGTTTCATTATTCAGTGTAACTGACACAAGGAGACAGTGCCCGACCGCCCCAGAGTCTTCTGCGCACTGATCTGTGCAGCATATTTGTATTTTGTATTTGTATTTTATTTATTTATATAGCGCAGCCAGGCCCAAGGGCAACCGGGCGCATATCTTAATAAGGTAGTACAATACAGTAATGGTTACAATTTAGGATAGAAAGTTAGCGCAGCATATACATACACTAAAGTTATACATAGTATACAATATAATGTGCAGTAGTATCTACAGTTGCAGTATAATTGTACATAGTTTACAATGTGCTGTGCACAATATCTACAGTTTAGCAGGAATACATACAGACAAAGGCAATTGAAGAACCAGGAAAATGTCCTGAGGTGAATTTAGTCATTTAGGCAACAGTGGTAGCTGGCCACAATTTGGTTCTTTGTTTGAGGAGGGTAGGCGAATGTTCTGATCTAATAGATAGAGGAATCGAGTTCCATAGTTTGGAGGAAAGGACAGGGAAGCTGATTCCCCCGGCTTTCTGCCGTTTGTATCTGGGGATGGTCAGACAGTGAGCTGGAACCGATCTGAGTATTCTGGCGGGCATGTAGTGAGAGAAGCGAGAGGAGAGATAGGTGGGGGCCTGATTGTTCAAACATTTATGTGTGAGGGTAAGAGATTTCAGAGAAATTCTTTGTGTTACTTAGAGCCAATGTAGGCTTCTCCTTGTTTCGGAGATGTGTGAGGATCTGGTGATGTTGAGGGCAGCTCTAATGGCGTTATTTTGGGTAACCTGTAGTTTGTTCAAATTACGTTGGTTGGTCCCTAGATATAGGGCATTGCAGTAGTCCAGTTTGGATATAACCAATTTCCTGGCCAAGATGGTACAATTCTGTGTGGAAAGGAAGGGGTGGCACGCTGTAATGAGCTTACTTGTTTAAGCAGCTGCTGAGACAACTGCGTTGGTTTATCTGTTAAATGATAGAGTAGAATCGAGGTAGATTCCTAGTATTTTGGTGTCTGAGGAGATTTTAATAGGGTTACCATCAATGTTGAAGGTTCTGAAGGCAGGGTCGAGTCTATTCAGTCGTTGTTGGGAGCCCAGGATGAGGAGCTCCGTCTTACCATCGTTAAGACAGAGCTCATGCTGGGCCATCCAAGCTTGGATGACTTGATAGATGTCATTCAAGGCTTTTGTGTCCATTATGTAGTCACCTGTGATTGGGATGAGTATCTGGGTGTCATCAGCATAGTTGGTGTAAGTGACACCCAGATAATCAAGTACATCAAACAGGGGTTTAGTGAAGATGTTATAGAGCGTTGGTGAGGTGCATGAGCCCTGAGGTACCCCACAAGGCAACGGAGTAGGCTCTTCTGAGGCGGTGGGTGAGAATACCCTCAACTGCCTGTTATTCAGGAAGGAGCTGATCCATTTGGTAGCTTTTGCGGAAAAGTGGACAGCAGATTTCAAGTGGCGACAGAGGATTTGATGGTTGACAAGATCAAAAGCTGCCAATAGATCGAGGAGTAATAGTAGGGCCAATTTACTGTTATCTTTTAGGTCCTCAATTTGGGTATTCAGATCTAATAGGGCTGTCTTGTGCCAAGCAAGTTGTTGTTATCAAGGTATTTTTGATCTGTAAATATGCTGCCCTGTCCAGAATTTTCAGTAAGAATGTGACTGTGGTGATCGGCCTATAATTAGTAGGGATACTCGGGTCCAGCAAGGGTTTTTTCAGAAGTGGAATGACCCAAGTGTCCTTGAGGTTATCGGGAACAATGCCTGAATGGAATGAGGAGTTGATAATGGCAGTGATGAAAGGGGCAAGTTCATGGGCAGATTCCTTGATGATAGGGGCGGGACAGGAGTCACCTTGACAGTTGGAAGGTTTCAATTTACTAATGATGCTTTCTACCTCAGTAATAGTGAGAGGGGCAAAGCTAAAAGGAGTGTGCGTGAATAGGGGGTTTCTAGGTTTATTAGTCATCGGTTTACTTTGGAGAGATGTTTGTAGGCAGTTTTCCTTAGTATTCATTTTAGCCTATAGAGTGGATATTTTAGTGAGGAGAGCTTTTTGAATGTTTTCACACCAAGTACTGTCTTTATTGCAGTTATTGGGGGTGGAGGTTGGGGATTCTAATTTCTTAAGAATTTTGAATAGCTCCTTCGTATTAGATTCGGCCTGTGAGATGCGTTGGTTATACGTCTCTTTTTTGGCTTGTAGAATTGCTTCCTTGTAATTAAGGGTTGCTAAAGTGAGGTTGTCTTTGTTAGTCTCACAAGGAAGGCTTTTCCAGAGTGCTTCGATGCTCCGCTTTTCTTTGCGAAGTGTTCTAAGATATGGTGTGAACCGGGAGTTGAGGAGGGCACGCTGTTTAGGTTTCCTAGTTTTAAGAGGTGCTATGGTGTTAATGGCTTTGAGCAAAGTTTGGTTTAAGATGTCCACCAGGACCGTTGGGTCGTCAGGTGAGAGAGCTTGATTATTAAGTTATGGGCAGGATCAGAGTGAGAAGTTTGACCTTGGTAATATCCTTTTTGTTTCTAGTAGGGATGGATGGTGCAATATTGGGTTTGGTGCGAGGATCTATGGCTGATATGTCGAAAATGATGATGTGGTGGTCTGACCAAGCACAGGGGTCATTAGAGATGATATGTGTGTTACAGTTTAAATCAGCAATCCAATTGAGCGTCCTCCCTTTGGAGTGGGTGGGTTCAAGAATGCGATGAGAGAGTCCTAGATTTTAGGTATTACTGGCGATCTCGCCGGCATGTGAGTCATTAGGATCTAATAATCCAAGATTAAGGTCACCAAGAAGTAAAACTTGGGAGTTAGGTTTGGTGTTGTCTGCCAGAATGGTTAAGATGTCATTCGAGAAGGTGGCAAGTGGACCCGGAGGTCAGTAAATGAGGTGCATAGTAGCTGTACTGTTGTGAGATAGAGCAAGTTTGACTGAAATGGACTCAGCAGAACTGAGTTGTGTGTTGGGAATCAGTCTTATATTGATGTCATCTTTGTGGATAAATACGACTCCGCCTCCTTTGGAGAGGATGGAGTTGCGGTCATTTCTGATAATGGAGCATCCATTAGGAATGGCAAGTGCCAATAAGGGGCCTGAGGCTGCATGTAGCCGCATTTCCGTAATGGCAGTAAAGGAGGTAAAAAATCTAGAAAACAAAGATGGTACCTGGGTCAAGAGACCATTCAGATAGCCGAGAGCGTAAAATACCTCGGCATGCTAATAAACTCGTCAATCAACGACGGTCCATGGGTCATTGAAACCAAAAGGAAATGCAAGCAACTGGCAAGTCAAGCTGTCATCATGCATAAGAAATTTGGAAAATTTTCATTAAAACCAGTGCTTGCTTTCTACCAGCAAAAGGTAATCCCGGTTTTTCTATATGGCGCTGAAAACGCCCTGGGATGTAGCCACGACACTTGGGCATCGCTGGAGAACTGTTTCTGGTCTAAGGTATTGTCTCTCCCGAGGGGTATCCTGACATCATGTGTGAGATACGAACTGTCGCTCATTTCGCTCCATGCAAGGGTATGCTGGACTCTGGTGAGTCTGTTTAGCAAAACTCGCTGGCGCGAGCAAATACCGCAATTTGACATCTTTTACGATCTGTCGCCAACAAATAACAGCATGGTGGCACTGTGGGTCAGGAGATGCGAAGAGATTCTGAGTGAATTTGGAATCAGTCTGGACATGCTGCATAACGACCCGAACGCCGCCAAATTAAAAATCTGGCGTGCGGATTGGGACCAAACTTGCTCACAACGAGCTGCAGCAAAAATGATGAGCGAGGCGCCGCTCGAAACACGGGCATTTAACTCTTCACAACGTTACATCGAGTTGTTTCCAGATCCTCAGGCTCGAAGAGTGTTTATGGCAATGCGCTTAAACGTATTTAAAACCAAGGAGCGGTGGGCGTCATGGAAAAGTATGAATATCTCCAATCTAACGTGTAGACTATGCACTAAGGACAAGGAAACCCTTAAGCATTTGGTGATATTTTGCACGGCACTTCGATCAGAAAGGACATATCACCTGGGCCCTTGGAGCCTAAATCACCCCTCCCTTTGTGCCGACGATTGGTGGGCCAATATGTTCCAGGGAACGGACATGAAGTTGATACTACCATTGACTCGTTTTCTAACGATAATTGAAAATCGTTTGGATTCAGTGTTGGTTGACGAGCAATGAGGATTTTGATTCGACCCTCGGAAGAGAAAATGGGAGGGGTCTTCTTAAAGGACTGGGATACGCTGATTTGTTGTGTTTTGTGTTTTTTTTGTAAATATTTTAAAGGTTTGTGTTAAACCGATAAAATTAATTTAAAAAAAAATAAAGTCGAGGTTTTGTGTGGTGATGAGATCAGCGATGTCAAGGGCATGGGCAGGGAAGGATCTAGCATTGACAAGAGCACCCCTCACCTTATTTTTAGGCGGTGTCTTAAGGTTGTCTGGTTGTACCTGGGCAAACTGGGTTTGACTGGTGTTTGTATAAATGTGGGTGATGGGTTGGAGTTTGGGTACATGAAGGAATCTGGTTCTTAATCTGATATTTCTCAGATGTAGCGGGCAGGGTTGATTGGGTGTGGGTTTAGTAGGGATAATCCATGTGAGTCTTGGGTGTGGAATAAGGCAGTGATAAGGCACTTATCACTTGTCTAGTCAGAGGAGTAACCGGGGCCCATAGTGCAATGAGATGGCAGATAGTATAGAGGTGCAGCAGCATAGCGGAGTCAGGGTGTGATGTAGATGGCTGGTTAAGTGCAAAAGTCAGATACTGATGCTGTGTGCTAAATGTAGCAATGCAGTGTAGAGCCACCTAGGGCTGGTACAGCAAGCAAGCAAGCACAGGTAGCAGCATATGTCTGAGTGCAGAGCAGAGTGGGCCACCTAGGGCTATAGCAACAATTATGGATATCAGCGTAGGCTAAATGCAATAGTCCAAAATAGAGCCACCTAGGGCTAGGTGCAGCAAACACAGGTATAGCAACAATTATAGATATCAGCGTAGGTTAAATGCAATAGTCCAAAATAGAGCCACCTAGGGCTAGGTGCAGCAAACACAGGTATAGCTGCAATTGTGGATATCAGCGTAGGCTAAATGCAATAGTCCAAAATAGAGCCGCCTAGGGCTAGGTGCAGCAAACACAGGTATAGCAACAATTATAGATATCAGCGTAGGTTAAATGCAATAGTCCAAAATAGAGCCACCTAGGGCTAGGTGCAGCAAACACATGTATAGCAGTAATTATGGATATCAGCGTAGGCTAAATGCAATAGTCCAAAATAGAGCCACCTAGGGCTAGGTGCAGCAAACACATGTATAGCAGTAATTATGGAGATCAACGTAGGATAAATGCAATAGTCCAAAATAGAGCCACCTAGGGCTAGGTGCAGCAAACACAGGTATAGCAACAATTGTGAATATCAGCGTAGGCTAAATGCAATAGTCCAGTCTACGGCCACCTAGGGCTAGATACAGCATAGCAGTATAGCAGCATAGGTGCAAGCATATGACAGATTTGCGAAGGCGTGGCACAATGCCAGGCACACAGTGTGTGAATCACTAGATAAGACTAGTCAGGTAGCTAGCCAAAACGTGGATTCAAGGCAAGGTTATATTAGGTGCACAGTTGAGAAGACCAGTGTAGTGCTGCCCCATGCTCCAGATGCAAACAGCTGGCCTGCCTTTTAGGGACCTCCTTGTGCAATCCAGAAACATACGTACTTTATTTGTGTACATTTGAGAAATACTTTAGACCGGTACATGAGGAGGTCTCAAGCGGAAGGGACAGCTGGTGCAATCCTGACTGTCTACTGGAGGCAGGCACCCCGCTCCCCATGATAGCACCTGCATACTCCTTGAATGGGCGGCGGCTTTGACAATATTATCGGGCCTTCTAAGCGCTTTCTTGAGTACATGCAGATATCTGGGGTATGGGCTGCCATGGGCTCTTTGGTGACGGTGCCTTCATTGGGGTGTCTTTCTGGTGCACATTTGTTTTTAACCACCCTGTTCCTAAACGATAGGGGTTTCTATGTCTGACTTGTGGCCCCTGCTATGCCATCATGCCATGTTCCCATGTAACTAGCTGTTTGTGTGGGGGCCCCTCCTTTGACCCATCTGCTGCGTGATGGGGGCTTCATCTCTACCCCCCGCCAGGTGGCTGCTGCTCACCATTAGCAATTAAGAGGAGTGGGGTATTCAGCATCAGGTGACACATGGCGCCAAGCACTCCCCGCTTTTCAATCATATGTGGTGTTACTGTGAGTGAGCAGCCATGGCGCAGGAAGGCTTCAGTCGGCAAGCTCACATCCCATGGTGTGGGTTCATGCAGGCTCCGGGGCAGGGTCCCTCTGCCCCGAGCGATAACACAGAGGCTGATACTAAAGTCAGGCAAGCCACGTCTACCCGCCGACTCTGAGGCGCCATGGTAACAGGTTTTCCCTGTCACCCGTGCTTTCAAGAGTTCTTTAACTTTCAGTGGTTGCTAAGCAACCACTGAAAAGTTACAAAACTCTTCAAAGCATGAGACCGAGTGGCACTTGCCGCAGCAGTGCAGCCCAGAAAGCCACATATATTGAAAAAAGCAAACTTTGCGTCCTTATTTCAATATAGGTAGTAGTCGCAGTAGCGACCCTAGTTCCTCCACATCCTTGCTGGATTACCTTAGCGCAGAGGTCCCCTAGTACATTGTGGAGGCCCCAGCGAGGTCCTCAGCTACCTCGGCTATCTGAGGGTATACTTGCTGAACTCCTGGGGGTGAGGGGTAGGCGAGCCGAAGCCAGTTTGAACTGCACTAACAAGGAGGCCCAGCAGATGCTGAGTTTGCAAAGGTCTGCCTGGTCCTGAGCTCCACCAGGATCTCTAGAGCATGTGAGTGTACACTTTCATGAAAATGCAGCGTTGTGCATGCATGCACGTGGTGTGGGATTCTTATGGTCTATAGGACGCATCCTACCGCAGGGAGGACGATGTGCCAGAGTCAGGGGTGGACTGGCCTATAGGTAACCCTGGAGATTTCCCTTTGGGCCTCTGCACATGGGGCCACTTTGAAAATTATTTCCAGGGCCTCTTTTAGTTCCCAATCCACCCCTGGCCAGAGTAGTCTTAGACATTAGTTCCACCCCTCCGCTAGGTAGAGGTTGTGTGCCGGGGACATCTATAGTAGAATAGATGATTGCGTAGACGGTGGCAGAATTCCAATATAGAGGGAGTGGTGCGTAGTACAGCGATTGTATAGTTGCATCATTTTTCTTGTGTATTATGGGGAGTGGGGTAAGAGATTATTGATTGATAAAGAGCGCGTGCAATAGATTAGAATTATTGTGGCATACCGTGTTGGTCGAGGTGAAATGACTACGAGATTGTTTCTGTTAAATATGAATGCTTAATGAGTGTTTATGTAGGTGGGTTACCTGAGGAGGAGGGGCCAGATAGTTGTATAATAAGATAGATTAATTGGTACATAGAATTTGTGGGGCCTGTGGAGAGGGCCATTGAGTTTTGTTTTTGGGTGATTGCAGGTGGGATTGAAGGTGTGGTTGTGGGTAGAGATAGTGTGGACATGAGGGGAAGTGGGACGTGCGTGTGTGTGTGGTGAGGAGTAGGGTGTGGGTTGGGTGCATATGGCTGTGTGCTATGTAAATTTTTTGTTAACAATTTGGAGACTTGTACAAGTGAAGTAATTGTGATTTGCACCTTTTTTAAGTAAATTGGGAGGCAAGCTAAATTGCACAAGGGCAGGTGGAAGGCACTACATCAGTCGTAGTGAACAAATAGGGAAAGATGGGGTTGATTGAGATTATGGACACACCATTGGGCTGCATCTGTGCATTAAATTGCCCCACTAAAGTGTTAAAATATTAAAGTACCATTTCCACCGGGTATAGGTCACAGCAGAGCAGTGTTTCCGAGAATGAAAAAGGAGGAGGAGCGAGGGTTGGGTGGAACGGCATGGGTCTGGATGTCAGGAAATAATGTTTACATTTAGACAAAAGGACCCTAGAGGAGGAAGAGGTCTCTGCAGGGTCCTAAATGGACCCTAAGGATACCAACGAAGACAGAGGAGCAGGGGGTGAGAAAGGGAGGATGTGGGATGAAGGGGAATTGGACACAGACAGATAGACGGAAAGGGAGGAGGAGAGAAGATGGAGACACAGCAGAGAGATAGAAAAGGAGAAAGGGAGGGAGAAAGAATGGGAGACAGTCAGGGACTGGTACCAGACCCTCAGGAATAGGATAGGAAGGATGGCGGTAACTAGTGCTGCACAGGGTGTGGCTGCCACAGTGCCACAGAAACAGCTGGCATTGTTACAGAAGGGCATGGGGAAGTGCAGTATATACCATGGCAGAGCATGGAGAGGATGTATACTAATTGACCTTCTGCACAATTAATCGTGAAATGAAGGTCAATTAGGCCATAAATGTGGGAGTATCCGCCCGCAACCCCCCACTCAATCCAAAACCCCTTGAAACCCCCACCCAAACCCATTATATTATTTGTTACCCCAAACCCACTCCACACATATATATAATAAGTAAAATAATGGTAAAGGTCAATTGTAAAAGGTCAATTTGGGTAATACCCATGGACAGAGACAATTTAACAAAAAGCTTGCCATTCAGCTCAGCGGGGGCAGACAAATGGATATATGCTCTCAAGAAAGAGACAGCAGGGATTTCCATGGTGATCAGCAATCTGAAAAGCCAATTCGCAGCCATATTGGACTGACAAAGGGACAAAATATGGGAACAAGCAGAATATGATGGAGTGAAATTGAGCAGTGGCAATCACAACAGTGTGCCGTTCAATAACTGCCGTGCACACTTGTGGAAAGTATTGAGCACTATGTACCCAGCCACATCATACGTGCAGTCCATTTTAGCACGCAAAATGAAACCAGACAAAGACCCTGCAGAATATGTGCAACAGATACAGGAAATGTGGACATTAGAGACACAACAATCATGGGACGTGAACATACCAATATTTGATCACATATTGTTCAGGGGTCTCCCCACAAAAGCGCAGGCATACCTAGAGAAGGTGGTAGGGATTGAGGCAAAGGGGTGGCCAGAGATATAACCCCACATTGTCCAATTTTGTAACATAAAACAGGAAAGAGAGAAAGACATGGTAGATAATGCAGTAAAAGCAGAGGCGGAATTGGTGCAAAAGAAATTAGCAAAAATATCCATGGAAGTGGCTGTACTTACAAATATTGTCCCAGGCAAGCTTGAAGTAGCCCCCGCACAACGATGGGGGTTCACCGCAGGGGGCGTGCTACAGGGAGGTGTATATCCACAACTGGGAGGAGGGTTCCAGCAGCAGGGAGGGTATCTCCCACAGGGGGCATATCAGCAACAAGGGTGCTATCAACAAGGGGGGGTATTACCCACAGGTGGCATATTATCAACAGGGCAGAGGGTACTCACAGAGAGGAAGGGGGAACAAATATCGAGGAGCGGGATCCACATTTCGAGGACCATGTTTTGTATGTGGGCAGACGGGATACTTTGCACAAATGTACCCACACAGACAACAGCCACAGTATGGTCAAGAGGGGCACGGGTGGGTCCCAGGTATATGTGCAAGCAGCAACTGGTACAACCCATTCACCAACAGATACAATACATGCAGCAACAAATGCCACCACAGCAAATGCCCTTCACACATGTAGTGCAGTCTGCAGGACCCGGAGTTGCCCAGACACCACAAACAAACACACAGCAGCAAGTGACAGTAGCACAGAATGCCTTACAGGTTCAAGCAAAAATATATACACACGGGGACAACACGTTGTTAGCACAGAACACAGTACCAAACTACAGAAGGGTGACCGCACTTGGAGGTAACCCATTCCCAGGTCAAGGCTCAAATGCCCAATTGGCCATCCCACAGAGGACACGTGTGTGCCCAATACTTTTAGTAACTGAAGACCTTGAAGAGGAACCTGAGGTAGCAGTGATAATCCTGCATTAATGAGGGTACATTTCCCTTGTTGGACAAAGTAATGGACACACATGGATTTTCTGGGGCTGTTGTAACGGTTCCTATTATAGAAGACTTGCCGCTCACCATAGGCCGACAGCACATAGTGGTGACCCTATTGTATTCAAAAGACGCACCCATCAACATATTAGAGAGAGACATAATGAGCACATTAAACATGACAATTCAATTCTCGGAGAATGGCATTGTATGCTAAATGCCTGCCATTTTCTACAAGCATGTCATAGCCATTATACAAGCATTTTGTGCACACAACACCCTGCGATGTTCACTGTTGCGGTCCCTAGCTATTCCTTTATGGGGTACAAGTATTGCTAGGCTGAGTATGCAGAATGAAAGACAAGGTATTTCGATTGGCCACAGAGTCCTTGTTTGGTCCAGCCATACACAAATAAATGACATCAGGAATGACACTCACAATACACTTAGAATCAGCACTTACAAGAAAGGACATGGTAATATTGTATGGGACAGACGAAGAGGGTACACAGTGGCACACGGTCCTATGCATTGACCCAACATTAAGACTAACAGACGTGATGGACGAAAAACTGTTTTGAAAGGATGAAGAGGAGGGGTAACTAGCATTTCAGATATGCATCCTATGTCATATGAATTAACACGTTATCAGCTCACTTGCGGAATTATTTGAAAAAGGTATCAGAGGTACTAAGGACCAGTGGGCCCCATGATGTAGGTTTGCTAAAGGGAGCAGCGGTGGTCTGCAAAAAACTGAAGGAAGCGGCATTGTTGCCACAGGTTAAATACTCACTATCATGAGAGGTAGATGAGGGCATATACGACACTCCTTGCCCTATGGCTACAAGGAATAATAAACACGTCAGAATCCCCATGTAATACAGCCCTCTACCCTGTCAAGAAAGTGAAAGTCGAGGTTTGCAGATTTATTCAGGATCGCTGCCCTTTGATCAATGTTGTGGAGGCAGAGTTTCCACTAATACCAAATCCAACAACTCCAACAACTATTTTTGTGTAATTTACCACAGAAGTGACATGCTTCACAGTCATTGATTTGAAGAATGCTTTCTTTTCCATCCCATTGCACCCAGAGTCACAGTATCTCACTGCATTCACCTATTGTTACGCTCACCTGAGTCCCACGGAGGCGCTGGCCTGGTTCGCGCTGCTGTGACCTCTTCTAAGGTGATGCGCAGGGTTCGGAAGACGGACTGGACCGGGCCCCCAAATCTGGCTTGTCTGGCTCGCAGAAGTATCCTTCTGTAGGCGAAAATAGGGGATTAACTGTCTGCGGGGTAATGCAATCGGCCTCCCACTTTCCCCTCTCACCCTCCTTGAAACCCTTCTGTGATTTCTCGTAGCGTCTTACCTTGGGGTCTGGAAGGACGAGCTCTCCATCCTGCTTCTGATGCAGGGGCGCGTTGGTATCCAGTTACTTCACTGGATTTTCGGATTGGTGAGAATCAAACTTGCTTGGCTTCCAGGTAAGTTTTTTGATAAGAGGTTCCCCTTGTGTCCATGCATTAATGTACTAATGCTAGTGTCTCTTTCCCCATAGGGGCCGGGGTACGGAATGCCGGGGAACAGGCACCGACCCGAGATGAGAGATGAAATCCTTGTAGAAATCAGGTAAGTCTTTAATGAGCGTTTTTTGGTAATGTCTTTTCATTCGCTCATTAACGCTGATGTCTCTTTTTCCCCTTAGGGGCCGGGGTCCGGAAATGCCAGGATGCAGCGCGGACCCGAAATGAAGAGGGAATGAATCAACAGGTAAGTCTTAACATGGAGATTTAGCTTTCCTTATTCCCTTCTATCTCTCACCTTTTGTTCTGGTCTTTTTCTCCCTAGGCGCTGGGGCGTGACTGCGAATCCGGATGATCGCTGCTGAACATGGAGGCGCTCTGTAAAGGTGAGTGGAATGCGGCGCTGCAGCGATCGACGCGATGAGCTTTTAAATTAAAGTCTTCCTTTTCAGGATTGTCGGTGAGATGTCTCCGGGAGGCGGATTTAGCAGGTAAGGACTTTTCCTTCTTCTGTTCTCTTCTTCTATTCCTTTGCAGGTGATCCAGGATGCTGGCAGGCGTGGCAGAAGTCAGGATGCAGGAGCAGACATGGTGAGCGTCCAGCTGCTAGATGCAGAACAACGCGAAGCACGTGTGGCTGTTCGGGTGGGGTTTAAATAGCCTTGGAAGAAGTTCCAGGTATGTATCCTTCCTCCAATCAGGTATGTATCCTTCCCCGACCACGCCCAGATGGTAAATTAGTCCCACAGGGAAAGTAGTTCCTTTCAGGCCTCAAGGAGGCCGGGATCCTGCAGCATGGTCTGCATCAGGTAAGTGCACCCAAGCATTCCCATAATGAGCCTGGCGCCTATGGCGCCAGGACTGGTGTCTTTTATGAGCCTGGCGCCATAGACGCCAGGACACTGTCCACAGGGCCCCTATATGGGGTTGCTGGGTCCTTCCTTGGGGACTGGATGTCCGCCTTCGGGGACGCCGGGCTTGAACCGGCTCCCCGGGAGCGGGCATCATGACAGCACTCCCCCCCAAGGCCCCTCCCAAGGTTGTTCCCTCCGGGGGTTTTGGTTTGTCTGGGAAGAGTCGGTGGAATTTCCTGACTAATCGAGGTGCATGCACATGGTCGCTGGGTTCCCACGACCTCTCCTGAGGTCCGTACCCCTTCCAATCAATTAGGTAGAACAGTTTTGACCTAAACATTTTTTAGTCTAAAATGTTCTTCACTTCGAATTCGGGCTCCCCATCTATTAGAATAGGTTCTGGAGGTTTGAGTAGTCGGGTTCCGGGTACCACTGATTTCAGAAGTGACACATGAAAAACAGGGTGAATTTGCATACTAGCTGGTAAATCAAGTTTAACAGCCACTGGGTTAATTATTGCCGTAATAGAATAAGGTCCCAGATATTTTGGGTTAAAAGTTCGAGGCCCTTTGAGTGGTAAATGTCTGGTTGCTAACCACACTCGATCCCCAATTTGATACGGAGGTGCTTCACTCCGATGTAGATCAGCATTCTCCTTGTATTTTTTCTCTTGGCTTGTTGTAAATGCGTAGTTGCCTCTTTGAAGGCTTGGGTAATTGTAGAATGCAGATGTTCTACTGCAGGCATTCCAAGGTTCTGAGGTGAGTCAAGGTTTGAGGTTCGAGGGTGATGCCCAAACAAAGTATAAAAAGGACTGTGGCCAGTTCCAGAGTGTACCGAATTATTATATGCGTATTCGGCTATCCAAAGAATGTCTTTCCAGTTGCTTTCAGATTGCTGTAACATACACCGTAAGTACTGTTCAAGGGTCTGATTTGGCCTCTCGGTCTGACCATCGGACTGAGGGTGGTGACTGGTCGATAATCTTACGTCGATCTGCGCCATTTGACAACATTTGCGCCAGAAGTGAGAAATTAATTGGCTTCCCCGGTCAGAGATTAGTATAGATGGGAATCCATGTAGCCGAAACAATATTTTTGAGGAATTCTTTGGCTAGGACAGAAGCTGAAAGTAAAACTTTCAAAGGAATAAAGTGGGCCATTTTGGAAAACAAATCCACAATTACCAGAATAGTATTGTACCCCGAACAAGAAGGCAGGTCCGTAATAAAATCCATTGATAGGGTGTGCCAGGGTGCTGGTGGTATGTCTAGAGGTTGAAGGAGACCGGCTGGCCTTTTCTTTTGACTTTTATTTTGGGCGCAAACACCACAGGACATCACAAAAAATTTAACATCTTTTCGCCAAGAGGGCCACCAAAATTGTCGTTTCACCTTTTCCTCTGTCTTGGCAATACCGGGGTGTCCCTCTATTAATGTATCATGAGAACCGGAAATAACTAGTTCGTGTAATTCCTTATGTGGCAGGAATAAGCGTCCCTGGAAATAAGGTAAACCATTATCTATGGTAAAGTCTGATCCCTTTTGTATCCATTCCTGTAAGGTTGTAGGGTCCAGGAGTTGTTTCACTCTGGCTTGAATGTCTTCAAGCGTCTGTAACAAAGTCATGCCTAGAATCCTCTGTTCGGGAATTATTGGTACTGGTTCTGAGTTTGCATCAGATTCTCCCATTCCAATTCGGGATAAGGTGTCTGCTTTGCCATTCTTGCAGCCAGGTCGATAGGTAATCACGAAATCAAATTCAGTGAAAAACAAAGCCCATCGGAGCTGCCGTGATGACTGAGCCTTGGCGGTTTTCAAATACTGTAAATTCCGGTGATCAGTGTTCACTGTGATGGTATGTCGAGCGCCAAGCAGATAATGCTGCCAGGCTTTAAAAGCGGACTTAATGGCTAACAGTTCTTTGTCTGTGATTGCATAATTAACCTCGGGTGCCGAGAATTTTCTGGACCAAAATGCTACGGGATGCAGTTGGTTGGTTTCGGGAACTCTTTGGGACAGGACAGCTCCCATGGCTAGGCTGGATGCGTCAGTCTCGACAACATACGGGAGATCTGGACGCGGGTGTTTCAATATAGGTGCGGAGGTAAACTTAGCTTTTAAATCCTGAAAGGCCTGCTCGGCTTCTTCAAACCATTCAAAACGTTTATTTTTCCTCAAGAGTGCAGTAATGGGTTGTACCACGCGTGAAAATTCCGGGATAAATCTGCGATAGAAATTGGCAAAGCCAAGCATGCTTTGAAGCCCTTTTACTGAGCTAGGTGATGGCCATTTGAGGATGGCATCCACTTTTCTTGAGTCCATTCGGACTCCTTTGGGTGTCAGGATGAAACCTAGAAACTCGACTTCTGTGGTATGGAAAACACATTTCTCCAATTTAGCAAATAATTTGTGTTGGCGCAGTTTTTCAAGTACTGCCCTGACATGTTTTCTGTGATCAGATTTCGAAGAGGAGTACACCAGAATGTCATCGATATATACGACAACACAAACATCGATGAGTTCCCGAAGGACATCATTGATGAAGTATTGGAAGGCAGCCGGCGCGTTACACAATCCGAAAGGCATCACCTGGTACTCGAATAATCCGTATTTAGTACGGAAGGCAGTTTTCCATTCGTGGCCTTCTTTAACTCGTACCAGATGATAAGCCCCCCGGATATCTAACTTGGTGTATATGCAAGCGTCCTTCACCTGGTCAAGGAGTTCAGGGATCAGAGGCAGAGGATAACGGTTTTTAACCGTTATCTGGTTCAATGCGTGGTAATAGATACAAGTTCTAAGGTCGCCTTCTTTTTTGGGCACGAAGAACAAAGCCGAGGATGCCGGGGACTTTGACGGGCGAATAAAACCATTAGCTAGGTATTGATCCAAATATTGTCTCAAATGCAGATTCTCAGGTTCGGTAAGGGCATAAATCCTGCTACAAGGGGGTTGTGCACCGGGCACCAGATCGATTTGGCAATAGTACGATCTCTGAGGAGGTAACGTGTTGGCCTGTTCCTTTTGGAAGACGTCCTGAAAGTCTTGGTATTGCGGAGGTAGTTGCATGGAGGCAGAGGTTACAGATGCTAGATTAATCTTCAGGTTTTCTGGGTAGCAGGTTTGTGTACAATCTGGGAAGGTTATTCTCTTAGCTCGCCAATCAATTCGAGGATTATGTGTCTCTAACCAAGGGATTCCAAGAATAACCTGAAACTGTGGAGCCTTGATTACATCAAACACAACACCCTCCCGATGGCCGTCGGGACCAATAAGAGTCACCTCAGTAGTGGAATGTGTTACCGGTCCAGAGGCAATTTCAGTTCCATCGACTGTGGTGATGACATCTTTGCTGGTTTTTGGACGGAGAGGGAGGTTAATCCTAGAGACCAATTCACGATCCACATAGTTTCCAATAGCCCCACTATCGATGTATGCCTTTATTGCATGCAACCGCTTAGGCTGTTCTGGATCTACGAGAACCATTGGCACAATGAAATGCGAGGTCTGAGAGTTAGTTTTCAAGCTCGGCAAGCGGACCCCTACACTTGTTGGGCGGAGTCGTTTCCCGAAACAGAGTCTTCATGGTTTTTATCAGCGGCTCCTACCGCCTTTCGGGGCGGTTTTGCCGGGCAATCTTGCAGAAAGTGTCCAGAATTCCCACAATAAAGACATAATTTTAACTGCCGCCTCCTTTCACGTTCCTTTTGAGTTAAGGGTCCTTTAACCCCTCCAATTTGCATAGGCTCAGAGACATCAACTCCCTTGGGATTAGCATGGGTCTTGACCAACACCCGGGTCTCAAACCTGGATCGATCTGCTTTTCTGTTTTGAAGTCTGTGATCCAATTGGACCACTAAGTCTATATACTCTGTGCATTCTTGGGGCGGATTTACAACTTGGGCCAAGACATCTTTAAGTTCACTGCGAAGGCCTCGATAAAACAACGTGACTCTTTTATCCTCTGGCCATCCCGTTTCCACAATTAGTCTATTAAAGGTTGCAATATAGGATAGGAGGTCCTGATTGGCCTGTCGCAGGGATAGAAGTTCGTCATCCAGAGCCTGCCCCTGAGAGTGTCGAGCAAATAACCTTTCCATGCTTGCTTGAAACCTTTGAAAATCACAGAGAATCGGGTCATCTTGAGTAACCAGTGGAACTGACCAATCGGCAGCGCAGCCGCTGAGATATGACAATACAAAGGCTACCTTGGTCTGATCATTAGGGAATGCCCCAGGTCTGCATAGGAAGTGCAAATGACACTGATTCATGAATACGGCAAATCGTTTGGGGTCCCCAGCAAAGCGTTCGGGTGGGGCCAGCGGCATATTTCCAGGTAGATTAATCTGCACAGGGTTACTGGAAACCACAGGAGCGGGGTTCCCTCCGGAACCGGGTAGAGGAGTTTGTCCAGCTTGACCTTGCAAAAGCTGTCTGGCCAGGTCATCAGTTCTTTCTTTTGATATTATTAATTCCCTCCTGAGGGCATTAGTCTCTTGACGAGCGGCATGTACTTCGGCCCGTAATTCCCCCAGTAATTGGGCCAACTGATCAGTCTCAGAACTTTCCATAGCGCCTGGGTGGGAATTTGTAGGAAGGCTTCGCGTTCTGTTACACTCACCTGACTCCCACGGAGGTGCTGGCCTGGTTCGCGCTGCTGTGACCTCTTCTAAGGTGATGCGCAGGGTTCGGAAGACGGACTGGACCGGGCCCCCAAATCTGGCTAGTCTGGCTCGCAGAAGTATCCTTCTGTAGGCGAAAATAGGGGATTAACTGTCTGCGGGGTAATGCAATCGGCCTCCCACTTTCCCCTCTCACCCTCCTTGAAACCCTTCTGTGATTTCTCGTAGCGTCTCACCTTAGGGTCTGGAAGGACGAGCTCTCCATCCTGCTTCTGATGCAGGGGCACGTTGGTATCCAGTTACTTCACTGGATTTTCAGATTGGTGAGAACCAAACTTGCTTGGCTTCCAGGTAAGTTTTTTGATAAGAGGTTCCCCTTGTGTCCATGCATTAATGTACTAATGCTAGTGTCTCTTTCCCCATAGGGGCCGGGGTACAGAATGCCGGGGAACAGGCACCGACCCGAGATGAGAGGTTAAATCCTTGTAGAAATCAGGTAAGTCTTTAATGAGCGTTTTTTGGTAATGTCTTTTCATTCGCTCATTAACGCTGATGTCTCTTTTTCCCCTTAGGGGCCGGGGTCCGGAAATGCCAGGATGCGGCACGGACCCAAAATGAAGAGGGAATGAATCAACAGGTAAGTCTTAACATGGAGATTTAGCTTTCCTTATTCCCTTCTATCTCTCACCTTTTGTTCTGGTCTTTTTCTCCCTAGGCGCTGGGGCGTGACTGCGAATCCAGATGATCGCTGCTGAACATGGAGGCGCCCTGTAAAGGTGAGTGGAATGCAGCGCTGCAGCGATCGACGCGATGAGCTTTTAAATTAAAGTCTTCCTTTTCAGGATTGTCGGCGAGATGTCTCCGGGATGCGGATTTAGCAGGTAAGGACTTTTCCATCTTCTCTTCTCTTCTTCTCTTCCTTTGCAGGTGATCCAGGATGCTGGCAGGCGTGGCAGAAGTCAGGATGCACGAGCAGACACGGTGAGCGTCCATCTGCTAGATGCAGAACAACGCGAAGCACGTGTGGCTGTTCGGGTGGGGTTTAAATAGCCTTGGAAGAAGTTCCAGGTATGTATCCTTCCTCCAATCAGGTATGTATCCTTCCCCGACCACGCCCGGATGGTAAATTAGTCCCACAGGTAAAGTAGTTCCTTTCAGGCCTCAAGGAGGCCGGGATCCTGCAGCATGGTCTGCATCAGGTAAGTGCACCCAAGCATTCCCATAATGAGCCTGGCACCTATGGCGCCAGGACTGATGTCTTTTATGAGCCTGGCGCCATAGGTGCCAGGACACTGTCCAAAGGGCCCCTATATGGGGTTGCTGGGTCCTTCCTTGGGGACTGGATGTCCGCTTTCGGGGATGCCGGGCTTGAACCGGCTCCCCGGGAGTGGGCATCATGACACCTATCACGTTACGAGGTTCCAACATACTTGTTTACCACAAGGGTATTCCAAATCACCTAGTGTGTGCAATAGGGTGATATAGAGTACTTAGCACAGATAATATCAGTAGATGGCAGGAGGATCACCCTAGAGAGGGCTGAAGCAAAACACTGCAAACCGCTGCCACGCATGGGCTAGCAGAAATTTTAATTTAAAATTTTAATTTTTTTGCATTTATTTCAGCGCACCAAACCCTGAGGCATCAGAGTGCTAGTTACAGAAAGTGCGTAGTACAATTCTTAAAGTGCAGGAAAACATATGGGTTACAGAATAATGGCAGGTGGTAGGTGCACACTTTGTAAAGCCTCGCCTCATGGAACTGGGGCTACTACAGGCATGCAAACCAATGTCAGAGACAAAATAGGTGTGAGAACAGACTCGCAAAGCCACACCTCCGGGATCGGGGTGTTATTCGGGCGTGCACAAGCATATGAACCATGATTGTTTGTACATAGTATAGGTTGCATAAACCGCACAGGCTGCCAGGTCAAATAGGTAGGTTGCAGACAAAATAGATAACATCAGCAGCATAGGCTGCCAGGTCAAATAAGTAAGTTGCAGATAAAATAGGCCACAATAGCAGGCATTTCAAGCATACACGTGTATGGTTGCAATTGCAGCACGGGACACAGAGAGATCTGCATGTAGGTTTGTAGGCACATTAACAGACACAACATTCAGTCAGTGTGGATATGCAAGACAGGGTACGGTTAGTTGCAATATGTGGGAATGTGAGATGTGACCTGTCTGTTGGGAGCAAAAGCATACAATGGAGTATCCTATGTCCAGTAGGGTAATAAGAGTGCACTGTTATGCAGCACCTGATGGTAAAGCTGCTCCCAGGTGGTTGAGGGCTACATCAGCGGTGCTGCCGACGGATATGGGAATAGGAGGGTGATGTAACAGAGTGGGTTGGTATGGTCATAAACAGATGATGTTCAAGGGCATATGTCAGTGTAGATTAGGCACGGGTGTTAGGCAAGGGGTGTACCTTGGTGGGCAGCAAATGTTGGAGACCTTTCTCAGGCCTGACAGGCCCGGACAGGTATTGATCCTGCCTTAAGATGGTGGCCCTTTGAGGTAGGCTGGCAATGCCTGCCGGCTCCCAGGGCAGTGAACCATAAAGGACGCAGCATCCAATCCGCTGCTGTTGGAGGCAGCCATCCGCTGCACAAAGCACTGTAGAAGGGAATACCCCCATGGCGGCCTTCTTGCTAAGGAGATGCAGCAGTTCTTAGGCCTGTGCAATTATTGCAGGTCCTGGGTCTCTGATTAATCCACATTATGAAGCCCTCATTCTGGGGTTAAAAGAAGCACAGAAAACAAAAGGCCCCATAATAGAGACACCTGAAATGATTGACATTGGTTATCATCAGGTTTGGCTACTTCCACTGGAGCTATGATTGGTAAGTGGAGTTGTCTGGTTTTTATAGTGCTGCTTTAAAGTGTGTTTGCGCTATGCTTGTGTCCCTAGGGCTGAATTAGTGGTGGTAAGATTTGTTGATTGTGGTTGTGCTGTGGAGGGTGGTTGGGTTTTCCTAGTCCTGTTTGCACTATGGTGGCTGGTTGAATTTGGATGATTCTGTTTGTGCGTTCATGGGTGCAGTGAGGGTGTAGGGGTAAGAGACAGACATAAGGGTGGCATGTTGATTGGTAAATACTTTTAATAATAACTAAAACATGAGGGGTGGGGGAAATCCTAACTAGCCCCACCTCCAAGAGGGGATCCCCTGCCTCAACAAAACTAGCTAATGAAACGGTCTGTATCAGAATGTCCAAAGTAAAGTTCTCTACCCTGTGTCCAAATCGTAACATATCCATCACTAGCAAACCTCAACATAAGTTAAAAAGGAAAATGTCTCTTTGGCTGCCCACCTGCAGCCCAACCTTGTGATTCAAAACAAAAGTTCCAAAAAGGTGTTTAAAAGAAAGCAGAAGTTCCACAAGACTCAGGGTGCTGATTCCCTTTCCCTGCGCCTTTCCACTTCATCCAAGATTGTCTCTGTATCTTTAATGATCAGGATAGGTCTTTATCTTTAGCTGGCCTGGCTCCCAGGCCCTGCAACAAGGGAGTATGGCTTGGACACCTTTCCCAAGCTGTGCTGAAGGTCCCTGACCCTTTTCTTGGTCCACTCAACATTCTTGTTCACTCAGTTTTCTCTTTCTGATTTCACTTCCACCCAGAGCCTTGGTTTATTCTCCTGCCAAGGTCTCTGAGTGTCACTTGTACATGAAAGCTTCGTATTCTTCTCATTCACGGTTTGGGGTGCATGACTCCACCATGGTTCCCAGACCACCATCACTTGGTTGCTCTTATAGCACTCTCAGTTCTCTCTTCACCCGGCAGTCTTGGTTTCCTCTCCTGCCAAGGTCTGTGAGTACCACTTCTATACATACAGTTTGCATCCCCCTTTATTACGGTTTGGGGTGTGTTTCCCCAGTGTGTGTCACAGACCACCTTCACTTGGTTATTCCCAACATTCTCTTTGTCTTATCTCTCTTTGTTCCACAGCCTTGGTTTACTCTCCTGCCAAGGTATGTGATTGCCGCTTATATCCCCTTTGTTACTGGTTGGGGTATGCCTTCCTGATATGGGCCCAAACCCCTTCACTATGCTATGGGCCTTCCGTACTCTCCGGGTCTCCCCAAACCTAGGACCAGTCACCCGTGTAACTGTTGGTGCCTTGGCCGTCAACATGCAGCTTTTCGCTGGTCTCCCAGTAGCTCCGGTGGCTTCTCTGGCTCTCTAGGGTCTTCCCCGGTCTTCCGCACGTCTCCTCTGCAGTTCGGCAGTGATTTCCTTGCACTCCAGTGTCCTCGGTCACCCGCGGGTACGTTTCCTTTTTCCTGGTCTGCCATCCGCATTGCAGGCCTTCTGCGAGTGCATCTCTCACTTGGATAGCGTCTGCCTCTCTGCTTTGCTGTCCTCCACATACCTGGGCAGTAGTTTCCCTAATCATGCCAAGCCGACAATGAAGATGCCATCCTTCTCCTCCCTCGCTGCCTTTGAATGACAGCTGACCAATAGTATTATTCCAAAGACTAGAACACGTGCATGCGTTCTTGTTAGTGATCTTCATTACCCATGGCCTCTTCCTCATCCCAGTAGTTCTTGCCTGAGATGTATTGCAAAAACACATAGGGACATTGGGTAGTATGGAATTGGAGGGTTTTTGAGGGAAGGTGGGAGCGTCAAGGGGATGCTGCGTTCTCCCGAGAGAGTCACTACTCTCAATGGGATCCTCCCTCCCCATGAGAGTACCACCCCCAGGGGGACTATTGGGTAGCGGCCTCACCTCCCTGGCCTCATGGAAAGGTGCTCCCCATCTGAAGCAGTGACGATCACTCAGGATTTGTCCCAGTGAGTGAATTTGCTTTCTTCTGTTGGTGTTGTGGTCAGACAGTGGATTTTCCTGGTTTCTATAGGGCTGCTTTGACGTGTGGTGGTGTTATGCTTGTGTAACTGGGGCTGAAGATTTGGTTGATTCGGTTTGTACTAAAGTGGGTGGTTAGATTTGCCTAGTTCTGGTGGGTGAGTGGTTTTGGAAGGTTGTGTTGGAGCTGTGGTGAGTGTGTAGATTTCGTTGGTTCCTTTGGTGTTGTGATGGAGGGGTGGCTTTTGCTGGTTTTGTTGTTGCTCTAGTGGATGGATGTGACAAATCAACTTCCGGGGCACCAGTGGTCCAGGGATGAATATCGGTTTCTAAACCATCAATCAGCCCCACATCTCTAGTGCACCAGAAGGGATCCGAACAGTTTGGAAACACAAGCAAATTATAAACCACCATGTCCAATTTTGGTAATATGGACGGAACGGCAGGCTTATCTCTGAAGGGTCGTGGATCATTGGTTAGATGCAACACACCGAAAATACAATTATTACCCAATGATAAAAGGGACTGCCTAGTCAAGGTTGTATACAAAAATCTACTTTATTATTATGGCAACAGACAATTCTAGCACACTATGAAATACAACCTACCCTGTAAAGGAATGCAAAGGACAGAAAGTTTCAAAGAAGGAAAAGGTATGCACTCTGGATACTGACAGGAGGGTAGTCGGTATAGTAAAGAATTGCAGTTCAAGAATACTTGGTTGCAGTAGAAAGAAAGCAATGGGTCATAAAATGTCACTAGGGGCGTTCGGAGAAAGACCAGGGGGTCAGAACCACAATGTACCTTGTGTTGTGGGAGTTCTTGGTGCTCCACAGGGTCGAGTTGGTTTCAAGGTGCTTTGCAGCTTCTGCAACAGAGTTCAAGACGGGAGACAGCTGAGGACATCAGGTGGCAGGCAGTTCGAGGAGCAAGGCTAAACAGATGGCTGCAGGCTGTCCTATATGAAGGCTCAGGATCAGAAGTTATCGTCTCAGTGGTGGTCGGCGGTTCTGAAGCACTGTTCGAAGCGTCTCGGACGGCATTAGCTAGTGCGGCGTAACAACAGTCTCCAGTGCAGTCAGTTGCAGCTAGAGGGGTTCGACTTGCTCGAAAATGTCCTTTAAGGCGGACGTCGGTAGATGATTGTCGATGCACTTCTCCCAGCTTCTTCACTGAACTTGTGTCGTTCTTTAAGGCGGATAGCTCAAAGCTAAGGAGGGTGTTGCAGGCAGCAGCCTTGTCCTTGGTTTTGGGTTCAGAGACTCTCTGACACTTCCCACCTAGGAAGCGTGCTGCAGAGCCTAGCAGGGCATGCTGTGTGCTGGCTGGGTACCGGTTCTGGAGCTGCTGGAGGGTCCTCTGGATTCAGTATCGCCCTCCTTTCTTTTCCTGGGAGATGTTTAGGAGAGGGGTCATGCTTCCCTCTTGGAAATCCTGGACTTCCTTCACTGGCGGAAGATGTAAGGTAGACTGTACCTTCAGCCAGGATCCATTGCTGAGTTCTTCTTTTTCCTTTTGATGAAGCCTTCAGATGATCTGCTAAAAGAGGGGCTTGTCCCTCTTTTAAAGCCATATGCACCACAGGTATTGGTGTAGGGTAGGCCTACCTTAGTTAACCAATCATGGGTCCCCAACAACAATCTCCTTTATGTGTGAGGTCAAAACGGAGTGCTTTGCAACAGAAAAGGTAAAGGGGTGAAAACATATAATACTAAGTCCCACCCATCTTTCTGTCTGCTGTGGATCAAAGGGTCCCTCTGGTTAATGGAGCTCTCTGTGGTTCCTGATTAAAGTGGCAGGTCTCCCTTGAAGCTGCAGCGAGTCCAGACTTTCTGGCTCTCTCAAACCACGCATTCGTACCTTCTGAATGGGGTCCCACTGCAGGGATGACTACTGTAAACACGCAGTCCCAGACATAGCATTTCACTGTCAATCAATATTGAGGGCGGGAGCTGGCTTCAGGTTTACACAGTGCATATGAAAGGTTCTTGGGGTTTCCTGTCTCCTTTGTTAACCCCTTCAGCCAGGCCCCATGTGGGCCTGCTTGAATAACCCTGTGAAAAGTATGCAATTTGCTGCACCAACTACAGGGCCCTACTAAAGGACATGGCAGATCCAGGGAGCCTTTGATAGTTAATTGATATAATATGATATGGCATTTGTAACATGCCTATACACAAGTGTTTCAAGGCACGATGAGGCAAGGAAGGGGGAACAGAGGGAAAACAGGGACAACGATCTTACTAGGCCAAGTGACATTGAGATTGCGCAAGTGCAGGGGAGGGGGAGGGGAAAAGTGCCAGGGGAAAGGGGAGGGGGCAGTTCTGTACATGGGATCAAAACAATAACAAGAAGTGCAGCCAGCAGGTGTAAGGGTAAGTGCAGACAGCAGGTGTCCAAAAGTACAGGTAGGGGGACTGTAGGGTTACAGATACAGACCCAAGTGCAAGGGTTGCCAGGAGACAGTGCAGTTGTGCAACTGGGCTAGCAGGGACCTGGCCCTGAATCAGAGGGTAGCCAGGTGACCAGTGCAGTATCAGACAGGAAATCAGCAGGGGAGAGGAAGAGAGAAGGTAGAAGCAAAGAGGACGGTCTTGAGCTGCTTCCAGAACCAGAGATGGTTCTCCTCAAGTTTTAGAAAGGCAGGGAGGCTGTTCCAGAGGGAGGCCCCAGCCGAAGAACGAGATCTACCACCAACTGGTTGCTTTGAGAAGCGAATGACACTCAGGGAGTTGGAGGTGGAGGAGCGAAGAGCTCGAGTAGGAAGGTATTTGCGAAGAGAGAGTTGGAGGCATTGAGGACCCTGGCCCCAGAAGGGCTTGTGGACAATGCAGAGGGTCTTGAACTTTATCCTCACAGCCACTGGGATCCAGTGCAGATATTCCAGTGCTGGAGGGATACAATCCCAGGGCTTGAGGCCCAGGACGAGTCCTGCAGTCCTGTTCTGGATGTGTTGCAGAGGGCGGAGAGTAGAAGCAGACATATTTAGAAAGAGGCTGTTGCAGTAGTCCAGCCTAGAGAGAACCAGAGCTCTAGAGACAGTGAGCTTCTGGGGGAAGGAGAGGAAAGGAAGAATACTGTTAGGGAGAATTCTCATTCTATGGCTAATTTCCCTTACCTATAGAGTCCCCCAGCAGCTTTGCTGGATTTGAAGGGTTTGTTACTTTTTTCCTGCTAAGAGTGAGACTCTTTTTTCCCACTCTTAGGCATTTTTGCTATGTGTGTTCTAGGCTATTTTTGTGTTTAATGCCTATGGGATCTTTCTCAACCCCATAGGAACCATCTTTATTCACATGTGTTACACAGCACCCTCAGTGCAATGACACAGGGGTGTCGTAGTGACCCCCAAACATAGACTCCATACCCTGGGACTGACTGTCTCCCAGGGCATGTAAAGTCCCCATTGACTTTACTAGTCGAATCCTATGAACTAAACCAGTACAACCCATCTTACTATGGAGGTACTGGAAGGGGTTAATAGTTTTTCCCCTATGTTCATTTTCGAGAGGGTACCGTACAGTCCCTCCCTCAAATGTTTCTGGCTGGTGGCAGTGGTTAATACCGTAAATATTGGACCGCAAATATTTCCCGATGGGATTTTCCCATTGTTCAAGGCTACCACTTTTACTGACAGCCTCTAACATACCGCCGGTGTATTTTAATATTAACTTTACTCCGGTAGGTTTTTATTGCCAGAACTTTAATATAACTTCTTTCTCGTGTCTTCCTCTAAACTCCTAACCCAGGTCGGGGATCCTTTGTTCGTCCTTTTGGCGGGCTTCTGCCGAGAAGCCCTCTTTTCAGCGCCACTGAGTCTGGGGTGGGTCCATTGTGTGGGAGGGGGAGTAGGACCCCTGGACAGGGTTGCCTCAGCAACCCATGTCGCACTCTATCCTGATAGGCTGGAGGGTCTCCCGCGAAGAGGACCACTCCACTGTGTGAGTGGCAGCTAGGCTGTATGAATGGGGATCTTTTTGCATAAAAGCAGGGTCCTGAGGACCGGAAAAGCAAGACGACGCCACTGGAACTAAGAAGCCGAAGAGGAGAGAAGCCAAAGACATCTGCAATGACTGAACTACCGGTGAACCCCTGCTGCAGTGTCTCACCACTTTTCTCCACACAACGAGAGAAGATCTTCACTTGCAAGAGCCTTCTTCCCTTGAACTAGTGGGGCCAACCAGTTTGCCAATCGCCTTCCCGGACCGGCCCTGGTCAAATCTCCTGTACCCTGTACTCGGAGGCCGGATAGCCAGGCACCAGTCCACCCGGACCGCGATTTAAAGGAGCATACCTTTTATTCGTTGGGCAGCACCGCGGCTGGTTTCATCCCTGGGTAGTGCAGTAACTCGAACCTTCCTCCACGACGAGAGCCTCTCTTCCTCTGCTGGATCACCCGAACTGCAGGAACTACCAGGAACAACCACCACCGCAGGAGCCACTTCTCCATTTTAAGGCCAGGCCGCCCTTTCTTCGCGGTAGCACTAAAGGTGTTTTAAATCCTTTACCTCCCTGTTTGGTTGGCCGCCCCTCTCTCTTAACATTGTCTTTTCAACGTCTGCATCCACCTTTTCCACTTCGTTAACCAAGGACTTGACTGCAGCTACAAGAACATTTTTGCCCCTGGGCCCTGGCCCTGTACCACTGACTCTGGCACAGGCCTACTGACTCTGGTCACATTTGTTAGATCTGCCTTCTTTAGATTGATTCTCAATTCGAACTGTGTGGTGCACCTATTTCTTTTAACTACCCTTTCCTTCCCATTTTTTAGCCTTGTGAAATGCCATTTTGCTCAGTTTTCATTTATGTATTGCCTATACTGATGCACTGCCTTGCTTAAACTGGTTCAAAAACTGATGGGAAGTGTTGCTAGGGTGTGTAAGAACCTATTTCTATACAACTTGTGCTTTCCCTCCCTTGCGAGGGATTGTTAGAGGATCCCTTGTGTGTAGTTGTTACTGTGCCATTTTGCAAAGTTTTCACTCTGGTTTACTTGGTCTACAATTTAACTTGGGAGTGTGTATATTTTTCCTTTGACTTAATTTAACTTGCTTGATGACTGTGATTCATGTGTTTTATTAGAAGTGTATAAAATAAATATGTATATTCTTTTTAATATAAAGCTTTGGTCAGTGTTTCCTTGTGCCATAGTACTGTAGGCCTATTGTGTAAACCCTGAATACTGCTGATCTCCCTCTTGAGATAAGTCTGACTGCTCAGCCACAGCTACCAACTAAATCTTTGTGGTACAGACTGATACCAAAGGGGATTTATTGCTCTCACCTGTAGTCCTAATCTTGTGTAGTGCTCCCTAAGGGAACTGCAAACGATTCTGCCTAACAAATACCTATAAGGAAGTGCAGTTGGTAGTTTGACTTGAGATGTCAGAGATGTGAGGAGAAAAGGAGAGTGTGGAGTCGAAGATGAACCTGAGGTTCTTAGCCTCACAGGTGGCAGCAGGAAGCGGGCCGTGGGATGCCGGCCAGGGAGTGACAGGAAAGGAGGGTGCAGGTGTGCCAATGAGGAGAATCTCAGTCTTATTGGCATTAAGGTAGAGATTGTTGGCGACACACCACTCCTGGATAGCAGACAGACAGTCAGAGATGAGAGAAGGAGAAGAGGTGGCAGAGGGGAGTCTGAAAATGAGCTGAGTGTCATCCGCGTAGCACTGAAAGTTGGAGCAGAGAGCTTCAATGTGGTGGGCGAGAGGTGCCAGGCATTGGTTGAACAGCCAGGGAGAGAGGTTAGACCCCTGGGGAACACCACAGGTAGAGAGTGAGATAGAGGAAAGGAAGTACCCAAGTCGGACCTGGGAGGGTTGATCAGAGAGGAACGAGGTCAGCCAGGCCAGGGCCTGATCGGTGATACCCAGGTTATCACAGAGACGATTGAGCAGGATGGCATGGTTGACCGTGTCAAAGGCAGAAGAGAGAAGGAGTAAGATGAGGATAGAGGGGAGATTATAATCAAGGTTAGAGATCAGGTCGTCACAGATGTTCAGGAGAGCAGTTTCTGTGCTTCTGGCTGCTATGAAGCCAGACTGATGGTCATGGAGACAACCAACAGATTCACTGTGAAGATTAAGCTGGGAGATGGCCAGCTTTTCCAGTAGTTTGCCCGGGAAAGTAGTGATGGAAATCGGGCGATAGTTAGCCGGGCAGGAGGGGTCGGCTGAATGTTTCTTGAGAAGAGGGTGCACAAGAGAGTGCTTCACGGAGAAGTGGTGGTGAAGGAGTGGTTGCAGAAGTCAGCCAGGGCAGGAGTAAGGGTGTCAATATGGTCCTTGATGGTTTTGGAAGAACAGTGAAGAACCTGTTTTGACGAGACTTTCATAGATCGGACTTGTCTAGAAACCTTGTCAGGGGAGAACAGAGGAAAGGAAGAGAAAGAGGGAGGAGAGATGGCCACAGGGGGGCCGGAGGTAGAGGAGAGAGTAGAGGGAGGAGGAGAGTACAAGAGGGTGGACAGGATGTCCTGGATTTTAGAGATGAAATGAGAAGCCAGGGCCGTGCAGAAGCCCTGGGAGGCGACAGGAGAGGTAGAGTCTGCAGCAGGATTGTCCAGCTCCTTGCAGATTTTAAAGAGTTTGGCCAAGTTTATAGATGCCGCAGAGATGCAGGCTTGGATGTGGGCTCTCTTCTTAGTGCGGACAGGGAGCCGGTCTTGCCTTTGGGGCAGGCGGCAGGCCAGTTTGTGAGAGGATGCACAAGAAGCTAGCTATTTCCTCTCAGCCATCCTGCACTTGCGTTTAAGGTTGATGAGGTTAGAGTCATACCAGGAGTTGCACTTGGCTTTGGGCTTCAAGCGGATCCTCATGACACGGACAAGAACATCAAAAGTATCAGAGATAGAAGAGTGGAGCATGGAAAGGGCTGTGTGGCAGCGAAAGTCTCAACTGACAAACGCTTCATAGGTCGGATGAGTCGGGCCAGAGAGGAGAACGGAAAGAGATTTGCAGAGGTTGCGAAAGAGTCCAGAGGAGGGACAGGAAGCATCCAGGTGGATGTTAAAGTCTCCAAGAAAGAGGATTTGAGTGGTCAAGGCCAGGAGGGAGGAGGAGAGGTCCGCCCACTAAGAGAGGAAGGAGGTGATCTGACCAGGTGGACAATAGATAGAAGCCACAGTTAGAGAGTGGCAGGAGAGCGAGATTCTGCAGCAAGGCAATCGAAAGAGGAGTAGGCCTGCATAGGAATGACAGAGGCAGGAATCCGGGAAGATCAAGGCTACACCCCCTCCGGAACAGTTGGATCTGGGCACGCAGAGGATCTTGTAGTCATCAGGGAAGAGAGTGTCAAAGCTTGTGACAGAGCTGGCCGTGAACCATGTCTCGGTTAGACCGAGGACATCGAGATCATGTTATTTCAGGTTACCAACCTTGAAAGACTTCCAGTGAGGGGTACAAATCGGAGGTATGCCCTGCAGAGATGTAGAATGAGCCCGAGTGGGGGCAGAAGAGGAAGGAGGAGAGGCCAAGGTGGCTAAGGAGGAAGCAGAGGGAGAAGGCAAGGAAGGAGAAGAAGGGAGAGAAGGGACAGCAGGAGAAGAAAGGAAATTGATGAGGCGTGGGAAGCGTCTATCAAAGAGGAGAAGGTTGGCCTGAGGGCTTTCGACCAAGACAGTGCCATTCAGGCCAACATTAATTATGACCTTAGAGGAGTGGAAGGGGGCCAAGAGGGCCTCTCACCGGGTGCCACCATTAATGGGCGAAGAAGAGAAAGGGGAAAGCACACACACCATGTGCGGAGTCCATATGTCTGGCGAGGGAACGACAAAGAAGATGTCGGTGAGGGTCTTTCTGGAGGAACCACTGGTATAGGTGTCAGCAATAGGGAGGCCTGGGTTGGAGACCAGGATATCCTTTTCAAATTATGATGGCCCTGGCAGGGGCGAGGTTTTGCCAGTTAGAATTTGTTCGTGGACGCTGGAGGAGCTTAAGCTTTATCAGGAGCTTTCAGATAAATACGGCATATCTCAAGGAAAGGCAATCAGCTGGTTAACCGAAAAAGGAACACAATTGGATTGGCAAAAAGATGGGGGCAACCAAATGACTAATTCATTAAGGAATATAACACAACTCTATTGGCTAAAAAGAAAAGCATTTTGAGGACTGCAGATACTTTCAATTCTCACAAGTATTAGCTATTAGAGATATCAATCGGTTCCAGCCTTGGTAACTGCACCACAACAATAGACAAGGGGACAAATTAGCAAGTGCTTTATATACTGATTCGATGTTGCCTTGAAAAAGACCAGGTGGTGGAAACACATGTTGGCATAGGGCACAGGTTACTGTGGTGGAAACATAAGCCAATGTTGGACAATTACTAATGTGGGAAACGTTATTCTGTATTTATGTTTGTGGAACCCGAGCTAATATCAAATAAAATAAGCTATCTACTAAACTTTACAAGCGCATTGAGCCTTGCTTTTACATTGTTCCCCTTTTAGAGATGCATGGTGTACTCCTGTCTTATCCCAACCAAATATGACAGGGGGAACTGCGCCTGTAGGGTGTGTCCATACAGGGTACACAGGTCTATGAGTATGTCATGCAGTCAGAGGAAAATGTCTGTGGATTAGCCCCACACATTTTTCAGAAGATGTTATACCATCATGCAATTTAATTTCAAATTTCAAAAAAGCCCAAGTGAGCGCACACCCACCGTACGGACGGTCGAATTCCTCACAGTGGATTTGGCTTGTTCTGCCATTGCTGTGGTGGGTGGGTAGATGTGGCTCATTTTGTTATTGCTCTAGTAGCTACATTTGGATGATTTTGTTGGTGCTGCGGTGTGTGGGTGGATTTGGCATTGCTGAAGTGTGGTGTGATTAGGCTAGTGTTACTGAAGCTGACGTAGCAGTGATATGATTTGACTGGTTCTCTTTGTGCTGTTGCGAGTGGTTGGGTTTTTCTGGTGCTGTTTTCACTGTGGTGGGTGGTTCAATTTGGATGGCTCTGTGCATTCATGGGTGGTTGTATGTGCCTTGTTCAGTTGGTACGGTGGTGGGACAGTAGTTTTGGCTGGTTTCTATTGTTTCTGTGGCGTTTGGAGAGTTTGGTTGATTATTTTAGTGAGTTTAGATTATGGTTGTGTTACTATGGCTGCAGCACTGACGCTTTAATGTGGCTAGTTACAGTGGTGTCTGATGTTTGAGTATTGCTAATTCTTGGTGCTGTCTGTTTGGTTACTCTGGTGCTTCTGTAATGGGTATTTGCAGTTGGCTTTCTCTGTTGGTGTTTGATGGCTTGTTTATTTGGTGCTGCGGTTGGCTGTCTGATGTTTTCTTGTTTTGGTGGCACTTGTATGATGGCTGGTTTTGGGTGGGTTGATTTTGCTTTTGATGCTGTTTGTGGTGCTGCCCCTTTATGGGCACGTGCACGCGTCAGAGTGGCGTTCCACTCCGCCGCGTGCTGTATAATTAACTGGGTATTCTCAGCCGCGGCAGTACGACCAGGGATCCAAACCTGAAGCAGCTGTGTGCGTGTGTGTCTGTGGATGGGCGGGGTTCACGAGATCTTCGGCAGGGGCTGCAGAGTGCCAACAGTGGCGATGAAGAATGGAATCTGCAATCCTGGGCACGGCAGTGGAAGCAGAGGTGTCAATCTCTATTTTTATGACAATTGCACTCTCCGAAATGCCACAGAGAAGGATGCAGACCACACGGCTGGCGGCCATCTTATAAACCGGGTCTTGAAGGATCGCAGCTCGATTCTGGAGCAACAGTGAGCCATCCAGGCCCAATTTTTGGAAAATATAGTGGCGGATAGCTAATAGTTGCACATAATATGCTTTAGGTTGTGAATTTTCTAAATTTTTCACTCATTTTGTTGAGTTTTGGGTTTGGAGGCAGGGGAGGCCTGCTATTCCTTTGTTGTGTTCCCTGGGCCCACGCTGCTCAATTTTTGGGGCCACTGGCCTAGAACTTTTGACTGCAGCATCTGTCCATCAGTAGCCTGTGGGAACTGTGGCTGCTGTGGGGCAATACATTCTGGAGCACCCACTGAAGCCTTGGTGAATTTTGGGGGCCCCTGTTTGTACTGTCTGGGAGGAATTTCAGCCTGCCAGGGACTGGTCAATGTGAAAAGGGGGTGAAGTTCACGTTTCAAGGTGAGGAGGTGTGAGTTGCGGCCCCATCCTAACCATTTGGGGTGCTTGTGCACTCGCCACCATGAAGAATGACCAGACTGTGGTCCAGCGGCCTCCTGCAGTGCCAGTCCAGCAGCCCACAGAAGCTGTGCCCCAACAACCCGCAGCACTCCACCAAGGCTGCTAATGAGACCACTGAGCACCCTGCAGCCAATGCCTGAATTTGATAATTCCGGTGTACCTTCCATTCTGGGGTCCAGGTGGAAAATGTGGATGGACAGATTGGAGATGTACTTCAGGGCCACCATGGAAACCAACAATGATAGCAAGGTGGCAACCGGTTGTATTGTGCAGTACATAAAGTGTTTCTGTCCCTCCAGCCTCAGGACAACTTGTATGCTGCGGCGAAGAATGCCATCCACAACAATTTTCTGCCTCTGGCCAATGCCGATTATGAATGTTTTCTCATGGGTTCGCCTCGCCAGAAGGACGATGGGACGCTGGACACCTTCTATGGGAGGCTGCGCAGGTTAGCAGTTCCCTGTGCCTGGGACAATCCCGATACCATAATTAAGAACCAGCTGATTCAAGGATGTGCCTCTGGCAAGCTGCACCGACACATCCTGAGAGAACCTGGCATTACCCTCCCTCGCATATTAGAACTGGGAAGGTGTCAAGAGGTGTCTGAACTACGGCGTCCCGCCTGTAGGCTGGGATGCAACCCAACAAGGTGGAGGACATCTGTGCTGTGGGCCGGGGCAGAGGGCCCAGACGTCCGGCTGGCAGGCAGCGCGACAGAGGTTCTGGGCCGGTCAACTCATGCATGAAGTGCGGGTATAACCTCCCCACCCAGCAGAGTGTCCAGCAGTGGGGAAGTCGTGTGGCCGCTGCGGTGCCGCTGACCACTATGCCTGCATGTGTAAGGCCCCAAATCCGCTGGTTGTCCAGAGGGGTCCTGTCCGTGCTGGGTTCTTTCGGCAGCAACGCCCATTGAATGTGGCCCAGGTCGACCAAGGGGACAAAGGCACAGGTCTGGACAGCAAAGAAGAGGAAGAAGAAGAAAACGTATTCTTTGTGTCCAGTGTGGGCGTCCTGCATTCAAAATCCAGGTAACAACCCAGATGCCACTTGCAGGTCAATGAAGCATCAGTTCCGGTGCTTGTGGACACTGGCGCCTCTGTCAATGTCATGGCAAGAGAACATTATGATGCCATGGAGTCTCTGCCCTGCCTCTCTACGCCCAAGGCTCGCATTTTTAATTTTGGTGTGGTGCAATGAATCCTGCTGGATGGTGCCTTCATCGCAGATGTGAAGCATGGGGGATCAAAGATTCGAGCAAGATTCTATGTCACACCCGTCAGCAGCAACACTCTGCTCAGCTGCATTGCGGCGGAGGCCCTGGGGATCATCACCTTTGCATACTCTGTGTATGTGGAGGATATCCAGATGTTGTTGGACAAACACTCAGGTGTGTTCGAAGGAATTGGGCAGATGACTGGGTACCCAGTCAGATTGCACATAGATGACTCCATCCAACCTGTGGCATTGAAACATCGGCGGGTGCCATTCCACCTGCGGGACCTGGTGGATCAGGAGCTGGACAACTTGGTCAGACTTGACATCATTGAGAAGGTGGACGGCCCTACTCCATGGTTCTCCCCTATTGTGATTGCACGAAAGCCAAAGCAGCCTGACTCAGTCAGGATATGTGTGGACATGCGTCTCCCCAATAAAGAGAGAAAGGCACCTGACGCCCACCATTGATGACATTATCCCCGAGTTACAGGGTGCACGCTTCTTGTCAAAACTCGATCTGCAAGCCGGATACCACCAGGTGGTGTTCCACCCAGAATCCAGATACATTACCACCTTTACCACCCACCGTGGTTTGTACCGGTACAAGAGGCTCAGCTTTGGGGTGTCATCTGCTGCTGAGGTATTCCAAAATATCATCAGAGGAGCCCTCGCTGATCTCGAGGGCATGCTCAACATCAGTGATCATATTTTGGTGTTCGCCAAGACTGAGGCGGATCATCTGACTAGGCTGGCAAAGACGTTTGAGCACCTCCGATCCCTGGGTCACCATGCATTGCGACAAGTGCGAGTCCCATAAGACTGCCATTGAGTTCTTCGGGTTCGTCTTTAAGGAAGGCGGGGTGTCACCTGATTCCCGGAAGGTGAGGGATATCCAGGAAGCCCGGCCGCCCGAAAATGTATCTGAAGTGCAGAGGTTTCTGGGTATGGTCACGTATTGTGGTCGGTTCATCAGGAACTTGGCCTCTCGGTCTGAGCCGCTGCAGGCCCTCACAAAGAAAGAAGTCACCTGGCAGTGGGGGCCGTTGGAACAAGCAGCATTTGATGACATCAAGGGGCTCTCACCGCTGAGGACACCATGGCCTTCTTTGATCTGGCCCTCAGTTGGAGATTGTGGTCAACACAAGCCCTTATGGTCTGGGGGCGGTGCTCACCCAGGTGGACGCTAATCATGAGGTTCGGACGATAGCGTATCTATAGTACTATCGGACACCGAACAACAGTACTCACTGATTGAGCCGGAGGCGCTGGCGGTCTTATGGGGCTGCCAACATTTCAGACTTTACGTGTTGGGGAGGCCGGTGGTCACAGACCACAAGCCCCTGCTGCCCATCCTGGCAGGTTTATCCTCCAAACCACCCACGAGGATAGAACGCTGGATGCTGACGCTACTTGAGTACAGCTTGTCGCTAGTGTACCGGCTGGGCAGCAACAATGCTGCAAACTACCTCTCCAGACATCCCAGGGGTGGAGGAGAAGATCTGCAGTCCAGGTGTGCGGAGGAACCAGACGAACATATCCAGCTGGTGGTGGAGGCAGCAACGCCCAACTCTGTGCCAGTGGAGGAATTAGAGCCGGCCTCAGCTGCAGACGAATGCTTCATCATTCATGAAGGGCAGTGATGGACTCGCTGGCCCGAAGAACGCAAGAGGCCAAGGTCACCCTGGAACAGCTGTGGAGGGTGTGGGAGGAGCTGGCATTCTCAGAGGCTGGCTTACTTCTCAGAGGAGACCGCATTGTGGTGCCACAGGCAAACGTGCAGCAGATCATTGAGCTATCACACCAAGGACATCAGGGTGCGCTGAACACAAAGGCCTGCCTCTGCAGAAAGTCTGGTTTCTGGAGCTGGAGAGGTGGGTGGAAGAATTTGTGGCGTCATGCGTATGGTGCTAGGCGGCATCGCCGGCACCAAAGGAGCTGGTCATAGAAACCATGTCCCGAGGGACAAGACCAAGGGAGGGGGTCCACGCAGACTTCGAATCCACAACCAGGGGCACACATTTCCTGGTTGTGGTGGATGAATGGTCCCGGTACCCAGAGGTGGAATTCATAGAGTCTGTGGCGTTTGACAAGATGTTGGTGGACTGGAGAAAGTCTTTGCTACCCACGGACAGCCCAAGGTGTTTTGCTCGGACAATGGCGCACCCTTTCAGGGTGAGAGCTTTGCAGACATGATGAGAGGGTACGGGATACACCACCGGAAGGTCACCCCGTTGTGGCCCAGAGCAAATGGCGAGGCGGAGCGCATGATGAGAATGTTAAACAAGGTGTTCTGCATTGCCTAGGGCCAAGGTGAATGTCTATAGGACTACACCACACACATCCGCAGGGGTGGCACCAGCGGAGGCCATGTTTCAGCGGTGCCTGAGGGACATTTTGCCAGAAGTGGGGGAGCGTAAACCCACCGTCATTGACAATGAGCAGGTGGAAGGGGAAAGAAGAGTACGGACAGAACTGGAGAACACCCGAAGGGGTCTGAATCCCCAGAGACTGGCCCCTGGTGATGAGGTGCTGGTGAGAAACCGGCACCCACAAGGGAAGCTCTCTCTCACGTATGAGCCGGCGCCCATGGATGTGGTGGCGGTGAAGGGGTCGATGGTCACTGTATCGGAAGGAACGGCATCTGTGACCCGCAACACCAGCTTCTTTAAAAAACTGGGCGAGTCCAGGGCAGAGGTGACAGCAGACATGGACATGGCGGAGGTGCCGGATGATGGCGGTGGCCCAGCTCTCCTGTCAGGGGCTCCGACCCAGGAGAGGTCGGGAGAAGGAACTACGACCCAAGAGACTGGCAGGAGGTACCCCCTGAGGACAGGGTGAGGGAAACCTGCCTGTCTCACTGACTATGTGATGGACTAAGTAAACTGTTGTTGTGTTATGGAGGCCCGGGGGGTCTCCGGGGACATGTTGGTTCAGTGTGCTGTTATGTGCAGTAGTTACTAATCCTATGTTCATGTGTTTCGTTGTTATGAAAAAGAAGGAGTGTGGCACAGCCCCTTTAAGGGGAAGCACGCGCGGCGGAGTGACGTATGTGCAGTATAAATAACCGGGGCATTCCCGGGCGCTGCAGTGCGACCGGGGAGCCCGAATCTGAAGCAGCTGTGTGCGTGTGTGTCTGTGGATGGGCGGGGCTCACGGGATGGGGCCGGAGAGTGCCAACACTGTTGTGGCAGCTGTTTATTTAATGCAACCCATTCCTTTTTCTGTGGGCAGAGCAATCCGTAGAACAAACCTCATGGCCTACATGACGGTACAAAATTAAATTGAATTAAAATTCAATTGATCAAGCATGAGAAACTATAATGATTTAAAGGTGCATACTACAGACACTAGAATACAATAACATCAATACAGTCAGAAGCAAAGAAGCTCAGTGTCTTTGAGGACTCAGGGAATGCTAACTGGAGGTGATCAGCTATGATGGCATACATAACGTTTTGCATGAGCCCCACATGTAGGTTGGGTGAGTAGCGAGTGACTGTGTGGGGGGCGGGGGCCATACCTTGACTGCGCCTGCTTGAAGACACTTGCCCTCTGTGAGTTTTCTTCCTTGCTGGGAACTGGGCAGGCATGCTGGTGCATTCAGATTCCTCGATAAGGGAGGGCCAGAAAACTCAAACAGGACTGAGCGGGAAAGGTGAGCGCTTGCCCTAGCACTGTAAGCCATGTTACTGTGTTGGTGAATGGATGGGGAGCCAACCCAGTTTGATTTGCAATGGAGACACATGGTCACGTGTGCGAGATGAGTGGATTAGGGAGAAATCTCATTCTATGGCTAAATTTCCCTTACCTATAGAGTCCCCCAGCAGCTTTGCTGGATTTGAAGGGTTTGTTTCTTTTTCCTGCTACGAGTGAGACTCTCTTGCCCACTCTTAGGCATTTTTGCTATGTGTGTTCTAGGCTATTTTTGTGTTTAATGTCTATGGGATTTTCTCACCCCCATTGAAACCATCTTGACTCACATGTGTTACACAGCACCCTCAGTGCAGTGACACAGGGGTGTCGTAGCGACCCCCAAACATAGACTCCATACCCTGGGACTGCCTACTGTCTCCCAGGGCATGTAAAGTCCCAATTGACTTTACTAGTCAATTTTTATGAACTAAACCAGTACAACCCATCTTACTATGGAGGTACTGGAAAGGGTTAATAGTTTTTCCCTTATGTTCATTTTCGAGAGGGTACCGTACAGTCCCTCTCTCAAAAGTTTCTGGCTGGTGGCAGTGGTTAATACCAGAAATATTTGACCGCAAATATTTACCTATGGGATTTTCCCATTGTTCGAGGCTACCATTTTTTCTGACAGCCTCTAACATACCGCCAGTGTATTTTAATATTAACTTTATTCCGGTAGTTTTATTACCAGAACTTTAATATAGCTTATTTCTTGTGTCTTCCTCTAAACTCCTAACCCAGGGTGGGGATCCTTTGTTCGTCCTTTTGGCGGGCTTCTGCCGAGAAGCCCTGCTTTCGGCGCCACTGAGTCTGGGATGGATCCATTGTGTGGGAGGGGGATTAGGACCACTGGACAGGGTTGCCTCAGCAACCCATGTCACACTCTATCCTGATAGGATGGAGGGTCTCCCACCAAGATGACCACTCCACTGTGTGAGTGACAGCTAGGCTGTATGAATGGGGATCATTTTGCATAAAAGCAGGGTCCTGAGGACTGGAAGAGCAAGACGTCACCACTCGAATAAGAAGCCGAAGAGGAGAGAAGCCAAAGACATCTGCAACGACTGAACCACCGTTGAAGCCCTGCTGCAGCGTCTCACCACTTTTCTCCACACGACGAGAGAAGATCTTCACCAGCAAGAGCCTTCTTCCCTTGAGCTGGTGGGGCCAACCAGTTTGCCAATCGCCTTCCTGGACCGGCCTTGGTTGAATCTCTCGTACCCAGTACTCAGAGGCCGCCCCAGTAATTTGCCAGCTTATCGGTGGTGTCCGTGGCAAGGTGTGTTTCTTGAAGGAGGGCGAGTGATACCTTTTTCCTCTTCAGGTAGGAATGTATTTGATTTCTTCACATGTAGGATCCCATCCCTCTGACATTCCATGTGATCAACTTGAGTCTTGACGCCATTGTGTGATTATATTCATTATTATGGGGAGCCCCATGTCCCCCATCTGGGTTAGTCTTATTCCATTCTGAGTCGTATCTTGTTCTGCTTGTATGGGTTGAGTAGCCCCAGCATCTGGTCCAGGGTCCGATTCAGTTTGGCTGATGGTCATCCAGGGTAGGACAGTCAAAACGATAACAACTTGAAAAAAATAACTGTAACTAATACGCCCAGCTTCTGTCACAGGGGTGCAGTGCTCGGGCGTTCTCGCGCTGCCTGTCCCCATCCGGGTGTCTGGGGTGAGCGGGTGTGTGCTGGCAGGTGGTCAGTCATAATGTAGAATGCAATAATGTAGAAAGTAAAAATGTTGAATTTTTTTTTAGAAAACAATAATGTCGAAAAACAATAATGTCGATAATGGTTAGTTTCATAGATGGTCTGTAAAAAGCCAGCTCCTGCCCCAGCAGTTCCTTTGAATGCCTGTCTCAACTGAGATAAGCTTGGGCCTGCATACAGCAGAGTGCCCGCCCCTCTCCTGGCCGCGCCTCTTCCTGCATCTATTATAATCTCTTACTCCTGCGCACCCGCGCTGCGCACTTAGCAAGTACCACGAGTACTGTTGGCTGTGTGGACCGGCTGCTCGACTCTCCTCTCTACTTTATGTCAAGTTGCTCGAATTTCCCAAGAGGACGTCTTTAATGGCTACACTTGCTTGCCTGACCTCAATCCAGGAAGCTTAAAGGTGATTACACAGACATTGGCTCTTCACATTGGACTTGTTTATGACGCCGCTTTCACATAATTGGTGTCTCTTGCATAGTACGCTCCAAAGGGGCGGTTATTGATTTGAACGTTACAACGTACCTTTGATGTTCTTTGCACGTCGCGCCTGAGTGGTGCACGGCTAACTTGGGACGTTTGTTGTCTATGCTACTTCTCATTACTCTTGTTTGTGTTTATATGTTTTAGAGTGCCCGCCCCTCTCCTGGCCACGCCTCTTCCTGCATCTATTATAATCTCCTACTCCTGCGCACCCGCGCTGCGCACCTAGCAAGTACCACAAGTACTGTTGGCTGTTCGCTGTGCGGGGTGCATCGTGCAAGGAGTGGGTCCCTATTAACTGATTGAGGTATCTGGAGTCGTGTCCACTGAACTAGTAGAATTTGAGTCTGTTGAAGCACTATAACTGTAATTTACTTTTTCCAATTGTTGACAACAGAAGTGCCTGGAAGTGCCGTTTGGGCTGTTCGGCCATTGAGGGCGGTGAGGTGGCTCTGAGTATTTTCATTTTCTCGCCCTTATTCATCTGTGTAATTACGTGCATATGAAAATTGGAAGCTAATGTTTATTGTTGATAAGGTGAGCTAGTGGGTTGTATGCGAACTTACCATAACCACTACTGTAAAGTGAGTGACACCAGCACTTTTCAATTAGCATACGAAGTGACAGAGCTATATTACTAGGTCTGCAAGGTAGTTAAAACAGCCGGAGCAGTCCATCCAAAGCGAGAGGAAAATATGGCCAGTGGGCTAAGAAGCAAGGTGGGTGAGAAACCCACACCTCTCACTGAGGCAGAAAAGACACAAATGCTGCCAGATCAAAATAATGGTAATGCAATCAAAGGCAATCCTGTAACTGTAAGTGCAGAAGTACATACACCATGTGCGCATCCACACAGAATCCATCCGTTCCCTCTGAAGGAAATGTATGATGGTGAACACTCTGTGCAACTCAGTTTTATGAGTATACGTGAAGACCCACACACCAATGTACCAAATAGTGGGTCAGGTGGCCTCTTAAAACAGGGCATATCTGATGAATCTATGCAAGCTCCAACTATAATGGCTGAGCTGGGAAAACGAGTACGTATGTCACTAGGGCCCTCGTCTCCTGCAAATCCGAGACATGGAACCATTGAAGAAGTACATCTATTTGGTGCGAGCTGCATCAACTCTGATCGTCTGCAAATCCCTCCAATGGGACTAAATGACTCAGATCCAATCTTAATACAAACATCTTTTGCCACGAACAGCAATAATCCTCAAAACTACGAACTAAATCCAGCCACGACTGATGGGGCTAGAGCATGCTCCAGTCCCGTAGACTACAAACAAAATCTTCTGGCAGCTCACAAAGCCTCCCAAATTCCAACTATGGGAATGACAAATGCACTCAATGATTTTGAGAATGCAGAAGCAACATTCCCTGTAATAACCAGAATTTTGAATTTGCTTGATAAGGGGCATGAGTTCACCCACCTTGAAATCAGAGAACTCAAACAAACAGCTGAAGAAACCCTCAACAAGATCAGCAACATAGAGGGGTATATTTTGGGATTAAAGAATGTTGGTGAACCCAAACCAAGCAACTCCACCACAGGAAAAATAACTCAAGTGTCCTCTAAGGCCACTCAGACTGCAGCTCTCTTACGGCATTCCAAAACAGTACAAACAAACCTCTCGGAAAAACCATTTGCGGTGTCATCTAGATCATATTCTAAAGTGCTGGAACAAAAAACGACGTTGAATAAAAGTACACAGGCAGAGGCCTCTGCTGAACCATCGATAATTAGTGATACAATTCAAATTAAATTGGACATGTTGGATTCAAAACTTACTCTACTAACAAACAGAGTTTTTTGCAATCTGGAAGGCAGCTCGGAAAGCCCTACTTCTAGCTTTCCCTCCCCCAGCAGAGAGAAGAGTGATAGCCCGTCCTTTTTATTAAAGATAATTGAGCATGAACAGCAGGAAGTTAATGAGGCAACAATTGCCAACATCACAAATGAGGTCCCTATCAAAAACAAAAAGGGATTTTCAGCAGGACCCTATATGTCAAGAAGACAAAAGCGCATGCACACACGCCAATTAAAACGGAATCTTCGCCCTAAAAAAGAGACTAAAGCGTCTGAAACTGCACAATCAGTAATCATGCCCCAGGATGATGCTAAAGGTGTGGACATGACAGACACCCAGCTAAGCAACTCGGGAGAGGAGGGCATGCTGGACTTGGAACAGCTAGATGATGAAAGTAAAAAAGCCCTGCAAATAGAGAAAAATAAAATGATAAATGAAAAAAAGGAAGCAGAAATAGGAATAAAGAGTGTCACAAAAAAACAAAAAATGACCAAAATCAAGAAGGATACACATATCACCACAACGGCAACACAATTAAAGAAGACAGACATGCACAACTGCAGGGAGGCACAAGTACCCGCCGCAATGAGTATTGAAGGTGCTTCGGCTATCGAATCTAAACCATCTAAACAGCTACAACTCTCCGCCTTTTTTCAAGTGAAGGGGAGTAAAAAACCATCAGATACCAACGCTAAATCACAGCTTGAAATGAAACCTAAAGAGAAAAAAACATCTACAGAAAAGAAGGTAACACCCCAACCTGCATATGCTAATATTTGTACAGAAAAACTGGAGCTCCCCAAAAAAGAACCAAGTGGCAATACAAGCGCCAATCAACCGCGTACTGTCCCGGAAGAGAGCGAGGAGGAAATGAGCTCTGATTGCCAACAGGAAATCACATCCAACGCCACCAGAGAAGTAGATAAAGAAATGGAGAACATCATCGGATGGCAAAGCGATGAAGATGTTAATGGCAAGAAACGAATTAATCGCTCTCATCTAATGCACATCTTCTATCTCATACCATCGCTCAGAAATCTGAAATCAGAGGACATTGACTGGGTGGAACTGTTTAACTCCAACAATAATAGAATGGTATGTAAAACGCACTCGTTAATTATTACGAAACTGCTCTTAGACCACTGCATGGATTTTGAGTTATTGGGACTTGAACTTTGTCAATTTGAATCGCATGAAGCAGCTAAAAACTTTTTCCAATTTCAACCACCCAAATATTCCATGGCTGACACACAAGCTGATGGCAATCAAGCCCTCAGAGAGCCAGAAATAATAGCACTTACTCAACTGGCCAACTTAACTGCCACGATCAAAGACTGGTCATGGCTGATTCCTTTAGCTAAAACTCTAAATGAAGTAAAGCCGGTAGCACATCTCACATAGTAACAACGAAATATCAATTTGCTCCTGGAATTCCTGTGGTTTCAAAAACTTCATAACATAGCAGGATAAAATTCCTGCTCATTCTGAGATATCGATAATTCTAATACAGGAAACGATGAACACACAGGACTGGGTTATAAATGGCTTTACGACATTTCTCACTAAAGCCAAGTCTGGCAGGGGAGGGCGACCGGCTGGAGGGCTGGCCATTTGCATTAACAATAGTCTAAATGTAAAGTCAGAGATGATTCAAAGTACAGAATTCACGCTAGTAGTGCTGCTTTCTTTATGTAACGACTCGCGGCGTCCATTTTACATAATTGATTTATACTGGAATCCAGCCAGAATATCACTAGAGTGCATGCTGGAACAGTTAAATTCAATTCTGGAGGATATTCACTCACGCCATCCCTCGAATCATATAATCATTGGAGGGGATTTCAATGCATGCTGCAGTGGGTATGAAGCTGCTAGTGTGTCACATGGGCTCTCTGCATATCAATCACAGTCACAGGAGAATGGCAACAGATGGAGACGGTTTTTGGAAAGCTGGGACATTTATCTGATAGACTTTGATTCCAACGCAACTCATTATACATGGCGGCGAGACAAAAGTACCTCCAGAATTGATTTTTTGGCTGCATCACAAAATTTGCTACAGTTATCATCAATGGCATATACGATAGATGTACAACTGGGGGATCACCTAATTATTGGCACAAATATTGGTATGAAAGTACCAGCATTAGCAAAGGACCTAGGGTTGGACTTTGTTGAAATTGAACGTCTGGACATCTCGATAAACTGGAATGCCCGATTATGTCGTGAAGTAAACAAAGTAATTAAAGCTTCTACTTCCGTACTAACAAAGTCTAATTGGCATTCAAATGTCATCAAGTGCACAGAGAAGTTATTCATGGAGACGATTGCATCCACTGTCTCATTAAGAACCAGTGACGTTGATAGATTGAAATCACAGCCTCACAAACTTTGTAATGATGCAATCCTCGAATTGAAATGTTTGAAAAACAGAACTTTACGAAAATTGAAGAAAAGTTGTCCCAATATCGAAGATTATCTAATACAAAAAAAGAAAATTTGTAATAACTTCACCAACAAAGTTCGCAACATCAAATGGAGTGCAAAAATTAAACATAATCAAAACATGGTTCTATTTCTGTGCACAAACAACAGGAGGTCCGTATGGGCGATGCTCCGCAGTGGTGTAGACAAACAATCAGAAGTAATGACATCTCCAATCTCTGCGTCAACTTGGACGACATTCATTAAAAGGAAATACCAACTCCCTCTTGCGTTCCAGCAAACAAATCCATGTGATACGAACTATACAACTGTATCTGTTTGTCCGTGGTCAGAACTAGACATCAAATGGGTGATAAACAACCTAAAATACTCAAAGGCACCGGGGCCCGATGGCATCCCGGCTTGCGTCATGAAACAAGATCCTGGATTATGGGCCTCCATATATAAAATCAAATACGATAACATTTTCAAATCCAAATCAATCCCTACATCTTGGAATACTGCTATAGTAGTGCCTATCTGGAAAAAAGGAAACAGAGAAGATCCAGCCAGTTATAGAGCAATCGCACTTCTAGACACCTCAGAAAAAGTATTTTCTATTTTGATTCTAAAGGAACTGGAACGTCACATGAAGGACAAAAACATGCTTTCAAGATTCCAAGTGGGCTTTCGACGGGCAATGGGCACCCCTCTGAATACCACCATCCTAGCACACCTACTTACAAAATCTAAACTTGGTGAATGTGGTCCTATCTACATGGCCTCCCTGGATTTAACATCCGTGTTTGACACAGTCATCCGATCATTATTATGGTCCAAGTTAAAAAAATCAGGGTTCGATCCTATGTTATTACACATGTTAGCTCTTCTCCATGAAAACACACAAGTCCGGATTCGTATCACTCAACAAGGCAACTTATCTGACGCAGTCCCTACGTTTATTGGCATCAGACAGGGATGCAATTTAGCATCCACCCTTTTTAATGCCTACTTGTGTGATATGGATAACATATGGCAGGGTACGTCCATCTATCCTGCCAAGCTGGGGGGCTTGCGCATACAGTGGTTGGCGTTTGCGGACGATATATTACTGTTCGACCTCACGCCATCTGGTCTGCAAACCAAATTAGAGATGTTTGCAAAATTTGGACTATCACATAATCTGAGTGCAAATGCACTCAAATCAAACATCAATATATTCAGTAAATCTAAGAAAAAATATGTTAAATATAAGTGGGCACTAAATGATACTCGAGTTGAATGCATACACTCGGTGAAATATCTTGGATACAACCTATCCAACAATGAGTCGAAAAGCATGTGGAAAGCTTGCATTCAAGATAAGATCAAACCACTATATGCGCAAATGAAAATTATATTCAATAGATACTGCGAGTACTCTATGTCTCCTCTATTTGAATATTACACGTTAAAAGTAGAAGCAATAGTGTTATATAGTCTGGACATGTGTTTGATAAACATCGGACCAGAGCTAAACCAGGCTCAATCCGTGATATGGAAAAAAACGTTAAGGCTATCTAATGCAATCCCGAGTGCAGTGATACGACATGAACTTGGTCTCATATCCCTATCTGCTCGCCTTCACTGGAGGCGTCTTAACAATCTTTCAAAAATGCTTACTCCACCACAAAACTCTCTGTATGAAAATCTGTCAACCATGATCACAGAGAAATCTCTCAAATCTATAAAAATATATTATGGGGAAATGTTGAATTTATTATCAAATATCAATGCAACAATTGACGACTTGCAGTTGCGCCCAGCATATGTTAAAAAAAAGCTATATGAATATGATTGGAGAATTACCCTTGAGACCCTTTCAAAGCTGACAATGTACACAGAAATAGCACAGTTTATTACTAGATACACCCCAAGAGCAAGATATTTGATGCAATTCCCGGCAAAATTAGAACGGGACACTTACTTACGATTTAAGTTAAATCAGTTTCCGACTATTGAAAAAATCCAATATTGGAGAATCACGCCCGTAGAAATTGCACATGGTGGATGTCGATTCTGTGACAATCCCTCCATAAAGGAAACTCTTAAGCATCTCATTGTTTATTGTAGGCACTTTGAAACACATCACATCACTTTCTTTGGCAAAAATAAAACTGATATCACAACACTAGGGAGAGAATGGCTGTGGATTCGTTGCATGTGGGGTACAAATGTAACGCTGATTCTTTCATTGACAAGGTTCTTAAGCATTATTAATACGCAACTTCAAAAGAAATTAGTTGAATATAAGGCATGGGTGAGACCTGACCTGCAAATGACGCGCTTGAGCTGTTCTGCAAAACATGGAAGGACAGCGTGACCAGTAACATGGTTAATGTTAAACCCCGATAGCAATGCCATACGGGCAAATGTAATTCCTGGGGACTTAACTTAAAAGGCTCCAGCAAATGCAGTAGTTGACCATATGTTGAATTTTAATAAATGTATGCAATTGAATGTATCCTCAACAATGCCAATGGAAATTACTTAATCTCCCACTATAACTGTAATTGGTGAATCGTACTGTCTGGGCACAGGCAAACAGCTAATGAAAGGCTGTTGTCAACAGCATACATGCAATAGGTGCTTAGTAAAGTAGCAGCGATATTGTAATTTGTGATTATGAAGTGTAAATATGATTTTAGAATTTGTTATATGTAATGAAAAAGATATATGAATTACTGTGAAATTTTGTATATAGCATACGTTAAATGTGGAAAAAAGAATAATGTGAACAGAAAACGTACAAATTGTTGTAAAAGTTTGTAAAACGAACTAAAAACAACAAATATATTTTAAATAAAAAATAAAAAAAAAATAATGTCAAATTTTTTATACATTTTTTAGAATTTTTTCGAAAAAAAATTAATAAATATATATAATTAAAATGTGTTGCGTATGAGGGGTGAGAGGGTAGTGGGGTGGTGGGGGGGTGGCCAGGGGGTGTTGGGTGAGGGGGTTGGGGGAACCCCCCCTAGTAAAAGATACTCTTCTTGTTTATTTATTTATTGATAGTGCTAATTGACATTTTTTTTCGACATTTTTTTTTCTAAAAATTGACTCTTTTCATTATATGTATAGGTTTTCGACATTATTGTTTTCTACATTTTATTTCTAAATTTTTGTAAGACGACATTTTTTTTTCTACATTATGACTATAAACCGTGCTGGCAACTGGCCTGCACTGGTTTTCTGTGGGTTCGTGGTATGTGTCCATGTGCAGGAGGTCAGGTGGGCCCTGCAGTCTTTTAGCTTTCTCATGTTGTAGTTTTGCTTCAGTGGTAGTATAGCTTCTTCATTTTCCAAGGTATACTACGAGGACCATGGGTGCCTTAGCTAGGGCATCAATCAATCATCCTTGGCTGCCTTCATTGTGTTTCTCTTGTGTGGATTCCGTGGGGACCTCGGCCAAGTTGTTATGCTCCATCCACATGTTAGCCGCAGCCGGTGACTCCAGGAATATCGCACGTCGTTTGTAAATTACCTTCAATCTTGAAGGATATAGCAGCATATATTTTAAATTCAATTTCCTCAGTCTAGCCTTGACCGGGACAAAGGAGTTCCTCGCTCTCTGTACCGATTGAGTGTAATCGGGGTAGATGGTGATTTTTGAGTTGCCCCGCCCTATTTCTCCCCCCTGTCTCTCTCGAGAATTTTAGGATTACTTACCGGTCTCGGAAGTTGAGGACCTTCGCTATAATGGGGCGAGGGTAGGAACCTGGGGGGGGTTTCTTCTGAAGCGATCTGTGGGCCCTCTCTATTGCGAAGCCCTGTGAGAGGTTTGCTGCCCCGATTTCTTGCTGTATTAAGGATTCCACATAAGCTGTCGGGTCTGTAGTCTCGGTCCCCTCTGGAATGCCCAGTATCCTAATGTTACTTCGCCTGGCGCGACCCTCCGCCTCCTCAGACCTTGCCTCCAGGAAGCTTACCTTTCTCTTAAGGTCTGCGACCTCGGTCTTTAGGGCCGCTATATCATCTGACAAGTCCTTCTGGGAGGATTCGATAACGGTGACACGTTCCGTCAAATTACAGGCATCCTGTCGTATGAGCTGGATATCGGCTTTGACCTCACCTATTTTCGTATCAATGAATGATCCTAGGGCTGCAATCGCCTCTAGCACCTGGTTGTGCCTGGCGTCTTCCTCCGGGTTGTCTCGTATTGCTGAGCGTTTCGGTGTAGTCTGGGCGGTAGGGTGGGACTTCGCTGTTATGAAAGGATCCAAAGTGGCATTTTTGGCCTTATTCCTTGCAGTGGCCATTGTGGAGTCACCTGGTCCCGTTGGTTGGCGCAAAGGGTCTAGTGCTCCCCCTCAGAATAATAGATTGCGTAATCTATTACGGTTTGTCTCAGTCTAATGCACACGTATACAGCGCTGCCACTCTCAATGTTGGTCCGGTCTCAGGTGGTGAGGCCGCCTCATTTTGGTGACACAAGTGGCAATGAGACCTGTGTCCTCTCGCCTTCTGCCGTGGTCTGTAATGCTGGGGAGCCCCCTTGGTGGAGTATGGAGGAGTAGGGTCAATCCGGGATGTTGTGGGGTAGGCGCACAGAGGGGAGCGTCACAGTGCAGTTCTTTAATGTTCAGCCGGATTACACCCTCCAAAATGGGATGGGAACAGTCTTTGACAGGAGCGGGGCTTTTTGGTAAGCAGGGAGCACCCACAGCAGCTCTGGTGTGTGCCCCAAGGAGGGGTCTCCCCACACCTGCGTTAATGTTTGTGGGAAACGTGTGATTGTCGGGATCGGGACACGCCCGTTACCTGATCGTGTTGTTCGAGTCTTGTGGCGATGGCTTTCTTCCAGGCAGCTGCGGGTCTCGGCCACATGACGAAGGAAGCTCCGTATCTGGGAGCGGGCAGCTCAGCCCTCCAGTGGGGAGGCATCCGTTCAGGACTGTCGCGAGTCGGGGCAGCTGCAGGCGGTCTCCAGGGGCTGCCGGGCCAACAGTCTCAGTTGTACGCCGATCACGCACCGTCTCCGTACTGCTCGGCAGCACTGCCCCTCAGCGGGTGCCTAGGGTGCTCGGACCGTGGAGCAGGGACCCCCACGGGGCTGCGTCCCGGGTCCCACCCGGTGTTCTGGTGGGCTCCACCGACCAGCCCCCACAGACGCCCCGCACCCCTGGGTAGCAAGTGTCAGCGGGAGGAGCACACGGCCGGCCGGGCTCGGAAGATGCTGGCTCCCGGCATCTACGCATGCCTCAGGTCCGCCGGTGCGACACGGCCACCATCTTGTGTGCGCCGCTCGGGGGGCAGGGGGAGCCAGGCCGGAGCTTTGTAACGGGCTCCTGGACTCCGATTTTCGTCTGTGCCTGCTGCAGGGCACAGGTCCTCGCCTTGGACACAGGTAAATCTTGGTGTGAATGGTGTAGTCGGACTAATAGCACCCAAAACAGGATCGGACTGCGACGGCTCAGCCGGAGCTCAGGAAACCTGCGTCCTTACTCCATGAGCATCAGGCCACACCGCTCGGAATCCTGTTGATATAGGATTCTTTGATGTGATTTTAGCCAGGAGGGGTAGGTGGATTTTGCTTTTGCTTTAGCGATTTTCGCTTGATTAATGTCAAGCTTAGCCGCAAGTCTAGTGGCTTTTCGGTATTCCCGTCGTTTTTCTACTAGGAATATGTCGTACGAGTGCTTCACCGATGTAGAGGGTGGTCTTGTTTGGCCTTGCTTCTTGTATGTTATTAACAGGGGGCCATAGTCAGTCACCTACTCCATTTCACTGGATTTGGCCTTGTTATACTTGTTTGACAGATCTTTGATGTCTTTCACTGGGAGGCGCAGTCTGTTTCCTTGTGCATTTAGTTCAGGCTGATAGGTCAGCGTAACCATTGGGTCGTTTGTACTTTGCCATGATGCAATTCGAGGATTGTGGTCACTGGCCTTGGTTTGTTTCACCTCAAAGGATGTGATCAGATCCAGGAACGGTCGCAAAATGAATATGTGGTCGATTGATGACTGAGACACACCGTTGGACCAAGTCGGTGGACGGGACTGGTCAGGAAAAATCGAATCCAGACTTTGGAACTGTCTAGATTTCATTAGGTCGTACCACTGCGTACCTCTGAGGTCAGCCGGGGTCAAGGATTTTTTAGGTTTTTGTAGTGAGAATACAGCGTCTAGGCCTCCACAAATTAATATGTGTGTCACTGAGTGGGCTGTTAGCATCTCATCAATTTCTGATTCCATTTCTCTGAGGAAGGTTGACGTTTCTATTTTAGCTGGGTTCCAGTATGTGTTTAGGATGGCTAGGGGCGTGCTTTGTTCTTTCTTATCACGGTCACTTTGGTGAGACCATTTTAGCAGGACTGCTAAAAGGTGTTGATTTGCACTTAAAACATTTTCCAGCTTTAAACCATGTCCCATGTGGATAGCTGTCAAGAGGCCAGACGAAGGACGGCCTTTCGTGCTTTTTAGGGCCGGTGCCAAGGAGAGTTCGTAGCCATCTAAAGTTGGTAGTTTCGTTAGCCACGTTTCTTGTAGGCAAAATATATCGTACTCACCAAGGTGGATTTCACCCGGGGCGGTCAAGTGTTGAAAACCCCTGGTGTTCCAAGAACAAAGACGAATTGTGTGTCTAACTACGTCTGTTGGCTGCTGCTCTTTGAGGCTGTAGTCTGAGTCCTTGAGTTGCTATTTGGACTTCCTTAATGTAAGATCTTTAGGAAGCCAGGCCGACAGGCCCGTAGCAGTCGCCTTGGACATGTGTGTGACCTGATCCAATGACATGGGATAAACCAATTGGCTAAACGTTTTTCGCAGAATCTGCGAAGATGGGCTACTAGTTGTAGTCGATCGGATGTTGGTGTCAATTTATTGCCCTTTTTCGCCGTACTTCAGGTTAGGTTTGGCTTGAACCTTCGAGCTTGAATTTTCACAATCGAAGGTAGCTTGATCGTGCACTGCGGTAGAGTTGTGCTTGCTCTGATTTGGTATTACAGAGAAACGCTCCGTGTTTCTTCGATGGATCTTTGGGAGCTTTCTTTGCTTGGTAAATGCTGATGGAGTTAATCTGTCTTCTAATCTGACCCCTGAGCAACAGGAGGAGTGCAAAGTTTTGTTAAATCAATTTGTTTCCCTGTTTTCTCTAGCACCAGGCTTGACCCCTTGGAGCCAGCATGATATCAATACTGGTCACTGGTTACCTGTCAAGAGCAGAGGCTACAGGATGTCAGAAAATGTCAATCAAAGGAGAGGTCAACAAGTTGCTTGATCTCGGGATAATAGAGCCCTCTACTAGTCCATGGTCTAGCCCAGTTGTGTTAGTACCAAAGGCAGGATCCAAGCAGTTGAGATTCTGTGTGGACTATAGAGCTCTAAATGCAGTCACCAAGACTGATGTCCATCCTTTGTCAAGGACAGATGAGCTGGTGAATAGACTTGGTTCAGTCAAGATCCTCAGCACATTTGATCTCACGTCAGGCTATTGGCAAATAACCCTGACTGACCATTCCAAGGAGAAAACTGCATTCTCCACCTCAGTTGGCTTATACCAGTTTAAGGTTATGCCTTTTGGATTAAAGAATACACCTGCTACATTCCAAAGGATGGTTAATCAGGTTCTGAATAGAAGGGAGGACTTCTGCATGGCATACTTGGATGACATTGCAGTTTTCAGCCCTACTTGGAAATAACATGTTGACCACCTAGGATATGTTTTGCAGGCTCTTGAACAGGCCCATCTGACCATAAAGGCAAGTAAATGCCAAATTGGTCAGAGTAAAGTGGTCTACCTTGTGCTTGAGGTAGGAGGTGGTGAAATAAGGCCTTTGCTCAGCAAGATTGAAGCTGTACAAAATTGGACAACCCCTTCTACTCAAACCCAGGTGAGAGCCTTCCTAGGCCTCAATTGGCATTACAGGAATTTCATTGAGAACTATGGATCCATAGCTTCTCCACTGAATGTAATCTCCTCTCCTAAATTCCCTAAAAAGATCAAATGGAATGAGGAGTGCAATCAGGCCTTTGGAAGCCTAAAGAAAGCCCTTTGTCAAGCTCCAGTTCTCAGAGCTCCTGACTACCACCAACCCTTCATAGTACAAACAGATGCTTCCAATATAGGAATAGGTGCAGTACTCAGTCAACTGGATGAGAAAGGTAGGGAGCACCCCATTTGCTTCATCAGTAGGAAACTGAAGGAAACTGAAACAAGGTGGCCAACTATTGAGAGAGAATGTTTTGCCATTGTGTGGGCTTTGACGAAGTTTAGACCATACTTGTATGGATCTACTTTCATCATTCAAACCGACCACCAACCATTGCGATGGTTGATGCAATTGAAAGGGAATAACCCAAAACTGCTAAAATGGTCAATCTGCCTCCAAGTGTTTGATTTTACCATTGAGCACAGGTCAGGATGTCACCACCAAATTGCTGATGGTCTCTCTAGGATGTTTATAACCGACTAGAGGTAAGAGACTCATCCAGGAGTGGATTAGATCCTCCTGTCCCTTAGTCTGGAGGGGGCGAGTGTTAGGGAGAATTCTCATTCTATGGCTAAATTTCCCTTACCTATAGAGTCCCCCAGCAGCTTTGCTGGATTTGAAGGGTTTGTTTCTTTTTCCTGCTAAGAGTGAGACTCTCTTGCCCACTCTTAGGCATTTTTGCTATGTGTGTTCTAGGCTATTTTTGTATTTAATGTCTATGGGATTTTCTCACCCCCATTGAAACCATCTTGACTCACATGTGTTACACAGCACCCTCAGTGCAGTGACAAAGGGGTGTCGTAGCGACCCCCAAACATAGACTCCATACCCTGGGACTGAATACTGTCTCCCAGGGCATGTAAAGTCCCATTTGACTTTACTAGTCAAATCCTATGAACTAAACCAGTACAACTCATCTTACTATGGAGGTACTGGAAGGGGTTAATAGTTTAGTTTTTCCCCTATGTTCATTTTCGGGAGGGTACCGTAGAGACCCTATCTCAAAAGTTTCTGGCTGGTGGCAGTGGTTACTACCAGAAATATTTGACCGCAAATATTTACCTATGGGATTTTCCCATTTTTCGAGGCTACCACTTTTTCTGACAGCCTCTAACATACCGCCAGTGTATTTTAATATTAACTTTATTCCGGTAGTTTTATTACCAGAACTTTAATATAGCTTATTTCTTGTGTCTTCCTCTAAACTCCTAACCCAGGGTGGGGATCCTTTGTTCGTCCTTTTGGCGGGCTTCTGCCGAGAAGCCCTGCTTTCGGCGCCACTGAGTCTGGGATGGATCCATTGTGTGGGAGGGGGATTAGGACCACTGGACAGGGTTGCCTCAGCAACCCATGTCACACTCTATCCTGATAGGATGGAGGGTCTCCCACCAAGATGACCACTCCACTGTGTGAGTGACAGCTAGGCTGTATGAATGGGAATCATTTTGCATAAAAGCAGGGTCCTGAGGACTGGAAGAGCAAGACGTCACCACTCGAATAAGAAGCCGAAGAGGAGAGAAGCCAAAGACATCTGCAACGACTGAACCACCGTTGAAGCCCTGCTGCAGCGTCTCACCACTTTTCTCCACACGACGAGAGAAGATCTTCACCAGCAAGAGCCTTCTTCCCTTGAGCTGGTGGGGCCAACCAGTTTGCCAATCGCCTTCCTGGACCGGCCTTGGTTGAATCTCTCGTACCCAGTACTCAGAGGCCGGATAGCCAGGCACCAGTCCACGCGGAGCGCGATTTAAAGGAACAAATCTTTTATTCGTCGGGCCACACCGCAGCTGGTTTCATCCCTGGGTAGTGCAGTAACTCGAACCTTCCTCCACGCCGAGAGCGTCTCTTCCTCTGCTGGAACTACCAGGAACAACCGCCACCGCAGGAGCCTCTTCTACATTTTAAGGCCAGGCCGCCCTTTTTTCGCGGTAGCACTAAAGGTGTTTTAAATCCTTTACCTCCCTGTTGGGTTGGCCGCCCCTCTCTCTTAACATTGTCTTTTCAACGTCTGCATCCACCGTTTCCACTTCGTTAACCAAAGACCTGACTGCAGCTACAAGAACATTTTTGCCCCTGGGCCCTGGCCCTGTACCACTGACTTTGGCACAGGCCTACTGACTCTGGTCACATTAGTTAGATCTGCCTTCTTTAGATTGATTCTGAATTCGAACTGTTTGGTGCACCTATTTCTTTTAACTACCCTTTCCTTCCCATTTTTAAACCTTGTGAAATGCCATTTTGCTCAGCTTTCATTTATGTATTGCTTATACTGATGCACTGCCTTGCTTAAACTGGTTCACAAACTGATGGGAAGTGTTGCTAGGGTGTGTAAGAACCTATTTCATAGCTGGTCAAGTGGCACAGCAAGTAGAGCGCTCGCTTTTACATCCGTGCAGGTTCGAATCCCGGCGGGGCCAAACTCAACCTTTCATCCTTCTGAGGTCAATAAATGAGCACCACACACTGTGGGTAATAATAAGCAGCACTCAGATACCTGAGGGTTCATAACGCTGTATAAATGCCAAATTATTATTATTATTTATTTCGATATAACTTGTGCTTTCCTTCCCTTGTGAGGAATTGTTAGAGGATCCCTTTTGTGTAGTTGTCACTGTGCCGTTTTGCTCAGTTTTCACTCGGGTTCACTGGGTCTACAATTTAACTTGGGAGTGTGTATATTTTTCCTTTGACTTAATTTAACTTGCTTGATGACTGTGATACATGTGTTTTATTATAAGTGTATAAAATAAATATATATCTACTTTTTAAATACAAAGCTTTGGTCAGTGTGTCCTTGTTCCATAGTCTAGTGGGCCTATTGTGTAAACCCTGAATACTGCTCATCTCCCTCTTGAGATAAGTCTGACTGCTTAGCCACAGCTACCAACTTAACCTTTGTGGTACAGACTGATACCAAAAGGGATTTATTGCTCTCACCTGTCGTCCTAATCTTGTGTAGAGCTCCCTAAGGGAACTGCACAGGATTCTGCCTAACAGTCTATTTTGTGGGAAGGGGAGTAGGACCACTGGAGAGGGTTGCCTCAGCAACCCATGTCGCACTCTATGCTGATAGGCTAGAGGGTCTCCTGCCAAGATGACCACTCCACTGTGTGAGTAAATAATGAATAAACAATAATAACAACTCTAACTGTCCTCTTATCCTCTGACTTGTAGTGCTCTGTGTTTCTTATGCAGACCCCCAGGCCCGATGCTGCTACTCTCCGTTGGCCTTCTATGGGATGTAGCGTGGGGATGTGTGTGGGTCTGATGGACTAGTTCATGCACTGTGCTTACATTTGGTGTCAGGGGGGTAGATTCAGGAGGGTTTATAGTTCGTTGAAAAGATCATGTCTCTCAGGAGGGCCTTCCAGGACTCCAGTGTGGTGCTCACGTCTTCCCCTCCCCGATTGCTTCCCTCCTCCCAAGCTCTAGTTTCGGCTGTGGTCCACCTCTCCATCTCCTTAATCCAGGGTTCATATCTGGGGCCTGCCGGTGATTTCCAGGCCATAGCGATCGTTCTCTTTGTTAATACACATGCCATGTCCATGAGCTTCACTAAATGCCTGACTTTGCTCAGTCTCGGGTGAGTGCACAATAGGCACTCCTTGGGTGTCCATTCGTACATCTCCAGTCCGGCCTTCCTACAGGTCTGTTCAGCGGCGAGCCAGAGATTCTGTGATTTGGGACAGGCCCAAAACATGTGGATCATGTCGGCATGGTCGGAGGGGCACCAAGGACATGTTGGGTTGGCTTTGTCGTTAAATGTGGATATTCTATGTGGGGTCATGTAGGTCCTATAAAGGACATTCAGCTGAATCAGTCTGACCCTGATGTTCCGAGACACCTCTTTCAGGTATAATAGGGCTCTTGACCATTCGCCCTCTGTGATTTTGGTCCCCAAGTCGGTCTCCCACTTCTCTTTCAGACGTGTACTTCTTGGTTTGAGTCTATCATTTATTTGGGTGTATAACCTTGACGTCGGTTTCCAGCCGTCGCCAAGACCATACATTTCCTGCACAAGGGAGTGGGTTTCCGGCTCCTCAGGCCATATGTTCCATTTCTCCTTAGCTACGTGTTTTACCTTTTGGTACCATAGAAATTGGCCCGGGGAAAGTCCGTCCTTCTCTTGCAATGTGTCAAAGTCCCTGAACAGTCCATCGTCGAACATATCTCCCCATGTGTAGAGGCCATAGTTCTCCCAGCTCCTCATTGTTGATAAATCGTCAGGGGTTTTGCATACATCTGCTAACATAGTAATTTCAGGTGCGTATGAGTGTTGTAGTCCAAGCAGAGATCTGACCTTGCTCCAGACTTGTCTCCCCAACTGTGCTATCATAGGTGGGTCAGGGGGCCCAACTCGTGTGTTCCACATTAATTCCTTGGGGTGTATAGGTGAGGTTAGTTGGCAGAGAAGATTCGACTCGGCTGTGGGTTCGTCAGATAGCCTTTTTGCAATATGCGTCAATTGAGCCGCCAGATAGTATCTCTGAAAATCGGGAAGCTGGATGCCACCCTCAGCGCAGGGAAGTGTGAGGATGTTCAGTGTGAGCTTGTGTCTGGCCCGTCCCCAAAGAAAGTCCCCAATCAGGGATTCCAGCTTCCTGAAGAAGGATGGGGGAATGTAATATGTTATGTTGGTGAAGTAGTAGAGGAATCTAGGGAGTATTATCATTTTGGATATTGCTGCCCTACCCATCATAGAGAGCGGTAGCTTCGACCAGAATTTGATGGATCTGCGTACTCCACACATTGCCGCTTCCGTGTTGCACTCGTGGGTGGAGATTGGCGTGTGCATGATGGTAAGGCCCAGGTAACGAAAGGCTTCCACCTGCCATTGGATCCCGATCTCAGGAAGTTCCTCTGTGGCCTTTCCCCTAAGTCCGGCAAGAGGGAAGGAGCATGATTTCTGTCGGCTAAATTTTATCCCTGAGTATTTTGCGAAATTATCCAGGATGTCCAGTGCTGTTGGGGCATTCCTCTGGGGGTCTCGCAGATATAAGAGGACATCATCTGCATATAAAGAAATAATGTTGTCTGTCCCACCAATGTTGATACCGGCATCGAAAAGCTGCTTCCTGAAGTAGATTGCAACTGGTTCCAGGCCCAGGATGTACAGCATTGGCAACAGCGGGCACCCTTGTCTGGTTCCTCTTTGGATAGCCCAGGCCCCTGATACCATGGCTCCTGTCTTTACTCTTGCCACTGGGTTGTTGTAGAGCACACTGACCCATCGGATAAAGTGCTCACCAAGCCCCAACTCCCCCAGGGTCTCGAGCAGCCATTCCCAAAAAATTGAGTCGAAAGCCTTTATGGCATCTAGTGAAAGTACTGCTAGGTCTTCTTTGCACTCAGCTGTTTGTGCCATTATGTATTGGAGCCTTCTCAATTTGGCTGTGGTGTTGCGTCCCGGGACAAAACCGTTTTGATCTTCATGTACCAGGGATCCTATCACCCTTGAGAGCCTTTTAGCTAATATGGTTGTTAGTATTTTGCTGTAGTTTAGGAGCGCCAGTGGGCGATACGAGTCACACTCATCGATTGGTTTGCCAGGTTTGAGCATTGGCACTATGAGGGTCTCTCTCATGGTACTAGGTAGTGTTCCAGTCTCATATGCCTCCTCGTATACTCCGTGTAGTATAGGGGATAAGATATCCTCGTAGGCCTTGTAAAATTCTGGGGTAAGTCCATCTGTACCGGGGGACTTGCTTGTAGAAAGGGATCTAATCGCCTCAGTGATGTCCTCGGTCATGATGGCCTCTCCCAGCATGTCTCGTTGTTCTTGATTCAGCCTAGGTAGTCCAACTTTGGCTAAGGTGTCTCTTATGTCTGCTTCAGGAATATGGTCCCTGTGGGCATACAGTTCTGCATAGAAATCTGAGAAAACATAATTTATTGCTTGTTGTGTCCTATGGGTTATGCCATCTCTGTCTTTAATCTCCTTGAGGGCTGGCCTCAGATGTTCCTTCCTGCAAAGCCAGGCAAGTATCCTACCCGGCTTGTCTGCTTCCTTGTGTGTCTTCAGAGTACGTGCAGAGAAGTCGAACTTTGAGAGCCTCTCCCATGCAATTCTGCAGTCTTCTCTGATCTCCTTCAGCTCGGGCTCCTTCTCGATAGTTGGGGGGAGGTTGTTTTCAAGGTGCCTGATTTTTTCTTCCACAGTCTCTAGCTCCTTCCTCAGTTGCCTCCTAATTCCACCTGCTTCGGCAATTATCTCTCCCCTTGTTACCACCTTCATTGCTTCCCAGAGCGTGCTCCATTTCTCGACTGATCCCGTGTTAATCCTTATATATTCTTCTAGTTTTTCACCTAGGATTTCCTTGAATGCGGGGTCAGTTAAGGTCTCTACTGGCATGCGCCACCTCGGGATGGGGGGTCGGGGCCCCTTAAGCAGAGTTGTATTAGTAGTGGGGAGTGATCCGAAATCGATCTGCCAAGGTAGTCTGCCGATTCGACTTGTGGGGTTAGCTCGTTGTTAATGAAAAAGTAATCTATCCTAGTGTGCAGGTTATGGGGAGCCGGGTAGAATGAGTAGGACCTGTCAGAGGGGTGCAGGTCTCGCCAGATGTTGATTAAGTGCAAGTCTTCAACCGCCCTGAAGAGGGCCCGGGAGGAAAGGTTGTTAGGTGTACGTGGTGTGATGGATCTATCCAATTCAACGTTCATGACACAATTGAAATCTCCCCCCCATAGAAGGGTGTATTCACTGTGGTGCATAATTTTGGCGCATAACTGCTTAAGGTGAGAGGGTATGCTGTGTTGAGGGAAATATGAGTTCACTATGCATAGACGAGAGTTCTCTAGCATGCCCCACACTATCACGTATCTGCCCTCTTTGTCCGACTCTGCCCCCATCTGGTGAAATGGTGTATCCCCACGTATATACTCCTCGTGCATACCTCGAGAAGGATGCGCCATTGCCCTGGCCGCCCCAGTAATTTGCCAGCTTATCGGTGGTGTCCGTGGCAAGGTGTGTTTCTTGAAGGAGGGCGAGTGATACCTTTTTCCTCTTCAGGTAGGAATGTATTTGATTTCTTCACATGTAGGATCCCATCCCTCTGACATTCCATGTGATCAACTTGAGTCTTGACGCCATTGTGTGATTATATTCATTATTATGGGGAGCCCCATGTCCCCCATCTGGGTTAGTCTTATTCCATTCTGAGTCGTATCTTGTTCTGCTTGTATGGGTTGAGTAGCCCCAGCATCTGGTCCAGGGTCCGATTCAGTTTGGCTGATGGTCATCCAGGGTAGGACAGTCAAAACGATAACAACTTGAAAAAAATAACTGTAACTAATACGCCCAGCTTCTGTCACAGGGGTGCAGTGCTCGGGCGTTCTCGCGCTGCCTGTCCCCATCCGGGTGTCTGGGGTGAGCGGGTGTGTGCTGGCAGGTGGTCAGTCATAATGTAGAATGCAATAATGTAGAAAGTAAAAATGTTGAATTTTTTTTTAGAAAACAATAATGTCGAAAAACAATAATGTCGATAATGGTTAGTTTCATAGATGGTCTGTAAAAAGCCAGCTCCTGCCCCAGCAGTTCCTTTGAATGCCTGTCTCAACTGAGATAAGCTTGGGCCTGCATACAGCAGAGTGCCCGCCCCTCTCCTGGCCGCGCCTCTTCCTGCATCTATTATAATCTCTTACTCCTGCGCACCCGCGCTGCGCACTTAGCAAGTACCACGAGTACTGTTGGCTGTGTGGACCGGCTGCTCGACTCTCCTCTCTACTTTATGTCAAGTTGCTCGAATTTCCCAAGAGGACGTCTTTAATGGCTACACTTGCTTGCCTGACCTCAATCCAGGAAGCTTAAAGGTGATTACACAGACATTGGCTCTTCACATTGGACTTGTTTATGACGCCGCTTTCACATAATTGGTGTCTCTTGCATAGTACGCTCCAAAGGGGCGGTTATTGATTTGAACGTTACAACGTACCTTTGATGTTCTTTGCACGTCGCGCCTGAGTGGTGCACGGCTAACTTGGGACGTTTGTTGTCTATGCTACTTCTCATTACTCTTGTTTGTGTTTATATGTTTTAGAGTGCCCGCCCCTCTCCTGGCCACGCCTCTTCCTGCATCTATTATAATCTCCTACTCCTGCGCACCCGCGCTGCGCACCTAGCAAGTACCACAAGTACTGTTGGCTGTTCGCTGTGCGGGGTGCATCGTGCAAGGAGTGGGTCCCTATTAACTGATTGAGGTATCTGGAGTCGTGTCCACTGAACTAGTAGAATTTGAGTCTGTTGAAGCACTATAACTGTAATTTACTTTTTCCAATTGTTGACAACAGAAGTGCCTGGAAGTGCCGTTTGGGCTGTTCGGCCATTGAGGGCGGTGAGGTGGCTCTGAGTATTTTCATTTTCTCGCCCTTATTCATCTGTGTAATTACGTGCATATGAAAATTGGAAGCTAATGTTTATTGTTGATAAGGTGAGCTAGTGGGTTGTATGCGAACTTACCATAACCACTACTGTAAAGTGAGTGACACCAGCACTTTTCAATTAGCATACGAAGTGACAGAGCTATATTACTAGGTCTGCAAGGTAGTTAAAACAGCCGGAGCAGTCCATCCAAAGCGAGAGGAAAATATGGCCAGTGGGCTAAGAAGCAAGGTGGGTGAGAAACCCACACCTCTCACTGAGGCAGAAAAGACACAAATGCTGCCAGATCAAAATAATGGTAATGCAATCAAAGGCAATCCTGTAACTGTAAGTGCAGAAGTACATACACCATGTGCGCATCCACACAGAATCCATCCGTTCCCTCTGAAGGAAATGTATGATGGTGAACACTCTGTGCAACTCAGTTTTATGAGTATACGTGAAGACCCACACACCAATGTACCAAATAGTGGGTCAGGTGGCCTCTTAAAACAGGGCATATCTGATGAATCTATGCAAGCTCCAACTATAATGGCTGAGCTGGGAAAACGAGTACGTATGTCACTAGGGCCCTCGTCTCCTGCAAATCCGAGACATGGAACCATTGAAGAAGTACATCTATTTGGTGCGAGCTGCATCAACTCTGATCGTCTGCAAATCCCTCCAATGGGACTAAATGACTCAGATCCAATCTTAATACAAACATCTTTTGCCACGAACAGCAATAATCCTCAAAACTACGAACTAAATCCAGCCACGACTGATGGGGCTAGAGCATGCTCCAGTCCCGTAGACTACAAACAAAATCTTCTGGCAGCTCACGAAGCCTCCCAAATTCCAACTATGGGAATGACAAATGCACTCAATGATTTTGAGAATGCAGAAGCAACATTCCCTGTAATAACCAGAATTTTGAATTTGCTTGATAAGGGGCATGAGTTCACCCACCTTGAAATCAGAGAACTCAAACAAACAGCTGAAGAAACCCTCAACAAGATCAGCAACATAGAGGGGTATATTTTGGGATTAAAGAATGTTGGTGAACCCAAACCAAGCAACTCCACCACAGGAAAAATAACTCAAGTGTCCTCTAAGGCCACTCAAACTGCAGCTCTCTTACGGCATTCCAAAACAGTACAAACAAACCTCTCGGAAAAACCATTTGCGGTGTCATCTAGATCATATTCTAAAGTGCTGGAACAAAAAACGACATTGAATAAAAGTACACAGGCAGAGGCCTCTGCTGAACCATCGATAATTAGTGATACAATTCAAATTAAATTGGACATGTTGGATTCAAAACTTACTCTACTAACAAACATAGTTTTTTGCAATCTGGAAGGCAGCTCGGAAAGCCCTACTTCTAGCTTTCCCTCCCCCAGCAGAGAGAAGAGTGATAGCCCGTCCTTTTTATTAAAGATAATTGAGCATGAACAGCAGGAAGTTAATGAGGCAACAATTGCCAACATCACAAATGAGGTCCCTATCAAAAACAAAAAGGGATTTTCAGCAGGACCCTATATGTCAAGAAGACAAAAGCGCATGCACACACGCCAATTAAAACGGAATCTTCGCCCTAAAAAAGAGACTAAAGCGTCTGAAACTGCACAATCAGTAATCATGCTCCAGGATGATGCTAAAGGTGTGGACATGACAGACACCCAGCTAAGCAACTCAGGAGAGGAGGGCGTGCTGGACTTGGAACAGCTAGATGATGAAAGTAAAAAAGCCCTGCAAATAGAGAAAAATAAAATGATAAATGAAAAAAAGGAAGCAGAAATAGGAATAAAGAGTGTCACAAAAAAACAAAAAATGACCAAAATCAAGAAGGATACACATATCACCACAACGGCAACACAATTAAAGAAGACAGACATGCACAACTGCAGGGAGGCACAAGTACCCGCCGCAATGAGTATTGAAGGTGCTTCGGCTATCGAATCTAAACCATCTAAACAGCTACAACTCTCCGCCTTTTTTCAAGTGAAGGGGAGTAAAAAACCATCAGATACCAACGCTAAATCACAGCTTGAAATGAAACCTAAAGAGAAAAAAACATCTACAGAAAAGAAGGTAACACCACAACCTGCACATGCTAATATTTGTACAGAAAAACTGGAGCTCCCCAAAAAAGAACCAAGTGGCAATACAAGCGCCAATCAACCGCGTACTGTCCCGGAAGAGAGCGAGGAGGAAATGAGCTCTGATTGCCAACAGGAAATCACATCCAACGCCACCAGAGAAGTAGATAAAGAAATGGAGAACATCATCGGATGGCAAAGCGATGAAGATGTTAATGGCAAGAAACGAATTAATCGCTCTCATCTAATGCACATCTTCTATCTCATACCATCGCTCAGAAATCTGAAATCAGAGGACATTGACTGGGTGGAACTGTTTAACTCCAACAATAATAGAATGGTATGTAAAACGCACTCGTTAATTATTACGAAACTGCTCTTAGACCACTGCATGGATTTTGAGTTATTGGGACTTGAACTTTGTCAATTTGAATCGCATGAAGCAGCTAAAAACTTTTTCCAATTTCAACCACCCAAATATTCCATGGCTGACACACAAGCTGATGGCAATCAAGCCCTCAGAGAGCCAGAAATAATAGCACTTACTCAACTGGCCAACTTAACTGCCACGATCAAAGACTGGTCATGGCTGATTCCTTTAGCTAAAACTCTAAATGAAGTAAAGCCGGTAGCACATCTCACATAGTAACAACGAAATATCAATTTGCTCCTGGAATTCCTGTGGTTTCAAAAACTTCATAACATAGCAGGATAAAATTCCTGCTCATTCTGAGATATCGATAATTCTAATACAGGAAACGATGAACACACAGGACTGGGTTATAAATGGCTTTACGACATTTCTCACTAAAGCCAAGTCTGGCAGGGGAGGGCGACCGGCTGGAGGGCTGGCCATTTGCATTAACAATAGTCTAAATGTAAAGTCAGAGATGATTCAAAGTACAGAATTCACGCTAGTAGTGCTGCTTTCTTTATGTAACGACTCGTGGCGTCCATTTTACATAATTGATTTATACTGGAATCCAGCCAGAATATCACTAGAGTGCATGCTGGAACAGTTAAATTCAATTCTGGAGGATATTCACTCACGCCATCCCTCGAATCATATAATCATTGGAGGGGATTTCAATGCACGCTGCAGTGGGTATGAAGCTGCTAGTGTGTCACATGGGCTCTCTGCATATCAACCACAGTCACAGGAGAATGGCAACAGATGGAGACGGTTTTTGGAAAGCTGGGACATTTATCTGATAGACTTTGATTCCAACGCAACTCATTATACATGGCGGCGAGAGAAAAGTACCTCCAGAATTGATTTTTTGGCTGCATCACAAAATTTGCTACAGTTATCATCACTGGCATATACAATAGATGTACAACTGGGGGATCACCTAATTATTGGCACAAATATTGGTATGAAAGTACCAGCATTAGCAAAGGACCTAGGGTTGGACTTTGTTGAAATTGAACGTCTGGACATCTCGATAAAATGGAATGCCCGATTATGTCGTGAAGTAAACAAAGTAATTAAAGCTTCTACTTCCGTACTAACAAAGTCTAATTGGCATTCAAATGTCATCAAGTGCACAGAGAAGTTATTCATGGAGATGATTGCATCCACTGTCTCATTAAGAACCAGTGACGTTGATAGATTGAAATCACAGCCTCACAAACTTTGTAATGATGCAATCCTCGAATTGAAATGTTTGAAAAACAGAACTTTACGAAAATTAAAGAAAAGTTGTCCCAATATCGAAGATTATCTAATACAAAAAAAGAAAATTTGTAATAACTTCACCAACAAAGTTCGCAACATCAAATGGAGTGCAAAAATTAAAAATAATCAAAACATGGTTCTATTTCTGTGCACAAACAACAGGAGGTCCATATGGGCGATGCTCCGCAGTGGTGTAGACAAACAATCAGAAGTAATGACATCTCCAATCTCTGCGTCAACTTGGACGACATTCATTAAAAGTAAATACCAACTCCCTCTTGCGTTCCAGCAAACGAATCCATGTGATACGAACTATACAACTGTATCTGTTTGTCCGTGGTCAGAACTAGACATCAAATGGGTGATAAACAACCTAAAATACTCAAAGGCACCGGGTCCCGATGGCATCCCGGCTTGCGTCATGAAACAAGATCCTGGATTATGGGCCTCCATATATAAAATCAAATACGATAACATTTTCAAATCCAAATCAATCCCTACATCTTGGAATACTGCTATAGTAGTGCCTATCTGGAAAAAAGGAAACGGAGAAGATCCAGCCAGTTATAGAGTAATCGCACTTCTAGACACCTCAGAAAAAGTATTTCCTATTTTGATTCTAAAGGAACTGGAACGTCACATGAAGGACAAAAACATGCTTTCAAGATTCCAAGTGGGCTTTCGACGGGCAATGGGCACCCCTCTGAATGCCACCATCCTAGCACACCTACTTACAAAATCTAAACTTGGTGAATGTGGTCCTATCTACATGGCCTCCCTGGATTTAACATCCGTGTTTGACACAGTCATCCGATCATTATTATGGTCCAAGTTAAAAAAATCAGGGTTCGATCCTATGTTATTACACATGTTAGCTCTTCTCCATGAAAACACACAAGTCCGGATTTGTATCACTCAACAAGGCAACTTATCTGATGCAGTCCCTACGTTTATTGGCGTCAGACAGGGATGCAATTTAGCATCCACCCTTTTTAATGCCTACTTGTGTGATATGGATAACATATGGCAGGGTAAGTCCATCTATCCTGCCAAGCTGGGGGGCTTGCGCATACAGTGGTTGGCGTTTGCGGACGATATATTACTGTTCGACCTCACGCCATCTGGTCTGCAAACCAAATTAGAGATGTTTGCAAAATTTGGACTATCACATAATCTGAGTGCAAATGCACTGAAATCAAACATCATTATATTCAGTAACTCTAAGAAAAAATATGTTAAATATAAGTGGGCACTAAATGATACTCGAGTTGAATGCATACACTCGGTGAAATATCTTGGATACAACCTATCCAACAATGAGTCGAAAAGCATGTGGAAAGCTTGCATTCAAGATAAGATCAAACCACTATATGCGCAAATGAAAATTATATTCAATAGATACTGCGAGTACTCTATGTCTCCTCTATTTGAATATTACACGTTAAAAGTAGAAGCAATAGTGTTATATAGTCTGGACATGTGTTTGATAAACATCGGACCAGAGCTAAACCAGGCTCAATCCGTGATATGGAAAAAAACGTTAAGGCTATCTAATGCAATCCCGAGTGCAGTGATACGACATGAACTTGGTCTCATATCCCTATTTGCTCGCCTTCACTGGAGGCGTCTTAACAATCTTTCAAAAATGCTTACTCCACCACAAAACTCTCTGTATGAAAATCTGTCAACCATGATCACAGAGAAATCTCTCAAATCTATAAAAAAATATTATGGGGAAATGTTGAATTTATTATCAAATATCAATGCAACAATTGACGACTTGCAGTTGCGCCCAGCATATGTTAAAAAAAAGCTATATGAATATGATTGGAGAATTACCCTTGAGACCCTTTCAACGCTGACAATGTACACAGAAATAGCACAGTTTATTACTAGATACACCCCAAGAGCAAGATATTTGATGCAATTCCCGGCAAAATTAGAACGGGACACTTACTTACGATTTAAGTTAAATCAGTTTCCGACTATTGAAAAAATCCAATATTGGAGAATCACGCCCGTAGAAATTGCACATGGTGGATGTCGATTCTGTGACAATCCCTCCATAAAGGAAACTCTTAAGCATCTCATTGTTTATTGTAGGCACTTTGAAACACATCGCATCACTTTCTTTGGCAAAAATAAAACTGATATCACAACACTAGGGAGAGAATGGCTGTGGATTCGTTGCATGTGGGGTACAAATGTAACGCTGATTCTTTCATTGACAAGGTTCTTAAGCATTATTAATACGCAACTTCAAAAGAAATTAGTTGAATATAAGGCATGGGTGAGACCTGACCTGCAAATGACGCGCTTGAGCTGTTCTGCAAAACATGGAAGGACAGCGTGACCAGTAACATGGTTAATGTTAAACCCTGATAGCAATGCCATACGGGCAAATGTAATTCATGGGGACTTAACTTAAAAGGCTCCAGCAAATGCAGTAGTTGACCATATGTTGAATTTTAATAAATGTATGCAATTGAATGTATCCTCAACAATGCCAATGGAAATTACTTAATCTCCCACTATAACTGTAATTGGTGAATCGTACTGTCTGGGCACAGGCAAACAGCTAATGAAAGGCTGTTGTCAACAGCATACATGCAATAGGTGCTTAGTAAAGTAGCAGCGATATTGTAATTTGTGATTATGAAGTGTAAATATGATTTTAGAATTTGTTATATGTAATGAAAAAGATATATGAATTACTGTGACATTTTGTATATAGCATACGTTAAATGTGGAAAAAAGAATAATGTGAACAGAAAACGTACAAATTGTTGTAAAAGTTTGTAAAACGAACTAAAAACAACAAATATATTTTAAATAAAAAAAATAAATAAATAATGTCGAATTTTTTATACATTTTTTAGAATTTTTTCGAAAAAAAATTAATAAATATATATAATTAAAATGTGTTGAGTATGAGGGGTGAGAGGGTGGTGGGGTGGTGGGGGGGTGGCCAGGGGGTGTTGGGTGAGGGGGTTGGGGGGAACCCCCCCTAGTAAAAGATACTCTTCTTGTTTATTTATTTATTGATAGTGCTAATTGACATTTTTTTTCGACATTTTTTTTTCTAAAAATTGACTCTTTTCATTATATGTATAGGTTTTCGACATTATTGTTTTCTACATTTTATTTCTACATTTTTGTAAGACAACATTTTTTTTTCTACATTATGACTATAAACCGTGCTGGCAACTGGCCTGCACTGGTTTTCTGTGGGTTCGTGGTATGTGTCCATGTGCAGGAGGTCAGGTGGGCCCTGCAGTCTTTTAGCTTTCTCATGTTGTAGTTTTGCTTCAGTGGTAGTATAGCTTCTTCATTTTCCAAGGTATACTACGAGGACCATGGGTGCCTTAGCTAGGGCATCAAACAATCATCCTTGGCTGCCTTCATTGTGTTTCTCTTGTGTGGATTCCGTGGGGACCTCGGCCAAGTTGTTATGCTCCATCCACCTGTTAGCCGCAGCCGGTGACTCCAGGAATATCGCACGTCGTTTGTAAATTACCTTCAATCTTGAAGGATATAGCAGCATATATTTTAAATTCAATTTCCTCAGTCTAGCCTTGACCGGGACAAAGGAGTTCCTCGCTCTCTGTACCGATTGAGTGTAATCGGGGTAGATGGTGATTTTTGAGTTGCCCCGCCCTATTTCTCCCCCCTCTCTCTCTCTCTCTCTCTCGAATTTTAGGATTTCTTACCGGTCTCGGAAGTTGAGGACCTTCGCTATAATGGGGCGAGGGTAGGAACCTGGGGGGGGTTTCTTCTGAAGCGATCTGTGGGCCCTCTCTATTGCGAAGCCCTGTGAGAGGTTTGCTGCCCCGATTTCTTGCTGTATTAAGGATTCCACATAAGCTGTCGGGTCTGTAGTCTCGGTCCCCTCTGGAATGCCCAGTATCCTAATGTTACTTCGCCTGGCGCGACCCTCCACCTCCTCAGACCTTGCCTCCAGGAAGCTTACCTTTCTCTTAAGGTCTGCGACCTCGGTCTTTAGGGCCGCTATATCATCTGACAAGTCCTTCTGGGAGGATTCCATAACGGTGACACGTTCCGTCAAATTACAGGCATCCTGTCGTATGAGCTGGATATCGGCTCTGACCTCACCTATTTTCGTATCAATGAATGATCCTAGGGCTGCAATCGCCTCTAGCACCTGGTTGTGCCTGGCGTCTTCCTCCGGGTTGTCTCGTGTTGCTGAGCCTTTCGGTGTAGTCTGGGCGGTAGGGTGGGACTTCGCTGTTATGAAAGGATCCAAAGTGGCATTTTTGGCCTTATTCCTTGCAGTGGCCATTGTGGAGTCACCTGGTCCTGTTGGTTGGCGCAAAGGGTCTAGTGCTCCCCCTCAGAATAATAGATTGCGTAATCTATTACGGTTTGTCTCAGTCTAATGCACACGTATGCAGCGCCTCCACTCTCAATGTTGGTCCGGTCTCAGGTGGTGAGGCCGCCTCGTTTTGGTGACACAAGTGGCAATGAGACCTGTGTCCTCTCGCCTTCTGCCGTGGTCTGTAATGCTGGGGAGCCCCCTTGGTGGAGTATGGAGGAGTAGGGTCAATCCGGGATGTTGTGGGGTAGGCGCACAGAGGGGAGCGTCACAGCGCAGTTCTTTAATGTTCAGCCGGATTACACCCTCCAAAATGGGATGGGAACAGTCTTTGACAGGAGCGGGGCTTTTTGGTAAGCAGGGAGCACCCGCAGCAGCTCTGGTGTGTGCCCCAAGGAGGGGTCTCCCCACACCTGCGTTAATGTTTGTGGGAAACGTGTGATTGTCGGGATCGGGACGCGCCCGTTACCTGATCGTGTTGTTCGAGTCTTGTGGCGATGGCTTCCTTCCAGGCAGCTGCGGGTCTCGGCCACACGACGAAGGAAGCTCCGTATCTGGGAGCGGGCAGCTCAGCCCTCCAGTGGGGAGGCATCCGTTCAGGACTGTCGCGAGTCGGGGCAGCTGCAGGCGGTCTCCAGGGGCTGCCGGGCCAACAGTCTTAGTTGTACGCCGATCACGCACCGTCTCCGTACTGCTCGGCAGCACCGCCCCTCAGCGGGTGCCTAGGGTGCTCGGACCGTGGAGCAGGGACCCCCACGGGGCTGCCTCCCGGGTCCCACCCGGTGTTCTGGTGGGCTCCACCGACCAGCCCTCACAGACGCCCCGCACCCCTGGGTAGCAAGTGTCAGCGGGAGGAGCACACGGCCGGCCGGGCTTGGATGATGCTGGCTCCCGGCGTCTACGCATGCCTCAGGTCCGCCGGTGCGACACGGCCACCATCTTGTGTGCGCCGCTCGGGGGGCAGGGGCAGCCAGGCCGGAGCTTTGTAACGGGCTCCTGGACTCCGATTTTCGTCTGTGCCAGCTGCAGGGCACAGGTCCTCGCCTTGGACACAGGTAAATCTTGGTGTGAATGGTGTAGTCGGACTAATAGCACCCAAAACAGGATCGGACTGCGACGGCTCAGCCGGAGCTCAGGAAACCTGCGTCCTTACTCCATGAGCATCAGGCCACACCGCTCGGAATCCTGTTGATATAGGATTCTTTGATGTGATTTTAGCCAGGAGGGGTAGGTGGATTTTGCTTTTGCTTTAGCGATTTTCACTTGATTAATGTCAAGCTTAGCCGCAAGTCTAGTGGCTTTTCGGTATTCCCGTCGTTTTTCTACTAGGAATATGTCGTACGAGTGCTTCACCGATGTAGAGGGTGGTCTCGTTTGGCCTTGCTTCTTGTATGTTATTAACAGGGGGCCATAGTCAGTCACGCACTCCATTTCACTGGATTTGGCCTTGTTATACTTGTTTGACAGATCTTTGATGTCTTTCACTGGGAGGCGCAGTCTGTTTCCTTGTGCATTTAGTTCAGGCTGATAGGTCAGCGTAACCATTGGGTCGTTTGTACTTCGCCATGATGCAATTCGAGGATTGTGGTCACTGGCCTTGGTTTGTTTCACCTCAAAGGATGTGATCAGATCCAGGAACGGTCGCAAAATGAATATGTGGTCGATTGATGACTGAGACACACCGTTGGACCAAGTCGGTGGACGGGACTGGTCAGGAAAAATCGAATCCAGACTTTGGAACTGTCTAGATTTCACTAGGTCGTACCACTGCGTACCTCTGAGGTCAGCCGGGGTCAAGGATTTTTTAGGTTTTTGTAGTGAGAATACAGCGTTTAGGTCTCCACAAATTAATATGTGTGTCACTGAGTGGGCTGTTAGGATCTCATCAATTTCTGATTCCATTTCTCTGAGGAAGGTTGATGTTTCTATTTTAGCTGGGTTCCAGTATGTGTTTAGGATGGCTAGGGGCATGCTTTGTTCTTTCTTATCACGGTCACTTTGGTGAAACCATTTTAGCAGGACTGCTAAAAGGTGTTGATTTGCACTTAAAACATTTTCCAGCTTTAAACCATGTCCCATGTGGATAGCTGTCAAGAGGCCAGACGAATGACGGCCTTTCGTGCTTTTTAGGGCCGGTGCCAAGGAGAGTTCGTAGCCGTCTAAAGTTGGTAGTTTCGTTAGCCACGTTTCTTGTAGGCAAAATATATCGTACTCACCAAGGTGGATTTCACCCGGGGCGGTCAAGTGTTGAAAACCCCTGGTGTTCCAAGAACAAAGACGAATTGTGTGTCTAACTACGTCTGTTGGCTGCTGCTCTTTGAGGCTGTAGTCTGAGTCCTTGAGTTGCTATTTGGACTTCCTTAATGTAAGATCTTTAGGAAGCCAGGCCGATAGGCCCGTAGCAGTCGCCTTGGACATGTGTGTGACCTGATCCAATGACATGGGTTAAACCAATTGGCTAAACGTTTTTCGCAGAATCTGCGAAGATGGGCTACTAGTTGTAGTCGATCGGATGTTGGTGTCAATTTATTGCCCTTTTTCGCCGTACTTCAGGTTAGGTTTGGCTTGAACCTTCGAGCTTGAATTTTCACAATCGAAGGTAGCTTGATTGTGCACTGCGGTAGAGTTGTGCTTGCTCTGATTTGGTATTACAGAGAAACGCTCCGTGTTTCTTCGATGGATCTTTGGGAGCTTTCTTTGCTTGGTAAATGCTGATGGAGTTAATCTGTCTTCTAATCTGACCCCTGAGCAACAGGAGGAGTGCAAAGTTTTGTTAAATCAATTTGCCTCCCTGTTTTCTCTAGCACCAGGCTTGACCTCTTGGAGCCAGCATGATATCAATACTGGTGACTGGTTACCTGTCAAGAGCAGAGGCTACAGGATGTCAGAAAATGTCAATCAAAGGAGAGGTCAACAAGTTGCTTGATCTCGGGATAATAGAGCCCTCTACTAGTCCATGGTCTAGCCCAGTTGTGTTAGTACCAAAGGCAGGATCCAAGCAGTTGAGATTCTGTGTGGACTATAGAGCTCTAAATGCAGTCACTAAGACTGATGTCCATCCTTTGCCAAGGACAGATGAGCTCGTGAATAGACTTGGTTCAGCCAAGATCCTCAGCACATTTGATCTCACGTCAGGCTATTGGCAAATAACCCTGACTGACCATGCCAAGGAGAAAACTGCATTCTCCACCTCAGTTGGCTTATACCAGTTTAAGGTTATGCCTTTTGGATTAAAGAATACACCTGCTACATTCCAAAGGATGGTTAATCAGGTTCTTAATAGAATGGAGGACTTCTGCATGGCATACTTGGATGACATTGCAGTTTTCAGCCCTACTTGGAAATAACATGTTGACCACCTAGGATATGTTTTGCAGGCTCTTGAACAGGCCCATCTGACCATAAAGGCAAGTAAATGCCAAATAGGTCAGAGTAAAGTGGTCTACCTTGTGCTTGAGGTAGGAGGTGGTGAAATAAGGCCTTTGCTCAGCAAGATTGAAGCTGTACAAAATTGGACAACCCCTTCTACTCAAACCCAGGTGAGAGCCTTCCTAGGCCTCAATTGGCATTACAGGAATTTCATTGAGAACTATGGATCCATAGCTTCTCCACTGAATGTAATCTCCTCTCTTAAATTCCCTAAAAAGATCAAATGGAATGAGGAGTGCAATCAGGCCTTTGGAAGCCTAAAGAAAGCCCTTTGTCAAGCTCCAGTTCTCAGAGCTCCTGACTACCACCAACCCTTCATTGTACAAACAGATGCTTCCAATATAGGAATAGGTGCAGTACTCAGTCAACTGGATGAGAAAGGTAGGGAGCACCCCATTTGCTTCATCAGTAGGAAACTGAAGGAAACTGAAACAAGGTGGCCAACTATTGAGAGAGAATGTTTTGCCATTGTGTGGGCTTTGACGAAGTTTAGACCATACTTGTATGGATCTACTTTCATCATTCAAACCGACCACCAACCGTTGCGATGGTTGATGCAAATGAAAGGGGATAACCCAAAACTGCTAAAATGGTCAATCTGCCTCCAAGTGTTTGATTTTACCATTGAGCACAGGTCAGGATGTCACCACCAAATTGCTGATGGTCTCTCTAGGATGTTTATAACCGACTAGAGGTAAGAGACTCATCCAGGAGTGGATTAGATCCTCCTGTCCCTTAGTCTGGAGGGGGCGAGTGTTAGGGAGAATTCTCATTCTATGGCTAAATTTCCCTTACCTATAGAGTCCCCCAGCAGCTTTGCTGGATTTGAAGGGTTTGTTTCTTTTTCCTGCTAAGAGTGAGACTCTCTTGCCCACTCTTAGGCATTTTTGCTATGTGTGTTCTAGGCTATTTTTGTATTTAATGTCTATGGGATTTTCTCACCCCCATAGAAACCATCTTGACTCACATGTGTTACACAGCACCCTCAGTGCAGTGACAAAGGGGTGTCGTAGCGACTCCCAAACATAGACTTCATACCCTGGGACTGAATACTGTCTCCCAGGGCATGTAAAGTCCCATTTGACTTTACTAGTCAAATCCTATGAACTAAACCAGTACAACCCATCTTACTATGGAGGTACTGGAAGGGGTTAATAGTTTTTCCCCTATGTTCATTTTCGGGAGGGTACCGTAGAGACCCTATCTCAAAAGTTTCTGGCTGGTGGCAGTGGTTACTACCAGAAATATTTGACCGCAAATATTTACCTATGGGATTTTCCCATTGTTTGAGGCTACCACTTTTTCTGACAGTCTCTAACATACCGCCAGTGTATTTTAATATTAACTTTATTCCGGTAGTTTTATTACCAGAACTTTAATATAGCTTATTTCTTGTGTCTTCCTCTAAACTCCTAACCCAGGGTGGGGATCCTTAGTTCGTCCTTTTGGCGGGCTTCTGCCGAGAAGCCCTGCTTTCGGCGCCACTGAGTCTGGGGTGAATCCATTGTGTGGGAGGGGGATTAGGACCACTGGACAGGGTTGCCTCAGCAACCCATGTCACACTCTATCCTGATAGGAGGGAGGGTCTCCCACCAAGATGACCACTCCACTGTGTGAGTGACAGCTAGGCTGTATGAATGGGGATCATTTTGCATAAAAGCAGGGTCCTGAGGACTGGAAGAGCAAGACGTCACCACTGGAATAAGAAGCCGAAGAGGAGAGAAGCCAAAGACATCTGCAACGACTGAACCACCGGTGAAGCCCTGCTGCAGCGTCTCACCACTTTTCTCCACACGACGAGAGAAGATCTTCACCAGCAAGAGCCTTCTTCCCTTGAGCTGGTGGGGCCAACCAGTTTGCCAATCGCCTTCCTGGACCGGCCTTGGTTGAATCTCTCGTACCCAGTACTCAGAGGCCGGATAGCCAGGCACCAGTCCACGCGGACCGCGATTTAAAGGAACAAATCTTTTATTCGTCGGGCCACACCGCAGCTGGTTTCATCCCTGGGTAGTGCAGTAACTCGAACCTTCCTCCACGCCGAGAGCGTCTCTTCCTCTGCTGGATCACCCAAACTGCAGGAACTACCAGGAACAACTGCCACCGCAGGAGCCTCTTCTACATTTTAAGGCCAGGCCGCCCTTTTTTCGCGGTAGCACTAAAGGTGTTTTAAATCCTTTACCGCCCTGTTGGGTCGGCCGCCCTTCTCTCTTAACATTGTCTTTTCAACGTCTGCATCCACCTTTTCCACTTCGTTAACCAAAGACTTGACTGCAGCTACAAGAACATTTTTGCCCCTGGGCCCTGGCCCTGTACCACTGACTTTGGCACAGGCCTACTGACTCTGGTCACATTAGTTAGATCTGCCTTCTTTAGATTGATTCTGAATTCGAACTGTTTGGTGCACCTATTTCTTTTAACTACCCTTTCCTTCCCATTTTTAAACCTTGTGAAATGCCATTTTGCTCAGCTTTCATTTATGTATTGCTTATACTGATGCACTGCCTTGCTTAAACTGGTTCACAAACTGATGGGAAGTGTTGCTAGGGTGTGTAAGAACCTATTTCATAGCTGGTCAAGTGGCACAGCAAGTAGAGCGCTCGCTTTTACATCCGTGCAGGTTCGAATCCCGGCGGGGCCAAACTCAACCTTTCATCCTTCTGAGGTCAATAAATGAGCACCACACACTGTGGGTAATAATAAGCAGCACTCAGATACCTGAGGGTTCATAACGCTGTATAAATGCCAAATTATTATTATTATTTATTTCGATATAACTTGTGCTTTCCTTCCCTTGTGAGGAATTGTTAGAGGATCCCTTTTGTGTAGTTGTCACTGTGCCGTTTTGCTCAGTTTTCACTCGGGTTCACTGGGTCTACAATTTAACTTGGGAGTGTGTATATTTTTCCTTTGACTTAATTTAACTTGCTTGATGACTGTGATACATGTGTTTTATTATAAGTGTATAAAATAAATATATATCTACTTTTTAAATACAAAGCTTTGGTCAGTGTGTCCTTGTTCCATAGTCTAGTGGGCCTATTGTGTAAACCCTGAATACTGCTCATCTCCCTCTTGAGATAAGTCTGACTGCTTAGCCACAGCTACCAACTTAACCTTTGTGGTACAGACTGATACCAAAGGGGATTTATTGCTCTCACCTGTCGTCCTAATCTTGTGTAGAGCTCCCTAAGGGAACTGCACAGGATTCTGCCTAACAGTCTATTTTGTGGGAAGGGGAGTAGGACCACTGGAGAGGGTTGCCTCAGCAACCCATGTCGCACTCTATCCTGATAGGCTAGAGGGTCTCCTGCCAAGATGACCACTCCACTGTGTGAGTGACAGCTAGGCTGTATGAATGGGGATCTTTTTTCATAAAATCAGGGTCCTGAGGACTGGAAAGGCAAGACGTCTCCACTGGAACTAAGAAGCCAAAGGGGAGAGAAGCCAAGGACATCTGCAACGATTGAACCACCGGTGAAGCCCTGCTGCAGCGTCTCACCACTTTTCGCCACAAGACGAGAGAAGATATTCATCTGAAAGAGCCTTCTTCCCTTGAGCTGGTGGGGCCAACCAGTTTGCCAATCACCTTCCCGGACCTGCCTTGGTCGAATCTCCCATACCCAGTACTCAGAGGCCAGAGTGCCAGGCCCCAGTCCACCTGGACCGCGATTTAAAGGAGCGTACCTTCTATTCGTCAGGCAGCACCACGGCTGTTTCATCCCTGGGTAGTGCAGTAACTCGAACCTTCCTCCGCGACGAGAGCCTCTCTTCCTCTGCTGGATCACCCGAACTGCAGAAACTACCAGGAACAACCGCCACCGCAGGAGCCACTTCTTCATTTTAAAGGTACATTGTACCACCAGGCCGTCCTTTCTACGCGGTAGCACTAAAGGTGTATTAAATCCCTTACCTACCTGTTGGGTCGGCCGCCCCTCTCTCTTAACATTGTCTTTCAACTTCTGAAGACTTGACTGCAGCTACGAGAACATTTTGCTACTGGGCCCTTGCATTGTACCACTGACTCAGGCACAGGCCTACTGACTCTGGCTACATTTGTTAGAGCTGCCTTCTCTAGATTGCTTCTCAACTAGAATGGTTTTGGTGCACCTACTTCTTATAACTACCCTTTTCTTCCCCTTTCTAAACCTTGTGAAATGCCATTTTGCTCAGTTTTCATTTAAGTATTGCCTATACTGATGCACTGTCTTGCTTAATCTGGTTCAGAAACTTATGGGAAGTGTTGCTAGGGTGTGTAAGAAGCTATTTCTCTATAACTTGTGCTTTCCCTCCCTTGTGAGAAATTGATATACTATCTCTTGTGTGTGGTTTTCACTGTGCCATTCTGCTCAGTTTTCACTCTGGTTCCCTTGGTCTACAATTTAACTAGGGAGTGTGTATATTTTTCCCCTGACTTATTTAACTTGCTTGATGACTGTGATACATGTGTTTTATTAGAAGTGTATAAAATAAATATATATCTACTTTTTTAAATACAAAGCTTTGGTCAGTGTTTCCTTGTGCCATAGTACTGTAGGCCTATTGTGTAAACCCTGAATACTGCTCATCTCCCTCTTGAGATAAGTCTGACTGCTAAGCCACAGCTACCAACTAAATCTTTGTGGTACAGACTGATACCAAAGGGGATTTATTGCTCTCACCTGTAGTCTTAATCTTCTGTAGTGCTCCCTAAGGGAACTGCACAGGATTCTGCCTAACATAATGTAGCCCCCATTATGTTGAGCAAGCCATAATCTCGCCAAGAGTTTGCTGGAAAGCCACTGCAGATGCGGGTGGGTGCAGTATGAGATGTGCAAGACGGGTGAGGCCGGAGGGATTGGATTAAGCAGAGGACAGAGTTTCCCAATAACACCGACCTCAAAATAAGCCCTAGGAACAGCCACATGCATGTGTGGTTCAAGCCAGAAAGATGGCCCAATGTGAACACCACATTGTGGAACTGTGGGCACAGTCAGCTGCACGTGCTCTAGACTGCACAAGGTATATATATAGATTTATGTCTGTAAGCAGAAAAATAGTGATTACTCTGTGTAATAACAGGCGTCCCTGTGCATTGAAGGCAGCCTGACCTCATTGCATTGTCCTGTGGCACTCAAGCAGTAAGCAGGCATTGAACAGTTCAACACTAGAACACCTTGGCACCACACCACGTGCCAGCCACACCTGACAAGCAATCTCTTTCCTCCTGGATTTCACAATATGTTGTTTATAGAGAACATATGCGCAGTGGGCATTATTCAAATTCCTATCAATAATGATAGGATAAGATACAATCAAAATGAGTAGCACTCGTGAACGGGGCAGGGCTTTCGGCAGGATGTAGTATATTGTCACATTAGATACCTACGTCCACTGAACCCCGGGCATGAAAATACCCACACACATTTGGCCACATAGATTTGGGAGAAGTGGATTGATTTGATCCTGGAAAGTACCAGAGGGAGTGCATGAAGGGTACTCATGGCCATAGGAACTCAAGGAACTCACTACACCTTAAAGATCAGAGGACCTCATGCAATGGGTGGCTTTGGTGCCACCCTAGAATCCCGGGCATGTTTTCAATTTGTATTTATTGAACATGGGGCGGGGGGATACGTCTCATACAAGTGATGTCCATAGGAGGCAGTGCAGTTGACGGGAGCAGTGGCTGGTTTGGGCCCTTTTCCAAGGAGGCACCTTCATAAACGGTCCTCCTGCGTGTCTTGAACGAATGACCAAGTGATGGCGGCCTATTGCTGTGGACCGTAGATTAGGGCGGAGGTAGGGTACAGACATAACAAAGCTCCAAATCCAGAAATCCAGTGCTTATGCAAACAAGTTCTGGGTCTGGATGGGCGGGCAGGGGTTGTATGTCTACTCCCGCGTGGTGGTATGCGTGGGCCTGATCTAAGGTCAGTGGCTACACAGCATGGGGGGATCTCGTCGGTTGTAAAGGGCCTGGGTGGTTAAGTTGAGAAATTTGTTTAGAAGACAGACTGAGTAGAAGGAGTAATTTAGGAGTCTTCCTAAGGAGAAGGTGTAGGGAGTAAAGAGGAGCTGGCCGAAGACTGATCTCCGGGGCGCTCGCCCAGCAAGGGACTGGAGGAGGCATATCATCATTCCAAAAGATGGCGAAGCAGTGGCCAGGGAGGTAAGAGCCCACCCAGGTAAGTGTGGTGTCCTTGAAGCTAAGGAAAGGGAGGCTTTACGCGAGGCGGAGAGGGTCCGCTGTGTCAATAATGATTATGTTTTCTGTATATAGCATGTTTGCTAAAGCACTTTACATATGACATGTTAAGTTGCTACTCATTAAAAACTTCGGAAGGATAAAAGGCTGAGTTGGACTTTCAGGGATTTGAACCTGCGACCTTCAGAACACACACAGATGCCTGGGTGGTTAAGTTGAGAACTTTGTTTAGAAGACAGACTGAGTAGAAGGAGTAATGGAGGAGTCTTCCTACGGAGAAGGTGTAGGGAGTAAAGAGGAGCTGGCCGAAGAATGATCCTTGGGGCGCCCTCAATATACCAAAGAGAGAACACATCACCCTAGCAAGACAAAATGCCCACTGGCTCCCAGTTAAAGAGCGCATCTAGTTCAAGACTCTCACAATTACACACAGATGCATATCCAAAACTGCCCCTAGCTACCTTAATGAACGGATACAACCAGTCCAATCACTCAGACCTAAAAGGGACCTATATGCCAACCAACTTGCAATCCCTAACTTCACTAGAGACAAAGCTGGCGGCTCGAGTTTTGAAGTCCTAGCACCAAAAGCCTGGAACTCCCTACCGCCCAAACTAAGAGCTGAAACATCCCACACAGCTTTCAGAATAGCTCTGAAAACCACCCTATTTAAGTGAAACCCATTTCTAATTCTATTGCATACAACACTGTCCTGTAAATTACAACTGTATCATGATTACGGCTCCCATGTAACCTTGGAACCACAGCCAATCCTGTAACCGAATCAACATGTCACGTAAACTTTCCTGTAACAGCGCCACGATGCCCTAGGGCAGCTGCTGCGCTTTATAAATGCAAAATAAATAAATAAATAAATGCCAGCTTAACTTGCTAGGCGAGTCTCTTGATATTTTATGGTTCAAAGGCATCATTGTGGAAAAAGAAGGCTTAGCGGAGTGGAGGGTGGGTAAGAGTACACTTCTTCACTGCCATCTGCTTGGTCTCCAGGAACATAGAGAGATCTGGCATCACTGTGGAAAAAGAAGGCTTAGCGGAGTGGAGGATGGGTAAGAGTACTCTTCTTCACTGCCATCTGCTTGGTCTCCAGGCACTTTGGGAGATCCGGCATCACTGTAGAAAAAGAAGGCTTACTGGAGTGGAGGATGGGTAAGAGTACTCTTCGTCACTGCCATCTGCTTGCTCTCCAGGCACTTTGGGAGATCTGACATCACTGTGGAAAAAGAAGGCTTAGCGGAGTGGAGGATGGTTAGGAGTACTCTTCTTCACAGCCATCTGCTTGGTCTCCAGGCACTTTGGGAGATCTAGCATCACTGTGGAAAAAGAAGGCTTAGCGGAGTGGAGGATGGGTAAGAGTACTCTTCCTCACTGCCATCTGCTTGGTCTCCGGGCACATTGGGAGATCCTGCATCACTGTGGAAAAAGAAGGCTTAGCGGAGTGTAGAATGGGTAAGAGTACTCTTCCTTATTGCCATCTACTTGGTCTCTGGGCACTTTGAGAGATACAGCATCACTGTGGAAAAAGAAGGCTTAGGGGAGTTGAGGATGGGTAAGAGTACTATTCCTCACTGCCATCTGCTTGGTCTCCAGGCACTTTGGGAGATCCGGCGTCAATGTGGAAAAAGAAGGGTTAGCGGAGTCTAGGATGGGTAAGAGTACCCTCTTCACTGCCATCTGCTTGGTCTCCAGGCACTTTGGGAGATCCGGCATCAATGTGGAAAAAGAAGGGTTAGCAGAGTGTAGGATGGGTAAGAGTACTCTTCTTCACTGCCATCTGCTTGGTCTCCAGGCATTTTGGAAGATCCGGCATCACTGTGGAAAAAGAAGGCTTAGCGGAGTGGAGGATGGGTAAGAGTACTCTTCCTCACTGCCATCTGCTTGATCTCCAGGAACTTTGGAAGATCCGACATCACTGTGGAAAATGAAGGCTTAGTGAAGTGGAGGATGGGTAAGAGTACTCTTCCTCACTGCCATCTGCTTGGTCTCCAGGCACTTTGGGTTGGGAGATCTGGCATCCCTGTGGAAAAAGAAGGCTTAGTGTAGTGGAGGATGGGTAAGAGTACTCTTCCTTACTGCCATCTGCTTGGTCTCCAGGCACTTTGGGAGATCCGGCATCACTGTGGAAAAAGAAGGCTTAGTGGAGTGAAGGATGGGTAAGAGTACTCTTCCTCACTGCCATCTGCTTGGTCTCCAGGCACTTTGAGAGATCCGCCATCACTGTGGAAAAAGAAGGCTTAGTGCAGTTGAGGATGGGTAAGAGTACTGTTCCTCACTGCCATCTGCTTGGTCTCCTGGCACTTTGGGAGATCCGGCATCACTGTGGAAAAAGAAGGCTTAGCGGAGAGGAGGGTCGGTAAGAGTCCTCTTCTTCACTGCCATCTGCTTGGTCTCCGGGCACTTTGGGAGATCTGGCGTCAATGTGAAAAAAGAAGGCTTAGCGGAGTGGAGGATGGGTAAGAATACTCTTCCTCACTGCCATCTGCTTGGTCTCTGGGCACTTTGGGAGATCCTGCATCACTGTGGAAAAAGAAGGCTTAGCGGAGTGTAGAATGGGTAAGAGTACTCTTCCTCACTGCCATCTGCTTGGTCTCTGGGCACTTTGGGAGATACAGCATCACTGTGGAAAAAGAAGGCTTAGCGGAGTGGAGGATGGGTAAGAGTACTATTACTCACTGCCATCTGCTTGGTCTCCAGGCACTTTGGGAGATCCGGCGTCAATGTGGAAAAAGAAGGGTTAGCGGAGTGTAGGATGGGTAAGAGTACCCTCTTCACTGCCATCTGCTTGGTCTCCAGGCACTTTGGAAGATCCGGCAACACTGTGGAAAAAGAAGGCTTAGCGGAGTGGAGGATGGGTAAAAGTACTCTTCCTCACTGCCATCTGCTTGGTCTCCTGGCACTTTGGGAGATCCGGCATCACTGTGGAAAAAGAAGGCTTAGCGGAGTGGAGGATGGGTAAGAGTACTCTTCCTCACTGCCATCTGCTTGGTCTCCAGGCACTTTGGGAGATCTGGCATCATTGTGGAAATAGAAGGCTTAGCGTAGTGGAGGATGGGTAAGAATACTCTTCCTCACTGCCATCTGCTTGGTCTCCAGGCACTTTGGGAGATCCAGCGTCAATGTGGAAAAAGAAGGCTTAGCGGAGTGGAGGGTCGGTAAGAGTACTCTTCTTCACTGCCATCTGCTTGGTCTCGAGGCACTTTGGGAGATCCGGCATCACTGTGTAAAAAGAAGGCTTAGCGGAGTGGAGGATGGGTAAGAATACTCTTCTTCACTGCCATCTGCTTGGTCTCCAGGCACTTTGGGAGATCCGGCATCACTGTGGAAAAAGAAGGCTTAGCGGAGTGGAGGATAGTTAGGAGTACTCTTCTTCACTGCCATCTGCTTGATCTCCTGGCACTTTGGGAGATCCGGCATCACTGTGGAAAAAGAAGGCTTAGCGGAGTGGAGGGTCGGTAAGAGTTCTCTTCTTCACTGCCATCTGCTTGGTCTCCGGGCACTTTGGGAGATCTGGCGTCAATGTGAAAAAAGAAGGCTTAGCGGAGTGGAGGATGGGTAAGAATACTCTTCCTCACTGCCATCTGCTTGGTCTCTGGGCACTTTGGGAGATCCTGCATCACTGTGGAAAAAGAAGGCTTAGCGGAGTGTAGAATGGGTAAGAGTACTCTTCCTCACTGCCCTCTGCTTGGTCTCTGGGCACTTTGGGAGATACAGCATCACTGTGGAAAAAGAAGGCTTAGCGGAGTGGAGGATGGGTAAGAGTACTATTACTCACTGCCATCTGCTTGGTCTCCAGGCACTTTGGGAGATCCGGCGTCAATGTGGAAAAAGAAGGGTTAGCGGAGTGTAGGATGGGTAAGAGTACCCTCTTCACTGCCATCTGCTTGGTCTCCAGGCACTTTGGAAGATCCGGCAACACTGTGGCAAAAGACGGCTTAGCGGAGTGGAGGATGGGTAAAAGTACTCTTCCTCACTGCCATCTGCTTGGTCTCCTGGCACTTTGGGAGATCCGGCATCACTGTGGAAAAAGAAGGCTTAGCGGAGTGGAGGATGGGTAAGAGTATTCTTCCTCACTGGCATCTGCTTGGTCTCCAGGCACTTTGGGAGATCTGGCATCATTGTGGAAATAGAAGGCTTAGCGTAGTGGAGGATGGGTAAGAGTACTCTTCCTCACTGCCATCTGCTTGGTCTCCTGGCACTTTGGGAGATCCGGCATCACTGTGGAAAAAGAAGGCTTAGCGGAGTGGAGGGTCGGTAAGAGTCCTCTTCTTCACTGCCATCTGCTTGGTCTCCGGGCACTTTGGGAGATCTGGCGTCAATGTGAAAAAAGAAGGCTTAGCGGAGTGGAGGATGGGTAAGAGTACTCTTCCTCACTGCCATCTGCTTGGTCTCCAGGCACTTTGGAAGATCCGGCATCACTGTGGAAAATGAAGGCTTAGTGAAGTGGAGGATGGGTAAGAGTACTCTTCCTCACTGCCATCTGCTTGGTCTCCAGGCACTTTGGGTTGGGAGATCTGGCATCCCTGTGGAAAAAGAAGGCTTAGTGTAGTGGAGGATGGGTAAGAGTACTCTTCCTTACTGCCATCTGCTTGGTCTCCAGGCACTTTGGGAGATCCGGCATCACTGTGGAAAAAGAAGGCTTAGTGGAGTGAAGGATGGGTAAGAGTACTCTTCCTCACTGCCATCTGCTTGGTCTCCAGGCACTTTGAGAGATCCGCCATCACTGTGGAAAAAGAAGGCTTAGTGCAGTTGAGGATGGGTAAGAGTACTGTTCCTCACTGCCATCTGCTTGGTCTCCTGGCACTTTGGGAGATCCGGCATCACTGTGGAAAAAGAAGGCTTAGCGGAGAGGAGGGTCGGTAAGAGTCCTCTTCTTCACTGCCATCTGCTTGGTCTCCGGGCACTTTGGGAGATCTGGCGTCAATGTGAAAAAAGAAGGCTTAGCGGAGTGGAGGATGGGTAAGAATACTCTTCCTCACTGCCATCTGCTTGGTCTCTGGGCACTTTGGGAGATCCTGCATCACTGTGGAAAAAGAAGGCTTAGCGGAGTGTAGAATGGGTAAGAGTACTCTTCCTCACTGCCATCTGCTTGGTCTCTGGGCACTTTGGGAGATACAGCATCACTGTGGAAAAAGAAGGCTTAGCGGAGTGGAGGATGGGTAAGAGTACTATTACTCACTGCCATCTGCTTGGTCTCCAGGCACTTTGGGAGATCCGGCGTCAATGTGGAAAAAGAAGGGTTAGCGGAGTGTAGGATGGGTAAGAGTACTCTCTTCACTGCCATCTGCTTGGTCTCCAGGCACTTTGGAAGATCCGGCAACACTGTGGAAAAAGAAGGCTTAGCGGAGTGGAGGATGGGTAAAAGTACTCTTCCTCACTGCCATCTGCTTGGTCTCCTGGCACTTTGGGAGATCCGGCATCACTGTGGAAAAAGAAGGCTTAGCGGAGTGGAGGATGGGTAAGAGTACTCTTCCTCACTGCCATCTGCTTGGTCTCCAGGCACTTTGGGAGATCTGGCATCATTGTGGAAATAGAAGGCTTAGCGTAGTGGAGGATGGGTAAGAATACTCTTCCTCACTGCCATCTGCTTGGTCTCCAGGCACTTTGGGAGATCCAGCGTCAATGTGGAAAAAGAAGGCTTAGCGGAGTGGAGGGTCGGTAAGAGTACTCTTCTTCACTGCCATCTGCTTGGTCTCGAGGCACTTTGGGAGATCCGGCATCACTGTGTAAAAAGAAGGCTTAGCGGAGTGGAGGATGGGTAAGAATACTCTTCTTCACTGCCATCTGCTTGGTCTCCAGGCACTTTGGGAGATCCGGCATCACTGTGGAAAAAGAAGGCTTAGCGGAGTGGAGGATAGTTAGGAGTACTCTTCTTCACTGCCATCTGCTTGATCTCCTGGCACTTTGGGAGATCCGGCATCACTGTGGAAAAAGAAGGCTTAGCGGAGTGGAGGGTCGGTAAGAGTTCTCTTCTTCACTGCCATCTGCTTGGTCTCCGGGCACTTTGGGAGATCTGGCGTCAATGTGAAAAAAGAAGGCTTAGCGGAGTGGAGGATGGGTAAGAATACTCTTCCTCACTGCCATCTGCTTGGTCTCTGGGCACTTTGGGAGATCCTGCATCACTGTGGAAAAAGAAGGCTTAGCGGAGTGTAGAATGGGTAAGAGTACTTTTCCTCACTGCCCTCTGCTTGGTCTCTGGGCACTTTGGGAGATACAGCATCACTGTGGAAAAAGAAGGCTTAGCGGAGTGGAGGATGGGTAAGAGTACTATTACTCACTGCCATCTGCTTGGTCTCCAGGCACTTTGGGAGATCCGGCGTCAATGTGGAAAAAGAAGGGTTAGCGGAGTGTAGGATGGGTAAGAGTACCCTCTTCACTGCCATCTGCTTGGTCTCCAGGCACTTTGGAAGATCCGGCAACACTGTGGCAAAAGACGGCTTAGCGGAGTGGAGGATGGGTAAAAGTACTCTTCCTCACTGCCATCTGCTTGGTCTCCTGGCACTTTGGGAGATCCGGCATCACTGTGGAAAAAGAAGGCTTAGCGGAGTGGAGGATGGGTAAGAGTATTCTTCCTCACTGGCATCTGCTTGGTCTCCAGGCAATTTGGGAGATCTGGCATCATTGTGGAAATAGAAGGCTTAGCGTAGTGGAGGATGGGTAAGAGTACTCTTCCTCACTGCCATCTGCTTGGTCTCCAGGCACTTTGGGAGATCCAGCGTCAATGTGGAAAAAGAAGGCTTAGTGGAGTGGAGGGTCGGTAAGAGTACTCTTCTTCACTGCCATCTGCTTGGTCTCGAGGCACTTTGGGAGATCCGGCATTACTGTGTAAAAAGAAGGCTTAGCGGAGTGGAGGATGGGTAAGAATACTCTTCTTCACTGCCATCTGCTTGGTCTCCAGGCACTTTGGGAGATCCGGCATCACTGTGGAAAAAGAAGGCTTAGCGGAGTGGAGGATAGTTAGGAGTACTCTTCTTCACTGCCATCTGCTTGATCTCCTGGCACTTTGGGAGATCCGGCATCACTGTGGAAAAAGAAGGCTTAGCGGAGTGGAGGGTCGGTAAGAGTCCTCTTCTTTACTGCCATCTGCTTGGTCTCCGGGCACTTTGGGAGATCTGGCGTCAATGTGAAAAAAGAAGGCTTAGCGGAGTGGAGGATGGGTAAGAATACTCTTCCTCACTGCCATCTGCTTGGTCTCTGGGCACTTTGGGAGATCCTGCATCACTGTGGAAAAAGAAGGCTTAGCGGAGTGTAGAATGGGTAAGAGTACTCTTCCTCACTGCCATCTGCTTGGTCTCTGGGCACTTTGGGAGATACAGCATCACTGTGGAAAAAGAAGGCTTAGCGGAGTGGAGGATGGGTAAGAGTACTATTACTCACTGCCATCTGCTTGGTCTCCAGGCACTTTGGGAGATCCGGCGTCAATGTGGAAAAAGAAGGGTTAGCGGAGTGTAGGATGGGTAAGAGTACCCTCTTCACTGCCATCTGCTTGGTCTCCAGGCACTTTGGAAGATCCGGCAACACTGTGGAAAAAGACGGCTTAGCGGAGTGGAGGATGGGTAAAAGTACTCTTCCTCACTGCCATCTGCTTGGTCTCCTGGCACTTTGGGAGATCCGGCATCACTGTGGAAAAAGAAGGCTTAGCGGAGTGGAGGATGGGTAAGAGTATTCTTCCTCACTGGCATCTGCTTGGTCTCCAGGCACTTTGGGAGATCTGGCATCATTGTGGAAATAGAAGGCTTAGCGTAGTGGAGGATGGTTAAGAGTACTCTTCCTCACTGCCATCTGCTTGGTCTCCAGGCACTTTGGGAGATCCAGCGTCAATGTGGAAAAAGAAGGCTTAGTGGAGTGGAGGGTCGGTAAGAGTACTCTTCTTCACTGCCATCTGCTTGGTCTCGAGGCACTTTGGGAGATCCGGCATCACTGTGTAAAAAGAAGGCTTAGCGGAGTGGAGGATGGGTAAGAATACTCTTCTTTACTGCCATCTGCGTGGTCTCCTGGCACTTTGGGAGATCCGGCATCACTGTGGAAAAAGAAGGCTTAGCGGAGTGGAGGATGGTTAGGAGTACTCTTCTTCACTGCCATCTGCTTGGTCTCCTGGCACTTTGGGAGATCCGGCATCACTGTGGAAAAAGAAGGCTTACGTGAGTGGAGGATGGGTAAGAGTACTCTTCCTCACTGCCATCTGCTTGGTCTCCAGGCACTTTGGAAGATCTGGCATCATTGTGGAAAAAGAAGGCTAAGCGTAGTGGAGGATGGGTAAGAGTACTCTTCCTCACTGCCATCTGCTTGGTCTCCAGGCACTTTGGGAGATCCGGCATCAATGTGGAAAAAGAAGGGTTAGCAGAGTGTAGGATGGGTAAGAGTACTCTTCCTCACTGCCATCTGCTTGGTCTCCAGGCACTTTGGGAGATCTGGCATCATTGTGGAAATAGAAGGCTTAGCGTAGTGGAGGATGGGTATGAGTACTCTTCCTCACTGCCATCTGCTTGGTCTCCAGGCACTTTGGGAGATCCTGCGTCAATGTGGAAAAAGAAGGCTTAGCAGAGTGGAGGGTCGGTAAGAGTACTCTTCTTCACTGCCATCTGCTTGGTCTCGAGGCACTTTGGGAGATCCGGCATCATTGTGGAAAAAAAAGGCTTAGCGGAGTGGAGGATGGTTAGGAGTACTCTTCTTCACTGCCATCTGCTTGGTCTCCTGGCACTTTGGGAGATCCGGCATCACTGTGGAAAAAGAAGGCTTAGGGGAGTTGAGGATGGGTAAGAGTACTATTCCTCACTGCCATCTGCTTGGTCTCCAGGCACTTTGGAAGATCCGGCGTCAATGTGGAAAAAGAAGGGTTAGCAGAGTCTAGGATGGGTAAGAGTACCCTCTTCACTGCCATCTGCTTGGTCTCCAGGAACTTTGGGAGATCCGGCATCAATGTGGAAAAAGAAGGGTTAGCAGAGTGTAGGATGGGTAAGAGTGCTCTTCTTCACTGCCATCTGCTTGGTCTCCAGGCATTTTGGAAGATCCGGCATCACTGTGGAAAATGAAGGCTTACCGAAGTGGAGGATGGGTAAGAGTACTCTTCCTCACTGCCCTCTGCTTGGTCTCCAGGCACTTTGGGTTGGGAGATCTGGCATCACTGTGGAAAAAGAAGGCTTAGTGTAGTGGAGGAAGGGTAAGAGTACTCTTCCTTACTGCCATCTGCTTGGTCTCCAGGCACTTTGAGAGATCCGGCATCACTGTGGAAAAAGAAGGCTTAGTGCAGTTGAGGATGGGTAAGAGTACTCTTCCTCACTGCCATCTGCTTGGTCTCCTGGCACTTTGGGAGATCCGGCATCACTGTGGAAAAAGAAGGCTTAGCGGAGTGGAGGGTCGGTAAGAGTCCTCTTCTTCACTGCCATCTGCTTGGTCTCCGGGCACTTTGGGAGATCTGGCGTCAATGTGACAAAAGAAGGCTTAGCGTAGTGGAGGATGGGTAAGAGTACTCTTCCTCAATGCCATCTGCTTGGTCTCCAGGCACTTTGGGAGATCCGGCATCAATGTGGAAAAAGAAGGGTTAGCAGAGTGTACGATGGGTAAGAGTACTCTTCCTCACTGCCATCTGCTTGGTCTCCAGGCACTTTGGGAGATCTGGCGTTAATGTGAAAAAAGAAGGCTTAGCGGAGTGGAGGATGGGTAAGAATACTCTTCCTCACTGCCATCTGCTTGGTCTCTGGGCACTTTGGGAGATCCTGCATCACTGTGGAAAAAGAAGGCTTAGCGGAGTGTAGAATGGGTAAGAGTACTCTTCCTCACTGCCATCTGCTTGGTCTCTGGGCACTTTGGGAGATACAGCATCACTGTGGAAAAAGAAGGCTTAGCGGAGTGTAGGATGGGTAAGATTACCCTCTTCACTGCCATCTGCTTGGTCTCCAGGCACTTTGGAAGATCCGGCAACACTGTGGAAAAAGAAGGCTTAGCGGAGTGGAGGATGGGTAAAAGTACTCTTCCTCACTGCCATCTGCTTGGTCTCCAGGCACTTTGGGAGATCTGGCATCATTGTGGAAATAGAAGGCTTAGCGGAGTGGAGGGTCGGTAAGAGTACTCTTCTTCACTGCCATCTGCTTGGTCTCGAGGCACTTTGGGAGATCCGGCATCACTGTGGAAAAAGAAGGCTTAGCGGAGTGGAGGATGGGTACGAATACTCTTCTTCACTGCCATCTGCTTGGTCTCCAGGCACTTTGGGAGATCCGGCATCACTGTGGAAAAAGAAGGCTTAGCGGAGTGGAGGATGGTTAGGAGTACTCTTCTTCACTGCCATCTGCTTGGTCTCCTGGCACTTTGGGAGATCCGGCATCACTGTGGAAAAAGAAGGCTTAGCGGAGTGGAGGGTCGGTAAGAGTCCTCTTCTTCACTGCCATCTGCTTGGTCTCTGGGCACTTTGGGAGATCTGGCGTCAATGTGAAAAAAGAAGGCTTAGCGGAGTGGAGGATGGGTAAGAATACTCTTCCTCACTGCCATCTGCTTGGTCTCTGGGCACTTTGGGAGATCCTGCATCACTGTGGAAAAAGAAGGCTTAGCGGAGTGTAGAATGGGTAAGAGTACTCTTCCTCACTGCCATCTGCTTGGTCTCTGGGCACTTTGGTAGATACAGCATCACTGTGGAAAAAGAAGGCTTAGCGGAGTGGAGGATGGGTAAGAGTACTATTACTCACTGCCATCTGCTTGGTCTCCAGGCACTTTTGGAGATCCGGCGTCAATGTGGAAAAAGAAGGGTTAGCGGAGTGTAGGATGGGTAAGAGTACCCTCTTCACTGCCATCTGCTTGGTCTCCAGGCACTTTGGAAGATCCGGCAACACTGTGGAAAAAGAAGGCTTAGCGGAGTGGAGGATGGGTAAAAGTACTCTTCCTCACTGCCATCTGCTTGGTCTCCTGGCACTTTGGGAGATCCAGCATCACTGTGGAAAAAGATGGCTTAGCGGAGTGGAGGATGGGTAAGAGTACTCTTCCTCACTGCCATCTGCTTGGTCTCCAGGCACTTTGGGAGATCTGGCATCATTGTGGAAATAGAAGGCTTAGCGTAGTGGAGGATGGGAAAGAGTACTCTTCCTCACTGCCATCTGCTTGGTCTCCAGGCACTTTGGGAGATCCAGCGTCAATGTGGAAAAAGAAGGCTTAGCGGAGTGGAGGGTCGGTAAGAGTACTCTTCTTCTCTGCCATCTGCTTGGTCTCGAGGCACTTTGGGAGATCCGGCATCACTGTGGAAAAAGAAGGCTTAGCGGAGTGGAGGATGGGTAAGAATACTCTTCTTCACTGCCATCTGCTTGGTCTCCAGGCACTTTGGGAGATCCGGCATCACTGTGGAAAAAGAAGGCTTAGCGGAGTGGAAGATGGTTAGGAGTACTCTTCTTCACTGCCATCTGCTTGGTCTCCTGGCACTTTGGCAGATCCGGCATCACTGTGGAAAAAGAAGGCTTAGGTGAGTGGAGGATGGGTAAGAGTACTCTTCCTCACTGCCATCTGCTTGGTCTCCAGGCACTTTGGGAGATCTGGCATCATTGTGGAAAAAGAAGGCTTAGCGTAGTGGAGGATGGGTAAGAGTACTCTTCCTCACTGCCATCTGCTTGGTCTCCAGGCACTTTGGGAGATCCGGCATCAAAGTGGAAAAAGAAGGGTTAGCAGAGTGTAGGATGGGTAAGAGTACTCTTCCTCACTGCCATCTGCTTGGTCTCCAGGCACTTTGGGAGATCTGGCATCATTGTGGAAACAGAAGGCTTAGCGTAGTGGAGGATGGGTAAGAGTACTCTTCCTCACTGCCATCTGCTTGGTCTCCGGGCACTTTGGGAGATCCAGCGTCAATGTGGAAAAAGAAGGCTTAGCAGAGTGGAGGGTCCGTAAGAGTACTCTTCTTCACTGCCATCTGCTTGGTCTCGAGACACTTCGGGAGATCCGGCATCACTGTGGAAAAAAAGGCTTAGCGGAGTGGAGGATGGTTAGGAGTACTCTTCTTCACTGCCATCTGCTTGGTCTCCTGGCACTTTGGGAGATCCGGCATCACTGTGGAAAAAGGAGGCTTAGGGGAGTTGAGGATGGGTAAGAGTACTATTCCTCACTGCCATCTGCTTGGTCTCCAGGCACTTTGGAAGATCCGGCGTCAATGTGGAAAAAGAAGGGTTAGCGGAGTCTACGATGGGTAAGAGTACTCTTCCTCACTGCCATCTGCTTGGTCTCCAGGCACTTTGGGAGATCCGGCATCACTGTGGAAAAAGAAGGCTTAGCGGAGTGGAGGGTCGGTAAGAGTCCTCTTCTTCACTGCCATCTGCTTGGTCTCCGGGCACTTTGGGAGATACGGCATCAATGTGGAAAAAGAAGGGTTAGCAGAGTGTAGGATGGGTAAGAGTACTCTTCCTCACTGCCATCTGCTTGGTCTCCAGGCACTTTGGGAGATCTGGCATCATTGTGGAAATAGAAGGCTTAGCGTAGTGGAGGATGGGTAAGAGTACTCTTCCTCACTGCCATCTGCTTGGTCTCCAGGCACTTTGGGAGATCCAGCGTCAATGTGGAAAAAGAAGACTTAGCAGAGTGGAGGGTCGGTAAGAGTACTCTTCTTCACTGCCATCTGCTTGGTCTCGAGGCACTTTGGGAGATCCGGCATCACTGTGGAAAAAAAAGGCTTATTGGAGTTAAGCATGGTTAGGAGTACTCTTCTTCACTGCCATCTGCTTGGTCTCCTGGCATTTTGGAAGATCCGGCATCACTGTGGAAAATGAAGGCTTAGCGAAGTGGAGGATGGGTAAGAGTACTCTTCCTCACTGCCATCTGCTTGGTCTCCAGGCACTTTGGGTTGGGAGATCTGGCATCACTGTGGAAAAAGAAGGCTTAGTGTAGTGGAGGATGGGTAAGAGTACTCTTCCTTACTGCCATCTGCTTGGTCTCTAGGCACTTTGGGAGATCCGGCATCACTGTGGAAAAAGAAGGCTCAGTGGAGTGGAGGATGGGTAAGAGTACTCTTCCTCACTGCCATCTGCTTAGTCTCCAGGCACTTTGAGAGATCCGGCATCACTGTGGAAAAATAAGGCTTAGTGCAGTTGAGGATGGGTAAGAGTACTCTTCCTCACTGCCATCTGCTTGGTCTCCTGGCACTTTGGGAGATCCGGCATCACTGTGGAAAAAGAAGGCTTAGCGGAGTGGAGGGTCGGTAAGAGTCCTCTTCTTCACTGCCATCTGCTTGGTCTCCGGGCACTTTGGGAGATCTGGCGTCAATGTGAAAAAAGAAGGCTTAGCGGATTGGAGGATGGGTAAGAATACTCTTCCTCACTGCCATCTGCTTGGTCTCCGGGCACTTTGGGAGATCCTGCATCACTGTGGAAAAAGAAGGCTTAGCGGAGTGTAGAATGGGTAAGAGTACTCTTCCTCACTGCCATCTGCTTGGTCTCTGGGCACTTTGGGAGCTACAGCATCACTGTGGAAAAAGAAGGCTTAGCGGAGTGGAGGATCGGTAAGAGTACTATTACTCACTGCCATCTGCTTGGTCTCCAGGCACTTTGGGAGATCCGGCGTCAATGTGGAAAAAGAAGGGTTAGCGGAGTGTAGGATGGGTAAGAGTAGCCTCTTCACTGCCATCTGCTTGGTCTCCAGGCACTTTGGAAGATCCGGCAACACTGTGGAAAAAGAAGGCTTAGCGGAGTGGAGGATGGGTAAAAGTACTCTTCCTCACTTCCATCTGCTTGGTCTACTGGCACTTTGGGAGATCCGGCATCACTGTGGAAAAAGAAGGCTTAGCGGAGTGGAGGATGGGTAAGAGTACTCTTCCTCACTGCCATCTGCTTGGTCTCCAGGCACTTTGGGAGATCTGGCATCATTGTGGAAATAGAGGGCTTAGCGTAGTAGAGGATGGGGAAGAGTACTCTTCCTCACTGCCATCTGCTTGGTCTCCAGGCACTTTGGGAGATCCAGCGTCAATGTGGAAAAAGAAGGCTTAGCGGAGTGGAGGGTCGGTAAGAGTACGCTTCTTCACTGCCATCTGCTTGGTTTTCAGGCACTTTGGGAGATCTGGCATCATTGTGGAAAAAGAAGGCTTAGCGTAGTGGAGGATGGGTAAGAATACTCTTCCTCACTGCCATCTGCTTGGTCTCCAGGCACTTTGGGAGATCCAGCGTCAATGTGGAAAAAGAAGGCTTAGCGGAGTGGATGGTCGGTAAGAGTACCTTTCTTCACTGCCATCTGCTTGGTCTTGAGGCACTTTGGGCGATCCGGCATCACTGTGGAAAAAGAAGGCTTAGCGGAGTGGAGGATGGGTAAGAATACTCTTCTTCACTGCCATCTGCTTGGTCTCCGGGCACTTTGGGAGATCTGGCATCACTGTGGAAAAAGAAGGCTTAGCGGAGTGGAGGATGGTTAGGAGTACCCTTCCTCACTGCCATCTGCTTGGTCTCCTGGCACTTTGGGAGATCCGGCATCACTGTGGAAAAAGAAGGCTTAGCGGAGTGGAGGATGGGTAAGAGTATTCTTCCTCACTGCCATCTGCTTGGTCTCCAGGCACTTTGGGAGATCTGGCATCATTGTGGAAATAGAAGGCTTAGCGTAGTGGAGGATGGGTAAGAGTACTCTTCCTCACTGCCATCTGCTTGGTCTCCAGGCACTTTGGGAGATCCAGCGTCAATGTGGAAAAAGAAGGCTTAGCGGAGTGGAGGGTCGGTAAGAGTACTCTTCTTCACTGCCATCTGCTTGGTCTCGAGGCACTTTGGAAGATCCGGGATCACTGTGGAAAAAGAAGGCTTAGCGGAGTGGAGGATGGGTAAGAATACTCTTCTTCACTGCCATCTGCTTGGTCTCCAGGCACTTTGGGAGATCCGGCATCACTGTGGAAAAAGAAGGCTTAGCGGAGTGGAGGATAGTTAGGAGTACTCTTCTTCACTGCCATCTGCTTGGTCTCTTGGCACTTTGGGAGATCCGGCATCACTGTGGAAAAAGAAGGCTTAGGTGAGTGGAGGATGGGTAAGAGTACTCTTCCTCTCTGCCATCTGCTTGGTCTCCAGGCACTTTGGGAGATCTGGCATCATTGTGGAAAAAGAAGGCTTAGCGTAGTGGAGGATGGGTAAGAGTACTCTTCCTCACTGCCATCTGCTTGGTCTCCAGGCACTTTGGGAGATCCGGCATCACTGTGGAAAAAGAAGGGTTAGCAGAGTGTAGGATGGTTAAGAGTACCCTTCCTCACTGCCATCTGCTTGGTCTCCAGGCACTTTGGGACATCTGGCATCATTGTGGAAATAGAAGGCTTAGCGTAGTGGAGGATGGGTAAGAGTACTCTTCCTCACTGCCATCTGCTTGGTCTCCAGGCACTTTGGGAGATCCAGCGTCAATGTGGAAAAAGAAGGCTTAGCAGAGTGGAGGGTCGGTAAGAGTACTCTTCTTCACTGCCATCTGCTTGGTCTCGAGGCACTTTGGGAGATCCGGCATCACTGTGGACAAAAAAGGCTTAGCGGAGTGGAGGATGGTTAGGAGTACTCTTCTTCACTGCCATCTGCTTGGTCTCCTGGCACTTTGGGAGATCCGGCATCACTGTGGAAAAAGAAGGCTTAGGGGAGTTGAGGATGGGTAAGAGTACTATTCCTCACTGCCATCTGCTTGGTCTCCAGGCACTTTGGAAGATCCGGCGTCAATGTGGAAAAAGAAGGGTTAGCGGAGTCTAGGATGGGTAAGAGTACCCTCTTCACTGCCATCTGCTTGGTCTCCAGGCACTTTGGGAGATCCGGCATCAATGTGGAAAAAGAAGGGTTAGCAGAGTGTAGGATGGGTAAGAGTACTCTTCTTCACTGTCATCTGCTTGGTCTCCAGGCATTTTGGAAGATCCGGCATCACTGTGGAAAATGAAGGCTTAGCGAAGTGGAGGATGGGTAAGAGTACTCTTCCTCACTGCCATCTGCTTGGTCTCCAGGCACTTTGGATTGGGAGATCTGGCATCACTGTGGAAAAAGAAGGCTTAGTGTAGTGGAGGATGGGTAAGAGTACTCTTCCTTACTGCCATCTGCTTGGTCTCCAGGCACTTTGGGAGATCCGGCATCACTGTGGAAAAAGAAGGCTTAGCAGAGTGGAGGGTCGGTAAGAGTACTCTTCTTCACTACCATCTGCTTGGTCTCCAAGCACTTTGGGAGATCCGGCATCACTGTGGAAAAAAAAGGCTTAGCGGAGTGGAGGATGGTTAGGAGTACTCTTCTTCACTGCCATCTGCTTGGTCTCCAGGCACTTTGGGAGATCTGGCGTCAATGTGAAAAAAGAAGGCTTAGCGGAGTGTAGGATGGGTAAGAGTACTCTTCCTCACTGCCATCTGCTTGGTCTCCAGGCACTTTGGGAGATCTGGCGTCAATGTGAAAAAAGAAGGCTTAGCGGAGTGGAGGATGGGTAAGAGTACTCTTCCTCACTGCCATCTGCTTGGTCTCTGGGCACTTTGGGAGATCCGGCATCAATGTGGAAAAAGAAGGGTTAGCAGAGTGTAGGATGGGTAAGAGTACTCTTCCTCACTGCCATCTGCTTGGTCTCCAGGCACTTTGGGAGATCCGGCATCAATGTGGAAAAAGAAGGGTTAGCAGAGTGTAGGATGGGTAAGAGTACTCTTCCTCACTGCCATCTGCTTGGTCTCCAGGCACTTTGGGACATCTGGCATCATTGTGGAAATAGAAGGCTTAGCGTAGTGGAGGATGGGTAAGAGTACTCTTCCTCACTGCCATCTGCTTGGTCTCCAGGCACTTTGGGAGATCCAGCGTCAATGTGGAAAAAGAAGGCTTAGCAGAGTGGAGGGTCGGTAAGAGTACTCTTCTTCACTGCCATCTGCTTGGTCTCGAGGCACTTTGGGAGATCCGGCATCACTGTGGAAAAAAAAGGCTTAGCGGAGTGGAGGATGGTTAGGAGTACTCTTCTTCACTGCCATCTGCTTGGTCTCCTGGCACTTTGGGAGATCCGGCATCACTGTGGAAAAAGAAGGCTTAGGGGAGTTGAGGATGGGTAAGTGTACTAAACCTCACTGCCATCTGCTTGGTCTCCAGGCACTTTGGAAGATCCGGCGTCAATGTGGAAAAAGAAGGGTTAGCGGAGTCTAGGATGGGTAAGAGTACCCTCTTCACTGCCACCTGCTTGGTCTCCTGGCACTTTGGGAGATCCGGCATCAATGTGGAAAAAGAAGGGTTAGCAAAGTGTAGGATGGGTAAGAGTACTCTTCCTCACTGCCATCTGCTTGGTCTCCAGGCACTTAGGGTTGGGAGATCTGGCATCACTGTGGAAAAAGAAGGCTTAGTGTAGTGGAGGATGGGTAAGAGTACTCTTCCTTTCTGCCATCTGCTTGGTCTCCAGGCACTTTGGGAGATCCGGCATCACTGTGGAAAAAGAAGGCTTAGTAGAGTGGAGGATGGGTAAGAGTACTCTTCCTGACTGCCATCTGCTTGGTCTCCAGGCACTTTGAGAGATCCGGCATCACTGTGGAAAAAGAAGGCTTGGTGCAGTTGAGGATGGGTAAGAGTACTCTTCCTCACTGCCATCTGCTTGGTCTCCTGGCACTTTGGGAGATCCGGCATCACTGTGGAAAAAGAAGGCTTAGCGGAGTGGAGGGTCGGTAAGAGTCCTCTTCTTCACTGCCATCTGCTTGGTCTCCGGGCACTTTGGGAGATCTGGCGTCAATGTGAAAAAAGAAGGCTTAGCGGAGTGGAGGATGGGTAAGAGTACTCTTCCTCACTGCCATCTGCTTGGTCTCCAGGCACTTTGGGAGATCTGGCGTCAATGTGAAAAAAGAAGGCTTAGCGGAGTGGAGGATGGGTAAGAATACTCTTCCTCACTGCCATCTGCTTGGGCTCTGGGCACTTTGGGAGATCCTGCATCACTGTGGAATAAGAAGGCTTAGCGGAGTGTAGAATGGGTAAGAGTACTCTTCCTCACTGCCATCTGCTTGGTCTCTGGGCACTTTGGGAGATACAGCATCACTGTGGAAAAAGAAGGCTTAGCGGAGTGGAGGATGGGTAAGAGTACTATTACTCACTGCCATCTGCTTGGTCTCCAGGCATTTTGGGAGATCCGGTGTCAATGTGGAAAAAGAAGGCTTAGCGGAGTGTAGGATGGGTAAGAGTACCCTCTTCACTGCCATCTGCTTGGTCTCCAGGCACTTTGGAAGATCCGGCAACACTGTGGAAAAAGAAGGCTTAGCGGAGTGGAGGATGGGTAAAAGTACTCTTCCTCACTGCCATCTGCTTGGTCTCCTGGCACTTTGGGAGATCCGGCATCACTGTGGAAAAAGAAGGATTAGCGGAGTGGAGGATGGGTAAGAGTACTCTTCCTCACTGCCATCTGCTTGGTCTCCAGGCACTTTGGGAGATCTGGCGTCAATGTGAAAAAAGAAGGCTTAGCGGAGTGGAGGATGGGTAAGAATACTCTTCCTCACTGCCATCTGCTTGGTCTCTGGGCACTTTGGGAGATCCTGCATCACTGTGGAATAAGAAGGCTTAGCGGAGTGTAGAATGGGTAAGAGTACTCTTCCTCACTGCCATCTGCTTGGTCTCTGGGCACTTTGGGAGATACAGCATCACTGTGGAAAAAGAAGGCTTAGCGGAGTGGAGGATGGGTAAGAGTACTATTACTCACTGCCATCTGCTTGGTCTCCAGGCATTTTGGGAGATCCGGTGTCAATGTGGAAAAAGAAGGCTTAGCGGAGTGTAGGATGGGTAAGAGTACCCTCTTCACTGCCATCTGCTTGGTCTCCAGGCACTTTGGAAGATCCGGCAACACTGTGGAAAAAGAAGGCTTAGCGGAGTGGAGGATGGGTAAAAGTACTCTTCCTCACTGCCATCTGCTTGGTCTCCTGGCACTTTGGGAGATCCGGCATCACTGTGGAAAAAGAAGGATTAGCGGAGTGGAGGATGGGTAAGAGTACTCTTCCTCACTGCCATCTGCTTGGTCTCCAGGCACTTTGGGAGATCTGGCATCATTGTGGAAATAGAAGGCTTAGCGTAGTGGAGGATGGGTAAGAGTACTCTTCCTCACTGCCATCTGCTTGGTCTCCAGGCACTTTGGGAGATCCGGCATCACTGTGGAAAAAGAAGGCTTAGCGGAGTGGAGGATGGGTACGAATACTCTTCTTCACTGCCATCTGCTTGGTCTCCAGGCACTTTGGGAGATCCGGCATCACTGTGGAAAAAGAAAGCTTAGCGGAGTGGAAGATGGTTAGGAGTACTCTTCTTCACTGCCATCTGCTTGGTCTCCTGGCACTTTGGGAGATCCGGCATGACTGTGGAAAAAGAAGGCTTAGCGGAGGGGAGGGTCGGTAAGAGTCCTCTTCTTCACTGCCATCTGCTTGGTCTCCGGGCACTTTGGGAGATCTGGCGTCAATGTGAAAAAAGAAGGCTTAGCGGAGTGGAGGATGGGTAAGAATACTCTTCCTCACTGCCATCTGCTTGGTCTCTGGGCACTTTGGGAGATCCTGCATCACTGTGGAAAAAGAAGGCTTAGCGGAGTGTAGAATGGGTAAGAGTACTCTTCCTCACTGCCATCTGCTTGGTCTCTGGGCACTTTGGGAGATACAGTATCACTGTGGAAAAAGAAGGCTTAGCGGAGTGGAGGATGGGTAAGAGTACTATTACTCACTGCCATCTGCTTGGTCTCCAGGCACTTTGGGAGATCCGGCGTCAATGTGGAAAAAGAAGGGTTAGCGGAGTGTAGGATGGGTAAGAGTACCCTCTTCACTGCCATCTGCTTGGTCTCCAGGCACTTTGGAAGATCCGGCAACAAAGTGGAAAACGAAGGCTTAGCGGAGTGGAGGATGGGTAAAAGTACTCTTCCTCACTGCCATCTGCTTGGTCTCCTGGCACTTTGGGAGATCCGGCATCACTGTGGAAAAAGAAGGCTTAGCGGAGTGGAGGATGGGTAAGAGTACTCTTCCTCACTGCCATCTGCCTGGTCTCCAGGCACTTTGGGAGATCTGGCATCATTGTGGAAATAGAAGGCTTAGCGTAGTGGAGGATGGGTAAGAGTACACTTCCTCACTGCCATCTGCTTGGTCTCCAGGCACTTTGGGAGATCCAGCGTCAATGTGGAAAAAGAAGGCTTAGCGGAGTGGAGGGTCAGTAAGAGTACTCTTCTTCACTGCCATCTGCTTGGTCTCGAGGCACTTTGGGAGATCCGGCATCACTGTGGAAAAAGAAGGCTTAGCGGAGTGGAGGATGGGTAAGAATACTCTTCTTCACTGCCATCTGCTTGGTCTCCTGGCACTTTGGGAGATGAGGCATTACTGTGGAAAAAGAAGGCTTAGGTGAGTGGAGGATGGGTAAGAGTACTCTTCCTCACTGCCATCTGCTTGGTCTCCAGGCACTTTGGGAGATCTGGCATCATTGTGGAAAAAGAAGGCTTAGCGTAGTGGAGGATGGGTAAGAGTACTCTTCCTCACTGCCATCTGCTTGGTCTTCAGGCACTTTGGGAGATCCGGCATCAATGTGGAAAAAGAAGGGTTAGCAGAGTGTAGGATGGGTAAGAGTACTCTTCCTCACTGCCATCTGATTGGTCTCCAGGCACTTTGGGAGATCTGGCATCATTGTGGAAATAGAAGGCTTAGCGTAGTGGAGGATGGGTAAGAGTACTCTTCCTCACTGCCATCTGCTTGGTCTCCAGGCACTTTGGGAGATCCAGCGTCAATGTGGAAAAAGAAGGCTTAGCAGAGTGGAGGGTCCGTAAGAGTACTCATCTTCACTGCCATCTGCTCGGTCTCGAGGCACTTTGGGAGATCCGGCATCACTGTGGAAAAAAAAGGCTTAGCGGAGTGGAGGATGGTTAGGAGTACTCTTCTTCACTGCCATCTGCTTGGTCTCCTGGCACTTTGGGAGATCCGGCATCACTGTGGAAAAAGAAGGCTTAGGGGAGTTGAGGATGGGTAAGAGTACTATTCCTCACTGCCATCTGCTTGGTCTCCAGGCACTTTGGAAGATCCGGCGTCAATGTGGAAAAAGAAGGCTTAGCGGAGTCTAGGATGGGTAAGAGTACCCTCTTCATTGCCATCTGCTTGGTCTCCAGGCACTTTGGGAGATCCGGCATCAATGTGGAAAAAGAAGGGTTAGCAGAGTGTAGGATGGGTAAGAGTACTCTTCTTCACTGCCATCTGCTTGGTCTCCAGGCCTTTTGGAAGATCCGGCATCACTGTGGAAAATGAAGGCTTAGCGAAGTGGAGGATGGGTAAGAGTACTCTTCCTCACTGCCATCTGCTTGGTCTCCATGCACTTTGGGTTGGGAGATCTGGCATCACTGTGGAAAAAGAAGGCTTAGTGTAGTGGAGGATGGGTAAGAGTACTCTTCCTTACTGCCATCTGCTTGGTCTCAGGGCACTTTGGGAGATCCGGCATCACTGTGGAAAATGAAGGCTTAGTGGAGTGGAGGATGGGTAAGAGTACTCTTCCTCACTGCCATCTGCTTGGTCTCCAGGCACTTTGAGAGATCCGGCATCACTGTGGAAAAAGAAGGCTTAGTGCAGTTGAGGATGGGTAAGAGTACTCTTCCTCACTGCCATCTGCTTAGTCTCCTGGCACTTTGGGAGATCCGGCATCACTGTGGAAAAAGAAGGCTTAGCGGAGTGGAGGGTCGGTAAGAGTCCTCTTCTTCACTGCCATCTGCTTGGTCTCCGGGCACTTTGGGAGATCCGGCATCAATGTGGAAAAAGAAGGGTTAGCAGAGTGTAGGATGGGTAAGAGTACTCTTCCTTACTGCCATCTGCTTGGTCTCAGGGCACTTTGGGAGATCCGGCATCACTGTGGAAAATGAAGGCTTAGTGGAGTGGAGGATGGGTAAGAGTACTCTTCCTCACTGCCATCTGCTTGGTCTCCAGGCACTTTGAGAGATCCGGCATCACTGTGGAAAAAGAAGGCTTAGTGCAGTTGAGGATGGGTAAGAGTACTCTTCCTCACTGCCATCTGCTTAGTCTCCTGGCACTTTGGGAGATCCGGCATCACTGTGGAAAAAGAAGGCTTAGCGGAGTGGAGGGTCGGTAAGAGTCCTCTTCTTCACTGCCATCTGCTTGGTCTCCGGGCACTTTGGGAGATCCGGCATCAATGTGGAAAAAGAAGGGTTAGCAGAGTGTAGGATGGGTAAGAGTACTCTTCCTCACTGCCATCTGCTTGGTCTCCAGGCACTTTGGGAGATCTGGCATCATTGTGGAAATAGAAGGCTTAGCGTAGTGGAGGATGGGTAAGAGTACTCTTCCTCACTGCCATCTGCTTGGTCTCCAGGCACTTTGGGAGATCCAGCGTCAATGTGGAAAAAGAAGACTTAGCAGAGTGGAGTGTGGGTAAGAGTACTCTTCTTCACTGCCATCTGCTTGGTCTCCAGGCACTTTGGGAGATCCGGCATCACTGTGGAAAAAAAAGGCTTAGCGGAGTGGAGGATGGTTAGGAGTACTCTTCTTCACTGCCATCTGCTTGGTCTCCTGGCACTTTGGGAGATCCGGCATCACTGTGGAAAAAGAAGGCTTAGGGGAGTTGAGGATGGGTAAGAGTACTATTCCTCACTGCCATCTGCTTGGTCTCCAGGCACTTTGGAAGATCCGGCATCAATGTGGAAAAAGAAGGGTTAGCGGAGTCTAGGATGGGTAAGAGTACCCTCTTCATTGCCATCTGCTTGGTCTCCAGGCACTTTGGGAGATCCGGCTTCAATGTGGAAAAAGAAGGGTTAGCAGAGTGTAGGATGGGTAAGAGTACTCTTCTTCACTGCCATCTGCTTGGTCTCCAGGCCTTTTGGAAGATCCGGCATCACTGTGGAAAATGAAGGCTTAGCGAAGTGGAGGATGGGTAAGAGTACTCTTCCTCACTGCCATCTGCTTGGTCTCCAGGCACTTTGGGTTGGGAGATCTGGCATCACTGTGGAAAAAGAAGGCTTAGTGTAGTGGAGGATGGGTAAGAGTACTCTTCCTTATTGCCATCTGCTTGGTCTCAGGGCACTTTGGGAGATCCGGCATCACTGTGGAAAATGAAGGCTTAGTGGAGTGGAGGATGGGTAAGAGTACTCTTCCTCACTGCCATCTGCTTGGTCTCCAGGCACTTTGAGAGATCCGGCATCACTGTGGAAAAAGAAGGCTTAGTGCAGTTGAGGATGGGTAAGAGTACTCTTCCTCACTGCCATCTGCTTAGTCTCCTGGCACTTTGGGAGATCCGGCATCACTGTGGAAAAAGAAGGCTTAGCGGAGTGGAGGGTCGGTAAGAGTCCTCTTCTTCACTGCCATCTGCTTGGTCTCCAGGCACTTTGTGAGATCCGGCATCAATGTGGAAAAAGAAGGGTTAGCAGAGTGGAGTGTCGGTAAGAGTACTCTTCTTCACTGCCATCTGCTTGGTCTCCAGGCACTTTGGGAGATCCGGCATCACTGTGGAAAAAAAAGGCTTAGCGGAGTGGAGGATGGTTAGGAGTACTCTTCTTCACTGCCATCTGCTTGGTCTCCTGGCACTTTGGGAGATCCGGCATCACTGTGGAAAAAGAAGGCTTAGGGGAGTTGAGGATGGGTAAGAGTACTATTCCTCACTGCCATCTGCTTGGTCTCCAGGCACTTTGGAAGATTCGGCGTCAATGTGGAAAAAGAAGGGTTAGCGGAGTCTAGGATGGGTAAGAGTACCCTCTTCATTGCCATCTGCTTGGTCTCCAGGCACTTTGGGAGATCCGGCATCAATGTGGAAAAAGAAGGGTTAGCAGAGTGTAGGATGGGTAAGAGTACTCTTCTTCACTGCCATCTGCTTGGTCTCCAGGCCTTTTGGAAGATCCGGCATCACTGTGGAAAATGAAGGCTTAGCGAAGTGGAGGATGGGTAAGAGTACTCTTCCTCACTGCCATCTGCTTGGTCTCCAGGCACTTTGGGTTGGGAGATCTGGCATCACTGTGGAAAAAGAAGGCTTAGTGTAGTGGAGGATGGGTAAGAGTACTCTTCCTTATTGCCATCTGCTTGGTCTCAGGGCACTTTGGGAGATCCGGCATCACTGTGGAAAATGAAGGCTTAGTGGAGTGGAGGATGGGTAAGAGTACTCTTCCTCACTGCCATCTGCTTGGTCTCCAGGCACTTTGAGAGATCCGGCATCACTGTGGAAAAAGAAGGCTTAGTGCAGTTGAGGATGGGTAAGAGTACTCTTCCTCACTGCCATCTGCTTAGTCTCCTGGCACTTTGGGAGATCCGGCATCACTGTGGAAAAAGAAGGCTTAGCGGAGTGGAGGGTCGGTAAGAGTCCTCTTCTTCACTGCCATCTGCTTGGTCTCCAGGCACTTTGTGAGATCCGGCATCAATGTGGAAAAAGAAGGGTTAGCAGAGTGTAGGATGGGTAAGAGTACTCTTCCTCACTGCCATCTGCTTGGTCTCCAGGCACTTTGGGAGATCTGGCATCATTGTGGAAATAGAAGGCTTAGCGTAGTGGAGGATGGGTAAGAGTACTCTTCCTCACTGCCATCTGCTTGGTCTCCAGGCACTTTGGGAGATCCAGCGTCAATGTGGAAAAAGAAGACTTAGCAGAGTGGAGTGTCGGTAAGAGTACTCTTCTTCACTGCCATCTGCTTGGTCTCCTGGCACTTTGGGAGATCCGGCATCACTGTGGAAAAAGAAGTCTTAGGGGAGTTGAGGATGGGTAAGAGTACTATTCCTCACTGCCATCTGCTTGGTCTCCAGGCACTTTGGAAGATCCGGCATCAATGTGGAAAAAGAAGGGTTAGCGGAGTCTAGGATGGGTAAGAGTACCCTCTTCACTGCCATCTGCTTGGTCTCCAGGCACTTTGGGAGATCCGGCATCACTGTGGAAAAAGATGGCTTAGTGCAGTTGAGGATGGGTAAGAGTACTCTTCCTCACTGCCATCTGCTTGGTCTCCTGGCACTTTGGGAGATCCGGCATCACTGTGGAAAAAGAAGGCTTAGCGGAGTGGAGGGTCGGTAAGAGTCCTCTTCTTCACTGCCATCTGCTTGGTCTCCGGGCACTTTGGGAGATCCGGCATCAATGTGGAAAAAGAAGGGTTAGCAGAGTGTAGGATGGGTAAGAGTACTCTTCCTCACTGCCATCTGCTTGGTCTCCAGGCACTTTGGGAGATCTGGCATCATCGTGGAAATAGAAGGCTTAGCGTAGTGGAGGATGGGTAAGAGTACTCTTCCTCACTGCCATCTGCTTGGTCTCCAGGCACTTTGGGAGATCCAGCGTCAATGTGGAAAAAGAAGACTTAGCAGAGTGGAGGGTCGGTAAGAGTACTCTTCTTCACTGCCATCTGCTTGGTCTCCAGGCACTTTGGGCGATCCGGCATCACTGTGGAAAAAAAAGGCTTAGCGGAGTGGAGGATGGTTAGGAGTACTCTTCTTCACTGCCATCTGCTTGGTCTCCTGGCACTTTGGGAGATCCGGCATCACTGTGGAAAAAGAAGTCTTAGGGGAGTTGAGGATGGGTAAGAGTACTATTCCTCACTGCCATCTGCTTGGTCTCCAGGCACTTTGGAAGATCCGGCGTCAATGTGGAAAAAGAAGGGTTAGCGGAGTCTAGGATGGGTAAGAGTACCCTCTTCACTGCCATCTGCTTGGTCTCCAGGCACTTTGGGAGATCCGGCATCAATGTGGAAAAAGAAGGGTTAGCAGAGTGTAGGATGGGTAAGAGTACTCTTCCTCACTGCCATCTGCTTGGTCTCCAGGCACTTTGGGAGATCTGGCATCATTGTGGAAATAGAAGGCTTAGCGTAGTGGAGGATGGGTAAGAGTACTCTTCCTCACTGCCATCTGCTTGGTCTCCAGGCACTTTGGGAGATCCAGCGTCAATGTGGAAAAAGAAGACTTAGCAGAGTGGAGGGTCGGTAAGAGTACTCTTCTTCACTGCCATCTGCTTGGTCTTCAGGCACTTTGGGAGATCCGGCATCAATGTGGAAAAAGAAGGGTTAGCAGAGTGTAGGATGGGTAAGAGTACTCTTCCTCACTGCCATCTGCTTGGTCTCCAGGCACTTTCGGAGATCTGGCATCATTGTGGAAAAAGAAGGCTTAGCGTAGTGGAGGATGGGTAAGAGTACTCTTCCTCACTGCCATCTGCTTGGTCTTCAGGCACTTTGGGAGATCCGGCATCAATGTGGAAAAAGAAGGGTTAGCAGAGTGTAGGATGGGTAAGAGTACTCTTCCTCACTGCCATCTGATTGGTCTCCAGGCACTTTGGGAGATCTGGCATCATTGTGGAAATAGAAGGCTTAGCGTAGTGGAGGATGGGTAAGAGTACTCTTCCTCACTGTCATCTGCTTGGTCTCCAGGCACTTTGGGAGATCCAGCGTCAATGTGGAAAAAGAAGGCTTAGCAGAGTGGAGGGTCCGTAAGAGTACTCATCTTCACTGCCATCTGCTCGGTCTCGAGGCACTTTGGGAGATCCGGCATCACTGTGGAAAAAAAAGGCTTAGCGGAGTGGAGGATGGTTAGGAGTACTCTTCTTCACTGCCATCTGCTTGGTCTCCTGGCACTTTGGGAGATCCGGCATCACTGTGGAAAAAGAAGGCTTAGGGGAGTTGAGGATGGGTAAGAGTACTATTCCTCACTGCCATCTGCTTGGTCTCCAGGCACTTTGGAAGATCCGGCGTCAATGTGGAAAAAGAAGGGTTAGCGGAGTCTAGGATGGGTAAGAGTACCCTCTTCATTGCCATCTGCTTGGTCTCCAGGAACTTTGGGAGATCCGGCATCAATGTGGAAAAAGAAGGGTTAGCAGAGTGTAGGATGGGTAAGAGTACTCTTCCTCACTGCCATCTGCTTGGTCTCCAGGCACTTTGGGAGATCTGGCATCATTGTGGAAATAGAAGGCTTAGCGTAGTGGAGGATGGGTAAGAGTACTCTTCCTCACTGCCATCTGCTTGGTCTCCAGGCACTTTGGGAGATCCAGCGTCAATGTGGAAAAAGAAGACTTAGCAGAGTGGAGGGTCGGTAAGAGTACTCTTCTTCACTGCCATCTGCTTGGTCTTCAGGCACTTTGGGAGATCCGGCATCAATGTGGAAAAAGAAGGGTTAGCAGAGTGTAGGATGGGTAAGAGTACTCTTCCTCACTGCCATCTGCTTGGTCTCCAGGCACTTTGGGAGATCTGGCATCATTGTGGAAAAAGAAGGCTTAGCGTAGTGGAGGATGGGTAAGAGTACTCTTCCTCACTGCCATCTGCTTGGTCTTCAGGCACTTTGGGAGATCCGGCATCAATGTGGAAAAAGAAGGGTTAGCAGAGTGTAGGATGGGTAAGAGTACTCTTCCTCACTGCCATCTGATTGGTCTCCAGGCACTTTGGGAGATCTGGCATCATTGTGGAAATAGAAGGCTTAGCGTAGTGGAGGATGGGTAAGAGTACTCTTCCTCACTGTCATCTGCTTGGTCTCCAGGCACTTTGGGAGATCCAGCGTCAATGTGGAAAAAGAAGGCTTAGCAGAGTGGAGGGTCCGTAAGAGTACTCATCTTCACTGCCATCTGCTCGGTCTCGAGGCACTTTGGGAGATCCGGCATCACTGTGGAAAAAAAAGGCTTAGCGGAGTGGAGGATGGTTAGGAGTACTCTTCTTCACTGCCATCTGCTTGGTCTCCTGGCACTTTGGGAGATCCGGCATCACTGTGGAAAAAGAAGGCTTAGGGGAGTTGAGGATGGGTAAGAGTACTATTCCTCACTGCCATCTGCTTGGTCTCCAGGCACTTTGGAAGATCCGGCGTCAATGTGGAAAAAGAAGGGTTAGCGGAGTCTAGGATGGGTAAGAGTACCCTCTTCATTGCCATCTGCTTGGTCTCCAGGCACTTTGGGAGATCCGGCATCAATGTGGAAAAAGAAGGGTTAGCAGAGTGTAGGATGGGTAAGAGTACTCTTCTTCACTGCCATCTGCTTGGTCTCCAGGCCTTTTGGAAGATCCGGCATCACTGTGGAAAATGAAGGCTTAGCGAAGTGGAGGATGGGTAAGAGTACTCTTCCTCACTGCCATCTGCTTGGTCTCCAGGCACTTTGGGTTGGGAGATCTGGCATCACTGTGGAAAAAGAAGGCTTAGTGTAGTGGAGGATGGGTAAGAGTACTCTTCCTTACTGCCATCTGCTTGGTCTCAGGGCACTTTGGGAGATCCGGCATCACTGTGGAAAATGAAGGCTTAGTGGAGTGGAGGATGGGTAAGAGTACTCTTCCTCACTGCCATCTGCTTGGTCTCCAGGCACTTTGAGAGACCCGGCATCACTGTGGAAAAAGAAGGCTTAGTGCAGTTGAGGATGGGTAAGAGTACTCTTCCTCACTGCCATCTGCTTAGTCTCCTGGCACTTTGGGAGATCCGGCATCACTGTGGAAAAAGAAGGCTTAGCGGAGTGGAGGGTCGGTAAGAGTCCTCTTCTTCACTGCCATCTGCTTGGTCTCCGGGCACTTTGGGAGATCCGGCATCAATGTGGAAAAAGAAGGGTTAGCAGAGTGTAGGATGGGTAAGAGTACTCTTCCTCACTGCCATCTGCTTGGTCTCCAGGCACTTTGGGAGATCTGGCATCATTGTGGAAATAGAAGGCTTAGCGTAGTGGAGGATGGGTAAGAGTACTCTTCCTCACTGCCATCTGCTTGGTCTCCAGGCACTTTGGGAGATCCAGCGTCAATGTGGAAAAAGAAGACTTAGCAGAGTGGAGTGTCGGTAAGAGTACTCTTCTTCACTGCCATCTGCTTGGTCTCCAGGCACTTTGGGAGATCCGGCATCACTGTGGAAAAAAAAGGCTTAGCGGAGTGGAGGATGGTTAGGAGTACTCTTCTTCACTGCCATCTGCTTGGTCTCCTGGCACTTTGGGAGATCCGGCATCACTGTGGAAAAAGAAGTCTTAGGGGAGTTGAGGATGGGTAAGAGTACTATTCCTCTCTGCCATCTGCTTGGTCTCCAGGCACTTTGGAAGATCCGGCGTCAATGTGGAAAAAGAAGGGTTAGCGGAGTCTAGGATGGGTAAGAGTACCCTCTTCATTGCCATCTGCTTGGTCTCCAGGCACTTTGGGAGATCCGGCATCAATGTGGAAAAAGAAGGGTTAGCAGAGTGTAGGATGGGTAAGAGTACTCTTCTTCACTGCCATCTGCTTGGTCTCCAGGCCTTTTGGAAGATCCGGCATCACTGTGGAAAATGAAGGCTTAGCGAAGTGGAGGATGGGTAAGAGTACTCTTCCTCACTGCCATCTGCTTGGTCTCCAGGCACTTTGGGTTGGGAGATCTGGCATCACTGTGGAAAAAGAAGGCTTAGTGTAGTGGAGGATGGGTAAGAGTACTCTTCCTTATTGCCATCTGCTTGGTCTCAGGGCACTTTGGGAGATCCGGCATCACTGTGGAAAATGAAGGCTTAGTGGAGTGGAGGATGGGTAAGAGTACTCTTCCTCACTGCCATCTGCTTGGTCTCCAGGCACTTTGAGAGATCCGGCATCACTGTGGAAAAAGAAGGCTTAGTGCAGTTGAGGATGGGTAAGAGTACTCTTCCTCACTGCCATCTGCTTAGTCTCCTGGCACTTTGGGAGATCCGGCATCACTGTGGAAAAAGAAGGCTTAGCGGAGTGGAGGGTCGGTAAGAGTCCTCTTCTTCACTGCCATCTGCTTGGTCTCCAGGCACTTTGGGAGATCCGGCATCAATGTGGAAAAAGAAGGGTTAGCAGAGTGTAGGATGGGTAAGAGTACTCTTCCTCACTGCCATCTGCTTGGTCTCCAGGCACTTTGGGAGATCTGGCATCATTGTGGAAATAGAAGGCTTAGCGTAGTGGAGGATGGGTAAGAGTACTCTTCCTCACTGCCATCTGCTTGGTCTCCAGGCACTTTGGGAGATCCAGCGTCAATGTGGAAAAAGAAGACTTAGCAGAGTGGAGTGTCGGTAAGAGTACTCTTCTTCACTGCCATCTGCTTGGTCTCCAGGCACTTTGGGAGATCCGGCATCACTGTGGAAAAAAAAGGCTTAGCGGAGTGGAGGATGGTTAGGAGTACTCTTCTTCACTGCCATCTGCTTGGTCTCCTGGCACTTTGGGAGATCCGGCATCACTGTGGAAAAAGAAGTCTTAGGGGAGTTGAGGATGGGTAAGAGTACTATTCCTCACTGCCATCTGCTTGGTCTCCAGGCACTTTGGAAGATCCGGCATCAATGTGGAAAAAGAAGGGTTAGCGGAGTCTAGGATGGGTAAGAGTACCCTCTTCACTGCCATCTGCTTGGTCTCCAGGCACTTTGGGAGATCCGGCATCACTGTGGAAAAAGAAGGCTTAGTGCAGTTGAGGATGGGTAAGAGTACTCTTCCTCACTGCCATCTGCTTGGTCTCCTGGCACTTTGGGAGATCCGGCATCACTGTGGAAAAAGAAGGCTTAGCGGAGTGGAGGGTCGGTAAGAGTCCTCTTCTTCACTGCCATCTGCTTGGTCTCCGGGCACTTTGGGAGATCCGGCATCAATGTGGAAAAAGAAGGGTTAGCAGAGTGTAGGATGGGTAAGAGTACTCTTCCTCACTGCCATCTGCTTGGTCTCCAGGCACTTTGGGAGATCTGGCATCATCGTGGAAATAGAAGGCTTAGCGTAGTGGAGGATGGGTAAGAGTACTTTTCCTCACTGCCATCTGCTTGGTCTCCAGGCACTTTGGGAGATCCAGCGTCAATGTGGAAAAAGAAGACTTAGCAGAGTGGAGGGTCGGTAAGAGTACTCTTCTTCACTGCCATCTGCTTGGTCTCCAGGCACTTTGGGAGATCCGGCATCACTGTGGAAAAAAAAGGCTTAGCGGAGTGGAGGATGGTTAGGAGAACACTTCTTCACTGCCATCTGCTTGGTCTCCTGGCACTTTGGGAGATCCGGCATCACTGTGGAAAAAGAAGTCTTAGGGGAGTTGAGGATGGGTAAGAGTACTATTCCTCACTGCCATCTGCTTGGTCTCCAGGCACTTTGGAAGATCCGGCGTCAATGTGGAAAAAGAAGGGTTAGCGGAGTCTAGGATGGGTAAGAGTACCCTCTTCACTGCCATCTGCTTGGTCTCCAGGCACTTTGGGAGATCCGGCATCAATGTGGAAAAAGAAGGGTTAGCAGAGTGTAGGATGGGTAAGAGTACTTTTCTTCACTGCCACCTGCTTGGTCTCCAGGCATTTTGGAAGATCCGGCATCACTGTGGAAAATGAAGGCTTAGCGAAGTGGAGGATGGGTAAGAGTACTCTTCCTCACTGCCATCTCCTTGGTCTCCTGGCACTTGGGGTTGGGAGATCTGGCATCACTGTGGAAAAAGAAGGCTTAGTGTAGTGGAGGATGGGTAAAAGTACTCTTCCTTACTGCCATCTGCTTGGTCTCCAGGCACTTTGGGAGATCCGGCATCACTGTGGAAAAAGAAGGCTTAGTGGAGTGGAGGATGGGTAAGAGTACTCTTCCTCACTGCCATCTGCTTGGTCTCCAGGCACTTTGAGAGATCCGGCATCACTGTGGAAAAAGAAGGCTTAGTGCAGTTGAGAATGGGTAAGAGTACTCTTCCTCACTGCCATCTGCTTGGTCTCCTGGCATTTTGGGAGATCCGGGATCACTGTGGAAAAAGAAGGCTTAGCGGAGTGGAGGGTTGGTAAGAGTCCTCTTCTTCACTGCCATCTGCTTGGTCTCCGGGCACTTTGGGAGATCTGGCGTCAATGTGAAAAAAGAAGGCTTAGCGGAGTGGAGGATGGGTAAGAATACTCTTCCTCACTGCCATCTGCTTGGTCTCCGGGCACTTTGGGAGATCCTGCATCACTGTGGAAAAAGAAGGCTTAGCGGAGTGTAGAATGGGTAAGAGTACTATTCTTCACTGCCATCTGCTTGGTCTCTGGGCACTTTGGGAGATACAGCATCACTGTGGAAAAAGAAGGTTTAGCGGAGTGGAGGATCGGTAAGAGTACTATTACTCACTGCCATCTGCTTGGTCTCCAGGCACTTTGGGAGATCCAGCGTCAATGTGGAAAAAGAAGGGTTAGCGGAGTGTAGGATGGGTAAGAGTACCCTCTTCATTGCCATCTGCTTGGTCTCCAGGCACTTTGGGCGATCCGGCATCAATGTGGAAAAAGAAGGGTTAGCAGAGTGTAGGATGGGTAAGAGTACTCTTCTTCACTGCCATCTGCTTGGTCTCCAGGCCTTTTGGAAGATCCAGCATCACTGTGGAAAATGAAGGCTTAGCGAAGTGGAGGATGGGTAAGAGTACTCTTCCTCACTGCCATCTGCTTGGTCTCCAGGCACTTTGGGTTGGGAGATCTGGCATCACTGTGGAAAAAGAAGGCTTAGTGTAGTGGAGGATGGGTAAGAGTACTCTTCCTTACTGCCATCTGCTTGGTCTCAGGGCACTTTGGGAGATCCGGCATCACTGTGGAAAATGAAGGCTTAGTGGAGTGGAGGATGGGTAAGAGTACTCTTCCTCACTGCCATCTGCTTGGTCTCCAGGCACTTTGAGAGATCCGGCATCACTGTGGAAAAAGAAGGCTTAGTGCAGTTGAGGATGGGTAAGAGTACTCTTCCTCACTGCCATCTGCTTGGTCTCCTGGCACTTTGGGAGATCCGGCATCACTGTGGAAAAAGAAGGCTTAGCGGAGTGGAGGGTCGGTAAGAGTCCTCTTCTTCACTGCCATCTGCTTGGTCTCCGGGCACTTTGGGAGATCCGGCATCAATGTGGAAAAAGAAGGGTTAGCAGAATGTAGGATGGGTAAGAGTACTCTTCCTCACTGCCATCTGCTTGGTCTCCAGGCACTTTGGGAGATCTGGCATCATTGTGGAAATAGAAGGCTTAGCGTAGTGGAGGATGGGTAAGAGTACTCTTCCTCACTGCCATCTGCTTGGTCTCCAGGCACTTTGGGAGATCCAGCGTCAATGTGGAAAAAGAAGACTTAGCAGAGTGGAGGGTCGGTAAGAGTACTCTTCTTCACTGCCATCTGCTTGGTCTCCAGGCACTTTGGGAGATCCGGCATCACTGTGGAAAAAAAAGGCTTAGCGGAGTGGAGGATGGTTAGGAGTACTCTTCTTCACTGCCATCTGCTTGGTCTCCTGGCACTTTGGGAGATCCGGCATCACTGTGGAAAAAGAAGTCTTAGGGGAGTTGAGGATGGGTAAGAGTACTATTCCTCACTGCCATCTGCTTGGTCTCCAGGCACTTTGGAAGATCCGGCGTCAATGTGGAAAAAGAAGGGTTAGCGGAGTCTAGGATGGGTAAGAGTACCCTCTTCACTGCCATCTGCTTGGTCTCCAGGCACTTTGGGAGATCCGGCATCACTGTGGAAAAAGAAGGCTTAGCGGAGTGGAGGGTCGGTAAGAGTCCTCTTCTTCACTGCCATCTGCTTGGTCTCCAGGCACTTTGGAAGATCCGGCGTCAATGTGGAAAAAGAAGGGTTAGCGGAGTCTAGGATGGGTAAGAGTACCCTCTTCACTGCCATCTGCTTGGTCTCCAGGCACTTTGGGAGATCCGGCATCAATGTGGAAAAAGAAGGGTTAGCAGAGTGTAAGATGGGTAAGAGTACTATTCCTCACTGCCATCTGCTTGGTCTCCAGGCACTTTGGAAGATCCGGCGTCAATGTGGAAAAAGAAGGGTTAGCGGAGTCTAGGATGGGTAAGAGTACCCTCTTCACTGCCATCTGCTTGGTCTCCAGGCACTTTGGGAGATCCGGCATCAATGTGGAAAAAGAAGGGTTAGCAGAGTGTAAGATGGGTAAGAGTACTCTTCTTCACTGCCACCTGCTTGGTCTCCAGGCATTTTGGAAGATCCGGCATCACTGTGGAAAATGAAGGCTTAGCGAAGTGGAGGATGGGTAAGAGTACTCTTCCTCACTGCCATCTGCTTGGTCTCCTGGCACTTGGGGTTGGGAGATCTGGCATCACTGTGGAAAAAGAAGGCTTAGTGTAGTGGAGGATGGGTAAAAGTACTCTTCCTTACTGCCATCTGCTTGGTCTCCAGGCACTTTGGGAGATCCGGCATCACTGTGGAAAAAGAAGGCTTAGTGGAGTGGAGGATGGGTAAGAGTACTCTTCCTCACTGCCATCTGCTTGGTCTCCAGGCACTTTGAGAGATCCGGCATCACTGTGGAAAAAGAAGGCTTAGTGCAGTTGAGGATGGGTAAGAGTACTCTTCCTCACTGCCATCTGCTTGGTCTCCTGGCATTTTGGGAGATCCGGCATCACTGTGGAAAAAGAAGGCTTAGCGGAGTGGAGGGTTGGTAAGAGTCCTCTTCTTCACTGCCATCTGCTTGGTCTCCGGGCACTTTGGGAGATCTGGCGTCAATGTGAAAAAAGAAGGCTTAGCGGAGTGGAGGATGGGTAAGAATACTCTTCCTCACTGCCATCTGCTTGGTCTCCGGGCACTTTGGGAGATCCTGCATCACTGTGGAAAAAGAAGGCTTAGCGGAGTGTAGAATGGGTAAGAGTACTCTTCCTCACTGCCATCTGCTTGGTCTCTGGGCACTTTGGGAGATACAGCATCACTGTGGAAAAAGAAGGTTTAGCGGAGTGGAGGATCGGTAAGAGTACTATTACTCACTGCCATCTGCTTGGTCTCCAGGCACTTTGGGAGATCCGGCGTCAATGTGGAAAAAGAAGGGTTAGCGGAGTGTAGGATTGGTAAGAGTACCCTCTTCACTGCCATCTGCTTGGTCTCCAGGCACTTTGGAAGATCCGGCAACACTGTGGAAAAAGAAGGCTTAGCGGAGTATAAGATGGCTAAAAGTACTCTTCCTCACTGCCATCTGCTTGGTCTCCTGGCACTTTGGGAGATCCGGCATCACTGTGGAAAAAGAAGGCTTAGCGGAGTGGAGGATGGGTAAGAGTACTCTTCCTCACTGCCATCTGCTTGGTCTCCAGGCACTTTGGGAGATCTGGCATCATTGTGGAAATAGAAGGCTTAGCGTAGTGGAGGATGGGTAAGAGTACTCTTCCTCACTGCCATCTGCTTGGTCTCCAGGCACTTTGGGAGATCCAGCGTCAATGTGGAAAAAGAAGGCTTAGCGGAGTGGAGGGTCGGTAAGAGTACTCTTCTTCACTGCCATCTGCTTGGTCTCGAGGCACTTTGGGAGATCCGGCATCACTGTGGAAAAAGAAGGCTTAGCGGAGTGGAGGATGGGTAAGAATACTCTTCTTCACTGCCATCTGCTTGGTCTCCAGGCACTTTGGGAGATCCGGCATCACTGTGGAAAAAGAAGGCTTAGCGGAGTGGAGGATGGTTAGGAGTACTCTTCTTCACTGCCATCTGCTTGGTCTCCAGGCACTTTGGGAGATCTGGCATCATTGTGGAAAAAGAAGGCTTAGCGTAGTGGAGGATGGGTAAGAGTACTCTTCCTCACAGCCATCTGCTTGGTCTCCAGGCACTTTGGGAGATCCAGCGTCAATGTGGAAAAAGAAGGCTTAGCGGAGTGGAGGGTCGGTAAGAGTACTCTTCTTCACTGCCATCTGATTGGTCTTGAGGCACTTTGGGAGATCCGGCATCACTGTGGAAAAAGAAGGCTTAGCGGAGTGGAGGATGGGTAAGAATACTCTTCTTCACTGCCATCTGCTTGGTCTCCGGGCACTTTGGGAGATCTGGCATCACTGTGGAAAAAGAAGGCTTAGCGGAGTGGAGGATGGTTAGGAGTACTCTTCTTCACTGCCATCTGCTTGGTCTCCAGTAACTTTGGGAGATCCGGCATCACTGTGGAAAAAGAAGGCTTAGCGGAGTGGAGAATGGGTAAGAGTACCCTTCTTCACTGCCATCTGCATGGTCTCCAGGCACTTTGGGAGATCTGGCATCACTGTGGAAAAAGAAGACTTAGCGGAGTGGAGGATGGGTAAGAGTACCCTTCTTCACTGCCATCTGCTTGGTCTCCAGGAACTTTGGGAGATCCGGCATCACTGTGGAAAAAGAAGGCTTAGCGGAGTGGAGGATGGGTAAGAGTACCCTTCTTCACTGCCATCTGCTTGGTCTCCAGGCACTTTGGGAAAAGAAGACTTAGCGCAGTTGAGGATGGGTAAGAGTACTCTTCTTCACTGACTTTGGGAGATCCGGCATCACTGGAAAAAGAAGGCTTCGCGGAGTGGAGGATGGGTAAGAGTATTCTTCTTCACTGCCATCTGCTTGGTCTCCAGGCCCTTTGCGAGATCCGGGATCACTGTGGAAAAAGAAGGCTTAGCAGAGTGGAGGGTGGTGTTTGTGCCCACCCTGACTCTATGTGAAAAAATGAATAATACAGACACTCCCTGGACAGGGAATAAGGCACAAAAGAGCAGGCTGCGAGAGTCCAAGGAAAAGTTTATCTAGATCTCTCAGAGCGCTCTGACCACATCAAGGTTACAACACATTTATATAGTACATTGGGCCTCATTCCGAGTCCGGCGCTAATGGAAAAACGATGGCGGTAAAATAATACCGCCATCCTTTTCCGCCGTGGACTATTCCGACCCATCACACCGTAATTACCGCCACCGTAAAGTACGGCGGCATAAATAGCGGACCAGTGTCGCGCGCCTGAGACACCACGTCGGAAATAACGCTAAGGCGTTAACCAGTGCCGATCCCAAGTAAAGCGGACACGGTAAAAACGGGCTCCACAAGGGCGCAAAGTACCTTAAAGCCATGGCGTAGTTACCGGCATCGCAGAGAAGGTGTTAACAACCCTGAACAGTGCCAGAAAGAGGAACAGGTGCACCCAATCAGCACAGGAGGAGTCCATAGAGTCAGGCACAGCACAAAAGGAGCACACCCACACACCACACCCCCTCCCACACCAAGATGATACCAATTCTCGCAGCATTCATGGAGCTGGAGGCCCTGCTTGCAAGACAGCAACTACGACAACATCAACAACAGCAACCACAGCAACCACAGCCCCCACCACAGAGGATACACAGGAGGAGAAGGAGGCAGAGACAGGCCCAGCATGCCCTACCGGTGCAGCCACCATTACCACGCCGTCAGCCCCCAATTCCACGCATCAGACCCACCCCCTTCAACCTCACACCAGAGCAGATACACACCCTGTACCGGCTTGACCGGGACACCATAACCACCATAGTGGCCCTGATACATAACGACATAGTGAGCCTAATAGAAATCAGCACTGCCATCCCCCCTCTACTAAAGGTAGTGTCTGTGCTCCACTTCCTTGCCACAGGGACCTACCAGCATACAGTGGAGCACATGCATGGCATTTCACAGCCCATATTTTCCCGGATACTCAACCAAGTGCTAGATGCCCTCCTCAAGAACAGAAGGGAGTACATATGCCTCCCCCGGACTCCCCAGGAGACATATGATACCAAAGCTGCCTTCCATGCACTTGCAGGCATGCCAAATTGCATAGGTGCCATCGACTGCACCCACGTAGAATTGGTGGTTCCCCATGCCATGGAGGTGCCGTATCGCAACCGCAAGCAATATCACTCCATCAACGTCCAGATGGTGTGTAATGCCAGTAAAGCCATCACACAATGCAATGCCCGATACCCCGGATCAACTCATGACTCCTTGTTCCTGCGCAACTCTACACTACCACGCTACATGGAGCGACATGCTGAACGACGTACCTGGCTGCTTGGTGAGTAACCGGAATGGGCCATGGCAGTCCATTGGGGCTGTGAGTAGGCTGTCAGCATACTCCACCCGGGTGGTAAAGGGTGGGGTAGAGAGATGCATAAGGGTGGGACAGTCACTTGTACGATGTAATGGGGTGACTGTATCCTGGGACATGTGTGCATGGCCAGTGAACACCTGCTGCAATGTCAGATTAGCACAGTTCTCCACCATGATTGCACAAACACTTACCTTCATTCCACTCTAATGCAGGTGATGCTGGCTACCCATTGAAGCCGTGGCTCATGACCCCGGTCCGCAACCCACAAAACAGGCACCAGGAGGACTACAATAGATCTCATACCCGTACACGGGTGGTGATAGAGCAGACCTTCGGCCTTTTGAAGGCACGATTTCGTTGCCTCAGCCGGTCAGGTGGGGCCCTCATCTACAGCCACGAGAAGGTGGCCAAGATCACCATGGCATGTGCAATGCTGCACAACATGTGCATCCATCGGAACGTGCCACTGCCCCCTGACGTGGGTCTTCTACCACCAGATGAGGAGGAGGAGGAGGAGGAGGAGGAAGGAATGGCAGGACAGCATCACGGGGCCGATGCACAGGAGGGACGTCACGTGCGACAAGCATTGATTGACCAATATTTCTGAGTCACAAGTCAGCTGAGGGGGTGAGGATGACAGGACATTGGGCACTGAGTGTGGGGATACATGTACTACATGCACTGTGAGACATTAAAAGACACATGCACAATGATCAATGTCCACTCTGTTTTCCAGGATACACCAAACTGTGTATTGTATAATCATGTGAAAACGTGTACAAATAATCCTCCACCCTCACCCCCCTCCCCCCCAACTCCCACGCACACCCTCACCCCCCTCCCCCCAACTCCCACGCACACCCTCACCCCCCTCCCCCCAACTCCCACGCACACCCTCACCCCCGTCCCCCCCAACTCCCACGCACACCCTCACCCCCCCTCACTCTCCCCCCACAACAGCCCCACAATGGTCCCATCAATACTACATAGGCCACATGTGTGTGGCTTCATAGTCAATGGGCACTCCCCGAGCCTGGGGTATCATTTTCGCATTGTGCGTTGTGACCTGTGGACCGGGCTGGTCTGCGTGGAGGAGCACTGGGAGGGTGGTTCCTCCTGCTGGGGCTGAGGTCTGGGGGTTGCTGCCTCCAGGGCATAAGCAATCCTGCTGAGCACCTCACAGAGCCGGTTTGTGGATGTAGTGATGACCTCGCCCAGAGCCTGCAGGTCATTGTGATGCACCAACCCTGATTCCCGGTTGTCCCGGAGAAACTCCTCAATCATGGCCGTGAGGTTCTGGGAGTGCACAGCTTCTGCGGCCGATGTGGGGGATGTGGTTGGCATGCTTGATATTGGGCCTGCAGGCCTCTCAGGTATTTCGGCAGGGGAAGTGGGCTGATGTGAGACAGGTGTTACCCCTTCGCCTGTGAGACCTGGGCCATCACTCGACCCGGAGTCGCTGTGTGCAACCTGGCTGTACGATGGTGACTCAGGGCTGTAGACATTGGTCTCCTCCACGTTGACCACGGAATAGGATGTGGGGCTGTCTGGCACACTAAGGAGGCACATGGCAGCATTCTCCCCTGACATGCTGGATTCCTCAGGGGGCAGCATGGGGCATGTTTCCGGCGGAACTGCAGCCATGTCCATGTGCGCGGGTGGGGGTTGTGTACCCTCCATGGGGTTGCTGGAGCAGGTGGTGTAGTATGGGCCTTATGTCTGCCAGCAGGTATGCGCTGTACCCTGCCCCTGTCCCGGGAGGTACTTGGCCGGGAGCCTTCCTGCTCCTCACTTTCATGACCGCTACCTGTGGGGGGCAAGAGAGAGACAGCATGATCAATGATCTGGGGGTCATCATGACTTCAAGCCTATGGTAACACATTGGGAGAGCAGCGTCTTGGTGATATTTTGGTCGGTGAGTGAACTTGGCTTGGATGGTAAAAGCATACTGTTGGCGGGGTCAATCATGTTGGCGGAGTACTGTGGTGAGTGACATTGACCAGCTTTCTGTGTGGCATGGCCAATATGGGTGTCAGCCTTGCACCTGACATCATCCTGGGTCCCACTTGTTACGACATGGTTGCAGGGGGGGGGTCTACGAAGCAAACATGATGTGACTCTTTGGCCGGCCCTTTGCGGTGAATTACACTAGGGATGCATGTACTGTTTGGACTCATGACACTCACCTGCATCAGCGGATGAGGGATCACCGCAATCCATTTCGCCAACACCTTCGATGGCTTCTGTGCCCATCATCGCCGCACATGTTTCCTCCCAGGGCATCATTTTAATGGGTGAGCCTGGGTCTCCTCCTGTTTCCAGGGCCTGCTGATGGTTTGCTGACATGATGGCCCGCACCCTGAGACGGAGGTCATCCCAGCATTTGCGGCAATGCGTTGTGCTGCGGGGGGTGTTCCCAACGGCGCTCACCCTCTGTGCGACCAACTCCCATATCTCCTTCTTTCTGAGGATGGTGGGCCTACGCATGTTGCTGCAGAATACAATATCTGCATGTTCATGCAGAGTGTCGACCAGGACCTGTAACTCATCCTGGGTGAATTTTTCTTTTCGGATGCGCGCAGCGCCCTTTTTCAGAAATTTAGGCATGATGATGTTCTCTGTAGTATTTTTGGTCGATCTGAGTCCTGTATGGAGTCCTGTATGTCCTGTATGGAGAGGATTGCAATGGATTGTGATTTTAAATATGGCCGCCGTGATGCTTCCCGTTCCTGTGCGATGACGTTATTTCCGTTTCCGGTATTTAACGGTGGCCGTAATTTACGGTTGGCGTAAATTACGGTCTCCGCTAATTACGGATTCCATCGAAGGCGATGGTGTTAAATACGTCTAGGTTTATGGCGGTAAGGGGTTTGACGGGACCTTTTGCGCTATGCCGCAAGGGAGTTTACCGCCATGGCGGAATACTCGTGCACGCGAAGTCGGAATATGGTGGAAATAGCGCCTTCCAACCACATCGTACATGGTATTTACGCCATGGCGGTAATTACTGTTACTTACCGCCGGACTCGGAATGAGGCCCATTGACATCTTTAACATATGATGCTACGTTGGACCTGGATTGGTCAGCCAGGGTGGTGTTTTAGGTGTGGGCATCATCTCTTCCTCCGGGTTGGTTGCTTGGTTGGCGGGAGGATTGACGTCAGACATCTGTGCTCCGGATGGGTGAAAGTCAGGTTGCTGTGAAACACGGTGGTCACTATCTAAGCTAAGCTAAGAAAATACATTCTGAGTAATGCATGCACTAAATAATAGTTGATCAAACGACCCTCAATAGTGTTTCATGTCATTGTACAAATCACTCAAGAGTTTATATCATCTACAACATTTGGGTTATACAGGTCACAGGTTTATGGGCCTTGACCACTATAATACTGTCATTGAACTATAGGGTTAGTCTCACAAGAATCTCAGGTATGTGGCACTTGTTAGTGTTGGGCACGATATACTGGAGCAGGGGTCTAATGTTAGTTGTGGGTCTGTTGGGCGGGCTTCATAGCATGGTTGGCAGTCTGGCACATGAAAGGAATGCCTTGCAAGGACATAGGGTTAGAATGGCAATAAGTTTCAACTGCTGAGGGTAAGAGGGCAAGGACACTTTTGTGGAGATGGACGAGCTGTGTGCTTGGCTCATGTTGGTTCACATGCAGGACAGTGATCTCAGAGGAAAAGGTATGTGCTACATTTATTATTTGTAGCAAGCAGCTTCGGCTTCAGCGTGAGAAAAGAGCTGCAGAGTTTTCCAGTTGGAGTGGGAACGAGGGTGGGGGCTATGTGCTCCGAGCTACTGCGGCGGGCAAAAGCGAAAGAGACCTTTTGTACTATCGCAGTGAGGCCTGGTTACCAAGATCGAGTCGAAAAGGGGGTACAAAAAATGAATGCCCTGTGTCCTGCTTGGTGGTCCCATCTACGCGAATGTAACCCAAAGTTAACATTGCATAAGGGTGAGGGGCGTACCCACCACTAGAGGCACTTGGTCCGAGTTTTGTACTGAGAAGTGATGGTAGAGAGGGGCCCATTGGCCCCTCGCTCCCCCACATTCCCCCCTTTCATTACATCTAAAGTAACAAATACTTCTACTTTTTATTCTTTTCATTCTCCCTTCGGTAGTACTCAGCTTCTGCCACAGCCTCGTCCCACGCGGGGGTGTCTTTTATGGGAATCCATGCTCTGCATACACTTCTTAGGCTATTTCCTCTTCTGGCATATTCATCTGGTGTACACATTAAGTAAATCCCTCCATCCCCATCTAGATCTACCCATACTTCTTGGTACCATTGCAACTCCCTTGGTTCTTTTATCGTTGTATGATGCAAATGATCAACTATATCCCCATATTGCCTGTAAATTGCTGTCATCCTGTATTGAGGTGTAGTGTATTCCCCTGTGTGCATTTGTGCATCTATCATGGTAGCTACCGTTGTCGGTCGGCCCTTTGTTACCATCATCATAGCTGAGGTTGGCATGCTTTTCTCACAACACTGTAGTCCCAGTTGGCACACACAAAAGAACAGGAGCACAAAGACGATGATGGGGATCAGTATTTTCATTGCCACATTTACCCATGATGGTATCCAGCTGAATAAATTGTCGAACCATGTGCTTTCTTCTGCTCCTCCTTCCGCTCTCATTCTCTCTCCTAGATTGTGTACTTCTGTTATCACATATGACAGTGGCCCTCATTACGACCCTGGCGGAATTCGGAAAACGATGGCGGAAATGCAATACCGCCATCGAATAGCGCTCGGTGCGACTATGACCCGTCACCGCAAAGTACGATGCCATTAGCGACACCGTAGTGAACGCCAACGCTAACTGCACCAAGCACGCGCGCGCGCGCCATGCCAAACTGTAAACACCACCATGGCGCAACGGTACGCCAATTCCGACCCCAGCGGACATGTACCTAACGCCATCAAGCATGGCGGAAAGCACCATTCCGCCATGGTGAGAAGTACGGCATCGCGAATCAACCGTAAACGGCCCCACTGACTGCCCGTACACCGCTCCCTGCCCACAAAGTACAACTCCCCGTAGGTGCAACGAAGCCACAATGCAACCAGTGAAATGCACAAGTCACCCATGCATGCCAACGAACAAATGGACCTCAAGAGGGGCCAATGGGAGCTGCAGGGCACAGATGGCACGAATACAGAAGCCATCCCAATGGACATGACCACAGTCCCCCACCAAGAAACGCACGCAAACACAGGCACCTGTGACCAGCAATATTCAGAAAATCACAACATTCCACCAGTCCACCTGGCTGACCGGCATCTGTCACACAAAACCCAATCCCCCGCCCCTGAGCATGACAACATTCAAACTGTCATATTGGCAGCCCCCATCCCTGACCTCACGGGCTTTGTAGGCAAACGCGCCCAGTACAGGACCACGCAACAAAACTCCGAAGCTGGAACCCAATGCAGATCCCCTCACAATACATCGCTCCCCAAATAGGAATATGCCACATCACTTGCAAAGAAGAACGCTACACGGCCCATATCAGAATAGAATTTTAATGCACATCAATATCACCAAGCCCATACAGCCATCAGGCCATGAACTCCAAAACACATTTCACCATTGTGGGCTGCATCCGCAAGAAATGACCAGCCACTACTCGTGTGACGCCCTGTTCCCTCATGGTACACAGAGCCACATACACGTACGAAAAGGCAACATGGAAGCGCACAGAACCGCAGGGCCGTCCCAATGGGGAGGCACTAGTCCAGCTGAAAGGCCGAAATGTTGCTCCGAGCCACCAGTACTGCGTAAGGGCATGTGGCCCATTGGCGATCGTCCCATAAGATCGTAATGCTGCTCCACTGATTAACACGAAGCAGCAGGTGTCGGGAGTAAAATCCATCTGCAGGAGTGGCATACAGATGGCAGTGGCAAAAGGGGAGGAGATACCTGTCAACCAAAAGAAAAGAAACAGAATAGAATGGCCATCAGAACTACATTCGAACAACTCACTTCAATGATCACACTAGATCCACAGCCATATGCATGCAAGCCCACTCCAAAGGATCATCACCACCCCAAAACCACTTGCGAATCATAACTACCTATATCGAGGTGAAAACACCATCACAAACGAGTGTACCTGTGCAGGCGCCTGTGAAAACAGAATCCTTCAGATGGGATTGGTAACGTGCATGGACACAAGTGTCTGAAGGCGCGTCGAGACAGGGAGGGCTCAACAAGGCCAGATAGATGATGGTCCCACTATGGCAGCCCTGCATCACATAGCGCAGGGGGGGCGGACAGATCCCAAGAAGCCCTGTACATCATCATAGCTGAGGTTGGCATGCTTTTCTCACAACACTGTAGTCCCAGTTGGCACACACAAAAGAACAGGAGCACAAAGACGATGATGGGGATCAGTATTTTCATTGCCACATTTACCCATGATGGTATCCAGCTGAATAAATTGTCGAACCATGTGCTTTCTTCTGCTCCTCCTTCCGCTCTCATTCTCTCTCCTAGATTGTGTACTTCTGTTATCACATATGACAGTGGCCCTCATTACGACCCTGGCGGAATTCGGAAAACGATGGCGGAAATGCAATACCGCCATCGAATAGCGCTCGGTGCGACTATGACCCGTCACCGCAAAGTACGATGCCATTAGCGACACCGTAGTGAACGCCAACGCTAACTGCACCAAGCACGCGCGCGCGCGCCATGCCAAACCGTAAACACCACCATGGCGCAACGGTACGCCAATTCCGACCCCAGCGGACATGTACCTAACGCCATCAAGCATGGCGGAAAGCACCATTCCGCCATGGTGAGAAGTACGGCATCGCGAATCAACCGTAAACGGCCCCACTGACTGCCCGTACACCGCTCCCTGCCCACAAAGTACAACTCCCCGTAGGTGCAACGAAGCCACAATGCAACCAGTGAAATGCACAAGTCACCCATGCATGCCAACGAACAAATGGACCTCAAGAGGGGCCAATGGGAGCTGCAGGGCACAGATGGCACGAATACAGAAGCCATCCCAATGGACATGACCACAGTCCCCCACCAAGAAACGCACGCAAACACAGGCACCTGTGACCAGCAATATTCAGAAAATCACAACATTCCACCAGTCCACCTGGCTGACCGGCATCTGTCACACAAAACCCAATCCCCCGCCCCTGAGCATGACAACATTCAAACTGTCATATTGGCAGCCCCCATCCCTGACCTCACGGGCTTCGTAGGCAAACGCGCCCAGTACAGGACCACGCAACAAAACTCCGAAGCTGGAACCCAATGCAGATCCCCTCACAATACATCGCTCCCCAAATAGGAATATGCCACATCACTTGCAAAGAAGAACGCTACACGGCCCATATCAGAATAGAATTTTAATGCACATCAATATCACCAAGCCCATACAGCCATCAGGCCATGAACTCCAAAACACATTTCACCATTGTGGGCTGCATCCGCAAGAAATGACCAGCCACTACTCGTGTGACGCCCTGTTCCCTCATGGTACACAGAGCCACATACACGTACGAAAAGGCAACATGGAAGCGCACAGAACCGCAGGGCCGTCCCAATGGGGAGGCACTAGTCCAGCTGAAAGGCCGAAATGTTGCTCCGAGCCACCAGTACTGCGTAAGGGCATGTGGCCCATTGGCGATCGTCCCATAAGATCGTAATGCTGCTCCACTGATTAACACGAAGCAGCAGGTGTCGGGAGTAAAATCCATCTGCAGGAGTGGCATACAGATGGCAGTGGCAAAAGGGGAGGAGATACCTGTCAACCAAAAGAAAAGAAACAGAATAGAATGGCCATCAGAACTACATTCGAACAACTCACTTCAATGATCACACTAGATCCACAGCCATATGCATGCAAGCCCACTCCAAAGGATCATCACCACCCCAAAACCACTTGCGAATCATAACTACCTATATCGAGGTGAAAACACCATCACAAACGAGTGTACCTGTGCAGGCGCCTGTGAAAACAGAATCCTTCAGATGGGATTGGTAACGTGCATGGACACAAGTGTCTGAAGGCGCGTCGAGACAGGGAGGGCTCAACAAGGCCAGATAGACGATGGTCCCACTATGGCAGCCCTGCATCACATAGCGCAGGGGGGGCGGACAGATCCCAAGAAGCCCTGTACATGGCAAACACTGTATCAAATCACCTGCCCATGCATCCATTCATCATTCCCTCATCCCGTAATGAAAACGCCTGAATATTTACTCACATAACATTAGAAATATCCATTGAGTCTGTGCGTTATGCAGCCTGCAAAATCCACAGTGCCCCAGCACGTAATTCCAGTCTAGTGAAGTAACATGTATTTGGGAACGTCCTGCCTTATCGTCCACTACGCAATTGCGCATCCCATACTATTCATATCAATCATAGCATTCTCGCCATGGCCCCTGTCCCAAGGACATTGAACAATAGAACGTTATATTTGCAGTCAGACCTGTGGGCATCTCCTCGCCGCTAGCTGAAAACCGAAAGCGCCGCCCTTCGAATTCCTCATTTGCAACATCACGTCGAAGAGGCATCTGTGGCCGTTTGAAAACACTAATTAATCCATCGAGTGCGGCTGTGTGTGAAAATGGCAACTGCCTTCACCCACGAATGGGACGCCCCGCCCGTCGTTGCAACTCGGTACAGTGATGAATGAGGGCCCACCGTTACTCGAGTACTACGTTCCACTGACCCTTCACAACTCTGTTCGCGACTGCACAGATAGTATGTGAAACAATGGGACCACAACAGAATGAACATATCAACCAATGTTACACGGCCATCGGGTACAAATACAAGATTGCAATAGCAAGATGCCATTCCACGAATTGCAGCGTTGTGCACGGGACGTGCTCGGCCAAAGGGGAGAGCAGTTTGCACAGGTGGAATGAATCACCACAGGTGGAGGCCATTCAGCCTGGAAACACATAAATTTCACGCCCAGTCTCCTCCCACAACCACTCCGAAATGCTACCGGCAGGACTCGCGATGTTGGCCCTGGGGGACCTGATAGCACTGCAAGTACTCCAACTCCAAGAAGAAGACGAACACCAACTACAACCGGCCGCACGGAGGAGACGCAGGAGGAGGAGGAGGCCAAGGCAGGGCCAGCAAGGGCCGCCAGCACAGCCACTACCACCACGCAGGCAGCCCGCAATCCCACGCCTCCGAGCACATCCGTTCAACCTCACTGATGAGCAGATCCACACCCTCTACCGTTTGGACCGGGACACCATAACCGCCATTGTGGACATGACACAGGCTGACCTTGTCAGCATGATAGATAGCCCAACCGCCATCCCACCCCTACTGAAGGTGGTGTCTGTACTCCACTTCCTGGCCACAGGCACCTACCAGCACACAGTCGGACAGTTGCATGGCATATCACAGCCACTGTTCTCACGGACACTATTGCAAGTGCTCGATGCCCTCCTGAAGCACACAGACGACTACATCTCTCTACCACGCTCGGAGCAGGAAATTACCAACACAAAAGTGGGATTCCATGCACTTGGCGGCATACCGGGTTGCATTGGTGCCATCGACTGCACCCATGTGGAATTGGTCGTCCCACATGCCATGGAGGCCCAGTACCGCAACCGAAAACAATTTCATTCCCTGAATGTACAAATGGTGTGTGACTCCAACAGGATCATTACACATTGTTGTGCCCGATTCCCTGGATCAACCCATGATTCTATGGTCTTGAGGAACTCTACAATACCACGCTACATGGAGCGACACGCAGGGAACAGATCCTGGCTACTCGGTGAGCCTCATTACATGCATGATAATGTGGGGTATGTGATTCGGCAATGACCTGGCAGGAAGGGGGGGGGGTGTGCGTACGTAGCAATGGCATTCCACATCATACGTTTCTCGTCCACATACAGGTGATGCCGGGTATCCACTGAAGAGATGGCTCCTCACACCAGTCCGCAACCCACAGGACCAGCATGAGGAGGACTACAACCATGCCCACTCACGTACCCGTGTAGTCATTGAACAGGCATTCGGCCTACTGAAGACCCGTTTCCGGTGCCTCAGCAGGTCTGGCGGGGCACTCCTGTACCGCCATGAGAAGGTTGCAAAGATGGTGATGGCATGTGTCATGCTCCACAACATGTGCGTACGTAGAAATGTGCCCATGCCCCCTGACGCAGAACTGCAAGCACCTGATGATGGTCATGATGAGGGTGGGGATGTGGCAGCACCTCAAGGAGTCTGCGAGGCACCGGAGGCCCGTGACATTCGTCAGCATCTCATTGATGTATGCTTCTAGCACTCACGCCTGGTGGCTGATACATGGACACGGGATGCGTGGCACTGTGTGTGTCTGGTACATGCACAATATGGACTGTACGCCTATAATGGCCTCGTACACAAAGATCAATGTCCACACATCTCATTGGTTGATCGTGCACTTTTTATGGCATATGTGATATCATGTTGTACACCCTATCGACCCGCCACCCAAGTGAGCCCAACACACCCCCTCCACCCTCCCACCTCCCCCCCGAACACCAGTGTCCAAAGATGCTCATCGTCCGTGGGCAGTCGCTATTGCAAGCCCCCTCTGCGGGTATCAGGGGCACCCCTGCCTGTGGAGCGCAGGTTCCTCCCAGATCTACGTTGGGGGCTGCCCTGGACGGAACTTGCAACGGATGATGTCTCTGCCTGCTCACGTCCATGCATGTCCCTAAGGGTTTGCGAGAGCTCAGTGAGCACATGGCGCACTGCGGCAAGTTCGGCACATACGTCTTTGGACGTCGCATGCAGTTCCCCCCTCAGGCTCTCGGTGCTTCTCTCCATTTGGACTCTCAGGCTCTCGGTGCTACTCTCCATTTGGACTCTCAGGCACTCGGTGCTACTCTCCATTTGGACTCTCAGGCACTCGGTGCTACTCTCCATTTGTGCCCTTAGTGTCTCTGTACTTCTCTCCATTTCTGCCCTAAGTGTCTCAGTTGATGTTTCTATGTCTGCCTTAGTGCCCCCACATTCATCGGCATGGTCCTTGAGGAGCGTGGCCAGTTGCTGCTGTTGCATGATTAACTGGTCGAGGGACTGTTGCCTCTGCTGGGCCATGGCCATTTGCGGGGGTGTCACAGAGGGGCTGTTGTCCTCATGTTGCCTTGCCACAGGGCTTGTGGGGGATGGCCAGTCGTCGTCTTGTGGGTGCCCCTGCGTGGTATCCTCATGTAGTACGGGATGGAACAGACAGGGGGATTGGGACAGGTCATGGATGGATCTGACTTCGACATCCCCGTCTTCTGTGTCGGAGCATGCTGCCATCAATGGGGTGTCACCTATGGTGCTGCTGCCACCGGAGGCAGTGCCTTCTGTGGCATCCGTTGGGGGGACCTGTGGTGGTGGTGTTGTGGCCATGCTGGCTGCTGGGGTGCCTGTTGATGTTCCCTCCTGTGTGCTGCCACTTGATTTGTGCTGCTGCCGTGTCTTGATGCGTGCAGCTGAGGTGGAGGGTCTTTGGTCGTCGGTCTTGGCCCTCTTTGCAGGTGTGCTGGTAGGGGTGTCCTGGAGCTCGTCGTTTGGATCGGACCCTGTGGTGGAGTAAAGGAGGGCGAGGGTTATTGGTGGGTCTGTGGGAATTGGAATGGCAATGTATCACATGCATTGGGGTGGTACCTGAGGGTGATTTGGGTCGGGGCCTTGGAGGTGCTTCCATTTGTGTGTGGAGTGAGGGTGCAGTTGTTTGGCAGCCTGCAGTTAGGGTGTGCCTGCTGCACGTGTAGTGCGTGTTTTAGGGGTTTTTAATTATTTATGTATTTATTGTGGGTTTTAACGTGCGCTATCAGGCCAATGTGTGTGGACGTTCTCCTGGACATGTGTTTCTGTTGCACTATGGGGACACATGGTGCTTCGAATGGATGGACTTTGTGGATTTAGCATTGTTTCATTAGGCCCACCTACCTGAATCTTCGGATGTCTGCACTCCTTTCTCCATCCCTCCGACTCCCTCTATGCTCTCCATTCCGATGGTGGAGGCACAGATTTCTTCCCAGGGGGTCAGCTTGATTGGTGATTCCGACCCTCCCCCGGTGGCTGTGGCAATGTTGCGGTTGGCAGAGAGTATGCTGCGGACGCGTATCCGCAGGTCGTCCCACCGCTTCCTGCATTGCTGTGGGGTGCGGGGTGCGGTGCCCACCGCACTTACCCGCTGTGCCACCAGAGCCCATATGGCCTTCTTGTTTGCGAGTGCCGTCCTGGTCATTTGCGTGGAGAAGACGACGGCAGCATTCTCCTGGAGGGTCTCTGTTAGCACGGTGTGTTCCTCACGGGAGAAGTGGACCTGCCGCTTGCGGTCGCACGCTTTCTTCGCTACTTTTCCCATTTTTCTTGGTTTCGTTAGGGTGGATGACGGGTTGGGTTGTGTCTCAGGGTGGTGATTTTAGTGGTTGTGTGGTTTTAGTGGTTTTATAGGTGTACGGCGGGTTGTTTCCCGTTCCGGGCCCGTGTTTTAACTTCCGTTTCCGTATATTTCCGGTCACCGTACTTTACGGTAGGCGCACACTGCGGTGTCCGCTGTGATGGGTGGCGGTATTGCACCTAGGGCGCCGTACGGCGGCGGTGTGGGCCGTTTTGGGGTCATTTCCGCCATCGCGGACTTTGCACTTCCGCCATGCCGTGGTGCTCGTGCCCGATGGGTCGGAATGGGCCGCACTTTGCTCCTTCTTGCAATGGCGGAAACGCTATTTACGCTGTGGCGGTCCGGTCAGTCACTTTCCGCCAGGGTCGTAATGAGGGCCAGTGTCCCGTTATCAGCATCTTCACTTGGCACGTATGTGCAACATGCCCCCCCCCCGATTTTTCGGCAAACACCGCCGTCCATCGGCGTGAGGAGATCTAGGACATATCTGTTTTGCATTGTCATTTGGCGCAGCGCACGGAGCTCTATTTTTATCACGTTGAAACCCTCTTAAGTGTCGTTGGCCAGTTGGATGAGCTCCCAGCGCACTATCTGCAACCATTTGGCGTTCGCCCGTGCTTGCAGTCCCGGAACAAGAAGTGAGGCGAAGAATGTCTCTGCTGATGAAAAGAGCTTGTATTTATGCGGGATCTCAGCAAGGAGTTTCGATGATTCGGATGAGATGTAATTGGAGGATCTTTTACTTCGTGTCAATCTTTTCTTTAGTTCATATTCTGACAATAGTTCATATGCTGGAGCTTCTGTTCTTATTAGTTGGGGCGCTGTCGATGGGTCAGCCGATCACCCTGCTGCCGATATGCCAGCCGATTGCTCTGCTGCCGATATGCCAGCCGATTGCCCTGCTGACCCTTGGATGTGGCTTTCTGGTATTACCATCAGGGCTGTGTGGAGGGTGGCTAGAGCACAAGTTCCTTTCCACAATGCGGGGAGGTGCAGGTAAGCTTGTTTGCCGTATACCCAATACATATCCATTAGTGCAGATGTGCCTTTCTTCATGTCAGGTATGATTAACGTTTTGCTACATCTCTTTATCTCCCCCATGTTCACTTTTCCTTCCCCATGGAAACACAGTTCATGTGGCACTTCTTTTTCTAACGGTGTGACCCACGTTAGCTTTGCGACATGTTGCGACCAGATGGGGTCACATACCTCTTTTATCCATTGGAAAGTGTAATTTGATAGGCCTCGAAGTGCTTCTGCTTTGCATTCAATTGTTTCTTCGTGCCACTTGTTTTCTGCATATCGCGTCTCCTTGATGACAAGAAATGGTTCCTTGAGGCAAATTACTCCTTGGCATCTGCTTTTGCACGTTTTCTCATTCTCCAGTTTTTGCAATGTGACGGTGTGCGCTTGGAACATGCTCTTTATTCTGCATAAAACCAGATGAATTAAACATTGGGCCTCCGACAAGGGCACTTCCTGCGGTACTAACATTTTCGGTGTTCCTGATGCGTGCGGAATGAGTGAACAGACGTAGCAGCTTTCATTTGTTGCTTGCTTCGCCGTGGCACTCATGTCGCAATACCATTTATTTGATTGATCAGGGTGGCGGGGATCTTCTATTTCGTCTAACCCCAGGTCATGATAGATGTCGTATCTTTTCCCTCCCGCCCCCCCTTTTTCTCCTCCTCCTCCTCCTGCTCCTCCCTTCCTGGTCATTGTTTTTCACCCATTTGTAATGTATTGGAAACATTCCAGCCCAGGTTGTATCATTACTATTCATGATGGCATGTGTATCGTCATCAGTAGCAGCAATGTTGTGTGAAGTCGGGTGTATGGTTATCTTTGCATTAATACTAGTGTTAATTAAATCATTTGACCAATAATAATCTCCATCATATTCGTTATATCCATAAACATTACTCATATTTACATTGAAACGTAACACTGACACACTTGTTGATCCTACAGTGATGTATTCTGAGGGTTGCGTCACATCTGTTTTGTTGACATTAATCTCATGTGACTCTTTCCATATAGTCTTTACCCCAGTCCATATCATTTACGATCCTTCTCGTATCATGTTAGCCCCGCTTCCTCCCCTTTGCATGTCATTAACAAAAGATAAAAGGGTATAATACCAATCTGCGAAAAACAACATTACTGACATCAAAATTGCAGCACATTTCAAAACACATTCAACGTTACTGAACCTTTAAGCCCTAATGGCGACCCTATCACTATCTAGCATTAATTTGTTCTCTGCGATTGTAGGTCGTCAGGTCATTTTTCACCTGGAGGGGCAATATAAATTCGTTAAGTCACCACAATATATACATGTATTTTAATTCTTTGTTGAACTTCATGTTTAATCATCATTTTTAGTCATGTTTGTTCTTTTACTCGATTGCACATGTACTTTTGCTATAGAGAAGATGGTAGTAAAATAGTGATGGAAAAAGCGTGGAACAATAATTGGAACGAAGGTGGGAGATAGAGAGGGAGAGACAGTTGAGGTGTATGGAGAATATTTTGACCAATTAAAGAGGAGAGGAGGAAAACATAGAAATGAAGGAAGGAGGAGATAAGTCGTGCAGAACAAAATACATATCATAACTTTTATCTCTGCATATTCTCTTTACTGACAATTTGGTTATCCTTTTTCAACCTCATTTGTTGTGCCATTGGCACCATCTTGCTCCTCCTGGGGGATTGTACTATTGCGTGCCCTCCTCACATCTGATAAGTGCACCCAATACTTCAATCCTTTTACCTTCACCGCGGTAGGTGTACTATAGATGGCCTCATAAGGGCCATGAAACCTGGGTGAATTCCACCTTCTCACAAAGCTGCGGACGTGCACATGTGCTCCTGGCATCAATGGCCCACTTGAACTGTCTGTGGCCAGTGTGGTAGTATCAGTCGCCACATTTTCAGTAAAAGGCGGTGCTATTTGTCGAGCTATGCTGCGTACTGCACTTGTTAACTGGGTCAGGTATTCCTTGAACTCTTCCCCCAGCACTGTGGCAGCCCTGTGCACATCCGATGCTCTTCTAATCGGGGATACTGGCGTGTGTATTCGTCTCCCAGTCACAATTTCATGGGGGCTTAGATGGTGGTCTTTACATGGTTGCGTCCTGAGTTGGAACAGTGCTAGGGGCAAGCAATACACCCAGTTTTTCTTTAATGTGTTACACAGCTTAGATAACTTACTCTTTAATAATCCATTGATCTTTTCTGCCATCCCATTCGCCATTGGATGATAAATTGAGCATAGTTAGTTTGTGTTTTACCCCCAAGAGTGATGTCACTTCCTTAAAGAGGTCATTCACAAAGTGTGTACCGTTGTCTGATCTAATCACATCGCATATTCCCCATCGTGAAAACACCTCCCGCACAAGGAACTTGGCCGCACACTTTGCGTCTGGGTGGGGACATGGGCCCGCTTCCACCCATCTTGAAAAGGGGCACACCACCACAATCAAATATCTTGCTCCATTACACCACTCTCCCATATCAGCATAGTCTATGTGGAGCTCTCTAAATGGTCCTGTTGGTCGGGGCAGGGTACCGCGCAGTGTTCCTAATGTCATTCCTGAATTATATGTTTGGCATGTTATGCATTCTACAATTAATTTCGACAGGTGCTCTTGCAAATTGGGGACGAACCAGTGTTCCTGGATGTCTGCGGCAATGTGTTGCTTTGTTACATGGCCGGGGAAATGCAGCTGTTGGAATGCTATTTCTAGTAACTCTATGGTCATTACAACCCTCCCTGTTGTCTCCTGCCTCCAAATGAGATCTGTGGCTGATTGTTTACATCCCCGTTTGCTCCACAGTTCTTGCTCCTCTTGTGGTGCTCTTCTTTGTAACTCTATTATCTGCGCTATTGGGGTATTATTGTATGCTTCTTCTTGTGGATCTGTGGTGGTTGCTTTTACAATGCATTCGAGTGTTGGTGTCACATTGAAATACGAGGCCTCCTTCGCTGCTGCATCGGCTGCCGCGTTTCCCAATGAGATTGCATCTGTGTTGTTGGTATGGGCTTGGCATTTTACCACTGCCACTACCGATGGTACTGCTAATGCATCTATTAGCTCATTCAACAATGTTGCATGCTGTACTGGAGAACCGTCTGCCCTCCAGAATCCTCGTCTACGCCACCGTGACAACCCTGAGTGCACTGTGGTAGTTGCATAGGCTAAGTCTGAGTATATTGTCACTGCACAGCCCTTGGCTGTGCGCAGTGCTTCGATCAGGGCAGTTAATTCTGATGCCTGTGCTGAATAATGGGATGGGAGGCGCTTTTGCAAAATCCTCTCATAGTCGTCTTCCTCCATGCGCACTACCGCCATTCCGACATGTTTTTCACCTGTTTCGGGGTTTATTGATGCTGACCCATCTATAAAATATATTTCTCCCTCCTGTAGGGCATTTTCGCTTGCTTTTGGGATGTCTTCACCTTCCCCCTCACATGTGGCACAATCGTGTTCCTGTATGTCCTCTGTTCTGCATGGCTCTGTAATAAATGTTGCTGGGTTTACTGTTTTATACCTCACAACGTGTACGTTAGGGCTTGAAATGATTACTTCATATGCTGTTGCTCTTTGTGTCATTAGTGTTGATTTTCATCGCTCAAGGATGGCGAACAGGGAATGCTCCGCATATAGCGTTACTGAACATCCCATGACAATGGTGGCACTCTTTTCAATTGCGAAGGCCGCAGCTGCGAGAGCCTGTTCGCACGCGAAATGGCCTTGCATTACTGGATCTAGTGTCCCACTTTAATAGGCCAATGGTCTGTGACCTAGTGATGTTTTCTGTGTCAGTACTGCTGTCATCAGTGTCCCATTGCAATGTGAAAACAAGAAACATTCCCTCTCATAATCTGGGTTCGTGAGGACTGGGGCGTCAGCAATGAGGTCTTTTAATTTCAAATACTGCGTTATCATTTCCTGCATCCATTTTATTGCTGCTCTATTTTTCTGTGCCTCTTTTAACGCTTGTAGTAAGGGGCGTGTGTATGCCGCGTAATCAAGGATCCATGCTCGGCAATAGTTACAAATGCCAAGAAACTTTTGCATGTCTTTCACAGTTTTTGGGATTATTATTTTGCGTATAGCAGCTGCTCTGTCTGGGAGTATTCGCTTCCCATCTTTTGATATTAGCTGTCCGAGGTATACAACCTCGGTGAGACAGTATTGCAATTTTCCTTTGTCTACATTGTATCCCTTGGTTACTAGCACATTCAGTAGTGCTATCGAGTCTTCTCTGCACTTTTCTTCTGTTTGGCTACAGACGAGTAAATCGTCTATGTACTGAATGATGGTGCTCTCTACATCTATGTTTCCAATGTCTTCCCGTAACACCCTGTTAGAAATGCTGGGGCTTTCACAATACCCTTGTGGGAGTCTGCGGTGTTCATACCTGTTGTTCCCTAATGTGAACGCTGTCAGGTATTGGGATCCTGGGTCGAGTGGTATGGAGAAGAAAGCATTCTTCAAGTCAATTACAGTGAAACATGTTGATTCTTTTGGCACGCTGCACAATATTGATGCCGGGTTAGGCACTAATGGGAACTCTTTTTGAATGACGTCATTGAGTGGGCGGAGATCCTGGATCATCCTCCACGCCCCTCCCTTTGCTTTCTTGATCGGGAAAATCGCTGTATTACATGGGGAGTTTGATGGCCCTATGATGCCTTGTTTCAGGAGTGCATTTATGGTCTCCCTAATTCCCTCCTCCACTTCTCTTGATATGGGATATTATTTCACCCCGGCAGTATTGCACCTGGCTTGAGTTTTATTTTTATTGGTGTCAACTCATGCAGTAGCCCTACATCGTGGGGCCCTGTGGTCCAAGAATTCAGGTGCTACTTCTGCCGTGTCTTCCTCAAATATAGTCAGTGGGGCCTTGATGCTAGCCATCAGTGGGTTATGTACCTCTCTGTACTGGATCATAATATCGCATGGTATGCTTATTTCCATTATTATTTCTCCATCATTCTCACCATCAGTGAATAATTCCTCGTCTGTTATATCTCGTAGCATTATGTCTGGGTCTATGCATAACACAGTTCTCCACTCGCACCCATGCGCGTCCAGTCCTATGACCACAATACGTTTGCTGGATACTTGAACTGCCTCGATGTCTATGGACATTATCATGCCTGGTACGACGTCTGTGTGTGCAATTGGGCGGAATATGAAATCTGATGGTGTTCTCCATTCTTTTCTCGTTATCTCTGGCACCGCTCCTGCTAATACTTTGATGCCATAAATAAACATACTTATATCAATGGGTATTCCCTGCACCACAACTTCGTTCATTACTGTGCTGATCATCAACATGGCTCGTACTGGCCATACTCCTGGGGTTCAACACACTAATCCTCGTTCTGTAAACGAGATGGTCATATTTAATTTGCTTAACAAATCTCTCCCCAGCAAATTGATTGGCGCGTCTTCGTGTTACAGTAAGGGTGAGCGCACGGTTTTTCCCTCCACCGTTATGTCAAGATCTTTAGTGTAAGGAACTTTTAAAATAGCCCCAGAGAACCCCTGCGTCTCTAAATTCCTGCCTGAGAGCGGAAACCGCCCTTCCATAAGACATGATTTCTCCGCTCCTGAGTCTACCATAAAGATAAACTGATTATTTCCTATCTCTGCCCCCATTAGTGGTTCCTCTTCTGCACATAGGGCGGTGGATAGGACTGGACACGCAAGTGTTCCCTGTGGGCTGTCCTAATCTGAATGTCTTTCTTGCCCTGGCAATGAGAAGACATTGTCTCCAATCACGGTCACGCCACGGTATGGTGCGGGCGCACCATTTACAGATGTTGCATAGCAATTATTGTTTGCGCTTCCTACTGCATTTTGTCTTGCCATAGGTTGTGGTGGTGGTTGCTGTCCTTGCTGCATCTGAGGTTTGTTATAGCATTGGTTTTGCTGTCTCCCACTTCCCATCGGTGGTCCATAGGGGCTACCTGGGTGTGGGCACTCTCTGGAGTAGTGTCCCCATCTCCCACAGTTCCAGCATGACCCTTGTGGTCCACCTCTCATTCCTTGACCGCCAAATCCTCTATTTCCCATACCTCCAAACCCCGCTCTCTGGCCACGGTACCCACCTCTTCCTCTTGCTGGTCTTTCTTGCCACTGTTGTCCACTGTATTGCTCTTCTCCATTCCACTGTCCTTGTCCTCCTATGGTCCGCAGTGCCGCTATTGTTGCTGGTCTTTTTCCCGCTCCTTCGTCCCCCTCGTTTTCTCGGTCTATGGCTACGCTGGCGTTGACGGCGGTGACCTTCACTAATTTGCTCTGTACCAGCTTTGCTTCGTCTGCCAGCCTTTTTTGTGCTATCTCCTTTTCTCTCTCTTTGATCCTCCTGCAGTGGTGCATAATTATACTGTGTATTTCAGGCCAACCCTTGGCTTCTATCCCAGCTATTTTGCCCAAGGCCTTCTGCACCTCCTTCTGGAGCCCCTTTTTAATGATAAAATAAAGCAAGGCGGTGGACTGGTTCCACGCCGTGCCAGTTTCGCTTCTCCATAAATCCTGCACCCGCAGTATGAATTGCGTAGGATCCTCGTTCTCCTCCATTGTGCACTGCATCACTAAATGTAAATCTGGAATATCTGGAAACGTGCGCCTCAATGCATCCCATACTTGTGCTCGAACGTTATTGAACGCCGACCCATCGTGGCGGTCACAACTCATTGTTACTCCGGGGAATCCGGCCTTTTCCCACACTGCGCCTGCTTGGTCACAATTGCTGACACTAATAAGCTCTTCACATCCCCTATTGCTAGCGGCACTCCTGCTGTGTTTTTCTCAAAGGCATGTTTCCATTTCCCAGCCCCTACCAATAGTGGGGGGAGGACTTTTAGCAAGTTGTTTTTATCCATTTGAGCCCATGGAATGTAGTGTGGCCTACCTGCTCCTTTATGTATCAATGGCATGTGTAACTTGTGTTTCTTCCCTACCTTACTTACCGCACCTTTCTTTATTTTACTCACCATCATATTTCCCCTCGCTGTCTTAGTCTACCCTGCCATAATGGTGGCGATGGTATAGCTGGGTAACGGCGGTTTGGCAGTGGGTGCCCGGTCTTGGCAGCTGCCTCTTCATATTTGTCTAAGTCACTCCACACCTCTTCTATTTCTGATTCTTGCTCATTGTTCCCTTCACATCCTTCCACTCTCTCACTTTCTGGGGTGGGTGGGCGTATAATCCTCACGGGTTTGTCATTTAGATGGAACAGGAACTCCCCTGAACGCCACTCTTTCTCTTGCCCTTGTGGTATGCGTGTTCCTTGTGATGATACTGATCGCGCTGGCTCTGAGATCGCTTGTGCCACTTCCCCTGCTGTGCTCAATGTTGGCGTTAGATCCGCTATGGATAATGGTGGCACCTCTCCTCCCCCTGGCAGCATTTGGCCTCAATCGCACAATGCTCTTAGCCGCGTTATTTCCATCTGTGCATGCGCTAGCTGGCGGTCTAATTCTCCAGTGAAGTGTGCCAAATTCATGGGGGGTGCACTTGTTGGGCCATACAAACCTCCTTTATCATAGGGTGGTGGTGCTGTGGCAACTGCTCCGGTTGTGAGTGCGGGGATGGGACATGCTGGTATGTACAGGGGCTCACATGTATCCTACTGCTGGCATTGACATTAAAGGATATATTTTGGTTGTATCGCCTTCAGCTGTAGTGGTTGTGCACTCGCCCTTTGGCGTTTCTGCTTACCTCTTCCTGCGTTTTCTGTGTTTTGTTCGTTCTTTCTTTAATTACCTCTGCTGTAGGCATAACTTCTTCAAACATTCACCACAAGTCTAGTACTTCCCTTCTATTTTGTAGTTGTTTCCCCTTCTACCTTGCTAACAAGTGTGTGGATCCTAAATCTAATACTCTTTTGTCGAATGACCCACCTTCTGGCTAAATTGGCGTCACACTGTCCCCTTTTATCTCCGTCATTCCCCCATGACGATATTTTTCCTTTTCTCCCTTTGTCTGTACTTGCCTTTCAACCTCTCTTTCCCTTAATCACTTCTTCACTAGTCTTTTTTCCTTCTAGTTGGATAATGCACCACAAATCTTCTCAGTTACTTGTAATTTGTATGCACATATATGTATCAAGATAAATATATCAATCACTTTTCAACGTTAACCTTATAGTTGTTGCAGGTTCAAATTCATTTCCAAGAATCCTTTCGTACCCAGAAAAAGAATGTTCTAAATAACTACTCTGAGTCTACTCAATATACGAGACTCCTACTATTTTCTCTGTATCTTCACTTATTTTTTCTGCACTGGACGAGACAATGCTATGCGGCGCCGCCCTCTACCCCGTTCGGGCTAGGATACCACTTCTCTTTTTTCTCTTCACTTCTTACAAAAACCTGATGGCCATATAAAGGACAGATCAGAAAAGCCTCATCATCACTCACACAGGCCCTACTCTTCCCTATTACCCGTTACCACCTGTCCCCCCTATTTCCCCCTTACTTTTCCTTCTTAACCTTCGCAACCGGCACTCACGTGTTCAGTCAGGTGACCCGAGGGTCGCCGCTCGCAGTCCAAACCCAGTCAAGCTTGCACCCCAACTAAGTCGTGGCCCGCCTCGGCGAGCAGGTCTTCAGGCGGGTATTCGTCAACCGGGAACCCTTGACCCTTTCTTGTAGTGCGCACAGGCTGGTCGGCCACAGAGGTGATGGTTTTGCTGGGGGCGTCCCGGATCTCGCCGCTCGGCGCCGGCCTCGAGGCACCTCTCCGATCACGTCGCAGGGGGTCACCAAATGTTTGTGCCCTCCCCGACTCTACGTGAAAAAATGAATAATACAGACACTCCCTGGACAGGGAATAAGGCACAAAAGAGCCGGCTGCGAGAGTCCAAGGAAAGGTTTATCTAGATCTCTGAGAGCGCTCTGACCACATCAAGGTTACAACACATTTATATAGTACATTGACATCTTTAACATATGATGCTACATTGGACCTGGATTGGTCAGCCGTGGTGGTGTCTTGGGTGTGGGCATCATCTCTTCCTCCGGGTTGGTCACTTGGTTGGCGGGAGGTTTGACGTCAGACATCTGTGCTCCGGATGGGTGAAGGTCAGGTCGCTGTGAAACACGGTGGTCACTATCTAAGCTAAGCTAAGATAATACATTCTGAGTAATGCATGCACTAAATAATGGTTGATCAAAAGACCCTCAGTAGTGTATCATGTCATTGTACAAATCACTCAAGAGTTTATATCATCTACAACATTTGGGTTATACAGGTCACAGGTTTATGGGCCTTGACCACTATAATACTGTCATTGAACTATAGGGTTAGTCTCACAAGAATCTCAGGTGTGTGGCACTTGTTAGTATTGGGCACGATATACTACAGCAGGGGTCTAATGTTAGTTGGGGGTCTGTTGGGTGGGCTTCATAGCATGGTTGGCAGTCTGGCACATGAAAGGAATGCCTTGCAAGGACACAGGGTTAGAATGGCAATAAGTTTCAACTGGTGAGGGTAAGAGGGCAAGGACACTTTTGTGGAGATGGACGAGCTATGTGCTTGGCTCATGTTGGTTCACATGCAGGACAGTGATCTCAGAGGAAAAGGGATGTGTTACATTTGTTATTTGTTGCAAGCAGCTCCGGCTTCAGCGTGAGAATGGAGCTGCAGAGTTTTCTAGTTGGAGTGGGATTGAGGGTGGGGGCTATGTGCTCTGAGCTACTGCGGCAGGCAAAAGGGAAAGAGACATTTTGTACTATCGCAGTGAGGCCTGGTTACCAAGATGGATTCGAAAAGGGGGTACAAAAAATGGATGCCCTGTGTCCTGCTTGGTGGTCCCATCTACGCGAATGTAACCCAAAGTTAACATCGCATAAGGGGGAGGGGCGTACCCACCACTAGAGGCACTTGGTCCGAGTTTTGTACTGAGAAGTGATGGTAGAGAGGGGCCCATTGGCCCCTCGCTCCCACACAGTGGATAAGAGTACTCTTCTTCACTGCCATCTGCTTGGTTTCCAGGCACTTTGGAAGATCCGGAATCACTGTGGAAAAAGAAGGCTTAGCGGAGTGGAGGATGGGTAAAAGTACTCTTCCTCACTGCCATCTGCTTGGTCTCCTGGCACTTTGGGAGATCCGGCATCACTGTTGAAAAAGAAGGCTTAGCGGAGTGGAGGGTGGGTAAGAGTACTCTTCTTCACTGCCATCTGCTTGGTCTCCAGACACTTTGGGAGATCCGGCATCACTGTGGAAAAAGAAGGCTTAACGGAGTGGAGGATGGGTAAGAGTACTCTTCTTCACTGCGATCTGCTCGTTCTCCAGGCACTTTGGGCGATCCGGCATCACTGTGGGAAAAAAAGGCTTAGCGGAGTGGAGGGTGGGCAAGAGGACTCTTCTTCACTGCCATCTGCTTGGTTTCCAGGCACTTTGGAAGATCCGGAATCACTGTGGAAAAAGAAGGCTTAGCGGAGTGGAGGATGGGTAAAAGTACTCTTCCTCACTGCTATCTGCTTGGTCTCCTGGCACTTTGGGAGATCCGGCATCACTGTTGAAAAAGAAGGCTTAGCGGAGTGGAGGGTGGGTAAGAGTACTCTTCTTCACTGCCATCTGCTTGGTCTCCAGACACTTTGGGAGATCCGGCATCACTGTGGAAAAAGAAGGCTTAACGGAGTGGAGGATGGGTAAGAGTACTTTTCTTCACTGCCATCTGCTCGTTCTCCAGGCACTTTGGGCGATCCGGCATCACTGTGGAATAAAAAGGCTTAGCGAAGTGGAGGGTGGGTAAGAGTACTCTTCTTCACTGCCATCTGCTTGGTCTCAAGGCACTTTGGGAGATCCGGCATCACTGTGGAAAAAGAAGGCTTAGCGTAGTGGAGGATGGGTAAGACTATTCTTGCTCACTGCCATCTACTTGGTCTCCAGGAACATTGGGAGATACGACATCACTGTGGAAAAAGAAGGCTTAGCGGAGTGGAGAATGGGTAAGAGTACTCTTCTTCACTGCCATCTGCTTGATCTCCTGGCACTTTGGCAGATCCGGCATCACTGTTCAAAAAGAAGGCTTAGCGGAGTGGAGAGTGGGTAAGAGTACTCTTCCTCACTGCCATTTGCTTGGTCTCCAGGCACTTTGGGAGATCCGGCATCACTGTGGAAAGAGAAGGCTTAGCAGAGTGGAGGGTGGGTAAGAGTACTCTTCTTCACTGCCATCTCCTTGTTTTTCAGGCACTTTGAGAGATCCGGCATCACTGTTGAAAAAGAAGGCTTAGCGGAGTGGAGGGTCGGTAATAGTACTCTTCTTCACAGCCATCTGTTTGGTCTCCAAGCACTTTGTAAGATCCAGCATCACTGTGGAAAAAGAAGGCTTAGCGGAGTGGAGGATGGGTAAGAGTACCCTTCTTCACTGCCATCTGCTTGGTCTCACTTTCACTTTCAAAGATCCGGCATCACTGTGGAAAAAGAAGGCTTAGCGGAGTGGTGGATGGGTAAGAGTACTCTTCTTCACTGCCATCTGCTTGGTCTCCAGGAACCTAGCGATATCCGGCATCACTGTTGAAAAAGAAGGCTTAGCAGAGTGGAGGATGGGTAAGAGTACTCTTCTTCACTGCCATCTGCTTGGTCTCCAGACACTTTGGGAGATCCGGCATCACTGTGGAAAAAGAAGGCTTAACGGAGTGAAGGATGGGTAAGAGTACTCTTCTTCACTGCCATCTGCTTGGTTTCCAGACACTTTGGGAGATCCGGCATCACTGTGGAAAAAGAAGGCTTAACGGAGTGAAGGATGGGTAAGAGTACTCTTCTTCACTGCCATCTGCTCGTTCTCCAGGCACTTTGGGCGATCCGGCATCACTGTGGAAAAAGAAGGCTTAGCGGAGTGGAGGATGGGTAAGAGTACTCTTCTTCACTGCCATCTGCTTGGTCTCCAGGCACTTTGGGAGATCCGGCATCACTGTGGGAAAAGAAGGCTTAGCGGAGTGGAGGATGGGTACGAGTACCCTTCTTCACTGCCATCTGGTTGGTCTCCAGGCACTTTGGGAGATCTGGCATCACTGTGGAAAAATAAGGCTTAGCAGAGTGGTGGATGGGTAAGAGTACTCTTCTTAACTGCCATCTGCTTGATCTCCAGGCACTTTGGGAGATCCGGCATCACAGTTGAAAAAGAAGGCCCTAGCGGAGTGGAGGGTGGGTAAGAGTACTCTTCTTCACGGCCATCTGCTTGGTCTCCAACCACTTTGGAAGATCCAGCATCACTGTGGAAAAAGAAGGCTTAGCGGAGTGGAGGATGGGTAAGAGTACCCTTCTTCACTGCCATCTGCTTGGTCTCCAGGCACTTTGGGGGATCCGACATCACTGTGGAAAAAGAAGGCTTAGCGGAGTGGAGTGTGGGTAAGAGTACTCTTCCTCACTTCCATCTGCTTGGTCTCCAGGCACTTTGGGAGATCCGGCATCACTGTGGAAAAAGAAGGCTTAGCGGAGTGGAGGATGGTTAGAAGTACTCTTCTTCACTGCCATCTGCTTGGTCTCCTGGCACTTTGGGAGATCCGGCATCACTGTGGAAAAATAAGGCTTAGCGCAGTGGAGGATGGGTAAGAGTACCCTTCTACACTGCCATCTGCTTGGTCTCCGGGCACTTTGGAAGATCCGGCATCACTGTGGAAAAAGAAGGCTTAGCGGAGTGGAGGGTGGGTAAGAGTACTCTTCTTCACTCCCATCTGCTTGGACTCCGGGCACTTTGGGCGATCCGGCATCACTGTGGAAAAAGAAGGCTTAGCGTAGTGGAGGGTGGGTAAGAGTACTCTTCTTCAATGCCATCTGCTTGGTCTCCTGGCTCTTTGGGAGGTCCGGCATCACTGTGGAAAAAGAAGGCTTAGCGGAGTGGAGGATGGTTACGAGTGTGATTCTTCACTGCCATCTGCTTGGTCTCCAGGCACTTTGGGAGATCTGGCGTCACTGTGGAAAAATAAAGGTTTAGCGGAGTGGAGGATGGGTAAGAGTACTCTTCTTCACTGCCATCTGCTTTGTATCCAGGAACTTTGGGAGATCCGGCATCACTGTGGAAAAGAAGGCTTAGCGGAGTGTAGGATGGCTAAGAGTACTCTTCGTCACTGCCATCTGCTTGGTCTCCGGGCACTTTGGGAGATACGGCATCACTGTGGTAAAAGAACGCTTAGCGGAGTGTAGTGTGGGTAAGAGTACCCTTCTTCTCTGCCATCTGCTTGGTCTCCAGGCACTTTGGAAGATCCGGCATCACTGTGGAAAAAGAAGGCTTAGCCAAGTGGAGGGAGGGTAAGAGTGCTCTTCTTCACTGCCATCTTCTTGGTCTCTGGGCACTTTGGGAGACCCGGCATCACTGTGGAAAAAGAAGGCTTAGCATAGTGGAGGGTAGGTAAGAGTACTCTTCTTCTCTGCCATCTGCTTGGTCTCCTGGCACTTTGGGAGATCCGGCATCACTGTTGAAAAATAAGGCTTAGAGGAGTGGAGGATGGGTAAGAGTATTCTTCTTTACTGCCATCTGTTTTGTATCCAGGAACTTTGGGAGACCGGGCATCACTGTGGAAAAATAAAGGCTTAGCGGAGTGGAAGATGGGTAAGAGTACTCTTCTTCACTGCCATCTGCTTGGTCTCCAGACACTTTGGGAGATCCGGCATCACTGTGGAAAAAGAAGGCTTAGCGGAGTGGAGGATGGGAAAGAGTACCCTTCTTCACTGCCATCTGCTTGGTCTCCAGGCACTTTGGGAGATCCGACATCACTGTGGAAAAAGAAGGCTTAGCGGAGTGGAGGGTGGGTAAGAGTACTATTCCTCACTGCCATCTGCTTGGTCTCCAGGCACTTTGGGAGATCCGGCATCACTGTGGAAAAAGAAGGCTTAGCGGAGTGGAGGATGGTTAGAAGTACTCTTCTTCACTGCCATCTGCTTGGTCTCAAGGCACTTTGGGAGATCCGGCATCACTGGAAAGAGAAGGATTAGCAGAGTGGAGGATGGGTTAGAGTACCCTTCTTCACTGCCATCTGCTTGGTCTCCTGGCACGTTGGGAGATCCGGCATCACTGTTGAAAAATAAGGCTTAGCGCAGTGGAGGATGGGTAAGAGTACCCTTCTTCACTGCCATCTGCTTGGTCTCCGGGCACTTTGGAAGATCCGGCATCACTGTGGAAAAAGAAGGCTTAGCGGAGTGGAGTGTCGGTAAGAGTACTCTTCTTCACTGCCATCTGCTTGGTCTCCGGGCACTTTGGGAGATCCGGCATCACTGTGGAAAAAGAAGGCTTAGCGTAGTGGAGGGTGGGTAAGATTACTCTTCTTCAATGCCATCTGCTTGGTCTCCTGGCACTTTGGGAGATCAGGCATCACTGTGGAAAAAGAAGGTTTAGCGGAGTGGAGGATGGTTACAAGTATGATTCTTCACTGCCATCTGCTTGGTCTCCAGGCACTTTGGGAGATCTGGCGTCACTGTGGTAAAAGAAGGCTTAGCGGAGTGTAGTGTGGGTAAGAGTACTCTTCTTCACTGCCATCTGCTTGGTCTCCGGGCACTTTGGGAGATACGGCATCACTGTGGTAAAAGAAGGCTTAGCGGAGTGTAGTGTGGGTAAGAGTACTCTTCTTCACTGCCATCTGCTTTGTATCCAGGAACTTTGGGAGATCCGGCATCACTGTGGAAAAGAAGGCTTAGCGGAGAGTAGGATGGCTAAGAGTACTCTTCCTCACTGCCATCTGCTTGGTCTCCGGGCACTTTGGGAGATACGGCATCACTGTTGTAAAAGAAGGCTTAGTGGAGTGTAGTGTGGGTAAGAGTACCCTTCTTCTCTGCCATCTGCTTGGTCTCCAGGCTCCAGGCACTTTGGAAGATCCGGCATCACTGTGGAAAAAGAAGGCTTAGCGAAGTGGAGGGAGGGTAAGAGTTCTCTTCTTCACTGCCTTCTTCTTGGTCTCCGGGCACTTTGGGAGATCAGGCATCACTGTGGAAAAAGAAGGCTTAGCGTAGTGGAGGGTGGGTAAGAGTACTCTTCTTCACTGCCATCTGCTTTATATCCAGGAACTTTGGGAGATCCGCAACACTGTGGAAAAGAAGGTTTAGCAGAGTGTAGGATGGCTAAGAGCACTCTTCCTCACTGCCATCTGCTTGGTCTCCGGGCACTTTGGGAGATACGGCATCACTGTGGTAAAAGAAGGCTTAGCGGAGTGTAGTGTGGGTAAGAGTACTCTTCTTCACTGCCATCTGCTTTGTATCCAGGAACTTTGGGAGATCCGGCATCACTGTGGAAAAGAAGGCTTAGCGGAGAGTAGGATGGCTAAGAGTACTCTTCCTCACTGCCATCTGCTTGGTCTCCGGGCACTTTGGGAGATACGGCATCACTGTTGTAAAATAAGGCTTAGTGGAGTGTAGTGTGGGTAAGAGTACCCTTCTTCTCTGCCATCTGCTTGGTCTCCAGGCTCCAGGCACTTTGGAAGATCCGGCATCACTGTGGAAAAAGAAGGCTTAGCGAAGTGGAGGGAGGGTAAGAGTTCTCTTCTTCACTGCCTTCTTCTTGGTCTCCGGGCACTTTGGGAGATCAGGCATCACTGTGGAAAAAGAAGGCTTAGCGTAGTGGAGGGTGGGTAAGAGTACTCTTCTTCACTGCCATCTGCTTGGTCTCCTGGCACTTTGGGAGATCCGGCATCACTGTTGAAAAAGAAGGCTTAGCAGGATGGAGGACGGGTAAGAGTACTCTTCCTCACTGCCATCTGCTTGGTCTCCAGGCACTTTGGGAGATCCGGCATCACTGTTGAAAAAGAAGGCTTAGCAGGATGGAGGATGGGTAAGAGTACTCTTCCTCACTGCCATCTCCTTGTTCTTCAGGCACTTTGAGAGATCCGGCATCACTGTTTAAAAAGAGGGTGGGTAAGAGTAAGAGTGGTCTCCAAGCACTTTGGAAGATCCAGCATCACTGTGGAAAAAGAAGGCTTAGCGTAGTGGAGGGTGGGTAAGAGTACTCTTTTTCAATGCCATCTGCTTGGTCTCCTGGCACTTTGGGAGATCCGGCATCACAGTGGAAACAGAAGGCTTAGCGGAGTGGAGGATGGTTACGAGTATGATTCTTCACTGCCATCTGCTTGGTCTCCAGGCACTTTGGGAGATCTGGCATCACTGTGGAAAAAGAAGGCTTAGCGGAGTGGAGTGTGGGTAAGAGTACTCTTCTTCACAGCCATCTGCTTGGTCTCCAAGCACTTTGGAAGATCCAGCATCACTGTGGAAAAAGAAGGCTTAGCGGAGTGGAGGATGGGTAAGAGTACTCTTCTTCAATGCCATCTGCTTGGTCTCCTGGCACTTTGGGAGATCAGGCATCACTGTGGAAAAAGAAGGCTTAGCGGAGTGGAGGATGGTTACGAGTATGATTCTTCACTGCCATCTGCTTGGTCTCCAGGCACTTTGGGAGATACGGCATCACTGTTGTAAAAGAAGGCTTAGCGGAGTGTAGTGTGGGTAAGAGTACCCTTCTTATCTGCCATCTGCTTGGTCTCCAGGCTCCAGGCACTTTCCATCACTGTGGAAAAAGAAGGCTTAGCGAAGTGGAGGGAGGGTAAGAGTTCTCTTCTTCACTGCCTTCTTCTTGGTCTCCGGGCACTTTGGGAGATCCGGCATCACTGTGGAAAAAGAAGGCTTAGCGTAGTGGAGGGTGGGTAAGAGTACTCGTCTTCACTGCCATCTGCTTGGTCTCCTGGCACTTTGGGAGATCCGGCATCACTGTTGAAAAAGAAGGCTTAGCAGGATGGAGGATGGGTAAGAGTACTCTTCCTCACTGCCATCTGCTTGGTCTCCAGGCACTTTGGGAGATCCGGCATCACTGTTGAAAAAGAAGGCTTAGCAGGATGGAGGATGGGTAAGAGTACTCTTCCTCACTGCCATCTCCTTGTTCTTCAGGCACTTTGAGAGATCCGGCATCACTGTTTAAAAAGAGGGTGGGTAAGAGTAAGAGTGGTCTCCAAGCACTTTGGAAGATCCAGCATCACTGTGGAAAAAGAAGGCTTAGCGTAGTGGAGGATGGTTACGAGTATGATTCTTCACTGCCATCTGCTTGGTCTCCAGGCACTTTGGGAGATCTGGCATCACTGTGGAAAAAGAAGGCTTAGCGGAGTGGAGTGTGGGTAAGAGTACTCTTCTTCACAGCCATCTGCTTGGTCTCCAAGCACTTTGGAAGATCCAGCATCACTGTGGAAAAAGAAGGCTTAGCGGAGTGGAGGATGGGTAAGAGTACTCTTCTTCAATGCCATCTGCTTGGTCTCCTGGCACTTTGGGAGATCCGGCATCACAGTGGAAAAAGAAGGCTTAGTGGAGTGGAGGATGGTTACGAGTATGATTCTTCACTGCCATCTGCTTGGTCTCCAGGCACTTTGGGAGATCTGGCATCACTGTGGAAAAAGAAGGCTTAGCGGAGTGGAGTGTGGGTAAGAGTACTCTTCTTCACAGCCATCTGCTTGGTCTCCAAGCACTTTGGAAGATCCAGCATCACTGTGGAAAAAGAAGGCTTAGCGGAGTGGAGGATGGGTAAGAGTACTCTTCTTCAATGCCATCTGCTTGGTCTCCTGGCACTTTGGGAGATCCGGCATCACAGTGGAAAAAGAAGGCTTAGCGGAGTGGAGGATGGTTACGAGTATGATTCTTCACTGCCATCTGCTTGGTCTCCAGGCACTTTGGGAGATCTGGCATCACTGTGGAAAAATAAAGGTTTAGCGGAGTGGAGGATGGGTAAGAGTACTCTTCTTCACTGCCATCTGCTTTGTATCCAGGAACTTTGGGAGATCCGCAACACTGTGGAAAAGAAGGCTTCTCCTTGTTCTTCAGGCACTTTGAGAGATCCGGCATCACTGTTGAAAAAGAAGGCTTAGCGGAGTGGAGGGTCGGTAAGAGTACTCTTCTTCACAGCCATCTGCTTGGTCTCCAAGCACTTTGGAAGATCCAGCATCACTGTGGAAAAAGAAGGCTTAGCGTAGTGGAGGGTGGGTAAGAGTACTCTTCTTCAATGCCATCTGCTTGGTCTCCTGGCACTTTGGGAGATCCGGCATCACAGTGGAAAAAGAAGGCTTAGCGGAGTGGAGGATGGTTACGAGTATGATTCTTCACTGCCATCTGCTTGGTCTCCTGGCACTTTCAAAGATCCGGCATCACTGTGGAAAAAGAAGGCTTAGCGTAGTGGAGGGTGGGTAAGAGTACTCTTCTTCAATGCCATCTGCTTGGTCTCCTGGCACTTTGGGAGATCCGGCATCACAGTGGAAAAAGAAGGTTTAGCGTAGTGGAGGGTGGGTAAGAGTACTCTTCTTCACTGCCATCTGCTTTGTATCCAGGAACTTTGGGAGATCCGGCATCACTGTGGAAAAAGAAGGCTTAGCAGAGTGGAGGGTGGGTAAGAGTACTCTTCTTCACTGCCATCTGCTTTGTATCCAGGAACTTTGGGAGATCCGCAACACTGTGGAAAAGAAGGTTTAGCGGAGTGTAGGATGGCTAAGAGCACTCTTCCTCACTGCCATCTGCTTGGTCTCCGGGCACTTTGGGAGATACGGCATCACTGTGGTAAAAGAAGGCTTAGCGAAGTGTAGTGTGGGTAAAAGTACCCTTCTTCTCTGCCATCTGCTTGGTCTCCAGGCACTTTGGAAGATCCGGCATCACTGTGGAAAAAGAAGGCTTAGCGAATTGGAGGGAGGGTAAGAGTACTCTTCTTCACTGCCATCTTCTTGGTCTCCTGGCACTTTGGGAGATCCATCATCACTGTTGAAAAAGAAGGCCTAGCAGAGTGGAGGATGGGTAAGAGTACTCTTCCTTACTGCCATCTGCTTGGTCTCCAGGCACTTTGGGAGATCTGGCATCACTGTGGAAAAAGAAGGCTTAGCAGAGTGGAGGGTGGGTAAGAGTACTCTTCTTCACTGCCATCTCCTTGTTCTTCAGGCACTTTGAGAGATCCGGCATCACTGTTGAAAAAGAAGGCTTAGTGGAGTGGAGTGTGGGTAAGAGTACTCTTCTTCACAGCCATCTGCTTGGTCTCCAAGCACTTTGGAAGGTCCAGCATCACTGTGGAAAAAGAAGGCTTAGCGGAGTTGAGGATGGGTAAGAGTACCCTTCTTCACTGCCATCTGCTTGGTCTCCAGGCACTTTCAAAGATCCGGCATCACTGTGGAAAAAGAAGGCTTAGCGGAGTGGTGGATGGGTAAGATTACTCTTCTTCAATGCCATCTGCTTGGTCTCCTGGCACTTTGGGAGATCCGGCATCACAGTGGAAAAAGAAGGCTTAGCGGAGTGGAGGATGGTTACGAGTATGATTCTTCACTGCCATCTGCTTGGTCTCCAGGCACTTTGGGAGATCTGGCATCACTCTGGAAAAAGAAGGCTTAGCAGAGTGGAGGGTGGGTAAGAGTACTCTTCTTCACAGCCATCTGCTTGGTCTCCAAGCACTTTGGAAGATCCAGCATCACTGTGGAAAAAGAAGGCTCAGCGGAGTGGAGGACGGGTAAGAGTACTCTTCTTCAATGCCATCTGCTTGGTCTCCTGGCACTTTGGGAGGTCCGGCATCACTGTGGAAAAAGAAGGCTTAGCGGAGTGGAGGATGGTTACGAGTATGATTCTTCACTGCCATCTGCTTGGTCTCCAGGCACTTTGGAAGATCCAGCATCACTGTGGAAAAAGAAGGCTCAGCGGAGTGGAGGACGGGTAAGAGTACTCTTCTTCAATGCCATCTGCTTGGTCTCCTGGCACTTTGGAAGATCTGGCGTCACTGTGGAAAAATAAAGGTTTAGCGGAGTGGAGGATGGGTAAGAGTACTCTTCTTCACTGCCATCTGCTTTGTATCCAGGAACTTTGGGAGAACCGCAACACTGTGGAAAAGAAGGCTTCTCCTTGTTCTTCAGGCACTTTGAGAGATCCGGCATCACTGTTGAAAAAGAAGGCTTAGCGGAGTGGAGTGTGGGTAAGAGTACTCTTCTTCACAGCCATCTGCTTGGTCTCCAAGCACTTTGGAAGATCCAGCATCACTGTGGAAAAAGAAGGCTTAGCGTAGTGGAGGGTGGGTAAGAGTACTCTTCTTCAATGCCATCTGCTTGGTCTCCTGGCACTTTGGGAGATCCGGCATCACAGTGGAAAAAGAAGGCTTAGCGTAGTGGAGGATGGGTAAGAGTACTCTTCTTCACTGCCATCTGCTTTGTATCCAGGAACTTTGGGAGATCCGCAACACTGTGGAAAAGAAGGTTTAGCAGAGTGTAGGATGGCTAAGAGCACTCTTCCTCACTGCCATCTGCTTGGTCTCCGGGCACTTTGGGAGATACGGCATCACTGTGGTAAAAGAAGGCTTAGCGGAGTGTAGTGTGGGTAAGAGTACCCTTCTTCTCTGCCATCTGCTTGGTCTCTAGGCACTTTGGAAGATCCGGCATCACTGTGGAAAAAGAAGGCTTAGCGAAGTGGAGGGAGGGTAAGAGTGCTCTTCTTCACTGCCATCTTCTTGGTCTCCTGGCACTTTGGGAGATCCGACATCACTGTTGAAAATGAAGGCCTAGCAGAGTGGAGGATGGGTAAGAGTACTCTTCCTAACTGCCATCTGCTTGGTCTCCAGGCACTTTCAAAGATCCGGCATCACTGTGGAAAAAGAAGGCTTAGCGGAGTGGTGGATGGGTAAGATTACTCTTCTTCAATGCCATCTGCTTGGTCTCCTGGCACTTTGGGAGATCTGGCATCACTGTGGAAAAAGAAGGCTTAGCGGAGTGGAGGGTGGTTACGAGTATGATTCTTCACTGCCATCTGCTTGTTCTCCAGGCACTTTGGGAGATCTGGCATCACTGTGGAAAAATAAAGGTTTAGCGGAGTGGAGGATGGGTAAGAGTACTCTTCTTCACTGCCATCTGCTTTGTATCCAGGAACTTTGGGAGATCCGGCATCACTGTGGAAAAGAAGGCTTAGCGGAGTGTAGGATGGCTAAGAGTACCCTTCTTCTCTGCCATCTGCTTGGTCTCCAGGCACTTTGGGAGATACGGCATCACTGTGGAAAAAGAAGGCTTAGCGAAGTGGAGGGAGGGTAAGAGTGCTCTTCTTCACTGCCATCTTCTTGGTCTCCGGGCACTTTGGGAGATCCGGCATCACTGTGGAAAAAGAAGGCTTAGCGTAGTGTAGGGTGGGTAAGAGTACTCTTCTTCACTGCCATCTGCTTGGTCTCCTGGCACTTTGGGAGATCCGGCATCACTGTTGAAAAAGAAGGCTTAGCAGAGTGGAGGATGGGTAAGAGTACTCTTCCTCACTGCCATCTGCTTGGTCTCCAGGCACTTTGGGAGATCTGGCATCACTCTGGAAAAAGAGGGCTTAGCGGGGTGGAGGGTGGGTAAGAGTACTTTTCTTTACTGCCATCTGCTTGGTCTCCAGGCACTTTGGGAGATCCAGCATCACTGTGGAAAAAGAAGGCTTAACGGAGTGGAGGATGGGTAAGAGTACTCTTCTTCACTGCCATCTGCTTGGTCTCCAGGCACTTTGGGCGATCCGGCATCACTGTGGAAAAAGAAGGCTTAGCGGGGTGGAGGGTGGGTAAGAGTACTTTTCTTCACTGCCATCTGCTCGTTCTCCAGGCACTTTGGGCAATCATGCATCACTGTGGAAAAAGAAGGCTTAGCGTAGTGGAGGGTCGGTAAGAGTACTCTTCTTCACTGCCATCTGCTTGGTCTCCGGGCACTTTGGGAGATCTGGCGTCACTGTGGAAAAATAAAGGTTTAGCGGAGTGGAGGATGGGTAAGAGTACTCTTCTTCACTGCCATCTGCTTTGTATCCAGGAACTTTGGGAGATCCGGCATCACTGTGGTAAAAGAAGGCTTAGCGGAGTGTAGTGCGGGTAAGAGTACCCTTCTTCTCTGCCATCTGCTTGGTCTCCAGGCACTTTGGAAGATCCAGCATCACTGTGGAAAAAGAAGGCTTAGCGAAGTGGAGGGAGGGTAAGAGTGCTCTTCTTCACTGCCATCTTCTTGGTCTCCGGGCACTTTGGGAGATCCGGCATCACTGTGGAAAAGAAGGCTTAGCGGAGTGGAGGATGGGTAAGAGCACTCTTCCTTACTGCCGTCTGCTTGGTCTCCGGGCACTTTGGGAGATACGGCATCCATGTGGTAAAAGAACGCTTAGCGGAGTGTAGTGTGGGTAAGAGTACCCTTCTTCTCTGCCATCTGCTTGGTCTCCAGGCACTTTGGAAGATCCAGCATCACTGTGGAAAAAGAAGGCTTAGCGAAGTGGAGGGAGGGTAAGAGTGCTCTTCTTCACTGCCATCTTCTTGGTCTCCAGGCACTTTGGAAGATCCGGCATCACTGTGGAAAAAGAAGGCTTAGCGAAGTGGAGGGAGGGTAAGAGTGCTCTTCTTCACTGCCATCTTTTTGGTCTGTGGGCACTTTGGGAGATCCGGCATCACTGTGGAAAAAGAAGGCTTAGCATAGTGGAGGGTAGGTAAGAGTACTCTTCTTCACTGTCATCTGCTTGGTCTCCTGGCACTTTGGGAGATCCGGCATCACTGTTGAAAAATAAGGCTTAGCGGAGTGGAGGATGGGTAAGAGTATTCTTCTTTACTGCCATCTGTTTTGTATCCAGGAACTTTGGGAGACCGGGCATCACTGTGGAAAAATAAAGGATTAGCGGAGTGGAGGATGGGTAAGAGTACTCTTCTTCACTGCCATCTGCTTGGTCTCCAGACACTTTGGGAGATCCGGCATCACTGTGGAAAAAGAAGGCTTAGCGGAGTGGAGGATGGGTAAGAGTACTCTTCTTCACTGCCATCTGCTTGGTCTCCAGGCACTTTGGGAGATCCGGCATCACTGTTGAAAAAGAAGGCTTAGCGGAGTGGAGGGTGGGTAAGAGTACTCTTCTTCACGGCCATCTGCTTGGGCTCCAAGCACTTTGGAAGATCCAGCATCACTGTGGAAAAAGAAGGCTTAGCGGAGTGGAGGATGGGAAAGAGTACCCTTCTTCACTGCCATCTGCTTGGTCTCCAGGCACTTTGGGAGATCCGACATCACTGTGGAAAAAGAAGGCTTAGCGGAGTGGAGGGTAGGTAAGAGTACTATTCCTCAATGCCATCTGCTTGGTCTCCAGGCACTTTGGGAGATCCGGCATCACTGCGGAAAAAGAAGGCTTAGCAGAGTGGAGGATGGTTAGAAGTACTCTTCTTCACTGCCATCTGCTTGGTCTCAAGGCACTTTGGGAGATCCGGCATCACTGGAAAGAGAAGGATTAGCAGAGTGGAGGATGGGTTAGAGTACCCTTCTTCACTGCCATCTGCTTGGTCTCCTGGCACTTTGGGAGATCCGGCATCATTGTGGAAAAATAAGGCTTAGCACAGTGGAGGATGGGTAAGAGTACCCTTCTTCACTGCCATCTGCTTGGTCTCCGGGCACTTTGGAAGATCTGGCATCAATGTGGAAAAAGAAGGCTTAGCGGAGTGGAGGGTCGGTAAGAGTACTCTTCTTCACTGCCATCTGCTTGGTCTCCAGGCACTTTGGGAGATCCGGCATCACTGTGGAAAAAGAAGGCTTAGCGGAGTGGAGGATGGTTAGAAGTACTCTTCTTCACTGCCATCTGCTTGGTCTCAAGACACTTTGGGAGATCCGGCATCACTGGAAAGAGAAGGATTAGCAGAGTGGAGGATGGGTTAGAGTACCCTTCTTCACTGCCATCTGCTTGGTCTCCTGGCACTTTGGGAGATCCAGCATCACAGTGGAAAAAGAAGGCTTAGCGGAGTGGAGGATGGTTACGAGTATGATTCTTCACTGCCATCTGCTTGGTCTCCAGGCACTTTGGGAGATCTGGCGTCACTGTGGAAAAATAAAGGTTTAGCGGAGTGGAGGATGGGTAAGAGTACTCTTCTTCACTGCCATCTGCTTTATATCCAGGAACTTTGGAAGATCCGGCATCACTGTGGAAAAAGAAGGCTTAGCGAAGTGGAGGGAGGGTAAGAGTGCTCTTCTTCACTGCCATCTTCTTGGTCTGTGGGCACTTTGGGAGATCCGGCATCACTGTGGAAAAAGAAGGCTTAGCATAGTGGAGGGTAGGTAAGAGTACTCTTCTTCACTGTCATCTGCTTGGTCTCCTGGCACTTTGGGAGATCCGGCATCACTGTTGAAAAATAAGGCTTAGCGGAGTGGAGGATGGGTAAGAGTATTCTTCTTTACTGCCATCTGTTTTGTATCCAGGAACTTTGGGAGACCGGGCATCACTGTGGAAAAATAAAGGATTAGCGGAGTGGAGGATGGGTAAGAGTACTCTTCTTCACTGCCATCTGCTTGGTCTCCAGGCACTTTGGGAGATCCGGCATCACTGTTGAAAAAGAAGGCTTAGCGGAGTGGAGGGTGGGTAAGAGTACTCTTCTTCACGGCCATCTGCTTGGGCTCCAAGCACTTTGGAAGATCCAGCATCACTGTGGAAAAAGAAGGCTTAGCGGAGTGGAGGATGGGTAAGAGTACCCTTCTTCACTGCCATCTGCTTGGTCTCCAGGCACTTTGGGAGATCCGACATCACTGTGGAAAAAGAAGGCTTAGCGGAGTGGAGGGTAGGTAAGAGTACTATTCCTCACTGCCATCTGCTTGGTCTCCAGGCACTTTGGGAGATCCGGCATCACTGCGGAAAAAGAAGGCTTAGCAGAGTGGAGGATGGTTAGAAGTACTCTTCTTCACTGCCATCTGCTTGGTCTCAAGGCACTTTGGGAGATCCGGCATCACTGGAAAGAGAAGGATTAGCAGAGTGGAGGATGGGTTAGAGTACCCTTCTTCACTGCCATCTGCTTGGTCTCCTGGCACTTTGGGAGATCCGGCATCATTGTGGAAAAATAAGGCTTAGCACAGTGGAGGATGGGTAAGAGTACCCTTCTTCACTGCCATCTGCTTGGTCTCCGGGCACTTTGGAAGATCTGGCATCAATGTGGAAAAAGAAGGCTTAGCGGAGTGGAGGGTCGGTAAGAGTACTCTTCTTCACTGCCATCTGCTTGGTCTCCAGGCACTTTGGGAGATCCGGCATCACTGTGGAAAAAGAAGGCTTAGCGGAGTGGAGGATGGTTAGAAGTACTCTTCTTCACTGCCATCTGCTTGGTCTCAAGACACTTTGGGAGATCCGGCATCACTGGAAAGAGAAGGATTAGCAGAGTGGAGGATGGGTTAGAGTACCCTTCTTCACTGCCATCTGCTCGGTCTCCTGGCACTTTGGGAGATCCAGCATCACAGTGGAAAAAGAAGGCTTAGCGGAGTGGAGGATGGTTACGAGTATGATTCTTCACTGCCATCTGCTTGGTCTCCAGGCACTTTGGGAGATCTGGCGTCACTGTGGAAAAATAAAGGTTTAGCGGAGTGGAGGTGTCAAGCTGATTGGCCCGAGAGGACCGCGTACCTGTAGTCTTGGTGGTTGGTCTCGCAGAGGTCGCCAGTCTGGAGTCCAGGAACCGATGAGATAGCGGCACGAGGGATCAGCCTCTCCACCACCCAAAAGAGGAACTGGGTGAAGGATGGACCAACCCCCGATGTCACGAAGGCACTCTCCCAGGTAAGCGTGAAAAGAGGATGTGGGCTCAGATGGATGGAACCATAGTCCAGGTAGAGCTTGTAGTCAAGACCATGAATCTTCCGAGAACCTCAGTGCAGCGACAGTTGATAGATAGATAGACCAGTGTAGCAGAAAGGTATTCGCAGTAGGCAAAAGGAGCTTGGCTGGTGCAGATGGTTCCAATGGTACACAGGATGAGATTCGAAGACAGGCAAGACAGGAAAGAGTGAGGACAGAACTCCGGAATGGGCTGAGGGAAGATTGACCTAGGGCAGAACCCAGGTAGTAGCTGGAGGCTGGCTGGCCCAGGGCCGGACCCAGGTGATGATTGGAGGCAGGCAGGCCCAGGACAGGCCACAGGTAAGGCTGGAGGTAGGCAGGCCCAGGACAGGCCACAGGTAAGGCTGGAGGTAGGCAGGCCCAGGACAGGCCACAGGTAAGGACTGGAGGCAGGCAGACCCAGGACAGGCCACAGGTAAGGCTGGAGGTAGGCAGGCCCAGGACAGGCCACAGGTAAGGCTGGAGGTAGGCAGGCCCAGGACAGGCCACAGGTAAGGCTGGAGGTAGGCAGGCCCAGGACAGGCCACAGGTAAGGCTGGAGGCAGGCAGGCCTAGGACAGGCCACAGGTAAGGCTGAAGGCAGGCAGGCCCAGGACAGGCCACAGGTAAGGCTGAAGGCAGGCAGGCCTAGGACAGGCCACAGGTAAGGCTGGGCAGGAACAACGAGGTGAGCAAAGCGAACCGCGTTGAGACGCGGCCCGCTTTGACTCGCGGCTTCTTTTATGGGCCGCCGGCCCCGTAACCCGTCGCTCCCCTCCCGGCGAGTCCCCAGACGCGAACGCGCGGGTAGACTCGCCAGGAGGAAATGGGAGCGGCAGACCCCAGTCTCCCGCGTGACATGACACTATGCCCCCTCCCAGGAAGACCCGGGGCCCCAGGTTTCCAGGGAAACCGTACGTAGAACTCACGTATCAGCCGGGGAGCATGCACGTGCCGGCGCGGTTCCCAGGTACGATCACAGGCTGGGTACCCCTTCCAGTCAACCAAATAGTGGAGCACCCCTCTACGGTACCGGGCATCACAGATCTCATGTACCTCAAACTCAGGGACGCCCTGTACCAAAACAGAGGCCGGACGAGGAGAGGTGCGGCCGTAATCATCGACCACATAGGGCTTTAACAGGGACACGTGAAAAACGGGATGTACACGGCAGGAAGAGGGTAGGCGAAGACGGAAGGCTACAGAGGACAACCGTTTGGTGATAACAAAGGGACCCAAATATCGAGGGGCCAGTTTGACGGGCAGATTGCGGAGAGGCAGGTTCTTTGAGGACAACCACACCTTGTCGCCCTCCTGGAAATTAGGTTCTGCACTCCTCTTCCTGTCTGCCTGTCTCTTCATCCGATCCTTGGCTTCACTTAAGGTCTTGCGTGCAAGTTCTTGCTGTTCCCGGATGTGTAAGACCAGACCATCAGCAGAGGGAACAGTACTAGATGGAACTGGTTGAAAAGGCATTAACCGAGGATGTAGACCAGTGGAACAGAAAAATGGGCTGACTCCAATGGAAGCATGAACAGTGTTGTTGTAGGATACTTCGGCCAGATCTAACCCACCTTTCCAATTAGATTGTGTGGCATTGGCAAAACAGCGGAGGTACCCCTCCAAAGTCTGATTGGTCCTTTCGGTTAGCCCATTTGTCTGTGGGTGGTAGCCTGAGCTTAGAGCTCGATGTATTCCCAGATGACCACACACCTGTCTCCAAAATGATGAAAGGAACTGGGTACCTCTATCCGATATGATTTTCTCCGGTAGGCCGTGCAACCGGTAGATGTCGTGCAGAAACGCTGAAGCCATTTGAGTAGCTGTAGGGATTTTCTGGAATGGGATGAAATGGGCCAGTTTGGTGAAGCTGTCCACAACCACCATTATACAGGTGTATCCTTCAGATGGAGGCAAATCCACAATGAAATCGGTGGTGATGGTATGCCATGGATAGGGAGCCACTTCGGTGGGCATTAGCAAACCCAATGGCCGTCTTCTGGGAACCTTGCACTGGGCACAAATGGGACAGCTGTCGACGTACTTCTGGACCTCGGTCGCCCAACCAGGCCACCAGAACTGTCGGGATATCAACTCTCGAGTGGCTCTGACCCCGCGATGTCCTCCTATGGGTGAATCATGGGATCCATGTGGAATGCCCCTTCTAATGGCTCCTCTAGGTATGTAGAGTCTTCTCTGAAAAAACAACAGTCCATCTCGTTCTGAAACCAATTGTCGACTAAGAAGGGACGTTCTTTCTGGATCCGACCGAGTGGCTTCCGCGATGGTCTTAAGGTGAGAGGACAAGGCCAGCAGAAAATGGCGAGGAGAAATCAGTGGTAGTTCAGGACAAGGCGTTCCATCTACGTTTTCCAGGGACCTGGAAAGCGCATCCGCCTTTGTATTGGAGGTTCCCGGGATATAGGTAACATGGAACTCAAACGGAGAGAAGAAGAAGGCCCACCGGGCTTGACGAGGAGTCCGACATTGCAGAGAGCGAAGATATTGCAGATTGCGATGGTCTGTCCGCACCTCCACAGAAAAGCGTGCTCCGAGGAGAAAATGTCTCCATTCCTCGAATGCGGTCTTGATGGCCAACAGTTCCCTTTCAATCACCGCGTAGTTTCGTTCGCTGGGACTCAACTTGCGAGAATAATAGGCCACTGGATGTTCTACTAACGTGGTTGGATCTTTCTGAAGAAGGACTGCTCCTACAGCAAAGCTGGAAGCATCGGCCTCCACTATGTAAGGCAACTCTTCCTGGGGATGGCGCAGGATCGGGGCAGCCATAAAGGCCGACTTCAATACGTCGAAAGCCCGAGAAGCCACGAGATCCCATTCGAACGTGATCTTGCTGCTGGTTAGCCTGGTGAGGGGCGCCGAGATCTGTGAGAACTGTGGGATAAAGCGCCTGTAAAAGTTTGCGAATCCCAGAAAGCGTTGGAGAGCCTTGATATCGTGTGGATGTCTCCATTCTTGTATGGCTCGCACCTTCTTGGGATCCATCCCAATGCCTTCTTGATTGATAACAAATCCCAAGAACTCAATGCTGGATTGGTGAAAGCTACATTTCTCCGCTTTGGCGAACAGGTTATTGACGGACAGCCGATGAAGGACCTCACGAACGTGTTCCACATGCTCGTCTAAGGATTTAGAGAATATCAATATGTCGTCCAGATAAACCCAAACGGATAATCCTAACAGATCACCAAAGATGTAGTCCATGAATCGTTGAAAAACAGCGGGGGCATTACATAGGCCGAAAGGCATAACCCTGTATTCATAATGCCCAAAAGATGTCTTGAAAGCTGTCTTCCACTCGTCCCCACTCCTGATGCGCACCAAATGATAAGCTCCGCGGAGGTCCAATTTGGAGAAGATTCGCGCAGTATGCAGGGTTTCAAGGATACTGCGAATTAAGGGTAAAGGATACCGGTCCTTGGCTGTTATGTCATTCAACTGCCGGTAGTCGACACAGGGTCTCAATGTACCTTCTTTCTTCTTTACAAAAAACAGGGGGAATCCTGCAGGTGATTTTGACGGCACAATGTACCCCTTTTCTAGACTCTCCGACAAATACTCCTGAAGAACTAGCTTCTCGTCACGTGTCAAAGCATATCATTTCCCATGGGGAATAACGTGGTCCGGTAGCAGGTCAATGGAGCAATCAAAAGAACGGTGTGGAGGAAGGGGTATGTTGCCGGGTTCAGAAAACACCTGTTTGAATTCGGAATATTCCTGTGGGACCAGAGACGTGGAACATAGATGAACCCCATTGCTGTCCGTTACTAGAGAAGTCGAGACGGTCCTGGTGGGAACCGGCAGCTTGCATTCTTGGGCACACCTTTCAGATGAAAAGGTCAAGGTCTGGTTTCTCCAGTCTATCAACGGATTGTGGTGTTGCAACCAAGGTAATCCCAAGACCATCTTGTAGTTTGGTGACTTAATAACATCAAAGGCTAGTTCCTCGTAATGATCAGCAATCAGAAGGGCCAGTCCAACTGTGAACTGACTAACGGGTCCAGAAGACAAGGGAGTACCATCAATAAGCTCCACCGACAGGGGCGTGTGTCTGGAAACGAGTGGTATCTTATGTCTGGTGACGAACGTTTCGTCGATGTAATTGCCGGAAGCCCCACAGTCCAGTAGACCGGATACTTCCAGGTTCTTGTCTGGTAGTTTAATTCGGACCTTCAGGGTCTGTAGCACCGCTGGTTGCATGGGCAGACGAATAGAACAAATAACAGAAGGGTCTGAGGAAGGAATGGGACCTGTCGTTGCCCTTCCTGTATACGACAGGTCTCCTAGTTTCCCGACTTCTTCTTCTGCGGACGCAAAGGACACGTACCCAAATAATGTCCAGCTGCTCCACAGTAAAGACACAAACGCAAAGACCTCCTTCGTTTCTTCTCTTCTTCCGTCAAAGGTCCCCTCATGGCTCCTACTTGCATGGGCTCAGGTCCGGACTCGGTCGACCCGAACGAACCAGCGGGTGTGTTGGTTGTCCGGGGACCGCTTCTGTCAAGCCGACGTCTCTCAGCCTTTCGTTCGGCTAGCCTTTGGTCAATACGGAGTACTTGATCAATCAAGAGTTGAAGGCTCTCTGGTTCAGGGATGTGAAGTAACTCATCCTTGTACTCCTCTCTCAGGCCTCGACGAAACAGTGTCTTCTGTGTAATTTCGGGCCACTGGGAGTCGGTAGCCAAAAGTCGGAAACGGCTGATGTAGGTGATGGCGTCATTGCTTCCCTGTCTGTAGTCCATCAATTGATTCTGTGCAACGGAGGCCAGGTTCGGCGTCTGGAATACCTCAAGAAAGGCCTTTTCAAAGGCAGCAAAGTCATTCAAAATAGGACTGTTCGTAACCACAAACGGAGTTGCCCAAGCTAATGCGTTCCCAGTTAGGTTCCCCAAGATGTAACCAATCTTGGCCCTATCGTTGTTGAAGTAGGTAGACCGGAAGAGAAAGTGTATCCTGCAGTGGTTACAAAACTCTGCCACCCGTCTAGGGTCTCCGTCGAATTTGATGGGTGTTGTATGAGCCAATGATCCTTCTACTTGAGAGGTACTAGGTGCTCCTTGCGTTATAATTTGTCGTAATGTTTGATTCTCCTGACGCAGGGCGGTCATCTCGGCCCTGATCGCTAGCAACTCGTTCCTCATGTCCTGCGATTCATCCATCTCTGAATCAGGAGGAAGGCGTCTCAATCTGTCAAGCTGATTGGCCCGAGAGGACCGCGTACCTGTAGTCTTGGTGGTTGGTCTCGCAGAGGTCGCCAGTCTGGAGTCCAGGAACCGATGAGATAGCGGCACGAGGGATCAGCCTCTCCACCACCCAAAAGAGGAACTGGGTGAAGGATGGACCAACCCCCGATGTCACGAAGGCACTCTCCAAGGTAAGCGTGAAAAGAGGATGTGGGCTCAGATGGATGGAACCATAGTCCAGGTAGAGCTTGTAGTCAAGACCATGAATCTTCCGAGAACCTCAGTGCAGCGACAGTTGATAGATAGACCAGTGTAGCAGAAAGGTATTCGCAGTAGGCAAAAGGAGCTTGGCTGGTGCAGATGGTTCCAATGGTACACAGGATGAGATTCGAAGACAGGCAAGACAGGAAAGAGTGAGGACAGAACTCCGGAATGGGCTGAGGGAAGATTGACCTAGGGCAGAACCCAGGTAGTAGCTGGAGGCTGGCTGGCCCAGGGCCGGACCCAGGTGATGATTGGAGGCAGGCAGGCCCAGGACAGGCCACAGGTAAGGCTGGAGGTAGGCAGGCCCAGGACAGGCCACAGGTAAGGCTGGAGATAGGCAGGCCCAGGACAGGCCACAGGTAAGGACTGGAGGCAGGCAGACCCAGGACAGGCCACAGGTAAGGCTGGAGGTAGGCAGGCCCAGGACAGGCCACAGGTAAGGCTGGAGGTAGGCAGGCCCAGGACAGGCCACAGGTAAGGCTGGAGGTAGGCAGGCCCAGGACAGGCCACAGGTAAGGCTGGAGGCAGGCAGGCCTAGGACAGGCCACAGGTAAGGCTGAAGGCAGGCAGGCCCAGGACAGGCCACAGGTAAGGCTGAAGGCAGGCAGGCCTAGGACAGGCCACAGTTAAGGCTGGGCAGGAACAACAAGGTGAGCAAAGCGAACCGCGTTGAGACGCGGCCGGCTTTGACTCGCGGCTTCTTTTATGGGCCGCCGGCCCCGTAACCCGTCGCTCCCCTCCCGGCGAGTCCCCAGACGCGAACGCGCGGGTAGACTCGCCAGGAGGAAATGGGAGCGGCAGACCCCAGTCTCCCGCGTGACATGACAGGAGGATGGGTAAGAGTACTCTTCTTCACTGCCATCTGCTTTGTATCCAGGAACTTTGGGAGATCCGCAACACTGTGGAAAAGAAGGCTTCTCCTTGTTCTTCAGGCACTTTGAGAGATCCGGCATCACTGTTGAAAAAGAAGGCTTAGGGGAGTGGAGTGTGGGTAAGAGTACTCTTCTTCACAGCCATCTGCTTGGTCTCCAAGCACTTTGGAAGATCCAGCATCACTGTGGAAAAAGAAGGCTTAGCGTAGTGGTGGGTGGGTAAGAGTACTCTTCTTCAATGCCATCTTGTTGGTCTCCTGGCACTTTGGGAGATCCGGCATCACAGTGGAAAAAGAAGGCTTAGCGGAGTGGAGGATGGTTACGAGTATGATTCTTTACTGCCATCTGCTTGGTCTCCAGGCACTTTGGGAGATCTGGCGTCACTGTGGAAAAATAAAGGTTTAGCGGAGTGGAGGATGGGTAAGAGTACTCTTCTTCACTGCCATCTGTTTTGTATCCAGGAACTTTGGGAGATCCGCAACACTGTGGAAAAGAAGGCTTAGCAGAGTGGAGGATGGGTAAGAGTACTCTTCCTCACTGCCATCTGCTTTGTATCCAGGAACTTTGGGAGATCCGCAACACTGTGGAAAAGAAGGCTTAGCGGAGTGTAGGATGGCTAAGAGCACTCTTCCTCACTGCCATCTGCTTGGTCTCCGGGCACTTTGGGATATACGGCATCACTGTGGTAAAAGAAGGCTTAGCGAAGTGTAGTGTGGGTAAGAGTACCCTTCTTCTCTGCCATCTGCTTGGTCTCCAGGCACTTTGGAAGATCCGGCATCACTGTGGAAAAAGAAGGCTTAGCGAAGTGGAGGGAGGGTAAGAGTACTCTTCTTCACTGCCATCTCCTTGTTCTTCAGGCACTTTGAGAGATCCGGCATCACTGTTGAAAAAGAAGGCTTAGCGGAGTGGAGTGTGGGTAAGAGTACTCTTCTTCACAGCCATCTGCTTGGTCTCCGAGCACTTTGGAAGATCCAGCATCACTGTGGAAAAAGAAGGCTTAGCGGAGTTGAGGATGGGTAAGAGTACCCTTCTTCACTGCCATCTGCTTGGTCTCCAGGCACTTTCAAAGATCCGGCATCACTGTGGAAAAAAAAGGATTAGCGGAGTGGTGGATGGGTAAGATTACTCTTCTTCAATGCCATCTGCTTGGTCTCCTGGCACTTTGGGAGATCTGGCATCACTGTGGAAAAAGAAGGCTTAGCGGAGTGGAGGGTGGTTACGAGTATGATTCTTCACTGCCATCTGCTTGTTCTCCAGGCACTTTGGGAGATCTGGCGTCACTGTGGAAAAAAAAGGATTAGCGGAGTGCAGGATGGGTAAGAGTACTCTTCTTCACTGCCATCTGCTTTGTATCCAGGAACTTTGGGAGATCCGGCATCACTGTGGAAAAGAAGGCTTAGCGGAGTGTAGGATGGCTAAGAGTACCCTTCTTCTCTGCCATCTGCTTGGTCTCCAGGCACTTTGGGAGATACGGCATCACTGTGGAAAAAGAAGGCTTAGCGAAGTGGAGGGAGGGTAAGAGTGCTCTTCTTCACTGCCATCTTCTTGGTCTCCGGGCACTTTGGGAGATCCGGCATCACTGTGGAAAAAGAAGGCTTAGCGTAGTGGAGGGTGGGTAAGAGTACTCTTCTTCACTGCCATCTGCTTGGTCTCCTGGCACTTTGGGAGATCCGGCATCACTGTTGAAAAAGAAGGCTTAGCAGAGTGGAGGATGGGTAAGAGTACTCTTCCTCACTGCCATCTGCTTGGTCTCCAGGCACTTTGGGAGATCTGGCATCACTCTGGAAAAAGAAGGCTTAGCAGAGTGGAGGGTGGGTAAGAGTACTATTCTTCACTGCCATCTCCTTGTTCTCCAAGCACTTTGGAAGATCCAGCATCACTGTGGAAAAAGAAGTCTTAGCGGAGTGGAGGACGGGTAAGAGTACTCTTCTTCAATGCCATCTGCTTGGTCTCCTGGCACTTTGGGAGATCCGGCATCACTGTGGAAAAAGAAGGCTTAGCAGAGTGGTGGATTGGTAAGAGCACTCTTCTTCACTGCCATCTGCTTGGTCTCCAGGCACTTTGGGCAATCCGGCATCACTGTGGAAAAAGAAGGCTTAGCGGAGTGGAGGGTGGGTAAGAGTACTTTTCTTCACTGCCATCTGCTTGGTCTCCAGGCACTTTGGGAGATCCAGCATCACTGTGGAAAAAGAAGGCTTAACGGAGTGGAGGATGGGTAAGAGTACTCTTCTTCACTGCCATCTGCTCGTTCTCCAGGCACTTTGGGCAATCCGGCATCACTGTGGAAAAAGAAGGCTTAGCGTAGTGGAGGGTCGGTAAGAGTACTCATCTTCAATGCCATCTGCTTGGTCTCCTGGCACTTTGGGAGATCCGGCATCACTGTGGAAAAAGAAGGCTTAGCGGAGTGGAGGATGGTTACGAGTATGATTCTTCACTGCCATCTGCTTGGTCTCCAGGCACTTTGGAAGATCCGGCATCACTGTGGAAAAAGAAGGCTTAGCGAAGTGGAGGGAGGGTAAGAGTGCTCTTCTTCACTGCCATCTTCTTGGTCTCCGGGCACTTTGGGAGATCCGGCATCACTGTGGAAAAGAAGGCTTAGCGGAGTGTAGGATGGCTAAGAGTACTCTTCCTTACTGCCATCTGCTTGGTCTCCGGGCACTTTGGGAGATACGGCATCCATGTGGTAAAAGAACGCTTAGCGGAGTGTAGTGTGGGTAAGAGTACCCTTCTTCTCTGCTATCTGCTTGGTCTCCAGACACTTTGGAAGATCCGGCATCACTGTGGAAAAAGAAGGCTTAGCGAAGTGGAGGGAGGGTAAGAGTGCTCTTCTTCACTGCCATCTTCTTGGTCTCTGGGCACTTTGGGAGATCCGGCATCACTGTGGAAAAAGAAGGCTTAGCATAGTGGAGAGTAGGTAAGAGTACTCTTCTTCACTGTCATCTGCTTGGTCTCCTGGCACTTTGGGAGATCTGGCATCACTGTTGAAAAATAAGGCTTAGCGGAGTGGAGGATGGGTAAGAGTATTCTTCTTTACTGCCATCTGTTTTGTATCCAGGAACTTTGGGAGACCGGGCATCACTGTGGAAAAATAAAGGCTTAGCGGAGTGGAGGATAGGTAAGAGTACTCTTCTTCACTGCCATCTGCTTGGTCTCCAGACACTTTGGGAGATCCGGCATCACTGTGGAAAAAGAAGGCTTAGCGGAGTGGAGGATGGGTAAGAGTACTCTTCTTCACTGCCATCTGCTTGGTCTCCAGGCACTTTGGGAGATCCGGCATCACTGTTGAAAAAGAAGGCTTAGCGGAGTGGAGGGTGGGTAAGAGTACTCTTCTTCACGGCCATCTGCTTGGGCTCCAAGCACTTTGGAAGATCCAGCATCACTGTGGAAAAAGAAGGCTTAGCGGAGTGGAGGATGGGAAAGAGTACCCTTCTTCACTGCCATCTGCTTGGTCTCCAGGCACTTTGGGCGATCCGACATCACTGTGGAAAAACAAGGCTTAGCGGAGTGGAGGGTGGGTAAGAGTACTATTCCTCACTGCCATCTGCTTGGTCTCCAGGCACTTTGGGAGATCCGGCATCACTGTGGAAAAAGAAGGCTTAGCGGAGTGGAGGATGGTTAGAAGTACTCTTCTTCACTGCCATCTGCTTGGTCTCAAGGCACTTTGGTAGATCCAGCATCACTGGAAAGAGAAGGATTAGCAGAGTGGAGGATGGGTTAGAGTACCCTTCTTCACTGCCATCTGCTTGGTCTCCTGGCACTTTGGGAGATCCGGCATCATTGTGGAAAAATAAGGCTTAGCGCGGTGGAGGATGGGTAAGAGTACCCTTCTTCACTGCCATCTGCTTGGTCTCCGGGCACTTTGGAAGATCTGGCATCACTGTGGAAAAAGAAGGCTTAGCGGAGTGGAGGGTCGGTAAGAGTACTCTTCTTCACTGCCATCTGCTTGGTCTCCGGGCACTTTGGGAGATCCGGCATCACTGTGGAAAAAGAAGGCTTAGCGTAGTGGAGGGTGGGTAAGATAACTCTTCTTCAATGCCATCTGCTTGGTCTCCTGGCACTTTGGGAGATCCGGCATCACTGTTGAAAAAGAAGGCTTAGCGGAGTGGAGGATGGTTACGAGTATGATTCTTCACTGCCATCTGCTTGGTCTCCAGGCACTTTGGGAGATCTGGCATCACTGTGGAAAAATAAAGGTTTAGCGGAGTGGAGGATGGGTAAGAGTACTCTTCTTCACTGCCATCTGCTTTGTATCCAGGTACTTTGGGAGATCCGGCATCACTGTGGAAAAGAAGGCTTAGTGGAGTGTAGGATGGCTAAGAGTACTCTTCCTCACTGCCATCTGCTTGGTCTCCGGGCACTTTGGGAGATACGGCATCACTGTGGTAAAAGAAGGCTTAGCGGAGTGTAGTGTGGGTAAGAGTACCCTTCTTCTCTGCCATCTGCTTGGTCTCCAGGCACTTTGGAAGATCCAGCATCACTGTGGAAAAAAAAGGCTTAGCGAAGTGGTGGGAGGGTAAGAGTGCTCTTCTTCACTGCCATCTTCTTGGTCTCCGGGCACTTTGGGAGATCCGGCATCACTGTGGAAAAAGAAGGCTTAGCGTAGTGGAGGGTGGGTAAGAGTACTCTTCTTCACTGCCATCTGCTTGGTCTCCTGGTACTTTGGGAGATCCGGTATCACTGTTGAAAAAGAAGGCTTAGCAGAATGGAGGATGGGTAAGAGTACTCTTCCTCACTGCCATCTGCTTGGTCTCCAGGCACTTTGGGAGATCTGGCATCACTGTGGAAAAAGAAGGCTTAGCAGAGTGGAGGGTGGGTAAGAGTACTCTTCTTCACTGCCATCTCCTTGTTCTTCAGGCACTTTGAGAGATCCGGCATCACTGTTTAAAAAGAGGGTGGGTAAGAGTAAGAGTGGTCTCCAAGCACTTTGGAAGATCCAGCATCACTGTGGAAAAAGAAGGCTTAGCGTAGTGGGCGGTGGGTAAGAGTACTCTTCTTCAATGCCATCTGCTTGGTCTCCTGGCACTTTGGGAGATCCGGCATCACAGTGGAAAAAGAAGGCTTAGCGGAGTGGAGGATGGTTACGAGTATGATTCTTCACTGCCATCTGCTTGGTCTCCAGGCACTTTGGGAGATCTGGCATCACTCTGGAAAAAGAAGGCTTAGCAGAGTGGAGGGTGGGTAAGAGTACTCTTCTTCACAGCCATCTGCTTGGTCTCCAAGCACTTTGGAAGATCCAGCATCACTGTGGAAAAAGAAGGCTTAGCAGAGTGGAGGACGGGTAAGAGTACTCTTCTTCAATGCCATCTGCTTGGTCTCCTGGCACTTTGGGAGATCCGGCATCACAGTGGAAAAAGAAGGCTTAGCGGAGTGGAGAATGGTTACGAGTATGATTCTTTACTGCCATCTGCTTGGTCTCCAGGCACTTTGGAAGATCCGGCATCACTGTGGAAAAATAAAGGTTTAGCGGAGTGGAGGATGGGTAAGAGCACTCTTCCTCACTGCCATCTGCTTGGTCTCCGGGCACTTTGGGAGATACGGCATCACTGTGGTAAAAGAAGGCTTAGCGAAGTGTAGTGTGGGTAAGAGTACCCTTCTTCTCTGCCATCTGCTTGTTCTCCAGGCACTTTGGAAGATCCGGCATCACTGTGGAAAAAGAAGGCTTAGCGGAGTGGAGGACGGGTAAGAGTTCTCTTCTTCAATGCCATCTGCTTGGTCTCCTGGCACTTTGGGAGATCCGGCATCACAGTGGAAAAAGAAGGCTTAGCGGAGTGGAGGATGGTTACGAGTATGATTCTTCACTGCCATCTGCTTTGTATCCAGGAACTTTGGGAGATCCGCAACACTGTGGAAAAGAAGGCTTAGCGGAGTGTAGGATGGCTAAGAGCACTCTTCCTCACTGCCATCTGCTTGGTCTCCGGGCACTTTGGGAGATACGGCATCACTGTGGTAAAAGAAGGCTTAGCGAAGTGTAGTGTGGGTAAGAGTACCCTTCTTCTCTGCCATCTGCTTGGTCTCCAGGCACTTTGGAAGATCCGGCATCACTGTGGAAAAAGAAGGCTTAGCGAAGTGGAGGGAGGGTAACAGTGCTCTTCTTCACTGCCATCTTCTTGGTCTCCTGGCACTTTGGGAGATCCATCATCACTGTTGAAAAAGAAGGCCTAGCAGAGTGGAGGATGGGTAAGAGTACTCTTCCTAACTGCCATCTGCTTGGTCTCCAGGCACTTTGGGAGATCTGGCATCACTGTGGAAAAAGAAGGCTTAGCAGAGTGGAGGGTGGGTAAGAGTACTCTTCTTCACTGCCATCTCCTTGTTCTTCAGGCACTTTGAGAGATCCGGCATCACTGTTGAAAAAGAAGGCTTAGCGGAGTGGAGTGTGGGTAAGAGTACTCTTCTTCACAGCCATCTGCTTGGTCTCCAAGCACTTTGGAAGATCCAGCATCACTGTGGAAAAAGAAGGCTTAGCGGAGTTGAGGATGGGTAAGAGTACCCTTCTTCACTGCCATCTGCTTGGTCTCCAGGCACTTTCAAAGATCCGGCATCACTGTGGAAAAAGAAGGATTAACGGAGTGGTGGATGGGTAAGATTACTCTTCTTCAATGCCATCTGCTTGGTCTCCTGGCACTTTGGGAGATCTGGCATCACTGTGGAAAAAGAAGGCTTAGCGGAGTGGAGGATGGTTACGAGTATGATTCTTCACTGCCATCTGCTTGGTCTCCAGGCACTTTGGGAGATCTGGCATCACTGTGGAAAAATAAAGGTTTAGCGGAGTGGAGGATGGGTAAGAGTACTCTTCTTCACTGCCATCTGCTTTGTATCCAGGAACTTTGGGAGATCCGGCATCACTGTGGAAAAGAAGGCTTAGCGGAGTGTAGGATGGCTAAGAGTACCCTTCTTCTCTGCCATCTGCTTGGTCTCCAGGCACTTTGGGAGATACGGCATCACTGTGGAAAAAGAAGGCTTAGCGAAGTGGAGGGAGGGTAAGAGTGCTCTTCTTCACTGCCATCTGCTTGGTCTCCTGGCACTTTGGGAGATCCGGCATCACTGTTGAAAAAGAAGGCTTAGCAGAGTGGAGGATGGGTAAGAGTACTCTTCCTCACTGCCATCTGCTTGGTCTCCAGGCACTTTGGGAGATCTGGCATCACTCTGGAAAAAGAAGGCTTAGCGGAGTGGAGGGTGGGTGAGAGTACTTTTCTTCACTGCCATCTGCTTGGTCTCCAGGCACTTTGGGAGATCCAGCATCACTGTGGAAAAAGAAGGCTTAACGGAGTGGAGGATGGGTAAGAGTACTATTCTTCACTGCCATCTGCTCGTTCTCCAGGCACTTTGGGCAATCCGGCATCACTGTGGAAAAAGAAGGCTTAGCGTAGTGGAGGGTCGATAAGAGTACTCTTCTTCAATGCCATCTGCTTGGTCTCCTGGCACTTTGGGAGATCCGGCATCACTGTGGAAAAAGAAGGCTTAGCGGAGTGGAGGATGGTTACGAGTATGATTCTTCACTGCCATCTGCTTGGTCTCCAGGCACTTTGGGAGATCTGGCGTCACTGTGGAAAAATAAAGGTTTAGCGGAGTGGAGGATGGGTAAGAGTACTCTTCTTCACTGCCATCTGCTTTGTATCCAGGAACTTTGGGAGATCCGGCATCACTGTGGTAAAAGAAGGCTTAGCGGAGTGTAGTGCGGGTAAGAGTACCCTTCTTCTCTGCCATCTGCTTGGTCTCCAGGCACTTTGGAAGATCCGGCATCACTGTGGAAAAAGAAGGCTTAGCGAAGTGGAGGGAGGGTAAGAGTGCTCTTCTTCACTGCCATCTTCTTGGTCTCCGGGCACTTTGGGAGATCCGGCATCACTGTGGAAAAGAAGGCTTAGCGGAGTGTAGGATGGCTAAGAGTACTCTTCCTTACTGCCATCTGCTTGGTCTCCGGGCACTTTGGGAGATACGGCATCCATGTGGTAAAAGAACGCTTAGCGGAGTGTAGTGTGGGTAAGAGTACCCTTCTTCTCTGCCATCTGCTTGGTCTCCAGGCACTTTGGAAGATCCGGCATCACTGTGGAAAAAGAAGGCTTAGCGAAGTGGAGGGAGGGTAAGAGAGCTCTTCTTCACTGCCATCTTCTTGGTCTCTGGGCACTTTGGGAGATCCGGCATCACTGTGGAAAAAGAAGGCTTAGCATAGTGGAGGGTAGGTAAGAGTACTCTTCTTCACTGTCATCTGCTTGGTCTCCTGGCACTTTGGGAGATCCGGCATCACTGTTGAAAAATAAGGCTTAGCGGAGTGGAGGATGGGTAAGAGTATTCTTCTTTACTGCCATCTGTTTTGTATCCAGGAACTTTGGGAGACCGGGCATCACTATGGAAAAATAAAGGCTTAGCGGAGTGGAGGATGGGTAAGAGTACTCTTCTTCACTGCCATCTGCTTGGTCTCCAGACACTTTGGGAGATCCGGCATCACTGTGGAAAAAGAAGGCTTAGCGGAGTGGAGGATGGGTAAGAGTACTCTTCTTCACTGCCATCTGCTTGGTCTCCAGGCACTTTGGGAGATCCGGCATCACTGTTGAAAAAGAAGGCTTAGCGGAGTGGAGGGTGGGTAAGAGTACTCTTCTTCACGGCCATCTGCTTGGGCTCCAAGCACTTTGGAAGATCCAGCATCACTGTGGAAAAAGAAGGCTTAGCGGAGTGGAGGATGGGAAAGAGTACCCTTCTTCACTGCCATCTGCTTGGCCTCCAGGCACTTTGGGCGATCCGACATCACTGTGGAAAAAGAAGGCTTAGCGGAGTGGAGGGTGGGTAAGAGTACTATTCCTCACTGCCATCTGCTTGGTCTCCAGGCACTTTGGGAGATCCGTCATCACTGTGGAAAAAGAAGGCTTAGCGGAGTGGAGGATGGTTAGAAGTACTCTTCTTCACTGCCATCTGCTTGGTCTCAAGGCACTTTGGGAGATCCGGCATCACTGGAAAGAGAAGGATTAGCAGAGTGGAGGATGGGTTAGAGTACCCTTCTTCACTGCCATCTGCTTGGTCTCCTGGCACTTTGGGAGATCCGGCATCATTGTGGAAAAATAAGGCTTAGCGCAGTGGAGGATGGGTAAGAGTACCCTTCTGCACTGCCATCTGCTTGGTCTCCGGGCACTTTGGAAGATCTGGCATCACTGTGGAAAAAGAAGGCTTAGCGGAGTGGAGAGTCGGTAAGAATACTCTTCTTCACTGCCATCTGCTTGGTCTCCGGGCACTTTGGGAGATCCGGCATCACTGTGGAAAAAGAAGGCTTAGCGTAGTGGAGGGTGGGTAAGATTACTCTTCTTTAATGCCATCTGCTTGGTCTCCTGGCACTTTGGGAGATCCGGCATCACTGTTGAAAAAGAAGGCTTAGCGGAGTGGAGGATGGTTACGAGTATGATTCTTCACTGCCATCTGCTTGGTCTCCAGGCACTTTGGGAGATCTGGCATCACTGTGGAAAAATAAAGGTTTAGCGGAGTGGAGGATGGGTAAGAGTACTCTTCTTCACTGCCATCTGCTTTGTATCCAGGTACTTTGGGAGATCCGTCATCACTGTGGAAAAGAAGGCTTAGTGGAGTGTAGGATGGCTAAGAGTACTCTTCCTCACTGCCATCTGCTTGGCCTCCGGGCACTTTGGGAGATACGGCATCACTGTGGTAAAAGAAGGCTTAGCGGAGTGTAGTGTGGGTAAGAGTACCCTTCTTCTCTGCCATCTGCTTGGTCTCCAGGCACTTTGGAAGATCCAGCATCACTGTGGAAAAAAAAGGCTTAGCGAAGTGGAGGGAGGGTAAGAGTGCTCTTCTTCACTGCCATCTTCTTGGTCTCCGGGCACTTTGGGAGATCCGGCATCACTGTGGAAAAAGAAGGCTTAGCGTAGTGGAGGGTGGGTAAGAGTACTCTTCTTTACTGCCATCTGCTTGGTCTCCTGGTACTTTGGGTGATCCGGTATCACTGTTGAAAAAGAAGGCTTAGCAGGATGGAGGATGGGTAAGAGTACTCTTCCTCACTGCCATCTGCTTGGTCTCCAGGCACTTTGGGAGATCTGGCATCACTGTGGAAAAAGAAGGCTTAGCAGAGTGGAGGGTGGGTAAGAGTACTCTTCTTCACTGCCATCTCCTTGTTCTTCAAGCACTTTGAGAGATCCGGCATCACTGTTTAAAAAGAGGGTGGGTAAGAGTAAGAGTGGTCTCCAAGCACTTTGGAAGATCCAGCATCACTGTGGAAAAAGAAGGCTTAGCGTAGTGGAGGGTGGGTAAGAGTACTCTTCTTCAATGCCATCTGCTTGGTCTCCTGGCACTTTGGGAGATCCGGCATCACAGTGGAAAAAGAAGGCTTAGCGGAGTGGAGGATGGTTACGAGTATGATTCTTCACTGCCATCTGCTTGGTCTCCAGGCACTTTGGGAGATCTGGCATCACTCTGGAAAAAGAAGGCTTAGCAGAGTGGAGGGTGGGTAAGAGTACTCTTCTTCACAGCCATCTGCTTGGTCTCCAAGCACTTTGGAAGATCCAGCATCACTGTGGAAAAAATAAGGCTTAGCGGAGTGGAGGACGGGTAAGAGTACTCTTCTTCAATGCCATCTGCTTGGTCTCCTGGCACTTTGGGAGATCCGGCATCACAGTGGAAAAAGAAGGCTTAGCGGAGTGGAGGATGGTTACGAGTATGATTCTTCACTGCCATCTGCTTGGTCTCCAGGCACTTTTGGAGATCTGGCATCACTGTGGAAAAATAAAGGTTTAGCGGAGTGGAGGATGGGTAAGAGTACTCTTCTTCACTGCCATCTGCTTTGTATCCAGGAACTTTGGGAGATCCGCAACACTGTGGAAAAGAAGGCTTCTCCTTGTTCTTCAGGCACTTTGAGAGATCCGGCATCACTGTTAAAAAAGAAGGCTTAGCGGAGTGGAGTGTGGGTAAGAGTACTCTTCTTCGCAGCCATCTGTTTGGTCTCCAAGCACTTTGGAAGATCCAGCATCACTGTGGAAAAAGAAGGCTTAGCGTAGTGGAGGGTGGGTAAGAGTACTCTTCTTTAATGCCATCTGCTTGGTCTCCTGGCACTTTGGGAGATCCGGCATCACAGTGGAAAAAGAAGGCTTAGCGGAGTGGAGGATGGTTACGAGTATGATTCTTCACTGCCACCTGCTTGGTCTCCAGGCACTTTGGGCGATCCGGCATCACTGTGGAAAAATAAAGGTTTAGCGGAGTGGAGGATGGGTAAGAGTACTCTTCTTCACTGCCATCTGCTTTATATCCAGGAACTTTGGGAGATCCGCAACACTGTGGAAAAGAAGGTTTAGCAGAGTGTAGGATGGCTAAGAGCACTCTTCCTCACTGCCATCTGCTTGGTCTCCGGGCACTTTGGGAGATACGGCATCACTGTGGTAAAAGAAGGCTTAGCGGAGTGTAGTGTGGGTAAGAGTACCCTTCTTCTCTGCCATCTGCTTGGTCTCCAGGCACTTTGGAAGATCCGGCATCACTGTGGAAAAAGAAGGCTTAGCGAAGTGGAGGGAGGGTAAGAGTGCTCTTCTTCACTGCCATCTTCTTGGTCTCCTGGCACTTTGGGAGATCCGGCATCACTGTTGAAAATGAAGGCCTAGCAGAGTGGAGGATGGGTAAGAGTACTCTTCCTAACTGCCATCTGCTTGGAGTCCAGGCACTTTGGGAGATCTGGCATCACTGTGGAAAACGAAGGCTTAGCAGAGTGGAGGGTGGGTAAGAGTACTCTTCTTCACTGCCATCTCCTTGTTCTTCAGGCACTTTGAGAGATCCGGCATCACTGTTGAAAAAGAAGGCTTAGTGGAGTGGAGTGTGGGTAAGAGTACTCTTCTTCACAGCCATCTGCTTGGTCTCCAAGCACTTTGGAAGATCCAGCATCACTGTGGAAAAAGAAGGCTTAGCGGAGTTGAGGATGGGTAAGAGTACCCTTCTTCACTGCCATCTGCTTGGTCTCCAGGCACTTTCAAAGATCCGGCATCACTGTGGAAAAAGAAGGCTTAGCGGAGTGGTGGATGGGTAAGATTACTCTTCTTCAATGCCATCTGCTTGGTCTCCTGGCACTTTGGGAGATCCGGCATCACTGTGGAAAAAGAAGGCTTAGCGGAGGGAGGATGGTTACGAGTATGATTCTTCACTGCCATCTGCTTGGTCTCCAGGCACTTTGGGAGATCTGGCGTCACTGTGGAAAAGAAGGCTTAGCGGAGTGTAGGATGGCTAAGAGTACCCTTCTTCTCTGCCATCTGCTTGGTCTCCAGGCACTTTGGTTGATACGGCATCACTGTGGAAAAAGAAGGCTTAGCGAAGTGGAGGGAGGGTAAGAGTGCTCTTCTTCACTGCCATCTTCTTGGTCTCCGGGCACTTTGGGAGATCCGGCATCACTGTTGAAAAAGAAGGCTTAGCAGAGTGGAGGATGGGTAAGAGTACTCTTCCTCACTGCCATCTGCTTGGTCTCCAGGCACTTTGGGAGATCTGGCATCACTCTGGAAAAAGAAGGCTTAGCAGAGTGGAGGGTGGGTAAGAGTACTATTCTTCACTGCCATCTCCTTGTTCTTCAGGCACTTTGAGAGATCCGGCATCACTGTTGAAAAAGAGGGCTTAGCGGAGTGGAGTGTGGGTAAGAGTATTCTTCTTCACAGCCATCTGCTTGGTCTCCAAGCACTTTGGAAGATCCAGCATCACTGTGGAAAAAGAAGGCTTAGCGGAGTGGAGGATGGGTAAGAGTACTCTTCTTCAATGCCATCTGCTTGGTCTCCTGGCACTTTGGGAGATCCGGCATCACAGTGGAAAAAGAAGGCTTAGCGGAGTGGAGGATGGTTACGAATATGATTCTTCACTGCCATCTGCTTGGTCTCCAGGCACTTTGGGCGATCCGGCATCACTGTGGAAAAATAAAGGTTTAGCGGAGTGGAGGATGGGTAAGAGTACTCTTCTTCACTGCCATCTGCTTTATATCCAGGAACTTTGGGAGATCCGCAACACTGTGGAAAAGAAGGTTTAGCAGAGTGTAGGATGGCTAAGAGCACTCTTCCTCACTGCCATCTGCTTGGTCTCCGGGCACTTTGGGAGATACGGCATCACTGTGGTAAAAGAAGGCTTAGCGGAGTGTAGTGTGGGTAAGAGTACCCTTCTTCTCTGCCATCTGCTTGGTCTCCAGGCACTTTGGAAGATCCGGCATCACTGTGGAAAAAGAAGGCTTAGCGAAGTGGAGGGAGGGTAAGAGTGCTCTTCTTCACTGCCATCTTCTTGGTCTCCTGGCACTTTGGGAGATCCGGCATCACTGTTGAAAATGAAGGCCTAGCAGAGTGGAGGATGGGTAAGAGTACTCTTCCTAACTGCCATCTGCTTGGAGTCCAGGCACTTTGGGAGATCTGGCATCACTGTGGAAAACGAAGGCTTAGCAGAGTGGAGGGTGGGTAAGAGTACTCTTCTTCACTGCCATCTCCTTGTTCTTCAGGCACTTTGAGAGATCCGGCATCACTGTTGAAAAAGAAGGCTTAGTGGAGTGGAGTGTGGGTAAGAGTACTCTTCTTCACAGCCATCTGCTTGGTCTCCAAGCACTTTGGAAGATCCAGCATCACTGTGGAAAAAGAAGGCTTAGCGGAGTTGAGGATGGGTAAGAGTACCCTTCTTCACTGCCATCTGCTTGGTCTCCAGGCACTTTCAAAGATCCGGCATCACTGTGGAAAAAGAAGGCTTAGCGGAGTGGTGGATGGGTAAGAGTACCCTTCTTCTCTGCCATCTGCTTGGTCTCCAGGCACTTTGGAAGATCCGGCATCACTGTGGAAAAAGAAGGCTTAGCGAAGTGGAGGGAGGGTAAGAGTGCTCTTCTTCACTGCCATCTTCTTGGTCTCTGGGCACTTTGGGAGATCCGGCATCACTGTGGAAAAAGAAGGCTTAGCATAGTGGAGGGTAGGTAAGAGTACTCTTCTTCACTGTCATCTGCTTGGTCTCCTGGCACTTTGGGAGATCCGGCATCACTGTTGAAAAATAAGGCTTAGCGGAGTGGAGGATGGGTAAGAGTATTCTTCTTTACTGCCATCTGTTTTGTATCCAGGAACTTTGGGAGACCGGGCATCACTATGGAAAAATAAAGGCTTAGCGGAGTGGAGGATGGGTAAGAGTACTCTTCTTCACTGCCATCTGCTTGGTCTCCAGACACTTTGGGAGATCCGGCATCACTGTGGAAAAAGAAGGCTTAGCGGAGTGGAGGATGGGTAAGAGTACTCTTCTTCACTGCCATCTGCTTGGTCTCCAGGCACTTTGGGAGATCCGGCATCACTGTTGAAAAAGAAGGCTTAGCGGAGTGGAGGGTGGGTAAGAGTACTCTTCTTCACGGCCATCTGCTTGGGCTCCAAGCACTTTGGAAGATCCAGCATCACTGTGGAAAAAGAAGGCTTAGCGGAGTGGAGGATGGGAAAGAGTACCCTTCTTCACTGCCATCTGCTTGGCCTCCAGGCACTTTGGGCGATCCGACATCACTGTGGAAAAAGAAGGCTTAGCGGAGTGGAGGGTGGGTAAGAGTACTATTCCTCACTGCCATCTGCATGGTCTCCAGGCACTTTGGGAGATCCGTCATCACTGTGGAAAAAGAAGGCTTAGCGGAGTGGAGGATGGTTAGAAGTACTCTTCTTCACTGCCATCTGCTTGGTCTCAAGGCACTTTGGGAGATCCGGCATCACTGGAAAGAGAAGGATTAGCAGAGTGGAGGATGGGTTAGAGTACCCTTCTTCACTGCCATCTGCTTGGTCTCCTGGCACTTTGGGAGATCCGGCATCATTGTGGAAAAATAAGGCTTAGCGCAGTGGAGGATGGGTAAGAGTACCCTTCTGCACTGCCATCTGCTTGGTCTCCGGGCACTTTGGAAGATCTGGCATCACTGTGGAAAAAGAAGGCTTAGCGGAGTGGAGAGTCGGTAAGAGTACTCTTCTTCACTGCCATCTGCTTGGTCTCCGGGCACTTTGGGAGATCCGGCATCACTGTGGAAAAAGAAGGCTTAGCGTAGTGGAGGGTGGGTAAGATTACTCTTCTTTAATGCCATCTGCTTGGTCTCCTGGCACTTTGGGAGATCCGGCATCACTGTTGAAAAAGAAGGCTTAGCGGAGTGGAGGATGGTTACGAGTATGATTCTTCACTGCCATCTGCTTGGTCTCCAGGCACTTTGGGAGATCTGGCATCACTGTGGAAAAATAAAGGTTTAGCGGAGTGGAGGATGGGTAAGAGTACTCTTCTTCACTGCCATCTGCTTTGTATCCAGGTACTTTGGGAGATCCGTCATCACTGTGGAAAAGAAGGCTTAGTGGAGTGTAGGATGGCTAAGAGTACTCTTCCTCACTGCCATCTGCTTGGCCTCCGGGCACTTTGGGAGATACGGCATCACTGTGGTAAAAGAAGGCTTAGCGGAGTGTAGTGTGGGTAAGAGTACCCTTCTTCTCTGCCATCTGCTTGGTCTCCAGGCACTTTGGAAGATCCAGCATCACTGTGGAAAAAAAAGGCTTAGCGAAGTGGAGGGAGGGTAAGAGTGCTCTTCTTCACTGCCATCTTCTTGGTCTCCGGGCACTTTGGGAGATCCGGCATCACTGTGGAAAAAGAAGGCTTAGCGTAGTGGAGGGTGGGTAAGAGTACTCTTCTTTACTGCCATCTGCTTGGTCTCCTGGTACTTTGGGTGATCCGGTATCACTGTTGAAAAAGAAGGCTTAGCAGGATGGAGGATGGGTAAGAGTACTCTTCCTCACTGCCATCTGCTTGGTCTCCAGGCACTTTGGGAGATCTGGCATCACTGTGGAAAAAGAAGGCTTAGCAGAGTGGAGGGTGGGTAAGAGTACTCTTCTTCACTGCCATCTCCTTGTTCTTCAAGCACTTTGAGAGATCCGGCATCACTGTTTAAAAAGAGGGTGGGTAAGAGTAAGAGTGGTCTCCAAGCACTTTGGAAGATCCAGCATCACTGTGGAAAAAGAAGGCTTAGCGTAGTGGAGGGTGGGTAAGAGTACTCTTCTTCAATGCCATCTGCTTGGTCTCCTGGCACTTTGGGAGATCCGGCATCACAGTGGAAAAAGAAGGCTTAGCGGAGTGGAGGATGGTTACGAGTATGATTCTTCACTGCCATCTGCTTGGTCTCCAGGCACTTTGGGAGATCTGGCATCACTCTGGAAAAAGAAGGCTTAGCAGAGTGGAGGGTGGGTAAGAGTACTCTTCTTCACAGCCATCTGCTTGGTCTCCAAGCACTTTGGAAGATCCAGCATCACTGTGGAAAAAATAAGGCTTAGCGGAGTGGAGGACGGGTAAGAGTACTCTTCTTCAATGCCATCTGCTTGGTCTCCTGGCACTTTGGGAGATCCGGCATCACAGTGGAAAAAGAAGGCTTAGCGGAGTGGAGGATGGTTACGAGTATGATTCTTCACTGCCATCTGCTTGGTCTCCAGGCACTTTGGGAGATCTGGCATCACTGTGGAAAAATAAAGGTTTAGCGGAGTGGAGGATGGGTAAGAGTACTCTTCTTCACTGCCATCTGCTTTGTATCCAGGAACTTTGGGAGATCCGCAACACTGTGGAAAAGAAGGCTTCTCCTTGTTCTTCAGGCACTTTGAGAGTTCCGGCATCACTGTTAAAAAAGAAGGCTTAGCGGAGTGGAGTGTGGGTAAGAGTACTCTTCTTCGCAGCCATCTGTTTGGTCTCCAAGCACTTTGGAAGATCCAGCATCACTGTGGAAAAAGAAGGCTTAGCGTAGTGGAGGGTGGGTAAGAGTACTCTTCTTTAATGCCATCTGCTTTCTCCTGGCACTTTGGGAGATCCGGCATCACAGTGGAAAAAGAAGGCTTAGCGGAGTGGAGGATGGTTACGAGTATGATTCTTCACTGCCACCTGCTTGGTCTCCAGGCACTTTGGGCGATCCGGCATCACTGTGGAAAAATAAAGGTTTAGCGGAGTGGAGGATGGGTAAGAGTACTCTTCTTCACTGCCATCTGCTTTATATCCAGGAACTTTGGGAGATCCGCAACACTGTGGAAAAGAAGGTTTAGCAGAGTGTAGGATGGCTAAGAGCACTCTTCCTCACTGCCATCTGCTTGGTCTCCGGGCACTTTGGGAGATACGGCATCACTGTGGTAAAAGAAGGCTTAGCGGAGTGTAGTGTGGGTAAGAGTACCCTTCTTCTCTGCCATCTGCTTGGTCTCCAGGCACTTTGGAAGATCCGGCATCACTGTGGAAAAAGAAGGCTTAGCGAAGTGGAGGGAGGGTAAGAGTGCTCTTCTTCACTGCCATCTTCTTGGTCTCCTGGCACTTTGGGAGATCCGGCATCACTGTTGAAAATGAAGGCCTAGCAGAGTGGAGGATGGGTAAGAGTACTCTTCCTAACTGCCATCTGCTTGGAGTCCAGGCACTTTGGGAGATCTGGCATCACTGTGGAAAACGAAGGCTTAGCAGAGTGGAGGGTGGGTAAGAGTACTCTTCTTCACTGCCATCTCCTTGTTCTTCAGGCACTTTGAGAGATCCGGCATCACTGTTGAAAAAGAAGGCTTAGTGGAGTGGAGTGTGGGTAAGAGTACTCTTCTTCACAGCCATCTGCTTGGTCTCCAAGCACTTTGGAAGATCCAGCATCACTGTGGAAAAAGAAGGCTTAGCGGAGTTGAGGATGGGTAAGAGTACCCTTCTTCACTGCCATCTGCTTGGTCTCCAGGCACTTTCAAAGATCCGGCATCACTGTGGAAAAAGAAGGCTTAGCGGAGTGGTGGATGGGTAAGATTACTCTTCTTCAATGCCATCTGCTTGGTCTCCTGGCACTTTGGGAGATCCGGCATCACTGTGGAAAAAGAAGGCTTAGCGGAGGGAGGATGGTTACGAGTATGATTCTTCACTGCCATCTGCTTGGTCTCCAGGCACTTTGGGAGATCTGGCGTCACTGTGGAAAAGAAGGCTTAGCGGAGTGTAGGATGGCTAAGAGTACCCTTCTTCTCTGCCATCTGCTTGGTCTCCAGGCACTTTGGTTGATACGGCATCACTGTGGAAAAAGAAGGCTTAGCGAAGTGGAGGGAGGGTAAGAGTGCTCTTCTTCACTGCCATCTTCTTGGTCTCCGGGCACTTTGGGAGATCCGGCATCACTGTTGAAAAAGAAGGCTTAGCAGAGTTGAGGATGGGTAAGAGTACTCTTCCTCACTGCCATCTGCTTGGTCTCCAGGCACTTTGGGAGATCTGGCATCACTCTGGAAAAAGAAGGCTTAGCAGAGTGGAGGGTGGGTAAGAGTACTATTCTTCACTGCCATCTCCTTGTTCTTCAGGCACTTTGAGAGATCCGGCATCACTGTTGAAAAAGAGGGCTTAGCGGAGTGGAGTGTGGGTAAGAGTATTCTTCTTCACAGCCATCTGCTTGGTCTCCAAGCACTTTGGAAGATCCAGCATCACTGTGGAAAAAGAAGGCTTAGCGGAGTGGAGGATGGGTAAGAGTACTCTTCTTCAATGCCATCTGCTTGGTCTCCTGGCACTTTGGGAGATCCGGCATCACAGTGGAAAAAGAAGGCTTAGCGGAGTGGAGGATGGTTACGAATATGATTCTTCACTGCCATCTGCTTGGTCTCCAGGCACTTTGGGCGATCCGGCATCACTGTGGAAAAATAAAGGTTTAGCGGAGTGGAGGATGGGTAAGAGTACTCTTCTTCACTGCCATCTGCTTTATATCCAGGAACTTTGGGAGATCCGCAACACTGTGGAAAAGAAGGTTTAGCAGAGTGTAGGATGGCTAAGAGCACTCTTCCTCACTGCCATCTGCTTGGTCTCCGGGCACTTTGGGAGATACGGCATCACTGTGGTAAAAGAAGGCTTAGCGGAGTATAGTGTGGGTAAGAGTACCCTTCTTCTCTGCCATCTGCTTGGTCTCCAGGCACTTTGGAAGATCCGGCATCACTGTGGAAAAAGAAGGCTTAGCGAAGTGGAGGGAGGGTAAGAGTGCTCTTCTTCACTGCCATCTTCTTGGTCTCCTGGCACTTTGGGAGATCCGGCATCACTGTTGAAAATGAAGGCCTAGCAGAGTGGAGGATGGGTAAGAGTACTCTTCCTAACTGCCATCTGCTTGGAGTCCAGGCACTTTGGGAGATCTGGCATCACTGTGGAAAACGAAGGCTTAGCAGAGTGGAGGGTGGGTAAGAGTACTCTTCTTCACTGCCATCTCCTTGTTCTTCAGGCACTTTGAGAGATCCGGCATCACTGTTGAAAAAGAAGGCTTAGTGGAGTGGAGTGTGGGTAAGAGTACTCTTCTTCACAGCCATCTGCTTGGTCTCCAAGCACTTTGGAAGATCCAGCATCACTGTGGAAAAAGAAGGCTTAGCGGAGTTGAGGATGGGTAAGAGTACCCTTCTTCACTGCCATCTGCTTGGTCTCCAGGCACTTTCAAAGATCCGGCATCACTGTGGAAAAAGAAGGCTTAGCGGAGTGGTGGATGGGTAAGATTACTCTTCTTCAATGCCATCTGCTTGGTCTCCTGGCACTTTGGGAGATCCGGCATCACTGTGGAAAAAGAAGGCTTAGCGGAGGGAGGATGGTTACGAGTATGATTCTTCACTGCCATCTGCTTGGTCTCCAGGCACTTTGGGAGATCTGGCGTCACTGTGGAAAAGAAGGCTTAGCGGAGTGTAGGATGGCTAAGAGTACCCTTCTTCTCTGCCATCTGCTTGGTCTCCAGGCACTTTGGTTGATACGGCATCACTGTGGAAAAAGAAGGCTTAGCGAAGTGGAGGGAGGGTAAGAGTGCTCTTCTTCACTGCCATCTTCTTGGTCTCCGGGCACTTTGGGAGATCCGGCATCACTGTTGAAAAAGAAGGCTTAGCAGAGTGGAGGATGGGTAAGAGTACTCTTCCTCACTGCCATCTGCTTGGTCTCCAGGCACTTTGGGAGATCTGGCATCACTCTGGAAAAAGAAGGCTTAGCAGAGTGGAGGGTGGGTAAGAGTACTATTCTTCACTGCCATCTCCTTGTTCTTCAGGCACTTTGAGAGATCCGGCATCACTGTTGAAAAAGAGGGCTTAGCGGAGTGGAGTGTGGGTAAGAGTATTCTTCTTCACAGCCATCTGCTTGGTCTCCAAGCACTTTGGAAGATCCAGCATCACTGTGGAAAAAGAAGGCTTAGCGGAGTGGAGGATGGGTAAGAGTACTCTTCTTCAATGCCATCTGCTTGGTCTCCTGGCACTTTGGGAGATCCGCATCACTGTGGAAAAAGAAGGCTTAGCGGAGTGGTGGATTGGTAAGAGTACTCTTCTTCACTGCCATCTGCTTGGTCTCCAGGCACTTTGGGCGATCCGGCATCACTGTGGAAAAAGAAGGCTTAGCGGAGTGGAGGGTCGGTAAGAGTACTCTTCTTCACTGCCATCTGCTCATTCTCCAAGCACTTTGGGAGATACGGCATCACTGTGGAAAAAGAAGGCTTAGCGTAGTGGAGGGTCGGTAAGAGTACTCTTCTTCAATGCCATCTGCTTGGTCTCCTGGCACTTTGGGAGATCTGGTATCACTGTGGAAAAAGAAGGCTTAGCGGAGTGGAGGATGGTTACGAGTATGATTCTTCACTGCCATCTGCTTGGTCTCCAGGCACTTTGGGAGATCTGGCGTCACTGTGGAAAAATAAAGGTTTAGCGGAGTGGAGGATGGGTAAGAGTACTCTTCTTCACTGCCATCTGCTTTGTATCCAGCAACTTTGGGAGATCCGGCATCACTGTGGAAAAAGAAGGCTTAGCGAAGTGGAGGGAGGGTAAGAGTGCTCTTCTTCACTGCCATCTTCTTGGTCTCCGGGCACTTTCGGAGATCCGGCATCACTGTGGAAAAAGAAAGCTTAGCGTAGTGGAGGGTGGGTAAGAGTACTCTTCTTCACTGCCATCTGCTTGGTCTCCTGGCAATTTGGGAGATCCGGCATCACTGTTGAAAAAGAAGGCTTAGCAGAGTGGAGGATGGGTAAGAGTACTCTTCCTCACTGCCATCTCCTTGTTCTTCAGGCACTTTGAGAGATCCGGCATCACTGTTGAAAAAGAAGGCTTAGCGGAGTGGAGTGTGGGTAAGAGTACTCTTCTTCACAGCCATCTGCTTGGTCTCCAAGCACTTTGGAAGATCCAGCATCACTGTGGAAAAAGAAGGCTTAGCTGAGTTGAGGATGGGTAAGAGTACCCTTCTTCACTGCCCTCTGCTTGGTCTCTAGGCACTTTCAAAGATCCTGCATCACTGTGGAAAAAGAAGGCTTAGCGGAGTGGTGGATGGGTAAGAGTACTCTTCTTCACTGCCATCTGCTTGGTCTCCAGGCACTTTGGGCGATCCGGCATCACTGTGGAAAAAGAAGGCTTAGCGGAGTGGAGGGTGGGTAAGAGTACTTTTCTTCACTGCCATCTGCTTGGTCTCCAGGCACTTTGGGAGATCCGGCATCACTGTGGAAAAAGAAGGCTTAACGGAGTGGAGGATGGGTAAGAGTACTCTTCTTCAGTGCCATCTGCTTTGTATCCAGGAACTTTGGGAGATCCGGCATCACTGTGGAAAAGAAGGCTTAGCGGAGTGTAGGATGGCTAAGAGTTCTCTTCCTCACTGCCATCTGCTTGGTCTCCGGGCACTTTGGGAGATACGGCATCACTGTGGTAAAAGAAGGCTTAGCAGAGTGTAGTGTGGGTAAGAGTACCCTTCTTCTCTGCCATCTGCTTGGTCTCCAGGCACTTTGGAAGATCCGGCATCACTGTGGAAAAAGAAGGCTTAGCGAAGTGGAGGGAGGGTAAGAGTGCTCTTCTTCACTGCCATCTTCTTGGTCTCCGGGCACTTTGGGGGATCCGGCATCACTGTGGAAAAAGAAGGCTTAGTGTAGTGGAGGGTGGGTAAGAGTACTCTTCTTCACTGCCATCTGCTTGGTCTCCTGGCACTTTGGGAGATCCGGCATCACTGTTGAAAAAGAAGGCTTAGCAGAGTGGAGGATGGGGAAGAGTACTCTTCCTCACTGCCATCTGCTTGGTCTCCAGGCACTTTGGGAGATCTGGCATCACTCTGGAAAAAGAAGGCTTAGCAGAGTGGAGGGTGGGTAAGAGTAGTATTCCTCACTGCCATCTGCTTGTTCTTCAGGCACTTTGAGAGATCCGGCATCACTGTTGAAAAAGAAGGCTTAGCGGAGTGGAGTGTGGGTAAGAGTACTCTTCTTCACAGCCATCTGCTTGGTCTCCAAGCACTTTGGAAGATCCAGCATCACTGTGGAAAAAGAAGGCTTAGCGGAGTGGAGGATGGGTAAGAGTACCCTTCTTCACTGCCATCTGCTTGGTCTCCAGGCACTTTCAAAGATCCGGCATCACTGTGGAAAAAGAAGGCTTAGCGGAGTGGAGGGTGTGTAAGAGTACTTTTCTTCACTGCCATCTGCTTGGTCTCCAGGCACTTTGGGAGATCCGGCATCACTGTGGAAAAAGAAGGCTTAACGGAGTGGAGGATGGGTATGAGTACTCTTCTTCACTGCCATCTGCTCGTTCTCCAGGCACTTTGGGCGATCCGGCATCACTGTGGAAAAAGAAGGCTTAGCGTAGTGGAGGGTCGGTAAGGGTACTCTTCTTCAATGCCATCTGCTTGGTCTCCTGGCACTTTGGGAGATCCGGCATCACTGTTGAAAAAGAAGGCTTAGCAGAGTGGAGGATGGGTAAGAGTACTCTTCTTCACTGCCATCTCCTTGTTCTTCAGGCACTTTGAGAGATCCGGCATCACTGTTGAAAAAGAAGGCTTAGTGGAGTGGAGTGTGGGTAAGAGTACTCTTCTTCACAGCCATCTGCTTGGTCTCCAAGCACTTTGGAAGATCCAGCATCACTGTGGAAAAAGAAGGCTTAGCGGAGTTGAGGATGGGTAAGAGTACCCTTCTTCACTGCCATCTGCTTGGTCTCCAGGCACTTTCAAAGATCCGGCATCACTGTGGAAAAAGAAGGCTTAGCGGAGTGGTGGATGGGTAAGATTACTCTTCTTCAATGCCATCTGCTTGGTCTCCTGGCACTTTGGGAGATCCGGCATCACTGTGGAAAAAGAAGGCTTAGCGGAGGGAGGATGGTTACGAGTATGATTCTTCACTGCCATCTGCTTGGTCTCCAGGCACTTTGGGAGATCTGGCGTCACTGTGGAAAAGAAGGCTTAGCGGAGTGTAGGATGGCTAAGAGTACCCTTCTTCTCTGCCATCTGCTTGGTCTCCAGGCACTTTGGTTGATACGGCATCACTGTGGAAAAAGAAGGCTTAGCGAAGTGGAGGGAGGGTAAGAGTGCTCTTCTTCACTGCCATCTTCTTGGTCTCCGGGCACTTTGGGAGATCCGGCATCACTGTTGAAAAAGAAGGCTTAGCAGAGTGGAGGATGGGTAAGAGTACTCTTCCTCACTGCCATCTGCTTGGTCTCCAGGCACTTTGGGAGATCTGGCATCACTCTGGAAAAAGAAGGCTTAGCAGAGTGGAGGGTGGGTAAGAGTACTATTCTTCACTGCCATCTCCTTGTTCTTCAGGCACTTTGAGAGATCCGGCATCACTGTTGAAAAAGAGGGCTTAGCGGAGTGGAGTGTGGGTAAGAGTATTCTTCTTCACAGCCATCTGCTTGGTCTCCAAGCACTTTGGAAGATCCAGCATCACTGTGGAAAAAGAAGGCTTAGCGGAGTGGAGGATGGGTAAGAGTACTCTTCTTCAATGCCATCTGCTTGGTCTCCTGGCACTTTGGGAGATCCGCATCACTGTGGAAAAAGAAGGCTTAGCGGAGTGGTGGATTGGTAAGAGTACTCTTCTTCACTGCCATCTGCTTGGTCTCCAGGCACTTTGGGTGATCCGGCATCACTGTGGAAAAAGAAGGCTTAGCGGAGTGGAGGGTCGGTAAGAGTACTCTTCTTCACTGCCATCTGCTCATTCTCCAAGCACTTTGGGAGATACGGCATCACTGTGGAAAAAGAAGGCTTAGCGTAGTGGAGGGTCGGTAAGAGTACTCTTCTTCAATGCCATCTGCTTGGTCTCCTGGCACTTTGGGAGATCTGGTATCACTGTGGAAAAAGAAGGCTTAGCGGAGTGGAGGATGGTTACGAGTATGATTCTTCACTGCCATCTGCTTGGTCTCCAGGCACTTTGGGAGATCTGGCGTCACTGTGGAAAAATAAAGGTTTAGCGGAGTGGAGGATGGGTAAGAGTACTCTTCTTCACTGCCATCTGCTTTGTATCCAGCAACTTTGGGAGATCCGGCATCACTGTGGAAAAAGAAGGCTTAGCGAAGTGGAGGGAGGGTAAGAGTGCTCTTCTTCACTGCCATCTTCTTGGTCTCCGGGCACTTTCGGAGATCCGGCATCACTGTGGAAAAAGAAAGCTTAGCGTAGTGGAGGGTGGGTAAGAGTACTCTTCTTCACTGCCATCTGCTTGGTCTCCTGGCAATTTGGGAGATCCGGCATCACTGTTGAAAAAGAAGGCTTAGCAGAGTGGAGGATGGGTAAGAGTACTCTTCCTCACTGCCATCTCCTTGTTCTTCAGGCACTTTGAGAGATCCGGCATCACTGTTGAAAAAGAAGGCTTAGCGGAGTGGAGTGTGGGTAAGAGTACTCTTCTTCACAGCCATCTGCTTGGTCTCCAAGCACTTTGGAAGATCCAGCATCACTGTGGAAAAAGAAGGCTTAGCTGAGTTGAGGATGGGTAAGAGTACCCTTCTTCACTGCCCTCTGCTTGGTCTCTAGGCACTTTCAAAGATCCTGCATCACTGTGGAAAAAGAAGGCTTAGCGGAGTGGTGGATGGGTAAGAGTACTCTTCTTCACTGCCATCTGCTTGGTCTCCAGGCACTTTGGGCGATCCGGCATCACTGTGGAAAAAGAAGGCTTAGCGGAGTGGAGGGTGGGTAAGAGTACTTTTCTTCACTGCCATCTGCTTGGTCTCCAGGCACTTTGGGAGATCCGGCATCACTGTGGAAAAAGAAGGCTTAACGGAGTGGAGGATGGGTAAGAGTACTCTTCTTCAGTGCCATCTGCTTTGTATCCAGGAACTTTGGGAGATCCGGCATCACTGTGGAAAAGAAGGCTTAGCGGAGTGTAGGATGGCTAAGAGTTCTCTTCCTCACTGCCATCTGCTTGGTCTCCGGGCACTTTGGGAGATACGGCATCACTGTGGTAAAAGAAGGCTTAGCAGAGTGTAGTGTGGGTAAGAGTACCCTTCTTCTCTGCCATCTGCTTGGTCTCCAGGCACTTTGGAAGATCCGGCATCACTGTGGAAAAAGAAGGCTTAGCGAAGTGGAGGGAGGGTAAGAGTACTCTTCTTCACTGCCATCTGCTTGGTCTCCTGGCACTTTGGGAGATCCGGCATCACTGTTGAAAAAGAAGGCTTAGCAGAGTGGAGGATGGGGAAGAGTACTCTTCCTCACTGCCATCTGCTTGGTCTCCAGGCACTTTGGGAGATCTGGCATCACTCTGGAAAAAGAAGGCTTAGCAGAGTGGAGGGTGGGTAAGAGTAGTATTCCTCACTGCCATCTGCTTGTTCTTCAGGCACTTTGAGAGATCCGGCATCACTGTTGAAAAAGAAGGCTTAGCGGAGTGGAGTGTGGGTAAGAGTACTCTTCTTCACAGCCATCTGCTTGGTCTCCAAGCACTTTGGAAGATCCAGCATCACTGTGGAAAAAGAAGGCTTAGCGGAGTGGAGGATGGGTAAGAGTACCCTTCTTCACTGCCATCTGCTTGGTCTCCAGGCACTTTCAAAGATCCGGCATCACTGTGGAAAAAGAAGGCTTAGCGGAGTGGAGGGTGGGTAAGAGTACTTTTCTTCACTGCCATCTGCTTGGTCTCCAGGCACTTTGGGAGATCCGGCATCACTGTGGAAAAAGAAGGCTTAACGGAGTGGAGGATGGGTATGAGTACTCTTCTTCACTGCCATCTGCTCGTTCTCCAGGCACTTTGGGCGATCCGGCATCACTGTGGAAAAAGAAGGCTTAGCGTAGTGGAGGGTCGGTAAGGGTACTCTTCTTCAATGCCATCTGCTTGGTCTCCTGGCACTTTGGGAGATCCGGCATCACTGTTGAAAAAGAAGGCTTAGCAGAGTGGAGGATGGGTAAGAGTACTCTTCTTCACTGCCATCTCCTTGTTCTTCAGGCACTTTGAGAGATCCGGCATCACTGTTGAAAAAGAAGGCTTAGCGGAGTGGAGTGTGGGTAAGAGTACTCTTCTTCACAGCCATCTGCTTGGTCTCCAAGCACTTTGGAAGATCCAGCATCACTGTGGAAAAAGAAGGCTTAGCGGAGTGGAGGGTGGGTAAGAGTACTCTTCTTCACTGCCATCTGCTTGGTCTCCTGGCACTTTGGGAGATCCGGCATCACTGTGGAAAAAAAAAGGTTTAGCGGAGTGGAGGATGGGTAAGAGTACTCTTCTTCACTGCCATCTGCTTTGTATCCAGGAACTTTGGGAGATCCGGCATCACTGTTGAAAAAGAAGGCTTAGCAGAGTGGAGGATGGGTAAGAGTACTCTTCCTCACTGCCATCTGCTTGGTCTCCAGGCACTTTAGGAGATCTGGCATCACTCTGGAAAAAGAAGGCTTAGCAGAGTGGAGGGTGGGTAAAAGTACTATTCTTCACTGCCATCTCCTTGTTCTTCAGGCACTTTGAGAGATCCGGCATCACTGTTGAAAAAGAAGGCTTAGCGGAGTGGAGTGTGGGTAAGAGTACTCTTCTTCACAGCCATCTGCTTGGTCTCCAAGCACTTTGGAAGATCCAGCATCACTGAGGAAAAAGAAGGCTTAGCGGAGTGAAGGATGGGTAAGAGTACCCTTCTTCACTGCCATCTGCTTGGTCTCCAGGCACTTTCAAAGATCCGGCATCACTGTGGAAAAAGAAGGCTTAGCGGAGTGGTGGATTGGTAAGAGTACTCTTCTTCACTGCCATCTGCTTGGTCTCCAGGCACTTTGGGCGATCCGGCATCACTGTGGAAAAAAAAGGCTTAGCGGAGTGGAGGGTGGGTAAGAGTACTTTTCTTCACTGCCATCTGCTTGGTCTCCAGGCACTTTGGGAGATCTGGCATCACTGTGGAAAAAGAAGGCTTAACGGAGTGGAGGATGGGTAAGAGTACTCTTCTTCACTGCCATCTGCTCGTTCTCCAGGCACTTTGGGCGATCCGGCATCACTGTGGAAAAAGAAGGCTTAGCGTAGTGGAGGGTCGGTAAGGGTACTCTTCTTCAATGCCATCTGCTTGGTCTCCTGGCACTTTGGGAGATCCGGCATCACTGTGGAAAAAGAAGGCTTAGCGGAGTGGAGGATGGTTACGAGTATGATTCTTCACTGCCATCTGCTTGGTCTCCAGGCACTTTGGGAGATCTGGCATCACTGTGGAAAAGAAGGCTTAGCGGAGTGTAGGATGGCTAAGAGTACTCTTCGTCACTGCCATCTGCTTGGTCTCCGGGCACTTTGGGAGATACGGCATCACTGTGGTAAAAGAAGGCTTAGCGGAGTGTAGTGTGGGTAAGAGTACCCTTCTTCTCTGCCATCTGCTTGGTCTCCAGGCACTTTGGAAGATCCGGCATCACTGTGGAAAAAGAAGGCTTAGCGAAGTGGAGGGAGGGTAAGAGTGGTCTTCTTCACTGCCATCTTCTTGGTCTCCGGGCACTTTGGGAGATCCGGCATCACTGTGGAAAAAGAAAGCTTAGCGTAGTGGAGGGTGGGTAAGAGTACTCTTCTTCACTGCCATCTGCTTGGTCTCCTGGCACTTTGGGAGATCCGGCATCACTGTTGAAAAAGAAGGCTTAGCAGAGTGGAGGATGGGTAAGAGTACTCTTCCTCACTGCCATCTGCTTGGTCTCCAGGCACTTTGGGAGATCTGGCATCACTGTGGAAAAAGAAGGCTTAGCAGAGTGGAGGGTGGGTAAGAGTACTCTTCTTCACTGCCATCTCCTTGTTCTTCAGGCATTTTGAGAGATCCGGCATCACTGTTGAAAAAGAAGGCTTAGCGGAGTGGAGTGTGGGTAAGAGTACTCTTCTTCACAGCCATCTGCTTGGTCTCCAAGCACTTTGGAAGATCCAGCATCACTGTGGAAAAAGAAGGCTTAGCGGAGTGGCGGATGGGTAAGAGTACCCTTCTTCACTGCCATCTGCTTGGTCTCCAGGCACTTTCAAAGATCCGGCATCACTGTGGAAAAAGAAGGCTTAGCGGAGTGGAGGGTGGGTAAGAGTACTTTTCTTCACTGCCATCTGCTTGGTCTCCAGGCACTTTGGGAGATCCGGCATCACTGTGGAAAAAGAAGGCTTAACGGAGTGGAGGATGGGTATGAGTACTCTTCTTCACTGCCATCTGCTCGTTCTCCAGGCACTTTGGGCGATCCGGCATCACTGTGGAAAAAGAAGGCTTAGCGTAGTGGAGGGTCGGTAAGGGTACTCTTCTTCAATGCCATCTGCTTGGTCTCCTGGCACTTTGGGAGATCCGGCATCACTGTTGAAAAAGAAGGCTTAGCAGAGTGGAGGATGGGTAAGAGTACTCTTCTTCACTGCCATCTCCTTGTTCTTCAGGCACTTTGAGAGATCCGGCATCACTGTTGAAAAAGAAGGCTTAGCGGAGTGGAGTGTGGGTAAGAGTACTCTTCTTCACAGCCATCTGCTTGGTCTCCAAGCACTTTGGAAGATCCAGCATCACTGTGGAAAAAGAAGGCTTAGCGGAGTGGAGGGTGGGTAAGAGTACTCTTCTTCACTGCCATCTGCTTGGTCTCCTGGCACTTTGGGAGATCCGGCATCACTGTGGAAAAAAAAAGGTTTAGCGGAGTGGAGGATGGGTAAGAGTACTCTTCTTCACTGCCATCTGCTTTGTATCCAGGAACTTTGGGAGATCCGGCATCACTGTTGAAAAAGAAGGCTTAGCAGAGTGGAGGATGGGTAAGAGTACTCTTCCTCACTGCCATCTGCTTGGTCTCCAGGCACTTTAGGAGATCTGGCATCACTCTGGAAAAAGAAGGCTTAGCAGAGTGGAGGGTGGGTAAAAGTACTATTCTTCACTGCCATCTCCTTGTTCTTCAGGCACTTTGAGAGATCCGGCATCACTGTTGAAAAAAAAGGCTTAGCGGAGTGGAGTGTGGGTAAGAGTACTCTTCTTCACAGCCATCTGCTTGGTCTCCAAGCACTTTGGAAGATCCAGCATCACTGAGGAAAAAGAAGGCTTAGCGGAGTGAAGGATGGGTAAGAGTACCCTTCTTCACTGCCATCTGCTTGGTCTCCAGGCACTTTCAAAGATCCGGCATCACTGTGGAAAAAGAAGGCTTAGCGGAGTGGTGGATTGGTAAGAGTACTCTTCTTCACTGCCATCTGCTTGGTCTCCAGGCACTTTGGGCGATCCGGCATCACTGTGGAAAAAAAAGGCTTAGCGGAGTGGAGGGTGGGTAAGAGTACTTTTCTTCACTGCCATCTGCTTGGTCTCCAGGCACTTTGGGAGATCTGGCATCACTGTGGAAAAAGAAGGCTTAACGGAGTGGAGGATGGGTAAGAGTACTCTTCTTCACTGCCATCTGCTCGTTCTCCAGGCACTTTGGGCGATCCGGCATCACTGTGGAAAAAGAAGGCTTAGCGTAGTGGAGGGTCGGTAAGGGTACTCTTCTTCAATGCCATCTGCTTGGTCTCCTGGCACTTTGGGAGATCCGGCATCACTGTGGAAAAAGAAGGCTTAGCGGAGTGGAGGATGGTTACGAGTATGATTCTTCACTGCCATCTGCTTGGTCTCCAGGCACTTTGGGAGATCTGGCATCACTGTGGAAAAGAAGGCTTAGCGGAGTGTAGGATGGCTAAGAGTACTCTTCGTCACTGCCATCTGCTTGGTCTCCGGGCACTTTGGGAGATACGGCATCACTGTGGTAAAAGAAGGCTTAGCGGAGTGTAGTGTGGGTAAGAGTACCCTTCTTCTCTGTCATCTGCTTGGTCTCCAGGCACTTTGGAAGATCCGGCATCACTGTGGAAAAAGAAGGCTTAGCGAAGTGGAGGGAGGGTAAGAGTGGTCTTCTTCACTGCCATCTTCTTGGTCTCCGGGCACTTTGGGAGATCCGGCATCACTGTGGAAAAAGAAAGCTTAGCGTAGTGGAGGGTGGGTAAGAGTTCTCTTCTTCACTGCCATCTGCTTGGTCTCCTGGCACTTTGGGAGATCCGGCATCACTGTTGAAAAAGAAGGCTTTGCAGAGTGGAGGATGGGTAAGAGTACTCTTCCTCACTGCCATCTGCTTGGTCTCCAGGCACTTTGGGAGATCTGGCATCACTGTGGAAAAAGAAGGCTTAGCAGAGTGGAGGGTGGGTAAGAGTACTGTTCTTCACTGCCATCTCCTTGTTCTTCAGGCATTTTGAGAGATCCGGCATCACTGTTGAAAAAGAAGGCTTAGCGGAGTGGAGTGTGGGTAAGAGTACTCTTCTTCACAGCCATCTGCTTGGTCTCCAAGCACTTTGGAAGATCCAGCATCACTGTGGAAAAAGAAGGCTTAGCGGAGTTGAGGATGGTTAAGAGTACCCTTCTTCACTGCCATCTGCTTGGTCTCTAGGCACTTTCAAAGATCCGGCATCACTGTGGAAAAAGAAGGCTGAGCAGAGTGGAGGGTGGGTAAGAGTACTTTTCTTTACTGCCATCTGCTTGGTCTCCAGGCACTTTGGGAGATCCGGCATCACTGTGGAAAAAGAAGGCTTAGCGGAGTGGAGGATGGGTAAGAGTACTCTTCTTCACTGCCATCTGCTTGGTCTCCAGGCACTTTGGGAGATCCGGCATCACTGTGGAAAAAGAAGGCTTAGCGGAGTGGAGGATGGGTAAGAGTACTCTTCTTCACTGCCATCTGCTTGGTCTCCAGGCACTTTGGCCAATCCAGCAACACTGTGGAAAAAGAAGGCTTAGCGGAGTGGAGGGTGGGTAAGAGTACTCTTCTTCACTGCCATCTGCTTGGTCTCCAGGCACCTTGGGAGATCTAGCATCACTGTGGAAAAAGAAGGCTTAGCGTAGTACCGGATGGGTAAGAGTACCCTTCTTCACTGCCATCTGCTTGGTCTCCGGGCACTTTGGAAGATCTGGCATCACTGTGGAAAAAGAAGGCTTAGCGGAGTGGAGGGTCGGTAAGAGTACTCTTCTTCACTGCCATCTGCTTGGTCTCCGGGCACTTTGGGAGATCCGGCATCACTGTGTAAAAAGAAGGCTTAGCGGAGTGGAGGATGGGTAAGAGTACTCTTCTTCACTGCCATCTGCTTGGTCTCCAGGCACTTTGGGAGATCCGGCATCACTGTGGAAAAAGAAGGCTTAGCGGAGTGGAGGATGGGTAAGAGTACTCTTCTTCACTGCCATCTGCTTGGTCTCCAGGCACTTTGGCCAATCCAGCAACACTGTGGAAAAAGAAGGCTTAGCGGAGTGGAGGGTGGGTAAGAGTACTCTTCTTCACTGCCATCTGCTTGGTCTCCAGGCACCTTGGGAGATCTAGCATCACTGTGGAAAAAGAAGGCTTAGCGTAGTACCGGATGGGTAAGAGTACCCTTCTTCACTGCCATCTGCTTGGTCTCCGGGCACTTTGGAAGATCTGGCATCACTGTGGAAAAAGAAGGCTTAGCGGAGTGGAGGGTCGGTAAGAGTACTCTTCTTCACTGCCATCTGCTTGGTCTCCGGGCACTTTGGGAGATCCGGCATCACTGTGGAAAAAGAAGGCTTAGCGTAGTGGAGGGTGGGTAAGAGTACTCTTCTTCACTGCCATCTGCTTGGTCTCCGGGCACTTTGGGAGATCCGGCATCACTGTGGAAAAAGAAGGCTTAGCGTAGTGGAGGGTGGTTAAGAGTAATCTTCTCCACTGCCATCTGCTTGGTCTCCTGGCACTTTGGGAGATCCGGCATCACTGTGGAAAAAGAAGGCTTAGCGGATTGGAGGATGGGTAAAAGTACTCTTCTTCAGTGCCATCTGCTTGGTCTCCAGGCATTTTGGGAGATCCGGCATCACTGTGGAAAAAGAAGGGTTAGCAGAGTGGAGGATGGGTAAAGGTACTCTTCTTCAGTGCCATCTGCTTGGTCTCCAGGCATTTTGGGAGATCCGGCATCACTGTGGAAAAAGAAGGGTTAGCAGAGTGGAGGATGGGTAAGAGGACTCTTCCTCACTGCCATCTGCTTGGTCTCCAGGCACTTTGGGAAATCCGGCAGCACTGTTGAAAAAGAAGGCTTAGCGGAGTGGAGGGTCGGTAAGAGTACTCTTCTTCACAGCCATCTGCTTGGTCTCCCAGCACTTTGGAAGATCCAGCATCACTGTGGAAAAAGAAGGCTTAGCGGAGTGGAGGATGGGTAAGAGTACTCTTCTTCACTGCCATCTCCTTGTTCTTCAGGCACTTTGAGAGATCCGGCATCACTGTTGAAAAAGTAGGCTTAGCGGAGTGGAGGGTCGGTAAGAGTACTCTTCTTCACAGCCATCTGCTTGGTCTCCCAGCACTTTGGACGATCCAGCATCACTGTGGAAAAAAAAGGCTTAGCGGAGTGGAGGATGGGTAAGAGTACCCTTCTTCACTGCCATCTGCTTGGTCTCCAGGGAATTTCAAAGATCCGGCATCACTGTGGAAAAAGAAGGCTTAGCGGAGTGGTGGATGGGTAAGAGTACTCTTCTTCACTGCCATCTGCTTGGTTTCCAGGAACCTAGGGAGATCCGACATCACTGTGGAAAAAGAAGGCTTAGCGGAGTGGAGGATGGGTAAGAGTACTCTTCTTCACTGCCATCTGCTTGGTCTCCAGGCACTTTGGGCGATCCGGCATCACTGTGGAAAAAGAAGGCTTAGCGGAGTGGAGGGTGGGTAAGAGTACTTTTCTTCACTGCCATCTGCTTGGTCTCCAGGCACTTTGGGAGATCCGGCATCAATGTGGAAAAAGAAGGGTTAGCGTAGTGGAGGGTGGGTAAGAGTACTCTTCATCACTGCCATCTGCTTGGAGTCCAGGCACTTTGGGAGATCCAGCATCACTGTGGAAAAAGAAGGCTTAACGGAGTGGAGGATGGGTAAGAGTACTCTTCTTCACAGCCATCTGCTTGGTCTCCAGGCACTTTGGGCAATCCGGCAACACTGTGGAAAAAGAAGGCTTAGCGGAGTGGAGGGTGGGTAAGAGTACTCTTCTTCACTGCCATCTGCTTGGTCTCCGGGCACTTTGGAAGATCCAGCATCACTGTGGAAAAAGAAGGCTTAGCGGAGTGGAGGGTCGGTAAGAGTACTCTTTTTCACTGCCATCTGCATGGTCTCTGGGCACTTTGGGAGATCCGGCATCACTGTGGAAAAAGAAGGCTTAGCGTAGTAGAGGGTGGGTAAGTGTACTCTTCTGCACTGCCATCTGCTTGGTCTCCTGGCACTTTGGGAGATCCGGCATCACTGTGGAAAAAGAAGGCTTAGCAGAGTGGAGGATGGTTATGAGTATGATTCTTCACTGCCATCTGCTTGGTCTCCAGGCACTTTGGGAGATCCGGCGTCACTGTGGAAAAAGAAGGCTTAGCGGAGTGGAGTGTGGGTAAGAGTACTCTTCTTCACAGCCATCTGCTTGGTCTCCAAGCACTTTGGAAGATCCAGCATCACTGTGGAAAAAGAAGGCTTAGCGGAGTTGAGGATGCTTAAGAGTACCCTTCTTCACTGCCATCTGCTTGGTCTCTAGGCACTTTCAAAGATCCGGCATCACTGTGGAAAAAGAAGTCTTAGCGGAGTGGAGGGTGGGTAAGAGTACTTTTCTTTACTGCCATCTGCTTGGTCTCCAGGCACTTTGGGAGATCCGGCATCACTGTGGAAAAATAAGGCTTAACGGAGTGGAGGATGGGTAAGAGTACTCTTCTTCAGTGCCATCTGCTTGGTCTCCAGGCACTTTGGGCGATCCGGCAACACTGTGGAAAAAGAAGGCTTAGCGGAGTGGAGGGTGGGTAAGAGTACTCTTCTTCACTGCCATCTGCTTGGTCTCCAGGCACTTTGGGAGATCCGGCATCACTGTGGAAAAAGAAGGCTTAGCGGAGTGGAGGATGGGTAAGAGTACTCTTCTTCACTGCCATCTGCTTGGTCTCCAGGCACTTTGGCCAATCCAGCAACACTGTGGAAAAAGAAGGCTTAGCGGAGTGGAGGGTGGGTAAGAGTACTCTTCTTCACTGCCATCTGCTTGGTCTCCAGGCACCTTGGGAGATCTAGCATCACTGTGGAAAAAGAAGGCTTAGCGTAGTACCGGATGGGTAAGAGTACCCTTCTTCACTGCCATCTGCTTGGTCTCCGGGCACTTTGGATGATCCGGCATCACTGTGGAAAAAGAAGGCTTAGCGGAGTGGAGGGTCGGTAAGAGTACTCTTCTTCACTGCCATCTGCTTGGTCTCCGGGCACTTTGGGAGATCCGGCATCACTGTGGAAAAAGAAGGCTTAGCGTAGTGGAGGGTGGGTAAGAGTACTCTTCTTCACTGCCATCTGCTTGGTCTCCGGGCACTTGGGGAGATCCGGCATCACTGTGGAAAAAGAAGGCTTAGCGTAGTGGAGGGTGGTTAAGAGTAATCTTCTCCACTGCCATCTGCTTGGTCTCCTGGCACTTTGGGAGATCCGGCATCACTGTGGAAAAAGAAGGTTTAGCGGATTGGAGGATGGGTAAAAGTACTCTTCTTCAGTGCCATCTGCTTGGTCTCCAGGCATTTTGGGAGATCCGGCATCACTGTGGAAATAGAAGGGTTAGCAGAGTGGAGGATGGGTAAAAGTACTCTTCTTCAGTGCCATCTGCTTGGTCTCCAGGCATTTTGGGAGATCTGGCATCACTGTGGAAAAAGAAGGGTTAGCAGAGTGGAGGATGGGTAAGAGTACTCTTCCTCACTGCCATCTGCTTGGTCTCCAGGCACTTTGGGAGATCCGGCATCACTGTTGAAAAAGAAGGCTTAGCAGAGTGGAGGGTCGGTAAGAGTACTCTTCTTCACAGCCATCGGCTTGGTCTCCCAGCACTGTGGAAGATCCAGCATCACTGTGGAAAAAGAAGGCTTAGCGGAGTGGAGGATGGGTAAGAGTACTCTTCTTCACTGCCATCTCCTTGTTCTTCAGGCATTTTGAGAGATCCGGCATCACTGTTCAAAAAGAAGGCTTAGCGGAGTGGAGGGTCGGTAAGAGTACTCTTCTTCACAGCTATCTGCTTGGTCTCCCAGCACTTTGGAAGATCCAGCATCACTGTGGAAAAAGAAGGCTTAGCGGAGTGGATGATGGGTAAGAGTACCCCACTTCACTGCCATCTGCTTGGTCTCCAGGGAATTTCAAAGATCCGGCATCACTGTGGAAAAAGAAGGCTTAGCGGAGTGGTGGATGGGTAAGAGTACTCTTCTTCACTGCCATCTGCTTGGTCTCCAGGAACCTAGGGAGATCCGGCATCACTGTGGAAAAAGAAGGCTTAGCGGAGTGGAGGATGGGTAAGAGTACTCTTCTTCACTGCCATCTGCTTGGTCTCCAGGCACTTTGGGCGATCCGGCATCACTGTGGAAAAAGAAGGCTTAGCGGAGTGGAGGGTGGGTAAGAGTACTTTTCTTCACTGCCATCTACTTGGTCTCCAGGCACTTTGGGCAATCCGGCAACACTGTGGAAAAAGAAGGCTTAGCGGAGTGGAGGGTGGGTAAGAGTACTCTTCTTCACTGCCATCTGCTTGGTCTCCAGGCACTTTGTGAGATCCGGCATCACTTTGGAAAAAGAAGGCTTAGCGGAGTGGAGGGTCGGTAAGAGTACTCTTTTTCACTGCCATCTGCATGGTCTCTGGGCACTTTGGGAGATCCGGCATCACTGTGGAAAAAGAAGGCTTAGCGTAGTAGAGGGTGGGTAAGTGTACTCTTCTGCACTGCCATCTGCTTGGTCTCCTGGCACTTTGGGAGATCCGGCATCACTGTGGAAAAGAAGGCTTAGCAGAGTGGAGGATGGGTAAGAGTACTCTTCTTCACTGCCATCTGCTTGGTCTCTGGGCACTTTGGGAGATCCGGCGTCACTGTGGAAAAAGAAGGCTTAGAGGAGTGGAGGATGGGTAAGTGTACTCTTCTTCACTGCCATCTGCTTGGTCTCCGGGGACTTTGGGAGATCCGGCATCACTGAGGAAATGAAGGCTTAGCGGAGTGTAGGATGGCTAAGAGTACTCTTCCTCACTGCCATCTGCTTGGTCTCCGGACACTTTGGAAGATACGGCATCACTGTGGTAAAAGAAGGCTTAGCGAAGTGGAGGGTGGGTAAGAGTACTCTTCGTCACTGCCATCTGCTTGGTCTGCGGGCACTTTGGGAGATCCGGCATCACTGTAGAAAAAGAAGGATTAGCGTAGTCTAGAGTGGGTAAGAGTACTCTTCCTCACTGCCATCTGCTTGGTCTCCAGGCACTTTCAAAGATCCAGCATCACTGTGGAAAAAGAAGGCTTAACGGAGTGGAGGATGGGTAAGAGTACTCTTCTTCACTGCCATCTGCTTGGTCTCCAGGCACTTTGGGCGATCCGGCATCACTGTGGAAAAAGAAGGTTTAGCGTAGTGGAGGATGGGTAAGAGTACCCTTCTTCACTGCCATCTGCTTGGTCTCCGGGCACTTTCAAAGATCCAGCATCACTGTGGAAAAAGAAGGCTTAACGGAGTGGAGGATGGGTAAGAGTACTCTTCTTCACTGCCATCTGCTTGGTCTCCAGGCACTTTGGGCGATCCGGCAACACTGTGGAAAAAGAAGGCTTAGCGGAGTGGAGGGTGGGTAAGAGTACTCTTCTTCACTGCCATCTGCTTGGTCTCCAGGCACTTTGGGAGATCCGGCATCACTGTGGAAAAAGAAGGTTTAGCGTAGTGGAGGATGGGTAAGAGTACCCTTCTTCACTGCCATCTGCTTGGTCTCCGGGCACTTTGGAAGATCCGGCATCACTGTGGAAAAAGAAGGCTTAGCGGAGTGGAGGGTCGGTAAGAGTACTCTTTTTCACTGCCATCTGCATGGTCTCCGGGCACTTTGGGAGATCCGGCATCACTGTGGAAAAAGAAGGATTAGCGTACTAGAGGGTGGGTAAGTGTACTCTTCTTCACTGTCATCTGCTTGGTCTCCTGGCACTTTAGGAGATCCGGCATCACTGTGGAAAAAGAAGGCTTAGCGGAGTGGAGGATGGTTACGAGTATGATTCTTCACTGCCATCTGCTTGGTCTCCAGGCACTTTGGGAGATCCGGTGTCACTGTGGAAAAAGAAGGCTTAGCGGAGTGGAGGATGGGTAAGAGTACTCTTCTTCAATGCCATCTGTTTTGTATCCAGGAACTTTGGGAGATCCGGAATCACTGTGGAAAAATAAAGGCTTAGCGGAGTGGAGGATGGGTAAGAGTACTCTTCTTCACTGCCATCTGCTTGGTCTCCGGGCACTTTGGGAGATCCGGCGTCACTGTGGAAAAAGAAGGCTTAGCGGAGTGGAGGATGGGTAAGAGTACTCTTCTTCACTGCCATCTGTTTTGTATCCAGGAACTTTGGGAGATCCGGAATCACTGTGGAAAAATAAAGGCTTAGCGGAGTGGAGGATGGGTAAGAGTACTCTTCTTCACTGCCATCTGCTTGGTCTCCAGGAACTTAGGGAGATCCGGCATCACTGTGGAAAAAGAAGGCTTAGCAGAGTGGAGGATGGGTAAGAGTACTCTTCTTCACTGCCATCTGCTTGGTCTCCAGGCACTTTGGGCGATCCGGCATCACTGTGGAAAAAGAAGGCTTAGAGGAGTGGAGGGTGGGTAAGAGTACTTTTCTTCACTGCCATCTGCTTGGTCTCCAGGCACTTTGGGAGATCCGGCATCACTGTGGAAAAAGAAGGCTTAGCGGAGTGGTGGATTGGTAAGAGTACTCTTCTTCACCGCCATCTGCTTGGTCTTCAGGCACTTTGGGCGATCCGGCATCACTGTGGAAAAAGAAGGCTTAGCGGAGTGGAGGGTAGGTAAGAGTACTTTTCTTCACTGCCATCTGCTTGGTCTCCAGGCCCTTTGGGAGATCCGGCATCACTGTGGAAAAAGAAGGCTTAACGGAGTGGAGGATGGGTAAGAGTACTCTTCTTCACTGCCATCTGCTCGTTCTCCAGGCACTTTGGGCAATCCGGCATCACTGTGGAAAAAGAAGGCTTAGCGTATTGGAGGGTCGGTAAGAGTACTCTTCTTCAATGCCATCTGCTTGGTCTCCTGGCACTTTGGGAGATCTGGCATCACTGTGGAAAAAGAAGGCTTAGCGGAGTGGAGGATGGTTACGAGTATGATTCTTCCCTGCCATCTGCTTGGTCTCCAGGCACTTTGGGAGATCCGGCATCACTGTGGAAAAAGAAGGCTTAGCGGAGTGGTGGATGGGTAAGATTACTCTTCTTCAAAGCCATCTGCTTGGTCTCCTGGCACTTTGGGAGATCCGGCATCACTGTGGAAAAAGAAGGCTTAGCGGAGTGTAGGATGGCTAAGAGTACTCTTCGTCACTGCCATCTGCTTGGTCTCCGGGCACTTTGGGAGATACGGCATCACTGTGTTAAAAGAAGGCTTAGCGGAGTGTAGTGCGGGTAAGAGTACCCTTCTTCTCTGCCATCTGCTTGGTCTCCAGGCACTTTGGAAGATCCGGCATCACTGTGGAAAAAGAAGGCTTAGCCAAGTGGAGGGAGGGTAAGAGTGCTCTTCTTCACTGCCATCTTCTTGGTCTCCGGGCACTTTGGGAGATCCGGCATCACTGTGGAAAAAGAAAGCTTAGCGTAGTGGAGGGTGGGTAAGAGTTCTCTTCTTCACTGCCATCTGCTTGGTCTCCTGGCACTTTGGGAGATCCGGCATCACTGTTGAAAAAGAAGGCTTAGCAGAGTGGAGGATGGGTAAGAGTACTCTTCCTCACTGCCAACTGCTTGGTCTCCAGGCACTTTGGGAGATCTGGCATCACTGTGGAAAAAGAAGGCTTAGCAGAGTGGAGGGTGGGTAAGAGTACTCTTCTTCACTGCCATCTCCTTGTTCTTCAGGCACTTTGAGAGATCCGGCATCACTGTTGAAAAAGAAGGCTTAGCGGAGTGGAGTGTGGGTAAGAGTACTCTTCTTCACAGCCATCTGCTTGGTCTCCAAGCCCTTTGGAAGATCCAGCATCACTGTGGAAAAAGAAGGCTTAGCGGAGTTGAGGATGGGTAAGAGTACCCTTCTTCACTGCCATCTGCTTGGTCTCTAGGCACTTTCAAAGATCCGGCATTACTGTGGAAAAAGAAGGCTTAGCGGAGTGGAGTGTGGGTAAGAGTACTCTTCTTCACAGCCATCTGCTTGGTCTCCAAGCACTTTGGAAGATCCAGCATCACTGTGGAAAAAGAAGGCTTAGCGGAGTTGAGGATGGGTAAGAGTACCCTTCTTCACTGCCATCTGCTTGGTCTCCAGGCACTTTGGGTGATCCGGCATCACTGTGGAAAAAGAAGGCTTAGCGGAGTGGAGGGTGGGTAAGAGTACTTTTCTTTACTGTCATCTGCTTGATCTCCAAGCACTTTGGGAGATCCGGCATCACTGTGGAAAAAGAAGGCTTAACGGAGTGGAGGATGGGTAAGAGTACTCTTCTTCAGTGCCATCTGCTTGGTCTCCAGGCACTTTGGGAGATCCGGCAACACTGTGGAAAAAGAAGGCTTAGCGGAGTGGAGGGTGGGTAAGAGTACTCTTCTTCACTGCCATCTGCTTGGTCTCCAGGCACTTTGGCCAATCCAGCAACACAGTGGAAAAAGAAGGCTTAGCGGAGTGGATGGTGGGTAAGAGTACTTTTCTTTACTGTCATCTGCTTGATCTCCAAGCACTTTGGGAGATCCGGCATCACTGTGGAAAAAGAAGGCTTAACGGAGTGGAGGATGGGTAAGAGTACTCTTCTTCACTGCCATCTGCTTGGTCTCCAGGCACTTTGGGTGATCCGGCATCACTGTGGAAAAAGAAGGCTTAGCGGAGTGGAGGGTGGGTAAGAGTACTTTTCTTTACTGTCATCTGCTTGATCTCCAAGCACTTTGGGAGATCCGGCATCACTGTGGAAAAAGAAGGCTTAACGGAGTGGAGGATGGGTAAGAGTACTCTTCTTCACTGCCATCTGCTTGGTCTCCGGGCACTTTGGAAGATCCAGCATCACTGTGGAAAAAGAAGGCTTAGCGGAGTGGAGGGTCGGTAAGAGTACTCTTTTTCACTGCCATCTGCATGGTCTCTGGGCACTTTGGGAGATCCGGCATCACTGTGGAAAAAGAAGGCTTAGCGTAGTAGAGGGTGGGTAAGTGTACTCTTCTGCACTGCCATCTGCTTGGTCTCCTGGCACTTTGGGAGATCCGGCATCACTGTGGAAAAAGAAGGCTTAGCAGAGTGGAGGATGGTTATGAGTATGATTCTTCACTGCCATCTGCTTGGTCTCCAGGCACTTTGGGAGATCCGGCGTCACTGTGGAAAAAGAAGGCTTAGCGGAGTGGAGTGTGGGTAAGAGTACTCTTCTTCACAGCCATCTGCTTGGTCTCCAAGCACTTTGGAAGATCCAGCATCACTGTGGAAAAAGAAGGCTTAGCGGAGTTGAGGATGCTTAAGAGTACCCTTCTTCACTGCCATCTGCTTGGTCTCTAGGCACTTTCAAAGATCCGGCATCACTGTGGAAAAAGAAGTCTTAGCGGAGTGGAGGGTGGGTAAGAGTACTTTTCTTTACTGCCATCTGCTTGGTCTCCAGGCACTTTGGGAGATCCGGCATCACTGTGGAAAAATAAGGCTTAACGGAGTGGAGGATGGGTAAGAGTACTCTTCTTCAGTGCCATCTGCTTGGTCTCCAGGCACTTTGGGCGATCCGGCAACACTGTGGAAAAAGAAGGCTTAGCGGAGTGGAGGGTGGGTAAGAGTACTCTTCTTCACTGCCATCTGCTTGGTCTCCAGGCACTTTGGGAGATCCGGCATCACTGTGGAAAAAGAAGGCTTAGCGGAGTGGAGGATGGGTAAGAGTACTCTTCTTCACTGCCATCTGCTTGGTCTCCAGGCACTTTGGCCAATCCAGCAACACTGTGGAAAAAGAAGGCTTAGCGGAGTGGAGGGTGGGTAAGAGTACTCTTCTTCACTGCCATCTGCTTGGTCTCCAGGCACCTTGGGAGATCTAGCATCACTGTGGAAAAAGAAGGCTTAGCGTAGTACCGGATGGGTAAGAGTACCCTTCTTCACTGCCATCTGCTTGGTCTCCGGGCACTTTGGATGATCCGGCATCACTGTGGAAAAAGAAGGCTTAGCGGAGTGGAGGGTCGGTAAGAGTACTCTTCTTCACTGCCATCTGCTTGGTCTCCGGGCACTTTGGGAGATCCGGCATCACTGTGGAAAAAGAAGGCTTAGCGTAGTGGAGGGTGGGTAAGAGTACTCTTCTTCACTGCCATCTGCTTGGTCTCCGGGCACTTGGGGAGATCCGGCATCACTGTGGAAAAAGAAGGCTTAGCGTAGTGGAGGGTGGTTAAGAGTAATCTTCTCCACTGCCATCTGCTTGGTCTCCTGGCACTTTGGGAGATCCGGCATCACTGTGGAAAAAGAAGGTTTAGCGGATTGGAGGATGGGTAAAAGTACTCTTCTTCAGTGCCATCTGCTTGGTCTCCAGGCATTTTGGGAGATCCGGCATCACTGTGGAAAAAGAAGGGTTAGCAGAGTGGAGGATGGGTAAAAGTACTCTTCTTCAGTGCCATCTGCTTGGTCTCCAGGCATTTTGGGAGATCTGGCATCACTGTGGAAAAAGAAGGGTTAGCAGAGTGGAGGATGGGTAAGAGTACTCTTCCTCACTGCCATCTGCTTGGTCTCCAGGCACTTTGGGAGATCCGGCATCACTGTTGAAAAAGAAGGCTTAGCAGAGTGGAGGGTCGGTAAGAGTACTCTTCTTCACATCCATCGGCTTGGTCTCCCAGCACTGTGGAAGATCCAGCATCACTGTGGAAAAAGAAGGCTTAGCGGAGTGGAGGATGGGTAAGAGTACTCTTCTTCACTGCCATCTCCTTGTTCTTCAGGCATTTTGAGAGATCCGGCATCACTGTTCAAAAAGAAGGCTTAGCGGAGTGGAGGGTCGGTAAGAGTACTCTTCTTCACAGCTATCTGCTTGGTCTCCCAGCACTTTGGAAGATCCAGCATCACTGTGGAAAAAGAAGGCTTAGCGGAGTGGATGATGGGTAAGAGTACCCCACTTCACTGCCATCTGCTTGGTCTCCAGGGAATTTCAAAGATCCGGCATCACTGTGGAAAAAGAAGGCTTAGCGGAGTGGTGGATGGGTAAGAGTACTCTTCTTCACTGCCATCTGCTTGGTCTCCAGGAACCTAGGGAGATCCGGCATCACTGTGGAAAAAGAAGGCTTAGCGGAGTGGAGGATGGGTAAGAGTACTCTTCTTCACTGCCATCTGCTTGGTCTCCAGGCACTTTGGGCGATCCGGCATCACTGTGGAAAAAGAAGGCTTAGCGGAGTGGAGGGTGGGTAAGAGTACTTTTCTTCACTGCCATCTACTTGGTCTCCAGGCACTTTGGGAGATCCGGCATCAATGTGGAAAAAGAAGGGTTAGCGTAGTGGAGGGTGGGTAAGAGTACTCTTCATCACTGCCATCTGCTTGGAGTCCAGGCACTTTGGGAGATCCAGCATCACTGTGGAAAAAGAAGGCTTAACGGAGTGGAGGATGGGTAAGAGTACTCTTCTTCACTGCCATCTGCTTGGTCTCCAGGCACTTTGGGCAATCCGGCAACACTGTGGAAAAAGAAGGCTTAGCGGAGTGGAGGGTGGGTAAGAGTACTCTTCTTCACTGCCATCTGCTTGGTCTCCAGGCACTTTGGGAGATCCGGCATCACTTTGGAAAAAGAAGGCTTAGCGGAGTGGAGGGTCGGTAAGAGTACTCTTTTTCACTGCCATCTGCATGGTCTCTGGGCACTTTGGGAGATCCGGCATCACTGTGGAAAAAGAAGGCTTAGCGTAGTAGAGGGTGGGTAAGTGTACTCTTCTGCACTGCCATCTGCTTGGTCTCCTGGCACTTTGGGAGATCCGGCATCACTGTGGAAAAGAAGGCTTAGCAGAGTGGAGGATGGGTAAGAGTACTCTTCTTCACTGCCATCTGCTTGGTCTCTGGGCACTTTGGGAGATCCGGCGTCACTGTGGAAAAAGAAGGCTTAGAGGAGTGGAGGATGGGTAAGTGTACTCTTCTTCACTGCCATCTGCTTGGTCTCCGGGGACTTTGGGAGATCCGGCATCACTGAGGAAATGAAGGCTTAGCGGAGTGTAGGATGGCTAAGAGTACTCTTCCTCACTGCCATCTGCTTGGTCTCCGGACACTTTGGAAGATACGGCATCACTGTGGTAAAAGAAGGCTTAGCGAAGTGGAGGGTGGGTAAGAGTACTCTTCGTCACTGCCATCTGCTTGGTCTCCGGGCACTTTGGGAGATCCGGCATCACTGTAGAAAAAGAAGGATTAGCGTAGTCTAGGGTGGGTAAGAGTACTCTTCCTCACTGCCATCTGCTTGGTCTCCAGGCACTTTCAAAGATCCAGCATCACTGTGGAAAAAGAAGGCTTAACGGAGTGGAGGATGGGTAAGAGTACTCTTCTTCACTGCCATCTGCTTGGTCTCCAGGCACTTTGGGCGATCCGGCAACACTGTGGAAAAAGAAGGCTTAGCGGAGTGGAGGGTGGGTAAGAGTACTCTTCTTCACTGCCATCTGCTTGGTCTCCAGGCACTTTGGGAGATCCGGCATCACTGTGGAAAAAGAAGGTTTAGCGTAGTGGAGGATGGGTAAGAGTACCCTTCTTCACTGCCATCTGCTTGGTCTCCAGGCACTTTGGAAGATCCGGCATCACTGTGGAAAAAGAAGGCTTAGCGGAGTGGAGGGTCGGTAAGAGTACTCTTTTTCACTGCCATCTGCATGGTCTCCGGGCACTTTGGGAGATCCGGCATCACTGTGGAAAAAGAAGGATTAGCGTAGTAGAGGGTGGGTAAGTGTACTCTTCTTCACTGCCATCTGCTTGGTCTCCTGGCACTTTAGGAGATCCGGCATCACTGTGGAAAAAGAAGGCTTAGCGGAGTGGAGGATGGTTACGAGTATGATTCTTCACTGCCATCTGCTTGGTCTCCAGGCACTTTGGGAGATCCGGTGTCACTGTGGAAAAAGAAGGCTTAGCGGAGTGGAGGATGGGTAAGAGTACTCTTCTTCAATGCCATCTGTTTTGTATCCAGGAACTTTGGGAGATCCGGTATCACTGTGGAAAAATAAAGGCTTAGCGGAGTGGAGGATGGGTAAGAGTACTCTTCTTCACTGCCATCTGCTTGGTCTCCGGGCACTTTGGGAGATCCGGCGTCACTGTGGAAAAAGAAGGCTTAGCGGAGTGGAGGATGGGTAAGAGTACTCTTCTTCACTGCCATCTGTTTTGTATCCAGGAACTTTGGGAGATCCGGAATCACTGTGGAAAAATAAAGGCTTAGCGGAGTGGAGGATGGGTAAGAGTACTCTTCTTCACTGCCATCTGCTTGGTCTCCAGGAACTTAGGGAGATCCGGCATCACTGTGGAAAAAGAAGGCTTAGCAGAGTGGAGGATGGGTAAGAGTACTCTTCTTCACTGCCATCTGCTTGGTCTCCAGGCACTTTGGGCGATCCGGCATCACTGTGGAAAAAGAAGGCTTAGAGGAGTGGAGGGTGGGTAAGAGTACTTTTCTTCACTGCCATCTGCTTGGTCTCCAGGCACTTTGGGAGATCCGGCATCACTGTGGAAAAAGAAGGCTTAGCGGAGTGGTGGATTGGTAAGAGTACTCTTCTTCACTGCCATCTGCTTGGTCTTCAGGCACTTTGGGCGATCCGGCATCACTGTGGAAAAAGAAGGCTTAGCGGAGTGGAGGGTGGGTAAGAGTACTTTTCTTCACTGCCATCTGCTTGGTCTCCAGGCACTTTGGGAGATCCGGCATCACTGTGGAAAAAGAAGGCTTAACGGAGTGGAAGATGGGTAAGAGTACTCTTCTTCACTGCCATCTGCTCGTTCTCCAGGCACTTTGGGCAATCCGGCATCACTGTGGAAAAAGAAGGCTTAGCGTATTGGAGGGTCGGTAAGAGTACTCTTCTTTAATGCCAATGCCATCTGCTTGGTCTCCTGGCACTTTGGGAGATCTGGCATCACTGTGGAAAAAGAAGGCTTAGCGGAGTGGAGGATGGTTACGAGTATGATTCTTCCCTGCCATCTGCTTGGTCTCCAGGCACTTTGGGAGATCCGGCATCACTGTGGAAAAAGAAGGCTTAGCGGAGTGGTGGATGGGTAAGATTACTCTTCTTCAAAGCCATCTGCTTGGTCTCCTGGCACTTTGGGAGATCCGGCATCACTGTGGAAAAAGAAGGCTTAGCGGAGTGTAGGATGGCTAAGAGTACTCTTCGTCACTGCCATCTGCTTGGTCTCCGGGCACTTTGGGAGATACGGCATCACTGTGGTAAAAGAAGGCTTAGCGGAGTGTAGTGCGGGTAAGAGTACCCTTCTTCTCTGCCATCTGCTTGGTCTCCTGGCACTTTGGGAGATCCGGCATCACTGTTGAAAAAGAAGGCTTAGCAGAGTGGAGGATGGGTAAGAGTACTCTTCCTCACTGCCAACTGCTTGGTCTCCAGGCACTTTGGGAGATCTGGCATCACTGTGGAAAAAGAAGGCTTAGCAGAGTGGAGGGTGGGTAAGAGTACTCTTCTTCACTGCCATCTCCTTGTTCTTCAGGCACTTTGAGAGATCCGGCATCACTGTTGAAAAAGAAGGCTTAGCGGAGTGGAGTGTGGGTAAGAGTACTCTTCTTCACAGCCATCTGCTTGGTCTCCAAGCCCTTTGGAAGATCCAGCATCACTGTGGAAAAAGAAGGCTTAGCGGAGTTGAGGATGGGTAAGAGTACCCTTCTTCACTGCCATCTGCTTGGTCTCTAGGCACTTTCAAAGATCCGGCATTACTGTGGAAAAAGAAGGCTTAGCGGAGTGGAGTGTGGGTAAGAGTACTCTTCTTCACAGCCATCTGCTTGGTCTCCAAGCACTTTGGAAGATCCAGCATCACTGTGGAAAAAGAAGGCTTAGCGGAGTTGAGGATGGGTAAGAGTACCCTTCTTCACTGCCATCTGCTTGGTCTCCAGGCACTTTGGGTGATCCGGCATCACTGTGGAAAAAGAAGGCTTAGCGGAGTGGAGGGTGGGTAAGAGTACTTTTCTTTACTGTCATCTGCTTGATCTCCAAGCACTTTGGGAGATCCGGCATCACTGTGGAAAAAGAAGGCTTAACGGAGTGGAGGATGGGTAAGAGTACTCTTCTTCAGTGCCATCTGCTTGGTCTCCAGGCACTTTGGGAGATCCGGCAACACTGTGGAAAAAGAAGGCTTAGCGGAGTGGAGGGTGGGTAAGAGTACTCTTCTTCACTGCCATCTGCTTGGTCTCCAGGCACTTTGGCCAATCCAGCAACACGGTGGAAAAAGAAGGCTTAGCGGAGTGGAGGGTGGGTAAGAGTACTCTTCTTCACTGCCATCTGCTTGGTCTCCAGGCACCTTGGGAGATCTAGCATCACTGTGGAAAAAGAAGGCTTAGCGTAGTACCGGATGGGTAAGAGTACCCTTCTTCACTGCCATCTGCTTGGTCTCCGGGCACTTTGGGAGATCCGGAATCACTGTGGAAAAAGAAGGCTTAGCGTAGTGGAGGGTGGGTAAGAGTACTCTTCTTCACTGCCATCTGCTTGGTCTCCGGGCACTTTGGGAGATCCGGCATCACTGTGGAAAAAGAAGGCTTAGCGTAGTGGAGGGTGGTTAAGAGTAATCTTCTCCACTGCCATCTGCTTGGTCTCCTGGCACTTTGAGAGATCCGGCATCACTGTGGAAAAAGAAGGCTTAGCGGATTGGAGGATGGGTAAAAGTACTCTTCTTCAGTGCCATCTGCTTGGTCTCCAGGCATTTTGGGAGATCCGGCATCACTGTGGAAAAAGAAGGGTTAGCAGAGTGGAGGATGGGTAAAAGTACTATTCTTCAGTGCCATCTGCTTGGTCTCCAGGCATTTTGGGACATCCAGCATCACTGTGGAAAAAGAAGGGTTAGCAGAGTGGAGGATGGGTAAGAGTACTCTTCCTCACTGCCATCTGCTTGGTCTCCTGGCACTTTGGGAGATCCAGCATCACTGTGGAAAAAGAAGGCTTAGCGGAGTGGAGGATGGTTACGAGTATGATTCTTCACTGCCATCTGCTTGGTCTCCAGGCACTTTGGGAGATCCGGTGTCACTGTGGAAAAAGAAGGCTTAGCGGAGTGGAGGATGGGTAAGAGTACTCTTCTTCAATGCCATCTGTTTTGTATCCAGGAACTTTGGGAGATCCGGAATCACTGTGGAAAAATAAAGGCTTAGCGGAGTGGAGGATGGGTAAGAGTACTCTTCTTCACTGCCATCTGCTTGGTCTCCGGGCACTTTGGGAGATCCAGCGTCACTGTGGAAAAAGAAGGCTTAGCGGAGTGGAGGATGGGTAAGAATACTCTTCTTCACTGCCATCTGTTTTGTATCCAGGAACTTTGGGAGATCCGGAATCACTGTGGAAAAAGAAGGCTTAGCAGAGTGGAGGATGGGTAAGAGTACTCTTCTTCACTGCCATCTGCTTGGTCTCCAGGCACTTTGGGCGATCCGGCATCACTGTGGAAAAAGAAGGCTTAGAGGAGTGGAGGGTGGGTAAGAGTACTTTTCTTCACTGCCATCTGCTTGGTCTCCAGGCACTTTGGGAGATCCGGCATCACTGTGGAAAAAGAAGGCTTAGCGGAGTGGTGGATTGGTAAGAGTACTCTTCTTCACTGCCATCTGCTTGGTCTTCAGGCACTTTGGGCGATCCGGCATCACTGTGGAAAAAGAAGGCTTAGCGGAGTGGAGGGTGGGTAAGAGTACTTTTCTTCACTGCCATCTGCTTGGTCTCCAGGCACTTTGGGAGATCCGGCATCACTGTGGAAAAAGAAGGCTTAACGGAGTGGAGGATGGGTAAGAGTACTCTTCTTCACTGCCATCTGCTCGTTCTCCAGGCACTTTGGGCAATCCGGAATCACTGTGGAAAAAGAAGGCTTAGCGTAGTGGAGGGTCGGTAAGAGTACTCTTCTTCAATGCCATCTGCTTGGTCTCCTGGCACTTTGGGAGATCTGGCATCACTGTGGAAAAAGAAGGCTTAGCGGAGTGGAGGATGGTTACGAGTATGATTCTTCCCTGCCATCTGCTTGGTCTCCAGGCACTTTGGGAGATCTGGCGTCACTGTGGAAAAATAAAGGTTTAGCGGAGTGGAGGATGGGTAAGAGTACTCTTCTTCACTGCCATCTGCTTTGTATCCAGGAACTTTGGGAGATCCGGCATCACTGTGGAAAAGAAGGCTTAGCGGAGTGTAGGATGGCTAAGAGTACTCTTCGTCACTGCCATCTGCTTGGTCTCCGGGCACTTTGGGAGATCTGGCATCACTCTGGAAAAAGAAGGCTTAGCAGAGTGGAGGGTGGGTAAGAGTACTCTTCTTCACAGCCATCTGCTTGGTCTCCAAGCACTTTGGAAGATCCAGCATCACTGTGGAAAAAATAAGGCTTAGCGGAGTGGAGGACGGGTAAGAGTACTCTTCTTCAATGCCATCTGCTTGGTCTCCTGGCACTTTGGGAGATCCGGCATCACAGTGGAAAAAGAAGGCTTAGCGGAGTGGAGGATGGTTACGAGTATGATTCTTCACTGCCACCTGCTTGGTCTCCAGGCACTTTGGGCGATCCGGCATCACTGTGGAAAAATAAAGGTTTAGCGGAGTGGAGGATGGGTAAGAGTACTCTTCTTCACTGCCATCTGCTTTATATCCAGGAACTTTGGGAGATCCGCAACACTGTGGAAAAGAAGGTTTAGCAGAGTGTAGGATGGCTAAGAGCACTCTTCCTCACTGCCATCTGCTTGGTCTCCGGGCACTTTGGGAGATACGGCATCACTGTGGTAAAAGAAGGCTTAGCGGAGTGTAGTGTGGGTAAGAGTACCCTTCTTCTCTGCCATCTGCTTGGTCTCCAGGCACTTTGGAAGATCCGGCATCACTGTGGAAAAAGAAGGCTTAGCGAAGTGGAGGGAGGGTAAGAGTGCTCTTCTTCACTGCCATCTTCTTGGTCTCCTGGCACTTTGGGAGATCCGGCATCACTGTTGAAAATGAAGGCCTAGCAGAGTGGAGGATGGGTAAGAGTACTCTTCCTAACTGCCATCTGCTTGGAGTCCAGGCACTTTGGGAGATCTGGCATCACTGTGGAAAACGAAGGCTTAGCAGAGTGGAGGGTGGGTAAGAGTACTCTTCTTCACTGCCATCTCCTTGTTCTTCAGGCACTTTGAGAGATCCGGCATCACTGTTGAAAAAGAAGGCTTAGTGGAGTGGAGTGTGGGTAAGAGTACTCTTCTTCACAGCCATCTGCTTGGTCTCCAAGCACTTTGGAAGATCCAGCATCACTGTGGAAAAAGAAGGCTTAGCGGAGTTGAGGATGGGTAAGAGTACCCTTCTTCACTGCCATCTGCTTGGTCTCCAGGCACTTTCAAAGATTCGGCATCACTGTGGAAAAAGAAGGCTTAGCGGAGTGGTGGATGGGTAAGATTACTCTTCTTCAATGCCATCTGCTTGGTCTCCTGGCACTTTGGGAGATCCGGCATCACTGTGGAAAAAGAAGGCTTAGCGGAGGGAGGATGGTTACGAGTATGATTCTTCACTGCCATCTGCTTGGTCTCCAGGCACTTTGGGAGATCTGGCGTCACTGTGGAAAAGAAGGCTTAGCGGAGTGTAGGATGGCTAAGAGTACCCTTCTTCTCTGCCATCTGCTTGGTCTCCAGGCACTTTGGTTGATACGGCATCACTGTGGAAAAAGAAGGCTTAGCGAAGTGGAGGGAGGGTAAGAGTGCTCTTCTTCACTGCCATCTTCTTGGTCTCCGGGCACTTTGGGAGATCCGGCATCACTGTTGAAAAAGAAGGCTTAGCAGAGTGGAGGATGGGTAAGAGTACTCTTCCTCACTGCCATCTGCTTGGTCTCCAGGCACTTTGGGAGATCTGGCATCACTCTGGAAAAAGAAGGCTTAGCAGAGTGGAGGGTGGGTAAGAGTACTATTCTTCACTGCCATCTCCTTGTTCTTCAGGCACTTTGAGAGATCCGGCATCACTGTTGAAAAAGAGGGCTTAGCGGAGTGGAGTGTGGGTAAGAGTATTCTTCTTCACAGCCATCTGCTTGGTCTCCAAGCACTTTGGAAGATCCAGCATCACTGTGGAAAAAGAAGGCTTAGCAGAGTGGAGGATGGGTAAGAGTACTCTTCTTCAATGCCATCTGCTTGGTCTCCTGGCACTTTGGGAGATCCGGCATCACAGTGGAAAAAGAAGGCTTAGCGGAGTGGAGGATGGTTACGAGTATGATTCTTCACTGCCATCTGCTTGGTCTCCAGGCACTTTGGGCGATCCGGCATCACTGTGGAAAAATAAAGGTTTAGCGGAGTGGAGGATGGGTAAGAGTACTCTTCTTCACTGCCATCTGCTTTATATCCAGGAACTTTGGGAGATCCGCAACACTGTGGAAAAGAAGGTTTAGCAGAGTGTAGGATGGCTAAGAGCACTCTTCCTCACTGCCATCTGCTTGGTCTCCGGGCACTTTGGGAGATACGGCATCACTGTGGTAAAAGAAGGCTTAGCGGAGTGTAGTGTGGGTAAGAGTACCCTTCTTCTCTGCCATCTGCTTGGTCTCCAGGCACTTTGGAAGATCCGGCATCACTGTGGAAAAAGAAGGCTTAGCGAAGTGGAGGGAGGGTAAGAGTGCTCTTCTTCACTGCCATCTTCTTGGTCTCCTGGCACTTTGGGAGATCCGTCATCACTGTTGAAAATGAAGGCCTAGCAGAGTGGAGGATGGGTAAGAGTACTCTTCCTAACTGCCATCTGCTTGGAGTCCAGGCACTTTGGGAGATCTGGCATCACTGTGGAAAACGAAGGCTTAGCAGAGTGGAGGGTGGGTAAGAGTACTCTTCTTCACTGCCATCTCCTTGTTCTTCAGGCACTTTGAGAGATCCGGCATCACTGTTGAAAAAGAAGGCTTAGTGGAGTGGAGTGTGGGTAAGAGTACTCTTCTTCACAGCCATCTGCTTGGTCTCCAAGCACTTTGGAAGATCCAGCATCACTGTGGAAAAAGAAGGCTTAGCGGAGTTGAGGATGGGTAAGAGTACCCTTCTTCACTGCCATCTGCTTGGTCTCCAGGCACTTTCAAAGATCCGGCATCACTGTGGAAAAAGAAGGCTTAGCGGAGTGGTGGATGGGTAAGATTACTCTTCTTCAATGCCATCTGCTTGGTCTCCTGGCACTTTGGGAGATCCGGCATCACTGTGGAAAAAGAAGGCTTAGCGGAGGGAGGATGGTTACGAGTATGATTCTTCACTGCCATCTGCTTGGTCTCCAGGCACTTTGGGAGATCTGGCGTCACTGTGGAAAAGAAGGCTTAGCGGAGTGTAGGATGGCTAAGAGTACCCTTCTTCTCTGCCATCTGCTTGGTCTCCAGGCACTTTGGTTGATACGGCATCACTGTGGAAAAAGAAGGCTTAGCGAAGTGGAGGGAGGGTAAGAGTGCTCTTCTTCACTGCCATCTTCTTGGTCTCCGGGCACTTTGGGAGATCCGGCATCACTGTTGAAAAAGAAGGCTTAGCAGAGTGGAGGATGGGTAAGAGTACTCTTCCTCACTGCCATCTGCTTGGTCTCCAGGCACTTTGGGAGATCTGGCATCACTCTGGAAAAAGAAGGCTTAGCAGAGTGGAGGGTGGGTAAGAGTACTATTCTTCACTGCCATCTCCTTGTTCTTCAGGCACTTTGAGAGATCCGGCATCACTGTTGAAAAAGAGGGCTTAGCGGAGTGGAGTGTGGGTAAGAGTACTCTTCTTCACAGCCATCTGCTTGGTCTCCAAGCCCTTTGGAAGATCCAGCATCACTGTGGAAAAAGAAGGCTTAGCGGAGTTGAGGATGGGTAAGAGTACCCTTCTTCACTGCCATCTGCTTGGTCTCTAGGCACTTTCAAAGATCCGGCATTACTGTGGAAAAAGAAGGCTTAGCGGAGTGGAGTGTGGGTAAGAGTACTCTTCTTCACAGCCATCTGCTTGGTCTCCAAGCACTTTGGAAGATCCAGCATCACTGTGGAAAAAGAAGGCTTAGCGGAGTTGAGGATGGGTAAGAGTACCCTTCTTCACTGCCATCTGCTTGGTCTCCAGGCACTTTGGGTGATCCGGCATCACTGTGGAAAAAGAAGGCTTAGCGGAGTGGAGGGTGGGTAAGAGTACTTTTCTTTACTGTCATCTGCTTGATCTCCAAGCACTTTGGGAGATCCGGCATCACTGTGGAAAAAGAAGGCTTAACGGAGTGGAGGATGGGTAAGAGTACTCTTCCTCAGTGCCATCTGCTTGGTCTCCAGGCACTTTGGGAGATCCGGCAACACTGTGGAAAAAGAAGGCTTAGCGGAGTGGAGGGTGGGTAAGAGTACTCTTCTTCACTGCCATCTGCTTGGTCTCCAGGCACTTTGGCCAATCCAGCAACACGGTGGAAAAAGAAGGCTTAGCGGAGTGGAGGGTGGGTAAGAGTACTCTTCTTCACTGCCATCTGCTTGGTCTCCAGGCACCTTGGGAGATCTAGCATCACTGTGGAAAAAGAAGGCTTAGCGTAGTACCGGATGGGTAAGAGTACCCTTCTTCACTGCCATCTGCTTGGTCTCCGGGCACTTTGGGAGATCCGGAATCACTGTGGAAAAAGAAGGCTTAGCGTAGTGGAGGGTGGGTAAGAGTACTCTTCTTCACTGCCATCTGCTTGGTCTCCGGGCACTTTGGGAGATCCGGCATCACTGTGGAAAAAGAAGGCTTAGCGTAGTGGAGGGTGGTTAAGAGTAATCTTCTCCACTGCCATCTGCTTGGTCTCCTGGCACTTTGAGAGATCCGGCATCACTGTGGAAAAAGAAGGCTTAGCGGATTGGAGGATGGGTAAAAGTACTCTTCTTCAGTGCCATCTGCTTGGTCTCCAGGCATTTTGGGAGATCCGGCATCACTGTGGAAAAAGAAGGGTTAGCAGAGTGGAGGATGGGTAAAAGTACTATTCTTCAGTGCCATCTGCTTGGTCTCCAGGCATTTTGGGACATCCAGCATCACTGTGGAAAAAGAAGGGTTAGCAGAGTGGAGGATGGGTAAGAGTACTCTTCCTCACTGCCATCTGCTTGGTCTCCTGGCACTTTGGGAGATCCAGCATCACTGTGGAAAAAGAAGGCTTAGCGGAGTGGAGGATGGTTACGAGTATGATTCTTCACTGCCATCTGCTTGGTCTCCAGGCACTTTGGGAGATCCGGTGTCACTGTGGAAAAAGAAGGCTTAGCGGAGTGGAGGATGGGTAAGAGTACTCTTCTTCAATGCCATCTGTTTTGTATCCAGGAACTTTGGGAGATCCGGAATCACTGTGGAAAAATAAAGGCTTAGCGGAGTGGAGGATGGGTAAGAGTACTCTTCTTCACTGCCATCTGCTTGGTCTCCGGGCACTTTGGGAGATCCAGCGTCACTGTGGAAAAAGAAGGCTTAGCGGAGTGGAGGATGGGTAAGAGTACTCTTCTTCACTGCCATCTGTTTTGTATCCAGGAACTTTGGGAGATCCGGAATCACTGTGGAAAAAGAAGGCTTAGCAGAGTGGAGGATGGGTAAGAGTACTCTTCTTCACTGCCATCTGCTTGGTCTCCAGGCACTTTGGGCGATCCGGCATCACTGTGGAAAAAGAAGGCTTAGAGGAGTGGAGGGTGGGTAAGAGTACTTTTCTTCACTGCCATCTGCTTGGTCTCCAGGCACTTTGGGAGATCCGGCATCACTGTGGAAAAAGAAGGCTTAGCGGAGTGGTGGATTGGTAAGAGTACTCTTCTTCACTGCCATCTGCTTGGTCTTCAGGCACTTTGGGCGATCCGGCATCACTGTGGAAAAAGAAGGCTTAGCGGAGTGGAGGGTGGGTAAGAGTACTTTTCTTCACTGCCATCTGCTTGGTCTCCAGGCACTTTGGGAGATCCGGCATCACTGTGGAAAAAGAAGGCTTAACGGAGTGGAGGATGGGTAAGAGTACTCTTCTTCACTGCCATCTGCTCGTTCTCCAGGCACTTTGGGCAATCCGGAATCACTGTGGAAAAAGAAGGCTTAGCGTAGTGGAGGGTCGGTAAGAGTACTCTTCTTCAATGCCATCTGCTTGGTCTCCTGGCACTTTGGGAGATCTGGCATCACTGTGGAAAAAGAAGGCTTAGCGGAGTGGAGGATGGTTACGAGTATGATTCTTCCCTGCCATCTGCTTGGTCTCCAGGCACTTTGGGAGATCTGGCGTCACTGTGGAAAAATAAAGGTTTAGCGGAGTGGAGGATGGGTAAGAGTACTCTTCTTCACTGCCATCTGCTTTGTATCCAGGAACTTTGGGAGATCCGGCATCACTGTGGAAAAGAAGGCTTAGCGGAGTGTAGGATGGCTAAGAGTACTCTTCGTCACTGCCATCTGCTTGGTCTCCGGGCACTTTGGGAGATCTGGCATCACTCTGGAAAAAGAAGGCTTAGCAGAGTGGAGGGTGGGTAAGAGTACTCTTCTTCACAGCCATCTGCTTGGTCTCCAAGCACTTTGGAAGATCCAGCATCACTGTGGAAAAAATAAGGCTTAGCGGAGTGGAGGACGGGTAAGAGTACTCTTCTTCAATGCCATCTGCTTGGTCTCCTGGCACTTTGGGAGATCCGGCATCACAGTGGAAAAAGAAGGCTTAGCGGAGTGGAGGATGGTTACGAGTATGATTCTTCACTGCCACCTGCTTGGTCTCCAGGCACTTTGGGCGATCCGGCATCACTGTGGAAAAATAAAGGTTTAGCGGAGTGGAGGATGGGTAAGAGTACTCTTCTTCACTGCCATCTGCTTTATATCCAGGAACTTTGGGAGATCCGCAACACTGTGGAAAAGAAGGTTTAGCAGAGTGTAGGATGGCTAAGAGCACTCTTCCTCACTGCCATCTGCTTGGTCTCCGGGCACTTTGGGAGATACGGCATCACTGTGGTAAAAGAAGGCTTAGCGGAGTGTAGTGTGGGTAAGAGTACCCTTCTTCTCTGCCATCTGCTTGGTCTCCAGGCACTTTGGAAGATCCGGCATCACTGTGGAAAAAGAAGGCTTAGCGAAGTGGAGGGAGGGTAAGAGTGCTCTTCTTCACTGCCATCTTCTTGGTCTCCTGGCACTTTGGGAGATCCGGCATCACTGTTGAAAATGAAGGCCTAGCAGAGTGGAGGATGGGTAAGAGTACTCTTCCTAACTGCCATCTGCTTGGAGTCCAGGCACTTTGGGAGATCTGGCATCACTGTGGAAAACGAAGGCTTAGCAGAGTGGAGGGTGGGTAAGAGTACTCTTCTTCACTGCCATCTCCTTGTTCTTCAGGCACTTTGAGAGATCCGGCATCACTGTTGAAAAAGAAGGCTTAGTGGAGTGGAGTGTGGGTAAGAGTACTCTTCTTCACAGCCATCTGCTTGGTCTCCAAGCACTTTGGAAGATCCAGCATCACTGTGGAAAAAGAAGGCTTAGCGGAGTTGAGGATGGGTAAGAGTACCCTTCTTCACTGCCATCTGCTTGGTCTCCAGGCACTTTCAAAGATCCGGCATCACTGTGGAAAAAGAAGGCTTAGCGGAGTGGTGGATGGGTAAGATTACTCTTCTTCAATGCCATCTGCTTGGTCTCCTGGCACTTTGGGAGATCCGGCATCACTGTGGAAAAAGAAGGCTTAGCGGAGGGAGGATGGTTACGAGTATGATTCTTCACTGCCATCTGCTTGGTCTCCAGGCACTTTGGGAGATCTGGCGTCACTGTGGAAAAGAAGGCTTAGCGGAGTGTAGGATGGCTAAGAGTACCCTTCTTCTCTGCCATCTGCTTGGTCTCCAGGCACTTTGGTTGATACGGCATCACTGTGGAAAAAGAAGGCTTAGCGAAGTGGAGGGAGGGTAAGAGTGCTCTTCTTCACTGCCATCTTCTTGGTCTCCGGGCACTTTGGGAGATCCGGCATCACTGTTGAAAAAGAAGGCTTAGCAGAGTGGAGGATGGGTAAGAGTACTCTTCCTCACTGCCATCTGCTTGGTCTCCAGGCACTTTGGGAGATCTGGCATCACTCTGGAAAAAGAAGGCTTAGCAGAGTGGAGGGTGGGTAAGAGTACTATTCTTCACTGCCATCTCCTTGTTCTTCAGGCACTTTGAGAGATCCGGCATCACTGTTGAAAAAGAGGGCTTAGCGGAGTGGAGTGTGGGTAAGAGTATTCTTCTTCACAGCCATCTGCTTGGTCTCCAAGCACTTTGGAAGATCCAGCATCACTGTGGAAAAAGAAGGCTTAGCGGAGTGGAGGATGGGTAAGAGTACTCTTCTTCAATCCCATCTGCTTGGTCTCCTGGCACTTTGGGAGATCCGCATCACTGTGGAAAAAGAAGGCTTAGCGGAGTGGTGGATTGGTAAGAGTACTCTTCTTCACTGCCATCTGCTTGGTCTCCAGGCACTTTGGGCGATCCGGCATCACTGTGGAAAAAGAAGGCTTAGCGGAGTGGAGGGTCGGTAAGAGTACTCTTCTTCACTGCCATCTGCTCATTCTCCAAGCACTTTGGGAGATACGGCATCACTGTGGAAAAAGAAGGCTTAGCGTAGTGGAGGGTCGGTAAGAGTACTTTTCTTCAATGCCATCTGCTTGGTCTCCTGGCACTTTGGGAGATCTGGTATCACTGTGGAAAAAGAAGGCTTAGCGGAGTGGAGGATGGTTACAAGTATGATTCTTCACTGCCATCTGCTTGGTCTCCAGGCACTTTGGGAGATCTGGCGTCACTGTGGAAAAATAAAGGTTTAGCGGAGTGGAGGATGGGTAAGAGTACTCTTCTTCACTGCCATCTGCTTTGTATCCAGGAACTTTGGGAGATCCGGCATCACTGTGGAAAAAGAAGGCTTAGCGAAGTGGAGGGAGGGTAAGAGTGCTCTTCTTCACTGCCATCTTCTTGGTCTCCGGGCACTTTCGGAGATCCGGCATCACTGTGGAAAAAGAAAGCTTAGCGTAGTGGAGGGTGGGTAAGAGTACTCTTCTTCACTGCCATCTGCTTGGTCTCCTGGCAATTTGGGAGATCCGGCATCACTGTTGAAAAAGAAGGCTTAGCAGAGTGGAGGATGGGTAAGAGTACTCTTCCTCCCTGCCATCTCCTTGTTCTTCAGGCACTTTGAGAGATCCGGCATCACTGTTGAAAAAGAAGGCTTAGCGGAGTGGAGTGTGGGTAAGAGTACTCTTCTTCACAGCCATCTGCTTGGTCTCCAAGCACTTTGGAAGATCCAGCATCACTGTGGAAAAAGAAGGCTTAGCTGAGTTGAGGATGGGTAAGAGTACCCTTCTTCACTGCCCTCTGCTTGGTCTCTAGGCACTTTCAAAGATCCTGCATCACTGTGGAAAAAGAAGGCTTAGCGGAGTGGTGGATGGGTAAGAGTACTCTTCTTCACTGCCATCTGCTTGGTCTCCAGGCACTTTGGGCGATCCGGCATCACTGTGGAAAAAGAAGGCTTAGCGGAGTGGAGGGTGGGTAAGAGTACTTTTCTTCACTGCCATCTGCTTGGTCTCCAGGCACTTTGGGAGATCCGGCATCACTGTGGAAAAAGAAGGCTTAACGGAGTGGAGGATGGGTAAGAGTACTCTTCTTCAGTGCCATCTGCTTTGTATCCAGGAACTTTGGGAGATCCGGCATCACTGTGGAAAAGAAGGCTTAGCGGAGTGTAGGATGGCTAAGAGTTCTCTTCCTCACTGCCATCTGCTTGGTCTCCGGGCACTTTGGGAGATACGGCATCACTGTGGTAAAAGAAGGCTTAGCAGAGTGTAGTGTGGGTAAGAGTACCCTTCTTCTCTGCCATCTGCTTGGTCTCCAGGCACTTTGGAAGATCCGGCATCACTGTGGAAAAAGAAGGCTTAGCGAAGTGGAGGGAGGGTAAGAGTGCTCTTCTTCACTGCCATCTTCTTGGTCTCCGGGCACTTTGGGGGATCCGGCATCACTGTGGAAAAAGAAGGCTTAGTGTAGTGGAGGGTGGGTAAGAGTACTCTTCTTCACTGCCATCTGCTTGGTCTCCTGGCACTTTGGGAGATCCGGCATCACTGTTGAAAAAGAAGGCTTAGCAGAGTGGAGGATGGGGAAGAGTACTCTTCCTCACTGCCATCTGCTTGGTCTCCTGGCACTTTGGGAGATCTGGCATCACTCTGGAAAAAGAAGGCTTAGCAGAGTGGAGGGTGGGTAAGAGTAGTATTCCTCACTGCCATCTGCTTGTTCTTCAGGCACTTTGAGAGATCCGGCATCACTGTTGAAAAAGAAGGCTTAGCGGAGTGGAGTGTGGGTAAGAGTACTCTTCTTCACAGCCATCTGCTTGGTCTCCAAGCACTTTGGAAGATCCAGCATCACTGTGGAAAAAGAAGGCTTAGCGGAGTGGAGGATGGGTAAGAGTACCCTTCTTCACTGCCATCTGCTTGGTCTCCAGGCACTTTCAAAGATCCGGCATCACTGTGGAAAAAGAAGGCTTAGCGGAGTGGAGGGTCGGTAAGAGTACTTTTCTTCACTGCCATCTGCTTGGTCTCCAGGCACTTTGGGAGATCCGGCATCACTGTGGAAAAAGAAGGCTTAACGGAGTGGAGGATGGGTATGAGTACTCTTCTTCACTGCCATCTGCTCGTTCTCCAGGCACTTTGGGCGATCCGGCATCACTGTGGAAAAAGAAGGCTTAGCGTAGTGGAGGGTCGGTAAGGGTACTCTTCTTCAATGCCATCTGCTTGGTCTCCTGGCACTTTGGGAGATCCGGCATCACTGTTGAAAAAGAAGGCTTAGCAGAGTGGAGGATGGGTAAGAGTACTCTTCTTCACTGCCATCTCCTTGTTCTTCAGGCACTTTGAGAGATCCGGCATCACTGTTGAAAAAGAAGGCTTAGCGGAGTGGAGTGTGGGTAAGAGTACTCTTCTTCACAGCCATCTGCTTGGTCTCCAAGCACTTTGGAAGATCCAGCATCACTGTGGAAAAAGAAGGCTTAGCGGAGTGGAGGGTGGGTAAGAGTACTCTTCTTCACTGCCATCTGCTTGGTCTCCTGGCACTTTGGGAGATCCGGCATCACTGTGGAAAAAAAAAGGTTTAGCGGAGTGGAGGATGGGTAAGAGTACTCTTCTTCACTGCCATCTGCTTTGTATCCAGGAACTTTGGGAGATCCGGCATCACTGTTGAAAAAGAAGGCTTAGCAGAGTGGAGGATGGGTAAGAGTACTCTTTCTCACTGCCATCTGCTTGGTCTCCAGGCACTTTAGGAGATCTGGCATCACTCTGGAAAAAGAAGGCTTAGCAGAGTGGAGGGTGGGTAAAAGTACTATTCTTCACTGCCATCTCCTTGTTCTTCAGGCACTTTGAGAGATCCGGCATCACTGTTGAAAAAGAAGGCTTAGCGGAGTGGAGTGTGGGTAAGAGTACTCTTCTTCACAGCCATCTGCTTGGTCTCCAAGCACTTTGGAAGATCCAGCATCACTGAGGAAAAAGAAGGCTTAGCGGAGTGAAGGATGGGTAAGAGTACCCTTCTTCACTGCCATCTGCTTGGTCTCCAGGCACTTTCAAAGATCCGGCATCACTGTGGAAAAAGAAGGCTTAGCGGAGTGGTGGATTGGTAAGAGTACTCTTCTTCACTGCCATCTGCTTGGTCTCCAGGCACTTTGGGCGATCCGGCATCACTGTGGAAAAAAAAGGCTTAGCGGAGTGGAGGGTGGGTAAGAGTACTTTTCTTCACTGCCATCTGCTTGGTCTCCAGGCACTTTGGGAGATCTGGCATCACTGTGGAAAAAGAAGGCTTAACGGAGTGGAGGATGGGTAAGAGTACTCTTCTTCACTGCCATCTGCTCGTTCTCCAGGCACTTTGGGCGATCCGGCATCACTGTGGAAAAAGAAGGCTTAGCGTAGTGGAGGGTCGGTAAGGGTACTCTTCTTCAATGCCATCTGCTTGGTCTCCTGGCACTTTGGGAGATCCGGCATCACTGTGGAAAAAGAAGGCTTAGCGGAGTGGAGGATGGTTACGAGTATGATTCTTCACTGCCATCTGCTTGGTCTCCAGGCACTTTGGGAGATCTGGCATCACTGTGGAAAAGAAGGCTTAGCGGAGTGTAGGATGGCTAAGAGTACTCTTCGTCACTGCCATCTGCTTGGTCTCCGGGCACTTTGGGAGATACGGCATCACTGTGGTAAAAGAAGGCTTAGCGGAGTGTAGTGTGGGTAAGAGTACCCTTCTTCTCTGCCATCTGCTTGGTCTCCAGGCACTTTGGAAGATCCGGCATCACTGTGGAAAAAGAAGGCTTAGCGAAGTGGAGGGAGGGTAAGAGTGGTCTTCTTCACTGCCATCTTCTTGGTCTCCGGGCACTTTGGGAGATCCGGCATCACTGTGGAAAAAGAAAGCTTAGCGTAGTGGAGGGTGGGTAAGAGTACTCTTCTTCACTGCCATCTGCTTGGTCTCCTGGCACTTTGGGAGATCCGGCATCACTGTTGAAAAAGAAGGCTTAGCAGAGTGGAGGATGGGTAAGAGTACTCTTCCTCACTGCCATCTGCTTGGTCTCCAGGCACTTTGGGAGATCTGGCATCACTGTGGAAAAAGAAGGCTTAGCAGAGTGGAGGGTGGGTAAGAGTACTCTTCTTCACTGCCATCTCCTTGTTCTTCAGGCATTTTGAGAGATCCGGCATCACTGTTGAAAAAGAAGGCTTAGCGGAGTGGAGTGTGGGTAAGAGTACTCTTCTTCACAGCCATCTGCTTGGTCTCCAAGCACTTTGGAAGATCCAGCATCACTGTGGAAAAAGAAGGCTTAGCGGAGTGGAGGATGGGTAAGAGTACCCTTCTTCACTGCCATCTGCTTGGTCTCCAGGCACTTTCAAAGATCCGGCATCACTGTGGAAAAAGAAGGCTTAGCGGAGTGGAGGGTGGGTAAGAGTACTTTTCTTCACTGCCATCTGCTTGGTCTCCAGGCACTTTGGGAGATCCGGCATCACTGTGGAAAAAGAAGGCTTAGCGTAGTGGAGGGTCGGTAAGGGTACTCTTCTTCAATGCCATCTGCTTGGTCTCCTGGCACTTTGGGAGATCCGGCATCACTGTTGAAAAAGAAGGCTTAGCAGAGTGGAGGATGGGTAAGAGTACTCTTCTTCACTGCCATCTCCTTGTTCTTCAGGCACTTTGAGAGATCCGGCATCACTGTTGAAAAAGAAGGCTTAGCGGAGTGGAGTGTGGGTAAGAGTACTCTTCTTCACAGCCATCTGCTTGGTCTCCAAGCACTTTGGAAGATCCAGCATCACTGTGGAAAAAGAAGGCTTAGCGGAGTGGAGGGTGGGTAAGAGTACTCTTCTTCACTGCCATCTGCTTGGTCTCCTGGCACTTTGGGAGATCCGGCATCACTGTGGAAAAAAAAAGGTTTAGCGGAGTGGAGGATGGGTAAGAGTACTCTTCTTCACTGACATCTGCTTTGTATCCAGGAACTTTGGGAGATCCGGCATCACTGTTGAAAAAGAAGGCTTAGCAGAGTGGAGGATGGGTAAGAGTACTCTTCTTCACTTCCATCTTCTTGGTCTTCAGGCACTTTAGGAGATCTGGCATCACTCTGGAAAAAGAAGGCTTAGCAGAGTGGAGGGTGGGTAAAAGTACTATTCTTCACTGCCATCTCCTTGTTCTTCAGGCACTTTGAGAGATCCGGCATCACTGTTGAAAAAGAAGGCTTAGCGGAGTGGAGTGTGGGTAAGAGTACTCTTCTTCACAGCCATCTGCTTGGTCTCCAAGCACTTTGGAAGATCCAGCATCACTGAGGAAAAAGAAGGCTTAGCGGAGTGAAGGATGGGTAAGAGTACCCTTCTTCACTGCCATCTGCTTGGTCTCCAGGCACTTTCAAAGATCCGGCATCACTGTGGAAAAAGAAGGCTTAGCGGAGTGGTGGATTGGTAAGAGTACTCTTCTTCACTGCCATCTGCTTGGTCTCCAGGCACTTTGGGCGATCCGGCATCACTGTGGAAAAAAAAGGCTTAGCGGAGTGGAGGGTGGGTAAGAGTACTTTTCTTCACTGCCATCTGCTTGGTCTCCAGGCACTTTGGGAGATCTGGCATCACTGTGGAAAAAGAAGGCTTAACGGAGTGGAGGATGGGTAAGAGTACTCTTCTTCACTGCCATCTGCTCGTTCTCCAGGCACTTTGGGCGATCCGGCATCACTGTGGAAAAAGAAGGCTTAGCGTAGTGGAGGGTCGGTAAGGGTACTCTTCTTCAATGCCATCTGCTTGGTCTCCTGGCACTTTGGGAGATCCGGCATCACTGTGGAAAAAGAAGGCTTAGCGGAGTGGAGGATGGTTACGAGTATGATTCTTCACTGCCATCTGCTTGGTCTCCAGGCACTTTGGGAGATCTGGCATCACTGTGGAAAAGAAGGCTTAGCGGAGTGTAGGATGGCTAAGAGTACTCTTCGTCACTGCCATCTGCTTGGTCTCCGGGCACTTTGGGAGATACGGCATCACTGTGGTAAAAGAAGGCTTAGCGGAGTGTAGTGTGGGTAAGAGTACCCTTCTTCTCTGCCATCTGCTTGGTCTCCAGGCACTTTGGAAGATCCGGCATCACTGTGGAAAAAGAAGGCTTAGCGAAGTGGAGGGAGGGTAAGAGTGGTCTTCTTCACTGCCATCTTCTTGGTCTCCGGGCACTTTGGGAGATCCGGCATCACTGTGGAAAAAGAAAGCTTAGCGTAGTGGAGGGTGGGTAAGAGTACTCTTCTTCACTGCCATCTGCTTGGTCTCCTGGCACTTTGGGAGATCCGGCATCACTGTTGAAAAAGAAGGCTTAGCAGAGTGGAGGATGGGTAAGAGTACTCTTCCTCACTGCCATCTGCTTGGTCTCCAGGCACTTTGGGAGATCTGGCATCACTGTGGAAAAAGAAGGCTTAGCAGAGTGGAGGGTGGGTAAGAGTACTGTTCTTCACTGCCATCTCCTTGTTCTTCAGGCATTTTGAGAGATCCGGCATCACTGTTGAAAAAGAAGGCTTAGCGGAGTGGAGTGTGGGTAAGAGTACTCTTCTTCACAGCCATCTGATTGGTCTCCAAGCACTTTGGAAGATCCAGCATCACTGTGGAAAAAGAAGGCTTAGCGGAGTTGAGGATGGTTAAGAGTACCCTTCTTCACTGCCATCTGCTTGGTCTCTAGGCACTTTCAAAGATCCGGCATCACTGTGGAAAAAGAAGGCTGAGCGGAGTGGAGGGTGGGTAAGAGTACTTTTCTTTACTGCCATCTGCTTGGTCTCCAGGCACTTTGGGAGATCCGGCATCACTGTGGAAAAAGAAGGCTTAGCGGAGTGGAGGATGGGTAAGAGTACTCTTCTTCACTGCCATCTGCTTGGTCTCCAGGCACTTTGGGAGATCCGGCATCACTGTGGAAAAAGAAGGCTTAGCGGAGTGGAGGATGGGTAAGAGTACTCTTCTTCACTGCCATCTGCTTGGTCTCCAGGCACTTTGGCCAATCCAGCAACACTGTGGAAAAAGAAGGCTTAGCGGAGTGGAGGGTGGGTAAGAGTACTCTTCTTCACTGCCATCTGCTTGGTCTCCAGGCACCTTGGGAGATCTAGCATCACTGTGGAAAAAGAAGGCTTAGCGTAGTACCGGATGGGTAAGAGTACCCTTCTTCACTGCCATCTGCTTGGTCTCCGGGCACTTTGGAAGATCTGGCATCACTGTGGAAAAAGAAGGCTTAGCGGAGTGGAGGGTCGGTAAGAGTACTCTTCTTCACTGCCATCTGCTTGGTCTCCGGGCACTTTGGGAGATCCGGCATCACTGTGGAAAAAGAAGGCTTAGCGGAGTGGAGGATGGGTAAGAGTACTCTTCTTCACTGCCATCTGCTTGGTCTCCAGGCACTTTGGGAGATCCGGCATCACTGTGGAAAAAGAAGGCTTAGCGGAGTGGAGGATGGGTAAGAGTACTCTTCTTCACTGCCATCTGCTTGGTCTCCAGGCACTTTGGCCAATCCAGCAACACTGTGGAAAAAGAAGGCTTAGCGGAGTGGAGGGTGGGTAAGAGTACTCTTCTTCACTGCCATCTGCTTGGTCTCCAGGCACCTTGGGAGATCTAGCATCACTGTGGAAAAAGAAGGCTTAGCGTAGTACCGGATGGGTAAGAGTACCCTTCTTCACTGCCATCTGCTTGGTCTCCGGGCACTTTGGAAGATCTGGCATCACTGTGGAAAAAGAAGGCTTAGCGGAGTGGAGGGTCGGTAAGAGTACTCTTCTTCACTGCCATCTGCTTGGTCTCCGGGCACTTTGGGAGATCCGGCATCACTGTGGAAAAAGAAGGCTTAGCGTAGTGGAGGGTGGGTAAGAGTACTCTTCTTCACTGCCATCTGCTTGGTCTCCGGGCACTTTGGGAGATCCGGCATCACTGTGGAAAAAGAAGGCTTAGCGTAGTGGAGGGTGGTTAAGAGTAATCTTCTCCACTGCCATCTGCTTGGTCTCCTGGCACTTTGGGAGATCCGGCATCACTGTGGAAAAAGAAGGCTTAGCGAATTGGAGGATGGGTAAAAGTACTCTTCTTCAGTGCCATCTGCTTGGTCTCCAGGCATTTTGGGAGATCCGGCATCACTGTGGAAAAAGAAGGGTTAGCAGAGTGGAGGATGGGTAAAGGTACTCTTCTTCAGTGCCATCTGCTTGGTCTCCAGGCATTTTGGGACATCCGGCATCACTGTGGAAAAAGAAGGGTTAGCAGAGTGGAGGATGGGTAAGAGGACTCTTCCTCACTGCCATCTGCTTGGTCTCCGGGCACTTTGGGAGATCCGGCAGCACTGTTGAAAAAGAAGGCTTAGCGGAGTGGAGGGTCGGTAAGAGTACTCTTCTTCACAGCCATCTGCTTGGTCTCCCAGCACTTTGGAAGATCCAGCATCACTGTGGAAAAAGAAGGCTTAGCGGAGTGGAGGATGGGTAAGAGTACTCTTCTTCACTGCCATCTCCTTGTTCTTCAGGCACTTTGAGAGATCCGGCATCACTGTTGAAAAAGTAGGCTTAGCGGAGTGGAGGGTCGGTAAGAGTACTCTTCTTCACAGCCATCTGCTTGGTCTCCCAGCACTTTGGACGATCCAGCATCACTGTGGAAAAAAAAGGCTTAGCGGAGTGGAGGATGGGTAAGAGTACCCTTCTTCACTGCCATCTGCTTGGTCTCCAGGGAATTTCAAAGATCCGGCATCACTGTGGAAAAAGAAGGCTTAGCGGAGTGGTGGATGGGTAAGAGTACTCTTCTTCACTGCCATCTGCTTGGTTTCCAGGAACCTAGGGAGATCCGGCATCACTGTGGAAAAAGAAGGCTTAGCGGAGTGGAGGATGGGTAAGAGTACTCTTCTTCACTGCCATCTGCTTGGTCTCCAGGCACTTTGGGCGATCCGGCATCACTGTGGAAAAAGAAGGCTTAGCGGAGTGGAGGGTGGGTAAGAGTACTTTTCTTCACTGCCATCTGCTTGGTCTCCAGGCACTTTGGGAGATCCGGCATCAATGTGGAAAAAGAAGGGTTAGCGTAGTGGAGGGTGGGTAAGAGTACTCTTCATCACTGCCATCTGCTTGGAGTCCAGGCACTTTGGGAGATCCAGCATCACTGTGGAAAAAGAAGGCTTAACGGAGTGGAGGATGGGTAAGAGTACTCTTCTTCACAGCCATCTGCTTGGTCTCCAGGCACTTTGGGCAATCCGGCAACACTGTGGAAAAAGAAGGCTTAGCGGAGTGGAGGGTGGGTAAGAGTACTCTTCTTCACTGCCATCTGCTTGGTCTCCGGGCACTTTGGAAGATCCAGCATCACTGTGGAAAAAGAAGGCTTAGCGGAGTGGAGGGTCGGTAAGAGTACTCTTTTTCACTGCCATCTGCATGGTCTCTGGGCACTTTGGGAGATCCGGCATCACTGTGGAAAAAGAAGGCTTAGCGTAGTAGAGGGTGGGTAAGTGTACTCTTCTGCACTGCCATCTGCTTGGTCTCCTGGCACTTTGGGAGATCCGGCATCACTGTGGAAAAAGAAGGCTTAGCAGAGTGGAGGATGGTTATGAGTATGATTCTTCACTGCCATCTGCTTGGTCTCCAGGCACTTTGGGAGATCCGGCGTCACTGTGGAAAAAGAAGGCTTAGCGGAGTGGAGTGTGGGTAAGAGTACTCTTCTTCACAGCCATCTGCTTGGTCTCCAAGCACTTTGGAAGATCCAGCATCACTGTGGAAAAAGAAGGCTTAGCGGAGTTGAGGATGCTTAAGAGTACCCTTCTTCACTGCCATCTGCTTAGTCTCTAGGCACTTTCAAAGATCCGGCATCACTGTGGAAAAAGAAGTCTTAGCGGAGTGGAGGGTGGGTAAGAGTACTTTTCTTTACTGCCATCTGCTTGGTCTCCAGGCACTTTGGGAGATCCGGCATCACTGTGGAAAAATAAGGCTTAACGGAGTGGAGGATGGGTAAGAGTACTCTTCTTCAGTGCCATCTGCTTGGTCTCCAGGCACTTTGGGCGATCCGGCAACACTGTGGAAAAAGAAGGCTTAGCGGAGTGGAGGGTGGGTAAGAGTACTCTTCTTCACTGCCATCTGCTTGGTCTCCAGGCACTTTGGGAGATCCGGCATCACTGTGGAAAAAGAAGGCTTAGCGGAGTGGAGGATGGGTAAGAGTACTCTTCTTCACTGCCATCTGCTTGGTCTCCAGGCACTTTGGCCAATCCAGCAACACTGTGGAAAAAGAAGGCTTAGCGGAGTGGAGGGTGGGTAAGAGTACTCTTCTTCACTGCCATCTGCTTGGTCTCCAGGCACCTTGGGAGATCTAGCATCACTGTGGAAAAAGAAGGCTTAGCGTAGTACCGGATGGGTAAGAGTACCCTTCTTCACTGCCATCTGCTTGGTCTCCGGGCACTTTGGATGATCCGGAATCACTGTGGAAAAAGAAGGCTTAGCGGAGTGGAGGGTCGGTAAGAGTACTCTTCTTCACTGCCATCTGCTTGGTCTCCGGGCACTTTGGGAGATCCGGCATCACTGTGGAAAAAGAAGGCTTAGCGTAGTGGAGGGTGGTTAAGAGTAATCTTCTCCACTGCCATCTGCTTGGTCTCCTGGCACTTTGGGAGATCCGGCATCACTGTGGAAAAAGAAGGTTTAGCGGATTGGAGGATGGGTAAAAGTACTCTTCTTCAGTGCCATCTGCTTGGTCTCCAGGCATTTTGGGAGATCCGGCATCACTGTGGAAAAAGAAGGGTTAGCAGAGTGGAGGATGGGTAAAAGTACTCTTCTTCAGTGCCATCTGCTTGGTCTCCAGGCATTTTGGGAGATCTGGCATCACTGTGGAAAAAGAAGGGTTAGCAGAGTGGAGGATGGGTAAGAGTACTCTTCCTCACTGCCATCTGCTTGGTCTCCAGGCACTTTGGGAGATCCGGCATCACTGTTGAAAAAGAAGGCTTAGCAGAGTGGAGGATGGGTAAGAGTACTCTTCTTCACTGCCATCTCCTTGTTCTTCAGGCATTTTGAGAGATCCGGCATCACTGTTCAAAAAGAAGGCTTAGCGGAGTGGAGGGTCGGTAAGAGTACTCTTCTTCACAGCTATCTGCTTGGTCTCCCAGCACTTTGGAAGATCCAGCATCACTGTGGAAAAAGAAGGCTTAGCGGAGTGGATGATGGGTAAGAGTACCCCACTTCACTGCCATCTGCTTGGTCTCCAGGGAATTTCAAAGATCCGGCATCACTGTGGAAAAAGAAGGCTTAGCGGAGTGATGGATGGGTAAGAGTACTCTTCTTCACTGCCATCTGCTTGGTCTCCAGGAACCTAGGGAGATCCGGCATCACTGTGGAAAAAGAAGGCTTAGCGGAGTGGAGGATGGGTAAGAGTACTCTTCTTCACTGCCATCTGCTTGGTCTCCAGGCACTTTGGGCGATCCGGCATCACTGTGGAAAAAGAAGGCTTAGCGGAGTGGAGGGTGGGTAAGAGTACTTTTCTTCACTGCCATCTACTTGGTCTCCAGGCACTTTGGGAGATCCGGCATCAATGTGGAAAAAGAAGGGTTAGCGTAGTGGAGGGTGGGTAAGAGTACTCTTCATCACTGCCATCTGCTTGGAGTCCAGGCACTTTGGGAGATCCAGCATCACTGTGGAAAAAGAAGGCTTAACGGAGTGGAGGATGGGTAAGAGTACTCTTCTTCACTGCCATCTGCTTGGTCTCCAGGGACTTTGGGCAATCCGGCAACACTGTGGAAAAAGAAGGCTTAGCGGAGTGGAGGGTGGGTAAGAGTACTCTTCTTCACTGCCATCTGCTTGGTCTCCAGGCACTTTGGGAGATCCGGCATCACTTTGGAAAAAGAAGGCTTAGCGGAGTGGAGGGTCGGTAAGAGTACTCTTTTTCACTGCCATCTGCATGGTCTCTGGGCACTTTGGGAGATCCGGCATCACTGTGGAAAAAGAAGGCTTAGCGTAGTAGAGGGTGGGTAAGTGTACTCTTCTGCACTGCCATCTGCTTGGTCTCCTGGCACTTTGGGAGATCCGGCATCACTGTGGAAAAGAAGGCTTAGCAGAGTGGAGGATGGGTAAGAGTACTCTTCTTCACTGCCATCTGCTTGGTCTCTGGGCACTTTGGGAGATCCAGCGTCACTGTGGAAAAAGAAGGCTTAGAGGAGTGGAGGATGGGTAAGTGTACTCTTCTTCACTGCCATCTGCTTGGTCTCCGGGGACTTTGGGAGATCCGGCATCACTGAGGAAATGAAGGCTTAGCGGAGTGTAGGATGGCTAAGAGTACTCTTCCTCACTGCCATCTGCTTGGTCTCCGGACACTTTGGAAGATACGGCATCACTGTGGTAAAAGAAGGCTTAGCGAAGTGGAGGGTGGGTAAGAGTACTCTTCGTCACTGCCATCTGCTTGGTCTCCGGGCACTTTGGGAGATCCGGCATCACTGTAGAAAAAGAAGGATTAGCGTAGTCTAGGGTGGGTAAGAGTACTCTTCCTCACTGCCATCTGCTTGGTCTCCAGGCACTTTCAAAGATCCAGCATCACTGTGGAAAAAGAAGGCTTAACGGAGTGGAGGATGGGTAAGAGTACTCTTCTTCACTGCCATCTGCTTGGTCTCCAGGCACTTTGGGCGATCCGGCAACACTGTGGAAAAAGAAGGCTTAGCGGAGTGGAGGGTGGGTAAGAGTACTCTTCTTCACTGCCATCTGCTTGGTCTCCAGGCACTTTGGGAGATCCGGCATCACTGTGGAAAAAGAAGGTTTAGCGTAGTGGAGGATGGGTAAGAGTACCCTTCTTCACTGCCATCTGCTTGGTCTCCGGGCACTTTGGAAGATCCGGCATCACTGTGGAAAAAGAAGGCTTAGCGGAGTGGAGGGTCGGTAAGAGTACTCTTTTTCACTGCCATCTGCATGGTCTCCGGGCACTTTGGGAGATCCGGCATCACTGTGGAAAAAGAAGGATTAGCGTAGTAGAGGGTGGGTAAGTGTACTCTTCTTCACTGCCATCTGCTTGGTCTCCTGGCACTTTAGGAGATCCGGCATCACTGTGGAAAAAGAAGGCTTAGCGGAGTGGAGGATGGTTACGAGTATGATTCTTCACTGCCATCTGCTTGGTCTCCAGGCACTTTGGGAGATCCGGTGTCACTGTGGAAAAAGAAGGCTTAGCGGAGTGGAGGATGGGTAAGAGTACTCTTCTTCAATGCCATCTGTTTTGTATCCAGGAACTTTGGGAGATCCGGAATCACTGTGGAAAAATAAAGGCTTAGCGGAGTGGAGGATGGGTAAGAGTACTCTTCTTCACTGCCATCTGCTTGGTCTCCGGGCACTTTGGGAGATCCGGCGTCACTGTGGAAAAAGAAGGCTTAGCGGAGTGGAGGATGGGTAAGAGTACTCTTCTTCACTGCCATCTGTTTTGTATCCAGGAACTTTGGGAGATCCGGAATCACTGTGGAAAAATAAAGGCTTAGCGGAGTGGAGGATGGGTAAGAGTACTCTTCTTCACTGCCATCTGCTTGGTCTCCAGGAACTTAGGGAGATCCGGCATCACTGTGGAAAAAGAAGGCTTAGCAGAGTGGAGGATGGGTAAGAGTACTCTTCTTCACTGCCATCTGCTTGGTCTCCAGGCACTTTGGGCGATCCGGCATCACTGTGGAAAAAGAAGGCTTAGAGGAGTGGAGGGTGGGTAAGAGTACTTTTCTTCACTGCCATCTGCTTGGTCTCCAGGCACTTTGGGAGATCCGGCATCACTGTGGAAAAAGAAGGCTTAGCGGAGTGGTGGATTGGTAAGAGTACTCTTCTTCACTGCCATCTGCTTGGTCTTCAGGCACTTTGGGAGATCCGGCATCACTGTGGAAAAAGAAGGCTTAACGGAGTGGAGGATGGGTAAGAGTACTCTTCTTCACTGCCATCTGCTCGTTCTCCAGGCACTTTGGGCAATCCGGCATCACTGTGGAAAAAGAAGGCTTAGCGTATTGGAGGGTCGGTAAGAGTACTCTTCTTCAATGCCATCTGCTTGGTCTCCTGGCACTTTGGGAGATCTGGCATCACTGTGGAAAAAGAAGGCTTAGCGGAGTGGAGGATGGTTACGAGTATGATTCTTCCCTGCCATCTGCTTGGTCTCCAGGCACTTTGGGAGATCCGGCATCACTGTGGAAAAAGAAGGCTTAGCGGAGTGGTGGATGGGTAAGATTACTCTTCTTCAAAGCCATCTGCTTGGTCTCCTGGCACTTTGGGAGATCCGGCATCACTGTGGAAAAAGAAGGCTTAGCGGAGTGTAGGATGGCTAAGAGTACTCTTCGTCACTGCCATCTGCTTGGTCTCCGGGCACTTTGGGAGATACGGCATCACTGTGGTAAAAGAAGGCTTAGCGGAGTGTAGTGCGGGTAAGAGTACCCTTCTTCTCTGCCATCTGCTTGGTCTCCAGGCACTTTGGAAGATCCGGCATCACTGTGGTAAAAGAAGGCTTAGCGGAGTGTAGTGCGGGTAAGAGTACCCTTCTTCTCTGCCATCTGCTTGGTCTCCAGGCACTTTGGAAGATCTGGCATCACTGTGGAAAAAGAAGGCTTAGCGGAGTGGAGGGTCGGTAAGAGTACTCTTCTTCACTGCCATCTGCTTGGTCTCCGGGCACTTTGGGAGATCCGGCATCACTGTGGAAAAAGAAGGCTTAGCGGAGTGGAGGATGGGTAAGAGTACTCTTCTTCACTGCCATCTGCTTGGTCTCCAGGCACTTTGGGAGATCCGGCATCACTGTGGAAAAAGAAGGCTTAGCGGAGTGGAGGATGGGTAAGAGTACTCTTCTTCACTGCCATCTGCTTGGTCTCCAGGCACTTTGGCCAATCCAGCAACACTGTGGAAAAAGAAGGCTTAGCGGAGTGGAGGGTGGGTAAGAGTACTCTTCTTCACTGCCATCTGCTTGGTCTCCAGGCACCTTGGGAGATCTAGCATCACTGTGGAAAAAGAAGGCTTAGCGTAGTACCGGATGGGTAAGAGTACCCTTCTTCACTGCCATCTGCTTGGTCTCCGGGCACTTTGGAAGATCTGGCATCACTGTGGAAAAAGAAGGCTTAGCGGAGTGGAGGGTCGGTAAGAGTACTCTTCTTCACTGCCATCTGCTTGGTCTCCGGGCACTTTGGGAGATCCGGCATCACTGTGGAAAAAGAAGGCTTAGCGTAGTGGAGGGTGGGTAAGAGTACTCTTCTTCACTGCCATCTGCTTGGTCTCCGGGCACTTTGGGAGATCCGGCATCACTGTGGAAAAAGAAGGCTTAGCGTAGTGGAGGGTGGTTAAGAGTAATCTTCTCCACTGCCATCTGCTTGGTCTCCTGGCACTTTGGGAGATCCGGCATCACTGTGGAAAAAGAAGGCTTAGCGGATTGGAGGATGGGTAAAAGTACTCTTCTTCAGTGCCATCTGCTTGGTCTCCAGGCATTTTGGGAGATCCGGCATCACTGTGGAAAAAGAAGGGTTAGCAGAGTGGAGGATGGGTAAAGGTACTCTTCTTCAGTGCCATCTGCTTGGTCTCCAGGCATTTTGGGACATCCGGCATCACTGTGGAAAAAGAAGGGTTAGCAGAGTGGAGGATGGGTAAGAGGACTCTTCCTCACTGCCATCTGCTTGGTCTCCGGGCACTTTGGGAGATCCGGCAGCACTGTTGAAAAAGAAGGCTTAGCGGAGTGGAGGGTCGGTAAGAGTACTCTTCTTCACAGCCATCTGCTTGGTCTCCCAGCACTTTGGAAGATCCAGCATCACTGTGGAAAAAGAAGGCTTAGCGGAGTGGAGGATGGGTAAGAGTACTCTTCTTCACTGCCATCTCCTTGTTCTTCAGGCACTTTGAGAGATCCGGCATCACTGTTGAAAAAGTAGGCATAGCGGAGTGGAGGGTCGGTAAGAGTACTCTTCTTCACAGCCATCTGCTTGGTCTCCCAGCACTTTGGACGATCCAGCATCACTGTGGAAAAAAAAGGCTTAGCGGAGTGGAGGATGGGTAAGAGTACCCTTCTTCACTGCCATCTGCTTGGTCTCCAGGGAATTTCAAAGATCCGGCATCACTGTGGAAAAAGAAGGCTTAGCGGAGTGGTGGATGGGTAAGAGTACTCTTCTTCACTGCCATCTGCTTGGTTTCCAGGAACCTAGGGAGATCCGGCATCACTGTGGAAAAAGAAGGCTTAGCGGAGTGGAGGATGGGTAAGAGTACTCTTCTTCACTGCCATCTGCTTGGTCTCCAGGCACTTTGGGCGATCCGGCATCACTGTGGAAAAAGAAGGCTTAGCGGAGTGGAGGGTGGGTAAGAGTACTTTTCTTCACTGCCATCTGCTTGGTCTCCAGGCACTTTGGGAGATCCGGCATCAATGTGGAAAAAGAAGGGTTAGCGTAGTGGAGGGTGGGTAAGAGTACTCTTCATCACTGCCATCTGCTTGGAGTCCAGGCACTTTGGGAGATCCAGCATCACTGTGGAAAAAGAAGGCTTAACGGAGTGGAGGATGGGTAAGAGTACTCTTCTTCACAGCCATCTGCTTGGTCTCCAGGCACTTTGGGCAATCCGGCAACACTGTGGAAAAAGAAGGCTTAGCGGAGTGGAGGGTGGGTAAGAGTACTCTTCTTCACTGCCATCTGCTTGGTCTCCGGGCACTTTGGAAGATCCAGCATCACTGTGGAAAAAGAAGGCTTAGCGGAGTGGAGGGTCGGTAAGAGTACTCTTTTTCACTGCCATCTGCATGGTCTCTGGGCACTTTGGGAGATCCGGCATCACTGTGGAAAAAGAAGGCTTAGCGTAGTAGAGGGTGGGTAAGTGTACTCTTCTGCACTGCCATCTGCTTGGTCTCCTGGCACTTTGGGAGATCCGGCATCACTGTGGAAAAAGAAGGCTTAGCAGAGTGGAGGATGGTTATGAGTATGATTCTTCACTGCCATCTGCTTGGTCTCCAGGCACTTTGGGAGATCCGGCGTCACTGTGGAAAAAGAAGGCTTAGCGGAGTGGAGTGTGGGTAAGAGTACTCTTCTTCACAGCCATCTGCTTGGTCTCCAAGCACTTTGGAAGATCCAGCATCACTGTGGAAAAAGAAGGCTTAGCGGAGTTGAGGATGCTTAAGAGTACCCTTCTTCACTGCCATCTGCTTAGTCTCTAGGCACTTTCAAAGATCCGGCATCACTGTGGAAAAAGAAGTCTTAGCGGAGTGGAGGGTGGGTAAGAGTACTTTTCTTTACTGCCATCTGCTTGGTCTCCAGGCACTTTGGGAGATCCGGCATCACTGTGGAAAAATAAGGCTTAACGGAGTGGAGGATGGGTAAGAGTACTCTTCTTCAGTGCCATCTGCTTGGTCTCCAGGCACTTTGGGCGATCCGGCAACACTGTGGAAAAAGAAGGCTTAGCGGAGTGGAGGGTGGGTAAGAGTACTCTTCTTCACTGCCATCTGCTTGGTCTCCAGGCACTTTGGGAGATCCGGCATCACTGTGGAAAAAGAAGGCTTAGCGGAGTGGAGGATGGGTAAGAGTACTCTTCTTCACTGCCATCTGCTTGGTCTCCAGGCACTTTGGCCAATCCAGCAACACTGTGGAAAAAGAAGGCTTAGCGGAGTGGAGGGTGGGTAAGAGTACTCTTCTTCACTGCCATCTGCTTGGTCTCCAGGCACCTTGGGAGATCTAGCATCACTGTGGAAAAAGAAGGCTTAGCGTAGTACCGGATGGGTAAGAGTACCCTTCTTCACTGCCATCTGCTTGGTCTCCGGGCACTTTGGATGATCCGGAATCACTGTGGAAAAAGAAGGCTTAGCGGAGTGGAGGGTCGGTAAGAGTACTCTTCTTCACTGCCATCTGCTTGGTCTCCGGGCACTTTGGGAGATCCGGCATCACTGTGGAAAAAGAAGGCTTAGCGTAGTGGAGGGTGGGTAAGAGTACTCTTCTTCACTGCCATCTGCTTGGTCTCCGGGCACTTGGGGAGATCCGGCATCACTGTGGAAAAAGAAGGCTTAGCGTAGTGGAGGGTGGTTAAGAGTAATCTTCTCCACTGCCATCTGCTTGGTCTCCTGGCACTTTGGGAGATCCGGCATCACTGTGGAAAAAGAAGGTTTAGCGGATTGGAGGATGGGTAAAAGTACTCTTCTTCAGTGCCATCTGCTTGGTCTCCAGGCATTTTGGGAGATCCGGCATCACTGTGGAAAAAGAAGGGTTAGCAGAGTGGAGGATGGGTAAAAGTACTCTTCTTCAGTGCCATCTGCTTGGTCTCCAGGCATTTTGGGAGATCTGGCATCACTGTGGAAAAAGAAGGGTTAGCAGAGTGGAGGATGGGTAAGAGTACTCTTCCTCACTGCCATCTGCTTGGTCTCCAGGCACTTTGGGAGATCCGGCATCACTGTTGAAAAAGAAGGCTTAGCAGAGTGGAGGATGGGTAAGAGTACTCTTCTTCACTGCCATCTCCTTGTTCTTCAGGCATTTTGAGAGATCCGGCATCACTGTTCAAAAAGAAGGCTTAGCGGAGTGGAGGGTCGGTAAGAGTACTCTTCTTCACAGCTATCTGCTTGGTCTCCCAGCACTTTGGAAGATCCAGCATCACTGTGGAAAAAGTAGGCTTAGCGGAGTGGATGATGGGTAAGAGTACCCCACTTCACTGCCATCTGCTTGGTCTCCAGGGAATTTCAAAGATCCGGCATCACTGTGGAAAAAGAAGGCTTAGCGGAGTGATGGATGGGTAAGAGTACTCTTCTTCACTGCCATCTGCTTGGTCTCCAGGAACCTAGGGAGATCCGGCATCACTGTGGAAAAAGAAGGCTTAGCGGAGTGGAGGATGGGTAAGAGTACTCTTCTTCACTGCCATCTGCTTGGTCTCCAGGCACTTTGGGCGATCCGGCATCACTGTGGAAAAAGAAGGCTTAGCGGAGTGGAGGGTGGGTAAGAGTACTTTTCTTCACTGCCATCTACTTGGTCTCCAGGCACTTTGGGAGATCCGGCATCAATGTGGAAAAAGAAGGGTTAGCGTAGTGGAGGGTGGGTAAGAGTACTCTTCATCACTGCCATCTGCTTGGAGTCCAGGCACTTTGGGAGATCCAGCATCACTGTGGAAAAAGAAGGCTTAACGGAGTGGAGGATGGGTAAGAGTACTCTTCTTCACTGCCATCTGCTTGGTCTCCAGGCACTTTGGGCAATCCGGCAACACTGTGGAAAAAGAAGGCTTAGCGGAGTGGAGGGTGGGTAAGAGTACTCTTCTTCACTGCCATCTGCTTGGTCTCCAGGCACTTTGGGAGATCCGGCATCACTTTGGAAAAAGAAGGCTTAGCGGAGTGGAGGGTCGGTAAGAGTACTCTTTTTCACTGCCATCTGCATGGTCTCTGGGCACTTTGGGAGATCCGGCATCACTGTGGAAAAAGAAGGCTTAGCGTAGTAGAGGGTGGGTAAGTGTACTCTTCTGCACTGCCATCTGCTTGGTCTCCTGGCACTTTGGGAGATCCGGCATCACTGTGGAAAAGAAGGCTTAGCAGAGTGGAGGATGGGTAAGAGTACTCTTCTTCACTGCCATCTGCTTGGTCTCTGGGCACTTTGGGAGATCCAGCGTCACTGTGGAAAAAGAAGGCTTAGAGGAGTGGAGGATGGGTAAGTGTACTCTTCTTCACTGCCATCTGCTTGGTCTCCGGGGACTTTGGGAGATCCGGCATCACTGAGGAAATGAAGGCTTAGCGGAGTGTAGGATGGCTAAGAGTACTCTTCCTCACTGCCATCTGCTTGGTCTCCGGACACTTTGGAAGATACGGCATCACTGTGGTAAAAGAAGGCTTAGCGAAGTGGAGGGTGGGTAAGAGTACTCTTCGTCACTGCCATCTGCTTGGTCTCCGGGCACTTTGGGAGATCCGGCATCACTGTAGAAAAAGAAGGATTAGCGTAGTCTAGGGTGGGTAAGAGTACTCTTCCTCACTGCCATCTGCTTGGTCTCCAGGCACTTTCAAAGATCCAGCATCACTGTGGAAAAAGAAGGCTTAACGGAGTGGAGGATGGGTAAGAGTACTCTTCTTCACTGCCATCTGCTTGGTCTCCAGGCACTTTGGGCGATCCGGCAACACTGTGGAAAAAGAAGGCTTAGCGGAGTGGAGGGTGGGTAAGAGTACTCTTCTTCACTGCCATCTGCTTGGTCTCCAGGCACTTTGGGAGATCCGGCATCACTGTGGAAAAAGAAGGTTTAGCGTAGTGGAGGATGGGTAAGAGTACCCTTCTTCACTGCCATCTGCTTGGTCTCCGGGCACTTTGGAAGATCCGGCATCACTGTGGAAAAAGAAGGCTTAGCGGAGTGGAGGGTCGGTAAGAGTACTCTTTTTCACTGCCATCTGCATGGTCTCCGGGCACTTTGGGAGATCCGGCATCACTGTGGAAAAAGAAGGATTAGCGTAGTAGAGGGTGGGTAAGTGTACTCTTCTTCACTGCCATCTGCTTGGTCTCCTGGCACTTTAGGAGATCCGGCATCACTGTGGAAAAAGAAGGCTTAGCGGAGTGGAGGATGGTTACGAGTATGATTCTTCACTGCCATCTGCTTGGTCTCCAGGCACTTTGGGAGATCCGGTGTCACTGTGGAAAAAGAAGGCTTAGCGGAGTGGAGGATGGGTAAGAGTACTCTTCTTCAATGCCATCTGTTTTGTATCCAGGAACTTTGGGAGATCCGGAATCACTGTGGAAAAATAAAGGCTTAGCGGAGTGGAGGATGGGTAAGAGTACTCTTCTTCACTGCCATCTGCTTGGTCTCCGGGCACTTTGGGAGATCCGGCGTCACTGTGGAAAAAGAAGGCTTAGCGGAGTGGAGGATGGGTAAGAGTACTCTTCTTCACTGCCATCTGTTTTGTATCCAGGAACTTTGGGAGATCCGGAATCACTGTGGAAAAATAAAGGCTTAGCGGAGTGGAGGATGGGTAAGAGTACTCTTCTTCACTGCCATCTGCTTGGTCTCCAGGAACTTAGGGAGATCCGGCATCACTGTGGAAAAAGAAGGCTTAGCAGAGTGGAGGATGGGTAAGAGTACTCTTCTTCACTGCCATCTGCTTGGTCTCCAGGCACTTTGGGCGATCCGGCATCACTGTGGAAAAAGAAGGCTTAGAGGAGTGGAGGGTGGGTAAGAGTACTTTTCTTCACTGCCATCTGCTTGGTCTCCAGGCACTTTGGGAGATCCGGCATCACTGTGGAAAAAGAAGGCTTAGCGGAGTGGTGGATTGGTAAGAGTACTCTTCTTCACTGCCATCTGCTTGGTCTTCAGGCACTTTGGGCGATCCGGCATCACTGTGGAAAAAGAAGGCTTAGCGGAGTGGAGGGTGGGTAAGAGTACTTTTCTTCACTGCCATCTGCTTGGTCTCCAGGCACTTTGGGAGATCCGGCATCACTGTGGAAAAAGAAGGCTTAACGGAGTGGAGGATGGGTAAGAGTACTCTTCTTCACTGCCATCTGCTCGTTCTCCAGGCACTTTGGGCAATCCGGCATCACTGTGGAAAAAGAAGGCTTAGCGTATTGGAGGGTCGGTAAGAGTACTCTTCTTCAATGCCATCTGCTTGGTCTCCTGGCACTTTGGGAGATCTGGCATCACTGTGGAAAAAGAAGGCTTAGCGGAGTGGAGGATGGTTACGAGTATGATTCTTCCCTGCCATCTGCTTGGTCTCCAGGCACTTTGGGAGATCCGGCATCACTGTGGAAAAAGAAGGCTTAGCGGAGTGGTGGATGGGTAAGATTACTCTTCTTCAAAGCCATCTGCTTGGTCTCCTGGCACTTTGGGAGATCCGGCATCACTGTGGAAAAAGAAGGCTTAGCGGAGTGTAGGATGGCTAAGAGTACTCTTCGTCACTGCCATCTGCTTGGTCTCCGGGCACTTTGGGAGATACGGCATCACTGTGGTAAAAGAAGGCTTAGCGGAGTGTAGTGCGGGTAAGAGTACCCTTCTTCTCTGCCATCTGCTTGGTCTCCAGGCACTTTGGAAGATCCGGCATCACTGTGGAAAAAGAAGGCTTAGCCAAGTGGAGGGAGGGTAAGAGTGCTCTTCTTCACTGCCATCTTCTTGGTCTCCGGGCACTTTGGGAGATCCGGCATCACTGTGGAAAAAGAAAGCTTAGCGTAGTGGAGGGTGGGTAAGAGTTCTCTTCTTCACTGCCATCTGCTTGGTCTCCTGGCACTTTGGGAGATCCGGCATCACTGTTGAAAAAGAAGGCTTAGCAGAGTGGAGGATGGGTAAGAGTACTCTTCCTCACTGCCAACTGCTTGGTCTCCAGGCACTTTGGGAGATCTGGCATCACTGTGGAAAAAGAAGGCTTAGCAGAGTGGAGGGTGGGTAAGAGTACTCTTCTTCACTGCCATCTCCTTGTTCTTCAGGCACTTTGAGAGATCCGGCATCACTGTTGAAAAAGAAGGCTTAGCGGAGTGGAGTGTGGGTAAGAGTACTCTTCTTCACAGCCATCTGCTTGGTCTCCAAGCCCTTTGGAAGATCCAGCATCACTGTGGAAAAAGAAGGCTTAGCGGAGTTGAGGATGGGTAAGAGTACCCTTCTTCACTGCCATCTGCTTGGTCTCTAGGCACTTTCAAAGATCCGGCATTACTGTGGAAAAGGAAGGCTTAGCGGAGTGGAGTGTGGGTAAGAGTACTCTTCTTCACAGCCATCTGCTTGGTCTCCAAGCACTTTGGAAGATCCAGCATCACTGTGGAAAAAGAAGGCTTAACGGAGTGGAGGATGGGTAAGAGTACTCTTCTTCAGTGCCATCTGCTTGGTCTCCAGGCACTTTGGGAGATCCGGCAACACTGTGGAAAAAGAAGGCTTAGCGGAGTGGAGGGTGGGTAAGAGTACTCTTCTTCACTGCCATCTGCTTGGTCTCCAGGCACTTTGGCCAATCCAGCAACACGGTGGAAAAAGAAGGCTTAGCGGAGTGGAGGGTGGGTAAGAGTACTCTTCTTCACTGCCATCTGCTTGGTCTCCAGGCACCTTGGGAGATCTAGCATCACTGTGGAAAAAGAAGGCTTAGCGTAGTACCGGATGGGTAAGAGTACCCTTCTTCACTGCCATCTGCTTGGTCTCCGGGCACTTTGGGAGATCCGGAATCACTGTGGAAAAAGAAGGCTTAGCGTAGTGGAGGGTGGGTAAGAGTACTCTTCTTCACTGCCATCTGCTTGGTCTCCGGGCACTTTGGGAGATCCGGCATCACTGTGGAAAAAGAAGGCTTAGCGTAGTGGAGGGTGGTTAAGAGTAATCTTCTCCACTGCCATCTGCTTGGTCTCCTGGCACTTTGAGAGATCCGGCATCACTGTGGAAAAAGAAGGCTTAGCGGATTGGAGGATGGGTAAAAGTACTCTTCTTCAGTGCCATCTGCTTGGTCTCCAGGCATTTTGGGAGATCCGGCATCACTGTGGAAAAAGAAGGGTTAGCAGAGTGGAGGATGGGTAAAAGTACTATTCTTCAGTGCCATCTGCTTGGTCTCCAGGCATTTTGGGACATCCAGCATCACTGTGGAAAAAGAAGGGTTAGCAGAGTGGAGGATGGGTAAGAGTTCTCTTCCTCACTGCCATCTGCTTGGTCTCCTGGCACTTTGGGAGATCCAGCATCACTGTGGAAAAAGAAGGCTTAGCGGAGTGGAGGATGGTTACGAGTATGATTCTTCACTGCCATCTGCTTGGTCTCCAGGCACTTTGGGAGATCCGGTGTCACTGTGGAAAAAGAAGGCTTAGCGGAGTGGAGGATGGGTAAGAGTACTCTTCTTCAATGCCATCTGTTTTGTATCCAGGAACTTTGGGAGATCCGGAATCACTGTGGAAAAATAAAGGCTTAGCGGAGTGGAGGATGGGTAAGAGTACTCTTCTTCACTGCCATCTGCTTGGTCTCCGGGCACTTTGGGAGATCCAGCGTCACTGTGGAAAAAGAAGGCTTAGCGGAGTGGAGGATGGGTAAGAGTACTCTTCTTCACTGCCATCTGTTTTGTATCCAGGAACTTTGGGAGATCCGGAATCACTGTGGAAAAAGAAGGCTTAGCAGAGTGGAGGATAGGTAAGAGTACTCTTCTTCACTGCCATCTGCTTGGTCTCCAGGCACTTTGGGCGATCCGGCATCACTGTGGAAAAAGAAGGCTTAGAGGAGTGGAGGGTGGGTAAGAGTACTTTTCTTCACTGCCATCTGCTTGGTCTCCAGGCACTTTGGGAGATCCGGCATCACTGTGGAAAAAGAAGGCTTAGCGGAGTGGTGGATTGGTAAGAGTACTCTTCTTCACTGCCATCTGCTTGGTCTTCAGGCACTTTGGGCGATCCGGCATCACTGTGGAAAAAGAAGGCTTAGCGGAGTGGAGGGTGGGTAAGAGTACTTTTCTTCACTGCCATCTGCTTGGTCTCCAGGCACTTTGGGAGATCCGGCATCACTGTGGAAAAAGAAGGCTTAACGGAGTGGAGGATGGGTAAGAGTACTCTTCTTCACTGCCATCTGCTCGTTCTCCAGGCACTTTGGGCAATCCGGAATCACTGTGGAAAAAGAAGGCTTAGCGTAGTGGAGGGTCGGTAAGAGTACTCTTCTTCAATGCCATCTGCTTGGTCTCCTGGCACTTTGGGAGATCTGGCATCACTGTGGAAAAAGAAGGCTTAGCGGAGTGGAGGATGGTTACGAGTATGATTCTTCCCTGCCATCTGCTTGGTCTCCAGGCACTTTGGGAGATCTGGCGTCACTGTGGAAAAATAAAGGTTTAGCGGAGTGGAGGATGGGTAAGAGTACTCTTCTTCACTGCCATCTGCTTTGTATCCAGGAACTTTGGGAGATCCGGCATCACTGTGGAAAAGAAGGCTTAGCGGAGTGTAGGATGGCTAAGAGTACTCTTCGTCACTGCCATCTGCTTGGTCTCCGGGCACTTTGGGAGATACGGCATCACTGTGGTAAAAGAAGGCTTAGCGGAGTGTAGTGCGGGTAAGAGTACCCATCTTCTCTGCCATCTGCTTGGTCTCCAGGCACTTTGGAAGATCCGGCATCACTGTGGAAAAAGAAGGCTTAGCCAAGTGGAGGGAGGGTAAGAGTGCTCTTCTTCACTGCCATCTTCTTGGTCTCCGGGCACTTTGGGAGATCCGGCATCACTGTGGAAAAAGAAAGCTTAGCGTAGTGGAGGGTGGGTAAGAGTTCTCTTCTTCACTGCCATCTGCTTGGTCTCCTGGCACTTTGGGAGATCCGGCATCACTGTTGAAAAAGAAGGCTTAGCAGAGTGGAGGATGGGTAAGAGTACTCTTCCTCACTGCCAACTGCTTGGTCTCCAGGCACTTTGGGAGATCTGGCATCACTATGGAAAAAGAAGGCTTAGCAGAGTGGAGGGTGGGTAAGAGTACTCTTCTTCACTGCCATCTCCTTGTTCTTCAGGCACTTTGAGAGATCCGGCATCACTGTTGAAAAAGAAGGCTTAGCGGAGTGGAGTGTGGGTAAGAGTACTCTTCTTCACAGCCATCTGCTTGGTCTCCAAGCCCTTTGGAAGATCCAGCATCACTGTGGAAAAAGAAGGCTTAGCGGAGTTGAGGATGGGTAAGAGTACCCTTCTTCACTGCCATCTGCTTGGTCTCTAGGCACTTTCAAAGATCCGGCATTACTGTGGAAAAAGAAGGCTTAGCGGAGTGGAGTGTGGGTAAGAGTACTCTTCTTCACAGCCATCTGCTTGGTCTCCAAGCACTTTGAAGATCCAGCATCACTGTGGAAAAAGAAGGCTTAGCGGAGTTGAGGATGGGTAAGAGTACCCTTCTTCACTGCCATCTGCTTGGTCTCCAGGCACTTTGGGCGATCCGGCATCACTGTGGAAAAAGAAGGCTTAGCGGAGTGGAGGGTGGGTAAGAGTACTTTTCTTTACTGTCATCTGCTTGATCTCCAAGCACTTTGGGAGATCCGGCATCACTGTGGAAAAAGAAGGCTTAACGGAGTGGAGGATGGGTAAGAGTACTCTTCTTCAGTGCCATCTGCTTGGTCTCCAGGCACTTTGGGAGATCCGGCAACACTGTGGAAAAAGAAGGCTTAGCGGAGTGGAGGGTGGGTAAGAGTACTCTTCTTCACTGCCATCTGCTTGGTCTCCAGGCACTTTGGCCAATCCAGCAACACGGTGGAAAAAGAAGGCTTAGCGGAGTGGAGGGTGGGTAAGAGTACTCTTCTTCACTGCCATCTGCTTGGTCTCCAGGCACCTTGGGAGATCTAGCATCACTGTGGAAAAAGAAGGCTTAGCGTAGTACCGGATGGGTAAGAGTACCCTTCTTCACTGCCATCTGCTTGGTCTCCGGGCACTTTGGGAGATCCGGAATCACTGTGGAAAAAGAAGGCTTAGCGTAGTGGAGGGTGGGTAAGAGTACTCTTCTTCACTGCCATCTGCTTGGTCTCCGGGCACTTTGGGAGATCCGGCATCACTGTGGAAAAAGAAGGCTTAGAGTAGTGGAGGGTGGTTAAGAGTAATCTTCTCCACTGCCATCTGCTTGGTCTCCTGGCACTTTGAGAGATCCGGCATCACTGTGGAAAAAGAAGGCTTAGCGGATTGGAGGATGGGTAAAAGTACTCTTCTTCAGTGCCATCTGCTTGGTCTCCAGGCATTTTGGGAGATCCGGCATCACTGTGGAAAAAGAAGGGTTAGCAGAGTGGAGGATGGGTAAAAGTACTATTCTTCAGTGCCATCTGCTTGGTCTCCAGGCATTTTGGGACATCCAGCATCACTGTGGAAAAAGAAGGGTTAGCAGAGTGGAGGATGGGTAAGAGTACTCTTCCTCACTGCCATCTGCTTGGTCTCCAGGCACTTTGGGAGATCCGGCATCACTGTTGAAAAAGAAGGCTTAGCGAAGTGGAGGGTCGGTAAGAGTACTCTTCTTCACAGCCATCTGCTTGGTCTCCCAGCACTTTGGAAGATCCAGCATCACTGTGGAAAAAGAAGGCTTAGCGGAGTGGAGGATGGGTAAGAGTACTCTTCTTCACTGCCATCTCCTTGTTCTTCAGGCACTTTGAGAGATCCGGCATCACTGTTGAAAAAGAAGGCTTAGCGGATTGGAGGGTCGGTAAGAGTACTCTTCTTCACAGCCATCTGCTTGGTCTCCCAGCACTTTGGAAGATCCAGCATCACTGTGGAAAAAGAAGGCTTAGCGGAGTGGAGGATGGGTAAGAGTACCCTTCTTCACTGCCATCTGCTTGGTCTCGAGGGAATTTCAAAGATCCGGCATCACTGAGGAAAAAGAAGGCTTAGCGGAGTGGTGGATGGGTAAGAGTACTCTTCTTCACTGCCATCTGCTTGTTCTCCAGGAACCTAGGGAGATCCGGCATCACTGTGGAAAAAGAAGGCTTAGCGGAGTGGAGGGTGGGTAAGAGTACTTTTCTTCACTGCCATCTGCTTGGTCTCCAGGCACTTTGGGAGATCCGGCATCAATGTGGAAAAAGAAGGGTTAGCGTAGTGGAGGGTGGGTAAGAGTACTCTTCATCACTGCCATCTGCTTGGAGTCCAGGCACTTTGGGAGATCCAGCATCACTGTGGAAAAAGAAGGCTTAACGGAGTGGCGGATGGGTAAGAGTAGTCTTCTTCACTGCCATCTGCTTGGTCTCCAGGCACTTTGGGCAATCCGGCAACACTGTGGAAAAAGAAGGCTTAGCGGAGTGGAGGGTGGGTAAGAGTACTCTTCTTCACTGCCATCTGCTTGGTCTCCAGGCACTTTGGGAGATCCGGCATAACTTTGGAAAAAGAAGGCTTAGCGTAGTGGAGGATGGGTAAGAGTACTCTTCTTCAATGCCATCTGTTTTGTATCCAGGCACTTTGGGAGATCCGGTGTCACTGTGGAAAAAGAAGGCTTAGCGGAGTGGAGGATGGGTAAGAGTACTCTTCTTCAATGCCATCTGTTTTGTATCCAGGAACTTTGGGAGATCCGGAATCACTGTGGAAAAATAAAGGCTTAGCGGAGTGGAGGATGGGTAAGAGTACTCTTCTTCACTGCCATCTGCTTGGTCTCCGGGCACTTTGGGAGATCCAGCGTCACTGTGGAAAAAGAAGGCTTAGCGGAGTGGAGGATGGGTAAGAGTACTCTTCTTCACTGCCATCTGTTTTGTATCCAGGAACTTTGGGAGATCCGGAATCACTGTGGAAAAAGAAGGCTTAGCAGAGTGGAGGATGGGTAAGAGTACTCTTCTTCACTGCCATCTGCTTGGTCTCCAGGCACTTTGGGCGATCCGGCATCACTGTGGAAAAAGAAGGCTTAGAGGAGTGGAGGGTGGGTAAGAGTACTTTTCTTCACTGCCATCTGCTTGGTCTCCAGGCACTTTGGGAGATCCGGCATCACTGTGGAAAAAGAAGGCTTAGCGGAGTGGTGGATTGGTAAGAGTACTCTTCTTCACTGCCATCTGCTTGGTCTTCAGGCACTTTGGGCGATCCGGCATCACTGTGGAAAAAGAAGGCTTAGCGGAGTGGAGGGTGGGTAAGAGTACTTTTCTTCACTGCCATCTGCTTGGTCTCCAGGCACTTTGGGAGATCCGGCATCACTGTGGAAAAAGAAGGCTTAACGGAGTGGAGGATGGGTAAGAGTACTCTTCTTCACTGCCATCTGCTCGTTCTCCAGGCACTTTGGGCAATCCGGAATCACTGTGGAAAAAGAAGGCTTAGCGTAGTGGAGGGTCGGTAAGAGTACTCTTCTTCAATGCCATCTGCTTGGTCTCCTGGCACTTTGGGAGATCTGGCATCACTGTGGAAAAAGAAGGCTTAGCGGAGTGGAGGATGGTTACGAGTATGATTCTTCCCTGCCATCTGCTTGGTCTCCAGGCACTTTGGGAGATCTGGCGTCACTGTGGAAAAATAAAGGTTTAGCGGAGTGGAGGATGGGTAAGAGTACTCTTCTTCACTGCCATCTGCTTTGTATCCAGGAATTTTGGGAGATCCGGCATCACTGTGGAAAAGAAGGCTTAGCGGAGTGTAGGATGGCTAAGAGTACTCTTCGTCACTGCCATCTGCTTGGTCTCCGGGCACTTTGGGAGATACGGCATCACTGTGGTAAAAGAAGGCTTAGCGGAGTGTAGTGCGGGTAAGAGTACCCATCTTCTCTGCCATCTGCTTGGTCTCCAGGCACTTTGGAAGATCCGGCATCACTGTGGAAAAAGAAGGCTTAGCCAAGTGGAGGGAGGGTAAGAGTGCTCTTCTTCACTGCCATCTTCTTGGTCTCCGGGCACTTTGGGAGATCCGGCATCACTGTGGAAAAAGAAAGCTTAGCGTAGTGGAGGGTGGGTAAGAGTTCTCTTCTTCACTGCCATCTGCTTGGTCTCCTGGCACTTTGGGAGATCCGGCATCACTGTTGAAAAAGAAGGCTTAGCAGAGTGGAGGATGGGTAAGAGTACTCTTCCTCACTGCCAACTGCTTGGTCTCCAGGCACTTTGGGAGATCTGGCATCACTGTGGAAAAAGAAGGCTTAGCAGAGTGGAGGGTGGGTAAGAGTACTCTTCTTCACTGCCATCTCCTTGTTCTTCAGGCACTTTGAGAGATCCGGCATCACTGTTGAAAAAGAAGGCTTAGCGGAGTGGAGTGTGGGTAAGAGTACTCTTCTTCACAGCCATCTGCTTGGTCTCCAAGCCCTTTGGAAGATCCAGCATCACTGTGGAAAAAGAAGGCTTAGCGGAGTTGAGGATGGGTAAGAGTACCCTTCTTCACTGCCATCTGCTTGGTCTCTAGGCACTTTCAAAGATCCGGCATTACTGTGGAAAAAGAAGGCTTAGCGGAGTGGAGTGTGGGTAAGAGTACTCTTCTTCACAGCCATCTGCTTGGTCTCCAAGCACTTTGAAGATCCAGCATCACTGTGGAAAAAGAAGGCTTAGCGGAGTTGAGGATGGGTAAGAGTACCCTTCTTCACTGCCATCTGCTTGGTCTCCAGGCACTTTGGGCGATCCGGCATCACTGTGGAAAAAGAAGGCTTAGCGGAGTGGAGGGTGGGTAAGAGTACTTTTCTTTACTGTCATCTGCCTGATCTCCAAGCACTTTGGGAGATCCGGCATCACTGTGGAAAAAGAAGGCTTAACGGAGTGGAGGATGGGTAAGAGTACTCTTCTTCAGTGCCATCTGCTTGGTCTCCAGGCACTTTGGCCAATCCAGCAACACGGTGGAAAAAGAAGGCTTAGCGGAGTGGAGGGTGGGTAAGAGTACTCTTCTTCACTGCCATCTGCTTGGTCTCCAGGCACCTTGGGAGATCTAGCATCACTGTGGAAAAAGAAGGCTTAGCGTAGTACCGGATGGGTAAGAGTACCCTTCTTCACTGCCATCTGCTTGGTCTCCGGGCACTTTGGGAGATCCGGAATCACTGTGGAAAAAGAAGGCTTAGCGTAGTGGAGGGTGGGTAAGAGTACTCTTCTTCACTGCCATCTGCTTGGTCTCCGGGCACTTTGGGAGATCCGGCATCACTGTGGAAAAAGAAGGCTTAGAGTAGTGGAGGGTGGTTAAGAGTAATCTTCTCCACTGCCATCTGCTTGGTCTCCTGGCACTTTGAGAGATCCGGCATCACTGTGGAAAAAGAAGGCTTAGCGGATTGGAGGATGGGTAAAAGTACTCTTCTTCAGTGCCATCTGCTTGGTCTCCAGGCATTTTGGGAGATCCGGCATCACTGTGGAAAAAGAAGGGTTAGCAGAGTGGAGGATGGGTAAAAGTACTATTCTTCAGTGCCATCTGCTTGGTCTCCAGGCATTTTGGGACATCCAGCATCACTGTGGAAAAAGAAGGGTTAGCAGAGTGGAGGATGGGTAAGAGTACTCTTCCTCACTGCCATCTGCTTGGTCTCCAGGCACTTTGGGAGATCCGGCATCACTGTTGAAAAAGAAGGCTTAGCGAAGTGGAGGGTCGGTAAGAGTACTCTTCTTCACAGCCATCTGCTTGGTCTCCCAGCACTTTGGAAGATCCAGCATCACTGTGGAAAAAGAAGGCTTAGCGGAGTGGAGGATGGGTAAGAGTACTCTTCTTCACTGCCATCTCCTTGTTCTTCAGGCACTTTGAGAGATCCGGCATCACTGTTGAAAAAGAAGGCTTAGCGGATTGGAGGGTCGGTAAGAGTACTCTTCTTCACAGCCATCTGCTTGGTCTCCCAGCACTTTGGAAGATCCAGCATCACTGTGGAAAAAGAAGGCTTAGCGGAGTGGAGGATGGGTAAGAGTACCCTTCTTCACTGCCATCTGCTTGGTCTCGAGGGAATTTCAAAGATCCGGCATCACTGAGGAAAAAGAAGGCTTAGCGGAGTGGTGGATGGGTAAGAGTACTCTTCTTCACTGCCATCTGCTTGTTCTCCAGGAACCTAGGGAGATCCGGCATCACTGTGGAAAAAGAAGGCTTAGCGGAGTGGAGGGTGGGTAAGAGTACTTTTCTTCACTGCCATCTGCTTGGTCTCCAGGCACTTTGGGAGATCCGGCATCAATGTGGAAAAAGAAGGGTTAGCGTAGTGGAGGGTGGGTAAGAGTACTCTTCATCACTGCCATCTGCTTGGAGTCCAGGCACTTTGGGAGATCCAGCATCACTGTGGAAAAAGAAGGCTTAACGGAGTGGCGGATGGGTAAGAGTACTCTTCTTCACTGCCATCTGCTTGGTCTCCAGGCACTTTGGGCAATCCGGCAACACTGTGGAAAAAGAAGGCTTAGCGGAGTGGAGGGTGGGTAAGAGTACTCTTCTTCACTGCCATCTGCTTGGTCTCCAGGCACTTTGGGAGATCCGGCATAACTTTGGAAAAAGAAGGCTTAGCGTAGTGGAGGATGGGTAAGAGTACCCTTCTTCACTGCCATCTGCTTGGTCTCCGGGCACTTTGGAAGATCCAGCATCACTGTGGAAAAAGAAGGCTTAGCGGAGTGGAGGGTCGGTAAGAGTACTCTTTTTCACTGCCATCTGCATGGTCTCTGGGCACTTTGGGAGATCCGGCATCACTGTGGAAAAAGAAGGCTTAGCGTAGTAGAGGGTGGGTAAGTGTACTCTTCTGCACTGCCATCTGCTTGGTCTCCTGGCACTTTGGGAGATCCGGCATCACTGTGGAAAAAGAAGGCTTAGCAGAGTGGAGGATGGTTACGAGTATGATTCTTCACTGTCATCTGCTTGGTTTCCAGGCACTTTGGGAGATCCGGCGTCACTGTGGAAAAAGAAGGCTTAGCGGAGTGGAAGATGGGTAAGAGTACTCTTCTTCACTGCCATCTGTTTTGTATCCAGGAACTTTGGGGGATCCGGAATCACTGTGGAAAAACAAAGGCTTAGCGGAGTGGAGGATGGGTAAGAGTACTCTTCTTCACTGCCATCTGCTTGGTCTCCGGGCACTTTGGGAGATCCGGCGTCACTGTGGAAAAAGAAGGCTTAGCGGAGTGGAGGATGGGTAAGAGTACTCTTCTTCACTGCCATCTGTTTTGTATCCAGGAACTTTGGGAGATCCGGAATCACTGTGGAAAAATAAAGGCTTAGCGGAGTGGAGAATGGGTAAGAGAACTCTTCTTCACTGCCATCTGCTTGGTCTCCGGGGACTTTGGGAGATCCGGCATCACTGAGGAAATGAAGGCTTAGCGGAGTGTAGGATGGCTAAGAGTACTCTTCCTCACTGCCATCTGATTGGTCTCCGCACACTTTAGGAGATACGGCATCACTGTGGTAAAAGAAGGCTTAGCGAAGTGGAGGGTGGGTAAGAGTACTCTTCGTCACTGCCATCTGCTTGGTCTCCGGGCACTTTGGGAGATCCGGCATCACTGTAGAAAAAGAAGGCTTAGCGTAGTCTAGGGTGGGTAAGAGTACTCTTCCTCACTGCCATCTGCTTGGTCTCCAGGCACTTTGAAAGATCCAGCATCACTGTGGAAAAAGAAGGCTTAACGGACTGAAGGATGGGTAAGAGTACTGTTCTTCACTGCCATCTGCTTGGTCTCCAGGCACTTTGGGCGATCCGGCAACACTGTGGAAAAAGAAGGCTTAGCGGAGTGGAGGGTGGGTAAGAGTACTCTTCTTCACTGCCATCTGTTTTGTATCCAGGAACTTTGGGAGATCCGGAATCACTGTGGAAAAATAAAGGCTTAGCGGAGTGGAGGATGGGTAAGAGTACTCTTCTTCACTGCCATCTGCTTGGTCTCCGGGCACTTTGGGAGATCCGGCGTCACTGTGGAAAAAGAAGGCTTAGCGGATGGAGGATGGGTAAGAGTACTCTTCTTCACTGCCATCTGTTTTGTATCCAGGAACTTTGGGAGATCCGGAATCACTGTGGAAAAATAAAGGCTTAGCGGAGTGGAGGATGGGTTAGAGTACTCTTCTTCACTGCCATCTGCTTGGTCTCCAGGAACTTAGGGAGATCCGGCATCACTGTGGAAAAAGAAGGCTTAGCAGAGTGGAGGATGGGTAAGAGTACTCTTCTTCACTGCCATCTGCTTGGTCTCCAGGCACTTTGGGCGATCCGGCATCACTGTGGAAAAAGAAGGCTTAGCGGAGCGGAGGGTGGGTAAGAGTACTTTTCTTCACTGCCATCTGCTTGGTCTCCAGGCACTTTGGGAGATCCGGCATCAATGTGGAAAAAGAAGGGTTAGCGTAGTGGAGGGTGGGTAAGAGTACTCTTCATCACTGCCATCTGCTTGGAGTCCAGGCACTTTGGGAGATCCAGCATCACTGTGGAAAAAGAAGGCTTAACGGAGTGGAGGATGGGTAAGAGTACTCTTCTTCACTGCCATCTGCTTGGTCTCCAGGCACTTTGGGCAATCCAGCAACACTGTGGAAAAAGAAGGCTTAGCGGAGTGGAGGGTGGGTAAGAGTACTCTTCTTCACTGCCATCTGCTTGGTCTCCAGGCACTTTGGGAGATCCGGCATCACTTTGGAAAAAGAAGGCTTAGCGGAGTGGAGGGTCGGTAAGAGTACTCTTTTTCACTGCCATCTGCATGGTCTCTGGGCACTTTGGGAGATCCGGCATCACTGTGGAAAAAGAAGGCTTAGCGTAGTAGAGGGTGGGTAAGTGTACTCTTCTGCACTGCCATCTGCTTGGTCTCCTGGCACTTTGGGAGATCCGGCATCACTGTGGAAAAGAAGGCTTAGCACAGTGGAGGATGGGTAAGAGTACTCTTCTTCACTGCCATCTGCTTGGTCTCCGGGCACTTTGGGAGATCCGGCGTCACTGTGGAAAAAGAAGGCTTAGAGGAGCGGAGGATGGGTAAGTGTACTCTTCTTCACTGCCATCTGCTTGGTCTCCGGGGACTTTGGGAGATCCGGCATCACTGAGGAAATGAAGGCTTAGCGGAGTGTAGGATGGCTAAGAGTACTCTTCCTCACTGCCATCTGCTTGGTCTCCGGACACTTTGGGAGATACGGCATCACTGTGGTAAAAGAAGGCTTAGCGAAGTGGAGGGTGGGTAAGAGTACTCTTCGTCACTGCCATCTGCTTGGTCTCCAGGCACTTTGGGAGATCCGGCATCACTGTAGAAAAAGAAGGATTAGCGTAGTCTAGGGTGGGTAAGAGTACTCTTCCTCACTGCCATCTGCTTGGTCTCCAGGCATTTTCAAAGATCCAGCATCACTGTGGAAAAAGAAGGCTTAACGGAGTGGAGGATGGGTAAGAGTACTCTTCTTCACTGCCATCTGCTTGGTCTCCAGGCACTTTGGGCGATCCGGCAACACTGTGGAAAAAGAAGGCTTAGCGGAGTGGAGGGTGGGTAAGAGTACTCTTCTTCACGGCCATCTGCTTGGTCTCCAGGCACTTTGGGAGATCCGGCATCACTGTGGAAAAAGAAGGTTTAGCGTAGTGGAGGATGGGTAAGAGTACCCTTCTTCACTGCCATCTGCTTGGTCTCCGGGCACTTTGGAAGATCCGGCATCACTGTGGAAAAAGAAGGCTTAGCGGAGTGGAGGGTCGGTAAGAGTACTCTTTTTCACTGCCATCTGCATGGTCTCCGGGCACTTTGGGAGATCCGGCATCACTGTGGAAAAAGAAGGATTAGCGTAGTAGAGGGTGGGTAAGTGTACTCTTCTTCACTGCCATCTGCTTGGTCTCCTGGCACTTTGGGAGATCCGGCATCACTGTGGAAAAAGAAGGCTTAGCGGAGTGGAGGATGGTTACGAGTATGATTCTTCACTGCCATCTGCTTGGTCTCCAGGCACTTTGGGAGATCCGGTGTCACTGTGGAAAAAGAAGGCTTAGCGGAGTGGAGGATGGGTAAGAGTACTCTTCTTCAATGCCATCTGTTTTGTATCCAGGAACTTTGGGAGATCCGGAATCACTGTGGAAAAATAAAGGCTTAGCGGAGTGGAGGATGGGTAAGAGTACTCTTCTTCACGCCATCTGCTTGGTCTCCGGGCACTTTGGGAGATCCGGCGTCACTGTGGAAAAAGAAGGCTTAGCGGAGTGGAGGATGGGTAAGAGTACTCTTCTTCACTGCCATCTGTTTTGTATCCAGGAACTTTGGGAGATCCGGAATCACTGTGGAAAAATAAAGGATTAGCGGAGTGGAGGATGGGTAAGAGTACTCTTCTTCACTGCCATCTGCTTGGTCTCCAGGAACTTAGGGAGATCCGGCATCACTGTGGAAAAAGAAGGCTTAGCAGAGTGGAGGATGGGTAAGAGTACTCTTCTTCACTGCCATCTGCTTGGTCTCCAGGCACTTTGGGCGATCCGGCATCACTGTGGAAAAAGAAGGCTTAGCGGAGTGGAGGGTGGGTAAGAGTACTTTTCTTCATTGCCATCTGCTTGGTCTCCAGGCACTTTGGGAGATCCGGCATCACTGTGGAAAAAGAAGGCTTAGCAGAGTGGTGGATTGGTAAGAGTACTCTTCTTCACTGCCATCTGCTTGGTCTTCAGGCACTTTGGGCGATCCGGCATCACTGTGGAAAAAGAAGGCTTAGCGGAGTGGAGGGTGGGTAAGAGTACTTTTCTTCACTGCCATCTGCTTGGTCTCCAGGCACTTTGGGAGATCCGGCATCACTGTGGAAAAAGAAGGCTTAACGGAGTGGAGGATGGGTAAGAGTACTCTTCTTCACTGCCATCTGCTCGTTCTCCAGGCACTTTGGGCAATCCGGCATCACTGTGGAAAAAGAAGGCTTAGCGTAGTGGAGGGTCGGTAAGAGTACTCTTCTTCACTGCCATCTGTTTTGTATCCAGGAACTTTGGGAGATCCGGAATCACTGTGGAAAAATAAAGGCTTAGCGGAGTGGAGGATGGGTAAGAGTACTCTTCTTCACTGCCATCTGCTTGGTCTCCAGGAACTTAGGGAGATCCGGCATCACTGTGGAAAAAGAAGGGTTAGCAGAGTGGAGGATGGGTAAGAGTACTCTTCTTCACTGCCATCTGCTTGGTCTCCAGGCACTTTGGGCGATCCGGCATCACTGTGGAAAAAGAAGGCTTAGCGGAGTGGAGGGTGGGTAAGATTACTTTTCTTCACTGCCATCTGCTTGGTCTCCAGGCACTTTGGGAGATCCGGCATCACTGTGGAAAAAGAAGGCTTAGCAGAGTGGTGGATTGGTAAGAGTACTCTTCTTCACTGCCATCTGCTTGGTCTTCAGGCACTTTGGGCGATCCGGCATCACTGTGGAAAAAGAAGGCTTAGCGGAGTGGAGGGTGGGTAAGAGTACTTTTCTTCACTGCCATCTGCTTGGTCTCCAGGCACTTTGGGAGATCCGGCATCACTGTGGAAAAAGAAGGCTTAACGGAGTGGAGGATGGGTAAGAGTACACTTCTTCACTGCCATCTGCTCGTTCTCCAGGCACTTTGGGCAATCCGGCATCACTGTGGAAAAAGAAGGCTTAGCGTAGTGGAGGGTCGGTAAGAGTACTCTTCTTCAATGCCATCTGCTTGGTCTCCTGGCACTTTGGGAGATCTGGCATCACTGTGGAAAAAGAAGGCTTAGCGGAGTGGAGGATGGTTACGAGTATGATTCTTCCCTGCCATCTGCTTGGTCTCCAGGCACTTTGGGAGATGTGGCGTCACTGTGGAAAAATAAAGGTTTAGCGGGGTGGAGGATGGGTAAGAGTACTCTTCTTCACTGCCATCTGCTTTGTATCCAGGAACTTTGGGAGATCCGGCATCACTGTGGAAAAGAAGGCTTAGCGGAGTGTAGGATGGCTAAGAGTACTCTTCGTCACTGCCATCTGCTTGGTCTCCGGGCACTTTGGGAGATACGGCATCACTGTGGTAAAAGAAGGCTTAGCGGAGTGTAGTGCGGGTAAGAGTACCCTTCTTCTCTGCCATCTGCTTGGTCTCCAGGCACTTTGGAAGATCCGGCATCACTGTGGAAAAAGAAGGCTTAGCCAAGTGGAGGGAGGGTAAGAGTGCTCTTCTTCACTGCCATCTTCTTGGTCTCCGGGCACTTTGGGAGATCCGGCATCACTGTGGAAAAAGAAAGCTTAGCGTAGTGGAGGGTGGGTAAGAGTTCTCTTCTTCACTGCCATCTGCTTGGTCTCCTGGCACTTTGGGAGATCCGGCATCACTGTTGAAAAAGAAGGCTTACCAGAGTGGAGGATGGGTAAGAGTACTCTTCCTCACTGCCAACTGCTTGGTCTCCAGGCACTTTGGGAGATCTGGCATCACTGTGGAAAAAGAAGGCTTAGCAGAGTGGAGGGTGGGTAAGAGTACTCTTCTTCACTGCCATCTCCTTGTTCTTCAGGCACTTTGAGAGATCCGGCATCACTGTTGAAAAAGAAGGCTTAGCGGAGTGGAGTGTGGGTAAGAGTACTCTTCTTCACAGCCATCTGCTTGGTCTCCAAGCCCTTTGGAAGATCCAGCATCACTGTGGAAAAAGAAGGCTTAGCGGAGTTGAGGATGGGTAAGAGTACCCTTCTTCACTGCCATCTGCTTGGTCTCTAGGCACTTTCAAAGATCCGGCATTACTGTGGAAAAAGAAGGCTTAGCGGAGTCGAGTGTGGGTAAGAGTACTCTTCTTCACAGCCATCTGCTTGGTCTCCAAGCACTTTGGAAGATCCAGCATCACTGTGGAAAAAGAAGGCTTAGCGGAGTTGGGGATGGGTAAGAGTACCCTTCTTCACTGCCATCTGCTTGGTCTCCAGGCACTTTGGGCGATCCGGCATCACTGTGGAAAAAGAAGGCTTAGCGGAGTGGAGGGTGGGTAAGAGTACTTTTCTTTACTGTCATCTGCTTGATCTCCAAGCACTTTGGGAGATCCGGCATCACTGTGGAAAAAGAAGGCTTAACGGAGTGGAGGATGGGTAAGAGTACTCTTCTTCAGTGCCATCTGCTTGGTCTCCAGACACTTTGGGAGATCCGGCAACACTGTGGAAAAAGAAGGCTTAGCGGAGTGGAGGGTGGGTAAGAGTACTCTTCTTCACTGCCATCTGCTTGGTCTCCAGGCACTTTGGCCAATCCAGCAACACGGTGGAAAAAGAAGGCTTAGCGGAGTGGAGGGTGGGTAAGAGTACTCTTCTTCACTGCCATCTGCTTGGTCTCCAGGCACCTTGGCAGATCTAGCATCACTGTGGAAAAAGAAGGCTTAGCGTAGTACCGGATGGGTAAGAGTACCCTTCTTCACTGCCATCTGCTTGGTCTCCGGGCACTTTGGGAGATCCGGAATCACTGTGGAAAAAGAAGGCTTAGCGTAGTGGAGGGTGGGTAAGAGTACTCTTCTTCACTGCCATCTGCTTGGTCTCCGGGCACTTTGGGAGATCCGGCATCACTGTGGAAAAAGAAGGCTTAACGTAGTGGAGGGTGGTTAAGAGTAATCTTCTCCACTGCCATCTGCTTGGTCTCCTGGCACTTTGAGAGATCCGGCATCACTGTGGAAAAAGAAGGCTTAGCGGATTGGAGGATGGGTAAAAGTACTCTTCTTCAGTGCCATTTGCTTGGTCTCCAGGCATTTTGGGAGATCCGGCATCACTGTGGAAAAAGAAGGGTTAGCAGAGTGGAGGATGGGTAAAAGTACTATTCTTCAGTGCCATCTGCTTGGTCTCCAGGCATTTTGGGACATCCAGCATCACTGTGGAAAAAGAAGGGTTAGCAGAGTGGAGGATGGGTAAGAGTACTCTTCCTCACTGCCATCTGCTTGGTCTCCAGGCACTTTGTGAGATCCGGCATCACTGTTGAAAAAGAAGGCTTAGCGAAGTGGAGGGTCGGTAAGAGTACTCTTCTTCACAGCCATCTGCTTGGTCTCCCAGCACTTTGGAAGATCCAGCATCACTGTGGAAAAAGAAGGCTTAGCGGAGTGGAGGATGGGTAAGAGTACTCTTCTTCACTGCCATCTCCTTGTTCTTCAGGCACTTTGAGAGATCCGGCATCACTGTTGAAAATGAAGGCTTAGCGGATTGGAGGGTCGGTAAGAGTACTCTTCTTCACAGCCATCTGCTTGGTCTCCCAGCACTTTGGAAGATCCAGCATCACTGTGGAAAAAGAAGGCTTAGCGGAGTGGAGGATGGGTAAGAGCACCCTTCTTCACTGCCATCTGCTTGGTCTCGAGGGAATTTCAAAGATCCGGCATCACTGTGGAAAAAGAAGGCTTAGCGGAGTGGTGGATGGGTAAGAGTACTCTTCTTCACTGCCATCTGCTTGGTCTCCAGGAACCTAGGGAGATCCGGCATCACTGTGGAAAAAGAAGGCTTAACGGAGTGGAGGATGGGTAAGAGTACTCTTCTTCACTGCCATCTGCTTGGTCTCCAGGCACTTTGGGCGATCCAGCATCACTGTGGAAAAAGAAGGCTTAGCGGAGTGGAGGGTGGGTAAGAGTACTTTTCTTCACTGCCATCTGCTTGGTCTCCAGGCACTTTGGGAGATCCGGCATCAATGTGGAAAAAGAAGGGTTAGCGTAGTGGAGGGTGGGTAAGAGTACTCTTCATCACTGCCATCTGCTTGGAGTCCAGGCACTTTGGGAGATCCAGCATCACTGTGGAAAAAGAAGGCCTAACAGAGTGGCGGATGGGTAAGAGTACTCTTCTTCACTGCCATCTGCTTGGTCTCCAGGCACTTTGGGCAATCCGGCAACACTGTGGAAAAAGAAGGCTTAGCGGAGTGGAGGGTGGGTAAGAGTACTCTTCTTCACTGCCATCTGCTTGGTCTCCAGGCACTTTGGGAGATCCGGCATCACTTTGGAAAAAGAAGGCTTAGCGTAGTGGAGGATGGGTAAGAGTACCCTTCTTCACTGCCATCTGCTTGGTCTCCGGGCACTTTGGAAGATCCAGCATCACTGTGGAAAAAGAAGGCTTAGCGGAGTGGAGGGTCGGTAAGAGTACTCTTTTTCACTGCCATCTGCATGGTCTCTGGGCACTTTGGGAGATCCGGCATCACTGTGGAAAAAGAAGGCTTAGCGTAGTAGAGGGTGGGTAAGTGTACTCTTCTGCACTGCCATCTGCTTGGTCTCCTGGCACTTTGGGAGATCCGGCATCACTGTGGAAAAAGAAGGCTTAGCAGAGTGGAGTGTGGGTAAGAGTACTCTTCTTCACAGCCATCTGCTTGGTCTCCAAGCACTTTGAAGATCCAGCATCACTGTGGAAAAAGAAGGCTTAGCGGAGTTGAGGATGGGTAAGAGTACCCTTCTTCACTGCCATCTGCTTGGTCTCCAGGCACTTTGGGCGATCCGGCATCACTGTGGAAAAAGAAGGCTTAGCGGAGTGGAGGGTGGGTAAGAGTACTTTTCTTTACTGTCATCTGCTTGATCTCCAAGCACTTTGGGAGATCCGGCATCACTGTGGAAAAAGAAGGCTTAACGGAGTGGAGGATGGGTAAGAGTACTCTTCTTCAGTGCCATCTGCTTGGTCTCCAGGCACTTTGGGAGATCCGGCAACACTGTGGAAAAAGAAGGCTTAGCGGAGTGGAGGGTGGGTAAGAGTACTCTTCTTCACTGCCATCTGCTTGGTCTCCAGGCACTTTGGCCAATCCAGCAACACGGTGGAAAAAGAAGGCTTAGCGGAGTGGAGGGTGGGTAAGAGTACTCTTCTTCACTGCCATCTGCTTGGTCTCCAGGCACCTTGGGAGATCTAGCATCACTGTGGAAAAAGAAGGCTTAGCGTAGTACCGGATGGGTAAGAGTACCCTTCTTCACTGCCATCTGCTTGGTCTCCGGGCACTTTGGGAGATCCGGAATCACTGTGGAAAAAGAAGGCTTAGCGTAGTGGAGGGTGGGTAAGAGTACTCTTCTTCACTGCCATCTGCTTGGTCTCCGGGCACTTTGGGAGATCCGGCATCACTGTGGAAAAAGAAGGCTTAGAGTAGTGGAGGGTGGTTAAGAGTAATCTTCTCCACTGCCATCTGCTTGGTCTCCTGGCACTTTGAGAGATCCGGCATCACTGTGGAAAAAGAAGGCTTAGCGGATTGGAGGATGGGTAAAAGTACTCTTCTTCAGTGCCATCTGCTTGGTCTCCAGGCATTTTGGGAGATCCGGCATCACTGTGGAAAAAGAAGGGTTAGCAGAGTGGAGGATGGGTAAAAGTACTATTCTTCAGTGCCATCTGCTTGGTCTCCAGGCATTTTGGGACATCCAGCATCACTGTGGAAAAAGAAGGGTTAGCAGAGTGGAGGATGGGTAAGAGTACTCTTCCTCACTGCCATCTGCTTGGTCTCCAGGCACTTTGGGAGATCCGGCATCACTGTTGAAAAAGAAGGCTTAGCGAAGTGGAGGGTCGGTAAGAGTACTCTTCTTCACAGCCATCTGCTTGGTCTCCCAGCACTTTGGAAGATCCAGCATCACTGTGGAAAAAGAAGGCTTAGCGGAGTGGAGGATGGGTAAGAGTACTCTTCTTCACTGCCATCTCCTTGTTCTTCAGGCACTTTGAGAGATCCGGCATCACTGTTGAAAAAGAAGGCTTAGCGGATTGGAGGGTCGGTAAGAGTACTCTTCTTCACAGCCATCTGCTTGGTCTCCCAGCACTTTGGAAGATCCAGCATCACTGTGGAAAAAGAAGGCTTAGCGGAGTGGAGGATGGGTAAGAGTACCCTTCTTCACTGCCATCTGCTTGGTCTCGAGGGAATTTCAAAGATCCGGCATCACTGAGGAAAAAGAAGGCTTAGCGGAGTGGTGGATGGGTAAGAGTACTCTTCTTCACTGCCATCTGCTTGTTCTCCAGGAACCTAGGGAGATCCGGCATCACTGTGGAAAAAGAAGGCTTAGCGGAGTGGAGGGTGGGTAAGAGTACTTTTCTTCACTGCCATCTGCTTGGTCTCCAGGCACTTTGGGAGATCCGGCATCAATGTGGAAAAAGAAGGGTTAGCGTAGTGGAGGGTGGGTAAGAGTACTCTTCATCACTGCCATCTGCTTGGAGTCCAGGCACTTTGGGAGATCCAGCATCACTGTGGAAAAAGAAGGCTTAACGGAGTGGCGGATGGGTAAGAGTAGTCTTCTTCACTGCCATCTGCTTGGTCTCCAGGCACTTTGGGCAATCCGGCAACACTGTGGAAAAAGAAGGCTTAGCGGAGTGGAGGGTGGGTAAGAGTACTCTTCTTCACTGCCATCTGCTTGGTCTCCAGGCACTTTGGGAGATCCGGCATAACTTTGGAAAAAGAAGGCTTAGCGTAGTGGAGGATGGGTAAGAGTACCCTTCTTCACTGCCATCTGCTTGGTCTCCGGGCACTTTGGAAGATCCAGCATCACTGTGGAAAAAGAAGGCTTAGCGGAGTGGAGGGTCGGTAAGTGTACTCTTCTGCACTGCCATCTGCTTGGTCTCCTGGCACTTTGGGAGATCCGGCATCACTGTGGAAAAAGAAGGCTTAGCAGAGTGGAGGATGGTTACGAGTATGATTCTTCACTGTCATCTGCTTGGTTTCCAGGCACTTTGGGAGATCCGGCGTCACTGTGGAAAAAGAAGGCTTAGCGGAGTGGAAGATGGGTAAGAGTACTCTTCTTCACTGCCATCTGTTTTGTATCCAGGAACTTTGGGGGATCCGGAATCACTGTGGAAAAACAAAGGCTTAGCGGAGTGGAGGATGGGTAAGAGTACTCTTCTTCACTGCCATCTGCTTGGTCTCCGGGCACTTTGGGAGATCCGGCGTCACTGTGGAAAAAGAAGGCTTAGCGGAGTGGAGGATGGGTAAGAGTACTCTTCTTCACTGCCATCTGTTTGGTATCCAGGAACTTTGGGAGATCCGGAATCACTGTGGAAAAATAAAGGCTTAGCGGAGTGGAGAATGGGTAAGAGAACTCTTCTTCACTGCCATCTGCTTGGTCTCCGGGGACTTTGGGAGATCCGGCATCACTGAGGAAATGAAGGCTTAGCGGAGTGTAGGATGGCTAAGAGTACTCTTCCTCACTGCCATCTGATTGGTCTCCGCACACTTTAGGAGATACGGCATCACTGTGGTAAAAGAAGGCTTAGCGAAGTGGAGGGTGGGTAAGAGTACTCTTCGTCACTGCCATCTGCTTGGTCTCCGGGCACTTTGGGAGATCCGGCATCACTGTAGAAAAAGAAGGCTTAGCGTAGTCTAGGGTGGGTAAGAGTACTCTTCCTCACTGCCATCTGCTTGGTCTCCAGGCACTTTGAAAGATCCAGCATCACTGTGGAAAAAGAAGGCTTAACGGACTGAAGGATGGGTAAGAGTACTCTTCTTCACTGCCATCTGCTTGGTCTCCAGGCACTTTGGGCGATCCGGCAACACTGTGGAAAAAGAAGGCTTAGCGGAGTGGAGGGTGGGTAAGAGTACTCTTCTTCACTGCCATCTGTTTTGTATCCAGGAACTTTGGGAGATCCGGAATCACTGTGGAAAAATAAAGGCTTAGCGGAGTGGAGGATGGGTAAGAGTACTCTTCTTCACTGCCATCTGCTTGGTCTCCGGGCACTTTGGGAGATCCGGCGTCACTGTGGAAAAAGAAGGCTTAGCGGATGGAGGATGGGTAAGAGTACTCTTCTTCACTGCCATCTGTTTTGTATCCAGGAACTTTGGGAGATCCGGAATCACTGTGGAAAAATAAAGGCTTAGCGGAGTGGAGGATGGGTTAGAGTACTCTTCTTCACTGCCATCTGCTTGGTCTCCAGGAACTTAGGGAGATCCGGCATCACTGTGGAAAAAGAAGGCTTAGCAGAGTGGAGGATGGGTAAGAGTACTCTTCTTCACTGCCATCTGCTTGGTCTCCAGGCACTTTGGGCGATCCGGCATCACTGTGGAAAAAGAAGGCTTAGCGGAGTGGAGGGTGGGTAAGAGTACTTTTCTTCACTGCCATCTGCTTGGTCTCCAGGCACTTTGGGAGATCCGGCATCAATGTGGAAAAAGAAGGGTTAGCGTAGTGGAGGATGGGTAAGAGTACTCTTCTTCACTGCCATCTGCTTGGTCTCCAGGCACTTTGGGCGATCCGGCATCACTGTGGAAAAAGAAGGCTTAGCGGAGTGGAGGGTGGGTAAGAGTACTTTTCTTCACTGCCATCTGCTTGGTCTCCAGGCACTTTGGGAGATCCGGCATCAATGTGGAAAAAGAAGGGTTAGCGTAGTGGAGGGTGGGTAAGAGTACTCTTCATCACTGCCATCTGCTTGGAGTCCAGGCACTTTGGGAGATCCAGCATCACTGTGGAAAAAGAAGGCTTAACGGAGTGGAGGATGGGTAAGAGTACTCTTCTTCACTGCCATCTGCTTGGTCTCCAGGCACTTTGGGCAATCCGGCAACACTGTGGAAAAAGAAGGCTTAGCGGAGTGGAGGGTGGGTAAGAGTACTCTTCTTCACTGCCATCTGCATGGTCTCTGGGCACTTTGGGAGATCCGGCATCACTGTGGAAAAAGAAGGCTTAGCGTAGTAGAGGGTGGGTAAGTGTACTCTTCTGCACTGCCATCTGCTTGGTCTCCTGGCACTTTGGGAGATCCGGCATCACTGTGGAAAAGAAGGCTTAGCACAGTGGAGGATGGGTAAGAGTACTCTTCTTCACTGCCATCTGCTTGGTCTCCGGGCACTTTGGGAGATCCGGCGTCACTGTGGAAAAAGAAGGCTTAGAGGAGCGGAGGATGGGTAAGTGTACTCTTCTTCACTGCCATCTGCTTGGTCTCCGGGGACTTTGGGAGATCCGGCATCACTGAGGAAATGAAGGCTTAGCGGAGTGTAGGATGGCTAAGAGTACTCTTCCTCACTGCCATCTGCTTGGTCTCCGGACACTTTGGGAGATACGGCATCACTGTGGTAAAAGAAGGCTTAGCGAAGTGGAGGGTGGGTAAGAGTACTCTTCGTCACTGCCATCTGCTTGGTCTCCAGGCACTTTGGGAGATCCGGCATCACTGTAGAAAAAAAAGGATTAGCGTAGTCTAGGGTGGGTAAGAGTACTCTTCCTCACTGCCATCTGCTTGGTCTCCAGGCATTTTCAAAGATCCAGCATCACTGTGGAAAAAGAAGGCTTAACGGAGTGGAGGATGGGTAAGAGTACTCTTCTTCACTGCCATCTGCTTGGTCTCCAGGCACTTTGGGCGATCCGGCAACACTGTGGAAAAAGAAGGCTTAGCGGAGTGGAGGGTGGGTAAGAGTACTCTTCTTCACGGCCATCTGCTTGGTCTCCAGGCACTTTGGGAGATCCGGCATCACTGTGGAAAAAGAAGGTTTAGCGTAGTGGAGGATGGGTAAGAGTACCCTTCTTCACTGCCATCTGCTTGGTCTCCGGGCACTTTGGAAGATCCGGCATCACTGTGGAAAAAGAAGGCTTAGCGGAGTGGAGGGTCGGTAAGAGTACTCTTTTTCACTGCCATCTGCATGGTCTCCGGGCACTTTGGGAGATCCGGCATCACTGTGGAAAAAGAAGGATTAGCGTAGTAGAGGGTGGGTAAGTGTACTCTTCTTCACTGCCATCTGCTTGGTCTCCTGGCACTTTGGGAGATCCGGCATCACTGTGGAAAAAGAAGGCTTAGCGGAGTGGAGGATGGTTACGAGTATGATTCTTCACTGCCATCTGCTTGGTCTCCAGGCACTTTGGGAGATCCGGTGTCACTGTGGAAAAAGAAGGCTTAGCGGAGTGGAGGATGGGTAAGAGTACTCTTCTTCAATGCCATCTGTTTTGTATCCAGGAACTTTGGGAGATCCGGAATCACTGTGGAAAAATAAAGGCTTAGCGGAGTGGAGGATGGGTAAGAGTACTCTTCTTCACGCCATCTGCTTGGTCTCCGGGCACTTTGGGAGATCCGGCGTCACTGTGGAAAAAGAAGGCTTAGCGGAGTGGAGGATGGGTAAGAGTACTCTTCTTCACTGCCATCTGTTTTGTATCCAGGAACTTTGGGAGATCCGGAATCACTGTGGAAAAATAAAGGATTAGCGGAGTGGAGGATGGGTAAGAGTACTCTTCTTCACTGCCATCTGCTTGGTCTCCAGGAACTTAGGGAGATCCGGCATCACTGTGGAAAAAGAAGGCTTAGCAGAGTGGAGGATGGGTAAGAGTACTCTTCTTCACTGCCATCTGCTTGGTCTCCAGGCACTTTGGGCGATCCGGCATCACTGTGGAAAAAGAAGGCTTAGCGGAGTGGAGGGTGGGTAAGAGTACTTTTCTTCATTGCCATCTGCTTGGTCTCCAGGCACTTTGGGAGATCCGGCATCACTGTGGAAAAAGAAGGCTTAGCAGAGTGGTGGATTGGTAAGAGTACTCTTCTTCACTGCCATCTGCTTGGTCTTCAGGCACTTTGGGCGATCCGGCATCACTGTGGAAAAAGAAGGCTTAGCGGAGTGGAGGGTGGGTAAGAGTACTTTTCTTCACTGCCATCTGCTTGGTCTCCAGGCACTTTGGGAGATCCGGCATCACTGTGGAAAAAGAAGGCTTAACGGAGTGGAGGATGGGTAAGAGTACTCTTCTTCACTGCCATCTGCTCGTTCTCCAGGCACTTTGGGCAATCCGGCATCACTGTGGAAAAAGAAGGCTTAGCGTAGTGGAGGGTCGGTAAGAGTACTCTTCTTCACTGCCATCTGTTTTGTATCCAGGAACTTTGGGAGATCCGGAATCACTGTGGAAAAATAAAGGCTTAGCGGAGTGGAGGATGGGTAAGAGTACTCTTCTTCACTGCCATCTGCTTGGTCTCCAGGAACTTAGGGAGATCCGGCATCACTGTGGAAAAAGAAGGGTTAGCAGAGTGGAGGATGGGTAAGAGTACTCTTCTTCACTGCCATCTGCTTGGTCTCCAGGCACTTTGGGCGATCCGGCATCACTGTGGAAAAAGAAGGCTTAGCGGAGTGGAGGGTGGGTAAGAGTACTTTTCTTCACTGCCATCTGCTTGGTCTCCAGGCACTTTGGGAGATCCGGCATCACTGTGGAAAAAGAAGGCTTAGCAGAGTGGTGGATTGGTAAGAGTACTCTTCTTCACTGCCATCTGCTTGGTCTTCAGGCACTTTGGGCGATCCGGCATCACTGTGGAAAAAGAAGGCTTAGCGGAGTGGAGGGTGGGTAAGAGTACTTTTCTTCACTGCCATCTGCTTGGTCTCCAGGCACTTTGGGAGATCCGGCATCACTGTGGAAAAAGAAGGCTTAACGGAGTGGAGGATGGGTAAGAGTACACTTCTTCACTGCCATCTGCTCGTTCTCCAGGCACTTTGGGCAATCCGGCATCACTGTGGAAAAAGAAGGCTTAGCGTAGTGGAGGGTCGGTAAGAGTACTCTTCTTCAATGCCATCTGCTTGGTCTCCTGGCACTTTGGGAGATCTGGCATCACTGTGGAAAAAGAAGGCTTAGCGGAGTGGAGGATGGTTACGAGTATGATTCTTCCCTGCCATCTGCTTGGTCTCCAGGCACTTTGGGAGATGTGGCGTCACTGTGGAAAAATAAAGGTTTAGCGGGGTGGAGGATGGGTAAGAGTACTCTTCTTCACTGCCATCTGCTTTGTATCCAGGAACTTTGGGAGATCCGGCATCACTGTGGAAAAGAAGGCTTAGCGGAGTGTAGGATGGCTAAGAGTACTCTTCGTCACTGCCATCTGCTTGGTCTCCGGGCACTTTGGGAGATACGGCATCACTGTGGTAAAAGAAGGCTTAGCGGAGTGTAGTGCGGGTAAGAGTACCCTTCTTCTCTGCCATCTGCTTGGTCTCCAGGCACTTTGGAAGATCCGGCATCACTGTGGAAAAAGAAGGCTTAGCCAAGTGGAGGGAGGGTAAGAGTGCTCTTCTTCACTGCCATCTTCTTGGTCTCCGGGCACTTTGGGAGATCCGGCATCACTGTGGAAAAAGAAAGCTTAGCGTAGTGGAGGGTGGGTAAGAGTTCTCTTCTTCACTGCCATCTGCTTGGTCTCCTGGCACTTTGGGAGATCCGGCATCACTGTTGAAAAAGAAGGCTTACCAGAGTGGAGGATGGGTAAGAGTACTCTTCCTCACTGCCAACTGCTTGGTCTCCAGGCACTTTGGGAGATCTGGCATCACTGTGGAAAAAGAAGGCTTAGCAGAGTGGAGGGTGGGTAAGAGTACTCTTCTTCACTGCCATCTCCTTGTTCTTCAGGCACTTTGAGAGATCCGGCATCACTGTTGAAAAAGAAGGCTTAGCGGAGTGGAGTGTGGGTAAGAGTACTCTTCTTCACAGCCATCTGCTTGGTCTCCAAGCCCTTTGGAAGATCCAGCATCACTGTGGAAAAAGAAGGCTTAGCGGAGTTGAGGATGGGTAAGAGTACCCTTCTTCACTGCCATCTGCTTGGTCTCTAGGCACTTTCAAAGATCCGGCATTACTGTGGAAAAAGAAGGCTTAGCGGAGTCGAGTGTGGGTAAGAGTACTCTTCTTCACAGCCATCTGCTTGGTCTCCAAGCACTTTGGAAGATCCAGCATCACTGTGGAAAAAGAAGGCTTAGCGGAGTTGGGGATGGGTAAGAGTACCCTTCTTCACTGCCATCTGCTTGGTCTCCAGGCACTTTGGGCGATCCGGCATCACTGTGGAAAAAGAAGGCTTAGCGGAGTGGAGGGTGGGTAAGAGTACTTTTCTTTACTGTCATCTGCTTGATCTCCAAGCACTTTGGGAGATCCGGCATCACTGTGGAAAAAGAAGGCTTAACGGAGTGGAGGATGGGTAAGAGTACTCTTCTTCAGTGCCATCTGCTTGGTCTCCAGACACTTTGGGAGATCCGGCAACACTGTGGAAAAAGAAGGCTTAGCGGAGTGGAGGGTGGGTAAGAGTACTCTTCTTCACTGCCATCTGCTTGGTCTCCAGGCACTTTGGCCAATCCAGCAACACGGTGGAAAAAGAAGGCTTAGCGGAGTGGAGGGTGGGTAAGAGTACTCTTCTTCACTGCCATCTGCTTGGTCTCCAGGCACCTTGGCAGATCTAGCATCACTGTGGAAAAAGAAGGCTTAGCGTAGTACCGGATGGGTAAGAGTACCCTTCTTCACTGCCATCTGCTTGGTCTCCGGGCACTTTGGGAGATCCGGAATCACTGTGGAAAAAGAAGGCTTAGCGTAGTGGAGGGTGGGTAAGAGTACTCTTCTTCACTGCCATCTGCTTGGTCTCCGGGCACTTTGGGAGATCCGGCATCACTGTGGAAAAAGAAGGCTTAGCGTAGTGGAGGGTGGTTAAGAGTAATCTTCTCCACTGCCATCTGCTTGGTCTCCTGGCACTTTGAGAGATCCGGCATCACTGTGGAAAAAGAAGGCTTAGCGGATTGGAGGATGGGTAAAAGTACTCTTCTTCAGTGCCATCTGCTTGGTCTCCAGGCATTTTGGGAGATCCGGCATCACTGTGGAAAAAGAAGGGTTAGCAGAGTGGAGGATGGGTAAAAGTACTATTCTTCAGTGCCATCTGCTTGGTCTCCAGGCATTTTGGGACATCCAGCATCACTGTGGAAAAAGAAGGGTTAGCAGAGTGGAGGATGGGTAAGAGTACTCTTCCTCACTGCCATCTGCTTGGTCTCCAGGCACTTTGGGAGATCCGGCATCACTGTTGAAAAAGAAGGCTTAGCGAAGTGGAGGGTCGGTAAGAGTACTCTTCTTCACAGCCATCTGCTTGGTCTCCCAGCACTTTGGAAGATCCAGCATCACTGTGGAAAAAGAAGGCTTAGCGGAGTGGAGGATGGGTAAGAGTACTCTTCTTCACTGCCATCTCCTTGTTCTTCAGGCACTTTGAGAGATCCGGCATCACTGTTGAAAATGAAGGCTTAGCGGATTGGAGGGTCGGTAAGAGTACTCTTCTTCACAGCCATCTGCTTGGTCTCCCAGCACTTTGGAAGATCCAGCATCACTGTGGAAAAAGAAGGCTTAGCGGAGTGGAGGATGGGTAAGAGCACCCTTCTTCACTGCCATCTGCTTGGTCTCGAGGGAATTTCAAAGATCCGGCATCACTGTGGAAAAAGAAGGCTTAGCGGAGTGGTGGATGGGTAAGAGTACTCTTCTTCACTGCCATCTGCTTGGTCTCCAGGAACCTAGGGAGATCCGGCATCACTGTGGAAAAAGAAGGCTTAACGGAGTGGAGGATGGGTAAGAGTACTCTTCTTCACTGCCATCTGCTTGGTCTCCAGGCACTTTGGGCGATCCAGCATCACTGTGGAAAAAGAAGGCTTAGCGGAGTGGAGGGTGGGTAAGAGTACTTTTCTTCACTGCCATCTGCTTGGTCTCCAGGCACTTTGGGAGATCCGGCATCAATGTGGAAAAAGAAGGGTTAGCGTAGTGGAGGGTGGGTAAGAGTACTCTTCATCACTGCCATCTGCTTGGAGTCCAGGCACTTTGGGAGATCCAGCATCACTGTGGAAAAAGAAGGCCTAACAGAGTGGCGGATGGGTAAGAGTACTCTTCTTCACTGCCATCTGCTTGGTCTCCAGGCACTTTGGGCAATCCGGCAACACTGTGGAAAAAGAAGGCTTAGCGGAGTGGAGGGTGGGTAAGAGTACTCTTCTTCACTGCCATCTGCTTGGTCTCCAGGCACTTTGGGAGATCCGGCATCACTTTGGAAAAAGAAGGCTTAGCGTAGTGGAGGATGGGTAAGAGTACCCTTCTTCACTGCCATCTGCTTGGTCTCCGGGCACTTTGGAAGATCCAGCATCACTGTGGAAAAAGAAGGCTTAGCGGAGTGGAGGGTCGGTAAGAGTACTCTTTTTCACTGCCATCTGCATGGTCTCTGGGCACTTTGGGAGATCCGGCATCACTGTGGAAAAAGAAGGCTTAGCGTAGTAGAGGGTGGGTAAGTGTACTCTTCTGCACTGCCATCTGCTTGGTCTCCTGGCACTTTGGGAGATCCGGCATCACTGTGGAAAAAGAAGGCTTAGCAGAGTGGAGGATGGTTACAAGTATGATTCTTCACTGTCATCTGCTTGGTTTCCAGGCACTTTGGGAGATCCGGCGTCACTGTGGAAAAAGAAGGCTTAGCGGAGTGGAAGATGGGTAAGAGTACTCTTCTACACTGCCATCTGTTTTGTATCCAGGAACTTTGGGGGATCCGGAATCACTGTGGAAAAACAAAGGCTTAGCGGAGTGGAGGATGGGTAAGAGTACTCTTCTTCACTGCCATCTGCTTGGTCTCCGGGCACTTTGGGAGATCCGGCGTCACTGTGGAAAAATAAGGCTTAGCGGAGTGGAGGATGGGTAAGAGTACTCTTCTTCACTGCCATCTGTTTTGTATCCAGGAACTTTGGGAGATCCGGAATCACTGTGGAAAAATAAAGGCTTAGCGGAGTGGAGAATGGGTAAGAGAACTCTTCTTCACTGCCATCTGCTTGGTCTCCGGGGACTTTGGGAGATCCGGCATCACTGAGGAAATGAAGGCTTAGCGGAGTGTAGGATGGCTAAGAGTACTCTTCCTCACTGCCATCTGCTTGGTCTCCGGACACTTTGGGAGATACGGCATCACTGTGGTAAAAGAAGGCTTAGCGAAGTGGAGGGTGGGTAAGAGTACTCTTCGTCACTGCCATCTGCTTGGTCTCCGGGCACTTTGGGAGATCCGGCATCACTGTAGAAAAAGAAGGCTTAGCGTAGTCTAGGGTGGGTAAGAGTACTCTTCCTCACTGCCATCTGCTTGGTCTCCAGGCACTTTGAAAGATCCAGCATCACTGTGGAAAAAGAAGGCTTAACGGACTGAAGGATGGGTAAGAGTACTCTTCTTCACTGCCATCTGCTTGGTCTCCAGGCACTTTGGGAGATCCGGCATCACTGTGGAAAAAGAAGGCTTAGCGTAGTGGAGGATGGGTAAGAGTACCCTTCTTCACTGCCATCTGCTTGGTCTCCGGGCACTTTGGAAGATCCGGCATCACTGTGGAAAAAGAAGGCTTAGCGGAGTGGAGGGTCGGTAAGAGTACTCTTTTTCACTGCCATCTGCATGGTCTCTGGGCACTTTGGGAGATCCGGCATCACTGTGGAAAAAGAAGGCTTAGCGTAGTAGAGGGTGGGTAAGTGTACTCTTCTTCACTGCCATCTGCTTGGTCTCCAGGCACTTTGGGAGATCCGGCATCACTGTGGAAAAAGAAGGCTTAGCGGAGTGGAGGATGGGTAAGAGTACTCATCTTCAATGCCATCTGTTTTGTATCCAGGAACTTTGGGAGATCCGGAATCACTGTGGAAAAATAAAGGCTTAGCGGAGTGGAGGATGGGTAAGAGTACTCTTCTTCACTGCCATCTGCTTGGTCTCCGGGCACTTTGGGAGATCCGGCGTCACTGTGGAAAAAGAAGGCTTAGCGGAGTGGAGGATGGGTAAGAGTACTCTTCTTCATTGCCATCTGTTTTGTATCCAGGAACTTAGGGAGATCCGGAATCACTGTGGAAAAATAAAGGCTTAGCGGAGTGGAGGATGGGTTAGAGTACTCTTCTTCACTGCCATCTGCTTGGTCTCCAGGAACTTAGGGAGATCCGGCATCACTGTGGAAAAAGAAGGCTTAGCAGAGTGGAGGATGGGTAAGAGTACTCTTCGTCACTGCCATCTGCTTGGTCTCCAGGCACTTTGGGATATCCGGCATCACTGTTGAAAAAGAAGGCTTAGCGGATTGGAGGGTCGGTAAGAGTACTCTTCTTCACAGCCATCTGCTTGGTCTCCCAGCACTTTGGAAGATCCAGCATCACTGTGGAAAAAGAAGGCTTAGCGGAGTGGAGGATGGGTAAGAGTACCCTTCTTCACTGCCATCTGCTTGGTCTCGAGGGAATTTCAAAGATCCGGCATCACTGAGGAAAAAGAAGGCTTAGCGGAGTGGTGGATGGGTAAGAGTACTCTTCTTCACTGCCATCTGCTTGTTCTCCAGGAACCTAGGGAGATCCGGCATCACTGTGGAAAAAGAAGGCTTAGCGGAGTGGAGGGTGGGTAAGAGTACTTTTCTTCACTGCCATCTGCTTGGTCTCCAGGCACTTTGGGAGATCCGGCATCAATGTGGAAAAAGAAGGGTTAGCGTAGTGGAGGGTGGGTAAGAGTACTCTTCATCACTGCCATCTGCTTGGAGTCCAGGCACTTTGGGAGATCCAGCATCACTGTGGAAAAAGAAGGCTTAACGGAGTGGCGGATGGGTAAGAGTACTCTTCTTCACTGCCATCTGCTTGGTCTCCAGGCACTTTGGGCAATCCGGCAACACTGTGGAAAAAGAAGGCTTAGCGGAGTGGAGGGTGGGTAAGAGTACTCTTCTTCACTGCCATCTGCTTGGTCTCCAGGCACTTTGGGAGATCCGGCATAACTTTGGAAAAAGAAGGCTTAGCGTAGTGGAGGATGGGTAAGAGTACCCTTCTTCACTGCCATCTGCTTGGTCTCCGGGCACTTTGGAAGATCCAGCATCACTGTGGAAAAAGAAGGCTTAGCGGAGTGGAGGGTCGGTAAGAGTACTCTTTTTCACTGCCATCTGCATGGTCTCTGGGCACTTTGGGAGATCCGGCATCACTGTGGAAAAAGAAGGCTTAGCGTAGTAGAGGGTGGGTAAGTGTACTCTTCTGCACTGCCATCTGCTTGGTCTCCTGGCACTTTGGGAGATCCGGCATCACTGTGGAAAAAGAAGGCTTAGCAGAGTGGAGGATGGTTACGAGTATGATTCTTCACTGTCATCTGCTTGGTTTCCAGGCACTTTGGGAGATCCGGCGTCACTGTGGAAAAAGAAGGCTTAGCGGAGTGGAAGATGGGTAAGAGTACTCTTCTTCACTGCCATCTGTTTTGTATCCAGGAACTTTGGGGGATCCGGAATCACTGTGGAAAAACAAAGGCTTAGCGGAGTGGAGGATGGGTAAGAGTACTCTTCTTCACTGCCATCTGCTTGGTCTCCGGGCACTTTGGGAGATCCGGCGTCACTGTGGAAAAAGAAGGCTTAGCGGAGTGGAGGATGGGTAAGAGTACTCTTCTTCACTGCCATCTGTTTTGTATCCAGGAACTTTGGGAGATCCGGAATCACTGTGGAAAAATAAAGGCTTAGCGGAGTGGAGAATGGGTAAGAGAACTCTTCTTCACTGCCATCTGCTTGGTCTCCGGGGACTTTGGGAGATCCGGCATCACTGAGGAAATGAAGGCTTAGCGGAGTGTAGGATGGCTAAGAGTACTCTTCCTCACTGCCATCTGATTGGTCTCCGCACACTTTAGGAGATACGGCATCACTGTGGTAAAAGAAGGCTTAGCGAAGTGGAGGGTGGGTAAGAGTACTCTTCGTCACTGCCATCTGCTTGGTCTCCGGGCACTTTGGGAGATCCGGCATCACTGTAGAAAAAGAAGGCTTAGCGTAGTCTAGGGTGGGTAAGAGTACTCTTCCTCACTGCCATCTGCTTGGTCTCCAGGCACTTTGAAAGATCCAGCATCACTGTGGAAAAAGAAGGCTTAACGGACTGAAGGATGGGTAAGAGTACTCTTCTTCACTGCCATCTGCTTGGTCTCCAGGCACTTTGGGCGATCCGGCAACACTGTGGAAAAAGAAGGCTTAGCGGAGTGGAGGGTGGGTAAGAGTACTCTTCTTCACTGCCATCTGTTTTGTATCCAGGAACTTTGGGAGATCCGGAATCACTGTGGAAAAATAAAGGCTTAGCGGAGTGGAGGATGGGTAAGAGTACTCTTCTTCACTGCCATCTGCTTGGTCTCCGGGCACTTTGGGAGATCCGGCGTCACTGTGGAAAAAGAAGGCTTAGCGGATGGAGGATGGGTAAGAGTACTCTTCTTCACTGCCATCTGTTTTGTATCCAGGAACTTTGGGAGATCCGGAATCACTGTGGAAAAATAAAGGCTTAGCGGAGTGGAGGATGGGTTAGAGTACTCTTCTTCACTGCCATCTGCTTGGTCTCCAGGAACTTAGGGAGATCCGGCATCACTGTGGAAAAAGAAGGCTTAGCAGAGTGGAGGATGGGTAAGAGTACTCTTCTTCACTGCCATCTGCTTGGTCTCCAGGCACTTTGGGCGATCCGGCATCACTGTGGAAAAAGAAGGCTTAGCGGAGTGGAGGGTGGGTAAGAGTACTTTTCTTCACTGCCATCTGCTTGGTCTCCAGGCACTTTGGGAGATCCGGCATCAATGTGGAAAAAGAAGGGTTAGCGTAGTGGAGGGTGGGTAAGAGTACTCTTCATCACTGCCATCTGCTTGGAGTCCAGGCACTTTGGGAGATCCAGCATCACTGTGGAAAAAGAAGGCTTAACGGAGTGGAGGATGGGTAAGAGTACTCTTCTTCACTGCCATCTGCTTGGTCTCCAGGCACTTTGGGCAATCCGGCAACACTGTGGAAAAAGAAGGCTTAGCGGAGTGGAGGGTGGGTAAGAGTACTCTTCTTCACTGCCATCTGCTTGGTCTCCAGGCACTTTGGGAGATCCGGCATCACTTTGGAAAAAGAAGGCTTAGCGGAGTGGAGGGTCGGTAAGAGTACTCTTTTTCACTGCCATCTGCATGGTCTCTGGGCACTTTGGGAGATCCGGCATCACTGTGGAAAAAGAAGGCTTAGCGTAGTAGAGGGTGGGTAAGTGTACTCTTCTGCACTGCCATCTGCTTGGTCTCCTGGCACTTTGGGAGATCCGGCATCACTGTGGAAAAGAAGGCTTAGCACAGTGGAGGATGGGTAAGAGTACTCTTCTTCACTGCCATCTGCTTGGTCTCCGGGCACTTTGGGAGATCCGGCGTCACTGTGGAAAAAGAAGGCTTAGAGGAGCGGAGGATTGGTAAGTGTACTCTTCTTCACTGCCATCTGCTTGGTCTCCGGGGACTTTGGGAGATCCGGCATCACTGAGGAAATGAAGGCTTAGCGGAGTGTAGGATGGCTAAGAGTACTCTTCCTCACTGCCATCTGCTTGGTCTCCGGACACTTTGGGAGATACGGCATCACTGTGGTAAAAGAAGGCTTAGCGAAGTGGAGGGTGGGTAAGAGTACTCTTCGTCACTGCCATCTGCTTGGTCTCCAGGCACTTTGGGAGATCCGGCATCACTGTAGAAAAAGAAGGATTAGCGTAGTCTAGGGTGGGTAAGAGTACTCTTCCTCACTGCCATCTGCTTGGTCTCCAGGCATTTTCAAAGATCCAGCATCACTGTGGAAAAAGAAGGCTTAACGGAGTGGAGGATGGGTAAGAGTACTCTTCTTCACTGCCATCTGCTTGGTCTCCAGGCACTTTGGGCGATCCGGCAACACTGTGGAAAAAGAAGGCTTAGCGGAGTGGAGGGTGGGTAAGAGTACTCTTCTTCACGGCCATCTGCTTGGTCTCCAGGCACTTTGGGAGATCCGGCATCACTGTGGAAAAAGAAGGTTTAGCGTAGTGGAGGATGGGTAAGAGTACCCTTCTTCACTGCCATCTGCTTGGTCTCCGGGCACTTTGGAAGATCCGGCATCACTGTGGAAAAAGAAGGCTTAGCGGAGTGGAGGGTCGGTAAGAGTACTCTTTTTCACTGCCATCTGCATGGTCTCCGGGCACTTTGGGAGATCCGGCATCACTGTGGAAAAAGAAGGATTAGCGTAGTAGAGGGTGGGTAAGTGTACTCTTCTTCACTGCCATCTGCTTGGTCTCCTGGCACTTTGGGAGATCCGGCATCACTGTGGAAAAAGAAGGCTTAGCGGAGTGGAGGATGGTTACGAGTATGATTCTTCACTGCCATCTGCTTGGTCTCCAGGCACTTTGGGAGATCCGGTGTCACTGTGGAAAAAGAAGGCTTAGCGGAGTGGAGGATGGGTAAGAGTACTCTTCTTCAATGCCATCTGTTTTGTATCCAGGAACTTTGGGAGATCCGGAATCACTGTGGAAAAATAAAGGCTTAGCGGAGTGGAGGATGGTTAAGAGTACTCTTCTTCACGCCATCTGCTTGGTCTCCGGGCACTTTGGGAGATCCGGCGTCACTGTGGAAAAAGAAGGCTTAGCGGAGTGGAGGATGGGTAAGAGTACTCTTCTTCACTGCCATCTGTTTTGTATCCAGGAACTTTGGGAGATCCGGAATCACTGTGGAAAAATAAAGGATTAGCGGAGTGGAGGATGGGTAAGAGTACTCTTCTTCACTGCCATCTGCTTGGTCTCCAGGAACTTAGGGAGATCCGGCATCACTGTGGAAAAAGAAGGCTTAGCAGAGTGGAGGATGGGTAAGAGTACTCTTCTTCACTGCCATCTGCTTGGTCTCCAGGCACTTTGGGCGATCCGGCATCACTGTGGAAAAAGAAGGCTTAGCGGAGTGGAGGGTGGGTAAGAGTACTTTTCTTCATTGCCATCTGCTTGGTCTCCAGGCACTTTGGGAGATCCGGCATCACTGTGGAAAAAGAAGGCTTAGCAGAGTGGTGGATTGGTAAGAGTACTCTTCTTCACTGCCATCTGCTTGGTCTTCAGGCACTTTGGGCGATCCGGCATCACTGTGGAAAAAGAAGGCTTAGCGGAGTGGAGGGTGGGTAAGAGTACTTTTCTTCACTGCCATCTGCTTGGTCTCCAGGCACTTTGGGAGATCCGGCATCACTGTGGAAAAAGAAGGCTTAACGGAGTGGAGGATGGGTAAGAGTACTCTTCTTCACTGCCATCTGCTCGTTCTCCAGGCACTTTGGGCAATCCGGCATCACTGTGGAAAAAGAAGGCTTAGCGTAGTGGAGGGTCGGTAAGAGTACTCTTCTTCACTGCCATCTGTTTTGTATCCAGGAACTTTGGGAGATCCGGAATCACTGTGGAAAAATAAAGGCTTAGCGGAGTGGAGGATGGGTAAGAGTACTCTTCTTCACTGCCATCTGCTTGGTCTCCAGGAACTTAGGGAGATCCGGCATCACTGTGGAAAAAGAAGGGTTAGCAGAGTGGAGGATGGGTAAGAGTACTCTTCTTCACTGCCATCTGCTTGGTCTCCAGGCACTTTGGGCGATCCGGCATCACTGTGGAAAAAGAAGGCTTAGCGGAGTGGAGGGTGGGTAAGAGTACTTTTCTTCACTGCCATCTGCTTGGTCTCCAGGCACTTTGGGAGATCCGGCATCACTGTGGAAAAAGAAGGCTTAGCAGAGTGGTGGATTGGTAAGAGTACTCTTCTTCACTGCCATCTGCTTGGTCTTCAGGCACTTTGGGCGATCCGGCATCACTGTGGAAAAAGAAGGCTTAGCGGAGTGGAGGGTGGGTAAGAGTACTTTTCTTCACTGCCATCTGCTTGGTCTCCAGGCACTTTGGGAGATCCGGCATCACTGTGGAAAAAGAAGGCTTAACGGAGTGGAGGATGGGTAAGAGTACACTTCTTCACTGCCATCTGCTCATTCTCCAGGCACTTTGGGCAATCCGGCATCACTGTGGAAAAAGAAGGCTTAGCGTAGTGGAGGGTCGGTAAGAGTACTCTTCTTCAATGCCATCTGCTTGGTCTCCTGGCACTTTGGGAGATCTGGCATCACTGTGGAAAAAGAAGGCTTAGCGGAGTGGAGGATGGTTACGAGTATGATTCTTCCCTGCCATCTGCTTGGTCTCCAGGCACTTTGGGAGATGTGGCGTCACTGTGGAAAAATAAAGGTTTAGCGGGGTGGAGGATGGGTAAGAGTACTCTTCTTCACTGCCATCTGCTTTGTATCCAGGAACTTTGGGAGATCCGGCATCACTGTGGAAAAGAAGGCTTAGCGGAGTGTAGGATGGCTAAGAGTACTCTTCGTCACTGCCATCTGCTTGGTCTCCGGGCATTTTGGGAGATACGGCATCACTGTGGTAAAAGAAGGCTTAGCGGAGTGTAGTGCGGGTAAGAGTACCCTTCTTCTCTGCCATCTGCTTGGTCTCCAGGCACTTTGGAAGATCCGGCATCACTGTGGAAAAAGAAGGCTTAGCCAAGTGGAGGGAGGGTAAGAGTGCTCTTCTTCACTGCCATCTTCTTGGTCTCCGGGCACTTTGGGAGATCCGGCATCACTGTGGAAAAAGAAAGCTTAGCGTAGTGGAGGGTGGGTAAGAGTTCTCTTCTTCACTGCCATCTGCTTGGTCTCCTGGCACTTTGGGAGATCCGGCATCACTGTTGAAAAAGAAGGCTTACCAGAGTGGAGGATGGGTAAGAGTACTCTTCCTCACTGCCAACTGCTTGGTCTCCAGGCACTTTGGGAGATCTGGCATCACTGTGGAAAAAGAAGGCTTAGCAGAGTGGAGGGTGGGTAAGAGTACTCTTCTTCACTGCCATCTCCTTGTTCTTCAGGCACTTTGAGAGATCCGGCATCACTGTTGAAAAAGAAGGCTTAGCGGAGTGGAGTGTGGGTAAGAGTACTCTTCTTCACAGCCATCTGCTTGGTCTCCAAGCCCTTTGGAAGATCCAGCATCACTGTGGAAAAAGAAGGCTTAGCGGAGTTGAGGATGGGTAAGAGTACCCTTCTTCACTGCCATCTGCTTGGTCTCTAGGCACTTTCAAAGATCCGGCATTACTGTGGAAAAAGAAGGCTTAGCGGAGTCGAGTGTGGGTAAGAGTACTCTTCTTCACAGCCATCTGCTTGGTCTCCAAGCACTTTGGAAGATCCAGCATCACTGTGGAAAAAGAAGGCTTAGCGGAGTTGGGGATGGGTAAGAGTACCCTTCTTCACTGCCATCTGCTTGGTCTCCAGGCACTTTGGGCGATCCGGCATCACTGTGGAAAAAGAAGGCTTAGCGGAGTGGAGGGTGGGTAAGAGTACTTTTCTTTACTGTCATCTGCTTGATCTCCAAGCACTTTGGGAGATCCGGCATCACTGTGGAAAAAGAAGGCTTAACGGAGTGGAGGATGGGTAAGAGTACTCTTCTTCAGTGCCATCTGCTTGGTCTCCAGACACTTTGGGAGATCCGGCAACACTGTGGAAAAAGAAGGCTTAGCGGAGTGGAGGGTGGGTAAGAGTACTCTTCTTCACTGCCATCTGCTTGGTCTCCAGGCACTTTGGCCAATCCAGCAACACGGTGGAAAAAGAAGGCTTAGCGGAGTGGAGGGTGGGTAAGAGTACTCTTCTTCACTGCCATCTGCTTGGTCTCCAGGCACCTTGGCAGATCTAGCATCACTGTGGAAAAAGAAGGCTTAGCGTAGTACCGGATGGGTAAGAGTACCCTTCTTCACTGCCATCTGCTTGGTCTCCGGGCACTTTGGGAGATCCGGAATCACTGTGGAAAAAGAAGGCTTAGCGTAGTGGAGGGTGGGTAAGAGTACTCTTCTTCACTGCCATCTGCTTGGTCTCCGGGCACTTTGGGAGATCCGGCATCACTGTGGAAAAAGAAGGCTTAGCGTAGTGGAGGGTGGTTAAGAGTAATCTTCTCCACTGCCATCTGCTTGGTCTCCTGGCACTTTGAGAGATCCGGCATCACTGTGGAAAAAGAAGGCTTAGCGGATTGGAGGATGGGTAAAAGTACTCTTCTTCAGTGCCATCTGCTTGGTCTCCAGGCATTTTGGGAGATCCGGCATCACTGTGGAAAAAGAAGGGTTAGCAGAGTGGAGGATGGGTAAAAGTACTATTCTTCAGTGCCATCTGCTTGGTCTCCAGGCATTTTGGGACATCCAGCATCACTGTGGAAAAAGAAGGGTTAGCAGAGTGGAGGATGGGTAAGAGTACTCTTCCTCACTGCCATCTGCTTGGTCTCCAGGCACTTTGGGAGATCCGGCATCACTGTTGAAAAAGAAGGCTTAGCGAAGTGGAGGGTCGGTAAGAGTACTCTTCTTCACAGCCATCTGCTTGGTCTCCCAGCACTTTGGAAGATCCAGCATCACTGTGGAAAAAGAAGGCTTAGCGGAGTGGAGGATGGGTAAGAGTACTCTTCTTCACTGCCATCTCCTTGTTCTTCAGGCACTTTGAGAGATCCGGCATCACTGTTGAAAATGAAGGCTTAGCGGATTGGAGGGTCGGTAAGAGTACTCTTCTTCACAGCCATCTGCTTGGTCTCCCAGCACTTTGGAAGATCCAGCATCACTGTGGAAAAAGAAGGCTTAGCGGAGTGGAGGATGGGTAAGAGCACCCTTCTTCACTGCCATCTGCTTGGTCTCGAGGGAATTTCAAAGATCCGGCATCACTGTGGAAAAAGAAGGCTTAGCGGAGTGGTGGATGGGTAAGAGTACTCTTCTTCACTGCCATCTGCTTGGTCTCCAGGAACCTAGGGAGATCCGGCATCACTGTGGAAAAAGAAGGCTTAACGGAGTGGAGGATGGGTAAGAGTACTCTTCTTCACTGCCATCTGCTTGGTCTCCAGGCACTTTGGGCGATCCAGCATCACTGTGGAAAAAGAAGGCTTAGCGGAGTGGAGGGTGGGTAAGAGTACTTTTCTTCACTGCCATCTGCTTGGTCTCCAGGCACTTTGGGAGATCCGGCATCAATGTGGAAAAAGAAGGGTTAGCGTAGTGGAGGGTGGGTAAGAGTACTCTTCATCACTGCCATCTGCTTGGAGTCCAGGCACTTTGGGAGATCCAGCATCACTGTGGAAAAAGAAGGCCTAACAGAGTGGCGGATGGGTAAGAGTACTCTTCTTCACTGCCATCTGCTTGGTCTCCAGGCACTTTGGGCAATCCGGCAACACTGTGGAAAAAGAAGGCTTAGCGGAGTGGAGGGTGGGTAAGAGTACTCTTCTTCACTGCCATCTGCTTGGTCTCCAGGCACTTTGGGAGATCCGGCATCACTTTGGAAAAAGAAGGCTTAGCGTAGTGGAGGATGGGTAAGAGTACCCTTCTTCACTGCCATCTGCTTGGTCTCCGGGCACTTTGGAAGATCCAGCATCACTGTGGAAAAAGAAGGCTTAGCGGAGTGGAGGGTCGGTAAGAGTACTCTTTTTCACTGCCATCTGCATGGTCTCTGGGCACTTTGGGAGATCCGGCATCACTGTGGAAAAAGAAGGCTTAGCGTAGTAGAGGGTGGGTAAGTGTACTCTTCTGCACTGCCATCTGCTTGGTCTCCTGGCACTTTGGGAGATCCGGCATCACTGTGGAAAAAGAAGGCTTAGCAGAGTGGAGGATGGTTACAAGTATGATTCTTCACTGTCATCTGCTTGGTTTCCAGGCACTTTGGGAGATCCGGCGTCACTGTGGAAAAAGAAGGCTTAGCGGAGTGGAAGATGGGTAAGAGTACTCTTCTACACTGCCATCTGTTTTGTATCCAGGAACTTTGGGGGATCCGGAATCACTGTGGAAAAACAAAGGCTTAGCGGAGTGGAGGATGGGTAAGAGTACTCTTCTTCACTGCCATCTGCTTGGTCTCCGGGCACTTTGGGAGATCCGGCGTCACTGTGGAAAAATAAGGCTTAGCAGAGTGGAGGATGGGTAAGAGTACTCTTCTTCACTGCCATCTGTTTTGTATCCAGGAACTTTGGGAGATCCGGAATCACTGTGGAAAAATAAAGGCTTAGCGGAGTGGAGAATGGGTAAGAGAACTCTTCTTCACTGCCATCTGCTTGGTCTCCGGGGACTTTGGGAGATCCGGCATCACTGAGGAAATGAAGGCTTAGCGGAGTGTAGGATGGCTAAGAGTACTCTTCCTCACTGCCATCTGCTTGGTCTCCGGACACTTTGGGAGATACGGCATCACTGTGGTAAAAGAAGGCTTAGCGAAGTGGAGGGTGGGTAAGAGTACTCTTCGTCACTGCCATCTGCTTGGTCTCCGGGCACTTTGGGAGATCCGGCATCACTGTAGAAAAAGAAGGCTTAGCGTAGTCTAGGGTGGGTAAGAGTACTCTTCCTCACTGCCATCTGCTTGGTCTCCAGGCACTTTGAAAGATCCAGCATCACTGTGGAAAAAGAAGGCTTAACGGACTGAAGGATGGGTAAGAGTACTCTTCTTCACTGCCATCTGCTTGGTCTCCAGGCACTTTGGGAGATCCGGCATCACTGTGGAAAAAGAAGGCTTAGCGTAGTGGAGGATGGGTAAGAGTACCCTTCTTCACTGCCATCTGCTTGGTCTCCGGGCACTTTGGAAGATCCGGCATCACTGTGGAAAAAGAAGGCTTAGCGGAGTGGAGGGTCGGTAAGAGTACTCTTTTTCACTGCCATCTGCATGGTCTCCGGGCACTTTGGGAGATCCGGCATCACTGTGGAAAAAGAAGGCTTAGCGTAGTAGAGGGTGGGTAAGTGTACTCTTCTTCACTGCCATCTGCTTGGTCTCCAGGCACTTTGGGAGATCCGGCATCACTGTGGAAAAAGAAGGCTTAGCGGAGTGGAGGATAGGTAAGAGTACTCATCTTCAATGCCATCTGTTTTGTATCCAGGAACTTTGGGAGATCCGGAATCACTGTGGAAAAATAAAGGCTTAGCGGAGTGGAGGATGGGTAAGAGTACTCTTCTTCACTGCCATCTGCTTGGTCTCCGGGCACTTTGGGAGATCCGGCGTCACTGTGGAAAAAGAAGGCTTAGCGGAGTGGAGGATGGGTAAGAGTACTCTTCTTCATTGCCATCTGTTTTGTATCCAGGAACTTAGGGAGATCCGGAATCACTGTGGAAAAATAAAGGCTTAGCGGAGTGGAGGATGGGTTAGAGTACTCTTCTTCACTGCCATCTGCTTGGTCTCCAGGAACTTAGGGAGATCCGGCATCACTGTGGAAAAAGAAGGCTTAGCAGAGTGGAGGATGGGTAAGAGTACTCTTCTTCACTGCCATCTGCTTGGTCTCCAGGCACTTTGGGCGATCCGGCATCACTGTGGAAAAAGAAGGCTTAGCGGAGTGGAGGGTGGGTAAGAGTACTTTTCTTCACTGTCATCTGCTTGGTCTCCAGGCACTTTGGGAGACCCGGCATCACTGTGGAAAAAGAAGGCTTGACGGAGTGGAGGATGGGTAAGAGTACTCTTCCTCACTGCCATCTGCTTGGTCTCCAGGCACTTTGGGAGATACGGCATCACTGTGGAAAAAGAAGGCTTAGCGAAGTGGAGGGAGGGTAAGAGTGCTCTTCTTCACTGCCATCTTCTTGGTCTCCGGGCACTTTGGCAGATCCGGCATCACTGTGGAAAAAGAAGGCTTAGCGTAGTGGAGGGTGGGTAAGAGTACTCTTCTTCACTGCCATCTGCTTGGTCTCCTGGCACTTTGGGAGATCCGGCATCACTGTTGAAAAAGAAGGCTTAGCGGAGTGGAGGGTCGGTAAGAGTACTCTTTTTCACTGCCATCTGCATGGTCTCCGGGCACTTTGGGAGATCCGGCATCACTGTGGAAAAAGAAGGCTTAGCGTAGTAGAGGGTGGGTAAGTGTACTCTTCTTCACTGCCATCTGCTTGGTCTCCTGGCACTTTGGGAGATCCGGCATCACTGTGGAAAAAGAAGGCCTAACAGAGTGGCGGATGGGTAAGAGTACTCTTCTTCACTGCCATCTGCTTGGTCTCCAGGCACTTTGGGCAATCCGGCAACACTGTGGAAAAAGAAGGCTTAGCGGAGTGGAGGGTGGGTAAGAGTACTCTTCTTCACTGCCATCTGCTTGGTCTCCAGGCACTTTGGGAGATCCGGCATCACTTTGGAAAAAGAAGGCTTAGCGTAGTGGAGGATGGGTAAGAGTACCCTTCTTCACTGCCATCTGCTTGGTCTCCGGGCACTTTGGAAGATCCAGCATCACTGTGGAAAAAGAAGGCTTAGCGGAGTGGAGGGTCGGTAAGAGTACTCTTTTTCACTGCCATCTGCATGGTCTCTGGGCACTTTGGGAGATCCGGCATCACTGTGGAAAAAGAAGGCTTAGCGTAGTAGAGGGTGGGTAAGTGTACTCTTCTGCACTGCCATCTGCTTGGTCTCCTGGCACTTTCAAAGATCCGGCATTACTGTGGAAAAAGAAGGCTTAGCGGAGTGGAGTGTGGGTAAGAGTACTCTTCTTCACAGCCATCTGCTTGGTCTCCAAGCACTTTGAAGATCCAGCATCACTGTGGAAAAAGAAGGCTTAGCGGAGTTGAGGATGGGTAAGAGTACCCTTCTTCACTGCCATCTGCTTGGTCTCCAGGCACTTTGGGCGATCCGGCATCACTGTGGAAAAAGAAGGCTTAGCGGAGTGGAGGGTGGGTAAGAGTACTTTTCTTTACTGTCATCTGCTTGATCTCCAAGCACTTTGGGAGATCCGGCATCACTGTGGAAAAAGAAGGCTTAACGGAGTGGAGGATGGGTAAGAGTACTCTTCTTCAGTGCCATCTGCTTGGTCTCCAGGCACTTTGGGAGATCCGGCAACACTGTGGAAAAAGAAGGCTTAGCGGAGTGGAGGGTGGGTAAGAGTACTCTTCTTCACTGCCATCTGCTTGGTCTCCAGGCACTTTGGCCAATCCAGCAACACGGTGGAAAAAGAAGGCTTAGCGGAGTGGAGGGTGGGTAAGAGTACTCTTCTTCACTGCCATCTGCTTGGTCTCCAGGCACCTTGGGAGATCTAGCATCACTGTGGAAAAAGAAGGCTTAGCGTAGTACCGGATGGGTAAGAGTACCCTTCTTCACTGCCATCTGCTTGGTCTCCGGGCACTTTGGGAGATCCGGAATCACTGTGGAAAAAGAAGGCTTAGCGTAGTGGAGGGTGGGTAAGAGTACTCTTCTTCACTGCCATCTGCTTGGTCTCCGGGCACTTTGGGAGATCCGGCATCACTGTGGAAAAAGAAGGCTTAGAGTAGTGGAGGGTGGTTAAGAGTAATCTTCTCCACTGCCATCAGCTTGGTCTCCTGGCACTTTGAGAGATCCGGCATCACTGTGGAAAAAGAAGGCTTAGCGGATTGGAGGATGGGTAAAAGTACTCTTCTTCAGTGCCATCTGCTTGGTCTCCAGGCATTTTGGGAGATCCGGCATCACTGTGGAAAAAGAAGGGTTAGCAGAGTGGAGGATGGGTAAAAGTACTATTCTTCAGTGCCATCTGCTTGGTCTCCAGGCATTTTGGGACATCCAGCATCACTGTGGAAAAAGAAGGGTTAGCAGAGTGGAGGATGGGTAAGAGTACTCTTCCTCACTGCCATCTGCTTGGTCTCCAGGCACTTTGGGAGATCCGGCATCACTGTTGAAAAAGAAGGCTTAGCGAAGTGGAGGGTCGGTAAGAGTACTCTTCTTCACAGCCATCTGCTTGGTCTCCCAGCACTTTGGAAGATCCAGCATCACTGTGGAAAAAGAAGGCTTAGCGGAGTGGAGGATGGGTAAGAGTACTCTTCTTCACTGCCATCTCCTTGTTCTTCAGGCACTTTGAGAGATCCGGCATCACTGTTGAAAAAGAAGGCTTAGCGGATTGGAGGGTCGGTAAGAGTACTCTTCTTCACAGCCATCTGCTTGGTCTCCCAGCACTTTGGAAGATCCAGCATCACTGTGGAAAAAGAAGGCTTAGCGGAGTGGAGGATGGGTAAGAGTACCCTTCTTCACTGCCATCTGCTTGGTCTCGAGGGAATTTCAAAGATCCGGCATCACTGAGGAAAAAGAAGGCTTAGCGGAGTGGTGGATGGGTAAGAGTACTCTTCTTCACTGCCATCTGCTTGTTCTCCAGGAACCTAGGGAGATCCGGCATCACTGTGGAAAAAGAAGGCTTAGCGGAGTGGAGGGTGGGTAAGAGTACTTTTCTTCACTGCCATCTGCTTGGTCTCCAGGCACTTTGGGAGATCCGGCATCAATGTGGAAAAAGAAGGGTTAGCGTAGTGGAGGGTGGGTAAGAGTACTCTTCATCACTGCCATCTGCTTGGAGTCCAGGCACTTTGGGAGATCCAGCATCACTGTGGAAAAAGAAGGCTTAACGGAGTGGCGGATGGGTAAGAGTACTCTTCTTCACTGCCATCTGCTTGGTCTCCAGGCACTTTGGGCAATCCGGCAACACTGTGGAAAAAGAAGGCTTAGCGGAGTGGAGGGTGGGTAAGAGTACTCTTCTTCACTGCCATCTGCTTGGTCTCCAGGCACTTTGGGAGATCCGGCATAACTTTGGAAAAAGAAGGCTTAGCGTAGTGGAGGATGGGTAAGAGTACCCTTCTTCACTGCCATCTGCTTGGTCTCCGGGCACTTTGGAAGATCCAGCATCACTGTGGAAAAAGAAGGCTTAGCGGAGTGGAGGGTCGGTAAGAGTACTCTTTTTCACTGCCATCTGCATGGTCTCTGGGCACTTTGGGAGATCCGGCATCACTGTGGAAAAAGAAGGCTTAGCGTAGTAGAGGGTGGGTAAGTGTACTCTTCTGCACTGCCATCTGCTTGGTCTCCTGGCACTTTGGGAGATCCGGCATCACTGTGGAAAAAGAAGGCTTAGCAGAGTGGAGGATGGTTACGAGTATGATTCTTCACTGTCATCTGCTTGGTTTCCAGGCACTTTGGGAGATCCGGCGTCACTGTGGAAAAAGAAGGCTTAGCGGAGTGGAAGATGGGTAAGAGTACTCTTCTTCACTGCCATCTGTTTTGTATCCAGGAACTTTGGGGGATCCGGAATCACTGTGGAAAAACAAAGGCTTAGCGGAGTGGAGGATGGGTAAGAGTACTCTTCTTCACTGCCATCTGCTTGGTCTCCGGGCACTTTGGGAGATCCGGCGTCACTGTGGAAAAAGAAGGCTTAGCGGAGTGGAGGATGGGTAAGAGTACTCTTCTTCACTGCCATCTGTTTTGTATCCAGGAACTTTGGGAGATCCGGAATCACTGTGGAAAAATAAAGGCTTAGCGGAGTGGAGAATGGGTAAGAGAACTCTTCTTCACTGCCATCTGCTTGGTCTCCGGGGACTTTGGGAGATCCGGCATCACTGAGGAAATGAAGGCTTAGCGGAGTGTAGGATGGCTAAGAGTACTCTTCCTCACTGCCATCTGATTGGTCTCCGCACACTTTAGGAGATACGGCATCACTGTGGTAAAAGAAGGCTTAGCGAAGTGGAGGGTGGGTAAGAGTACTCTTCGTCACTGCCATCTGCTTGGTCTCCGGGCACTTTGGGAGATCCGGCATCACTGTAGAAAAAGAAGGCTTAGCGTAGTCTAGGGTGGGTAAGAGTACTCTTCCTCACTGCCATCTGCTTGGTCTCCAGGCACTTTGAAAGATCCAGCATCACTGTGGAAAAAGAAGGCTTAACGGACTGAAGGATGGGTAAGAGTACTCTTCTTCACTGCCATCTGCTTGGTCTCCAGGCACTTTGGGCGATCCGGCAACACTGTGGAAAAAGAAGGCTTAGCGGAGTGGAGGGTGGGTAAGAGTACTCTTCTTCACTGCCATCTGTTTTGTATCCAGGAACTTTGGGAGATCCGGAATCACTGTGGAAAAATAAAGGCTTAGCGGAGTGGAGGATGGGTAAGAGTACTCTTCTTCACTGCCATCTGCTTGGTCTCCGGGCACTTTGGGAGATCCGGCGTCACTGTGGAAAAAGAAGGCTTAGCGGATGGAGGATGGGTAAGAGTACTCTTCTTCACTGCCATCTGTTTTGTATCCAGGAACTTTGGGAGATCCGGAATCACTGTGGAAAAATAAAGGCTTAGCGGAGTGGAGGATGGGTTAGAGTACTCTTCTTCACTGCCATCTGCTTGGTCTCCAGGAACTTAGGGAGATCCGGCATCACTGTGGAAAAAGAAGGCTTAGCAGAGTGGAGGATGGGTAAGAGTACTCTTCTTCACTGCCATCTGCTTGGTCTCCAGGCACTTTGGGCGATCCGGCATCACTGTGGAAAAAGAAGGCTTAGCGGAGTGGAGGGTGGGTAAGAGTACTTTTCTTCACTGCCATCTGCTTGGTCTCCAGGCACTTTGGGAGATCCGGCATCAATGTGGAAAAAGAAGGGTTAGCGTAGTGGAGGGTGGGTAAGAGTACTCTTCATCACTGCCATCTGCTTGGAGTCCAGGCACTTTGGGAGATCCAGCATCACTGTGGAAAAAGAAGGCTTAACGGAGTGGAGGATGGGTAAGAGTACTCTTCTTCACTGCCATCTGCTTGGTCTCCAGGCACTTTGGGCAATCCGGCAACACTGTGGAAAAAGAAGGCTTAGCGGAGTGGAGGGTGGGTAAGAGTACTCTTCTTCACTGCCATCTGCTTGGTCTCCAGGCACTTTGGGAGATCCGGCATCACTTTGGAAAAAGAAGGCTTAGCGGAGTGGAGGGTCGGTAAGAGTACTCTTTTTCACTGCCATCTGCATGGTCTCTGGGCACTTTGGGAGATCCGGCATCACTGTGGAAAAAGAAGGCTTAGCGTAGTAGAGGGTGGGTAAGTGTACTCTTCTGCACTGCCATCTGCTTGGTCTCCTGGCACTTTGGGAGATCCGGCATCACTGTGGAAAAGAAGGCTTAGCACAGTGGAGGATGGGTAAGAGTACTCTTCTTCACTGCCATCTGCTTGGTCTCCGGGCACTTTGGGAGATCCGGCGTCACTGTGGAAAAAGAAGGCTTAGAGGAGCGGAGGATGGGTAAGTGTACTCTTCTTCACTGCCATCTGCTTGGTCTCCGGGGACTTTGGGAGATCCGGCATCACTGAGGAAATGAAGGCTTAGCGGAGTGTAGGATGGCTAAGAGTACTCTTCCTCACTGCCATCTGCTTGGTCTCCGGACACTTTGGGAGATACGGCATCACTGTGGTAAAAGAAGGCTTAGCGAAGTGGAGGGTGGGTAAGAGTACTCTTCGTCACTGCCATCTGCTTGGTCTCCAGGCACTTTGGGAGATCCGGCATCACTGTAGAAAAAGAAGGATTAGCGTAGTCTAGGGTGGGTAAGAGTACTCTTCCTCACTGCCATCTGCTTGGTCTCCAGGCATTTTCAAAGATCCAGCATCACTGTGGAAAAAGAAGGCTTAACGGAGTGGAGGATGGGTAAGAGTACTCTTCTTCACTGCCATCTGCTTGGTCTCCAGGCACTTTGGGCGATCCGGCAACACTGTGGAAAAAGAAGGCTTAGCGGAGTGGAGGGTGGGTAAGAGTACTCTTCTTCACGGCCATCTGCTTGGTCTCCAGGCACTTTGGGAGATCCGGCATCACTGTGGAAAAAGAAGGTTTAGCGTAGTGGAGGATGGGTAAGAGTACCCTTCTTCACTGCCATCTGCTTGGTCTCCGGGCACTTTGGAAGATCCGGCATCACTGTGGAAAAAGAAGGCTTAGCGGAGTGGAGGGTCGGTAAGAGTACTCTTTTTCACTGCCATCTGCATGGTCTCCGGGCACTTTGGGAGATCCGGCATCACTGTGGAAAAAGAAGGATTAGCGTAGTAGAGGGTGGGTAAGTGTACTCTTCTTCACTGCCATCTGCTTGGTCTCCTGGCACTTTGGGAGATCCGGCATCACTGTGGAAAAAGAAGGCTTAGCGGAGTGGAGGATGGTTACGAGTATGATTCTTCACTGCCATCTGCTTGGTCTCCAGGCACTTTGGGAGATCCGGTGTCACTGTGGAAAAAGAAGGCTTAGCGGAGTGGAGGATGGGTAAGAGTACTCTTCTTCAATGCCATCTGTTTTGTATCCAGGAACTTTGGGAGATCCGGAATCACTGTGGAAAAATAAAGGCTTAGCGGAGTGGAGGATGGGTAAGAGTACTCTTCTTCACGCCATCTGCTTGGTCTCCGGGCACTTTGGGAGATCCGGCGTCACTGTGGAAAAAGAAGGCTTAGCGGAGTGGAGGATGGGTAAGAGTACTCTTCTTCACTGCCATCTGTTTTGTATCCAGGAACTTTGGGAGATCCGGAATCACTGTGGAAAAATAAAGGATTAGCGGAGTGGAGGATGGGTAAGAGTACTCTTCTTCACTGCTATCTGCTTGGTCTCCAGGAACTTAGGGAGATCCGGCATCACTGTGGAAAAAGAAGGCTTAGCAGAGTGGAGGATGGGTAAGAGTACTCTTCTTCACTGCCATCTGCTTGGTCTCCAGGCACTTTGGGCGATCCGGCATCACTGTGGAAAAAGAAGGCTTAGCGGAGTGGAGGGTGGGTAAGAGTACTTTTCTTCATTGCCATCTGCTTGGTCTCCAGGCACTTTGGGAGATCCGGCATCACTGTGGAAAAAGAAGGCTTAGCAGAGTGGTGGATTGGTAAGAGTACTCTTCTTCACTGCCATCTGCTTGGTCTTCAGGCACTTTGGGCGATCCGGCATCACTGTGGAAAAAGAAGGCTTAGCGGAGTGGAGGGTGGGTAAGAGTACTTTTCTTCACTGCCATCTGCTTGGTCTCCAGGCACTTTGGGAGATCCGGCATCACTGTGGAAAAAGAAGGCTTAACGGAGTGGAGGATGGGTAAGAGTACTCTTCTTCACTGCCATCTGCTCGTTCTCCAGGCACTTTGGGCAATTCGGCATCACTGTGGAAAAAGAAGGCTTAGCGTAGTGGAGGGTCGGTAAGAGTACTCTTCTTCACTGCCATCTGTTTTGTATCCAGGAACTTTGGGAGATCCGGAATCACTGTGGAAAAATAAAGGCTTAGCGGAGTGGAGGATGGGTAAGAGTACTCTTCTTCACTGCCATCTGCTTGGTCTCCAGGAACTTAGGGAGATCCGGCATCACTGTGGAAAAAGAAGGGTTAGCAGAGTGGAGGATGGGTAAGAGTACTCTTCTTCACTGCCATCTGCTTGGTCTCCAGGCACTTTGGGCGATCCGGCATCACTGTGGAAAAAGAAGGCTTAGCGGAGTGGAGGGTGGGTAAGAGTACTTTTCTTCACTGCCATCTGCTTGGTCTCCAGGCACTTTGGGAGATCCGGCATCACTGTGGAAAAAGAAGGCTTAGCAGAGTGGTGGATTGGTAAGAGTACTCTTCTTCACTGCCATCTGCTTGGTCTTCAGGCACTTTGGGCGATCCGGCATCACTGTGGAAAAAGAAGGCTTAGCGGAGTGGAGGGTGGGTAAGAGTACTTTTCTTCACTGCCATCTGCTTGGTCTCCAGGCACTTTGGGAGATCCGGCATCACTGTGGAAAAAGAAGGCTTAACGGAGTGGAGGATGGGTAAGAGTACACTTCTTCACTGCCATCTGCTCGTTCTCCAGGCACTTTGGGCAATCCGGCATCACTGTGGAAAAAGAAGGCTTAGCGTAGTGGAGGGTCGGTAAGAGTACTCTTCTTCAATGCCATCTGCTTGGTCTCCTGGCACTTTGGGAGATCTGGCATCACTGTGGAAAAAGAAGGCTTAGCGGAGTGGAGGATGGTTACGAGTATGATTCTTCCCTGCCATCTGCTTGGTCTCCAGGCACTTTGGGAGATGTGGCGTCACTGTGGAAAAATAAAGGTTTAGCGGGGTGGAGGATGGGTAAGAGTACTCTTCTTCACTGCCATCTGCTTTGTATCCAGGAACTTTGGGAGATCCAGCATCACTGTGGAAAAGAAGGCTTAGCGGAGTGTAGGATGGCTAAGAGTACTCTTCGTCACTGCCATCTGCTTGGTCTCCGGGCACTTTGGGAGATACGGCATCACTGTGGTAAAAGAAGGCTTAGCGGAGTGTAGTGCGGGTAAGAGTACCCTTCTTCTCTGCCATCTGCTTGGTCTCCAGGCACTTTGGAAGATCCGGCATCACTGTGGAAAAAGAAGGCTTAGCCAAGTGGAGGGAGGGTAAGAGTGCTCTTCTTCACTGCCATCTTCTTGGTCTCCGGGCACTTTGGGAGATCCGGCATCACTGTGGAAAAAGAAAGCTTAGCGTAGTGGAGGGTGGGTAAGAGTTCTCTTCTTCACTGCCATCTGCTTGGTCTCCTGGCACTTTGGGAGATCCGGCATCACTGTTGAAAAAGAAGGCTTACCAGAGTGGAGGATGGGTAAGAGTACTCTTCCTCACTGCCAACTGCTTGGTCTCCAGGCACTTTGGGAGATCTGGCATCACTGTGGAAAAAGAAGGCTTAGCAGAGTGGAGGGTGGGTAAGAGTACTCTTCTTCACTGCCATCTCCTTGTTCTTCAGGCACTTTGAGAGATCCGGCATCACTGTTGAAAAAGAAGGCTTAGCGGAGTGGAGTGTGGGTAAGAGTACTCTTCTTCACAGCCATCTGCTTGGTCTCCAAGCCCTTTGGAAGATCCAGCATCACTGTGGAAAAAGAAGGCTTAGCGGAGTTGAGGATGGGTAAGAGTACCCTTCTTCACTGCCATCTGCTTGGTCTCTAGGCACTTTCAAAGATCCGGCATTACTGTGGAAAAAGAAGGCTTAGCGGAGTCGAGTGTGGGTAAGAGTACTCTTCTTCACAGCCATCTGCTTGGTCTCCAAGCACTTTGGAAGATCCAGCATCACTGTGGAAAAAGAAGGCTTAGCGGAGTTGGGGATGGGTAAGAGTACCCTTCTTCACTGCCATCTGCTTTTTCTCCAGGCACTTTGGGCGATCCGGCATCACTGTGGAAAAAGAAGGCTTAGCGGAGTGGAGGGTGGGTAAGAGTACTTTTCTTTACTGTCATCTGCTTGATCTCCAAGCACTTTGGGAGATCCGGCATCACTGTGGAAAAAGAAGGCTTAACGGAGTGGAGGATGGGTAAGAGTACTCTTCTTCAGTGCCATCTGCTTGGTCTCCAGACACTTTGGGAGATCCGGCAACACTGTGGAAAAAGAAGGCTTAGCGGAGTGGAGGGTGGGTAAGAGTACTCTTCTTCACTGCCATCTGCTTGGTCTCCAGGCACTTTGGCCAATCCAGCAACACGGTGGAAAAAGAAGGCTTAGCGGAGTGGAGGGTGGGTAAGAGTACTCTTCTTCACTGCCATCTGCTTGGTCTCCAGGCACCTTGGCAGATCTAGCATCACTGTGGAAAAAGAAGGCTTAGCGTAGTACCGGATGGGTAAGAGTACCCTTCTTCACTGCCATCTGCTTGGTCTCCGGGCACTTTGGGAGATCCGGAATCACTGTGGAAAAAGAAGGCTTAGCGTAGTGGAGGGTGGGTAAGAGTACTCTTCTTCACTGCCATCTGCTTGGTCTCCGGGCACTTTGGGAGATCCGGCATCACTGTGGAAAAAGAAGGCTTAGCGTAGTGGAGGGTGGTTAAGAGTAATCTTCTCCACTGCCATCTGCTTGGTCTCCTGGCACTTTGAGAGATCCGGCATCACTGTGGAAAAAGAAGGCTTAGCGGATTGGAGGATGGGTAAAAGTACTCTTCTTCAGTGCCATCTGCTTGGTCTCCAGGCATTTTGGGAGATCCGGAATCACTGTGGAAAAATAAAGGATTAGCGGAGTGGAGGATGGGTAAGAGTACTCTTCTTCACTGCTATCTGCTTGGTCTCCAGGAACTTAGGGAGATCCGGCATCACTGTGGAAAAAGAAGGCTTAGCAGAGTGGAGGATGGGTAAGAGTACTCTTCTTCACTGCCATCTGCTTGGTCTCCAGGCACTTTGGGCGATCCGGCATCACTGTGGAAAAAGAAGGCTTAGCGGAGTGGAGGGTGGGTAAGAGTACTTTTCTTCATTGCCATCTGCTTGGTCTCCAGGCACTTTGGGAGATCCGGCATCACTGTGGAAAAAGAAGGCTTAGCAGAGTGGTGGATTGGTAAGAGTACTCTTCTTCACTGCCATCTGCTTGGTCTTCAGGCACTTTGGGCGATCCGGCATCACTGTGGAAAAAGAAGGCTTAGCGGAGTGGAGGGTGGGTAAGAGTACTTTTCTTCACTGCCATCTGCTTGGTCTCCAGGCACTTTGGGAGATCCGGCATCACTGTGGAAAAAGAAGGCTTAACGGAGTGGAGGATGGGTAAGAGTACTCTTCTTCACTGCCATCTGCTCGTTCTCCAGGCACTTTGGGCAATTCGGCATCACTGTGGAAAAAGAAGGCTTAGCGTAGTGGAGGGTCGGTAAGAGTACTCTTCTTCACTGCCATCTGTTTTGTATCCAGGAACTTTGGGAGATCCGGAATCACTGTGGAAAAATAAAGGCTTAGCGGAGTGGAGGATGGGTAAGAGTACTCTTCTTCACTGCCATCTGCTTGGTCTCCAGGAACTTAGGGAGATCCGGCATCACTGTGGAAAAAGAAGGGTTAGCAGAGTGGAGGATGGGTAAGAGTACTCTTCTTCACTGCCATCTGCTTGGTCTCCAGGCACTTTGGGCGATCCGGCATCACTGTGGAAAAAGAAGGCTTAGCGGAGTGGAGGGTGGGTAAGAGTACTTTTCTTCACTGCCATCTGCTTGGTCTCCAGGCACTTTGGGAGATCCGGCATCACTGTGGAAAAAGAAGGCTTAGCAGAGTGGTGGATTGGTAAGAGTACTCTTCTTCACTGCCATCTGCTTGGTCTTCAGGCACTTTGGGCGATCCGGCATCACTGTGGAAAAAGAAGGCTTAGCGGAGTGGAGGGTGGGTAAGAGTACTTTTCTTCACTGCCATCTGCTTGGTCTCCAGGCACTTTGGGAGATCCGGCATCACTGTGGAAAAAGAAGGCTTAACGGAGTGGAGGATGGGTAAGAGTACACTTCTTCACTGCCATCTGCTCGTTCTCCAGGCACTTTGGGCAATCCGGCATCACTGTGGAAAAAGAAGGCTTAGCGTAGTGGAGGGTCGGTAAGAGTACTCTTCTTCAATGCCATCTGCTTGGTCTCCTGGCACTTTGGGAGATCTGGCATCACTGTGGAAAAAGAAGGCTTAGCGGAGTGGAGGATGGTTACGAGTATGATTCTTCCCTGCCATCTGCTTGGTCTCCAGGCACTTTGGGAGATGTGGCGTCACTGTGGAAAAATAAAGGTTTAGCGGGGTGGAGGATGGGTAAGAGTACTCTTCTTCACTGCCATCTGCTTTGTATCCAGGAACTTTGGGAGATCCAGCATCACTGTGGAAAAGAAGGCTTAGCGGAGTGTAGGATGGCTAAGAGTACTCTTCGTCACTGCCATCTGCTTGGTCTCCGGGCACTTTGGGAGATACGGCATCACTGTGGTAAAAGAAGGCTTAGCGGAGTGTAGTGCGGGTAAGAGTACCCTTCTTCTCTGCCATCTGCTTGGTCTCCAGGCACTTTGGAAGATCCGGCATCACTGTGGAAAAAGAAGGCTTAGCCAAGTGGAGGGAGGGTAAGAGTGCTCTTCTTCACTGCCATCTTCTTGGTCTCCGGGCACTTTGGGAGATCCGGCATCACTGTGGAAAAAGAAAGCTTAGCGTAGTGGAGGGTGGGTAAGAGTTCTCTTCTTCACTGCCATCTGCTTGGTCTCCTGGCACTTTGGGAGATCCGGCATCACTGTTGAAAAAGAAGGCTTACCAGAGTGGAGGATGGGTAAGAGTACTCTTCCTCACTGCCAACTGCTTGGTCTCCAGGCACTTTGGGAGATCTGGCATCACTGTGGAAAAAGAAGGCTTAGCAGAGTGGAGGGTGGGTAAGAGTACTCTTCTTCACTGCCATCTCCTTGTTCTTCAGGCACTTTGAGAGATCCGGCATCACTGTTGAAAAAGAAGGCTTAGCGGAGTGGAGTGTGGGTAAGAGTACTCTTCTTCACAGCCATCTGCTTGGTCTCCAAGCCCTTTGGAAGATCCAGCATCACTGTGGAAAAAGAAGGCTTAGCGGAGTTGAGGATGGGTAAGAGTACCCTTCTTCACTGCCATCTGCTTGGTCTCTAGGCACTTTCAAAGATCCGGCATTACTGTGGAAAAAGAAGGCTTAGCGGAGTCGAGTGTGGGTAAGAGTACTCTTCTTCACAGCCATCTGCTTGGTCTCCAAGCACTTTGGAAGATCCAGCATCACTGTGGAAAAAGAAGGCTTAGCGGAGTTGGGGATGGGTAAGAGTACCCTTCTTCACTGCCATCTGCTTTTTCTCCAGGCACTTTGGGCGATCCGGCATCACTGTGGAAAAAGAAGGCTTAGCGGAGTGGAGGGTGGGTAAGAGTACTTTTCTTTACTGTCATCTGCTTGATCTCCAAGCACTTTGGGAGATCCGGCATCACTGTGGAAAAAGAAGGCTTAACGGAGTGGAGGATGGGTAAGAGTACTCTTCTTCAGTGCCATCTGCTTGGTCTCCAGACACTTTGGGAGATCCGGCAACACTGTGGAAAAAGAAGGCTTAGCGGAGTGGAGGGTGGGTAAGAGTACTCTTCTTCACTGCCATCTGCTTGGTCTCCAGGCACTTTGGCCAATCCAGCAACACGGTGGAAAAAGAAGGCTTAGCGGAGTGGAGGGTGGGTAAGAGTACTCTTCTTCACTGCCATCTGCTTGGTCTCCAGGCACCTTGGCAGATCTAGCATCACTGTGGAAAAAGAAGGCTTAGCGTAGTACCGGATGGGTAAGAGTACCCTTCTTCACTGCCATCTGCTTGGTCTCCGGGCACTTTGGGAGATCCGGAATCACTGTGGAAAAAGAAGGCTTAGCGTAGTGGAGGGTGGGTAAGAGTACTCTTCTTCACTGCCATCTGCTTGGTCTCCGGGCACTTTGGGAGATCCGGCATCACTGTGGAAAAAGAAGGCTTAGCGTAGTGGAGGGTGGTTAAGAGTAATCTTCTCCACTGCCATCTGCTTGGTCTCCTGGCACTTTGAGAGATCCGGCATCACTGTGGAAAAAGAAGGCTTAGCGGATTGGAGGATGGGTAAAAGTACTCTTCTTCAGTGCCATCTGCTTGGTCTCCAGGCATTTTGGGAGATCCGGCATCACTGTGGAAAAAGAAGGGTTAGCAGAGTGGAGGATGGGTAAAAGTACTATTCTTCAGTGGCATCTGCTTGGTCTCCAGGCATTTTGGGACATCCAGCATCACTGTGGAAAAAGAAGGCTTAGCGGAGTGGAGGGTGGGTAAGAGTACTTTTCTTCACTGCCATCTGCTTGGTCTCCAGGCACTTTGGGAGATCCGGCATCACTGTGGAAAAAGAAGGCTTAACGGAGTGGAGGATGGGTAAGAGTACACTTCTTCACTGCCATCTGCTCGTTCTCCAGGCACTTTGGGCAATCCGGCATCACTGTGGAAAAAGAAGGCTTAGCGTAGTGGAGGGTCGGTAAGAGTACTCTTCTTCAATGCCATCTGCTTGGTCTCCTGGCACTTTGGGAGATCTGGCATCACTGTGGAAAAAGAAGGCTTAGCGGAGTGGAGGATGGTTACGAGTATGATTCTTCCCTGCCATCTGCTTGGTCTCCAGGCACTTTGGGAGATGTGGCGTCACTGTGGAAAAATAAAGGTTTAGCGGGGTGGAGGATGGGTAAGAGTACTCTTCTTCACTGCCATCTGCTTTGTATCCAGGAACTTTGGGAGATCCGGCATCACTGTGGAAAAGACGGCTTAGCGGAGTGTAGGATGGCTAAGAGTACTCTTCGTCACTGCCATCTGCTTGGTCTCCGGGCACTTTGGGAGATACGGCATCACTGTGGTAAAAGAAGGCTTAGCGGAGTGTAGTGCGGGTAAGAGTACCCTTCTTCTCTGCCATCTGCTTGGTCTCCAGGCACTTTGGAAGATCCGGCATCACTGTGGAAAAAGAAGGCTTAGCCAAGTGGAGGGAGGGTAAGAGTGCTCTTCTTCACTGCCATCTTCTTGGTCTCCGGGCACTTTGGGAGATCCGGCATCACTGTGGAAAAAGAAAGCTTAGCGTAGTGGAGGGTGGGTAAGAGTTCTCTTCTTCACTGCCATCTGCTTGGTCTCCTGGCACTTTGGGAGATCCGGCATCACTGTTGAAAAAGAAGGCTTACCAGAGTGGAGGATGGGTAAGAGTACTCTTCCTCACTGCCAACTGCTTGGTCTCCAGGCACTTTGGGAGATCTGGCATCACTGTGGAAAAAGAAGGCTTAGCAGAGTGGAGGGTGGGTAAGAGTACTCTTCTTCACTGCCATCTCCTTGTTCTTCAGGCACTTTGAGAGATCCGGCATCACTGTTGAAAAAGAAGGCTTAGCGGAGTGGAGTGTGGGTAAGAGTACTCTTCTTCACAGCCATCTGCTTGGTCTCCAAGCCCTTTGGAAGATCCAGCATCACTGTGGAAAAAGAAGGCTTAGCGGAGTTGAGGATGGGTAAGAGTACCCTTCTTCACTGCCATCTGCTTGGTCTCTAGGCACTTTCAAAGATCCGGCATTACTGTGGAAAAAGAAGGCTTAGCGGAGTCGAGTGTGGGTAAGAGTACTCTTCTTCACAGCCATCTGCTTGGTCTCCAAGCACTTTGGAAGATCCAGCATCACTGTGGAAAAAGAAGGCTTAGCGGAGTTGGGGATGGGTAAGAGTACCCTTCTTCACTGCCATCTGCTTGGTCTCCAGGCACTTTGGGCGATCCGGCATCACTGTGGAAAAAGAAGGCTTAGCGGAGTGGAGGGTGGGTAAGAGTACTTTTCTTTACTGTCATCTGCTTGATCTCCAAGCACTTTGGGAGATCCGGCATCACTGTGGAAAAAGAAGGCTTAACGGAGTGGAGGATGGGTAAGAGTACTCTTCTTCAGTGCCATCTGCTTGGTCTCCAGACACTTTGGGAGATCCGGCAACACTGTGGAAAAAGAAGGCTTAGCGGAGTGGAGGGTGGGTAAGAGTACTCTTCTTCACTGCCATCTGCTTGGTCTCCAGGCACTTTGGCCAATCCAGCAACACGGTGGAAAAAGAAGGCTTAGCGGAGTGGAGGGTGGGTAAGAGTACTCTTCTTCACTGCCATCTGCTTGGTCTCCAGGCACCTTGGCAGATCTAGCATCACTGTGGAAAAAGAAGGCTTAGCGTAGTACCGGATGGGTAAGAGTACCCTTCTTCACTGCCATCTGCTTGGTCTCCGGGCACTTTGGGAGATCCGGAATCACTGTGGAAAAAGAAGGCTTAGCGTAGTGGAGGGTGGGTAAGAGTACTCTTCTTCACTGCCATCTGCTTGGTCTCCGGGCACTTTGGGAGATCCGGCATCACTGTGGAAAAAGAAGGCTTAGCGTAGTGGAGGGTGGTTAAGAGTAATCTTCTCCACTGCCATCTGCTTGGTCTCCTGGCACTTTGAGAGATCCGGCATCACTGTGGAAAAAGAAGGCTTAGCGGATTGGAGGATGGGTAAAAGTACTCTTCTTCAGTGCCATCTGCTTGGTCTCCAGGCATTTTGGGAGATCCGGCATCACTGTGGAAAAAGAAGGGTTAGCAGAGTGGAGGATGGGTAAAAGTACTATTCTTCAGTGCCATCTGCTTGGTCTCCAGGCATTTTGGGACATCCAGCATCACTGTGGAAAAAGAAGGGTTAGCAGAGTGGAGGATGGGTAAGAGTACTCTTCCTCACTGCCATCTGCTTGGTCTCCAGGCACTTTGGGAGATCCGGCATCACTGTTGAAAAAGAAGGCTTAGCGAAGTGGAGGGTCGGTAAGAGTACTCTTCTTCACAGCCATCTGCTTGGTCTCCCAGCACTTTGGAAGATCCAGCATCACTGTGGAAAAAGAAGGCTTAGCGGAGTGGAGGATGGGTAAGAGTACTCTTCTTCACTGCCATCTCCTTGTTCTTCAGGCACTTTGAGAGATCCGGCATCACTGTTGAAAATGAAGGCTTAGCGGATTGGAGGGTTGGTAAGAGTACTCTTCTTCACAGCCATCTGCTTGGTCTCCCAGCACTTTGGAAGATCCAGCATCACTGTGGAAAAAGAAGGCTTAGCGGAGTGGAGGATGGGTAAGAGCACCCTTCTTCACTGCCATCTGCTTGGTCTCGAGGGAATTTCAAAGATCCGGCATCACTGTGGAAAAAGAAGGCTTAGCGGAGTGGTGGATGGGTAAGAGTACTCTTCTTCACTGCCATCTGCTTGGTCTCCAGGAACCTAGGGAGATCCGGCATCACTGTGGAAAAAGAAGGCTTAACGGAGTGGAGGATGGGTAAGAGTACTCTTCTTCACTGCCATCTGCTTGGTCTCCAGGCACTTTGGGCGATCCAGCATCACTGTGGAAAAAGAAGGCTTAGCGGAGTGGAGGGTGGGTAAGAGTACTTTTCTTCACTGCCATCTGCTTGGTCTCCAGGCACTTTGGGAGATCCGGCATCAATGTGGAAAAAGAAGGGTTAGCGTAGTGGAGGGTGGGTAAGAGTACTCTTCATCACTGCCATCTGCTTGGAGTCCAGGCACTTTGGGAGATCCAGCATCACTGTGGAAAAAGAAGGCCTAACAGAGTGGCGGATGGGTAAGAGTACTCTTCTTCACTGCCATCTGCTTGGTCTCCAGGCACTTTGGGCAATCCGGCAACACTGTGGAAAAAGAAGGCTTAGCGGAGTGGAGGGTGGGTAAGAGTACTCTTCTTCACTGCCATCTGCTTGGTCTCCAGGCACTTTGGGAGATCCGGCATCACTTTGGAAAAAGAAGGCTTAGCGTAGTGGAGGATGGGTAAGAGTACCCTTCTTCACTGCCATCTGCTTGGTCTCCGGGCACTTTGGAAGATCCAGCATCACTGTGGAAAAAGAAGGCTTAGCGGAGTGGAGGGTCGGTAAGAGTACTCTTTTTCACTGCCATCTGCATGGTCTCTGGGCACTTTGGGAGATCCGGCATCACTGTGGAAAAAGAAGGCTTAGCGTAGTAGAGGGTGGGTAAGTGTACTCTTCTGCACTGCCATCTGCTTGGTCTCCTGGCACTTTGGGAGATCCGGCATCACTGTGGAAAAAGAAGGCTTAGCAGAGTGGAGGATGGTTACAAGTATGATTCTTCACTGTCATCTGCTTGGTTTCCAGGCACTTTGGGAGATCCGGCGTCACTGTGGAAAAAGAAGGCTTAGCGGAGTGGAAGATGGGTAAGAGTACTCTTCTACACTGCCATCTGTTTTGTATCCAGGAACTTTGGGGGATCCGGAATCACTGTGGAAAAACAAAGGCTTAGCGGAGTGGAGGATGGGTAAGAGTACTCTTCTTCACTGCCATCTGCTTGGTCTCCGGGCACTTTGGGAGATCCGGCGTCACTGTGGAAAAATAAGGCTTAGCAGAGTGGAGGATGGGTAAGAGTACTCTTCTTCACTGCCATCTGTTTTGTATCCAGGAACTTTGGGAGATCCGGAATCACTGTGGAAAAATAAAGGCTTAGCGGAGTGGAGAATGGGTAAGAGAATTCTTCTTCACTGCCATCTGCTTGGTCTCCGGGGACTTTGGGAGATCCGGCATCACTGAGGAAATGAAGGCTTAGCGGAGTGTAGGATGGCTAAGAGTACTCTTCCTCACTGCCATCTGCTTGGTCTCCGGACACTTTGGGAGATACGGCATCACTGTGGTAAAAGAAGGCTTAGCGAAGTGGAGGGTGGGTAAGAGTACTCTTCGTCACTGCCATCTGCTTGGTCTCCGGGCACTTTGGGAGATCCGGCATCACGGTAGAAAAAGAAGGCTTAGCGTAGTCTAGGGTGGGTAAGAGTACTCTTCCTCACTGCCATCTGCTTGGTCTCCAGGCACTTTGAAAGATCCAGCATCACTGTGGAAAAAGAAGGCTTAACGGACTGAAGGATGGGTAAGAGTACTCTTCTTCACTGCCATCTGCTTGGTCTCCAGGCACTTTGGGAGATCCGGCATCACTGTGGAAAAAGAAGGCTTAGCGTAGTGGAGGATGGGTAAGAGTACCCTTCTTCACTGCCATCTGCTTGGTCTCCGGGCACTTTGGAAGATCCGGCATCACTGTGGAAAAAGAAGGCTTAGCGGAGTGGAGGGTCGGTAAGAGTACTCTTTTTCACTGCCATCTGCATGGTCTCCGGGCACTTTGGGAGATCCGGCATCACTGTGGAAAAAGAAGGCTTAGCGTAGTAGAGGGTGGGTAAGTGTACTCTTCTTCACTGCCATCTGCTTGGTCTCCAGGCACTTTGGGAGATCCGGCATCACTGTGGAAAAAGAAGGCTTAGCGGAGTGGAGGATAGGTAAGAGTACTCATCTTCAATGCCATCTGTTTTGTATCCAGGAACTTTGGGAGATCCGGAATCACTGTGGAAAAATAAAGGCTTAGCGGAGTGGAGGATGGGTAAGAGTACTCTTCTTCACTGCCATCTGCTTGGTCTCCGGGCACTTTGGGAGATCCGGCGTCACTGTGGAAAAAGAAGGCTTAGCGGAGTGGAGGATGGGTAAGAGTACTCTTCTTCATTGCCATCTGTTTTGTATCCATGAACTTAGGGAGATCCGGAATCACTGTGGAAAAATAAAGGCTTAGCGGAGTGGAGGATGGGTTAGAGTACTCTTCTTCACTGCCATCTGCTTGGTCTCCAGGAACTTAGGGAGATCCGGCATCACTGTGGAAAAAGAAGGCTTAGCAGAGTGGAGGATGGGTAAGAGTACTCTTCTTCACTGCCATCTGCTTGGTCTCCAGGCACTTTGGGCGATCCGGCATCACTGTGGAAAAAGAAGGCTTAGCGGAGTGGAGGGTGGGTAAGAGTACTTTTCTTCACTGTCATCTGCTTGGTCTCCAGGCACTTTGGGAGACCCGGCATCACTGTGGAAAAAGAAGGCTTGACGGAGTGGAGGATGGGTAAGAGTACTCTTCCTCACTGCCATCTGCTTGGTCTCCAGGCACTTTGGGAGATACGGCATCACTGTGGAAAAAGAAGGCTTAGCGAAGTGGAGGGAGGGTAAGAGTGCTCTTCTTCACTGCCATCTTCTTGGTCTCCGGGCACTTTGGCAGATCCGGCATCACTGTGGAAAAAGAAGGCTTAGCGTAGTGGAGGGTGGGTAAGAGTACTCTTCTTCACTGCCATCTGCTTGGTCTCCTGGCACTTTGGGAGATCCGGCATCACTGTTGAAAAAGAAGGCTTAGCGGAGTGGAGGGTCGGTAAGAGTACTCTTTTTCACTGCCATCTGCATGGTCTCCGGGCACTTTGGGAGATCCGGCATCACTGTGGAAAAAGAAGGCTTAGCGTAGTAGAGGGTGGGTAAGTGTACTCTTCTTCACTGCCATCTGCTTGGTCTCCTGGCACTTTGGGAGATCCGGCATCACTGTGGAAAAAGAAGGCCTAACAGAGTGGCGGATGGGTAAGAGTACTCTTCTTCACTGCCATCTGCTTGGTCTCCAGGCACTTTGGGCAATCCGGCAACACTGTGGAAAAAGAAGGCTTAGCGGAGTGGAGGGTGGGTAAGAGTACTCTTCTTCACTGCCATCTGCTTGGTCTCCAGGCACTTTGGGAGATCCGGCATCACTTTGGAAAAAGAAGGCTTAGCGTAGTGGAGGATGGGTAAGAGTACCCTTCTTCACTGCCATCTGCTTGGTCTCCGGGCACTTTGGAAGATCCAGCATCACTGTGGAAAAAGAAGGCTTAGCGGAGTGGAGGGTCGGTAAGAGTACTCTTTTTCACTGCCATCTGCATGGTCTCTGGGCACTTTGGGAGATCCGGCATCACTGTGGAAAAAGAAGGCTTAGCGTAGTAGAGGGTGGGTAAGTGTACTCTTCTGCACTGCCATCTGCTTGGTCTCCTGGCACTTTCAAAGATCCGGCATTACTGTGGAAAAAGAAGGCTTAGCGGAGTGGAGTGTGGGTAAGAGTACTCTTCTTCACAGCCATCTGCTTGGTCTCCAAGCACTTTGAAGATCCAGCATCACTGTGGAAAAAGAAGGCTTAGCGGAGTTGAGGATGGGTAAGAGTACCCTTCTTCACTGCCATCTGCTTGGTCTCCAGGCACTTTGGGCGATCCGGCATCACTGTGGAAAAAGAAGGCTTAGCGGAGTGGAGGGTGGGTAAGAGTACTTTTCTTTACTGTCATCTGCTTGATCTCCAAGCACTTTGGGAGATCCGGCATCACTGTGGAAAAAGAAGGCTTAACGGAGTGGAGGATGGGTAAGAGTACTCTTCTTCAGTGCCATCTGCTTGGTCTCCAGGCACTTTGGGAGATCCGGCAACACTGTGGAAAAAGAAGGCTTAGCGGAGTGGAGGGTGGGTAAGAGTACTCTTCTTCACTGCCATCTGCTTGGTCTCCAGGCACTTTGGCCAATCCAGCAACACGGTGGAAAAAGAAGGCTTAGCGGAGTGGAGGGTGGGTAAGAGTACTCTTCTTCACTGCCATCTGCTTGGTCTCCAGGCACCTTGGGAGATCTAGCATCACTGTGGAAAAAGAAGGCTTAGCGTAGTACCGGATGGGTAAGAGTACCCTTCTTCACTGCCATCTGCTTGGTCTCCGGGCACTTTGGGAGATCCGGAATCACTGTGGAAAAAGAAGGCTTAGCGTAGTGGAGGGTGGGTAAGAGTACTCTTCTTCACTGCCATCTGCTTGGTCTCCGGGCACTTTGGGAGATCCGGCATCACTGTGGAAAAAGAAGGCTTAGAGTAGTGGAGGGTGGTTAAGAGTAATCTTCTCCACTGCCATCAGCTTGGTCTCCTGGCACTTTGAGAGATCCGGCATCACTGTGGAAAAAGAAGGCTTAGCGGATTGGAGGATGGGTAAAAGTACTCTTCTTCAGTGCCATCTGCTTGGTCTCCAGGCATTTTGGGAGATCCGGCATCACTGTGGAAAAAGAAGGGTTAGCAGAGTGGAGGATGGGTAAAAGTACTATTCTTCAGTGCCATCTGCTTGGTCTCCAGGCATTTTGGGACATCCAGCATCACTGTGGAAAAAGAAGGGTTAGCAGAGTGGAGGATGGGTAAGAGTACTCTTCCTCACTGCCATCTGCTTGGTCTCCAGGCACTTTGGGAGATCCGGCATCACTGTTGAAAAAGAAGGCTTAGCGAAGTGGAGGGTCGGTAAGAGTACTCTTCTTCACAGCCATCTGCTTGGTCTCCCAGCACTTTGGAAGATCCAGCATCACTGTGGAAAAAGAAGGCTTAGCGGAGTGGAGGATGGGTAAGAGTACTCTTCTTCACTGCCATCTCCTTGTTCTTCAGGCACTTTGAGAGATCCGGCATCACTGTTGAAAAAGAAGGCTTAGCGGATTGGAGGGTCGGTAAGAGTACTCTTCTTCACAGCCATCTGCTTGGTCTCCCAGCACTTTGGAAGATCCAGCATCACTGTGGAAAAAGAAGGCTTAGCGGAGTGGAGGATGGGTAAGAGTACCCTTCTTCACTGCCATCTGCTTGGTCTCGAGGGAATTTCAAAGATCCGGCATCACTGAGGAAAAAGAAGGCTTAGCGGAGTGGTGGATGGGTAAGAGTACTCTTCTTCACTGCCATCTGCTTGTTCTCCAGGAACCTAGGGAGATCCGGCATCACTGTGGAAAAAGAAGGCTTAGCGGAGTGGAGGGTGGGTAAGAGTACTTTTCTTCACTGCCATCTGCTTGGTCTCCAGGCACTTTGGGAGATCCGGCATCAATGTGGAAAAAGAAGGGTTAGCGTAGTGGAGGGTGGGTAAGAGTACTCTTCATCACTGCCATCTGCTTGGAGTCCAGGCACTTTGGGAGATCCAGCATCACTGTGGAAAAAGAAGGCTTAACGGAGTGGCGGATGGGTAAGAGTACTCTTCTTCACTGCCATCTGCTTGGTCTCCAGGCACTTTGGGCAATCCGGCAACACTGTGGAAAAAGAAGGCTTAGCGGAGTGGAGGGTGGGTAAGAGTACTCTTCTTCACTGCCATCTGCTTGGTCTCCAGGCACTTTGGGAGATCCGGCATAACTTTGGAAAAAGAAGGCTTAGCGTAGTGGAGGATGGGTAAGAGTACCCTTCTTCACTGCCATCTGCTTGGTCTCCGGGCACTTTGGAAGATCCAGCATCACTGTGGAAAAAGAAGGCTTAGCGGAGTGGAGGGTCGGTAAGAGTACTCTTTTTCACTGCCATCTGCATGGTCTCTGGGCACTTTGGGAGATCCGGCATCACTGTGGAAAAAGAAGGCTTAGCGTAGTAGAGGGTGGGTAAGTGTACTCTTCTGCACTGCCATCTGCTTGGTCTCCTGGCACTTTGGGAGATCCGGCATCACTGTGGAAAAAGAAGGCTTAGCAGAGTGGAGGATGGTTACGAGTATGATTCTTCACTGTCATCTGCTTGGTTTCCAGGCACTTTGGGAGATCCGGCGTCACTGTGGAAAAAGAAGGCTTAGCGGAGTGGAAGATGGGTAAGAGTACTCTTCTTCACTGCCATCTGTTTTGTATCCAGGAACTTTGGGGGATCCGGAATCACTGTGGAAAAACAAAGGCTTAGCGGAGTGGAGGATGGGTAAGAGTACTCTTCTTCACTGCCATCTGCTTGGTCTCCGGGCACTTTGGGAGATCCGGCGTCACTGTGGAAAAAGAAGGCTTAGCGGAGTGGAGGATGGGTAAGAGTACTCTTCTTCACTGCCATCTGTTTTGTATCCAGGAACTTTGGGAGATCCGGAATCACTGTGGAAAAATAAAGGCTTAGCGGAGTGGAGAATGGGTAAGAGAACTCTTCTTCACTGCCATCTGCTTGGTCTCCGGGGACTTTGGGAGATCCGGCATCACTGAGGAAATGAAGGCTTAGCGGAGTGTAGGATGGCTAAGAGTACTCTTCCTCACTGCCATCTGATTGGTCTCCGCACACTTTAGGAGATACGGCATCACTGTGGTAAAAGAAGGCTTAGCGAAGTGGAGGGTGGGTAAGAGTACTCTTCGTCACTGCCATCTGCTTGGTCTCCGGGCACTTTGGGAGATCCGGCATCACTGTAGAAAAAGAAGGCTTAGCGTAGTCTAGGGTGGGTAAGAGTACTCTTCCTCACTGCCATCTGCTTGGTCTCCAGGCACTTTGAAAGATCCAGCATCACTGTGGAAAAAGAAGGCTTAACGGACTGAAGGATGGGTAAGAGTACTCTTCTTCACTGCCATCTGCTTGGTCTCCAGGCACTTTGGGCGATCCGGCAACACTGTGGAAAAAGAAGGCTTAGCGGAGTGGAGGGTGGGTAAGAGTACTCTTCTTCACTGCCATCTGTTTTGTATCCAGGAACTTTGGGAGATCCGGAATCACTGTGGAAAAATAAAGGCTTAGCGGAGTGGAGGATGGGTAAGAGTACTCTTCTTCACTGCCATCTGCTTGGTCTCCGGGCACTTTGGGAGATCCGGCGTCACTGTGGAAAAAGAAGGCTTAGCGGATGGAGGATGGGTAAGAGTACTCTTCTTCACTGCCATCTGTTTTGTATCCAGGAACTTTGGGAGATCCGGAATCACTGTGGAAAAATAAAGGCTTAGCGGAGTGGAGGATGGGTTAGAGTACTCTTCTTCACTGCCATCTGCTTGGTCTCCAGGAACTTAGGGAGATCCGGCATCACTGTGGAAAAAGAAGGCTTAGCAGAGTGGAGGATGGGTAAGAGTACTCTTCTTCACTGCCATCTGCTTGGTCTCCAGGCACTTTGGGCGATCCGGCATCACTGTGGAAAAAGAAGGCTTAGCGGAGTGGAGGGTGGGTAAGAGTACTTTTCTTCACTGCCATCTGCTTGGTCTCCAGGCACTTTGGGAGATCCGGCATCAATGTTGAAAAAGAAGGGTTAGCGTAGTGGAGGGTGGGTAAGAGTACTCTTCATCACTGCCATCTGCTTGGAGTCCAGGCACTTTGGGAGATCCAGCATCACTGTGGAAAAAGAAGGCTTAACGGAGTGGAGGATGGGTAAGAGTACTCTTCTTCACTGCCATCTGCTTGGTCTCCAGGCACTTTGGGCAATCCGGCAACACTGTGGAAAAAGAAGGCTTAGCGGAGTGGAGGGTGGGTAAGAGTACTCTTCTTCACTGCCATCTGCTTGGTCTCCAGGCACTTTGGGAGATCCGGCATCACTTTGGAAAAAGAAGGCTTAGCGGAGTGGAGGGTCGGTAAGAGTACTCTTTTTCACTGCCATCTGCATGGTCTCTGGGCACTTTGGGAGATCCGGCATCACTGTGGAAAAAGAAGGCTTAGCGTAGTAGAGGGTGGGTAAGTGTACTCTTCTGCACTGCCATCTGCTTGGTCTCCTGGCACTTTGGGAGATCCGGCATCACTGTGGAAAAGAAGGCTTAGCACAGTGGAGGATGGGTAAGAGTACTCTTCTTCACTGCCATCTGCTTGGTCTCCGGGCACTTTGGGAGATCCGGCGTCACTGTGGAAAAAGAAGGCTTAGAGGAGCGGAGGATGGGTAAGTGTACTCTTCTTCACTGCCATCTGCTTGGTCTCCGGGGACTTTGGGAGATCCGGCATCACTGAGGAAATGAAGGCTTAGCGGAGTGTAGGATGGCTAAGAGTACTCTTCCTCACTGCCATCTGCTTGGTCTCCGGACACTTTGGGAGATACGGCATCACTGTGGTAAAAGAAGGCTTAGCGAAGTGGAGGGTGGGTAAGAGTACTCTTCGTCACTGCCATCTGCTTGGTCTCCAGGCACTTTGGGAGATCCGGCATCACTGTAGAAAAAGAAGGATTAGCGTAGTCTAGGGTGGGTAAGAGTACTCTTCCTCACTGCCATCTGCTTGGTCTCCAGGCATTTTCAAAGATCCAGCATCACTGTGGAAAAAGAAGGCTTAACGGAGTGGAGGATGGGTAAGAGTACTCTTCTTCACTGCCATCTGCTTGGTCTCCAGGCACTTTGGGCGATCCGGCAACACTGTGGAAAAAGAAGGCTTAGCGGAGTGGAGGGTGGGTAAGAGTACTCTTCTTCACGGCCATCTGCTTGGTCTCCAGGCACTTTGGGAGATCCGGCATCACTGTGGAAAAAGAAGGTTTAGCGTAGTGGAGGATGGGTAAGAGTACCCTTCTTCACTGCCATCTGCTTGGTCTCCGGGCACTTTGGAAGATCCGGCATCACTGTGGAAAAAGAAGGCTTAGCGGAGTGGAGGGTCGGTAAGAGTACTCTTTTTCACTGCCATCTGCATGGTCTCCGGGCACTTTGGGAGATCCGGCATCACTGTGGAAAAAGAAGGATTAGCGTAGTAGAGGGTGGGTAAGTGTACTCTTCTTCACTGCCATCTGCTTGGTCTCCTGGCACTTTGGGAGATCCGGCATCACTGTGGAAAAAGAAGGCTTAGCGGAGTGGAGGATGGTTACGAGTATGATTCTTCACTGCCATCTGCTTGGTCTCCAGGCACTTTGGGAGATCCGGTGTCACTGTGGAAAAAGAAGGCTTAGCGGAGTGGAGGATGGGTAAGAGTACTCTTCTTCAATGCCATCTGTTTTGTATCCAGGAACTTTGGGAGATCCGGAATCACTGTGGAAAAATAAAGGCTTAGCGGAGTGGAGGATGGGTAAGAGTACTCTTCTTCACGCATCTGCTTGGTCTCCGGGCACTTTGGGAGATCCGGCGTCACTGTGGAAAAAGAAGGCTTAGCGGAGTGGAGGATGGGTAAGAGTACTCTTCTTCACTGCCATCTGTTTTGTATCCAGGAACTTTGGGAGATCCGGAATCACTGTGGAAAAATAAAGGATTAGCGGAGTGGAGGATGGGTAAGAGTACTCTTCTTCACTGCTATCTGCTTGGTCTCCAGGAACTTAGGGAGATCCGGCATCACTGTGGAAAAAGAAGGCTTAGCAGAGTGGAGGATGGGTAAGAGTACTCTTCTTCACTGCCATCTGCTTGGTCTCCAGGCACTTTGGGCGATCCGGCATCACTGTGGAAAAAGAAGGCTTAGCGGAGTGGAGGGTGGGTAAGAGTACTTTTCTTCATTGCCATCTGCTTGGTCTCCAGGCACTTTGGGAGATCCGGCATCACTGTGGAAAAAGAAGGCTTAGCAGAGTGGTGGATTGGTAAGAGTACTCTTCTTCACTGCCATCTGCTTGGTCTTCAGGCACTTTGGGCGATCCGGCATCACTGTGGAAAAAGAAGGCTTAGCGGAGTGGAGGGTGGGTAAGAGTACTTTTCTTCACTGCCATCTGCTTGGTCTCCAGGCACTTTGGGAGATCCGGCATCACTGTGGAAAAAGAAGGCTTAACGGAGTGGAGGATGGGTAAGAGTACTCTTCTTCACTGCCATCTGCTCGTTCTCCAGGCACTTTGGGCAATCCGGCATCACTGTGGAAAAAGAAGGCTTAGCGTAGTGGAGGGTCGGTAAGAGTACTCTTCTTCACTGCCATCTGTTTTGTATCCAGGAACTTTGGGAGATCCGGAATCACTGTGGAAAAATAAAGGCTTAGCGGAGTGGAGGATGGGTAAGAGTACTCTTCTTCACTGCCATCTGCTTGGTCTCCAGGAACTTAGGGAGATCCGGCATCACTGTGGAAAAAGAAGGGTTAGCAGAGTGGAGGATGGGTAAGAGTACTCTTCTTCACTGCCATCTGCTTGGTCTCCAGGCACTTTGGGCGATCCGGCATCACTGTGGAAAAAGAAGGCTTAGCGGAGTGGAGGGTGGGTAAGAGTACTTTTCTTCACTGCCATCTGCTTGGTCTCCAGGCACTTTGGGAGATCCGGCATCACTGTGGAAAAAGAAGGCTTAGCAGAGTGGTGGATTGGTAAGAGTACTCTTCTTCACTGCCATCTGCTTGGTCTTCAGGCACTTTGGGCGATCCGGCATCACTGTGGAAAAAGAAGGCTTAGCGGAGTGGAGGGTGGGTAAGAGTACTTTTCTTCACTGCCATCTGCTTGGTCTCCAGGCACTTTGGGAGATCCGGCATCACTGTGGAAAAAGAAGGCTTAACGGAGTGGAGGATGGGTAAGAGTACACTTCTTCACTGCCATCTGCTCGTTCTCCAGGCACTTTGGGCAATCCGGCATCACTGTGGAAAAAGAAGGCTTAGCGTAGTGGAGGGTCGGTAAGAGTACTCTTCTTCAATGCCATCTGCTTGGTCTCCTGGCACTTTGGGAGATCTGGCATCACTGTGGAAAAAGAAGGCTTAGCGGAGTGGAGGATGGTTACGAGTATGATTCTTCCCTGCCATCTGCTTGGTCTCCAGGCACTTTGGGAGATGTGGCGTCACTGTGGAAAAATAAAGGTTTAGCGGGGTGGAGGATGGGTAAGAGTACTCTTCTTCACTGCCATCTGCTTTGTATCCAGGAACTTTGGGAGATCCAGCATCACTGTGGAAAAGAAGGCTTAGCGGAGTGTAGGATGGCTAAGAGTACTCTTCGTCACTGCCATCTGCTTGGTCTCCGGGCACTTTGGGAGATACGGCATCACTGTGGTAAAAGAAGGCTTAGCGGAGTGTAGTGCGGGTAAGAGTACCCTTCTTCTCTGCCATCTGCTTGGTCTCCAGGCACTTTGGAAGATCCGGCATCACTGTGGAAAAAGAAGGCTTAGCCAAGTGGAGGGAGGGTAAGAGTGCTCTTCTTCACTGCCATCTTCTTGGTCTCCGGGCACTTTGGGAGATCCGGCATCACTGTGGAAAAAGAAAGCTTAGCGTAGTGGAGGGTGGGTAAGAGTTCTCTTCTTCACTGCCATCTGCTTGGTCTCCTGGCACTTTGGGAGATCCGGCATCACTGTTGAAAAAGAAGGCTTACCAGAGTGGAGGATGGGTAAGAGTACTCTTCCTCACTGCCAACTGCTTGGTCTCCAGGCACTTTGGGAGATCTGGCATCACTGTGGAAAAAGAAGGCTTAGCAGAGTGGAGGGTGGGTAAGAGTACTCTTCTTCACTGCCATCTCCTTGTTCTTCAGGCACTTTGAGAGATCCGGCATCACTGTTGAAAAAGAAGGCTTAGCGGAGTGGAGTGTGGGTAAGAGTACTCTTCTTCACAGCCATCTGCTTGGTCTCCAAGCCCTTTGGAAGATCCAGCATCACTGTGGAAAAAGAAGGCTTAGCGGAGTTGAGGATGGGTAAGAGTACCCTTCTTCACTGCCATCTGCTTGGTCTCTAGGCACTTTCAAAGATCCGGCATTACTGTGGAAAAAGAAGGCTTAGCGGAGTCGAGTGTGGGTAAGAGTACTCTTCTTCACAGCCATCTGCTTGGTCTCCAAGCACTTTGGAAGATCCAGCATCACTGTGGAAAAAGAAGGCTTAGCGGAGTTGGGGATTGGTAAGAGTACCCTTCTTCACTGCCATCTGCTTTTTCTCCAGGCACTTTGGGCGATCCGGCATCACTGTGGAAAAAGAAGGCTTAGCGGAGTGGAGGGTGGGTAAGAGTACTTTTCTTTACTGTCATCTGCTTGATCTCCAAGCACTTTGGGAGATCCGGCATCACTGTGGAAAAAGAAGGCTTAACGGAGTGGAGGATGGGTAAGAGTACTCTTCTTCAGTGCCATCTGCTTGGTCTCCAGACACTTTGGGAGATCCGGCAACACTGTGGAAAAAGAAGGCTTAGCGGAGTGGAGGGTGGGTAAGAGTACTCTTCTTCACTGCCATCTGCTTGGTCTCCAGGCACTTTGGCCAATCCAGCAACACGGTGGAAAAAGAAGGCTTAGCGGAGTGGAGGGTGGGTAAGAGTACTCTTCTTCACTGCCATCTGCTTGGTCTCCAGGCACCTTGGCAGATCTAGCATCACTGTGGAAAAAGAAGGCTTAGCGTAGTACCGGATGGGTAAGAGTACCCTTCTTCACTGCCATCTGCTTGGTCTCCGGGCACTTTGGGAGATCCGGAATCACTGTGGAAAAAGAAGGCTTAGCGTAGTGGAGGGTGGGTAAGAGTACTCTTCTTCACTGCCATCTGCTTGGTCTCCGGGCACTTTGGGAGATCCGGCATCACTGTGGAAAAAGAAGGCTTAGCGTAGTGGAGGGTGGTTAAGAGTAATCTTCTCCACTGCCATCTGCTTGGTCTCCTGGCACTTTGAGAGATCCGGCATCACTGTGGAAAAAGAAGGCTTAGCGGATTGGAGGATGGGTAAAAGTACTCTTCTTCAGTGCCATCTGCTTGGTCTCCAGGCATTTTGGGAGATCCGGCATCACTGTGGAAAAAGAAGGGTTAGCAGAGTGGAGGATGGGTAAAAGTACTATTCTTCAGTGGCATCTGCTTGGTCTCCAGGCATTTTGGGACATCCAGCATCACTGTGGAAAAAGAAGGGTTAGCAGAGTGGAGGATGGGTAAGAGTACTCTTCCTCACTGCCATCTGCTTGGTCTCCAGGCACTTTGGGAGATCCGGCATCACTGTTGAAAAAGAAGGCTTAGCGAAGTGGAGGGTCGGTAAGAGTACTCTTCTTCACAGCCATCTGCTTGGTCTCCCAGCACTTTGGAAGATCCAGCATCACTGTGGAAAAAGAAGGCTTAGCGGAGTGGAGGATGGGTAAGAGTACTCTTCTTCACTGCCATCTCCTTGTTCTTCAGGCACTTTGAGAGATCCGGCATCACTGTTGAAAATGAAGGCTTAGCGGATTGGAGGGTCGGTAAGAGTACTCTTCTTCACAGCCATCTGCTTGGTCTCCCAGCACTTTGGAAGATCCAGCATCACTGTGGAAAAAGAAGGCTTAGCGGAGTGGAGGATGGGTAAGAGCACCCTTCTTCACTGCCATCTGCTTGGTCTCGAGGGAATTTCAAAGATCCGGCATCACTGTGGAAAAAGAAGGCTTAGCGGAGTGGTGGATGGGTAAGAGTACTCTTCTTCACTGCCATCTGCTTGGTCTCCAGGAACCTAGGGAGATCCGGCATCACTGTGGAAAAAGAAGGCTTAACGGAGTGGAGGATGGGTAAGAGTACTCTTCTTCACTGCCATCTGCTTGGTCTCCAGGCACTTTGGGCGATCCAGCATCACTGTGGAAAAAGAAGGCTTAGCGGAGTGGAGGGTGGGTAAGAGTACTTTTCTTCACTGCCATCTGCTTGGTCTCCAGGCACTTTGGGAGATCCGGCATCAATGTGGAAAAAGAAGGGTTAGCGTAGTGGAGGGTGGGTAAGAGTACTCTTCATCACTGCCATCTGCTTGGAGTCCAGGCACTTTGGGAGATCCAGCATCACTGTGGAAAAAGAAGGCCTAACAGAGTGGCGGATGGGTAAGAGTACTCTTCTTCACTGCCATCTGCTTGGTCTCCAGGCACTTTGGGCAATCCGGCAACACTGTGGAAAAAGAAGGCTTAGCGGAGTGGAGGGTGGGTAAGAGTACTCTTCTTCACTGCCATCTGCTTGGTCTCCAGGCACTTTGGGAGATCCGGCATCACTTTGGAAAAAGAAGGCTTAGCGTAGTGGAGGATGGGTAAGAGTACCCTTCTTCACTGCCATCTGCTTGGTCTCCGGGCACTTTGGAAGATCCAGCATCACTGTGGAAAAAGAAGGCTTAGCGGAGTGGAGGGTCGGTAAGAGTACTCTTTTTCACTGCCATCTGCATGGTCTCTGGGCACTTTGGGAGATCCGGCATCACTGTGGAAAAAGAAGGCTTAGCGTAGTAGAGGGTGGGTAAGTGTACTCTTCTGCACTGCCATCTGCTTGGTCTCCTGGCACTTTGGGAGATCCGGCATCACTGTGGAAAAAGAAGGCTTAGCAGAGTGGAGGATGGTTACAAGTATGATTCTTCACTGTCATCTGCTTGGTTTCCAGGCACTTTGGGAGATCCGGCGTCACTGTGGAAAAAGAAGGCTTAGCGGAGTGGAAGATGGGTAAGAGTACTCTTCTACACTGCCATCTGTTTTGTATCCAGGAACTTTGGGGGATCCGGAATCACTGTGGAAAAACAAAGGCTTAGCGGAGTGGAGGATGGGTAAGAGTACTCTTCTTCACTGCCATCTGCTTGGTCTCCGGGCACTTTGGGAGATCCGGCGTCACTGTGGAAAAAGAAGGCTTAGCGGAGTGGAGGATGGGTAAGAGTACTCTTCTTCACTGCCATCTGTTTTGTATCCAGGAACTTTGGGAGATCCGGAATCACTGTGGAAAAATAAAGGCTTAGCGGAGTGGAGAATGGGTAAGAGAACTCTTCTTCACTGCCATCTGCTTGGTCTCCGGGGACTTTGGGAGATCCGGCATCACTGAGGAAATGAAGGCTTAGCGGAGTGTAGGATGGCTAAGAGTACTCTTCCTCACTGCCATCTGCTTGGTCTCCGGACACTTTGGGAGATACGGCATCACTGTGGTAAAAGAAGGCTTAGCGAAGTGGAGGGTGGGTAAGAGTACTCTTCGTCACTGCCATCTGCTTGGTCTCCGGGCACTTTGGGAGATCCGGCATCACTGTAGAAAAAGAAGGCTTAGCGTAGTCTAGGGTGGGTAAGAGTACTCTTCCTCACTGCCATCTGCTTGGTCTCCAGGCACTTTGAAAGATCCAGCATCACTGTGGAAAAAGAAGGCTTAACGGACTGAAGGATGGGTAAGAGTACTCTTCTTCACTGCCATCTGCTTGGTCTCCAGGCACTTTGGGAGATCCGGCATCACTGTGGAAAAAGAAGGCTTAGCGTAGTGGAGGATGGGTAAGAGTACCCTTCTTCACTGCCATCTGCTTGGTCTCCGGGCACTTTGGAAGATCCGGCATCACTGTGGAAAAAGAAGGCTTAGCGGAGTGGAGGGTCGGTAAGAGTACTCTTTTTCACTGCCATCTGCATGGTCTCCGGGCACTTTGGGAGATCCGGCATCACTGTGGAAAAAGAAGGCTTAGCGTAGTAGAGGGTGGGTAAGTGTACTCTTCTTCACTGCCATCTGCTTGGTCTCCAGGCACTTTGGGAGATCCGGCATCACTGTGGAAAAAGAAGGCTTAGCGGAGTGGAGGATGGGTAAGAGTACTCATCTTCAATGCCATCTGTTTTGTATCCAGGAACTTTGGGAGATCCGGAATCACTGTGGAAAAATAAAGGCTTAGCGGAGTGGAGGATGGGTAAGAGTACTCTTCTTCACTGCCATCTGCTTGGTCTCCGGGCACTTTGGGAGATCCGGCGTAACTGTGGAAAAAGAAGGCTTAGCGGAGTGGAGGATGGGTAAGAGTACTCTTCTTCATTGCCATCTGTTTTGTATCCAGGAACTTAGGGAGATCCGGAATCACTGTGGAAAAATAAAGGCTTAGCGGAGTGGAGGATGGGTTAGAGTACTCTTCTTCACTGCCATCTGCTTGGTCTCCAGGAACTTAGGGAGATCCGGCATCACTGTGGAAAAAGAAGGCTTAGCAGAGTGGAGGATGGGTAAGAGTACTCTTCTTCACTGCCATCTGCTTGGTCTCCAGGCACTTTGGGCGATCCGGCATCACTGTGGAAAAAGAAGGCTTAGCGGAGTGGAGGGTGGGTAAGAGTACTTTTCTTCACTGTCATCTGCTTGGTCTCCAGGCACTTTGGGAGACCCGGCATCACTGTGGAAAAAGAAGGCTTGACGGAGTGGAGGATGGGTAAGAGTACTCTTCCTCACTGCCATCTGCTTGGTCTCCAGGCACTTTGGGAGATACGGCATCACTGTGGAAAAAGAAGGCTTAGCGAAGTGGAGGGAGGGTAAGAGTGCTCTTCTTCATTGCCATCTTCTTGGTCTCCGGGCACTTTGGCAGATCCGGCATCACTGTGGAAAAAGAAGGCTTAGCGTAGTGGAGGGTGGGTAAGAGTACTCTTCTTCACTGCCATCTGCTTGGTCTCCTGGCACTTTGGGAGATCCGGCATCACTGTTGAAAAAGAAGGCTTAGCGGAGTGGAGGGTCGGTAAGAGTACTCTTTTTCACTGCCATCTGCATGGTCTCCGGGCACTTTGGGAGATCCGGCATCACTGTGGAAAAAGAAGGCTTAGCGTAGTAGAGGGTGGGTAAGTGTACTCTTCTTCACTGCCATCTGCTTGGTCTCCTGGCACTTTGGGAGATCCGGCATCACTGTGGAAAAAGAAGGCTTAGCGGAGTGGAGGAAGGTTACGAGTATGATTCTTCACTGCCATCTGCTTGGTCTCCAGGCACTTTGGGAGATCCGGCATCACTGTGGAAAAAGAAGGCTTAGTGGAGTGGAGGATGGGTAAGAGTACTCTTCTTCAATGCCATCTGTTTTGTATCCAGGAACTTTGGGAGATCCGGAATCACTGTGGAAAAATAAAGGCTTAGCGGAGTGGAGGATGGGTAAGAGTACTCTTCTTCACTGCCATCTGCTTGGTCTCCGGGCACTTTGGGAGATCCGGCGTCACTGTGGAAAAAGAAGGCTTAGCGGAGTGGAGGATGGGTAAGAGTACTCTTCTTCACTGCCATCTGTTTTGTATCCAGGAACTTTGGGAGATCCGGAATCACTGTGGAAAAATAAAGGCTTAGCGGAGTGGAGGATGGGTTAGAGTACTCTTCTTCACTGCCATCTGCTTGGTCTCCTGGCACTTTGGGAGATCCGGCATCACTGTGGAAAAAGAAGGCTTAGCGGAGTGGAGGATGGTTACGAGTATGATTCTTCACTGCCATCTGCTTGGTCTCCAGGCACTTTGGGAGATCCGGCATCAATGTGGAAAAAGAAGGCTTAGCGGAGTGGAGGATGGGTAAGAGTACTCTTCTTCAATGCCATCTGTTTTGTATCCAGGAACTTTGGGAGATCCGGAATCACTGTGGAAAAATAAAGGCTTAGCGGAGTGGAGGATGGGTAAGAGTACTCTTCTTCACTGCCATCTGCTTGGTCTCCGGGCACTTTGGGAGATCCGGCGTCACTGTGGAAAAAGAAGGCTTAGCGGAGTGGAGGATGGGTAAGAGTACTCTTCTTCACTGCCATCTGTTTTGTATCCAGGAACTTTGGGAGATCCGGAATCACTGTGGAAAAATAAAGGCTTAGCGGAGTGGAGGATGGGTTAGAGTACTCTTCTTCACTGCCATCTGCTTGGTCTCCAGGAACTTAGGGAGATCCGGCATCACTGTGGAAAAAGAAGGCTTAGCAGAGTGGAGGATGGGTAAGAGTACTCTTCTTCACTGCCATCTGCTTGGTCTCCAGGCACTTTGGGCGATCCGGCATCACTGTGGAAAAAGAAGGCTTAGCGGAGTGGAGGGTGGGTAAGAGTACTTTTCTTTACTGTCATCTGCTTGGTCTCCAGGCACTTTGGGAGATCCGGCATCACTGTGGAAAAAGAAGGCTTGACGGAGTGTAGGATGGGTAAGAGTACTCTTCCTCACTGCCATCTGCTTGGTCTCCAGGCACTTTGGGAGATACGGCATCACTGTGGAAAAAGAAGGCTTAGCTAAGTGGAGGGAGGGTAAGAGTGCTCTTCTTCACTGCCATCTTCTTGGTCTCCGGGCACTTTGGGAGATCCGGCATCACTGTGGAAAAAGAAGGCTTAGCGTAGTGGAGGGTGGGTCAGAGTACTCTTCTTCACTGCCATCTGCTTGGTCTCCTGGCACTTTGGGAGATCCGGCATCACTGTTGAAAAAGAAGGCTTAGCAGAGTGGAGGATGGGTAAGAGTACACTTCCTCACTGCCATCTGCTTGGTCTCCAGGCACTTTGGGAGATCTGGCATCACTCTGGAAAAAGAAGGCTTAGCAGAGTGGAGGGTGGGTAAGAGTACTATTCTTCACTGCCATCTCCTTGGTCTCCTGGCACTTTGGGAGATCCGGCATCACTGTGGAAAAAGAAGGCTTAGCGGAGTGGTGGATTGGTAAGAGTACTCTTCTTCACTGCCATCTGCTTGGTCTCCAGGCACTTTGGGCGATCCGGCATCACTGTGGAAAAAGAAGGCTTAGCGGAGTGGAGGGTGGGTAAGAGTACTTTTCTTCACTGCCATCTGCTTGGTCTCCAGGCACTTTGGGAGATCTGGCATCACTGTGGAAAAAGAAGGCTTAACGGAGTGGAGGATGGGTAAGAGTACTCTTCTTCACTGCCATCTGCTTGTTCTCCAGGCACTTTGGGCAATCCGGCATCACTGTGGAAAAAGAAGGCTTAGCGTAGTGGAGGGTCGGTAAGAGCACTCTTCTTCAATGCCATCTGCTTGGTCTCCTGGCACTTTGGGAGATCTGGTATCACTGTGGAAAAAGAAGGCTTAGCGGAGTGGAGGATGGTTACGAGTATGATTCTTCACTGCCATCTGCTTGGTCTCCAGGCACTTTGGGAGATCTGGCGTCACTGTGGAAAAATAAAGGTTTAGCGGAGTGGAGGATGGGTAAGAGTACTCTTCTTCACTGCCATCTGCTTTGTATCCAGGAACTTTGGGAGATCCGCAACACTGTGGAAAAGAAGGCTTCTCCTTGTTCTTCAGGCACTTTGAGAGATCCGGCATCACTGTTGAAAAAGAAGGCTTAGCGGAGTGGAGTGTGGGTAAGAGTACTCTTCTTCACAGCCATCTGCTTGGTCTCCAAGCACTTTGGAAGATCCAGCATCACTGTGGAAAAAGAAGGCTTAGCGTAGTGGAGGGTGGGTAAGAGTACTCTTCTTCACTGCCATCTGCTTTCTATCCAGGAACTTAGGGAGATCCGGCATCACTGTGGAAAAGAAGGCTTAGCGGAGTGTAGGATGGCTAAGAGTACTCTTCGTCACTGCCATCTGCTTGGTCTCCGGGCACTTTGGGAGATACGGCATCACTGTGGTAAAAGAAGGCTTAGCGGAGTGTAGTGCGGGTAAGAGTACCCTTCTTCTCTGCCATCTGCTTGGTCTCCAGGCACTTTGGAAGATCCGGCATCACTGTGGAAAAAGAAGGTTTAGCCAAGTGGAGGGAGGGTAAGAGTGCTCTTCTTCACTGCCATCTTCTTGGTCTCCGGGCACTTTGGGAGATCCGGCATCACTGTGGAAAAAGAAGGCTTAGCGGAGTGGAGGGTGGGTAAGAGTACTTTTCTTTACTGTCATCTGCTTGGTCTCCAGGCACTTTGGGAGATCCGGCATCACTGTGGAAAAAGAAGGCTTGACGGAGTGTAGGATGGGTAAGAGTACTCTTCCTCACTGCCATCTGCTTGGTCTCCAGGCACTTTGGGAGATACGGCATCACTGTGGAAAAAGAAGGCTTAGCTAAGTGGAGGGAGGGTAAGAGTGCTCTTCTTCACTGCCATCTTCTTGGTCTCCGGGCACTTTGGGAGATCCGGCATCACTGTGGAAAAAGAAGGCTTAGCGTAGTGGAGGGTGGGTCAGAGTACTCTTCTTCACTGCCATCTGCTTGGTCTCCTGGCACTTTGGGAGATCCGGCATCACTGTGGAAAAAGAAGGCTTAGCGGAGTGGAGGATGGTTACGAGTATGATTCTTCACTGCCATCTGCTTGGTCTCCAGGCACTTTGGGAGATCCGGCATCAATGTGGAAAAAGAAGGCTTAGCGGAGTGGAGGATGGGTAAGAGTACTCTTCTTCAATGCCATCTGTTTTGTATCCAGGAACTTTGGGAGATCCGGAATCACTGTGGAAAAATAAAGGCTTAGCGGAGTGGAGGATGGGTAAGAGTACTCTTCTTCACTGCCATCTGCTTGGTCTCCGGGCACTTTGGGAGATCCGGCGTCACTGTGGAAAAAGAAGGCTTAGCGGAGTGGAGGATGGGTAAGAGTACTCTTCTTCACTGCCATCTGTTTTGTATCCAGGAACTTTGGGAGATCCGGAATCACTGTGGAAAAATAAAGGCTTAGCGGAGTGGAGGATGGGTTAGAGTACTCTTCTTCACTGCCATCTGCTTGGTCTCCAGGAACTTAGGGAGATCCGGCATCACTGTGGAAAAAGAAGGCTTAGCAGAGTGGAGGATGGGTAAGAGTACTCTTCTTCACTGCCATCTGCTTGGTCTCCAGGCACTTTGGGCGATCCGGCATCACTGTGGAAAAAGAAGGCTTAGCGGAGTGGAGGGTGGGTAAGAGTACTTTTCTTCACTGTCATCTGCTTGGTCTCCAGGCACTTTGGGAGATCCGGCATCACTGTGGAAAAAGAAGGCTTGACGGAGTGTAGGATGGGTAAGAGTACTCTTCCTCACTGCCATCTGCTTGGTCTCCAGGCACTTTGGGAGATACGGCATCACTGTGGAAAAAGAAGGCTTAGCTAAGTGGAGGGAGGGTAAGAGTGCTCTTCTTCACTGCCATCTTCTTGGTCTCCGGGCACTTTGGGAGATCCGGCATCACTGTGGAAAAAGAAGGCTTAGCGTAGTGGAGGGTGGGTAAGAGTACTCTTCTTCACTGCCATCTGCTTGGTCTCCTGGCACTTTGGGAGATCCGGCATCACTGTTGAAAAAGAAGGCTTAGCAGAGTGGAGGATGGGTAAGAGTACTCTTCCTCACTGCCATCTGCTTGGTCTCCAGGCACTTTGGGAGATCTGGCATCACTCTGGAAAAAGAAGGCTTAGCAGAGTGGAGGGTGGGTAAGAGTACTATTCTTCACTGCCATCTCCTTGGTCTCCTGGCACTTTGGGAGATCCGGCATCACTGTGGAAAAAGAAGGCTTAGCGGAGTGGTGGATTGGTAAGAGTACTCTTCTTCACTGCCATCTGCTTGGTCTCCAGGCACTTTGGGCGATCCGGCATCACTGTGGAAAAAGAAGGCTTAGCGGAGTGGAGGGTGGGTAAGAGTACTTTTCTTCACTGCCATCTGCTTGGTCTCCAGGCACTTTGGGAGATCTGGCATCACTGTGGAAAAAGAAGGCTTAACGGAGTGGATGATGGGTAAGAGTACTCTTCTTCACTGCCATCTGCTTGTTCTCCAGGCACTTTGGGCAATCCGGCATCACTGTGGAAAAAGAAGGCTTAGCGTAGTGGAGGGTCGGTAAGAGTACTCTTCTTCAATGCCATCTGCTTGGTCTCCTGGCACTTTTGGAGATCTGGCATCACTGTGGAAAAAGAAGGCTTAGCGGAGTGGAGGATGGTTACGAGTATGATTCTTCACTGCCATCTGCTTGGTCTCCAGGCACTTTGGGAGATCTGGCGTCACTGTGGAAAAATAAAGGTTTAGCGGAGTGGAGGATGGGTAAGAGTACTCTTCTTCACTGCCATCTGCTTTGTATCCAGGAACTTTGGGAGATCCGCAACACTGTGGAAAAGAAGGCTTCTCCTTGTTCTTCAGGCACTTTGAGAGATCCGGCATCACTGTTGAAAAAGAAGGCTTAGCGGAGTGGAGTGTGGGTAAGAGTACTCTTCTTCACAGCCATCTGCTTGGTCTCCAAGCACTTTGGAAGATCCAGCATCACTGTGGAAAAAGAAGGCTTAGCGTAGTGGAGGGTGGGTAAGAGTACTCTTCTTCACTGCCATCTGCTTTGTATCCAGGAACTTAGGGAGATCCGGCATCACTGTGGAAAAGAAGGCTTAGCGGAGTGTAGGATGGCTAAGAGTACTCTTCGTCACTGCCATCTGCTTGGTCTCCGGGCACTTTGGGAGATACGGCATCACTGTGGTAAAAGAAGGCTTAGCGGAGTGTAGTGCGGGTAAGAGTACCCTTCTTCTCTGCCATCTGCTTGGTCTCCAGGCACTTTGGAAGATCCGGCATCACTGTGGAAAAAGAAGGTTTAGCCAAGTGGAGGGAGGGTAAGAGTGCTCTTCTTCACTGCCATCTTCTTGGTCTCCGGGCACTTTGGGAGATCCGGCATCACTGTGGAAAAAGAAAGCTTAGCGTAGTGGACGGTGGGTAAGAGTACTCTTCTTCACTGCCATCTGCTTGTCTCCTGGCACTTTGGGAGATCCGGCATCACTGTTGAAAAAGAAGGCTTAGCTGAGTGGAGGATGGGTAAGAGTACTCTTCCTCACTGCCATCTGCTTGGTCTCCGGGCACTTTGGGAGATCTGGCATCACTGTGGAAAAAGAAGGCTTAGCGTAGTAGAGGGTGGGTAAGTGTACTCTTCTTCACTGCCATCTGCTTGGTCTCCTGGCACTTTGGGAGATCCGGCATCACTGTGGAAAAAGAAGGCTTAGCGGAGTGGAGGATGGTTACGAGTATGATTCTTCACTGCCATCTGCTTGGTCTCCAGGCACTTTGGGAGATCCGGCATCACTGTGGAAAAAGAAGGCTTAGCGGAGTGGAGGATGGGTAAGAGTACTCTTCTTCAATGCCATCTGTTTTGTATCCAGGAACTTTGGGAGATCCGGAATCACTGTGGAAAAATAAAGGCTTAGCGGAGTGAAGGATGGGTAAGAGTACTCTTCTTCACTGCCATCTGCTTGGTCTCCGGGCACTTTGGGAGATCCGGCGTCACTGTGGAAAAAGAAGGCTTAGCGGAGTGGAGGATGGGTAAGAGTACTCTTCTTCACTGCCATCTGTTTTGTATCCAGGAACTTTGGGAGATCCGGAATCACTGTGGAAAAATAAAGGCTTAGCGGAGTGGAGGATGGGTTAGAGTACTCTTCTTCACTGGCATCTGCTTGGTCTCCAGGAACTTAGGGAGATCCGGCATCACTGTGGAAAAAGAAGGCTTAGCAGAGTGGAGGATGGGTAAGAGTACTCTTCTTCACTGCCATCTGCTTGGTCTCCAGGCACTTTGGGCGATCCGGCATCACTGTGGAAAAAGAAGGCTTGACGGAGTGGAGGATGGGTAAGAGTACTCTTCCTCACTGCCATCTGCTTGGTCTCCAGGCACTTTGGGAGATACGGCATCACTGTGGAAAAAGAAGGCTTAGCGAAGTGGAGGGAGGGTAAGAGTGTTCTTCTTCACTGCCATCTTCTTGGTCTCCGGGCACTTTGGGAGATCCGGCATCACTGTGGAAAAAGAAGGCTTAGCGTAGTGGAGGGTGGGTAAGAGTACTCTTCTTCACTGCCATCTGCTTGGTCTCCTGGCACTTTGGGAGATCCGGCATCACTGTTGAAAAAGAAGGCTTAGCAGAGTGGAGGATGGGTAAGAGTACTATTCCTCACTGCCATCTGCTTGGTCTGCAGGCACTTTGGGAGATCTGGCATCACTCTGGAAAAAGAAGGCTTAGCAGAGTGGAGGGTGGGTAAGAGTACTATTCTTCACTGCCATCTCCTTGGTCTCCTGGCACTTTGGGAGATCCGGCATCACTGTGGAAAAAGAAGGCTTAGCGGAGTGGTGGATTGGTAAGAGTACTCTTCTTCACTGCCATCTGCTTGGTCTCCAGGCACTTTGGGCGATCCGGCATCACTGTGGAAAAAGAAGGCTTAGCGGAGTGGAGGGTGGGTAAGAGTACTTTTCTTCACTGCCATCTGCTTGGTCTCCAGGCACTTTGGGAGATCAAGCATCACTGTGGAAAAAGAAGGCTTAACGGAGTGGAGGATGGGTAAGAGTACTCTTCTTCACTGCCATCTCCTTGTTCTCCAGGCACTTTGGGCAATCCGGCACCACTGTGGAAAAAGAAGGCTTAGCGTAGTGGAGGGTCGGTAAGAGTACTCTTCTTCACTGCCATCTGCTTGGTCTCCTGGCACTTTGGGAGATCTGGCATCACTGTGGAAAAAGAAGGCTTAGCAGAGTGGAGGATGGTTACAAGTATGATTCTTCACTGCCATCTGCTTGGTCTCCAGGCACTTTGGGAGATCTGGCGTCACTGTGGAAAAAGAAGGCTTAGCGGAGTGGAGGATGGGTAAGAGTACTCTTCTTCACTGCCATCTGCTTGGTCTCCAGGCACTTTGGGCGATCCAGCATCACTGTGGAAAAAGAAGGCTTAGCGGAGTGGAGGGTGGGTAAGAGTACTTTTCTTCACTGCCATCTGCTTGGTCTCCAGGCACTTTGGGAGATCCGGCATCAATGTGGAAAAAGAAGGGTTAGCGTAGTGGAGGGTGGGTAAGAGTACTCTTCATCACTGCCATCTGCTTGGAGTCCAGGCACTTTGGGAGATCCAGCATCACTGTGGAAAAAGAAGGCTTAACGGAGTGGCGGATGGGTAAGAGTACTCTTCTTCACTGCCATCTGCTTGGTCTCCAGGCACTTTGGGCAATCCGGCAACACTGTGGAAAAAGAAGGCTTAGCGGAGTGGAGGGTGGGTAAGAGTACTCTTCTTCACTGCCATCTGCTTGGTCTCCAGGCACTTTGGGAGATCCGGCATCACTTTGGAAAAAGAAGGCTTAGCGTAGTGGAGGATGGGTAAGAGTACCCTTCTTCACTGCCATCTGCTTGGTCTCCGGGCACTTTGGAAGATCCAGCATCACTGTGGAAAAAGAAGGCTTAGCGGAGTGGAGGGTCGGTAAGAGTACTCTTTTTCACTGCCATCTGCATGGTCTCTGGGCACTTTGGGAGATCCGGCATCACTGTGGAAAACGAAGGTTTAGCGTAGTAGAGGGTGGGTAAGTGTACTCTTCTGCACTGCCATCTGCTTGGTCTCCTGGCACTTTGGGAGATCCGGCATCACTGTGGAAAAAGAAGGCTTAGCAGAGTGGAGGATGGTTACGAGTATGATTCTTCACTGTCATCTGCTTGGTTTCCAGGCACTTTGGGAGATCCGGCGTCACTGTGGAAAAAGAAGGCTTAGCGGAGTGGAAGATGGGTAAGAGTACTCTTCTTCACTGCCATCTGTTTTGTATCCAGGAACTTTGGGGGATCCGGAATCACTGTGGAAAAACAAAGGCTTAGCGGAGTGGAGGATGGGTAAGAGTACTCTTCTTCACTGCCATCTGCTTGGTCTCCGGGCACTTTGGGAGATCCGGCGTCACTGTGGAAAAAGAAGGCTTAGCGGAGTGGAGGATGGGTAAGAGTACTCTTCTTCACTGCCATCTGTTTTGTATCCAGGAACTTTGGGAGATCCGGAATCACTGTGGAAAAATAAAGGCTTAGCGGAGTGGAGAATGGGTAAGAGAACTCTTCTTCACTGCCATCTGCTTGGTCTCCGGGGACTTTGGGAGATCCGGCATCACTGAGGAAATGAAGGCTTAGCGGAGTGTAGGATGGCTAAGAGTACTCTTCCTCACTGCCATCTGCTTGGTCTCCGCACACTTTGGGAGATACGGCATCACTGTGGTAAAAGAAGGCTTAGCGAAGTGGAGGGTGGGTAAGAGTACTCTTCGTCACTGCCATCTGCTTGGTCTCCGGGCACTTTGGGAGATCCGGCATCACTGTAGAAAAAGAAGGCTTAGCGTAGTCTAGTGTGGGTAAGAGTACTCTTCCTCACTGCCATCTGCTTGGTCTCCAGGCACTTTGAAAGATCCAGCATCACTGTGGAAAAAGAAGGCTTAACGGACTGAAGGATGGGTAAGAGTACTCTTCTTCACTGCCATCTGCTTGGTCTCCAGGCACTTTGGGCGATCCGGCAACACTGTGGAAAAAGAAGGCTTAGCGGAGTGGAGGGTGGGTAAGAGTACTCTTCTTCACTGCCATCTGCTTGGTCTCCAGGCACTTTGGGAGATCCGGCATCACTGTGGAAAAAGAAGGCTTAGCGTAGTAGAGGGTGGGTAAGTGTACTCTTCTTCACTGCCATCTGCTTGGTCTCCTGGCACATTGGGAGGTCCGGCATCACTGTGGAAAAAGAAGGCTTAGCGGAGTGGAGGATGGGTAAGAGTACTCTTCTTCACTGCCATCTGCTTGGTCTCCGGGCACTTTGGGAGATCCGGCGTCACTGTGGAAAAAGAAGGCTTAGCGGAGTGGAGGATGGGTAAGAGTACTCTTCTTCACTGCCATCTGTTTTGTATCCAGGAACTTTGGGAGATCCGGAATCACTGTGGAAAAATAAAGGCTTAGCGGAGTGGAGGATGGGTTAGAGTACTCTTCTTCACTGCCATCTGCTTGGTCTCCTGGCACTTTGGGAGATCCGGCATCACTGTGGAAAAAGAAGGCTTAGCGGAGTGGAGGATGGTTACGAGTATGATTCTTCACTGCCATCTGCTTGGTCTCCAGGCACTTTGGGAGATCCGGCATCAATGTGGAAAAAGAAGGCTTAGCGGAGTGGAGGATGGGTAAGAGTACTCTTCTTCAATGCCATCTGTTTTGTATCCAGGAACTTTGGGAGATCTGGAATCACTGTGGAAAAATAAAGGCTTAGCGGAGTGGAGGATGGGTAAGAGTACTCTTCTTCACTGCCATCTGCTTGGTCTCCGGGCACTTTGGGAGATCCGGCGTCACTGTGGAAAAAGAAGGCTTAGCGGAGTGGAGGATGGGTAAGAGTACTCTTCTTCACTGCCATCTGTTTTGTATCCAGGAACTTTGGGAGATCCGGAATCACTGTGGAAAAATAAAGGCTTAGCGGAGTGGAGGATGGGTTAGAGTACTCTTCTTCACTGCCATCTGCTTGGTCTCCAGGAACTTAGGGAGATCCGGCATCACTGTGGAAAAAGAAGGCTTAGCAGAGTGGAGGATGGGTAAGAGTACTCTTCTTCACTGCCATCTGCTTGGTCTCCAGGCACTTTGGGCGATCCGGCATCACTGTGGAAAAAGAAGGCTTAGCGGAGTGGAGGGTGGGTAAGAGTACTTTTCTTCACTGTCATCTGCTTGGTCTCCAGGCACTTTGGGAGATCCGGCATCACTGTGGAAAAAGAAGGCTTGACGGAGTGTAGGATGGGTAAGAGTACTCTTCCTCACTGCCATCTGCTTGGTCTCCAGGCACTTTGGGAGATACGGCATCACTGTGGAAAAAGAAGGCTTAGCGAAGTGGAGGGAGGGTAAGAGTGCTCTTCTTCACTGCCATCTTCTTGGTCTCCTGGCACTTTGGGAGATCCGGCATCACTGTGGAAAAAGAAGGCTTAGCGGAGTGGTGGATTGGTAAGAGTACTCTTCTTCACTGCCATCTGCTTGGTCTCCAGGCACTTTGGGCGATCCGGCATCACTGTGGAAAAAGGCTTAGCGGAGTGGAGGGTGGGTAAGAGTACTTTTCTTCACTGCCATCTGCTTGGTCTCCAGGCACTTTGGGAGATCCGGCATCACTGTGGAAAAAGAAGGCTTAACGGAGTGGAGGATGGGTAAGAGTACTCTTCTTCACTGCCATCTGCTTGTTCTCCAGGCACTTTGGGCAATCCGGCATCACTGTGGAAAAAGAAGGCTTAGCGTAGTGGAGGGTCGGTAAGAGTACTCTTCTTCAATGCCATCTGCTTGGTCTCCTGGCACTTTGGGAGATCTGGCATCACTGTGGAAAAAGAAGGCTTAGCGGAGTGTAGGATGGTATGAGTATGATTCTTCACTGCCATCTGCTTGGTCTCCAGGCACTTTGGGAGATCTGGCGTCACTGTGGAAAAATAAAGGTTTAGCGGAGTGGAGGATGGGTAAGAGTACTCTTCTTCACTGCCATCTGCTTTGTATCCAGGAACTTTGGGAGATCCGCAACACTGTGGAAAAGAAGGCTTCTCCTTGTTCTTCAGGCACTTTGAGAGATCCGGCATCACTGTTGAAAAAGAAGGCTTAGCGGAGTGGAGTGTGGGTAAGAGTACTCTTCTTCACAGCCATCTGCTTGGTCTCCAAGCACTTTGGAAGATCCAGCATCACTGTGGAAAAAGAAGGCTTAGCGTAGTGGAGGGTGGGTAAGAGTACTCTTCTTCACTGCCATCTGCTTTGTATCCAGGAACTTAGGGAGATCCAGCATCACTGTGGAAAAGAAGGCTTAGCGGAGTGTAGGATGGCTAAGAGTACTCTTCGTCACTGCCATCTGCTTTGTCTCCGGGCACTTTGGGAGATACGGCATCACTGTGGTAAAAGAAGGCTTAGCGGAGTGTAGTGCGGGTAAGAGTACCCTTCTTCTCTGCCATCTGCTTGGTCTCCAGGCACTTTGGAAGATCCGGCATCACTGTGGAAAAAGAAGGCTTAGCCAAGTGGAGGGAGGGTAAGAGTGCTCTTCTTCACTGCCATCTTCTTGGTCTCCGGGCACTTTGGGAGATCCGGCATCACTGTGGAAAAAGAAAGCTTAGCGTAGTGGAGGGTGGGTAAGAGTACTCTTCTTCACTGCCATCTGCTTGTCTCCTGGCACTTTGGGAGATCCGGCATCACTGTTGAAAAAGAAGGCTTAGCGGAGTGGAGGATGGGTAAGAGTACTCTTCCTCACTGCCATCTGCTTGGTCTCCGGGCACTTTGGGAGATCCGGCATCACTGTGGAAAAAGAAGGCTTAGCGTAGTAGAGGGTGGGTAAGTGTACTCTTCTTCACTGCCATCTGCTTGGTCTCCTGGCACTTTGGGAGATCCGGCATCACTGTGGAAAAAGAAGGCTTAGCGTAGTAGAGGGTGGGTAAGTGTACTCTTCTTCACTGCCATCTGCTTGGTCTCCGGGCACTTTGGGAGATCCGGCATCACTGTGGAAAAAGAAGGCTTAGCGTAGTAGAGGGTGGGTAAGTGTACTCTTCTTCACTGCCATCTGCTTGGTCTCCTGGCACTTTGGGAGATCCGGAATCACTGTGGAAAAATAAAGGCTTAGCGGAGTAGAGGATGGGTAAGAGTACTCTTCTTCACTGCCATCTGCTTGGTCTCCGGGCACTTTGGGAGATCCGGCGTCACTGTGGAAAAAGAAGGCTTAGCGGAGTGGAGGATGGGTAAGAGTACTCTTCTTCACTGCCATCTGTTTTGTATCCAGGAACTTTGGGAGATCCGGAATCACTGTGGAAAAATAAAGGCTTAGCGGAGTGGAGGATGGGTTAGAGTACTCTTCTTCACTGCCATCTGCTTGGTCTCCAGGAACTTAGGGAGATCCGGCATCACTGTGGAAAAAGAAGGCTTAGCAGAGTGGAGGATGGGTAAGAGTACGCTTCTTCACTGCCATCTGCTTGGTCTCCAGGCACTTTGGGCGATCCGGCATCACTGTGGAAAAAGAAGGCTTAGCGGAGTGGAGGGTGGGTAAGAGTACTTTTCTTCACTGTCATCTGCTTGGTCTCCAGGCACTTTGGGAGATCCGGCATCACTGTGGAAAAAGAAGGCTTGACGGAGTGGAGGATGGGTAAGAGTACTCTTCCTCACTGCCATCTGCTTGGTCTCCAGGCACTTTGGGAGATACGGCATCACTGTGGAAAAAGAAGGCTTAGCGAAGTGGAGGGAGGGTAAGAGTGCTCTTCTTCACTGCCATCTTCTTGGTCTCCGGGCACTTTGGGAGATCCGGCATCACTGTGGAAAAAGAAGGCTTAGCGTAGTGGAGGGTGGGTAAGAGTACTCTTCTTCACTGCCATCTGCTTGGTCTCCTGGCACTTTGGGAGATCCGGCATCACTGTTGAAAAAGAAGGCTTAGCAGAGTGGAGGATGGGTAAGAGTACTATTCCTCACTGCCATCTGCTTGGTCTCCAGGCACTTTGGGAGATCTGGCATCACTCTGGAAAAAGAAGGCTTAGCAGAGTGGAGGGTGGGTAAGAGTACTATTCTTCACTGCCATCTCCTTGGTCTCCTGGCACTTTGGGAGATCCGGCATCACTGTGGAAAAAGAAGGCTTAGCGGAGTGGTGGATTGGTAAGAGTACTCTTCTTCACTGCCATCTGCTTGGTCTCCAGGCACTTTGGGCGATCCGGCATCACTGTGGAAAAAGAAGGCTTAGCGGAGTGGAGGGTGGGTAAGAGTACTTTTCTTCACTGCCATCTGCTTGGTCTCCAGGCACTTTGGGAGATCAAGCATCACTGTGGAAAAAGAAGGCTTAACGGAGTGGAGGATGGGTAAGAGTACTCTTCTTCACTGCCATCTCCTTGTTCTCCAGGCACTTTGGGCAATCCGGCACCACTGTGGAAAAAGAAGGCTTAGCGTAGTGGAGGGTCGGTAAGAGTACTCTTCTTCAATGCCATCTGCTTGGTCTCCTGGCACTTTGGGAGATCTGGCATCACTGTGGAAAAAGAAGGCTTAGCAGAGTGGAGGATGGTTACAAGTATGATTCTTCACTGCCATCTGCTTGGTCTCCAGGCACTTTGGGAGATCTGGCGTCACTGTGGAAAAAGAAGGCTTAGCGGAGTGGAGGATGGGTAAGAGTACTCTTCTTCACTGCCATCTGCTTGGTCTCCAGGCACTTTGGGCGATCCAGCATCACTGTGGAAAAAGAAGGCTTAGCGGAGTGGAGGGTGGGTAAGAGTACTTTTCTTCACTGCCATCTGCTTGGTCTCCAGGCACTTTGGGAGATCCGGCATCAATGTGGAAAAAGAAGGGTTAGCGTAGTGGAGGGTGGGTAAGAGTACTCTTCATCACTGCCATCTGCTTGGAGTCCAGGCACTTTGGGAGATCCAGCATCACTGTGGAAAAAGAAGGCTTAACGGAGTGGCGGATGGGTAAGAGTACTCTTCTTCACTGCCATCTGCTTGGTCTCCAGGCACTTTGGGCAATCCGGCAACACTGTGGAAAAAGAAGGCTTAGCGGAGTGGAGGGTGGGTAAGAGTACTCTTCTTCACTGCCATCTGCTCGGTCTCCAGGCACTTTGGGAGATCCGGCATCACTTTGGAAAAAGAAGGCTTAGCGTAGTGGAGGATGGGTAAGAGTACCCTTCTTCACTGCCATCTGCTTGGTCTCCGGGCACTTTGGAAGATCCAGCATCACTGTGGAAAAAGAAGGCTTAGCGGAGTGGAGGGTCGGTAAGAGTACTCTTTTTCACTGCCATCTGCATGGTCTCTGGGCACTTTGGGAGATCCGGCATCACTGTGGAAAAAGAAGGCTTAGCGTAGTAGAGGGTGGGTAAGTGTACTCTTCTGCACTGCCATCTGCTTGGTCTCCTGGCACTTTGGGAGATCCGGCATCACTGTGGAAAAAGAAGGCTTAGCAGAGTGGAGGATGGTTACGAGTATGATTCTTCACTGTCATCTGCTTGGTTTCCAGGCACTTTGGGAGATCCGGTGTCACTGTGGAAAAAGAAGGCTTAGCGGAGTGGAAGATGGGTAAGAGTACTCTTCTTCACTGCCATCTGTTTTGTATCCAGGAACTTTGGGGGATCCGGAATCACTGTGGAAAAACAAAGGCTTAGCGGAGTGGAGGATGGGTAAGAGTACTCTTCTTCACTGCCATCTGCTTGGTCTCCGGGCACTTTGGGAGATCCGGCGTCACTGTGGAAAAAGAAGGCTTAGCGGAGTGGAGGATGGGTAAGAGTACTCTTCTTCACTGCCATCTGTTTTGTATCCAGGAACTTTGGGAGATCCGGAATCACTGTGGAAAAATAAAGGCTTAGCGGAGTGGAGAATGGGTAAGAGAACTCTTCTTCACTGCCATCTGCTTGGTCTCCGGGGACTTTGGGAGATCCGGCATCACTGAGGAAATGAAGGCTTAGCGGAGTGTAGGATGGCTAAGAGTACTCTTCCTCACTGCCATCTGCTTGGTCTCCGCACACTTTGGGAGATACGGCATCACTGTGGTAAAAGAAGGCTTAGCGAAGTGGAGGGTGGGTAAGAGTACTCTTCGTCACTGCCATCTGCTTGGTCTCCGGGCACTTTGGAAGATCCGGCATCACTGTAGAAAAAGAAGGCTTAGCGTAGTCTACGGTGGGTAAGAGTACTCTTCCTCACTGCCATCTGCTTGGTCTCCAGGCACTTTGAAAGATCCAGCATCACTGTGGAAAAAGAAGGCTTAACGGACTGAAGGATGGGTAAGAGTACTCTTCTTCACTGCCATCTGCTTGGTCTCCAGGCACTTTGGGCGATCCGGCAACACTGTGGAAAAAGAAGGCTTAGCGGAGTGGAGGGTGGGTAAGAGTACTCTTCTTCACTGCCATCTGCTTGGTCTCCAGGCACTTTGGGAGATCCGGCATCACTGTGGAAAAAGAAGGCTTAGCGTAGTAGAGGGTGGGTAAGTGTACTCTTCTTCACTGCCATCTGCTTGGTCTCCTGGCACTTTGGGAGATCCGGCATCACTGTGGAAAAAGAAGGCTTAGCGGAGTGGAGGATGGTTACGAGTATGATTCTTCACTGCCATCTGCTTGGTCTCCAGGCACTTTGGGAGATCCGGCATCACTGTGGAAAAAGAAGGCTTAGCGGAGTGGAGGATGGGTAAGAGTACTCTTCTTCAATGCCATCTGTTTTGTATACAGGAACTTTGGGAGATCCGGAATCACTGTGGAAAAATAAAGGCTTAGCGGAGTGGAGGATGGGTAAGAGTACTCTTCTTCACTGCCATCTGCTTGGTCTCCGGGCACTTTGGGAGATCCGGCGTCACTGTGGAAAAAGAAGGCTTAGCGGAGTGGAGGATGGGTAAGAGTACTCTTCTTCACTGCCATCTGTTTTGTATCCAGGAACTTTGGGAGATCCGGAATCACTGTGGAAAAATAAAGGCTTAGCGGAGTGGAGGATGGGTTAGAGTACTCTTCTTCACTGCCATCTGCTTGGTCTCCTGGCACTTTGGGAGATCCGGCATCACTGTGGAAAAAGAAGGCTTAGCGGAGTGGAGGATGGGTAAGAGTACTCTTCTTCAATGCCATCTGTTTTGTATCCAGGAACTTTGGGAGATCCGGAATCACTGTGGAAAAATAAAGGCTTAGCGGAGTGGAGGATGGGTAAGAGTACTCTTCTTCACTGCCATCTGCTTGGTCTCCGGGCACTTTGGGAGATCCGGCGTCACTGTGGAAAAAGAAGGCTTAGCGGAGTGGAGGATGGGTAAGAGTACTCTTCTTCACTGCCATCTGTTTTGTATCCAGGAACTTTGGGAGATCCGGAATCACTGTGGAAAAATAAAGGCTTAGCGGAGTGGAGGATGGGTTAGAGTACCCTTCTTCACTGCCATCTGCTTGGTCTCCAGGAACTTAGGGAGATCCGGCATCACTGTGGAAAAAGAAGGCTTAGCAGAGTGGAGGATGGGTAAGAGTACTCTTCTTCACTGCCATCTGCTTGGTCTCCAGGCACTTTGGGCGATCCGGCATCACTGTGGAAAAAGAAGGCTTAGCGGAGTGGAGGGTGGGTAAGAGTACTTTTCTTCACTGTCATCTGCTTGGTCTCCAGGCACTTTGGGAGATCCGGCATCACTGTGGAAAAAGAAGGCTTGACGGAGTGTAGGATGGGTAAGAGTACTCTTCCTCACTGCCATCTGCTTGGTCTCCAGGCACTTTGGGAGATACGGCATCACTGTGGAAAAAGAAGGCTTAGCGAAGTGGAGGGAGGGTAAGAGTGCTCTTCTTCACTGCCATCTTCTTGGTCTCCTGGCACTTTGGGAGATCCGGCATCACTGTGGAAAAAGAAGGTTTAGCGGAGTGGTGGATTGGTAAGAGTACTCTTCTTCACTGCCATCTGCTTGGTCTCCAGGCACTTTGGGCGATCCGGCATCACTGTGGAAAAAGGCTTAGCGGAGTGGAGGGTGGGTAAGAGTACTTTTCTTCACTGCCATCTGCTTGGTCTCCAGGCACTTTGGGAGATCCGGCATCACTGTGGAAAAAGAAGGCTTAACGGAGTGGAGGATGGGTAAGAGTACTCTTCTTCACTGCCATCTGCTTGTTCTCCGGGCACTTTGGGCGATCCGGCATCACTGTGGAAAAAGAAGGCTTAGCGTAGTGGAGGGTCGGTAAGAGTACTCTTCTTCAATGCCATCTGCTTGGTCTCCTGGCACTTTGGGAGATCTGGCATCACTGTGGAAAAAGAAGGCTTAGCGGAGTGTAGGATGGTATGAGTATGATTCTTCACTGCCATCTGCTTGGTCTCCAGGCACTTTGGGAGATCTGGCGTCACTGTGGAAAAATAAAGGTTTAGCGGAGTGGAGGATGGGTAAGAGTACTCTTCTTCACTGATATCTGCTTTGTATCCAGGAACTTTGGGAGATCCGCAACACTGTGGAAAAGAAGGCTTCTCCTTGTTCTTCAGGCACTTTGAGAGATCCGGCATCACTGTTGAAAAAGAAGGCTTAGCGGAGTGGAGTGTGGGTAAGAGTACTCTTCTTCACAGCCATCTGCTTGGTCTCCAAGCACTTTGGAAGATCCAGCATCACTGTGGAAAAAGAAGGCTTAGCGTAGTGGAGGGTGGGTAAGAGTACTCTTCTTCACTGCCATCTGCTTTGTATCCAGGAACTTAGGGAGATCCGGCATCACTGTGGAAAAGAAGGCTTAGCGTAGTGTAGGATGGCTAAGAGTACTCTTCGTCACTGCCATCTGCTTGGTCTCCGGGCACTTTGGGAGATACGGCATCACTGTGGTAAAAGAAGGCTTAGCGGAGTGTAGTGCGGGTAAGAGTACCCTTCTTCTCTGCCATCTGCTTGGTCTCCAGGCACTTTGGAAGATCCGGCATCACTGTGGAAAAAGAAGGCTTAGCCAAGTGGAGGGAGGGTAAGAGTGCTCTTCTTCACTGCCATCTTCTTGGTCTCCGGGCACTTTGGGAGATCCGGCATCACTGTGGAAAAAGAAAGCTTAGCGTAGTGGAGGGTGGGTAAGAGTACTCTTCTTCACTGCCATCTGCTTGTCTCCTGGCACTTTGGGAGATCCGGCATCACTGTTGAAAAAGAAGGCTTAGCTGAGTGGAGGATGGGTAAGAGTACTCTTCCTCACTGCCATCTGCTTGGTCTCCGGGCACTTTGGGAGATCCGGCATCACTGTGGAAAAAGAAGGCTTAGCGTAGTAGAGGGTGGGTAAGTGTACTCTTCTTCACTGCCATCTGCTTGGTCTCCTGGCACTTTGGGAGATCCGGCATCACTGTGGAAAAAGAAGGCTTAGCGGAGTGAAGGATGGTTACGAGTATGATTCTTCACTGCCATCTGCTTGGTCTCCAGGCACTTTGGGAGATCCGGCATCACTGTGGAAAAAGAAGGCTTAGCGGAGTGGAGGATGGGTAAGAGTACTCTTCTTCAATGCCATCTGTTTTGTATCCAGGAACTTTGGGAGATCCGGAATCACTGTGGAAAAATAAAGGCTTAGCGGAGTGGAGGATGGGTAAGAGTACTCTTCTTCACTGCCATCTGCTTGGTCTCCGGGCACTTTGGGAGATCCGGCGTCACTGTGGAAAAAGAAGGCTTAGCGGAGTGGAGGATGGGTAAGAGTACTCTTCTTCACTGCCATCTGTTTTGTATCCAGGAACTTTGGGAGATCCGGAATCACTGTGGAAAAATAAAGGCTTAGCGGAGTGGAGGATGGGTTAGAGTACTCTTCTTCACTGCCATCTGCTTGGTCTCCAGGAACTTAGGGAGATCCGGCATCACTGTGGAAAAAGAAGGCTTAGCAGAGTGGAGGATGGGTAAGAGTACTCTTCTTCACTGCCATCTGCTTGGTCCCAGGCACTTTGGGCGATCCGGCATCACTGTGGAAAAAGAAGGCTTAGCGGAGTGGAGGGTGGGTAAGAGTACTTTTCTTCACTGTCATCTGCTTGGTCTCCAGGCACTTTGGGAGATCCGGCATCACTGTGGAAAAAGAAGGCTTGACGGAGTGGAGGATGGGTAAGAGTACTCTTCCTCACTGCCATCTGCTTGGTCTCCAGGCACTTTGGGAGATACGGCATCACTGTGGAAAAAGAAGGCTTAGCGAAGTGGAGGGAGGGTAAGAGTGCTCTTCTTCACTGCCATCTTCTTGGTCTCCGGGCACTTTGGGAGATCCGGCATCACTGTGGAAAAAGAAGGCTTAGCGTAGTGGAGGGTGGGTAAGAGTACTCTTCTTCACTGCCATCTGCTTGGTCTCCTGGCACTTTGGGAGATCCGGCATCACTGTTGAAAAAGAAGGCTTAGCAGAGTGGAGGATGGGTAAGAGTACTATTCCTCACTGCCATCTGCTTGGTCTCCAGGCACTTTGGGAGATCTGGCATCACTCTGGAAAAAGAAGGCTTAGCAGAGTGGAGGGTGGGTAAGAGTACTATTCTTCACTGCCATCTCCTTGGTCTCCTGGCACTTTGGGAGATCCGGCATCACTGTGGAAAAAGAAGGCTTAGCGGAGTGGTGGATTGGTAAGAGTACTCTTCTTCACTGCCATCTGCTTGGTCTCCAGGCACTTTGGGCGATCCGGCATCACTGTGGAAAAAGAAGGCTTAGCGGAGTGGAGGGTGGGTAAGAGTACTTTTCTTCACTGCCATCTGCTTGGTCTCCAGGCACTTTGGGAGATCAAGCATCACTGTGGAAAAAGAAGGCTTAACGGAGTGGAGGATGGGTAAGAGTACTCTTCTTCACTGCCATCTCCTTGTTCTCCAGGCACTTTGGGCAATCCGGCACCACTGTGGAAAAAGAAGGCTTAGCGTAGTGGAGGGTCGGTAAGAGTACTCTTCTTCAATGCCATCTGCTTGGTCTCCTGGCACTTTGGGAGATCTGGCATCACTGTGGAAAAAGAAGGCTTAGCAGAGTGGAGGATGATTACAAGTATGATTCTTCACTGCCATCTGCTTGGTCTCCAGGCACTTTGGGAGATCTGGCGTCACTGTGGAAAAAGAAGGCTTAGCGGAGTGGAGGATGGGTAAGAGTACTCTTCTTCACTGCCATCTGCTTGGTCTCCAGGCACTTTGGGCGATCCAGCATCACTGTGGAAAAAGAAGGCTTAGCGGAGTGGAGGGTGGGTAAGAGTACTTTTCTTCACTGCCATCTGCTTGGTCTCCAGGCACTTTGGGAGATCCGGCATCAATGTGGAAAAAGAAGGGTTAGCGTAGTGGAGGGTGGGTAAGAGTACTCTTCATCACTGCCATCTGCTTGGAGTCCAGGCACTTTGGGAGATCCAGCATCACTGTGGAAAAAGAAGGCTTAACGGAGTGGCGGATGGGTAAGAGTACTCTTCTTCACTGCCATCTGCTTGGTCTCCAGGCACTTTGGGCAATCCGGCAACACTGTGGAAAAATAAGGCTTAGCGGAGTGGAGGGTGGGTAAGAGTACTCTTCTTCACTGCCATCTGCTTGGTCTCCAGGCACTTTGGGAGATCCGGCATCACTTTGGAAAAAGAAGGCTTAGCGTAGTGGAGGATGGGTAAGAGTACCCTTCTTCACTGCCATCTGCTTGGTCTCCGGGCACTTTGGAAGATCCAGCATCACTGTGGAAAAAGAAGGCTTAGCGGAGTGGAGGGTCGGTAAGAGTACTCTTTTTCACTGCCATCTGCATGGTCTCTGGGCACTTTGGGAGATCCGGCATCACTGTGGAAAAAGAAGGCTTAGCGTAGTAGAGGGTGGGTAAGTGTACTCTTCTGCACTGCCATCTGCTTGGTCTCCTGGCACTTTGGGAGATCCGGCATCACTGTGGAAAAAGAAGGCTTAGCAGAGTGGAGGATGGTTACGAGTATGATTCTTCACTGTCATCTGCTTGGTTTCCAGGCACTTTGGGAGATCCGGCGTCACTGTGGAAAAAGAAGGCTTAGCGGAGTGGAAGATGGGTAAGAGTACTCTTCTTCACTGCCATCTGTTTTGTATCCAGGAACTTTGGGGGATCCGGAATCACTGTGGAAAAACAAAGGCTTAGCGGAGTGGAGGATGGGTAAGAGTACTCTTCTTCACTGCCATCTGCTTGGTCTCCGGGCACTTTGGGAGATCCGGCGTCACTGTGGAAAAAGAAGGCTTAGCGGAGTGGAGGATGGGTAAGAGTACTCTTCTTCACTGCCATCTGTTTTGTATCCAGGAACTTTGGGAGATCCGGAATCACTGTGGAAAAACAAAGGCTTAGCGGAGTGGAGAATGGGTAAGAGAACTCTTCTTCACTGCCATCTGCTTGGTCTCCGGGGACTTTGGGAGATCCGGCATCACTGAGGAAATGAAGGCTTAGCGGAGTGTAGGATGGCTAAGAGTACTCTTCCTCACTGCCATCTGATTGGTCTCCGCACACTTTGGGAGATACGGCATCACTGTGGTAAAAGAAGGCTTAGCGAAGTGGAGGGTGGGTAAGAGTACTCTTCGTCACTGCCATCTGCTTGGTCTCCGGGCACTTTGGAAGATCCGGCATCACTGTAGAAAAAGAAGGCTTAGCGTAGTCTACGGTGGGTAAGAGTACTCTTCCTCACTGCCATCTGCTTGGTCTCCAGGCACTTTGAAAGATCCAGCATCACTGTGGAAAAAGAAGGCTTAACGGACTGAAGGATGGGTAAGAGTACTCTTCTTCACTGCCATCTGCTTGGTCTCCAGGCACTTTGGGCGATCCGGCAACACTGTGGAAAAAGAAGGCTTAGCGGAGTGGAGGGTGGGTAAGAGTACTCTTCTTCACTGCCATCTGCTTGGTCTCCAGGCACTTTGGGAGATCCGGCATCACTGTGGAAAAAGAAGGCTTAGCGTAGTAGAGGGTGGGTAAGTGTACTCTTCTTCACTGCCATCTGCTTGGTCTCCTGGCACTTTGGGAGATCCGGCATCACTGTGGAAAAAGAAGGCTTAGCGGAGTGGAGGATGGTTACGAGTATGATTCTTCACTGCCATCTGCTTGGTCTCCAGGCACTTTGGGAGATCCGGCATCACTGTGGAAAAAGAAGGCTTAGCGGAGTGGAGGATGGGTAAGAGTACTCTTCTTCAATGCCATCTGTTTTGTATACAGGAACTTTGGGAGATCCGGAATCACTGTGGAAAAATAAAGGCTTAGCGGAGTGGAGGATGGGTAAGAGTACTCTTCTTCACTGCCATCTGCTTGGTCTCCGGGCACTTTGGGAGATCCGGCGTCACTGTGGAAAAAGAAGGCTTAGCGGAGTGGAGGATGGGTAAGAGTACTCTTCTTCACTGCCATCTGTTTTGTATCCAGGAACTTTGGGAGATCCGGAATCACTGTGGAAAAATAAAGGCTTAGCGGAGTGGAGGATGGGTTAGAGTACTCTTCTTCACAGCCATCTGCTTGGTCTCCAGGAACTTAGGGAGATCCGGCATCACTGTGGAAAAAGAAGGCTTAGCAGAGTGGAGGATGGGTAAGAGTACTCTTCTTCACTGCCATCTGCTTGGTCTCCAGGCACTTTGGGCGATCCGGCATCACTGTGGAAAAAGAAGGCTTAGCGGAGTGGAGGGTGGGTAAGAGTACTTTTCTTCACTGCCATCTGCTTGGTCTCCAGGCACTTTGGGAGATCCGGCATCAATGTGGAAAAAGAAGGGTTAGCGTAGTGGAGGGTGGGTAAGAGTACTCTTCATCACTGCCATCTGCTTGGAGTCCAGGCACTTTGGGAGATCCAGCATCACTGTGGAAAAAGAAGGCTTAACGGAGTGGAGGATGGGTAAGAGTACTCTTCTTCACTGCCATCTGCTTGGTCTCCAGGCACTTTGGGCAATCCGGCAACACTGTGGAAAAAGAAGGCTTAGCGGAGTGGAGGGTGGGTAAGAGTACTCTTCTTCACTGCCATCTGCTTGGTCTCCAGGCACTTTGGGAGATCCGGCATCACTTTGGAAAAAGAAGGCTTAGCGGAGTGGAGGGTCGGTAAGAGTACTCTTTTTCATTGCCATCTGCATGGTCTCTGGGCACTTTGGGAGATCCGGCATCACTGTGGAAAAAGAAGGCTTAGCGTAGTAGAGGGTGGGTAAGTGTACTCTTCTGCACTGCCATCTGCTTGGTCTCCTGGCACTTTGGGAGATCCGGCATCACTGTGGAAAAGAAGGCTTAGCAGAGTGGAGGATGGGTAAGAGTACTCTTCTTCACTGCCATCTGCTTGGTCTCCGGGCACTTTGGGAGATCCGGCGTCACTGTGGAAAAAGAAGGCTTAGAGGAGTGGAGGATGGGTAAGTGTACTCTTCTTCACTGCCATCTGCTTGGTCTCCGGGGACTTTGGGAGATCCGGCATCACTGAGGAAATGAAGGCTTAGCGGAGTGTAGGATGGCTAAGAGTACTCTTCCTCACTGCCATCTGCTTGGTCTCCGGACACTTTGGGAGATACGGCATCACTGTGGTAAAAGAAGGCTTAGCGAAGTGGAGGGTGGGTAAGAGTACTCTTCGTCACTGCCATCTGCTTGGTCTCCAGGCACTTTGGGAGATCCGGCATCACTGTAGAAAAAGAAGGATTAGCGTAGTCTAGGGTGGGTAAGAGTACTCTTCCTCACTGCCATCTGCTTGGTCTCCAGGCACTTTCAAAGATCCAGCATCACTGTGGAAAAAGAAGGCTTAACGGAGTGGAGGATGGGTAAGAGTACTCTTCTTCACTGCCATCTGCTTGGTCTCCAGGCACTTTGGGCGATCCGGCAACACTGTGGAAAAAGAAGGCTTAGCGGAGTGGAGGGTGGGTAAGAGTACTCTTCTTCACTGCCATCTGCTTGGTCTCCAGGCACTTTGGGAGATCCGGCATCACTGTGGAAAAAGAAGGTTTAGCGTAGTGGAGGATGGGTAAGAGTACCCTTCTTCACTGCCATCTGCTTGGTCTCCGGGCACTTTGGAAGATCCGGCATCACTGTGGAAAAAGAAGGCTTAGCGGAGTGGAGGGTCGGTAAGAGTACTCTTTTTCACTGCCATCTGCATGGTCTCCGGGCACTTTGGGAGATCCGGCATCACTGTGGAAAAAGAAGGATTAGCGTAGTAGAGGGTGGGTAAGTGTACTCTTCTTCACTGCCATCTGCTTGGTCTCCTGGCACTTTGGGAGATCCGGCATCACTGTGGAAAAAGAAGGCTTAGCGGAGTGGAGGATGGTTACGAGTATGATTCTTCACTGCCATCTGCTTGGTCTCCAGGCACTTTGGGAGATCCGGTGTCACTGTGGAAAAAGAAGGCTTAGCGGAGTGGAGGATGGGTAAGAGTACTCTTCTTCAATGCCATCTGTTTTGTATCCAGGAACTTTGGAAGATCCGGAATCACTGTGGAAAAATAAAGGCTTAGCGGAGTGGAGGATGGGTAAGAGTACTCTTCTTCACTGCCATCTGCTTGGTCTCCGGGCACTTTGGGAGATCCGGCGTCACTGTGGAAAAAGAAGGCTTAGCGGAGTGGAGGATGGGTAAGAGTACTCTTCTTCACTGCCATCTGTTTTGTATCCAGGAACTTTGGGAGATCCGGAATCACTGTGGAAAAATAAAGGCTTAGCGGAGTGGAGGATGGGTAAGAGTACTCTTCTTCACTGCCATCTGCTTGGTCTCCAGGAACTTAGGGAGATCTGCATCACTGTGGAAAAAGAAGGCTTAGCAGAGTGGAGGATGGGTAAGAGTACTCTTCTTCACTGCCATCTGCTTGGTCTCCAGGCACTTTGGGCGATCCGGCATCACTGTGGAAAAAGAAGGCTTAGCGGAGTGGAGGGTGGGTAAGAGTACTTTTCTTCACTGCCATCTGCTTGGTCTCCAGGCACTTTGGGAGATCCGGCATCACTGTGGAAAAAGAAGGCTTAGCAGAGTGGTGGATTGGTAAGAGTACTCTTCTTCACTGCCATCTGCTTGGTCTTCAGGCACTTTGGGCGATCCGGCATCACTGTGGAAAAAGAAGGCTTAGCGGAGTGGAGGGTGGGTAAGAGTACTTTTCTTCACTGCCATCTGCTTGGTCTCCAGGCACTTTGGGAGATCCGGCATCACTGTGGTAAAAGAAGGCTTAGCGAAGTGGAGGGTGGGTAAGAGTACTCTTCGTCACTGCCATCTGCTTGGTCTCCAGGCACTTTGGGAGATCCGGCATCACTGTAGAAAAAGAAGGATTAGCGTAGTCTAGGGTGGGTAAGAGTACTCTTCCTCACTGCCATCTGCTTGGTCTCCAGGCACTTTCAAAGATCCAGCATCACTGTGGAAAAAGAAGGCTTAACGGAGTGGAGGATGGGTAAGAGTACTCTTCTTCACTGCCATCTGCTTGGTCTCCAGGCACTTTGGGCGATCCGGCAACACTGTGGAAAAAGAAGGCTTAGCGGAGTGGAGGGTGGGTAAGAGTACTCTTCTTCACTGCCATCTGCTTGGTCTCCAGGCACTTTGGGAGATCCGGCATCACTGTGGAAAAAGAAGGTTTAGCGTAGTGGAGGATGGGTAAGAGTACCCTTCTTCACTGCCATCTGCTTGGTCTCCGGGCACTTTGGAAGATCCGGCATCACTGTGGAAAAAGAAGGCTTAGCGGAGTGGAGGGTCGGTAAGAGTACTCTTTTTCACTGCCATCTGCATGGTCTCCGGACACTTTGGGAGATCCGGCATCACTGTGGAAAAAGAAGGATTAGCGTAGTAGAGGGTGGGTAAGTGTACTCTTCTTCACTGCCATCTGCTTGGTCTCCTGGCACTTTGGGAGATCCGGCATCACTGTGGAAAAAGAAGGCTTAGCGGAGTGGAGGATGGTTACGAGTATGATTCTTCACTGCCATCTGCTTGGTCTCCAGGCACTTTGGGAGATCCGGTGTCACTGTGGAAAAAGAAGGCTTAGCGGAGTGGAGGATGGGTAAGAGTACTCTTCTTCAATGCCATCTGTTTTGTATCCAGGAACTTTGGGAGATCCGGAATCACTGTGGAAAAATAAAGGCTTAGCGGAGTGGAGGATGGGTAAGAGTACTCTTCTTCACTGCCATCTGCTTGGTCTCCGGGCACTTTGGGAGATCCGGCGTCACTGTGGAAAAAGAAGGCTTAGCGGAGTGGAGGATGGGTAAGAGTACTCTTCTTCACTGCCATCTGTTTTGTATCCAGGAACTTTGGGAGATCCGGAATCACTGTGGAAAAATAAAGGCTTAGCGGAGTGGAGGATGGGTAAGAGTACTCTTCTTCACTGCCATCTGCTTGGTCTCCAGGAACTTAGGGAGATCCGCATCACTGTGGAAAAAGAAGGCTTAGCAGAGTGGAGGATGGGTAAGAGTACTCTTCTTCACTGCCATCTGCTTGGTCTCCAGGCACTTTGGGCGATCCGGCATCACTGTGGAAAAAGAAGGCTTAGCGGAGTGGAGGGTGGGTAAGAGTACTTTTCTTCACTGCCATCTGCTTGGTCTCCAGGCACTTTGGGAGATCCGGCATCACTGTGGAAAAAGAAGGCTTAGCAGAGTGGTGGATTGGTAAGAGTACTCTTCTTCACTGCCATCTGCTTGGTCGTCAGGCACTTTGGGCGATCCGGCATCACTGTGGAAAAAGAAGGCTTAGCGGAGTGGAGGGTGGGTAAGAGTACTTTTCTTCACTGCCATCTGCTTGGTCTCCAGGCACTTTGGGAGATCCGGCATCACTGTGGAAAAAGAAGGCTTAACGGAGTGGAGGATGGGTAAGAGTACTCTTCTTCACTGCCATCTGCTCGTTCTCCAGGCACTTTGGGTAATCCGGCATCACTGTGGAAAAAGAAGGCTTAGCGTAGTGGAGGGTCGGTAAGAGTACTCTTCTTCACTGCCATCTGTTTTGTATCCAGGAACTTTGGGAGATCCGGAATCACTGTGGAAAAATAAAGGCTTAGCGGAGTGGAGGATGGGTAAGAGTACTCTTCTTCACTGCCATCTGCTTGGTCTCCAGGAACTTAGGGAGATCCGGCATCACTGTGGAAAAAGAAGGCTTAGCAGAGTGGAGGATGGGTAAGAGTACTCTTCTTCACTGCCATCTGCTTGGTCTCCAGGCACTTTGGGCGATCCGGCATCACTGTGGAAAAAGAAGGCTTAGCGGAGTGGAGGGTGGGTAAGAGTACTTTTCTTCACTGCCATCTGCTTGGTCTCCAGGCACTTTGGGAGATCCGGCATCACTGTGGAAAAAGAAGGCTTAGCAGAGTGGTGGATTGGTAAGAGTACTCTTCTTCACTGCCATCTGCTTGGTCTTCAGGCACTTTGGGCGATCCGGCATCACTGTGGAAAAAGAAGGCTTAGCGGAGTGGAGGGTGGGTAAGAGTACTTTTCTTCACTGCCATCTGCTTGGTCTCCAGGCACTTTGGGAGATCCGGCATCACTGTGGAAAAAGAAGGCTTAACGGAGTGGGGGATGGGTAAGAGTACTCTTCTTCACTGCCATCTGCTCGTTCTCCAGGCACTTTGGGCAATCCGGCATCACTGTGGAAAAAGAAGGCTTAGCGTAGTGGAGGGTCGGTAAGAGTACTCTTCTTCACTGCCATCTGCTTGGTCTCCAGGAACTTAGGGAGATCCGGCATCACTGTGGAAAAAGAAGGCTTAGCAGAGTGGAGGATGGGTAAGAGTACTCTTCTTCACTGCCATCTGCTTGGTCTCCAGGCACTTTGGGAGATCCGGCATCACTGTAGAAAAAGAAGGATTAGCGTAGTCTAGGGTGGGTAAGAGTACTCTTCCTCACTGCCATCTGCTTGGTCTCCAGGCACTTTCAAAGATCCAGCATCACTGTGGAAAAAGAAGGCTTAACGGAGTGGAGGATGGGTAAGAGTACTCTTCTTCACTGCCATCTGCTTGGTCTCCAGGCACTTTGGGCGATCCGGCAACACTGTGGAAAAAGAAGGCTTAGCGGAGTGGAGGGTGGGTAAGAGTACTCTTCTTCACTGCCATCTGCTTGGTCTCCAGGCACTTTGGGAGATCCGGCATCACTGTGGAAAAAGAAGGTTTAGCGTAGTGGAGGATGGGTAAGAGTACCCTTCTTCACTGCCATCTGCTTGGTCTCCGGGCACTTTGGAAGATCCGGCATCACTGTGGAAAAAGAAGGCTTAGCGGAGTGGAGGGTCGGTAAGAGTACTCTTTTTCACTGCCATCTGCATGGTCTCCGGGCACTTTGGGAGATCCGGCATCACTGTGGAAAAAGAAGGATTAGCGTAGTAGAGGGTGGGTAAGTGTACTCTTCTTCACTGCCATCTGCTTGGTCTCCTGGCACTTTGGGAGATCCGGCATCACTGTGGAAAAAGAAGGCTTAGCGGAGTGGAGGATGGTTACGAGTATGATTCTTCACTGCCATCTGCTTGGTCTCCAGGCACTTTGGGAGATCCGGTGTCACTGTGGAAAAAGAAGGCTTAGCGGAGTGGAGGATGGGTAAGAGTACTCTTCTTCAATGCCATCTGTTTTGTATCCAGGAACTTTGGGAGATCCGGAATCACTGTGGAAAAATAAAGGCTTAGCGGAGTGGAGGATGGGTAAGAGTACTCTTCTTCACTGCCATCTGCTTGGTCTCCGGGCACTTTGGGAGATCCGGCGTCACTGTGGAAAAAGAAGGCTTAGCGGAGTGGAGGATGGGTAAGAGTACTCTTCTTCACTGCCATCTGTTTTGTATCCAGGAACTTTGGGAGATCCGGAATCACTGTGGAAAAATAAAGGCTTAGCGGAGTGGAGGATGGGTAAGAGTACTCTTCTTCACTGCCATCTGCTTGGTCTCCAGGAACTTAGGGAGATCCGCATCACTGTGGAAAAAGAAGGCTTAGCAGAGTGGAGGATGGGTAAGAGTACTCTTCTTCACTGCCATCTGCTTGGTCTCCAGGCACTTTGGGCGATCCGGCATCACTGTGGAAAAAGAAGGCTTAGCGGAGTGGAGGGTGGGTAAGAGTACTTTTCTTCACTGCCATCTGCTTGGTCTCCAGGCACTTTGGGAGATCCGGCATCACTGTGGAAAAAGAAGGCTTAGCAGAGTGGTGGATTGGTAAGAGTACTCTTCTTCACTGCCATCTGCTTGGTCGTCAGGCACTTTGGGCGATCCGGCATCACTGTGGAAAAAGAAGGCTTAGCGGAGTGGAGGGTGGGTAAGAGTACTTTTCTTCACTGCCATCTGCTTGGTCTCCAGGCACTTTGGGAGATCCGGCATCACTGTGGAAAAAGAAGGCTTAACGGAGTGGAGGATGGGTAAGAGTACTCTTCTTCACTGCCATCTGCTCGTTCTCCAGGCACTTTGGGCAATCCGGCATCACTGTGGAAAAAGAAGGCTTAGCGTAGTGGAGGGTCGGTAAGAGTACTCTTCTTCACTGCCATCTGTTTTGTATCCAGGAACTTTGGGAGATCCGGAATCACTGTGGAAAAATAAAGGCTTAGCGGAGTGGAGGATGGGTAAGAGTACTCTTCTTCACTGCCATCTGCTTGGTCTCCAGGAACTTAGGGAGATCCGGCATCACTGTGGAAAAAGAAGGCTTAGCAGAGTGGAGGATGGGTAAGAGTACTCTTCTTCACTGCCATCTGCTTGGTCTCCAGGCACTTTGGGCGATCCGGCATCACTGTGGAAAAAGAAGGCTTAGCGGAGTGGAGGGTGGGTAAGAGTACTTTTCTTCACTGCCATCTGCTTGGCCTCCAGGCACTTTGGGAGATCCGGCATCACTGTGGAAAAAGAAAGCTTAGCAGAGTGGTGGATTGGTAAGAGTACTCTTCTTCACTGCCATCTGCTTGGTCTTCAGGCACTTTGGGCGATCCGGCATCACTGTGGAAAAAGAAGGCTTAGCGGAGTGGAGGGTGGGTAAGAGTACTTTTCTTCACTGCCATCTGCTTGGTCTCCAGGCACTTTGGGAGATCCGGCATCACTGTGGAAAAAGAAGGCTTAACGGAGTGGGGGATGGGTAAGAGTACTCTTCTTCACTGCCATCTGCTCGTTCTCCAGGCACTTTGGGCAATCCGGCATCACTGTGGAAAAAGAAGGCTTAGCGTAGTGGAGGGTCGGTAAGAGTACTCTTCTTCACTGCCATCTGCTTGGTCTCCAGGAACTTAGGGAGATCCGGCATCACTGTGGAAAAAGAAGGCTTAGCAGAGTGGAGGATGGGTAAGAGTACTCTTCTTCACTGCCATCTGCTTGGTCTCCAGGCACTTTGGGCGATCCGGCATCACTGTGGAAAAAGAAGGCTTAGCGGAGTGGAGGGTGGTTAAGAGTACTTTTCTTCACTGCCATCTGCTTGGTCTCCAGGCACTTTGGGAGATCCGGCATCACTGTGGAAAAAGAAGGCTTAGCAGAGTGGTGGATTGGTAAGAGTACTCTTCTTCACTGCCATCTGCTTGGTCTTCAGGCACTTTGGGCGATCCGGCATCACTGTGGAAAAAGAAGGCTTAGCGGAGTGGAGGGTGGGTAAGAGTACTTTTCTTCACTGCCATCTGCTTGGTCTCCAGGCACTTTGGGAGATCCGGCATCACTGTGGAAAAAGAAGGCTTAACGGAGTGGGGGATGGGTAAGAGTACTCTTCTTCACTGCCATCTGCTCGTTCTCCAGGCACTTTGGGCAATCCGGCATCACTGTGGAAAAAGAAGGCTTAGCGTAGTGGAGGGTCGGTAAGAGTACTCTTCTTCAATGCCATCTGCTTGGTCTCCTGGCACTTTGGGAGATCTGGCATCACTGTGGAAAAAGAAGGCTTAGCGGAGTGGAGGATGGTTACGAGTATGATTCTTCCCTGCCATCTGCTTGGTCTCCAGGCACTTTGGGAGATCTGGCGTCACTGTGGAAAAATAAAGGTTTAGCGGAGTGGAGGATGGGTAAGAGTACTCTTCTTCACTGCCATCTGCTTTGTATCCAGGAACTTTGGGAGATCCGGCATCACTGTGGAAAAGAAGGCTTAGCGGAGTGTAGGATGGCTAAGAGTACTCTTCGTCACTGCCATCTGCTTGGTGTCCGGGCACTTTGGGAGATACGGCATCACTGTGGTAAAAGAAGGCTTAGCGGAGTGTAGTTCGGGTAAGAGTACCCTTCTTCTCTGCCATCTGCTTGGTCTCCAGGCACTTTGGAAGATCCGGCATCACTGTGGAAAAAGAAGGCTTAGCCAAGTGGAGGGAGGGTAAGAGTGCTCTTCTTCACTGCCATCTTCTTGGTCTCCGGGCACTTTGGGAGATCCGGCATCACTGTGGAAAAAGAAAGCTTAGCGTAGTGGAGGGTGGGTAAGAGTTCTCTTCTTCACTGCCATCTGCTTGGTCTCCTGGCACTTTGGGAGATCCGGCATCACTGTTGAAAAAGAAGGCTTACCAGAGTGGAGGATGGGTAAGAGTACTCTTCCTCACTGCCAACTGCTTGGTCTCCAGGCACTTTGGGAGATCTGGCATCACTGTGGAAAAAGAAGGCTTAGTAGAGTGGAGGGTGGGTAAGAGTACTCTTCTTCACTGCCATCTCCTTGTTCTTCAGGCACTTTGAGAGATCCGGCATCACTGTTGAAAAAGAAGGCTTAGCGGAGTGGAGTGTGGGTAAGAGTACTCTTCTTCACAGCCATCTGCTTGGTCTCCAAGCCCTTTGGACGATCCAGCATCACTGTGGAAAAAGAAGGCTTAGCGGAGTTGAGGATGGGTAAGAGTACTCTTCTTCACTGCCATCTGTTTTGTATCCAGGAACTTTGGGAGATCCGGAATCACTGTGGAAAAATAAAGGCTTAGCGGAGTGGAGGATGGGTTAGAGTACTCTTCTTCACTGCCATCTGCTTGGTCTCCAGGAACTTAGGGAGATCCGGCATCACTGTGGAAAAAGAAGGCTTAGCAGAGTGGAGGATGGGTAAGAGTACTCTTCTTCACTGCCATCTGCTTGGTCTCCAGGCACTTTGGGCGATCCGGCATCACTGTGGAAAAAGAAGGCTTAGCGGAGTGGAGGGTGGGTAAGAGTACTTTTCTTCACTGTCATCTGCTTGGTCTCCAGGCACTTTGGGAGATCCGGCATCACTGTGGAAAAAGAAGGCTTGACGGAGTGGAGGATGGGTAAGAGTACTCTTCCTCACTGCCATCTGCTTGGTCTCCAGGCACTTTGGGAGATACGGCATCACTGTGGAAAAAGAAGGCTTAGCGAAGCGGAGGGAGGGTAAGAGTGCTCTTCTTCACTGCCATCTTCTTGGTCTCCGGGCACTTTGGGAGATCCGGCATCACTGTGGAAAAAGAAGGCTTAGCGTAGTGGAGGGTGGGTAAGAGTACTCTTCTTCACTGCCATCTGCTTGGTCTCCTGGCACTTTGGGAGATCCGGCATCACTGTTGAAAAAGAAGGCTTAGCAGAGTGGAGGATGAGTAAGAGTACTATTCCTCACTGCCATCTGCTTGGTCTCCAGGCACTTTGGGAGATCTGGCATCACTCTGGAAAAAGAAGGCTTAGCAGAGTGGAGGGTGGGTAAGAGTACTATTCTTCACTGCCATCTCCTTGGTCTCCTGGCACTTTGGGAGATCCGGCATCACTGTGGAAAAAGAAGGCTTAGCGGAGTGGTGGATTGGTAAGAGTACTCTTCTTCACTGCCATCTGCTTGGTCTCCAGGCACTTTGGGCGATCCGGCATCACTGTGGAAAAAGAAGGCTTAGCGGAGTGGAGGGTGGGTAAGAGTACTTTTCTTCACTGCCATCTGCTTGGTCTCCAGGCACTTTGGGAGATCAAGCATCACTGTGGAAAAAGAAGGCTTAACGGAGTGGAGGATGGGTAAGAGTACTCTTCTTCACTGCCATCTCCTTGTTCTCCAGGCACTTTGGGCAATCCGGCACCACTGTGGAAAAAGAAGGCTTAGCGTAGTGGAGGGTCGGTAAGAGTACTCTTCTTCAATGCCATCTGCTTGGTCTCCTGGCACTTTGGGAGATCTGGCATCACTGTGGAAAAAGAAGGCTTAGCAGAGTGGAGGATGGTTACAAGTATGATTCTTCACTGCCATCTGCTTGGTCTCCAGGCACTTTGGGAGATCTGGCGTCACTGTGGAAAAAGAAGGCTTAGCGGAGTGGAGGATGGGTAAGAGTACTCTTCTTCACTGCCATCTGCTTGGTCTCCAGGCACTTTGGGCGATCCAGCATCACTGTGGAAAAAGAAGGCTTAGCGGAGTGGAGGGTGGGTAAGAGTACTTTTCTTCACTGCCATCTGCTTGGTCTCCAGGCACTTTGGGAGATCCGGCATCAATGTGGAAAAAGAAGGGTTAGCGTAGTGGAGGGTGGGTAAGAGTACTCTTCATCACTGCCATCTGCTTGGAGTCCAGGCACTTTGGGAGATCCAGCATCACTGTGGAAAAAGAAGGCTTAACGGAGTGGCGGATGGGTAAGAGTACTCTTCTTCACTGCCATCTGCTTGGTCTCCAGGCACTTTGGGCAATCCGGCAACACTATGGAAAAAGAAGGCTTAGCGGAGTGGAGGGTGGGTAAGAGTACTCTTCTTCACTGCCATCTGCTTGGTCTCCAGGCACTTTGGGAGATCCGGCATCACTTTGGAAAAAGAAGGCTTAGCGTAGTGGAGGATGGGTAAGAGTACCCTTCTTCACTGCCATCTGCTTGGTCTCCGGGCACTTTGGAAGATCCAGCATCACTGTGGAAAAAGAAGGCTTAGCGGAGTGGAGGGTCGGTAAGAGTACTCTTTTTCACTGCCATCTGCATGGTCTCTGGGCACTTTGGGAGATCCGGCATCACTGTGGAAAAAGAAGGCTTAGCGTAGTAGAGGGTGGGTAAGTGTACTCTTCTGCACTGCCATCTGCTTGGTCTCCTGGCACTTTGGGAGATCCGGCATCACTGTGGAAAAAGAAGGCTTAGCAGAGTGGAGGATGGTTACAAGTATGATTCTTCACTGTCATCTGCTTGGTTTCCAGGCACTTTGGGAGATCCGGCGTCACTGTGGAAAAAGAAGGCTTAGCGGAGTGGAAGATGGGTAAGAGTACTCTTCTTCAATGCCATCTGTTTTGTATCCAGGAACTTTGGGAGATCCGGAATCACTGTGGAAAAATAAAGGCTTAGCGGAGTGGAGGATGGGTAAGAGTACTCTTCTTCACTGCCATCTGCTTGGTCTCCGGGCACTTTGGGAGATCCGGCGTCACTGTGGAAAAAGAAGGCTTAGCGGAGTGGAAGATGGGTAAGAGTACTCTTCTTCAATGCCATCTGTTTTGTATCCAGGAACTTTGGGGGATCCGGAATCACTGTGGAAAAACAAAGGCTTAGCGGAGTGGAGGATGGGTAAGAGTACTCTTCTTCACTGCCATCTGCTTGGTCTCCGGGCACTTTGGGAGATCCGGCGTCACTGTGGAAAAAGAAGGCTTAGCGGAGTGGAGGATGGGTAAGAGTACTCTTCTTCACTGCCATCTGTTTTGTATCCAGGAACTTTGGGAGATCCGGAATCACTGTGGAAAAATAAAGGCTTAGCGGAGTGGAGAATGGGTAAGAGAACTCTTCTTCACTGCCATCTGCTTGGTCTCCGGGGACTTTGGGAGATCCGGCATCACTGAGGAAATGAAGGCTTAGCGGAGTGTAGGATGGCTAAGAGTACTCTTCCTCACTGCCATCTGCTTGGTCTCCGCACACTTTGGGAGATACGGCATCACTGTGGTAAAAGAAGGCTTAGCGAAGTGGAGGGTGGGTAAGAGTACTCTTCGTCACTGCCATCTGCTTGGTCTCCGGGCACTTTGGAAGATCCGGCATCACTGTAGAAAAAGAAGGCTTAGCGTAGTCTACGGTGGGTAAGAGTACTCTTCCTCACTGCCATCTGCTTGGTCTCCAGGCACTTTGAAAGATCCAGCATCACTGTGGAAAAAGAAGGCTTAACGGACTGAAGGATGGGTAAGAGTACTCTTCTTCACTGCCATCTGCTTGGTCTCCAGGCAGTTTGGGCGATCCGGCAACACTGTGGAAAAAGAAGGCTTAGCGGAGTGGAGGGTGGGTAAGAGTACTCTTCTTCACTGCCATCTGCTTGGTCTCCAGGCACTTTGGGAGATCCGGCATCACTGTGGAAAAAGAAGGCTTAGCGTAGTAGAGGGTGGGTAAGTGTACTCTTCTTCACTGCCATCTGCTTGGTCTCCTGGCACTTTGGGAGATCCGGCATCACTGTGGAAAAAGAAGGCTTAGCGGAGTGGAGGATGGTTACGAGTATGATTCTTCACTGCCATCTGCTTGGTCTCCAGGCACTTTGGGAGATCCGGCATCACTGTGGAAAAAGAAGGCTTAGCGGAGTGGAGGATGGGTAAGAGTACTCTTCTTCAATGCCATCTGTTTTGTATACAGGAACTTTGGGAGATCCGGAATCACTGTGGAAAAATAAAGGCTTAGCGGAGTGGAGGATGGGTAAGAGTACTCTTCTTCACTGCCATCTGCTTGGTCTCCGGGCACTTTGGGAGATCCGGCGTCACTGTGGAAAAAGAAGGCTTAGCGGAGTGGAGGATGGGTAAGAGTACTCTTCTTCACTGCCATCTGTTTTGTATCCAGGAACTTTGGGAGATCCGGAATCACTGTGGAAAAATAAAGGCTTAGCGGAGTGGAGGATGGGTTAGAGTACTCTTCTTCACTGCCATCTGCTTGGTCTCCAGGAACTTAGGGAGATCCGGCATCACTGTGGAAAAAGAAGGCTTAGCAGAGTGGAGGATGGGTAAGAGTACTCTTCTTCACTGCCATCTGCTTGGTCTCCAGGCACTTTGGGCGATCCGGCATCACTGTGGAAAAAGAAGGCTTAGCGGAGTGGAGGGTGGGTAAGAGTACTTTTCTTCACTGCCATCTGCTTGGTCTCCAGGCACTTTGGGAGATCCGGCATCAATGTGGAAAAAGAAGGGTTAGCGTAGTGGAGGGTGGGTAAGAGTACTCTTCATCACTGCCATCTGCTTGGAGTCCAGGCACTTTGGGAGATCCAGCATCACTGTGGAAAAAGAAGGCTTAACGGAGTGGAGGATGGGTAAGAGTACTCTTCTTCACTGCCATCTGCTTGGTCTCCAGGCACTTTGGGCAATCCGGCAACACTGTGGAAAAAGAAGGCTTAGCGGAGTGGAGGGTGGGTAAGAGTACTCTTCTTCACTGCCATCTGCTTGGTCTCCAGGCACTTTGGGAGATCCGGCATCACTTTGGAAAAAGAAGGCTTAGCGGAGTGGAGGGTCGGTAAGAGTACTCTTTTTCACTGCCATCTGCATGGTCTCTGGGCACTTTGGGAGATCCGGCATCACTGTGGAAAAAGAAGGCTTAGCGTAGTAGAGGGTGGGTAAGTGTACTCTTCTGCACTGCCATCTGCTTGGTCTCCTGGCACTTTGGGAGATCCGGCATCACTGTGGAAAAGAAGGCTTAGCAGAGTGGAGGATGGGTAAGAGTACTCTTCTTCACTGCCATCTGCTTGGTCTCCGGGCACTTTGGGAGATCCGGCGTCACTGTGGAAAAAGAAGGCTTAGAGGAGTGGAGGATGGGTAAGTGTACTCTTCTTCACTGCCATCTGCTTGGTCTCCGGGGACTTTGGGAGATCCGGCATCACTGAGGAAATGAAGGCTTAGCGGAGTGTAGGATGGCTAAGAGTACTCTTCCTCACTGCCATCTGCTTGGTCTCCGGACACTTTGGGAGATACGGCATCACTGTGGTAAAAGAAGGCTTAGCGAAGTGGAGGGTGGGTAAGAGTACTCTTCGTCACTGCCATCTGCTTGGTCTCCAGGCACTTTGGGAGATCCGGCATCACTGTAGAAAAAGAAGGATTAGCGTAGTCTAGGGTGGGTAAGAGTACTCTTCCTCACTGCCATCTGCTTGGTCTCCAGGCACTTTCAAAGATCCAGCATCACTGTGGAAAAAGAAGGCTTAACGGAGTGGAGGATGGGTAAGAGTACTCTTCTTCACTGCCATCTGCTTGGTCTCCAGGCACTTTGGGCGATCCGGCAACACTGTGGAAAAAGAAGGCTTAGCGGAGTGGAGGGTGGGTAAGAGTACTCTTCTTCACTGCCATCTGCTTGGTCTCCAGGCACTTTGGGAGATCCGGCATCACTGTGGAAAAAGAAGGTTTAGCGTAGTGGAGGATGGGTAAGAGTACCCTTCTTCACTGCCATCTGCTTGGTCTCCGGGCACTTTGGAAGATCCGGCATCACTGTGGAAAAAGAAGGCTTAGCGGAGTGGAGGGTCGGTAAGAGTACTCTTTTTCACTGCCATCTGCATGGTCTCCGGGCACTTTGGGAGATCCGGCATCACTGTGGAAAAAGAAGGATTAGCGTAGTAGAGGGTGGGTAAGTGTACTCTTCTTCACTGCCATCTGCTTGGTCTCCTGGCACTTTGGGAGATCCGGCATCACTGTGGAAAAAGAAGGCTTAGCTGAGTGGAGGATGGTTACGAGTATGATTCTTCACTGCCATCTGCTTGGTCTCCAGGCACTTTGGGAGATCCGGTGTCACTGTGGAAAAAGAAGGCTTAGCGGAGTGGAGGATGGGTAAGAGTACTCTTCTTCAATGCCATCTGTTTTGTATCCAGGAACTTTGGGAGATCCGGAATCACTGTGGAAAAATAAAGGCTTAGCGGAGTGGAGGATGGGTAAGAGTACTCTTCTTCACTGCCATCTGCTTGGTCTCCGGGCACTTTGGGAGATCCGGCGTCACTTTGGAAAAAGAAGGCTTAGCGGAGTGGAGGATGGGTAAGAGTACTCTTCTTCACTGCCATCTGTTTTGTATCCAGGAACTTTGGGAGATCCGGAATCACTGTGGAAAAATAAAGGCTTAGCGGAGTGGAGGATGGGTAAGAGTACTCTTCTTCACTGCCATCTGCTTGGTCTCCAGGAACTTAGGGAGATCCGCATCACTGTGGAAAAAGAAGGCTTAGCAGAGTGGAGGATGGGTAAGAGTACTCTTCTTCACTGCCATCTGCTTGGTCTCCAGGCACTTTGGGCGATCCGGCATCACTGTGGAAAAAGAAGGCTTAGCGGAGTGGAGGGTGGGTAAGAGTACTTTTCTTCACTGCCATCTGCTTGGTCTCCAGGCACTTTGGGAGATCCGGCATCACTGTGGAAAAAGAAGGCTTAGCAGAGTGGTGGATTGGTAAGAGTACTCTTCTTCACTGCCATCTGCTTGGTCTTCAGGCACTTTGGGCGATCCGGCATCACTGTGGAAAAAGAAGGCTTAGCGGAGTGGAGGGTGGGTAAGAGTACTTTTCTTCACTGCCATCTGCTTGGTCTCCAGGCACTTTGGGAGATCCGGCATCACTGTGGAAAAAGAAGGCTTAACGGAGTGGAGGATGGGTAAGAGTACTCTTCTTCACTGCCATCTGCTCGTTCTCCAGGCACTTTGGGCAATCCGGCATCACTGTGGAAAAAGAAGGCTTAGCGTAGTGGAGGGTCGGTAAGAGTACTCTTCTTCACTGCCATCTGTTTTGTATCCAGGAACTTTGGGAGATCCGGAATCACTGTGGAAAAATAAAGGCTTAGCGGAGTGGAGGATGGGTAAGAGTACTCTTCTTCACTGCCATCTGCTTGGTCTCCAGGAACTTAGGGAGATCCGGCATCACTGTGGAAAAAGAAGGCTTAGCAGAGTGGAGGATGGGTAAGAGTACTCTTCTTCACTGCCATCTGCTTGGTCTCCAGGCACTTTGGGCGATCCGGCATCACTGTGGAAAAAGAAGGCTTAGCGGAGTGGAGGGTGGGTAAGAGTACTTTTCTTCACTGCCATCTGCTTGGTCTCCAGGCACTTTGGGAGATCCGGCATCACTGTGGAAAAAGAAGGCTTAGCAGAGTGGTGGATTGGTAAGAGTACTCTTCTTCACTGCCATCTGCTTGGTCTTCAGGCACTTTGGGCGATCCGGCATCACTGTGGAAAAAGAAGGCTTAGCGGAGTGGAGGGTGGGTAAGAGTACTTTTCTTCACTGCCATCTGCTTGGTCTCCAGGCACTTTGGGAGATCCGGCATCACTGTGGAAAAAGAAGGCTTAACGGAGTGGGGGATGGGTAAGAGTACTCTTCTTCACTGCCATCTGCTCGTTCTCCAGGCACTTTGGGCAATCCGGCATCACTGTGGAAAAAGAAGGCTTAGCGTAGTGGAGGGTCGGTAAGAGTACTCTTCTTCAATGCCATCTGCTTGGTCTCCTGGCACTTTGGGAGATCTGGCATCACTGTGGAAAAAGAAGGCTTAGCGGAGTGGAGGATGGTTACGAGTATGATTCTTCCCTGCCATCTGCTTGGTCTCCAGGCACTTTGGGAGATCTGGCGTCACTGTGGAAAAATAAAGGTTTAGCGGAGTGGAGGATGGGTAAGAGTACTCTTCTTCACTGCCATCTGCTTTGTATCCAGGAACTTTGGGAGATCCGGCATCACTGTGGAAAAGAAGGCTTAGCGGAGTGTAGGATGGCTAAGAGTACTCTTCGTCACTGCCATCTGCTTGGTGTCCGGGCACTTTGGGAGATACGGCATCACTGTGGTAAAAGAAGGCTTAGCGGAGTGTAGTTCGGGTAAGAGTACCCTTCTTCTCTGCCATCTGCTTGGTCTCCAGGCACTTTGGAAGATCCGGCATCACTGTGGAAAAAGAAGGCTTAGCCAAGTGGAGGGAGGGTAAGAGTGCTCTTCTTCACTGCCATCTTCTTGGTCTCCGGGCACTTTGGGAGATCCGGCATCACTGTGGAAAAAGAAAGCTTAGCGTAGTGGAGGGTGGGTAAGAGTTCTCTTCTTCACTGCCATCTGCTTGGTCTCCTGGCACTTTGGGAGATCCGGCATCACTGTTGAAAAAGAAGGCTTACCAGAGTGGAGGATGGGTAAGAGTACTCTTCCTCACTGCCAACTGCTTAGTCTCCAGGCACTTTGGGAGATCTGGCATCACTGTGGAAAAAGAAGGCTTAGCAGAGTGGAGGGTGGGTAAGAGTACTCTTCTTCACTGCCATCTCCTTGTTCTTCAGGCACTTTGAGAGATCCGGCATCACTGTTGAAAAAGAAGGCTTAGCGGAGTGGAGTGTGGGTAAGAGTACTCTTCTTCACAGCCATCTGCTTGGTCTCCAAGCCCTTTGGACGATCCAGCATCACTGTGGAAAAAGAAGGCTTAGCGGAGTTGAGGATGGGTAAGAGTACCCTTCTTCACTGCCATCTGCTTGGTCTCTAGGCACTTTCAAAGATCCGGCATTACTGTGGAAAAAGAAGGCTTAGCGGAGTCGAGTGTGGGTAAGAGTACTCTTCTTCACAGCCATCTGCTTGGTCTCCAAGCACTTTGGAAGATCCAGCATCACTGTGGAAAAAAAAGGCTTAGCGGAGTTGAGGATGGGTAAGAGTACCCTTCTTCACTGCCATCTGCTTGGTCTCCAGGCACTTTGGGCGATCCGGCATCACTGTGGAAAAAGAAGGCTTAGCGGAGTGGAGGGTGGGTAAGAGTACTTTTCTTTACTGTCATCTGCTTGATCTCCAAGCACTTTGGGAGATCCGGCATCACTGTGGAAAAAGAAGGCTTAACGGAGTGGAGGATGGGTAAGAGTACTCTTCTTCAGTGCCATCTGCTTGGTCTCCAGGCACTTTGGGAGATCCGGCAACACTGTGGAAAAAGAAGGCTTAGCGGAGTGGAGGGTGGGTAAGAGTACTCTTCTTCACTGCCATCTGCTTGGTCTCCAGGCACTTTGGCCAATCCGGCAACACTGTGGAAAAAGAAGGCTTAGCGGAGTGGAGGGTGGGTAAGAGTACTCTTCTTCACTGCCATCTGCTTGGTCTCCAGGCACCTTGGGAGATCTAGCATCACTGTGGAAAAAGAAGGCTTAGCGTAGTACCGGATGGGTAAGAGTACCCTTCTTCACTGCCATCTGCTTGGTCTCCGGGCACTTTGGGAGATCCGGATTCACTGTGGAAAAAGAAGGCTTAGCGTAGTGGAGGGTGGGTAAGAGTACTCTTCTTCACTGCCATCTGCTTGGTCTCCGGGCACTGTGGGAGATCCGGCATCACTGTGGAAAAAGAAGGCTTAGCGTAGTGGAGGGTGGTTAAGAGTAATCTTCTCCACTGCCATCTGCTTGGTCTCCTGGCACTTTGAGAGATCCGGCATCACTGTGGAAAAAGAAGGGTTAGCAGAGTGGAGGATGGGTAAAAGTACTATTCTTCAGTGCCATCTGCTTGGTCTCCAGGCATTTTGGGACATCCAGCATCACTGTGGAAAAAGAAGGGTTAGCAGAGTGGAGGATGGGTAAGAGTACTCTTCCTCACTGCCATCTGCTTGGTCTCCAGGCACTTTGGGAGATCCGGCATCACTGTTGAAAAAGAAGGCTTAGCGAAGTGGAGGGTCGGTAAGAGTACTCTTCTTCACAGCCATCTGCTTGGTCTCCCAGCACTTTGGAAGATCCAGCATCACTGTGGAAAAAGAAGGCTTAGTGGAGTGGAGGATGGGTAAGAGTACTCTTCTTCACTGCCATCTCCTTGTTCTTCAGGCACTTTGAGAGATCCGGCATCACTGTTGAAAAAGAAGGCTTAGTGGATTGGAGGGTCGGTAAGAGTACTCTTCTTCACAGCCATCTGCTTGGTCTCCCAGCACTTTGGAAGATCCAGCATCACTGTGGAATAAGAAGGCTTAGCGGAGTGGAGGATGGGTAAGAGCACCCTTCTTCACTGCCATCTGCTTGGTCTCGAGGGAATTTCAAAGATCCGGCATCACTGTGGAAAAAGAAGGCTTAGCGGAGTGGTGGATGGGTAAGAGTACTCTTCTTCACTGCCATCTGCTTGGTCTCCAGGAACCTAGGGAGATCCGGCATCACTGTGGAAAAAGAAGGCTTAGCGGAGTGGAGGATGGGTAAGAGTACTCTTCTTCACTGCCATCTGCTTGGTCTCCAGGCACTTTGGGCGATCCAGCATCACTGTGGAAAAAGAAGGCTTAGCGGAGTGGAGGGTGGGTAAGAGTACTTTTCTTCACTGCCATCTGCTTGGTCTCCAGGCACTTTGGGAGATCCGGCATCAATGTGGAAAAAGAAGGGTTAGCGTAGTGGAGGGTGGGTAAGAGTACTCTTCATCACTGCCATCTGCTTGGAGTCCAGGCACTTTGGGAGATCCAGCATCACTGTGGAAAAAGAAGGCCTAACAGAGTGGCGGATGGGTAAGAGTACTCTTCTTCACTGCCATCTGCTTGGTCTCCAGGCACTTTGGGCAATCCGGCAACACTGTGGAAAAAGAAGGCTTAGCGGAGTGGAGGGTGGGTAAGAGTACTCTTCTTCACTGCCATCTGCTTGGTCTCCAGGCACTTTGGGAGATCCGGCATCACTTTGGAAAAAGAAGGCTTAGCGTAGTGGAGGATGGGTAAGAGTACCCTTCTTCACTGCCATCTGCTTGGTCTCCGGGCACTTTGGAAGATCCAGCATCACTGTGGAAAAAGAAGGCTTAGCGGAGTGGAGGGTCGGTAAGAGTACTCTTTTTCACTGCCATCTGCATGGTCTCTGGGCACTTTGGGAGATCCGGCATCACTGTGGAAAAAGAAGGCTTAGCGTAGTAGAGGGTGGGTAAGTGTACTCTTCTGCACTGCCATCTGCTTGGTCTCCTGGCACTTTGGGAGATCCGGCATTACTGTGGAAAAAGAAGGCTTAGCAGAGTGGAGGATGGTTACGAGTATGATTCTTCACTGTCATCTGCTTGGTTTCCAGGCCCTTTGGGAGATCCGGCGTCACTGTGGAAAAAGAAGGCTTAGCGGAGTGGAAGATGGGTAAGAGTACTCTTCTTCACTGCCATCTGTTTTGTATCCAGGAACTTTGGGGATCCGGAATCACTGTGGAAAAACAAAGGCTTAGCGGAGTGGAGGATGGGTAAGAGTACTCTTCTTCACTGCCATCTGCTTGGTCTCCGGGCACTTTGGGAGATCCGGCGTCACTGTGGAAAAAGAAGGCTTAGCGGAGTGGAGGATGGGTAAGAGTACTCTTCTTCACTGCCATCTGTTTTGTATCCAGGAACTTTGGGAGATCCGGAATCACTGTGGAAAAATAAAGGCTTAGCGGAGTGGAGAATGGGTAAGAGAACTCTTCTTCACTGCCATCTGCTTGGTCTCCGGGGACTTTGGGAGATCCGGCATCACTGAGGAAATGAAGGCTTAGCGGAGTGTAGGATGGCTAAGAGTACTCTTCCTCACTGCCATCTGCTTGGTCTCCGGACACTTTGGGAGATACGGCATCACTGTGGTAAAAGAAGGCTTAGCGAAGTGGAGGGTGGGTAAGAGTACTCTTCGTCACTGCCATCTGCTTGGTCTCCGGGCACTTTGGGAGATCCGGCATCACTGTAGAAAAAGAAGGCTTAGCGTAGTCTAGGGTGGGTAAGAGTACTCTTCCTCACTGCCATCTGCTTGGTCTCCAGGCACTTTGAAAGATCCAGCATCACTGTGGAAAAAGAAGGCTTAACGGACTGAAGGATGGGTAAGAGTACTCTTCTTCACTGCCATCTGCTTGGTCTCCAGGCACTTTGGGAGATCCGGCATCACTGTGGAAAAAGAAGGCTTAGCGTAGTGGAGGATGGGTAAGAGTACCCTTCTTCACTGCCATCTGCTTGGTCTCCGGGCACTTTGGAAGATCCGGCATCACTGTGGAAAAAGAAGGCTTAGCGGAGTGGAGGGTCGGTAAGAGTACTCTTTTTCACTGCCATCTGCATGGTCTCCGGGCACTTTGGGAGATCCGGCATCACTGTGGAAAAAGAAGGCTTAGCGTAGTAGAGGGTGGGTAAGTGTACTCTTCTTCACTGCCATCTGCTTGGTCTCCTGGCACTTTGGGAGATCCGGCATCACTGTGGAAAAAGAAGGCTTAGCGGAGTGGAGGATGGTTACGAGTATGATTCTTCACTGCCATCTGCTTGGTCTCCAGGCACTTTGGGAGATCCGGCATTACTGTGGAAAAAGAAGGCTTAGCGGAGTGGAGGATGGGTAAGAGTACTCTTCTTCAATGCCATCTGTTTTGTATCCAGGAACTTTGGGAGATCCGGAATCACTGTGGAAAAATAAAGGCTTAGCGGAGTGGAGGATGGGTAAGAGTACTCTTCTTCACTGCCATCTGCTTGGTCTCCGGGCACTTTGGGAGATCCGGCGTCACTGTGGAAAAAGAAGGCTTAGCGGAGTGGAGGATGGGTAAGAGTACTCTTCTTCACTGCCATCTGTTTTGTATCCAGGAACTTTGGGAGATCCGGAATCACTGTGGAAAAAAAAAGGCTTAGCGGAGTGGAGGATGGGTTAGAGTACTCTTCTTCACTGCCATCTGCTTGGTCTCCAGGAACTTAGGGAGATCCGGCATCACTGTGGAAAAAGAAGGCTTAGCAGAGTGGAGGATGGGTAAGAGTACTCTTCTTCACTGCCATCTGCTTGGTCTCCAGGCACTTTGGGCGATCCGGCATCACTGTGGAAAAAGAAGGCTTAGCGGAGTGGAGGGTGGGTAAGAGTACTTTTCTTCACTGTCATCTGCTTGGTCTCCAGGCACTTTGGGAGACCCGACATCACTGTGGAAAAAGAAGGCTTGACGGAGTGGAGGATGGGTAAGAGTACTCTTCCTCACTGCCATCTGCTTGGTCTCCAGGCACTTTGGGAGATACGGCATCACTGTGGAAAAAGAAGGCTTAGCGAAGTGGAGGGAGGGTAAGAGTGCTCTTCTTCACTGCCATCTTCTTGGTCTCCGGGCACTTTGGCAGATCCGGCATCACTGTGGAAAAAGAAGGCTTAGCGTAGTGGAGGGTGGGTAAGAGTACTCTTCTTCACTGCCATCTGCTTGGTCTACTGGCACTTTGGGAGATCCGGCATCACTGTTGAAAAAGAAGGCTTAGCGGAGTGGAGGGTCGGTAAGAGTACTCTTTTTCACTGCCATCTGCATGGTCTCCGGGCACTTTGGGAGATCCGGCATCACTGTGGAAAAAGAAGGATTAGCGTAGTAGAGGGTGGGTAAGTGTACTCTTCTTCACTGCCATCTGCTTGGTCTCCTGGCACTTTGGGAGATCCGGCATCACTGTGGAAAAAGAAGGCTTAGCGGAGTGGAGGATGGTTACGAGTATGATTCTTCACTGCCATCTGCTTGGTCTCCAGGCACTTTGGGAGATCCGGCATCACTGTGGAAAAAGAAGGCTTAGCGGAGTGGAGGATGGGTAAGAGTACTCTTCTTCAATGCCATCTGTTTTGTATCCAGGAACTTTGGGAGATCCGGAATCACTGTGGAAAAATAAAGGCTTAGCGGAGTGGAGGTTGGGTAAGAGTACTCTTCTTCACTGCCATCTGCTTGGTCTCCGGGCACTTTGGGAGATCCGGCGTCACTGTGGAAAAAGAAGGCTTAGCGGAGTGGAGGATGGGTAAGAGTACTCTTCTTCACTGCCATCTGTTTTGTATCCAGGAACTTTGGGAGATCCGGAATCACTGTGGAAAAATAAAGGCTTAGCGGAGTGGAGGATGGGTTAGAGTACTCTTCTTCACTGCCATCTGCTTGGTCTCCTGGCACTTTGGGAGATCCGGCATCACTGTGGAAAAAGAAGGCTTAGCGGAGTGGAGGATAGTTACGAGTATGATTCTTCACTGCCATCTGCTTGGTCTCCAGGCACTTTGGGAGATCCGGCATCAATGTGGAAAAAGAAGGCTTAGCGGAGTGGAGGATGGGTAAGAGTACTCTTCTTCAATGCCATCTGTTTTTTATCCAGGAACTTTGGGAGATCCGGAATCACTGTGGAAAAATAAAGGCTTAGCGGAGTGGAGGATGGGTAAGAGTACTCTTCTTCACTGCCATCTGCTTGGTCTCCGGGCACTTTGGGAGATCCGGCGTCACTGTGGAAAAAGAAGGCTTAGCGGAGTGGAGGATGGGTAAGAGTACTCTTCTTCACTGCCATCTGTTTTGTATCCAGGAACTTTGGGAGATCCGGAATCACTGTGGAAAAATAAAGGCTTAGCGGAGTGGAGGATGGGTTAGAGTACTCTTCTTCACTGCCATCTGCTTGGTCTCCAGGAACTTAGGGAGATCCGGCATCACTGTGGAAAAAGAAGGCTTAGCAGAGTGGAGGATGGGTAAGAGTACTCTTCTTCACTGCCATCTGCTTGGTCTCCAGGCACTTTGGGCGATCCGGCATCACTGTGGAAAAAGAAGGCTTAGCGGAGTGGAGGGTGGGTAAGAGTACTTTTCTTCACTGTCATCTGCTTGGTCTCCAGGCACTTTGGGAGATCCGGCATCACTGTGGAAAAAGAAGGCTTGACGGAGTGTAGGATGGGTAAGAGTACTCTTCCTCACTGCCATCTGCTTGGTCTCCAGGCACTTTGGGAGATACGGCATCACTGTGGAAAAAGAAGGCTTAGCGAAGTGGAGGGAGGGTAAGAGTGCTCTTCTTCACTGCCATCTTCTTGGTCTCCGGGCACTTTGGGAGATCCGGCATCACTGTGGAAAAAGAAGGCTTAGCGTAGTGGAGGGTGGGTAAGAGTACTCTTCTTCACTGCCATCTGCTTGGTCTCCTGGCACTTTGGGAGATCCGGCATCACTGTTGAAAAAGAAGGCTTAGCAGAGTGGAGGATGGGTAAGAGTACTCTTCCTCACTGCCATCTGCTTGGTCTCCAGGCACTTTGGGAGATCTGGCATCACTCTGGAAAAAGAAGGCTTAGCAGAGTGGAGGGTGGGTAAGAGTACTATTCTTCACTGCCATCTCCTTGGTCTCCTGGCACTTTGGGAGATCCGGCATCACTGTGGAAAAAGAAGGCTTAGCGGAGTGGTGGATTGGTAAGAGTACTCTTCTTCACTGCCATCTGCTTGGTCTCCAGGCACTTTGGGCGATCCGGCATCACTGTGGAAAAAGAAGGCTTAGCGGAGTGGAGGGTGGGTAAGAGTACTTTTCTTCAATGCCATCTGCTTGGTCTCCAGGCACTTTGGGAGATTCGGCATCACTGTGGAAAAAGAAGGCTTAACGGAGTGGAGGATGGGTAAGAGTACTCTTCTTCACTGCCATCTGCTTGTTCTCCAGGCACTTTGGGCAATCCGGCATCACTGTGGAAAAAGAAGGCTTAGCGTAGTGGAGGGTCGGTAAGAGTACTCTTCTTCAATGCCATCTGCTTGGTCTCCTGGCACTTTGGGAGATCTGGCGTCACTGTGGAAAAATAAAGGTTTAGCGGAGTGGAGGATGGGTAAGAGTACTCTTCTTCACTGCCATCTGCTTTGTATCCAGGAACTTTGGGAGATCCGCAACACTGTGGAAAAGAAGGCTTCTCCTTGTTCTTCAGGCACTTTGAGAGATCCGGCATCACTGTTGAAAAAGAAGGCTTAGCGGAGTGGAGTGTGGGTAAGAGTACTCTTCTTCACAGCCATCTGTTTGGTCTCCAAGCACTTTGGAAGATCCAGCATCACTGTGGAAAAAGAAGGCTTAGCGTAGTGGAGGGTGGGTAAGAGTACTCTTCTTCACTGCCATCTGCTTTGTATCCAGGAACTTAGGGAGATCCGGCATCACTGTGGAAAAGAAGGCTTAGCGGAGTGTAGGATGGCTAAGAGTACTCTTCGTCACTGCCATCTGCTTGGTCTCCGGGCACTTTGGGAGATACGGCATCACTGTGGTAAAAGAAGGCTTAGCGGAGTGTAGTGCGGGTAAGAGTACCCTTCTTCTCTGCCATCTGCTTGGTCTCCAGGCACTTTGGAAGATCCGGCATCACTGTGGAAAAAGAAGGCTTAGCCAAGTGGAGGGAGGGTAAGAGTGCTCTTCTTCACTGCCATCTTCTTGGTCTCCGGGCACTTTGGGAGATCCGGCATCACTGTGGAAAAAGAAAGCTTAGCGTAGTGGAGGGTGGGTAAGAGTACTCTTCTTCACTGCCATCTGCTTGTCTCCTGGCACTTTGGGAGATCCGGCATCACTGTTGAAAAAGAAGGCTTAGCTGAGTGGAGGATGGGTAAGAGTACTCTTCCTCACTGCCATCTGCTTGGTCTCCGGGCACTTTGGGAGATCCGGCATCACTGTGGAAAAAGAAGGCTTAGCGTAGTAGAGGGTGGGTAAGTGTACTCTTCTTCACTGCCATCTGCTTGGTCTCCTGGCACTTTGGGAGATCCGGCATCACTGTGGAAAAAGAAGGCTTAGCGGAGTGGAGGATGGTTACGAGTATGATTCTTCACTGCCATCTGCTTGGTCTCCAGGCACTTTGGGAGATCCGGCATCACTGTGGAAAAAGAAGGCTTAGCGGAGTGGAGGATGGGTAAGAGTACTCTTCTTCAATGCCATCTGTTTTGTATCCAGGAACTTTGGGAGATCCAGAATCACTGTGGAAAAATAAAGGCTTAGCGGAGTGGAGGATGGGTAAGAGTACTCTTCTTCACTGCCATCTGCTTGGTCTCCGGGCACTTTGGGAGATCCGGCGTCACTGTGGAAAAAGAAGGCTTAGCGGAGTGGAGGATGGGTAAGAGTACTCTTCTTCACTGCCATCTGTTTTGTATCCAGGAACTTTGGGAGATCCGGAATCACTGTGGAAAAATAAAGGCTTAGCGGAGTGGAGGATGGGTTAGAGTACTCTTCTTCACTGCCATCTGCTTGGTCTCCAGGAACTTAGGGAGATCCGGCATCACTGTGGAAAAAGAAGGCTTAGCAGAGTGGAGGATGGGTAAGAGTACTCTTCTTCACTGCCATCTGCTTGGTCTCCAGGCACTTTGGGCGATCCGGCATCACTGTGGAAAAAGAAGGCTTAGCGGAGTGGAGGGTGGGTAAGAGTACTTTTCTTCACTGTCATCTGCTTGGTCTCCAGGCACTTTGGGAGATCCGGCATCACTGTGGAAAAAGAAGGCTTGACGGAGTGGAGGATGGGTAAGAGTACTCTTCCTCACTGCCATCTGCTTGGTCTCCAGGCACTTTGGGAGATACGGCATCACTGTGGAAAAAGAAGGCTTAGCGAAGTGGAGGGAGGGTAAGAGTGCTCTTCTTCACTGCCATCTTCTTGGTCTCCGGGCACTTTGGGAGATCCGGCATCACTGTGGAAAAGGAAGGCTTAGCGTAGTGGAGGGTGGGTAAGAGTACTCTTCTTCACTGCCATCTGCTTGGTCTCCTGGCACTTTGGGAGATCCGGCATCACTGTTGAAAAAGAAGGCTTAGCAGAGTGGAGGATGGGTAAGAGTACTATTCCTCACTGCCATCTGCTTGGTCTCCAGGCACTTTGGGAGATCTGGCATCACTCTGGAAAAAGAAGGCTTAGCAGAGTGGAGGGTGGGTAAGAGTACTATTCTTCACTGCCATCTCCTTGGTCTCCTGGCACTTTGGGAGATCCGGCATCACTGTGGAAAAAGAAGGCTTAGCGGAGTGGTGGATTGGTAAGAGTACTCTTCTTCACTGCCATCTGCTTGGTCTCCAGGCACTTTGGGCGATCCGGCATCACTGTGGAAAAAGAAGGCCTAGCGGAGTGGAGGGTGGGTAAGAGTACTTTTCTTCACTGCCATCTGCTTGGTCTCCAGGCACTTTGGGAGATCCGGCATCACTGTGGAAAAAGAAGGCTTAACGGAGTGGAGGATGGGTAAGAGTACTCTTCTTCACTGCCATCTGCTTGTTCTCCAGGCACTATGGGCGATCCGGCATCACTGTGGAAAAAGAAGGCTTAGCGGAGTGGAGGGTGGGTAAGAGTACTTTTCTTCACTGCCATCTGCTTGGTCTCCAGGCACTTTGGGAGATCCGGCATCACTGTGGAAAAAGAAGGCTTAACGGAGTGGAGGATGGGTAAGAGTACTCTTCCTCACTGCCATCTGCTTGGTCTCCAGGCACTTTGGGAGATCAAGCATCACTGTGGAAAAGGAAGGCTTAACGGAGTGGAGGATGGGTAAGAGTACTCTTCTTCACTGCCATCTGCTTGTCTCCTGGCACTTTGGGAGATCCGGCATCACTGTTGAAAAAGAAGGCTTAGCTGAGTGGAGGATGGGTAAGAGTACTCTTCCTCACTGCCATCTGCTTGGTCTCCAGGCACTTTGGGAGATCTGGCATCACTGTGGAAAAAGAAGGCTTAGCAGAGTGGAGGGTGGGTAAGAGTACTCTTCTTCACTGCCATCTGCTTGTTCTTCAGGCACTTTGAGAGATCCGGCATCACTGTTGAAAAAGAAGGCTTAGCGGAGTGGAGTGTGGGTAAGAGTACTCTTCTTCACAGCCATCTGCTTGGTCTCCAAGCACTTTGGAAGATCCAGCATCACTGTGGAAAAAGAAGGCTTAGCGGAGTTGAGGATGGGTAAGAGTACCCTTCTTCACTGCCATCTGCTTGGTCTCTAGGCACTTTCAAAGATCCGGCATCACTGTGGAAAAAGAAGGCTTAGCGGAGTGGTGGATGGGTAAGAGTACTCTTCTTCACTGCCATCTGCTTGGTCTCCAGGCACTTTGGGAGATCCGGCATCACTGTGGAAAAAGAAGGCTTAACGGAGTGGAGGATGGGTAAGAGTACTCTTCTTCAGTGCCATCTGCTTTGTATCCAGGAACTTTGGGAGATCCGGCATCACTGTGGAAAAAAAAGGCTTAGCGGACTGTAGGATGGCTAAGAGTACTCTTCCTCACTGCCATCTGCTTGGTCTCTGGGCACTTTGGGAGATACGGCATCACTGTGGTAAAAGAAGGCTTAGCGGAGTGTAGTGTGGGTAAGAGTACCCTTCTTCTCTGCCATCTGCTTGGTCTCCAGGCACTTTGGAAGATCCGGCATCACTGTGGAAAAAGAAGGCTTAGCGAAGTGGAGGGAGGGTAAGAGTGCTCTTCTTCACTGCCATCTTCTTGGTCTCCGGGCACTTTTGGGGATCCGGCATCACTGTGGAAAAAGAAGGCTTATCGTAGTGGAGGGTGGGTAAGAGTACTCTTCTTCACTGCCATCTGCTTGGTCTCCTGGCACTTTGGGAGATCCGGCATCACTGTTGAAAAAGAAGGCTTAGCAGAGTGGAGGATGGGTAAGAGTACTCTTCCTCACTGCCATCTGCTTGGTCTCCAGGCACTTTGGGAGATCTGGCATCACTCTGGAAAAAGAAGGCTTAGCAGAGTGGAGGGTGGGTAAGAGTACTATTCTCCACTGCCATCACCTTGTTCTTCAGGCACTTTGAGAGATCCGGCATCACTGTTGAAAAAGAAGGCTTAGCCGAGTGGAGTGTGGGTAAGTGTCATGATCTCTGCTTCCAAAAGGTCAGGGTTTTCCCAACTCCCTTGGAAGCAGATCCATAACCCAGGTTCCGAGTGCCAACCATTCCCAATTGGGACCTTTTGGACCCAGTCCTGGCGCCAGTGGCACCAGGCTCATAAATATGCCCAGTCCCAGCGCTGGAAGCGCCGGGCTCATAATGCTTGGGTGGACTTACCTGCAGCAGACCATGATGCTTACTTGCCTGCCAGTTGAGCCTCTGATCCTCTTCTGTTTGGAACTACTTTTCCTGTTGGGTGGGGCAGGAGCCACTCCCTAGATTCAGAACACTGGAACTCTTCTGGAAAGCAGGAACTCTTTTCTTACCTAGGCGTGGCTGTGGAAGGAGAGACCTAAGCACTACAGGAGGCTATTTAAACCACACCCGATGGATGAATCTTGCTTTTGCGTTATTCTGCATCCTCTGCAGCAGAACGCTCATCGTGTCTTCTGCATCTGATCCTGGGCCTAAGGAAAAAGGCTTACCATCCTGAATCCAGTCTTCAGCAACACCTATAAAGACAAGAAAGAACAGGTTAGCATTACGGTCTTCAGTGACAGCTCTTCACTTACCTGGTCCATCGGCTGTCACCAACGCCTCGCGCTGCATTCCGGCATCTGAAAGACAAAGGCTTACCTACTCTTCGTGCGCTCCGGAGGTCTTCACACTGCATTCCGGCATCTGAAAGACAAAAGCTTACCAACTCTTCGCACGCTCCGGAGGCCTTCGGCGCTGCATCTCGCATCTGAAAGACAAAACAAGGTGCGTTTAAAGACATTGGGGAACTTTAATACTCACGTGCCATTACTCCTTTCCACATCTAACCCAGTGGGTATTCCGGCACCCTGTAGCTGCTCCGAACTTGTACCTGCAAAATAAAAAGACAGTTAGAGCGCATCGTGAAGCAGGCAACAAGCGCTTACTTACGTGCTTCCAGGCGCTTCTATTCATCACACGGGCTCCATCTTCAACTCACTTCAGCCCGTCATCCGCCATCGCCGGAACCCTGCAAAACAAGAAACATCATTACTAAAGACTTTAAAGACATTAGAATTACTCGAAACTTACCGTTCGTGCAGTAAACGACGGACAGCAGTCCTCTGAAGTCAAGAGGCCTGCTCCCCTTATCCAGTGAAGAAACTGGTTACAGCACCCTGCCCCGAGGCAGATGGAGAGCACGGCGTTCACTTACCTAAGGTGAGAGCGTTAACCTTTGGGGTTCTACAGGAGAAGAGAAAGGGAAGAAGAGAGAGAGACATTCAATAACCCAGTTCCTTAATCCCATATTTTGTATCTGCAGACATCTTACCCTTCGAGTCAGACATACAGTGCACAGAGGTCCAGCCCAAAGAGCCAGCCGTGTGTTACACATCACCTTTGAAGATACGGTATACGCCCAGTCAAGACCAGCGCCTCTACGGGAATCAGGTGAGCGTTACAGAACGCAAAGCCTACCACAAAACTCCCGTCCAGGCGCTATGGAAACCTCGGATACCGACCAGCTAGCCCAATTACTTGGTGAACTAAGGGCAGAAGTGCATGCAGCCCGTCAGGAAACGAACGCTCTAAGAAGGGAACTGATTATTTCCAAGGAGCGAACAGATGATCTCGCTAGACAATTGCTACAGTCACAAGCCGGACAGACCCCGTTACCCGCATCTGGGGGAAATCTTCCTTCTACATCCTCTATGAATCCAGTGCAGATCAACCTACCTGGGAATGTACCTCTGGCTCCGCCCGAACGATTTTCTGGTGACCCAAAGAGGTTTGCAGTATTTATCAATCAGTGCCGGTTGCATTTCTTATGCCGGCCAGCAGCCTTTCCAACTGATCAAGCTAAAGTAGCTTTTGTGCTTTCGTACCTTAGTGGGAATGCGGCAGACTGGTCGATCCCTCTAGTAAATCAAGATGATCCGGTCCTCCATGATTTTCAAGCTTTTCAGCTCAGTATGGAAAAACTGTTCGCAAGACATTCACAGGGGCAGGCCTTGGACAATGAGCTTCTTTCGTTGCGACAAGGTAATCAAGACCTTTTGGCTTATATTGCGTCTTTCAACAGACTGATAGTGGAAACTCAATGGCCTGAGGACAAAAGGATTACGCTGTTTTATAGAGGTCTACGTGGAGAGCTCAAAGATGTGTTAGCCCAAGTAGTGAATCCCCCACAAGATTGTTCGGACTATATAGACTTAGTCGTTCAAATAGATCACAGACTGCAGAACAGGAAGGCCGATCGTTCCAAGTTTGATGCTCGAGTATTTTCCAAACCGCCAACTCCTTCCAAAGGAGTAGACTCCGGGGAACCCATGCAAATAGGGGGTCTGAAAGGTCCTCTAACACAAAAGGAGCGGGAAAGGAGAAAACAGTTGCAATTATGCCTCTATTGCGGAAACTCAGGGCACTTTCTTCGAGACTGTCCGGTGAAACCTGCCAAGAAGGCAGTAGGAGCTGCAGTTACCAAAGTTACAAACTCTGAGCAGGGAAACGATCTCGCCCGACAAGAATAGAGGTCCTCTTGCCGAGCGTGAAAACCAGTTCCGTGACCTCGCATTTCGTGATACCTATGGTCCTCATTAGCCCTGATAATCCGGATCGATTACATGCAATTGAAGCTTACGTCGACAGCGGTGCCATCGGCAATTATGTGGATCATGAAATGGTTTTGAGGATGAATCTAACTCTTTGTCCCAAGGCTGTAAAGGACGTCATTACTACGGTGGATGGTACGGAGATAGCCTCCGGGCCAGTAACGCATACCACTCAAGAGGTGACGCTAGTAAGTCAAGATGGACACCATGAGAAGATCGTGTTCGATGTGATCAAGGCCCCTCAGTTTCAGATTATTCTAGGAATACCTTGGTTAGAGAAACACAATCCTCTGATCGATTGGCGAGCAAGAACGGTCCAGTTTCCAGAATGTGTCTCTACTTGTCACCCTCCACCTGGTGTTGCACTGGCAGCAATTTCTTCAGAGACTCCCCAGTTACCTCCCGAATACCTAGAATACCAAGATGTTTTCCGGAAGGATCAGGCTAACTCTCTACCTCCTCATAGGTCTTATGACTGCCAGATAGACCTGATACCTGGATCTACTCCTCCTTGTAGTAGAATTTATGCCCTCACCGAGCCTGAGAACCTTCACCTTCGACAATACCTGGATCAATACCTGGCAAATGGGTTTATTCGTCCTTCCAAGTCCCCTGCTTCTTCAGCTTTGTTCTTCGTTCCAAAAAAGGAAGGAGACCTTAGAACTTGTATAGATTATCGCTCCCTGAACCAGATCACCGTTAAGAATAGATATCCGTTACCTTTGATCCCTGAACTCCTCGACCAAGTCAGAAAAGCATGCATATATACAAAGCTGGATCTTAGAGGAGCTTACCACTTGGTACGAGTAAAAGAGGGCGATGAATGGAAGACGGCCTTCCGCACCAAGTATGGACTATTTGAATATCAGGTCATGCCCTTCGGACTTTGCAATGCCCCGGCCGCCTTACAATATTTTATGAACGATGTCCTCAGAGAGCTCATAGATGTGTGTGTTGTTGTTTACATTGACGACATCCTCGTTTATTCTCTACGGAATCTGAACATCGGAAACACGTGAAAATGGTCCTCGAAAGATTGACTCAACACAAACTTTTCGCTAAGTTGGAAAAATGTGTTTTCAACGTGACTGAAGTTGAATTCTTGGGATTCATATTATCACCTGGCGGAGTGCGTATGGATTCAAAGAAGGTCGATGCAGTTCTCAAATGGCCATCACCATCCTCCGTAAAAGGTGTGCAAAGCATGTTAGGCTTCGCTAACTTTTACCGCAGGTTTATCCCCGAATTCTCTCGAATAGTCCAGCCCATCACTGCCTTGTTAAAGAAAAACAAACGTTTTGAATGGTCTACCGAGGCGGAACAAGCTTTCCAGGATTTGAAGACTAAATTTATCTCTGCACCAATCTTAAAACACCCTCGCCCCGAACTCCCCTACATCGTGGAAACTGATGCTTCAAGCCTTGCCATGGGGGCAGTTCTATCACAAAAGGACCCGGTAACCAATCAGTTGCATCCCGTGGCATTTTGGTCCTGCAAATTCTCGCCTCCTGAAATCAATTACACGATTACTGACAAGGAACTTCTGGCTATCAAGTCTGCCTTTAAGGCTTGGCGGCATTATCTGCTGGGGGCCCGACACACCGTTACTGTGATTACGGATCACCGAAACCTGCAATATTTGAAAACCGCAAAAGCCCAATCCTCTAGACAACTCCGTTGGGCATTATTCTTTGCCGAGTTTGACTTCATAATTACCTATCGACCTGGTACAAAGAACGGTAAAGCTGATGCCCTTTCTCGGATGGGAGTGGAAGAACACTTGATCAACCCTAAACCTGTACCAATCATTCCCGAACAAAGAATTCTGGGTGTAATCGCCACAGAATCCATAGAGGAAGTTAAGGATAAAGCCAGGCAACTTGTAACTCCAGCAGACATACAGAATTGGCATCTGCAGGGAAAGGACTTTGCAGTAAAGGACAACTTATTGTATTTCCAAGAACGATTATACCTACCCAGCACAGATTTACAGGAAAAAGTAATCTCTTGTTATCACGATTCTTTAATGGAAGGACATCCCGGTATGGCCAAGACCTCAGAAAAGATCAAGCGCTACTTCTGGTGGCCGTCTTGGAAAAAAGATATCAGAGACTTTAAAATGTCCTGTGGAGTATGTGCCCAAAACAAGAGTCAAAAGGAAAGACCAGCAGGCCTCTTACGCCCTATTGACATCCCACCTCGCCCTTGGCATACGCTTTCTATGGACTTCATCACCGATCTACCTCCATGCTCCGGATACAATACGATTCTAGTAATCGTGGACTTATTCTCCAAGATGGCGCATTTCATTCCGCTCAAAGGCTTGCCAACAGCAGCAACTCTGGCCCGAGAATTTCTCAAAAACATCGTCCGACTGCACGGTTTTCCTTCGGTTCTAATTTCGGATCGAGGTAGTCAATTTATTTCTCATTTTTGGCGAAGTTGCTGTCGGTCGGCTCAAATTGATGTGAGACTATCGACCAGTCACCACCCTCAGACCGACGGACAAACCGAGAGGACCAATCAAACTCTGGAACAGTATTTACGCTGCATGCTGCAACAAACTGAAAAAACTTGGAAAGACATCCTTTGGATAGCCGAATATGCCTACAATAACTCTGTCCATTCGGGAACTGGGAAAACCCCGTTTTTTCTTTTGTACGGCAGTCACCCTCGAACCTCGGAGTTGGATCCCCTCCAAGATCTTGAAACACCAGCAGTAGACTACCTGCATTCTACAATCACCCAAGCCTTTAAGGAAGCTGTTTCTCACCTTCAAAGGGCTAAAGAACAATACAAGAAAGGAGCAGATCAACATCGGAAGGAAGCCCCTCAATATCAAGTAGGGGATCAAGTCTGGTTATCCACCAAATATCTACCTCTAAAAGGGCCACGCACATTCAACCCAAGATACCTTGGTCCCTATTCCATCACTACCATAGTAAACCCAGTAGCGGTCAAGTTGGACTTGCCCCCGCACATGAAGATACATCCGGTCTTCCACGTCTCTCTATTAAAACCCGTGCAACCTCAAACCCGACTAACTAAATCTCCAAAACCTATCCTAGTTGATGGAGAACTCGAGTTTGAAGTCAAAAGCATTCTGGACTCCAAGATCTCCAAATCTCAACTATTTTACCTAATTGACTGGAAAGGCTACGGCCCCCAAGAGAGATCCTGGGAACCTGCTGAATATGTCCACGCTCCTCGCCTAATCAAAAGATTTCACCGAACATTTCCTGACAAGCCAAAACCCCCGGAGAAGCCCGGTTTGGGAGGGGCCTTGAGGGGGGGTACTGTCATGATCTCTGCTTCCAAAAGGTCAGGGTTTTCCCAACTCCCTTGGAAGCAGATCCATAACCCAGGTTCCGAGTGCCAACCAGTCCCAATTGGGACCTTTTGGACCCAGTCCTGGTGCCAGTGGCACCAGGCTCATAAATATGCCCAGTCCCAGCGCTGGAAGCGCCGGGCTCATAATGCTTGGGTGGACTTACCTGCAGCAGACCATGCTGCTTACTTGCCTGCCAGTTGAGCCTCTGATCCTCTTCTGTTTGGAACTACTTTTCCTGTTGGGTGGGGCAGGAGCCACTCCCTAGATTCAGAACACTGGAACTCTTCTGGAAAGCAGGAACTCTTTCTTACCCAGGCGTGGCTGTGGAAGGAGACACCTAAGCACTACAGGAGGCTATTTAAACCACACCCGATGGATGAATCTTGCTTTGCGTTATTCTGCATCCTCTGCAGCAGAACGCTCATCGTGTCTTCTGCATCTGATCCTGGGCCTAAAGAAAAAGGCTAACCATCCTGAATCCAGTCTTCAGCAACACCTATAAAGACAAGAAAGAACAGGTTAGCATTACGGTCTTCAGTGACAGCTCTTCACTTACCTGGTCCATCGGCTGTCACCAACGCCTCGCGCTGCATTCCGGCATCTGAAAGACAAAGGCTTACCTACTCTTCGTGCGCTCCGGAGGTCTTCACACTGCATTCCGGCATCTGAAAGACAAAAGCTTACCAACTCTTCGCACGCTCCGGAGGCCTTCGGCGCTGCATCTCGCATCTGAAAGACAAAACAAGGTGCGTTTAAAGACATTGGGGAACTTTAATACTCACGTGCCATTACTCCTTTCCACATCTAACCCAGTGGGTATTCCGGCACCCTGTAGCCGCTCCGAACTTGTACCTGCAAAATAAAAAGACAGTTAGAGCGCATCGTGAAGCAGGCAACAAGCGCTTACTTACGTGCTTCCAGGCGCTTCTATTCATCACACGGGCTCCATCTTCAACTCACTTCAGCCCGTCATCCGCCATCGCCGGAACCCTGCAAAACAAGAAACATCATTACTAAAGACTTTAAAGACATTAGAATTACTCGAAACTTACCGTTCGTGCAGTAAACGACGGACAGCAGTCCTCTGAAGTCAAGAGGCCTGCTCCCCTTATCCAGTGAAGAAACTGGTTACAGCACCCTGCCCCGAGGCAGATGGAGAGCACAGCGTTCACTTACCTAAGGTGAGAGCGTTAACCTTTGGGGTTCTACAGGAGAAGAGAAAGGGAAGAAGAGAGAGAGACATTCAATAACCCAGTTCCTTAATCCCATATTTTCTATCTGCAGACATCTTACCCTTCGAGTCAGACATACAGTGCACAGAGGTCCGGCCCAAAGAGCCAGCCGTGTGTTACACATCACCTTTGAAGATACGGTATACGCCCAGTCAAGACCGGCGCCGCTACGGGAATCAGGTGAGCGTTACAGTAATTTTACTCTTCTTCACAGCCATCTGCTTGGTCTCCAAGCACTTTGGAAGATCCAGCATCACTGAGGAAAAAGAAGGCTTAGCGGAGTGGAGGATGGGTAAGAGTACCCTTCTTTACTGCCATCTGCTTGGTCTCCAGGCACTTTCAAAGATCCAGCATCACTGAGGAAAAAGAAGGGTTAGCGTAGTGGAGGGTGGGTAAGAGTACTTTTCCTCACTGCCATCTGCTTGGTCTCCTGGCACTTTGGGAGATCCAGCATCACTGTGGAAAAAGAAGGCTTAACGGAGTGGAGGATGGGTAAGAGTACTCTTCTTCACTGCCATCTGCTTGGTCTCCAGGCACTTTGGGCAATCCGGCAACACTGTGGAAAAAGAAGGCTTAGCGGAGTGGAGGGTGGGTAAGAGTACTCTTCTTCACTGCCATCTGCTTGGTCTCCAGGCACTTTGGGAGATCCGGCATCACTGTGGAAAAAGAAGGCTTAGCGTAGTGGAGGATGGGTAAGAGTACCCTTCTTCACTGCCATCTGCTTGGTCTCCGTGCACTTTGGAAGATCCAGCATCACTGTGGAAAAAGAAGGCTTAGCGGAGTGGAGGGTCGGTAAGAGTACTCTTTTTCACTGCCATCTGCATGGTCTCCGGGCACTTTGGGAGATCCGGCATCACTGTGGAAAAAGAAGGCTTAGCGTAGTAGAGGGTGGGTAAGTGTACTCTTCTTCACTGCCATCTGCTTGGTCTCCTGGCACTTTGGGAGATCCGGCATCACTGTGGAAAAAGAAGGCTTAGCAGAGTGGAGGATGGTTATGAGTATGATTCTTCACTGCCATCTGCTTGGTCTCCAGGCACTTTGGGAGATCCGGCATCACTGTGGAAAAAGAAGGCTTAGCGGAGTGGAGGATGGGTAAGAGTACTCTTCCTCACTGCCATCTGTTTTGTATCCAGGAACTTTGGGAGATCCGGAATCACTGTGGAAAAATAAAGGCTTAGCGGAGTGGAGGATGGGTAAGAGTACTCTTCTTCACTGCCATCTGCTTGGTCTCCGGGGACTTTGGGTGATCCGGCATCACTGAGGAAAAGAAGGCTTAGCGGAGTGTAGGATGGCTAAGAGTACTCTTCCTCACTGCCATCTGCTTGGTCTCCGGACACTTTGGGAGATACGGCATCACTGTGGTAAAAGAAGGCTTAGCGAAGTGGAGGGTGGGTAAGAGTACTCTTCGTCACTGCCATCTGCTTGGTCTCCAGGCACTTTGGAAGATCCGGCATCACTGTGGAAAAAGAAGGCTTAGCGGAGTGGAGGGTCGGTAAGAGTACTCTTTTTCACTGCCATTTGCATGGTCTCCGGGCACTTTGGGAGATCCGGCATCACTGTGGAAAAAGAAGGCTTAGCGTAGTAGAGGGTGGGTAGGTGTACTCTTCTTCACTGCCATCTGCTTGGTCTCCTGGCACTTTGGGAGATCCGGCATCACTGTGGAAAAAGAAGGCTTAGCGGAGTGGAGGATGGTTACGAGTATGATTCTTCACTGCCATCTGCTTTTTCTCCAGGCACTTTGGGAGATCCGGCGTCACTGTGGAAAAAGAAGGCTTAGCAGAGTGGAGGATGGGTAAGAGTACTCTTCTTCAATGCCATCTGTTTTGCATCCAGGAACTTTGGGAGATCCGGAATCACTGTGGAAAAATAAAGGCTTAGCGGAGTGGAGGATGGGTAAGAGTACTCTTCTTTACTGCCATCTGCTTGGTCTCCAGGCACTTTGGGCGATGCGGCATCACTGTGGAAAAAGAAGGCTTAGCGGAGTGGAGGGTGGGTAAGAGTACTCTTCTTCACTGCCATCTGCTTGGTCTCCAGGCACTTTGGGCGATCCGGCATCACTGTGGAAAAAGAAGGCTTAGCGGAGTGGAGGGTGGCTAAGAGTACTCTTCCTCACTGCCATCTACTTAGTCTCCTGGCACTTTGGGAGATCTGCAAGAGAGGGTGTGGCTGAATATACTGGAGAGAGAAGGGAACATGCAAAAAGCTGTCGTGTTGATGCATGCAGACCATAAGTACCTTGAGCTCTGCATGTGAGACAGGTTCTTGGTGTTCTGTCTAAAGAGAATAGAGGCATGGTTTTATGAAGGGGTCTTGTGTGTCTGTGGTACTACAATACATTGGCTTGGTGTGTGGTAGGTAAGTAGGTTCCAGAAGTGTAGTTTTCTGATGGTTGATGTCTGTTGTGAGGGGTGTTCAATTGCCATGTGTAGCTGGCATAGCTGGTATGCATATATTGTGTTGGAATGTGGAATTAAAGGGGGTTAATGCAGCGAGCAGTAGGCAGCCGCAATGCCCATAAAAAGTTGAAACTGCATAACATGGCATATCAAGGCATGCAAAAAAGCATGAGGATCACACAAGGCATTGGAAGTCATTACAGCCAGGTGCCCTTGCCATGCTCCTACCACTAGCCACTTGCAGACAGGTGCCATTTCATTTGGCCATAGTACCACTGTATGTCCTTGTCTGGCTGTCCCTGGCTCTCTCCCTGACTCTCCAATAGATACATTTTACACAGGCTACACTCATTACCATACTCTAGCTGCTAAGAATCATGGGAGCCACGAACCTTTGGTTCAGAGAAACAGCTGCTCAAGATATGCACTCCTCAGGAAAACCTTTCAACTTCCTTAGTATGTAGATTGGAGGGCTGAGTGCGGTCTCAAACCTCACTCTAACTTGCTCAGGTGCTATATGTGTAGTGGCCAGTGCAGCTTTTGCCAGTCAGGGCAAAGCCCGTTGTGGCATAGGATGGCGTTTCATAGGCGTCCTTCAGGCGATGGGTCATCCCCCATGGCCATATTGCACACAGACAGCATCCTCCCTGCATCCGTACTCAAATTCCCTTATCTGGCAATTATCCACAGCTCCCTCACTCAACGCAACTTCCCCCCGACCCTCAGCACCCGATAAATCCTCACGCTTCTCAAGAAACGAACACTATACCCCGACAACCTGAGCAACTATTGTCCCATCAACCAACTTCCATTCCTAGGTAACATCCTTGAGAAAGCAGTAGCCATGTATCTCTTCCAAAACATTGAAGCCGACAGCCTCCGTCAGTACTACCAAGCTGGCTTCAGATGCAGCACAGAAATGGCTACCAGGAAGGTACATCCTCGATGAGGACCATCCTTCCCTCCTGGTTCACCTTGACCTCTCATGGGGATCAGCGAGATCATTCTCAGCTGGTTCAAATCCTAGCGTGAAGGTGGCCATGTTTCCTGGAACATGAACTCCCATCAGTCAGTATCAGATAACTTACCTTTAAGAACGGCATTATGACATACCAAAAGATTATGATAGGTGAGTCCAACTAAGGTTTTGTGTCCTACATCCCCCTTTCCTTTCCACAGCTGCAGAGAGCCTAGTACCTCTCAAACCACCTGTTGTGTGCATACGTCCTTCCTTACTGCGCAAAGAGGCCCTATGTAGAACCTGTATGGGAAGGGCAGCCCAGTTGAGGTCCTCAACTGATTTGAACTTCTCCATTTTGATGGAGCCATCTTGTCAATCTAACTCTCCCAAACAGGATGATCTATTATCAGAGAATAAAGATGGCTCATCGGGTGTCCTCACCTGCTTCGTTGACCGTCCTGGTGATTCAGAATTGACAAGCTTCATACTCGCTGTCGCCCAGTTGTAAAAGTCCCTATTGGGGTCCTCTGTCCCACCCAAAGATGTCTATAAAAGAAGTCCAGCCGGAAGTAGGAAGCTATGTCAGCCCTCACCTGTCCCACATGACTGCCTTTTCACAGCAGGTCTTGTGCCTTGGACGGGTAGTTGAGTGGAATCGTGACACAGTTCCGAGGGACTCTTTTCTTACCATGCGCCACCCAGTTTGAAGGCATTGCCATGAGTAGGCCCCCACCTCTAAGGAAGGACCCATCATAGATGGTATTAGCCAAGTTGTGTCTTCTTCGCTAGGGGTGTCTAGGGTCGAGAGGATTGTTAGAGGTGTGGTCTGAGGTGGCACTTCCAGCCTAGAGTTGGAATAGACACTCTGTCCAACGTCAGGCTTGACTACATCTTCGCCAACACCAGGTTCACAGGATTCGTCCAGCCCAGAGTCATTACTCTTCTCCCTTTTCATCTTTGTTGCTTAGTCCCTTAGGTCAGTTATATTACCTGGACCCCATCTGATTTAAACATGGGTGATTTGCCCTTTTGCTGATGTGGCCCTTTCTCAGTCCCTGGCTTGCCAGTGTTTCTTTGCCATCCTTACCTTTGCCTCTTAGCACCATGCACTGCACTCTTTATGTGGTTGCCAGAGGTCTCTCCTTTACCACGTCCAGCTGGACAGGACTTGCCATCAACCATGCAAAACACGGCAGCTCCCACGCCGTCTCTACACGGCTTGAGCAGAATCGGATATGTGTTGCTTTCAAGCCTCAGCATATTTAAACAGCCAGCCCTTGAGCAGAGATATGGTCAGGGTAGGTCTTCTTAATACACAGTAGCTGGGTGAGGTTCTCCTCGGTGTTACACGTTCGCTTCAGGTGATCCCCAGCGCCTGGGGAGGGTCTGCATGGGACTTGCCTGTGTGCACTACTCCTGTCAGCATCACTCACCCCAGGGCCATCTTAAGTACTTTTGGGGCCCTGGGCACAGACATCTTTGGGGCCCCCCTCCACCAAACCAAAGGAATTAGGGGATCAAGAATACTGGTCACAACCTATAGGTTGATATTCTGTCTCAGAGCATAAGCACCTTTACTCCCTTTAAGTCCCCTTGCCCTCTTCATTCTTTCTCTAATCAGAATGATAAAGAAGTGCCAAGTCAACAAAGGAGTTACTATTCTAATACATGCAGGATCCTGTTTATCAATAACATCCAGGAAGGTACATGTAGTATTAATGCAGGACCGTATGTAAAAGGTACATGTAACCCATAATAGACAGAGAACTCACATTAGCTGCCTCACAGAATGCATACGTGCTCATGCATGGATAGAGGAGACCAATTGGAAGGAAGGTGAAAGCTACACATACCGAAGCAGGGATAGTGGAGCCAGATTAGAAGCTACCAGGAAGGAGTCTTTATCCAGTCAGACTGAGTTAGAAGTGGGATATGGTTTTCAAATAGTGTTGCCATTAGATATCAAAGGAGCAAATGCCTGTGGTGTGTGATATAAATATGCTCACTATTAACAGAGTGAAAGCATGAATAAGGCTTTTATGAAGATCATACCATGAGAAGGAAATCACTCGGAAGGGCTGACCATTTGAATTGTTTAGAGACTGGCAGTTTGGAGAGGTTAGGCAATACAAGATTAAATGAGATGCTCAGAATCACACAGTGGTTAAGGGGTGAAACTTGGATTTGTTCCAACTCTGCAATTTCTGCATTTCAACACTTTCTTTTCCAGTTCTTACCATGAACTAAAACAATCTCATTTTATAAAAACGTACTTGGAAAGTACACAAATCACATTACCAAACATGACCATTTTTAAACAAAATATTATAGAAGCGTTCTCTCCATCATCAAGGGAGTTATAAAAGAACCAGCATACCAATCTATGGGCCTCATTACAAGTTTGCCGGTCCGATAACTACAGTACCGGTAAACTTGCCTGTACCACAGTTACTGGACTGGCAAACTCCGAGTTCTGCTCGCAGGTGACTTTTCTCCCACCAGGTCTGACCTGGCGGGCGGAATGGCACCCGCGGGCAGAGCATGTCAGGTGCACCGGCACCATTCCATATGGTGCGGTACATCTGACCTCCCCATTCACATTGAGCCCTATGGGGCTCAAATGGGAATGCGGAGCATTTAATTCCAGCGCCCGCGAATAGGCAGGGCCGTAATGACCCGGTAATTGCCCATTCGTGGGTGGTGGAAAAAATTGCAAGTTTGGCGGCAGCCTGCCGGTTTTACCGGCAAAGCTACCGCCAAACTTGTAATGAGGCCCTATGTGATTTAACACATTTTATCTGGGTTTATCTTTTGTATTTTAAAGCTTTAAATACTTCTAAAACAATGGCTTGTGGCATTTTCATTTACAAACGTGCATAAAAACCTTTGCCTTTTACCAAAAAGCAAACAATTTGTTTGTGTCAAACAAGCAGAGCTTGAAATATGCTTGCCTGAGGCCTGCAAGATATGGTCCGCTCTCTTCTGTCCACCATCCCTTCCACACAAATGGGCTACATAAGAAGAAAGCTCAGGAATGGGCTAAATGATACCAACAGCATTCAAGAAGACAAACCTCACAGAAGACAGCACAGTAATGTAAGATGTATTAGATGATTTGACCAGGATCACTGTATCGTCTGCTGGCAAATCCAGGATACAAGCATGAACGCCTTCATTCCAGAGTCTTGAATTTGGATACTTATTCACCTCTTGGACTAACAGTTTATGCTCATCATTGAAGGAGATTGCCTAGGTTTTACAACACCCCTTCTGAACAAACCAATTTCTAGACCTTCACCATACGGATGATATGTTCGTTTTTATATTTATTTATTAACATTTATATAGCGCACAATAGCCCTGAGGTAGCGTGGCGCTGTTACATGCATAGCTCTGGTTACATTGGAACACAAACGGTTACAGGCACAACACGAGCATAGATTCAAGTTCAGGTACAGTCTGTTAGGTTGTGCATACTTAGTTACAGTCAATGCCAAAGGAATCCGGCTGGTAGCAACGGGGGTGTCAATAAAAAAGTGTGGTTTTGAGGCCTTTGTGGAAAGTAGTGAGAGGGGTTCCGCTTGAAGGGCATTGGGCTGTGCATTCCAAAGTTTGGGAGCTAGGTAAGAGAAACCTATGGCACCTCTTTGGCCCTTTTGATGGGAGGGATGCGTAGTTGGTTAGTGTGGGGAGCTCTTCTGGGGCGTGTGGTGATGTGTCTGTTGATGGTTTCGGAAAGGTAGGTGGGGCGGAGAGGCGGAGGCATTTGTGGGTTAAGGTGAGAGTCTTAAAGGTAACCCTTTCCTTAACTGGGAGCCAGTGGACATCTCTTCTGGCTTGAGTGATATGATCTCTTTTGGGAATGTTGAGGGCTGCTCTGAGTGCATTGTTCTGTACAGTCTAGAGTCGGTTTAGGTTTTTTGCTGAAGTGTCTGCTAGGAGAACATTACAATAATCTAACTTGGCACAGATTGTGGCTCTAGCGATGGAGAGGCAGTTTTGGTTGGAGAGGAATGACTTAACAGCATTTATTAATTTGGTGGTGTGAGCAGAGGCGGAGGCAATGGCACTTACCTGCCTGTTCATAGATAAGGTGGAGTCTACGGTTTCTACTGATGAGGAGACGGGGATGGTGGTATTTTCAATGATGAAGTTGTCGTACTTTGGGTTGAGTTTGTTCAGTATTTCTTTGGGGCCAATGAGAATGATCTCAGTTTTGTCTCCATTGAGGCAGAGTCCGTTGGCTGGTGGACAAGGACAAGGATATTTGGACAAGGGCCGCTGAGTCGAGGTTGTGAGAACCGGTGAGGGGGAGGAGAACTTGAGTATTGTCGGCATAGTTGGTGTAGGCTATGCAGAAGGAGTCCAGTTTGTTGAGAAGGGGCTTGGTAAACAGGTTGCAGAGGGTGGGGGCGGTGCATGAACCTTGAGGAACACCTCAGTGGATGGTGTTGGGAGTAGTCTGAGAAGAGTTTCATCGCTCTTCCTTCTCGGAAGGAGGTGATCCAAGAGGAGGCGTGTTCAGAGAAGTGGGCTGCATTGGTGAGGTGGGAGGTGAGAGTTTTATGGTCTACAAGGTCAAATGCGGCTGACAAGTCCAGTAGCAATAAGAGGGCTGGTTTCCCTGGGTCCATTATTTTAGTTATTTGATTTTTTAGGTCCAGGAGGGCAGTTTGTCTTTTGCCTAGGATGGAGTGGGTTTCAAGGAAGTGCTGGATCTGATTATGGGCGGCCTTATCTAAGATCTTGACCAAGAATGGGACGGTGGTAATGGGTGGTAGTTATTGGGGGAAGACGGATCAAGGGATGGTTTTTTGAGAAGGGGGCGGACCCATGCTTCTTTGAGACTAGAAGGCACGATGCCTGATGTAAAAGAGGCATTAATGAATGCTGTGATAAGGGGGGCTAGAGAGTCAGTGCTGTCCTTAATAATATTGGGTGGGCAAATGTCACCTTTACATGTGGATGGTTTAATGTGTTGGATAAGCGCAATTACTTTGGTTTCAGAGATATTTATAGCAACCCTTATCTGGTGCAGGTACATTGCTGATGATAGCAGATGTCGTCTGCAAAACCAAGTACATATGCAGGCAGTTTTATAAACTTCAGACATAGGAAAGGCTCAGCCAGCCTCGCTGGAAAGCAATATTCAAAGTTTGCACATGAACACATATTCCTGCAAAGGATGCTTCACACACTGAGCTAACTTCTTAACCATTGTGGCACTCAAGTCATCAATATGCATTTCACTGTTGCCTATTGCACATGATCAACACAATTCCCACAGGAAGGAAAGAATGCTAGAGTTGTGCCGTAAGGAACACACAGACTGTGTATACCACAGTGAACACAGAAAGCAACACGTGATGAATTGATCAAGGCAGAATTTACTTGCCTACACGAAAGGCAATGGGTTTAGAGCCACAGCAGCACCCCATAAAATATCCTGACGTGTGCTATTTAAGACTGGTGAACAACGGAATCTCACTTCTTCAGATCAGGCAGCCTTGTAGGGCCCCCCTCCAAGGTGGCGGCCCTGGGCAAGTGTCCCTTTTGCCCTTCCATAAAAACGTCTCTGACTCACCCGACTACTAGTAATATGGCTCTGCACTGGTACTGACCCCAACATACACGACCCCTTTGTCTCGGGAGGATAGCTCAGGGGCAACGTGCTCGCCTTGGAAGCAAGATGATAGGGAGCACCCGTGGTCCAATCCCTGGGTCCGCGCTTAGAAACTTCTGAGTATTAAACGCGTTATAAATAACCAATCATGTCATATCATATTCTCCCCCTGGGCCAGAATCTCTTCCAAGTCGTGATGGATTTCTCAGACAGCATAACTCCCTCCTCCCCGCTTCCCCATAGCTCCCACTGCTTCTTTGGAACCTGTCCTGCTGATCTTTGCCAAATGTTGGGGAGGAGCTAGCGCTTTGGCTAGCGCCTTCCTGAACCCCTCGAGCGCTTTACATTTAGGCAAGACTTCTCTAAACAAAATAGCACTGAGAAAGCATTTTTTATGCAAAAATAATCACATACAAGCGTGGCCAGCCACTAAATGATAATAGTATTAAATATAAGGTGCAAATAACCATTAGTTGAAAACACGTGTAAATGTTACTCTGTGTAGTTTTAAAATCAAATCTCATAGCAGGCTCTCTGCCAGAAGGAATACAGCCTGTGCTAAATGTAGACTACAGGCAGGTTGGCAGAGCACACGAAGTGGCTGAGCAGCTGTTCCTGTCCATCAAAAGCCCATGCAGACTAAGAATAGGAGTGTACAGATTCAAAGCACGACATGCAAAATTATGAAACCAGGTTTAAAAAGAGATTGTACGACCACATACAAATATGAGTAAGATGTGTGGAGTATGAATTAAAATTAGTTATAAAAATGTTAAGTTATTCCTGGGGGCTAGGCCTCAAGGTTTGTAAAAATCTGCTGGGCTACAGTGTATGTCTATATAAGGTATTGATATGTTAAATAGCATGGTTGCCAGGAATTGCTGATGATGAACAAAAGAAGACTTTGCAGAATCACCTTGTATGGCAAGAAGAACAGTTTTGGATGAGCTCTGCCGGTATCCATCAACCAAGTTGAGGAGTATATAAAGGCATCAGTCTGGAGGAGCCAGCCACAGACGACAGAATGCTGGTCGGAAGGGCAGAGTCCTCTGCCATTCCCCCCAATCCTCATCTTTGTAAAGATTAAAGTTTGTTATCCTTGCAAGATAGACTCATGGGCCCTCATTACGACCCTGGCGGAAATCAACCGACCGGACCGCCATAGCGTAAATAGCGTTTCCGCCATTGCACGATGGAGCAAAGTGCGGCTCATTCCGACCCATCGGGCACGAGCACCACGCCATGGCGGAAGTGCAAAGTCCGCGATGGCGGAAATGACCCCAAAACGGCCCACACCGCCGCCGTACGGCGCCCTAGGTGCAATACCGCCACCCATCTTAGCGGAAACCGCAGTGAGCGCCAACCGGAAAGTACGGTGACCGGAAATATACGGAAACGGAAGTAAAAGCATGGTCCCGGAACGGGAAACATCACGCCGTACACCTATAAAACCACAAATTCCACACAACCATTAAAAATACTACCCTGAGACACATCCCAACCCGTCATCCACCCTAGTGAAACCAAGAAAAATGGGAAAAGTAGCGAAGAAAGCGTGCGACCGCAAGCGGCAGGTCCACTTCTCCCGTGAGGAACTCACCGTGCTCACAGAGACCCTCCAGGAGAATGCTGCCGCCGTCTTCTCCACGCAAATGACCAGGACGGCACTTGCGAACAAGAAGGCCATATGGGCCCTGGTGGCACAGCGGGTAAGTGCGGTGGGGACCGCACCCCGCAACCCACAGCAATGCAGAAAGCGATGGGACGACCTGCGGATACGCGTCCGTAGCATACTTTCTGCCAACCGCAACATTGCCACAGCTACCGGGGGAGGATCGGAATCACCCATCAAGTTGACCCCCTGGGAAGAAATCTGTGCCTCCACCATTGGAATGGAGAGCATAGAGGGAGTCGGAGGGATGGAGAAAGGAGTGCAGACATCCGAAGAATCAGGTAGGTGTCCCAAATCAAACAATGCCAAAACCACAATGTCCAATCATGTGAAGTACCACGTGCCCACATAGTGCAACAGTAACACATGTCCAGGAGAACGTCCACATACATAGGCCTGATAGCACACTTTAAAACTCACATCAAATACATAAATAATTAAAAATCCTAAAAACACCCTCTACACGTGCAGCAGGCACACCCTAACTGCAGGCTGCCAAACAACTGCACCCTCACTCCACACACAAATGAAACCACCTCCAAGGCCCCGACCCAAATCACCCTCAGGTACCACCCCAATGCATGTGATACATTGCCATTCCAATTCCCACAGACCCATTAATAACGCTCGCCCTCCTTTACTCCACCACAGGGTCCGATCCAAACGACGAGCTCCAGGACACCCCTACCAGCACACCTGCAAAGAAGGCCAAGACCAACGGCCAAAGACCCTCCACCTCAGCTGCACGCATCAAGACACGGAAGCAGCACAAATCAAGTGGCAGCACAGAGGAGGGAACTCCAACAGGCACCCCAGCAGCCAGCATGCCCACAACAACACCACCACAGGTCCCCCCAATGGATGCCACAGTAGGCACTGCTTCTGGTGGCAGCAGCACCATAGGTGACACTGCATTAATGGCAGCATGCTCCGACACAGAAAACGGGGATGTCGAAGTTAGATCCATCCATGACCTGTCTCAATCCCCCTGTCTGTTCCATCCCGTACACCATGAGGATACCATGCAGGGGCACCCACAAGACGACGACTGGCCATCCCCCACAAGCCCTGTGGCAAGGCAACATGAGGTGATCAGCCACTCTGTGACACCACTGCAAATGGCCATGGCCCAGCAGAGGCAACAGTCCCTCGACCAGGTAATCGTGCAACAGCAGCAACTGGCCACGCTCCTCAAGGACCATGCCGATGAATGTGGGGGCACTAAGGCAGACATAGAAACATCAACTGAGACACTTAGGGCAGAAATGGAGAGAAGTACAGAGACACTAAGGGCACAAATGGAGAGTAGCACCGAGAGCCTGAGAGTAGAAATGGAGAGAAGCACCGAGAGCCTGAGAGTACAAATGGAGAGAAGCACCGAGAGCCTGAGGGGGGAACTGCATGCGACGTCCAAAGACGTATGTGCCGAACTTGCCGCAGTGCGCCGTGTGCTCACTGAGCTCTCACAAACCCTTAGGGACATGCATGGACGTGAGCAGGCAGAGACATCATCCGTTGCAAGTTCCGTCCAGGGCAGCCCCCAACGTAGATCTGGGAGGAACCTGCGCTCCACAGGCAGGGGTGCCCCTGATACCCGCAGAGGGGGCTTGCAATAGCGACTGCCCACTGACAATGAGCATCTTTGGACACTGGTGTTCGGGGGGGAGGTAGGAGGGTGGAGGGGGTGTGTTGGGCTCACTTGGGTGGCGGGTCGATAGGGTGTTTAACATGATATCACATATGCCATAAACAATGCACGATCATCCAATGAGATGTGTGGACATTGATCTTTGTGTACGAGGCCATTATAGGCGTACAGTCCATATTGTGCATGTTCCAGACACACACAGTGCCACGAGTCCCGTGTCCATGTATCAGCCACCAGGCGTGAGTGCTAGAAGCATGCATCTATGAGATGCTGACGAATGTCACGGCCCTCCTGTGCCTCGCAGACTCCTTGAGGTGCTGCCACATCCCCACCCTCATCATGACCATCTTCAGGTGCTTGCAGTTCTGCGTCAGGGGGCATGGGCACATTTCTACATACGCACATGTTGTGGAGCATGACACATGCCATGACCATCTTTGCAACCTTCACATGGCGGTACAGGAGTGCCCCGCCAGACCTGCTGAGGCAGCGGAAACGAGTCTTCAGTAGGCCGAATGCCTGTTCTATGACTACACGGGTACATGAGTGGGCATGGTTGTAGTCCTCCTCATGCTGGTCCCGTGGGTTCCGGACTGGTGTGAGGAGCCATCTCTTCAGTGGATACCCGGCATCACCTGTATGTGGACAATAAAGGAATTTTGAGGAATGCCATTGCTACGTACGCACCCCCCCCCTTCCTGCCAGGTCATTGCCGCATCACATACCCCACATCATCATGCATGAAATGAGACTCACCGAGTAGCCAGGATCTGTTCCCTGCATGTCGCTCCATGTAGCGTGGTATTGTAGAGTTCCTCAAGACCATAGAATCATGGGTTGATCCAGGGAATCGGGCACAACAATGTGTAATGATCCTGTTGGAGTCACACACCATTTGTACATTCAGAGAATGAAATTGTTTTCGGTTGCGGTACTGGGCCTCCATGGCATGTGGGACGACAAATTCCACATGGGTGCAGTCGATGGCACCAATGCAACCCGGTATGCCGGCAAGTGCATGGAATCCCACTTTTGTGTTGGTAATTTCCTGCTCCGAGCGTGGTAGAGAGATGTAGTCGTCTGCGTGCTGCAGGAGGGCATCGAGCACTTGCAATAGTGTCCGTGAGAACAGTGGCTGTGATATGCCATGCAACTGTCCGACTGTGTGCTGGTAGGTGCCTGTGGCCAGGAAGTGGAGTACAGACACCACCTTCAGTAGGGGTGGGATGGCGGTTGGGCTATCTATCATGCTGACAAGGTCAGCCTGTGTCATGTCCACAATGGCGGTTATGGTGTCCCAGTCCAAACGGTAGAGGTGTGGATCTGCTCATCAGTGAGGTTGAACGGATGTGCTCGGAGGCGTGGGATTGCGGGCTGCCTGCGTGGTGGTAGTGGCTGTGCTGGCGGCCCTTGCTGGCCCTGCCTTGCCCTCCTCATCCTCCTGCGTCTCCTCCGTGCGGCCGGTTGTAGTTGGTGTTCGTCTTCTTCTTGAAGTTGGAGTACTTGCAGTGCTATCAGGTCCCCCAGGGCCAACATAGCTAGTCCTGCCGGTAGCATTTCGGAGTGGGTGTGGTTGTGGGAGGAGACTGGGTGTGCAATTTATGTGTTTTCAGGCTGTATGGCCTCAACCTGTGGTGATTCATTCCACCTGTGCAAGCTGCTCTCCCCTTTGGGCGAGCACGTCCCGCACACAACGCTGCAATTCGACGAATGGCATCTTGCTATTACAATCATGTATTTGTACCCGATGGCAGTGTAACATTGGTTGATATGTTCATTCGGCTATGGTCCCATTGTTTCACATACTATCTTTGCAGTCGCGAACAGACTTGTGAAGGGTCAGTGGAACGTAGTACTCGAGTAACGGTGGACCCTCATGCAACACTGTACCGAGGTTCACCGACGGGCGGGGCATCCCATTTGTGAGTGAAGGCAGTTGCCATTTTCACACACAGCCGCACTAGATGGATTAATTTGTGATTTCAAGCGGCCACAGATGCCTTTTCGACGTGATGTTGCAAATGAGGAATTCGAAGGGCGGCGCTTTCGGTTTTCAGCTAGCGGCGAGGAGATGCCCACAGGTCTGACTGCAAATATAACGTTCTATTGTTCAATGTCCTTGGGACAGGGGCCATGGCGAGGATGCAATGATTGATATGAATAGTTTGGGATGCGCAATAGCGAAGTGGGCGATGAGGCCGGACGTTCCCAAATACATGTTACTTCACAACACTGGAATTACGGGCTGGGGCACAGTGGATTTTGCAGGCTGCATAACGCACAGACTCAATGGAAATTTCACATGTTATGTGAGTATGGAAACAGGCGTTTTCATTACGGGATGAGGGAATGATGTATGGATGCATGGACAGATGATTTGATACAGAGTTTGCCATGTACAGGGCTTCTTGGAATCTATCCGCCTCCCCTGCGCTATGTGATGCAGGGCTGCCATAGTGGGACCATCGTCTATCTGGCCTTGTTGAGCCCTCCCTGTCTCGACGCGCCTTCAGACACTTGTGTCTATGCACGTTACCAATCCCATCTGATGGATTCTGTTTTAACAGACGCATGCACAGGTACACTCGTTTGTGATAGTGTTTTCACCTCGATATAGATAGTTATGATTCGCAAGTGGTTTTTGGGTGGTGATGATCCTTTGGAGTGGGCTAGCATGCATATGGCTGTGGATTTGGTGTGATCATTGAAGTGAGTAATTCAAATGTAGTTCTGATGGCCATACTATTCTTTTTCATTTCATTTGGTTGACAGGTATCTCCTCCCCTTTTGCCACTGCCATCTGTATGCCACTACTGCAGATGGATTTTACTCCCGACACCTGCTGCTTCGTGTTAATCAGTGGAGCAGCATTACGATCTTATGGGACGATCGCCAATGGGCCACATGCCCTTACGCAGTACTAGTGGCTAGGAGCAACATTTCGGCCTTTCAGCTGGACTAGTGCCTCCCTATTGGGACGGCCCTGCGGTTCTAGGCGCTTCCATGTTGCCTTTTCGTACGAGAATGTAGCCCCTGTGTACCATGAAGGAACAGGGCGTCACACAAGAAGTAGCTGGTCATTTATTGCGGATGCAGCCCACAATGGTGAAATGTATTTTGGAGTTCATGGCCTAATGGCTGTATGGGCTTGGTGAATTTGTTGTGCATTAAATTTCTATTCTGATATGAACCGTGTAGCGTTCTTCTTTGCAAGTGATGTGGCATATTCCTATTTGGGGAGCGATGTATTGTGAGGAGATTTGCATTGGGTTCCAGCTTCGGAGTATAGTTGCGTGGTACTGTGCTGGGCGCGTTTGCCTATGAAGCCCAGTGAGGTCAGGGATAAGGGCTGCCAATATGACTGTTTTGATGATGTCATGCTCAGGGGCGGGGGATTAGCTTTTGTGTAACAGATGCCGGTCAGCCAGTTGGATTGGTGGAATGATGTGATTATCGGAATATGGCTGGTCACAGGTGCCTGTGTTTGCGTGCATTTCTTGGGGGGAGACTGAGGTCATGTCCATTTGTATAGCTTCTGTATTCGTGCCATCTGTGCCCTGCAGCTCCCATTGGCCCCTCTTGAGATTCATTTGTTCGTTGGCAGGCATGGATGACTAGTACATTTCACTGGTTGCATTGTGTGACTTCATTGCACCTACGGGGAGTTGTACAATGTGGCCAGGGAGCGGTGTACAGGCACTCAGTAGGGCCGTTTACGGTTGGTTCGCGATGCCGTACTTCTCACCATGGCGGAATGGTACTTTCCGCCGTGCTTGATGGTGTTAGGTGCATGTCCGCTAGGGTCAGAATTCGCGTACCGTTGCGCCATGGTGGTAATTACGGTTTGGCATGACGCGCGCGCGCGTACTTGGTGCAGTTAGCGTTGGCGTTCACTACGGTGTCGTTAATGGCATCGTACTTTGCGGTGACGGGGCATGATCGCACCGAGCGCTATTCGATGGCGGTATTGCATTTCCGCCATCGTTTTTCGATTTCCGCCAGGGTCGTAATGAGGCCCATGGCCTTAATTCCCTAGAGGGGCGCATTTAGTCTGGTGTGAGCGTGATCAGGGGTACCCCAATATATTTAAGTAGTGCCCCTGTAAATTGGGGTTCACGTTCACCTCCTTCCCTCCTCTACCGCATTATGTTTACCACTTGGCACTTTGGTGAGATTTGATGTCTTTTGTTTCTCCTTCCCGGGTGACCCCTTGAGGTTCCCTCTGATCGTTTTGCATTTCGTTTACCCATCCAGAGAACATGACCAGGGATATAAATTAGCTCCTATTGACAGATTACCAGCTGGCTAGAAAAGTGTTTGTGCAGGGATAAAATATCAAACGCTGGCAAATAATCAGTAAAATTAGAATGAAAAAGCATAAAAAATAACAAAATCACCAAGAATTCCAAATCAAACATATACATGTACAAAACCATGAAATACAAAAAAAAGGCAATGCGCTTAAATACTTATGGCCTAAGTGCTTAAGTGCCATTGGGTAATTGCACGTTTCCTTCGGCCCCTCCTTCCTCTCTAAAGCAGGGCTCATGCGGGTGGTAAGAGTGCATTGTGTCCGGGTGAGGACTCCCTGCAGAAAGGACTGAATGAGGAAAGTGAACATCCGGCCGGCCTGGGAGGCTTAAGCCAAGTGTGTCTACTCGCCCCTTGCTTGCCGCTCCCTACCGCCACACAGAGACTGGAAATGCAAAAGCTGCTCAGAAATAACTGCACAATTGACTGGTCGAGCGTGCAAGTGCGCAAGTGCACAAGTGCGGCCCTCTCCTTCCCTTTAACGCAATCAAGCTGCTTCCTGGTCCTTAAGAGTCCACCTCTACGCTGACCAAATGAAAATATATTTTTTTAAAGTGCTTGCTGATATATTCACAAAACAAATGGGCAAAAATGCAAGGAAAGCAAAATGCACAGATTCGTACAGGCTGCTGACTGCCTGCATCTGGTCGCTCTCTACGGACGGCTCCGCCTAGGTGCCTTACTGGCCCCAACATCACAGGCAAGCAAAAGGAGAAGACTGGAGAACACAGGACTGGTCAGACTGCTCCTCTGCACGCTCCACTGCACTTACTTAAGTGCGCCCACACGGGCATCGGCCTTCGCGTGGGGGTGACATTTTAAGTTGACTTCATCTGCGGGTTCAATGGGAGGAACTTCTAGAGCTTTTAATGGAAGATCCTATATGCCAGTGACCCCACAGTCTGTGGTTTTACGGGAAGAGTGGCCCACTTATTGACATTCCAAGCTGGCGCAGTGGGTCAGCTTGTCTATGTAAGGTCCTCCCTGCATAGGAGGAGCCTAGGAGCCTGCCTTGAAAATACCAAGTTGTTAGCTGAGCTACCAAAGCAGCCTCTAAAACTCAAGATTCAGCGAGATTCTAGGGAGGCTGAAACGGTTAGATCATACGTGCTGCTCGCCCCCTTGATGGGGACCCCTATGTTCAAACGTTCTGAGACAGAGTTACAGCACAGGAGTCTTTTAACTGAAGCAAGGCTTCATGTTCTGCTGCTGGCAAGCTGGAAAGTGGGGGCAGCCCTATGCTGTGTTTGGGGCCCCCAGAGACCCTGGAGCACTGCATTCCTTTTTGCCCTTTTTATTCAGATATTAGGGAGACGTGGCGACGGATCATTCTGAGAGAAAGTGATGTGAGGCGCCGCACACCTGCATCCACTTCCCTATTGGCAATCCCAGAGGGGAGGGAGCTTCGCCCTGCACAGCTACCTCAGCATTCCATACAACAGAAGAATGTATTAATGTCACCAGCACAGTCCAACATTACCACCCAATAAAGTGTGCGACAACACTAGCCTGCTGTAAAACTGGCTGCACACCTGCACTTGGACGCACTTTCTGCTTCTCTAGTCCAACGTGCACTTGCGTGCACTTTCTTTGTGTTTGCCCTGTGCCTTTATGGGTACCTTGCAATCCAATAATCTTCTTGAACTTTGCTGCTGTGCGCACATTTCACTTTCTGCTCTTATCTCTTTTGACTATCATGGATTGGTCAAATGGATATCCTTCTGCATTTTTTTAAATGGTGGGGATCTGATTATCTGTTCATAGAGGGCCATTTGTAATCAAGTGAGGGACATTTTTCGGATCTGATGCGCTTTAATGTATTTAATTATGCTCTTCTATTTTGAATCGAATTTCTGCATTATTTTATGGCAAAAACATCAGAAATAATGAAACTAGCACCACCACTGCTGGGTCCTTGTCTTGCTAAATGGATAACGTTTCAGAAGGTGGTTGAAAACCTCATTGGCCGCCGGCAGGGCGCTGCGTCTTCATCTCAGTCCCCTAGCCTATGGCCGCCAGCAGGGCTCTGCATCTTCATCTCAGTCCACTAGCCAATGGCACCAGCGGGGCTCTGTGTCTTCATATCAGTCCCCTAGCCAATGGCCGCCGGCAGGGTGCTGCGTCTTCATCTCAGTCCCCTAGCCAATGGCCGCCAGCGGGGCTCTGCGTCTTTATCTCAGGTCCCTAGCCAATGGCCGCCAGCAGGGCTCTGCATCTTCATCTCAGTCCACTAGCCAATGGCTGCCAGCGGGGCTATGCGTTTTCATCTCAGTCCCCTGGTCAATGGCTGCCAGCGGGGCTCTGCGTCTTTATCTCAAGTCCCTAGCCAATGGCTGACAGCTGGACTCTGCGTCTTCATCTCATTCCCCTAGCCAATGGCTGCCAACGGGGCTCTGCGGCTTCATCTCAGTCCCCTAGCCAATGGCTGCCAAAGGGACTCTGTGTCTTCATCTCAGTCCCCTAGCCCATGGCTGCCGGCAGGGCTCTGCGTCTTCATCTCAGTCCCCTAGCCAATGGCCGCTAGCAGGGCTCTGCTTCTTCATCTCTGTCCCCTAGCCAATGGCTGCTAGTGCGGCTCTGCATCTTCATCTCATTCCCCTAGCCAATGGCCGCCAGCGGGGCTCTGTGTCTTTATCTCAGGTCCCCAGCCAATGGCCGCCAGCAGGGCTCTGCATCTTCATCTCATTAACCTAGCCAATGGCAGCCAGCGGGGCTCTGCGTCTTCATCTCAGTCCCCTAGCCAATGGCTGCCAGCGGGGTTCTCCGTCTTCATCTCAGTCCCCTAGCCAATGGCTGCCAGTGGGGCTTTGCGTCTTCATGTCAGTCCCCTGGCCAATGGCTGCCAGCGGGGCTCTGCGTCTTCATCTCAGTACCCTAGCCAATGACTGACAGCTGGGCGCTGAGTCTTCATCTCATTCCCATAGCCAATGGCTGCCAGCGGCACTCTGCGTCTTCATCTCAGTCCCCTAGCCAATGGCCACCAGCGGGGCTCTGCGTCTTCATCTCAGTCCCCTAGCCAATGGCTGCCAAACGGGGCTCTGCGTCTTCATCTCAGTCGCCTAGGCAATGGCCGCCAGCGTGGCTCTGCGTCTTCATCTCAGTCCCCTAGCCAATGGCCACCAGCGGGGCTCTGCATCTTCATCTCAGTCCCCTAGCCAATGGCTGCCAGCGGGGCTCTGCGTCTTCATCTCAGTCCCCTAGCCAATGGCTGCCAGCGGGGCGCTGCGTCTTCATCTCAGTCCCCTAGCCAACGGCTGCCAGCGGGGATCTGCGTCTTCATCTCAGTCCCCTAGCCAATGGCTGACAGCTGGGCGATAGGTGCTCTGCGTCTTCATCTAACACCCCTAGCCAATGGCCGCCAGCGGGGCTCTGCATTTTCATCTCACTCCCCTAGCCAATGGTCACCAGTGGGGCTCTGTGTCTTCATCTCAGTCCCCTAGCCAATGGCTGCCAGCGGGGCTCTGTGTCTACATCTCAGTCCCCTAGCCAATGGCGCCAGCGGGGCTCTGTGTCTTCATCTCAGTCCCCTAGCCAATGGCTGCCAGCGGGGATCTGCGTCTTCATCTCAGTCCCCTAGCCAATGGCCGCCAGCGGGGCTCTGTGTCTTCATATCAGTCCCCTAGCCAATGGCCGCCAGCTGGGCACTGTGTCTTCATCTCAGTCGCCTAGCCAATGGCCGCCAGCGGGGCTCTGCATGTTTATCTCAGGTCCCTAGCCAATGGCTGACAGCTGGGCTCTGCGTCTTCATCTCAGTCCCCTAGCCAATGGCTGCCACCGGCACTCTGCGTCTTCATCTCAGTCCCATAGCATATGGCTGCCAACTGGGCTCTGCGTCTTCATCTCAGTCCCCTAGCCAATGGCTGCTAAAGGGGCTCTGCTTCTTCATCTCAGTCCCCTAGCCAATGGCTGCCAGCGGCACTCTGTGTCTTCATCTCAGTCCCATAGCATATGGCTGCCAACGGGGCTCTACGTCCTCATCTCAGTCCCCTAGCCAATGGCTGCCACAGGGGCTTTGCTTCTTCATCTCAGTCCCCTAGCCAATGGCTGCCAGAGGGGCTCTGCGTCTTCATCTCAGTCCCCTAGCCAATGGCCGCCAGCTGGGCTCTGCGTCTTTATCTCAGGTCGCTAGCGAATGGCTGACAGCTGGGCTCTGCATCTTCATCTCAGTCCCTTAGCCAATGGCTGCCAGCGGGGCTCTGCATCTTCATCTCAGTCCCCTAGCCAATGGCTGCCAGCAGGGCTCTGCGTCTTCATCTCAGTCCCCTAGCCAATGGCTGCCAGCGGGGCGCTGCATCTTCATCTCAGTCCCCTAGCCAACGTCTGCCAACGGGGCTCTGCATCTTCATCCCAGTCCCCTAGCCAATGGCAGCCACAGGGGCTCTGCTTCTTCATCTCCGTCCCCTAGCCAATGGCTGCCTGCTGGGCTCTGCATCTTTATCTCAGGTCCCTAGCCAATGGCTGACAGCTGAGCTCTGCATCTTCATCTCAGGCCCCTAGCCAATGGCCGCCAGCGGGGCTCTGCATCTTCATCCCAGTCCCCTAGCCAATGGCCGCCAGCGGGGCTCTGCCTCTTTATCTCAGGTCCCTAGCCAATGGCTGACAGCTGGGCTCTGTGTCTTCATCTTATCCCCTAGCCAATGGCTGCCAGCAGGGCTGTGCATCTTCATCTCAGCCCCCTACCCAATGGCTGCCAGCGGGCCCCTGTGTCTTCATCTCAGGCCCCTAGCCAATGGCCGCCAGCGGGGTTCTGCATCTTCATCTGAGTCCCCTAGCTAATGGTCGACAGCGGGGCTCTGGGTCTTCATCTCAGTCCCCTAGCCAATGGCCACCAGCGGGGCTCTGCGTCTTCATCTCAGTCCCCTAGCCAATGGCTGCCAGAGGGTCTCTGCGTCTTCATCTCAGTCCCCTAGCCAATGGCTGTCAGCGGGGCACTGAATCTTCATCTCAGTCCCCTAGCCAATGTCCACAAGCTGGGCTCTGCATCTTCATCTCAGTCCCCTAGCCAATGGCGGCCAGCGGGGATCTGTGTCTTCATCTTATCCCCCTAGCCAATGGCTGCCAGCAGGGCTGTGCGTCTTCATTTCAGGCCCCTAGCCAATCGCCACCAGCGGGGCTCTGCGTCTTCATCTGAGTCCCCTAGCTAATGGTCGACAGCAGGCCTCTGCGTCTTCATCTCAGTCCCCTAGCCAATGGCTGCCAGAGGGGATCTGTGTCTTCATCTCAGTCCCCTAGCCAATGGCAGTCAGCGGGGCACTGCGTCTTCATCTCAGTCCCCTAGCCAATGGCCGCCAGCGGGGCTCGGCGTCTTCGTGCCAGTCCCCTAGCCAATGGCTGCAAGCGTGGCCCAGCGTCTTTATCTCAGGTCCCTAGCCAATGGCTGTCAGAGGGGCTCTGCATCTTCATCTCAGTCCCCTAGCTAATGGTCGACAGCGGGGCTCTGGGTCTTCATCTCAGTCCCCTAGCCAATGGCCACCAGCAGGGCTCTGCGTCTTCATCTCAGTCCACTAGCCAATGTCCACCAGCGGGGCTCTGCGTCTTCACCTCAGTCCCCTAGCCAATGGCCACCAGCGGGGCTCTGCGTCTTCATGTCAGACCCCTAGCCAATGGCTGCCAGCAGGGCTGTGCATCTTCATCTCAGCCCCCTACCCAATGGCTGCCAGCGGGCCCCTGTGTCTTCATCTCAGGCCCCTAGCCAATGGCCGCCAGCGGGGTTCTGCATCTTCATCTGAGTCCCCTAGCTAATGGTCGACAGCGGGGCTCTGGGTCTTCATCTCAGTCCCCTAGCCAATGGCTGCCAGAGGGTCTCTGCATCTTCATCTCAGTCCCCTAGCCAATGGCTGTCAGTGGGGCACTGCATCTTCATCTCAGTCCCCTAGCCAATGTCCACAAGCTGGGCTCTGCATCTTCATCTCAGTCCCCTAGCCAATGGCGGCCAGCGGGGCTCTGTGTCTTCATCTTATCCCCCTAGCCAATGGCTGCCAGCAGGGCTGTGCGTCTTCATCTCAGGCCCCTAGCCAATGGCCGCCAGCGGGGCTCTGCGTCTTCATCTGAGTCCCCTAGCTAATGGTCGACAGCAGTCCTCTGCGTCTTCATCTCAGTCCCCTAGCCAATGGCTGCCAGAGGGGCTCTGTGTCTTCATCTCAGTCCCCTAGCCAATGGCTGTCAGCGGGGCACTGCGTCTTCATCTCAGTCCCCTAGCCAATGGCCGCCAGCGGGGCTCTGCGTCTTCGTGCCAGACCCCTAGCCAATGGCTGCAAGCTCGGCTCTGCGTCATTATCTCAGGTCCCTAGCCAATGGCTGTCAGAGGGGCTCTGCGTCTTCATCTCAGTCCCCTAGCTAATGGTTGACAGTGGGGCTCTGGGTCTTCATCTCAGTCCCTTAGCCAATGGCCGCCATAGGGTCTCTGCGTCTTCATCTCAGTCCCCTAGCCAATGGCTGTCAGCGGGGCACTGAATCTTCATCTCAGTCCCCTAGCCAATGTCCACAAGCTGGGCTCTGCATCTTCATCTCAGTCCCCTAGCCAATGGCGGCCAGCGGGGATCTGTGTCTTCATCTTATCCCCCTAGCCAATGGCTGCCAGCAGGGCTGTGCGTCTTCATTTCAGGCCCCTAGCCAATCGCCACCAGCGGGGCTCTGCGTCTTCATCTGAGTCCCCTAGCTAATGGTCGACAGCAGGCCTCTGCGTCTTCATCTCAGTCCCCTAGCCAATGGCTGCCAGAGGGGATCTGTGTCTTCATCTCAGTCCCCTAGCCAATGGCAGTCAGCGGGGCACTGCGTCTTCATCTCAGTCCCCTAGCCAATGGCCGCCAGCGGGGCTCGGCGTCTTCGTGCCAGTCCCCTAGCCAATGGCTGCAAGCGTGGCCCAGCGTCTTTATCTCAGGTCCCTAGCCAATGGCTGTCAGAGGGGCTCTGCATCTTCATCTCAGTCCCCTAGCTAATGGTCGACAGCGGGGCTCTGGGTCTTCATCTCAGTCCCCTAGCCAATGGCCACCAGCAGGGCTCTGCGTCTTCATCTCAGTCCACTAGCCAATGTCCACCAGCGGGGCTCTGCGTCTTCACCTCAGTCCCCTAGCCAATGGCCACCAGCGGGGCTCTGCGTCTTCATGTCAGACCCCTAGCCAATGGCTGCCAGCAGGGCTGTGCATCTTCATCTCAGCCCCCTACCCAATGGCTGCCAGCGGGCCCCTGTGTCTTCATCTCAGGCCCCTAGCCAATGGCCGCCAGCGGGGTTCTGCATCTTCATCTGAGTCCCCTAGCTAATGGTCGACAGCGGGGCTCTGGGTCTTCATCTCAGTCCCCTAGCCAATGGCTGCCAGAGGGTCTCTGCATCTTCATCTCAGTCCCCTAGCCAATGGCTGTCAGTGGGGCACTGCATCTTCATCTCAGTCCCCTAGCCAATGTCCACAAGCTGGGCTCTGCATCTTCATCTCAGTCCCCTAGCCAAAGGCCGCCAGCGGGGCTCTGCGTCTTCATCTGAGTCCCCTAGCTAATGGTCGACAGCAGTCCTCTGCGTCTTCATCTCAGTCCCCTAGCCAATGGCTGCCAGAGGGGCTCTGTGTCTTCATCTCAGTCCCCTAGCCAATGGCTGTCAGCGGGGCACTGCGTCTTCATCTCAGTCCCCTAGCCAATGGCCGCCAGCGGGGCTCTGCGTCTTCGTGCCAGACCCCTAGCCAATGGCTGCAAGCTCGGCTCTGCGTCATTATCTCAGGTCCCTAGCCAATGGCTGTCAGAGGGGCTCTGCGTCTTCATCTCAGTCCCCTAGCTAATGGTTGACAGTGGGGCTCTGGGTCTTCATCTCAGTCCCTTAGCCAATGGCCGCCAGAGGGGCTCTGCATCTTCATCCCAGTCTCCTAGCTAATGGCTGTCAGCGGGGCATTGCATCTTCATCTCAGTCCCCTAGCCAATGTACACCAGCTGGGCTCTGCGTCTTCACCTCAGTCCCCTAGCCCATGGCCACAAGCGGGGCTCTGCGTCTTCATCTCAGACCCCTAGCCAATGGCCACCAGCGGGGCTCTGCGTCTTTATCTCAGGTCGCTAGCCAATGGCTGACAGCTGGGCTCTGTGTCTTCATCTCAGCCCCTAGCCAATGGCTGCCAGCGGCGCTCTGCATCTTCATCTCAGTCCCCTAGCCAATGGCTGCCAATGGGGCTCTGCATCTTCATCTCAGTCCCCTAGCCAATGGCTGCCACAGGGGCTCTGTGTCTTCATCTCAGTCCCCTAGCCAATGGCTGCCAGCTGGGCTCTGCATCTTCGTCTCAGTCCCCTAGCCAATGGCCACCAGCAGGGCCCTGCTTCTTAATCTCAGTCCCCTAGCCAATGGCCGCCGGTGGGGCTCTGCATATTCATCTAAGTACCCTAGCCAATGGCCACCAGCGGGGCTCTGCGTCTGCATCTCAGTCCCCTAGCCAATGGCCGTCAGCTGGGCTCTGCGTCTTTATCTCAGGTTGCTAGCCAATGGCTGAAAGCTGGGCTCTGCGTCTTCATCTCAGTTCCCTAGCCAATGGCTGCCAATGGGGCTCTGCATCTTCATCTCAGTCCCCTAGCCAATGGCTGCCAGAGGAGCTCTGAGTCTTCATCTCAATCCCTAGCCAATGGCTGCAAGCGGGGGTCTGCGTCTTCATCTCCGCCCCCTAGCCAATGGCCACCAGTGGGGCTCTGTGTCTTCATATCAGTCCCCTAGCCAATGCCCGCCAGTGGGGCTCTGCATCTTCATCTCAGTCCCCTAGCCAATGGCCGCCAGTGGGGCTCTGCGTGTTTATCTCAGTTCCCTAGCCAATGGCTGAGAGCTGGGCTCTGCATCTTATCTCAGTCCCCTAGCCAATGGCTGCCAATAGGGCTCTGCATCTTCATCTCAGTCCCCTAGCCAATGGCTGCCACAGGGGCCCTGCTTCTTTATCTCAGTCCCCTAGCTAATGGCTGCCAGCTGGGCTCTGCGTCTTTATCTCAAATCCCTAGCCAATGGCCGCCAGCGGGGCTCTGCATCTTCATCCCAGTCCCCTAGCCAATGCCGCCAGCGGGGCTCTGCCTCTTTATTTCAGGTCCCTAGCCAATGGCTGACATATGGGCTCTGCGTCTTCATCTCAGTCCCCTAGCCAATGGCTGCCAGCAGGGCTGTGCGTCTTCATCTCAGGCCCCTAGCCAATGGCTGCCAGCGGGCCCCTCTGTCTTCATCTGAGTCCCCTGTCTAATGGTCGACAGCAGGGCTCTGCGTCTTCATCTCGGTCCCCTAGCCAATGGCTGCCAGAGGGGCTCTGTGTCTTCATCTCAGTCCCCTAACCAATGGCTGTCAGCGGGGCACTGCGTCTTCATCTCAGTCCCCTAGCCATTGGCCGCCAGCGGGGCTCTGCATCTTCATCCCAGTCCCCTAGCCAATGGCTGCCAGCGCGGCTCTGCTTCTTTATCTCAGGTCCCTAGCCAATGGCTGACAGCTGGGCTCTGCGTCTTCATCTCAGTTCCCTAGCCAATGGCTGCCAATGGGGCTCTGCATCTTCATCTCAGTCCCCTAGCCAATGGCTGCCAGAGGAGCTCTGAGTCTTCATCTCAATCCCTAGCCAATGGCTGCAAGCGGGGCTCTGCGTCTTCATCTCAGTCCCCTAGCCAATGGCCGCCAGTGGGGCTCTGTGTCTTCATATCAGTCCCCTAGCCAATGCCCGCCAGCGGGGCTCTGCATCTTCATCTCAGTCCCCTAGCCAATGGCCGCCAGTGGGGCTCTGCGTGTTTATCTCAGTTCCCTAGCCAATGGCTGAGAGCTGGGCTCTGCGTCTTCATCTCAGTCCCCTAGCCAATGGCTGCCAATGGGGCTCTGCATCTTCATCTCAGTCCCCTAGCCAATGGCTGTCACAGGGGCTCTGCTTCTTCATCTCAGTCCCTAGCTAATGGCTGACAGCTGGGCTCTGCGTCTTCATCTCAAATCCCTAGCCAATGGCCGCCAGCGGGGCTCTGCATCTTCATCCCAGTCCCCTAGCCAATGCCGCCAGCGGGGCTCTGCCTCTTTATTTCAGGTCCCTAGCCAATGGCTGACATATGGGCTCTGCGTCTTCATCTCAGTCCCCTAGCCAATGGCGGCCAGCGGGGCTCTGCGTCTTCATCTTATCCCCCTAGCCAATGGCTGCCAGCAGGGCTGTGCGTCTTCATCTCAGGCCCCTAGCCAATGGCTGCCAGCGGGCCCCTGTGTCTTCATCTGAGTCCCCTGTCTAATGGTCGACAGCAGGGCTCTGCGTCTTCATCTCAGTTCCCTAGCCAATGGCTGCCAGAGGGGCTCTGTGTCTTCATCTCAGTCCCCTAACCAATGGCTGTCAGCGGGGCACTGCATCTTCATCTCAGTCCCCTAGCCAATGGCCGCCAGTGGGGCTCTGCGTGTTTATCTCAGTTCCCTAGCCAATGGCTGAGAGCTGGGCTCTGCGTCTTATCTCAGTCCCCTAGCCAATGGCTGCCAATGGGGCTCTGCATCTTCATCTCAGTCCCCTAGCCAATGGCTGCCACAGGGGCTCTGCTTCTTCATCTCAGTCCCCTAGCTAATGGCTGCCAGCTGGGCTCTGCCTCTTTATCTCAGGTCCCTAGCCAATGGCTGACAGCTGGGCTCTGGTCTTCATCTCAAATCCCTAGCCAATGGCCGCCAGCGGGGCTCTGCATCTTCATCCCAGTCCCCTAGCCAATGCCGCCAGCGGGGCTCTGCCTCTTTATTTCAGGTCCCTAGCCAATGGCTGACATATGGGCTCTGCGTCTTCATCTCAGTCCCCTAGCCAATGGCTGCCAGCAGGGCTGTGCGTCTTCATCTCAGGCCCCTAGCCAATGGCTGCCAGCGGGCCCCTGTGTCTTCATCTGAGTCCCCTGTCTAATGGTCGACAGCAGGGCTCTGCGTCTTCATCTCAGTCCCCTAGCCAATGGCTGCCAGAGGGGCTCTGTGTCTTCATCTCAGTCCCCTAACCAATGGCTGTCAGCGGGGCACTGCGTCTTCATCTCAGTCCCCTAGCCATTGGCCGCCAGCGGGGCTCTGCGTCTTCATCCCAGTCCCCTAGCCAATGGCTGCCAGCACGGCTCTGCTTCTTTATCTCAGGTCCCTAGCCAATGGCTGACAGCTGGGCTCTGCGTCTTCATCTCAGTTCCCTAGCCAATGACTGCCAATGGGGCTCTGCATCTTCATCTCAGTCCTCTAGCCAATGGCTGCCAGAGGAGCTCTGAGTCTTCATCTCAATCCCTAGCCAATGGCTGCAAGCGGGGCTCTGCGTCTTCATCTCAGTCCCCTAGCCAATGGCCGCCAGTGGGGCTCTGTGTCTTCATATCAGTCCCCTACCCAATGCCCGCCAGCAGGGCTCTGCATCTTCATCTCAGTCCCCTAGCCAATGGCCGCCAGTGGGGCTCTGCGTGTTTATCTCAGTTCCCTAGCCAATGGCTGAGAGCTGGGCTCTGCGTCTTCATCTCAGTCCCCTATCCAATGGCTGCCAGCGCGGCTCTGTTTCTTTATCTCAGGTCCCTAGCCAATGGCTGACAGCTGGGCTCTGCGTCTTCATCTCAGTTCCCTAGCCAATGGCTGCCAATGGGGCTCTGCATCTTCATCTCAGTCCCTAGCCAATGGCTGCCAGAGGAGCTCTGAGTCTTCATCTCAATCCCTAGCCAATGGCTGCAAGCGGGGCTCTGCGTCTTCATCTCAGTCCCCTAGCCAATGGCCGCCAGTGGGGCTCTGTGTCTTCATATCAGTCCCCTAGCCAATGCCCGCCAGCGGGGCTCTGCATCTTCATCTCAGTCCCCTAGCCAATGGCCGCCAGTGGGGCTCTGCGTGTTTATCTCAGTTCCCTAGCCAATGGCTGAGAGCTGGGCTCTGCGTCTTCATCTCAGTCCCCTAGCCAATGACTGCCAATGGGGCTCTGCATCTTCATCTCAGTCCCCTAGCCAATGGCTGCCACAGGGGCTCTGCTTCTTCATCTCAGTCCCCTAGCTAATGGCTGCCAGCTGGGCTCTACGTCTTTATCTCAGTCCCCTAGCCAATGGCTGCCAGCAGGGCTGTGCGTCTTCATCTCAGGCCCCTAGCCAATGGCTGCCAGCGGGCCCCTCTGTCTTCATCTGAGTCCCCTGTCTAATGGTCGACAGCAGGGCTCTGCGTCTTCATCTCGGTCCCCTAGCCAATGGCTGCCAGAGGGGCTCTGTGTCTTCATCTCAGTCCCCTAACCAATGGCTGTCAGCGGGGCACTGCGTCTTCATCTCAGTCCCCTAGCCATTGGCCGCCAGCGTGGCTCTGCATCTTCATCCCAGTCCCCTAGCCAATGGCTGCCAGCGCGGCTCTGCTTCTTTATCTCAGGTCCCTAGCCAATGGCTGACAGCTGGGCTCTGCGTCTTCATCTCAGTTCCCTAGCCAATGGCTGCCAATGGGGCTCTGCATCTTCATCTCAGTCCCCTAGCCAATGGCTGCCAGAGGAGCTCTGAGTCTTCATCTCAATCCCTAGCCAATGGCTGCAAGCGGGGCTCTGCGTCTTCATCTCAGTCCCCTAGCCAATGGCCGCCAGTGGGGCTCTGTGTCTTCATATCAGTCCCCTAGCCAATGCCCGCCAGCGGGGCTCTGCATCTTCATCTCAGTCCCCTAGCCAATGGCCGCCAGTGGGGCTCTGCGTGTTTATCTCAGTTCCCTAGCCAATGGCTGAGAGCTGGGCTCTGCGTCTTCATCTCAGTCCCCTAGCCAATGGCTGCCAATGGGGCTCTGCATCTTCATCTCAGTCCCCTAGCCAATGGCTGTCACAGGGGCTCTGCTTCTTCATCTCAGTCCCTAGCTAATGGCTGACAGCTGGGCTCTGCGTCTTCATCTCAAATCCCTAGCCAATGGCCGCCAGCGGGGCTCTGCATCTTCATCCCAGTCCCCTAGCCAATGCCGCCAGCGGGGCTCTGCCTCTTTATTTCAGGTCCCTAGCCAATGGCTGACATATGGGCTCTGCGTCTTCATCTCAGTCCCCTAGCCAATGGCGGCCAGCGGGGCTCTGCGTCTTCATCTTATCCCCCTAGCCAATGGCTGCCAGCAGGGCTGTGCGTCTTCATCTCAGGCCCCTAGCCAATGGCTGCCAGCGGGCCCCTGTGTCTTCATCTGAGTCCCCTGTCTAATGGTCGACAGCAGGGCTCTGCGTCTTCATCTCAGTTCCCTAGCCAATGGCTGCCAGAGGGGCTCTGTGTCTTCATCTCAGTCCCCTAACCAATGGCTGTCAGCGGGGCACTGCATCTTCATCTCAGTCCCCTAGCCAATGGCCGCCAGTGGGGCTCTGCGTGTTTATCTCAGTTCCCTAGCCAATGGCTGAGAGCTGGGCTCTGCGTCTTATCTCAGTCCCCTAGCCAATGGCTGCCAATGGGGCTCTGCATCTTCATCTCAGTCCCCTAGCCAATGGCTGCCACAGGGGCTCTGCTTCTTCATCTCAGTCCCCTAGCTAATGGCTGCCAGCTGGGCTCTGCCTCTTTATCTCAGGTCCCTAGCCAATGGCTGACAGCTGGGCTCTGCGTCTTCATCTCAAATCCCTAGCCAATGGCCGCCAGCGGGGCTCTGCATCTTCATCCCAGTCCCCTAGCCAATGCCGCCAGCGGGGCTCTGCCTCTTTATTTCAGGTCCCTAGCCAATGGCTGACATATGGGCTCTGCGTCTTCATCTCAGTCCCCTAGCCAATGGCTGCCAGCAGGGCTGTGCGTCTTCATCTCAGGCCCCTAGCCAATGGCTGCCAGCGGGCCCCTGTGTCTTCATCTGAGTCCCCTGTCTAATGGTCGACAGCAGGGCTCTGCGTCTTCATCTCAGTCCCCTAGCCAATGGCTGCCAGAGGGGCTCTGTGTCTTCATCTCAGTCCCCTAACCAATGGCTGTCAGCGGGGCACTGCGTCTTCATCTCAGTCCCCTAGCCATTGGCCGCCAGCGGGGCTCTGCGTCTTCATCCCAGTCCCCTAGCCAATGGCTGCCAGCACGGCTCTGCTTCTTTATCTCAGGTCCCTAGCCAATGGCTGACAGCTGGGCTCTGCGTCTTCATCTCAGTTCCCTAGCCAATGGCTGCCAATGGGGCTCTGCATCTTCATCTCAGTCCTCTAGCCAATGGCTGCCAGAGGAGATCTGAGTCTTCATCTCAATCCCTAGCCAATGGCTGCAAGCGGGGCTCTGCGTCTTCATCTCAGTCCCCTAGCCAATGGCCGCCAGTGGGGCTCTGTGTCTTCATATCAGTCCCCTACCCAATGCCCGCCAGCAGGGCTCTGCATCTTCATCTCAGTCCCCTAGCCAATGGCCGCCAGTGGGGCTCTGCGTGTTTATCTCAGTTCCCTAGCCAATGGCTGAGAGCTGGGCTCTGCGTCTTCATCTCAGTCCCCTATCCAATGGCTGCCAGCGCGGCTCTGTTTCTTTATCTCAGGTCCCTAGCCAATGGCTGACAGCTGGGCTCTGCGTCTTCATCTCAGTTCCCTAGCCAATGGCTGCCAATGGGGCTCTGCATCTTCATCTCAGTCCCTAGCCAATGGCTGCCAGAGGAGCTCTGAGTCTTCATCTCAATCCCTAGCCAATGGCTGCAAGCGGGGCTCTGTGTCTTCATCTCAGTCCCCTAGCCAATGGCCGCCAGTGGGGCTCTGTGTCTTCATATCAGTCCCCTAGCCAATGCCCGCCAGCGGGGCTCTGCATCTTCATCTCAGTCCCCTAGCCAATGGCCGCCAGTGGGGCTCTGCGTGTTTATCTCAGTTCCCTAGCCAATGGCTGAGAGCTGGGCTCTGCGTCTTCATCTCAGTCCCCTAGCCAATGGCTGCCAATGGGGCTCTGCATCTTCATCTCAGTCCCCTAGCCAATGGCTGCCACAGGGGCTCTGCTTCTTCATCTCAGTCCCCTAGCTAATGGCTGCCAGCTGGGCTCTACGTCTTTATCTCAGGTCCCTAGCCAATGGCTGACAGCTGAGCTCTGCGTCTTCATCTCAAATCCCTAGCCAATGGCCGCCAGCGGGGCTCTGCATCTTCATCCCAGTCCCCTAGCCAATGCCGCCAGCGGGGCTCTGCCTCTTTATTTCAGGTCCCTAGCCAATGGCTGACATATGGGCTCTGCGTCTTCATCTCAGTCCCCTAGCCAATGGCGGCCAGCGGGGCTCTGCGTCTTCATCTTATCCCCCTAGCCAATGGCTGCCAGCAGGGATGTGCGTCTTCATCTCAGGCCCCTAGCCAATGGCTGCCAGCGGCCCCCTGTGTCTTCATCTGAGTCCCCTGTCTAATGGTCGACAGCAGGGCTCTGCGTCTTCATCTCAGTCCCCTAGCCAATGGCTGCCAGAGGGGCTCTGTGTCTTCATCTCAGTCCCCTAACCAATGGCTGTCAGCGGGGCACTGCGTCTTCATCTCAGTCCCCTAGCCAATGGCCGCCAGCGGGGCTCTGTGTCTTCATCCCAGTCCCCTAGCCAATGGCTGCCAGCGCGGCTCTGCTTCTTTATCTCAGGTCCCTAGCCAATGGCTGACAGCTGGGCTCTGCGTTTTCATCTCAGTCCCCTAGCCAATGGCAGCCAGCGGGGCTCTGCATCTTCATCTTATCCCCCTAGCCAATGGCTGTTAGTGGGGCACTGCGTCTTTATCTCAGGCCCCTAGTCAATGGCTGCCAGCGGGGCTCTGCTTCTTCATCTGAGTCCCCTAGCTAATGGTCGACAGCGGAGCTCTGCGTCTTCATCTCAGTCCCCTTGCCAATGGCTGCCAGACGGGCTCTGCATCTTCATCTCAGTCCCCTAGCCAATGGCGGCCAGCGGGGCTCTGCGTCTTCATCTTATCCCCCTAGCCAATGGCTGCCAGCAGGGCTGTGCGTCTTCATCTCAGGCCCCTAGCCAATGGCTGCCAGCGGGCCCCTGTGTCTTCATCTGAGTCCCCTGTCTAATGGTCGACAGCAGGACTCTGCGTCTTCATCTCAGTCCCCTAGCCAATGGCTGCCAGAGGGGCACTGCGTCTTCATCTCAGTCCCCTAGCCATTGGCTGCCAGCGGGGCTCTGCGTCTTCATCCCAGTCCCCTAGCCAATGGCTGCCAGCGCGGCTCTGCTTCTTTATCTCAGGTCCCTAGCCAATGGCTGACAGCTGGGCTCTGCGTCTTCATCTCAGTCCCCTAGCCAATGGCAGCCAGCGGGGCTCTGCATCTTCATCTTATCCCCCTAGCCAATGGCTGTCAGCGGGCACTGCGTCTTCATCTCAGGCCCCTAGCCAATGGCCGCCAGCGGGGCTCTGCTTCTTCATCTGAGTCCCCTAGCTAATGGTCGACAGCGGGGCTGTGGGTCTTCATCTCAGTCCCCTAGCCAATGGCCACCAGCGGGGCTCTGCGTCTTCATCTCAGTCCCCTAGCCAATGGCTGCCAGACGGGCTCTGCATCTTCATCCCAGTCCCCTAGCCAATGGCTGTCAGCGGGGCACTGGGTCTTCATCTCAGTCCCCTAGCCAATGTCCACCAGCTGGGCTCTGCATCTTCATCTCAGTCCCCTAGCCAATGGCGGCCAGCGGGGCTCTGTGTCTTCATCTTATCCCCCTAGCCAATGGCTGCCAGCAGGGCTGTGCGTCTTCATCTCAGGCCCCTAGCCAATGGCCGCCAGCGGGGCTCTGCGTCTTCATCTGAGTCCCCTAGCTAATGGTCGACAGCAGGCCTCTGCGTCCTCATCTCAGTTCCCTAGCCGATGGCTGCAAGCACGGCTCTGCGTCTTTATCTCAGGTCCCTAGCCAATGGCTGACAGCTGGGCTCTGCGTCTTCATTTCAGTTCCCTAGCCAATGGCGGCCAGCGGGGCTCTGCGTCTTCATCTTATCCCCCTAGCCAATGGCTGTCAGCGGGGCTCTGCGTCTTCACCTCAGGCCCCTAGCCAATGGCCGCCAGCGGGGCTCTGCGTCTTAATCTCAGTCCCCTAGCTAATGGTCGACAGCGGGGCTCTGGGTCTTCATCTCAGTCCCCTAGCCAATGGCTGCCAGCGGGGCTCTGCGTCTTCATCTCAGTCCGCTTGCCAATGGCTGTCAGCGGGGCACTGCATCTTCATCTCAGTCCCCTAGCCAATGTCCACCAGCAGGGCTCTGCATCTTCACCTCAGTCCCCTAGCCAATGGCCACCAGCGGGGCTCTGTGTCTTAATCTCAGACCCCTAGCCAATGGCCACCAGCGGGGCTCTGCGTCTTTATCTCAGGTCGCTAGCCAATGGCTGACAGCTAGGCTCTGCGTCTTCATCTCAGCCCCTAGCCAATGGCTGCCAGCGGCGCTCTCCATCTTCATCTCAGTCCCCTAGCCAATGGCTCCCAATTGGGCTGTGCATGTTCATCTCAGTCCCCTAGCCAATGGCTGCCACAGGGGCTCTGCGTCTTCATCTCAGTCCCCTAGCCAATGGCTGCCAGCTGGGCTCTGCTTCTTCGTCTCAGTCCCCTAGCCAATGGCCGCCAGCAGGGCCCTGCTTCTTAATCTCAGTCCCCTAGCCAATGGCCGCCAGTGAGGCTCTGCGTCTTCATCTCAGTCCCCTAGCCAATGTCCACCAGCTGGGCTCTGCATCTTCATCTCAGTCCCCTAGCCAATGGCGGCCAGCGGGGCTCTGTGTCTTCATCTTATCCCCCTAGCCAATGGCTGCCAGCAGGGCTGTGCGTCTTCATCTCAGGCCCCTAGCCAATGGCCGCCAGCGGGGCTCTGCGTCTTCATCTGAGTCCCCTGGCTAATGGTCAACAGCAGGCCTCTGCGTCTTCATCTTAGTTCCCTAGCCAATGGCTGCAAGCGCGGCTCTGCGTCTTTATCTCAGGTCCCTAGCCAATGGCTGACAGCTGGGCTCTGCGTCTTCATTTCAGTTCCCTAGCCAATGGCTGCCAATGGGGCTCTGCATCTTCATCTCAGTCCCCTAGCCAATGGCTGCCACAGGGGCTCTGCGTCTTCATCTCAGTCCCCTAGCCAATGGCTGCCAGCTGGGCTCTGCTTCTTCGTCTCAGTCCCCTAGCCAATGGCCGCCAGCAGGGCCCTGCTTCTTAATCTCAGTCACCTAGCCAATGGCCACCAGTGGGGCTCTGCGTCTTCATCTCAGTCCCCTAGCCAATGGCCTCCAGTGGGGCTCTGCGTCTTCATCTCAGTCCCCTAGCCAATGGCTGCCAGCTGGGCTCTGCTTCTTCGTCTCAGTCCCCTAGCCAATGGCCGCCAGCAGGGCCCTGCTTCTTAATCTCAGTCCCCTAGCCAATGGCCGCCAGTGAGGCTCTGCGTCTTCATCTCAGTCCCCTAGCCAATGTCCACCAGCTGGGCTCTGCATCTTCATCTCAGTCCCCTAGCCAATGGCGGCCAGCGGGGCTCTGTGTCTTCATCTTATCCCCCGAGCCAATGGCTGCTAGCAGGGCTGTGCGTCTTCATCTCAGGCCCCTAGCCAATGGCCGCCAGCGGGGCTCTGCGTCTTCATCTGAGTCCCCTAGCTAATGGTCAACAGCAGGCCTCTGCGTCTTCATCTTAGTTCCCTAGCCAATGGCTGCAAGCGTGGCTCTGCGTCTTTATCTCAGGTCCCTAGCCAATGGCTGACAGCTGGGCTCTGCGTCTTCATTTCAGTTCCCTAGCCAATGGCTGCCAATGGGGCTCTGCATCTTCATCTCAGTCCCCTAGCCAATGGCTGCCACAGGGGCTCTGCGTCTTCATCTCAGTCCCCTAGCCAATGGCTGCCAGCTGGGCTCTGCTTCTTCGTCTCAGTCCCCTAGCCAATGGCCGCCAGCAGGGCCCTGCTTCTTAATCTCAGTCACCTAGCCAATGGCCGCCAGTGGGGCTCTGCGTCTTCATCTCAGTCCCCTAGCCAATGGCCGCCAGCGGGGCTCTGCGTCTGCATCTCAGTCCCCTGACCAATGGCTGCCAGCGGGAATCTGCGTCTTCATCTCAGTACCCTGGCCAATGGCTGCCAGCGGGGCTCTGCGTGTTTATCTCAGGTCCCTAGCCAATGGCCACCAGCGGGGCTCTGCGTCTTCATCTGAGTCCCCTAGCTAATGGTCGACAGCGGGGCTCTGGGTCTTCATCTCAGTCTCCTAGCCAATGGCCACCAGCGGGGCTCTGCGTCTTCATCTCAGTCCCCTAGCCAATGGCTGCCAGTGGGCTCTGTGTCTTCATCTCAGTCCCCTAGCAAATGGCTGCAAGAGGCACTCTGCGTCTTCATCTCAGTCCCCTAGTCAATGGCTGACAGCTGGGCGTTGAGTCTTCATCTCAGTCCCCTAGCCAATGGTCGCCAGCAGCGCTCTGCGTCTTCATCTCAGTCCCCTAGCCAAAGGCTGCCAGCGGGGCTCTGCATCTTCATCTCAGTCTCCTAGCCAATGATCGCCAGCGGGGCTCTGTGTCTTCATCTCAGTCCCCTAGCCAATGGCTGCCAGCTGGGCTCTGCTTCTTCGTCTCAGTCCCCTAGCCAATGGCCGCCAGCAGGGCCCTGCTTCTTAATCTCAGTCCCCTAGCCAATGGCCGCCAGTGAGGCTCTGCGTCTTCATCTCAGTCCCCTAGCCAATGTCCACCAGCTGGGCTCTGCATCTTCATCTCAGTCCCCTAGCCAATGGCGGCCAGCGGGGCTCTGTGTCTTCATCTTATCCCCCGAGCCAATGGCTGCTAGCAGGGCTGTGCGTCTTCATCTCAGGCCCCTAGCCAATGGCCGCCAGCGGGGCTCTGCGTCTTCATCTGAGTCCCCTAGCTAATGGTCAACAGCAGGCCTCTGCGTCTTCATCTTAGTTCCCTAGCCAATGGCTGCAAGCGTGGCTCTGCGTCTTTATCTCAGGTCCCTAGCCAATGGCTGACAGCTGGGCTCTGCGTCTTCATTTCAGTTCCCTAGCCAATGGCTGCCAATGGGGCTCTGCATCTTCATCTCAGTCCCCGAGCCAATGGCTGCTAGCAGGGCTGTGCATCTTCATCTCAGGCCCCTAGCCAATGGCCGCCAGCGGGGCTCTGCGTCTTCATCTGAGTCCCCTAGCTAATGGTCAACAGCAGGCCTCTGCGTCTTCATCTTAGTTCCCTAGCCAATGGCTGCAAGCGTGGCTCTGCGTCTTTATCTCAGGTCCCTAGCCAATGGCTGACAGCTGGGCTCTGCGTCTTCATTTCAGTTCCCTAGCCAATGGCTGCCAATGGGGCTCTGCATCTTCATCTCAGTCCCCTAGCCAATGGCTGCCAGCTGGGCTCTGCTTCTTCGTCTCAGTCCCCTAGCCAATGGCCGCCAGCAGGGCCCTGCTTCTTAATCTCAGTCACCTAGCCAATGGCCGCCAGTGGGGCTCTGCGTCTTCATCTCAGTCCCCTAGCCAATGGCCGCCAGCGGGGCTCTGCGTCTGCATCTCAGTCCCCTGACCAATGGCTGCCAGCGGGAATCTGCGTCTTCATCTCAGTACCCTGGCCAATGGCTGCCAGCGGGGCTCTGCGTGTTTATCTCAGGTCCCTAGCCAATGGCCACCAGCGGGGCTCTGCGTCTTCATCTGAGTCCCCTAGCTAATGGTCGACAGCGGGGCTCTGGGTCTTCATCTCAGTCTCCTAGCCAATGGCCACCAGCGGGGCTCTGCGTCTTCATCTCAGTCCCCTAGCCAATGGCTGCCAGTGGGCTCTGTGTCTTCATCTCAGTCCCCTAGCAAATGGCTGCAAGAGGCACTCTGCGTCTTCATCTCAGTCCCCTAGTCAATGGCTGACAGCTGGGCGTTGAGTCTTCATCTCAGTCCCCTAGCCAATGGTCGCCAGCAGCGCTCTGCGTCTTCATCTCAGTCCCCTAGCCAAAGGCTGCCAGCGGGGCTCTGCATCTTCATCTCAGTCTCCTAGCCAATGATCGCCAGCGGGGCTCTGTGTCTTCATCTCAGTTCCCTAGCCAATTGCCGCCAGCGGGGTTCTGCGTCTTCATCTCAGTCCCCTAGCCAATGGCCCTCAGTGGCGCTCTGTGTCTTCATTTCAGTCCCCTAGCCAATGGCTGCCAGCGGGGCTCTGTGTCTTCATCTCAGTCCCCTAGCCAATGGCTGCCAGTGGGGCTCTGCGTCTTCATCTCAGTCCCCTAGCCAATGGCGGCCAGAGAGGCTCTGCATCTTCATCTCAGTCCCATAGCCAATGGCCACCAGCGGGGCTCTGTGTCTTCATCTCAGTCCCCTAGCCAATGGCCGCCAGCAGGGCTCTGCGTCTTCATCTCAGTCCCTAGCCAGTGGCGGCCAGCGAGGCTCTGCGTCTTCATTTCAGTCCCCTAGCCAATGGCCACCAGCGGGGCTCTGCATCTTCGTCTCAGTCCCCTAGCCAATGGCCACCAGCGGGGCTCTGTGTCTTCATCTCAGTCCCCTAGCCAATTAGCCAATTAGCCAATGGCTGTCAGCGGGGCTCTGCGTGTTCATCTCAGTCCCCTAGCCAATTGCCGCCAGCGGGGCTCTGCGTCTTCATCTCAGACCCCTAGCCAATGGCTGCCAGCATGGCTCTGCGTCTTCATCTCAGTCCCCTAGCCAATGGCCGCCAGTGGGGCTCTGAGTCTTTATCTCAGGTCCCTAGCCAATGGCTGACAGCTGCGCTCTGCGGCTTCATCTCAGTCCCCTAGCCAATGGCTGCCAGTGGCGCTCTGCGTCTTCATCTCAGTCCCGTAGCCAATGGGTGCCACAGGGGCTCTGCTTCTTCATCTCAGGCCCCTAGCCAATGACTGACAGCTGGGCTCTGCGTCTTCATCTCATTCCCCTAGCCAATGGTGGCCAGCGGGGCTCTGCGTCTTCATCTCAGTCCCCTAGCCAATGTCTGGCTGCGGGGCTGTGCGTCTTCATCTCAGGCCCCTAGCCAATGTCTGCCAGTGGGGCTCTGCGTCTTCATCTGGGCTCTGCGTCTTCATCTCAGTCCCCTAGCCACTGGCCGCCAGCGGGGCTCTGTGTCTTCATCTCAGTCCCCTAGCCAATGGCTGCCAGCGGCGCTCTGCGTCTTCCTCTCAGTCCCCTAGCCAATGGCTGCCAACGGGGCTCCGCGTCTTCATCTCAGTCCCCTAGCCAATGGCTGCCAACAGGGCTCTTCGTCTTCATCTCAGTCCCCTGGCCAATGGCTGCCAGTGGGCCTCTGCATCTTCATCTCAGTCCCCTGACCAATGGCTGCCAGCGGGGATCTGCGTCTTCATCTCAGTACCCTGGCCAATGGCTGCCAGCGGGTTCTGCGTGTTTATCTCAGGTCCCTAGCCAATGGCCACCAGCGGGGATCTGCGTCTTCATCTGAGTCCCCTAGCTAATGATCGACAGCGGGGCTCTGGGTCTTCATCTCAGTCCCCTAGCCAATGGCCACCAGCGGGGCTCTGCGTCTTCATCTCAGTCCCCTAGCCAATGGCTGCCAGTGGGCTCTGCGTCTTCATCTCAGTCCCCTAGCAAATGGCTGCAAGAGGCACTCTGCGTCTTCATCTCAGTCCCCTAGTCAATGGCTGACAGCTGGGCGTTGAGTCTTCATCTCAGTCCCCTAGCCAATGGTCGCCAGCAGCGCTCTGCGTCTTCATCTCAGTCCCCTAGCCAAAGGCTGCCAGCGGGGCTCTGCGTCTTCATCTTAGTCCCCTAGCCAATGATCGCCAGCGGGGCTCTGTGTCTTCATCTCAGTTCCCTAGCCAATTGCCACCAGCGGGGTTCTGCGTCTTCATCTCAGTCCCCTAGCCAATGGCTGCCAGCGGGGCTCTGTGTCTTCATCTCAGTCCCCTAGCCAATGGCTGCCAGTGGGGCACTGCGTCTTCATCTCAGTCCCCTAGCCAATGGCGGCCAGAGAGGCTCTGCATCTTCATCTCAGTCTCATAGCCAATGGCCACCAGCGGGGCTCTGTGTCTTCATCTCAGTCCCCTAGCCAATGGCCGCCAGCAGGGCTCTGCATCTTCATCTCAGTCCCTAGCCAGTGGCGGCCAGCGAGGCTCTGCGTCTTCATTTCAGTCCCCTAGCCAATAGCCACCAGCGGGGCTCTGCATCTTCGTCTCAGTCCCCTAGCCAATGGCCACCAGCGGGGCTCTGTGTCTTCATCTCAGTCCCCTAGCCAATTAGCCAATGGCTGTCAGCGGGGCTCTGCATCTTCATCTCAGTCCCCTAGCCAATTGCCGCCAGCGGGGCTCTGCGTCTTCATATCAGTCCCCTAGCGAATGGCTGCTAGCATGGCTCTGCGTCTTCATCTCAGTCCCCTAGCCAATGGCCGCCAGTGGGGCTCTGAGTCTTTATCTCAGGTCCCTAGCCAATGGCTGACAGCTGCGCTCTGCGGCTTCATCTCAGTCCCCTAGCCAATGGCTGCCAGTGGTGCTCTGCGTCTTCATCTCAGTCCCCTAGCCAATGGGTGCCACAGGGGCTCTGCTTCTTCATCTCAGGCCCCTAGCCAATGACTGACAGCTGGGCTCTGCGTCTTCATCTCATTCCCCTAGCCAATGGTGGCCAGCGGGGCTCTACGTCTTCATCTCAGTCCCCTAGCCAATGGCTGCTTGCGGGGCTGTGCGTCTTCATCTCAGGCCCCTAGCCAATGTCTGCCAGCGGGGCTCTGCGTCTTCATCTGGGCTCTGCGTCTTCATCTCAGTCCCCTAGCCACTGGCCGCCAGCGGGGCTCTGTGTCTTCATCTCAGTCCCCTAGCCAATGGCTGCCAGCGGCGCTCTGCGTCTTCATCTCAGTCCCCTAGCCAATGGCTGCCAACGGGGCTCCGCGTCTTCATCTCAGTCCCCTAGCCAATGGCTGCCAACAGGGCTCTTCGTCTTCATCTGAGTCCCCTAGCCAATGGCTGCCAACAGGGCTCTTCGTCTTCATCTCAGTCCCCTGGCCAATGGCTGACAGCTGGGCACTGAATCTTCATCTCAGTCCCCTAGTCAATGGCTGCCAATGAGGCTCTGCGTCTTCATGTCAGTCCCCTAGCCAATGGCTGCCAGCGTGGCTCTGCGTCTTCATCTCAGTCCCCTAGCCAATGGCTGCCAGTGGGGCTCTGCGTCTTCATCTCAATCCTCTAGTCAATGGCTGACAGTGCGCTCTGCATCTTCATCTCAGTCCCCTAGCCAATGGCTGCCAGCGTCGCTCTGCGTATTCATCTTAGTCCCCTAGCCAATGGCTGCCAACGGGGCTCTGCGTCTTCATCTCAGTCCCCTAACCAAAGGCTGCCACAGGGGCTCTGCTTCTTCCTCTCAATCCCCTAGCCAATGGCCGCCAGCGGGGCTCTGCGTCTTCATCTGGGCTCTGCGTCTTCATCTCAGTTCCCTAGCCACTGGCCGCCAGCGGGGCTCTGTGTCTTCATCTCAGTCCCCTAGCCAATGGCTGCCAGCGGCGCTCTGCGTCTTCATCTCAGTCCCCTAGCCAATGGCTGCCAACGGGGCTCCGCGTCTTCATCTCAGTCCCCTAGCCAATGGCTGCCAACAGGGCTCTTCGTCTTCATCTCAGTCCCCTGGCCAATGGCTGACAGCTGGGCACTGAATCTTCATCTCAGTCCCCTAGTCAATGGCTGCCAATGAGGCTCTGCATCTTCATCTCAGTCCCCTAGCCAATGGCCGCCAGCAGGGCTCTGCGTCTTTATCTCAGGTCCCTAGCCAATGACTCACAGCTGGGCTCTGCCTCTTCATCTCAGTCCCCTAGCCAATTGCGGCCAGCAGGGCTCTGCGTCTTCATCTCAGTCCCCTAGCCAATGGCTTCTAGCGGGGCTGTGTGTCTTCATCTCAGCCCCCTAGCCAATGGCTGACTCTATTTCCGGGCATGGCTCTGGAGGAGGAACTTAATTATCAGGCTTTAACCTGAGTCAGTAGCAGTTGAAGTTGAATCACAAAGAGGCAGACAATAGGATCTAGTTATCAAGAAGGTAACAGGAATGAAAAATGGGTTCTTCATAATGATACATGAGCAAAGAAAAGGTCTGTCACAAAGTTCCTGGCTTGGGCTTGTCCTGGCCCAACTCCAATGTTGTAGTGTTCTTGAACCCACTTCCAGAGAGTCAGTGATCTGAACTCTTCTAGGCCAAAACATCACAGGAGTGTCAGAGTCTCCAGTTCTCTTCCAGGAGACTGAGACAGGTGGATTATTATCAAGGTGTCAGGAAGGTCTTTGGGAAGTTCATTATTACCTGACACCTATCTGTTCTATGGGTTTGGTCCTTGGCACACCACACTTTTTGTTACCTCTGTCAGAGCCTTCCTGTCCCATTGTGAGATTAGTTTGCATTGACCTGACCTGCTCCACCGAAACCTGCTGCAACTCTATCTCCCTTGGTAGCCTTTCTCCATCATCCTCCACAGATGGTGTAGGTCCTTTCCTTCTCTAACCACCTCGATGCATTTTTTTCCAGATACCTCTATGCTCCAACCTCAATATCTCGCTCTCTAGATGGTATTCATTCTCCTTTCACCTTCCCAATACTCTTCCTCCAACTCCCTCCATAACTCTCTCTCCAGATGGTAACACTTCTCCTTCAGTTTCTTCCATCCAACCTCCAAATCTCTGCTCCTAACCCTCCTGTCAACAGACCTCTAGCTCATAATCTGTTAAAAAATGGTTGGTCGCACTTAAAAGTAGGGTGTAATGCACTTTCCGATATTGGTGTTTCTTTTTCTTTTTCAGGCTAATACAGCCTCAATTGCAACAAGAAAAAATTGTTTCCTATTTTTCAGTTTGGGGTACATACCCGCTACCACTATTGAGTGTTTTATATATGTGGCATTACTTGTTCAGAGGAGAATTGCCTAGCATTTCGGTGCTGGACTGCCCCAGGGCAGGACAAAGACTGATATGTTTGGGAGATTTCTTTTCTGTGAAAGATAGTGAGCTAAAGACTCTGGGTAAGTCTCTCGTAACCAGGACTAATGTGTGGCAGAGGGACTCCCAGGACCCCCTTGTTAGTTTGAGTCTTTATATTTAGCCACTCTTTAGTTAGAATTGTATACAACCAGTGATGGCTTCACGTTATTTACTGGTAATTTTATTCTTTTGTGGTATAGATTGACACCAAGACTACACAAGGTATACTCCCTTTATTATTATATACAATGAGTCTCATGCAGGGCTTGGATACAGTGCGCACACTGAACCATGTATGATTTGTTTACAAACAGTAATTTTAATTTTGTGTGTTTGCTTTTCCCCAACCCATCTCTTCCATCTCTCCATCTTTATGTGTATATCTGCTGCCTGATATCCTTTTTGTATTATATGCAATATTTACATGGATGGGTAAAATGTTATGTTTTTTGTGAATGCATAATTCTGAAATTCCTATTGTTTTTATTTGCACCAACCCAAATGAATTGTCATGCGGTTTATGGTTCTCTGCCCTGCTTACCTGTCTTTTGGTTTGTGTTACCTCAATGGGAACATTATTTTGATGTGGTTTTAAAACTCATTTGTATATGATATGTTCAGCCTCGGACCAAGAGCACATAGCTCGAAACACGTGTCAGGCTGACCTACAATCAATTAAAAATATGCAATTTACGCATGGACCTTTGTGATTTGTGCACAGTGTCAATGCAACCTTTGCTCTATAACTTACAAATTGTGGCAAGCTTAACAGGCGGCCCACACCTTGCATTAACCCACAGCCGAATTCACTCCTAACATAACAGTACAAGCGCTCAGGTTTTCAAATTTTTCTTTCTGCCAAACTATCTTAGTCTAATCTTTTCAAACACCTTCCTCCTGCTCCTTCCCGAAGCCACACACTTTTTTACTCTGCAAGATGGATTTTATAGCCTGGTCCCTCCTCCCCTTTTGTGGTGCTTAGGAAAATAGATTTCTCTTGTGTAGTATATACTGGGCTGGTCTGTCATTGTGCCATGTGCTTGTGGTCACGTAGGGTAAAGGGTTTGCATGAGCTTATATCTAGCCATGCCACCAACCTGGATTTCATAACTATCCCAGAATTGTGTGAGGCCTCTTCCCTACTCTTTGGAGTCCTGCTGGAATTGCCTGCTGTGAAATGGGCCTGTCGTTTTCCCAGCGTGTAAATAAAATTCTGAAAGATTTGTGGTAAGCAAGAAAATCTGTTCAGTTTGAATGTAACACTTACTTTGTGGGGAAATCACAACTTTGCAATCTCTGTGATACTAGTGGGACAGAAAGAACACTGCTAGTTTTGTCTTTGACAGAGATAACATTTGTACATTTCAGTTCAAGTTTGGTTTTTTAGCACAACTTAAGTTTTGTGTTCGTCTTACTCCTTCTTCTGAATTTTTCCTTCACTATAGTGCTCAAATTAGAAATGTGTTTTCCCAAGCACCAGTGAATTCAGAGTGTGTCAACTCTCTTCCCTTGAGGGGCACACAAAAATCAAATGGGACACTATGCTAACTCAGGAAGGGTAAAACAGCCTACGCAATGACTCCATCAACATATAACACACAAAGGCTGGTTATAAGGTCTGGCCCACCAGGGACCACCAATACAATAGTTGTTCACATATAACTAGACAAATTAAACCAAGCCATGTTCGACATTGTCAAACCATACATACATTGACCAAAAGGAAGTGTCCAAACAGAACATTCATACCACAGCAAGAGGATGTGCAGGGTTATTGGCTCAACCCTATTACTAATGTATCTGCCATTTATACATCGAGACCCCTTGAGGGGCACAACATTAATTCCTAAACTGCGGGGTCTGGCTAACGGAGTGTAATAGCTCTGTAGGAGTACTAGTATTCTGAATTGGGTTATCCAAAAAGGTTTTGTGCCCGACTCCCTGACCCTGGATGTCATTGGTACTTGTGGGTGTGCAAATTCTCCTTTGACCACCCGTTGACTTAGTACATAGATTTCTGCAGTTCCTACTGGCAATCAAAGGAGTTTTGGCATCAGGTCTACAAACCATAAGACAATGCTGGCCACTATTAACAATAGCACACATCTACACACATTGAGACAGCTGCCACACTCTCATCTATTGACCCCAGAGCTCCTTGGATAGATGTTTCTCTTCTCACATTATTAGATATGACCCTATTAGAGGATTTATAGTGTGCTTTATTAGTGTCATGATGCCTACCCCAGGAGCATCAGGCCAGGCCCAGCACCCCCGGAAGCAGGCATCATGCCCTCGGGTAAAAGCCCAGCGGCCCCTTATAGGGACTCTTTGGACTCAGTCCTGGTGCCTTTGGCGCCAGGCTCATGTTGGACATCAGTCCTGGCACCATAGGCGCCAGGCTCATAAAGGGAGGTGCTTTGTGCACTTACCTGATGCAGACCATGCTGCAGGATTCAGGCCTCCCTGAGACCTGAAAGGGACTATTTTTTCATAGGGACTATTTTTTCACTCGGGCGTGGCCAGGGAAGGATACATACCTAGTTGGGGAAGGATACATACCTGGGACTTCTTTGGAGGCTATTTAAGCCACGCCCAGACAGCAGCTCATGCTTCGCGTTGTTCTGCTTCCTGCAGCTTAACGCTCACCATGTCTGCTCCTGCTCCTGGACTACAGCCATGCCCGTCTTGAACCTGGAAGACCTGCAAGGAAGGAAGAGAAGAGAAAGGTGAAAACCAAGGATTATTTCAAGCTTCTTACCTGCATCCGGAATCTTCTCGCCAGCATCCCTGAAGGAAGACTTCAATTTAAAAGCATTGTGTTGCTCGCTGCAGCGCCACGCTTCACTCACCTGTCCTGTCCTCGAGACATCTCCCGGCTCCATCGCGGCTGTCAGCATCGGACGCCACATCTCTGCACCTAGGGGAGAGAGGAAGAAACAAAAGGTGAGCAGAAGGACACACAGAAGGAAAGCCTGATTAACAGCCATAATACTTACCGGCTTTTCTTCCACATTTCGGGTCGGCGCCGCCCCATTGGCAGGTACCGTACCCCGGCCCCTATGGGGAAAGGACTAGAGACATTTCAGAGGAATGATAAGGACATCTAGAGAGATCACCCTCGTTACTACTCACCTCGGCAGGTTAACCCCTCGACGCATCGCCTTCATTCTGCACCTGAAATAAAGGACAGATCACAGGTGAGAAAGACAGCATAAAGGGGGCCTCACTTGAACTTTGAACTTTCATACTTACGGCGCATCGCTCAGGAAAGTCAAGTGGATTTTGCCAGCGCCATTCTGAAAACCAGTGAAGTAACTGGACGAACGCGCACCCCTGCACCAGAAGCAGGATGGCGAGTTCAACCTTCCAAACCATAAGGTGAGCTTAAACCGGGTTTGGAGGAATAGAGAGGAACGGAGGGGGGAAGGGGGGAGCTAGCACACCATTCTGCAGACTGTTAATCCCCTTTCTCATCTGCAGAAGGATATTCCTAAGGGCCAAGGAAGCACGATTTGGAGGTCCTGTCCAATCGGTGTTCCGGGTCCTGCGCATCACGCTAAAAGAGGCCGCAGTAATCCAGACTAGATCAGCGCCCCCGTGGGAACCAGGTGGGCGTTACAATTAGTGAAGTATTTCCATCTATCTATTACTTGTTTGCAAATTGCTGACAGTTCAATTCCACAGATCCTCTTGATATTGGTTGTGGGTGAGTTTGGCAAGTTCTGTTGGTGCTATAGTTGGTGGGTGTATTTGGCTGCTTCTATTTGTGCTGATATGAGTGGTTGGATTCGGCTGGTAATGTTTGATGCTTCTGTGAAGGCTAGGGGGATTTGGTTGGTTCTGTTTGTGCTGTGATGAGTGGATGGATTCGGCTGGTAATGTTTGTTGCTTCTGTGGGGGTTAGGGGAATTTGGCTGCTTATGTTTGTGCTGTGGTGAATGGTTGGAATCGGCTGGTGATGTTTGTTGCTTCTGTGGGCGTTAGGGGATTTGGTTTGTTCTGTTTGTGATGTGATGAGTGGTTGGATTCGGCTGGTGATGTTTGTTGCTTCTGTGGGCGTTAGGGGGATTTGGTTTGTTCTGTTTGTGATGTGATGAGTGGTTGGATTCGGCTGGTGATGTTTGTTGCTTCTGTGGGCGTTAGGGGGATTTGGTTGCTTCTGTTTGTGCTGTGATGAGTGGTTGATTTGGATGGTTATATGTGTTGCTACTGCAGGGGTTGGGGTATTTGGTTGGTTCTGGTTGTGCTGTGGTGCGTGGTTGGATTCGGCTGGTGATGTTAGTTGCTTCTGTGGGGGTTAGGGGAATTTGGCTGCTTGTGTTTGTGCTGTGGTGAATGGTTGGAATCGGCTGGTGATGTTTGTTGCTTCTGTGGGCGTTAGGGGGATTTGGTTTTTCTGTTTGTGGTGTGGTGCGTGGTTGGATTCGGCTGGTGATGTTTGCTGCTTCTGTGGGGGTAAGGGGAATTGGTTGCTTGTGTACGTGGTGTGGTGCGTGGTTGGATTCGGCTGGTGATGTTTGTTGCTTCTGTGGGGGTAAGGGGAATTGGTTGGTTGTGTACATGGTGTGGTGCGTGGTTGGATTCGGCTGGTGATGTTTGTTGCTTCTGTGGGGGTTAGCAAGATTTGGTTGTTTCTGTTTGTGCTGTGATAAGTGGTTGATTCGGATGGTTGTATGCAGGGGTTGAGGGATTTGGTTGGTTCTGGTTGAGCTGTGGTGCGTGGTTAGATTCGGCTGGTGATGTTAGTTGCTTCTGTGGTGGTTACAGGGATTTGGTTGGTTGTGTTTGTGCTGTGGTGCATGGTTGGATTCGGCTGGTGATGTTTGTTGCTTCTGTGGTGGTTAGCGGGATTTGGTTGGTTCTGTTTGTGCTGTGTTGGTGCTACTTTGAAGCGAGGTTGGACTATGCTTGTGGTACTAGCACTGCAGTTGTAGTCATATAATTGGGCTGCCTCTGGTGGCTATGTGATAAGAAGTTGGTTTGGACTAGATCTGTTGGTGCTCTGGTGGTCGCAGGGATTTGGCTGTTTATGTTTGTGCTGTGAATTCACGTGCCTTTAGTTGGTTATTTTGGTGCTGTGGAGCATAGATAGGTTATCTTAGTCATTCTTGAAGTGTGGCTGGATTAGACTTTAGTTGCTGGGGTGGCAGTGCTGGTTGTTGTATTGGGCATGTTCTGGTGTTTCTGTGATGGTAGGTTAAATTTAGCTGGATTTGGTGGTACCATGGTGGTGGGTGGATTTGGATGGTTCGGTTTGTGCTGTGGTTGGATTGGGCTGTTTCATTCTGTCCCGTAGTGGGTGAGTGGACTTGGATCGTCCTGTTTGTGCTGTGGTTGGTTGCTGGATTGGGCTGAATGTGCCTGTGGCACAGTGGGTTAGTTGGCTTAGCTGGTTTTCTTTGTGCTGTGGTGATGGTTGGACTTGGCTGGTTCTGTATGTGCTGTGGTGGGTGGCTGGATTGGGCTGGGTGTGTCTGTGGCATGGTGGGTGAGTGGACTTGATTGGTTCTGTTTGTGCTGTGGTGGGTGGCTGTATTGGGCTGGGTGTGTCTGTGGCACAGTGGGTTAGTGGACTTGGATGGTTCTGGCTGTGCTGTGGTGTGTGAGCTGACTTGGATGGTCCTGTTTGTGCTGTGTGGCTGTATTGGGCTGCGTGTGTCTATGGCATGGGGGTTAGTTCACTTGGCTTGTTCTCTTTGTGCTGTGGTCGATGGCTGGACTTGGATGGTTCTGTTTGTACTGTGGTCGGTGGCTGGATTGGGCTGGATGCGTCTGTGGCATAGTGGGTTAGTTGGCTTGGATGGTTTTCTTTGTGCTGTGGTTGATGGTTAGAGTTGATTGGTTCTGGTTGTGCTGTGGTGGGTGGCTGTATTGGGATGGGTGTGTCTGTGGCACTGTGGGTGAGTGGACTTGTATGGTTTCCTGTGCTGTGGTTTGTAAGCTGACTTGGATGGTTCTGTTTGTGCTGTGGTGGGTGGCTGTATTGGGATGGGTGTGTCTATGGTACAGTGGGTTAGTTCACTTGGCTGGTTCTCTTTGTGCTGTGGTCGATGGCTGGATTGGATGGTCCTGTCTGTGCTGTGGTGGGTGAGATGACTTTGATGGTTCTGTTTGAGCTGTGGTGTGTGGCTTTATTTGGTTGGGTGCGTCTATGGCACGGTGGGTTAGTTCACTTGGCTGGTTCCTTTGTGCCGTGGTCGATGGCTGGACTTGGCTGGTCTGTCGGTGCTACGATGGGTGGTGGATTTGGCGTGTTCTTTTGGTGCTGTGGAGGGTGGATGGATTTGGCTAGTTCCATGTGTGTTGTTGTAGGTGGACAGATTCTGGTTCTTGACATACATTACTTAAATCTTTCTTGCGTGGCTGGTGCTGCAGCGATGATGGCTGAATTTGACATATTGTGGTGTTTCTAATGGTTGATTATGGCATGTTCCTGATGCTGTGGTGGGATGCATGATTCTGCTGGGTCCACTGGTGCTTCTATGATGGATAGATGCAGTTGGCTTGAGGTGTAGGTGTTTTACTGTTTGAATATGGCTGATTGTGTTAGTGCTGTGGTGGCCTGGAGCACGTTGCCTTGTTTGGCTGGCACTGGCACAGTGTATGGTCTCAGTTGGCTGGCTCAGCTGGTGTTCCTGTGGTGGGTGGTGTGCCCTTTGGGCACCTTTCCTGCACCCATTCCTGCACCTTTGGCCTGAATGCACCGATGCCTGAACAGTGTGTTTTAGACATAGCTCAGCATATTAAGCTCAGCGAATGCATGATGTTGACTGGATTTATTCCAAAACAATGACTTGCTTGGTGGAGGTAACTGCTTGCTATGCACTGAAGGCAAACTGACCTCATGCCATTGTTTCATGGCAGTCAAACATTGAGCAGACACGACAGCATTCAGCATGACAGGTTCCAGGGAAAGCAGGAAACTCACGAGTTTTCTATTGAATTTCACAATGCATTTGTAAGGACTATACAGCAAATATTCAAATAATTAAATATTAACTATATGCCAAAAAGAAATCCAACTGTCTAGCCCCAGGAACAAGACCAGATACAGCAAACTGTCGGCTTTGGCCTACCTCCACCTTAGCCTGAGGAAAGAAAATTCGCAAGCAGCATTTACTGAATGCAATTAATTTATAATGAACGGCAGCCTGCAATATCCGGAAACAGTGCTGCAAATGATGACCTTATTACAGGCCAGCTGTGACATCAAAACTGAGCTGTTATAAGAAAATGATTATAATCAGTTATTACGCTCCAGCTGTGACATCACAATGCCTGATGCCGGATCCAGCAAAGGTCAGAATTCCACCTGTCACTGCAGCAGTTACTTGAAGCTGTGACAACCTTTTCAAATTCCTTGCTTGTGAAATAGTTTACAGCGACTAATTACCAAGGAACTGGTTATGGCAGAATGTTTAATGTGTGCACTGCTGGAGCTTAACACATGTGTTAGGCAGAATCCTGTGCAGTTCCCTTAGGGAGCACTACAGAAGATTAAGACTACAGGTGAGAGCAATAAATCCCCTTTGGTATCAGTCTGTACCACAAAGATTTAGTTGGTAGCTGTGGCTAAGCAGTCAGACTTATCTCAAGAGGGAGATGAACAATATTCAGGGTTTACACAATAGGTCTACAGTACTATGGCACAAGGAAACACTGACCAAAGCTTTGTATTAAAAAGAATATATGTATTTATTCTACACATTTCTAAGTTAACACATTAATCACAGTTATTAAAGCAAGTTAACATCAGTCAAGAAAAGTATACACAACTCCCTAGTTAAATTGTTGACAAGTTTGAGCAAGAGTGAAAACTGAGCAAAACGGCACAGTGAAAACCAAACACAAATGGCACTCTAACAATTTCTCACAAGGGAGGGAAAGCACAAGTTAAACAGGAATATCCTCTTACACACCCTAGCAACACTTCCCATAAGTTTGAGAACAAGTTTAGGCAAGGCAGTACTTTAGTATGTGGAATACTTAAATGAAAACCGAGCAAAATGGCACTGCACAAGTTAAAAGTGGGAAGGAAAAGGTGGTTATAAGAATTAGGTGCACCAGCACAGTTCTAGTTGAGAAGCAATCTAGAGAAGGCAGTTCTAACAAATTCAGCCACAGTCAATAGGCCTGTGCCAGAGTCAGTGGTACAGGGACAAAGGGCACAGGAGCAAAATGTTCTTGTATCTGCAGTCAAGTCTTTGTTAAACGATTTGAAAAGGTGGATGCAGAAGGTGAAAGACAATGTTAGAGAATAGGGGCGGCCAACCCAGCGGTAGGTAAAGGATTTAAAACACCTTTAACACTACCACACGAAAAGGGAGGCCTGGCGGAACAAAGTACCTTAAAATGTTGAAGAGGCTCCTGCGGTGGCGGTTGTTCCCTGGCAGTTCCTGCAGTTTGGGAGATCCAGCAGAGGAAGAGAGACTCTCATCGTGGAGGAAGGTTCGAGTTACTGCACTGCCCAGGGATGAAACCAGCTGCGGTGCTGCCAAACAAATAAAAGGTACGCACCTTTAAATCGCGGTCCGGGTGGACGGTTGCCTGGCTATCCGGTCTCCGAGTACAGGGCGCTGGCGATTCGAACAAGGCAGGTCCAGGAAGGCGATTGGCAAACTGGTTGGCCCCACCAGCTCAAGGGAAGAAGGCTCTTGCAGATGCAGATCTTCTCTAGTCGTGTGGAGAAAAGTGGTGAGACGCTGCAGCAGGGCTTCACCGGTGGTTCAGTCGTTGCAGATGTCTTTGGCTTCTCTCCTCTTCAGCTTCTTAGTTCCAGTGGCAACGTCTTGCTCTTTCAGTCCTCAGGACCCTGCTTTTATGCAAAAAGATCCCCATTCATACAGCCTAGCTGTCACTCACACAGTGGAGGGGTCATCTTGGCGGGAGACCCTCCAGCCTATCAGGATAGAGTGCGACATGGGTTGCTGAGGCAACCCTGTCCAGGGGTCCTACTCCCCCTCCCACACAATGCACCCACCCCAGACTCAGTGGCGCCGAAAGGAAGGTTTCTTGGCAGAAGCCCGCCAAAAGGACGAACAAAGGATCCCCGACCTGGGTTAGGAGTTTATAGAAAGACACGAGAAAGAATTTATGTAGAAGTTCTGGCAAATAAAACCTACTGGAGTAAAGTTAATATAAAAATAAACCGGTGGTATGTTAGAGGCTGTCAGTAAATATGGTAGCCTCGAAAAGTAGGAAAATCTCATAGGGAAATATTCACAGTCGAATATTTTTGGTAGTAACCACTGCCATCAGCCAGAAACTTTTGAGAGAGGGACTGTACGGTACCCTCTCGAAAATGAACATAAGGGAAAACTATTAACCCTTGCCAGTACCTCCATAGTAAGATGGGTTGTACTGGTTTTGTTCATAAAGAGTGACTAGTAAAGTCAATGGGGACTTTACATGCTCTGGGAGACAGTAGTCAGTGGCCTAAATGGATTAAACGATTCACATAGTCTAAGTGAGATAGTACAGTTTAAAGCTTACCCTGTTATCTTTTCATCTTAATTTTTAACACACGATAGGCCTTTGTCAATACACTGTTATTTTCTTTAAAAACAACGTTTGATTACTAAATGTTTGAGATCAAGGTATCTCTAGACAGCCAATGACACAAAGGATATGTTATCCATCTTGAACTAATCCTAGGTTTTTAAAATAGAAACACTGATTAAAATTAAGCTCTGCTTGGACAAGTTAAGCAGTTTGAGTCATAATGACTTCTTTTTACCATTTAGGTGTGACATTTTTTGGATAAGATGATTGAATGTGATTTATTTTCTATATATGTTTTTTGTAGATGCTTGTGACATTTGATTTTGAAACATAAGCCCCTGACGAAGAGAGAATGTTAACTTGAAACACGTTGGGCAACTAGAAAAAATCAATAAATAAGAGAAGACCATCTTTTTCTAAAGAAAACGACTTCTGGAATGTTTCCTTCTTCTTTGAACCTTTACACACTGGAACTCTGAATCCTAAAGAGACACTAAATTGCATTGCTGAGTAATTTTTTAAAAAAATCTTTTTCGTTTAATCCATTTAGGCCTTTGGCCCTTTTGAAAGTGTGCAGGGGACACAGTTTTCCATAATTTGGATTTCTTCTTGTTCTCTATTGTACTATGGCCTAGATACCAAGGCTGAGCCCTTCTCCCCGCACCTTAAATATTACTAACCTACTTTAAGAATGGCTACTACCCATGCTTTGTGGAATTCTGATTGAAAATTGGTGTGCAAGTGTTTTTTGGTGTTTTTTTAGACAGTAGTAAGTCCCAGGGTATGGAGTCCATGTTTGGGGGTCGCTACGACACCCCTGTGTCACTGCACGGAGGGTGCGGTGTGACACATATGGATAAAGATGGTTCCTATGGGGTGAGATAAACCCCATAGACATTAAACACAGAAAATAGCCTAGAACACACATAGCAAATATGCATAAGAGTGGGAAAAAGAGTCACACTCTTAGCAGGAGAAGAAAAACCTTCAAATCCAGCAAAGCTGCTGGGGGACTCATGTATATGTAAGGGAAATTAGCCATAGAATGAGAATTCTCCCTAACACCTGCCCAGCCACAGCCAGGCCACAGCACGAGGCATCCTAATCCCTGCCCAGCCACAGCCCGAAGCATCCTACTCCCTGCCCAGCCACAGCCCGGCCACAGCCCGAAGCATCCTACTCCATGCCCAGCCACAGCCTGAAGCATCCTACTCCCAGCCCATACACAGCCCAGCCACAACCTGAAGCATCCTACACCCTGCCCAGCCACAGCCCGGCCACAGCCAGAAGCATCTTACTCCCTGCCCAGCCACAGCCCGAAGCATCCTACTCCCAGCCCAGCCACAGCCCAGCCACAGCCTGAAACATGTGACCAAGAATCTGCATGTTATTACTTATCTTAAAGTACAAAATGAAAACGTTTTTCAATGAATTTTATTAAACGATCTAGACTATTTTTCTGCAACACATTCAAAGCTGCAAATTTGCTTATTAAAATCCAAATAGGTTCTGCATCGATTCTATGGACCAGCAAATGGAAGATCTCTTACAATAAACAAGAGGACGGGTATTAAAGGCCCATGTGTTATAAGGAATACAGTAGCCCTTATAGTGTGTTATCTTGCATTTGTGTAGTGCCTACTGCCCTAGTTAATGGCGTTGAAAGCGCTTTTGCCTGTCAGAGAGGCAAAAGAGAGGCACAATAGCACATTCAGTAGTGTTAGGGAGAGCAAACTTGGGTAGATAGTTTGGATGAGGGCAAAGTCCCTGACTTGTACACACACCAACTCTCAGTCCCTACCTTCAACAGAACCAAAGCCGGTGGCTCGAGTTTCGAATTTCTAGCACCAAAATCCTGGAACTCACTGCCACCTAAATTGAGATCTGAAACATCCCTCTTGGCCTTCAGAAAGGCACTGAAAACCATTTTATTCAAGTAAATATGCACCTAGCCCACCACCCACCGGGAACACGAATAATGTCTGTAAGCAATCTTTTACTATGTGCACATAGTAAACTGTACCTATGTCACTGTTCCCATGTAGCCCTGGAACACGAGCAATGTTTGTAACCATTCGCCTATTGCTGTCCTCATACTATACCCATGTCAAGTAAGCTTCATGTAACGAGTGCAAATAAATAAACAAGCCGCTCAGGAAGGTACCAGAAGGAAAAGGTGGAGGAGCATTTATCGTGGGACTCCACTGTATTCCATAGGGCGCAGTGCCAAGAGCAGAGACAGCTGGCAAGGAGGTGTTTACAGCACCTGGCGGGCATGCCTGGAATCTGCTCACTGCATGGTGAGCTGGAGTATGTCGAAGCCAGGCCCAAGACAACACAGGTGTCCATAGCAACAGGCAGGCATGGCTGGAATCTGCTCACTGTATGGTGAGCTGGGGCATGTCGAAGCCAGGCCCAAGGAAACACAGGCGGCCACAGCACCAGGCGGGCATGCCTGGAATCTGCTCACTGCATGTTGAGTTGGGGCATGTCGAAGCCAGGCCCAAAAAAACACAGGCGTCACAGCACCAGGCGGGCATGCCTGGAATCTACTCACTGCATAGTGAGCTGGGGCATGTCATAGCTAGGCGCAAGGAAACACAGGAGGCCATAGCACCAGGCGGGCATGCCTGGAATCTACTCACTGCATGGTGAGCTAGGGCATGTCATAGCCAGGCGCAAAGAAACACAGGCGGCCACAGCACCACGCGAGCATGCCTGGAATCTACTCACTGCATGGTGTGCTGCGGCATCTAAAAGCCAGGCCCAAGAAAACACAGGCGGCCACAGCACCCAGCGGGCATGCCTAGAATCTGTTCACTGCATGGTGAGCTGGGGCATGTCAAAGCCAGGCCCAAGGAAACACGGGCGGCCACAGCACCGGGCGGGTATGCCTGAAACTACTCACTGCATGGTGTGCTGGGGCATGTCGAAGCCAGGACCAAGGAAACACATGCGGTCACAGCACTAGGCGGGCATGCCTGGATCTGCTCACTGCATGGTGAGCTGGGGCATGTCGAAGCCAGGCCCAAGGAAACACGGGCGGCTACAGAACCGGGCGGGCATGCCTGGAATCTACTCACTGCATGGTGCGCTGGGGCATGTCAAAGCCAGGCCCAAGGAAACATGGGCGGCCACAGCACCAGGCGGGCATGCCTGGAATCGGTTACCAGTCATTTGGTCGAAAAACAAATGATCGAATGCCATTTGGTCGAATGCCAAATGGCCGAAAAAATTGTCGATTTATTTATTATTTTTTTTTTATGGGGGGGTTCCCCCAATTCCCCCTTTTTCTCTATTATTTTTTTTTTTACCAACCGAAACGAAAATAAATAAATAGATAAATAAATAAATAAATAAATTCGACCTTTTTTTTTCGACCAATTGGTATTCGACCAAATGGTCATTCGATCTTTTATTTTCGAAGAAATGACTGGACACCCTGGAATCTACTCACTGCATGGCGAGCTGGGGCATGTCGAAGCCAGGCCGAAGGAAACACAGGCGGCCACAGCAACAGGAGGGTATGCCTGGAATCTACTCACTGCACGGTGAGCTGGGGCATGTCGAAGCCAAGCCCAAGAAAACACGGGCGGCCACAGCACTTGGCGGGCATGCCTGGAATCTGCTCACTGCATAGTGAGCTTGATCATGTCGAAGCCAGGCCCAAGGAAACACAGGCGGCCACACCACCAGGCGGGTATGCCTGCAATCTACTCGCTGCATGGTGCGCTGGGGCATGTCGAAGCCAGGCCCAAGGAAACACAAGCGGCCACAGCACCAGGCGGGCATGCCTGGAATCTACTCACTGCATGGTGAGCTGAGGCATGTCGAAGCCAGGCCCAAGGAAACACAGCCGGCCACAGCACCAGGCGGGCATGCCTGCAATCTACTCACTGCATGGTGCGCTGGGGCATGTCGAAGCCAGGCCCAAGGAAACACAAGCGGCCACAGCACCAGGCGGGCATGCCTGGAATCGGTTACCAGTCATTTGGTCGAAAAACAAATGATCGAATGCCATTTGGTCGAATGCCAAATGGCCGAAAAAATTGGCGATTTTTATTTTTTTTTATTTTTTTATGGGGGGGTTCCCCCAACCCCCCTTTTTCTTTATTTTTTTTTTTACCAACCGAAACGAAAATAAATAAATTAATAAATAAATAAATAAATAAATAAATAAATTCGACCTTTTTTTTCCGACCAATTGGTATTCGACCAAATGGTCATTCGATCTTTTATTTTCGACAAAATGATTGGACACCCTGGAATCTTCTCACTGCATGGTGAGCTGGGGCATGTCGAAGCCAGGCCCAAGAAAACAAAGGCGGCCACAGCAGCAGGTGGGTATTCCTGGAATCTACTCACTGCATAGTGAGCTGGGCCATGTCAAAGCCAGGCCCAAGAAAACACAGGCGGCCATAGCACCAGGTGGGCATGCCTGGAATCTGCTCACTGCATGGTGAGCTGGGGCATGTCGAAGCCAGGCCCAAGGAAACACGGGCAGCCACAGAACCGGGCGGGCATGCCTGGAATCTACTCACTGCATGGTGAGCTGGGGCATGTCGAAGCCAGGCCCAAGGAAACACAGGCGGCCACAGCACCAGGCGGGCATGCCTGGAATCTACTCACTGCATGGTGAGCTGGGGCATGTCGAAGCCAGGCCCAAGGAAACACAGGCGGCCACAGCACCAGGCGGGTATGCCTGGAATCTACTCACTGCATGGTGAGCTGGGGCATGTCGAAGCCAGGCCGAGGAAAACACAGGCGGCCACAGCACCAGGAGGGTATGCCTGGAATCTACTCACTGCATGGTGAGCTGGGGCATGTCGAAGCCAGGCCCAAGAAAACACATGCGGTCACAGCACCGGGCGGGCATGCCTGGAATCTGCTCACTGCATGGTGAGCTGGGGCATGTCAAAGCCAGGCCCAAGGAAACACGGGCGGCCACAGAACCGGGCAGGCATGCCTGGAATCTACTCACTGCATGGTGTGCTGGGGCATGTCGAAGCCAGGCCCAAGGAAACACAGGCGGCCACAGCACCGGGCGGGCATGCCTGGAATCTACTCACTGCATGGTGAGCTGCGGCATGTCCTAGCCAGGCCCATGGAAACAGAGGTGACCACAGCACCAGGCGGGTATGCCTAGAATCAACTCACTGCCTGGTGTGCTGGGGCATGTCGAAGCCAGACAAAAGGAAACACGGGTGGCCACAGAACCATGCAGGTATGCCTGGAATCTACTCACTGCATGGTGAGCTGGGGCATGTCGAAGCTACTCTCAAGGAAACACAGGCGGCCACAGCACCCGGCGGGCATGCCTGGAATCGACTCACTGCATGGTGAGCTGGGTCATGTCGAAGCCAGGCCCAAGGAAACACGGGTGGCCACAGCACCAGGCGGGTATGCCTGGAATCTACTCATTGCATAGTGAACTGGGGCATGTCGAAGCCAGGCCCAAGGAAACACATGCGGTCACAGCAGCGGGCGGGCATGCCTGGAATCTGCTCACTGCATGGTGAGCTGGGGCATGTGGAAGCCAGGCCCAAGGAAACACGGGCGGCCACAGAACCGGGCGGGCATGCCTGGAATCTACTCACTGCATGGTGTGCTGGGGCATGTCGAAGGCAGGCCCAAGGAAACACAGGCGGCCACAGCACCGGGCGGGCATGCCTGGAATCTAATCACTGCATGGTGAGCTGGGGCATGTCCTAGCCAGGCCCATGGAAACTCAGGTGACCACAGCACCAGGCGGGTATGCCTAGAATCAGCTCACTGCATGGTGTGCTGGGGCATGTTGAAGCCAGACAAAAGGAAACACGGGCGGCCACAGCACCATGCGGGTATGCCTGGAATCTACTCACTGCATGGTGAGCTGGGGCATGTCGAAGCTACTCTCAAGGAAACACAGGCGGCCACAGCACCAGGCGGGCATGCCTGGAATCTACTCACTGCATGGTGAGCTGGGGCGTATCGAAGCCAGGCCCAAGGAAACACGGGTGGCCACAAAACCAGGCGGGTATGCCTGGAATCTACACGCTGCATGGTGAGCTGGGGCATGTCAAAGCCAGACCCAAGTAAACACAGGCGGCCATGCCTTTCTACTTACTTCCATCGGACCCCCTTAAACATTTGGCAGGGGCTGTATGACAGAAATCAGAATTTTACCATTTTTGAACAGCTCCCTGAAAAGCGAGCAAAACAACTAATTTTTTGGTTTCCTCATTTATTTATGTCCTGGTTAGCAAAACCCTAGGCTTTTGCGCAAAGTGCTTAAGCACAGCAATACTGCCTATTCTTAAGCACAGCAATACTGCCTATTGCTTACCGTGGTCACACGCCTGAGCCTTCCACAGAGTGATGGTGAGCCAAGGCATGTAGAAAGCATGTCCAAAAAGAACACACAGCATGTGAACCCCCTCTATTCACTCCCCTGTCCCTCGCATGCACACAAACGGCCAGGTTGGGCACGTTTAATTGAGGGTTAGATTTCAACCACAGCTTCTTTGGAGCAGAACCCCAGTCTGGGCTCCCTGGAGGTCCCAGAGTCTTGCTGGGGCCTTTAAGGTAATGGTTATATTGGTGTGTGAGGCACTGAGGCTGGGCGCACCAGGCGCGCATGCCTGGAATCTACTCGCTGCATGGTGAGCTGGGGCAGCGGCCACAGCACCAGGCGGGCATATCTGGAATCTACTCACTACATGGTGAGCTGGGGCATGTCGAAGCCAGGCCACCGAAAACACAGGCGGCCATAGCACCAGGCGGACATGCCTGGAATCTTCTCACTGCATGGTGTGCTGGGCATGTCGAAGCCTGGGCCAAGGAAACACGGGCGGCCCCAGCACCCGGTAGGCATGCCTGGAATCTACTCAATGCATGGTATGCTGGGGCATGTCGAAGCTATGCTCAAGGAAACACAGGCGTCCACAGCACCGGGCGTGCATGCCTGGAATCTGCTCACTGCATGGTGAGCTGGGGCATGTCGAAGCCAGGCCCAAGGAAACACGGGCGGTCACAGCACCGGGTGGATATGGCTGGAATCTACTCATTGCATGGTGAGCTGGGGCATGTCGAAGCCAGGCCCAAGGAAACACGGGCAGCCACAGAACCGGGCGGGCATGCCTGGAATCTACTCACTGCATGGTGAGCTGGGGCATGTCGAAGCCAGGCCGAAGAAAACACAGGCAGCCACAGCACCAGGCGGGCATGCCTGGACTCTACTCACTGCATGGTGAGCTGGGGCATGTCGAAACCAGGCCCAAGGAAACACAGGCGGCCACAGCACCAGGTGGGTATGCCTGGATTCTACTCACTGCATGGTGAGCTGGGGCATGTTGAAGCTACGCTCAAGGAAACACAGGCGGCCACAGCACCAGACGGGCATGCCTGGAATCTACTCACTGCATGGTGTGCTGGGGCATGTCGAAGCCAGACAAAAGAAAACACGGGCGGCCACAGCACCATGCGGGTATGCCTGGAATCTACTCACTGCATGGTGAGCTGGGGCATGTCAAAGCCAGGCCCAAGGAAACACGGGTGGCCACAGCACCAGGTGGGTATGCCTGGAATCTACACACTGCATGGTGAGCTGGGGCATGTCGAAGCCAGACCCAAGTAAACACAGGCGGCCATGCCTTTCTACTTACTTCCATCGGACCCCCTTAAACATTTGGCAGGGGCTGTCTGACAGAAATCAGAATTTGACCATTTTTGAACAGCTCCCTGAAAAGCGAGCAAAACAACTCATTTTTTGGTTTCCTCATTTATTTATGTCCTGGTTACCAAAACCCTAGGCTTGTGCACAAAGTGCTTAAGCACAGCAATACTGCCTATGGCTTACCGTGGTCACACGCCTGATCCTTCCACAGAGTGATGGTGAGCCAAGGCATGTAGAAAGCATGTCCAAAAAGAACACACAGCATGTGAACCCCCTCTATTGACTCCCCTGTCCCTCGCATGCCCACAAACGGCCAGGTTGGGCACGTTTAATTGAGGGCGGGATTTCAACCACAGCTTCTTTGGAGCAGAACCCCAGCCTGGCTCCCTGGAGGTTCCAAAGTCCTGCTGGGGCCTTTAAGGTAATGGTTATATTGGTGTGTGAGGCACAGAGGCTGGGCACACCAGGCGGGCATGCCTGGAATCTGCTTGCTGCATGGTGAGCTGGGGCAGCGGCCACAGCACCAGGCGGGCATGCCTGGAATCTACTCACTGCATGGTGTACTGGGGCATGTCAAAGCCAGGGCCAAGGAAACACAGGCGGCCATAGCACCAGGCGGACATGCCTGGAATCTTCTCACTGCATGGTGTACTGGGGCATGTCGAAGCCAGGGCCAAGGAAACACGGGCGGCCACAGCACTGGGCAAGCATGCCTGGAATCTACTCACTGCATGGTGTGCGGGGGCATGTCGAAGCTACGCTCAAGGAAACACAGGTGTCCGCAGCACCAGGCGGGCATGCCCGGAATCTGCTCACTGCATTGTGAGCTGGGGCATGTCGAAGCCACGCCCAAGGAAACACGGGCAGCCACAGAACCGGGCGGGCATGCCTAGAATCTGCTCACTGCATGGTGAGCTGGGGCATGTCGAAGCCAGGCCCAAGGAAACACGGGCAGCCACAGCACCAGGCAGATATGCCTGGAATCTACTCACTGCATGGTGAGCTGGGGCATGTCGAAGCCAGGCCCAAGAAAACACAGGCGGCCACAGCACCAGGTGGGCATGCCTGTAATCTACTCACTGCATGGTGAGCTGGGGCATGTCGAAGCCAGGCCCAAGGAAACACAGGTGGCCACAGCACCAGGTGGGCATGTCTGGAATCTACTCACTGCATGGTGAGCTGGGGCATGTCGAAGCCAGGCCGAAGAAAACACAGGCGGCCACAGCACCAGGAGGGTATGCCTGGAATCTGCTCACTGCATGGTGAGCTGGGGCATGTCGAAGCCAGGCCCAAGGAAACGCGGGCAGCCACAGAACCGGGCGGGCATGCCTGGAATCTGCTCACTGCATGGTGAGCTGGGGCATGTCGAAGCCAGGCCCAAGAAAACACAGGCGGCCACAGCACCAGGTGGGCATGCCTGGAATCCATCCACTGCAAGGTTAGCTGGGGCATGTCGAAGCCAGGCCCAAGGAAACAGAGGCGGCCACAGCACCAGGTGGGTATGCCTGGAATCTACTCACTGCATGGTGAGCAGGGGCATGTCGAAGCCAGGCCGAAGAAAACACAGACGGCCACAGCACCAGGAGGGTATGCCTGGAATCTACTCACTGCATGGTGAGCTGGGGCATGTCGAAGCCAGGCCCAAGAAAATACATGCAGTCACAGCACCGGGCGGGCATGCCTGGAATCTGCTCACTGCATGGTGAGCTGGGGTATGTCGAAGCCAGGCCCAAGGAAACACGTGCGGCCACAGAACCGGGCGGGCATGCCTGGAATCTACACACTGCATGGTGTGCTGGGGCATGTCGAAGCCAGGCCCAAGGAACCACAGGCGGCCACAGCACCGGGTGGGCATGCCTGGGATCTACTCACTGCATGGTGAGCTGGGGCATGTCCTAGCCAGGCCCATGGAAACACAAGTGACCACAGCACCAGGCGGGTATGCCTAGAATCAACTCACTGCATGGTGTGCTGGGGCATGTCGAAGCCAGACAAAAGGAAACACGGGCGGCCACAGCACCATGCGGGTATGCCTGGAATCTACTAACTGCATGGTGAGCTGGGGCATGTCGAAGCTACTCTCAAGGAAACACAGGCGGCCACAGCACCAGGCGGGCATGCCTGGAATCGACTCATTGCATGGTGAGCTGGGGCATGTCGAAGCCAGGCCCAGGGAAACACGGGTGGCCACAGCACTAGGCGGGTATGCCTGGAATCTACTCACTGCATGGTGAGCTGGGCCATGTCGAAGCCAGACCCAAGTAAACACAAGCGGCCATGCCTTTCTACTTACTTCCATAGGACCTCCTTAAACATTTGGCAGGGGCTGTATGACAGAAATCAGAATTTGACCATTTTTTAACAGCTCCCCGAAAAACGAGCAAAACATCTCATTTTTTGGTTTCCTCATTTATTTATGTCCTGGTTACCAAAACCCTAGGCTTGTGCGCAAAGTGCTTAAGCACAGCAATACTGCCTATGGCTTACCGTGGCCTGAGCCTTCCACAGAGTGATGGTGAGCCAAGGCATGTAGAAAGCATGTCCAAAAAGAACACACAGCATGTGAACCCCCTCTATTCACTCCCCTGTCCCTCGCATACCCACAAACGGCCAGGTTGGGCACATTTAATTGAGGGTGGGATTTCAACCACAGCTTCTTTGGAGCCGAACCCCAGTCTGGGCTCCCTGGAAGTTCCAGAGTTCTGCTGGGGCCTTTAAGGTAATTGTTATATTGGTGTGTGAGGCACCGAGGCAGGGCGCACCATGCGGGCTTGTCTGGAATCTACTCACTGCATGGTGAGCTGGGGCAGCGTCCACAGCACCAGGTGGGCATGCCTGGAATCTACTCACTGCAATGGTTTGCTGGGGCATGTCGAAGCCAGGGCCAAGGAAACACGGGCGGCCACAGCACAGGGCAGGCATGCCTGGAATCTACTCACTGCATGGTCTGCTGGGGCATGTCGAAGCTATGCTCAAGGAAACACAGGCGTCCACAGCACCCCCCTGACTGTAGTCTCCTTCCCCTGCAGCACAGACGTCAATCTACACAGAACTCCGGACGCACTACTCCCCCCAAAACTACAGCACATTAATGCTGTTTACGCAAGAAAAATAATTTTGTGTACCCACCATTGTTCTATGTGTTTTCCACAAATGTTGACTTGAATATGTACACTGTAATATGTGAATTTCTTGGCAAATCCTAATAGGAGTCGGGTTTGTTGCACACACACAATTTGGAGATTGTCCCAAAAAATGTTTTTTGGGCACTGTGTGTTGTAAATATCTTTCTGTTTTTTTGTCTGATTGTTCTGTTTTAGCAAACCATTTTGATGTCTTAATTTCTCTAAATGTTGGATTTATGTCTTTTTGCACACAACTCTAATATAAAAAAATGAGATTTATCTCTACAACATACTATTGAAGAGTGATTCCTTCCTTAGCAATGCAGAGTTTCATAATACATGTGGAGGTGTTGTTCTGAGCCTAGCATCCTTGGACCTATTCGTTTGTATCTTTTGTTTCCTAGTTAACCCTCCTGGGTAGAATAGGTTCCACACCAGGAGCCCTATTTTTTGATTCTACTCTGTACAGCCCGTGGCTGTGGGTATCGACCGACCCATAACAAGGTCAAAATCTAGCTATAGTAAAATAAATTTCCATCTGTCATCTATGGATAACGTCAACGTAGTCTTGTATACCGATGACTATTTTAAACAACTTCTAGGGACCACCTCCACACTACGAAACGAGGAGGGTGTGCTCACTAAAGGTTTGACTGAGGACCAATTAGAAATACTCAATCAAAAGAAAAAAAGAATAATTCGAACAGAGCTACATGGCAAGTTCATGCTCGAATACTTGAGGGCCGGCATAATACCCGAAGGCCTCCAGGTACGGAACATCCCCAGGGTATTTACAGATAACCCTAAGTTCACGAAAAACTTTAGTGGGGTTGGAAATAAATGCAGCCGCGATTGGTTGATTCTGGTTATAGACATGGCCAAAGAGGAATGTGAAAAACAAGGCGCTGAATTAATCGATTTGGAAAAAAAGTTTCTCGAAGACAAATCCATTCAGGATGCTAAGGATAAGCTGGATAAATTGGAGTTGGAAATCACCAAGTTCAAAAATCTGACACTGGACAGGAAGGTGGACAAGTTCAAAAAAGGCCTAGCAAACTATTCAGAAGAAAAAACCTATCCTTTTCTCAGACCTACATACTACACAGATTTACAAGCAAGCCAAAACTACAATCGGAGAAGTAGATCAGTCAATTTCGCAGGGACCACCTCCAGTGGGAGTGGAAGTACCTCAAGCCTACCGGGATCTACAGCGCAACAGCAACCACAACCTTTTTTTCCCAGGGGCGGACAAAGAGGAAGACCCAGGAGACGACCGACGCAACCAGGACAGTGAATGAGAACGCGCCAGTGGTACCAAAACCAAGGACAGAACCAGGGATACCAGTCTTCATCTTATCCACCCGCTTTATGACCCCACCAGAATTAAGGCTTCTCGCCAAGGGTTTATCCTTCGTCCCTGCCCAAAAGGCACGACCTTTTGAGATTGAATTAGAACTGCGGAAATTCTTCAGAAATGTACGTTTGAAACATTTTTTTGAAGTTTACTTACCTTCGTGCAGAGACACTGGACAACAACAACCACAGAATAAGTCAGACAACACCACAGGTTTAAAAGAACAATCCAAGTTCTATCCTCCACCTGGCTCGACTCCCGTCAAGATCATAACTTTTGAGAAGATAGTCACCAAGACCATACTAGCTGGTTTTAAAAAAGACAACTTCTACAGCGATAACCTTGACAAAGAAGAAAGGATTGCTATGAGAAATTTGGAAACCGACAGATCAATCACAATCAAGCCCGCAGACAAAGGGGGTGGCATAGTCGTTTGGGATACCTCTGATTACAACATTGAGTGCCTACGACTACCGGGCGATCGAGAAGCTTACCTACCTTTGGAATACAACCCTACCAAGATCCTCCAAGACGAAATTGCAAGCCTCACTCAACACGCCCTCACGCAAGGTTGGATATGTGAGGATGAGAAGATGTTCTTGAACAAAACCAACCCACGCATCCCAGCCTTCTATATCATCCCAAAGATGCATAAAAATTCAGAAAAACCGCCCGGTAGACCGATTGTATCGGCGTGCGAATCCCTCCTGGAACCTTTGTCCCTTTACACAGACTATTTTCTAAAACCTTTTGTAATCAAAATGCCCTCCTACCTAAAGGATACCACACACACTATTAACTTACTTGATGACATCATCCTCACTACCGATAGCCTCCTTGTCACAATGGATGTCGAGGCTCTATATACATCGATACCACAACAAGAAGGTCTAGAAGCCATTCGTGACATCCTGAACACCAGAGAAGACTTAGATTCTACCCCCACAAATTTCATCCTTGAGTGCACTAGATTGGCAATGTCTGAAAATTTCTTCCTGTTTCAGAACCAAATCTACAAACAAACTAAAGGTGTGAGTATGGGCGCTACTTTCGCCCCGGACATTGCCAATCTATATATGGCCCGCTACGAAAAGAACCATGTCTTCACGCCAGACAACCCCTTCCTAGGAAACATCTCATTATGGAAGAGATACATTGACGACGTGATTATTATATGGCAGGGGACACCTTTGGAACTACAACAGTTCCACAGTTGGATCAACTTAAGAAATACTCACATTAATTTTACCATGCATTGGGACCACCACCAAATAGATTTCTTGGATCTGCATATCTACAAGACTGGGGATCGACTAAAAACTGAGTTGTTTCGAAAACCCACGGACCGCAACACTTTGTTGCACTTCCAAAGTTATCATCCGATGGGATTAAAGTACAAATTACCTTACGGACAATTTTTGCGTATACGAAAAAATTGTTCAGACCTGGCAAAATTCCAACAACGTGTGGAAGGACTAACCCAACGACTTGCAGAGAGAGGCTATCCAAAAAAGGCCATCAACCAAGCCAAAAAGAGAGCCAAACATACTCCTAGAGAAATCTGTTTGGAAAACAAACCGAAAAAAGATTTGGGAAGACTGGTATGTGTCACCACTTTTGGACCCTTGAGCCTATTGATCCAGAAAACCATCAAGAAGAACTGGCATTTGGTGAAACACCCCGGCACTCTGCACAATGTGACATGTTTTGCTTTCAAGAAAAACAGAAATCTAAGAGACGCTCTAGTACACACCTTCATAGAGCCACCCCCACAAACACAGAACACACTATGGGATTTACCTCCGATAGTTGGACATCACAAATGTGGTCAATGTGTGGCATGCCCTTTGACCCTACAAAAGAAATCTTTCGAACATGCACAAGTTAAATGGATAATGAAAGATTTTACAAACTGTAACACGAAGGGTGTCATATATGTAATAAAATGCCCTTGCAAACTCCTCTACATAGGAAAAACCACACGTGCCATCAAAATGCGCATCTCTGAACATCGTTCCTGTATCAGGAACAAGGTAGCAGACAAGCCCCTAGTAGAGCATTTTATCAGTAAGAACCATAGTGATACTGATATAAGATGGTTTGTCCTCCAAAAAGTGAAACCAGCAAAGCGTGGGGGGGTTCTGAACAAAACGCTGACCCAATTAGAACAACGGTGGGTCCACAGACTTAACTCCGTTCAGGCTGGTCTAAATGTGTCAGTTGAATGGAAGTCTTTCCTGTAATGACATGTGCCCAATGATTGAGTATGAGCTATGAACCTCTTAACACTATGATCATTTTTCATTTCATGAAATGCAGAAGTCAGTAGACATTATGGCACTGTGTGTGTTTTTTTGGTCAATGTATGAAATCACCTACATGAAAAACTATACTTTCTTTGTTAATTCCAAATGTTTTCTGTCATTATAAAACTATGTATTAAGTTTCCAGGCGACACGCCCTAATTCTCACCCTCTCGGGCTGTTAGTAATACAATACAAACTGTCCACTTACTTAATTATCGTTTTTCTCTGCTGAGATTCCTGAGACACATACACATTTTGTGATCCATCCCACAACATATTGAAATGAAGTATTTTCGGTAATCACAACCTCATGGGGCCATTAGCTATGTTGTTTCAGAGTATAAAAAACCAATGCCACTCCGCAATGCTTACGGTTGCCATGACAACCGTTTGTCAACAATATTGTCTAAATTAACTTTTTAGACACGCGTTGACACTAATCACACCCAAAATTGATTGCGCTTTTTTTGTGCCCCCCAGATGGAGCAGAATCCATCATTTTGTTTCCCACTCGATCCTAGGGCCATTCCAAAATGGCCGACATATAAATACCTACAGGGACCTAGCAACAGCGTTACCAACGCTTTGCAGTCAGGCCCCTGCAGTCTCATCTGTGACTCAGCAGCCTGAGGAGCTCCAGCTCGTACTTTTTTGCAGACAGGCTGCCCATGCTGCAACCCTCACAGGTACTTTAAAATAAATCCTGCACTTACTGCTATATATATGAGACAGTTGTTACTAGGTAACCACACTCACCTTGAGCCATATATATTTTTTAGCTGTGCAAGCCGTGTCTGCTTCCCACTGATACCGCCCTGGATCAGCATTTTTCGACCTCCAGCGAGAGGTAAGACTTTTTTCCCTGAACTTTTTTTCATGCCTTTTTAAACGGGGACATGTTTAGCTTCAACCTCCCTTTGCTTCTCTCGTTCTCTGTTATTTGCAACAGGATCATACAGAGACCAGCCCATGCGGCTAGCAGATCTCAAATTTAGCGCCTGTGAAATCTATTAACCCATAGGTAAGCTATGTGCTTTTTGATTTTACATCAACCACACGTGATTCACTCAAACTAAATAATTTTGGCTCAGACACCCCCGTGACTGTAGTCTCCTTCCCCTGCAGCACAGACGTCAATCTACACAGAACTCCGGACGCACTACTCCCCCCAAAACTACAGCACATTAATGCTGTTTACGCAAGAAAAATAATTTTGTGTACCCACCATTGTTCTATGTGTTTTCCACAAATATTGACTTGAATATGTACACTGTAATATGTGAATTTCTTGGCAAATCCTAATAGGAGTCGGGTTTGTTGCACACACACAATTTGGAGATTGTCCCAAAAAATGTTTTTTTGGCACTGTGTGTTGTAAATATCTTTCTGTTTTTTTGTCTGATTGTTCTGTTTTAGCAAACCATTTTGATGTCTTAATTTCTCTAAATGTTGGATTTATGTCTTTTTGCACACAACTCTTATATAAAAAAAATGAGATTTATCTCTACAACATACTATTGAAGAGTGATTCCTTCCTTAGCAATGCAGAGTTTGATAATACATGTGGAGGTGTTGTTCTGAGCCTAGCATCCTTGGACCTATTCATTTGTATCTTTTGTTTTCCTGGAATCTGCTCACTGCATGGTGAGCTGTGGCATGTCGAAGCCAGGCCCAAGGAAACATGGGCGGACACAGCACCAGGCGGTCATGCCTGGAATCTGCTCACTGCATGGTGCGCTGGGGCATGTCGAAGCCAGGCCCAAGGAAACATGGGCAGACACAGCACCAACCGGTCATGCCTGGAATCTGCTCACTGCATGGTGAGCTGGGGCATGTCGAAGCCAGGGCCAAGAAAACACATGTGGCCACAGCACTCGGCGGGCATGCCTGGAATCTGCTCACTGCATAGTGAGCTTGGTCATGTCGAAGCCAGGCCCAAGGAAACACAGGCGGCCACAGCACCAGGCGGGTATGCCTGCAATCTACTCACTGCATGGTGCGCTGGGGCATGTGGAAGCCAGGCCCAAGGAAACACAAGCGGCCACAGCACCAGGCGGCCATGCCTGGAATCGGTTACCATTCATTGGTCGAAAAACAAATGATCGAATGCCATTTGGTCGAATGCCAAATGGCCGAAAAAATTGTTTATTTATTTATTTATTTATTTATTTTTTATGGGGGGGTTCCCCCAAACCCCCCTTCTTCTTTATTATTTTTTTTTACCAACTGAAACGAAAATAAATAAATAAATAAATAAATTCAACCTTTTTTTTCCGACCAATTGGTATTCGACCAAATGGTCATTCGATCTTTTATTTTCGACGAAATGACTGGACACCCTGGAATCTACTCACTGCATGGTGAGCTGGGGCATGTCGAAGCCAGGCCCAAGAAAACAAAGGCAGCCACAGCAGCAGGCGGGTATTCCTGGAATCTACTCACTGCATAGTGAGCTGGGCCATGCCGTAGCCAGGCCCAAGAAAACACAGGCGACCATAGCACCAGGCGGGCATGCCTGGAATCTGCTCACTGCATGGTGAGCTGGGGCATGTCGAAGCCAGGCCCAAGGAAACACGGGCAGCAACAGAACCGGGCGGGCATGCCTGGAATCTACTCACTGCATGGTGAGCTGGGGCATGTCGAAGCCAGGCCCAAGAAAACACAGGCGGCCATAGCACCAGGCGGGCATGCCTGGAATCTACTCACTGCATGGTGAGCTGGTGCATGTCAAAGCCAGGCCCAAGGAAACACAGGCGGCCACAGCACCAGGTGGGTATGCCTGGAATCTACTCACTGCATGGTGAGCTGGGGCATGTCGAAGCCAGGCCGAAGAAAACACAGGCGGCCACAGCATCAGGAGGGTATGCCTGGAATCTACTCACTGCATTGTGAGCTGGGGCATGTCGAAGCCAGGCCCAAGAAAACACATGCGATCACAGCACCGGGCGGGCATGTCTGGAATCTGCTCACTGCATGGTGAGCTGGGGCATGTCGAAGCCAGGGCCAAGGGAACACGGGCGGCCACAGCACTCGGCGGGCATGCCTGAAATCTGCCTACTGCATGGTGAGCTGTGGCATGTCGAAGCCAGACCCAAGGAAACACAGGCGGCCACAGCACTGGTATGTCTGGAATCTACTCACTGCATGGTGAGCTGGGGCATGTCGAAGCCAGACCCCAGGAAACACAGGCGGCCACAGTACGAGGCTGGCATGCCTGGAATCTGCTCACTGCATGGTGAGCTGTGGCATGTCAAAGCCAGACCAAAGGAAACACAGGTGCCCACAGCACTGGTATGTCTGGAATCTGCTCACTGCATGGTGAGCTGGGGCATGTCGAAGCCAGACCCAAGGAAACACAGGCGGCCACAGTACCAGGCGGGCATGCCTGGAATCTGCTCACTGCATGGTGCGCTGGGGCATGTCGAAGCCAGATCCAAGGAAACACAGGCGGCCACAGCACCAGGAGGGTATGCCTGGAATCTGCCCACTGCATGGTGAGCTGGGGCATGTCGAAGCCAGGGCCAACGAAACACGGGCGGCCACAGCACTCGGCGGGCATGCCTGGAATCTGCTCACTGCATGGTGAGCTTGGTCATGTCGAAGCCAGGCCCAAGGAAACACAGGCGGACACAGCACCAGGCGGGTATGCCTGCAATCTACTCACTGCCTGGTGCGCTGGAGCATGTCGAAGACAGGCCCAAGGAAACACAAGCGGCCACAGCACCAGGCGGGCATGCCTGGAATCTACTCACTGCATGGTGAGCTGGGGAATGTCGAAGCCAGGCCCAAGGAAACACAGCCGGCCACAGCACCAGGCGGGTATGCCTGCAATCTACTCACTGCATGGTGCGCTGGGGCATGTTGAAGCCAGGGCCAAGGAAACACAGGCAGCCACAGCATCAGGCGGGCATGCCTGGAATCTACTCACTGCATGGTGCGCTGGGGCATGTCGAAGCCAGGCCCAAGGAAACACAAGCGGCCACAGCACCAGGCGGGCATGCCTGGAATCGGTTACCAGTCATTTGGTCGAAAAACAAATGATCGAATGCCATTTGGTCGAATGCCAAATGGCCGAAAAAATTGTCGATTTTTATTTTTTAAAATTTTTTATGGGGGGGTTCCCCCAACCCCCCTTTTTCTTCATTATTTTTTTTTTACCAACCGAACCGAAAATAAGTAAATAAATGAATAAATAAATAAATAAATTCGACCTTTTTTTTTCGACCAATTGGTATTCGACCAAATGGTCATTCGATCTTTTATTTTCGACAAAATGACTGGACACCCTGGAATCTACTCACTGCATGGTGAGCTGGGGCATGTCGAAGCTACTCTCAAGGAAACACAGGCGGCCACAGCACCAAGCGGGCATGCCTGGAATCGACTCACTGCATGGTGAGCTGGGGCATGTCAAAGCCAGGCCCAAGGAAACACGGGTGGCCACAGCACCAGGTGGGTATACCTGGAATCTACTCATTGCATGGTGAGCTGGGGCATGTCGAAGCCAGGCCCAAGGAAACACGGGCAGCCACAGAACCGGGCGGGCATGCCTGGAATCTACTCACTGCATGGTGAGCTGGGGCATGTCGAAGCCAGGCCCAAGAAAACACAGGCGGCCACAGCACCAGGCGGGCATGCCTGGAATCTACTCACTGCATGGTGAGCTGGGGCATGTCGAAGCCAGGCCCAAGGAAACACAGGCGGCCACAGCACCAGCTGGGTATGCCTGGAATCTGCTCACTGCATGGTGAGCTGACGCATGTCGAAGCCAGGCCGAAGAAAACACAGGCGGCCACAGCACCAGGAGGGTATGCCTGGAATCTACTCACTGCATGGTGAGCTGAGGCATGTCGAAGCCAGGCCCAAGAAAACACATGCGGTCACAGCACCGGGCGGGCATGCCTGGAATCTGCTCACTGCATGGTGAGCTGGGGCATGTCGAAGCCAGGCCCAAGGAAACACGGGCGGCCACAGAACCGGGCGGGCATGCCTGGAATCTACTCACTGCATGGTGTGCTGGGGCATGTCGAAGCCAGGCCCAAGAAAACACAGGCGGCCACAGCACCGGGCGGGCATTCCTGGAATCTAATCACTGCATGGTGAGTTGGGGCATGTCCTAGCCAGGCCCATGGAGACACGGGTGACCACAGCACCAGGCGGGTATGCCTAGAATCAACTCACTGCATGGTGTGCTGGGGCATGTCGAAGCCAGACAAAAGGAAACACGGGCGGCCACAGCACCATGCGGGTATGCCTGGAATCTACTCACTGCATGGTGAGCTGGGGCATGTCGAAGCCAGGCCAAAGGAAACACGGGTGGCCACAGCACCAGGCGGGTATGCCTGGAATCTACACACTGCCTGGTGAGCTGAGGCATGTCGAAGCCAGGCCCAAGAAAACACATGCGGTCACAGCACCGGGCGGGCATGCCTGGAATCTGCTCACTGCATGGTGAGCTGGGGCATGTCGAAGCCAGGCCCAAGGAAACACGGGCGGCCACAGAACCGGGCGGGCATGCCTGGAATCTACACACTGCATGGTGTGCTGGGGCATGTCGAAGCCAGGCCCAAGGAACCACAGGCGGCCACAGCACTGGGTGGGCATGCCTGGGATCTACTCACTGCATGGTGAGCTGGGGCATGTCCTAGCCAGGCCCATGGAAACACAAGTGACCACAGCACCAGGCGGGTATGCCTAGAATCAACTCACTGCATGGTGTGCTGGGGCATGTCGAAGCCAGACAAAAGGAAACACGGGCGGCCACAGCACCATGCGGGTATGCCTGGAATCTACTAACTGCATGGTGAGCTGGGGCATGTCGAAGCTACTCTCAAGGAAACACAGGCGGCCACAGCACCAGGCGGGCATGCCTGGAATCGACTCACTGCATGGTGAGCTGGGGCATGTCGAAGCCAGGCCCAGGGAAACACGGGTGGCCACAGCACTAGGCGGGTATGCCTGGAATCTACTCACTGCATGGTGAGCTGGGCCATGTCGAAGCCAGACCCAAGTAAACACAAGCGGCCATGCCTTTCTACTTACTTCCATAGGACCTCCTTAAACATTTGGCAGGGGCTGTATGACAGAAATCAGAATTTGACCATTTTTTAACAGCTCCCCGAAAAACGAGCAAAACATCTCATTTTTTGGTTTCCTCATTTATTTATGTCCTGGTTACCAAAACCCTAGGCTTGTGCGCAAAGTGCTTAAGCACAGCAATACTGCCTATGGCTTACCGTGGCCTGAGCCTTCCACAGAGTGATGGTGAGCCAAGGCATGTAGAAAGCATGTCCAAAAAGAACACACAGCATGTGAACCCCCTCTATTCACTCCCCTATCCCTCGCATACCCACAAACGGCCAGGTTGGGCACATTTAATTGAGGGTGGGATTTCAACCACAGCTTCTTTGGAGCCGAACCCCAGTCTGGGCTCCCTGGAAGTTCCAGAGTTCTGCTGGGGCCTTTAAGGTAATTGTTATATTGGTGTGTGAGGCACCGAGGCAGGGCGCACCATGCGGGCTTGTCTGGAATCTACTCACTGCATGGTGAGCTGGGGCAGCGTCCACAGCACCAGGTGGGCATGCCTGGAATCTACTCACTGCAATGGTTTGCTGGGGCATGTCGAAGCCAGGGCCAAGGAAACACGGGCGGCCACAGCACAGGGCAGGCATGCCTGGAATCTACTCACTGCATGGTCTGCTGGGGCATGTCGAAGCTATGCTCAAGGAAACACAGGCGTCCACAGCACCCCCCTGACTGTAGTCTCCTTCCCCTGCAGCACAGACGTCAATCTACACAGAACTCCGGACGCACTACTCCCCCCAAAACTACAGCACATTAATGCTGTTTACGCAAGAAAAATAATTTTGTGTACCCACCATTGTTCTATGTGTTTTCCACAAATGTTGACTTGAATATGTACACTGTAATATGTGAATTTCTTGGCAAATCCTAATAGGAGTCGGGTTTGTTGCACACACACAATTTGGAGATTGTCCCAAAAAATGTTTTTTTGGCACTGTGTGTTGTAAATATCTTTCTGTTTTTTTGTCTGATTGTTCTGTTTTAGCAAACCATTTTGATGTCTTAATTTCTCTAAATGTTGGATTTATGTCTTTTTGCACACAACTCTAATATAAAAAAATGAGATTTATCTCTACAACATACTATTGAAGAGTGATTCCTTCCTTAGCAATGCAGAGTTTCATAATACATGTGGAGGTGTTGTTCTGAGCCTAGCATCCTTGGACCTATTCGTTTGTATCTTTTGTTTCCTAGTTAACCCTCCTGGGTAGAATAGGCTCCACACCAGGAGCCCTATTTTTTGATTCTACTCTGTACAGCCCGTGGCTGTGGGTATCGACCGACCCATAACAAGGTCAAAATCTAGCTATAGTAAAATAAATTTACATCTGTCATCTATGGATAACGTCAACGTAGTCTTGTATACCGATGACTATTTTAAACAACTTCTAGGGACCACCTCCACACTACGAAACGAGGAGGGTGTGCTCACTAAAGGTTTGACTGAGGACCAATTAGAAATACTCAATCAAAAGAAAAAAAGAATAATTCGAACAGAGCTACATGGCAAGTTCATGCTCGAATACTTGAGGGCCGGCATAATACCCGAAGGCCTCCAGGTACGGAACATCCCCAGGGTATTTACAGATAACCCTAAGTTCACGAAAAACTTTAGTGGGGTTGGAAATAAATGCAGCCGCGATTGGTTGATTCTGGTTATAGACACGGCCAAAGAGGAATGTGAAAAACAAGGCGCTGAATTAATCGATTTGGAAAAAAAGTTTCTCGAAGACAAATCCATTCAGGATGCTAAGGATAAGCTGGATAAATTGGAGTTGGAAATCACCAAGTTCAAAAATCTGACACTGGACAGGAAGGTGGACAAGTTCAAAAAAGACCTAGCAAACTATTCAGAAGAAAAAACCTATCCTTTTCTCAGACCTACATACTACACAGATTTACAAGCAAGCCAAAACTACAATCGAAGAAGTAGATCAGTCAATTTCGCAGGGACCACCTCCAGTGGGAGTGGAAGTACCTTAAGCCTACCGGGATCTACAGCGCAACAGCAACCACAACCTTTTTTTCCCAGGGGCGGACAAAGAGGAAGACCCAGGAGACGACCGACGCAACCAGGACAGTGAATGAGAACGCGCCAGTGGTACCAAAACCAAGGACAGAACCAGGGATACCAGTCTTCATCTTATCCACCCGCTTTATGACCCCACCAGAATTAAGGCTTCTCGCCAAGGGTTTATCCTTCGTCCCTGCCCAAAAGGCACGACCTTTTGAGATTGAATTCGAACTGCGGAAATTCTTCAGAAATGTACGTTTGAAACATTTTTTTGAAGTTTACTTACCTTCGTGCAGAGACACTGGACAACAACAACCACAGAATAAGTCAGACAACACCACAGGTTTAAAAGAACAATCCAAGTTCTATCCTCCACCTGGCTCGACTCCCGTCGAGATCATAACTTTTGAGAAGATAGTCACCAAGACCATACTAGCTGGTTTTAAAAAAGACAACTTCTACAGCGATAACCTTGACAAAGAAGAAAGGATTGCTATGAGAAATTTGGAAACCGACAGATCAATCACAATCAAGCCCGCAGACAAAGGGGGTGGCATAGTCGTTTGGGATACCTCTGATTACAACATTGAGTGCCTACGACTACCGGGCGATCGAGAAGCTTACCTACCTTTGGAATACAACCCTACCAAGATCCTCCAAGACGAAATTGCAAGCCTCACTCAACACGCCCTCACGCAAGGTTGGATATGTGAGGATGAGAAGATGTTCTTGAACAAAACCAACCCACGCATCCCAGCCTTCTATATCATCCCAAAGATGCATAAAAATTCAGAAAAACCGCCCGGTAGACCGATTGTATCGGCGTGCGAATCCCTCCTGGAACCTTTGTCCCTTTACACAGACTATTTTCTAAAACCTTTTGTAATCAAAATGCCCTCCTACCTAAAGGATACCACACACACTATTAACTTACTTGATGACATCATCCTCACTACCGATAGCCTCCTTGTCACAATGGATGTCGAGGCTCTATATACATCGATACCACAACAAGAAGGTCTAGAAGCCATTCGTGACATCCTGAACACCAGAGAAGACTTAGATTCTACCCCCACAAATTTCATCCTTGAGTGCACTAGATTGGCAATGTCTGAAAATTTCTTCCTGTTTCAGAACCAAATCTACAAACAAACTAAAGGTGTGAGTATGGGCGCTACTTTCGCCCCGGACATTGCCAATCTATATATGGCCCGCTACGAAAAGAACCATGTCTTCACGCCAGACAACCCCTTCCTAGGAAACATCTCATTATGGAAGAGATACATTGACGACGTGATTATTATATGGCAGGGGACACCTTTGGAACTACAACAGTTCCACAGTTGGATCAACTTAAGAAATACTCACATTAATTTTAGCATGCATTGGGACCACCACCAAATAGATTTCTTGGATCTGCATATCTACAAGACTGGGGATCGACTAAAAACTGAGTTGTTTCGAAAACCCACGGACCGCAACACTTTGTTGCACTTCCAAAGTTATCATCCGATGGGATTAAAGTACAAATTACCTTACGGACAATTTTTGCGTATACGAAAAAATTGTTCAGACCTGGCAAAATTCCAACAACGTGTGGAAGGACTAACCCAACGACTTGCAGAGAGAGGCTATCCAAAAAAGGCCATCAACCAAGCCAAAAAGAGAGCCAAACATACTCCTAGAGAAATCTGTTTGGAAAACAAACCGAAAAAAGATTTGGGAAGACTGGTATGTGTCACCACTTTTGGACCCTTGAGCATATTGATCCAGAAAACCATCAAGAAGAACTGGCATTTGGTGAAACACCCCGGCACTCTGCACAATGTGACATGTTTTGCTTTCAAGAAAAACAGAAATCTAAGAGACGCTCTAGTACACACCTTCATAGAGCCACCCCCACAAACACAGAACACACTATGGGATTTACCTCCGATAGTTGGACATCACAAATGTGGTCAATGTGTGGCATGCCCTTTGACCCTACAAAAGAAATCTTTCGAACATGCACAAGTTAAATGGATAATGAAAGATTTTACAAACTGTAACACGAAGGGTGTCATATATGTAATACAATGCCCTTGCAAACTCCTCTACATAGGAAAAACCACACGTGCCATCAAAATGCGCATCTCTGAACATCGTTCCTGTATCAGGAACAAGGTAGCAGACAAGCCCCTAGTAGAGCATTTTATCAGTAAGAACCATAGTGATACTGATATAAGATGGTTTGTCCTCCAAAAAGTGAAACCAGCAAAGCGTGGGGGGGATCTGAACAAAACGCTGACCCAATTAGAACAACGGTGGGTCCACAGACTTAACTCCGTTCAGGCTGGTCTAAATGTGTCAGTTGAATGGAAGTCTTTCCTGTAATGACATGTGCCCAATGATTGAGTATGAGCTATGAACCTCTTAACACTATGATCATTTTTCATTTCATGAAATGCAGAAGTCAGTAGACATTATGGCACTGTGTGTGTTTTTTTGGTCAATGTATGAAATCACCTACATGAAAAACTATACTTTCTTTGTTAATTCCAAATGTTTTCTGTCATTATAAAACTATGTATTAAGTTTCCAGGCGACACGCCCTAATTCTCACCCTCTCGGGCTGTTAGTAATACAATACAAACTGTCCACTTACTTAATTATCGTTTTTCTCTGCTGAGATTCCTGAGACACATACACATTTTGTGATCCATCCCACAACATATTGAAATGAAGTATTTTCGGTAATCACAACCTCATGGGGCCATTAGCTATGTTGTTTCAGAGTATAAAAAACCAATGCCACTCCGCAATGCTTACGGTTGCCATGACAACCGTTTGTCAACAATATTGTCTAAATTAACTTTTTAGACACGCGTTGACACTAATCACACCCAAAATTGATTGCGCTTTTTTTGTGCCCCCCAGATGGAGCAGAATCCATCATTTTGTTTCCCACTCGATCCTAGGGCCATTCCAAAATGGCCGACATATAAATACCTACAGGGACCTAGCAACAGCGTTACCAACGCTTTGCAGTCAGGCCCCTGCAGTCTCATCTGTGACTCAGCAGCCTGAGGAGCTCCAGCTCGTACTTTTTTGCAGACAGGCTGCCCATGCTGCAACCCTCACAGGTACTTTAAAATAAATCCTGCACTTACTGCTATATATATGAGACAGTTGTTACTAGGTAACCACACTCACCTTGAGCCATATATATTTTTTAGCTGTGCAAGCCGTGTCTGCTTCCCACTGATACCGCCCTGGATCAGCATTTTTCGACCTCCAGCGAGAGGTAAGACTTTTTTCCCTGAACTTTTTTTCATGCCTTTTTAAACGGGGACATGTTTAGCTTCAACCTCCCTTTGCTTCTCTCGTTCTCTGTTATTTGCAACAGGATCATACAGAGACCAGCCCATGCGGCTAGCAGATCTCAAATTTAGCGCCTGTGAAATCTATTAACCCATAGGTAAGCTATGTGCTTTTTGATTTTACATCAACCACACGTGATTCACTCAAACTAAATAATTTTGGCTCAGACACCCCCGTGACTGTAGTCTCCTTCCCCTGCAGCACAGACGTCAATCTACACAGAACTCCGGACGCACTACTCCCCCCAAAACTACAGCACATTAATGCTGTTTACGCAAGAAAAATAATTTTGTGTACCCACCATTGTTCTATGTGTTTTCCACAAATATTGACTTGAATATGTACACTGTAATATGTGAATTTCTTGGCAAATCCTAATAGGAGTCGGGTTTGTTGCACACACACAATTTGGAGATTGTCCCAAAAAATGTTTTTTTGGCACTGTGTGTTGTAAATATCTTTCTGTTTTTTTGTCTGATTGTTCTGTTTTAGCAAACCATTTTGATGTCTTAATTTCTCTAAATGTTGGATTTATGTCTTTTTGCACACAACTCTTATATAAAAAAAATGAGATTTATCTCTACAACATACTATTGAAGAGTGATTCCTTCCTTAGCAATGCAGAGTTTGATAATACATGTGGAGGTGTTGTTCTGAGCCTAGCATCCTTGGACCTATTCATTTGTATCTTTTGTTTTCCTGGAATCTGCTCACTGCATGGTGAGCTGTGGCATGTCGAAGCCAGGCCCAAGGAAACATGGGCGGACACAGCACCAGGCGGTCATGCCTGGAATCTGCTCACTGCATGGTGCGCTGGGGCATGTCGAAGCCAGGCCCAAGGAAACATGGGCAGACACAGCACCAACCGGTCATGCCTGGAATCTGCTCACTGCATGGTGAGCTGGGGCATGTCGAAGCCAGGGCCAAGAAAACACATGTGGCCACAGCACTCGGCGGGCATGCCTGGAATCTGCTCACTGCATAGTGAGCTTGGTCATGTCGAAGCCAGGCCCAAGGAAACACAGGCGGCCACAGCACCAGGCGGGTATGCCTGCAATCTACTCACTGCATGGTGCGCTGGGGCATGTGGAAGCCAGGCCCAAGGAAACACAAGCGGCCACAGCACCAGGCGGCCATGCCTGGAATCGGTTACCATTCATTGGTCGAAAAACAAATGATCGAATGCCATTTGGTCGAATGCCAAATGGCCGAAAAAATTGTTTATTTATTTATTTATTTATTTATTTTTTATGGGGGGGTTCCCCCAAACCCCCCTTCTTCTTTATTATTTTTTTTTACCAACTGAAACGAAAATAAATAAATAAATAAATAAATTCAACCTTTTTTTTCCGACCAATTGGTATTCGACCAAATGGTCATTCGATCTTTTATTTTCGACGAAATGACTGGACACCCTGGAATCTACTCACTGCATGGTGAGCTGGGGCATGTCGAAGCCAGGCCCAAGAAAACAAAGGCAGCCACAGCAGCAGGCGGGTATTCCTGGAATCTACTCACTGCATAGTGAGCTGGGCCATGCCGTAGCCAGGCCCAAGAAAACACAGGCGACCATAGCACCAGGCGGGCATGCCTGGAATCTGCTCACTGCATGGTGAGCTGGGGCATGTCGAAGCCAGGCCCAAGGAAACACGGGCAGCAACAGAACCGGGCGGGCATGCCTGGAATCTACTCACTGCATGGTGAGCTGGGGCATGTCGAAGCCAGGCCCAAGAAAACACAGGCGGCCATAGCACCAGGCGGGCATGCCTGGAATCTACTCACTGCATGGTGAGCTGGTGCATGTCAAAGCCAGGCCCAAGGAAACACAGGCGGCCACAGCACCAGGTGGGTATGCCTGGAATCTACTCACTGCATGGTGAGCTGGGGCATGTCGAAGCCAGGCCGAAGAAAACACAGGCGGCCACAGCATCAGGAGGGTATGCCTGGAATCTACTCACTGCATTGTGAGCTGGGGCATGTCGAAGCCAGGCCCAAGAAAACACATGCGATCACAGCACCGGGCGGGCATGTCTGGAATCTGCTCACTGCATGGTGAGCTGGGGCATGTCGAAGCCAGGGCCAAGGAAACACGGGCGGCCACAGCACTCGGCGGGCATGCCTGAAATCTGCTCACTGCATGGTGAGCTGTGGCATGTCGAAGCCAGACCCAAGGAAACACAGGCGGCCACAGCACTGGTATGTCTGGAATCTACTCACTGCATGGTGAGCTGGGGCATGTCGAAGCCAGACCCCTGGAAACACAGGCGGCCACAGTACCAGGCTGGCATGCCTGGAATCTGCTCACTGCATGGTGAGCTGTGGCATGTCAAAGCCAGACCAAAGGAAACACAGGTGCCCACAGCACTGGTATGTCTGGAATCTGCTCACTGCATGGTGAGCTGGGGCATGTCGAAGCCAGACCCAAGGAAACACAGGCGGCCACAGTACCAGGCGGGCATGCCTGGAATCTGCTCACTGCATGGTGCGCTGGGGCATGTCGAAGCCAGATCCAAGGAAACACAGGCGGCCACAGCACCAGGAGGGTATGCCTGGAATCTGCCCACTGCATGGTGAGCTGGGGCATGTCGAAGCCAGGGCCAACGAAACACGGGCGGCCACAGCACTCGGCGGGCATGCCTGGAATCTGCTCACTGCATGGTGAGCTTGGTCATGTCGAAGCCAGGCCCAAGGAAACACAGGCGGACACAGCACCAGGCGGGTATGCCTGCAATCTACTCACTGCCTGGTGCGCTGGAGCATGTCGAAGACAGGCCCAAGGAAACACAAGCGGCCACAGCACCAGGCGGGCATGCCTGGAATCTACTCACTGCATGGTGAGCTGGGGAATGTCGAAGCCAGGCCCAAGGAAACACAGCCGGCCACAGCACCAGGCGGGTATGCCTGCAATCTACTCACTGCATGGTGCGCTGGGGCATGTTGAAGCCAGGGCCAAGGAAACACAGGCAGCCACAGCATCAGGCGGGCATGCCTGGAATCTACTCACTGCATGGTGCGCTGGGGCATGTCGAAGCCAGGCCCAAGGAAACACAAGCGGCCACAGCACCAGGCGGGCATGCCTGGAATCGGTTACCAGTCATTTGGTCGAAAAACAAATGATCGAATGCCATTTGGTCGAATGCCAAATGGCCGAAAAAATTGTCGATTTTTATTTTTTAAAATTTTTTATGGGGGGGTTCCCCCAACCCCCCTTTTTCTTCATTATTTTTTTTTTACCAACCGAACCGAAAATAAGTAAATAAATGAATAAATAAATAAATAAATTCGACCTTTTTTTTTCGACCAATTGGTATTCGACCAAATGGTCATTCGATCTTTTATTTTCGACAAAATGACTGGACACCCTGGAATCTACTCACTGCATGGTGAGCTGGGGCATGTCGAAGCCAGGCCCAAGGAAACACGGGTGGCCACAGCACCAGGCGGGTATACCTGGAATCTACTCATTGCATGGTGAGCTGGGGCATGTCGAAGCCAGGCCCAAGGAAACACGGGCAGCCACAGAACCGGGCGGGCATGCCTGGAATCTACTCACTGCATGGTGAGCTGGGGCATGTCGAAGCCAGGCCCAAGAAAACACAGGCGACCACAGCACCAGGCGGGCATGCCTGGAATCTACTCACTGCATGGTGAGCTGGGGCATGTCGAAGCCAGGCCCAAGGAAACACAGGCGGCCACAGCACCAGCTGGGTATGCCTGGAATCTGCTCACTGCATGGTGAGCTGACGCATGTCGAAGCCAGGCCGAAGAAAACACAGGCGGCCACAGCACCAGGAGGGTATGCCTGGAATCTACTCACTGCATGGTGAGCTGAGGCATGTCGAAGCCAGGCCCAAGAAAACACATGCGGTCACAGCACCGGGCGGGCATGCCTGGAATCTGCTCACTGCATGGTGAGCTGGGGCATGTCGAAGCCAGGCCCAAGGAAACACGGGCGGCCACAGAACCGGGCGGGCATGCCTGGAATCTACTCACTGCATGGTGTGCTGGGGCATGTCGAAGCCAGGCCCAAGAAAACACAGGCGGCCACAGCACCGGGCGGGCATTCCTGGAATCTAATCACTGCATGGTGAGTTGGGGCATGTCCTAGCCAGGCCCATGGAGACACGGGTGACCACAGCACCAGGCGGGTATGCCTAGAATCAACTCACTGCATGGTGTGCTGGGGCATGTCGAAGCCAGACAAAAGGAAACACGGGCGGCCACAGCACCATGCGGGTATGCCTGGAATCTACTCACTGCATGGTGAGCTGGGGCATGTCGAAGCCAGGCCAAAGGAAACACGGGTGGCCACAGCACCAGGCGGGTATGCCTGGAATCTACACACTGCCTGGTGAGCTGAGGCATGTCGAAGCCAGGCCCAAGAAAACACATGCGGTCACAGCACCGGGCGGGCATGCCTGGAATCTGCTCACTGCATGGTGAGCTGGGGCATGTCGAAGCCAGGCCCAAGGAAACACGGGCGGCCACAGAACCGGGCGGGCATGCCTGGAATCTACTCACTGCATGGTGTGCTGGGGCATGTCGAAGCCAGACCCAAGAAAACACAGGCGGCCACAGCACCGGGCGGACATTCCTGGAATCTAATCACTGCATGGTGAGCTGGGGCATGTCCTAGCCAGGCCCATGGAAACACGGGTGACCACAGCACCAGGCGGGTATGCCTAGAATCAACTCACTGCATGGTGTGCTGGGGCATGTCGAAGCCAGACAAAAGGAAACACGGGCGGCCACAGCACCATGCGGGTATGCCTGGAATCTACTCACTGCATGGTGAGCTGGGGCATGCCGAAGCCAGGCCAAAGGAAACACGGGTGGCCACAGCACCAGGCGGGTATGCCTGGAATCTACACACTGCCTGGTGAGCTGGGGCATGTCAAAGCCAGACCCAAGTAAACACAGGCGGCCATGCCTTTCTACTTACTGCCATCGGTCCCCCTTAAACATTTGGCAGGGGCTGTATGACATAAATCAGAATTTGACCATTTTTGAACAGCTCCCTGAAAAGCGAGCAAAACAACTCATGTTTTGGTTTCCTCATTTATTTATGTCCTGGTTACCAAAACCCTAGGCTTGTGCGCAAAGTGCTTAAGCACAGCAATACTGCCTATGGCTTACCGTGGTCACACGCCTGAGCCTCTCACAGAGTGATGGTGAGCCAAGGCATGTAGAAAGCATGTCCAAAAAGAACACACAGCATGTGAACCCCCTCTATTGACTCCCCTGTCCCTCGCATGCCCACAAACGGCCAGGTTGGACATGTTTAATTGAGGGTGGGATTTCAACCACAGCTTCTTTGGAGCAGAACCCCAGTCTGGCTCCCTGGAGGTTCCAAAGTCCTGCTGGGGCCTTTAAGGTAATGGTTATATTGGTATGTGAGGCTGGGCACACCAGGCGGGCATGCCTGGAATCTGCTCGCTGCATGGTGAGCTGGGGCAGCTGCCACAGCACCAGGCGGGACAGCCTGGAATCTACTCACTACTTGGTGAGCTGGGGCATGTCAAAGCCAGGCACAAGAAAACACAGGCGGCCATAGCACCAGGCGGAGATGCCTGGAATCTTCTCACTGCATGGTGTGCTGGGGCATGTCGAAGCCAGGGCCAAGGAAACACGGGCGTCCACAGCACCGGGCAAGCATGCCTGGAATCTACTCACTGCATGGTGTGCTGGGGCATGTCGAAGCTACGCTCAAGGAAACACAGGCGTCCACAGCACCGGGCCGGCATGCCTGGAATCTACTCACTGCATGGTGTGCTGGGGCATGTCGAAGCCAGGCCCAAGGAAACACAGGCGGCCACAGCACCGGGTGGGCATGCCTGGAATCAACTCACTGCATGGTGAGCTGGGGCATGTCCTAGCCAGGCCCATGGAAACACGGGTGGCCACAGCACCATGCGGGTATGCCTGGAATCTACTCACTGCATGGTGAGCTGGGGCATGTCGAAGCTACTCTCAAGGAAACACAGGCGGCACCAGCACCAGGCGGGCATTCCTGGAATCGACTCACTGCATGGTGAGCTGGGGCATGTCGAAGCCAGGCCCAAGGAAACACGGGTGGCCACAGCACCAGGCGGGTATGCCTGGAATCTTCTCACTGCATGGTGAGCTGGGCCATGTCGAAGCCAGACCCAAGTAAACACAGGCGGCCATGCCTTTCTACTTACTTCCATAGGACCCCCTTAAACATTTGGCAGGGGCTGTATGACAGAAATCAGAATTTGACCATTTTTTAACAGCTCCCCGAAAAGCGAGCAAAACATTCCATTTTTTGGTTTCCTCATTTATTTATGTCCTGGTTACCAAAACACTAGGCTTGTGCGCAAAGTGCTTAAGCACAGCAATACTGCCTATGGCTTACCGTGGTCACACGCCTGAGCCTTCCACAGAGTGATGGTGAGCCAAGGCATGTAGAAAGCATGTCCAAAAAGAACACACAGCATGTGAACCCCCTCTATTCACTCCCCTGTCCCTCGCATACCCACAAACGGCCAGGTTGGGCACATTTAATTGAGGGTGGGATTTCAACCACAGCTTCTTTGGAGCCGAACCCCAGTCTGGGCTCCCTGGAAGTTCCAGAGTCCTGCTGGGGCCTTTAAGGTAATGGTTATATTGGTGTGTGAGGCACCGAGGCAGGGCGCACCATGCGGGCTTGTCTGGAATCTACTCACTGCATGGTGAACTGGGGCTGCGTCCACAGCACCAGGTGGGTATGCCTGGAATCTACTCACTGCATGTTGTGCTGGGGGATGTCGAAGCCAGGGCCAAGGAAACACGGGCGGCCACAGCACTGAGCAGGCATGCCTGGAACTAACTCAGTGCATGGTCTGCTGGGGCATGTCGAAGCTATGCTCAAGGAAACACAGGCGTCCACAGCACCAGGCGGGCATGCTTGGAATCTGCTCACTGCATAGTGAGCTTGGTCATGTCGAAGCCAGGCCCAAGGAAACACAAGCGGCCACAGCACCAGGCGGGCATGCCTGCAATCTACTCACTGCATGGTGCACTGGGGCATGTCGAAGCCAGGCCCAAGGAAACACAGGCGGCCACAGCACCAGGCAGGTATGCCTGGAATCTGCTCACTGCATAGTGAGCTTGGTCATGTCGAAGCCAGGACCAAGAAAACACATGCGGTCACAGCACCAGGTGGGCATGCCTGCAAGCCACTCACTGCATGGTGCGCTGGGGCATGTCGAAGCCAGGCCCAAGGAAACACAAGCGGCCACAGCACCAGGCGGGCATGCCTGGAATCTACTCACTGCATGGTGAGCTGGGGAATGTCAAAGCCAGGCCCAAGGAAACACAGCCGGCCACAGCACCAGGCGGGTATGCCTCGAATCTACTCACTGCATGGTGAGCTGGGGCATGTCGAAGCCAGGACCAAGAAAACACATGCGGTCACAGCACTGGGCGGGCATGCCTGGAATCTGCTCACTGCATGGTGAGCTGGGGCATGTCGAAGCCAGGGCCAAGGAAACACAGGCAGCCACAGCACTCGGCGAGCATGCCTGGAATCTGCTCACTGTATAGTGAGCTTGGTCATGTCGAAGCCAGGGCCAAGGAAACACAGGCGGCCACAGCACCAGGCGGGTATGCCTGCAATCTACTCACTGCATGGTGCACAGGGGCATGTCGAAGCCAGGCCCAAGGAAACACAGGCGGCCACAGCACCAGGCAGGTATGCCTGCAATCCACTCACTGCATGGTGCGCTGGGGCATGTCGAAGCCAGGCCCAAGGAAACACAGGTGGCCACAGCATGAGGAGGGTATGCCTGGAATCTACTCACTGCATGGTGAGCTGGGGCATGTCAAAGCCAGGGCCAAGGAAACACGGGCGGCCACAGCACTTGGCGGGCATGCCTGGAATCTGCTCACTGCATAGTGAGCTTGATCATGTCGAAGCCAGGCCCAAGGAAACACAGGCGGCCACACCACCAGGCGGGTATGCCTGCAATCTACTCGCTGCATGGTGCGCTGGGGCATGTCGAAGCCAGGCCCAAGGAAACACAAGCGGCCACAGCACCAGGCGGGCATGCCTGGAATCGGTTACCAGTCATTTGGTCGAAAAACAAATGATCGAATGCCATTTGGTCGAATGCCAAATGGCCGAAAAAATTGTCGATTTATTTTTTTTTTTTTTTATGGGGGGGTTCCCCCAAACCACCCTTTTTCTTTATTATTTTTTTTTACCAACCGAAACGAAAATAAATAAATAGATAAATAAATAAATAAATAAATTCGACCTTTTTTTTCCGACCAATTGGTATTCGACCAAATGCTCATTCGATCTTTTATTTTTGAAGAAATGACTGGACACCCTGGAATCTACTCACTGCATGGTGAGCTGGGGCATGTCGAAGCCAGGTCCAAGAAAACACAGGCAGCCACAGCACCAGGCGGGCATGCCTGGAATCTACTCACTGCATGGTGAGCTGGGGCATGTCGAAGCCAGGCCAAAGGAAACACGGGCAGCAACAGAACCGGGCGGGCATGCCTGGAATCTACTCACTGCATGGTGAGCTGGGGCATGTCGAAGCCAGGCCCAAGAAAACACAGGCGGCCACAGCACCAGGCGGGCATGCCTGGAATCTACTCACTGCATGGTGAGCTTGGGCATGTCGAAGCCAGGCCCAAGAAAACACAGGCGGCCACAGCACCTGGTGGGTATGCCTGGAATCTACTCACTGCATGGTGAGCTGGGGCATGTCGAAGCCAGGCCGAAGAAAACACAGGCAGCTACAGCACCAGGAGGGTATGCCTGGAATCTACTCACTGCATGGTGAGCTGGGGCATGTCGAAGCCAGGGCCAAGGAAACACGGGCGGCCACAGCACTCGGCGGGCATGCCTGGAATCTGCTCACTGCATAGTGAGCTTGATCATCTCGAAGCCAGGCCCAAGGAAACACAGGCGGCCACAGCACCAGACGGGTATGCCTGCAATCTACTCACTGCATGGTGCGCTGGGGCATGTCGAAGCCAGGCCCAAGGAAACACAGGCAGCCACAGAACCAGGCGGGCATGCCTGGAATCTACTCACTTCATGGTGAGCTGGGGCATGTCGAAGCCAGGCCCAAGGAAACACAGGCGGCCACAGCACCAGGTGGGTATGCCTGGAATCTACTCACTGCATGGTGAGCTGGGGCATGTCGAAGCCAGGCCGAAGAAAACACAGACGGCCACAGCACCCGGAGGGTATGCCTTGAATCTACTCCTTGCATGGTGAGCTGGGGCATTTCGAAGCCAGGCCCAAGAAAACACATGCGGTCACAGCACCGGGCGGGCATGCCTGGAATCTGCTCACTGCATGGTGAGTTGGGGCATGTCAAAGCCAGGCCCAAGGAAACACGGGCGGCCACAGAACCGGGCAGGCATGCCTGGAATCTACTCACTGCATGGTGTGCTGGGGCATATCTAAGGCAGGCCCAAGGAAACACAGGCGGCCACAGCACCGGGCGGGCATGCCTGGAATCTAATCACTGCATGGTGAGCTGGGGCATGCCCTAGCCAGGCCCATGGAAACACAGGTGACCACAGCACCAGGCGGGTATGCCTAGAATCAACTCACTGCATGGTGTGCTGGGGCATGTCGAAGCTACTCTCAAGGAAACACAGGCGGCCACAGCACCAGGCGGGCATGCCTGGAATCTACTCACTGCATGGTGAGCTGGGGCATGTCGAAGCTACTCTCAAGGAAACACAGGCGGCACCAGCACCAGGCGGGCATTCCTGGAATCGACTCACTGCATGGTGAGCTGGGGCATGTCGAAGCCAGGCCCAAGGAAACACGGGTGGCCACAGCACCAGGCGGGTATGCCTGGAATCTTCTCACTGCATGGTGAGCTGGGCCATGTCGAAGCCAGACCCAAGTAAACACAGGCGGCCATGCCTTTCTACTTACTTCCATAGGACCCCCTTAAACATTTGGCAGGGGCTGTATGACAGAAATCAGAATTTGACCATTTTTTAACAGCTCCCCGAAAAGCGAGCAAAACATTCCATTTTTTGGTTTCCTCATTTATTTATGTCCTGGTTACCAAAACACTAGGCTTGTGCGCAAAGTGCTTAAGCACAGCAATACTGCCTATGGCTTACCGTGGTCACACGCCTGAGCCTTCCACAGAGTGATGGTGAGCCAAGGCATGTAGAAAGCATGTCCAAAAAGAACACACAGCATGTGAACCCCCTCTATTCACTCCCCTGTCCCTCGCATACCCACAAACGGCCAGGTTGGGCACATTTAATTGAGGGTGGGATTTCAACCACAGCTTCTTTGGAGCCGAACCCCAGTCTGGGCTCCCTGGAAGTTCCAGAGTCCTGCTGGGGCCTTTAAGGTAATGGTTATATTGGTGTGTGAGGCACCGAGGCAGGGCGCACCATGCGGGCTTGTCTGGAATCTACTCACTGCATGGTGAACTGGGGCTGCGTCCACAGCACCAGGTGGGTATGCCAGGAATCTACTCACTGCATGTTGTGCTGGGGGATGTCGAAGCCAGGGCCAAGGAAACACGGGCGGCCACAGCACTGAGCAGGCATGCCTGGAACTAACTCAGTGCATGGTCTGCTGGGGCATGTCGAAGCTATGCTCAAGGAAACACAGGCGTCCACAGCACCAGGCGGGCATGCTTGGAATCTGCTCACTGCATAGTGAGCTTGGTCATGTCGAAGCCAGGCCCAAGGAAACACAAGCGGCCACAGCACCAGGCGGGCATGCCTGCAATCTACTCACTGCATGGTGCACTGGGGCATGTCGAAGCCAGGCCCAAGGAAACACAGGCGGCCACAGCACCAGGCAGGTATGCCTGGAATCTGCTCACTGCATAGTGAGCTTGATCATGTCGAAGCCAGGACCAAGAAAACACATGCGGTCACAGCACCAGGTGGGCATGCCTGCAAGCCACTCACTGCATGGTGCGCTGGGGCATGTCGAAGCCAGGCCCAAGGAAACACAAGCGGCCACAGCACCAGGCGGGCATGCCTGGAATCTACTCACTGCATGGTGAGCTGGGGAATGTCGAAGCCAGGCCCAAGGAAACACAGCCGGCCACAGCACCAGGCGGGTATGCCTCGAATCTACTCACTGCATGGTGAGCTGGGGCATGTCGAAGCCAGGACCAAGAAAACACATGCGGTCACAGCACTGGGCGGGCATGCCTGGAATCTGCTCACTGCATGGTGAGCTGGGGCATGTCGAAGCCAGGGCCAAGGAAACACAGGCAGCCACAGCACTCGGCGAGCATGCCTGGAATCTGCTCACTGTATAGTGAGCTTGGTCATGTCGAAGCCAGGGCCAAGGAAACACAGGCGGCCACAGCACCAGGCGGGTATGCCTGCAATCTACTCACTGCATGGTGCACAGGGGCATGTCGAAGCCAGGCCCAAGGAAGCACAGGCGGCCACAGCACCAGGCAGGTATGCCTGCAATCCACTCACTGCATGGTGCGCTGGGGCATGTCGAAGCCAGGCCCAAGGAAACACAGGTGGCCACAGCATGAGGAGGGTATGCCTGGAATCTACTCACTGCATGGTGAGCTGGGGCATGTCAAAGCCAGGGCCAAGGAAACACGGGCGGCCACAGCACTTGGCGGGCATGCCTGGAATCTGCTCACTGCATAGTGAGCTTGATCATGTCGAAGCCAGGCCCAAGGAAACACAGGCGGCCACACCACCAGGCGGGTATGCCTGCAATCTACTCGCTGCATGGTGCGCTGGGGCATGTCGAAGCCAGGCCCAAGGAAACACAAGCGGCCACAGCACCAGGCGGGCATGCCTGGAATCGGTTACCAGTCATTTGGTCGAAAAACAAATGATCGAATGCCATTTGGTCGAATGCCAAATGGCCGAAAAAATTGTCGATTTATTTATTTTTTTTTTATGGGGGGGTTCCCCCAAACCACCCTTTTTCTTTATTATTTTTTTTTACCAACCGAAACGAAAATAAATAAATAGATAAATAAATAAATAAATAAATTCGACCTTTTTTTTCCGACCAATTGGTATTCGACCAAATGCTCATTCGATCTTTTATTTTTGAAGAAATGACTGGACACCCTGGAATCTACTCACTGCATGGTGAGCTGGGGCATGTCGAAGCCAGGTCCAAGAAAACACAGGCAGCCACAGCACCAGGCGGGCATGCCTGGAATCTACTCACTGCATGGTGAGCTGGGGCATGTCGAAGCCAGGCCAAAGGAAACACGGGCAGCAACAGAACCGGGCGGGCATGCCTGGAATCTACTCACTGCATGGTGAGCTGGGGCATGTCGAAGCCAGGACCAAGAAAACACATGCGGTCACAGCACTGGGCGGGCATGCCTGGAATCTGCTCACTGCATGGTGAGCTGGGGCATGTCGAAGCCAGGGCCAAGGAAACACAGGCAGCCACAGCACTCGGCGAGCATGCCTGGAATCTGCTCACTGTATAGTGAGCTTGGTCATGTCGAAGCCAGGGCCAAGGAAACACAGGCGGCCACAGCACCAGGCGGGTATGCCTGCAATCTACTCACTGCATGGTGCACAGGGGCATGTCGAAGCCAGGCCCAAGGAAGCACAGGCGGCCACAGCACCAGGCAGGTATGCCTGCAATCCACTCACTGCATGGTGCGCTGGGGCATGTCGAAGCCAGGCCCAAGGAAACACAGGTGGCCACAGCATGAGGAGGGTATGCCTGGAATCTACTCACTGCATGGTGAGCTGGGGCATGTCAAAGCCAGGGCCAAGGAAACACGGGCGGCCACAGCACTTGGCGGGCATGCCTGGAATCTGCTCACTGCATAGTGAGCTTGATCATGTCGAAGCCAGGCCCAAGGAAACACAGGCGGCCACACCACCAGGCGGGTATGCCTGCAATCTACTCGCTGCATGGTGCGCTGGGGCATGTCGAAGCCAGGCCCAAGGAAACACAAGCGGCCACAGCACCAGGCGGGCATGCCTGGAATCGGTTACCAGTCATTTGGTCGAAAAACAAATGATCGAATGCCATTTGGTCGAATGCCAAATGGCCGAAAAAATTGTCGATTTATTTATTTTTTTTTTATGGGGGGGTTCCCCCAAACCACCCTTTTTCTTTATTATTTTTTTTTACCAACCGAAACGAAAATAAATAAATAGATAAATAAATAAATAAATAAATTCGACCTTTTTTTTCCGACCAATTGGTATTCGACCAAATGCTCATTCGATCTTTTATTTTTGAAGAAATGACTGGACACCCTGGAATCTACTCACTGCATGGTGAGCTGGGGCATGTCGAAGCCAGGTCCAAGAAAACACAGGCAGCCACAGCACCAGGCGGGCATGCCTGGAATCTACTCACTGCATGGTGAGCTGGGGCATGTCGAAGCCAGGCCAAAGGAAACACGGGCAGCAACAGAACCGGGCGGGCATGCCTGGAATCTACTCACTGCATGGTGAGCTGGGGCATGTCGAAGCCAGGACCAAGAAAACACATGCGGTCACAGCACTGGGCGGGCATGCCTGGAATCTGCTCACTGCATGGTGAGCTGGGGCATGTCGAAGCCAGGGCCAAGGAAACACAGGCAGCCACAGCACTCGGCGAGCATGCCTGGAATCTGCTCACTGTATAGTGAGCTTGGTCATGTCGAAGCCAGGGCCAAGGAAACACAGGCGGCCACAGCACCAGGCGGGTATGCCTGCAATCTACTCACTGCATGGTGCACAGGGGCATGTCGAAGCCAGGCCCAAGGAAACACAGGCGGCCACAGCACCAGGCAGGTATGCCTGCAATCCACTCACTGCATGGTGCGCTGGGGCATGTCGAAGCCAGGCCCAAGGAAACACAGGTGGCCACAGCATGAGGAGGGTATGCCTGGAATCTACTCACTGCATGGTGAGCTGGGGCATGTCAAAGCCAGGGCCAAGGAAACACGGGCGGCCACAGCACTTGGCGGGCATGCCTGGAATCTGCTCACTGCATAGTGAGCTTGATCATGTCGAAGCCAGGCCCAAGGAAACACAGGCGGCCACACCACCAGGCGGGTATGCCTGCAATCTACTCGCTGCATGGTGCGCTGGGGCATGTCGAAGCCAGGCCCAAGGAAACACAAGCGGCCACAGCACCAGGCGGGCATGCCTGGAATCGGTTACCAGTCATTTGGTCGAAAAACAAATGATCGAATGCCATTTGGTCGAATGCCAAATGGCCGAAAAAATTGTCGATTTATTTATTTTTTTTTTTATGGGGGGGTTCCCCCAAACCACACTTTTTCTTTATTATTTTTTTTTACCAACCGAAACGAAAATAAATAAATAGATAAATAAATAAATAAATAAATTCGACCTTTTTTTTCCGACCAATTGGTATTCGACCAAATGCTCATTCGATCTTTTATTTTTGAAGAAATGACTGGACACCCTGGAATCTACTCACTGCATGGTGAGCTGGGGCATGTCGAAGCCAGGTCCAAGAAAACACAGGCAGCCACAGCACCAGGCGGGCATGCCTGGAATCTACTCACTGCATGGTGAGCTGGGGCATGTCGAAGCCAGGCCAAAGGAAACACGGGCAGCAACAGAACCGGGCGGGCATGCCTGGAATCTACTCACTGCATGGTGAGCTGGGGCATGTCGAAGCCAGGCCCAAGAAAACACAGGCGGCCACAGCACCAGGCGGGCATGCCTGGAATCTACTCACTGCATGGTGAGCTTGGGCATGTCGAAGCCAGGCCCAAGAAAACACAGGCGGCCACAGCACCTGGTGGGTATGCCTGGAATCTACTCACTGCATGGTGAGCTGGGGCATGTCGAAGCCAGGCCGAAGAAAACACAGGCAGCTACAGCACCAGGAGGGTATGCCTGGAATCTACTCACTGCATGGTGAGCTGGGGCATGTCGAAGCCAGGGCCAAGGAAACACGGGCGGCCACAGCACTCGGCGGGCATGCCTGGAATCTGCTCACTGCATAGTGAGCTTGATCATCTCGAAGCCAGGCCCAAGGAAACACAGGCGGCCACAGCACCAGACGGGTATGCCTGCAATCTACTCACTGCATGGTGCGCTGGGGCATGTCGAAGCCAGGCCCAAGGAAACACAGGCAGCCACAGCACCAGGCGGGCATGCCTGGAATCTACTCACTTCATGGTGAGCTGGGGCATGTCGAAGCCAGGCCCAAGGAAACACAGGCGGCCACAGCACCAGGTGGGTATGCCTGGAATCTACTCACTGCATGGTGAGCTGGGGCATGTCGAAGCCAGGCCGAAGAAAACACAGACGGCCACAGCACCCGGAGGGTATGCCTTGAATCTACTCCTTGCATGGTGAGCTGGGGCATTTCGAAGCCAGGCCCAAGAAAACACATGCGGTCACAGCACCGGGCGGGCATGCCTGGAATCTGCTCACTGCATGGTGAGTTGGGGCATGTCAAAGCCAGGCCCAAGGAAACACGGGCGGCCACAGAACCGGGCAGGCATGCCTGGAATCTACTCACTGCATGGTGTGCTGGGGCATATCTAAGGCAGGCCCAAGGAAACACAGGCGGCCACAGCACCGGGCGGGCATGCCTGGAATCTAATCACTGCATGGTGAGCTGGGGCATGCCCTAGCCAGGTCCATGGAAACACAGGTGACCACAGCACCAGGCGGGTATGCCTAGAATCAACTCACTGCATGGTGTGCTGGGGCATGTCGAAGCTACTCTCAAGGAAACACAGGCGGCCACAGCACCAGGCGGGCATGCCTGGAATCTACTCACTGCATGGTGAGCTGGGGCATGTCGAAGCTACTCTCAAGGAAACACAGGCGGCACCAGCACCAGGCGGGCATTCCTGGAATCGACTCACTGCATGGTGAGCTGGGGCATGTCGAAGCCAGGCCCAAGGAAACACGGGTGGCCACAGCACCAGGCGGGTATGCCTGGAATCTTCTCACTGCATGGTGAGCTGGGCCATGTCGAAGCCAGACCCAAGTAAACACAGGCGGCCATGCCTTTCTACTTACTTCCATAGGACCCCCTTAAACATTTGGCAGGGGCTGTATGACAGAAATCAGAATTTGACCATTTTTTAACAGCTCCCCGAAAAGCGAGCAAAACATTCCATTTTTTGGTTTCCTCATTTATTTATGTCCTGGTTACCAAAACACTAGGCTTGTGCGCAAAGTGCTTAAGCACAGCAATACTGCCTATGGCTTACCGTGGTCACACGCCTGAGCCTTCCACAGAGTGATGGTGAGCCAAGGCATGTAGAAAGCATGTCCAAAAAGAACACACAGCATGTGAACCCCCTCTATTCACTCCCCTGTCCCTCGCATACCCACAAACGGCCAGGTTGGGCACATTTAATTGAGGGTGGGATTTCAACCACAGCTTCTTTGGAGCCGAACCCCAGTCTGGGCTCCCTGGAAGTTCCAGAGTCCTGCTGGGGCCTTTAAGGTAATGGTTATATTGGTGTGTGAGGCACCGAGGCAGGGCGCACCATGCGGGCTTGTCTGGAATCTACTCACTGCATGGTGAACTGGGGCTGCGTCCACAGCACCAGGTGGGTATGCCTGGAATCTACTCACTGCATGTTGTGCTGGGGGATGTCGAAGCCAGGGCCAAGGAAACACGGGCGGCCACAGCACTGAGCAGGCATGCCTGGAACTAACTCAGTGCATGGTCTGCTGGGGCATGTCGAAGCTATGCTCAAGGAAACACAGGCGTCCACAGCACCAGGCGGGCATGCTTGGAATCTGCTCACTGCATAGTGAGCTTGGTCATGTCGAAGCCAGGCCCAAGGAAACACAAGCGGCCACAGCACCAGGCGGGCATGCCTGCAATCTACTCACTGCATGGTGCACTGGGGCATGTCGAAGCCAGGCCCAAGGAAACACAGGCGGCCACAGCACCAGGCAGGTATGCCTGGAATCTGCTCACTGCATAGTGAGCTTGATCATGTCGAAGCCAGGACCAAGAAAACACATGCGGTCACAGCACCAGGTGGGCATGCCTGCAAGCCACTCACTGCATGGTGCGCTGGGGCATGTCGAAGCCAGGCCCAAGGAAACACAAGCGGCCACAGCACCAGGCGGGCATGCCTGGAATCTACTCACTGCATGGTGAGCTGGGGAATGTCGAAGCCAGGCCCAAGGAAACACAGCCGGCCACAGCACCAGGCGGGTATGCCTCGAATCTACTCACTGCATGGTGAGCTGGGGCATGTCGAAGCCAGGACCAAGAAAACACATGCGGTCACAGCACTGGGCGGGCATGCCTGGAATCTGCTCACTGCATGGTGAGCTGGGGCATGTCGAAGCCAGGGCCAAGGAAACACAGGCAGCCACAGCACTCGGCGAGCATGCCTGGAATCTGCTCACTGTATAGTGAGCTTGGTCATGTCGAAGCCAGGGCCAAGGAAACACAGGCGGCCACAGCACCAGGCGGGTATGCCTGCAATCTACTCACTGCATGGTGCACAGGGGCATGTCGAAGCCAGGCCCAAGGAAGCACAGGCGGCCACAGCACCAGGCAGGTATGCCTGCAATCCACTCACTGCATGGTGCGCTGGGGCATGTCGAAGCCAGGCCCAAGGAAACACAGGTGGCCACAGCATGAGGAGGGTATGCCTGGAATCTACTCACTGCATGGTGAGCTGGGGCATGTCAAAGCCAGGGCCAAGGAAACACGGGCGGCCACAGCACTTGGCGGGCATGCCTGGAATCTGCTCACTGCATAGTGAGCTTGATCATGTCGAAGCCAGGCCCAAGGAAACACAGGCGGCCACACCACCAGGCGGGTATGCCTGCAATCTACTCGCTGCATGGTGCGCTGGGGCATGTCGAAGCCAGGCCCAAGGAAACACAAGCGGCCACAGCACCAGGCGGGCATGCCTGGAATCGGTTACCAGTCATTTGGTCGAAAAACAAATGATCGAATGCCATTTGGTCGAATGCCAAATGGCCGAAAAAATTGTCGATTTATTTATTTTTTTTTTTATGGGGGGGTTCCCCCAAACCACCCTTTTTCTTTATTATTTTTTTTTACCAACCGAAACGAAAATAAATAAATAGATAAATAAATAAATAAATAAATTCGACCTTTTTTTTCCGACCAATTGGTATTCGACCAAATGCTCATTCGATCTTTTATTTTTGAAGAAATGACTGGACACCCTGGAATCTACTCACTGCATGGTGAGCTGGGGCATGTCGAAGCCAGGTCCAAGAAAACACAGGCAGCCACAGCACCAGGCGGGCATGCCTGGAATCTACTCACTGCATGGTGAGCTGGGGCATGTCGAAGCCAGGCCCAAGAAAACACAGGCGGCCACAGCACCAGGCGGGCATGCCTGGAATCTACTCACTGCATGGTGAGCTTGGGCATGTCGAAGCCAGGCCCAAGAAAACACAGGCGGCCACAGCACCTGGTGGGTATGCCTGGAATCTACTCACTGCATGGTGAGCTGGGGCATGTCGAAGCCAGGCCGAAGAAAACACAGGCAGCTACAGCACCAGGAGGGTATGCCTGGAATCTACTCACTGCATGGTGAGCTGGGGCATGTCGAAGCCAGGGCCAAGGAAACACGGGCGGCCACAGCACTCGGCGGGCATGCCTGGAATCTGCTCACTGCATAGTGAGCTTGATCATCTCGAAGCCAGGCCCAAGGAAACACAGGCGGCCACAGCACCAGACGGGTATGCCTGCAATCTACTCACTGCATGGTGCGCTGGGGCATGTCGAAGCCAGGCCCAAGGAAACACAGGCAGCCACAGCACCAGGCGGGCATGCCTGGAATCTACTCACTTCATGGTGAGCTGGGGCATGTCGAAGCCAGGCCCAAGGAAACACAGGCGGCCACAGCACCAGGTGGGTATGCCTGGAATCTACTCACTGCATGGTGAGCTGGGGCATGTCGAAGCCAGGCCGAAGAAAACACAGACGGCCACAGCACCCGGAGGGTATGCCTTGAATCTACTCCTTGCATGGTGAGCTGGGGCATTTCGAAGCCAGGCCCAAGAAAACACATGCGGTCACAGCACCGGGCGGGCATGCCTGGAATCTGCTCACTGCATGGTGAGTTGGGGCATGTCAAAGCCAGGCCCAAGGAAACACGGGCGGCCACAGAACCGGGCAGGCATGCCTGGAATCTACTCACTGCATGGTGTGCTGGGGCATATCTAAGGCAGGCCCAAGGAAACACAGGCGGCCACAGCACCGGGCGGGCATGCCTGGAATCTAATCACTGCATGGTGAGCTGGGGCATGCCCTAGCCAGGCCCATGGAAACACAGGTGACCACAGCACCAGGCGGGTATGCCTAGAATCAACTCACTGCATGGTGTGCTGGGGCATGTCGAAGCTACTCTCAAGGAAACACAGGCGGCCACAGCACCAGGCGGGCATGCCTGGAATCTACTCACTGCATGGTGAGCTGGGGCATGTCGAAGCCAGAAAAAAGGAAACACGGGCGGCCACAGTGCCATGCGGGTATGCCTGGAATCTACTCACTGCATGGTGAGCTGGGGCATGTCGAAGCTACTCTCAAGGAAACACAGGCGGCCACAGCACCAGGCGGGCATGCCTGGAATCTACTCACTGCATGGTGAGCTGGGGCATGTCGAAGCCAGGCCCAAGGAAACACAGGTGGCCACAAAACCAGGCGGGTATGCCTGGAATCTACTCACTGCATGGGGAGCTGGGGCATGTCGAACCCAGACCCAAGTAAACACAGGCGGCCATGCCTTTCTACTTACTTCCATAGGACCCCCTTAAACATTTGGCAGGAGCTGTATGACAGAAATCAGAATTTGACCATTTTTCAACAGCTCCCTGAAAAGCGAGCAAAACATTCCATTTTTTGGTTTCCTCATTTATTTATGTCCTGGTTAAAAAAACCCTAGGCTTGTGCGCAAAGTGCTTAAGCACAGAAATACTGCCTATGGCTTACGGTGGTCACACGCCTGAGCCTTCCACAGAGTGATGGTGAGCCAAGGCATGTAGAAAGCATGTCCAAAAAGAACACACAGCATGTGAACCCCCTCTATTCACTCTCCCCTGTCCCTCGCATACCCACAAACGGCCAGGTTGGGCACATTTAATTGAGGGTGGGATTTCAACCACAGCTTCTTTGGAGCCGAACCCCAGTCTGGGCTCCCTGGAAGTTCCAGAGTCCTGTTGTGGCCTTTAAGGTAATGGTTATATTGTTGTGTGAGGCAGGAGGCAGGGCGCACCATGCGGGCTTGTCTGGAATCTACTCACTGCATGGTGAGCTGGGGCAGCGTCCACAGCACCAGGTGGGCATGCCTGGAATCTGCTCACTGCATGGTGAGCTGGGGCATGCCAAAGCCAGGCCCAAGGAAACACAGGCGGCCACAGCACCAGGTGGGTATGCCTGGAATCTACTCACTGCATGGTGAGCTGGGGCATGTCGAAGCCAGGCCGAAGAAAACACAGGCGGCCACAGCATCAGGAGGGTATGCCTGGAATCTACTCACTGCATTGTGAGCTGGGGCATGTCGAAGCCAGGCCCAAGGAAACACAGGCGGCCACAGCACCAGGTGGGTATGCCTGGAATCTGCTCACTGCATGGTGAGCTGACGCATGTCGAAGCCAGGCCGAAGAAAACACAGGCGGCCACAGCACCAGGAGGGTATGCCTGGAATCTACTCACTGCATGGTGAGCTGAGGCATGTCGAAGCCAGGCCCAAGAAAACACATGCGGTCACAGCACCGGGCGGGCATGCCTGGAATCTGCTCACTGCATGGTGAGCTGGGGCATGTCGAAGCCAGGCCCAAGGAAACACGGGCGGCCACAGCACTCGGCGGGCATGCCTGAAATCTGCTCACTGCATGGTGAGCTGTGGTATGTCGAAGCCAGACCCAAGGAAACACAGGCGGCCACAGCACTGGTATGTCTGGAATCTACTCACTGCATGGTGAGCTGGGGCATGTCGAAGCCAGACCCAAGGAAACACAGGCGGCCACAGTACCAGGCTGGCATGCCTGGAATCTGCTCACTGCATGGTGAGCTGTGGCATGTCAAAGCCAGACCAAAGGAAACACAGGTGCCCACAGCACTGGTATGTCTGGAATCTGCTCACTGCATGGTGAGCTGGGGCATGTCGAAGCCAGACCCAAGGAAACACAGGCGGCCACAGTACCAGGCGGGCATGCCTGGAATCTGCTCACTGCATGGTGCGCTGGGGCATGTCGAAGCCAGATCCAAGGAAACACAGGCGGCCACAGCACCAGGAGGGTATGCCTGGAATCTGCCCACTGCATGGTGAGCTGGGGCATGTCGAAGCCAGGGCCAACGAAACACGGGCGGCCACAGCACTCGGCGGGCATGCCTGGAATCTGCTCACTGCATGGTGAGCTTGGTCATGTCGAAGCCAGGCCCAAGGAAACACAGACGGACACAGCACCAGGCGGGTATGCCTGCAATCTACTCACTGCCTGGTGCGCTGGGGCATGTCGAAGACAGGCCCAAGGAAACACAAGCAGCCACAGCACCAGGCGGGCATGCCTGGAATCTACTCACTGCATGGTGAGCTGGGGAATGTCGAAGCCAGGCCCAAGGAAACACAGCCGGCCACAGCACCAGGTGGGTATGCCTGCAATCTACTCACTGCATGGTGCGCTGGGGCATGTCGAAGCCAGGCCCAAGGAAACACAAGCGGCCACAGCACCAGGCGGGCATGCCTGGAATCGGTTACCAGTCATTTGGTCGAAAAACAAATGATCGAATGCCATTTGGTCGAATGCCAAATGGCCGAAAAAATTGTCGATTTTTATTTTTTAAAATTTTTTATGGGGGGGTTCCCCCAACCCCCCTTTTTCTTCATTATTTTTATTTTTACCAACCGAACCGAAAATAAGTAAATAAATGAATAAATAAATAAATAAATTTGACCTTTTTTTTTTCGACCAATTGGTATTCGACCAAATGGTCATTCGATCTTTTATTTTCGACAAAATGACTGGACACCCTGGAATCTACTCACTGCATGGTGAGCTGGGGCATGTCGAAGCTACTCTCAAGGAAACACAGGCGGCCACAGCACCAGGCGGGCATGCCTGGAATCTACTCACTGCATGGTGAGCTGGGGCATGTCAAAGCCAGGCCCAAGGAAACACGGGTGGCCACAGCACCAGGCGGGTATACCTGGAATCTACTCATTGCATGGTGAGCTGGGGCATGTCGAAGCCAGGCCCAAGGAAACACGGGCAGCCACAGAACCGGGCGGGCATGCCTGGAATCTACTCACTGCATGGTGAGCTCGGGCATGTCGAAGCCAGGCCCAAGAAAACACAGGCGGCCACAGCACCAGGCGGGCATGCCTGGAATCTACTCACTGCATGGTGAGCTGGGGCATGTCGAAGCCAGGCCCAAGGGAACACAGGCGGCCACAGCACCAGGTGGGTATGCCTGGAATCTGCTCAATGCATGGTGAGCTGACGCATGTCGAAGCCAGGCCGAAGAAAACACAGGCGGCCACAGCACCAGGAGGGTATGCCTGGAATCTACTCACTGCATGGTGAGCTGAGGCATGTCGAAGCCAGGCCCAAGAAAACACATGCGGTCACAGCACCGGGCGGGCATGCCTGGAATCTGCTCACTGCATGGTGAGCTGGGGCATGTCGAAGCCAGGCCCAAGGAAACACGGGCGGCCACAGAACCGGGCGGGCATGCCTGGAATCTACTCACTGCATGGTGTGCTGGGGCATGGCGAAGCCAGGCCCAAGAAAACACAGGCGGCCACAGCACCGGGCGGGCATTCCTGGAATCTAATCACTGCATGGTGAGCTGGGGCATGTCCTAGCCAGGCCCATGGAAACACGGGTGACCACAGCACCAGGCGGGTATGCCTAGAATCAACTCACTGCATGGTGTGCTGGGGCATGTCGAAGCCAGACAAAAGGAAACACGGGCGGCCACAGCACCATGCGGGTATGCCTGGAATCTACTCACTGCATGGTGAGCTGGGGCATGTCGAAGCCAGGCCAAAGGAAACACGGGTGGCCACAGCACCAGGCGGGTATGCCTGGAATCTACACACTGCCTGGTGAGCTGAGGCATGTCGAAGCCAGGCCCAAGAAAACACATGCGGTCACAGCACCGGGCGGGCATGCCTGGAATCTGCTCACTGCATGGTGAGCTGGGGCATGTCGAAGCCAGGCCCAAGGAAACACGGGCGGCCACAGAACTGGGCGGGCATGCCTGGAATCTACTCACTGCATGGTGTGCTGGGGCATGTCGAAGCCAGGCCCAAGAAAACACAGGCGGCCACAGCACCGGGCGGGCATTCCTGGAATCTAATCACTGCATGGTGAGCTGGGGCATGTCCTAGCCAGGCCCATGGAAACACGGGTGACCACAGCACCAGGCGGGTATGCCTAGAATCAACTCATTGCATGGTGTGCTGGGGCATGTCGAAGCCAGACAAAAGGAAACACGGGCGGCCACAGCACCATGCGGGTATGCCTGGAATCTACTCACTGCATGGTGAGCTGGGGCATGCCGAAGCCAGGCCAAAGGAAACACGGGTGGCCACAGCACCAGGCGGGTATGCCTGGAATCTACACACTGCCTGGTGAGCTGGGGCATGTCAAAGCCAGACCCAAGTAAACACAGGCGGCCATGCCTTTCTACTTACTTCCATCAGTCCCCTTTAAACATTTGGCAGGGGCTGTATGACATAAATCAGAATTTGACCATTTTTGAACAGCTCCCTGAAAAGCGAACAAAACAACTCATGTTTTGGTTTCCTCATTTATTTATGTCCTGGTTACCAAAACCCTAGGCTTGTGCGCAAAGTGCTTAAGCACAGCAATACTGCCTATGGCTTACCGTGGTCACACGCCTGAGCCTCTCACAGAGTGATGGTGAGCCAAGGCATGTAGAAAGCATGTCCAAAAAAAACACACAGCATGTGAACCCCCTCTATTGACTCCCCTGTCCCTCGCATGCCCACAAACGGCCAGGTTGGACATGTTTAATTGAGGGTGGGATTTCAACCACAGCTTCTTTGGAGCAGAACCCCAGTCTGGCTCCCTGGAGGTTCCAAAGTCCTGCTGGGGCCTTTAAGGTAATGGTTATATTGGTATGTGAGGCTGGGCACACCAGGCGGGCATGCCTGGAATCTGCTCGCTGCATGGTGAGCTGGGGCATCTGCCACAGCACCAGGCGGGACAGCCTGGAATCTACTCACTACTTGGTGAGCTGGGGCATGTCAAAGCCAGGCACAAGAAAACACAGGCGGCCATAGCACCAGGCGGAGATGCCTGGAATCTTCTCACTGCATGGTGTGCTGGGGCATGTCGAAGCCAGGGCCAAGGAAACACGGGCGGCCACAGCACCGGGCAAGCATGCCTGGAATCTACTCACTGCATGGTGTGCTGGGGCATGTCGAAGCTACGCTCAAGGAAACACAGGCGTCCACAGCACCGGGCGGGCATGCCTGGAATCTACTCACTGCATGGTGTGCTGGGGCATGTCGAAGCCAGGCCCAAGGAAACACAGGCGGCCACAGCACCGGGTGGGCATGCCTGGAATCTACTCACTGCATGGTGAGCTGGGGCATGTCCTAGCCAGGCCCATGGAAACACGGGTGGCCACAGCACCATGCGGGTATGCCTGGAATCTACTCACTGCATGGTGAGCTGGGGCATGTCGAAGCTACTCTCAAGGAAACACAGGCGGCCACAGCACCAGGCGGGCATGCCTGGAATCGACTCACTGCATGGTGAGCTGGGGCATGTCGAAGCCAGGCCCAAGGAAACACGGGTGGCCACAGCACCAGGCGGGTATGCCTGGAATCTTCTCACTGCATGGTGAGCTGGGCCATGTCGAAGCCAGACCCAAGTAAACACAGGCGGCCATGCCTTTCTACTTACTTCCATAGGACCCCCTTAAACATTTGGCAGGGGCTGTATGACAGAAATCAGAATTTGACCATTTTTTAACAGCTCCCCGAAAAGCGAGCAAAACATTCCATTTTTTGGTTTCCTCATTTATTTATGTCCTGGTTACCAAAACACTAGGCTTGTGCGCAAAGTGCTTAAGCACAGCAATACTGCCTATGGCTTACCGTGGTCACACGCCTGAGCCTTCCACAGAGTGATGGTGAGCCAAGGCATGTAGAAAGCATGTCCAAAAAGAACACACAGCATGTGAACCCCCTCTATTCACTCCCCTGTCCCTCGCATACCCACAAACGGCCAGGTTGGGCACATTTAATTGAGGGTGGGATTTCAACCACAGCTTCTTTGGAGCCGAACCCCAGTCTGGGCTCCCTGGAAGTTCCAGAGTCCTGCTGGGGCCTTTAAGGTAATGGTTATATTGGTGTGTGAGGCACCGAGGCAGGGCGCACCATGCGGGCTTGTCTGGAATCTACTCACTGCATGGTGAGCTGGGGCTGCGTCCACAGCACCAGGTGGGTATGCCTGGAATCTACTCACTGCATGTTGTGCTGGGGGATGTCGATGCCAGGGCCAAGGAAACACGGGCGGCCACAGCACCGAGCAGGCATGCCTGGAATCTACTCACTGCATGGTGAGCTGGGGCATGTCGAAGCCAGGCCCAAGGAAACACAGGCGGCCACAGCACCAGGTGGGTATGCCTGGAATCTACTCACTGCATGGTGAGCTGGGGCATGTCGAAGCCAGGCCGAAGAAAACACAGGCGGCCACAGCATCAGGAGGGTATGCCTGGAATCTACTCACTGCATTGTGAGCTGGGCCATGTCGAAGCCAGGCCCAAGAAAACACATGCGATCACAGCACCGGGCGGGCATGTCTGGAATCTGCTCACTGCATGGTGAGCTGGGGCATGTCGAAGCCAGGGCCAAGGAAACACGGGCGGCCACAGCACTCGGCGGACATGCCTGAAATCTGCTCACTGCATGGTGAGCTGTGGCATGTCGAAGCCAGACCCAAGGAAACACAGGCCGCCACAGCACTGGTATGTCTGGAATCTACTCACTGCATGGTGAGCTGGGGCATGTCGAAGCCAGACCCAAGGAAACACAGGCGGCCACAGTACCAGGCTGGCATGCCTGGAATCTGCTCACTGCATGGTGAGCTGTGGCATGTCAAAGCCAGACCAAAGGAAACACAGGTGCCCACAGCACTGGTATGTCTGGAATCTGCTCACTGCATGGTGAGCTGGGGCATGTCAAAGCCAGACCCAAGGAAACACAGGCGGCCACAGTACCAGGCGGGCATGCCTGGAATCTGCTCACTGCATGGTGCGCTGGGGCATGTCGAAGCCAGATCCAAGGAAACACAGGCGGCCACAGCACCAGGAGGGTATGCCTGGAATCTGCCCACTGCATGGTGAGCTGGGGCATGTCGAAGCCAGGGCCAACGAAACACGGGCGGCCACAGCACTCGGCGGGCATGCCTGGAATCGACTCACTGCATGGTGAGCTGGGGCATGTCGAAGCCAGGCCCAAGGAAACACGGGTGGCCACAGCACCAAGCGGGTATGCCTGGAATCTTCTCACTGCATGGTGAGCTGGGCCATGTCGAAGCCAGACCCAAGTAAACACAGGCGGCCATGCCTTTCTACTTACTTCCATAGGACCCCCTTAAACATTTGGCAGGGGCTGTATGACAGAAATCAGAATTTGACCATTTTTTAACAGCTCCCCGAAAAGCGAGCAAAACATTCCATTTTTTGGTTTCCTCATTTATTTATGTCCTGGTTACCAAAACACTAGGCTTGTGCGCAAAGTGCTTAAGCACAGCAATACTGCCTATGGCTTACCGTGGTCACACGCCTGAGCCTTCCACAGAGTGATGGTGAGCCAAGGCATGTAGAAAGCATGTCCAAAAAGAACACACAGCATGTGAACCCCCTCTATTCACTCCCCTGTCCCTCACATACCCACAAACGGCCAGGTTGGGCACATTTAATTGAGGGTGGGATTTCAACCACAGCTTCTTTGGAGCCGAACCCCAGTCTGGGCTCCCTGGAAGTTCCAGAGTCCTGCTGGGGCCTTTAAGGTAATGGTTATATTGGTGTGTGAGGCACCGAGGCAGGGCGCACCATGCGGGCTTGTCTGGAATCTACTCACTGCATGGTGAGCTGGGGCTGCGTCCACAGCACCAGGTGGGTATGCCTGGAATCTACTCACTGCATGTTGTGCTGGGGGATGTCGAAGCCAGGGCCAAGGAAACACGGGCGGCCACAGCACCGAGCAGGCATGCCTGGAATCTACTCACTGCATGGTGAGCTGGGGCATGTCGAAGCCAGGCCCAAGGAAACACAGGCGGCCACAGCTCCAGGTGGGTATGCCTGGAATCTACTCACTGCATGGTGAGCTGGGGCATGTCGAAGCCAGGCCGAAGAAAACACAGGCGGCCACAGCATCAGGAGGGTATGCCTGGAATCTACTCACTGCATTGTGAGCTGGGCCATGTCGAAGCCAGGCCCAAGAAAACACATGCGATCACAGCACCGGGCGGGCATGTCTGGAATCTGCTCACTGCATGGTGAGCTGGGGCATGTCGAAGCCAGGGCCAAGGAAACACGGGTGGCCACAGCACTCGGCGGGCATGCCTGAAATCTGCTCACTGCATGGTGAGCTGTGGCATGTCAAAGCCAGACCAAAGGAAACACAGGTGCCCACAGCACTGGTATGTCTGGAATCTGCTCACTGCATGGTGAGCTGGGGCATGTCGAAGCCAGACCCAAGGAAACACAGGCGGCCACAGTACCAGGCGGGCATGCCTGGAATCTGCTCACTGCATGGTGCGCTGGGGCATGTCGAAGCCAGATCCAAGGAAACACAGGCGGCCACAGCACCAGGAGGGTATGCCTGGAATCTGCCCACTGCATGGTGAGCTGGGGCATGTCGAAGCCAGGGCCAACGAAACACGGGCGGCCACAGCACTCGGCGGGCATGCCTGGAATCGACTCACTGCATGGTGAGCTGGGGCATGTCGAAGCCAGGCCCAAGGAAACACGGGTGGCCACAGCACCAAGCGGGTATGCCTGGAATCTTCTCACTGCATGGTGAGCTGGGCCATGTCGAAGCCAGACCCAAGTAAACACAGGCGGCCATGCCTTTCTACTTACTTCCATAGGACCCCCTTAAACATTTGGCAGGGGCTGTATGACAGAAATCAGAATTTGACCATTTTTTAACAGCTCCCCGAAAAGCGAGCAAAACATTCCATTTTTTGGTTTCCTCATTTATTTATGTCCTGGTTACCAAAACACTAGGCTTGTGCGCAAAGTGCTTAAGCACAGCAATACTGCCTATGGCTTACCGTGGTCACACGCCTGAGCCTTCCACAGAGTGATGGTGAGCCAAGGCATGTAGAAAGCATGTCCAAAAAGAACACACAGCATGTGAACCCCCTCTATTCACTCCCCTGTCCCTCGCATACCCACAAACGGCCAGGTTGGGCACATTTAATTGAGGGTGGGATTTCAACCACAGCTTCTTTGGAGCCGAACCCCAGTCTGGGCTCCCTGGAAGTTCCAGAGTCCTGCTGGGGCCTTTAAGGTAATGGTTATATTGGTGTGTGAGGCACCGAGGCAGGGCGCACCATGCGGGCTTGTCTGGAATCTACTCACTGCATGGTGAGCTGGGGCTGCGTCCACAGCACCAGGTGGGTATGCCTGGAATCTACTCACTGCATGTTGTGCTGGGGGATGTCGAAGCCAGGGCCAAGGAAACACGGGCGGCCACAGCACCGAGCAGGCATGCCTGGAATCTACTCACTGCATGGTGAGCTGGGGCATGTCGAAGCCAGGCCCAAGGAAACACAGGCGGCCACAGCACCAGGTGGGTATGCCTGGAATCTACTCACTGCATGGTGAGCTGGGGCATGTCGAAGCCAGGCCGAAGAAAACACAGGCGGCCACAGCATCAGGAGGGTATGCCTGGAATGTACTCACTGCATTGTGAGCTGGGCCATGTCGAAGCCAGGCCCAAGAAAACACATGCGATCACAGCACCGGGCGGGCATGTCTGGAATCTGCTCACTGCATGGTGAGCTGGGGCATGTCGAAGCCAGGGCCAAGGAAACACGGGTGGCCACAGCACTCGGCGGGCATGCCTGAAATCTGCTCACTGCATGGTGAGCTGTGGCATGTCGAAGCCAGACCCAAGGAAACACAGGCGGCCACAGCACTGGTATGTCTGGAATCTATTCACTGCATGGTGAGCTGGGGCATGTCGAAGCCAGACCCAAGGAAACACAGGCGGCCACAGTACCAGGCTGGCATGCCTGGAATCTGCTCACTGCATGGTGAGCTGTGGCATGTCAAAGCCAGACCAAAGGAAACACAGGTGCCCACAGCACTGGTATGTCTGGAATCTGCTCACTGCATGGTGAGCTGGGGCATGTCGAAGCCAGACCCAAGGAAACACAGGCGGCCACAGTACCAGGCGGGCATGCCTGGAATCTGCTCACTGCATGGTGCGCTGGGGCATGTCGAAGCCAGATCCAAGGAAACACAGGCGGCCACAGCACCAGGAGGGTATGCCTGGAATCTGCCCACTGCATGGTGAGCTGGGGCATGTCGAAGCCAGGGCCAACGAAACACGGGCGGCCACAGCACTCGGCGGGCATGCCTGGAATCGACTCACTGCATGGTGAGCTGGGGCATGTCGAAGCCAGGCCCAAGGAAACACGGGTGGCCACAGCACCAAGCGGGTATGCCTGGAATCTTCTCACTGCATGGTGAGCTGGGCCATGTCGAAGCCAGACCCAAGTAAACACAGGCGGCCATGCCTTTCTACTTACTTCCATAGGACACCCTTAAACATTTGGCAGGGGCTGTATGACAGAAATCAGAATTTGACCATTTTTTAACAGCTCCCCGAAAAGCGAGCAAAACATTCCATTTTTTGGTTTCCTCATTTATTTATGTCCTGGTTACCAAAACACTAGGCTTGTGCGCAAAGTGCTTAAGCACAGCAATACTGCCTATGGCTTACCGTGGTCACACGCCTGAGCCTTCCACAGAGTGATGGTGAGCCAAGGCATGTAGAAAGCATGTCCAAAAAAAACACACAGCATGTGAACCCCCTCTATTGACTCCCCTGTCCCTCGCATGCCCACAAACGGCCAGGTTGGACATATTTAATTGAGGGTGGGATTTCAACCACAGCTTCTTTGGAGCAGAACCCCAGTCTGGCTCCCTGGAGGTTCCAAAGTCCTGCTGGTGCCTTTAAGGTAATGGTTATATTGGTATGTGAGGCTGGGCACACCAGGCGGGCATGCCTGGAATCTGCTCGCTGCATGGTGAGCTGGGGCAGCTGCCACAGCACCAGGCGGGACAGCCTGGAATCTACTCACTACTTGGTGAGCTGGGGCATGTTAAAGCCAGGCACAAGAAAACACAGGCGGCCATAGCACCAGGCGGAGATGCCTGGAATCTTCTCACTGCATGGTGTGCTGGGGCATGTCGAAGCCAGGGCCAAGGAAACACGGGTGACCACAGCACCAGGCGGGTATGCCTAGAATCAACTCACTGCATGGTGACCGGGCAAGCATGCCTGGAATCTACTCACTGCATGGTGTGCTGGGGCATGTCGAAGCTACGCTCAAGGAAACACAGGCGTCCACAGCACCGGGCCGGCATGCCTGGAATCTACTCACTGCATGGTGTGCTGGGGCATGTCGAAGCCAGGCCCAAGGAAACACAGGCGGCCACAGCACCGGGTGGGCATGCCTGGAATCTACTCACTGCATGGTGAGCTGGGGCATGTCCTAGCCAGGCCCATGGAAACACGGGTGGCCACAGCACCATGCGGGTATGCCTGGAATCTACTCACTGCATGGTGAGCTGGGGCATGTCGAAGCTACTGTCAAGGAAACACAGGCGGCCACAGCACCAGGCGGGCATGCCTGGAATCGACTCACTGCATGGTGAGCTGGGGCATGTCGAAGCCAGGCCCAAGGAAACACGGGTGGCCACAGCACCAGGCGGGTATGCCTGGAATCTTCTCACTGCATGGTGAGCTGGGCCATGTCGAAGCCAGACCCAAGTAAACACAGGCGGCCATGCCTTTCTACTTACTTCCATAGGACCCCCTTAAACATTTGTCAGGGGCTGTATGACAGAAATCAGAATTTGACCATTTTTTAACAGCTCCCCGAAAAGCGAGCAAAACATTCCATTTTTTGGTTTCCTCATTTATTTATGTCCTGGTTACCAAAACACTAGGCTTGTGCGCAAAGTGCTTAAGCACAGCAATACTGCCTATGGCTTACCGTGGTCACACGCCTGAGCCTTCCACAGAGTGATGGTGAGCCAAGGCATGTAGAAAGCATGTCCAAAAAGAACACACAGCATGTGAACCCCCTCTATTGACTCCCCTGTCCCTCGCATACCCACAAACGGCCAGGTTGGGCACATTTAATTGAGGGTGGGATTTCAACCACAGCTTCTTTGGAGCCGAACCCCAGTCTGGGCTCCCTGGAAGTTCCAGAGTCCTGCTGGGGCCTTTAAGGTAATGGTTATATTGGTGTGTGAGGCACCGAGGCAGGGCGCACCATGCGGGCTTGTCTGGAATCTACTCACTGCATGGTGAGCTGGGGCTGCGTCCACAGCACCAGGTGGGTATGCCTGGAATCTACTCACTGCATGTTGTGCTGGGGGATGTCGAAGCCAGGGCCAAGGAAACACGGGCGGCCACAGCACCGAGCAGGCATGCCTGGAATCTACTCACTGCATGGTGAGCTGGGGCATGTCGAAGCCAGGCCCAAGGAAACACAGGCGGCCACAGCACCAGGTGGGTATGCCTGGAATCTACTCACTGCATGGTGAGCTGTGGCATGTCGAAGCCAGGCCGAAGAAAACACAGGCGGCCACAGCATCAGGAGGGTATGCCTGGAATCTACTCACTGCATTGTGAGCTGGGGCATGTCGAAGCCAGGCCCAAGAAAACACATGCGATCACAGCACCGGGCGGGCATGTCTGGAATCTGCTCACTGCATGGTGAGCTGGGGCATGTCGAAGCCAGGGCCAAGGAAACACGGGCGGCCACAGCACTCGGCGGGCATGCCTGAAATCTGCTCACTGCATGGTGAGCTGTGGCATGTCGAAGCCAGACCCAAGGAAACACAGGCGGCCACAGCACTGGTATGTCTGGAATCTACTCACTGCATGGTGAGCTGGGGCATGTCGAAGCCAGACCCAAGGAAACACAGGCGGCCACAGTACCAGGCTGGCATGCCTGGAATCTGCTCACTGCATGGTGAGCTGTGGCATGTCAAAGCCAGACCAAAGGAAACACAGGTGCCCACAGCACTGGTATGTCTGGAATCTGCTCACTGCATGGTGAGCTGGGGCATGTCGAAGCCAGACCCAAGGAAACACAGGCGGCCACAGTACCAGGCGGGCATGCCTGGAATCTGCTCACTGCATGGTGCGCTGGGGCATGTCGAAGCCAGATCCAAGGAAACACAGGCGGCCACAGCACCAGGAGGGTATGCCTGGAATCTGCCCACTGCATGGTGAGCTGGGGCATGTCGAAGACAGGCCCAAGGAAACACAAGCGGCCACAGCACCAGGCGGGCATGCCTGGAATCTACTCACTGCATGGTGAGCTGGGGAATGTCGAAGCCAGGCCCAAGGAAACACAAGCGGCCACAGCACCAGGCGGGCATGCCTGGAATCTACTCACTGCATGGTGAGCTTGGTCATGTCGAAGCCAGGCCCAAGGAAACACAGGCGGACACAGCACCAGGCGGGTATGCCTGCAATCTACTCACTGCCTGGTGCGCTGGGGCATGTCGAAGACAGGCCCAAGGAAACACAAGCGGCCACAGCACCAGGCGGGCATGCCTGGAATCTACTCACTGCATGGTGAGCTGGGGAATGTCGAAGCCAGGCCCAAGGAACCACAGCCGGCCACAGCACCAGGCGGGTATGCCTGCAATCTACTCACTGCATGGTGCGCTGGGGCATGTCGAAGCCAGGCCCAGGGAAACACAAGCGGCCACAGCACCAGGCGGGCATGCCTGGAATCGACTCACTGCATGGTGAGCTGGGGCATGTCGAAGCCAGGCCCAAGGAAACACGGGTGGCCACAGCACCAAGCGGGTATGCCTGGAATCTTCTCACTGCATGGTGAGCTGGGCCATGTCGAAGCCAGACCCAAGTAAACACAGGCGGCCATGCCTTTCTACTTACTTCCATAGGACACCCTTAAACATTTGGCAGGGGCTGTATGACAGAAATCAGAATTTGACCATTTTTTAACAGCTCCCCGAAAAGCGAGCAAAACATTCCATTTTTTGGTTTCCTCATTTATTTATGTCCTGGTTACCAAAACACTAGGCTTGTGCGCAAAGTGCTTAAGCACAGCAATACTGCCTATGGCTTACCGTGGTCACACGCCTGAGCCTTCCACAGAGTGATGGTGAGCCAAGGCATGTAGAAAGCATGTCCAAAAAAAACACACAGCATGTGAACCCCCTCTATTGACTCCCCTGTCCCTCGCATGCCCACAAACGGCCAGGTTGGACATATTTAATTGAGGGTGGGATTTCAACCACAGCTTCTTTGGAGCAGAACCCCAGTCTGGCTCCCTGGAGGTTCCAAAGTCCTGCTGGTGCCTTTAAGGTAATGGTTATATTGGTATGTGAGGCTGGGCACACCAGGCGGGCATGCCTGGAATCTGCTCGCTGCATGGTGAGCTGGGGCAGCTGCCACAGCACCAGGCGGGACAGCCTGGAATCTACTCACTACTTGGTGAGCTGGGGCATGTTAAAGCCAGGCACAAGAAAACACAGGCGGCCATAGCACCAGGCGGAGATGCCTGGAATCTTCTCACTGCATGGTGTGCTGGGGCATGTCGAAGCCAGGGCCAAGGAAACACGGGTGACCACAGCACCAGGCGGGTATGCCTAGAATCAACTCACTGCATGGTGACCGGGCAAGCATGCCTGGAATCTACTCACTGCATGGTGTGCTGGGGCATGTCGAAGCTACGCTCAAGGAAACACAGGCGTCCACAGCACCGGGCCGGCATGCCTGGAATCTACTCACTGCATGGTGTGCTGGGGCATGTCGAAGCCAGGCCCAAGGAAACACAGGCGGCCACAGCACCGGGTGGGCATGCCTGGAATCTACTCACTGCATGGTGAGCTGGGGCATGTCCTAGCCAGGCCCATGGAAACACGGGTGGCCACAGCACCATGCGGGTATGCCTGGAATCTACTCACTGCATGGTGAGCTGGGGCATGTCGAAGCTACTGTCAAGGAAACACAGGCGGCCACAGCACCGGGTGGGCATGCCTGGAATCGACTCACTGCATGGTGAGCTGGGGCATGTCGAAGCCAGGCCCAAGGAAACACGGGTGGCCACAGCACCAGGCGGGTATGCCTGGAATCTTCTCACTGCATGGTGAGCTGGGCCATGTCGAAGCCAGACCCAAGTAAACACAGGCGGCCATGCCTTTCTACTTACTTCCATAGGACCCCCTTAAACATTTGTCAGGGGCTGTATGACAGAAATCAGAATTTGACCATTTTTTAACAGCTCCCCGAAAAGCGAGCAAAACATTCCATTTTTTGGTTTCCTCATTTATTTATGTCCTGGTTACCAAAACACTAGGCTTGTGCGCAAAGTGCTTAAGCACAGCAATACTGCCTATGGCTTACCGTGGTCACACGCCTGAGCCTTCCACAGAGTGATGGTGAGCCAAGGCATGTAGAAAGCATGTCCAAAAAGAACACACAGCATGTGAACCCCCTCTATTGACTCCCCTGTCCCTCGCATACCCACAAACGGCCAGGTTGGGCACATTTAATTGAGGGTGGGATTTCAACCACAGCTTCTTTGGAGCCGAACCCCAGTCTGGGCTCCCTGGAAGTTCCAGAGTCCTGCTGGGGCCTTTAAGGTAATGGTTATATTGGTGTGTGAGGCACCGAGGCAGGGCGCACCATGCGGGCTTGTCTGGAATCTACTCACTGCATGGTGAGCTGGGGCTGCGTCCACAGCACCAGGTGGGTATGCCTGGAATCTACTCACTGCATGTTGTGCTGGGGGATGTCGAAGCCAGGGCCAAGGAAACACGGGCGGCCACAGCACCGAGCAGGCATGCCTGGAATCTACTCACTGCATGGTGAGCTGGGGCATGTCGAAGCCAGGCCCAAGGAAACACAGGCGGCCACAGCACCAGGTGGGTATGCCTGGAATCTACTCACTGCATGGTGAGCTGTGGCATGTCGAAGCCAGGCCGAAGAAAACACAGGCGGCCACAGCATCAGGAGGGTATGCCTGGAATCTACTCACTGCATTGTGAGCTGGGGCATGTCGAAGCCAGGCCCAAGAAAACACATGCGATCACAGCACCGGGCGGGCATGTCTGGAATCTGCTCACTGCATGGTGAGCTGGGGCATGTCGAAGCCAGGGCCAAGGAAACACGGGCGGCCACAGCACTCGGCGGGCATGCCTGAAATCTGCTCACTGCATGGTGAGCTGTGGCATGTCGAAGCCAGACCCAAGGAAACACAGGCGGCCACAGCACTGGTATGTCTGGAATCTACTCACTGCATGGTGAGCTGGGGCATGTCGAAGCCAGACCCAAGGAAACACAGGCGGCCACAGTACCAGGCTGGCATGCCTGGAATCTGCTCACTGCATGGTGAGCTGTGGCATGTCAAAGCCAGACCAAAGGAAACACAGGTGCCCACAGCACTGGTATGTCTGGAATCTGCTCACTGCATGGTGAGCTGGGGCATGTCGAAGCCAGACCCAAGGAAACACAGGCGGCCACAGTACCAGGCGGGCATGCCTGGAATCTGCTCACTGCATGGTGCGCTGGGGCATGTCGAAGCCAGATCCAAGGAAACACAGGCGGCCACAGCACCAGGAGGGTATGCCTGGAATCTGCCCACTGCATGGTGAGCTGGGGCATGTCGAAGACAGGCCCAAGGAAACACAAGCGGCCACAGCACCAGGCGGGCATGCCTGGAATCTACTCACTGCATGGTGAGCTGGGGAATGTCGAAGCCAGGCCCAAGGAAACACAAGCGGCCACAGCACCAGGCGGGCATGCCTGGAATCTACTCACTGCATGGTGAGCTTGGTCATGTCGAAGCCAGGCCCAAGGAAACACAGGCGGACACAGCACCAGGCGGGTATGCCTGCAATCTACTCACTGCCTGGTGCGCTGGGGCATGTCGAAGACAGGCCCAAGGAAACACAAGCGGCCACAGCACCAGGCGGGCATGCCTGGAATCTACTCACTGCATGGTGAGCTGGGGAATGTCGAAGCCAGGCCCAAGGAACCACAGCCGGCCACAGCACCAGGCGGGTATGCCTGCAATCTACTCACTGCATGGTGCGCTGGGGCATGTCGAAGCCAGGCCCAGGGAAACACAAGCGGCCACAGCACCAGGCGGGCATGCCTGGAATCGGTTACCAGTCATTTGGTCGAAAAACAAATGATTGAATGCCATTTGGTCGAATGCCAAATGGCCGAAAAAATTGTCGATTTTTATTTTTTTAAAATTTTTATGGGGGGGTTCCCCCAACCCCCCTTTTTCTTCATTATTTTTTTTTTTACCAACCGAACCAAAAATAAGTAAATAAATGAATAAATAAATAAATAAATTTGACCTTTTTTTTTCGACCAATTGGTATTCGACCAAATGGTCATTCGATCTTTTATTTTCGACAAAATGACTGGACACCCTGGAATCTACTCACTGCATGGTGAGCTGGGGCATGTCGAAGCTACTCTCAAGGAAACACAGGCGGCCACAGCACCAGGCGGGCATGCCTGGAATCTACTCACTGCATGGTGAGCTGGGGCATGTCAAAGCCAGGCCCAAGGAAACACGGGTGGCCACAGCACCAGGCGGGTATACCTGGAATCTACTCATTGCATGGTGAGCTGGGGCATGTCGAAGCCAGGCCCAAGGAAACACGGGCAGCCACAGAACCGGGCGGGCATGCCTGGAATCTACTCACTGCATGGTGAGCTCGGGCATGTCAAAGCCAGGCCCAAGAAAACACAGGCGGCCACAGCACCAGGCGGGCATGCCTGGAATCTACTCACTGCATGGTGAGCTGGGGCATGTGGAAGCCAGGCCCAAGGGAACACAGGCGGCCACAGCACCAGGTGGGTATGCCTGGAATCTGCTCACTGCATGGTGAGCTGACGCATGTCGAAGCCAGGCCGAAGAAAACACAGGCGGCCACAGCACCAGGAGGGTATGCCTGGAATCTACTCACTGCATGGTGAGCTGAGGCATGTCGAAGCCAGGCCCAAGAAAACACATGCGGTCACAGCACCGGGCAGCCATGCCTGGAATCTGCTCACTGCATGGTGAGCTGGGGCATGTCGAAGCCAGGCCCAAGGAAACACGGGCGGCCACAGAACCGGGCGGGCATGCCTGGAATCTACTTACTGCATGGTGAGCTGGGGCATGTCGAAGCCAGGCCCAAGGAAACACGGGCGGCCACAGAACTGGGCGGGCATGCCTGGAATCTGCTCACTGCATGGTGAGCTGTGGCATGTCAAAGCCAGACCAAAGGAAACACAGGTGCCCACAGCACTGGTATGTCTGGAATCTGCTCACTGCATGGTGAGCTGGGGCATGTCGAAGCCAGACCCAAGGAAACACAGGCGGCCACAGTACCAGGCGGGCATGCCTGGAATCTGCTCACTGCATGGTGCGCTGGGGCATGTCGAAGCCAGATCCAAGGAAACACAGGCGGCCACAGCACCAGGAGGGTATGCCTGGAATCTGCCCACTGCATGGTGAGCTGGGGCATGTCGAAGCCAGGGCCAACGAAACACGGGCGGCCACAGCACCGGGCGGGCATTCCTGGAATCTAATCACTGCATGGTGAGCTGGGGCATGTCCTAGCCAGGCCCATGGAAACACGGGTGACCACAGCACCAGGCGGGTATGCCTAGAATCAACTCACTGCATGGTGTGCTGGGGCATGTCGAAGCCAGACAAAAGGAAACACGGGCGGCCACAGCACCATGCGGGTATGCCTGGAATCTACTCACTGCATGGTGAGCTGGGGCATGTCGAAGCCAGGCCAAAGGAAACACGGGTGGCCACAGCACCAGGCGGGTATGCCTGGAATCTACACACTGCCTGGTGAGCTGAGGCATGTCGAAGCCAGGCCCAAGAAAACACATGCAGTCACAGCACCGGGCGGGCATGCCTGGAATCTGCTCACTGCATGGTGAGCTGGGGCATGTCGAAGCCAGGCCCAAGGAAACACGGGCGGCCACAGAACTGGGCGGGCATGCCTGGAATCTGCTCACTGCATGGTGAGCTGTGGCATGTCAAAGCCAGACCAAAGGAAACACAGGTGCCCACAGCACTGGTATGTCTGGAATCTGCTCACTGCATGGTGAGCTGGGGCATGTCGAAGCCAGACCCAAGGAAACACAGGCGGCCACAGTACCAGGCGGGCATGCCTGGAATCTGCTCACTGCATGGTGCGCTGGGGCATGTCGAAGCCAGATCCAAGGAAACACAGGCGGCCACAGCACCAGGAGGGTATGCCTGGAATCTGCCCACTGCATGGTGAGCTGGGGCATGTCGAAGCCAGGGCCAACGAAACACGGGCGGCCACAGCACTCGGCGGGCATGCCTGGAATCGACTCACTGCATGGTGAGCTGGGGCATGTCGAAGCCAGGCCCAAGGAAACACGGGTGGCCACAGCACCAAGCGGGTATGCCTGGAATCTTCTCACTGCATGGTGAGCTGGGCCATGTCGAAGCCAGACCCAAGTAAACACAGGCGGCCATGCCTTTCTACTTACTTCCATAGGACCCCCTTAAACATTTGGCAGGGGCTGTATGACAGAAATCAGAATTTGACCATTTTTTAACAGCTCCCCGAAAAGCGAGCAAAACATTCCATTTTTTGGTTTCCTCATTTATTTATGTCCTGGTTACCAAAACACTAGGCTTGTGCGCAAAGTGCTTAAGCACAGCAATACTGCCTATGGCTTACCGTGGTCACACGCCTGAGCCTTCCACAGAGTGATGGTGAGCCAAGGCATGTAGAAAGCATGTCCAAAAAGAACACACAGCATGTGAACCCCCTCTATTCACTCCCCTGTCCCTCGCATACCCACAAACGGCCAGGTTGGGCACATTTAATTGAGGGTGGGATTTCAACCACAGCTTCTTTGGAGCCGAACCCCAGTCTGGGCTCCCTGGAAGTTCCAGAGTCCTGCTGGGGCCTATAAGGTAATGGTTATATTGGTGTGTGAGGCACCGAGGCAGGGCGCACCATGCGGGCTTGTCTGGAATCTACTCACTGCATGGTGAGCTGGGGCTGCGTCCACAGCACCAGGTGGGTATGCCTGGAATCTACTCACTGCATGTTGTGCTGGGGGATGTCGAAGCCAGGGCCAAGGAAACACGGGCGGCCACAGCACCGAGCAGGCATGCCTGGAATCTACTCACTGCATGGTGAGCTGGGGCATGTCGAAGCCAGGCCCAAGGAAACACAGGCGGCCACAGCACCAGGTGGGTATGCCTGGAATCTACTCACTGCATGGTGAGCTGTGGCATGTCGAAGCCAGGCCGAAGAAAACACAGGCGGCCACAGCATCAGGAGGGTATGCCTGGAATCTACTCACTGCATTGTGAGCTGGGGCATGTCGAAGCCAGGCCCAAGAAAACACATGCGATCACAGCACCGGGCGGGCATGTCTGGAATCTGCTCACTGCATGGTGAGCTGGGGCATGTCGAAGCCAGGGCCAAGGAAACACGGGCGGCCACAGCACTCGGCGGGCATGCCTGAAATCTGCTCACTGCATGGTGAGCTGTGGCATGTCGAAGCCAGACCCAAGGAAACACAGGCGGCCACAGCACTGGTATGTCTGGAATCTACTCACTGCATGGTGAGCTGGGGCATGTCGAAGCCAGACCCAAGGAAACACAGGCGGCCACAGTACCAGGCTGGCATGCCTGGAATCTGCTCACTGCATGGTGAGCTGTGGCATGTCAAAGCCAGACCAAAGGAAACACAGGTGCCCACAGCACTGGTATGTCTGGAATCTGCTCACTGCATGGTGAGCTGTGGCATGTCGAAGCCAGACCCAAGGAAACACAGGCGGCCACAGTACCAGGCGGGCATGCCTGGAATCTGCTCACTGCATGGTGCGCTGGGGCATGTCGAAGCCAGATCCAAGGAAACACAGGCGGCCACAGCACCAGGAGGGTATGCCTGGAATCTGCCCACTGCATGGTGAGCTGGGGCATGTCGAAGCCAGGGCCAACGAAACACGGGCGGCCACAGCACTCGGCGGGCATGCCTGGAATCTGCTCACTGCATGGTGAGCTTGGTCATGTCGAAGCCAGGCCCAAGGAAACACAGGCGGACACAGCACCAGGCGGGTATGCCTGCAATCTACTCACTGCCTGGTGCGCTGGGGCATGTCGAAGACAGGCCCAAGGAAACACAAGCGGCCACAGCAACAGGCGGGCATGCCTGGAATCTACTCACTGCATGGTGAGCTGGGGAATGTCGAAGCCAGGCCCAAGGAAACACAGCCGGCCACAGCACCAGGCGGGTATGCCTGCAATCTACTCACTGCATGGTGCGCTGGGGCATGTCGAAGCCAGGCCCAGGGAAACACAAGCGGCCACAGCACCAGGCGGGCATGCCTGGAATCGGTTACCAGTCATTTGGTCGAAAAACAAATGATCGAATGCCATTTGGTCGAATGCCAAATGGCCGAAAAAATTGTCGATTTTTATTTTTTAAAAATTTTTATGGGGGGGTTCCCCCAACCCCCCTTTTTCTTCATTATTTTTTTTTTTACCAACCGAACCGAAAATAAGTAAATAAATGAATAAATAAATAAATAAATTTGACCTTTTTTTTTCGACCAATTGGTATTCGACCAAATGGTCATTCGATCTTTTATTTTCGACAAAATGACTGGACACCCTGGAATCTACTCACTGCATGGTGAGCTGGGGCATGTCGAAGCTACTCTCAAGGAAACACAGGCGGCCACAGCACCAGGCGGGCATGCCTGGAATCTACTCACTGCATGGTGAGCTGGGGCATGTCAAAGCCAGGCCCAAGGAAACACGGGTGGCCACAGCACCAGGCGGGTATACCTGGAATCTACTCATTGCATGGTGAGCTGGGGCATGTCGAAGCCAGGCCCAAGGAAACACGGGCAGCCACAGAACCGGGCGGGCATGCCTGGAATCTACTCACTGCATGGTGAGCTCGGGCATGTCAAAGCCAGGCCCAAGAAAACACAGGCGGCCACAGCACCAGGCGGGCATGCCTGGAATCTACTCACTGCATGGTGAGCTGGGGCATGTGGAAGCCAGGCCCAAGGGAACACAGGCGGCCACAGCACCAGGTGGGTATGCCTGGAATCTGCTCACTGCATGGTGAGCTGACGCATGTCGAAGCCAGGCCGAAGAAAACACAGGCGGCCACAGCACCAGGAGGGTATGCCTGGAATCTACTCACTGCATGGTGAGCTGAGGCATGTCGAAGCCAGGCCCAAGAAAACACATGCGGTCACAGCACCGGGCGGGCATGCCTGGAATCTGCTCACTGCATGGTGAGCTGGGGCATGTCGAAGCCAGGCCCAAGGAAACACGGGCGGCCACAGAACCGGGCGGGCATGCCTGGAATCTACTCACTGCATGGTGTGCTGGGGCCATGTCGAAGCCAGGCCCAAGAAAACACAGGCGGCCACAGCACCGGGCGGGCATTCCTGGAATCTAATCACTGCATGGTGAGCTGGGGCATGTCCTAGCCAGGCCCATGGAAACACGGGTGACCACAGCACCAGGCGGGTATGCCTAGAATCAACTCACTGCATGGTGTGCTGGGGCATGTCGAAGCCAGACAAAAGGAAACACGGGCGGCCACAGCACCATGCGGGTATGCCTGGAATCTACTCACTGCATGGTGTGCTGGGGCATGTCGAAGCCAGGCCAAAGGAAACACGGGTGGCCACAGCACCAGGCGGGTATGCCTGGAATCTACACACTGCCTAGTGAGCTGAGGCATGTCGAAGCCAGGCCCAAGAAAACACATGCAGTCACAGCACCGGGCGGGCATGCCTGGAATCTGCTCACTGCATGGTGAGCTGGGGCATGTCGAAGCCAGGCCCAAGGAAACACGGGCGGCCACAGAACTGGGCGGGCATGCCTGGAATCTACTCACTGCATGGTGTGCTGGGGCATGTCGAAGCCAGGCCCAAGAAAACACAGGCGGCCACAGCACCGGGCGGGCATTCCTGGAATCTAATCACTGCATGGTGAGCTGGGGCATGTCCTAGCCAGGCCCATGGAAACACGGGTGACCACAGCACCAGGCGGGTATGCCTAGAATCAACTCACTGCATGGTGTGCTGGGGCATGTCAAAGCCAGACAAAAGGAAACACGGGCGGCCACAGCACCATGCGGGTATGCCTGGAATCTACTCACTGCATGGTGAGCTGGGGCATGCCGAAGCCAGGCCAAAGGAAACACGGGTGGCCACAGCACCAGGCGGGTATGCCTGGAATCTACACACTGCCTGGTGAGCTGGGGCATGTCAAAGCCAGACCCAAGTAAACACAGGCGGCCATGCCTTTCTACTTACTTCCATCGGTCCCCCTTAAACATTTGGCAGGGGCTGTATGACATAAATCAGAATTTGACCATTTTTGAACAGCTCCCTGAAAAGCGAGCAAAACAACTCATGTTTTGGTTTCCTCATTTATTTATGTCCTGGTTACCAAAACCCTAGGCTTGTGCGCAAAGTGCTTAAGCACAGCAATACTGCCTATGGCTTACCGTGGTCACACGCCTGAGCCTCTCACAGAGTGATGGTGAGCCAAGTCATGTAGAAAGCATGTCCAAAAAAAACACACAGCATGTGAACCCCCTCTATTGACTCCCCTGTCCCTCGCATGCCCACAAACGGCCAGGTTGGACATATTTAATTGAGGGTGGGATTTCAACCACAGCTTCTTTGGAGCAGAACCCCAGTCTGGCTCCCTGGAGGTTCCAAAGTCCTGCTGGGGCCTTTAAGGTAATGGTTATATTGGTATGTGAGGCTGGGCACACCAGGCGGGCATGCCTGGAATCTGCTCGCTGCATGGTGAGCTGGGGCAGCTGCCACAGCACCAGGCGGGACAGCCTGGAAGCTACTCACTACTTGGTGAGCTGGGGCATGTCAAAGCCAGGCACAAGAAAACACAGGCGGCCATAGCACCAGGCGGAGATGCCTGGAATCTTCTCACTGCATGGTGTGCTGGGGCATGTCGAAGCCAGGGCCAAGGAAACACGGGCGGCCACAGCACCGGGCAAGCATGCCTGGAATCTACTCACTGCATGGTGTGCTGGGGCATGTCGAAGCTACGCTCAAGGAAACACAGGCGTCCACAGCACCGGGCCGGCATGCCTGGAATCTACTCACTGCATGGTGTGCTGGGGCATGTCGAAGCCAGGCCCAAGGAAACACAGGCGGCCACAGCACCGGGTGGGCATGCCTGGAATCTACTCACTGCATGGTGAGCTGGGGCATGTCCTAGCCAGGCCCATGGAAACACGGGTGGCCACAGCACCTTGCGGGTATGCCTGGAATCTACTCACTGCATGGTGAGCTGGGGCATGTCGAAGCTACTCTCAAGGAAACACAGGCGGCCACAGCACCAGGCGGGCATGCCTGGAATCGACTCACTGCATGGTGAGCTGGGGCATGTCGAAGCCAGGCCCAAGGAAACACGGGTGGCCACAGCACCAGGCGGGTATGCCTGGAATCTTCTCACTGCATGGTGAGCTGGGCCATGTCGAAGCCAGACCCAAGTAAACACAGGCGGCCATGCCTTTCTACTTACTTCCATAGGACCCCCTTAAACATTTGGCAGGGGCTGTATGACAGAAATCAGAATTTGACCATTTTTTAACAGCTCCCCGAAAAGCGAGCAAAACATTCAATTTTTTGGTTTCCTCATTTATTTATGTCCTGGTTACCAAAACACTAGGATTGTGCGCAAAGTGCTTAAGCACAGCAATACTGCCTATGGCTTACCGTGGTCACACGCCTGAGCCTTCCACAGAGTGATGGTGAGCCAAGGCATGTAGAAAGCATGTCCAAAAAGAACACACAGCATGTGAACCCCCTCTATTCACTCCCCTGTCCCTCGCATACCCACAAACGGCCAGGTTGGGCACATTTAATTGAGGGTGGGATTTCAACCACAGCTTCTTTGGAGCCGAACCCCAGTCTGGGCTCCCTGGAAGTTCCAGAGTCCTGCTGGGGCCTTTAAGGTAATGGTTATATTGGTGTGTGAGGCACCGAGGCAGGGCGCACCATGCGGGCTTGTCTGGAATCTACTCACTGCATGGTGAGCTGGGGCTGCGTCCACAGCACCAGGTGGGTATGCTTGGAATCTACTCACTGCATGTTGTGCTGGGGGATGTCGAAGCCAGGGCCAAGGAAACACGGGCGGCCACAGCACCGAGCAGGTATGCCTGGAATCTACTCACTGCATGGTGAGCTGGGGCATGTCGAAGCCAGGCCCAAGGAAACACAGGCGGCCACAGCACCAGGTGGGTATGCCTGGAATCTACTCACTGCATGGTGAGCTGGGGCATGTCGAAGCCAGGCCGAAGAAAACACAGGTGGCCACAGCATCAGGAGGGTATGCCTGGAATCTACTCACTGCATTGTGAGCTGGGGCATGTCGAAGCCAGGCCCAAGAAAACACATGCGATCACAGCACCGGGCGGGCATGTCTGGAATCTGCTCACTGCATGGTGAGCTGGGGCATGTCGAAGCCAGGGCCAAGGAAACACGGGCGGCCACAGCACTCGGCGGGCATGCCTGAAATCTGCTCACTGCATGGTGAGCTGTGGCATGTCGAAGCCAGACCCAAGGAAACACAGGCGGCCACAGCACTGGTATGTCTGGAATCTACTCACTGCATGGTGAGCTGGGGCATGTCGAAGCCAGACCCAAGGAAACACAGGCGGCCACAGTACCAGGCTGGCATGCCTGGAATCTGCTCACTGCATGGTGAGCTGTGGCATGTCAAAGCCAGACCAAAGGAAACACAGGTGCCCACAGCACTGGTATGTCTGGAATCTGCTCACTGCATGGTGAGCTGGGGCATGTCGAAGCCAGACCCAAGGAAACACAGGCGGCCACAGTACCAGGCGGGCATGCCTGGAATCTGCTCACTGCATGGTGCGCTGGGGCATGTCGAAGCCAGATCCAAGGAAACACAGGCGGCCACAGCACCAGGAGGGTATGCCTGGAATCTGCCCACTGCATGGTGAGCTGGGGCATGTCGAAGCCAGGGCCAACGAAACACGGGCGGCCACAGCACTCGGCGGGCATGCCTGGAATCTGCTCACTGCATGGTGAGCTTGGTCATGTCGAAGCCAGGCCCAAGGAAACACAGGCGGACACAGCACCAGGCGGGTATGCCTGCAATCTACTCACTGCCTGGTGCGCTGGGGCATGTCGAAGACAGGCCCAAGGAAACACAAGCGGCCACAGCACCAGGCGGGCATGCCTGGAATCTACTCACTGCATGGTGAGCTGGGGAATGTCGAAGCCAGGCCCAAGGAAACACAGCCGGCCACAGCACCAGGCGGGTATGCCTGCAATCTACTCACTGCATGGTGCGCTGGGGCATGTCGAAGCCAGGCCCAGGGAAACACAAGCGGCCACAGCACCAGGCGGGCATGCCTGGAATCGGTTACCAGTCATTTGGTCGAAAAACAAATGATCGAATGCCATTTGGTCGAATGCCAAATGGCCGAAAAAATTGTCGATTTTTATTTTTTAAAATTTTTTATGGGGGGGTTCCCCCAACCCCCCTTTTTCTTCATTATTTTTTTTTTTACCAACCGAACCGAAAATAAGTAAATAAATGAATAAATAAATAAATAAATTCGACCTTTTTTTTTCGACCAAATGGTCATTCGATCTTTTATTTTCGACAAAATGACTGGACACCCTGGAATCTACTCACTGCATGGTGAGCTGGGGCATGTCGAAGCTACTCTCAAGGAAACACAGGCGGCCACAGCACCAGGCGGGCATGCCTGGAATCTACTCACTGCATGGTGAGCTGGGGCATGTCAAAGCCAGGCCCAAGGAAACACGGATGGCCACAGCACCAGGCGGGTATACCTGGAATCTACTCATTGCATGGTGAGCTGGGGCATGTCGAAGCCAGGCCCAAGGAAACACGGGCAGCCACAGAACCGGGCGGGCATGCCTGGAATCTACTCACTGCATGGTGAGCTCGGGCATGTCGAAGCCAGGCCCAAGAAAACAGGCGGCCACAGCACCAGACGGGCATGCCTGGAATCTACTCACTGCATGGTGAGCTGGGGCATGTCGAAGCCAGGCCCAAGGGAACACAGGCGGCCACAGCACCAGGTGGGTATGCCTGGAATCTGCTCACTGCATGGTGAGCTGACGCATGTCGAAGCCAGGCCGAAGAAAACACAGGCGGCCACAGCACCAGGAGGGTATGCCTGGAATCTACTCACTGCATGGTGAGCTGAGGCATGTCAAAGCCAGGCCCAAGAAAACACATGCGGTCACAGCACCGGGCGGGCATGCCTGGAATCTGCTCACTGCATGGTGAGCTGGGGCATGTCAAAGCCAGGCCCAAGGAAACACGGGCGGCCACAGAACCGGGCGGGCATGCCTGGAATCTACTCACTGCATGGTGTGCTGGGGCATGTCGAAGCCAGGCCCAAGAAAACACAGGCGGCCACAGCACCGGGCGGGCATTCCTGGAATCTAATCACTGCATGGTGAGCTGGGGCATGTCCTAGCCAGGCCCATGGAAACACGGGTGACCACAGCACCAGGCGGGTATGCCTAGAATCAACTCACTGCATGGTGTGCTGGGGCATGTCGAAGCCAGACAAAAGGAAACATGGGCGGCCACAGCACCATGCGGGTATGCCTGGAATATACTCACTGCATGGTGAGCTGGGGCATGTCGAAGCCAGGCCAAAGGAAACACGGGTGGCCACAGCACCAGGTGGGTATGCCTGGAATCTACACACTGCCTGGTGAGCTGAGGCATGTCGAAGCCAGGCCCAAGAAAACACATGCGGTCACAGCACCGGGCGGGTATGCCTGGAATCTGCTCACTGCATGGTGTGCTGGGGCATGTCGAAGCCAGGCCCAAGGAAACACGGGCGGCCACAGAACTGGGCGGGCATGCCTGGAATCTACTCACTGCATGGTGTGCTGGGGCATGTCGAAGCCAGGCCCAAGAAAACACAGGCGGCCACAGCACCGGGCGGGCATTCCTGGAATCTAATCACTGCATGGTGAGCTGGGGCATGTCCTAGCCAGGCCCATGGAAACACGGGTGACCACAGCACCAGGCGGGTATGCCTAGAATCAACTCACTGCATGGTGTGCTGGGGCATGTCAAAGCCAGACAAAAGGAAACACGGGCGGCCACAGCACCATGCGGGTATGCCTGGAATCTACTCACTGCATGGTGAGCTGGGGCATGCCGAAGCCAGGCCAAAGGAAACACGGGTGGCCACAGCACCGGGTGGGCATGCCTGGAATCTACTCACTGCATGGTGAGCTGGGGCATGTCCTAGCCAGGCCCATGGAAACACGGGTGGCCACAGCACCAGGCGGGTATGCCTGGAATCTACACACTGCCTGGTGAGCTGGGGCATGTCAAAGCCAGACCCAAGTAAACACAGGCGGCCATGCCTTTCTACTTACTTCCATCGGTCCCCCTTAAACATTTGGCAGGGGCTGTATGACATAAATCAGAATTTGACCATTTTTGAACAGCTCCCTGAAAAGCGAGCAAAACAACTCATGTTTTGGTTTCCTCATTTATTTATGTCCTGGTTACCAAAACCCTAGGCTTGTGCGCAAAGTGCTTAAGCACAGCAATACTGCCTATGGCTTACCGTGGTCACACGCCTGAGCCTCTCACAGAGTGATGGTGAGCCAAGTCATGTAGAAAGCATGTCCAAAAAAAACACACAGCATGTGAACCCCCTCTATTGACTCCCCTGTCCCTCGCATGCCCACAAACGGCCAGGTTGGACATATTTAATTGAGGGTGGGATTTCAACCACAGCTTCTTTGGAGCAGAACCCCAGTCTGGCTCCCTGGAGGTTCCAAAGTCCTGCTGGTGCCTTTAAGGTAATGGTTATATTGGTATGTGAGGCTGGGCACACCAGGCGGGCATGCCTGGAATCTGCTCGCTGCATGGTGAGCTGGGGCAGCTGCCACAGCACCAGGCGGGACAGCCTGGAATCTACTCACTACTTGGTGAGCTGGGGCATGTCAAAGCCAGGCACAAGAAAACACAGGCGGCCATAGCACCAGGCGGAGATGCCTGGAATCTTCTCACTGCATGGTGACCGGGCAAGCATGCCTGGAATCTACTCACTGCATGGTGTGCTGGGGCATGTCGAAGCTACGCTCAAGGAAACACAGGCGTCCACAGCACCGGGCCGGCATGCCTGGAATCTACTCACTGCATGGTGTTCTGGGGCATGTCGAAGCCAGGCCCAAGGAAACACAGGCAGCCACAGCACCGGGTGGGCATGCCTGGAATCTACTCACTGCATGGTGAGCTGGGGCATGTCCTAGCCAGGCCCATGGAAACACGGGTGGCCACAGCACCATGCGGGTATGCCTGGAATCTATTCACTGCATGGTGAGCTGGGGCATGTCGAAGCTACTGTCAAGGAAACACAGGCGGCCACAGCACCAGGCGGGCATGCCTGGAATCGACTCACTGCATGGTGAGCTGGGGCATGTCGAAGCCAGGTTGGGCACATTTAATTGAGGGTGGGATTTCAACCACAGCTTCTTTGGAGCCGAACCCCAGTCTGGGCTCCCTGGAAGTTGGTGTGTGAGGCACCGAGGCAGGGCGCACCATGCGGGCTTGTCTGGGATCTACTCACTGCATGGTGAGCTGGGGCTGCGTCCACAGCACCAGGTGGGTATGCCTGGAATCTACTCACTGCATGTTGTGCTGGGGGATGTCGAAGCCAGGGCCAAGGAAACACGGGCGGCCACAGCACCGAGCAGGCATGCCTGCAATCTACTCACTGCATGGTGAGCTGGGGCATGTCGAAGCCAGGCCCAAGAAAACACAGGCAGCCACAGCACCAGGCGGGCATGCCTGGAATCTACTCACTGCATGGTGAGCTGGGGCATGTCGAAGCCAGGCCCAAGGAAACACAAGCGGCCACAGCACCAGGCGGGCATGCCTGGAATCGGTTACCAGTCATTTGGTCGAAAAACAAATGATCGAATGCCATTTGGTCGAATGCCAAATGGCCGAAAAAATTGTCGATTTATTTATTTTTTTTTTTATGGGGGGTTCCCCCAAACCACCCTTTTTCTTTATTATTTTTTTTTACCAACCGAAACGAAAATAAATAAATAGATAAATAAATAAATAAATAAATTCGAACTTTTTTTTCCGACCAATTGGTATTCGACCAAATGGTCATTCGATCTTTTATTTTCGAAGAAATGACTGGACACCCTGGAATCTACTCACTGCATGGTGAGCTGGGGCATGTCGAAGCCAGGCCCAAGAAAACACAGGCGGCCACAGCACCAGGCGGGCATGCCTGGAATCTACTCACTGCATGGTGAGCTGGGGCATGTCGAAGCCAGGCCCAAGAAAACAAAGGCGGCCACAGCAGCAGGCGAGTATTCCTGGAATCTACACACTGCCTGGTGAGCTGGGGCATGTCGAAGCCAGGCCCAAGAAAACACAGACGGCCATAGCACCAGGTGGGCATGCCTGGAATCTGCTCACTGCATGGTGAGCTGGGGCATGTCGAAGCCAGGCCCAAGGAAACACGGGCAGCCACAGAACCGGGCGGTCATGCCTGGAATCTGCTCACTGCATGGTGAGCTGGGGCATGTCGAAGCCAGGCCAAAGGAAACACGGGCAGCAACAGAACCGGGCGGGCATGCCTGGAATCTACTCACTGCATGGTGAGCTGGGGCATGTCGAAGCCAGGCCCAAGAAAACACAGGCGGCCACAGCACCAGGCGGGCATGCCTGGAATCTACTCACTGCATGGTGAGCTTGGGCATGTCGAAGCCAGGCCCAAGGAAACACAGGCGGCCACAGCACCTGGTGGGTATGCCTGGAATCTACTCACTGCATGGTGAGCTGGGGCATGTCGAAGCCAGGCCGAAGAAAACACAGGCAGCTACAGCACCAGGAGGGTATGTCTGGAATCTACTCACTGTATGGTGAGCTGGGGCATGTCGAAGCCAGGGCCAAGGAAACACGGGCGGCCACAGCACTCGGCGGGCATGCCTGGAATCTGCTCACTGCATAGTGAGCTTGATCATCTCGAAGCCAGGCCCAAGGAAACACAGGCGGCCACAGCACCAGACGGGTATGCCTGCAATCTACTCACTGCATGGTGCGCTGGGGCATGTCGAAGCCAGGCCCAAGGAAACACAGGCAGCCACAGCACCAGGCGGGCATGCCTGGAATCTACTCACTTCATGGTGAGCTGGGGCATGTCGAAGCCAGGCCCAAGAAAACAAAGGCGGCCACAGCAGCAGGCGAGTATTCCTGGAATCTACTCACTGCATAGTGAGCTGGGCCATGTCGAAGCCAGGCCCAAGAAAACAAAGGCGGCCACAGCAGCAGGCGAGTATTCCTGGAATCTACTCACTGCATAGTGAGCTGGGCAATGTCGAAGCCAGGCCCAAGAAAACACAGACGGCCATAGCACCAGGTGGGCATGCCTGGAATCTGCTCACTGCGTGGTGAGCTGGGGCATGTCGAAGCAAGGCCAAAGGAAACATGGGCAGCAACAGAACCGGGCGGGCATGCCTGGAATCTACTCACTGCATGGTGAGCTGGGGCATGTCGAAGCCAGGCCCAAGAAAACACAGGCGGCCACAGCACCAGGCGGGCATGCCTGGAATCTACTCACTGCATGATGAGCTTGGGCATGTCGAAGCCAGGCCCAAGGAAACACAGGCGGCCACAGCACCTGGTGGGTATGCCTGGAATCTACTCACTGCATGGTGAGCTGGGGCATGTCGAAGCCAGGCCGAAGAAAACACAGGCAGCTACAGCACCAGGAGGGTATGCCTGGAATCTACTCACTGCATGGTGAGCTGGGGCATGTCGAAGCCAGGGCCAAGGAAACACGGGCGGCCACAGCACTCGGCGGGCATGCCTGGAATCTGCTCACTGCATAGTGAGCTTGATCATCTCGAAGCCAGGCCCAAGGAAACACAGGCGGCCACAGCACCAGACGGGTATGCCTGCAATCTACTCACTGCATGGTGCGCTGGGGCATGTCGAAGCCAGGCCCAAGGAAACACAGGCAGCCACAGCACCAGGCGGGCATGCCTGGAATCTACTCACTTCATGGTGAGCTGGGGCATGTCGAAGCCAGGCCCAAGAAAACACAGGCGGCCGCAGCACCAGGCGGGCATGCCTGGAATCTACTCACTGCATGGTGAGCTTGGGCATGTCGAAGCCAGGCCCAAGAAAACAAAGGCGGCCACAGCAGCAGGCGAGTATTCCTGGAATCTACTCACTGCATAGTGAGCTGGGCCATGTCGAAGCCAGGCCCAAGAAAACACAGACGGCCATAGCACCAGGTGGGCATGCCTGGAATCTGCTCACTGCATGGTGAGCTGCGGCATGTCGAAGCCAGGCCAAAGGAAACACGGGCAGCAACAGAACCGGACGGGCATGCCTGGAATCTACTCACTGCATGGTGAGCTGGGGCATGTCGAAGCCAGGCCCAAGAAAACACAGGCGGCCACAGCACCAGGCGGGCATGCCTGGAATCTACTCACTGCATGGTGAGCTTGGGCATGTCGAAGCCAGGCCCAAGGAAACACAGGCGGCCACAGCACCTGGTGGGTATGCCTGGAATCTACTCACTGCATGGTGAGCTGGGGCATGTCGAAGCCAGGCCGAAGAAAACACAGGCAGCTACAGCACCAGGAGGGTATGCCTGGAATCTACTCACTGCATGGTGAGCTGGGGCATGTCGAAGCCAGGGCCAAGGAAACACGGGCGGCCACAGCACTCGGCGGGCATGCCTGGAATCTGCTCACTGCATAGTGAGCTTGATCATCTCGAAGCCAGGCCCAAGGAAACACAGGCGGCCACAGCACCAGACGGGTATGCCTGCAATCTACTCACTGCATGGTGCGCTGGGGCATGTCGAAGCCAGGCCCAAGGAAACACAGGCAGCCACAGCACCAGGCGGGCATGCCTGGAATCTACTCACTTCATGGTGAGCTGGGGCATGTCGAAGCCAGGCCCAAGAAAACACAGGCGGCCACAGCACCAGGCGGGCATGCCTGGAATCTACTCACTGCATGGTGAGCTTGGGCATGTCGAAGCCAGGCCCAAGGAAACACAGGCGGCCACAGCACCTGGTGGGTTTGCCTGGTATCTACTCACTGCATGGTGAGCTGGGGCATGTCGAAGCCAGGCCGAAGAAAACACAGGCAGCTACAGCACCAGGAGGGTATGCCTGGAATCTACTCACTGCATGGTGAGCTGGGGCATGTCGAAGCCAGGGCCAAGGAAACACGGGCGGCCACAGCACTCGGCGGGCATGCCTGGAATCTGCTCACTGCATAGTGAGCTTGATCATCTCGAAGCCAGGCCCAAGGAAACACAGGCGGCCACAGCACCAGACGGGTATGCCTGCAATCTACTCACTTCATGGTGCGCTGGGGCATGTCGAAGCCAGGCCCAAGGAAACACAGGCAGCCACAGCACCAGGCGGGCATGCCTGGAATCTATTCACTTCATGGTGAGCTGGGGCATGTCGAAGCCAGGCCCAAGGAAACACGGGCGGCCACAGCACCAGGTGGGTATGCCTGGAATCTACTCACTGCATGGTGAGCTGGGGCATGTCGAAGCCAGGCCGAAGAAAACACAGACGGCCACAGCACCCGGAGGGTATGCCTTGAATCTACTCCTTGCATGGTGAGCTGGGGCATGTCGAAGCCAGGCCCAGGAAAACACGGGCAGCCACAGAACCGGGCTGGCATGCCTGGAATCTACTCACTGCATGCTGAGCTGGGGCATGTCGAAGCCAGGCCCAAGGAAACACAGGCGGCCACAGCACCAGGTGGGTATGCCTGGAATCTACTCACTGCATGGTGAGCGGGGGCATGTCAAAGCCAGGCCGAAGAAAACACAGGCGACCACAGCACCAGGAGGGTATGCCTGGAATCTACTCACTGCATGGTGAGCTGGGGCATTTCGAAGCCAGGCCCAAGAAAACACATGCGGTCACAGCACCGGGCGGGCATGCCTGGAATATGCTCACTGCATGGTGAGTTGGGGCATGTCAAAGCCAGGCCCAAGGAAACACGGGCGGCCACAGAACTGGGCAGGCATGCCTGGAATCTACTCACTGCATGGTGTGCTGGGGCATATCTAAGGCAGGCCCAAGGAAACACAGGCGGCCACAGCACCGGGCGGGCATGCCTGGAATCTAATCACTGCATGGTGAGCTGGGGCATGTCCTAGCCAGGCCCATGGAAACACAGGTGACCACAGCACCAGGCGGGTATGCCTAGAATGAACTCACTGCATGGTGTGCTGGGGCATGTCGAAGCCAGACAAAAGGAAACACGGGCGGCCACAGTGCCATGCGGGTATGCCTGGAATCTACTCACTGCATGGTGAGCTGGGGCATGTCGAAGCTACTCTCAAGGAAACACAGGCGGCCACAGCACCAGGCGGGCATGCCTGGAATCTACTCACTGCATGGTGAGCTGGGGCATGTCGAAGCCAGGCCCAAGGAAACACGGGTGGCCACAGAACCAGGCGGGTATGCCTGGAATCTACTCACTGCATGGTGAGCTGGGCCATGTCGAAGCCAGACCCACGTAAACAAAGGCGGCCATGCCTTTCTACTTACTTCCATACGACCCCCTTAAACAATTGGCAGGGGCTGTATGACAGAAATCAGAATTTGACCATTTTTCAACAGCTCCCTGAAAAGCGAGCAAAACAACTCATTTTTTGGTTTCCTCATTTATTTATGTCCTGGTTAAAAAAAACCCTAGGCTTGTGCGCAAAGTGCTTAAGCACAGAAATACTGCCTATGGCTTACGGTGGTCACACGCCTGAGCCTTCCACAGAGTGATGGTGAGCCAAGGCATGTAGAAAGCATGTCCAAAAAGAACACACAGCATGTGAACCCCCTCTATTCACTCTCCCCTGTCCCTCGCATACCCACAAACGGCCAGGTTGGGCACATTTAATTGAGGGTGGGATTTCAACCACAGCTTCTTTGGAGCCGAACCCCAGTCTGGGCTCCCTGGAAGTTCCAGAGTCCTGCTGTGGCCTTTAAGGTAATGGTTATATTGTTGTGTGAGGCAGGAGGCAGGGCGCACCATGCGGGCTTGTCTGGAATCTACTCACTGCATGGTGAGCTGGGGCAGCGTCCACAGCACCAGGTGGGCATGCCTGGAATCTGCTCACTGCATGGTGAGCTGGGGCATGTCGAAGCCAGGCCCAAGGAAACACGGGCGGCCACAGCACCCGGCGGGCATGCTTGGAATCTGCTCACTGCATGGTGAGCTGGGGCATGTCAAAGCCAGGCCCAAGGAAACGCAGGCGGCCACAGCACCAGGTGGGCATGCCTAGAATCTTTTCACTGCATGGTGAGCTGGGGCATGTCAAAGCCAAGCCCAAGGAAACACGGGCGGCCACAGCACCGGGCAGGTATGCCTGAAACTACTCACTGCATGGTGTGCTGGGGCATGTCGAAGCCAGGCCCAAGAAAACACAGGCGGCCACAGCACCAGGCGGGCATTCCTGGAATCTACTCACTGCATGGTGAGCTGGGGCATGTCAAAGCCAGGCCCAAGGAAACACAGGCGGTCACAGCACCAGGTGGGTATGCCTGGAATCTACTCACTGCATGGTGAGCTGGGGCATGTCGAAGCCAGGCCGAAGAAAACACAGGCGGCCACAGCACCAGGAGGGTATGCCTGGAATCTACTCACTGCATGGTGAGCTGGGGCATGTCGAAGCCAGGCCCAAGAAAACACATGCGGTCACAGCACCAGGCGGGCATGCCTGGATCTGCTCACTGCATGGTGAGCTGGGGCATTTCGAAGCCAGGCCAAGGAAACACGGGCGGCTACCGAACCGGGCGGGCATGCCTGGAATCTACTCACTGCATGGTGTGCTGGGGCATGTCGAAGCCAGGCAAAAGGAAACACAGGCGGCCACATCACCATGCGGGTATGCCTGGAATCTACTCACTGCATGGTGAGCTGGGGCATGTCGAAGCTACGCTCAAGGAAACACAGGCGGCCACAGCACCAGACGGGTATGCCTGGAATCTACTCACTGCATGGTGTGCTGGGGCATGTCGAAGCCAGACAAAAGAAAACACGGGCGGCCACAGCACCATGCGAGTATGCCTGGAATCTACTCACTGCATGGTGAACTGGGGCATGTCGAAGCCAGGCCCAAGGAAAAACGGGTGGCCACAGCACCAGGCGGGTATGCCTGGAATCTACACACTGCTTGGTGAGCTGGGGCATTTCGAAGCCAGACCCAAGTAAACACAGGCGGCCATGCCTTTCTACTTACTTCCATTGGACCCCCTTAAACATTTGGCAGGGGCTGTATGACAGAAATCAGAATTTGACCATTTTTGAACAGCTCCCTGAAAAGCGAGCAAAACAACTCATTTTTTGGTTTCCTCATTTATTTATGTCCTGGTTACCAAAACCCTAGGCTGGTGCGCAAAGTGCTTAAGCACAGCAATACTGCCTATGGCTTACCGTGGTCACAAGCCTGAGCCTTCCACAGAGTGATGGTGAGCCAAGACATGTAGAAAGCATGTCCAAAAAGAACACACAGCATGTGAACCCCCTCTATTGACTCCCCTGTCCCTCGCATGCCCACAAACGGCCAGGTTGGGCACGTTTAATTGAGGGTGGGATTTCAACCACAGCTTCTTTGGAGCAGAACCCCAGTCTGGGCTCGCTGGAGGTTCCAAAGTCTTGCTGGGGCCTTTAAGGTAATGGTTATATTGGTGTGTGAGGCACCGAGGCTGGGCACACCAGGCGGGTATGCCTGGAATCTGCTCGCTGCATGGTGAGTTGGGGCAGCGGCCACAGCGCCAGGCGGGCATGCCTGGAATCTACTCACTGCATATTGAGCTGGGCCATGTCGAAGCCAGGCCCAAGAAAACACAGGAGGCCATAGCACCAGGTGGGCATGCCTGGAATCTGCTCACTGCATGGTGAGCTGGGGCATGTCGAAGCCAGGCCCAAGGAAACACGGGCAGCAACAGAACCGGGCGGGCATGCCTGGAATCTACTCACTGCATGGTGAGCTGGGGCATGTCGTAGCCAGGCCCAAGAAAACACAGGCTGCCACAGCACCAGGCGGGCATGCCTGGAATCTACTCACTGCATGGCGAGCTGGGGCATGTCGAAGCCAGGCCCAAGGAAACACAGGCAGCCACAGCACCAGGTGGGTATGCCTGGAATCTACTCACTGCATGGTGAGCTGGGGCATGTCGAAGCCAGGCCGATGAAAACACAGGCGGCCACAGCACCAGGAGGGTATGCCTGGAATCTACTCACTGCATGGTGAGCTGGGGCATGTCGAAGCCAGGACCAAGAAAACACATGCGGTCACAGCACTGGGCGGGCATGCCTGGAATCTGCTCACTGCATGGTGAGCTGGGGCATGTCGAAGCCAGGGCCAAGGAAACACAGGCAGCCACAGTACTCGGTGAGCATGCCTGGAATCTGCTCTCTGCATAGTGAGCTTGGTCATGTCGAAGCCAGGCCCAAGGAAACACAGGCGGCCACAGCACCAGGCGGGTATGCCTGCAATCTACTCACTGCATGGTGCACTGGGGCATGTCGAAGCCAGGCCCAAGGAAACACAGGCGGCCACAGCACCAGGCAGGTATGCCTGCAATCCACTCACTGCATGGTGCGCTGGGGCATGTCGAAGCCAGGCCCAAGGAAAAACAAGCGGCCACAGCACCAGGCGGGCATGCCTGGAATCGGTTACCAGTCATTTGGTCGAAAAACAAATGATCGAATGCCATTTGGTCGAATGCCAAATGGCCGAAAAAATTGTCGATTATTTTTATTTATTTTTTTTATGGGGGGGGGGGGTCCCCCAACCCCCTTCTTCTTTATTATTTTTTTTTTACCAACTGAAACGAAAATAAATAAATTAATAAATAAATAAATAAATTCAACCTTTTTTTTCCGACCAATTGGTATTCGACCAAATGGTCATTCGATCTTTTATTTTCGACGAAATGACTGGACACCCTGGAATCTACTCACTGCATGGTGAGCTGGGGCATGTCGAAGCCAGGCCCAGGAAACACAGGCGGCCACAGCACCGGGCGGGCATGTCTGGAATCTGCTCACTGCATGGTGAGCTGGGTCATGTCAAAGCCAGGCCCAAGGAAACACAGGCGGTCACAGCACCAGGTGGGTATGCCTGGAATCTACTCACTGCATGGTGAGCTGGGGCATGTCGAAGCCAGGCCGAAGAAAACACAGGCGGCCACAGCACCAGGAGGGTATGCCTGGAATCTACTCACTGCATGGTGAGCTGGGGCATGTCGAAGCCAGGCCCAAGAAAACACATGCGGTCACAGCACCAGGCGGGCATGCCTGGATCTGCTCACTGCATGGTGAGCTGGGGCATTTCGAAGCCAGGCCAAGGAAACACGGGCGGCTACCGAACCGGGCGGGCATGCCTGGAATCTACTCACTGCATGGTGTGCTGGGGCATGTCGAAGCCAGGCAAAAGGAAACACAGGCGGCCACATCACCATGCGGGTATGCCTGGAATCTACTCACTGCATGGTGAGCTGGGGCATGTCGAAGCTACGCTCAAGGAAACACAGGCGGCCACAGCACCAGACGGGTATGCCTGGAATCTACTCACTGCATGGTGTGCTGGGGCATGTCGAAGCCAGACAAAAGAAAACACGGGCGGCCACAGCACCATGCGAGTATGCCTGGAATCTACTCACTGCATGGTGAACTGGGGCATGTCGAAGCCAGGCCCAAGGAAAAACGGGTGGCCACAGCACCAGGCGGGTATGCCTGGAATCTACACACTGCTTGGTGAGCTGGGGCATTTCGAAGCCAGACCCAAGTAAACACAGGCGGCCATGCCTTTCTACTTACTTCCATTGGACCCCCTTAAACATTTGGCAGGGGCTGTATGACAGAAATCAGAATTTGACCATTTTTGAACAGCTCCCTGAAAAGCGAGCAAAACAACTCATTTTTTGGTTTCCTCATTTATTTATGTCCTGGTTACCAAAACCCTAGGCTGGTGCGCAAAGTGCTTAAGCACAGCAATACTGCCTATGGCTTACCGTGGTCACAAGCCTGAGCCTTCCACAGAGTGATGGTGAGCCAAGACATGTAGAAAGCATGTCCAAAAAGAACACACAGCATGTGAACCCCCTCTATTGACTCCCCTGTCCCTCGCATGCCCACAAACGGCCAGGTTGGGCACGTTTAATTGAGGGTGGGATTTCAACCACAGCTTCTTTGGAGCAGAACCCCAGTCTGGGCTCGCTGGAGGTTCCAAAGTCTTGCTGGGGCCTTTAAGGTAATGGTTATATTGGTGTGTGAGGCACCGAGGCTGGGCACACCAGGCGGGTATGCCTGGAATCTGCTCGCTGCATGGTGAGTTGGGGCAGCGGCCACAGCGCCAGGCGGGCATGCCTGGAATCTACTCACTGCATATTGAGCTGGGCCATGTCGAAGCCAGGCCCAAGAAAACACAGGAGGCCATAGCACCAGGTGGGCATGCCTGGAATCTGCTCACTGCATGGTGAGCTGGGGCATGTCGAAGCCAGGCCCAAGGAAACACGGGCAGCAACAGAACCGGGCGGGCATGCCTGGAATCTACTCACTGCATGGTGAGCTGGGGCATGTCGTAGCCAGGCCCAAGAAAACACAGGCTGCCACAGCACCAGGCGGGCATGCCTGGAATCTACTCACTGCATGGCGAGCTGGGGCATGTCGAAGCCAGGCCCAAGGAAACACAGGCAGCCACAGCACCAGGTGGGTATGCCTGGAATCTACTCACTGCATGGTGAGCTGGGGCATGTCGAAGCCAGGCCGATGAAAACACAGGCGGCCACAGCACCAGGAGGGTATGCCTGGAATCTACTCACTGCATGGTGAGCTGGGGCATGTCGAAGCCAGGCCCAAGGAAACACAGGCGGCCACAGCACCAGGCGGGTATGCCTGCAATCTACTCACTGCATGGTGCACTGGGGCATGTCGAAGCCAGGCCCAAGGAAACACAGGCGGCCACAGCACCAGGCAGGTATGCCTGCAATCCACTCACTGCATGGTGCGCTGGGGCATGTCGAAGCCAGGCCCAAGGAAAAACAAGCGGCCACAGCACCAGGCGGGCATGCCTGGAATCGGTTACCAGTCATTTGGTCGAAAAACAAATGATCGAATGCCATTTGGTCGAATGCCAAATGGCCGAAAAAATTGTCGATTATTTTTATTTATTTTTTTTATGGGGGGGGGGGGTCCCCCAACCCCCTTCTTCTTTATTATTTTTTTTTTACCAACTGAAACGAAAATAAATAAATTAATAAATAAATAAATAAATTCAACCTTTTTTTTCCGACCAATTGGTATTCGACCAAATGGTCATTCGATCTTTTATTTTCGACGAAATGACTGGACACCCTGGAATCTACTCACTGCATGGTGAGCTGGGGCATGTCGAAGCCAGACTCAAGAAAACAAAGGCGGCCACAGCACCAGGCGGGCATGCCTGGAATCTACTCACTGCATGGTGAGCTGGGGCATGTCGAAGCCAGGCCCAAGGAAACACAGGCAGCTACAGCACCAGGCGGGCATGCCTGGAATCTACTCACTGCATGGTGAGCTGGGGCATGTCGAAGCCAGGCCCAAGAAAACACAGGCTGCCACAGCACCAGGCGGGCATGCCTGGAATCTTCTCACTGCATGGTGAGCTGGGGCATGTCGAAGCCAGGCCCAAGGAAAAACAGGCGGCCACAGCACCAGGTGGGTATGCCTGGAATCTACTCACTGCATGGTGAGCTGGGGCATGTCAAAGCCAGGCCGAAGAAAACACAGGCGGCCACAGCACCAGGAGGGTATGCCTGGAATCTACTCACTGCATGGTGAGCTGGGGCATGTCGAAGCCAGGCCCAAAAAAACACATGCGGTCACAGCACCGGGTGGGCATGCCTGGAATCTGCTCACTGCATGGTGAGCTGAGGCATGTCGAAGCCAGGCCCAAGGAAACACATGCGGTCACAGCACTGGGCGGGCATGCCTGGAATCTGCTCACTGCATGGTGAGCTGGGGCATGTCGAAGCCAGGGCCAAGGAAACACAGGCGGCCACAGCACTCGGCGAGCATGCCTGGAATCTGCTCACTGCATAGTGAGCTTGGTCATGTCGAAGCCAGGCCCAAGGAAACACAGGCGGCCACAGCACCAGGTGGGTATGCCTGCAATCTACTCACTGCATGGTGCGCTGGGGCATGTCGAAGCCAGGCCCAAGGAAACACAAGCGGCCACAGCACCAGGCGGGCATGCCTGGAATCGGTTACCAGTCATTTGGTCGAAAAACAAATGATCGAATGCCATTTGGTCGAATGCCAAATGGCCGAAAAAATTGTCGATTATTTTTATTTATTTTTCTTATGGGGGGGGGTCCCCCAACCCCCTTCTTCTTTATTATTTTTTTTTTACCAACTGAAACGAAAATAAATAAATAAATAAATAAATAAATACATAAATAAATTCAACCTTTTTTTTCCGACCAATTGGTATTCGACCAAATGGTCATTCGATCTTTTATTTTCGACGAAATGACTGGACACCCTGGAATCTACTCACTGCATGGTGAGCTGGGGCATGTCGAAGCCAGACCCAAGAAAACAAAGGTGGCCACAGCAGCAGGCGGGTATTCCTGGAATCTACTCACTGCATAGTGAGCTGGGCCATGTCAAAGCCAGGCCCAAGAAAACACAGGCGGCCATAGCACCAGGTGGGCATGCCTGGAATCTGCTCACTGCATGGTGAGCTGGGGCATGTCGAAGCCAGGCCCAAGGAAACACGGGCAGCCACAGAACCGGGCGGGCATGCCTGGAATCTACTCACTGCATGGTAAGCTGGGGCATGTCGAAGCCAGGCCCAAGAAAACACAAGCGGCCACAGCACCAGGCGGGCATGCCTGGAATCTACTCACTGCATGGTGAGCTGGGGCATGTCAAAGCCAGGCCCAAGGAAACACAGGCGGCCACAGCACCAGATGGGTATGCCTGGAATCTACTCACTGCATGGTGAGCTGGGGCATGTCGAAGCCAGGCCCAAGGAAACACGGGCAGCCACAGAACCGGGCGGTCATGCCTGGAATCTACTCACTGCATGGTGAGCTGGGGCATGTCGAAGCCAGGCCCAAGAAAACACAGGCGGCCACAGCACCAGGCGGGCATGCCTGGAATCTACTCACTGCATGGTGAGCTGGGGCATGTCGAAGCCAGGCCCAAGGAAAAACAGGCGGCCACAGCACCAGGTGGGTATGCCTGGAATCTACTCACTGCATGGTGAGCTGGGGCATGTCAAAGCCAGGCCGAAGAAAACACAGGCGGCCACAGCACCAGGAGGGTATGCCTGGAATCTACTCACTGCATGGTGAGCTGGGGCATGTCGAAGCCAGGCCCAAAAAAACACATGCGGTCACAGCACCGGGTGGGCATGCCTGGAATCTGCTCACTGCATGGTGAGCTGAGGCATGTCGAAGCCAGGCCCAAGGAAACACGGGCGGCCACAGAACCGGACGGGCATGCCTGCAATCTACTCACTGCATGGTGTGCTGGGGCATGTCGAAGCCAGGCCCAAGGAAACACAGGCGGCCACAACACCGGGCGGGCATGCCTGGAATCTAATCACTGCATGGTGAGCTGGGGCATGTCCTAGCCAGGCCCATGGAAACACAGGTGACCACAGCACCAGGTGGGTATGCCTAGAATCAACTCACTGCATGGTGTGCTGGGGCATGTCGAGGCCAGACAAAAGGAAACACAGGCGGCCACAGCACCATGCGGGTATGCCTGGAATCTACTCACTGCATGGTGAGCTGGGGCATGTCGAAGCTACTCTCAAGGAAACACAGGCGGCCACAGCACCAAGCGGGCATGCCTGGAATCGACTCACTGCATGGTGAGCTGGGGCATGTCGAAGCCAGGCCCAAGGAAACACGGGTGGCCACAGCACCAGGCGGGTATGCCTGGAATCTACTCACTGCATGGTGAGCTGGGGCATGTCGAAGCCAGGCCCAAGGAAACACGGGCAGCCACAGAACCGGGCTGGCATGCCTGGAATCTACTCACTGCATAGTGAGCTGGGGCATGTCGAAGCCAGGCCCAAGAAAACACAGGCGGCCACAGCACCAGGCGGGCATGCCTTGAATCTACTCACTGCATGGTGAGCTGGGGCATGTCGAAGCCAGGCCCAAGGAAACACAGGCAGCCACAGCACCAGGCGGGTATGCCTGGAATCTACTCACTGCATGCTGAGCTGAGGCATGTCGAAGCCAGGCTGAAGAAAACACAGGCGGCCACAGCACCAGGAGGGTATGCCTGGAATCTACTCACTGCATGGTGAGCTGGGGCATGTCGAAGCCAGGCCCAAGAAAACACATGCGGTCACAGTACCGGGCAGGCATGCCTGGATTCTGCTCACTGCATGGTAAGCTGGGGCATGTCGAAGCCAGGCCCAAGGAAACACGGGCGGCCACAGAACCGGGCGGGCATGCCTGGAATCTACTCACTGCATGGTGTGCTGGGGCATGTCGAAGCCAGGCCCATGGACACAAAGGTGACCACAGCACCAGGCGGGTATGCCTAGAATCAACTCACTGCATGGTGTGCTGGGGCATGTCGAAGCCAGACAAAAGGAAACACGGGCGGCCACAGCACCATGCGGGTATGCCTGGAATCTACTCACTGCATGGTGAGCTGGGACATGTCGAAGCTACTCTCAAGGAAACACAGGCGGCCACAGCACCAGGCGGGCATGCCTGGAATCTACTCACTGCATGGTGAGCTGGGGCATGTCGAAGCCAGGCCCAAGGAAACACGGGTGGCCACAGAACCAGGCGGGTATGCCTGGAATCTACTCACTGCATGGTGAGCTGGGCCATGTCGAAGCCAGACCCACGTAAACAAAGGCGGCCATGCCTTTCTACTTACTTCCATACGACCCCCTTAAACATTTGGCAGGGGCTGTATGACAGAAATCAGAATTTGACCATTTTTGAACAGCTCTCTGAAAAGCGAGGAAAACAACTCATTTTTTGGTTTCCTCATTTATTTATGTCCTGGGTACCAAAACCCTAGGCTTGTGCGCAAACTGCTTAAGCACAGCAATACTGCCTATGGCTTACCGTGGTCACACGCCTGAGCCTTCCACAGAGTGATGGTGAGCCAAGGCATGTAGAAAGCATGTCCATAAAGAACACACTGCATGTGAACCCCCTCTATTCACTCTCCCGTGTCCCTCGCATGCCCACAAACGGCCAGGTTGGGCACATTTAATTGAGGGTGCGATTTCAACCACAGCTTCTTTGGAGCCGAACCCCAGTCTGGGCTCCCTGGAAGTTCCAGAGTCCTGCTGGGGCCTTTAAGGTAATGGTTATATTGGTGTGTGAGGCACCGAGGCAGGGCACACCAGGCGGGCTTGTCTGGAATCTACTCGCTGCATGGTGAGCTGGGGCAGCGGCCACAGCATCAGGCGGGCATGCCTGGAATCTACTCACTGCATGGTGAGCTGGGGCATGTCGAAGCCAGGCCCAAGAAAACACGGGCGGCCACAGCACCGGGCAGGCATGCCTGGAATCTACTCACTGCATGGTGAGCTGTGGCATGTTGAAGCAAGACCCAAGGAAACACAGGCGGCCACAGCACTGGTATGTCTGGAATCTACTCACTGCATGGTGAGCTGGGGCATGTCGAAGCCAGGCCCAAGGAAACACAGGCGGCCACAGTACCAGGCGGGCATGCCTGGAATCTACTCACTGCATGGTGAGCTGTGGCATGTTGAAGCAAGACCCAAGGAAACACAGGCGGCCACAGCACTGGTATGTCTGGAATCTACTCACTGCATGGTGAGCTGGGGCATGTCGAAGCCAGGCCCAAGGAAACACAGGCGGCCACAGTACCAGGCGGGCATGCCTGGAATCTGCTCACTGCATGGTGAGCTGGGGCATGTCGAAGCCAGGGCCAAGGAAACACGGGAGGCCACAGCACTGGTATGTCTGGAATCTACTCATTGCATGGTGAGCTGGGGCATGTCGAAGCCAGACCCAAGGAAACACAGGCGGCCACAGTACCAGGCAGGCATGCCTGGAATATGCTCACTGCATGGTGAGCTGTGGCATGTCGAAGCCAGACCAAAGGAAACACAGGCGGCGACAGCACTGGTATGCCTGGAATCTGCTCACTGCATGGTGAGCTGGGGCATGTCGAAGCCAGGGCCAAGGAAACACGGGCGGCCACAGCACTCAGCGGGCATGCCTGGAATCTGCTCACTGCATGGTGAGCTTGGTCATGTCGAAGCCAGGCCCAAGGAAACACAGGCGGCCACAGCACCAGACGGGTATGCCTGCAATCTACTCACTGCCTGGTGCGCTGGGGCATGTCGAAGACAGGCCCAAGGAAACACAAGCGGCCACAGAACCAGGCGGGCATGCCTGGAATCTACTCACTGCATGGTGATCTGGGGCATGTCGAAGCCAGCCCAAGAAAACAAAGGCGGCCGCAGCAGCAGGCAGGTATTCCTGGAATCTACTCACTGCATAGTGAGCTGGGCCATGTCGAAGCCAGGCACAAGAAAACACAGGCGGCCATAGCACCAGGTGGGCATGCCTGGAATCTGATCACTGCATGGTGAGCTGGGGTATGTCGAAGCCAGGCCCAAGGAAACACGGGCGGCCACAGATCCGGGCGGGCATGCCTGGAATCTACTCACTGCGTGGTGAGCTGGGGCATGTCGAAGCCAGGCCCAAGAAAACACAGGCGGCCACAGCACCAGGCGGACATGCCTGGAATCTACTCACTGCATGGTGAGCTGGGAAATGTCGAAGCCAGGCCCAAGGAAACACAGGTGGCCACAGCATGAGGAGGGTATGCCTGGAATCTACTCACTGCATGGTGAGCTGGGGCATGTCAAAGCCAGGCCCACGAAAACACATGCGGTCACAGCACCAGGCGGGCATGCCTGGAATCTACTCACTGCATGGTGAGCTGGGGCATGTCAAAGCCAGGCCCAAGGAAACACGGGCGGCCACAGAACCGGGCGGGCATGCCTGGAATCTACTCACTGCATGGTGTGCTGGGGCATGTCGAAGCCAGGCCCAAGGAAACACAGGCGGCCACAGCACCGGGCGGGCATGCCTGGAATCTACTCACTGCATGGTGAGCTGGGGCATGTCCTAGCCAGGCCCAAGGAAACACAGGCGACCACAGCACCAGGCGGGTATGCCTGGAATCTACTCACTGCATGGTGTGCTGGGGCATGTCGAAGCCAGACAAAAGGAGACACGGGCGGCCACAGCACCATGCGGCTATGCCTGGAATCTACTCACTGCATGGTGAGCTGGGGCATGTCGAAGCTACTCTCAAGGAAACACAGGCGGCCACAGCACTAGGCGGGCATGCCTGGAATCTACTCACTGCATGGTGAGCTGGGGCATGTCGAAGCCAGGCCCAAGGAAACACGGGTGGCCACAGCACCAGGCGGGTATGCCTGCAATCTACTCACTGCATGGTGAGCTGGAGCATGTCGAAGCCAGACCCAAGTAAACATAGGCGGCCATGTCTTTCTACTTACTTCCATAGGACCCCCTTAAACATTTGGCAGGGGCTGTATGACAGAAATCAGAATTTGACCATTTTTAAACAGCTCCCTGAAAAGCGAGCAAAACAACTAATTTTCTGGTTTCCTCATGTATTTATGTCCTGGTTACCAAAACCCTAGGCTTGTGCGCAAAGTGCTTAAGCACAGCAATACTGCCTATGGCTTACCGTGGTCACACGCCTGAGCCTTCCACAGAGTGATGGTGAGCCAAGGCATGTAGAAAGCATGTCCAAAAAGAACACACAGTATGTGAATCCCCTCTATTCACTCCCCTGTCCCTCGCATACCCACAAACGGCCAGGTTGGGCACATTTAATTGAGGGTGGGATTTCAACCACAGCTTCTTTGGAGCCGAACCCCAGTCTGGGCTCCCTGGAAGTTCCAGAGTCCTGCTGGGGCCTTTAAGGTAATGGTTATATTGGTGTGTGAGGCACCGAGGCAGGGCGCACCATGCGGGCTTGTCTGGAATCTACTCGCTGCATGGCGAGCTGGGGCAGCGGCCACAGCACCAGGCGGGCATGCCTGGAATCTACTCACTGCATGGTGAGCTGGGGCATGTCGAGACAGGCCCAAGAAAACACAGGCAGCCATAGCACCAGGCGGGCATGCCTGGAATCTACTCACTGCATGGTGAGCTGGGGCATGTCGAAGCCAGGCCCAAGAAAACACATGCGGTCACAGCACCGGGCGGGCATGCCTGGAATCTACTCACTGCATGGTGTGCTGGGGCATGTCGAAGCTACGCTCAAGGAAACACAGGTGTCAACAGCACCAGGCGGGCATGCCTGGAATCTGCTCACTGCATGGTGAGCTGGGGCATGTCGAAGCCAGGCCCAAGGAAACACAGGCGGCCACAGCACTGGTATGCCTGGAATTTGCTCACTGCATGGTGAGCTGGGGCATATCCAAGCCAGGGCCAAGGAAACACGGGCAGCCACAGCACTCGGCGGGCATGCCTGGAATCTGCTCACTGCATGATGAGCTGGGTCATGTCGAAGCCAGGCCCAAGGAAACACAGGCGGCCACAGCACCAGGCGGGCATGCCTGGAATCTACTCACTGCCTGGTGAGCTTGGGCATGTCGTAGCCAGGCCCAGGAAACACAGGCGGCCACAGCACCGGGCGGGCATGTCTGGAATCTGCTCACTGCATGGTGAGCTGGGTCATGTCGAAGCCAGGCCCAAGGAAACACAGGCGGCCACAGCACCGGGCGGGCATGGCTGGAATCTACTCACTGCATGGTGTGCTGGGGCATGTCGAAGCCAGGCCCAAGGAAACACAGGCAGCCACAGCACCGGGTGGGCATGCCTGGAATCTACTCACTGCATGGTGAGCTGGGGCATGTCGAGACAGGCCCAAGAAAACACAGGCAGCCATAGCACCAGGCGGGCATGCCTGGAATCTACTCACTGCATGGTGAGCTGGGGCATGTCGAAGCCAGGCCCAAGAAAACACATGCGGTCACAGCACCGGGCGGGCATGCCTGGAATCTACTCACTGCATGGTGTGCTGGGGCATGTCGAAGCTACGCTCAAGGAAACACAGGTGTCAACAGCACCAGGCGGGCATGCCTGGAATCTGCTCACTGCATGGTGAGCTGGGGCATGGCGAAGCCAGGCCCAAGGAAACACAGGCGGCCACAGCAATGGTATGCCTGGAATTTGCTCACTGCATGGTGAGCTGGGGCATATCCAAGCCAGGGCCAAGGAAACACGGGCAGCCACAGCACCGGGCGGGCATGCCTGGAATCTGCTCACTGCATGGTGAGCTGGGTCATGTCGAAGCCAGGCCCAAGGAAGCACAGGCGGCCACAGCACCGGGCGGGCATGGCTGGAATCTACTCACTGCATGGTGTGCTGGGGCATGTCGAAGCCAGGCCCAAGGAAACACAGGCAGCCACAGCACCGGGCGGGCATGCCTGGAATCTACTCACTGCATGGTGTGCTGGTGCATGTCGAAGCCAGGCCCAAGGAAACACGGGCAGCCACAGAACTGGGCGGGCATGCCTGGAATCTACTCACTGCATGGTGAGCTGGGGCATGTCCTAGCCAGGCCCATGGAAACACAGGTGACCACAGCACCAGGTGGGCATGCCTGGAATCTACTCACTGCCTGGTGAGCTTGGGCATGTCGAAGCCAGGCCCAAGGAAACACAGGCGGCCACAGCACCGGGCGGGCATGCCTGGAATCTGCTCACTGCATGGTGAGCTGGGTCATGTCGAAGCCAGGCCCAAGGAAACAGAGGCGGCCACAGCACCGGGCGGGCATGGCTGGAATCTACTCACTGCATGGTGTGCTGGGGCATGTCGAAGCCAGGCCCAAGGAAACACAGGCAGCCACAGCACCGGGCGGGCATGCCTGGAATCTACTCACTGCATGGTGTGCTGGTGCATGTCGAAGCCAGGCCCAAGGAAACACGGGCAGCCACAGCACCGGGCGGGCATGCCTGGAATCTACTCACTGCATGGTGTGCTGGGGCATGTCGAAGCTATGCTCAAGGAAACACAGGCATCCACAGCACCAGGTGAGTATGCCTGGAATCTACTCACTTCATGGTGTGCTGGGGCATGTCGTAGCCAGACAAAAGGAAACACGGGCGGCCACAGCACCATGCGGGTATGCCTGGAATCTACTCACTGCATGGTGAGCTGGGGCATGTCGAAGCTACGCTCAAGGAAACACGGGCGGCCACAGCACCAGGCGGGTATCCCTGGAATCTACTCACTGCATGGTGTGCTGGGGCATGTCGAAGCCAGGCGGGTATGCCTGGATCTACTCACTGCATGCTGTGCTGGGGCATGTCGAAGCATGCCCCAAGTAAACACAGGCGGCCATGCCTTTCTACATACTTCCATAGGGCCCCCTTTAACATTTGGCAGGGGCTGCATGACAGAAATCAGAATTTGACCATTTTTGAACAGCTCCCTGAAAATTGAGCAAAACAACTAATTTTTTGGTTTCCTCATTTACTTATGTCCTGGTTACCAAAACCCTAAGCTTGTTGGCAAAGTACTTAAGTACATCAATACTGCCTATGGCTTACCGTGTTCACACTCCTGAGCCTTCCACAGAGTGATTTTGAGCCAAGGCATTTAGAAAGCATGTCCAAAAAGAACACACAGCATGTGAACCCCCTCTATTCACTCCCCTGGTTGGGCACATTTAATTGAGGGTGGGATTTCAACCACAGCTTCTTTGGAGCAGAACCCCAGTCTGGGCTCCCTGGAGATTCCAGAGTCCTGCTGGGGCCTTTAAGGTAATGGTTATATTGGTGTGTGAGGCACCGAGGCTGGGTGCAGTTGGGAGTTAATTTACATTTGTATTTATTCATATACAGGAGGAAACCTCAACATAATATAATAAGGCCTATCCAGCTAGTATAAGGGTTCCTAAGGGTTAGACACTTCTCCCCGCAGAGAGTGGGGGTAGATCTCTCTTCTCTGCAGGTGTCTCCCTCTGGAATGACCTCCTTGCCCCTCTCATACCTGAGCCGGACCACCTGAAGTTCCGGAAACAGCTCAAAACCTTTGTCTTCTCCTTTGCTTTCTCCTCCCCCCCCCCGCTGACCTACCTGTCTGCTGTACCAACTGGTTGCTTGGCTACCCTCAGAGTCTCACTGGGTACCAGGCTCTTTCTTGACCAGTCACCCTTGCACTGCTTCCGGGGCAACCATGCACTTAGGGGTTGTAACTGTATTTCTACAGTCCCTTGTTCTCCTTGCACTACTAAGAGTTGTGCTGCCCTGGCTGTACTTACTCAGAGCATTACTGCCCTGTTTTCCCCTCCCCTCTACCTTACATTTCCCCCCTCCCTTTCCCCTTGCAGTTCTCGTTCTCGCACTTGCACGATGGGAATGCCACAAGGCCTAGTAAGATCATTTGCCTTGTCCTTCCTCTGTCTTACCTCCCTTGTCTTGTCACGCATAGATACACTTGTGCAAAGGCGTGTAAAAATGACTTATCATATCATATCACATATAAGAATACCAACATATTCTCCCCCCCCCCCGTCTCCTGAAGGAATGAATTAGTACATACAGTAGCACGCAGGTGCATTCTAGTTAACGTGCATTTAGCTTTGGGAAAACAACACTTTGATCTCAGCAGAACAAGACATTACATGATATATTTCTACAGCTTAAAATATGATGACATGGCATAGCATAATAAAACACAGTGTAGCACAACAAACCTAAATCAGTGTAGCACTTCAAAGCCTGGCATGGCATTGATAATGTAGCTGAGTGCACGCATATAGCGAAGCATGCCATAGCTAGGCATCTCAAACAAACAATTAGGCAACCCACACACACACACGCGCGCACTCTAAAGCACACACACTCTCTGCTCCAGACTCAGTTCTGGGTTTGAAGTCTTCTTCTGCTCTTGAAATTAACTCATTTGAAGATGTAAATGGCTGTTCTTTTGTAGGCCATGGCCCTGGGTCTTCAAAGGGAAGTGTTTCCACCACTCACACCCTTCCTTCACTCTGCCCTGTGGCATGTTGCTGTTTCCATTCATTGATTGGTGTCTTTCCTCCTATAAAATGTGTTAACTCTGTTGGACAGAGGAAGGAACATTTGGGTCCTTTGTGGTGGGGGACTGATGGCTCACCCTTTGAGACAACTGGTGACTTCCAATAAATGGAGCTTATTTTTTAAAACTGTTTTATTTATGTATTTTACTTGACGAAACTCTAGGCTTGTGCTTCTGTAAAAAGGGCTCAGGCGCACACATTGTGTCATTGGCTCCCCATTGGTCAGACGTGTGAGTCTGCCACAGTGGCATGGTGTGGCTGAGCATGCTGTAGTCGTACCAGGAAAGATGTCAGAAATCCAAAATGTGCCAGTCTTGCTACAGCTTCCTGAAAAGCAACCAAAAGAGTTGTTTGTTTTACAATATGTAAATGGGATATTGCAAGTCACCTGAGTTCTCTGATAAAACCCTGGGCATTGCCACTGCTCCCGTGGGGGAAGCTCCTTCCCATGAGGCCAAGGAGGTGAGGCTGCTACCTGATATCACCCCTGTGGGTGGTACTCAGCGGGAGGATGTCATGGGGACATTAATCCCAAAGGAAGGAAGCCTCCTATCGGATTAGTAACGGCCAGGCGAGATCACAGTCTTCCCCATGGCCCACCTTACTTTAACCCAACTTCCTCACCAACCCCCTACAACGTTATCCATAGTGTTCCTATCTGTTTCCTTAAAACCAGTAGCTTAGGAAGTGCTGGGATGAGGAAGAGTGTGAACTGCCCAGGGGACCTCTATCCCTTATTGTGAGAAGCCTGAGGGTATCCAGACATCTACTCCCCTTGGCTCCTCTGCTCAGGTGGCCACAGAAAGGACATCACTTTTGGATCCTGACGCTGGGGGTGGATATGCGAGGGAGGATCACCTGGGTGGAGGGTCCTTGGGGATTGGGAAGAGGACACCCACAGGCGAGACATGGTATCTCCCTTTCCCTTGTCCAAATAAATCCCACTGTCCACTAACCTTTATAGGTTGTTGTGCTTCTTCCCCAATGATATATGTTCCAACTGTGTCCCATTCAGGCTACTTTCAGACTGGGACGAGGAAGAGGTGACTAGGAGTAATGCACACTCCAAGTCAAATTCACCACTATAGTACTAAGACGAGAAAGATGCCTAGAAAGCGTCAGGCATGTCCTGTTAATTGTTGTAATGAGGATCAGCCCAATTATTCACACCTGCAACAAGGACGTCATTTCACCAAAATGCCTGGGGTAGCGAAAGTGACATCACACAACCCTTGACTTCTAATGACATGAGTCCTGTTTTCTTTGTGGAACTTTCTTGAACTTAGGGAAGGGGAAGCAGACCCAAGCCTGAGCTGGAAGAAGCTCAGAACTTTATTTTGAACACTGTTTCTTTTGGTGCTGACATCACTACACATTGTATATTTCTTAGTCTGTGGGCAAGTATAGGTTTTGGACACAGACAGACTTTTAAGTTGAACTCACTGACACAGACAATCCTTAGTTTCTTTACGTAGGGAAATCGACACTTAGCGTAGGGCAAAATAGGCCTTAATCCATCCTGACTTATAAAAATGAAAATCTTTTATTCAGAAATTGAATCTGTTGTCTGTGTCCTGCTTCTGGATGCCTTCACATTATGTAATGAGGTGAAGGAGAGATCCACTGGCCCAGAACGGTGTGAAAAGCCAAGAGAAGTGAGGCCTTCTCTTGGACTGTGCAAGGAGCTAAGGGAGAAACAGGGGAAGGGAGTCAGACCTCCTGGTGTGTTGGGGAATGTTGTGAAAAGCCAAGAGTATGGAGGCCTTCTCTTGGACTGTGCAAGGAGCTAAGGGGGAACCAGGGGATGGGAGTCAGACCTCCTGGTGTGTTGGGGAATGTTGTGAAAAGCCAAGAGAATGGAGGCCTTCTCTTGGACCGTGCAAGGAGCTAAGGGAGAACCAGGTGAAGGGAGTCAGACCTCATGGTGTGTTGGGGAATGTTGTGAAAAGCCAAGAGAAGGGAGGACTTCTCTTGGACTGTTCAAGGAGCCGGAGGAGAACCAGGGGAAGGGAGTCAGACCTCCTGGTGTGTTGGGGAATGTTGTGAAAAGCCAAGACAACGGAGGCCTTCTTTTGGACTGTACAAGGAGCTAAGGGAGAACCAGGCGATGGGAGTAAGACCTCCTGGTGTGTTGGGGAATCTTGTGAAAAGCCAAGGGAAGGGAGGCCTTCTCTTGGACTGTGCAAGGAGCTATGGGAGAACCAGGCGATGGGAGTCAGACCTCCTGGTGTGTTGGGGAATGTTGTGAAAAGCCAAGAGAAGGGAGGCCTTCCCTTGGACTGTGCAAGGAGCTAATGGAGAACCAGGGGAAGGGAGTCAGACCTCCGGGTGTGTTGGGGAATGTTGTGAAAAGCCAAGAGAAGGGAGGCCTTCTCTTGGACTGTGCAAGGAGCTAAGGGAGAACCAGGCGATGGGAGTCAGACCTCCTGGTGTGTTGGGGAATGTTGTGAAACGCCAAGAGAAGGGAGGTATTCTCTTGGACTATGCAAGGAGCTAAAGGAGAACCAGGGGAAGGAAGTTAGACCTCCTGGTGTGTTGGGGAATGTTGTAAAAAGCCAAGAGAAGGGAGGCCTTCTCTTGGACTGTGCAAGGAGCTAAGGGAGAACCAGGGGAAGGGAGTCAGACCACCTGGTGTGTTGGGGAACGGTGTGAAAAGCCAAGAGAAAGGAGGCCTTCTCTTGGACTGTGCAAGGAGCTAAGGGAAAACCAGGGGATGGGAGTCAGACCTCCTGGTGTGTTGGGGAATGGTATGAAAAGCCAAGAGTAGGGAGGCATTGACTGTGCAAGGAGATAAGGGAGAAGGAGATAAGGGAGAACCAGGGGATGGGAGTCAGACCACCTGGTGTGTTGGGGAACGGTGTGAAAAGCCAAGAGAAAGGAGGCCTTCTCTTGGACTGTGCAAGGAGCTAAGGGAGAACCAGGGGAAGGGAGTCAGACCACCTGGTGTGTTGGGGAATGGTGTGAAAAGCCAAGAGAAAGGAGGCCTTCTCTTGGACTGTGCAAGGAGCTAAGGGAAAACCAGGGGATGGGAGTCAGACCTCCTGGAGTGTTGGGGAATGGTATGAAAAGCCAAGAGTAGGGAGGCATTCTCTTGGACTGTGCAAGGAGATAAGGGAGAAGGAGCTAAGGGAGAACCAGGGGATGGGAGTCAGACCTCCTGGTGTGCTGGGGAATGGTATGAAAAGCCAAGAGTAGGGAGGCATTCTCTTGGACTGTGCAAAGAGATAAGGGAGAAGGAGATAAGGGAGAACCAGGGGATGGGAGTCAGACCTCCTGGTGTGTTGGGGAATGTTGTGCAAAGTGAAGAGAAGGGAGGCCTTTTCTTGGACTGTGCAATGAGCTGAGAGAAAGGTTACCGGGAGGCAGTCATCCCTCTAACACCACAAACTGGGACCAAAGGGGAGGCCAAAGAGCGTCCAACGAGCTGAAGATGCTGCTATATATCATAGTGAAGACAACTAAGAACATTTCTTGTGCACTGTGTTTTGTAGAACCTGGAACTTTATGCTGTTTATAAACAGTACTATAACCTGAGGAAGAGAGACATTCCCTCAGACCACACTCTCAAAGCCAGCCACTGAAAAGCCCCCAGTTGTTTAGTTTAGTTCAGAGATTTTGACACAGGACAGTGGACTTTTTACTTTGGACATCCTGACAGATTCCATTCTTTTTTTTTATTTGAATTTGTTTAATTACACATTCCTTTTCCTCATAACAATACATCTAAAATGCAAACACGTTTCCTCCATAGTTTGATAAAATAGTAAATGCACGCCTCCTGGTTACTACCCATGAACATATGCCAAAAGTCTTCTGCTGGTGTCGTCACCTATATGCCGGAAACCTCTTAATGCAGCGGACCGTATTGACTGTAGAGCATCACAGATCATTAAAAGGTGTCTGGTTGGATCTATGCAAGCCTCCCCACAAAGTCAGCATCTCCTATGATGTATTGTACCATGCCCCAACTATTTTGTCGGTCTTTACGGTGTTGAATTTTACTTATAAGTAATCCCACACCTAGAAGTTTCCATCAGCGTTTTGAATATACCCTGGTGGTTTGTCTCTATCCAAGATATATTCCATGAAACTCGATGAATGGTTTTTTGTGACCAGGTTAACTATTAATTGCCCTGAACACTGGGTCAAAAAGAATTTCTCCATGCGGTTTTTGTAGTTCCCAAACAACCAGCCCACACTTGGTCTGGTGACATCTCCAGCCATTTGGTTGGGAGGACCACATTTTCATTTTATTACTAGTTGGCATTAGGTTTATTCTGGTTAGTATCACCACATTCAGTTATCCCAACAATGACTCACCTGGAGCATTACATCACTTCCCGAGCAAAGTTAGACATCACAACTGTAATTTCACAAGGAACAGTGTTATGTTGAATTCCAGGTAGAGCATTTCGATGGACGTTCGAGGGGGCAGTTTTAGTAGTCTCTTTAGTAACATTGCTTCCAGTTTACTGATCTCCTTAATGTGGGTCAATGCCCTAGACTCCACCCGATATAGGACAACGGCAAGAATCTTGGCATGATACAACTGTAAGATTGCCTTAAGAAAATAGCCTCCGCCCTTATGTGCGAAGGAACCAATGGCCCGTCTAATGTTGCCGACTTTAATTTAGTTTTTTCCAGGTACCGAATTCCATGCAATTCTGCATCTAAATAAATATCAAGATATTTAAAGTCCGAGACTTCTTCAAAAACTCAGGACATCCTGTCCTCACTCTCCTCCTATAACCTCCCCCCTCTATTCCCTGCCCTTCCTCTGGCTCTTCTGCAGCCACCCCTCCTCTCTCCTTCTCTTCCTTTCCCCTTTTTTCTGCTGACGAGGTTTCAAGACAAGTCCGATCTATGAAAGTCTCGTCAAAACAGGTCCACCCCTGTTCCTCCAAAACTATCAAGCACCACATTGACTCCTTGGCTCCTGCCCTTGCTGACTTCTGCAATCACTCCTTCGCCTCTGGAGTCTTCCCATCCCCTCTCAAGCACTCCCTTGTGCACCCCCTTCTTAAGAAGCCCTCTTCCGACCCCTCCTACGCAGCTAACTATCGCCCAATCTCTATCACTCCCTTCCTGGGCAAGCTCCTGGAGAAACTGGCCATCTCCCAGCTTAATCTCCATGCTGAATGTGTTGGTAATCTTCATGACCATCAGTCTGGCTTCAGAGCTGCCAGAAGCACGGAAACTGCTCTCCTGAACATCCGTGAGGTCCTGCTCTCGAACCTTGACTCTAACATTCCATGTGTTCTCATTTTGCTTGATCTCTCTTCTGCCTTTGATACTGTCAACCATACCATCCTGCTCAACCGTCTCCGTGATAACCTCGGTATCACTGGTCAGGCTCTGGCGTGGCTGACCTCTTTCCTCTCAAATCGGCCCTCCCAGGTCCAACTGGGGTCTTTCCTCTCTGACATCTTCTTCTCTACCTGTGGTGTCCCCCAGGGATCTAACCTCTCTCCATGGCTGTTCAACCAGTATCTGGCACTTCTCGCCCACCACATCGCCGCTCTCTGCCCCTACTTTCAGTGCTATGCGGATGATACCCAGCTCATTTTCAGGCTACCCTCGGCCTCCTCTTCTCCTTCCCTCATCTCTGACTGTCTTTCTGCTATCCAGGAATGGTGTGCCGCCAACGACCTCTGCCTTAATGCCAGTAAGACTGAGATTCTACTCATCGACACTCCCACTCCCTCCTTCCCTGCTGCTCTCTGGCCGGCCTCTCTGGGCCCTCTTCCTGCTCCTACCTGCAAGGCAAAAAACCTTGGGGTCATCTTCGACTCCACACTCTCCTTCTCTCCTCACATATCCGACGTATCTAAGAAGTCACACTACCAGCTACACCTCCTCATAGGTATCCTTCCTTTCCTCTCCTTCCCCCAGAAGCTCACTGTCTCTAGAGCCCTGGTTCTCTCTAAGCTGGACTACTGTAACAGTCCCTATCTAAATCTGCCCGCCTCTACTCTCCGCCCTTTGCAACTCATCCAGAACAGGACTGCAAGACTTGTCCTTGGCCTCAAGCCCAGGGACCGTATCTCTCCAGGACTGAAATCACTACACTGGCTCCCAGTGTCTGCGAGGATGAAGTTCAAAACCCTCTGCATTATCCACAAGGCCGTCTGGGGCCTTGGGCCAAAATACCTTCAACTCTCTCTTCCTAAATATCTTCCTTCTCGAGCTCTTCGCTCATCCGCCTCCAACTCCCTCAGGGTCAGCCGCTTCTCCAAACAACGAGTTGGGGGCAGATCTCTTTCCACTGCAGGGGCCTCCCTCTGAAACAGCCTTCCTGCCTCCCTGAAACTTGAGGAGAACCGTTCCGGAAGCACCTCAAAACCTTCCTCTTTGCCTCTGCTTTCTCTCCCCCTCTCCCCTGCTAATACTACTGAAACTGCACTGAATCTGCAACTGGGCTATTCACCGTTCTCGGCCCAGCCACTCTCCCCTGCACTGCCTCCACGGCAACCCCTGCACTACGGGACTGTGTCTGTATCCATACAGCCCCCCTTCCCAGCACTTGCCTGCACTTACCTCGCACTTGCCACCAGCTGGCCCTTGTTATTTATCCTGTATGCTGTATGCTAATAACCCTGTACTGCACTTTCCCCTCTCCCTTTCCCCCATGCACTTTTCCCTTCCCCTCTACCCTTGCACTTGCGCAATCTGAATGACACCTGGCCTAGTAAGATCGTTGTCTGTCTCCCCTTGTCCCCCCCCTGCCTCGTCGCGCCTTGAAACACTTGTGTATAGGCGCGTTATAAATTCCTTATCATATCATATCATATCATATCAACTGGGATGCCCTCCATGGACCAGCTAGTCCCTCTCGCTTTCTTAACATTTGGGCGAAAAACCATGATTTTCATTAGTGAGTTACATTTGACATAAGATGGTAGTTTATTCAATGATGCTTGTAGGCCCCAATGCGGTGGAGTCCAGGAGAACAAGGTCATCAGCGCAGCCCAGCCACTGCACTGATCTATCGCCCAATTTTGGGGGATTCGAGTAAGAGTTAATAATCTCCTCACCTATGCTTGAACGATATTGCTTGAACAAAATGGGTGCTAGAATACACTCCTGTTTGAGCCCTTTTGATGTGACAATCCATTCCGTAATCCTGCCAGCCTGGTCCATTCGCACCTTCACCCGGGTGAAAAAATGTAGTTGTATTATCATTTTTAGTTGGCCGGGGGTATGCCCCCTGTGTGCAATATGCTCCGGAGTCTCGATCTGTCGACAGTATCAAATGCTGCACAGAAATCGATAAATGCTGTGTGAACTGTCATTTCACTTATGGCCCATGCCTGCTGGATGATGGTAATTAAGGCAAGGCTATGGCAGAGGCCAGTTTGATTTAACGGGATAGTGTTTTGTGCCTCTGGCCACTCTTCAAGCTCTGACAGTAAGACTTGAGCAAATATCTTTGTTGGAATGTCTAACATCGCTAGGAGGCGGTAGTTTCTTGGATCATTATGCTTGCCTTTCTTTAAGACTGGGATGATTATACCGTCCCGCCAAGTTGAGCGGATGGTTTGTGAGACACTAATCCAACAGAAGAGCCAATTTAGGGCCTTTGCCCAGACAACTGGGTCCATCTTGATTAAAGAACTGCAAATCCAATCTGGACCTGATGCCCAAGAGGACTTGCAGGCCATTATAATACCTTGTATATCACAGATGTTTTTCGTGTATAGCCATCTAGAATTAATTACATAGTCAAGGGTAATACTAGGGCCTCCCACTGCAAAGTTTTGCGCCACATATGTTCCCAATATTTCTCTGACACTCCATTTAGGTCTCTAGTTCTTGAGTTGTTACCGTTAACTATCTTCCAGAACAAAGTTGGGTCATTAATATGTGACGAAAAGAGCAGGAGGCGCCAAGTGGACCATCACTTGGAGAGTTTGTGTTTTTTTCACCACTTAGCATTGTCTTTTTTAATGGTCTTTGCGCTATGGAGTGCAACGCTGGATCGAGCTGCCTGTGGGATAAAGCTCTCAGTTCATGGTGTAGGGCCCTTTTTTGCCCCTTGATTTCCATGTCAGGCCTATACCGATGTTTCATATGTGGGACTATGCCGGCCCTATTATTATACGTTTTAGGCACCTCTACAGAGCAGCCCTTAATGCTCTGCATGCACGACACGAAGTATAACGGTGGTATCAGAGGAATTGATCAGAGGAGAGCCCCAAACCCTTGAATATGATTCCAGATTGGGCCTAGTCGTAGCAGAGGCATTGCTTAAATTCCCTTCATTCAAGGAAATGATGCTTTGACATTCAGTCGCCAGGAGTATGTGGGAAATGGAGTTGCAGTTACAAAATTCAAACTGGCAACTAAGGGATAGTGGTAATTTTCATCCGTTTGACATTGTAGGCAATGCCAAAGGGATGAAAAATCTTTGTTGATAATGTTGGTATCTGAGAAACTCCTAATTTGCCCCATAATTAAGATGGGAGTAGTCTTGACCATCAAACGATAAACGAAACAGTCCTAGTGGAGTCTGTCAAATCAAAATGGCCTATGCTGACAAAACCTAATGCCTGCCCCGTCTCGTGTACAAAAAAGTAAATAAAGGAGAAATGTATGTAAAGGAAAAATCAGTGCTCAAAAGAATACAGGTAGTTGAACCAGCTCTCCTCCGCATGTTACACCTCACAGAGTAAGTCTGTCCCTGTAGGCAGGATGACACACTCTGGCTCAGTTTCCAAATCTGGCCTTCCACATTAAAGTCTTTTCCTTGACTTTCCAAAACTGTATTTCCAACATCAAGTTCACAAAAGTCCCCCTCTGCCGGGCTTAGTCCTTACAGCACATAGTTCAATAATTTACAAAAGTCCCTCTATGCCGGGCTCAGACCTTACAGCACATAGTTCATGAAGGTCCCCCTCTGCTGTGCTAAGACCTCTCACATCACAGTTCAACACAAACTTGCAAGGGGCTCCTTCCCCAAGCCTATCATACTTCGGGTCCCCAACAATCAGGCTCGGACTCCTGTCCAAGACTTTCGATATTGTGTGGTGTTTTTACCAGACCACCGCAGGAGCACTTCGACTTAAAGTTCATGGTTAATTTTGCTTAATTTACTTTATAACTTTAAACAAAGTACCTTTCACAGAGACTTTCAAATGAAATACTTCCTTTTGCCAGACCATTCCGATATGTAGTACCGCTGATCTCATAGCTTCTTTTTACTTCAAAGTTCATTCACAGGTCTGCCTTTCTTCGCATCTCATCTACATGTGTGCAGCCTTCGCTTGTGATTTAATGTTGCTACTTCATTCACTTTAACACACATCGGTCTCTCAGGTCGCTTGCCAACTCACCGGCCGTGTGTGCTTCTTTCTTGTTTTGCTATTTTCAATTCACGAGTCATGTTTAGTACCACAGGTTTGGCCTCACCTCCCTAACTCTGCCGTTCACTGGAGGGTCGCTGGCATCCTTGGAATACAATGCATTCCTCACTCGTGGGATATGGCCTTCTCCACGTGTCTTTCGCGGTCTGTCAGAGGCAACAACCTCCAGTATGGAAGCCTTCAGGTTTTCGCCTGCTGCTCTCGTCCCAAGGTCCGTTGCTCTGCTCCAGTAGGTGTGCCTTTGTCCTGAAAGTTCTGCTCGTACTCGTGTTCTGCCTTGCTCAGAGCTAACTGGTATCAGGTGTACGCACTTAGTGTAATGTGCCTGCCATGATTAACGGGACATGTCCAGTACGATGTGAGAGAGTTAATCTGGTTACTCCCAGTCACCCTCTTCCTCAGCCCAGTGTTTGTGTAAAAAGGTGAGGGGGGAGTTGGGACTTCGGGTTAACCCACAAAATAAGATGGGGTAGATGAACAAAAAAGGGGGAATACTGTGTCATACGATCGGCTGTCTCACCCGCACTCCCCGAAGACCCCTCACTCAGGTGATCCTCCCGTACCGGGACAACTCCTAGGAACTGGATCCAAAAGCGATGGCTGTGTCCTGGCCACCTAGATAACAAGTCCCTGAGGACTAGCGAGTGAGACACCCTTTGGTCTCTCACAGCATACACACATATCGGTGATCAAATTAGATGGGTTGGAAATGAAGATATAATCTATTATACTGCTAGTTTTGTTTTCAACGCGTGTGTATTTTGGGGGAGTATCAAACAGTTAGGAGCTGTTAACTATAGTTAAGTTAAAGGAATAAAGCAGTCTGGCCCAACTAGAACCCCGGTTACAAAACATATCTAATCTACGAGGCTGCACCAAAGAGGAGGTGCCACCCCGGTCACACCCCTCTGATGGTTCTATTTAGGTATTCACGCATCAACCTCCCCACAGCTGATTACAGGGGAGCATCTCACAATTTTCTAATGAAGAGATCTTTTTTGGATGATAATGCAGTGGTCTGAGGGAAGGGGATTTTACCAAGTAGAGCATCCTCAGTCTCAAGCAGAACAGTCTCAAAGCCTAAGGGATTTTCACTTCCAGCACGAACTCCCGTTTTGGGCAGCCTCCCGAGCCCTGTGTGGCTGTGCAAGAGAGAGTATTCCAACCATCAATCACTATGGGGGACGTGAGCCAGGTTTCCTGAAGTGCGATGATGGCAAATCTATCAATGTGGTCCAGCAGGCCACCTTCTGCAAATATATTAGAGTTGCTTCAGGTATTCCAGTTTGAAAATAGCGTATGACAATTGGAATCGGGGCTAGGAGCGTGGCAGGCCTCGCTGATCTATCCTGTTAGCTAGCCATGCCCAATGAACCTCGCCCCCCTGCTCACCAATGCTTGTCAGCCGACTCGGGCAACTACACGGGGAAGTGTGATGACTTATCTTGGGGGGATCTGCATGATTTATCAGCGCGTCACCTTGTGACTGGCTATGTGGTGAGGGGCAGCGCCTGCTGATCACCCCTGGTCTGCCCTTGTTGCCAATGTATTTGTGCCCCAAGCACTCATCCACCTCAACAGATGTGCACTAGTAGCCCAATTAGTGCAAAGCAAAGCAACAGTCATAACATATGCCGGAGTGGCTTTAGCATGAAAAAAAGACAAGTGGCGTCGCATTTTTACTAGTAGAAGCATTCTCGCAGATGTCCACAATGCGTATATCACTGGTAGTAATGAAACGGAGCGGAATCACAGAATGAAATAACTCTAATCGCCGAGATCTATTAATATCGAAGCTCTACTCTGGATTTGTATGGCCATTGGTTTTACTGATTGTGCAGGAGCCCCAGGCACTTCCTTCCGGCTTATGTTATTGTTCAGCTCAATTTGTACTGCGGGGGTATTCATGGTGTCAGGGAAGTTGGCCACAAACAGCCCCTCAAGATTATAAATGGTTTCTTCCATGTCATTTCTGTTTTGTTCTTTATCCTCCTGTGGACCCCTGGTGCCACAATGTTGCTTTGTTGCGTTTGCCTCTGTGCGGGCTGCTGGCTGTTTGGGTTTGCAGCGACTCGCTTGCTTGGCGTTTTGATGGAGTTTGTTTTGGCTACTGCCACCTCCCATGGCAGTTGCTCAGTTGATGTCGGGGCTAATATTGCGCAGTTCGTCAGGCAGAGATGTTTTTTCATTGTGCCCTGAGGTCTTGATGAATAATTACCCGTCGATGCCGAAGAACATTGATTTGTTGTGGCCGGTAGATTAAAGGTCACGTTAGTAGCCCTTCTTTTCTATGTTGAGAGATCCTTGAACATTGCAGCTTGCTTAAAAATGTTCTTCTTCTTACGTTGATACCAGGCTGTGGAATTCAAATCAACCTGCTGATTGCCGTCCTTGGTACAACGAGAACCGCATTTAGCTGCTTCAATAGCACGGCCTCCAGTTTCATTATTGTAATTGTTTATCGGTACAGCGCTTATTCACAAGTGAAGTGCTTCAAAGCGTTTCAAGGCGGGAAGGGTGCAAGGGAAAAACAGTAGTCATTCTTAGGCCTTGAAGTTTCTGAATTATCTAAAAAAAGTAACTGTACTAAGCCTGACTGCATTTCTCCTAGTGCAAGTGCATGAAGTGTAACAGGCGCAGCCAGATTAGGGAGGGGAGACAAAAAGGGACAAGACAGAATTTACTAGGCCTAGTAAATTCAGGTCATGCAAGTGTACAGTTAGAAGTGCAAGGGTGGGGGCAGAGGGAAACAAGTGCGCCCAGTCTAGCAGGGCTCTGGGTTAAGTGCAGAGATGTTACCTCTCTCATCGAACACATGATGAAGTGCAATAGGGGTTACCCCTCTCATAGAACGAAAGCTGAAAGTGCAGTAGTCCTGGGCATAGTGCAGAGTCTTCCCAGGCAAGTGCAAAGACTGGCGGGGGAGGCCTGGGACCTGTGAGACTCTGGAGGTCAGTCAGGCGACCAGTCAGTAAAACTGAGCAGAGTTAGGGGAGAGATGGAGGCGTAAGGCTGGGGAGAAAGAGAGGGGAGGTTAGCAAGAGAGAGGGAGAGAGAAGGAGGAAGAGAAAAGCTAGGTCTTAAGGAGTTTCCAGAAGTTAAGGAATATGTTCGTGTTTGTTTTGTCCTGAAATTTGGCTACCATGCACACTGCGTTTCTTAGCTTGTACAACAGTTCGTTCAGATTGGCGAGACACCTTTTCTAAGTTTCCAGCCATATTGTCACATTTTACATTTCAATGTTCAAGTAAGTTTTCCAGTATATTAAAGATGGCAGCTGATGAGCTGCTGACGTTACTCTCAGTTGCAACATTTGACTCTTCTGGAAGTCCTGTCTCCGCTGAAGATTCCAGGTATTCCAGGCTCTTACTCGTGTTCTTTGTTCCATTAGTCCAGTCCTTCGTGGCAGCTTCCACCGTCCAACGCCACGGCATCAGGCAAAGGCAACGCCAATAGAGTCACACCTGGGCTCGGAAATATTGGGCTTAGCTGTGGTGTGCCTTTTACTGGCGAGCAGAGGTCAGGGCCCTGGGAACTGACTATTACACTGTAGAGATGTCAGTTCCTCGGGAGCTGACTATTACTGCAGAGATGTCAGGGCCTCGGGAACTGACTATTACTGTAGAGATGTCAGGGCCTGGGATCTGACTATTACAGGGCCTGGGAACTGACTATTACTGTAGAGATGTCAAGGCCCTAGGAACTGACTATTACTGTAGAGATGTCAGGGCCCTGGGAACTGACTATTACTGTAGAGATGTCAGGCCTCTGGGAACTGACTATTACTGTAAAGATGTCAGGCCTCTGGGAACTGACTATTACTGTAGAGATGTCAGGGCCTGGGAACTGACTATATCTGTAGAGATGTCAGGGCCTGGGAACTGACTATTATAGGGCCTGGGAACTGACTATTACTGTAGAGATATCAGGGGCCTAGGAACTGACTATTACTGTAGAGATGTCAGGGCCCTGGGAACTGACTATTACTGTAAAGATGTCAGGCCTCTGGGAACTGGCTATTACTGTAGAGATGTCAGGGTCCTGGGAACTGACTATTACTGTAGAGATGTCAGGGCCTCTGGAACTGACTATTACTGTAGAGATGTCAGGGCCCTGGGAATTGACTATTACTGTAGAGATGTCAGGGTCCTGGGAACTGACTATTACTGTAGAGATGTCAGGGCCTCGGGAACTGACTATTACTGTACAGATGTCAGGGCCTCAGGAACTGACTATTACTGCAGAGATGTCAGGGCCCTGGGAACTGACTATTACTGTAGAGATGTCAGGGCCCTGGAAACTGACTATTACTGTAGAGATGTCAGGGCCTCGGGAACTGGCTATTACCGTAGAGATGTCAGGGCCTGGGAACTGACTATTACTGTAGAGATGCCAGGGTCCTGGGAACTGACTAGTACTGTAGAGATGTCAGGGCCCTGGGAACTGACTATTACTGTAAAGATGCCAGGCCTCTTGGAAATGACTATTACTGTAGAAATGACAGGGCCTGGGAACTGACTATTACTGTAGAGATGTCAGGGCCCTGGGAACTGACTATTACTGTAGAGATGTCAGGGTCCTGGGAACTGACTTTTACTGTAGAGATGTCAGCGCCCTGGGAACTGACTATTACTGTAGAGATGTCAGGGTCCTGGGAACTGACTTTTACTGTAGAGATCTCAGGGCCCCGGGAACTGACTATTACTGTAGAGATGTCAGGGCCCTGGGAACTGACTATTACTGTAGAGATGTCAGGGCCCTGGGAACTGACCTTTACTGTAGAGATGTCAGGGTCCTGGGAAGTGACTATTACTGCAGAGATGTCAGGGCCCTGGGAACTGACTTTTACTGTAGAGATGTCAGGGCCCTGGGAACTGACTATTACTGTAGAGATGTCAGGGCCCTGGGAACTGACTATTACTGCAGAGATGTCAGGGTCCTGGGAACTGACTATTACAGATGTCAGGGTCCTGGGAACTGACTATTACTGCAGAGATGTCAGGGTCCTGGAACTGACTATTACTGTAGAGATGTCAGGGTCCTGGGAACTGACTATTACTGTAGAGATATCAGGACCTCGGGAACTGACTATTACTGTAGAGATGTCAGGGCCCTGGGAACTGACTATTACTGTAGAGATGTCAGGTTCCTGGGAACTGACTGTTACTGTAGAGATGTCAGGGCCTGGGAACTGACTATTACTGTAGAGATGTCAGGGCCCTGGGAACTGACTGTTACTCTAGAGATGTCAGGGCCCTGGGAACTGACTATTACTGTAGAGATGTCAGGTTCATGGGAACTGACTATTACTGTAGAGATGTCAGGGTCCTGGGAACTGACTATTACTGTAGAGATGTCAGGGCCCTGGGAACTGACTATTACTGTACAGATGTCAGGTTCCTGGGAACTGATTATTACTGTAGAGATGTCAGGTTCCTGGGAACTGACTATTACTGAAGAGATGTCAGGGCCCTGGCCAGAACTAGGAGTTATTAGGGCCCTCCCCACAGTGTCCATCGTTTTTGATCCTAAGCACGGGAGTGAAGCAATGAGGTCATGAGTGAAATCCGTGCAAGAAGCAGCGTGTTTTTTCAGTGCTCACAGCAGTTCCCCCCCACACAGAGCTCCCATGAGGCCTGTTGTGTGCCCTCACCAGCCGCATCTTTCAGAGCCCACTCTGGACGTGCGGGCAGAGATGCAAGCCAAGCCCCCTGGAGGAGTGGGGGGAGTGATTCGCATTGCCAGGCAGGCCTGCCTGGCAGTGCTTTCTTCCAGTTGAGGCAGCGATGTACACCCATGAGTTCCTTGCAATAACAGTACGGGGGTACTTTACCCCAAATATTCCTTTTCCTTTTTTATTTCATTATGACATTGAAATGCATTTTTATTGTATTGCTAATGTATGATGAATACATTTGTACATACTTATTTTTTTTATTGGATATTTGTAAGGCGCCTATACAGCAAATGGTGTTTCAAGGCGCCACAAGACAAAAAAGGGGCGGGGCTGGGGTGAAAGATAACAAAAGCAGTCCTACTAGGCTTTGTGACATACTTTGAAATTAAAATCAATAATAATAATAATACTGCAACTGGCACCCCTAATAATGATGCGACTGGCACCCCTAAAAATAATAATAATAATAATAATACTAATAATAATAATACTAATAATACTGTGACTGGCAGTATTAATAAAATAATAATAATAATGTTGGGAATATAAATGTAAGAACTATGAAATTCTCCAACACCCATGAAAAGGGTCTTGGAGAGATTGTAAAAGCTCTTTCAGCCAGACCTGGTAGTCCGGGGCAGTTTCTGGTTACCCTTGATTGGGTAGACAGTACATTCTGAAAGGCGGCTCACTTTCTGGTAGCTGTGCTGAGCACAAGGCTTCCGAGACCAGAGAAAAGGCATAAAGGACCCCTGGTTTCATGGTGCCAGGCATGGATACATATCCTGGAAGCCGCTTATAAGAAAGGTTTTACCATTTTGATGCATTTTACCCTCATTCTCTGAGTCCACCTGGATTATATCTGCTGGCTTCTTTGGTGTACCAGACTTATTTTTGGGCGAGTGAGGTTCTTTTTCAACCTGACTCAGCATTGCAACTCATTTACTTGGAGAGAATTGATTAGTCTCTAGGGCAGTTCGTCATTCTACTTTTTGGATACTACTGCTAGCCCCTCATGTACAGCTGGTCTTCAATCTTCTAAGGAACTTGTTGGGGTGGAAAAGAAGGGTGCGCGTTGCGCACGCCATATTGGTGACTGGTGTAGGCATGATGTTGGTGTGCTGTTGCGATTCAGCATGTTTCTAGTGTAGTTAATAAGAATGGGATGAGTGTTACTATTAGTGTTACTTTGTGTGTAGTTGATACATTTTAGATATGCACGCAGGTAGCAACATAATGACAAGTCTGCTGATGCAATGTGAACACAATGCTGTCATACGGCGTGCAAATGTAGCACCTAAAGATAGGAAGTGAGGAGCTTCATATACGCATGCGAGCAAGGAGATTCACCAATGGAGATTCCACTGTGAGAAGACGCAGTAGTCTTGAACATACATGTACAGACATATATACACAACAGTTTTCAGGGAAATGTGTTTGGGATAGTTGGGGAACAAGGGGTACGTGGTGAACACACAAAACTGTATACCGCTGGTACCCTCATTGTTGGGGTTGGTGTAGGCTGCAGAAACATAGCATGGCGAGATAAACTCTGTGCTACCTGGGAAACTGGTTGATCAAGGTTGAAGGTTGGGGGAAGGCAGCTAACTGCATTCGTGCAGCTGCAATAACATCAGATGGTCAGTTGCAGTCAGGCAAGGGTTTTATGACTTAGTGCTATTGTTGAGAGGAGATGTCATTTTTTTAAGTACATGGTAGTTGTTATTCATTGACCATGAAAGTTCAGCCACCTGGTAGGATCGACTTGAGGCCAGGTAATAAACCTGATGCAAGGGGTGCTTAAAGGCAGAACTGACAAATGGTTTATGGGTTTCGATCTGCTTCTCAGGAATGACCAGGATGTGGCCAGAGGCCATGCATGCTGAAGTGGTTGTCGTCATAGATTAGCGTGAAATGGGAGATCCCAGGGATGACAGCAAGTCTGGGCGGATAAGATGTCTATCATCGGTTCAGAGGGAATGTGTTTGTTTCTCTCCCTCCTCATATAGTTGAAGTGTCTTCGTAAAGCCATGTGCATCACAACCAGGGTTAGAGGTCCCTGACCAGATAGAATTTATAATAAATTAGGTTTTTTGGGCGTGAATATGTAACCATGTAATGATATCACTATTGACTATGGAAAGATCCTGAAAATGGGTGTGCTGTTAACATGCCTTCATGCAAATATGTATTGAAAGGAGTTGATGATTAAGTGAAATCTATCCAATGAGAATATGTGAACTTGAGGGTATTAGATTTCTTAGTATAGATTTAACCAATGATGTTTAGGGGGCTGACATTTGTGATAGAATATGTGGGAGTATTTTAAGTGTTGCAAAATGCATATAATGTGAGATTGTTGTGTGGTTCAGACAGAATCGGTATAGTTTTACTCTACAGCGTCATCTAGCCCCTCCCGGCTGTTTGTACAATAAACTTGCTTCACATACAAATGTGAATTTGCTTCTTTAAGAGGTGAGCCTATTTTGGGGCAATGGCCCCTGGCACATTGTTCCAAAGGTGGGATCCGGCAGCATCCCGCCATCTGCTTCCTAGTTTCTTTGTCCTAATGCTGCAAATGCGAGTGATTTAGAATCTGAGGATATACATTGTCTTGCATGGAGGTATTTTCTTATTTTCTGTTTGAGGTGCAGTGGACCTATTTATTTATTTATTTATTTATTTAGATTTATATAGCGCGCAAGCAGCCCACGGGCATTGAGGCGCTGTTACTTGTGAGAGCTTAGTTACAGAGGTACAGGAATGGTAGCAGTTGTTGGTACATTATAAGTATTACAGACATAATACAATACTTACAGCTTCTGCGATTGGTCATTACATTCCAGCTTATGCAGTGGGTCAAAATGTATAGTATTCATGCTGATGTGAGGGACCTTATGTGAAGAGGATGGTTTTCATAGCTTTACGGAAGGCGATGAGGGAGGCCTCACCTCGGATAGTGGGAGGTAGGGCATTCCAGTGTGTGGGTGCAAGATATGGGAAGCTGGAACCCCCCGCTCTGGCTCTTTTTACTAGTGGCACATAGAGCATGTTGGTATAGGGTGATCTGGTTGGCCTTGTGGAGGAGACAGGGTGGATCCTTTCGGAGAGGTAAGCGGGAGCAGTGAGGTGAATGCACTTGTGGGTCAGTGTAAGAGCTTTGAAGACGATTCTTTCCTTAATTGGGAGCCAGTGGGCTAGTTTTCTGGCCTCCGAGATGTGTTCTCTTTTAGCAATGCCTTGGGCTGCACGGAGAGCACTGTTCTGTATGACTTGTAACCTTTCCAGATTTTTGTTGGAGGTTCCTAGGAAGAGTACGTTGCAGTAGTCTAGCCTGGAGCCAGTGATGGCTCTGGCTATGTTTGTGCAGTTCTCTTTGGAGAGAAAGGGCCTGACTGCGTTGATTAGTTTAGCGTGATATGCAGCTGAGGAGGCTATTGCATTGACTTGTCTCTCCATGGATAGGTTGGAATCCAAATAGACTCCAAGGGTTTTGACTGAGTCAGAGACAGGTATTTTGATGGTGTCGATGGTGAAGTGACTGAATTGGGAGTCTAGATTTCTTAGTGTGTCGGTGGAGCGTACCAGGAGGAGTTCAGTCTTATCGGAATTGAGGCATAGTCCATTGTCTGCCATCCAGGCTTGAATGGTGTTGTAGAGGTTGTTAAGGGTCAAGGAGTCAGTGTCGTAGTTGCCAGTGAGGGTAAGGAGGATCTGGGTATCGTCAGCATAGTTAGTGTATGAGATACCCATAGCGTCGAGGATGAGGAAGAGGGGCCGTGTGAAGATGTTGTACAGGGTGGGAGAAAGGCAGGAGCCTTGGGGCACACCGCAGAGTTTGAAGGAGGGTGAGGCGGAGGCTAGGTCAGAGAATACTTGCATGGTTCTGTCTTGTAGGAAGGAAGTGATCCATGCAGTGGCGTCAGGGGAGAACTTGGCAGTGGAGGAGAGGTGGTGGCAAAGGACGTCGTGATCAACAAGATCGAAAGCCGCGGATAAGTCAAGAAGTAGGAGAAGTGTTGGTTTGCCCATGTCTCTGGCATCGTCCATCTGGTTTTTCAGGTCAAGTAAGGCGGTTTCCGTCCCGTGTCTGGGGCGGAAGCCAGATTGACGGAGTCCCAGGAGTTTGTTCTCTTCAATGAAGTGCTGGACCTGCAGGTAGGCTGCTTTGTCCAATATTTTGAGGAGGAAAGGGACAGTGGTGATAGGTCTGTAGTTGTTAGGGGATGTTGGGTCAAGAGTTGTTTTTTTTAAGAGAGGGCGGACCCAGGCTTCCTTGAGGGAGGCGGGGACTTTCCCTGTGGCAAAGGACGCATTGACAAAGGCTGTCAGGAAGGGAGCAAGCGCTTCAGTACAGTCCTTGATGATGGTGGCTGGGCATGCATCGCCTTTACAGTTAGAGGGTTTGATATTCCTCATTATGTAGATGATATCTTTTTCCTGTATGGGTTTGAAGGAAAAAGGTTGGGGGGGGTCCGAGGCTGGTGGTGGGACAGGGATGTGTGTATTAGGTAGGGCTAGTTTGGTAGCCAGTATTTTGCTTTGGAGAGTCTTCAATTTGGTCTGCATGGCCGTTTGTATTTCGTCGCACCAGGCTTTGTCTTTGGTGAAGTTCTGGGGGGCGGGGGTGGGTGTCTCCAGCTCCCTGAAGATGGCGAAGATTTCTTTTGAGCTAGATTGGGCTTCTGAGATTCTGGATTCAAAGGATTTGGACTTTGCTAGGGTGATTGCCTTTTTGTATATGGTGGAGCGGGTTTTAAAGATCAGGTTATCTTCGTCGGAGTGGGATGTTTGCCATTGCGTAAGTGCAGCCTTTTTCTCATTGCGGAGTATGAGAAGGTCCGGGGTGAACCAGGAGTTAGAGTGGGTAGTTGGTTTGGATTTCCGGGGTTTGAGTGGTGCAATGGAGTTGATAGCTGCTTTGATGGCAACATCATAGGCTGTTGCGAGGGTTTCTGGGTCTGTGGAAAAAGGTGGTCTGAAGGCTGGGCCTTGGAGGAAGGGCAGTATCCTTTCCTTAGTGAGCTGACGGGAGCTTCTTGCGAGGCAAGGAGGCAGGGGTTGTGGTGCGGGAGTGGAGGGGCTGGTGGTAGGGATGCTGAAAGTGATGATGTGGTGGTCGGACCAGGGGGTGGGAGATTTTCCAGTGATGATGAGTGGGCAGTTATGCTGTGCAATCCAGTCAAGAGTTCTGCCCTGGGTGTGAGTTGGGCAGAAGATGGTGTTTTTGTATCCTAGTGCCCTGAGGGCTGAGTCAAGGGATTTGGCTGCTGAGTCCTTGCTGTCCAGGAGGCCTAGGTTGACGTCCCCAAGGAGAATGGCTTTTGTGTGTTTTTTGAGGTTGTCGGAGAGGAGGTGGGTGAGAGAGGCTTGAAAGTCTCCTGTTGGGCCTGGAGGGCGGTAGACAGTGTGAATGGTAATGGTGCAATGGGGAGAGATGTTGATTTTGACTTGGAGGTAGTCGCTGTTGTTGTGTAGGGATTTCTCTACCTTTCTAATCGAGAGGGCGTCTTTGGCAATGATTGCTACACCTCCCCCTTTAGAGAGTCGATCCTGCCTAGTGATGGAATACCCAGAGGGCAGTGCAAGTGAGAGCGCGGGGCCGGAGGCCTCGTGAAGCCAGGTTTCTGAGATCATGAGTAGATCAAGGTCATGGGTGGTGATGAGGTCATGGATGTCCAGAGCATGGGCATTGATTGACCTAGCGTTGATCATGGCGCATTTGAGATGGGGTTCTGTAACGGCTAGGGGGGGGTCCACGGGGAGAGTGGGTGCAGGGGTGGGCGTGGTTACGCTGGGGGTGGTAGAAGAGTTGCACAGTGCTGATTTTCCCGTGGTGGTGGACACATGTGGAATCACATTTGGCACAATAGCATTCAAGGTGGGGTCAGAAGAATTGCATATCACAGATTTTGCATTGGGGACATCATTTTCGGTAGTGGTGGGCACATGTGGAATAACATTTGGCACAATAGCATTCAAGGTGGGGTCAGAAGAATTGCATATCACAGATTTTGCATTGGGGACATCATTTTCGGTAGTGGTGGGCACATGTGGAATAACATTTGGCACAATAGCATTCAAGGTGGGGTCAGAGGAATTGCATATCACAGATTTTGCACTGGGGACCTCATTTACGGTAGTGGTGGACACATGTGGAATCACATTTGGCATAATAGCATTTAAGGTGGGGGCAGAAGAATTGCATATCACAGATTTTGCACTGGGGACCTCATTTTCGGTAGTGGTGGACACATGTGGAATCACATTTGGCATAATAGCATTCAAGGTGGGGGCAGAAGAATTGCATATCACAGATTTTGCACTGGGGACCTCATTTTCGGTAGTGGTGGACACATGTGGGATCACATTTAATATAGAATGAATATAATTTGGAATGGGGTGAGCTGATTCATTGACAACTATATTGTGAGTAGCTATAGTGGCCGTGAGCTTGGCAGTTGGGCGGATGATCCTGGCCCTGTTTGCACCTATAGTGGGGGGCATAGTACGGGAGCATAGACGTTCATTTCGGGTACTAGTGGGGGTGGGCTGGGTGCTGAGGGTGGACTCTAGCGTGCGGGCACGCAGTCTGAGGCACCTAATGGCAGGGCCTGGGTGGCAGCTGGCAAACGGGAACCTAGGCAGAGTGGCCATTTTTGAGAGGTGAGTCTCGTGCTTATAAGCAACGGGATAGCAGGCAAGGTTAATTATGCTCAGCTCAGTACAGAGCGACAGGGGTTATAGAATGGCACTTAGTCAGCAATGGTGGTGGCAATGACGAATCAGAGTTCAATATGAGGACATTTTGCGTTTGAATGTTCCTGTTAATCTTGCATAGTAGAGCCCAGAGGCTTACCGTAGTGTTGGAGGCCCATCATTGGAGAGGTTACAGTTCCTGCGGTAGAATGGTGCAGACCGCACCTCCCTCGCATGCACCGAACAGGCGCCAAACAGGGCCTTTGTGTGGCCTTCGTGGCTGGCCACCGGCGACTCCGCCTACCGGCGAAGCAAATCGAGTGATAACGAGGTTCAGCCTCGTTGTCGTGCCGCGCAGCGCCCGGCATGCGCGAGTCAGGCACAGTATGGAGACAGGGTCAGGCAGGCCCTTCTCCGTTGAGGCAGCAGCTTGCCTTGCTGCACAGGATCCGCTTCTGGCATGGGGGGGCTCCTGCCCTCACCCCTCTAGGAAGATGGATGGAGTGGAGGACTTGGGCGCCAAACAGGGCCTTTGTGTGGCCTTCGTGGCTGGCCATCGGCGACTCCGCCTACCGGCGAAGCAAATCGAGTGATAACGAGGTTCAGCCTCGTTGTCGTGCCGCGCAGCGCCCGGCATGCGCGAGTCAGGCACAGTATGGAGACAGGGTCAGGCAGGCCCTTCTCCGTTGAGGCAGCAGCTTGCCTTGCTGCACAGGATCCACTTCTGGCATGGGGGGGCTCCTGCCCTCACCCCTCTAGGAAGATGGATGGAGTGGAGGACTTGGGCGCCAAACAGGGCCTTTGTGTGGCCTTCGTGGCTGGCCACCGGCGACTCCGCCTACCGGCGAAGCAAATCGAGTGATAACGAGGTTCAGCCTCGTTGTCGTGCCGCGCAGCGCCCGGCATGCGCGTGTCAGGCACAGTATGGAGACAGGGTCAGGCAGGCCCTTCTCCGTTGAGGCAGCAGCTTGCCTTGCTGCACAGGATCCGCTTCTGGCATGGGGGGGCTCCTGCCCTCACCCCTCTAGGAAGATGGATGGAGTGGAGGACTTGGGCGCCAAACAGGGCCTTTGTGTGGCCTTCGTGGCTGGCCACCGGCGACTCCGCCTACCGGCGAAGCAAATCGAGTGATAACGAGGTTCAGCCTCGTTGTCGTGCCGCGCAGCGCCCGGCATGCGCGAGTCAGGCACAGTATGGAGACAGGGTCAGGCAGGCCCTTCTCCGTTGAGGCAGCAGCTTGCCTTGCTGCACAGGATCCGCTTCTGGCATGGGGGGGCTCCTGCCCTCACCCCTCTAGGAAGATGGATGGAGTGCTCCAGTGGGCTCTGTGAATAAGGCAGGGGATCTTGAAACCCATCTGGGCTCTAACCGGGAGCCGATGTAGAGGCCGAAGAGCGGGAGGGATGTGATCTCTGGGTTGAGGGTTAAGTATGAGCCTGGTATGAGCTGCTTTATTTTGTATCACTTGTAATTGGTGCTAAGTTTCTTAGGGACCACAGTCAGAAGGTTGTTTCAATAGTCCAGGTAAGTCCGTACTGAGGCGTATGGGTCCGGGACTCTTTGCAACATATTAAGCAGCGGGCACGCAGCCGTACTCATATGCATATGTAGGTACTGTAAAGTTGACTTGACTGTTATGCACATTATTGTTATAGAGTATATATACGTGCACCCATTGGTTAGTGTCGGCATACTCAGAAGGAATGTCGAGCTTTGATACACTCAGTTGAAATGTTTCTGTAAGTTACAATGGAATCACAATTGTATATTTAGAGGGAATGTGGAAATTGGTATACTTAGTTGATTGGTATGCTTAGTTGATTGGTATGCTTAGTTGATTGGTATGCTTAGTTGATTAGTATACTTAGTTGATTGGTATGCTTAGTTGATTAGTATACTTAGTTGATTGGTATGCTTAGTTGATGGCTATGCTTAGTTGATGGCTATGCTTAGTTGATTGGTATGCTTAGTTGATTAGTATACTTAGTTGATTGGTATGCTTAGTTGATTGGTATGCTTAGTTGATTAGTATACTTAGTTGATTGGTATGCTTAGTTGATTGGTATACTTAGTTGATTGGTATGCTTAGTTGATTGGTATACTTAGTTGATTGGTATACTTAGTTGATTGGTATGCTTAGTTGATTAGTTACTTAGTTGATTGGCATGCTTAGTTGATTATTATGCTTAGTTGATTGGTATGCTTAGTTGATTAGTATACTTAGTTGATTGGTATGCTTAGTTGATTGGTATGCTTAGTTGATTAGTATACTTAGTTGATTGGTATGCTTAGTTGATTGGTATGCTTAGTTGATTGGTATACTTAGTTGATTGGTATACTTAGTTGATTAGTTACTTAGTTGATTGGTATGCTTAGTTGATTAGTATACTTAGTTGATTGGTATGCTTAGTTGATTAGTATACTTAGTTGATTGGTATGCTTAGTTGATTAGTATACTTAGTTGATTGGTATGCTTAGTTGATTGGTATGCTTAGTTGATTAGTATACTTAGTTGATTAGTATGCTTAGTTGATTGGTATGCTTAGTTGATGGGTATGCTTAGTTGATTGGTATGCTTAGTTGATTGGTATACTTAGTTGATTGGTATGCTTAGTTGATTGGTATACTTAGTTGATTGGTATACTTAGTTGATTGGTAGGCTTAGTTGATTGGCATGCTTAGTTGATGGGTATGCTTAGTTGATTGGTATACTTAGTTGATTGGTATGCTTAGTTGATTGGTATACTTAGTTGATTGGTATGCTTAGTTGATTAGTATACTTAGTTGATTGGTATGCTTAGTTGATTGGTATACTTAGTTGATTGGTATGCTTTGTTGATTGGTATGCTTAGTTTATTTTTTAGTTCATATTGAAATTGCAATAAATATTGTGCACGCTATAAACCTTTTGATTTTCCCTTCATTATTGACTAAGCACACCAGGCCTACTAGATATACAAAATTGAATTTAATTATAGCTGTTTGGGGAAGAACAGCCTTCTTTTAGGTGGTTGCAGCATAGTTGAAAGTGAGAACTTTTATAAAATGTTACTTTCTAAAACATTGGGTGGGCGCACTGCCAACATCTCACAGTGTCTAATTTTGCCATATATATATATATATAAATATATATATATATATTTATAATCTAGGCCAGAATTGGCACTTTATCCGGATAAAGGTCTCTGTGGGCCAATTTAAATATATATATTCAGTGAAAAAACATTGTTTAAGGGACACTATGGTTACAAGTAAAATCGAAAAACCCAAGAAATCTGCCAGTCATGGTAAGCTGTGCAATCATAACTCTTGTCATCACCATGCACAGCTAACACTAACTGTTAAGAACACCTGACAATGACACCACCAGTAACCAGAACGACAGTCTGTCAAACACAAGTTTGAAAGTAGGTTAAAATAAGACGGTACCTCTCTACTTTATCCGGACAGGTGGGCAAGTCAGGAATTCCAATTTGATAGACCTTCCCAATGATACCCCCTACTAGATAAGATGAACACAAAAAGCTGGATGAGTTTATCATTTGAAAGGGCGCAGGATTCGAAACACCGGAATACACCAGGCTGTAATAAGAAACATACATCAGGAACGATTCTTTTTAGACTGCTAAGATATATGATAAGCGGAACAAAAACGAACCTGAATTTGCAGAATCCCAAGCTTCAGTAGAGGCAAAATGCAACTCCCTCTTGGTAGCCTTGAAAGGCAAGAATGATGGCACTAAATTACCCGTCAAAAGGTATACCTACTCCCCCCTGGCCCCTAAATACGGCCCTTTTAACAATGTGCTTACCGATAATGTTGAAGTTCCAATAGGTAAGTAGGAGATAAGTCCAGTTGTAGGGAATCCACGTAGTCCAGTAGAAAGTGAAGAAAATACAACAGGAAGGGGAAGATTAGTAAGGAGCTTACCCGAATGGCATGAGGGACGCGCTAGGGTCGGGTTGGTGCACTGAGAACAGCAATCAGTCCGTGAATCCTGTGCACTTATTCGAATTGAGGCAAGGCCAAAAGGAAATAAGACCAATCCGTGTAGAGTAGAGGAGTAAGTAGAAGGTCACCACTACGCCCTTTGTGTACTTTTATGAGGAATGAGATGGAGGTGGACTAAAGAAGTATCAGGTGCTGTGCTGAATAAAACATAAGAAAATCCCTGGGGCAAAATGTAATGGAGAGTTCAGGGATTATAGGAGCTTCAGTTACTAGGCAAGGAACCCACGTGGGGTTAACAACAAAGATACGTAAGTAAACGTATCAAAGCAAGAACGAAAAACAATCCATTACCTGTCTGAAAATGATTGTGGCTGCAACAGTGTCACTGGTGAGGAAGCCGAAATCCAGGAAACCGGTAGAGTCTTCTGTAATGGATAAAAAGTATCACAGAGGTACGCAGAACAGAGCGGAGCTTCAAATGAAGTAGAACAATCAGAAGCACCAGCTTCTCGCATATCGATTGGCTAAATAGAAGAGACCTGTCACGCCATGGCCACGTGATCGCAGTGAAACGTGTCAGTCATGTACCCCTTGCGAGCTGCTATTGCACGCCGCATAGTCGCCATGGCGACCGTCCGAAGAATCTCCAGCGCGTATAGAACGGCTTAGCAGCCGTTCTGTATGCAAGTGAGGAATGTCTTGCTCCGGAAACGTCTGAGGCGTTGAAAACAGGTAGGACAGGATGACAGCGCTTGAGTCCAGTGGTCCTGGAAACACTGGCAGGCATGACACTAACACACAGGACATCAAAGATGACATCACAAATGGCATCATTGATGACATCATGGTTGACATCACATATATGGGCCAGTTGTATTTCTTTAGTGACATTGAGAATTGTAAAATTGTAAAGGTGCTATATATCTAGACATTAATCTTGTCATATGTTCTTATGGTTTGGCCTGTGCTCATGGTGCACATACATGGGACAATAAGCAGGCTCCAAACAGACAATTCATTTTTATACATGATGATGAGTTCTAATCGTATTGTCATTTTCGGGTCATGGTTTTACTTTCCCCCTTACTAGAGTTTCCCTGTATGTGCCTCAGATTTGTATGCATTGATACTTTCCATACGTACGTGTGTGTAATACTCCTTGTATTCTTAGCTGTTCATTCCAAGTTTAACATTAGTCAAGACTCTGATGGGTTGAATTTATGATTACCCTTCGTATGTTCCTAGTAGCATTCTAAACAGAACCCCTTATGGTGACTTTTCATCACAATTCATATGATATGTGATGTCATCAGTGATGTCATCAATGATGCCATTTCATGCCATTTGTGATATCATCTTTGATGTCCTGGGTGTTAGTTTTAGTAGTGCATGGAGGTGAAGCGAGTTGTGGTTGCATAGTTTACCAAAACTAGCACATTTCTTGCGTTATTCGATTTTACTTTAACAGTAATGTCTCTTTAACAAAGCTTTCTCACTGAATTTCATAGGTTTTCATTAGTGTAACTTAACCATGATGTCCCTTAAACAAAGTTTTTTCACTGAATTGCAATAGTTTTTATAAATGAAAATGTTTCATGTTACACCACTGTATGGAAGTTATTTTTATAATTCCTCTTTAAGCATATATGGTAGTACTATGAACATACTTTAGATACAAAAATCATTCTACCGATCGTGCAGCAGTTTAAAAGTCTGCAGACTATGCCTTGTGTCCACGGACATACCTGGAAGCTGGTGGCAGCAACCAACCCCCAAAACACAGGGGGCATATTTCCTTTACACACAAACAATATACATAAACCACCAAAAGTGCAAACAATCAATACAACTCAAACATACATTTACACAAATTTGTATGTCTCCAAATGTAAACATTTTTTTACACATTGCACAATATTATGAATTATACCGAATAGTAAACATAACTGTATACCTTATGTAAGCCATGCCGTTAACACCTTTTAAGAACTGAAGCATAACAACATAGTGCAAGAAAACAAACTCTCCGAACCAAGTAAGTGCATATTCCCTTCCCTTTTATTATAACTGTTTTCCACAGGCACCAAATACATTTATAATAATGTTTTAATAACTAAACACTCCTTTCATATGCTTGATGAGTACTTTCCTAAAGATGACATGAGCGTCAATTTATTTATGATAAATACTCATGTATGTTAAAATGCACTGAAATAAAGCATGTTGATAATCAGTTATTAAACTACATATTTTTTATATATTTTATTCTCCACAAAGTCCAAGAAGAAAAAAATCAAATCAGTAATCATGAGGAAGCAATTGTAAATAGCAACGATGGCCAAATAGAAACCAAAATGAATAAATTATGTACTAAGATGTCTGAATAAAAAGTTAAGCTTCTGACCTAATTACGTAAAGAATCATGTAATCCGTAATATTGATTTTCATTGTGCCACATGTACCTGTGAACCTTTTCCCCCCGAACAATCACCCCAATCACTGCCGGAACATTGTCATAATAAACTTTAAAAATGATGCCATTTCTATCCCCAATTCTCCCATTCATGAAAACTTACAACCTCCAAATTCCCCTATTTATGTTTCCTACTCTGCTTCCCCATCCCTTCGTTAAAATAAATCATTATAAATGTTATATGTATATCTTAGTCCCTGCAACGATTTTCTTTGTAAATATATAATGAACTTAAAAAAGTATAATGTTGCAATGTTTGTTAACATGTTTTTATTAATGCCATTTTGATGTCCGCATACTGTAAAGTCAGTGTCTGCCTACTTACATACCAGTGACGCAGTACGGATGTTTCAGTGTCTGCGAACGTACTGCATAGTTCACGGAGCGAACTATGTACTTTTAATTTGTCAGCAAACGTCATTGTCCGGGTTACAGATGCCACACTGTGTATACGCTACATCATAAGTCACGTGGCTGTGGGCGGATGTCGTGGCAGGCCCACGGACGTCCCCAGTCATCATCATGTGACCGCACCCATGCAGCACAATGGCATTTTTGCGATAGATGTCCGTCAAGTACTTTACAGACATCTTTTTTATTTTCTTTAATTATTTTATTTAAATCTGTGTTATTAGTTTTTTCGGTCACTCCAGGGACTTTAAAGTTTAAACTTTGCCCTTCCACACCTCCTAGCACCATTGCCAGTGCTTCTATAAACGTTTTACAACCAAAACCCTCCCACCAAAAAAAGGTTCCTAATGGAACTGCCTTTTAAAGTTTAATAATAGAATGAGAAAGAAATAATCTTGTAGACCCCATCTTCTTTATATTTATACTTAAGTAAGGGTCTATAGGAATATCTAACATTTTCATTAGCAATATATTTTGTGCTAATGAAAACTGTAGACAATTTGCATAGCAAAGAAAAGAAAAGGTGACAGTCATACTTTTATGTCCGAACCTCTTTTCTCTTCCATACAAATTGTTAATGTAAAGTGTAACATGTTCATGACGTGTTTGTCCATTATTTATGGCTTTGACACTTCCCACTCACATTACACTATACCGCCACAAAATGTCTTACTGTCAGGAATAGGGGCTGGAGTACAAAAAAGCATGCTGTGCATTGTTAAAGCGGGCCAGGGTAAGGAAACTACAGCTCCCAGCAGCCCTTCGGCTAATCTGTAGTCATTGCGCTTCGTACCATTTAACCACCGGCCACCAGAGCTCAGGTGTGGCTCATTAACGACTATGAGGCACGGGCGGCCACAGCGGTTTGTCATGAAGAATTCTCAGCAGCTCAGGTACGCCGGAGGAATGTTTCACACCTTTCAAACCGGGCCGCAGCGGTGGCTTCAAGGCTCTGCAACATCTGGCCCGGGTCTTCCCTCGGGAGGCCCGGGCCCTCAGTTAAGTTCTTGGGGGAAAAACTGTACAGTGATACGTGGGGCTTTTCTCTGCACAGCGTTACTCGCACCGTAGCCCTGGGAGAATGATGGGGCAATTATTGGGTGAAGCAAAACTTTAATTGCACACGTAACTCACCAATGGTAGTGCATAAGGGGCATTAATGATCACAAGTAGCTCATGCACACACTCGCCGCGAGTGCAAGGCTCACAGACATCAACTCCCACGGAAATGACTCCAAGTTCCACGTTCATTTAGGCAGCATTACATGAATTCAAAGGTTGTCCTTTCAATGTTGTGCTTGTCAAGTTTGCCTTTGCGTGCCCAACGGGCCATGTGTTTATGTCTTTCATGAAAGGGATAATTTGCATGTGTGTTTCATTCCGCTGGCTCTCGTGCAATATGTGTTCCATGTGCTACAGTACAATCTCTGATTCATATGCAAGTCAACAGAGGTGCAGCTATTAAGCGTTGTCATGTGCTATATGTGCTGGTGGCAGGCTTCATGTTAAGTATGCATACTGTGCTAGGTCTTTGGTTGAGTAGCAGTCTGCTACAGGTTATATGAGAACTTTTCCACAAGGGAATAGGTAGGACGCAGGTTAAGGTAGGAGATTATGAGCAGGTCAGTTGCTAGAATAAACAGGTTGGCAGGCAGGATTGTGTTAGGATATTATATGCTATGTGTGTTCTATTTTTTCCCTGAGATTCCCCGATACCCTTCCAAGTTACGTTTTCATTACCCTCTTTCCAGTGTTCCTACAACCACTTCCCTATCGACAACATCTCTCTAATCCCTCTTCACCCCATTGGTTGCCACATGGTCGCCTGTATTTCTAACATCAGGAACCTGTGTTAACCACAGCGGGAGGGGTCGATCTATTCGGCTTCTGTGGTTTGGGGGATTGGGTGTCGAACCCTGTTAGGGTAATTCTGGGGCTGGCAGAGCTGCACCTGGGGTCCGTGGACCTTTGGTTCACGGAAGGCCCTAACTCCTTTCCTTGTCCCAAAGAAGTGGAGGTCCACACAAAGAGCAAGCATTTCTGTAGTTTATTAGCACAAACCACAGGGATCATCTGCATGGAGCACTCCAGGCAAATCACACATTCTCCGGAAGTCCGGTTTTGTAGGCAAATGACATTGCTATTGGCATCACTCAGTGAGTTCCGTCCCTGAACCTAATGCCACACAGGATTGGCTCCCTGAATGGTAGGTCCAGTATGGGGACATATAGTGCACAATATTAGTGGAGGCCGCTGGGTCAGGTGGTGCGATTGAATCAACCCTAAAAATGGTTACTCTGGAAGTGATAAATTAGCCCTCCCGGTGATTGACTAGTGATTCCCGCCCCCTGCCCCTAGCACCCAGTGTAGTGATTGGCCAGGCCGTGGGCCTGCAAGCCTAGGATGAACTTCGTTGCCAACTCGCGAACCCCTGGTCATGGATAATGTGTAACAACAATGTGTAACTATGTAACAGTAAGTAACAATGGTGTGGGTATACTACTGCCATGAGAGCGTTCCATTCCCTACGTATATCATTGCTGATATGTTGTGATTTGTTGCATGTTCTGTCTTAGGCGTGAAGCTGCTTGTGCTTTCCCAGCCTGCAGGTCTTGGCAATTTGTCAGCTTGGCCGAGTCACGTGTGAGGCCACCTTGTGTGAGGCTGAATTACCTTGATTTGTTTTGTATTTTGCATGGACAGGTCCCTGCTGGGGCTGGTATCACCTTGGCTTGGTGGGTGTGGGATGTTGTTTGCAACATTGTGGCCTTGGCTTCCGTTGCGTCTGCCATGGTGATTCTGCTTGCAGAGCATCTCGCAGCTTGGGGGTTCTGCAAGATGATCCTGGCTTGTTGAATTTTCCTGAGACCTACTTTGGCTCTGAATAGGTGTTTTGCATAATGTCCATAGATTAGAATGAGACATGGTCAGTCAGGTCCTTTGAGTGCTCCTGTCATTCCATAGGGTTAATAGTAAGTAGCATTTGCAAGCATATGCACAATCTCTTTTGGCATCTTGCGTTTCTGCAGTGCTGTAGCGGCCTAAGTGACAAAATAATAAACGTGCAGACAGTAAGTATATGTTGCCGTCCTCCATCTCATTGAACTGTATGCATGTATTCTTCGTGTAGGTTGGTGTGTGAATGTCCCGAATGTGCGGAGTGCACGTGTGCTTCCTGTCTAACATATCTATGTCGTCATGACGTCTCTAATGACTTGCAGTATGGCTTTTGTGGTGTTGTTAGTCGATTCTGTCAATGTAGTAATTTCCATCTCAGTCTTGTCTCTCCTCGCCCACTTTGGGTAGGGTTCGTACCACCGCAGGATTGTATGGTCGGCTGGCCGATTATCTTTCATGGTGCATGCTGACAGTGGGAGCAGTGGGGACCGATGCAAACTTGTACGGTCGGTGGTCATTTTTTCGTGGATACTTCTTCTGGTTGGGGATCCCTCCGGAGGGAAGGTATATTCGGGTTTTCCCTCTTCAACCCTCACCCTTTTGTGTGTCCTTGGCAAAATAAGACACTCCCGATTTCGGGAAATTTGAACCACCCAGGCCAAATGGATTTGAATCCTCCCCCTTTAAGTGAAGTGCTAAAAGCCTTGCTGGAAACTGAGGTGGAATTGGCGCATGCAAGGCAGGAATCTAGTACATTGAAAGCTCAAGTTCAGGGGTTGGAGGCACAATGTACCCCTTTGGAAACAACCACTGCAAGCTCTTCAGGCAGAGTAACGACAGGCAGAACCTCTACCGTCATTGTACAACCACCTAGCAGTGTGCCCTTAGCAGCACCATGAAAGGTTCGTAGGAGACCGATAAAATTCATGATGTTCCTGACCCAATGCAGATTACATTTTTATGTAAACCAGTGGCTTTTGAGACCAATCAGGCCAGGACAGCATTTGTGATTTCTTATCTGACCGGGATGCATCAGCATGGGCTATGCCCTTGGTCAAAAGGACAATCCTTTGCTGTACAATTGGGAAGGATTTCTGGTTGAGTTTGGGAGGTTATTTGATCGTCAGGTGGTATCCTTGGCGCAGGATAAAGAATTGTTGGCATTAGGACAGGGGACGCGCAATTTGGTGTCATATGTGACTCAGTTCAATAGGCTGGTGATTGAAACAGACTGGCCAGAGAACAAATGGACGGTGTTGTTTTATCAGGGTTTGAGGGAGGAATTGAAAGATACCATTGCGCAAGTGGAGCCCCAGCCTAGTAGTTGCACGGCTATGATAGATTTGGCTTTACGGTTACACCACTGCATGAATGAAACGAAAGGAGACAAAAAGAAACCAGAAGGTGTACCTTTTGTAAGGTTGGATAAGGGAAGAGGGAGTAGGATTGGAGAAGGTGAACCTATGCAGATTGGGAGTGTGAGAGGGCCCTTGTCGGTGGCAGAGAAGGAATTGCGTAAGAGCAATAATTTGTGTGTGCATTGTGGGCAATCAGGACATTATATTCGAACACTGGGCCTAGTAAGATAATTGAGTTTTTTTTGTTTCTCCCCTGTTCCCCTCCCTTTGCCTGGTCAAGCTCTAAAACACCTGTGTACGAGCGCGATATAAAAAAATATATCATATCATAACATGCCCTAATACTGCAAAGAAGGGATCTGGAGGGGTCCGAACCAACGAGAAGGCGGGAAAAGGGGTGGGCCGGCCTTAGGGGGAACTTAGGTGTCAGGCCCGTCTGAAGGACAGTTCCAAGGTTGGGTAGCCAATACATTGGAAATAAGAATTCACATTTGTATATTTTGGTGACATTGATCTTTGCAGTATCTAAACAGGTGGTGTCAGCAATGATTGAATCTGGGGCTACAGGGAATTTTTTTGATATTATACTCGCCAGGCAATTGGGGTTGCCCTTGCGGGACAAGGCACAGGTGGAGGGAGTGCAACCCGTGGATGGGTCACCATTAGTCTCAGGCCTGATTCCACAACAAACACAACCGTTACAAACCGAAGTGTGGGTCAGGGCATGTGAAGGAAATAGTGTTTGATCTAATAGCAGCCCTGCAGTTTGGACTTATTCTAGGCATGCCATGGCTGGTCCGGCACCACCCTCGGATTGATTGGGTCACTCGGAAGGTATTTCTTGAGACACAGGAGTGTGGGGGGCATATGGAGGGAGAAACAGGTCCTGCCATGTTCTTGGCTGACGGGGGACATGTACCACAGGTGGTGGGAGAAGTAGGGTTGGAGATTCTACCCCAGTATTCTGAGTTTATGGGGGTATTTGACAAAGGTGGGGCTGACAAGTTGCCCCCACACCGGCCCTATGATTGTGTAATTTATTTGGAACCGGGGGCGAAGTGGCCATGTAGCAGAATTTACATTTTACTGAGGCAGAGACTCAGCACTTGAAAGAGTATCTGGATGAGATGTTGGCGAAGGGGTTTATTAGGCATTCCACTTGCCCAGTATCCTTGCCCTTATTTTTCGTGCCTAAGAAGGAAGGCACGCTCAGGACTTACATATACAATAGGGCGTTGAATAAGGTGACAGTGAAAAATAGGTACCCATTACCTTTAATCTCTGTGTTATTGGACCAAGTGAATGCAGCAGTGGTCTATACTAAACTGGACTTGAGAGGGGCCTGTCATTTGATACGGGTGAAGGAGGGGGATGAATGGACGACTCCTCTGACCTGCCTGGCACACCAAGTCCGGCAACTTCCCCCCAACTCACATCGGTTCATTCCGACCATGGCACCAACCCGGAGCAGTCTGGGGGGGGAGTACATACAAGGGGCCATGAGTCCCATAGGGGACCCAATTGGAATTGAGGAAGACACGCAAGCACTCTCCACCCTCACTGGTGTACCGGCGGGGGTGCAGCAGGCAGGGCACGCTTCGCAGCGGCAGGAGGAGCTGACTGCCCTGGTGCGACAATTTGTTTCTGACAATGCCCAAGCAAGGCAGGAGTGGCGCGATAATACCTCCTCTCTTGGTAAAATCATTGCCAATTGCACAGTAGACTGTGCGAGGAGGTATCATCCCTGCGGCAGGTCCTCAGCTGCATTGCTGAGCAATGGAGGCTGAACCTCCGGCCCCTCATATGGAGCAAGCGGCCACCCCATCGTCCTCGAGCTCCACACAGACCAGCCCACTACGCAGGTCGGCGCACACCCAGCATCGGCCAGACATGCCGCCACCAGATGCAGGGAGTGGCAGAATGTAGACTGGCCAGCCTGATGAAGGCACAAGACAATTGTTTGGACACCATGTGTGGGGGAGTTGTGGGGGGAGGTGGAGGAGGGTAAGGGTGTGTGTGGGAGTTGTGGGGGTAGGGGGAGGGGGGATGGTGTGTGGGGGAGTTGTGGGGGGAGGGAGAGGGGGGTGAGGGTGTGTGGGGGATTTGTGGGGGGAGGGGGAGGGAGGTGTGTGTGGTGGAGGGTTAGTGCACTTTCATCTTTGTTGTACAGTTGAATACACCTGTTGTGTTAAAAAAATATCTTCAGTGGACATTCCTCATTGCGCATGTGTCATTTATTCATATACAGTGCATAGTGTACATTTAGTCCCACACCCAGTGCCCTCAGTCCAACCATCATGACAGCCTCTGCAGCCCTGTGTGTCAGAAATATTGTGCTATCACTGACTGACGCACAGCACGTCCCTCCTGTGCATCAGCAACGCGATGATGTCCAGCCACATCTTCTTCTTCCCCTTCATGCTCACCAGGTGGTATCAGTTCAATGTCAGGGGGCAGGGGCACGTTCCGGCGGATACACATGTTGTGCAGCATGACACATGCCATGATAATCTTGGCCACCTTCTCATGCCTGTAGAGGAGTGCCCCACCCGACCGGCTAAGGCAGCGAAACTGTGCCTTCAACAGGCCAAAGGTCTGCTCAATGACCACACGGGCACAGGTGTGGGAACGATTGTAGTCCTCCTCATGCCTGTTCTGTGGGTTTCGGACAGGAGTGAGGAGCCACAGCTTCAAGGGATAGCCACTGTCACCTACATGTGAGGCAAAAAAGGTATATGTCAGTCGATTCATGATGGACAGCTGTACTAGTCGCACATGCCTGCAGATTATCGTTGGTCACATGCACATGTCCCTGGTTGTATGCACACCATTGTTATGCCCTTAATGTGTCCTGTGCCATGGACTAATGGTGTGGGTTGCATCTTATATATGATACACGGTGTGCACTGCCTTGATGTTGCTCATGCATTGTGGACGCATACAGGTTTGTTTGTGTCGAATAAATGATATGTTGTGTTCTGTGCGTTTAAGTGACTGGTAGCGTTGGCAGTAGGCTCTACAATATTGGGCATTCAGCGCTGATATTTCACCTGGTGACGTGCTGCACTCCTTTGGTTGTGGTGGCCCTCTGACAGACAGTGGATTCCCTTGGTGGTTTTGTTCAATGCACTCCCATGCATGCTTGTCCGGTGTGGTGATTCGTTGGAGACTGCAACATAGTGCATATTCCATGCATGTTGCTGGATGGTGTTATGGAGGGTGAGGTCCGTTGATGAGTGGTGAACGTGTTGTGGGATGTGGGGTGAATTACTGTTTGGCATGTTGTGATAGGTGTTGAACTTACTTCAGTCCTATGGGTTGATTGTCATGTTCTGTTTGGGATGCTTTGGGGCACAGTGTTTACAGATGTGCACATTGTGCTGTCACACCAACATTGACACCATGGTGGTGTCTGCATCTCCCCCCCATTTCACTGCAATTTTACTGTCATGCTACTTACCAAGCAGCCAGGCACGTCGTCCTGCATGCCGCTCTATGTAGCGTGGAGTTGCGCAGGACCATTGAGTCATCAGTTGATCCGGGATATCGGGCACAACAATGTGTGATGATCTGGCTGGTGTCACATACCATCTGCACATTGATGGAGTGGTATTGCTTGTGGTTGCGGTACACCATCTCCATGGCATGCGGGACCACCAACTCCATGTGGGTGCAGTCGAGGGCACTTATGCAATTTGGCATATCTGCCAGTGTATGGAAGGCTACTTTTGTGTCAGAGATCTCCTGGGGAGTCTGTGGTAGGGATACGTAGTCCCTTGTGTGCTTGAGGAGGGCATCCAGCACTTGGTTAAGGATGCAAGAAAATAAGGGTTGTGATATGCCATGCATGTGCCCCACTGTGTGAGCACCGACACTACCTTGAGTAGAGGGGGGATGGCGGTGCGTATTTCGATGAGGCTGACAATGTCGTCGTGTATCATGTCCACGATGGTGGTGATGGTGTCCCGGTCAAGACGGTACAGGGTGTGGATCTGCTCAGGGGTTAGGTTGAATGGACTGGCTCTGATGCGAGGGATTGGGGACTGCCTTCATGGTACCGCTGGCTGCACTGGTGGGGCATGCTGGGCCTGTCTCGCCCTCCTTCTCCTCCTGCATCTCCTCTGTGGTGCCTGCTGTTGTTGTTGTTGTAGCTGGTGTTCCAATGCAAGCATGTCCTCCAGCCCCAGTATTGCTACTACTAGTGGAATCATTTTGGTGTGGGAAGGGGTGTGGTGTTTGGGTGTGCTGCTTTTGTGCTGGCTCAGACTCCATTGCCTCCACCTGTGCTGATTGTGTGCACCTGTTGCAGTTGGGAACACTGCACATAGCATTTTACGGTTGTTTCACAATGCTGGTATTATTGGCATGCCGGTATCCCCTATTAGTGCCTTCATGATGCCGGTATTTGCATATCTGCCTGATTTGTGATTTCCTCCCATTAGCGGCATGCCGGTATTGCTTGCATGATGGGTCGGGTGCCCTCGCCCATGCTGCTATTAGAGGCACCGTTATTAATAGCGGGGTCTTAGGTCGGAAGAGCCTAGAGCGGCCGAGAGGATGTCACAGGCCCACCTATTCCTGCAGTCCTTAGTTGTGCGGGGGGTGTTGCCAACCGCGCTGATTGTTTGTGCCACTAGTGCCCAGATCTCCTTCTTTCTGATGACAGCCTCCCTCTTGAGGCTCTAGGCAAAAACGTCATCGGCATTTTCTGCCAGGTTCTCCGCAAGCATGGTTAGCTCGTCTTCATTAAAGCGCTTGTTGCGCTGGCAGGAGGCGCCCTTTTTCACAGCCTTGTGCATTGTATTGTTATTGTGGATTGAATTTGGCACACAGCAATATACTACAGGTCCTGGCTGCTAAGGATGGCAATGGATTGTGTTTTTAAAGATGGCCGCCGTGCTCCTTCCCGTCCCTGTGCGATGACGCTACTTCTGGTTCCGCTTATTTACGGTGACCGTTATTAGCGGTCACTGCTATAGCGGTGACCGCTAATGCCGTCTTGATTCATGCCGGTAGTGCAATCTGCATTTTACATGATGCCGCTAAGGGCCTTTTTCAGGTCTTTAGTAGCATGCGGGTAATGTCTTTACCGGCATGGCGCAAAGCTCATGCCCATGAAGTTGTAATAGCCCTCTATTAGCGGGCTCTTACCTACACGGACACAGTATTTGCTCCATGCCAGTAAGGACAGTTACTTACCTCCAAACTCGTAATGACCCCCATAGCATTTAACAGTTGGTTCGGGATGCCGGTATTACCGGCATGCCAGTATCCCCAATTTGCGCCTTCATGATGCCGGTATTTGCATGTCCTCCTAACTTGTGATGTCCACCCATTGTCGGCATGCCGGTATTGCCGGTAAGATGGGCTGTGTGTCCGCGCACTTGTCGCTATTATCGGCACCGTTATTAACGGTGTCGTTAATACCAGGGTCTTAGGTCAGAATAGCCCGGAGCGGTATGCGGTGCCAGTAATCTTTTACCGGCCTCGTTTTTCCATTACCTCCAACCTCGTAATGACCCCCAATGTTTGCAGGATGTACTTCCCTTACTTTCTCTCGATGCTGGATTCACTTCCCCTGCTTTTCAACAATTTGTAGATAAAAGACTTTAGATTGTACAGGTATTTTGCTAGACTTCCTGAATGACCACTTTGACATATTTTTGACAGCTCTCCCATGGCCTTTTGGTATCTGTAGTTTTCATCGATATGGGATGTGACCAGCGTCTCTTGAATTAGCACCCACGTGGTACTGGTTCCCTCTGCCGCTGGTCTTGCCCTTTAACAATTTTACAGTTCTCTTGAACTTCTTTCAAGTTGCCCCTTTGGCGACTTTCAATCAACACAGCCCGGTTCTTATCGGTTATCCCTCTGACTCACCGGCTGTGATGTACTGCTGGGCTTTCCTTCTATCTGGAGTCAAGGCCGGTACCACGGTAGCAGGAATCTTCCTTGTTCCTGCTTATCAGCGTAGGCTTGCCTCTTTTACCACTGTCATCTGCTGCAAGACACTTGTGCTATTGTTCGTGGTCTTATGCTCTCCTCCATGAAGGTTCCGCAAGCCTGGGACGAAAAGGGCAAGGTTGCTTCTCTCATTAGCACCCTCTCGATTCCTGCTGCCTTTCTCCTTCTCTTGAACTGCAGTGCCTGGTTAGTGGTCTCATTGTGCTGTCTGCCGTGCACGTACTGTACTCTTTTGTTCCACCTTTTATCCCTGTGGGGAAAGGAAAGGGTCGTCAGGTGTGTGTGATTCTGGCTAATTGCCTGACCTTGCCTTACCCTTGTGTTGGGACATGTCCGTAAAAAGTTTTATTAGTCATTTGTCTATCACAATGTGAAGAAGTGTTCAGGGTGAAAAAGGAGGGTGGTAGAGTTTCTGGGTATCCTACAGGGTAGGTTGGAAAAAAGGTATTGTCGGAAGGGTGAGATTGGTGGGGTTTATGAAACAAGTGGGAAGGTTTGTAGGAACTGCAATTGTGGGTCACTTTCGCCTGGGAGTTTGGAAAGTGACAATCAGAGGGACGGGATTGGCAGGGTTTGTGAGGTAAATGGGAATAGCTGGGATCGTGAAATAAACAAGGGGGATTGTGGGAACTGTAGTATTTTACCTGAGCAGATTGGGAGTGCGGGAAATAATAATCAGAGGGACAGGAAGAAAAGTGATTGGGAGTATTCAGATAGTGAACAGGATGACAGGGGTTTTGGGAGAGACAGTTTCTGAATGTGACGGGGTTTGAGATCCTAGGGGATTGGTTCTGTACGGAGGGGTTATTGGATTTGGGTAGGAGATATTCAATGGGAGGGGGCGAGGCAGCTGTATTGTAGCCTACAAAGGCCTTAAGGATTTCATCCTCTGCACCTTCTTCCTCTGCATTGTACTGTGTCTCTCCTGGGGCATTCCGCTGAGCATAACCCCGGGTTCCATTAGCTAGGTGATTCTCTCTCATTCATTTACCTTTAGTTTTGGGATAGCAGAGGGCCCTTTCTTCCATGGCCAGCTTAATAAGGGGTTCCCGGGAACTACTTGGGCGAACACCCTCAGGTATCTCACTGTACAGGTATCTACTAGTGGTAGTGTGTCCCTTCTCCAGGTGGATCCAAGCCGGTCCATGTACACACCCTGATGCCACATGCGCAGCAAAGTTTTTAGTGTGCAAATTATTTCCAAGATGGGGTGTGTGCGAAGTGCTAAGATCCGATAACGGACCACATTTTGTTAATAAGCTATTTGAACAAATAGGACTTCTGTTGAGCATAAAGCATATGTTATCTTCTGCTTATCATCCACAAGCAAACGGGTTATGTGAGAGACTTAACGGCCTCCTCAAGGAGAGGATAGCCAAGATCAAATTAATTCTGAAGAACTGATGGCTATATTGCCTACCCCTAGGCTTACATGCCCTTTGAAATCAGCCAGGTTCTGACCACCATCTTACTCACCACGAGTTAGTGACAGGGCGCCATGTGAAAACGCCTTTTTTAAAATGCCTCAATATAGAGTCAGGAGTGATGCCCAGAGTGTAGCGAAGGCTTTAGGTGATGAAATGCATGATTATTTGACATGTATGACTACCAGTGTTTCTTTCATTGTAGATCAAGTCAATCATCTGACGGAGGAGTCAAAGAACACGGAACAGGACAGTCCAGTAACCGATCCAAGTGAACTATTGCCACCACCGAAATTATATGTTGGTGGCCAAATCCTTATCAAGAATGTTACCTGCAAGTGGCACAAGCCTAGGTTTAATGGTACCTTTTGTGTTGAGGAATTCTCCCCTTCTGCAGTTAAGGTATTGGGAAGAGGAGCTTGGCTGCATTTAGGAGATGTGAACATTTACAAAGGCACGACCCTCCCTCCAGCACCCATTGACCAAGAAGCAAGACAAGAAGAAGAATTTCCACGTGTGCAGACTCGATCGATGACCAACAAAAAGGATGACAAAACAGCATGTGATTAGCACACATTTATTTTGGACTGGAATTTATTGGACACTCCTTAAACTTGTAGCAGGAAGTGCATAGACTTGCAGAGAATTCCAGAGGCTGAAAACGTCCTTTTTAGAAATTCCTTGAAAAAGTAAAAATTCCATCCTGATTAGAAATTGGAAGAGAGATCAATACCAAGCTTCATTTTTAGGAGAATATTTGTTTCAATGATAAATACGTGATACCTGCTGACAGTGACACACACAGGCTTGTAGTTGCTATTTTTCTGTTTATACTTCAGTCCTACCCTGCACTTGTTAGGTGAGATGTTAATATTCACTTTGTACATGATCCCAAAAATGGTCCAGTGATAAGGAAAATCTTAGCAGTGACAATTGAGCACATTGTGCAACTACAGATGCAAAATTGAATACCTGTATTAAAAATGATTCGACAAGAGGATAATGTGATTATAGAAAGAGCAGGAGTTCAATAAGTATTGGGATGGCACACCAAATATTTCTCCAGGCTTCTATGCATGATATATAAAATGTAAATGTATAAAAATGTTTTCTTTTTATCTTTTTGTATCTTACATTTCGAAGTCTCTATTACCCTAATGGTCCCATTGAAAAAAGATCGCCTATGACTTTTCCAAGTATGAGCACAAATGATGATAACCTCTTTAACCTCTATGGCCTCTGTCATAAGAGAGATGCAGAGGAAGATAATCTTCGGATAAATACCTGTCTTGATAATGCAGCTCACATGGGGAATAATATGTGGTATCAGCACATGAGAAAAGTAGGGGAGAAGCATCTTATGGGAATTCCACTATGGCATGAATACAGCAAAAACCTTTATTTCAAAGGAGATGCCGGTGCAAGATGCAGAGTGTCTCAATCATCTAGCAGAATGCACTACTAGAGGACAGTTTCAAGGGAGCTGGGCATCCTTGCTATGGAGGTCAAGACCGTCATTTCCATACCAGGAGGATTATATCAAGACAACACAAATGGAGAATGAGCCTGGACGTACAGACAGAATGCTTGTGTATCCTGCTGCAGGACAAGATGATGTGATTGTTGAATTTATTAAAATGAACTGTTCTGACATGACAGAGAAGACTGGAATGCCTGGATGCTGGGAACCTTCACAACTGCTGATCTATGCATAAGTGCATACAAATAAAGGATGGGAAGATGGAACGATGTCCTGTGCCATCATCTGTTAAGAAAGGAAGCAGTGCAAGGAGTACAGAAGGTGAATGAGGAGTGTTGAGTCTGGGGCGGTGTCTGTAGTCCCATTGATTAATGAGACAATGGTCCTCATTACGAGTCACCCGGTATGGAAATAACAGTGGTGTTAAACCCGTTGCCACAGTTGTTTCCATACCGGGTGATCTCGAGTTCTGCAGGCGGAGGTGTCATTCCCGCCAGATCTGACTTGGCGGGTTTAACACCGCCCGCCTGAAGGCGGACATGGAAACACCTGCACCATCACAAGATGGTCCTATAGGACTCAATGGGAATGGGGATTTACTGAATTCCGCCTCCGGAATTCCCAGCTCACTGGGGTTGTAATGCCCCGGTAATTCCGGGAATCACGGAGGCAGATGTCATGCATGCTGGACGTGGTTCTACCTCTTACGCTCATGCTGGACGTGGTTCTACCTCTTACGCTCATAGAACATCTAGACCGTTCTATTCTAAATGGCGGTTGTTCGATGCATTGCTGGGAAAACGACGTCTGCACTTTTCACATCGCTAAATTCACGTGATTTCAGCTTTGTCACGTGAACTACGGCATTACGTATATAAGCAGCGTGGAAACTTCACTCGCTGCTTCTGATCGAATCATTTGGCATTGTGTAACTGAACCTCTGATCTGCGCCCTCGCAATTTTCCTCAGCTGCTTCTTGGGCCTTCTATAGCGTGTTTTCCGCCACACGCTGATTCCTGGAGCTGTTTGGTAGCGTGTAATTCCACAAGCGCAAGCTGTCTTCAAACGCTGCTGTCCTGGGCTGCGTGTATCCTGTTCGCGTGCAAATCCACAAGCGCATGCTGTCTTCAAGCGCGGCTGGCCTGGGCTGCGTGAATCCTGTTCGCGTGTAATTCCACACGCGCACGTTGTCTTTAAGCGCGGCTGGCCTGGGCTGCGTGAATCCTGTTTGCGTGTAATTCCACACGTGCACGTTGTCTTCAAGCGCGGCTGGCCTGGACTGCGTGTATCCTGTTAGCGTGCAAATCCACAAGCGCACGCTGTCTTCAAGCGCGACTGACCTGGGCTGCGTGAATTCTGTTCGCGTGTAATTCCACACACGCACGTTGTCTACAAGCACGGCTGTCCTGGACTGCGTGTATCCTGTTCGCGTGCAATTCCACAAGCGCACGCTGTCTTCAAGCGCGGCTGGCCTGGACTGCGTGAATCCTATTCGCGTGTAATTCCACACGCGCACGCTATTTTTCTTCGCGGCTGTTCCGAACCGCGTGTACTTTGTTTATTCCACAAAAGGGCGCTATTTCCAACTCCTGGCACCTGTGATATTTAACAGGTGGATTTATTCATTTCTAAACTTTTCTACGTGGGAAGGAAGGTTATCAAGGACTGTTGGAAGGTGATAGTGCACAGTACTTTGGACGCTATCCTGTGGTGCACCAACCTGGTATCTAGCGTGAGCCTCGTGCCGTTCGGGATAAGTCTCCCTTACTAATCTTCCCTTCCTTGTCGTTTGTTCTATTTCTGGATTTCTTCAAGAGACTTCTGCTGGATTCTTCTGCCCTAGTCATAAGGTCAGTGTGTGAATTAATGCCAAATACTGTTCTATCATAGAGAGTGGAATTGGGGCAGTTTTCTTATGATACTTTATTTTGTTCTAGGCTGACTTCCTATACTTTACCCACGCCCTTTCCAGTGATCCATCTCTCTGCCTGTTTCATCAGTCAGAGAGTTGTATCATTTGGAAGGTCTAAACTTGACTTCACAACTATCAAATCGTGTGAATAAGGATCCGGAAGAACCCTACCACCTGCACCCTTTTGAGTACCGTATCCTTTTCAGTCAATACCTTGGTGCTTTATGACAGCAGAATGGTAATACGAGTCCGGCGGTAACCGAGCCGGAAAAACCGGCAGGTTACCGCCAGACTCGTAATGAGGCCCAATGTGCTTTCAAAGCAAGGGGAAAAATTATAGGACACAACAAGGGTGCAAAAACATCACCGACGTTCCAGAAATGAAGAGAGGGACGGCTGTCCTAATGGATCTATATTGGGCCTGTGTTTCTAGGGCATATATGAAACTGCCCAGGACTTGGGGAGGAGTGTGCTCTTTGGTATACATACATGTTCCAGCATTGGTGATTCCACAAAGTGACCTGAAGATTGAAGAATTTCCAAGGGTAGACGATCACATGAGAAGAAAAAGGTCAATAGAACTCCGGCGGAAGAAGAGATTGAATTATTTCTCAGCAAAATCAAAAGCCGCTTTTGAAGACATTCCTGATGAGCACAAATTGTTCAGTAAAACTGCAGTGTTATTCACATCAATGTTCATGCCTGGAATCGATACAACCCATTGTTTCCACCAGGCAACCCCTATGCACTCTAACAGGGTTTATCTAACCTCCAATTTTCAAATAATTCATATTAATAACCTAATCCAGTGTAACGGTGTTCAGATTTTTAGTAAATGAATATTTTACTTCATCTTCAGTCAAAACTTTAAACAAGTATTTACAGCAAAACCTTATAACAAAACATTTAAAACAAAGATTTTTAATCTTGAAAGTTCCAATTCACTTTCGGATTTACACTGTGAAGATTTAGTCCAGCCAACAATCTTCACCCTAAGTAATGTTAACTAATGTTTTTCTGTGCTCAAGCCACAATGGATTAACCATTCATGGTCCTAATCAATGTTCCAACTTTCAATCAACGGCCTACGCGTTTTGGATTAACAATCTTTTATCAGGGCATGTTCAACATTGATGCTTCATTGTTACAAACATTAATTTCATCTGCGTATCTGTTGACAATAACAATAATCCCTGTTAATATTCAATATGTAGGTACAAACAATGAATGCCACTATAAAGGGATTTAATGCCATAAAAGAAGAGCTGAGGGCCATAAGACTGGTGATCCTCCAGAATAGGTATGTCCTAACATGATTATAGCAATGGAAGCAGGTGTCTGCGCCAAGATCGGGCCATCATGTTGCACATTCATACCATCTCATGATGGAGGGAACGGGACCTTGACAGAGGCCATATCGATGTTGACAGATCTACACATAAAAATGGTGGACGAGACATCGGCCATTGAAGATGACAGTTGGTTCGCATTCCTGTTCTTATGGATTCCTTATTGGATGGCAAATTTATTCAAGTTCCTCGGAGCAATATTGGTCATAATAATATTTGGTTTCTGTATGATAAGGATAATAATTGGACAATGTAAGAAAACTGCCAGGAAGGCAATGGGAATGAAGATTATGATTGACGCAAAGGATGAACAATGAGACAATATGCTGACTGATGATGCCATCAGAAAATACATAAAAGCAAGTACCGTGGCACCTGGAGGAACAAAATTCTGCTATCCGAAGGATCATAAGAAATATGTGGGACGATGGGTCTACTGCACCCCGAATGGACAATGCAGTTACATGACCTGGAGTGTGGATGAACATGTTAAAACAGCGGGCACCCTGACAGTGGTGATGAAGATATAGGCACCAAAGAGAACCTTCTTCAAGAGAAAATACAAAGGAGCAGAAAAACTTGAGGAGGTGGTTGAGGACTTGACTAGAGGGGGGAATGTAGAGGAGATTCCGCTCCCCTACCTACCCTGTATTGGAGACTTGAGATCATGCCTTTCCTAACACCAGCTATTATACCAATACCGCAGTGAATGTTTGAAAGAAGAAACCCATTGAGACAACCTTATCGAATATACCCTCAAAGTGATGACACCCTGCAGGAGGAAATCCCTGAAGGAATATGAGAAAGAGCTAGGCATGTGAACTGATGATGTAATAAGAAAGTGTGCACGACGTCCCGAGATATTGACTAAAGACAAGGGCCCTCATTACGACCCTGGCGTTAAGGGGTTAACGGCGCCGTAAAAGGTATCGGCGCCATTAAACCCTTAACGCCTGATTACGAGGTCCCTTTGCGGCTCCCGACCTTAACGGCTGGTCTGTACCAGCCGTTAAAGTAGGGACCCGCAAAGGGACTTTCGAGGTAATTACGGTACTGCATTTTGCGGTACCGTAATTACCGCCTTCCCCAGTCCCATTGAGCCCTATGGGGCAAAAATGCGAATGGGGAACGGCCAATGGTAAATGGGGAATTACTGCCCCGCCAACCTTGGAATGGGGTGGTAATTCCCCATTTACCATTGGCGGAATCGGTAAATTACCGGCGTTAACCATGGCGCTATTAGCGCCATTGGTTAACGCCAGAGTCGTAATGAGGGCCAAGATATGGATCATAAAGGATGAACAACGAAGTGAACAATCGAGTGAACTATTAAACTTGGAAAAGAAGAAAATGACATGTTAACAAAGTGCTGCAGTAAACAGAAGTTCAAGAAATGTGCATATTCTGAAATGCAAGGTAGATCAAGTCATCATAGAGGCCAGCTATAAGTAGTAAATAGAATGCAGGCGGAGCCGCCATTGTACAGAAACTGGACATTGGTATCATGAAATAAGTAAGCCAGAAACCATGGAAGGTGAATGGAATGCTGTGTCGCCGCAGAATAGCAGGCTCATGCAGCTACGTGGCGAGGCTGCCTGGACTGAAGTCAAGACTGTAGAAATCGAGGTCAGCTATCTACGTACGAGTGTGCAGAGGATGAATCCTCTCACAATAAGGTGTAAGAAAGAGCACAAAGGATGCCAAATTTTAATTCATTTAGAGCATTTAAAACCTGCAAAATTGACCAGATCGTGGTCTCCTGTCACGTGAGCCAAGGATGAAAATTGAGCTTGAACTTGGAGTCCAGACATGATAGCGAGTGCCTTCACTCCTGTGCATTCCCAAAGACAAGAATACTCCACAAGGCCAAGTGCAAAGACAATTTCATGGTAGAAGGCATGGGTGATCAGAGATGCTAGGCTAATTGGGCGGTGAGGTAGTTTCAAGTCCTATCTCCCTGCACCTAGGTCTGGGCGTATGTGCTGCTAAATGAACCGAATGTTCCAGACATGGCACAAGTGTGCCAACCAATTGTATTATTCCGTATAACGAAGGACCTTATAGCTTATAAGACCAATGAGAAACTGTGTATCTAATTTTTCTGAAATTACATGTTTTGAGAGGTAGCCATAAGTGTTCCACCTGATATAGGACCGCCAGCAACAATCCTAGCTCCTATAAAAGTGTGTATCTAGATGTTTCCCTTAACCAGTCCCGACCCTTGATAGGTTTTTCATTATTGCCACGTAGCACGTGGCGGCTCTCACTGGGCGGGTAGCGGTTCTCCTGTTTATCCTTTCGGCAAGGTATGGCGGTGCTAAATTGTTCAGGCATTTGGAAGTGAGTGAGACTGTTTTCAGGAGGATCCTGTCAGCTATTTTTAACCAGTGGACCTCTCTTCTAGAGTTAGAAATATGTTCTCTGAGGGGGATATTCAGCGGTGCTCTTAGAGCATATTTTGTAATCTTTGAATTTTATCCGTAACATATCTGTTGGCACCGGAGTACAGGGCATTGCAATAATCTAGTCTAGACATTACAAGGGGATTGGCCAGGGTAATGCAGCTCGTGGTACTGAGGAATGGTCTGCAGGCTCGGATGTGCTTACAGGTATAGGCTGTTGTAGATGCAACTGAGTTCACTTGTTTCTTTAATGTAAGTGTAGAGTCAAGACAGAAGCCTAAAGTCTTGACAGCAGGCATCACCTTGATGAAGTTGTTGTCAATATTAAAGGAGGTGTAGCTAGGACTAAGTTTTTTAATGTTAGCTTCAGAGCCTAGGATTAGTATCTCAGTTTTGTCGTCATTCAGGCAGAGGCCATGGGATGCCATCCATGCCTGAATGAGGAGGTATGTCCTGTTTGCTAAGGCCGTGTCATCAGCGAAGTTACCTGAAAGGGGGATAAGGATCAGGGTGTCATCTGCATAATTTGTGTAGGTGACACCCAGTCTGTCCAACTTATCAATCAACGGCTTAGTAAAAATGTTATTCATAGTGGGTGAGACACAGGATCCTTGTGGTACTCCGCACAATATTTTAATTGGGTTAGCGTATAATTGTTAATAAAACAGTACTATGCCATCTTCTTGAGTTGGTTCGGTTATTTCGACTCAGAATTATTCTGGTGTAATCCCAGCCATTCCAAATGCACGTTACTAAGGGCCATAAACTCACTTTTACAAAGAAATTACCTATCAAAATGGAGGCAGAGAGGTGTGGGACCCCTTGCTATATTCCACTACGACTCCAATCAATTTGTTGAGAAGGGACATCTTGTGTAAGCTCAACATGACCATCTCATTCACCGAAAGAGGTGTGGTGTGTTCCACGCCCGGTATGTGTGCCTTGAGGGTAATGTTGACCTTGCATGCATTAGCCGTTGAGACAGTGGCAAGAGGGATACCAGTGGCCTTTTGATTTGTTTCTGTATGGCATTACCATACTACTGAGTGCTGTGTCACAAGTGGCGAACATGTATTGGTGAGTACCCACTAAGGTTTTGTTCAGGCCTGCCCACCCCCAAGAAGTAGTAGCAGGTACCATCATTGAGCTAAATATAGAAGAAGTGCTAGTGGCTGAAGATCAGATTGTTTTGATAGCAGTTGATTCCAAGAATGGGGCTTGGTGAACCGTTTTGTGCATCGACCCTACAAAACCAATGGAAAATGTCTCAGATGAGAAGTTGTTTGAAAACAGAGAAAAGGGGGGAGAAATAATATTGGAAGTGTGCATTACGCCAAAACGCATCACCTTGAATCCTAGTGCTGTGTTGCCATGTGTAAAACAATATCCATTATCGAAGGCAGCCGAGGAGGGGATTTACGATACCATCATGGCCCTTTTACACCAGTGCATTACAGTACCCTCAAACTGACCCTGTAACACGGCTATTTATACAGTGAAGAAATCAAAAGGTGCCAGTTGGAGGATGATTCAGGATTTGCATTCTCTTGATGAGATTGTATAGGCAGAGTTCCCAGTGGCCCCAAATTCTGCTACAATATTGTGCAATATACCTGTGGAGGCCACTCATTTCACTATAGTGGATTTGAAGAATGCATTTTTTCTCAGTGCCTTTGCATCCTGATTTGCAGTATCTTACCACGTTTACATTTGCCGGGAGCCAATTACAACATACTAGGCTTTCTCAAGGGTACTGTGAGGCCCACATATCTTTAATAGGATCTTACATGAAGATGTAGGTAATATCTCTGTTCCTAGTTCCATAATCTAGTCTTTGGATGATTTGTTGGTGTGCAGCAGCACCGACCACCAATGCAGGGAAGATTCTATAGCGCTATTACAATTGTTAGCTGACAATGGGTACAAGGTGGACCGAGCAAAATTGCAATCAGCAGGAAGTGTTGTACTTGGCACAGTTGATTTCTGTGAATGGCAAGAGAGTAACCACAAAGTAAGGAGCAGCAGTGAGTGCCACACCCTAGCCAGTGACAGTTAAGGACCTGTAGACATTTAAGGGCCTTTGTAATAATTGCAGAGCATGGATCTTTTATTACACCAAACCATGCTTCAGGCTCTCACGGAAGCACAGCATACAAGGAATATGATTATCTGGACTGATGAGATGGTTACTACGTTTCAGGAGCTTAAAGATGTTATTTCCATTGCTCCAGTATTGGATACCCCTGATTACATGCAAGAGTTTTATCTTTTTTCACATTCTGGTTGTCAAATGTTGGATACAGTACTGACATAACATAACACAATGGGGCATAAACCTTTGGCCTATTACAGCAGCATGTTAGATTCTGTAATTCAAGGACAGTTCCTGTGTGAACAAGCATTGGCTGCTGCTATTGAGACGTCTGCAACTATTGTGATGGGTTGTTCCCTAACATTGTACGTAGTTCATGCTGTTTTTGCAATACTGGAGAGGTCAAAATCCACTTGGACCATATTAAGGGCTTCCGCATATGAATTAATACTGTAAAGCCCATCTGTTCATATAGTTCGCTGTAAAACAGTGAATCTAGCTACTTTTTTGGCTGGGTCCATTACTGTCTATGACGAGGTACATGACTGTGTCACTTATAAAGGACTGGAAGATAGTATCCCTAAGGCCCGTGATTATGCCCTTGATGAAAGAGAAACATATTTTGTTGACAGTTCTCCAGCTATTGACCAGGAGACAGGTCAGGGACATACTGGAGTGGCAGTGGTGCATTTGGCTGAAGGACAATTTGAGGTTGTCTTGCAGAGGAGGCTGCTAGGCCATTATTCAGCACAGGCAGAACTGATTGCTCTTATTGAAGCACTTGAGATAGCAGAGGCATGCCGAGTAACAATATATTCAGACTCGGTGTACGTTACAACTGTTCATTCAGGATTGTCAAGATGGATGAGGAGAGGCTTAGTAGAGCAGATGGATCTCCCGTACATCATGCAGCTTTGTTAGACAGACTGATTGTCGCATATGTGCAACCTACACTTGCTTTAACAGTGAAGTGCACCGCCCATGGAAATGAAGCCGCTGACACCGCAGTGAAACAGACCGCTTATTTGTCAGTCCCCGAGATACCTGCGCATCCAACATTTGTGAATATGCAGCTCCAGTTGCAGGTGCCTTACACAGCCCTCCCTCTTAAGGAATTTTTTGAAATATAAGGCCATTCCCCACAAAGTCAGGAGTTAGTGTAGCAAAAGAGAGGGTATACGCAATACCCAACTGATTTAGTGGGGAGAGAACTGAGTACAGGGAAAGTTGTGATGCCTCAGGCACTGGCCTTTGACCAGCTCCTCAATCCCTCCCATGTATCTAAACAACATATTGGATTCATGCACCCCTGACGCTGATTGGTGTTTCAATATCCAAAAAGCTCTTCTAAACAAAATTGCTTTGTTCCAAAACAAAATTAACAGCAAAAAAAGCTGCCTCTCTGACTCAACGGGCTACCCCCAGTCTTCCATTACCCCCACTCCGAAGCATGCTTTCAAACCTTTCAGCTTCTCACCCCTTACCACCAAGGAAGTTGAAAATATCATCATGAAGTTTAAGCCTTCCAACTGGCAAGGCAACACCTGTCCTGCGCCAGTCATAAAGGAAGCGGCTCATGACCTCGCACCATTCATTACTTCCCTTATCAACTCCTCATTCATATCGGGTATAGTACCTGATAATCTCAAAGATGCTTGGATCATCCCCCTAATTAAAAAACCTAACCTCGACCCCAGCAACCCCACCAACTACAGGCCCATCACTACGGTTCCTTACCTACTCAAAATCTTGGATCGTGCCGCCTATCTTCAAATCCAGGACTACCTTGATACCAACAACCTATTAGGGCTTAGACAATCTGGCTTCCGACCTAGACACGGTACCGAGACTGGCCTGATTGACTTGAAAACACAAATCGAAGACCTGAAAGACAAGGTCAAACAAGCTCTTTTGCTCCTCCTCGACCTCTCTGCTTCATTTGATTTGGTCGATCACCACATCCTCTGCCATCACCTTAAAATAGCCACTCACTTCTCCGACGCAGCTACTTCCTGGATAAGCTCCTTCCTAGCAAATAGATCTATGAGGATCTTCTCCTCCTCAGCTGCGGCTGACCCAGCGCATGTTCCTTGCGGAGTTCCACAGGGCTCTTGTGTATCGCCTACACTGTATTTACTTAACCGCTCTTTGATATTCTTGACTATCTGGGTGTCTCTTACACGAATTATGTGGACAACACCCAGATACTCATCCCTCTCACTGGCGACTATGTAACCGATGTCAACGCACTCAACTCAGTTTACTCAGTCTTCCAGGCCTGGGTGGCACACCATGGGCTCTGTCTGAACGACGAGAACACTGAGTTACTCATTTTAGACTCTCAGTCTAAACTTATGAAACTTGACTCTAAATATAACTTCTTCATTATTGATGGAAATGTTATTAAAGTCACCAACGTCACGAAAACACTCGGAATTTACCTAGTTTCCACTCTATCTCTCAATAGACAAACCAACTCAGTAGTTTCAGCATCATCGTACACGTGTAAACTCATCACAGCGTGCCGCCCCTTCCTAACAACGGACAACTGCTTGATCCTTGCCAGGACCCTCATCATGTCCAAAATTGATTATTGTAACGCCCTTTACCTAGGGACCAGCCAAAGAAACCTCGACAAACTCCAGGTCACCCAGAACAACGCCATTAGGGCCACTCTCAATATCCCCAGGTGTTCACACATCTCATCTACCAGGCGCAACTACATTGGCTACCCATTTCACTTCGTATCTCACTTAAAACACTGGTCTTAACACACAAGGCACAAAACAACACCACACCTGCTTACCTGTCCACTCGCTTCACACAACATACAGCCTCCAGACCACTGAGATCTGCTCAGGCGCACACACTAACCATCCCCAGTTTCATGCTTCAGACAGCTAGGGGCGTGAGTTTCCCAGTTCTTGCTGCTAAGCTGTCAAATTCCCTTCCCAATGATCTGAGGAATGTCCCAGCCTTCCACTCCTTCAAAAACAAAACTAAACAGTGGCTCCACGAAGAGGATGCATTGGCCTCAGCCTTGTAATTCATGCAAGAGGTCACCCGCAATCAGGCCACTCACTGTTTATACTGCATATTCATTCCTTGTATTATGTAAGTTGCATGTTCTTCCTTTATGTAAATATGTTTACATAATTGCATTATGTACCTATCTATGCAACTCCTTTTGTAACACTTATTGTAACTTTCTTTACAAACATGCGCCCTGATGCCCTTGGGCAGGGTGCACAATACAAATAAATAAATACAAATACAAATATTGCAGCAGATATTCAGGAAGATTGGCATGTGCCTAATATTCAGGAAATGCTATCCTTATTCATGTCCAACTGTGTGGTGTGCCAGACATATAGCACAAGACAAACTTTCAAAACTTTAAAAGGCACTTTGCCATGCCCTATTGGTCCATTCCGGGATTTACATATAGATTTTGCTGATATGGGAGAGGGGTGCAACTCTTTTCGGTACTTGATAGTGGTTGTTTGTCCATTCTCCCAATGGATTGAGGCTGGTCCATGTGCTCATCTTGATGCCAAATAAGTCACCAAGTTTGTGGTGAGGAAAGTGTTTCCCTGATGGGTAGTGTGCGATACTCTCAGAAGCGATAACGGCACCCACTTGTTCAATGAGCTATTTATGGACTGCCCTTTTAGGAATAAAGCACAAGCTGTGCTCCATTTATCACCCTCAGGCAAACAAGATTGTGGAGAGGATGAACGTTCTGCTTAAAACAAAATGATCTGAGCTGTGTGCAGCACAGAAAAGGCATTAGGTGCATTGTCTCTGCTTGGCCTTGTTCAGTTTAAGGAGTGAGTCAGCCCTGCAAGGATCATCACCTCTCCCCTCATGAGATTGTGACGAGGAGACTTTTGCACACGCCATCAACTCCAGTGCGGAGTGCTTCAGATGCTTGCAGGGCTGCATTGATCATGTGGGATGAATTCCATTTGTATCTGACTCAGTTAATGAACAGCATTAAATATCTTTCTCAACAGATTGCATCACGATGATCAGAAGACATCAATAACAGCACTGCACCGAAATCTGCGATCTTGCCATCTTTACAATTGTTTACTAATGTAAGGTGTGCATTTGAAATGTTGTGCGAAAGTGGAGTGAGCCCCGGCCTTATAACGGCCTATATACTGTAGTTTATGCCACTCCCCTTGCTGTTAAAGTAAAGGAAGTGCGTTATTGGGTCCATTTGTCTGATGTTCGAAAAGCACTGCAAACCATGCCTCTACCTGTCAGTATTTTGAAATTTAAATTATTGTTAATGTCTGATGAATTTGGTTTCACATCAGTGTTTGTTATAATGTTTGCTTTTTGCTTCCTTTTATTTTTGATTTTTCGAGAAGAATTTTTGGGGTAAAGTTTTAGTTTTTTGTTTTTACTAATAATATTTTTTAGTGATTTTGTGAAACCATAGTTCTTGAAATGATAATGATTGTGGAACAAGATTAAAATTTTTTTTTTTTTTAGCATACTTGCAGTGCCATGATTTATCTACTTATGTGTGGGTTTGCCTGTGGATTGTTTATATACATTTTTAGTGTTGTTATATGGGTTGGGCATATAAAGGGCGGTGGAATGTAGTGGTAAAATCGCAAAAGAATGTCCTCACTTCCTAAATACTCTCCTTCTAGAGCCCTCTGCTCGGCCTCCTCCAACATTTTTGCAGGTGAACCGTTTTTCCAAACAGAGATTTCAGGGTAGATCATTATCCACTGCAAGTGCCTCCCTTTGGAACAGCCTACCTGCCTCTTTCCATCTTGAGCTGTACCTCTTTAAGTTCTGGAAACTCCTCAAGACCTTCCTCTTCTCTTCCTCTTTCTCTCTCCCTCTCCCTTGCTAACCTCCTTTCTCCTCTCTCCTGCTTCCCTCATTTGATCTCCTCCCCAACCTGCTCAGTTCGCTGACTGGTCACCTGGAAAAGCTCCAGAGCATCACAGGTCCCAGGCTTCCCCTCCAGTCCCGCACTTGCATCTGGCTTCCGCACTCTTCCTGCACTACTGCACTTGGAATATATTCCGTGAGTATGGCAACCACTCTGCACTTAACCTTGGCCCCTGCTGGACAGGGCGCACTTGTCCCCCTACCCCTCTCTCGCACTTCCTGTCTGTGCACTTTCATGACTTTGAATGTTCTAGGCTTAGCAGGTTTGTCTGTCCTGTCCTCCTCTGCCACCCTTCCCTAGCTTGGTTGTGCCTGCAATAATCGTGCATATGCGCACTGATGACCAACCTTTTTTGTCTTTGTATGTCCTTATCCCTCTCCCCCTCCTCTCCCCACTCTTTTCTCACACACTTATATCAGTAGAAATGCATCTGTCCTGGTATGCTAGTTATTGTTGTTTAGTTCATTCGGAATCTTCATGGTCTAAGAATGATGGCTATATCCCCTTGTTCCCTTCCTGCCTTGAAGCACTTCACTTGTATATAAGCGCTTTACAAATAAACAGTTACAATTACAATATGTTCCATCTTTTTAAACATTTTTTGAAGCTACACCAAACGGGGAATATCTAACCACAGTGGTGAATTTTAAGTGAATTAAGATACGGAATACTTTGCTATGGGACTTAAAAGTATGACTCAAAATAGGTTTAGAGGAAGAAAAAGAATACATTCAGTGCAAGAGGATAGAATTTGATACATTGTGCAATGTGCACAACCAGAGTTTAACAATGTTTGGTATAGGTGTGAAAACATAAATGCAACTATGCTGTCTGATTATGTGTTGGCCTAAGCACACTCGCATCACTTTCGCATCATGAAACAATGTCGTAACATGTGAACCTGAAACCATTGCTCGAGAAGCCATTTTGTTTAAGGGGTCCATTTTCAGGTTTGTTCTGCTGTTTGCTTATCAAATAGATTCTGGTTTTCAGCTTAAGCACAGTAACCGACCGCTGCTTGAACTTTGAGTTGCTTACATAGTTTGGAATGCCAGGCTGCCACATTAATTGTTTGTCTTATAATGAGAGAACCTTGAAGCTGTACATGAGCACGACTAAACAGCAAACCCAGGTGCCATCCAGTGTCGTTAGGCCATTATAGCAGGCAGCTAGAAAGAATTATATATGGCTGTACGTGCTCCTTCGCGGGAGCTGTTATTCATTTCTGCTTCAGAACTGTCTGACCTTAGCACAGAAAGATAACGTTAACTGGTAAAGCAAGGAATGCCACCTCATTATAGGGAACATGATATGCCTTCCTTCGTACAGATGCACCCAGTTCTCAGATAGTAAATTGTCTTGGCACTGGCGGCAAGAATGTGTAATGTTTAATTAGAATGAATTACGCAGTAACCCTCTGAACCCTAGCCTGATGATGTCTGAACAAAGGGTGCCGGGCAATGCCTTCTAATGCTGTGAAGTGTGCAATATAGGTGACTGTTGTACTGATGCTCTCTCTCGCTCCCGTCACAGTGTCTGCCTTACACGTCGTGGGGTGCTGAGATCCATTTGATCAAATGCTGTTATTGAATAAATATATTTGACTTCGAATCCTCGTGGCAGGCGTGTCATTAGTATTTGGTTGGATGCCTTAATTCCGGTTTTTGATCCGTCATAGGTATATGAACTTGGTGGGGGAACAGAGGTACAACGGGAGTTGTTATGTCTGCTCCCTCATCCCCCACACATTGGAAGCACCCAAAATGTTAGTACCCCAGGAGATATTGCCCCTAGAGGCTCAGTGTTTGATACATTTAGCGCTGTGGCGGGTTTGGAGTCCGTTCCAAGGGCACATAGTATAAGTTGTACTAATGGACAAAGATGAAGAGAAGGGTGCAAAAGACAATAGAGCCCTGCAATGCAAGCCTCAGTGTATGCTGACATTGATGGAGTATTGTTTATATCGAACAGATGGGAGAAGACGGTTTTGAACTGTGCAGCATGGGGGGTTTTAGGGTTCGGATAAGAAGTCGTATGGAATGTCAATTAGAACTGTTTCGAGATATGGTTGGCACACATATCTAAACTGACATGGATTGAAGCATGTGAAACACCAGTAAAAATGCAAGTGAGGGATGAATATCAGTTCAGTTTTTGAGGGCATGGCACTGTTACAAATGGCACTAACACTAATTGCAATAAGACACTGTTCATTCTAGATCTTGCAACAGGAACAGCAGCATTGATGGACATGTACCGGGTATGTGGCCAACAAGCATACCTGCACCTTCCACCCTTTTGGGAGGCATCTGTGCATTGACAACCCTGCACACAGCTATCCTGGTTGTGCAGTCAATAGCATCCAAACGATAGGTGGTGAAGTCAATTTCATCGCCTATCGACCCCCCACCTACCCTCAGGTGAAGAAGAACAGGCAGTCAGTGAGGTCGAGAAAGAAGAGAATGAACTACCTGTTGGAAGACTCGTTTAAACTGCTCAAAGCAATTCCAGACAAGTACCAGCTGTACACTCAAACAGAAGTATTCTTTGCCTCTCTTCTGACTTCTGGAATCCAGGCCGCAGCGAATGCCAAGTGGCTGCAGATTGTCCGTGGGAAGTGATCCAGTTGGCGAATGACACCGAACAAGGCCTTAATACTATCAAAAGTAAAGGTAAGGCGATCCTACTGGTAACCCTTCAAAATAGATACGTTCTAGATCGCCTAATGATGATGAAGGGAGCATGTGCAAGAAGATTGGGGTGTCATGTTGCATGTAGCAACCTCCAAACGATGCAGAAAACGGGTCCCTGACGCATGTCATAGGGGCCTTGCACAAGCTGAAGACCGGAATTAGGCAATATAACCCGAGGAGGGGCTAGGCATTACTGAAGTGAAGCAAGTGAAGCTTTAACGTAGCCCCAGGGGAATTACCCTATTGGTAATGCCCCCCCTTCAAGGGTTATATTGCCATTAGTACCCTGACATGTAGTACCGGGGTACTAATATCAGTTTTTCTCAAGTTGAGAAATGGCACTGCGACTGTTTCTCGACTTGAAAAAAAAAGCAAAATAAAAATGTCTGCCAGGGATCGGGGAGAAAGGACTACATGTAGTCCCTTCTCCCTTTCCATGGCGGCCATTAAAACAAATGTAAAAAAGTAAACAAAAAAATGGCCGCCTTGTAAGGGGCAAAGGGACTACACTTAGTCCCTTCTCCCTTTCCATGGTGGCCATTCGCAGAAAGAACTCTGGGACACAGCAGGGCTCCGAGCCTTGTCAGGCAGGTAAGGCCCTGGCGATGGCCATTGAGCTTCCTTTTAAGAAGCTCATTGACCCTCGCTGGATACTAATGGAGAACAAAGCAGGATTGCAGCCTAAAGATTACTTCCATATATTGTTCTCAGGGGCGCCATCCTGGCTTGGGGCACTGATGATGCTGCTGGTTCCGATAATGGTATTCCTGTTGGGGTGTTTTGCGTGTGCCAGATGATGCTTCGATGCTCTGCCACGAATATCCCGAGCAGTGCACAAATGATGGTTACCATTGGGGCTCTCCCTGGTACAAAAGAAGGACAGGCCTAATACGAGGATTTGAATAAACCATGTAAGGTTAGAGTTGAGCAACCTCTCCACACCCGGTAACACTGACATCACCGCCACCAGACCCTGTGAATTAATCTGAGCACTGGGTAGATTTAGCGGGTGATGGGGATTGTATATATCTTACATGTACCCCAGAAAGGTACGCGCAGGATGGGGGTAATTTGCGCCAGGTGTGTAGGGCATGGGCTCCCAAGGATGAAGCAGATCGACAAAGAGAAAGAGATAAGTTAGTTAATGAAGAATTAACTAAAAGGGAGAATGCTTGGATGCATGTCCAGACCAACGCCCCTCCTAAACATTATGATTGCAGAAAATATATTAGAATATAGAAATTAATCCAGGATGGTGTAGGGCGGACGGGAGGGGTGTCATGGGTAATGACAGATGGTGGGAGCAGAAACCCATAAAGCAGAAATGTTAATCAGCAATCCTGCAATTCACCTATGTGGGATATAGTAAGCTTATCTACACAATAGACAAAATACATACTAACATCGCGGTTACGAGTAGGCCTGAATCCACGCAAACCTTGTTCTCCTTAAACAACACAGAACAACACAGCCTTATTTCTCATCTTATTAGTGACTCCTGATTCTCAGGTACAGTAAAAGAACACACACACATGCCTCCACATGGTATAGGTCTTTGAACTGTGTGCAGCCGAAGACGTAAAGGGCTGCAACCTAGCACCAAGGTTGTATTCTTGGGAGCAAAGGAACAGGTCTTGAAATGCCAAAACATGAAGTAAGATTTAGGGCACAGGAGCCCCGAAGAACGATGGTCACTCTATTTGAACTACCAGATGTGTAGGGAAATGGGCTTCAAATCCTTTGTGAACGGGTTGAGTAGTGAGGAGAAGCAAAGTTCACTCTTGGGGAGGGGGAACTGATAAAAGGGAAAACAGAACAAGACGATCTATGTTTTGTGCTAGGGAGAGCAAAGAAGTATGCCCATACGGTGGGGAAGACACAATGGAGGAACCAGCGCATCTGGGATGAGAAAAGGGCTGCTTTGTCCGCGAGGACCAGGCTGACCTTGAAGAGTCCGGCCGAGTTCATATTGATAACTATGTGTATGTCACGTGGTCAGGATAAATGGTAGGGTGGTGCTAATTGTTGTTAACCAATTGCCTTACAGTATTCCATGATGGACAAGGACGTTACCCATGTGTGGTGAAGATGAGTGAGAAGTCAAGGAGACCAATGGAAGAACGAGTTATATGTGATCATTAGCATGCCAATTGGCGGCAACCAATGAGGGTGGGTGATTACCACTGTATATCGATTGCATCATGAGTGACGATTTGTATGTTTAAAACTTCAATCTTGTGTGGAAGACGTCAGAGAGCTCTGTGGCAGTGGATTCATAATATCCCCTCGCCTTTTCCTTTTTGTATACAAAAATAAAACTCTTGTCTTTCTCAAAAGCGGGTGCACCAAGTCTTTTTCCCTAGCAGGTTGTATTTTGTTGGTCTGATCATTGGGAGTTGTGCCAGACTCTCTATCTTATAAAGCATATCAAAGGTACTGATAATTATCTAATAAAGGGCATAAAGCTTCTGTGCAGAAATTACAGCTGTGCAGAGAAAGGCTTTTTGGTGCATGATGTTATGAATGTGTGACTGCAAATTCCTTGAGGTCTGACCTGGGCTTCCTCCTGATTTCTCCTTCCTCAACTCTCTAATTTGACAGTAATCACCTTGACCACTGTCTGGTCCTGCCTAGTACTGACCAGGCTAAGCAAAACCTTCCTAGTCTTACTAACTATTGGTTCTATGTTTCCACCTGGTTCTTCCCTAGTCACATAGTGACTTAGCCTTGCTTCTTACCTCTCTGGGGTTCACTCACGGCATTGTCTAGTCTCACTATCTACTGTAGCCACATCTGACCCTCTTTCTACTATGGGTATTACCTACTTTGTAATATTTTCTTCTCCCCCTAATATTATACCTTCAACCTCGTCTTCATGAGCTTCATTACCTACCCCCCACTTGTGGTATTCCTTTTGCCACCTTCGTATCACTCTCTCCCGTGATGTCACTTCCCCTGTAACACTTTTATAATCTGATGTTGTCACCTCGTCCTCCTCCTTGGGACTGACCAATTCTTCCACGACCTCTTTCTTCCTGAGATCTCTTGATTTCCACTCATAACTCCTGATGTTTCCACTTCCTCCTGCAACTGTCCTCTTCCTGATGTTACTATCTGCTTGGACATTTCCATGGTGCTAATCACCTCCTGCCACCTTCTACCACCCTCTGATAACACCAGCTCCTCTTCCACTTTCTTACTTCCCATCAATCTTCATGTTCACTCTCATCCTCTGATGGTACCACTTCCTCTTTAACCCTCTTAGCTCACACCACATCTTCTTAATATCACCTGCTGCCAACCCTTCACTCTCCTCAGTCTCCTCAGCCTTCACTTCTCCCACAATGATCTAGCCTCCAGCCTTCTGCAAATGCAAGTCTAATGAGCCTGCAACGCACACTCCTCACTCGAGCAGAGTGCGTTTACAGTCTGTTGCCTCCTCCACCTAGGTGGGCCTTATGTAAAGGGTCTGCAAGTGGGACTGGCTGAGATTGGCTGTCATCCCTGAATGTTGGTCAAAGGGTTGGACCAAGCGTGTAATTGACCTCTCCTCCATCTTGGTCCTAAACCTTTCTCTCCGGGTACTCCTGCTTGTGCTGCCTGAGGGTACGCCTTCAGAACCCTTCTGTCAGGAATTTGAGTTGGGGCAGAAAAAGACAAGTTTTGGGGAAGAAATAGGGTACAACTACAATTCTCAGCATCCTATGGGCTCGCGTGCAGTTCTTTGGGGCTTCGCCCGGTTAGTCAGCTGTGCCTGATTGAGTGTCTAATAAAAGCGCTGGCCGCCCCAGCCCTGGAGTGGATAATTGATGATGGCAAATCCATGCAGCCAGAAGACTGAACCTGGTGGTGAGGAGCTTCGGCGCGCAAATCATTTCCCGTTCCCCTGCTAGGGAACGGAGGTGTGTGCATGCAGGGCTCGGCCCATGGGGGTGTGCAGTGAAGGCGCTCGCCACGATCTCGCTTCAGTCCATAGCGTCCAGGTGTGCTTGCGAGGCACCCGGACATTAAGGTAAGTGCTGATTAGCTTCTTTGTGTTTTCTGAATTATCTCATGGTGTTGTGTATGACACGGACATTATTTTACATTAAGAGGCAGACGGTGACGTGCTAGAAAAGAAAGTTACGGCAACTATTATTGCAAACTTTTGGAGGGGAGGGGGCCAGTGTGTCCTACGGAGAGCATATCCGTTGTTTGGAATTTCTTTGAACCCCAAGACATGTCTGCATACTAGAGACTGTAGACAGGCATTTTCTTTTCCATGAACTAGTAACTTCACTGGGTTCTCGTGGCCTTTTTGAGTTTAGCCGCACTTGGGAAGTACAGCTACAGAAATGATTACATGCCGAGCAGGGCGATTCTTCGAGCACTGCACTAGAAGAGCGCTGCTAAATGTTTTGTTCTATGTTGCTAGCCCATTGGCCCATGTGCTTTGTTGTTTCACTACAGGGAGCCACCCTTGTTTGTGTCATACAGCTTAATGTTTTGTATGCTCCCTACTTTGCACGCGATATGTGAATTTCATGTTGTGTGTGCGTTGAGACTTTGTATGATTAAGCAGCGGTAGGTTTGTAAGTTAGGTAGGTGGCAGGAGTAAGACTTAATAAGCCTTGGAGGATAGGCCTAGGAGTACATGCCTTATCTGTCCACACCCTTTCCCTAACTTCTTTCTTCCCCCCATTGGCTGCCACGTGGTTTCCTGTGTTATTAATATCCAGGTGCCCGGGCCAACCACGGTGGGAGGGTCGAACTATTCGGCTTCTGTGGTTCGGGAGAGGGGGTTGACAGCCTTTCACCCCTTTGGTTATTGACACCTTCAGAATATGTGCAGACTAGTGCTAACAGTGTATCCCTTGCTGGCAAATCCCTTGCCCAGGGACACTATCTCTGTAACCTTATTTTCCATGCTGAATTCTCAGTATTTAAGAAGTCGTGAGCTGGCAACAGTGTACCAGCAGACCCACAGAGTTCACCTATGAACTTCATAAGAGAAGCCCTTTGATGTACTGAGTGCAGCTGTAACAGTATCCAAGCACTCACTGCCATTGTCTATTGGATATAAATAATTGCCCTTAAAGGGAAAGCTTTGTTTTTTTGCTGAGGTTTTGGCTTGACTCAGGGAGAACTCTAGGCTTTCTTATTTGAAGATGGGGTCACCAGCTTGGGTCTGACCAGGAGCTTGGTCAGGGTCAAAGCTTTCAGGGCTGGTGTGCCTTGGGGTCTATTCGGGTGGGGTAGGTCTGGAACCCCAGGTCTGCTCTGGGGTGCAGCATTGTAATTGCCCCTACCATGTGACCGGGATCAAAGTGGGGTGACTCAGAGATCTTGCCTATTCTGCTTAGGCCCAAGATCCACTGCCTTGGGTTGGCAGCAGCCCCTGACCTCGGGTGGCAGCATCCCGTGACCTTGCAGTGGCAGCACTCCCTGCGTCAGCACTTGGTTGTCCCCAGAACTAGGCAGGGGACTTTGTCACACTCTTCCGGGGTGGCAGCACCCCCTGTGCCAGCCTTTGCTTGTCCCCAGAACTAGGCAGAGGACTTTATCACACTCATCTGGGGTGGCAGCAGCCCCTGTGTCAGCACTTGCTTGTCCCCAGAACTAGGCAGGGGACTTTGTCACAATCTTCCGGGGTGGCAGCACCCCCTGTGCCAGCCTTTGCTTGTCCCGAAAACTAGGCAGAGGACTTTATCACACTCTTCCAGGGTGGCAGCACCCCCTTGGTCAGCACTTGCTTTTCCTCAGAACTAGGCGGGGGTCTTTATCACACTCTTCCGGGGTGGTAGCATCCCCGGTGTCAGCCCTTGATTGTCCCCAGAACTATGCAGGGGACTTCATCACACTCTTTTGGGGTGGCAGCACCGTTGTTACAGCACTTGCTTGTCCCCAGAACTAGGCAGGGGACTTCATCACACTGTTCCGGGTTGGCAGCACCCCCTGTGTCAGCACTTGCTTTTCCCCAAAACTAGGCAGGGGACTTTATCACACTCTTCCGGGTGGCAGCTCCCCGTGTGTCAGCACTTGCGTGTGCCCAGAACTAGGCAAGGGACTTCATCACACACTTCTGGGGTGGCAGCACCCCCTGTGTCAGCACTCGCTTTCCCCCAGAGCTAGGCAGGGGACTTTATCACACTATTCTGGGGTGGCAGAACCCTCTGTGTCAGCACTTGCATGTCCCCAGAATGAGGCAGGGGATGTTATTACACTCTTCCGGGGTGGTAACACCCCCTATGTCAGCACTTGCTTGTCCCCAGAACAAGGAAGGGGACAGTATCACACTCTTCTGGGGTGGTAGCACCCCCTGTGTCAGCACTTGCTTGTCCCCAGAACTAGGCAGGGGACTTTATCACACTCTTCACGGGTGGCAGCAGCCCCTGTGTCAGCACTTGCTTGTCCCCAGAAGTAGGCAGGGGACTTTATCACACTCTTCCCTCTATGATCTCACTGCACACTGTTCACTCACAGGGAGTGTGACTGACTATATGACATGTGTGTGTTTGTGGAGTTCCTTCTTATAATCATATTATCATTAATGCCGCACTGCATTCTCTGCACAATTTGTTCAACTGAAAAGACGGGTAAACCCTGTACTTTTCAATTTCGGCCAACACTTTCCATCTTTACCCATGTTTTTTTCTTTTCATATAATTATTTTTTGTTCATTTACTGCGCATGCAAAAAAACGTATGGTCCAAAAACATGAACAATGAAATCTAATAAATGATCCCTTAATGAGAAAGGTCTACAGAGACCATTGATTCTTATAAATTCTGACCGATTCACACACTTGTCAGAATTGGATTAGCACATGAAGCGCACAAATGCCTCACGAATTTCAGCTAAATTCAGGTAGACGTCTGAGGATAACTTTGAGGTTCCACTGGGGATTTGTGGCTGACACTGAACTCCCGGGAGAGATTTGATAAACTCCCTAAACTTCCAAAGGAGATTTGTGGGTGATCATTAACTCCCAGGAGAGATTTGGGGATCTCCCTCAACTTACACTGAAAATTCTATTGTTGAACAAGAACCCAGAGGAGACATTTGTGGATCTCTATAAACTTTCTCAGGACATTTGCCAATGACCCCATCCTCAGAGGAGAGATTTGTAGATCTCTATAAACTTTCTCAGGACATTTGCCTATGACCCCATCCTCAGAGGAGAGATTTGTGGAACTCTATAAACTTTCTCAGGACATTTGCCTATGACCCCATCCTCAGAGGAGAGATTTGTGGAACTCTATAAACTTTCTCAGGACATTTGCCTATTACCCCATCCTCAGAGGAGAAATTTGTGGATCTCTATAAACGTTCTCAGGACATTTGCCTATGACCCCATCCTCAGAGGAGAGATTTGTGGAACTCTATAAACTTTCTCAGGACATTTGCCTATGACCCCATCCTCAGAGGCGAGATTGGAGGATTGCCCTAAACTGCCGTATGAGACTTGTGGATCGCCCTAAACCTCCTTTGGAGACTTGTGGATCACCCTAGACTTCCGTAGGAGATTTGTGGATCACCCTAAATTTCTGTAGGAGACTTGTGGATCGCACTAAACTTCCGTAGGAGACTTGTGGATCACCCTTAACTTCCGTAGGAGACTTGTGGATCACCCTAAAATTTCTTAGGAGACTTGCAGATTGCCCTCAACTTCCTTAGAAGACTTGGGGATCACCCTAAACTTCCATAGGAGATTTGTGGATTGCCCTAAACTTCCGTAGGAGACTTGTGGATCACCCTAAACTTCCGTAGAAGACTTGTGGATCACCCTTAACTTCCGTAGGAGACTTGTGGATCGCCCAAAACTTCCGTAGGAGACTTGCGGATTGCCCTAATCTTCCATAGGAGATTTGTGGATTGCCCTAAACGTCCATAGGAGATTTGTGGATCGCCCTGAACTTCTGTAGGAGACTTGTGGATCGCACTAAACTTCCGTAGGAGACTTGTGGATCGCCCTTAAATTCTGTAGGAGACTTGTGGATCGCCCTAAACTTCCGTAGGAGATTTGTGGATGACTCAAAATCCCAGGAGAGTCTTTAGGATCATCCAAATCTCTCAAATGCAGTTTGTGGATTACCCTGTGTTCTCAGTAGGGATGTGAGGGTCTCCCTAAACTTCCACTGAAGATATCTTGAGGACGACAAACTCCCAAGAGCGATGTGAGGATCACCCTAAAATTGCACCAGAAATGTTGAGACCCCATAGTGAGACATTTTGCTCCTATTTTGCACCCTGCATCCACCACCGCACAAGGCTTGCTTCAGTAACTGTCTAGATATTGGTATACTTGAGTCAATCAATACTGAATGAGTCGAATAATCGCTTTGCCTGCCGATTATAGCAATGGGTGGAAGGGACAGTTGCCTGGAGATTCCTGAGCTGGATGGCAAAACACCTCCTTCCTCACTCAGAGCCCTGGCACTGGGCTCTGCCACTATTATTGTTGACCAGCAAAGTTGAACCTGGGTAGAGTGCCAGATCTAGTGTGATGATACAGCTGTGTTTGCATGTTTTGCTTAACACACCTCCTGTCCAAACATCTGCTACCAGGATATCCTGGCGATTCAGAGGACTGGTTTAATAGACGCCTGGCACACGTGCCTGGGTGCATATTTCACTTTAATAAAGACACACCTGAGTGACCGCGGTGTGTCTCTCCATCAAATTCTTCTATAAAAAGCAGAGCTCTCGGAATGAGCTACCATTGAGCTGGACGAGACCTGGGCAGCGGATACACCAGGCTCTCAGCATGAAGCACCCTGTGTGGCTGTCCAAATGGCACCTGGCTTGCACTCTGCTGATTGTGGCAGTAAATATCCCGGCCTGCGGTAAGTTCCACCCTATTGAGAAGAGTTCAAGCATTATGTATACAGCACTGGGGGTGTTACAGAAACATCTATCACATCTCTCTCTCTCACACACACACACACACACACTCTCTCTCCCTCTCTCTTTCTCCCTCTCTCTTTCTCTCCCTAAAGGCCTTCTAGAGAAAATGGAGTTTCGAACCTGGATACCAATATTATATTTCAAACACAAAGTAATCATTCAAGCCCCATGCACATAAAACCATATTAGATGGCCCGCAGTAGCGGCCATGTAGTTATGGTTAAGTTGCTAACTCATAGGAAGAGCACTTTTTCGGCAGTTTATAACTTCGCTCCCCCTGGACAAATCCTCACCAAACTTTGCAAAAAAAGTATATTGGCCGCTCTGAATTGTTTCGCCAACTCTGGTGACGTTTCGTCCAGGGAGGGAAAAGTTATAGGGGGTCCCAAAAAATATTTTTTTTCCATAGACTAAATGGGGACAAACTTTGCGCATGCCTACAGACCGAACGGCTGGACGGATTTGCACCAAATTTGCGGCAGGAGAAGGGGCTTGGCTCAGAAAGCGTGCTTTTGTGTATTTGGTGGAAATCGGACCAGTAGTTTTGTTGCAAAGGACTGAAATGCACGTCCCAAAAAATTTGTGAAATCTGGGTCCGCTCCACTGACCCATTTCCATGTTCGCTCCGCAGACCGAAGTCTCATTGACCTGCGGTATGCCATGCTGTTGGCGAACAGTGGACATGGCCGGTGGATGGCTGGAGGGAAGCGTGCTGTGCGTGAAAGGTTATGGGAAACGCTGCCATGGTGTGTCAGAACTAGGCAGGGGACTTTATCACACTCTTCTGGGGTGGCAGCGCCCCCTGTGTCAGCACTTGCTTGTCCCCAGAACTAGGCAGGGGACTTTATCACACTCTTCCGGGGTGGCAGCACCCCCTGTGTCAGCACTTTCTTTCCCCCAGAGCTAGGCAGGGGACTTTATCACACTATTCTGGGGTGGCAGCACCCCCTGTGTCAGCACTTGCATGTCCCCAGAACGAGGCAGGGGACGTTGTTACACTCTTCCGGGGTGGTAGCACCCCCTGTGTCAGCACTTGCTTTCCCCCAGAGCTAGGCAGGGAACTTTATCACACTATTCCTGGCTGGCAGCACCTCCTGTGTCAGCACTTGCATGTCCCCAGAACGAGGCAAGGGACGTTATTACACTTTTCCTGGGTGGTAGCACCCCCTGTGTCAGCACTTGTCAGTCCCCAGAACTAGGCAGGGGACTTTATCACACTCTTCCATCTATGATCGCACTGCACATTGTTCATTCACAGGGAGTGTGACTGACTATATGACATGTGTGTGTTTGTGGAGTTACTCCTTATAATCGTATTATCATTAATGCCACACTGCATTCTCTCCACGATTTGTTCAACTGAAAAGACGGGTAAACCCTGTACTTTTTCAATTTCGGCCAACAGTTTCTCTCTTTACTCATGTTTTTTCCTTTTCATATAATTATTTTTTGTTCATTTACTGCGCATGCAAAAAACCGTATGGTCCAAAAACATGAACAATGAAATCTAATAAATGATCCATTAATGAGAAAGGTCTACAGAGACCATTGATAATTCTGACCGATTCACACACTTGTCAGAATTGGATTAGCACATGAAGCGCACAAATGCCTCACGAATTTCAGCTAAATTCAGGTAGACGTCTGAGGATAACTTTGAGGTTCCACTGGAGATTTGTGGCTGACACTGAACTCCCGGGAGAGATTTGATAAACTCCCTAAACTTCCAAAGGAGATTTGTGGATGATCATTAACTCCCAGGAGAGATTTGGGGATCTCCCTCAACTTTCACAGAAAATTCTACTGTTGAACAAGAACTCAGAGGAGACATTTGTGGATCTCTATAAACTTTCTCAGGACATTTGCGTATGTCCCATCCTCAGAGGAGAGATTTGTGGAACTCTATAAACTTTCTCAGGACATTTGCCTATGACCCCATCCTCAGAGGAGAGATTTGTGGAACTCTATAAACTTTCTCAGGACATTTGCCTATGACCCCATCCTCAGAGGAGAGATTTGTGGAACTCTATAAACGTTCCCGGGACATTTGCCTATGACCCCATCCTCAGATCAGAGATTTGTGGATCTCTATAAACTTTCTCAGGACATTAGCCTATGACCCCATCCTCAGAGGAGAGATTTGTGGATCTCTATAAACGTTCTCAGGACATTTGCCTATGAACCCCATCCTCAGGGGAGAGATTTGTGGAACTATATGAACTTTTTCAGGACATTTGCCTATGACCCCATCCTCAGAGGCGAGATTGGAGGATCGCCCTAAACTTCCGTAGGAGATTTGTGGATCGCCCTAAACCTCCTTTGGAGACTTGTGGATCACCCTAAACTTCCATAGGAGATTTGTGGATCACCCTAAACTTCCATAGGAGACTTGTGGATCACACTACACTTCCATAGGAGACTTGTGGATCACCCTTCCGTAGGAGACTTGTGGATCGCCTTAAACTTCCGTAGGAGACTTGCGGATTGCCCTAAACCTCCTTAGGAGACTTGTGGATCGCCCTAAACTTCCATAGCAGATTTGTGGATTGCCCTAAACTTCCGTCGGAGACTTGTGGATCACCCTAAATTTCCATAGGAGACTTGTGGATCGCACTTAACTTCCGTAGGAGACTTGTGGCTCAACCTTAACTTCCGTAGGAGACTTGTGGATCACCCTAAAATTCCGTACGAGATTTGTGGATTGCCCTAAACTTCCTTGGGAGATCTGTGGATCGCCCTAAACCTCCGTAGGAGACTTGTGGATTGCACTAAACTTCCATAGGAAACTTGTGGATCGCCCTTAAATTCTGTAGGAGACGTGTGGATCGCCCTAAACTTCCGTAGGAGATTTGTGGATGACTCAAAATCCCAGGAGACGCTTTAGGATCATATAAATCTCTCAAATGTGGTTTGTGGATTACCCTGAGTTCTGAGTAGGGATGTGAGGGAAGAAGACAGAGGAGTGGCTGCAGTATTTGTGAGTATTGCGCCAAATTGCAGGTACCTAGACAGGCGACTACTTTGTGTGGTGATTTGAGGCCACTGTTGTAACAGCCCGATAGCTTGTGCCGCGACCTCTTAGCACCGACTTGTTTCCATGGTGAGTGGTGGCAGGTGATTTTCAGAAGGGGAGTTATTTGCACATGGCATGGGTTGGGTGGGAGCACGAGTGGCTGTGCTGTGCACATGGAATGCGGTAGTTGGGCACATGGTTGCAAGATTGGGTGCATGAAGTTGCGGTGGGTCTGTTAAAGGGTTGGAGTATTGGGTGCATGGCCCAAGGCTGTAGGCCGTAGGGCATGCAGTCAAGAGCCTAGGCCTTCAGCACACCCACTGCAGCAATGCATGTCTAACTCTGCATTCGGTAGAGGGTGGTACTTCCATAGTGTGGTGTGTGGAGTTTTGAGTAGGGCCAATGTTGCGCACAGTATGTGGGTAGGTTGGCAGTGACAGAATACTTTGTGAATGGAAGTGCACAGGGTTACAGGACACAGTGGTTTCTCTCTACATTATGGTAACGGTTCCACTTTTTTGCTGCACAGCTCCATGGCGGTGCACAGGGTGGGTAGGAGTGCTGGTGGCAGTGGTGTGTATGTGGATTGTCGTACTTGGTGCCATGGTGACATGCATGGTGACATTATGTTGCAGTGGGTGTATTCAAGGCCTAGACTATTGGGTGCATGGCCGAAGGCCGTAGGCCGTAGCCCTTGCATTGAAGAGCCTAGGGCTTGAGCACACTCACGGCAGTAATGATATTGTGACTCTGCAGTAGAAGGCCGTAGGCCATGCTCTCAAGAGCCTATGGCTTCAGCACACTCACGGCAGTAATGCATTTGTGACTCTGCATTAGTTAGAGGGTGGTGACGTGCGCGGAATGGGTGAGGAGCACATTTCAGATGCAATAGAGCAGCCAAAGTGAGCTGGCATGCGTGTACGTTTCCTTGCACAGGTGAGATCACTGTCAGAACTTGGTAAAGTTTTTATGTGTGGTTGGGGATGGTGCAGTGAAAAGTTACGCAGAATGGGCAATGGGTGCAGTGTTTGCATAGTGTCAGTATGGAAGAGGGTTTGGTTGAAGTGCAGCTTATATGTGACTGGATAGTGTGCTGTGTGTAGATTGTATGGCATAGGGGCAATGTTGTGAACATTTTGTGGTTAGGTTGGCAGTGACACAATACTTTGTGAGTGGAAGTGCGTAAGACCATATTATGTGAATGAAAGGGTATAGGTGTGCCGGAGACAGTGTAATGTTTGTAGATTATGGTAACTGTTGCATTTAACGCTGCATCAGGCACAGGGTGGTGAGCTATGGAGAATGGGTGTGGAGCATATTGCCGACGTCATGCTGCAGTGAGTTTTAAAGCATTTATTGTGCGTTCCATGGTTGTGGGCTTAGTTGCGACATGCTACAGTACTTGGTGTGCGACAGGAGATGGTGCAGTGAGAAGTTGTGCAGTGTGGACACAGGGTGCAGTGTTTATGTAAAGTGAGTATGGAAGAGGGTTTGGTTGAAGTGCAGCTAATATGTGCTTGGTTAGTGTGCTGTGTGCAGATTTATTGAAGTTGCCCCTTTGTTGTTAAGCTGTTGTGGTTAGCTTGCAAGTGACACAATACTATTCAGCATGAGTTAGAGTGTGGTGACTTGCATGGAATGGGTGTGGAGAACATTTCAGATGCAATGGAGCAGCAGAAGTGAGCTGGCATGCGTGTACGTTTGGTTTTGCAGATGAAGTCACTTTTAGAACATGGTAAAGTTTTTCATGTGTGGTTGGAGGTGGAGCAGTGAAAAGTCCAGCAGTGTGGGCACTGGGTGCAGTGTTCGCATACTGTCAGTATGGGGTATGGTTGAAGTGTAGCTTGTATGTGCTTGGATAGTGTGCTGTGTGGAGATTGCTTGGAATAGGGGCAATGTTGTGAAGCTGTTGTGGTCAGGTTGCCAGTGACACACTACTTTGTGGATGGCAGTGGGTAAGGGGGGTTCAGGCTGTGGTATGTTTGTGTATTGTGCTAATTGTGACACATTTGGTGACTTGGTGATATGAATGGTGGCATTACATTGCAGTGAGTGGGTTTAAGGCCTAGACTATTGGGTGCATGGCTGAAGGCCGTAGGCCATTGGCCATGCATCCAAGAGCCTAGGGCTTGAGCAGACCCACGGCAGTGATGCATTTGTTACTCTGCATCAGGTAGAGGGTGGTGACTTGTACAGAATTGTTGTGGCGCACATTTCAGACGCAATAAAGCAGCAGAAGTGAGCTGGCATGCGTGCACCTTTGATTTTTGCAGGTGAGGTCACTGTTAGAACATGGTAAAGTTTTCCTGTGTGGTTGCAGATGGTGCAGGGAAACGTCACGCAGTGTGGGCACTGGGTGTAGTGTTTGCATATTGGCAGTATGGAAGAGGGTATGGTTGAAGTGTAGCTTACATGTGCTTGGATAGTGAGCTCTGTGCACATTGCTTGAAGTAGGGGCAATGTTGTGAACAGTTTGTGGGTAGGTTGGCAGTGACACAACACTTTCTGAGTGGAAGTGGGTAAGACCATAGTTTGTGAATGCAAGGGTGTAGGGGTGCCGGAGATAGTGTAATGTTTGTAGAATATGGTAACCGTTGCATTTAATGCTGTATAGCTCCATTGTGGCACAGAGGTTGGGTAGGAGTGGTGGTGCCAGTGGTGTGTATGTGGACAGTGGTAGCTGGTGAAATGCTGAGATGCATGGATGCATTACGGTGCCGGGAAATGTTTGCAAGGCGCACACCCACTGCAGCAATGACAGTGTATGAGGCACAGGGTGGTGATGTTTGGAAATGGGTGTGGAGCACATTGGAGACATGCTACAGCAGCACAAGAGAGTTGAAAAGCTTTTATTGTGCGTTCCTTGGTTGTGGAGATAGTTTTTGGTGTGCGGTAGGAGATGGTGCAGTGAGAATGTATGCAGTGTGGCTACAGGGTGCAGTGTGCATATAATGTGAGTATGGAAGAGGAATGGTTGAAATGCAGCTTACATGTGCTTGGTTAGTGTGCTGCGTGCAGATTTATTGAAGTCGGCCCAATGTTGTGAGCTTTTGTGCTTAGGTTGCCAGTGACACAAGAGTTCGTGAATGGCATGGGGGGTGATGCAGGCTGTGGTATGTTTGTGGATTCTGCTAATTGTGACACGGTTTTGTGAATGGATGTTCTATGGTGTGGGGGAGTTGGGCAGAGGTGCCAGTACGTATGTCACGCTTGTGCATATTGGTAGCTGTCCACATGGTTGCATGCATGTATCCATAGTGTTGTGGTGGGTGTGGGCAAGGGCTGCACTGTTGTGAGCATGGCGAAAGGTGTGCTGGGTGTGACTCAGGATCTTTGTGGATGCTGCAATTGTGCATTCTTTAGCAGAGGTTTCTGGTGGAGGGGTTTTGGAATGAAACAGAACGTGCACTGACAGTATGCAACACTAAATATGGAGTGGTGTACAGAAATGATAGTGTGCAATGCACAGGTTTTGTATGTGATAGGGAACGCTGCAAAAATGCCACTGCAAAGGGATGAAGTATTGTGTCTGCTTTACTGGGCCATGGCCCTCACAGTAGATGGAAAGCACACGTTGCACATTCTGCCATTATAAGCATGCTGGCCATGGAAATGGAATTGTGGGAAATAGGCAATTTGGTGTTTAGGGTGTGGTTGCCAGAAAGGGGCAATATCATATCCTCCCAATACTGTGTTGTGAGGTTGGTGGAGATGGAGAGATGCACAGTGCTTATTGTCGGTGATAACTTTGTGCGCCATCTGCACAGGTGTTGTGTGCAAAGAGGTGTTGTTGGTCATTTCGGGTTCGAAGGAGTGGACGATTTCTGGGGCTGTCAGGGTGACTGCAGTTTCATCGGGATCGTTCCGCTTTGCAGTTATGTGGCCTCCGTCATGAACATAGATTTTGTCGTGGTGCTCTATGGAAGTGTATATTTGAGTTATATGTCGTGTGGATGTTTAATCCATCACCTGAAGAGGTTGCTGAACGCAGTGCTGCAGATTTCTCCTACTGCCAAGGTCATTTTCTCATGCATAACACCAAGAGAATTGTGGGCCCATGCAAGTGCAATTTGTCCCCAGCCAGAGGTCAGAAGGTGTGTTATAAACAGAAGCATGTGTGAATTTGTGCAGACTGCTGGCATGCTCTCCATCCACTATGAGATCATTAGGTGGCAAAATATGCAGTGGTTCCGTAGAAATGGCATTTATTTGAGTGCCATTGGCCATGCCGTTTTCTTTTACACTGTGCAAGAAGCATGGACCAGAATGTGGTAAAAATTTGAGGAGAGGCAAACAGAAACGCATACAAAGAGAAAAAACAAAACAAGTTGCTTGAACGTAAAAAAAAACCTTTATACATCTACGACGGAAGACTCAATCCCATACCCAGCTTGACATTGCTTCCTCCACCACCCCCCGCACCCCCCTCACTATCACAAAAAGGTAGCGGATTGCGCAGTAGTTTCAGGATTACACGTGCCACTTACTGGGTGGCCATGTGGATGAAAGCGGTTTGAAAAAATCGTGATACATTTACTGAAGTTTGCAGTGGATGTGCTTTGGATTGGGACGACACTTGTACATTTGAAGTGTTGTACAGGAGTGACAGTTTTGGATGATGGCGGCTTCGATGCAATTGGTGGATGCGTGTGTCCCTATTTACACATAACCCGATGCGGTGGTGCTGTAGAGAAGATAGTGGAAAGGGAAGAAGGAATGTTCTAGTTTTACAAGGGTGCAGCCTTTGAGGAGCTTCAGGAGGCGCATGTGCTAGAATCTGCCCTTCCTACCATGTTGCCCAATTGACACGGTACTGTGGGGATTGTCCAATCAGGTGAATAGGGTGTGCGACAATGGGAAGAAGGACACCTGCCTCACTCAGGCCTGGCCCTCGCCTTACTTGGGGAACCACACGTGCCATATTCTTCACTTCTCGCCATGCTGGCCTATGGAAATGGGACTGTAGGGATTGTCCTATCAGGTGCTCAGGGTGTGCGTCACAGCAAAGCGCACCAATAGGAAGAAGGACTTGTCCTGCTTCACTGGTCCGTGACCCTTGCGCTAGTTCGGAAAGCGCACGTGCAACATTCTGCCCTTCTAAGCATGCTGGCCAATGGGAATGTGCCTGTGGGGATTATCCAATTAGCTTCTTAGGTTCCGCCTCACAGGAAGGGGCGGTAACAAATTCTTACTGTACTTCGTGTACTCAGACTGGTAGAAATGGAGGGACGCAGAGTGCTGTTATTGGGTGATGCGTTCATGGTACATTTGCACAGGTATGCCCTGGAAAGAGACTTGCATGACAATTTTGGGGTTGGAAGGAGTGGAAGCATTGTGGTGCGCTGTTGATGTCTGCAATGTCGGCGTTGTCATTGACCTTTGCAAAGAAGTGGTCACTTGCATGGCTTTTCATGTTGTCATGGTAAAGTACGGAGCTCAGTATTTGGGTTACGCCCCTTGTTCATGTGTGTTCAAGAGATTGGTGAAAGAAGTGAAGTGTTTTTTTTCCCACTGCGAAAATTCTTTTCTCATCTATACCGCCAAGAAGAAGGTGGGAATGTTCTAATGCAGTTTCTTCACTCCCAGAAGGCAAAAGGTGTATCAACAATGGAAACATGGCTACTTTTTTGTGCAATTCTGGAATGTTCTTTAGCAACAATGACATAATTGGTTCTAAAAATGCAGAAAAAGAAAAATCAGTATAACAAGCAAAACATCCTTTCCTTATCCATACCACTAAGAAGATTATGTGCCTGTTCTAATGCAGTTTGTTCACAGCGAGAGGGTGGAAGGTGTATCAGCAATGGAAGCATGTCTACTTTTTTGTGTGATGCTGCAATGTTCTTCGGCAACAATGACATCATTGATTCCACAAATGCGGACTTATTCCATGACAATGGCATTTCTTTGTCAATATTGGCAATGGTGGTTTGTTGTTCCATCTACAGGATGCAGTGAGGAGCTTACTGTAAGAATGGGCAGAGTGCAGAAAAATAAAAATCTCTATAAAAACCACAGAAGAGTTTTTCTTAAAAGCATCTAAAAAAACAAAACCACAAAAGGCTCTTTTTAGAGCCACCACTACTTATGAAATCTGCTGTCCTGGTTTAAATGTATTCTGCCAATGCCTCACACAGCACAAAAAGCTACACGGAAACCCTGTTACTTCCGGAATTCCAAGTGCCACATCCAGCCCATTTGCACAATGGCACGCATGGAAATGGGTCTGTGGAAGCTAAGAGATTGTACAATAAGGCTTCTGGGTGTGGTGTGAGCAAGAATGCGTTGGAAGCGTAACATTTGCAAAATAGTCACCAACGAAATATTACATCACTGTATATAATCTTGCTAGCAGGTAATTGCAAAAGCTGTTGCAAAGGGTGGGCAGGGAGTTAGACACGCATTGCGAATGAAAGTCGTCTCTCTCACATATTGCTCTGCAGCTTATGGTATGACATGTATTACACCACAAAACTGCTATTTGTACGTCTTCAAATATAGAACTTTGTGCATCGAAGGAAAACTACAATCACTTGATGACACGCCATTAGTCTTATCTGTAGCATTCATGGTGATGAGTACATTTTGTCACATAGGAATGCTTTTTATCCAGAGACAGGCAGTTTCATTAAGGAGAGCAGCAAGACATTTATTCAGGCAGCTGCACGCGCCCACAGTCCCTTTGCAACCGGCACTGATCATCTTTGAGATATGAAGCTTTTGTTGTTTGCTTAGCTGTGCTGTGCACAATAGAGCATCTGTTACGCTCACCTGATATCCACGGGGATGCCATCCAGCCAGTTGGTCGTTGGTGCCCTTCCCAATGATTCCCTGGGTTGGTCTCAGTGTCGATGGGATTCCGCCTGGAAATGAAGACTATATTAGGACTGGGTGACCAAGGTAAGTTTTCTCCCACCTCCCTTGTGTTTCCAGCCCCTCCAGGTTCTCTTCTCACCTGGTTGTCGGAATCAGTGGGCTCTCTATTCTGCTTTTTGGGCAGGGGCGTGTTGTCTTTTGTGGGCACGGGCGGTCCAGTTACTTCACTGACTGCTGCCCTTGTAGTGTCTTTCAGGTAGGTCTTATTGCGATTGATGGCATTGTAATTCTTGCATGCCTTTTCTCTGTTCTAAATGTCTCTTTTTTCTCTCCCTAGGAGCACGGAGTGTCAAATTGGAGAACTGGATATGCTGGTTCTCACCGGGAGATGATGGCGCGCTATAGCGCTATGATGCGGTAAGGAGGCGCTTTGCGTAGCGCAGCAATGTCTTGTCCTCACTGACCTGTGCTTTTCTCTTTTCGTAGGTCGCTGTGAATTCCCAGCGCAGATGGATTTCCAGAGCTCTGCTGGCCGAAAAGCAACCAACCAGGTAAGTCTTTAAGCGCTTTGTGGTTGTAATGTCTCCACTACCTCCTTTAATGATGTCTTTCTCCTTTTCTCAGGTCCTTCGATCCACGCGGCGAACTCCACCAACAGAGCTGCCCAGGATAGTTCAACTTGGCTCTAGTGTACTTAGAGTCCAGGATGCCCTTGACTTCGAATTCTGGTTCTCCATCTATTAGTATAGGTTGAGGTGGTTGATACGTGTACCGGGTTGCATAAGAGCGACACATGGAATACCGGATGGATTTGTAGATTAGGTGGTAAGTCCAATTTGACGGCTGCTGGGTTGATAATTGCCTTGATGGTATAGGGTCACAAATATCAAGGATGGATGGTCCGGGTTCCTTTGATGGGTACGTATTTGGCGGATAACCAAACCTGGTCTCCTGCTTGATAGTCTGGGGCTTTTTTCCGATGCTGGTCGGCGAAGTGCTTTTGTTTTTCTTTAGCATGAATAAGATGTTCCTTCACCTTTCTGAACGCCTGAGTGATGGTTGTATGAAGAGTCTTTACTGCAGGCAATTCCAAGCTGGCAGGAAAGTCAAGTTCTGATGTATGTGGATGTCTGCCATACAAGGTGTAAACATGTGTTTGGCCCATGCTAGAATGTACGGAGTTGTTATATGCGTGCTCGGCTATCCACAGTAAGTCCTTCCAATCTCTCAATTCATGGTGCAGCATGCACCGTAAATACTGCTCGAGGGTCTCGTTTGTCCTCTCGGTTTGGCAGTCTGTCTGAGGGTGGTGACCCTGAGGGTGGTTTAAATGTCCTCAAGTCCCCTGGATAGCCGGACGTCAATCTGTGCCATTGCGCAACATTTTCTCCAAAAATTGGATACAAATTGGCTGCCTCGATCGGAGACCAGAACTTATGGAAAACCATGCAGCTTGACAATGTTTTGCAGAAATACTTTTGCTAGGGTGGATGCGTCCGGGAGGCCCTTGAGAGGAATAAAATGTGCCATCTTTGAGCACAAATCCACGATTACAAGAATGGTGTTAAAGCCTTGACTCGGTGGCAGATCAGTGATAAAGTCGAGGGAAAGAGTGTGCCATGGAGCGGGAGGGATGTCCAGTGTTTGTAGGAGACCGCCGATGGTTTCTGTTTCTTGATTTATTTTGTGCACAGACGCCGCAGGACTTTACATACTGGACAATGTCCTTACTCCAGGTAGGCCACCAAAAGTTATTTTTTACCTTGGCTAAAGTTTTAGTGATTCCAGGGTGTCTTTCGATCAGAGAGTCATGATAACCTGAAATGATATGCTGTTGTTACTCCTTCTCGGGTACATATAGCCGGTCCCTAAAATAAGGTAACTGATCCTTGATGCAATATTGTTCTCCTTGAGTTTGCCATGCGAGGAAAGCATCTGGGTTCATTGACTGTCGAATTTTGTTTCGTAATTTGGCTTGTGATAACGCTGTTGTGATACCCAAGAGTTTGTCTTCAGGTATGATGGGTACTGGGTCTGGAGTTGTATACACCGTTTCATCGATGCCCATTCGAGATAAGGTGTCAGCTTTCCCATTCTTGACCCCTGGTCGAAAGGTGATCACGTAGTCCTATTCGGCGAAGAAGAAGGCCCACCGTAACTGGCGTGAAGACTGGGCTTTGGCTGTTTTGAGATATTGCAGGTTCTAGTGGTCTGTGATCACTGTAATGGTGTGTCTAGCTCTCAGAAGATAGTGTCGCCACGCCTTGAAAGCGGACTTGATGGCTAGGAGTTCTTTGTCCGTGATAGCGTAATTAATTTCTGGGGGTGAGAATTTTTTTGACCAGAAGGCCACAGGATGCAGCTGGCCAGTTTCTGGGTCCCTCTGTGAAAGGACCGCTCCCATTGCCATACTGGAAGAATCAGTTTCTACGACATAAGGGAGGTCTGGACAAGGGTGCCGCAGGATTGGAGTGGAGGTGAACCTTTGTTTCAGTTCCTGAAAGGCTCCTTCTGCTTCCTCAGTCCAAGTGAACTTTGTATTGCTTTTTCATAGCCGTACTGTGATCGGGTGCACAACCTGAGATAAGTCTGGGATAAACCGGCAGTAAAAGTTCGCAAAGCCTAGCATGCTCTGTATCCCCTTTAGAGATGTTGGTGATGGCCATTTTAGAATTACGTCAACCTTATGTACGTTTATTCTAATGCCTTTCGGCGAAAGGATGAAACCAAGGAATTCTACTTCGGTGAAGTGAAAAAAACATTTCTCCATCTTTGCATACAAACGATGTTGGCAGAGCTTAGTGAGGACTGAACGAACATGCCTGATATGATCTTGTTTTGTGGCTGAGTAGACCAAGATGTCATCAATGTACACTAAGGCGCAAACGTCAATCAGTTCTCTCAAGATATCATTCATGAAATATTGAAACGCTGCGGGAGCATTACATAAGCCAAAAGGCATGACTAGATATTCAAACAAGCCATATTTGGTACGGAAAGCGGTTTTCCACTCATCTCCGCTTCTGACCCGTACCAGGTGGTATGCTCCCCGAAGTTCTAATTTGGTATAGATCTGGGCATCTTTGACTTGGTCTAGCATTTCCGGGATAAGAGGCAAGGGGTAGCGGTTCTTCACAGTTATCTGGTTTATTGCGCGGTAATCAATACAGGTCCTCAAGTCCCCTTCCTTTTTCAGTACGAAGAACAAAGGACTGGCTGCTGGCGACTTAGATGGGCGGATAAATTCGTTTGCAAGGTACTGGTCCAAATAGGATTTCAGGTGAAGGTGTTCTGGTTCAGTAAGAGCGCAGATCCTGCCGCAAGGGATTTGTGCCCCAGGAATAATTTGAGAATCATAAGGCCTATGTGGTGGCAATGTGTTAGCCTGGTCTTTTTGGAATATGTCCTGAAAGTCACGATATTCATCTGGCAAAGTATTAGTTACGCCCAGAGTAGAGGCTCTAGTATTGGAAGTCTTGGAGACACAGGAGTCGGGTTTCGGGTCAGGAGAGTAGCAAGTCAGGGAGCAGTTGCTGGAGAAGGTTAATTTCCGTGCCTGCCAGTCTATCAAAGGGTTGTGAGCAACCAACCATGGCATCCCTAGTATCAACCGGAACTGAGGTGCCTTTATAAGATCGAACGAAATACACTCCCGATGTCCATCCTGCCACAGCAATGTTACTACTCCTGTGCACTGGGTTACTGGTCCGGAGGCGATTTCTGTCCCATCCACGGTACTCACCCTGTCCCTGGTAGACTTAGAACACAAAGGGAGCCCCATCTCTGCTGCCAACTCTTGATCTATATAGTTCCCAACTGCTCTGCTGTCGATGTACACAAAGGGAGCCCCATCTCTGCTGCCAACTCTTGATCTATATAGTTCCCAACTGCTCTGCTGTCGATGTACGCTTCTACGGCATGCATCTTGGACGATTGTTGGTGATTTATTAAGATCACGGGTAATGCAAAGTGTGAGGTCAGTGGCTCTTTCTCATCACTCGACAAACTGACCTCTACGGTTGCCGAGCTTGGTAGTTTCCCGATTCCTTAACTTCATCCTTTTCTGTGGCCCCGACTGTCCTCCTTGGGGGTTTTATTGGGCAGTCTTTCAGAAAATGTCCTGGTTTTCCACAATACAAAGTTGCTGTTGTCTTCTTTTATCCCGCTCTTGTTTTGTTAATGGAGGTTGTATCCCTCCGATCTGCATGGGTTCTACGGCGTTGTCTGGCCCCCTTGGCGCATTGTCTTTAGGCCGAACATAAACTACTCCAGAGTCTGCTTTGGACCGGTCTACTTTTCGGTCCTGCAACCGATGGTCTAGCTCCACGACCAGATTTATGAATTTGGTACAGTCTCTGGGGGGATTCAACTACCTGGTGCAAGATGCCCTTTAATTTGCCTCATAAGCCTCGATGGAATAACTTGGTTCTTTTGTTTTCTGGCCACCTGGCTTCAGCAACCAGTTTATTGAAAGTCGCAATGTATGTTAACAAGTCTTGGTTCCCCTGCCGGAGGGATAAAAGTTTGTTATCCACTGCTTGTTCCTGGGTATGGCGAGCAAACAGTTTTTCCATTTCTCTCTGGAACCCCCCATAGTCCTGTAACAACGGATCATTATGGGTCACCAACGGCACCGACCATTCCGCTGCACTTCCACTCAAGTATGATAGGATGAAAGCTACCCGAGCTTGGTCATTTGGAAATGCCCCAGGGTGACAAAAGAAGTGAAGGCGACACTGATTTATGAATGCTGCATACTTCCATGGGTCACCCGAAAACCTTTCTGGTTGTGCCAGGGGAACTGTTCTAGGCAGCGTGATCTGTACTGGTGTGGGGGGTATAAGATGGTGAGATAGGATTTTGCATTGCTGGATTTCCTCCAGGCAGAGGAGTCTGCCCTTCCTGCGATTGCAAGAATTGTCTGCTGATTTTGTCGGTGCGCTCCTTGATCACTATTAGGTCTCTCCGGAGTGCATTAGTCTCTTGTCGGGCTGAATGAACCTCAGCACGAAGGTCCCCCAACAATTGGGCCAATTGGTCGATTTCTGATGTTTCCATGGCGCCCAGGTGGATTATTTATGTGAGGCTTCGCGTTCTGTTACGCTCACCTGATATCCACGGGGACGCCACCCTGCCAGTTGGTCGTTGGTGTCCTTCCCAATGATTCGCCGGTGTGGTCTCGTTGTCGATGGGATTCCGCCTGGAAATGAAGACTATATTAGGAATGGGCGACCAAGTTAAGTTTTCCCCCACCTCCCTTGTGTTTCCAGCCCCTCCAGGTTCTCTTCTCACCTGGTTGTTGGAATCGGTGGGCTCTCCATCCTGCTCTCTGGGCAGGGGTGCATTGTCTTTTGTTGGCGCGGGCGGTCCAGTTACTTCACTGACTGCTGCCCTTGTAGTGTCTTTCAAGTAGGTCTTATTGCGATTGATGGTGTCGTAATTCTTGCATGCCTTTTCTCTATTCTAAATGTCTCTTTTTTGTCTCCCTAGGAGCGCGGAGTGTCCGCTTGGAGAACTGGATATGCTGGTTCTCACCGGGAGATGATAGCGCACTATAGCGCTATGATGCGGTAAGGAGGTGCTTTGCGTAGCGCAGCGATGTCTTGTCCTCACTGACCTGTGCTTTTCTCTTTTCGTAGTTTGCGGTGAGTTCCCAGTGCAGATGGAGTTCCGGAGCTCTGCCGGCCGAAAAGCAACCAACCAGGTAAGTCTTTAAGCGCTTTGTGGTTGTAATGTCTCCACTACCTCCTTTAATGATGTCTTTCTCCTTTTCTCAGGTCCTTCGATCCGGGCGGCGAACTCCACCAACAGAGCTGCCCAGGAGCTGTGGGCAGTAAAGGATGATGAATGCAGGTAAGATTCTGCTGCTAACGATGTTCTTGGTTTTTCTACAGGTTCGGAATTCACCAGACTTGTGAGAAAGCTGGACACGGTGAGCGTCACGTTGCTAGAAGCAAAGTAACGTGAAGTGTGTTGTCTTGTTCGGGTGTGGTTTAAATAGCCACTGCAAAGTAGTCCAGGTAAAGTAGTCCCTAGGCCACCACACCCAAAACACTAGACCGCATAGCTTGTTTCTAGTAATCAAGCTATGTGGATGCCTCCATGTTGGCTGAAAGCCTGAATAAAGTAGTTCCTCAAGCAGATGTCTTTCCTTACTGATGAGCGCCAAAAGCGCCAGGACTGGCCCCAAGAGGGCCTGAGAAGTGGATGCCAGGCCTTATTAGTGATCCGAGCCCTGATTCCACCTGGCCAATGGGCTTGCCAGTGGGGATCAGGGCTGAGGGCCATGACAGCATCCTGCTCCTTGCTCCCAATGGACCTTAGGCAGCCAGGCATGAGGCAGTCATAAATCGGTAGCCTTGCAACACGAAATCCGTAGGCGGCAGGACTGTTTCAAATGCTGTAGCCTGTCACATGAATCGGTAGAGTTGGCGACAGGGGTGGCATTACCAGGAGACAGAGGAGGACATACGCATACGTATAGCTGTGCAACCGACAGACGTCCGGTGCCATGAGTAATTAAGAGGGAATGAGAAGATGTGGACATGAGGCCAGTCCTGTAGTCGTATGTAAACTTCCATTGTGATTGGACATACGCCGGGCAGATGCACTCTCAGTAGGAAACCTCCATTTTGCGTACCTGCAGGCAACTCGGGCAGCACTGTGCGCTACAGTGTCACAATTCATTTACAGCACCAAAGCAACAAATACACCACACTCACACACAGTTTACATGTACACCTTTAATTTGTTAGACACATCACCAGTATTAGGACAAGGTAGAGGTACTTGAAATTGTTTAGCACTTGTTCAATTTTTACGTACAGGCTTTGTACGTTGCTTTTTACAGCGTCTCATTGCTTTCACGTGGCTACATGCTGTTGCGGAAGAGGTGCCGCTTCTGATGCATTCCATCATTGTAAAGTATGTCCTGTTACACACAAACATATGTGTGAAGTGTACATAAAGCAATACATATTAACTACATTACTTTTTAAGACTGTGCTGCTTGCCAATGCAGTTACTATCATTACTCCTTTAGTGAAGAGGGACGTTGTCTTTCAGCCATTCTAAGGTGCTTGGCATTGTTGCGTAAAAAAACAAATATCATGGTTTGCTATTGTGGTACACTGCAGAAATTCTGCATTCATAGGAGAGACTTCAGTGCAGTTACCACGTTGCAGTTACGTTCCGCTCTCAATACTTTGCATTCCTTACTCTGCTATTTGCTTCTTCGTTTCCATGTACAGCGGCAGTGTGGTAATATTGTTGGACGCACACGTCACTTTGCGTACTGGTGCATTGCAATGGTGCATACTCTATGCCTTTGGTCTGTTTGTTTCACAAGTACAGAGTTTGCACACTTAACTTACTGCATTCTCCTTGCAATGTACATACATGGCGCTATTTGTACAAGCTGATTCACTTTGATGAATGGTAGCAGTATGTAAGACAACTAATGCTGTTTCCAGCAGTTGGGATGCCAGGCGCTACATACGCACAGGCATACAGTTTGTGGTTATTGCGCTCATCAGTATGGAGACATCAATTTCGTATGCTGTATGGTACATCTACACAAGTTAATGGGTTCCTGGTAAAAATCTATTAAATTCAGTGGGCCTCATTACGACCCTGGCGGTACGGGATAGACCGCGCCGTAAAAGGTGCCAGCGCCATTTACCCCGTACCGCCTCATTACGAGGTCCCCTCGCGGGACCCAGGAAGCAACGCCTGGTCAAACCAGGAATGCTTACCGGGTCCTGCGAGCGGAAGGGGGAGCAAACAACAGGACAACTCGTAATGGCCCGTTGTTTGCTCCCTCTCCCATTCCCATTTAGCCCTGTAGGGGCTGAAATGGGAATGAGGAAGGACCGGGTCCGGGTCCTTGGAGGGAGGAATTATCGGGCCTTCTGAACTCGGAATGGCCCGGTTATTCCTCATTCTGAGGACCCGGACGCGATTTTGGCGACAGCCATGCCGCCAATAGCGGCATGGCTACCGCCGAGGTCGTAATGAGGCCCCGTGAAAAAACTTTGTTAAAGGGACGTTATGGTTAAGTTGCACTACTAAAAACCTGGCACCTTCACTGAAAAATGTACACTGAAGGAACTTTCTGGATCCACTGCCCTACTAAAAACCAATGAAATAAACCAACACAAAACATTGTTTTATGGTTAAATTGCGCTACTAAAAACCTATTACCTTCAATGAAAAATCTATACTGAAGGAACTTCCTAGCTCCACTGCCCTACTAAAAAACTATGAAGTAAATCAACAAAAAATGTTGTTAAAGGGACGTTATGGTTAAGTTGCACTACTAAAAAAAAACTATGAAATTCAATGAAAAATGTTGCTACAGGAATGTTATGGTTACAGGTAAAACCGAAAACCCCTAGAAATTTGCCAGTTATGGTAAGGTACGCAACCATAACTTGCGCTACCCCAGTGCATTGCAAGGACTAACACCCAGGACCTCAAAGATGACATCACAAATGTCATTGAAGACATCACTGATGCCATCACGTGTGCCTTTAGTTTGAATAACAAGTCTCCACAAGGGATTGTTAATATAATGTTCCCACAAAATTATCAGAGGTCATTGGGAGAACTATCATAAAATACATATTTGAATATACAATCCATTGCTATAAACACCATTGCCAAGTCAAGTGCTGGTAGGGTACTGTAGGGTATACAGAAACAGACCCCGAGTGCAAGGGTTGCCAAGGCGGCAACCAGCGCAGGAGTGCAACTGCCAGGGAGGGGACCTGGGCCCGAGATCAGAGGGTACCCAGGAGACCAGTGCAGTTTCAATTTCAGCCAGGAGTTCAGCAGGGGCGAGGGAGAGAGAAATCAGAAGCAAAGAGGAAGGTCTTGAGGTGCTACTGAAACCGGAGATGGTTCTCCTCAAGTTTCAGACAGGCAGAGAGACTGTTCCAGAGGGTGGCCCCAGACGAGGAAAGAGATCTACCACCGACTCGTTGCTTGGAGAAGCGACTGACCGTGAGGGAGTTGGAGGCAGAGGAGCAAAGGGCTCGAGAAATAAGATATTTATCCCAAACAAATTCCTTTTCGGAAGATTGACAAGCTCCTATAATCCACAAACCATTACTAGAAAACAATTTAGAGCATGACGCTACATTTGTGTACTCTCCGCAAACTCTGTGGGCGAGTGAACTGGAGTATACACTTACCACTAAAAACATGAAGAAAAAGATAAATGATCTGTTCCGGTCCAAACGATGGAGCAACGGAGACGCAGTCTCTTTAGAAATCTGCGTAGCAATAGCTCCTCCTGTTGCTAGACAATTAGACATTGAAAGTGAAACAATGGGGCTCTGTACTGATATGATTGAAGATCAACAAATACCTGCTTTCATGATTGAGTCCGTTGAAGCGAGCACTGAAATCTAGACAGTAAAATCTCCCTCGCAAGGGACCCTATCAGGAAATACACCCGGCACAAGTGATTTGGAAAGCGAAAAACAAAGCAATCCGTCAGAAGCTACTCTGTCAGCTCTCAAAAATATTGACCTCTCTAGTGAATGTGTTCGAGCTACTAAGAACAGAGGTCCAATCTCACTCAGGAACTTCATTAGAATGAACAAAGGGATGGAGAGCTGTGAGGCCGAAGTGGTGGGTCTGAGATCAGCCTTCAATACAGTACTCGCACATGAAATAAAAGACCTAAAGAGTGGAATCCCAAATCAAGACTCTTTTACACATGCAGAAAGTTTCCTAATTCGAGAAAGTTCCCATGAGAATGCAAATCTTTCCCTGAGCGATGGCAAGTGTGACAGATAACGCCTGTGTACACGAAGTTGAAGAAGATCCCTTTGACAACACTCCAAGCACTACAGCTCTCCAAACCCGTTTTGGGAAATTTATGAGAATGTCGAACATAGCAGATAATGTGAATAATAGGAGTGAACACAAGATGCTGCTCTTACAACCAAGACCAGTGCCCGGTAGATGAATTCCTGTGCAAACCCTGAAGCAAAGTAACGAAGGAAAGATCAAAAGAGAGACTTGGGTGAGAATAGTTCTAGTCCCCACAAAGGAAGGCAAGTCCCTGTTATGCTCATGCCAGAAAGAATACAACCCTCTAAGGAAAAAGGCCAAGAGATTGTTTGCAAGGACACAAGGTTCTAATTGTTTAACAAGTAAAGGGGTCAGCAGAGGACTCTGCTGTTTGAGAACGTTCTGCCTGTATTATAATCATCAGTAATTTATAAGAGTCCACAGCGTCACTAAGGACGTCATCCATAGGGTCTAAACCCACACAGCTGATTGGTGAGACAGTATATATGGTCCTGCTCCATAGGGGATGCCAGGCTATGATTGGGTCTCATCTCCGCCGTCCGTCTTTCCGCACGTGGGCCAAATGGGCTCATCTCTCCAGGGACTGAAGGTCAGATGCGTCACATGTTGCTGTTCCTAGGCTACTCTTGTGAACTAATGCTCCTGCTGCGTCATTATGGCATGCACCTGGGAGGCTCGGGGGCTGGCGCCAGGGGGAATGGGTCATTATGGCATGCACCTGGGAGGCTCGGGGGCTGGCACCAGGGGGAATGGGTCATTATGGCATGCACCTGGGAGGCTCGGGGGCTGGCACCAGGGGGAATGGGTCATTATGGCATGCACCTGGGAGGCTCGGGGGCTGGCACCAGGGGGAATGGGTCATTATGGCAGGCACCTGGGAGGCTCGGGGGCTGGCACCAGGGGGAATGGGTCATTATGGCAGGCACCTGGGAGGCTCGGGGGCTGGCACCAGGGGGAATGGGTCATTATGGCATGCACCTGGGAGGCTCGGGGGCTGGCACCAGGGGGAATGGGTCATTATGGCATGCACCTGGGAGGCTCGGGGGCTGGCACCAGGGGGAATGGGTCATTATGGCATGCACCTGGGAGGCTCGGGGGCTGGCACCAGGGGGAATGGGTCATTATGGCATGCACCTGGGAGGCTCGGGGGCTGGCACCAGGGGGAATGGGTCATTATGGCATGCACCTGGGAGGCTCGGGGGCTGGCACCAGGGGGAATGGGTCATTATGGCATGCACCTGGGAGGCTCGGGGGCTGGCACCAGGGGGAATGGGTCATTATGGCATGCACCTGGGAGGCTCGGGGGCTGGCACGAGGGGGAATGGGTCATTATGGCATGCACCTGGGAGGCTCGGGGGCTGGCACCAGGGGGAGAGAAGAAATACAATTGTGCTGACCCACACATTCTGTGCTCTGTCTATATCGCACTCCTCGTACCCAAAGCTTCCACACTCGTTTTGAACTATAATTTATCCCTGCCTGTACCTCGTACTACAAAGGGTGTTTTTATAGGACACAGTGAAATGGTTGCACATGTTCAGTTCTTTTATGACCATTGGTTTTATTGCTGATGGGCTGGGGTCACCCGCTATCAGTGTATTTACTGAGCATGTGCCCAACGCATGCGACACCTTCACACATGCGTGTGAGATGTTTGGAGGGAGTAGTATTAGGAAATGAGGCACATGTGCCGGGGGCCTGGTCCTGACAAGCACAGTGGATACAGTCCTCCTCCACGCATGCACATGCTTGTTGCCTCAATGTAGAGCTGAATGGGCAGCTGGAAATCTATGTGTAATTTAGCAAGCATCTTGGGAGGCTATTGGTATGCCTGTGATCATATATGATCTGAATGCCAGATCATATATGTCTAATGTAATTTAACACAGCAGTGGGATGTGTCATACATGAATCCGTGATGTCGGATGTAACTGTTTAGTGAGTTGGCCCACGCCTGGAGGGCCAACTAGAGAGCTGGGGGGCGGGGGCAGCCATGTAAGTGGGTTGAGGGTCATGTAGGCTGTGTTAGCTTTATTGAGCACACACGGTCGGTGCTGCATTGCCATGCCGTGTTGTGTCTATGGGGGAGTAGAGTTAGAAGCAAGGGTGAGGAGAGGTCCTGGAGGTGCACGCGTTAGTGATTGGTTCTATAATTCATGGAGGGCATTTGTTTGTTATGCTGTCGAATGAGGGGCCAATAAAGGTAGAGGCCTGATGTCAGTACGGTGGGAACATGGTTGGTCACATACATTGGTACATTTATTAAAAATACATTGAAATCATGATCCATGTTCAGGCCTTTCATTACGTAGCCGAATCTGCAGACAATCCTAGATTCCTCTTGTTTCAGCTTGCGCTCTCTGTTTCCGCCCCTGGTTCCACATTTCACTCTGTAGCCCCACACAGTGTAGTTTCCTTTTGTCATCCAGCTGATGGTTCTTTTGCCAGTGAGGTGGCATGGGGAGATTGTGGTCTTTTGAGTGTATAGTGTTCAGGTGTTCCTTGATCCCAATGCAGAGTTCTCTGATAGTACTCCCTATGTACACTTTGTCACTGATGCAAATTATCGCATAGATCACATATTTAGTGCAGCAATTGACATGCTTATTGATAGTGAAATCTTTACAATCTTTGAATTTAGCGATGTGTGTTCTTGTTGCATAACCACACATGGAACATGTTCCACATTTGGTGAATCCTATTGTTTTTTTTGGCTGAGCCAGTCTCTTGCCGAGATGATTGTTGGTGCCCTGCTAAATGGGAGGTGATGTGAGATCAGATTTGATATCTTGCTCCATAAGTAGTAACAACCAATGTTTATTCAAAATCTTTTGTACCGCATAACTATTAGAGTTGTATCTCGTTACAAATCTGATAATTGTGTCATCACGTTGTTGCTTTTGCTGGGATATAAATAGAGTCTGTCTTTCCAAAGCTGCAGTTTTCTCTTTTGTATGTTTCAGATTGCTGGTTGTGTAGCCTCTGTCCTTGAATCTTTGCTCCAGTAGGTTGCATTCCTACTCGAAGGCCGTGTTTGTGCTGCAGTTGCGCCTTGCTCGGATGTATTCTCCTTTTGGGATATTTGTGATGACCGATCTTCTATGGCAGCTGGTTGCATGTAGCACAGAGTTCACTTCCGTTGGTTTGCGATACGGTTTTACTCGGTCAGCACTAGTACCCCAAAAGGAGAATACATCCCTCCCTGTAACTCGTACTACAAAGGGTGTATTTATGGGAAGGGGTGAAAGGGTTGTGCATGTTCAGATTCTTTATGACCATTGGTTTTGTGGCTGATGGGCTGCGGTCACTCACTATTGTGGAATGCAGGGACGCTTGGACTGGGTCAGTGGTGGGTGCAATTACTCCTAGTGGGCTAGGTGGGGGTTAGAGGCCTGCTGTCGGCCTGGCCGTTATGAATGGACTCTGCTAGGAGCTTTGTGCTGTCTCATGGCCTTGCAGGGCGCTTTCCTTTCTGTGATACTAGGTAATTGCAACAGTTAAGGGACAAGGGGATGTTTCTGTGAGAACTAGTCACGCAGTCTTATCGCTCCTCAGTGTTTGGGCCTGTGCCGATTTCTCCATCAAGCTTATGTTTTACTGCGCAGCCATGCAGGGTTGCTGCTACAATTACAAAATGGCTTCTCTTTATCTGCGTGCACTAAGACTATGCATCTATAATTCAGTGGCATAACACAAGATCTGGTGGCCCTCCTGCAAGCCATGCTGACGGGGCCCCCCAACTCAGCAACAAATCACGAGTAGCGCCACACTCTGGGACGTCCTAGATTACCATGCTTGCGCAATGCGCACAAACGTGTTGCTGAAGGGGTATGCCACACACTGTACTAGGAGAAAGATATAAATATGTGTTTTAATGCAATATACAGCACACTTTCTGAGAAAAATTGGCTAAAAGACCACAGTGTTTGCTATTGATGTGTAGGGTAACAGCCATCCAATACATGCAAGTCACCAACGGTGCACATGAACATTAATGCTTTGCTATTAAAAATGCCATGCCACAATGAAAACATGTCCAACTGGCTGCACAATGTAGACCAGTGTAGACACATAACATTACAGTAAAGCATGCCAGGCCACATTAAGACATACCTAGACTGGTTGCACCAAAATGCCAGTTGAGACTAATCGAGAGGAGAGCACACATTCAAGCCTGTGTCTCTGCGGCCTCTAACAACACAGCCAAACTCTTTAAAATCTGCAAGGAACTGGCCAATCCTGTTGCAGTTTCTACCTCTCCTGTTCCCTCAACAGGCCATCTGTACAGCTTTGGCCTCTCGCTTCTCTGCTAAAACTCAGGACATCCTGTCCACTATCTCCTCTTCCTCTCTCGGCCCCCTTTGGCCATCTCTCCCTCTCCTCCTCCTTTCTCCTCTTTCTCTCTAACACCTGACGAGGTTTCTAGACAAGTCCCATCTATGGAAGTGTCGTTGAAACAGGTGCTTGCCTGCTCCTCCAGAACCATTAAGGGCCACATTGACACCCTTGATCCAGCCTTGGCCGATTTCTGTAATCATTCTTTTGCCACTGGAACTTTCCCCTCTCCATGGGCATGGAAACTGCTCTCCTGAACACCTGTGAAGATCTGATCTCTAACCTTGATTCCAGCATTCCTGCTGTCCTCATCATCCTGGAACTTTCCTCTGCTTTCGACACAGTCAACCATGCCATCGTGATCAATTGATTCTGTGAGAACCTGGGCTACATGGATCAGGCCCTGGAGTGGCTGACCTCCTTCCTCTTGGACTGACCCTTCCAGGTCCAACTAGGTCACTTTCACTCTGCCACCTCTCTCTACATGTAGCGTTCTCCAGTGCTCTATCCTCTCACCCTGGTTTTTCAACCTCTACTTGGGCCCTTTGACCCACCTGATCTCTACATTCTCCTCTAATTTACAGTGTTATGCGGATGACACTCAGCTTTCCTTCAGGCTCCCCTCAGCCTACTCTCCTCTCTCGCTCATTCCTGGTGTCATCTTCAACTCCACTCTCTCTTTCTCTCCTCACATCTCGGACGTCGCCAAAAAGTCCCACTACCAGCTGCACCTCCTCAAAGGGACTCTTCCATTCCTCACTTTCCCCCAGAAGCTCACTGTCTCCAGAGCTCTGGTTCTCTCTAGGGTGGACTACTGCAACAACCACTTTCTCAATCTGCCTTCCTCTACTCTCTGCCCTCTGCAACTATTACAGAACAGGACTGCAAGACTTATCCTTGGCCTCAAGCCCAGGGACTGTATCTCTCCAGCCATGAAATCTCTCTACTGGCTCCCGGTGGCTGCAAGGATCAGGTTCAAGACCATTTTCATTGTCTACAAGGCTTTTTGGGGCTGGGATCCGCACTACATCCAACGCTATCTTCCAAAATACCTTCCTTCTCGAGCTCTAAGGGTTAGATGCTTCTCCAGCCAGAGAGTGGGGGGTAGATCCTTCTCCCCTGCAGGTGTCTCCCTCTGAAATGGCCTCCCTGACCCTCCCAAACTTGAGCCAGACCACTTGAAGCTCCGGAAGCAGTTCAAACCGTTCCTCTTCTCCTCTGCTTTCCTTCTCTCCCTCCCCTGCTGACCTACCTGTCTGCTGTACCAACTGGTTGCTTGGCTACCCTCTGTCTCACTGAGTCCAGGTTCTTTCTTGATCAGTCACCCTTGCACTGCCTCCAGGGCTACCATGCAGTTAAGGGCTGTAGCTGTAACCCTACAGTCCGTTGTTCTCCTTGCACTACCCAGAGCCGTGCTGCCCTGGCGGCACTTACTCAGAGCATTGCTGCCCTGTTTTTCCCCTCCCCTCTCCCTTGCACTCCTCCCCTCCCTTTCCCCTTTCACTTCTCGTTCTCGCACTTGCACGATCTGAATGACACAAGGCTTAGTAAGATCATTTGTCTTGTCCTCCCTCAGTTTTTCTTCCCTTGTCTTGTTGTGCCTAAAAACATTTGTGTACAGGTGCGTTATACATGACTTATCATATCATAACATATAATTTTATCACAGATGCCCAGAAAAATATACAGTGCCGCAGTAAGAAACGGCTATACTGGCAGAACCCAAATGCCAGTCTAGTCAGGTAATTACACTTAGCAGGACTGCTTTATCAGAAATGCCCAGTTAAAAAAGTCATACCAAACTGAGGAATGACTAGACTGGCTGCACCAAAATGCCTCGCATAGTGCCTCATACACAAGTACTGCCTCATACACAAGTACCGGGATGAGGAAGAATAGGGCTAGGTGTAAAGAAGATTACAAATAATTAATCAAGGCATTAAACACAAGTAGTTGTGCAACACCATTGAGCTGACTGGGCTTCAGCACTCCCCCCCTGAAATTGTGGGCTATATTGACTTGACCTGGCTGACCTACAGAGCAGTTGCCGGACAGAAAAGGACACAGATGTTGAACGGCACCTGGGTTTTGCCATTAACAAGGGCCCGGCCCAGCAATTACTAATGTACATCATTTCACTGTTAGTACCTGTATTCAAATGCCACATTTTTTAAGCAATTGAAATTGTGATGTGGGTTTTAGTACTTGCATGCCAGGGGAGTGATTGGAAGGGTAGAGAGGAAACAGGAGACCAGTCATTCTCACAGCAGCGTATAAGTGGGTGCTTTCAGACCTAACGGAGAGAGTTAACTGCTTGTATCATTGAAGCTGCACTAGAATAGTTTCATTAAAATGCGTATAAGTTAGATGACCCCACACAAATAAGTTTTCTCCTCTCCACCACACGTGAAGTTAGCGCCTCTCCCAACATTTGAAGGGTTAGTCCCCCTGAAATGTATGTTTTGTTGCGCCCCTCAACACAAGCACACACACCATTCACCATATATACACACGCACACCCAGCCATCCATATATTTAAGAGTGCACACTTTCACCATACAGGCACACCCAGGCAGCCACCCGTACATTTATGTGTGCATCCTTTCACCGTACATGCACACCCAGCCACCCATACATTTGTGTTCACCCTTTCACCATACACTCACACAGGCAGCCACCTATACATTTAGGTGTGCCCCCTTTCACCATACCCTCACACAGACAGTCACCTATACATTTAAGTGTGGACACTTTCACCATACATGCACACCCAGGCAGCCACCCATACATTTAAGTGTACATCCTTTCACCGTACACGCACACGCATAACCAGCCACCCATACATTGGTGTGCACTCTTTCACCATACACTCACACACGCACACGTCATGGGTTGAGGGGAGCCATAATACTTCAAAAATACATTGGGCCTCATTAGGACCCTGGCAGTGATGGTATAAACGGTGGCGGTAAGGCACTGGCACCGTTCATACTGTCCTGCCGCATTACAAGTTCTGCTCGCGGGTTCCTGACAGCCCGCCAGGTCTTACCTGGCGGGCTGTGCGGCACCAGTGAGCATAACTCGTAATTGCGCCGGCACCTTTATTAACGGTGCCGGCACAACCATGCTCCCCACCCCCATTCTGCCCTACGGGGCAGAATGGGGATCGGGAGCCCGGCAATACCGCCACCTGTGAATGGGCAATTACTGGCCCATTCATCTCTGGTACCGGTAGCGAGCATGGCGGTAGCCGCGCCTGCGATACAGGCACGACTACCGCCATGCTCGTAATGAGGCCCATTGTTTCTTTTTGAAGTCACTCTGACTTCATAAAGAAATTATTTCTGTTAAGGACTGAACCATAACGGAAATAATTTCTTTATGAAGGCAGAGTGACTTAAAAAATAAACCATTTAATTTTTAAGTCATAGGGCTTCCCCCACCCCATGACATGGAGGCCTCCAGCCTAGGGTGTTCATGTCATGGGGTGGGGGTAGCCACCAGACTTTTTGTATTCACTCTGCCTTCATAAAGAAATGATTTTATTTCTGTTACAGAAATAATTTCTTTAGAAATGCAGAGTGAATTCAAAAAGAAAATGTAAAAAAAAAATGTTTAAAAAAACCCTTTTTGTTTTACTCCAAGTGGGGCTCCCTTCCAGAACATGTGGTCGCGGGGCCCCCGTTACGCCAGTGCTATAATTCCCACCATTTTGTATCCGTGTCGGGTTTCTTAACACAGTCCTTTCCCCCCTAGCACCTCGCATGGCTTCCTATGGGATTCACCTTACTCTAAAGCGTCTAGGGGGGTGGGACAGACTCATATCCCTCCCAACACAAGTCTGAACTAAAATCAAAGAACAAGAAGAGACAAAAAATAACAAACTGTGTAAAAGAGTCCTTTGTTCGATCCCTAAGCACTCCAAATGACAATAATATACCTCCTATAAAAAAGCCCCAGAGAATAAAGAACCACGGAATAACAGAGCTTGACCAAACCTCTGATAACTCTCTGACTAAAAATGCCAAAGAAAGTAATTACCTCAAGGATAGAGACCTCGTGCTTTGTCACGTGATTAAGGTCTCCATCGGCTCTCAGACTACCCCCTGACAAAGATAAAATCATTTGAACCAATTTTTTATAAATTATAAAAATATCAACCTCTAATTGAACCTGAGAACTCCACCGCAAAGTCTTAGAGTGTGAGGCAAAACAGGTCTGCCCTTGTAGATGGTGCCAATGACAGAAAACAGCGAGTGGGCTTGAAAGACTTAGGAACCAATTTTTTTATAAGTGCAAAGGAATTGCTAATAACCCACATGACCCATGCACCAAGAAAGCGTCACCCCTAGAACAGGTCAATACAGCAATAACAATTAAAGATCAAAACATTCCCACAACTTCACAAGAGCCATTGATCTCAGTGACTCATCAAACAAGAAGGAGTGGTGACTTTGAGTTTCAAGACGATCAAGACTTCTTATTTACAGAGCAAAGCACACTCTTATTTGCTGATCTCCCGTCATTTGCGATTCCAAGATTATGGTTATACCAATCCAGAAGGGAGAAGAGTTCAAACTCTTTAACAGGAGCAACATATTGTCAATTAGAAAAAAAGGTTCTTGACTTATACCTCTTCACCTCAAATGATATCAGATGGGTTTGCTTCCCACAATTAACCTGTTTCTATATTGTAGAATTGGGCCTCAAAACCAAAATCAGAGCCGAGGCTTTGTTATATCAGGTGGAGGAGTTCATGTTATATCAGGTGGAGGAGTTCAGAGAGTTGGGTCTTGATGTTCCTAGTCCTCCTACAATTGATCAAGAATGTTCACAGGTTGAAAAAAGGGAAAAAAGGCGACAAAGATCAGTCAAATTGTCCAAAGTTGACTCCTCATTGAGACAAGAACAGAAATCGAGTCCCTCCTGTATAGAGAAAAATGAGAACTTAATGGATACAAAATCAATTATGTGGGAAGTGGTACCTGAAATAATGAGCTTTGTATATGAGAAAATGAAAAAAAGAAAGAATTATTACCTCAAAAGAACCCACAATAAATGGAAAAAAGTTTGCTAAGTACCTACAAAGTTGGCTAACGGCAATGTCAAAAGTAGTCTCAAATTGACCATGCAGCTGAAGTCACTCTATTCTTGACTACCTTTTTCTGTTAGCTGACCTGTTTGATCATTATACACACTTTAACATTGTAAGTGGCAGTTCAAGTGACCACAAAAGACTATCTGCGACCTTTAAAGTAAATAGTCGATTGAACAGCATGACTTACAAGACAGATTTAGTGCTAAATAATAATAATAAAAACGTGTAAACAAAATGGCTACATTTTAAATAATAGATTGGAAAAAGGCGTTATGAAAAGCCCAGAGAGATTTATGGATTAAATCTGTAAGCCAGATACTTTTATCAAATTCTTGTCCGAAAAAGAACAGCCGTGTTCCATTAATTTAAGTGTCTCTAAAAAACGTACCCATGTTTTTGATGAAATCTTATGGCGTAAGAAGAAAGATCTGAGAAAAGCTATTCTCAACCTTAAATACACTATAACGTCCCAGATAGGTAAATCAGAAAGTTCTCAGAAATAGTTATAGAAATTGGTCAAACATTGGCACTCAACCCCTACAGTGAACTGCATATGCAGATGACATCATCTTGCTGGATTGCACCCCGAAGGTACTGCAGCAATTACTGAATATATTTGAAACCTATGCAGAAAAAAATGATTTTCATGATTAACCCAGCTAAATCCCAAAGCTTAATAATCAAAAAGCACGCTGTACGTAAAAGCAACTAGAAACGGTTTCTGCAGAACCAAGCAATACCGCAGGTGAAAGAATTGTTCTATTTGGGAATTAAAATGAAATCAGCTCAGTCGAAAGCTGTGTGGGTAGAAGATCTACACATAAACTAATCATCCTAATAGCTCAGATGAAAAAATACTTATGTCTTACTGCCAGCTTTTAATAAGCCAGTTCTTAAAGTATTATAAAGCAAAGGTTATTCCATCTCTGCTTTATGGTTTTAACACAATTCCAAACTCGCAGATGATAAACTGGGAGCGAATTGAGGTAAAAATATGGAAGCAAGTTGCACATCTACCCGGGAGTTACTCTATGACTAGCCTTAGAGAAGGGTTAAGTCTGGCATCTTTAAATATGATTCTTGATTGGAAAATGTTAACCTCATTTAGATGCATACAAATCTCAATCGAAGACTCTATAAGAATATTCTATGCAAATTGAACAATGGTCAAAATAGCTTTGTAGTTCAATTGGAAAATCATGTATTGCATGTTATGGGTGGATGTGATCGTACTATAGCTAATTTAGTGGTGAATCCAGAAGGTGTAAAGTTGCCCATGTCTCGAGCAGACCGGATCAAGAGAGAAGTTACAGAATATATAAATCGTCTCCATTTTTAATAAACCGAAACATTACCTTACAAATTATTTGTCCCGGTTCCCTGATTTCAAATTAATGAGAGAATTTCGAAGGGTAGCATTACATTTTGTAAAAATAGGCGAGGCCCAGTTTGTTCAGGTGGTATTTCCAGCTCTGGCTAACTGTGATCTATGTTAAGAATGTGAGACACAATCCTTATATCATATCTTAATTTTGTGTAAAGGAACTTTGTAAAATACGGTTGGGGAAATTTGTGGACCACATTGAATAGCTGACTACAGATCGATTTTGGCAGCGTCTGATGGCATGTCACGAAAGAGCCTTATCGATCGAAGTTATCAAGATCCCGAATGAATTAGGCTTCATTGCATTGTAACAAAGTAAATAGCAAATTGTGTATGAGTGAGCGTTTCCAGAAATGTGTATACAAAATGATGACCATGTGTTTACACATTCATACGTTTGGCTAATGCACAATAAAACTCAATAAACACATTAAATAAAAGGTGTGATTCCTAGGCTGTAGGACCAAGATTCATTTTGCTGTTTTATTCTGAATCATTTGTGGTTGGCAAATGAGGCTGTGATGAAGTCTAAAGAGGAGTCTGTTACAGAATCCCTAGCAAGGCCATGTGAATGTTTTGTGACATGTTAGGAAGGAGGAGGATCCGCCTCATCACGTGACGATGGAAAAGTTATTTCTAGTCATGAATCTGAGGAACAAATCACAAAAGGTTATCAAAGACGACACCAATGTTTTTTGTCGAGCTGCCAAGGCTGGAGGAGGGGAAACTAAGGAGAGAGACTAGGCAAAGGAAAGAGCAGCGGGAATGCAGTTGCCAATGTAGATGATATGTGCCTTGAAAGAGTTTCAGCAAAGGGTATTGCTTATCATTCAGTCCTAAATCTGGAGCAGGTAGTCCAAGATATAATGGTGTGAGAGTGCGATCTGAGAATCATCTGCGTAGATTTGATAAACTGTTGTGTATGTGGCTGTAAGGTCTACAAGAGGTGGCAGAAGGGACAGGAAAGAGACCTGAAGGCCTCAGCAATGCCAGGAAGGGAGATATCAGATGGAGAGCAGAGCTAGAGCTGTGGTTGTCAGTGTCAAATGCCGCAGAAATATTTTAAGTGGAATGAGAATGGCTAGGTAGTTGGCAAGATCTCGTCCCCCATACAAAAGAGTGCAGATTCTGGATGCTCTAAAACCAGACTGTTGATCATGCAGTAAACCATGAGTCTTAGAGAACCACTGTAACTGCCTAGTGATGATCTTTTCAAGAATTGTGCTGATAAAGCCTCCCCCATAACATGCCTTGTCAGGAGGTGGGAGGGGCAGACCTCTCGTATTCGTAAACGGAGAGTCTCTGATAGTGTCAGTATGGAAGGATAAATCAAGTCCAAGGAAGAAACTATGCCAAGAGGCGCTAATATCTTTAGTCTAATGTCCCATTTTTATTCTAATCTCCACAGTTCCTGTGTGGCCAAACCTAAGAAAGAAGCCCCTCAATGGACTCACAGTCTCAGGGAGCTGTATGCGCCTGACCACACTTTCTGACTTGTCCTTGGCAGATGATACTATGTAACTCTGTGATGTCCTCCTACTGGGCTAAGACGTGGCAGCTAACACCTCTTGCCCTAAAGTCCCCCTGGTGCTGTTATGGGACAAAACAGTGCAGCTTTTGCCACTTGCCCTAGCGGTCTATTTGTACTCCTATCGGGGCAGGAGATTGTATATCTCTCCTCTTTTCCCTGTTCCATGGCCCTTCTATTTAAGCTACACTCTCTCTACGTGATGGAGAGTGTAGCAGTAACTGATGGCAAGATAACCTCCACTATTTCTGAAGAGAAAGAGTGCCCTTTTTCCCACTGGGGTGCCCATTAGAACTAGGAATAGCCAACTGACTACCTGCAGAATCTGTTAGGGTTTCCCCTTCACACACTGTTAGAAGATTACTGAACACCTTACAAACTTCATTAAGTTGTTAAGTATTTTGCACTTACCATTTAATACCTGCATGTTAGAACTTGTAGGCATTTAAGAAAAAACATGATATTTGATAGAGATACATTGTGCTCAAGGGTGCTGAAACTTTGCAATCCTCAAACAGCTGTAACTGACGAATAAATTATGCTAGCATGCCATACCTGCCAAACCAAGGAAGTGGTTGTGGAGAAATATTGTTACAAAACATTATTTTCCAAACATATTTCAGGAAAAAGAGGACAAAAGAATGATAGAGGCAAGCATAACATGCAGTGCAGACAGCCGGCTACCACATCCCCTTCCCCTTGTTCTCTTGTGACTGCCTTAGGAGTGATGAGTGACTACCATACAGTGCAGTCAGCAGGCTACCACATCTACTGCTGCTGTTCTCTTGTGACGGCCCTAGGAATAATGATTGACTACTGTGCAGTGCAGGCAGCAGGCTACCACATTCCGTTCCCCTTGTTCTCTTGTGACTGCCTTGAGAGTGACGATTGACTACCATACAGTGCAGTTAGCAGGCTACCACATCTACTGCTGCTGTTCTCTTGTGACTGCCCTATGAATAATGATTGACTACTGTGCAGTGCAGGAAGCAGGCTACCACATCTACTGCTGCTGTTCTCTTGTGACTGCCCTAGGAGTGATGATTGAATACCATGCAGTGCAGGCAGCAGGCTACCCTATCCCCTTCCCTGTGTTCTCTTGTGACTGCCTTTAGAGTGATGATTGACTACCATACAGTGCAGCCAGCAGGCTACCACATCTACTGCTGCTGTTCTCTTGTGACTGCCATAGGAGTGATGATTGACTACCATGCAGTGCAGGCAGCAGGCTACCATATCTACTGCTGCTGTTCTCTTGTAACTGCCCTAGGCGTGATGATTGACTACAATGCATTGCAGGCAGCAGGCTACCACATCCCCTTCCCGTTGTTCTCTTGTGACTGTCTTAGAAGTGATGATAGACTGCCATGCAGTGCAGCCAGCATGCTCCACAGCCTCTTACCCTTGTTCTCTTGTGACTGCCTTGAGAGTGATGATTGACTACAATACAGTGGAGTCAGAAGGCTACCACATTCCATTCCCGTTGTTCTCTTGTGACTGCCTTAGGAGTGATGATTGACTACCATGCAGTGCAGTCAGCAGGCTACCACATCTACTGCTCCTGTTATCTTGTGACTTCCCTAGGAGTGATGATTGACTACCATGCAGTGCAGTCAGCAGGCTACCATATCTACTGCTGCTGTTCTCTTGTGACTGCCCTGGGCGTGATGATTGACTACCATGCAGTGCAGGCAGCAGGCTACCACATCCACTTCCCGTTGTTCTCTTGTGACTGTCCTAGAAGTGATGATTGACTACCGTGCAGTGCAGCCAGCATGCTCCACAGTCACTTACCCTTGTTCTCTTGTGACTGCCTTAGGAGTGATGATTGACTACCATGCAGTGCAGTCAGCAGGCTACCAGGTCTACTGCTCCTGTTATCTTGTGACTGCCCTAGGAGTAATGATTGACTACTGTGCAGTGCAGGCAGCAGGCTACCACATCTACTGCTGCTGTTCTCTTGTGACTGCCCTAGGAGTGATGATTGAATACCATGCAGTGCAGGCAGCAGGCTACCCTATCCCCTTGCCCGTGCTCTCTTGTGACTGCCTTGATAGTGATGATTGACTACCATACAGTGCAGCCAGCAGGCTACCCTATCCCCTTCCCTGTGTTCTCTTGCAACTGCCTTGAGAGTGATGATTGACTACCATGCACTGCAGTCAGCAGGCTACCACATCTTCTGCTGCTGTTCTCTGGTCACTGCCCTAGGAGTGATGATTGACTAACATGCAGTGCAGTCAGCAGGCTACCACATCTACTGCTGCTGTTCTCTTGTGACTGACCTAGGAATAATGATTGACTACTGTGCAGTGCAGGCAGCAGGCTACCACATTCCATTCCCCTTGTTCTCTTGTGACTGCCTTGAGAGTGACGATTGACTACCATACAGTGCAGTAAGCAGGCTACCACATCTATTGCTGATGTTCTCTTGTGACTGCCCCAGGAATAATGATTGACTACCATGCAGTGCAGGAAGCAGGCTACCACATCTACTGCTGCTGTTCTCTTGTGACTGCCCTAGGAGTGATGATTGAATACCATGCAGTGCAGTCAGCAGGCTACCATATCTACTGCTGCTGTTCTCTTGTGACTGCCCTAGGCGTGATGATTGACTGCCATGCAGTGCAGCCAGCATGCTCCACAGCCTCTTACCCTTGTTCTCTTGTGACTGCCTTGAGAGTGATTATTGACTACAATACAGTGGAGTTAGCAGGCTACCACATTCCATTCCCGTTGTTCTCTTGTGACTGCCTTAGGAGTGATGATTGACTACCGGCAGTGCAGTCAGCAGGCTACCACATCTACTGCTCCTGTTATCTTTTATCCATACCTATCCAGCTATACACGGTCACTTTAGCCAGAGGGTGTTACTAACACACTAAGAACTTGCCGGCTCACTGGCCGTACACTTATATAATTTCTTGACAATACTATTTGGTTGCCATGGCAACGGCTTACTAACATACTGTTTTTAAATTACCTATTTTCTGGGGACATGACACTTTAACAGCCCTGTTAATAACACATGCCAAGACCGTGGGTATCATGCATATTCGGGTTCCCCCACAGTTAATTTTGTCTCCCCAATTCAAAATGGCATCTGCTATATCAGTACGCGGCACCTAGCAACGGCGTCTTTGCTGTATGCGCGTCTCTTTCGGAATCGGATAGACGCGGCAGAGGTTATACTTGTGAGATCTCCTCCGCAGGCAGAGCCTAGCATTCTACGCGTTCTCCGCACGCCCGCTCTGCAGTGGACTGCGTTACAGCAGCGATCAGCGCTCACAGACACAGGTAACCATTGTACGCTTCCACCTACCACATTAGTTCGTACCATTCCCCGCACGGTATGATGAGAGATGTGACAATTCTTTTATGTTCAGATTTTAGATCCTTTCCCTGATTACAGTCATATGGACACATTTTTGGGCGCATTTTGAAGCTATTTAGAGACTTCACCCTACTAGGTAAGCGGCTTTCTGTAAACCTAAGTGCACATCACATGTAATATCCACATCCTGAAAGTAACTAGAGCCTCATGTCTTTTGTCTTTAACTTCAGCATTCAAATGTGAAGATACAGTTGTCCCATCACGTTGATTTTGGACACCTGGCTACCTTTTATAGGTAAGATATTCAGAATAGTCATTTAGACCCACATATCTTTTTTAACCTTGAGCCTTTAATACCAGATTCAGTCACACGGTATTGTTCATTTCCCCTGTAGGCAATTCACCTCCACCTGTGGTTTGACTCGCGTGCCCACAGGTAAGCTATGTCGATTCAATTCTTTGACATACACTTAGTGATTTATTTCACTCACTTTAGTCAATTAATATTGAGCCTCCCCTTATCAATGTCCTTCATTCCTGTTTCAGCACCTCTTGAACATCCTGAACACACCATCTTCCCTTCGTCCTGAGGAAGGCCCAAGGAAGAAATGGCTCACTAAGCTCGACTATAGGGCTGAAACACCTGGTGTAGACGCTTTTCACCAATTCACAAGATTACCAATGTTAATTGTTTGTTCCCATGTAGATATGCACTACTGACCTGTTTTGTCTATTTGTTCATTTTGTGTACGACTCCTGTCATCTGCTTTCAGCAGCAACAGTAGTGATTGCATTACCTTTGTTCAACCATACCAGCATTCAAGAACAGTATCTTGCTTCTGCTTTGTTCTGACAATGCAAATTGTGTTTGCTTATGTGTGTGTTCTTTCACATTATGTTCAAAATGTATAATATAGAAACTTAAAACTATATCCAAATATAAAACTTTTTGGAAATTTCTCATGTGATTCCTTACACATGTACTTGCTGTTTGCTTTGGGATGAAACAGAATGGAGGAGGTTTTCCAAGTAAGATTGTTTCTCCAAACCATTCATTTTTGATCTAGCAACTGAAGCCTTCCTGGGCAGAATAGGGTTGTATCCACCAGGAGCCCTTTTTTGATATAATTGAGCAGGCTACCACATCCACTCCCTGTTGTTCTCTTGTGACTGCCTTAGGAGTGATGATTGACTACCTTACAGTGCAGTCAGCAGGCTACAACATCCACTGCTGCTGTTCTCTTGTGACTGCCCTAGGAGTGATGATTGCTTACCATGCAGTGCAGGTAGCTGGCTACCACATCCATGTCTGCTGTTCTCATGGTACTGCCTTAGGAGTGATGATTGACTACCATGCAGCGCAGGCAGCAGGCTACCACATCCACTTCCCGTTGTTCTCTTGTGACTGTCTTAGGAGTGATGATTTACGATCATACAGTGCAGTCAGCAGGCTACCACATCCACTGCTGCTATTCTCTTGTGACTGCCCCAGGAGTGATGATTGACTACCGTGCAGTGCAGGCAAGAGGCTACCAAATCCACTTCCTGCATTTCTCTTATGACTGCCTTAGGAGTGATGATTGAATACCATGCAGTTCTGGCAGCAGACTACCACATCCCCTTCCCCTTATTCTCTTGCGACTGCCTTGAGAGTGCTGATTGACTACCTTGCTGTGCTGTCAGCAGGCTACCGCAGCTTCTGCTGCTGTTCTCTGGTGACTGCCCTATGATTGATGATTGACTACCATGCAGTTCAGTCAGCATGCTACCAAATCCTCTTCCCATTGTTCTCTTGTAACTGCCCTAGGAGTGATGATTGACTACCATACAATGCAGCCAGCAGGCTACCACATCCACTTCCAGTTGTTCTCTGTGACTGCCTTAGGAGTGATGATTGACTATCATACAGTGCAGTCAGCAGGCTACCACATCTACTGCTGCTGTTCTCTTGTGACTGCCTTAGGAGTGACCATTGACTACCATACAGTGCATGTAGCAGGGTACCGCATCCACTTCCTGTTGTTCTCTTGTGACTGCCCTAGGAGTGATGAGTGACTACCATGCAGTGCAGTCAGAAGGCTACCACATCTACTGCTGCTGTTCTCTTGTGACTGCAATAAGAGTGATGATTGACTACCATGCAGTGCAGTCAGAAGGCTACCACATCTACTGCTGCTGTTCTCTTGTGACTGCAATAAGAGTGATGATTGACTACCATGCGGTGCAGGCAGCAGGCTCCACAGCCACTTCCCCTTGTCATCTTGTGACTGCGTTGAGATTGATGATTGAATACCATACAGTGCAGTCAGGAGGCGACCACATCCACTGCTGCTGTTCTCTTGTGACTGCCCTAGGAGTGATGATTGACTACCATAGAGTGCAGGCAGCAAGCCACACATCCCCTTCCCCTCTTGTGACTGCCCTATGAGTGATGATTGACTACCATACAGTGCAGGCAGCAGGCTACCACATCCACTTCCAGTTGTCTCTTTTGACTGCCTTAGGAGTGATGATTGACTACCATACAGTGAAGTCAACAGGCTACCACATCTACTGCTGTTGTTCTCTTGTGACTGCCGTAGGAGTGATGATTGACTACCATGTAGTGTAGGCAGCAGGCTACCACATTGCCTTCCCATTGTTCTCTTGTGACTGCCCTAGGAATGATGATTGACTACCATGTAGTGCAGACAGCAAGCTACCACATTGCCTTCCCATTGTTCTCTTGTGACTGCCCTAGGAGTGATGATTGTCTACCATACAGTGCAGGCATCCCGCTACCACATTCACTTCCAGTTGTTCTCTTGTGACTGCCTTAAAAGTGATGATTGACTACCATACAGTGCAGTCAGCTGACTACCACATCCCCTTCCCATTGTTCTCTTGTAACTGCCCTAGGAGTGATGATTGACTACCATACAGTGCAGGCAGCAGGCTACCTGCCCCAGGAGTGATGATTGACTACAATACAGTGCAGGCAGCAGGCTACCACATCCACTTCCAGTTGTTCTCTTGTGACTGCCTTAGGAGTGATGATTGACTACCATACAGTGCAGTCAGCAGGCTACCACATCTACTGCTGCTGTTCTCTTGTGACTGCCTTAGGAGTGACCATTGACTACCATACAGTGCATGTAGCAGGGTACCGCATCCACTTCCTGTTGTTCTCTTGTGACTGCCCTAGGAGTGATGAGTGACTACCATGCAGTGCAGTCAGCAGGCTACCACATCCCTTTCCCCTTGTTCTCTTGTGACTGCCTTGAGAGTGATGATTGACTACCATACAGTGCAGTCAGCAGGCTACCACATCTACTGCTGCTGTTCTCTTGTGACTGCCTTAGGAGTGACCATTGACTACCATACAGTGCATGTAGCAGGGTACCGCATCCACTTCCTGTTGTTCTCTTGTGACTGCCCTAGGAGTGATGAGTGACTACCATGCAGTGCAGTCAGAAGGCTACCACATCTACTGCTGCTGTTCTCTTGTGACTGCAATAAGAGTGATGATTGACTACCATGCAGTGCAGGCAGCAGGCTACCACATCCACTCCCCGTTGTTCTCTTGTGACTGCCTTAGAAGTGATGATTGACTACCATACAGTGCAGTCAGAAGGCTACCACATCTACTGCTGCTGTTCTCTTGTGACTGCAATAGGAGTGATGATTGACTACCATGCAGTGCAGGCAGCAGGCTACCACATCCACTCCCCTTTGTTCTCTTGTTACTGCCTTGGAAGTGATGACTGACTGCCATGCGGTGCAGGCAGCAGGCTCCACAGCCACTTCCCCTTGTTATCTTGTGACTGCGTTGAGATTGATGATTGAATACCATACAGTGCAGTCAGGAGGCGACCACATCCACTGCTGCTGTTCTCTTGTGACTCCTCTATGAGTGATGATTTACTACCATGCAGTGCAGGCAGCAGGCTACCACAACACCTTCCCCTCTTGTGACTGCCCTATGAGTGATGATTGACTACCATGCAGTGCAGGCAGCAGGCTACCACATCCACTCCCCCTTGTTCTCTTGTTACTGCCTTGGAAGTGATGACTGACTGCCATGCGGTGCAGGCAGCAGGCTCCACAGCCACTTCCCCTTGTTATCTTGTGACTGCGTTGAGATTGATGATTGAATACCATACAGTGCAGTCAGGAGGCGACCACATCCACTGCTGCTGTTCTCTTGTGACTGCCCTAGGAGTGATGATTGACTACCATAGAGTGCAGGCAGCAAGCCACACATCCCCTTCCCCTCTTGTGACTGCCCTATGAGTGATGATTGACTACCATACAGTGCAGGCAGCAGGCTACCACATCCACTTCCAGTTGTCTCTTTTGACTGCCTTAGGAGTGATGATTGACTACCATACAGTGAAGTCAACAGGCTACCACATCTACTGCTGTTGTTCTCTTGTGACTGCCGTAGGAGTGATGATTGACTACCATGTAGTGTAGGCAGCAGGCTACCACATTGCCTTCCCATTGTTCTCTTGTGACTGCCCTAGGAATGATGATTGACTACCATGTAGTGCAGACAGCAAGCTACCACATTGCCTTCCCATTGTTCTCTTGTGACTGCCCTAGGAGTGATGATTGTCTACCATACAGTGCAGGCATCCCGCTACCACATTCACTTCCAGTTGTTCTCTTGTGACTGCCTTAAGAGTGATGATTGACTACCATACAGTGCAGTCAGCTGACTACCACATCCCCTTCCCATTGTTCTCTTGTAACTGCCCTAGGAGTGATGATTGACTACCATACAGTGCAGGCAGCAGGCTACCTGCCCCAGGAGTGATGATTGACTACAATACAGTGCAGGCAGCAGGCTACCACATCCACTTCCAGTTGTTCTCTTGTGACTGCCTTAGGAGTGATGATTGACTACCATACAGTGCAGTCAGCAGGCTACCACATCTACTGCTGCTGTTCTCTTGTGACTGCCTTAGGAGTGACCATTGACTACCATACAGTGCATGTAGCAGGGTACCGCATCCACTTCCTGTTGTTCTCTTGTGACTGCCCTAGGAGTGATGAGTGACTACCATGCAGTGCAGTCAGCAGGCTACCACATCCCTTTCCCCTTGTTCTCTTGTGACTGCCTTGAGAGTGATGATTGACTACCATACAGTGCAGTCAGCAGGCTACCACATCTACTGCTGCTGTTCTCTTGTGACTGCAATAGGAGTGATGATTGACTACCATGCAGTGCAGGCAGCAGGCTACCACATCCCCTTCCTGTTATTCTCTTGTGACTGCCTTAGAAGTGATGATTGACTACCATGCAGTGCAGGCAGTAGGCTTCACAGCCACTCCCCCTTGTTCTCTTGTTACTGCCTTGGAAGTGATGACTGACTACCATGCAGTGCAGGCAGCAGGCTACCACAACACCTTCCCATTGTTCTCTTGTGACTGCCCTAGGAGTGATGATTGACTACCATAGAGTGCAGGCAGCAAGCCCCACATCCCCTTCCCCTCTTGTGACTGCCCTATGAGTGATGATTGACTACCATACAGTGCAGGCAGCAGGCTACCACATCTACTGCTGTTGTTCTCTTGTGACTGCCGTAGGAGTGATGATTGACTACCATGTAGTGTAGGCAGCAGGCTACCACATTGCCTTCCCATTGTTCTCTTGTGACTGCCCTAGGAATGATGATTGACTACCATGTAGCGCAGACAGCAAGCTACCACATTGCCTTCCCATTAATCTCTTGTGACTGCCCTAGGAGTGATGATTGTCTACCATACAGTGCAGGCATCCCGCTACCACATTCACTTCCAGTTGTTCTCTTGTGACTGCCTTAAGAGTGATGATTGACTACCATACAGTGCAGTCAGCTGACTACTACACCCCCCTCCCATTGTTCTCTTGTAACTGCCCTAGGAGTGATGATTGACTACCATACAGTGCATGCAGCAGGCTACTTGTCCTAGAAGTGATGATTGACTACCATACAGTGCAGGCATCCCGCTACCACATTCACTTCCAGTTGTTCTCTTATGACTGCCTTAAGAGTGATGATTGACTACCATACAGTGCAGTCAGCTGACTACCACATCCCCTTCCCATTGTTCTCTTGTAACTGCCCTAGGAGTGATGATTGACTACCATACAGTGCAGGCAGCAGGCTACCTGCCCCAGGAGTGATGATTGACTACAATACAGTGCAGGCAGCAGGCTACCACATCCACTTCCAGTTGTTCTCTTGTGACTGCCTTAGGAGTGATGATTGACTACCATACAGTGCAGTCAGCAGGCTACCACATCTACTGCTGCTGTTCTCTTGTGACTGCCTTAGGAGTGACCATTGACTACCATACAGTGCATGTAGCAGGGTACCGCATCCACTTCCTGTTGTTCTCTTGTGACTGCCCTAGGAGTGATGAGTGACTACCATGCAGTGCAGTCAGCAGGCTACCACATCTCTTTCCCCTTGTTCTCTTGTGACTGCCTTGAGAGTGATGATTGACTACCATACAGTGCAGTCAGCAGGCTACCACATCTACTGCTGCTGTTCTCTTGTGACTGCAATAGGAGTGATGATTGACTACCATGCAGTGCAGGCAGCAGGCTACCACATCCCCTTCCTGTTATTCTCTTGTGACTGCCTTAGAAGTGATGACTGACTATCATGCAGTGCAGGCAGCAGGCTCCACAGCCACTTCCCCTTGTTATCTTGTGACTGCCTTGAGATTGATGATTGAATACCATACAGTGCAGTCAGCAGGTGACCACATCTACTGCTGCTGTTCTCTTGTGACTCCTCTATGAGTGATGATTTACTACCATGCAGTGCAGGCAGCAGGCTACCACAACACCTTCCCATTGTTCTCTTGTGACTGCCCTAGGAGTGATGATTGACTACCATAGAGTGCAGGCAGCAAGCCACACATCCCCTTCCCCTCTTGTGACTGCCCTATGAGTGATGATTGACTACCATACAATGCAGGCAGCAGGCTACCACATCCACTTCCAGTTGTTCTCTTTTGATTGCCTTAGGAGCGATGATTGACTACCATACAGTGCAGTCAACAGGCTACCACATCTACTGCTGCTGTTCTCTTGTGACTGCCGTAGGAGTGATGATTGACTACCATGTAGTGCTGGCAGCAGGCTACCACATTGCCTTCCCATTGTTCTCTTGTGACTGCCCTAGGAGTGATGATTGACTACCATACAGTGCAGGCATCCCGCTACCACATTCACTTCCAGTTGTTCTCTTGTGACTGCCTTAAGAGTGATGATTGACTACCATACAGTGCAGTCAGCTGGCTACCACATCCCCTTCCCATTGTTCTCTTGTAGCTGCCCTAGGAGTGAGGATTGACTACCATACAGTGCAGGCAGCAGGCTACCTGCCCTAGGAGTGATGATTGGCTATCATACAGTGCAGGCAGCAGGCTACCACATCCACTTCCAGTTGTTCTCTTGTGACTGCCTTAGGAGTGATGATTGACTACCATACAGTGCAGTCAGCAGGCTACCGCATCTACTGCTGCTGTTCTCTTGTGAGTGCCTTAGGAGTGACCTTTGACTACCATACAATGCATGAAGCAGGGTACCGCATCCACTTCCTGTTGTTCTCTTTTGACTGCCCTAGGAGTGATGAGTGACTACCATGCAGTGCAGTCAGCAGGCTACCACATCCCCTTCCCCTTGTTCTCTTGTGACTGCCTTGAGAGTGATGATTGACTACCATACAGTGCAGTCAGCAGGCTACCACATCCACTCCCCGTTGTTCTCTTGTGACTGTCTTAGGAGTGATGATTCACTACCATAAAGTGCAGTCAGCAGGCTACAACATCCACTGTTGCTGTTCTCTTGTGACTGCCCTAGGAGTGATGATTGCTTACCATGCAGTGCAGGCAGCTGGCTACCACATCCACGTCTGCTGTTCTCATGGTACTGCCTTAGGAGTGATGATTGACTACCATGCAGCGCAGGCAGCAGGCTACCACATCCACTTCCTGTTGTTCTCTTGTGACTGTTTTAGGAGTGATGATTTACTACCATACAGTGCAGTCAGCAGGCTACAACACCCACTGCTGCTATTCTCTTGTGACTGCCCCAGGAGTGATGATTGACTACCGTGCAGGTCAGGCAACAGGCTACCAAATCCACTTCCTGTTTTTCTCTTGTGACTGCCTTAGGAGTGATGATTGAATACCATGCAGTTCAGGCACCAGACTACCACATCCCCTTCCCCTTGTTCTCTTGCGACTGCCTTGAGAGTGATGATTGACTACCATGCAGTGCAGTCAGCAGGCTACCACATCTTCTGCTGCTGTTCTCTGGTGACTGCCCTAGGAGTGATGATTGACTAACATGCAGTGCAGTCAGCAGGCTACCACATCCCTTTCCCCTTGTTCTGCCTTGAGAGTGATGATTGACTACCATACAGTGCAGTCTGCAGGCTACCACATCTACTGCTGCTGTTATCTTGTGACTGCAATAGGAGTGATGATTGACTACCATGCAGTGCAGGCAGCAGGCTACCACATCCAATCCCCGTGGCTCTCCTGTGACTGCCTTCGGAGTGATGATTGACTACCATGCAGTGCAGTCAGCAGGCTACCACATCACCTTCCTGTTGTTCTCTTGTGACTGCCTTAGAAATGATGATTGACTACCATGCAGTGCAGGCAGCAGGCTTCACAGCCACTCCCACTTGTTCTCTTGTTACTGCCTTGGAAGTTATGACTGACTACCATGCAGTGCAGGCAGCAGGCTCCACAGCCACTTCCCCTTGTTTTCTTGTGACTGCCTTGAGATTGATGATTGAATACCATACAGTGCAGTCAGCAGGCGACCACATCTACTGCTGCTGTTCTCTTGTGACTCCTCTATGAGTAATGATTTACTACCATGCAGTGCAGGCAGAAGGCTACCACAACACCTTCCAATTGTTCTCTTGTGACTGCCCTAGGAGTGATGATTGACTACCATAGAGTGCAGGCAGCAGGCTACCACATCCACATCCAGTTGTTCTCTTTTGACTGCCTTAGGAGCGATGATTGACTACCATTCAGTGTAGTCAACAGGCTACCACATCTACTGCTGCTGTTCTCTTGTGACTGCCGTAGGAGTGATGATTGACTACCATGTAGTGCAGGCAGCAGGCTACCACATTCACTTCCAGTTGTTCTCTTGTGACTGCCTTAAGATTGATGATTGACTACCATACAGTGCAGTCAGCTGGCTACCAGATCCCCTTCCCATTGTTCTCTTGTAACTGCCCTAGGAGTGATGATTGAGTACCATACAGTGCAGGCAGCAGGCTACATGCCCTAGAAGTGATGATTGACTACCATACAGTGCAGGCAGCAGGCTACCACATCCACTTCCAGTTGTTCTCTTGTGACTGCATTAGGAGTGATGATTGACTACCATACAGCTGCCACATCTACTGCTGCTGTTCTCTTGTGACTGCCTTAGGAGTGACTATAGACTACCATACAGTGCATGTAGCAGGGTACCGCATCCACTTCCTGTTGTTCTCTTGTGACTACCCTAGGAGTGATGAGTGACTACCATGCAGTGCAGTCAGCAGGCTACCACATCCCCTTCCCCTTGTTCTCTTGTGACTGCCTTGAGAGTGATGATTGACTACCATACAGTGCAGTCAGCAGGCTACCACATCCACTTCCCGTTGTTCTCTTGTGACTGCCTTAGAAGTGATGATTGACTACCATACAGTGCAGTCAGCAGGCTACAACATCCACTGCGGCTGTTCTCTTGTGACTGCCCTAGGAGTGATGATTGCTTACCATGCAGTGCAAGCAGCTGGCTACCTCATCCACGTCTGCTGTTCTCATGGTACTGCCTTAGGAGTGATGATTGACTACCATGCAGTGCAGGCAGCAGGCTACCAAATCCACTTCCCGTTGTTCTTTTGTGATTGTCTTAGGAGTGATGATTTACTACCATACAGTGCAGTCAGCAGGCTACCACACACACTGCTGCTATTCTCTTGTGACTGCCCCAGGAGTGATGATTGACTACCGTGCAGCGCAGGCAACAGGCTACCAAATCCACTTCCTGTTTTTCTCTTGTGACTTCCTTAGGAGTGATGATTGAATACCATGCAGTTCAGGCAGCAGACTATCACATCCCCTTCCTCTTGTTCTCTTGCGACTGCCGTGAGAGTGATGATTGACTACCATACAGTGCAGTCAGCAGGCTACCACATCTACTGCTGCTGTTCTCTTGTGACTGCAATAGGAGTGATGATTGACTACCATGCAGTGCAGGCAGCAGGCTACCACATCCACTCCCCGTTGTTCTCTTGTGACTGCCTTAGAAGTGATGATTGACTACCATACAGTGCAGTCAGAAGGCTACCACATCTACTGCTGCTGTTCTCTTGTGACTGCAATAGGAGTGATGATTGACTACCATGCGGTGCAGGCAGCAGGCTCCACAGCCACTTCCCCTTGTTATCTTGTGACTGCGTTGAGATTGATGATTGAATACCATACAGTGCAGTCAGGAGGCGACCACATCCACTGCTGCTGTTCTCTTGTGACTCCTCTATGAGTGATGATTTACTACCATGCAGTGCAGGCAGCAGGCTACCACAACACCTTCCCATTGTTCTCTTGTGACTGCCCTAGGAGTGATGATTGACTACCATAGAGTGCAGGCAGCAAGCCACACATCCCCTTCCCCTCTTGTGACTGCCCTATGAGTGATGATTGACTACCATACAGTGCAGGCAGCAGGCTACCACATCCACTTCCAGTTGTCTCTTTTGACTGCCTTAGGAGTGATGATTGACTACCATACAGTGAAATCAACAGGCTACCACATCTACTGCTGTTGTTCTCTTGTGACTGCCGTAGGAGTGATGATTGACTACCATGTAGTGTAGGCAGCAGGCTACCACATTGCCTTCCCATTGTTCTCTTGTGACTGCCCTAGGAATGATGATTGACTACCATGTAGTGCAGACAGCAAGCTACCACATTGCCTTCCCATTGTTCTCTTTTGACTGCCCTAGGAGTGATGATTGTCTACCATACAGTGCAGGCATCCCGCTACCACATTCACTTCCAGTTGTTCTCTTGTGACTGCCTTAAGATTGATGATTGACTACCATACAGTGCAGTCAGCTGACTACCACATCCCCTTCCCATTGTTCTCTTGTAACTGCCCTAGGAGTGATGATTGACTACCATAACGTGCAGGCAGCAGGCTACCTGCCCCAGGAGTGATGATTGACTACAATACAGTGCAGGCAGCAGGCTACCACATCCACTTCCAGTTGTTCTCTTGTGACTGCCTTAGGAGTGATGATTGACTACCATACAGTGCAGTCAGCAGGCTACCACATCTACTGCTGCTGTTCTCTTGTGACTGCCTTAGGAGTGACCATTGACTACCATACAGTGCATGTAGCAGGGTACCGCATCCACTTCCTGTTGTTCTCTTGTGACTGCCCTAGGAGTGATGAGTGACTACCATGCAGTGCAGTCAGCAGGCTACCACATCCCTTTCCCCTTGTTCTCTTGTGACTGCCTTGAGAGTGATGATTGACTACCATACAGTGCAGTCAGCAGGCTACCACATCTACTGCTGCTGTTCTCTTGTGACTGCAATAGGAGTGATGATTGACTACCATGCAGTGCAGGCAGCAGGCTACCACATCCCCTTCCTGTTATTCTCTTGTGATTGCCTTAGAAGTGATGATTGACTACCATGCAGTGCAGGCAGTAGGCTTCACAGCCACTCCCCCTTGTTCTCTTGTTACTGCCTTGGAAGTGATGACTGACTACCATGCAGTGCAGGCAGCAGGCTACCACAACACCTTCCCATTGTTCTCTTGTGACTGCCCTAGGAGTGATGATTGACTACCATAGAGTGCAGGCAGCAAGCTCCACATCCCCTTCCCCTCTTGTGACTGCCCTATGAGTGATGATTGACTACCATACAGTGCAGGCAGCAGGCTACCACATCCACTTCCAGTTGTCTCTTTTGACTGCCTTAGGAGCGATGATTGACTACCATACAGTGAAGTCAACAGGCTACCACATCTACTGCTGTTGTTCTCTTGTGACTGCCGTAGGAGTGATGATTGACTACCATGTAGTGTAGGCAGCAGGCAACCACATTGCCTTCCCATTGTTCTCTTGTGACTGCCCTAGGAATGATGATTGACTACCATGTAGTGCAGACAGCAAGCTACCACATTGCCTTCCCATTGTTCTCTTGTGACTGCCCTAGGAGTGATGATTGTCTATCATACAGTGCAGGCATCCCGCTACCACATTCACTTCCAGTTGTTCTCTTGTGACTGCCTTAAGAGTGATGATTGACTACCATACATTGCAGTCAGCTGACTACTACATCCCCTTCCCATTGTTCTCTTGTAACTGCCCTAGGAGTGATGATTGACTACCATACAGTGCATGCAGCAGGCTACTTGTCCTAGAAGTGATGATTGACTACCATACAGTGCAGGCATCCCGCTACCACATTCACTTCCAGTTGTTCTCTTATGACTGCCCTAGGAGTGATGATTGACTACCATACAGTGCAGGCAGCAGGCTACCTGCCCCAGGAGTGATGATTGACTACAATACAGTGCAGGCAGCAGGCTACCACATCCACTTCCAGTTGTTCTCTTGTGACTGCCTTAGGAGTGATGATTGACTACCATACAGTGCAGTCAGCAGGCTACCACATCTACTGCTGCTGTTCTCTTGTGACTGCCTTAGGAGTGACCATTGACTACCATACAGTGCATGTAGCAGGGTACCGCATCCACTTCCTGTTGTTCTCTTGTGACTGCCCTAGGAGTGATGAGTGACTACCATGCAGTGCAGTCAGCAGGCTACCACATCCCTTTCCCCTTGTTCTCTTGTGACTGCCTTGAGAGTGATGATTGACTACCATACAGTGCAGTCAGCAGGCTACCACATCTACTGCTGCTGTTCTCTTGTGACTGCAATAGGAGTGATGATTGACTACCATGCAGTGCAGGCAGCAGGCTACCACATCCCCTTCCTGTTATTCTCTTGTGACTGCCTTAGAAGTGATGATTGACTACCATGCAGTGCAGGCAGTAGGCTTCACAGCCACTCCCCCTTGTTATCTTGTTACTGCCTTGGAAGTGATGACTGACTACCATGCAGTGCAGGCAGCAGGCTGCCACAACACCTTCCCATTGTTCTCTTGTGACTGCCCTAGGAGTGATGATTGACTACCATAGAGTGCAGGCAGCAAGCCACACATCCCCTTCCCCTCTTGTGACTGCCCTATGAGTGATGATTGACTACCATAAAGTGAAGGCAGAAGGCTCCCACATCCACTTCCAGTTGTCTCTTTTGACTGCCTTAGGAGCGATGATTGACTACCATACAGTGAAGTCAACAGGCTACCAGATTTACTGCTGTTGTTCTCTTGTGACTGCCGTAGGAGTGATGATTGACTACCATGTAGTGCAGGCAGCAGGCTACCACATTGCCTTCCCGTTGTTCTCTTGTGACTGCCCTAGGAATGATGATTGACTACCATGTAGTGCAGACAGCAAGCTACCACATTGCCTTCCCATTGTTCTCTTGTGACTGCCCTAGGAGTGATGATTGTCTACCATACAGTGCAGGCATCCCGCTACCACATTCACTTCCAGTTGTTCTCTTGTGACTGCCTTAAGAGTGATGATTGACTACCATACAGTGCAGTCAGCTGACTACTACATCCCCTTCCCATTGTTCTCTTGTAACTGCCCTAGGAGTGATGATTGACTACCATACAGTGCATGCAGCAGGCTACTTGTCCTAGAAGTGATGATTGACTACCATACAGTGCAGGCATCCCGCTACCACATTCACTTCCAGTTGTTCTCTTATGACTGCCTTAAGAGTGATGATTGACTACCATACAGTGCAGTCAGCTGACTACCACATCCCCTTCCCATTGTTCTCTTGTAACTGCCCTAGGAGTGATGATTGACTACCATACAGTGCAGGCAGCAGGCTACCTGCCCCAGGAGTGATGATTGACTACAATACAGTGCAGGCAGCAGGCTACCACATCCACTTCCAGTTGTTCTCTTGTGACTGCCTTAGGAGTGATGATTGACTACCATACAGTGCAGTCAGCAGGCTACCACATCTACTGCTGCTGTTCTCTTGTGACTGCCTTAGGAGTGACCATTGACTACCATACAGTGCATGTAGCAGGGTGCCGCATCCACTTCCTGTTGTTCTCTTGTGACTGCCCTAGGAGTGATGAGTGACTACCATGCAGTGCAGTCAGCAGGCTACCACATCTCTTTCCCCTTGTTCTCTTGTGACTGCCTTGAGAGTGATGATTGACTACCATACAGTGCAGTCAGCAGGCTACCACATCTACTGCTGCTGTTCTCTTGTGACTGCCTTAGGAGTGACCATTGACTACCATACAGTGCATGTAGCAGGGTACCGCATCCACTTCCTGTTGTTCTCTTGTGACTGCCCTAGGAGTGATGAGTGACTACCATGCAGTGCAGTCAGAAGGCTACCACATCTACTGCTGCTGTTCTCTTGTGACTGCAATAAGAGTGATGATTGACTACCATGCAGTGCAGGCAGCAGGCTACCACATCCACTCCCCGTTGTTCTCTTGTGACTGCCTTAGAAGTGATGATTGACTACCATACAGTGCAGTCAGAAGGCTACCACATCTACTGCTGCTGTTCTCTTGTGACTGCAATAGGAGTGATGATTGACTACCATGCAGTGCAGGCAGCAGGCTACCACATCCACTCCCCTTTGTTCTCTTGTTACTGCCTTGGAAGTGATGACTGACTGACTGGTGCAGGCAGCAGGCTCCACAGCCACTTCCCCTTGTTATCTTGTGACTGCGTTGATATTGACTGCGTTGAGATTGATGATTGAATACCATACAGTGCAGTCAGGAGGCGACCACATCCACTGCTGCTGTTCTCTTGTGACTCCTCTATGAGTGATGATTTACTACCATGCAGTGCAGGCAGCAGGCTACCACAACACCTTCCCCTCTTGTGACTGCCCTATGAGTGATGATTGACTACCATGCAGTGCAGGCAGCAGGCTACCACATCCACTCCCCCTTGTTCTCTTGTTACTGCCTTGGAAGTGATGACTGACTGCCATGCGGTGCAGGCAGCAGGCTCCACAGCCACTTCCCCTTGTTATCTTGTGACTGCGTTGAGATTGATGATTGAATACCATACAGTGCAGTCAGGAGGCGACCACATCCACTGCTGCTGTTCTCTTGTGACTGCCCTAGGAGTGATGGTTGACTACCATATAGTGCAGGCAGCAAGCCACACATCCCCTTCCCCTCTTGTGACTGCCCTATGAGTGATGATTGACTACCATACAGTGCAGGCAGCAGGCTACCACATCCACTTCCAGTTGTCTCTTTTGACTGCCTTAGGAGTGATGATTGACTACCATACAGTGAAGTCAACAGGCTACCACATCTACTGCTGTTGTTCTCTTGTGACTGCCGTAGGAGTGATGATTGACTACCATGTAGTGTAGGCAGCAGGCTACCACATTGCCTTCCCATTGTTCTCTTGTGACTGCCCTAGGAATGATGATTGACTACCATGTAGTGCAGACAGCAAGCTACCACATTGCCTTCCCATTGTTCTCTTGTGACTGCCCTAGGAGTGATGATTGTCTACCATACAGTGCAGGCATCCCGCTACCACATTCACTTCCAGTTGTTCTCTTGTGACTGCCTTAAGAGTGATGATTGACTACCATACAGTGCAGTCAGCTGACTACCACATCCCCTTCCCATTGTTCTCTTGTAACTGCCCTAGGAGTGATGATTGACTACCATACAGTGCAGGCAGCAGGCTACCTGCCCCAGGAGTGATGATTGACTACAATACAGTGCAGGCAGCAGGCTACCACATCCACTTCCAGTTGTTCTCTTGTGACTGCCTTAGGAGTGATGATTGACTACCATACAGTGCAGTCAGCAGGCTACCACATCTACTGCTGCTGTTCTCTTGTGACTGCCTTAGGAGTGACCATTGACTACCATACAGTGCATGTAGCAGGGTACCGCATCCACTTCCTGTTGTTCTCTTGTGACTGCCCTAGGAGTGATGAGTGACTACCCTGCAGTGCAGTCAGCAGGCTACCACATCCCTTTCCCCTTGTTTTCTTGTGACTGCCTTGAGAGTGATGATTGACTAACATACAGTGCAGTCAGCAGGCTACCACATCTACTGCTGCTGTTCTCTTGTGACTGCAATAGGAGTGATGATTGACTACCATGCAGTGCAGGCAGCAGGCTACCACATCCCCTTCCTGTTATTCTCTTGTGACTGCCTTAGAAGTGATGATTGACTACCATGCAGTGCAGGCAGTAGGCTTCACAGCCACTCCCCCTTGTTCTCTTGTTACTGCCTTGGAAGTGATGACTGACTACCATGCAGTGCAGGCAGCAGGCTACCACAACACCTTCCCATTGTTCTCTTGTGACTGCCCTAGGAGTGATGATTGACTACCATAGAGTGCAGGCAGCAAGCCCCACATCCCCTTCCCCTCTTGTGACTGCCCTATGAGTGATGATTGACTACCATACAGTGCAGGCAGCAGGCTACCACATCTACTGCTGTTGTTCTCTTGTGACTGCCGTAGGAGTGATGATTGACTACCATGTAGTGTAGGCAGCAGGCTACCACATTGCCTTCCCATTGTTCTCTTGTGACTGCCCTAGGAATGATGATTGACTACCATGTAGTGCAGACAGCAAGCTACCACATTGCCTTCCCATTAATCTCTTGTGACTGCCCTAGGAGTGATGATTGTCTACCATACAGTGCAGGCACCCCGCTACCACATTCACTTCCAGTTGTTCTCTTGTGACTGCCTTAAGAGTGATGATTGACTACCATACAGTGCAGTCAGCTGACTACTACACCCCCCTCCCATTGTTCTCTTGTAACTGCCCTAGGAGTGATGATTGACTTCCATACAGTGCATGCAGCAGGCTACTTGTCCTAGAAGTGATGATTGACTACCATACAGTGCAGGCATCCCGCTACCACATTCACTTCCAGTTGTTCTCTTATGACTGCCTTAAGAGTGATGATTGACTACCATACAGTGCAGTCAGCTGACTACCACATCCCCTTCCCATTGTTCTCTTGTAACTGCCCTAGGAGTGATGATTGACTACCATACAGTGCAGGCAGCAGGCTACCTGCCCCAGGAGTGATGATTGACTACAATACAGTGCAGGCAGCAGGCTACCACATCCACTTCCAGTTGTTCTCTTGTGACTGCCTTAGGAGTGATGATTGACTACCATACAGTGCAGTCAGCAGGCTACCACATCTACTGCTGCTGTTCTCTTGTGACTGCCTTAGGAGTGACCATTGACTACCATACAGTGCATGTAGCAGGGTACCGCATCCACTTCCTGTTGTTCTCTTGTGACTGCCCTAGGAGTGATGAGTGACTACCATGCAGTGCAGTCAGCAGGCTACCACATCTCTTTCCCCTTGTTCTCTTGTGACTGCCTTGAGAGTGATGATTGACTACCATACAGTGCAGTCAGCAGGCTACCACATCTACTGCTGCTGTTCTCTTGTGACTGCAATAGGAGTGATGATTGACTACCATGCAGTGCAGGCAGCAGGCTACCACATCCCCTTCCTGTTATTCTCTTGTGACTGCCTTAGAAGTGATGACTGACTATCATGCAGTGCAGGCAGCAGGCTCCACAGCCACTTCCCTTTGTTATCTTGTGACTGCCTTGAGATTGATGATTGAATACCATACAGTGCAGTCAGCAGGTGACCACATCTACTGCTGCTGTTCTCTTGTGACTCCTCTATGAGTGATGATTTACTACCATGCAGTGCAGGCAGCAGGCTACCACAACACCTTCCCATTGTTCTCTTGTGACTGCCCTAGGAGTGATGATTGACTACCATAGAGTGCAGGCAGCAAGCCACACATCCCCTTCCCCTCTTGTGACTGCCCTATGAGTGATGATTGACTACCATACAATGCAGGCAGCAGGCTACCACATCCACTTCCAGTTGTTCTCTTTTGATTGCCTTAGGAGCGATGATTGACTACCATACAGTGCAGTCAACAGGCTACCACATCTACTGCTGCTGTTCTCTTGTGACTGCCGTAGGAGTGATGATTGACTACCATGTAGTGCTGGCAGCAGGCTACCACATTGCCTTCCCATTGTTCTCTTGTGACTGCCCTAGGAGTGATGATTGACTACCATACAGTGCAGGCATCCCGCTACCACATTCACTTCCAGTTGTTCTCTTGTGACTGCCTTAAGAGTGATGATTGACTACCATACAGTGCAGTCAGCTGGCTACCACATCCCCTTCCCATTGTTCTCTTGTAGCTGCCCTAGGAGTGAGGATTGACTACCATACAGTGCAGGCAGCAGGCTACCTGCCCTAGGAGTGATGATTGGCTATCATACAGTGCAGGCAGCAGGCTACCACATCCACTTCCAGTTGTTCTCTTGTGACTGCCTTAGGAGTGATGATTGACTACCATACAGTGCAGTCAGCAGGCTACCGCATCTACTGCTGCTGTTCTCTTGTGAGTGCCTTAGGAGTGACCTTTGACTACCATACAATGCATGAAGCAGGGTACCGCATCCACTTCCTGTTGTTCTCTTTTGACTGCCCTAGGAGTGATGAGTGACTACCATGCAGTGCAGTCAGCAGGCTACCACATCCCCTTCCCCTTGTTCTCTTGTGACTGCCTTGAGAGTGATGATTGACTACCATACAGTGCAGTCAGCAGGCTACCACATCCACTCCCCGTTGTTCTCTTGTGACTGTCTTAGGAGTGATGATTCACTACCATACAGTGCAGTCAGCAGGCTACAACATCCACTGTTGCTGTTCTCTTGTGACTGCCCTAGGAGTGATGATTGCTTACCATGCAGTGCAGGCAGCTGGCTACCACATCCACGTCTGCTGTTCTCATGGTACTGCCTTAGGAGTGATGATTGACTACCATGCAGCGCAGGCAGCAGGCTACCACATCCACTTCCTGTTGTTCTCTTGTGACTGTTTTAGGAGTGATGATTTACTACCATACAGTGCAGTCAGCAGGCTACAACACCCACTGCTGCTATTCTCTTGTGACTGCCCCAGGAGTGATGATTGACTACCGTGCAGGTCAGGCAACAGGCTACCAAATCCACTTCCTGTTTTTCTCTTGTGACTGCCTTAGGAGTGATGATTGAATACCATGCAGTTCAGGCACCAGACTACCACATCCCCTTCCCTTTGTTCTCTTGCGACTGCCTTGAGAGTGATGATTGACTACCATGCAGTGCAGTCAGCAGGCTACCACATCTTCTGCTGCTGTTCTCTGGTGACTGCCCTAGGAGTGATGATTGACTACCATGCAGTGCAGGCAGCAGGCTACCACATCCCTTTCCCCTTGTTCTGCCTTGAGAGTGATGATTGACTACCATACAGTGCAGTCTGCAGGCTATCACATCTACTGCTGCTGTTATCTTGTGACTGCAATAGGAGTGATGATTGACTACCATGCAGTGCAGGCAGCAGGCTACCACATCCAATCCCCGTGGCTCTCCTGTGACTGCCTTCGGAGTGATGATTGACTACCATGCAGTGCAGTCAGCAGGCTACCACATCACCTTCCTGTTGTTCTCTTGTGACTGCCTTAGAAATGATGATTGACTACCATGCAGTGCAGGCAGCAGGCTTCACAGCCACTCCCACTTGTTCTCTTGTTACTGCCTTGGAAGTTATGACTGACTACCATGCAGTGCAGGCAGCAGGCTCCACAGCCACTTCCCCTTGTTTTCTTGTGACTGCCTTGAGATTGATGATTGAATACCATACAGTGCAGTCAGCAGGCGACCACATCTACTGCTGCTGTTCTCTTGTGACTCCTCTATGAGTAATGATTTACTACCATGCAGTGCAGGCAGAAGGCTACCACAACACCTTCCAATTGTTCTCTTGTGACTGCCCTAGGAGTGATGATTGACTACCATAGAGTGCAGGCAGCAGGCTACCACATCCACATCCAGTTGTTCTCTTTTGACTGCCTTAGGAGCGATGATTGACTACCATTCAGTGTAGTCAACAGGCTACCACATCTACTGCTGCTGTTCTCTTGTGACTGCCGTAGGAGTGATGATTGACTACCATGTAGTGCAGGCAGCAGGCTACCACATTCACTTCCAGTTGTTCTCTTGTGACTGCCTTAAGATTGATGATTGACTACCATACAGTGCAGTCAGCTGGCTACCAGATCCCCTTCCCATTGTTCTCTTGTAACTGCCCTAGGAGTGATGATTGAGTACCATACAGTGCAGGCAGCAGGCTACATGCCCTAGAAGTGATGATTGACTACCATACAGTGCAGGCAGCAGGCTACCACATCCACTTCCAGTTGTTCTCTTGTGACTGCATTAGGAGTGATGATTGACTACCATACAGCTGCCACATCTACTGCTGCTGTTCTCTTGTGACTGCCTTAGGAGTGACTATAGACTACCATACAGTGCATGTAGCAGGGTACCGCATCCACTTCCTGTTGTTCTCTTGTGACTGCCCTAGGAGTGATGAGTGACTACCATGCAGTGCAGTCAGCAGGCTACCACATCCCCTTCCCCTTGTTCTCTTGTGACTGCCTTGAGAGTGATGATTGACTACCATACAGTGCAGTCAGCAGGCTACCACATCCACTTCCCGTTGTTCTCTTGTGACTGCCTTAGAAGTGATGATTGACTACCATACAGTGCAGTCAGCAGGCTACAACATCCACTGCGGCTGTTCTCTTGTGACTGCCCTAGGAGTGATGATTGCTTACCATGCAGTGCAAGCAGCTGGCTACCTCATCCACGTCTGCTGTTCTCATGGTACTGCCTTAGGAGTGATGATTGACTACCATGCAGCGCAGGCAGCAGGCTACCAAATCCACTTCCCGTTGTTCTTTTGTGATTGTCTTAGGAGTGATGATTTACTACCATACAGTGCAGTCAGCAGGCTACCACACACACTGCTGCTATTCTCTTGTGACTGCCCCAGGAGTGATGATTGACTACCGTGCAGCGCAGGCAACAGGCTACCAAATCCACTTCCTGTTTTTCTCTTGTGACTTCCTTAGGAGTGATGATTGAATACCATGCAGTTCAGGCAGCAGACTACCACATCCCCTTCCTCTTGTTCTCTTGCGACTGCCGTGAGAGTGATGATTGACTACCATACAGTGCAGTCAGCAGGCTACCACATCTACTGCTGCTGTTCTCTTGTGACTGCAATAGGAGTGATGATTGACTACCATGCAGTGCAGGCAGCAGGCTACCACATCCACTCCCCGTTGTTCTCTTGTGACTGCCTTAGAAGTGATGATTGACTACCATACAGTGCAGTCAGAAGGCTACCACATCTACTGCTGCTGTTCTCTTGTGACTGCAATAGGAGTGATGATTGACTACCATGCGGTGCAGGCAGCAGGCTCCACAGCCACTTCCCCTTGTTATCTTGTGACTGCGTTGAGATTAATGATTGAATACCATACAGTGCAGTCAGGAGGCGACCACATCCACTGCTGCTGTTCTCTTGTGACTCCTCTATGAGTGATGATTTACTACCATGCAGTGCAGGCAGCAGGCTACCACAACACCTTCCCATTGTTCTCTTGTGACTGCCCTAGGAGTGATGATTGACTACCATAGAGTGCAGGCAGCAAGCCACACATCCCCTTCCCCTCTTGTGACTGCCCTATGAGTGATGATTGACTACCATACAGTGCAGGCAGCAGGCTACCACATCCACTTCCAGTTGTCTCTTTTGACTGCCTTAGGAGTGATGATTGACTACCATACAGTGAAATCAACAGGCTACCACATCTACTGCTGTTGTTCTCTTGTGACTGCCGTAGGAGTGATGATTGACTACCATGTAGTGTAGGCAGCAGGCTACCACATTGCCTTCCCATTGTTCTCTTGTGACTGCCCTAGGAATGATGATTGACTACCATGTAGTGCAGACAGCAAGCTACCACATTGCCTTCCCATTGTTCTCTTTTGACTGCCCTAGGAGTGATGATTGTCTACCATACAGTGCAGGCATCCCGCTACCACATTCACTTCCAGTTGTTCTCTTGTGACTGCCTTAAGATTGATGATTGACTACCATACAGTGCAGTCAGCTGACTACCACATCCCCTTCCCATTGTTCTCTTGTAACTGCCCTAGGAGTGATGATTGACTACCATAACGTGCAGGCAGCAGGCTACCTGCCCCAGGAGTAATGATTGACTACAATACAGTGCAGGCAGCAGTCTACCACATCCACTTCCAGTTGTTCTCTTGTGACTGCCTTAGGAGTGATGATTGACTACCATACAGTGCAGTCAGCAGGCTACCACATCTACTGCTGCTGTTCTCTTGTGACTGCCTTAGGAGTGACCATTGACTACCATACAGTGCATGTAGCAGGGTACCGCATCCACTTCCTGTTGTTCTCTTGTGACTGCCCTAGGAGTGATGAGTGACTACCATGCAGTGCAGTCAGCAGGCTACCACATCCCTTTCCCCTTGTTCTCTTGTGACTGCCTTGAGAGTGATGATTGACTACCATACAGTGCAGTCAGCAGGCTACCACATCTACTGCTGCTGTTCTCTTGTGACTGCAATAGGAGTGATGATTGACTACCATGCAGTGCAGGCAGCAGGCTACCACATCCCCTTCCTGTTATTCTCTTGTGATTGCCTTAGAAGTGATGATTGACTACCATGCAGTGCAGGCAGTAGGCTTCACAGCCACTCCCCCTTGTTCTCTTGTTACTGCCTTGGAAGTGATGACTGACTACCATGCAGTGCAGGCAGCAGGCTACCACAACACCTTCCCATTGTTCTCTTGTGACTGCCCTAGGAGTGATGATTGACTACCATAGAGTGCAGGCAGCAAGCTCCACATCCCCTTCCCCTCTTGTGACTGCCCTATGAGTGATGATTGACTACCATACAGTGCAGGCAGCAGGCTACCACATCCACTTCCAGTTGTCTCTTTTGACTGCCTTAGGAGCGATGATTGACTACCATGTAGTGTAGGCAGCAGGCTACCACATTGCCTTCCCATTGTTCTCTTGTGACTGCCCTAGGAATGATGATTGACTACCATGTAGTGCAGACAGCAAGCTACCACATTGCCTTCCCATTGTTCTCTTGTGACTGCCCTAGGAGTGATGATTGTCTACCATACAGTGCAGGCATCCCGCTACCACATTCACTTCCAGTTGTTCTCTTGTGACTGCCTTAAGAGTGATGATTGACTACCATACAGTGCAGTCAGCTGACTACTACATCCCCTTCCCATTGTTCTCTTGTAACTGCCCTAGGAGTGATGATTGACTACCATACAGTGCATGCAGCAGGCTACTTGTCCTAGAAGTGATGATTGACTACCATACAGTGCAGGCATCCCGCTACCACATTCACTTCCAGTTGTTCTCTTATGACTGCCTTAAGAGTGATGATTGATTACCATACAGTGCAGTCAGCTGACTACCACATCCCCTTCCCATTGTTCTCTTGTAACTGCCCTAGGAGTGATGATTGACTACCATACAGTGCAGGCAGCAGGCTACCTGCCCCAGGAGTGATGATTGACTACAATACAGTGCAGGCAGCAGGCTACCACATCCACTTCCAGTTGTTCTCTTGTGACTGCCTTAGGAGTGATGATTGACTACCATACAGTGCAGTCAGCAGGCTACCACATCTACTGCTGCTGTTCTCTTGTGACTGCCTTAGGAGTGACCATTGACTACCATACAGTGCATGTAGCAGGGTACCGCATCCACTTCCTGTTGTTCTCTTGTGACTGCCCTAGGAGTGATGAGTGACTACCATGCAGTGCAGTCAGCAGGCTACCACATCCCTTTCCCCTTGTTCTCTTGTGACTGCCTTGAGAGTGATGATTGACTACCATACAGTGCAGTCAGCAGGCTACCACATCTACTGCTGCTGTTCTCTTGTGACTGCAATAGGAGTGATGATTGACTACCATGCAGTGCAGGCAGCAGGCTACCACATCCCCTTCCTGTTATTCTCTTGTGACTGCCTTAGAAGTGATGATTGACTACCATGCAGTGCAGGCAGTAGGCTTCACAGCCACTCCCCCTTGTTATCTTGTTACTGCCTTGGAAGTGATGACTGACTACCATGCAGTGCAGGCAGCAGGCTGCCACAACACCTTCCCATTGTTCTCTTGTGACTGCCCTAGGAGTGATGATTGACTACCATAGAGTGCAGGCAGCAAGCCACACATCCCCTTCCCCTCTTGTGACTGCCCTATGAGTGATGATTGACTACCATAAAGTGAAGGCAGAAGGCTCCCACATCCACTTCCAGTTGTCTCTTTTGACTGCCTTAGGAGCGATGATTGACTACCATACAGTGAAGTCAACAGGCTACCATATTTACTGCTGTTGTTCTCTTGTGACTGCCGTAGGAGTGATGATTGACTACCATGTAGTGCAGGCAGCAGGCTACCACATTGCCTTCCCGTTGTTCTCTTGTGACTGCCCTAGGAATGATGATTGACTACCATGTAGTGCAGACAGCAAGCTACCACATTGCCTTCCCATTGTTCTCTTGTGACTGCCCTAGGAGTGATGATTGTCTACCATACAGTGCAGGCATCCCGCTACCACATTCACTTCCAGTTGTTCTCTTGTGACTGCCTTAAGAGTGATGATTGACTACCATACAGTGCAGTCAGCTGACTACCACATCTCCTTCCCATTGTTCTCTTGTAACTGCCCTAGGAGTGATGATTGACTACCATACAGTGCAGGCAGCAGGCTACCTGCCCCAGGAGTGATGATTGACTACAATACAGTGCAGGCAGCAGGCTACCACATCCACTTCCAGTTGTTCTCTTGTGACTGCCTTAGGAGTGATTATTGACTACCATACAGTGCAGTCAGCAGGCTACCACATCTACTGCTGCTATTCTCTTGTGACTGCCTTAGGAGTGACCATTGACTACCATACAGTGCATGTAGCAGGGTACCGCATCCACTTCCTGTTGTTCTCTTGTGACTGCCCTAGGAGTGATGAGTGACTACCATGCAGTGCAGTCAGCAGGCTACCACATCCCTTTCCCCTTGTTCTCTTGTGACTGCCTTGAGAGTGATGATTGACTACCATACAGTGCAGTCAGCAGGCTACCACATCTACTGCTGCTGTTCTCTTGTGACTGCAATAGGAGTGATGATTGACTACCATGCAGTGCAGTCAGCAGGCTACCACATCCCCTTCCTGTTATTCTCTTGTGACTGCCTTAGAAGTGATGATTGACTACCATGCAGTGCAGGCAGTAGGCTTCACAGCCACTCCCCCTTGTTATCTTGTTACTGCCTTGGAAGTGATGACTGACTACCATGCAGTGCAGGCAGCAGGCTCCACAGCCACTTCCCCTTGTTATCTTGTGACTGCCTTGAGATTGATGATTGAATACCATACAGTGCAGTCAGCAGGTGACCACATCTACTGCTGCTGTTCTCTTGTGACTCCTCTATGAGTGATGATTTACTACCATGCAGTGCAGGCAGCAGGCTACCACAACACCTTCCCATTGTTCTCTTGTGACTGCCCTAGGAGTGATGATTGACTACCATAGAGTGCAGGCAGCAAGCCACACATCCCCTTCCCCTCTTGTGACTGCCCTATGAGTGATGATTGACTACCATACAATGCAGGCAGCAGGCTACCACATCCACTTCCAGTTGTTCTCTTTTGACTGCCTTAGGAGCGATGATTGACTACCATACAGTGCAGTCAACAGGCTACCACATCTACTGCTGCTGTTCTCTTGTGACTGCCGTAGGAGTGATGATTGACTACCATGTAGTGCAGGCAGCAGGCTACCACATTGCCTTCCCATTGTTCTCTTGTGACTGCCCTAGGAGTGATGATTGACTACCATACAGTGCAGGCATCCCGCTACCACATTCACTTCCAGTTGTTCTCTTGTGACTGCCTTAAGAGTGATGATTGACTACCATACAGTGCAGTCAGCTGGCTACCACATCCCCTTCCCATTGTTCTCTTGTGACTGCCTTAGGAGTGATGATTGACTACCATACAGTGCAGTCAGCAGGCTACCACATCTACTGCTGCTGTTCTCTTGTGAGTGCCTTAGGAGTGACCTTTGACTACCATACAATGCATGAAGCAGGGTACCGCATCCACTTCCTGTTGTTCTCTTTTTACTGCCCTAGGAGTGATGAGTGACTACCATGCAGTGCAGTCAGCAGGCTACCACATCCCCTTCCCCTTGTTCTCTTGTGACTGCCTTGAGAGTGATGATTGACTACCATACAGTGCAGTCAGCAGGCTACCACATCCACTCCCCGTTGTTCTCTTGTGACTGTCTTAGGAGTGATGATTGACTACCATACAGTGCAGGCAGCTGGCTACCACATCCACGTCTGCTGTTCTCATGGTACTGTCTTAGGAGTGATGATTGACTACCATGCAGCGCAGGCAGCAGGCTACCACATCCACTTCCTGTTGTTCTCTTGTGACTGTTTTAGGAGTGATGATTTACTACCATACTGTGCAGTCAGCAGGCTACAACACCCACTGCTGCTATTCTCTTGTGACTGCCCCAGGAGTGATGATTGACTACCGTGCAGGTCAGGCAACAGCCTACCAAATCCACTTCCTGTTTTTCTCTTGTGACTGCCTTAGGAGTGATGATTGAATACCATGCAGTTCAGGCACCAGACTACCACATCCCCTTCCCCTTCTTCTCTTGCGACTGCCTTGAGAGTGATGATTGACTACCATGCAGTGCAGTCAGCAGGCTACCACATCTTCTGCTGCTGTTCTCTGGTGACTGCCCTAGGAGTGATGATTGACTAACATGCAGTGCAGTCAGCAGGCTACCACATCCCTTTCCCCTTGTTCTGCCTTGAGAGTGATGATTGACTACCATACAGTGCAGTCTGCAGGCTACCACATCTACTGCTGCTGTTATCTTGTGACTGCAATAGGAGTGATGATTGACTACCATGCAGTGCAGGCAGCAGGCTACCACATCCAATCCCCGTGGTTCTCCTGTGACTGCCTTAGGAGTGATGATTGACTACCATGCAGTGCAGTCAGCAGGCTACCACATCACCTTCCTGTTGTTCTCTTGTGACTGCCTTAGAAATGATGATTGACTACCATGCAGTGCAGGCAGCAGGCTTCACAGCCACTCCCACTTGTTCTCTTGTTACTGCCTTGGAAGTTATGACTGACTACCATGCAGTGCAGGCAGCAGGCTCCACAGCCACTTCCCCTTGTTTTCTTGTGACTGCCTTGAGATTGATGATTGAATACCATACAGTGCATTCAGCAGGCGACCACATCTACTGCTGCTGTTCTCTTGTGACTCCTCTATGAGTAATGATTTACTACCATGCAGTGCAGGCAGAAGGCTACCACAACACCTTCCAATTGTTCTCTTGTGACTGCCCTAGGAGTGATGATTGACTACCATAGAGTGCAGGCAGCAGGCTACCACATCCACATCCAGTTGTTCTCTTTTGACTGCCTTAGGAGCGATGATTGACTACCATTCAGTGTAGTCAACAGGCTACCACATCTACTGCTGCTGTTCTCTTGTGACTGCCGTAGGAGTGATGATTGACTACCATGTAGTGCAGGCAGCAGGCTACCACATTCACTTCCAGTTGTTCTCTTGTGACTGCCTTAAGATTGATGATTGACTACCATACAGTGCAGTCAGCTGGCTACCAGACCCCCTTCCCATTGTTCTCTTGTAACTGCCCTAGGAGTGATGATTGAGTACCATACAGTGCAGGCAGCAGGCTACATGCCCTAGAAGTGATGATTGACTACCATACAGTGCAGGCAGCAGGCTACCACATCCACTTCCAGTTGTTCTCTTGTGACTGCATTAGGAGTGATGATTGACTACCATACAGCTACCACATCTACTGCTGCTGTTCTCTTGTGACTGCCTTAGGAGTGACTATAGACTACCATACAGTGCATGTAGCAGGGTACCGCATCCACTTCCTGTTGTTCTCTTGTGACTGCCCTAGGAGTGATGAGTGACTACCATGCAGTGCAGTCAGCAGGCTACCACATCCCCTTCCTCTTGTTCTCTTGTGACTGCCTTGAGAGTGATGATTGACTACCATACAGTGCAGTCAGCAGGCTACCACATCCACTTCCCGTTGTTCTCTTGTGACTGCCTTAGAAGTGATGATTGACTACCATACAGTGCAGTCAGCAGGCTACAACATCCACTGCGGCTGTTCTCTTGTGACTGCCCTAGGAGTGATGATTGCTTACCATGCAGTGCAAGCAGCTGGCTACCTCATCCACGTCTGCTGTTCTCATGGTACTGCCTTAGGAGTGATGATTGACTACCATGCAGCGCAGGCAGCAGGCTACCAAATCCACTTCCCGTTGTTCTTTTGTGATTGTCTTAGGAGTGATTATTTACTACCATACAGTGCAGTCAGCAGGCTACCACACGCACTGCTGCTATTCTCTTGTGACTGCCCCAGGAGTGATGATTGACTACCGTGCAGCGCATGCAACAGGCTACCAAATCCACTTCCTGTTTTTCTCTTGTGACTTCCTTAGGAGTGATGATTGAATACCATGCAGTTCAGGCAGCAGACTACCACATCCCCTTCCCCTTGTTCTCTTGCGACTGCCGTGAGAGTGATGATTAACTACCATACAGTGCAGTCAGCAGGCTACCACATCTACTGCTGCTGTTCTCTTGTGACTGCAATAGGAGTGATGATTGACTACCATGCAGTGCAGGCAGCAGGCTACCACATCCACTCCCCGTTGTTCTCCTGTGACTGCCTTAGAAGTGATGATTGACTACCATGAAGTGCAGGCAGCAGGCTTCACAGCCACTCCCTCTCGTTCTCTTGTTACTGCCTTGGAAGTGATGACTGACTACCATGCGGTGCAGGCAGCAGGCTCCCCAGCCACTTCCCCTTGTTATCTTGTGACTGCCTTGAGATTGATGATTGAATACCATACAGTGCAGTCAGCAGGCGACCACATCTACTGCTGCTGTTCTCTTGTCACTCCTTTATGAGTGATGATTTACTACCATGCAGTGCAGGCAGCAGGCTGCCACAACACCTTCCCATTGTTCTCTTGTGACTGCCCTAGGAGTGATGATTGACTACCATAGAGTGCAGGCAGCAAGCCACACATCCCCTTCCCCTCTTGTGACTGCCCTATGAGTGATGATTGACCACCATAAAGTGAAGGCAGAAGGCTCCCACATCCACTTCCAGTTGTCTCTTTTGACTGCCTTAGGAGCGATGATTGACTACCATACAGTGAAGTCAACAGGCTACCAGATTTACTGCTGTTGTTCTCTTGTGACTGCCGTAGGAGTGATGATTGACTACCATGTAGTGCAGGCAGCAGGCTACCACATTGCCTTCCCGTTGTTCTCTTGTGACTGCCCTAGGAATGATGATTGACTACCATGTATTGCAGGCAGCAGGCTACCACATTGCCTTCCCGTTGTTCTCTTGTGACTGCCCTAGGAGTAATGATTAACTACCATACAGTGCAGGCATCCCGCTACCACATTCACTTCCAGTTGTTCTCTTGTGACTGCCTTAAGAGTGATGATTGACTACCATACAGTGCAGTCAGCTGACTACCACATCCCCTTCCCATTGTTCTCTTGTAACTGCCCTAGGAGTGATGATTGACTACCATACAGTGCAGGCAGCAGGCTACCTGCCCCAGGAGTGATGATTGACTACCATACAGTGCAGGCAGCAGGCTACCACATCCACTTCCAGTTGTTCTCTTGTGACTGCCTTAGGAGTGATGATTGACTACCATACAGTGCAGTCAGCAGGCTACCACATCTACTGCTGCTGTTCTCTTGTGACTGCCTTAGGAGTGACCATTGACTACCATACAGTGCATGTAGCAGGGTACCGCATCCACTTCCTGTTGTTCTCTTGTGACTGCTCTAGGAGTAATGAGTGACTACCATGCAGTGCAGTCAGCAGGCTACCACATCCCTTTCCCCTTGTTCTCTTGTGACTGCCTTGAGAGTGATGATTGACTACCATACAGTGCAGTCAGCAAGCTACCACATCTACTGCTGCTGTTCTCTTGTGACTGCCTTAGGAGTGATGATTGACTACCATGCAGTGCAGTCAGCAGGCTACCACATCCCCTTCCTGTTGTTCTCTTGTGACTGCCTTAAAAGTGATGATTGACTACCATGCAGTGCAGGCAGTAGGCTTCACAGCCACTCCCCCTTGTTCTCTTGTTACTGCCTTGGAAGTGATGACTGACTACCATGCAGTGCAGGCAGCAGGCTCCACAGCCACTTCCCTTTGTTATCTTGTGACTGCCTTGAGATTGATGATTGAATACCATACAGTGCAGTCAGCAGGCGACCACATCTACTGTTGCTGTTCTCTTGTGACTCCTCTATGAGTGATGATTTACTACCATGCAGTGCAGGCAGCAGGCTACCACAACACCTTCCCATTGTTCTCTTGTGACTGCCCTAGGAGTGATGATTGACTACCAAAGAGTGCAGGCAGCAAACCACACATCTCCTTCCCATCTTGTGACTGCCCTATGAGTGATGATTGACTACCATACAGTGCAGGCAGCAGGCTACCACATCCCCTTCCCATTGTTCTCTTGTAACTGCCCTAGGAGTGAGGATTGACTACCATACAGTGCAGGCATCCCGCTACCACATTCACTTCCAGTTGTTCTCTTTTGATTGCCTTAGGAGCGATGATTGACTACCATACAGTGCAGTCAACAGGCTACCACATCTACTGCTGCTGTTCTCTTGTGACTGCCGTAGGAGTGATGATTGACTACCATACAGTGCAGGCATCCGGCTACCACATTCACTTCCAGTTGTTCTCTTGTGACTGCCTTAAGAGTGATGATTGACTACCATACAGTGCAGTCAGCTGGCTACCTCATCCCCTTCCCATTGTTCTCTTGTAACTGCCCTAGGAGTAAGGATTGACTACCATACAGTGCAGGCAGCAGGCTACCTGCCCTAGGAGTGATGATTGGCTACCATACAGTGCAGGCAGCAGGCTACCACATCCACATCCAGTTGTTCTCTTGTGACTGCCCCGGGAGTGATGATTGACTACCATGCAGTGCAGGCAGCAGGCTACCACATCCACTTCCCCTTGTTCTCTTGTGACTGCCTTGAGAGTGATGATTGACTACCATACAGTGCAGTCAGCAGGCTACCACACCCACTGATGCTGTTCTCTTGTGACTGCCCCAGGAGTGATCATTGACTACCATGCAGTGTAGGCAACAGGCTAACAAATCCACTTCCTGTTGTTCTCTTGTGACTGCCTTAGGAGTGATGATTGACTATAATGCAGTGCAGGCTGCAGGCTACCACATCCACTTCCCCTTGTTCTCTTGTGACTGCCTTTAGAGTGATGATTGACTACGCAGTACACAGAAGTACTGTTTGCTGTGTAGGGGTGCTGCTGGAGTGCTGCTGCTCTGACTTTGGGAAAAGCCCTATGGACATCGCTTTCAGAAAGCTTGGAGGACGTCTTTTCGAGTTGCACCAGCGTGCCTGACTCGGAAATCTGGAATTGAGGGCGTGCCTTCCGCACGTTGCTCCGCCCCCCTGGCACTCTGGCGTGGATTGCTCGCCTTTAAGACCTGCGACCCCAGCGCACCCGCGTGCGCACCGCAAAGTACACAGAAGTACTGTTTGCTATTCGCGGTGAGCGTGCGGGTGCGGGGTGTCGCTATAATCTGATTGAGTGATGTGCTTTTTGGCATGAGGGGCATGCCACCATAGAATCCCCTAAAAATGTAAAAAAAAAAAAGGAATAATCCCTCGACGTCGTTGAATGGGAAAACATCTTTTCTCTCGATGTCACTCCATTCTACGGAAATGAAGGATGTTCTTGAACAAAAAATGGTCCCAGCAAATAAGTTGGGGTTAATGGACACTAAGGAGGTGTGTTCTCCAAAAAAAAGCAAACGAGGACATTACCAACAACCCATTTGCTGTCGATGAGCATACTAGTAATATACAAAAAATAATTGCTGATATACACGACAACAAATACCTTCCGATCTCTGACATTTCAATGCTCGCCCCAGTGATCATGCCTGATCTTGACAAAAGAGTAAAGCTCTCTCTTGGGCCATCTACAGCCGTGTCAACACACGGACCATGGAGGGAACATGTTCATTTTCACAAACCAAGTGGCATTCTACTTAATCTTTCAAGTTCTGACCAGGAGAAAAAAGCAAAAAGCTTTACACAAACTCCTGTAACTAGTTCTCCTTCCATAAATGAAGCTGATACACTCAATATGCTGAATACAATTGTGGAACAGAGAACCTTGAATATGCCGGCTCCAATCTTTAACTTTTCAAACTCGCCCGACATACCTCAATCACAAGACATCCCGGATGAAGATCTACTGGAGCAGAGGTTTCATGACTTACCAATATTTACACGAGTATTAAATTTGCTTGACCGTGGCCACGAATATTCGCATTTACTCTTGCAGGAGATGAAAAACGAGATCGCCAAGACTAATACACAGTTATCAAAAATTGAAGGCTACATGCTCGCTCAAGAAGCCTGTCATGTATATCATTCTGAATGTCACAATAGAGCCGCCGCTCTGATAAAAAAAGAACTAAGACATCCTACTGATTAACCGGAAAAAAAAACGCTGATTCACAAACCACAGATGACCAGTTTCTCTCCCATGGAGTTCCTAAAACCTTAGCGCAAATAATTTTGCAAAATGGTAATAGTGAAATGCAAGATTTCACTCATTCATCTGTTGGAAAAATTAGCTATTTGGAAATTGCCTACAATAAAACATGACAGACTTGACCAAGTTGAAACGAATCTGCTTCAACTTAAAGCCCAAGATAACATATTGAAGAAGTACCCCGCTGAGGGAGAAACTTCCCTGCACTCAAATACGACTGCAATCATTCCTGACAGTCCCTTGCTTTCGATAGATCTTATCGATAAAGAAACACTTAAACAGGCACAGCAGGATGAATCAGAAATAAAGGAAAAATTCTATTTTGCATCACGACGAGCAAAAAAAAAACATCTCAGGGCGTTTAAAAGAAGACACAAAAATAAGGGAAGCTCCTTGACCGCTGAGAAAAATATGCGAGAACTCTCTTCGGAACTCGCAAAAGATAATGTATCAAAACCATCATCTAACAAAGAAACATCACCAGTCAGTCCTCTTGAACCAAATTTGAATCTAAATGAACTAAATGAAGAGAGCAAATCTGCACTACAACTGAGGCCTACATCGCCACAACAAAAGAACTTGATATCATTGGACAATATAATGGGAAAACAAAAGCCCAACGTGGGCTCTCTTAAAGAATAGAGGGCTGCCTCACTACAACGACCTAGGTTAGAAAAAGAAGTAATTCCTACCTCTGAAAACAGGATACAAGCTCATGTTACTGCGTTTTTCAAAGATATTACATAAAATAAAACGGACAGTTACCTGCGAAATATAAAAAGTAAAGGCAAAGAGTGTCGCTCTAATGCAACGGACACACCTGAGATACTTGAGGTACCAAGTTTAATGGCAGTAACCCCTGTCGAAGTGTCAGGAAAAACAACTCCAAACATCGAATCAATTACCAAATGTGGGGTGCGTCCACCGGACACTCAGATCAACCAAACGCAATTGAGCAATCATAATTCTCTTTCAAATCTTCCTAGTGCCTTAAGCTCTATGGAACAGAAACAAGCTTTAGCAAAACCAAGCTTTGCAAACAATATACATGGTCTAAATGATCCTCTGATAGCTCCTAAGCAATCGACTAGAGGAAACTCTGAAGTTACAGAAGAGACTGAGGTTGACACTATCTCACAAGAGTCACCTACTAGAGAGGGAGCTGCCCAAATCATTCAGCAATTTCAAAACATCTCAGGAGACATGAAAAAACATCATTGGTTGGAGGAGTGATGCCAAAATCAATGGCACGGGTCGTATTAATCAATCCTTTTTAATGAACTCTCTCTATAAGATTCCATCCTTGAGAAATCTGGTGACAAATGACATAGAGTGGATCAGACTTCCACATGAGAATAACAACAGAATGTTATCCAAAACGATATCCCCCATAATTGCAAAACTAATTTGGGAACATCAGAGCGATCTGTCATTTCTAGGTCTGGAAATAGTTGGTTTTGATCAGATAAAAACCGCTATGGACTTCATGGAATATCAGCCTCCACCACCTATCTTGAATTCCGAATCTCATAACGTCAATTCAGATAAAAAAAACTCCAACAAAAACATGATTGAACATCTTACTGCCCTTACAAATGCCCTGAAAGGGCTGAAATGGTTGGAACCTTTGGTCAAGACAGTCGCTAATCCATCCCCTCCGATAAATACATCATAAATTCATGACCTGGTTATCACGTCATGGAACTGTTGTGGCTTAAGTAACTTGTTGAAATGGAGAGAAAAAACACTCTCTGAATTTGTTCCTAACATTTTCTTGATTCAAGAAACCATGGCCCTAAAGGATATTGAAATCGAAGGTTTTGTTGCATGCTCACATCACGCGAAGAAGGGCGTAGAAGGGAGACCTTCAGGAGGCTTGACGATATTGATAGACACCAGGTTAAACTTTACCATCACTAATGTGTACCACTCTGACCTCTTTATTATATGTGATGTGTCCTTTTACGTGAGTCTGCATGAAAACTTACTCTTGATTTCGCTCTATTGGAACCCTCACTTGTTTAATATTGAAGCAGCCTGTGAACTATTAGGTGAGGCCCTCAACGAGGCCTACACCAAAGCTCCTCATGCCGAGGTTTTTATTGGAGGTGATTTCAATGCATCTTTCTTGTCCAATACTATCAAAACGACTGCTAATGCTGCTTATTTCCAGGCTTCTCTAGCTAAAGGAGGTGTCTGGAAAACATTTTTTAAAGCCTGGAACATTTTCCTAGTGCGGGCGACAGCTACTCATAGAAAGTTCACCTGGAAAAGGGGTAACGCTCAGTCATGGATTGACCATATGTTCTCCTCAAAAGAGCTCTCGGGCAGACTTGCTGCAGTCAACTCCAATAAAATCGTATTGGGTGATCATGCCATTATTACAACTTCCATATTAAAGTATTTCAATAGATTACCTCCTCTATCTCAATTGTCTCTTATTCAATCTGATAGACCAGGGCATTCCATCAGCTGATCCATCTCAATCTGTAGGAAATTAACCGCCCTTGTGAATAGAGACCTTTGGAAAGCTTTGGGGGTAGCACCGCTGATAACGCAATAATACTAAAAATGGAATTATAAGATAATTGCCTATCACCTGGCAAATATGGCCTTGTCATCATCTTAGATGGAGCTCTGCGACGATGAGGGAAAACCGTTTTGCACTGTTGTGGCTTCTCTTAAAAGAAAGAAAAATTTGGATCTTCGGAAGGTTGCTAAGTCTAAGGCGAATTTGGCCCTTGCTGAATTTCTAAATCGGAAAAAAAAAAATAGTGGCTAATTATAAAAATGCATTAAAGGAGATCCGGATACTAAAGAAAAACCAGCAAAATCAAAAAATGATTAATTTGTTATGTAACCGAAAAACGAAAGAGGTCTGGAAAATGATAAGATCCATAGACAAAGAACCTTCTCGTGAATTTGAGTCAAGTATCGACAGTGCAATGTGGTATTCCTTCTTTCTTGCAAAATATGCCCTTCCTTGGAATTTGCCCGTTGTGAACAACCACCGGAAACTCACTTAATTCCAGATTGCTGTCCATAGGATATGAATAGCATATGTGCAGCAATTTACAAACTAAAAAGCTCAAAATGTGCCGGCCCTGATGGGCTTCCACCATGCTTAATTAAGGACAATCCCTTATTTTGGTCTACAATGTTTCACAGTATTTACCAGGAAATCTTTCATTCTAAAATTGTACCTAGTTCCTGGCTCACATCAATTATAATTCCTATCCACAAAAAAGGTTCAACTTCTGATCCCTATAACTTTAGACCGATAGCAATTATTGATGTTGCAGCCAAAGTTTTGCTTCCTTGATTCTCCTAGATCTCGAATCTTTTGCACGCACTAATGACCTTCTACGTCCCTACGTCAAGTAGGGTACCGTAAAGGGATGGGGACCCCTCTCAATGTTTGTATTTTGGCTCACATCATTGCCCAAGCCATTAGCCCCGGTAAATCCCCTATTTTTGTTGCATCATTAGATCTAAACATAGCATTGAACTGTGTGATTAGAGGAAAATTGTGGGAAAAACTACGTAAACGTACCTCAATACCTCATCACACTTATAGAAATGTTACACTATCAAACTAATTTCAAAGTTAGAATTGATCGGGCAGGTTCTTTAACTCAATGTATTCCATCTTTCATTGGCGTAAAACAAGGCTGCAATCTTGCAGCGATCCACTTCAATTTATACCTAGCGGATTTTGAAGAGATTGGGGACGGAGCTAAATCATTTCCAATTAGATTAGGTACTCTTTCCTTATCATGCCTAGCATACGCGGACGATATACTGCTCTTTGACCGCATGCAGACTGGTCTTCAAGGAAAACTAGAAAGTTTTGTGCAATACTGTAGGATCAATAACCTTTTGGTTAATCCGCAAAAATCTAATATAATTATTTTTGTTAACAAAAAAAAGTTCGTCATTTTGTATGGACAATTGATGCTTTACTCATCAAAATCTATCTGCCATACCATGGGCTTATTCTAACAAAAAATACGTCATTCACAAGAATAAAGGAGGCCTTGTTAACTAAATTAGTACCATTAAAATGTCAAATGAAGGTACTTTTGCACAAAATTTGCACATTTTCGCTAACACCTGTCCTTGAATTCTATTTTAAAAAAGTGGAGGCAATTTTGTTGTACGGCATTGAGTTGCATCTGTGCGACTTGGGTCCACTTCTAGACCAATTACAAGGACAGTTGTGGAAATATACCCTTAGCTTACCTGTGTCCATGCCTAGCACAATTGTTCGACATGAACTGGGGCTCACTTCCCTTTCTGCCAAATATAACTGGCGCCTACTACTAAACTTCGCAAAACTGTTATATCCACCTAAAAACTCCTTATATACAGCTTTACATAGAATGATACTTAATAATAACCCTGCTTCCATTTACCATTATAGAGAACGTATGTCTGCGATTATGGCAAAAATTAACATACCAATTGAAGATTTGGAGCTTTTTCAGGAAAAGATTAAGAACAAATTATACCAATGTGACTGGGCAGACACCTGCACGAAGATGGCTACCTATGTTTCTTTTACAGAATATTGTACATTTGTGCACCGACAAGTACCTCGAATGGCGTATTTAACATTATGCCCTTTCCCAAAAGTCTGTCGAACTTTTATGTTATTCATACTTGATCTTTTGCCACGTGTCAGACTGAAGCATTGGTATCAAAAGGCTTCAGTTTCTTACTCTGACATATGCCGATTCTGTAATCAAACACAAGAGACGTTAAAACACCTATTTCTATATTGCACTTATTTTGAAATCGCTCGGTGCAAAATTATAGACTCCTTTCTTCATGCTAATATGATCCTAGCAAGAGAATGGATCTGGATGAAATGCATGTGGGGTGCTACAAATGTCACCTTAATTAGAACTACGAGACTAGTTAAAATTATTGCGCTCGAAATTGAAAGAGACCAACTATCTTGGAATCATTAAGATGAAAATTAGTTCTCTGACTATTTCTGTTTTGATTGTAGATGAATGTGCTCATGTGATATATCTCATTTTTTACTATGATGTGTATGACAGTTTTATTTATGCTTTGCTGCTGATACTTATCTTCTGTTGCGCTGGTTTTATATGTTCTACTTATGCACTATTTTGTCTGTATTAACTTTTTCTTTTGTACTGAATTATGAAATATTTGTAAAGGTCTCGATTTGTATCTTTACTAAAAACAAATAAATAATTTTAATTAGATGATTGACTACCATACAGTGCAGTCAGCAGGCTACCACATCCACTTCCAGTTGTTCTCTTATGAATGCCTTAGGAGTGATGCTTGACTACCATGCAGTGCAGGCAGCAGGCTACCACATCCACTGCTGCTGTTCTCTTGTGACTGCCCTAGGAGTGATGATTGACTACCGTGCAGTGCAGGCAGCAGCCTACCACATCCACATCTGCTGTTCTCTTATGAATGCTTTAGGAGTGATGATTGACTACTATGCAGTGTAGTCAGCAGGCTACCACATGCACTCCCCATTGTTCTCTTGTGACTGCCGTAGGAGTGATGATAGACTACCATGCAATGCAGGCAGTAGGCTACCACATCCACTGCTGCTGGTCTGTTGTGACTGCCCTTGGGGCGATAATTGTCTACCATACAGTGCAGGCAGCAGGATACCACGTGCACTCCATGTTGTTCTCTTGTGCATGCCGTAGGAGTGATGATAGACTACCATGCAATGCAGGTAGCAGGCTACCACATGCACTGCTGCTGTTGTGAGAAATTTGATCCTGCCAATGTTTCTCGTCTTTGTGTCTGTCCACATTCACTTCTCACATAGTCTGTTCTTGATTTAGCCACTCTTGGTTGTATATTTGGAAGTCCCAGAGTTGCAATTCAGGAGTATGTGTTGTGGGAGAAATTAAATGTAGTATTGGGCAATAAAGGACAACATGTTTCATGGGACCACCTCAGCACATGTCATGCCTATCCCAATAATAGTAATATGTGTTTCTCTGTCTGAAACTGCCCTCACATACAGGTCCTCTTCTCTTTCAAACATCACAAAATGTCTCCTTTTTCAGAAATATTGATCCTTGATCTACTTAAGCGATATAACTTGTTAAGGGGGCATTACTTTTTGCATTGGCTTCTTGCTATTATCAAGACACAGAAAGCTAGAAGCACAAGTATGGCCACTAGTATTTTGAATATGCTAGCCAACCAGGTGGTTATCCATGAGAACAGGTAGGTAAACCAGTCATCATCCACAATGCCTATCACAGCTTTCACCATATGTGGGTGCTGTTGTTTCAAAGGTGGCTATTGCCTCTGTGAGGGTCCCATTTTCCTCATCATGGGCAGGTGTGTATAAGCAGTAAGATGGGCCAATGTTTGCACACATGCCACCTTCCATGGCTGTAATAGGTCATGGAAATACCTGTTTTGGTGAGTCATGAGCCTGGCTGCTCTCAACTCTTCCCTTATGGCCTTGAAGCCTTTCACAGTTATATTTAAGTCTGCAGCAGTTCCCATCATGTTACTTGCATCCATTTGGCATCAGCATGTGCATATGCATGTGCCTGCAACCCGGCAGTAAAGAAGGATGCAAAGAACATTTCTATTCTACTGAGCAATTTATGCTCATCTGGTATCTCGTCATATGCCTTTTCTGATGTAGAGAGTTCTAGTAATCTCTCTTTGTGCGTTTAAGGTTGAGGGACATCTTACTTCTTAAGGGTGTTTGTCAATCCCAGAAAACTGCTCGGGACAGTGCACTTATTACCACTAGGGAGCACAGGCCTCCCCAATCGTGCCTACTTTCATTCCAGGCACATTGAAAATGCATTTGCACCCTTTGTTTTCTCCTATTTTTACAGTGCCTGTCTTTCTTATTTTCTTATGCATAGGGTGGCATTCTTGAAGGGCACTATGTGTAGTGGGCCTGCTTCATCCTCTACCCCCACGTTAGAAGTTTAGTGTATTTTGTCCATTCTGTCAGGCACCCCTTATTTACCTTTTGCACCAGCACCTCTACTTTGCAGCCGATCAGTCCTTTGACCCAGCCTTCTGTAGTAAATACCTGTCCTTCTATTTGTAACTGTCCTCGCTCCAAACACCCAGGAATTTCTCTTACCCATTTGTCAGTGCATTGCTAAAATTGGTGGTCTTCTGATATTACTTCCCCTCTTCTCGGACCTGATAATATTTAACATATTCCCTCATGTTGTGTCTCAACATCGCTCATCACTGACATTTCTTTCACGAAGTTATGCTCACGTAGAGAATCTTCCTTTGCTACCCAGAGCATGGAGGCACGTCTGCCCTGAAATTGCCCTCTGGTCATGCATGCTGCGAGGCGTGGCAGGCAGTGCTCTATGTGTGCAGATACTTTGGTGGCTATTAATATTCTGGGGGCACTCATGGCCTACGCGATGAGGGAACACACAAAACAGCTCTCTCATATGGCTGTAATACTTATTATTCCAGACATGAGCAGGAAATAGAGGATGGGCCCCAACTTGCACCATAGCTCTCTGTCGTATCGAGTAAGGATGGCTAGGGCGTTGGTGGCCTTAACTGTAGATACCACAATGGTGGTTATGCGCTTGCCAGCTGCAACCAGCTTCCTTCCCTCCAGGTTAGGTGGTACTGAGGAAGGGTGTGAAGGATTAGACAGCCTCTTGCTCACAGCAGCGGAGACTACTTAGTCCGGTGCTGGATGGCCTCTGAGGCATTTAGGAGCTGTATCCGACACCTTATATTTCTTCTCCAGCCTCTCCTTTTTTGTAGGTGTGGAAAAGGGCTTTTGCATCACCAGCAGCTCATCCTTCCAGAGTGGCACTGAGACAACAGTCTTTCTGGAGGATTCACAGTGCTGGAAAATAAATCCCTCCTTCTTCTTTTTCTCTGGACCCAGGTTGAAGAGGTACACTGCTTGGGAGAGCAGCGCCTGAAAAGATCCCACCTCATCCAAGGGGGAGGGAGTGTCTAGAATGCAGGTGTACATCTGGCGTCTCACCGTCTGCAGGGACGTAGCCCTCAACCTCATCCATACCCTGGGTACCATCTTTATCTGGGTCCTTACTAGTGTCCGTTCTTGTGAGGAACAACTCCTCCACAATTGGGGGAAGTGAAACAAGAGGTGGCTGCAGGGCCATAGGCCCTGGAGAAGGTGGTGCCAGGTGGGGCCAAGAAGGACTTGGTGGACTGGATACAGGAGTCCGGACCGAAACCACATGTTCAAAGACTTCATTCTCCTCTTCCTCCTCTGACAGAATGGCAGGAGTGGAGACAGGGGCTGGAGACACCTCTCTAGGAGACCTCACAGGGGTGGCAGGCAGTTTAGGAGCACTTGTGGACTTTGGTAGAAAAGAGAGATCTAGAGGTGCTGTTACGCTCACCTGGTATCCACGGGGACGCCACCCAGCCCTGGTTGGATGATTTGCACTCTTGAACCCTCTCCCGGTCCCTTGGTAATGCCTCCGGTTAAAGATGGGTCTGCAATATAGGAGAGCTGGATTCAATACCAGATTGTATTTATGTTTTCCCACCTCCCTTGGCCTCAACTCCTTCCTCCCCCTTGGGCCTTCTCCTCACCTTAATATCGTAAAAGGTGGATTCTCCGTCCTGCTCCTCATGGCAGGGGCACGTATATGTGGGGGCGAGCAGTGACCAATTTACTTCACTGGTGGAAACCTCCCTGTGGGAATACAGGCCTGCTGCGACTCCATAGGTTTGCTGCTTTACAGTCTTTATATTCAGTTCTTATTTTCCATTTAGTTCGAATAATAATGTCTTGCTTCTTTCCTTTTAGGCATGGAAAGGTATTTTGGTGTTGTCATGCAGTTTGAAGATGAGCATGGGCAGGTAGGCGAAAGTGCGGTGTGCGCGATGCTGGCCGGTGAGTAATGCGCGATGCGCGGCGCTGTTTCGCCTTTTATATTGCTAACCTGTGTCTTTTCTCTCCTTGCAGGTTGCGATGTTCCTCGCCGAGCGCCGTAATATTCCAGCAATGATACTGACCAGGAGATGACTACTCAGGTAAGAATTGTGTGGCTTTCTTCATTCGGGAGGAAACGTGAGTAAACGCTTACTAATGCTGTCTTTCTTTCTCCTCTTTCCAGGTTATGGTATTACAGGATGCATGCGGTGCTGGATGATGGAGTTCGTACCTTCAGGTGAGTGGAACTGAAGTCAGCGATGGATTGAAGACAGGATACTGTTCCAGGTAAGTTTCATAGTGTTCTTTCTCGCTCTGCGGGTCCTTGGTTTCAAGTAAACTGGCATCAAAGAACTGGGCACAGTGAGCGTTACGCTGCCCACAGCAGAATAACGCAAAGCATGTTCTGCTTTTTGGGTGTGGTTTAAATAGTCTCAGGTAAAGTGGTCCAGGTAAAATAGTCCCAGGCCTGCCACACCCAAAGTAGTCCAGGTAAAGTAGTCTGAGGCGTGCCACACCCAAAAGACTAGACTGCATAGCTCAGTTCCTTGTAACTGAACTATATGTGTGCCTCCATGTTGGCTGAACCCCCACCCCCAAGTCAAATAGTCCCAAGTAAATAGTCCCATTTTAATGTTGGTCTTCATGATGGTTGTGAGCCTGGCGCCAAAGGCGCCAGGACTGACTCCAAGAGAGTCTTGGTTGAGGTTTTAAGGCCTTTGACCTGGCCCTAACTGGAAGGCTGACTTGCCAGTGAGGGGCAAGGGTCATGACAGCACTCCTCCCCAAGGCCCCTCTCATGGTGGCACTTCTGCCTGGTCCTGGTTTGGCTGGGTAATTCTGATGGAACTTTTAAATTAAGCGTGGTGCATGGATGTATTCACTAGGTTCCCATAACCTGGCTTGAAGGCTGAATCCCTTCCAATAAACTAAGTAGTATAGTTTGGATCTGGTGTATTTGGAGTCTAGGATATCCTTTACTTCAAACTCTGGTTCTCCGTCAACTAATACTGGTTTTGGTGTTATTGTAACCCGAGTACCGGGTTGTACCAGTTTCAGGAGTGATACGTGAAACACAGGATGAATCTACATTGTGGATGGTAGGGCTAATTTAACTGCCACTGCATTCATTATGGATTCAATAGAATAAGGTCCCAGATATCGGGGACGAAAGTACTGAGTCCCTTTTATGGGCACATATTTTGATGCTAACCAGACCTTGTCTCCAATTTGATAGTCGGGGCTTTACTACGATGTTGGTCAGTGAAATTCTTTTGTCTGTTCTTGTCTTGGAGTAAATGTTCTGCTGCTTCTTTGAAGGCCTGGGAAATAGTCGAATTTAGGGTTTTAACAGCTGGCATTTCCAAAGGGGTTGAGAGATCCAATTCTGAAGTATGTGGATATCTACCATATATAGTGTAGAAAGGGGTTTGTCCAGTGCTGGTGTGTAATGAATTATTATAGGCATATTCAGCTATCCATAACAGGCCCTTCCAATTTCTTTCCACTTGATGTAACCTGCAACGTAAGTATTGCTCAAGGGTTTGGTTTGTTCTTTCTGTTTGGCCATCTGTTTGAGGATGGCTACTTGTGGATAGTCGAATGTCAATTTGGGCCATTGAACAGCATTTCCTCCAGAAGTTGGACACGAACTGACTACCTCGATCTGAGATCAAGACCGATGGAAAAAGCCATGTAGCCATACTATTTCCTCCAGGAATACTTTTGCTAAATTGGATGCATTTGGAAGACCCTTAAAAGGAATAAAGTGTGCCATTTTAGAGAACAAGTCTACAACTACTAAATTGGTGTTGAATCCTTGACTGGGAGGTAGATCTGTAATGTAATCAAGGGACAGTGTGTGCCATGGTGCGGGAGGAATTTCCAATGGTTGGAGTTCTGCTTTTGGGACTTGTTTTGTGCACACACACCGCAAGATTGAATAAATTGTATGATGTCTTTACGCAATGTGGGCCACCAATAGTTTCGTTTTACTTTAGCTAGAGTTTTGGCAATTCGAGGATGACCTTCAATCAGGGAGTCGTGATAACCTGAAATAACTTGCTCTTGTAAATCTTTACTTGGCAAGTATAGACGGTTCCTAAAATATGGTAACTGGTCTTTAATGATGTAGTGTTCTCCTTGAGTACACCACTCTTGTGAGAAAGTGGGATCCATTAAGAGTTGGATCTTGTTTTGGAGTTCACCCTGTGTCAACGTTGTCGTAAGACCCAGGAGTTTGTCTTCTGGAATGATGGCTACTGGATCTGGAGTTATGTATACCTTTTCATCAATACCCATGCGGGACAAGGCGTCAGCCTTTCCGTTTCAGACTCCTAGCCTGTAGGTGATCACATAGTCATATTCAGCGAAGAAAAGAGCCCACCGCAGTTGACGTGATGATTGAGCCTTTGCTGTTTTTAGGTATTGCAGGTTTCGATGATCAGTTATGACTGTGACAGTATGTCTAGCACCAAGGAGATAGTGTCACCATGCCTTGAAAGCTGATTTTATAGCCAAGAGTTCTTTTTTCTGTGATAGCATAGTTGAGTTCGGGAGGTGAGAATTTTCATGACCAGAAGGCCACAGGGTGTAACTGGCCAGTTCCTGGGTCCCTTTGTGAGAGAACAGCTCCCATAGCCATGCTAGAGGCATCTGTTTCAACTATATAAGGGAGGTCTGGGTGAGGATGTCGTAGAACTGGAGCAGGAGTGATTTTTTTCTTAAATTCTTGAAAGGCCTTCTCTGCTTCTTCGGTCCAATGGAAGTTTTTATTGTTTTTTCTCAATAGTGATGTAATTGGATGCACTATTGGGGAAAAATCTGGGATGAATCAGCGGTAAAAGTTTGCAAAACCCAACATAATCTGGATTCCTTTAAATGAAGTTGGTGACGGCCAGTTAAGAATGGCATCTAACTTGTGCCTATCCATTTTCATACCTTTTGGTGTGAGGATAAAACCGAGGAACTCCACTTCGGTGACATGAAAAGAGCATTTTTCGAGTTTAGCATACAGTTTATGTTGGCAGAGTTTAGTAAGGACGGAGCGGACATGCCTGATATGGTCTTCTTTTGTAGCAGAATACACTAAGATGTCATCAATGTAAACCAGGGCGCAAACGTCGATTAACTCCTGCAAAACATCATTCATACATCATTCATAAAGTACTGGAATGCAGCAGGAGCATTGCAAAGTCCAAAAGGCATTACCTGGTATTCATACAAGCCTCATTTGGTACGAAAGGCGATTTTCCATTCGTCTCCTTTCTTCACTCGAACAAGATGGTATGCCCCCCTAAGGTCCAGTTTGGTATAGATTTGGGCATCTTTGACTTGATCCAATAATTCGGGAATAAGTGGCAGTGGATAATGTTTTTTTACTGTGATCTGGTTTAATGCACGATAGTCGATGCAAGTCCTCAAATCTCCTTCCTTCTTTGGTACGAAGAATAAGGGACTGGCTGCCAGTGAGTTAGATGGGCGGATAAATCCATTTGCCAGATACTGATCAAGATAAGATTTCAAATGGAGGTTTTCTGGTTCAGTAAGTGCATAGATTCGACCACAAGCAATTTGCACACCAGGTATGAGGTCGATCTGACAATCGTAGGGCCTGTGCGGTGGTAGAGTATTGGCTTGTTCTTTCTGGAACACGTCTTGAAAATCTTGGTATTCATTTGGTAGAGTACTAGTCACACCTAGTACAATCGCCGCCGTACTGGGAGTAGCAGATGTACATAAGTCTGTTTTCCCCTTTTCTTGGTAATAACAGGTGCAAGCACAATCATCGGAAATGGCCAACTTCTTGGCATGCCAATCTATTAGAGGGTTGTGAGCTACCAACCATGGCATCCCTAAAATTAGTCGAAACTGAGGAGCTTTGATCAGATCGAATGCAATACATTCTCGGTGTCCATCCTGGCACAGTAGGGTTAGTGCTGCTGTACATTGGGTTACTGGTCCGTAAGCTATTTCTGTCCCATCAACAGTAGTAACTTTTTCAGTAGTCGACTTAGGGCATAAGGGAAGCCCCATCTCTGCTGCCAGATCTTGGTCTACATAATTCCCAACTGCTCTGCTGTCTATGTATGCTTCGACAGCATGCATCTGAGACGGTTGTTGGTGACTGATCAAAATTACTGGTAATGCAAAGTGTGAGGTCTGTGGCTCATCCTTCTCGCTCGACAAGCGGACCTCTACGCTTGTCGGGCTTAGTAGTTTTACAACTCCTTGTTATTATCTTCCTTCTCTGTGGCTCCAACAGTTCTCCTTGGTGATTTCACTGGACATTCTTTGAGGAAGTGGCCTGATTTTCTGCAATATAAGCATAATTGCTGTTGCCTTCTCTTGTATCTTTCAGTTTTAGTTAAAGGGGGCAGTCCACCTCCGATTTGCATGGGTTCTACCGTGTTTTCCAATGTACATGGAACATTATCCTTTGACCGGACATACACAGCTCGAGTGTCTAATCTTATCCGGTCCGCTTTTCGGTCTTGTAATCTGTGAGCTAATTGCACCACAAGGTTGATGAATTCTCCACAGTCTTTAGGTGGGTTAACCACATGAGCAAGGACATCCTTTTGTTCCCATCGTAGATCCTGATGAAATAGTGTGGTCCTTTTTTCCTCAGGCCACCCAGCTTCAACGACTAGTCTGTTAAATGTTGCTATATATGTAAGCAAGTATTGACTTCCTTGACGGAGTGACAAAAGTTCATTGTCTAATGCTTGGCCTTGGGTATGACAAGCAAAGAGTTTTTCCATTTCCATCTGGAAACCCCCAAAGTCATGTAACAATGGGTTATCCTGACTTACCAGTGGTACCGACCAATCCGCAGCACTGCCACTCAGATATGACAAGGCAAAAGCAACCCACGCTTGGTCATTAGGAAAAGCCCCAGGTCTGTAAAGGAAATGAAGACGACACTGGTTCATGAACCTTGCACACTTCTTGGGGTCCCCTGTAAATCGTTCAGGAGGAGCTAAAGGAACTGCCCCAGGAAGGGTTATTTGTACTGGATTGGTGGAAGAAGTTGGTACAGGTGCTGGCGGAATGTTACCAGGCAATGGGGTCTGTCCTGCATGTGATTGGAGCAATTGGCTACTTATTTCGTTGGTACGATCCTTAGTAACAATCAAATCCCTCCTAAGAGCATTGGTTTCTTGCCTGGCTGAATGTACTTCAGCGCGTAATTGTCCCAACAACTGAACTAACTGGTCAGTCTCCGAAGTCTCCATGACGCCCAGGTGGATAATATTATTGAGGCTTTGCGTTCTGTTACGCTCACCTGGTATCCACGGGGACGCCACCCAGCCCTGGTTGGATGATTTGTACTCTCGAACCTTCTCCGGTCCCTTGGTAATGCCTCTGGTTAAAGATGGGTCTGCAATATAGGAGAGCTGGATTCAATACCAGATTGTCTTTATGTTTTCCCACCTCCCTTGGCCTCATCTCCTTCCTCCCCCTTGGCCTTCTCCTCATCTTAATATTGTAAAAGGTGTATTCTCCATCCTGCTCCTCGTGGCAGGGGCGCGTAGATGTGGGGGTGAGCAGCGACCAAGTTACTTCACTTGTGCAAGCCTTCCTGTGGGAATCCAGGCCTGCTGCGACTCTGTAGGTTTTCTGCTTTACAGTCTTTATATGCAGTTCTTATGTTCCGTTTAGTTCGAATAATAATGCCTTGCTTCTTTCCTTTTAGGTATGGAAAGGTATTTTGGTGTTGTCATGCAGTTTGAAGATGAGCATGGGCTGGTAGGCGAAAGCGCGTTGTGCGTGATGCTGTCCGGTGAGTAATGAGTGATGCGCTGCGCTGTTTCGCATTTTATATTGCTAACCTGTGTCTTTTCTCTCCTTGCAGGTTGCGATGTTCCTCACCGAGCGCCATATGTTCCAGCAATGATACTGACCAGGAGATGACTACCCAGGTAAGAATTGGGTGGCTTTCTTCATTCGGGAGGAAACGTGATTAAACGCTTACTAATGCTGTCTTTCTTTCTCCTCTTTCCAGGTTATGGTATTCCAGGATGCATGCAGTGCCACATGATGGAGTTCGTACCTTCAGGTGAGTGGAACTGAAGTCAGCGATGGATTGAAGACAGGATACTGTTCCAGGTAAGTTTCGTAGTGTTCTTTCTCTCTCTGTAGGTCCTTGGTTTCAGGTAAGCTGACATCAAAGAACTGGACACGGTGAGCGTTACGCTGCCCACAGCAGAATAACGCAAAGCAGGTTCTGCTGTTTGGGTGTGGTTTAAATAGTCTTGGGTAAAGTAGTCCAGGTAAAATAGTCCCAGGCCTGCCACACCCAAAGTAGTCCAGGTAAAGTAGTCCCAGGCCTGCCACACCCAAAAGACTAGACCGCAAAGCTCAGTCCCTTGTAACTGAGCTATGTGTGTGCCTCCATGTTGACTGAACCCCCTCAAGTTAAATAGTCCCAAGTAAATAGTCCCATTCAAATGTTGGTCTTCATGATGGTTATGAGCCTGGCGCCAAAGGCACCAGGACTGACTCCAAGAGAGTCTTGGATGAGGTTTTAAGGCCTTTGACCTGGCCCTAACTGGAAGGCTGACTTGCCAGTGAGGGCCAGGGGCAAGGGTCATGACAGTGCCTCCCTCTCTCTGCTGAAACCTCTCTGAAAGGTATCTAGCCCAGGCACTCCTGGAGAAGGCAGTGCAGGCAGAACAGTTACTGTTGGGACTGACACAGACCTTGGAGGCAATGCTACCCTTGATATAGCCATTGTGACCGTTGAGATGGTGCCTGCATTCATTGAAAAGCCTGTCGATGTGACAAAAATGAGTACTGCCGGCCTGGCGAACAGTGCCATTGATAGAGTCTTTGTCAACAATGATGATGATTTCGACAACGGTCTTGGTGTTGTTGATGAGGAAGTCTTCGGGTTTGTCGACGATGATGATGCTGACAACAATGAACAATATTTTATCGACGGTGTTGACTGCAAAGGAGTGGATGATTTCCGGCCTTCCAAAGACAGGGTTACCATCTTGGCCATCCTCGATACAGATGGCTGAGACATTGCGGCGACGGGGAAGTCTGATTGTGCAACGACTTTAACTTTTTTGGTACTTTCCCCTTGGAAGGGTCCTCAAAGGATCTCAACCTCTTGTCAGAGGGAGTTTGATCTTTGGGCCTGCTAGCTCTGGTAGAGGCACGACTGTACACAGATGCTGAGTCAGATGCCTTAGCTTCCTCCAGCCATGAGGTCAGACTCCAATGGTGATCCTTCCTCATCTTAGTGGAGAAATACTGGCATATGGGGCATCCCTCTACATCGAGGTCTGGGTGCAGGCATTAAATGCACATTTGGTGGTGGTCCTCGGCTAAGACATTCTTCTAACCGCATCTGGAACAGGCCTTTAAGAGGCTCTTCTTCTCGGCCTCTGACATGACAAGTGTATTAGGCCCAAAACCTGGTCTTCGGCCTCCCACAATGTAACAATCCAACAGACAGTGGGTTCGAAACCGGCAATGGATCCCTGCTGCCGACAAGTCACAACAGTGATGGATTGAAGAAATTTGGAAGAAAACTATAAAAAAACAATAAAATGAAAGCCAAAATACTTGAGAAAATCGAGGAACGAAACTCAAGGATTCCCAACACAAAAATATGGTGTAAAAATCTGAACATGGCCACCGGGTGGGGGGGAGGCGGGTAGGAGCTAAAGAGAACGAGTGTCATTGGTTGGGGAAGTATGACCCAAAGTGACAGCAATAGGCTATAGAAGATGCAGTGCAGTTTTAGCCTAAAGCTAAACTTCTTTATTTTATCCAGGATTCCCAGCCTGACTACGGGGAATATTTATTGCATGTGAATCTGTGTATGACCCCATGCTGGAGAATAGCTCTGATTTGGTCCAATTAATGCGGTATCCTGAGTGACGAGAGAAGGTCTGAATCTCATCCAGCATAGGGTGAAGGGTATGGTCCAGGTCTCGGACAAAAAGTAATGCGTTATCCGCATAAAGGGACACTACATTAGGTACACCCACTCTGCGGAGGTCACAATGCACATACATCACCCGGACAAGCTCTGCAAGGGGTTCAATAAATAATGCGAATAATAGAGGGTAAAGGTGACAGCCCTGCCTAGTACGCCTACCCAGACATAAAGTAGATGAGAGGCCCACTTTGCCCGTATTCTGGCCTGAGGGGAGGAATATAGCAGCCTGACACAGTTGGCAAAATACAAGCCCAGACAGAACAAGTCTAGTACAGGAGACCGGAAGTTCCATGACACTGAATCAAATGCCTTTTCTGCGTCCAAGGTTGCGCGACTATGTTTGCGTGGGGGTTTATCTGGGAGAGTATACAAAAGAGGCATCTCAGATTAAAGGCTGTGGATCTGGAAGAAACAAAGCCCGCCTGGTCATAAGGAATCAAATGTGGCATCAAAGGCACGAGTCGAGTAGGCAGAGGTTTTGCATACATTTTGGCATCAGTATTTATTAGAGATAAGAGGAGGTAGGAGCCCAATTCTTCTGGCGGTTTACAAGGCTTTACCAGGACTGTTATAATTGCTTCCTGGAGCGCTGGGGGAAGTATACCTACCTCCATCGCTTCATTCCACACCTGCGGAAGCAACGGTGCAAATAAGCGGTTTACATTCCTTATACAGTTCAACACCCAGTCCATCTGAACCAGGGGACTTGCCAGATGGCAAAGCCAAGATTGCTCCTAGCATCTTCCCCAATGTAAATGTTGCATTAAAGGATCCAGCCGCATCAACAGAGAGTGTCAGCAATATAATAGCGTCAAAATATGTATTGCTGTCAGCTCGGGTCTGCGTACTACACACGCCTCCTGATCTTTCTCCCCGGCATAAATGCGTCAGAGAGAACGCCTACATTGTTTAGAGAGGTGAGGTCATTCCATTTGGGACTTCCATTATAAATTCCCTCACATTGCGCATTACGCTGCTGTTTTAATTTAATTGTTACTGTTACTTCTTCTGACGGTGCTCCATGTTTTGACGCTCTAAATGTACCTTTTTACTTATTTGTGTCAGATTACTCAGAGCTCTAAGTGTATTCTTTGAAGAATCCGCTGCTGCTTGGCGGAAGTCCTCTTTCTGTGTTCACCCCCGACGTGACACGCACGCTTCCTGATCATTCTCCCCGGCATAAACGTGCTGGAGAGAATGTGCGCGCCAAAGATACACTTAAGGCAAGCCCGTCTGTGCCCGTCCAGGACTGCTCCGGGCCATGGGCCATAGAAATGAATACCTTTGCCAACGACGAGAGGTGCGCACAGATTCTACTGGGCAGCACTCTTAGTAGGCTGACCCCTTCCAATACTATCTTGCCTGATGATTTTAATGCTCATTTGCATCCCAATGCACTGGTGAATGAGGGTAATCCCTCCTCTAGCCTAAAAGGTCTTCTTGTTAACGCGCGCTCAGCTGTTGCGCATCGTGACGACATATTTGCTGTACTTGATGAACTTACACCTGACGTCTTCTGTATTACAGAGACTTGGTTTACTCAAGCTTCAGGACCGGACATGGTTCAGATGCTTCCTCCTTTATATGACATCCTGCATCTTGACCGATCCACACCTAAAATTGGTGTGGGTGTTGCTATCATATTCAAAAATCATCTATGCTGTTCTATTGTTGAGCTTAATCACAATCTCACCTGTGAGCTCTTTCTCTCACGAGTTCAGGTGTATTCGGAATGGTCCCTTCACTTCCTGATTCTCTATCGTCCTCCCTGCTATGTTACCATTGGATTTCTCAAAAGTTTCACTCAGCTGATGGCTGATCTCTCCCTGACATATCCCTGAATTCTCATTTTCCAAGACTTCAATCTCCATCCAAATGACCCGCTTGACCAGCAGACTGCTAAACTCATTTCAGCGCGCTCTGATTGTGGCCTTCACCTTTGCTATCACACTCCCACCAGGCTGGCAATTTACTTGACCTCATTTTCTCCAACATCCCGATGTTCTTTCTTTTGCTCCTCTGCCACTATCCTGATCTGATCAGTTTCCGGTTCCATTTTCTATTCCTCTCGCTCTGCACACATCCAGACCTTCCCCCTCTGTTAAGTTTCATCGTCGGTGGTGAAACATCTCCCGAGTGGTATTGCCATGTCTATTGAAAACCTCATCTGTCAAGGCCTGACAGCTGACTCTAGTCCTTGTGAGTCCTTGATTGAGGCTCTACAGTTCATGGCGGATGCTCTGGGGCCCCCAAGCTCTCTACCTCTTGCACAAAATAATCTCCCCCCCCCCCCCGTACTGCTCTCAACTGCGCTCACTTAAACAGAGAAGCAGAGAAGCGGAACGCAGATGGCATCGTTCCTCCTCCGATCTCAGTGCTAATCAGCCTATGTTGAAGCCAGACTGTCAAAGCACTATAAAAAAAAATCAAAGCCCAGTATGTTTCTGATCAAATCATGAACGCTTCTTGCTCTTCTCGAGAACTTTTTCAGGTGGCGAAGGAATTGACCACTCCTATTCGCCCACCTAATCCCACTCTTCACAATCAAAAACACTGTCACCTAATTGCACTCTTCTTTAAAGAAAAGATTTTCAAAATCCGAGCAAATTAATGCTGAAAGACAGATCTCTGACACTCTCTCTGAGATTTCTCCCCTCGCAGTCTCTTCCAATGCTTTTCAGTTTAGCACTGTGACTGACGCCGCTGACCATATTCCTCTTCGAATTCTGCAATCTCTTTCTCATAGTCTTGTCCCGCTACTTACTTCACCCCTTCACCATGCCCTCTCTACCGGCCATATCCCTGACTCTCTCAAACATGCAGTCATCTCCCCTCTTCTCAAAAAGTCTCATCTAGGTCCTGCTGTGGGTGCTAACTATCGGTCGATTTAGCTTCTTCCGGCCATTATGAAAATGCTTGAAGCTATTGTCACCCTGCAGCTTTCTGCCTAACTGGAAAGCAACCATATTCTTCACCGCTTCCAAGCTGGTTTTCGCCCTGGGATGTTCAAATAGTAGAAGTTGTTTTTTTTTGGCGGTTAATAACAAGATGATTTACGGCACCGTATTTCCTCAAGCACTCAGCGAGTTTTCTCACGGCAGCATATTTCCTCAAGATCATCAGCGTATGCTGGGCATTTGACATGAATAGCAGAGATTTTCAGGAGGCAAATTTCCAGCTTCTTCAGATATTCTGCCAGGTCTGATAAATATACATTGAAAAGCAGGGGTGCTAAAACGCAACCCTGATTTACGCCCCTGGATGTGGTTATAGGGTGTGCCGGTGTTGCCTCGTCATCAAGTATGACCTGAACACTGTTATTAGTATGAAACTGTTTCAGGAAGAATAATAATAGAGGTGGGCAGCCCATGCCCTTCAGCTTGGACCACAGCCGCTTCCTGGGGACGAAAGTGAACGCGGATTTGAAGACAATAACTAAATAACTTATGTGTATAATGTATATGTATAATGTATATACGCTTGACTGTCTTTGCCTCTCGTGCTGGCTATCAGCAAGGCCATAGCTCTCAATTTATGGATTGGAGAGGAGCCGGTTCGAAACCGGATTGGAATTTATCCAAGTTAATATTGGCCTCCACCCATTTCTGGAGCCGGTCTAAAGATTAGTGAACCAATCATTTGCCCGTAATGTCTAACATGGCTAGCAGTCGATAGTTCTCTGGTAGATCCCAGTTGCCTCCACAAGAGTGTACCTCCGCTCTCCCTATCTCCCCCTACTGCAATTGGGCATTTGATTGTTTAACTGCTTGCATTGCGGTACACTCGATGTCGCAACTGTTTTTATTTCTGGATTGTGGATTGAATTGATTGTACTTAGTTTTGGAAATGTTTACCCAGCCGACCGTAACACCCATGTGCCGGAACTTATGCAATGTATTTATAGTTCGCCGCAGGATGATGTGTGATAACCGCTCATGACTAGTTCCCTAGTGGCCCCTTCTAAGAAGGTATTGAAGTGCCCTGCAGGGTGAGGTGAAATGAACATTTGGGACTTTGTTTCAGGTACCCTTATGTGCCCCCCTAAGAAGGTAGTGGTGATGGCCCCTTGAGCCTATAAGAAGCCTACCCCTTTAAATGCGGTAGGAGGATGTGACATGTTTTGTGCGCTGTGGTTGTGCCCCCATGCCGACTCCTCCACGCTCTCTTTCTCCCCTACTGCAATTGGGCATCCGATTCCAATGTTGACATTTTCCTAGGTCGGGATGTGGACCTGGCGGCTGTTGCCTTGACAGCGGCGCTTGGCTAGGGCTCACACCAAGATGGAGGTACGTCACCATGAGACCGGGTGCGTGCTTGCACGGGGTAGCCATGGCGACATTACTAACATTGCCTCAGTCGAGTTGCGCGCGTGTTTGCGGTCGAATCATCTGGGCACTTTGGATACAAGGTACAACAGGCGCACTACTACTCGCGCTTTCTACACATACTGACTTGTGATTGTCAGACTACATATTTTAAAGGTACACTTCCATTTGCCTACAGCGACTCGTGTCCTGTTTGTACACGAGATGTTGTTCTAGACGCAAGCTGCACTCAGCAGCTGTATGGACCGATACCTCGATTCGGCTCAATTCAATATTGCATATCATGCTACGGTTTATGATATTGTAGTGGACATGACACGTTGTGCCGCCATATGTAGGGCGGCAACACTTAGACTTCTGTCTATTCTCTGTAATGTACCCTTGAACCACTTTCGCATATTTTCTGCAACGTAGCTTGAACCACTGTACAACTCCGCTCTTGATGAGCTGTACGTATTAGCACCGGGTTATGGTGAACTCTACTTCCCTTATAGTCTCCCCTTTATTCCAGCCTCTCAATCTTTACCATAGAGTACCACTGGACCGCATTACCTTGATGACCAGCTTCCCAGGACCTCACTCTGAAGACTGGGTGAGTTTTCCTCCCTTGGCTTTAAGTATACGTTAGTATGCATTTTAGTGCTTTCTTACTACATTTATTAACCCTTACAGGTTTGAATTTGGCCCTTGCTACAGAAACACAGAGGTTAGTACAACTCCAGATTATAAAGAACATTGTGATTAGGACCCTGCCCGTCCCGTGATTGAATGTTCATTTTTTTCACCCTGTAGGGCCTCTTCAAAAAAGTTCTACCGACTAGGAACATATAGCTCACACCCTGAAGATGGATCTTCGATCTGAAACGTGTTGGTCATAGGAACACTGACAATGAGCTAATGAGCTATTTTGATGCTATAAAGATTGTATGATGAAATGTGGGAGACCTATGTGTGAATATTTGTAAACACTGGAATCTATACACATATTTCAGCAACCAGTCAATTTGAGTTTGTTCAAACCTAACCAAGTTGTTAGGATACTATCTTATGTTTGTAGGTATCAAGGACGTCTGTCCGTGATATGTATGACTACCGTTATGGTCTTTGACTTTAACTGGATGTAACATATGAAGGATATCAACGTTGAGGATTTTGTTTGAATAACAATAAATACCATTGTGATTACTTTTTATGAAATGTCAATAGACATTTTCATTGAAATGTGATCCTGATCTAACTTTTGAATGCTAAAACCGTGTTTAAAATGAAGCAAACAATGGCCTTCACTGCAGGTGAGGCAATCCATTTTGTGATTGAGTGAACTACATTGGGACAATTGTCCCCTTAGGAGTGCATTTGGGCCTACTGTGCCGTAACAGCGTAGCCAGGTGATTGGTCAATACGAAGGGGCCAGGCGGCTCCAAGGGCCCCAATTGAGAACAGTAGAGACCACTGCTCATCAGTCAGGGTAAACAACTTCTCCCTGTTTACAAGCAATGTATTCAAGCACGTCCTTTTACCGATGCAACGGTACCATTTTATTTATTTGTATTCATTTATTGTATTTGTTAGTACGCCCAAACCCGGAGGTATCACAGAGTAGCTTACAGTGTGATGTCAGAAGAAGACTTGCTGGTTACACAGATATAAGAATATGGTAATAGAAGAGCGGACATGACTAACAGCAATGGCCTAGTATTAACAAAGTATCATTAGGTAGCACTAGAATATAGTGACATATAATTACAGAGGCCCTGCAAACACAACAGAATCATTCACAGAAGACCTGGGATTATGTGCCAATCTAGCTGGTCATCTTAGAATCTATTAAACAGCCAGGATTTTATGGGTTTCCTATATTGGGTGTGGGAGGTCTCGTTACTAATGTTTGTGGGGAGCAAGTTCCATAGTCTGGGGGCTGCTACAGTGAAGCAAGATTCTCCCGTTCTTGAGTTCTTGAAACGGGGATAGATAAGAGGATGCTGGTGTTGGATCTAAGGAGTCTGTTGGGTGTTCTACGTTTAATGCAATCATTCAGGTATGTTGGGGCGCTTTGGCTGATACATTGATGTGTGGTTGTAAATGTTTTGTGGAGGATTCTGGCTTGAATGGGGAGCCAGTGAACCTCTCTCCTCGCTTGTGAAATGTGATCACTTTTTTTCATGCCTGTAACGCTCACCTGGTTCCCACGGAGGCGCGGCGTCGAAGGCGCAGAACTCTGAAGATGGACAGGAAGGGCCCCTCTATTCTGGCTTCCCTGGCTCGTTGGATACCCTCCTGTGCGTGAAAAGGGAGTATTACCAACTGTGGAACAATGCTCAAGCCTCCCACTTCCTTCCAACCCTCCACGATACCTCCTCCACGATTCCCCGTGAAGCCTCACCTTAGGGTTTGGAAGGATGAGCTCTCCATCCTGCTTCTGATGCAGGGGCGCGTTGAAACCCAGTTACTTCACTGGATTGAGGATTGATGGGAGTTCAGGTAAGCTTGACTGTTCAGGTAAGGCGCTGTAAAAGTTCTGTTCAAAAGTTCAAGCTTAATAATAATGTTCGTTGTCTAATTGCAGCAAGCGCTAATGCTTATGTCTTTTTCCCCTTAGGGGCCGGGGTTTGGAGTGCCGGAGATATGGCGCCGACCCGAAGTGAAACAGTTCTGGATGAGCGCTCAGGAAATGTCTTTGCATTTGCTCATTCAATGTCTTTGTCTTTTTTCCCCATAGGGGCCGGGGTCCGGAGATGCCAGGAAGCGGCAGGACCCGAAAGGCAGTGGGAATAATCCAACAGGTAAGACTTAAAAGGAAACTGAGCTTTCCTTATTCCTTTTCTCCCTCTCACCTTTGTTCTTGTCTTTTTTCCTCTAGGCGCCGGGGCGTAGCTGAATCCGGAAGATCGCTGCTGAAGATGGAAGCGCCTTGCAAAGGTGAGTAAAATGCAGCGTTGCAGCGATCGAAACGAAATGCCTTTAAAATGATGTCTTCCTTTTCAGGGCCGTTGGAGAAATGACTCCGGGATGCAGATTTAGCAGGTAAGGGCTTTTCTTCTCCTATTCTCTTCCTTTCTCCCCTTGCAGGTGTTCCAGGGTGCTGGCAGGCGTGGCTGAAGTTAGGATGCAGGAGCTGACACGGTGAGCGTCCAGCTGCTAGGTGCAGAACAACGCGAAGCACGTGTGGCTGTTCGGGTGGGGTTTAAATAGCCTTGGAAGAAGTTCCTGGTATGTATCCTTCCACCAATCAGGTATGTATCCTTCCCCGACCACACCCGGGTGGTGAAGTAGTCCTACAGGTAAAGTAGTCCCATTCAGGCCTCAAGAGGGCCTGGATGAAGCAGCAAGGTCTGCATCAGGTAAGTGTGCACCCAAGCACTTAAACACATATCCTCTTCTATGAGCCTGGCGCCTAAGGCGCCAGGACTGGGGTCCGCTATGAGCCTGGCGCCTAAGGCGCCAGGACTGAGTCCAAAGGGCCCCGACTTGGGCCCGCTGAGACTTCCCTGGGGAAAATGATGTCTGCCTCTGGGGTTGCTGGGCCCGGCCTGGCTCCTAAGAGGTAGGCATCATGACAGTACCCCCCCTCAAGGCCCCTCCCAAGGTCTTTTCCTCTGGGGGTTTTGGTTTGTGCGGGAATCTTCGATGGAATCTTTGAATTAATCGTGGTGCGTGAACATAGTTACTGGGTTCCCAAGATCTTTCCTGAGGTCCATATCCTTTCCAATCAACAAGATAGAAGAGTTTCGACTTAACTATCTTGGAATCTAAAATGTCTTTCACTTCGAATTCTAATTCTCCATCAATTTGGACAGGGCCTGGGGGCTCAGACAGTCTGGTTCCAGGTTGTACTGGTTTTAAAAGAGATGCGTGAAAAACGGGATGAATCCGCATGTTGGATGGTAAATCGAGTTTAAAGGCCACTGGGTTGATAATAGCTTTGATGGGGTAAGGCCCAATGAATCTGGGATTAAAAGTTCGCTGACCCTTGAGGGGTAGATGTTTAGTTGCTAGCCATACCTGATCTCCTACTTGGTAAGGAGGAGTTTTACTTCGGTGCAAATCAGCGTTTTCTTTATACTTTTTCTTGGCTTGCTGTAAGTGGGTTGTAGCTTCTTTGAAGGCTTGGGTTATTGTGGAATGTAGGTGATTTACTGCAGGCATCTCCAGGGTCAGAGGTGGATCTAGGTCAGAGGTCCAAGGATGGTGACCATACAGGGTATAAAAAGGAGTCTGTCCGGTTCCAGAATGCACTGAATTGTTGTATGCATATTCTGCAATCCAAAGGATGTCTTTCCAATTTAACTCGGATTGGTGTAACATGCACCGCAGATATTGCTCGAGAGTCTGATTGGTTCTCTCGGTTTGTCCGTCGGTCTGGGGGTGGTGGCTGGTGGATAACCGCACGTCTATTTGTGCTAGTTGGCAACATTTCTTCCAAAAGTGGGAGATAAATTGACTTCCACGGTCTGAGACTAATATGGAAGGGAAACCATGTAACCGCACTATATTTTCCATAAATTCCTTGGCCAAGGTGGAAGCTGACGGCAATCCTTTTAAAGGGATAAAATGGGCCATTTTGGAGAATAGATCCACTATTACGAGAATCGTGTTGTAACCACCACAAGGAGGCAGGTCAGTTATAAAGTCCATTGACAAGGTGTGCCAAGGTGCTGGTGGAATGTCCAAAGGTCGAAGTAGGCCGGCTGGCCTTTTCTTTTGACTCTTATTTTGGGCACAGATTCCGCAAGACAACACAAATGACTTTATGTCTTTTCTCCAAGAAGGCCACCAGAAGTGGCGTTTGATCTTTTCTTCTGTTTTCGCGATACCGGGGTGTCCTTCCATTAATGATTCATGATGACGGGTAATGACAAGTCCCTGCAATTCTTTACTTGGCAGAAATAACCGCTCTTGGAAGTAGGGTAAATCATCCTTAACGGTGTAGTGAGGACCCTTTTGACTCCATTCCAGTAAGGCAGAAGAGTCAAAAAGCTGTTTTACTTGAGCTTGGATGTCCTCAATGGTTTGCAATGAAGTCAAGCCCAGAATTCTTTGTTCCGGTATGATTGGCACAGGTTCTAAACTCGAATTGGGTTCTTCCATGCCTATCCGGGATAAGGCATCTGCCTTACCATTCTTGCAGCCAGGGCGATAGGTAATTACAAAATCAAATTCCGCAAAGAATAAAGCCCATCGGAGTTGTCGCGAAGATTGAGCTTTGGCCGTCTTTAAATACTGCAAATTTCTGTGGTCCGTAATTACGGTGATGGTGTGTCTTGCACCGAGAAGATAGTGACGCCAAGCCTTGAAAGCTGATTTAATAGCCAGTAGTTCTTTGTCGGTAATTGCGTAATTGAGTTCAGGTGGAGAGAATTTTCTGGACCAAAAGGCTACAGGGTGTAGTTGGTTAGTTTCTGGGTCTCTTTGCGACAGGACAGCTCCCATGGCCGAACTGGATGCATCGGTTTCCACGATGTAAGGGAGATCTGGGCGCGGGTGCTTCAATACAGGTGCAGAGGTGAATTTGGTTTTCAGGTCCTGAAAGGCTTGTTCAGCCTCAAGAGTCCATTCAAAGCGTTTATTTTTCTTTAGGAGAGCTGTGATGGGTTGAACAGTTCGAGAAAATTCCGGGATGAACCTTCGATAGAAATTGGCAAAGCCAAGCATGCTTTGCACTCCCTTCACAGAGCTAGGAGATGGCCATTTGAGAATGGCGTCCACTTTCCGCGAGTCCATTCGGATTCCTTGAGGTGTCAGGATGAATCCGAGAAACTCCACTTCTGTGGTATGAAAAACGCATTTTTCGAGCTTGGCAAATAATTTGTGCTGGCGCAATTTCTCAAGAACTGCCCTAACATGGTTTCTGTGATCAGATTCTGAGGCGGAATACACCAGGATGTCGTCAATATAAACGATGACACAAACATCGATAAGTTCCCGAAGAACATCATTCATGAAGTACTGAAAGGCGGCAGGTGCGTTGCACAAACCGAAGGGCATTACTTGATATTCGAAGAGCCCAAATTTGGTGCGGAATGCAGTCTTCCACTCGTCGCCCTCTTTTATACGTACCAGGTGGTAAGCTCCTCGGAGATCTAGCTTGGTGTACACACGAGCATCTTTTACTTGGTCGATAAGCTCAGGTATCAGGGGCAAAGGGTAACGATTCTTAATCGTTATCTGATTTAGGGCGCGGTAGTCAATACAGGCCCTAAGGTCTCCTTCCTTTTTAGGTACGAAGAACAAAGCGGAAGAGACTGGTGACTTTGATGGGCGAATGAAGCCATTGGCCAGGTATTGATCCAAATACTGGCGCAAATGCAGGTTCTCAGGTTCAGTAAGAGCATAAATCCTACTACAAGGTAGTTGTGCATTGGGTACCAAGTCGATTTGGCAATCGTAAGATCGATGGGGAGGTAACGTGTTAGCCTGCTCTTTCTGAAAAACGTCTTGGAATTCTTGGTATTCAGATGGTAGCTGTACAGGGGTGGAAGTTACAGAGGCTAGACCTATAGCTGGATTCCTTGGGTAACAGGTTGGTTCACAATCAGGAAAAGTTATCTTCTTTGCTCGCCAGTCTATTCTCGGATTATGTGTTTCTAACCAAGGGATTCCAAGAAGTACTTGAAATTGTGGGGCCTTGATCACATCAAACACGATTGCTTCCCGATGTCCGTCCTGACCCACCAGAGTGATTTCAACTGTGGAATGCGTTACAGGCCCTGAGGCTATTTCGGTTCCATCAACTGTAGTAATTACATCTTGGGTTACTTTCGGGCGGAGAGGAAGCTTAATCCTGGAAGCCAATTCACGGTCTATGTAATTTCCAATAGCTCCACTGTCTATGTATGCTTTTATAGCATGCAACTGCTGAGGCTGTTTTGGGTTCACAAGCACCATTGGCATGACAAAATGCGAGGTCAAAGAGTTTGTTTTCAAGCTCGGCAAGCGGACCCCTACGCTTGTCGGGCTAGGTCGTTTCCCGAACCAGGTGTCAATAACTCGTTATCAGTGGCTCCAACCACCTTCTTGGGAGGTTTAACTGGACAACTTTGAAGAAAGTGACCGGAAGTTCCGCAATACAGACAAAGTTGCATTTGTCGCCTTCTCTCTCGTTCCTTCTGCGTTAATGGTCCTTTAACACTGCCAATTTGCATAGGTTCGGAAACGTCAGTACTCTTGGAGTTAACGTGGGTCTTGATAGGTACTCTGGTTTCATACTTGAGCCGATCTGCTTTTCTATTTTGAAGTCTGTGATCAAGTTGAACCACTAAGTCTATGTAGTCTGCGCAGGCCTGGGGTGGATCTACTATCTGAGCTATAACATCTTTAAGCTCTCCGCGCAGGCCTCGATGAAACAATGTGATCCTTTTATTTTCAGGCCATCCGGTTTCCACAACTAGTCTATTAAAGGTGGCGATATAGGACAAAAGATCCTGATTACCTTGTCGTAAGGATAGCAGTTCGTTGTCAAGGGCCTGTCCCTGCGAGTGTCGAGCGAACAATCTTTCCATGCTGGCCTGGAAGCCCTGGAAATCCCGGAGAATGGGATCATCCTGATTTACCAATGGAATAGACCATTCGGCAGCACAGCCACTGAGGTAAGATAGTACAAAGGCTACTTTGGTCTGGTCGTTGGGGAAGGGCCCGGGCCTGCATAAAAAGTGTAAACGGCATTGGTTCATAAAAACGGCATATTTCTTGGGATCCCCCGCAAAACGTTCCGGCGGGGCCAAAGGCATGTGTCCAGGTAGATTGATTTGTACCGGGTTATTCGAACCCATTGTTGTAGAAATATCTCCGGAAACAGGTAAAGGAGTGTGCTCTGCCTGGCCCTGCAATAACCTTTTGGCCAGATCATCAGTTCTTTCCTTGGATAGGATTAGTTCCCTTCTGAGAGCATTAGTCTCCTGGCGGGCTGAGTGCACTTCTGCCCGTAATTCCCCTAAAAGATGGGCCAGCTGATCTGTCTCGGAAGTCTCCATAGCGCCCAGGTGGGAAATTGTGGTAAGGCTTCGCGTTCTGTAACGCTCACCTGGTTCCCACGGAGGCGCGGCGTCGAAGGCGCAGAACTCTGAAGATGGACAGGAAGGGCCCCTCTATTCTGGCTTCCCTGGCTCGTTGGATACCCTCCTGTGCGTGAAAAGGGAGTATTACCAACTGTGGAACAATGCTCAAGCCTCCCACTTCCTTCCAACCCTCCACGATACCTCCTCCACGATTCCCCGTGAAGCCTCACCTTAGGGTTTGGAAGGATGAGCTCTCCATCCTGCTTCTGATGCAGGGGCGCGTTGAAACCCAGTTACTTCACTGGATTGAGGATTGATGGGAGTTCAGGTAAGCTTGACTGTTCAGGTAAGGCGCTGTAAAAGTTCTGTTCAAAAGTTCAAGCTTAATAATAATGTTCGTTGTCTAATTGCAGCAAGCGCTAATGCTTATGTCTTTTTCCCCTTAGGGGCCGGGGTTCGGAGTGCCGGAGATATGGCGCCGACCCGAAGTGAAACAGTTCTGGATGAGCGCTCAGGAAATGTCTTTGCATTTGCTCATTCAATGTCTTTGTCTTTTTTCCCCATAGGGGCCGGGGTCCGGAGATGCCAGGAAGCGGCAGGATCCGAAAGGCAGTGGGAATAATCCAACAGGTAAGACTTAAAAGGAAACTGAGCTTTCCTTATTCCTTTTCTCCCTCTCACCTTTGTTCTTGTCTTTTTTCCTCTAGGCGCCGGGGCGTAGCTGAATCCGGAAGATCGCTGCTGAAGATGGAAGCGCCTTGCAAAGGTGAGTAAAATGCAGCGCTGCAGCGATCGAAACGAAATGCCTTTAAAATGATGTCTTCCTTTTCAGGGCCGTTGGAGAAATAACTCCGGAATGCAGATTTAGCAGGTAAGGGCTTTTCTTCTCCTATTCTCTTCCTTTCTCCCCTTGCAGGTGTTCCAGGGTGCTGGCAGGCGTGGCTGAAGTTAGGATGCAGGAGCTGACACGGTGAGCGTCCAGCTGCTAGGTGCAGAACAACGCGAAGCACGTGTGGCTGTTCGGGTGGGGTTTAAATAGCCTTGGAAGAAGTTCCTGGTATGTATCCTTCCACCAATCAGGTATGTATCCTTCCCCGACCACACCCGGGTGGTGAAGTAGTCCTACAGGTAAAGTAGTCCCATTCAGGCCTCAAGAGGGCCTGGATGAAGCAGCAAGGTCTGCATCAGGTAAGTGTGCACCCAAGCACTTAAACACATATCCTCTTCTATGAGCCTGGCGCCTAAGGCGCCAGGACTGGGGTCCGCTATGAGCCTGGCGCCTAAGGCGCCAGGACTGAGTCCAAAGGGCCCCGACTTGGGCCCGCTGAGACTTCCCTGGGGAAAATGATGTCTGCCTCTGGGGTTGCTGGGCCCGGCCTGGCTCCTTAGAGGTAGGCATCATGACAATGCCTAGGACTGCTCTAAGGGCTTTGTTTTGTAATACATGAAGTTTGGATAGATTTCTCTTAGTGGTACCTAGCAGGAGTATATTGCAGTAGTCAATTTTAGACATAATGAGAGCTCTGACGAGGGTGATACAGTTTTGTGTGGATAAGAATTGTCGGCTAAGGGCAATACGTTTGGCTGTGTAGGTCTGTGGAGGAGGCTAAGGAGTAATGTGTTTGTTCATGGTGCGGCTGGAGTCTAAACAAACCCCTAAGGTTTTTACTTGGTTGGTGATGGGGATGGGGGTACCCTCTATGATGATAGAGGTACTGGGCCTCATTACGAGTTTGGAGGTAGCCATGGTGCCATTAGCACCATGGCTGCTTCCATAGTAGTGTCCAGGTCCGGGTATTCAGATGGTTTTGGATACTTGTTCCTGTGTGACTGAAGAGAAATTAAACTGGGCTTCTATGTCACGGGAATCAGTTTGGACAATGGGGTTGGTATTGGTACTTATGTTTTAGAGGTTTCTTTTTGTAATGATTTTATCTTGTAGGGAGTTGATTTTAGCAGCTAGGGCATTCTGAATGGTAGTGAACCATGCTTTACTCGCGATGGCTGGACTTTGGGGGGGGGGAGATGTGGGTTTCCAGTTCCCTCAGGATAGAGAACAATTCTTTGCTATTAGAGGCTACATTGGTCATGCGTTCATTGAATATGTTGGATTTGTGTATGATAATTGCAAGTTTGTATTTCGGAGAAAATAGACAGAGTTCTTTTTAGGCTTCCTCAGTGGGTTTTTTTCTGGTAAGGTGCTCTAGTGCTCTTTTGCTACGTCTGAGTTGTATAAGTTCATCATTATACTTTCCTCTTCATCATCCTCATTCTGTATCCTTTCTAACTCCTTTCTATACCCAAATAACCTCTCGACATGCTCATTTACCTTCTCCACAGTGTCTCTGGAAAGTGCTAAAGTATTTAGATCCCTTAACCTTTGCGGAACATCCACATTATTTAATCTTACCCACATTATACATAACTGAATCCCTAAACCTTCAATAAAAACATTTTTCTCAGGGAAATGATCCGTATTAAAAAGTGTGGAAAAAACGCTAGCTTGATCATCCTTCTCCATACAATGCTTAGCCCATGCAATTAACTCACGTTTCTTCTCCAGTGGTACAGTACTGCGAGTGACAACCTTTGACCCTGCACCACGATTGATTACAAGCGGCTCAGGACCACTTGGAAGAGAGGGAGCAGACAAATTCGATGGAGGTACTATAACTGGTGCGATAAAAAGAGGCAGAGGAGCAGGTGGCGGGACAAAAACCGGAGGAGTAGGAACAACAGGGCGAGTATGAAGAGCAGGAATAACAGCAGGAAGAGGTACAGCAGCGGGAAGAGGAACATACGGAGGTGGCGCAGAAGCATCAGGCCTTCGTTCATTTAATATTTTATCAATAAACTCATCAGAAACATGAAGATCTTTGGAAGGATATATTTTTTGAATACCAAGTGAGAAAGCCCTTTCCATATTTTTAGCTGACTCAGACTGTTTATCCTGGTCATATAACAACGCTTTTTCGGCATTCGTTTTATGACGGCGCACATATTTCTCTCTACTCTTAAGCTGTTGTAACGCTTCTTTTTTCCAATTCTGCAAAACATCAAATGCTGCAGGTCTAGCCTTTTTCTTTAACAAGACTGACTCCAAATATTCAATGTGAGGGATCTCAAAACTACCATTGATTGGCCACTGAGTTTCAGAGGCATGTCTGGTTTGTCTGTGCCAAATATCATTAAATACTATACTTCCAATGCCATGCTTACAGTACATACTACATGCCGGCGACCCCTCCTGTGGTGCCGGACGGCTAAATTCCAATGATTGTCTATCACTGCGGAATAATGCCCTAAAGCAGGTAGACGATTTCCCAGGCATATCTCAAATTCTTGGTGTTACCTGGTCAATAATTGTGCCTGAAGATACAATGCGCCAAAATTCAAATTGTCAGGGTTGAATTAAGAATCGGGTCACGACTCACCTGACCAAACCTAAGGAGGACCGATCGGTACTTCTAAGAATCTTACCTAACTAATCTTACCTCGTGTATGGTGATTTCGGCAAATCTGCCCACCATGATAAGTGGACCCTCGTCAAGATGCCGTCTCAGACCACAGGCTAATCGTCCAGGGATCGGGTCGTGCAGCACTGCTGAGGTGTCGCGTCTCATCCAGGGGCCCCTTTTTTTTGTCATACCGTCCAATCCCGGTCCGATAGCGTGTGTCAACCTTCAACAATCCGGCATCAATCTTGAGGGTCCCTATTCGGGCGCCAACTGTGAAAACAGAAATAAAATATCGAGGCTGAGTACCCCAAAAGGAAATACACTGAACATGGGTTACAAAGGAACATACAAAGTACTTTATTCTCTACTGAATTCAATTACAAAAACAGTGCAAAGTCAGATAGCTATCGGCCCTCAGTACAACACAACGAACTCCAGCATGGTTCAGTGTGTTCAGTAAGAGACGCTGTACATTAGAATGCATTCGCTTTTTATACATTTTGTGGGCACTATGTCCAGCCCCACTTCGGGTTAATATTCTACTTTATACATCACCAATTCTAGGGTTCGTGCCGAGTCTCAAATAACCGCATATAACTGGTTTGTCTTTAATACATGTAACAACAAGCGTATGCATTAACTGTGTATTCTAAAGTTTTGCATGCAGGCATTCTTAAGCATAAATACAATGTAGCAAGACAGATGTTCTTCGTTCAGTATGTAAACACATTATCTCAATATATGCTTGTGGATTAGTTTCATCGCACGAGTGTTCCCTTTACACATAGGTCAACAAAGGACGAGGTCTCAGTTCATGACCTCAACAAGTGGCCTGCAGGCAGATTACACATTAGCTATGTACAGAGGTCAAGACGGCCGTGTTGTATTTTGCAATGACATCGTCCACCATTTTAGCTGACAGGGTGACTTTTCCACAACAAATCTTAAAATGGCGGTTTGACCTAAAATGGCGGCCTACATAGATTAAAGGTCAGGACCTTGCAACACAGATTTCTCTCGCAAGCGACTTTCAAGCAGCTTGGCGTAGGCCAATATTATATTTTTTTACAATAGGAGGCACAATATACTTTCTATTCCCCAAGTGAGCGTACATTCAATAGGGCCCCTTTAAAAAGTGTGATGGAAGAGGCGTTATATGGCCCAGTTACTGGAATGCTAGAAAGACTGTTGGCGTAAGTATTGGTGGGTGACTGTGCATTGGGATGGATGTGCAGTGGTTTGGAGGTGACTGAGGCTGAGATGGGTGTTAGTGCTGGCGTGATACTTGACTTGGGTGAGTTATTAATAGCGGAGCCAACTGTGATGGGTGGGTACCTATTCTGCTGAGGTGGTACGCTGGAATGCGCGAGAGGACAGTCTGAAATTCCTCATGGCTACTGTTAAGGACGTGGTGGTTGGAGAGTTGAAGGATTGGGTTCTAGTCCTTAGACGTTTTAAACGCTTCTGTCCAAGACATGGGGCAGCACAATTGATCAAGATGGTAGAACATGTGAACCTAGCTGGGCGTACATGAAAGTGGTGGACTGGTAATGATAGGTGGTCTACTTTAGGTAGCGGTAAGATTGGATAATCTGATGCTTATGTAGGTTTCAGGTGGAAAAGCTGCTGTTTTAGGTAAGAAGGGCGTGGGGCAGGGTAGAGGGTAGTGTCTTGGGCAATAGACTGGGGCTAGACTGGTATCATGGTTGGTGTATGTCCCTCTGGAAATGATCGTGGACTGGGACAGTGTAATAACTTGAGCGAGAGCCATGCTGATGTGGTAAGTGGAAATGGGAGTGTAAAAGGGTGTGTGAAGCGGTAGGCAGAGCACGGTAAACAAATGGAGCATAACAGTGTTAATACAGCCAGCACAAGGCATAGTCAGAATGTACTGGTTCTGTTATGGTTCAGTGGGCTTACTAATGGGTTAAATGGGAGCAACTGAGTACACTAGTGTTTTATGGGCACTGGCTAACAAATGATAGTTACAATATGGCGGATGGGATCATGATGTACGCAGATACAGTCCTACGATAGGGGAGGTACAGGTCTGGAACAGGTTTCTACTAAAGAAACATATATAGAGTTAAGATCTGACAAGCAGTCTATGCGCAGTTGACTCCAATCATACAGTAAGTGGCATTGGGCAAACCATGCATTAGTAAGACATAATCTAATTCATACACCATCTAAACATGGTTTGAGCCCCACCTGTGGCTTGGCTTGCTGTCTGTTCTTTTCACTTAAGCCACAGTAGAATGTGCCTGAATACTAATTTAAAGCAGTACAGAATAACCACTTGTGTCATTTCATTACAGCTTCAGCACCTAGACCAACAAGGCAGAGAAAAGGAGCTGTGGGCAGCGGCTTCTGGTGTGACGTGAGAAGAGCCATCTTGAGAGTCAATGGGACGTGTCAAGTGATGGAGAAATTCACAGACGGTGAGTGCGAAGTGACAGGGATGCTGCTTGAGGAAGACTGCTCTTTAATGGACAGGACAGGGCTTACTATATGTCCTTCACCAACACCTTCAAACGAGAGCACGACAGGCACCACAGTAATGACAGCGGGTGCAGCTTCTAAAGCTAATACCTTGTTCACGACACCAGTGGCAGCGACAATCAGCAAAGTGACAACTACTTCATCGATTATCATACAAACTCCACCAACTACTGCTGTCACTGAAAGCATGGAAGCACTGATCACTGGTCAAACCCTCAACATGTCCCTGACTACGCCCTCTGTCGGCAGCAGCGTCTGGTGTAAAGTGAGGGGGAGGATGAAGAACGGGGTGTGCAGAGTGTTTGTCAAACTAGCTGATGGCATGTGCAAGGTGCTAGAGAAAGTCACAGACGGTGCCTGCGAAGTGACAGGAAAGCTTGCTCCAGGAGGTTGCTATTTGACTGATGTAGCAGTGGATATTATTTGCCCCACAAAAACCTCTACACCTGCTATCATCACTGGCACTACTTCAAAACCTGTACCAATAACTTCAAGTATCAATACCTGGTCTACGACAGCTTTAAAGACAGCTACCACAGAAGCAACAACTTCACCAATTATTGCATCAACGCCAGCTTTAGCCCTCACTGAAATCAATGCACCACAGACCACTGGTAAAATATCCACCATCTCCCTGACTACAACCACCATCGCAAGCAGTTTGTGGTGCAATGTAAAGGGGACTATCGAGGACAGTTTGTGCAGAGTAATCGTGAAACTAGCTGATGGCACGTGCCAGGTGATAGAGAAAGTCACTGAGGGTACCTGCGAAGTGACAGGGAAACTGGTCGATGGTGTTTGCAATTTGATTGATGCAGCAGTGGATACAATTTGCCCCACAACAACTTCTGCACCTAATATCATCACTGGCAGCACTTCAAATCCTGTACCAATACCTTCAAGCCTCAATACCTGGTCTACAACAGCCCCAACAGCCCCAACAGCACCAAGAACTGTTTCAGTTGTCGTACCAATACCTACCACTGCTGATTTCACTGAAATCAAAGCATCACAGACTACTCATCAAATACTCACAAATTCCCAAATTACAATCTCAACCAGCAGCAGCGTCTGGTGTAAAGTGAGGGGGAGGGTTAAAAACAGGATGTGCAGAGTGATTGTGAAACTTGCTGATGGCACGTGCCAGCTGATAGAGAAAGTCGCAGACGGTGTCTGCCAAGTCACAGGAAAGCTTGTTCCAGGAGGTTGCTATTTGACTGATGTAGCAGTGGCTATTATTTGCCCCAGGAAAACCTATGATCCTATTATTGTAAATAGCCGCACAGACAAACCAGTGGGAAGAGCTGCCATCCCCAGCAAACTACCAAGAACCACACTAATGATGAGACCAGAACCATCAGCTGATGCTCTCAGTGAAAGCAGTGCAACACAGACCACTAGTAAAATATCCACCATCTCCCTGACTACAACCACCATCGGCAGCAGCTCCTCGTGCAAAGTAAAGGGGACTATCGAGGACAGCTTGTGCAGAGTAATTGTGAAACTAGCTGATGGCATGTGCCAGGTGATAGAGAAAGTCACTGATGGTGTATGTGAAGTGACAGGGAAACTGGTTGATGGTGTTTGCAACTTGATTGATGAAGCAGTGGATACAATTTGCCCCACAACAACTTCTGCACCTAATATCATCACTGGCAGCACTTCAAAACCTGCAGAAATAACTTCAAGCATGAAAACCTGGTCCACAACAGCTTCAAAGACAGCTACCACAGAAGCAACAACTTCACCAATTACTGCACCAACAACGCCAGCTGCAGCCCTCACTGAAAGCAATGCACCACAGACCACTGGTAAAATATCCACCATCTCCCTGACTACAACCACCATCGCCAGCAGTTCCTGGTGCAAAGTAAAGGGGACTATCAAGGACAGCTTGTGCAGAGTAATCGTGAAACTAGCTGATGGCACGTGCCAGGTGATAGAGAAAGTCACTGATGGTGCCTGTGAAGTGACAGGGAAACTGGTCGATGGTGTTTGCAACTTGATTGATGAAGCAGTGGATACAATTTGCCCCGCAACAACCTCTGCACCTAATATCATCACTGGCACCACTTCAAAACCTGTACCAATAAATTCAAGTATCAATACCTGGTCTACGACAGCTTTAAAGTCAACCACCACAGAAGCAACAACTTCACCAATTACTGCACCAACAACGCCAGCTGCAGCCCTCACTGAAAGCAATGCACCACAGACCACTGGTAAAATATCCACCATCTCCCTGACTACAACCACCATTGCCAGCAGTTCCTCGTGCAAAGTAAAGGGGACTATCGAGGACATCTTGTGCAGAGTAATCGTGAAACTAGCTGATGGCACGTGCCAGGTGATAGAGAAAGTCACTGATGGTGTGTGTGAAGTGACAGGGAAACTGGTTGATGGTGTTTGCAACTTGATTGATGAAGCAGTGGATACAATTTGCCCCGCAACAACCTCTGCACCTAATATCATCACTGGCACCACTTCGAAACCTGTAGAAATAACTTCAAGCATCAAAACCTGGTCTACAACAGCTTTAAAGACAGCCACCACAGAGGCCACAACTTCACAAATCATTGTACCAGTAACGGCAGCTGCAGCCCTCACTGAAAACAGTGCACCACAGACCACTGGCAAAATATCGACCATCTCCCTGACTACAACCACCATCGCCAGCAGCTCCTCGTGCAAAGTAAAGGGGACTATTGAGGACAGCCTGTGCAGAATAATCGTGAAACTAGCTGATGGCACATGCCAGGTGATAGAGAAAGTCACTGATGGTGCCTGTGAAGTGACAGGGAAACTGGTCGATGGTGTTTGCAATTTGATTGATGCAGCAGCGGATACCATTTGCCCCACAACAATCTCTGCACCTAATATCATCACTGGCACCACTTCAAAACCTGTACCAATACCCTCAAGCCTCAATACCTGGTCTACACCAGCCCCAACAGCACCAACAGCACCAAGAACTGTTTCAGTTGTCGTACCAATACCTACCACTGCTGATTTCACTGAAATCAAAGCATCACAGACTACTCATCAAATACTCACAAATTCCCAAATTACACTCTCAACCAGCAGCAGCGTCTCGTGTAAAGTGAGGGGGCGGGTTAAAAACAGGATGTGCAGAGTGATTGTGAAACTTGCTGATGGCACGTGCCATCTGATAGAGAAAGTCGCAGACGGTGTCTGCCAAGTCACAGGAAAGCTTGTTCCAGGAGGTTGCTATTTGACTGATGTAGCAGTGGCTATTATTTGCCCCAGGAAAACCTATGATCCTATTATTGTAAATAGCCGCACAGACAAACCAGTGGGAAGAGCTGCCATCCCCAGCAAACTACCAAGAACCACACTAATGATGAGACCAGAACCATCAGCTGATGCTCTCAGTGAAAGCAGTGCACCACAGACCACTGGTAAAATATCCACCATCTCCCTGACTACAACCACCATCGGCAGCAGCTCCTGGTGCAAAGTAAAGGGGACTATCAAGGACAGCTTGTGCAGAGTAATCGTGAAACTAGCTGATGGCAAGTGCCAGGTGATAGAGAACGTCACTGATGGTGTCTGTGAAGTGACAGGGAAACTGGTTGATGGTGTTTGCAACTTGATTGATGCAGCAGCAGATACAATTTGCCCCACAACAACCTCTGCACCTAATATCATCACTGGCACCACTTCAAAACCCGTACCAATAAATTCAAGTATCAATACCTGGTCTACGACAGCTTTAAAAACAGCTACCAGAGAAGAAACAACTTCACCAATTATTGCACCAACAACGCCAGCTGCAGCTCTCACCGAAAGCAATGCACCACAGACCACTGGTAAAATATCCACCATCTCCCTGACTACAACCACCATTGCCAGCAGTTCCTCGTGCAAAGTAAAGGGGACTATCGAGGACAGCTTGTGCAGAGTAATCGTGAAACTAGCTGATGGCACGTGCCAGGTGATAGAGAAAGTCACTGATGGTGCCTGTGAAGTGACAGGGAAACTGGTCGATGGTGTTTGCAACTTGATTGATGCAGCAGTGGATACAATTTGCCCCGCAACAACCTCTGCACCTAATATCATCACTGGCACCACCTCAAAACCTGTACCAATAAATTCAAGTATCAATACCTGGTCTACGACAGCTTTAAAGTCAACCACCACAGAAGCAACAACTTCACCAATTACTGCACCAACAACGCCAGCTGCAGCCCTCACTGAAAGCAATGCACCACAGACCACTGGTAAAATATCCATCATCTCCCTGACTACAACCACCATCGCCAGCAGCTCCTGGTGCAAAGTAAAGGGGACTATTGAGGACAGCCTGTGCAGAATAATCGTGAAACTAGCTGATGGCACATGCCAGGTGATAGAGAAAGTCACTGATGGTGTGTGTGAAGTGACAGGGAAACTGGTCAATGGTGTTTGCAACTTGATTGATGCAGCAGTGGATACAATTTGCCCCACAACAACCTCTGCACCTAATATCATCACTGGCAGCACTTCAAATCCTATACAAATAACTTCAAGCATCATCACCTGGTCTGCAACAGCTTTAAAAACAGCTACCAGAGAAGAAACAACTTCACCAATTATTGCACCAACAACGCCAGCTGCAGCTCTCACCGAAAGCAATGCACCACAGACCACTGGTAAAATATCCACCATCTCCCTGACTACAACCACCATTGCCAGCAGTTCCTCGTGCAAACTAAAGGGGACTATCGAGGACAGCTTGTGCAGAGTAATCGTGAAACTAGCTGATGGCACGTGCCAGGTGATAGAGAAAGTCACTGATGGTGCCTGTGAAGTGACAGGGAAACTGGTTGATGGTGTTTGCAACTTGATTGATGAAGCAGTGGATACAATATGCCCCACAACAACCTCAGCACCTAATATCATCACTGGCAGCACTTCAAAACCTGTAGAAATAACTTCAAGCATCAAAACCTGGTCTACAACAGCTTCAAAGACAGCTACCACAGAAGCAACAACTTCATCAATTACTGCACCAACAACGCCAGCTGCAGCCCTCACTGAAAGCAATGCACCACAGACCACTGGTAAAATATCCACCATCTCCCTGACTACAACCACCATTGCCAGCAGTTCCTGGTGCAAAGTAAAGGGGACTATCGAGGACAGCTTGTGCAGAGTAATCGTGAAACTAGCTGATGGCACGTGCCAGGTGATAGAGAAAGTCACTGATGGTGCCTGTGAAGTGACAGGGAAACTGGTCGATGGTGTTTGCAACTTGATTGATGAAGCAGTGGATACAATTTGCCCCGCAACAACCTCTGCACCTAATATTATCACTGGCACCACTTCAAAACCTGTACCAATAAATTCAAGTATCAATACCTGGTCTACGACAGCTTTAAAGTCAACCACCACAGAAGCAACAACTTCACCAATTACTGCACCAACAACGCCAGCTGCAGCCCTCACTGAAAGCAGTGCACCACAGACCACTGGCAAAATATCGACCATCTCCCTGACTACAACCACCATCGCCAGCAGCTCCTCGTGCAAAGTAAAGGGGACTATTGAGGACAGCCTGTGCAGAATAATCGTGAAACTAGCTGATGGCACATGCCAGGTGATAGAGAAAGTCACTGCTGGTGCCTGTGAAGTGACAGGGAAACTGGTCGATGGTGTTTGCAATTTGATTGATGCAGCAGCGGATACCATTTGCCCCACAACAATCTCTGCACCTAATATCATCACTGGCACAACTTCAAAACCTGTACCAATACCCTCAAGCCTCAATACCTGGTCTACACCAGCCCCAACAGCACCAACAGCACCAAGAACTGTTTCAGTTGTCGTACCAATACCTACCACTGCTGATTTCACTGAAATGAAAGCATCACAGACTACTCATCAAATACTCACAAATTCCCAAATTACACCCTCAACCAGCAGCAGCGTCTCGTGTAAAGTGAGGGGGCGGGTTAAAAACAGGATGTGCAGAGTGATTGTGAAACTTGCTGATGGCACGTGCCATCTGATAGAGAAAGTCGCAGACGGTGTCTGCCAAGTCACAGGAAAGCTTGTTCCAGGAGGTTGCTATTTGACTGATGTAGCAGTGGCTATTATTTGCCCCAGGAAAACCTATGATCCTATTATTGTAAATAGCCGCACAGACAAACCAGTGGGAAGAGCTGCCATCCCCAGCGAACTACCAAGAACCACATTAATGATGAGACCAGAACCATCAGCTGATGCTGTCAGTGAAAGCAGTGCACTACAGACCACTGGTAAAATATCCACCATCTCCCTGACTACAACCACCATCGGCAGCAGCTCCTGGTGCAAAGTAAAGGGGACTATCGAGGACAGCTTGTGCAGAGTAATCGTGAAACTAGCTGATGGCAAGTGCCAGGTGATAGAGAACGTCACTGATGGTGTCTGTGAAGTGACAGGGAAACTGGTTGATGGTGTTTGCAACTTGATTGATGCAGCAGCAGATACAATTTGCCCCACAACAACCTCTGCACCTAATATCATCACTGGCACCACTTCAAAACCTGTACCAATAAATTCAAGTATCAATACCTGGTCTACGACAGCTTTAAAAACAGCTACCAGAGAAGAAACAACTTCACCAATTATTGTACCAACAACGCCAGCTGCAGCTCTCACCGAAAGCAATGCACCACAGACCACTGGTAAAATATCCACCATCTCCCTGACTACAACCACCATTGCCAGCAGTTCCTCGTGCAAAGTAAAGGGGACTATCGAGGACAGCTTGTGCAGAGTAATCGTGAAACTAGCTGATGGCACGTGCCAGGTGATAGAGAAAGTCACTGATGGTGCCTGTGAAGTGACAGGGAAACTGGTCGATGGTGTTTGCAACTTGATTGATGCAGCAGTGGATACAATTTGCCCCGCAACAACCTCTGCACCTAATATCATCACTGGCACCACCTCAAAACCTGTACCAATAAATTCAAGTATCAATACCTGGTCTACGACAGCTTTAAAGTCAACCACCACAGAAGCAACAACTTCACCAATTACTGCACCAACAACGCCAGCTGCAGCCCTCACTGAAAGCAATGCACCACAGACCACTGGTAAAATATCCATCATCTCCCTGACTACAACCACCATCGCCAGCAGCTCCTGGTGCAAAGTAAAGGGGACTATTGAGGACAGCCTGTGCAGAATAATCGTGAAACTAGCTGATGGCACATGCCAGGTGATAGAGAAAGTCACTGATGGTGTGTGTGAAGTGACAGGGAAACTGGTCAATGGTGTTTGCAACTTGATTGATGCAGCAGTGGATACAATTTGCCCCACAACAACCTCTGCACCTAATATCATCACTGGCAGCACTTCAAATCCTATACAAATAACTTCAAGCATCAACACCTGGTCTGCAACAGCTTTAAAAACAGCTACCAGAGAAGAAACAACTTCACCAATTATTGCACCAACAACGCCAGCTGCAGCTCTCACCGAAAGCAATGCACCACAGACCACTGGTAAAATATCCACCATCTCCCTGACTACAACCACCATTGCCAGCAGTTCCTCGTGCAAAGTAAAGGGGACTATCGAGGACAGCTTGTGCAGAGTAATCGTGAAACTAGCTGATGGCACGTGCCAGGTGATAGAGAAAGTCACTGATGGTGCCTGTGAAGTGACAGGGAAACTGGTCGATGGTGTTTGCAACTTGATTGATGAAGCAGTGGATACAATTTGCCCCACAACAACCTCTGCACCTAATATCATCACTGGCAGCACTTCAAATCCTATACAAATAACTTCAAGCATCAACACCTGGTCTACAACAGCTTTAAAAACAGCTACCAGAGAAGAAACAACTTCACCAATTATTGCACCAACAACGCCAGCTGCAGCTCTCACCGAAAGCAATGCACCACAGACCACTGGTAAAATATCCACCATCTCCCTGACTACAACCACCATTGCCAGCAGTTCCTCATGCAAAGTAAAGGGGACTATCGAGGACAGCTTGTGCAGAGTAATCGTGAAACTAGCTAATGGCACGTGCCAGGTGATAGAGAAAGTCACTGATGGTGCCTGTGAAGTGACAGGGAAACTGGCCGATGGTGTTTGCAACTTGATTGATGAAGCAGTGGATACAATTTGCCCCGCAACAACCTCTGCACCTAATATCATCACTGGCACCACTTCAAAACCTGTACCAATAAATTCAAGTATCAATACCTGGTCTACGACAGCTTTAAAGTCAACCACCACAGAAGCAACAGCTTCACCAATTACTGCACCAACAACGCCAGCTGCAGCCCTCACTGAAAGCAATGCACCACAGAACACTGGTAAAATATCCACCATCTCCCTGACTACAACCACCATTGCCAGCAGTTCCTCGTGCAAAGTAAAGGGGACTATCGAGGACAGCTTGTGCAGAGTAATCATGAAACTAGCTGATGGCACGTGCCAGGTGATAGAGAAAGTCACTGATGGTGCCTGTGAAGTGACAGGGAAACTGGTCGATGGTGTTTGCAACTTGATTGGTGAAGCAGTGGATACAATTTGCCCCGCAACAACCTCTGCACCGAATATCATCACTGGCACCACTTCAAAACCTGTACCAATAAATTCAAGCATCAAAGCCTGGTCTACAACAGCTTTAAAGACAGCTACCACAGAAGCAACAACTTCATCAATTATTGCACCAACAACGCCAGCTGCAGCCCTCACTGAAAGCAATGCACCACAGACCACTGGCAAAATATTCACCATCTCCCTGACAACAACCACCATCGGCAGCAGCTCTTGGTGCAAAGTAAAGGGGATTATCGAGGACAGCTTGTGCAGAGTAATCGTGAAACTAGCTGATGGCAAGTGCCAGGTGATAGAGAAAGTCACTGATGGTGCCTGTGAAGTGACAGGGAAACTGGTCGATGGTGTTTGCAACTTGATTGATGAAGCAGTGGATACAATTTGCCCCGCAACAACCTCTGCACCTAATATCATCACTGGCACCACTTCAAAACCTGTAGAAATAACTTCAAGCATCAAAACCTTGTCTACAACAGCTTTAAAGACAGCTACCACAGAAACAACAACTTCACAAATCATTGTACCAGTAACGACAGCTGCAGCCCTCACTGAAAGCAGTGTACCACAGACCACTGGCAAAATATCGACTATCTCCCTGACTACAACCACCATCGCCAGCAGCTCCTCGTGCAAAGTAAAGGGGACTATCGAGGACAGCTTGTGCAGAGTAATCGTGAAACTAGCTGATGGCACGTGCCAGGTGATAGAGAAAGTCACTGATGGTGTGTGTGAAGAGACCGGGACGCTGGTGGGTGGGTTCTGCCACTTGATTGTCGAAGCATTGCCTAGAGATTGCCCTCCTGCAACACCGAGTAGCACCGCCCACACTGATACTTTGGGAGCATCTAGGGTGAAAACCCTGGCGGTCACTTTGATCTTCACAGAAACGTCAAAGGCCACCATCCATTCACCCAGGGAGGAATCAGACATGCCAATGAGAACTGGCACCACTGTGGCGCCCCTCACAGGAAGTAAGACGCTATATTCAGCTGATAAGCAGCCCACCCGCTTCCTGACTACAAGAGGCCCATGCAGGGTCATCGGGAAACTGGCTGATGGCACCTGCCAGGTGATCCAGGACATCGTGGACGGGTCACCCGAAGCGCTCCTCGACGAGACCTGCCAACTTATTCGAGGAGCTTTCTATGTTTATTAAAGCGATGGATGCTTCTGAGCCAGAGTCCTCGTGGAGCGGGTGTGGGATGGGTTTGAGGGTTCCAGGCAGGGTCCCATCTTGCCATCGGCTTTCAGATGAAGGAAGACACGGCCATTGCCTCAAGGAAGCTTTCACAAACCTTTGCAGCCGCCATTTCTGTATTGTTTGCTTTGGGTCAGCAAGTGCTGAGTACTCGGGTGAGCGCAGGGCGGTGGTAACATGTTCTGGTGGGGGGTGGGGAGGTCGTGCTATTTTGCTCATTCTGCCCTGCAGGTGTAAAGTGGGGGCAGGAAAGTCACTTACTGATTCGTCCACATTAGACCATTATAGGTTTGGGCTCCAGAGAGCCAGGTGGACTTGTGCAGCCTGAATGGGGGAGGCAAGTCATTACTCGTGGTGTCTTACCACGTTCCTAGTGTAGGTAATATCACTGTGATTTATGTCTGATGGCAGATTAGAGTTTAGTGCTTAGAGGTGCAACAATGCACCTAAAGGGCTTAAAGCGCTTTAATGAACAAAAGATCGCCCTATAATTATCCTTGCAGTGGGAAGCAGCGTCTATACAGAGTAATTGAGCTTTCTGGCGCTATATCACCAACACTGCGTGATTTATTTTTGAAGTAGCGTTTATTTAACCATTTAGCTCATTGAAGCGTTGCGAGGCGCTAAGTAGTTTCAGCCTCCAACACATATGGACTCTCTCATATATGCATATATGCAAATCTCTCAAACCATGGCTTTTTCAACAACACATGACCAAGGACTAATTCCAATGGACGCACATATGATATGATATGATATAGCATTTGTAACGCGCCTATACACAAGTGTTTCAAGGCGCGACGAGGCAGGGAGGGGGGAACAAGGGGAAGACAGACAACGATCCTACTAGGCCAGGTGTCATTCAGACTGCGCAAGTGCAGGGGTAGGGGGAAGGGAAAAGTGCAAGGGGAAGGGGAGGGGGGAAATGCAGTACAAGTAAGTAGAATAAAGTAAATAAATAGGGCCAGCTGGTGGCAAGTGCACGGTAAGTGCAGACAAGTGCTGGGAAAAGGGGGGGGCTGTAGGTATACAGAGACAGTCCCTCAGTGCAGGGGTTGCCAGGGAGGCAGTGCAAGAAGAGATTGGCTGGGCCCAGGACCAAGGTCGGTGAGAGTGGCCCAGTTTCAGATTTGGTGCAGATTCAGTCGAGAATTTAGCAGGGGAGAGGGAGAGAGAAAGCAGAAGCAAAGAGGAAGGTTTGAGGTGCTTCCGGAACCGGAGATGGTTCTCCTCAAGTTTCAGGGAGGCAGGAAGGCTGTTCCAGAGGGAGGCCCCTGCCACGGCGAGAGATCTACCCCCAGCTCGTTGCTTCGAGAAGCGGCTGACCCTGAGGGAGTTGGAGATGGATAAGCGAAGGGCTCGGGAAGGAAGATATTTAGGAAGAGAGAGTTGAAGGTATTTAGGCCCCAGGCCCCAGAAGGCCTCGTGGACAATGCAGAGGGTTTTGAACTTAATCCTCGCAGTCACTGGGAGCCAGTGTAGAGATTTCAGTCCTGGAGAGATACGGTCCCTGGGCTTGAGGCCAAGGACAAGTCTCGCAGTTCTGTTCTGGATGAGTTGCAGGGGGCGGAGAGTGGAGGCAGGCAGAGTAAGATAGAGGCTGTTACAGTAGTCCAGCTTCGAGAGAACCAGGGCTCGGGAGACAGTGAGCTTCTGGGGGAAGGAGAGGAAGGGAAGAATACCTCTGAGGAGGTGCAGCTGGTAGTGTGACTTCTTAGAGACGTCAGATATATGAGGAGAGAAGGAGAGTGTGGAGTCGAAGATGACCCCGAGGTTTTTTGCCTTGCAGGTAGGAGCAGGAGGAGGGCCAAGCGAGGCTGGCCAGAGAGCTACAGGGAAGGAGGGAGTGGGTGTGCCGATGAGTAGAATCTCAGTCTTACTAGCATTAAGGCAGAGGTCATTGGCGGCACACCATTCCTGGATGGCAGACAGACAGTCAGAGATGAGGGAAGGAGAGGAGGCCGAGGGTAGCCTGAAAATGAGCTGGGTGTCGTCCGCATAGCACTGAAAGTTGGGGCAGAGAGCGGCGATGCGGTGGGAAAAGAGTGCCAGATACTGGTTGAACAGCCAGGGAGAGAGATTAGATCCCTGGGGAACACCACAGGTGGAGAAAAAGATGTCAGAGAGGAAGGACCCAAGTTGGACCTGGGAGGGTCGATTGGAAGGGAAAGAGGTCAGCCACGCCAGAGCCTGACCAGTGATACCCAGGTTATCACTGAGACGGTTGAGCAGGATGGCATGGTTGACAGTGTCAAAGGCAGAAGAGAGATCGAGCAGAATGAGAACACATGGAGTGTTGGAGTCGAGGTTCAGGAGCAGGTCCTCACGGATGTTCAGGAGAGCAGTTTCCATGCTTCTGGCCGCTCTGAAGCCAGATTGATGGTCATGGAGACTACCAACTGTTTCAGCATGGAGGTTAAGCTGGGAGATGGCAAGTTTCTCCAGGAGCTTGCCCAGGAAGGGAGTGATAGAGATTGGGCGATAATTAGCCGGGCAGGAGGGGTCGGAAGAGGGTTTCTTAAGAAGAGGGTGCACAAGGGAGTGCTTGAGAGGGGATGGGAAGACTCCAGAGGCGAAGGAGTGGTTGCAAAAGTCAGCCAGGGCAGGAGCCAGGTAGTCGATGTGGTCCTTAATAGGAGGAACAGGGGTGAACCTGTTTAGACGAGACTTTCATAGATCGGACTTGTCTGGAAACCTCGTCAGCAGAAAAAAGTGGAAAGGCAGACAAGGAGGGAGGACGGGTGGCTGCAGAAGGGCCAGAGGAAGAGCCGGGAAGAGAGGGAGGGAGGTGATAGGAGGAGAGTGAGGACAGGATGTCCTGAGTTTTTGAGATGAAGTGAGAGGCCAGTGCAGTGCAGAGGGCCTGGGAGGGGACAGGAGAGGTAGAGACTGCAGCAGGGTTGGCAAGCTCCTTGCAGATTTTAAAGAGTTCAGCCAAGTTGTTGGATGCCGCAGAGATGCGGGCTTGGATAAGGGCTCTCTTTTTGGTGAGAACGGAGAGACGGTATTGCCTTTGGAGCAGGCGGCAGGCCAGTTTATCAGAGGATGAACATGAAGCACGCCATTTCCTCTCAGCTACCCTGCACTTGCGTTTTAGGGTGACGAGATCCGAGTCATACCAGGAGTTACATTTGGCTTTGGGCTTCAGGCGGATTCTCATGACAGGGGCAAGGATATCAAGAGTATCAGATATAGCAGAGTGGAGCATGGAGAGGGCTGTGTCAGGGTGGGAGTCAGCCGAAGGGGGAGAGGGGGGCGAGAAGGTGGCAGCGAAAGCCTCAACTGACACGCGCTTCATGGGTCGGATGACGCACAGAGCTCACAGTACTGCGCAGCTGCCAAAAGATGCCTGCCAAAGCGCAGGCTACCCACACTCTGTACAGCGCTCCGATGCTCTCAAGCTAGGTCCGCGCTTTAAACAATAAAATCAAATAATGCATTACATTTGCCAAATGGGTATGTATGTCAGACAACCCTACATTAGTAGAAGATCACTGCGCCACCCGTAACTGCGCCGACGAAAAGGTCGACGCCAATTACGGCGCTGCACAGTAATCAAATGGATCACTTTACCCACTTCCCCGGCCCGCATAATCTTACCGGACCCCAGCTCCAGCCCACTTACCTTTGCAGCACACACTTCTGTGTGTGCTGCCGAATCCCCGCTTTCCCTGCGGCGTCCATTCCTCCCACTTATCCCATGTATCGGAGCTGACGTTGCAGGATGCTTTTTTACATTAATTGTTTTACTTTCTTGTCCCCCGCTTACTACAATGGTAAGCATGGGACACCCCAGCAACTCCCGACTCACGTTACTATGACCAAGGAGAGCGAGGGACACTCCCACAATCCCCGCTCTGCTTAAGTGCAGTATGGGAGTCAATATTTTGTACCCCCCCAAAGTGGCAGTGACTGCGTGGGCGCACAAATGAGGGTGACATTTTGGTACGTTACCATATTATACTATGGTGCAAGCATCCTAATCCATGCTCAGAACATAGCCTGCGCAAGTATTTTGCCAGTCACGAGAAGACCTTGGAAAGAGAATAGTCAGATAGCTAGATTGGCGCCGTATTCTCGCTGGCCACCCATGGAGAACATAGACTAGAGGGCCGAGAGACCTAGGAGTCTGGGGCATATAGCTTGAGGAGGCGGTCGAGGAGACCCAATGGGAATCAGGCAAAAAGGGATTTCCCCCATAGTAACGCTTGCTTCTGTGAGTTCTGGGCTGGTACTGGAAGCAGGGGGCAGAGAAGAGGTCGTATGGTTTTGCTTATTTAACATAATGGTTTATGACTTAGGAAGTGATGCTTCAATGCTGACTTTGCTTTGCATTCATATGAATTGCCCTTGTTGCTATTCCGTATGTCCATATGTGTATATATAATATGCACTAACAAAAAACTTTGTTAAAGGGACGTTATGGTTAAGTTGCGCTACTAAAAACCTATCCTCTCTACTGAAAAACTATGCTAAAGGAAGATTATGGTTAAAGTGCCCTACTAAAAACCTATGAAATTCACTGACAGAAAACGTTGTTAAAGGGACGTTATGGTTAAGTTGCGCTACTAAAAACCTATCCTCTTTACTGAAAAACTATGCTAAAGGAACATTATAGTTAAAGTGCCTTTCTAAAAACCTATGAAATTCACTGACAGAAAACGTTGTTACAGGGACGTTATGGTTACAGGTAAAACAGAAAACCCCCAGAAATTCGCAATTTATGGTAAGCTAAGCAACCATAACTCGCACTACCACTGTGCACTAAAAGGACTAAAACCCAGGACATCAAAGATGACATCACAAATGCCATTGATGACGTGACTGATCACATCACATGTGTGGCTCCCTCTTTTTTTGTTCAGTGACATATGTACACCGGGTGCTTTTCTTCACTGGGAATCAGGAACTAAAAATTGAAAAGGTACTATATTTGTTGACTTTACCCTTCTCATATGTTCTTACACTACTTTCCTTAGCATTCACGCACCTGATATGATACATATACATAGGGGAAGAAGCAAGCCTGAAACACAGCAATCACTTTTGTGCATGAAGATAATCAGTTATGTTATGAACACTTTCTGGTAGTACTGCTACTTTTTTTCTTACTTTACTTTCCCTGTATATGCTCATATTTGTATATGTTGTGGACTCTTTATGTTTTGTGTGTAGTAGTACAATTATGTAGTAAGAGAGGCATTTCTAGCTACTTATTACATGTTTCACAGTACACATAACTCTGAAACGAAAGCATTCATCATTTTACTATTCAACGTGCAAAGATTTTGATTATTGCACCTGTATGATGCATGCTGTAGACAATGGCTATGTTTCTACATGAGTGGGTTCATGTACTGGAAATAGCTGTGTAATACAATGGTGTTTATAGCAATGCATTTGTTAATGAACCAATTATCTCATGATAGTTCTTCCAATGATGTCTGATTCTGCCAACATTACAATGACAATCCCTTGTGGAGGCTTTGTATGAAAACTATATACACATGTGATGTCATCAGTCATGTCATCATGTCATTTGATGTCATTTGATGTCATGGGTGTTAGTCCTTGCAGTGCACAGTAGTAGCGCAAGTTATGGTTGCTTAGCTTACCACAATTTGCGCACATTTCTGGGGGTTTTTGTTTTTACCTGTAACCATAACGTCCCTGTAACAATGTTTTTCCATTGAATTGCATAGGTTTTTAGTAGCGCAACTTAACCATAACATCCCTTTAACAATGTTTTTTGTCAGTGAATTTCAGAGGTTTTTAGAAGGGCACTGTTACCATAACGTTCCATAATCATAGTTTTTTCAGTAAAGGTTTTAGTAGTGCAACTTAACCATAAAGTCTCTGTAATCATTTTTTTTTTCACTGAATTCCATAGGTTTCTAACAGGATAGTCTTAGTTTGTATAAATGTACTGTACAGCACACTGAAGCCGGTGGCTCTATACTAATAGCCACAGTGGTTGCAAAAAGTGTGCCTGCTCACGGACATCGGGTAGAGAAAAGGGAGGGGTGGTCGTACAAAGTGAAACCTTGCAGCAAAGACAAGAAACATATACAAACAGCAACAGGTGCGGGAATGGGAAGGGAAAATGCAGTATCTGTACAAAGTATGTACTTGCGAAACAAACAGCGCAAAGGCGTAGGGTATGCAGCATAATGAAATGCACCAACAAGAGAAGTAACAAAGGACGAAGAGACAGAGTTAGGGACGCCAACTACTGAGAGCAGAACGTCACTGCAACGTGGTAAGTACACTAATGTTTATGTTATAATTGCACAGGTCCTGTAGTGTACAATAATAGGAAAGTATGATGTTTTCTGTTTGTGCGCAGCAATGCCAAGCACCCTAGAGTGACTGGAGGAGAATAACTCCATTGCTACCTGCCACAGCGTGAAAAGGGAAAGAGGTACTGCAAGGGAAGACACCCTAGAATGGCTGGAGGAGAATTTTCCGCATGACGAAATGAGTGACCATAGTAACCCCATAGATAGGGAACTCACTGTGAAAGTAAAACAATTACAATATATCGCTTCATGTATAGTAAACACATTTGTTTTTCTTTAACAGAACATACGGGAATACAGAGGAGTACACCAGAAGCAGCACCTTTTCCAAAGCAACATACAGCCACAGAAACTGAAGGAAACACTGTAAATATAAAACTTGACTACCTGGACGACAAAATGGTTGAATTGATGAACAACTTTGCCGTCTTTAAATATTTTATAGAAGAACATATTATGGGGAAAATAAGATACCATGGCCCCACCTGCACATGCCCCCTTCCCCATTTCCCAGCCCCTCGTCCCCGCAGTTTGCTTGTCATGAGAGACGCTTCATTGAGACCTCAATCCCTTCTTCCCCTCACCAGCAACTTAAAGAAATGCCGAAGTCCCTGGTATATGTATCTGTTTCTGGTCCACCTTCCCTTTCCAAATAGTGGCTACGAATGTGTGCTGATAAAGGTTGATATGTACATTTTTACTGATTCTATATCTGCCTTTTCCTTTGTTTTAAGAAGCCCATTGTAACTGTAAAGGGCACAGCACTGGTGGGGATGATCGCACGTGAGGGAAATGGAGGAGTAGTACGACTGCCGCACCTGGATGCCCCATGCGCAATCACAATGGAAGCATCCATAGGACGCTAATACAGGCCACATGTTTGTATGCACAGAACTGCCTGTAAGTAGTTGTAGGACCGTACGTTTGTCGGTCGCACAACTTCGCACATGCGTATCTCTTCCTGTGACACCTGGTAACACCGCGCCTGGCCAAGATATGCAAAGAAATGTGTGATGTAGTTTTAGTAGGTGGAAGCACTCAGCCACGTCCTGTGAGTACCTTTGCACGTGAACTGTGCACACACCAAGCTTACTTAGAAATGGTCAGTGCACGCGTGCCCTGCAGTTAAGTTGTCCGGGGATGGCCAGGGTATCCGTAGCATACCTATGCATTTGGCCACAAAGAATTCCGGCCAATATGCATCCCGTGGACAGCTGTCCAAATGGAGAGCAATGGAGACATCACCATGGGAATGGAACCACGCTGCGCGTGGGTCCTTATTTGGCAGACACGATCCGGACAAAAACACATCAAAAAAGGACTATTGTCTACAATGTATGGAGTGTTACAGTGAGAGTGCACCCTTAGAAAGGTCCTACACTCTCCCGTCTGCATGTAGTTATTGTATGGAAAGATTAGGCCCACTTTCCGGTTGCACATGCTCAACAACAGTCCTATAAAAGGGCATACCCCACAACTGCGCTGCAATCCATAGTTGGTTTTCCAGGGAAGACCAGTGGTGCACATTGTGTAAAAACAAGGAAATATCGAGACTGAGTACCACGAAAGGAAATACACCAAACACGGGCTATAAAGATTCAGAGATCTTTTATTCTACTGTACAGTTTACAAAGAAACATAGAAACAGATAGCTATCTAGCTCTCAACACCCCGCAATGAGTACCAGCCCGTCAGAGAAAGAAGAGAGAGTGCTGGACATCTGAAATATTCATGTTTATATACATTTCTAACAATATTGTCCAGCCCCTCTTCATGTTAATAATCTGCGGTCTTTAGTTCGTGCCTAGTTCACATACAGCTTATACAATAATATGCATATGGATTACATGAGTTTGTATTTCCATCAAGTTACAATAGCGATATGTATTCCCAGATCCCGCAGTAAGCCTTAGTCTATATCGCAACACAATGTAGTTCGGCCTGTGTCCACGCTTGGCATTTCTCTTTCATTGTCGCCGATGTGTATTCGTGGATGAGGCTTGTTAGCGCAGACAATCCTGGGGCAACAGTTCATTCGTAGTACAAGGTCTCATTACCTAGTCTAAACAGTCGGCCCACGGATAGTCTAACCATTAACAGAACTAAAAGGTCGGGAGGCTTCGTTGCAAGTTAGAAACACAGTCCACCATTTTAGAACAGAGAATATACAAACAGAAATCAAAAATGGCGGATAATTCTAAAATGGCGGCAAAGTCGATCAGAAATCAAAACTTTGCAACGTGGTTTTCTTCGCAGAGCGACTAGGCTTAGGCCAATATAAATCAAAAGGAGGCACGATATGATTTCCCATTTAACAATCCCTCCTTTTGGCCTAAGCCAAGCGCTAAACTACACTTGTCACTTTACGAGTAACCCCACGTCTCAATGTCCATACAACCTGAATCGCATTCATCAGATATATCAATCGCTATAAGATCTGTAGCGGAAATTTCCTTCATCACAAATTCATTGGTCATTCCTTTCGGAGCGTGTACCTTTGGACCTAACGTTCCCACAATCTATGCACAACATCCCCCTAACATTGAACATATGGCAGGAAGACATTGTATACAGCAACAACAGAATACCCAGCATGATTAATAAGACTGAAAGAAGCTTCCATCCTCAAGATCATAAGGAGTCCCAGAACCAAGCAATAAGATCCCAATTTCCTTCGGGAACATGCACTTCAGAACTCGGGACATGCAGATTTTGTATTGCCTTAAAGATGGTTGGGGAGGAATCTGGTGCGAAAACGCAGCACGTGGACCCCACTTATTTGCATACTCCACCACGCTCAGCCAAGATGACGTCTAATACCATCCGGTTTTGTAGCGCCACTAATCTGATTGCTTTCTGTTCTAGAGTCATGTTATAGAGTATGTCAGAGGTCCGGTTGATGGTTTTCTCCAGTACTCTCGCTAGTCTCCTAATATCTTTGGAATTCATAATCTGCCCCCAAAAAGGTACGAAGGATTTTGCTACATCGCCCAGAACTTGTGATGAAGTATTACCGCTCTTGTCCCGCCTTGGACGAGCCCTAGAGATTTCTGTGGTACTGGCTATAAATACCCCTGGCAGCAGAATTCCTAAATAACAAGTTTCCTAACAATCCCTAGGTAGCAATGGGAAAGCTTCATTACCGCAAACGAAGTAGACAGGTTTGCCTACATACAAAGGTCTGTCCTCGCTAGTCAAGTTTGCAACACTAGTGCAACCCTCAAAATCACCCATCGACTGAGTACCATTCCTCTGTATGCAGAAAGAAACTGAGTTGGGGCTATGGTTAACAGCATAGGAAGGTGGCGTGGCATCCCTATTGCTAAATTTCGATGGCCTATAGGAGCCATCATAAAAGAGATCAAAGATTGAAAAGGTCGGGACAGTCTATCAGAAGGCCTAATAGAAGCAACATTAAGCTTGCTCCTATTTGCGAAGAGTGAGCATCCCAGAGGTGTTAGAACTCCCCTTTCAAACTCATTCAAATTCGTTCCATCAAAATTCCCCGAGATGCTATCATTCCATCGACCAAAGAATAGAGCCCATAGAGAAGCATAACATGCAGTAGTTAGAGGCAAAGGATGAATATACCAGCACAACCCTTTTTCCCCTTGTTGCGTTAAATTAGAGCAAACTCAGCCGTTAGATTTGTTCAAAATAGCATGAGTTGTGTTCATTATAAGCAGTAATGTGTTGTTGTGATAGCTCCATCTATGTTGAGAGTCTCTAGGAGATAGAGTGTGCAAATGCACGAAAGGTGTAGATATAGTCAGAACATTCTCAGTAGGCAAGAATGTTTCAAGCGGATGTACTTCTTCCATGTACCAAAATCCTAAGGCAACTAATATTGTGAAACCGGTTAACATAATTATAAGAAAACAATACATCTTGAAAGACCATACATTTGATTGTCCATTGTCATTGTTGGCCACACAGTCACTTATTTGTTCCGTACGAGTAGGGGCAATAACAGGCATTGTTCCTTGGAAATGAAAACTCTGTAGTCTGTTTGCTGGTGATCTCCTAATCACGCCTTTTCTTAGTCTTTCCCTATCCCCAGCCAGCTGCTTTCCGTCAGATGCAAAAGATGGGGCAAAAGGACAAGCCCATTGGTGATTTTCCTGTGGTCACAGCCGAACCGTGCAGTAAGTCTAGCTCCATGGACGCAGATTGTACCTTGTGACTCCTGGTACGGTGTGATCTGAGAACAGTGTGTTGTTGTTTCCTGCTGGAAGTGATGAATTTGCAACAGAACCAAAAAGGGATGCAAAAGGATCTGTAGGAGAGTGTGGAGATGAAGCAGCTCTTTCCCCAGGCCCCGCGGGCTCGGGGAGTGTCTCCGAAGCACTCTCGATACTGCTCGAGAGTGATCGTTGGAAGCAGAGCAAGTAAGTTTCTCCTTATCTTCTTCATCGTGTGGCAAAGGGGAGGGTATCCTCTTGACATCTGAAGCATGTATCCAGTGTTTCCTGCTCGTCACTCGTACTGCCGTCTGTGTGGCCAGGAGGACCTGGTGGGGTCCTCTCCACCTCGGTGCGAGACAGGATGCCCTCTCAAACGATTTGATGAGTATCCACTCACCAGGTTGGATGCTATGACCTGGCCCCTCGTATTTTACTGGGCGGGCTTCTCGCACCTGTTGATGAATCAAATACATATTTTTAGTTAACCGGTCGCAGTACTCAGAAAGTAGTACATGTTCAATATCTCTTAATGCTCTCGGAAGATTCCAGATGTTAGCTGGCCTACCCATTACCACTTCATATGGGGAGAGCCCAGTCCTAGACAGTGGGGTGGTGCGCATTGAGAGTAACACTATTGGTAAGGCCATTTCAAATTGGTGCCGGCACACGTCTTAGTGAGCTTGTTCTTCAAGATTCCATTGTATCTTTCTACCAACCCAGCACTCTGTGCGTGTCTGGCCGAATGGAACCGTTTATCGATCTGTAATCCTGCACATATCTGTAGAATTACAGCAGCGATAAAATGTGAACCATTGTCCGACCAGATGACCCTTGGCAAACCAAACCTAGGAAAATATTCCTTAAGCATGGTTTTCGCTGTTGTCATTGCTGTGGCATCTTTTACAGGAAAGGCTTCAACCCATTTACTGAAAGCACAAATAACAACCAAGACGTATTTCAAATTGTTACAACGCTCTAATAAATGACTTCAAAAGGGACAGAAAGTGGACCAAAACTACCCCTTGGTGTCGTTGTACCCTTTCCCATATTGTGCTGCAGACAGACCATGCAACTCTGAACAAAACGCTCAGCAGTTTTCGGGATGTTGACATTGACCCAGATAGTTTCTAACATTTTACAAATCTTCCTAGCACAGATATGAGTGGGACCATGAGCCATTGAAACCATCATAGTGATGTACGCACCCGGCAGCATCCATTTTCCCTCTAGATTATCCACCCACCATCATCATCCAACCTCGCCAAACCCTCAGCCGATTGCTTAGTTTCTTCTAGAGTGGCATCGGCTTGGATATTCTTTATAGACTCAATTCCCTCGTCTATGGTACAGACATTCATGGCTTCCCTTATAGTGTACATGTCTGAATAGAGATCAGTAGCAGTCTGTTTGGCTATCTGGTCAGCAAAAGCATTCCCTTTTCCTACATCATTTATGATTCTCTGATGTGCTGCACATTTCATAATTGCTAACTGAGTGGGAAGTGCAAGCGCTGAAACTAACCAAACTATCAGGGTGCCATATTGAATCTTCGTTCCATGTGAGGTCAAGAAACCTTGTTCTGCCCAAAGTCTACCGAAGTTGTGAACTACCCCAAAAGTGTACTGACTATCAGTATATATGTTTACTCTAAGCCCTTCGGAAAGTACACAAGCTCGAGTCAATGCAATAATCTCTGCGGCCTGCGCGGAGTTATGCGAAATTCTTTTGGTTTCCACAATTGTGCTCAGTATAGTGATGGCATAAGTAGCAGTGGATGTACCATCCGGAAGTTTGAAACAGGAGCCATCGCAAAACAACTCCCCTTGTGAATCGTTCAATGGTGTATCTTTTAAATCGATTCTGCCTTTAGTTTCTTGTTCTGTGGCATAAAGGCAGTCATGTGACATTTTGTCACTGCAAGAAGTACCTTGCGGAAGAGGTAATAATTCAGCCGGATTCAGTACACAACACCTCTTGATTTTTATATGCGGTGCAAACAAGATCAATTGGTATCTCGTTAATCGCGTGGAGGTGAGGTGTTGTTTTTGCGTTCTATTTAATAGAACATCTACGGAGTGAGGTACCAACAAGGTTAAAGCATGGCCTAGGACCATACCCTCGCTCTGTTTTACAGATGCAGCAGCAGTGACAGCTCTCAGACATCTCGGCAAAGCAAATGCAACAGGATCAAGGGTGGAGGAAAAGTAGCCGCACAGCCTATTCTTCCCCCATGTTCCTGCGTTAAAACAGCCAAAGCACATCCATCACGTTCATGCACGTACAACTTGAAGGCCTTTTCATAATTTGGTGTGCCCAAAACTGGTGCTGAACATAGTGCAGTCTTGAGCAAATCAAAAGCTTTCTGGTGTCCCAGGTTCCATGGCAATGGCAAAGAAATGTCCTTCTTTGTCAAAGTCAACATTGGTTTAATCACTAATGAGAAATTCGGGATCCACTGCCTACAGAATAAAGCCATTCCTATCAAGGCTCTCACTTCCTTCTGCGTATTTGGAACAGACATGCCAGAAATGATTTTAATCTGCTCAGGCGTCAAACTTCTTCCCTCCTTTGACAGGAGATAGCCTAAATAGACGACCTCCTGTCGACAATATTGACATTTTTTCAGTGAAGCTTTATGTCCTTGCTTTGCTATGTGAACAAGCAATAACACGGTGCCCTCCTTGCAGGCACTCTCTGAGTCTGCAGCTAAAAGAAGGTCATCGACATATTGAAGCCATTTACAAGTAGCAGGCAACACGAGCATATCAAGCTGTTCTTTCAAAGCCCTACTGTAGAAGCTAGGACTTTCCGTGTACCCCTATGGCGCACGGGTGAATGTAAACGAGCGTCCCCCTGGGGTGAACGTGAACAGGTATCTGCTATCTCTGTGTATAGGGATACTAAAGAAAGCATTCTTAAGATCTGCAACACTAAAATGAGTAGCAGAGGCTGGGATCATAGTTAATATTGTTGTCACATCAGGCACAATAGGAAATTGGGGTGTGACGATCTTGTTGATAGCGCGTCAATCGATAATAAAACGAAAAGGTATTGCATTATCCCCTTTCTTATACACTGGTAAAATCGGACTATTGCACAAACTACCTGCAATTTCTTCAATTACTCCACAGTGTACAAAATCGGAAACTATACACTTCAAAGCTTTCTCACCATCAATCGAAATTTTATACTGAGGAATACGTGTCAACTTCACTCCTGGTTTCAAAACAATTTTAACAGGGTCTATTTGTAAAACACCAACATCATTGTCATCCATCGCCCATAAACACTCCGGAACATCACTAAGTTCCGGCGGCAAAGGTCTAGTCAGGAACTCTGAGGTACAATATTGCTGTGGTGAAATCGTCAAACGCACTCCATCCGTAGAAAAATGAATTACCGCATTTAATTCCTTCAACAGATTCAACCCCAACAAATTCTCTCCACAGTTCGATGTCAAAAGAAACGGACAGTGATCCGTGAATGGACCCAGTGAAATCAGTACCGACAGAGAAAACGGACTAACCACTGACGTACCAGAAAACCCTACAGAAACATTAGTTTGCCCTGACAGTGGAATGTCTGGAACCCGCGAATGGTCAATGGAACACTGCTGTGCTCCTGTATCTATCAAAAATAGATGTTTCCTATTTCCCACCAGTACACAAGGAACGGTTCGCTGGGGAAATAGTTTGTCAGCTTGCCAGTCAAGGCAAGACAGAACAACTGATAGTGGTGCTTAAGAGGTAGTCCTGCACACTTGGACACAGGATAGGAAGCTGATCTGGTGCTCTGTTGAGACACCCGGACCCCACCGGTGGAGAGCCAGGGGGTGGGGGGAGGTGTTGTGTGGGATATCTAACCACAGGTGGTGATGGACATACTGCCTGACTGCAGGGCAATCTAGCTAGTGTGTGTGGTTTAGGTCAGCAACAGCCTGACAGATGATGGGAGAAAAAGGGGGGGGGGTATTGGGGTCGGGCAACCAGCACTGTTGTAAAAAAGTACGAGAGGGGGATTAAATCTTGTGGTCTTAAGCCTAAAGGGCTAAGAATGACAAGTGCAAAATAGAGGCATTGGGATTTCCTTATGATTTATTCACCCTGGTGACTCGAAAGTTCTTTGCAGATGGATGGTTGCCCAAAGTGTAGATTGAGTGATAACAAGTTTTTACTAAAACCGCACTGTCCCACTAACTAAGGGATGTGCTGAAAAACCCATGCTTTCTGGGTTTTTAGTGCAATTTCGTGCAGTAACCCCTGTTGGTCTTGGGGGTATCATAAAATGTTGTGGTGGAGCCACAACAGGTCAGGTCGACCTGTTTCGATGGTTTGTTAGTGATTACCGACCATCTTCTTCAGGACAAGCTCAATCTCGTGTGCTATTGAATAGTATCTGTCCTCTTAGTGGGGCAGCGGTGGCAGACTGCATGGGGATCCTGGAGTAGGAGACACAAGAAACACATTGCAGAGAGGGCATGAGTGGACCTCTAACCGCAATGTTGCAACAATGGTGCATCCAGAACACAGCTCGAGAACCTGTTACAAAGCAAGTAAATGCTGTCACAAAAAAGGAGCGGTTGCTCACTCTCTGGGTTAGAGCAAAAACCACTACAATGGTGGCTAAGGCGTAGACAAATAAATCCCAGTGTGGGTGAGGACAAAGGTGAGGAGAGAAGGAAAGGAAGTGGGATGCATGGCAAGAGGCTGTGCATGTGGAGGTGGAAGGGGGGAAGGTGAGGAGGAGCGGGGCGGGGGCCTAGGATGTGCTCAGAAGATACCAAGTGCAAGAGCCTACCTGGTTAGGGTTGCTGCACTGTCCAGGAGGTCCGCTAGGAGCGGAAATGTGCTCTCTGCAGGATCGTGCCTGTAGATGGAAGGAGAGGTGGCAGAGCGGTGAGAGGCTGGGTGCGCCTGTGCTCAGACGGCGGCGCTGAATGGAGGGAGAGGATCACATATCTGGAAAGACTCAGGGCGGACACAACCGCTGCATCCTGCTCTGTCCAAACGCTGTAGGCGTAGTGAGCAGCCGCAGCGGTTGTTAAGTGCCGCGTGTGACGCGGCAAGGAGGCGTGGCAACACCCTGTCACAGGCGCGTGGGCCAATCAGGGGTTGCCACATGGCGGGTGTGTCAGCCGGCATTTGGCCAATCGTAGCGCTTGTCCAATCACAGCACACGCATCGCTGGGTGTGTGTGCTGCAGGGCTGGTGCTCGTATTGACGTGAGCTATTAAAAGGGGAGGAGGGAAGGCCCCTCTGGATAGAAACACCAAATGAATGCCAAGCGCGGGGGCCGTGCAGGGGGATGTGGGTTCCTGTGCCCCATGGGCTGCCAGATGGTAGTGCAGGGTCAGAGGGTGCTGGCACCTTTGTTTACGCATACTTAAAACAAAGTGGTGGCTCTGAAAAGAGCCTTTTTGTGCTGTTTGTGTTTGCAACGTTCGAAGTGATGAACACTCACAGGGAAAATGCTTGCTAAAGTTGTAGGAAGCACTGCACTGCATTTTGGATATTGTGCAGAAACAGCTCATTACCAGCATCAGTCAGATGAACTCCATCTGAACGAAAAATGTTGCTAGTACGAAATATAATGTTTTCACTGTGGAAGGAGGACATGCCAACGTCTCGAAAAAAAGCACAAACAGCCTTGTTGACACTGCACCGCGCTGTCTTCATTTGTGGCCCACAAGAGGAAGATCGCAGCCCCCTCTGTCTCTGGGAAATACGAGAAAAAATGATGTGCGAAGTTGGAAACATGTCCATGAGTTGCCGTAATGTCTCCTTAATCGCAAACTGCAGTGAGATGCCGCTAACATGTCCTAAACTGTTCCCTCCACAATGAACAATAATAATGTCTAGATGAGCGAGCGTCACCAAACTGGCACAAAGAGGAACCACATGGAGCCACTTATCCCACGTATTCCGTTCCAGTGAGCATCGATATTATGGAATCCAAGGTGTGCTGCCAGTGCACAGAGTTCTGTGTAAACTTGTACCCAATGTATCCAGGTGTCTCCCAAAAGCCATATAGTCCACTTACCGAAAGGCATACCCGTAGCCATCTGCACTCCTATTTGCAAACACACGTTCTGGCACAATCTGTTACTACACACCACACCCACGAAATCGTATTGACCAATCCCACTCCTGCACAGTCCCATTTCCATTGCAGCCACCCTGAAAATACCTGGATGTAGCACGTGCACACCTCTAAATGCCGCAGATTTCATGAACATATTGTCCTGTGTGGGGGGGTGGGGCGAGGGTTGCGCAAACACATTTGAAGCATGATAGAGAATGGGCGCTTTGTTGGTAGTTGTGAAAAGTGTTTATTTTTTATTTCTGTAAAGCGACGTGTAAAGAAACACCTTTTTGTGTGGTAGTTGTTGGGGATTGCTGTCTGTTTTTCCTACTTAAATTATTACACAAATGTCTGCAACCTAAATTATACATTGTAGAACAGAAGACTAATTTTAATAGGCGGAAAAAAATGATCAACTCCACTGACAAAGGTCACACTGGAAGCACTAAGGTTCTCATGCGCCAGAAGAACATCCTACCATGGAACAGAAAAGCACACATACACCTGATTCGATAATCCGTAGTCCCATTTCCATGGCAAGCATATTAAGAAGGACAGCATGTAGCACGTGAGCTTTCCCCAACTACCGCGAGGACCGCGCCCCACTACAGCAGGGCCAGTCCTTCTTCCCTTTCCAGGAGTCTTTTCCCAGCACTCCCTCATTGGCTACTGTTAAACGGTCACATACACATCCACCAATTACATCTAAGAATTCTGCATTTAACGCTATCACCGCTGCTGAACAGTCCATACCAACCGTTAAACATGCAGAGGTCAAGTGTCCTATAAATCAAAAGATTTTGAAAGAATAATAATGCAACGCACCACTCCTATATCTTGTAAAAGCGTTATAATTGTTCCTGTTTTCAAGAAGGGGAACAAGGCCAACCCGAAAGATTACAGGCCCATTGCCCTTCTTGATGTCTTGGGCAAGATTTATGCAACTCAATTGCAACGCAAATTGTTGAAATGGTATGTCGACACTAAGCATGTAGACCCAAGACAAGCAGGCTTCGTGAAGGGTGTTGGATGTAGTCTTAACCTTCTCCTTTTAAATCTATTCAAGATGGAAGCCATAAAAACAAACACTAAAGTCTATCTAGCCCTGATTGACTTTTCACATGCTTTTGACTGCATTGATAGGGGGTTCTGTGGAAAAAACTGTCTGCCTGGCATTGCCCTCCAAGCCTAATAGAGGCAATTAGAGAACTCCACACCAACACATCTATTAATATCAGATTAGATCATAGTGGAACCTTATCTGCCCCTACACAAACTTTTAAGGGTGTGAAGCAAGGCTGCCCATTGGCAGCAATTATGTTTAATGTATTCCTATCTGACATAGGGGAGGCATTCAGCGGTATCTCGTCGTTTTCACCAAAGATTAACTGAGCTCATGTGGGGTGGCTCCTTTATGCTGACAATCTGACATTCCTGGACAAGACTCCTATTGGGCTTCTGCCGAAACTTGATGCTCTAGAATCATATGTGCGGTTTACAGATCAATAAAAAGAAGTGATGACTGTAAACAAGAAACAGCGTAAATACGTCTGGCACTTGGATAAAACTGGGCTGTCAAAGACACACAGTGCCAAATATCTACAAAAATAACATTAAACTAGATGAGAAAAAAGGTAGATACAGAGTAGAAAGTTGTAAAGGCAGTCTGGTGAAACTTACCAAAAGCAGCCTAATTAATCACATGAAATTGTCATTAAAAACTCCTCAACACAAAGAACTGTACTAGATTACTCTACTGCAACTTTTCAAACTATAGAGAAAAGAAGAAGATTTATTAGGCACCTGCACCTCCTATGAAGATGCTTTCAATGCAAGTGAAAGCACAATTACAGATGAAAACTTTCCATGGTACAAAAGCATACTAGACAACGAACGCCAACAAGAAGAATTTCAAGCACAACTAAATGTAGACACTTCTGAGAGCAGTGAACCTTCTATAACAGGCAGCCAAGAACCACTTGGACAGCCACTCATAGCAAATGAGGCACAGATAGCCATGACAGAAGTAAACACCACCATGTTTCAGTATAAGCAGTCTGCAGAAGAGTTGGCTGTACTGACATCCCAACGAAACAATGAGCAGCGTACAATCGTTCTAGAAGTAAGTGAAAAAATTGAATATGCTTCAGCACGAAAGTAAATCTTGCAACTGTGACAAGTACAAACCTGTACTGCTGTATGTAAGTGGTGAAGCTGGGTCAGGGAAAACATTCTTAATTAAAATTATCAGTAAATACCTCCAACAATTAACAAACAACAACCTTTCAGCTGTTGTAACCGCCCCTACAGGTTTGGAGGCCACTATACTGCATACATTAGAAAGCAATAGTCACGGAGGGAATGCAATGATACTTCCATCATTCCAAAGCAGCGATTACCTGCAAATCTTGCAACCTACAACATAGGTGGAGTCACTTTACACCGATTGCTACTCCTTCCAGTAGAACACCAAACAAATAAGAGTACCATAAGAGTTTTGAAACAAATGAAAATGCTCCTAATAGATGAGGTGAGCATGGTCTCTAACCTAATGTTGGCTTTGACTCACCTCAGATTGCAAGAGGTCCTCAAAACAGACTGCGAAGAACTCTTTGGTAGAAAACATGTCATTGTTTTTGGAGATCTTCTTCAATTAACACCAGTCAAACACTTGTGTATAGGCGCGTTATAAATGCCATATCATATCATATCAGTGAAAGGTGAACCTATCATCAAAGCCTTGGGACACAAAGTGTGCTGTAAAGGTCTTGGAAGCATTGGGAATGTAAATACAACATTTCCAATACAGAGAACTAACTCAAAACATGCGTCAGTCTGCAGACCTCACCTACGCCAACATTTAAAGAAACATACAGATTTGTGTGCTAACAAAGGAGGCGCAGTCTACCCTCAATACTAGATGCATCCATGAGCTGTACGGGCATAACACATGTGCTACTGATGTCATGGAACAATTAGCTCACAAAAATGGCACCTGTATGTCCTTAATGCCTACTCTAGCAAGCTGTGCACAATTCAATGCAACAATGCTGAAAAAAGAACAACAACCACTAGTGGAAATTCTGCCACAGACAAACTGGATGTACACGGTATGACAATACCTATGCCTCAACAAGGCATAGCACGACTGCATACCTTAGAAAACTCTATCTCCAACACAGCAGGTTTGGAGAAAATGTTAACATTATGTGTCAACTGTAGAGTAATGCTGAAGCATAACCTTGACATAGAGCAAGGGTTAATTAATTGACCACTTGGTACAGTTGTTGGCTTCTAGACATACCCACGGGACAACAGCATTCAGTTTGTGAACGTCCAGTCTTTCAGAAATCAAAATGATAGGATGCACAACAGCACGATTCCTTCTTTTCAAGGACATGTATGTATGCAGAAAACAGTTTTCTCTGCCGCTAGCTTATGCAGTAACTATTCATAAGTGGCAAGGTCTAACTTTAGATCAAGCATTGATTGATAATGGCAGCACAGTCTTCAAAGAAGGCATGAGTTACGTAGCACTGACACGGCTACGTACACTGGAAGGACTGTATCTAGTGAATATTTATGCAACTGCAGTCAGCACAGACATTCCTTGTATCATAGAGTACAAAAGACTATGTGCACTGTACCCACCCCATCTGAACATGTATCCTGTTCCTCAGAAACCCAAAGGTTGGTTTGAAAAGAAGGCTCATTCAATCAGAAGTTGTAAATGATTTGGCAACACTATGACCAAAGAAATTGAAATCAACTCATACTACATCAACTACCAAAAGCACAGACAAAAGGAGTACACAAGACAAGACATACCCAACTGCAAACACACAAAAACGTGCCTCTTCAAAGAAACCACGTACCCTTCCATCAAAGTACACAGAAATACCTGGTCCATTCAAATTTTCCAATAAAACAGGTGTTAATTGCTATGAAAATGTAACAATTAATGTTCTATTCCAAATGCCAGCAGTTGTTGAACACATTTATTTAAATGGTGCAGACCAGTTGTGTTTGCAAATGCTCGTCCTTCACAGAAAAGCAGTAAGTCATCCTGACAACATTTACAGTGTCTCAGGAATTAGGCAAGAATTGGACTACTGTGCTGGAATGGCGAAATTCACTTTAAACCGACAAGAGGATCCACAGGAATTTCTAATGTACTTACTACAAATACTGGAAAGGAAAAACATACTCATCAATGTAAACTTTCACATTTCCTATGTGTGGAAACATACATGCAGTCTCTGAAACCATGTCATTCAGGAGCAATTCCCTAACAAGTGCTTCGCGTATGTAGCAATAAATAACTGTGACTCCATTCCATTTCAACAACTGGTGCAAAATGCAAACAATAGCATATTGTGTTTGTCTTGCAATTCTAATAATCATTCGACGCTCCATATACACTCACATAGTCAATATGTAATATTAATGCTCTTAAGATACAATGCTGATGGAACCGAAAACAACTGCAAACTTACTGCCTTCACACACGGACAGGTATCACTTGGCAAGAAAACCTTCACAACAGTATGCATAATCTACCACACAGGCGACACAACCAGTTGAGGCCTCTATTCTGCATACATTACAAAGCAATGCTTATGGTGGGAATGCAATGATACTTCCATCATTCCAAAGCGGAACCTGCAAATCTTGCAAATGCCTACTTAATATTCTTCAAGCCAAAATGTAGTCATTGATGTACAAACCTACTATACCTTACTCCCCAGCACCAACCAGTACCTTCATAAGTGCATATAAAAAATCCCGTTCACACTGTTGCCCTTAAGCAACTTAGCTTACAGCAAGCATTGAACAAATGCATTACAGTGTGTGTTGTCCAATTTTATCCCCAATGAACCCAATGAGTACACTCACGTAAACAGAAGGCGTGGAAAAATCACAGTTGCAGTATTTTCCACAGTAAACGTAAAAGGGAAAGTACTAAGTATGAGGGTTCAAAACTATCCTCAGTAACCTCTTTAACTATCAACTACGCAAATGAGCCACCTGCTCTCTTAGAATACTCATAGAACTGTAAGACATATGCAGCTATCACTACGTAAACCCGAAATGGGAGACTACCCCTTCAGAATGTACACAGATGCAAAAGTAGCAATAAGAATGGACGAGCTTGTAAATGTACCCTTTAGGAATGGGACAGTGTAAACAGTTAGAATACGCCACCTGGTATCTAACTGCAACCAAAATACTACAATGTTATTTGCAGCATCAAAAGAACCCAACTCAACCTTCAACAACGACTGTGCTACAAACATATCCTCAAACACTTCCAAAGTATGAGCAGTTATAGTACGCCAACAGGTACGTAACTACCATCACAATTCTGCAATAGCACAGTACAATGGCACAATATGTGCAAAACACCAGCAGCAACCAAATGCATACAGAAACAGTGCTACCAAAAAGGAACCAAGTAAACATTTACAAAACACCAACTGCTATACAACGCCACCCACCCTACCAACATGCACAGGTCAGAAAGCGTAAACCATTACATTTCCTCCTAGTTCAAGAGTACACCTTAAAAAGTGCTATAACCACTCCAAATGTTATTGTATTTCATTATGCATCATAGCAGCAAAGATATTTTGAAGTTTTTTTTAAAAATCCAGCATGGATTTCTTTTCCCCCACAGACCCAATGATTAAGGAAACACAGGCACTATGCACATTGCACAGTACACTGGTTCAAAGCATAGTACTTATAAAGTACTAGTTATGAGGGTCCAAAAAGTAAAGAAATATATGCAATGTTGTGGACTGCAAAGTAACGAAATACCTGCTCTAACATGTTCTGTTCTGTTTTCCCACAGATAATGCAGCAACAATGACTACAGCATGTCATATTCCATAAAGAAAAAACAGCACAGGCCCTCCCCAATCCAAACAATAAGTATGCAATGATTAGTATCATACTTCTCTACAATGTCCACAGTGCAATGTGTGCACTTATGTCTGCCATGCACATAGGAATGCCATAATTTGCAATATACACCTGCATTACACTACGCAGCTTGTGCCTACGCCCTACACGCTTCACTACACCAGTGCAGTGTAGGGGCTCCAGCCATGCATTCAATATTGCAGACCCTGCCCACAACTGTCACTGCACTGTACAACTATGCATACAAACATCTATCCACGTACCAGAAACCCCACACATAACAGAGCCACCTACCCCTTAGCCACTGCCGTTCACATTTCCTACCATTTCTTCCACACAATAGATAACCTTGTTCCTACGTACACTGTTCACCTAAACCTATAATACCTGGACACACTTGATGCACTACACTACGGTAACCTACCCAATAATCTGCACAATCACAACAATGCAAATTGATCAATGCATCCATACATCTTACGTAACTGTCCTACCTGCTGCAACATTTGGCCCCTTTCATTCCACTGGCACTGTTTGGGCCATTTGGTCATCTTCATTTCAAAAGAAGGTATACACCACAGATTTCACGGCAGAACATGGTACATAGCTCAGTAGCCATATTTCAAACACCACGTCGCTCTTAACATTTTTAAACTTCTGTTTCCCTTTCTTATTGTATAATGTAAACACCTTTTGCACACCATAACCCCCTTACAATGTTTGAAGGACGTACGCAGTAATTCCTTTTCTTTCATCAATGACACCCCCAAACATGCTCACGCTGCAAAACACCAAACTGTGTACGATGGTCCAGCCGCCCAACTGAGGCAGCACACACACAGAGTGCCATCCTCCACTGTTGGCTCGTAACACACTGCACATATAAATGTTCCTTAGGGACTGTAAAAGCACATTTTATGTGTCTTTCCACCTGTGCATTCAGGGCAGCATGTGTACAGCACCATCATCTCTACTTATATGTCATACTAACTTCACCGTAATGACACCACCAACATTTGGAATTGCATGGTACAATCAAAACACATTGCCGGCTGAATCTTTTTTTTTCCAGCATCATCTCCGGAAGTGAAACCTAACATACCTTTCCTTCAACTGGATAAATGCGCATTGTAAAGCAGCGTTGAGTGGAAAGCATAATTAGCTTCAAGGGCACACGTTGTATGGAATTCTAGAAAAAAAGGATACATAACTTACACTGCCGTTGCTCTGCCCATGTGCCGCAAAGGTAGTCTGCAGCGATTCCATACGTCGTACAATGCAATTTTTCCCCCACCCAATACAAGCATGGAATTTGCTGAAGTTATGTAAGTACAACTTTACATCTCATGTGTATTACGCCTAAAATGTATTAAGCTGCAGTTCTGTATGCATAATTATAAATTTACTGTACCGCACACTTTCTCTGTGTGCATTGTACGGATGTTAGTGACGGCAGTAATCACGCGCCGTTACAGTGGCATGTCTCCACCATTCCCCATAAATTGCAACTGTGATTGTACTTCGTTTTCAGACATAAAGTACAAGACGGAAAGGGAAGGCAAATCGTGCAGTGAAACATCACACCTTATGCTCACTCGTGCAGTGCTACATTCCCTGTTTTGTCCCTACTATGCCCTTTCAAACAATTACCAGTTCTACGCATCCTCATTGTATTGAAAGTAATAATGGCCACAAGTTCATGCAGCGGTCAACCGGCACACAAACATCGACAGCTCACATTTCAATGTTGTATTTTAAGCAAACCAGCTCCTGCATTCTCCTGAGGAGAACCCCATGACGGTTGTTTTTTCTTTTGACTGTAAGTGACTTCAATCCCGTAATCCAACTAAGTCAATGCCTAGTCTGGGATGCCCGATGGAATCCCTTATTAATATATTTTTATGTCAAATTCTTTGAATCTGAATGATAAACCCTTATATAACGCCCCTCTCTTTGAATCCCCTGACCTCACTGAGCCAAGAAGTTTGTTTTGCAAAGGAATAAAACAATATATATATCACACTTTTATGAAGAAATTAATATTTGATAGCACACTTATGAATATAACAGTGATCAGCAATGGATAATATTACAATAGCACACTTCTTTGATCACTTAGGAGTTGGTATAGAAAGAATAAGGTAGCAGAGAATGCTTTGTATGGTTTCAAGGAAATGCGAGATGGGAAAGAATGCAACACAGAAATAAACTTGATATGAATTCAATCAGAAGATAATATAATCACTTTTTCCCCTGTGACTACTCACTCCCCCCTATGCAATATGGAGAGATGAAATGAGGGCACACAGGTTTCCAGAATACAATCAAATGCAGTTCAGTTCCAGTTCCCCCCAGCAAGCTTAGAGAAAACCTGTATGATTTTAAACAGGCAAAATACTTTTAAATGTGATTGCAACAAAGTGAAAAATATGCCAAAAATGATTTTAATTCACTAAATGAGATTCAGGGTAGGTGATAGTTACTTTAGATTGGTACAGGTCAACACTAGCAATGACTCATGAGTGATTATCAGGTTGAAAACGAATTGCAGCAGTGGAAAGCAAGAAGCAGCTATTTTTACAAGTGGTGAAATGAAGCTAATTTTCAATTCGCTGCACTTTTTCCGCGTGCGTATATCGCGATTACTGACAAACTATAAGGAGTTGGACATGCGTTTCAAAAGATACAGACGTTTTTGTGGAGGTAGATTTTCAAAAACAAAGTCAAGATTTCAGAATGACAGATGACGCTTTTACAGATTTGAAATCACAGAATGGACACACAATTTCTATGCAGTTCTGGACAGGTTGAAATGGATGGGATAAGATTACTTTAGACTAAAAGATGACTATGTACAGTTCTAGAATAGATACTCACTCCTAGTTTTTTGGAAGGGAATGCGCCTTGTCAAAGATCTGGTCAAAGGGTTCATGCTGCAGTTCTCTCGCCACTGGACAGGTCTCAGGCACTCTAGGTTCTGCGTTCAGCACTGCATGGTGGTCTGGTCTGGTCGGCCTCTTGAACTGGATCTGAAGGGTTCTGGATACAGCTCTGCTTTCTCTGGATCTCGGTTCTGGCACGGGGTTCTGGGCTAGAAGCAAACAGCACGGCAAGGCTGTTGAATAGTTTGGTTAGGTTGCTGGATTCTGAGGCCTACTGAGAAGAGTTCAGCTTTTGGATTAGGCCTCTGCTTCTCCAAGGTTCTAGAGTTTGGGTTCTAGAGTTTTGGTTCTGGCGTCTGTCTGGAATCTGGAGCCTCAGGAGTCTGGAGTTTATGTCTGGATATGGTCGGGCAGCATGCTGCGCAGGAATCGATGAGTAGTGGAAAAATGAGTGTGTCTATCTGGGTCTCAGCAGCCTCTTTTTATGTGTTCTCAAAGGGGGTGTGGAGGCTGACTTTCGATGACCAACCCTCTGAGGATCCTGATAGGTTAAAGGATTTACTGTCCTCTGACTGGAGAAGGGATAGTGAGTCAGAATGAGTCATCAGGTATCATCTTTATGGCTGAAGGAAAGAACACTCCCCTTTGGTTTCTCAAGAAAATCAATTTTTAATAATCAAACATGCTTCCCAGATACACAAGTTGTTGAGAATACATGTACATGTCACATATTAATTAAGACAGGTCTCTGTTTAACCCTGCTCTTTCTAAGAGCTTGGGTTCAGAAATGACAACTTATCCGCGATTTTAGTGGGTTTCACAATATTGGTTTTGCACCAAATATTACACAGCGGTACACCCCCTCTCTGGGCATATTACAGTAAGTTTTCATTTTTCTAGCATAAACACATTGTCTACAATATTAATAAATATGGGGCTTGGCCTCAGAACATCTCACGGCGTCCAACTTAGTCTTGAACTGTGAGTGAAGGTGTCATTTTAAGAATCTCAAAATTGTACATTTCTATCAGCGGTTACAATTAGTTATCAGTATTCTTATAAAAAATATATTTGCCTTCACTTCAGTACACCCATTGGTTTATCCCCGCCACTAGAAGCTTGGCTTGACTCAGAGGTCACATGTCTTATTTCTCCCAGAGCAGTTGTTGTTATCACACCCCAAATCAGCATATTCTATTCAATTGAAAGAGTCTATTGTTCCTTCATCCAGGCTGCAGGGAAAATCTCCTCCCTCTTATTCAACAGGACCATGTGATATCCTGCCTTCTGGTGTGGAGTCCCAGGTGTGAAGGATTCCCGGGGACAGCAAGCCTTTTGAAGCCCTAGCTACATCAGGTTACTGTTCTGATCAATTGCAATAGAGTTCCTTATGGAAAGAAGATAACATTATAAACTGAAAATAAGCAACATATCTTTAATCAAGTCTCTTTCCACATTAAATCAATGTGTGGCACTCTATATGGAATTCTGATGGAATTCTCTTGCTTGGCATATCTAGCCTCTGAAACACAGGTCTTCTGTCAGAATTTAGATCACCAGAGCCGGTCAGTGGCGAGCACCTGTACTGCACCTATTTATGACAGCTGTCTTACCAGTAAGCAACCAGCAAAATATACTTTGTTCAAATATAGATACACTTCTGTGGACCTCAGATTCATGTAGATTCTTGTGGGAGAATGATGTTGACCCCCCCCAACAAGGAGGTGTGACCTTTTTAGTGGTTTTGGTGAGCCATGATTTTAGCAATTTTTTGACATCAAATAAAACGGATTTTGAACAGCTCTATATTCCTTTGCCCTGATTTTTCTCTGTGTGCAACCGAAGGATGGGGTCTAGCAATGGTCTCCTGTATTAACACTGACAGAGGCAAAAGAAGATGGCAACCTATCTTTCAGATTTTTACTGCGCATTTTGGGATAATTTCTGGCGAGCAGCATGCTTTCCGGTGGCCATTATGATGTTTCCACTGCCAGTAATGCACGTTGATGTTGCAGGGCTTGGATGTGTGGGTTGAAACATCCCACAAGCCCCCCTCTTGCGATGGCCATTCTGATCTTTCATCGATGGAACTTCGCAAGACTGGGATGTCCTCATCTTCTTCTGATTCCGCAGATGGCAAAGTTCAGCATCTTTTCCTCCATCAGGGTGGATAGATCGGTTCTCCTCGCCAGTCCTGATGGGAGTATTGGGCGGTACTCCGGGCCCCTCGGATCTTTGCTCCCTGTCCCCGATTCATCCTCCTTGGTCAGTCTCCATGGTTTATCTCTCCTAGGATGACAAAGCAAAGCGGCAGAAACATATTCGTAGACATATCCCCACCACTATTAATGTAGTGGGGTGAACATATACCTTTTATAAATCAGAAGACATTTGCATTCTTATCATAATATTTTATGGACTATGTGTGGGATATTGTAGGGTTGGAATTTTTATTGTTCTGAAGCGGCGCCCTCTGGGGTTCCCGAGGACTGCTCCAGTTGCTGCAGAGTGTGCCTGGGATGGCAACACTTTAGCTGATTAATATGGACCCACTTGTCTTCCCCCTCCGCCAATATGCCTTTGGGGATGCAGATCTTGTAGGCAACTGGTGAGATCTTGTCTACAATTTCAAAAGGTCCCTTCCAAGTAGGCAGAAACTTCCGCTGCAGGGCCTGGTTCCTTTGGAAATTGTATAGAAAAACCTGGTCTCCTACATTGTATTCCTTTCTGGTGGTCTTCAGGTAATAGTGGGTCTTCATGCTATCGGCTGATCTTTATAGATTTTGCTGAGCATAGGCAAAAGCATGTTGAAGGGGTTTCCTTAAATTCTCAACATACTCAGTTGTGGAGGCATTGATCAATGTCTGCTCTTGGGTCCTGTATAACAGATGCTGGGGAAGCACCATCCTGTGTCCAGTCATCAACTGAAATGGTGACATTTTAGTTGCAGATGAAGGGGTAGATCTGATGGCCATTAGGACGAGAGGTAATCGAATATCCCAACTTGGCCCAGGATCTGCCACAAGGGTTTTGTTGTAACGTTCTACTGCACCAGAAGAGGCTGGCCGGTAAGCAATGTGTAGCTTCCATTTAACCCCCAGTATCTCCCACTTCTTTGTCATTCCTTCGCTGGTGAAATGGCTACCTCTGTCTGACTCGATCCTTTGGGGTAGTCCAAAACGCGAAAAGATGTGATTGATCATCAGGGCAGCTGCTGTTTCTGCCTTGCAGTTTGGGGCGGGGAGACATTCCACCCATTTAGTAAATAAGCATGTCACCGTCAACATGTACTTCTTCCCCCTAGAGGAGCGAATCATGGGCCCGATAAAGTTGACTTGTAAATCTGACCGTGGCAGTGTCATCCCCCTCTTTTGGAGAGTCACACGGTGTGTGAGAGATGTTGGCTGAAATTGTGCACACACAAGACACCCCTTCAAGTATTGGTCGAGGTCCTGCCCATGTGTGGCCAGTATGCAACCTCTCTTAAGATTTCAAGTGTTGTCTGAAACCCCCTATGACCGGCTGTGACTGCATCATGTGACTTAACATCAGGCTTCGGAATGAGGTAGGAACCACCCACTGATCATGACCAGCTTGGGATTTCCTTACCAACAAACCGTCTTGGATTCAGAACATTTTTGGACATTTCATCAACACTCTGAGGTCCTCTTTCCCAATGTAATCGGTATCCATCAGGGGAAGTTCTCAGGGTCCTCAATGTGTTGGTAAAACTTACCAATTATTGGATCCCCCTTCTGAGCCGTAATCAAATCAGCATCTGGAGTCTTCTTACTCCATTTTGGAGTTGAAAGATCATTGTGAGCATTTGTTTGGGACCTAGTGATAGCAGTGACCTGGATTTCCCCCAACAGGGACTCAATTTCTATTAGATCCCCTTGGATGGCCCCGGTTTTGGCCAGCTGATCAGCTAAGTCATTTCCAGTTTTGTCTGGTCCCTCTACTTTATAATGACCCTTGATATTTTTCCAGTAGATGGTCATCCCATTCAAGGTGACCAGATCATCAATATTTTGGATTAACTTCCCATGTTTCAAGGGCTTGTTATTAGCACATAGCATGCCTCTGGTTTTCCAATTAACCAGGTGCTCCACGAACCCGTTCTGTACATAATCCGAATCTGTGATTATGACCAGTTTGTGGAGTTGATGTTGGACAGCAGTGAGGATGGCTTGATGCACAGCCATCAACTCTGCCAACTGACTACTTCAGGGACCAATCTTGTACCCAGCGGAGGGTTCTGGGGATTCATTCACCCATGCATTCCCTACGCCGGCCACAAGTTCTTTCTCCCAGTTGTTGTCAACATGGTAAGAGCAACCATCCACATAGACAGTGGGTATTCCCTCACACTTATCTTCTTCAAAGACTTTGTGTGGGGATTTAAGGTATGCCTCCATGTTGTCCTTGATTTTTAGACTTTCGTCCTCGAGACAGTTTTCTCTGACACAATCATGCAAGTCAGCCAGACCTTGGCGAGGGGACTCTTCTTGTTTTGGCCATATCTGACCTCCACAGGAGAGCCTTGCATTGACAGGATCCAGGAAGTAATTTGGGAATTACATTTCCGGCTCGTATTCTGTCACTTTGGAGGTATTGCAGAGGCTGGTGTGGAGTCTCCACTATGATGTGCTCCCCCTGGATGAACGGGCGGTAATTCTTCAATGCCCACACCGTTGCCAGGAGCGCCTTCTCACAATCGTTGAACTTTTCCTCCACAGAGGATAAAGTTTTACTTGCATAAGAGATTACTTTATTGACCTTGTTATGCTTTTGATATAATACTGCAGTCAAGCATGTATTAGAGAACCCTGTCTCCAAGAAAAAATACTTGTTTCTGACAGGGTAAGCTAAGCAGGGTGCTTGTGAGAGGCTTCTTTTGAGTTGTCTTACTGCCTCGACTTGTTCTGGACCCCATTCCCACTTGACCCCCCCTTTAAAAGATGGATCAGGGGTCTAGTGATCTCTGCATAGCCCTCAATGAACTTTCTGCTGTAATTAGTCAGTCCAAGGAGGCTCCTTAGTTCCCGCAGAGTTGTGGGGTCTTTAATTTTCTGAAGTGCTTCCACTTTCTTTTCCTGGGGACAGAGACCCTAAGGAGTAATCTCATGCCCCAAGAAATTAACACGGGTTCTACACCACTGTGCTTTCTGAAAGGAAAGTTTTGCTCCGGCGGCCCTCAACTGTGTCAGAACATAACAGATCTCTGCTATGTGTTCCTCCACAGATGAACTTTTGATGAGGACATCATCTACATAAGCCAGGTTACCCCTTGCACCCAGGTCGGGCATGGCCTTGTTTAGGAAAATGTTGAATTCATTGCCGGAGTTGAGGTATCCAAAGGGAGTCCGGGTCCATGTGTACTGCTGGCCCCCAAAGGTAAAAGCCAGCTTGTATTGGTCCTCTCTACTGACAGGCACGGTCCGGTATCCATTGGTCAGGTCTATTGCACTGAATACCTGTGACCCCTGGATCTGGGCCAGCCCTTGGTCAATGTAGGGAAGAGGCCATCGGGAAGTATGGACCCTAAGGTCGGCGCAGAGTCTCCACTGGCCGTTTGGCTTCAATATTCCCAGCACCGGATTATTGAAGGTGCTGTGGACTGGACGGGTTATCCCCCAGGACTCAAGGTTCTTAATTATTTCAGTAAGGGACTCCATTGATGCGAGAGGCAAGCGATATTGCTTCACAAACACTGGAGTCATGCCAGGGTCCGTGAGAATTGTTGTTGTCTGGATGTCGGTGCGACCACAGTCATATGAGTCCACCGCAAAGAGATCTTGAAAATCCAAGAAAAGTTGTTTCAACTTTTGCTTCTGCTCCAGAGTCACACAGGCATCAGCTAGGTTGACTCTCTCTTCAACCATCTGCCTGAAGCCTGGAAAGACTTCTGGTTTCACTATCTCAGCGGCCTCCTCCAGCTGGGTGGAGAAGTCCCTGGTCAGAGTGTTCATTTGGACTGGTGGCTTCAGGTGGGAAAGGCAGCCCTCATGGACCTGGAAAATCACCTCAACCCCTCTGAAGTCACAAGTCACATCTTCCTTACCATAAGGGCAGGAAGTGTACACCAGGAAGTTCCCCCCATGCCGGGTAAAGATCCTGTCTGGTGTTGTATGGTCATCACTGTCACTGTCAAAACAGTCCTTGGGGATTGGTCCTAACAGTTAATTTCCTAAATCAATGGAAAAATGACTGTCATCAACCGCCATTCCAATAATGGTGCCTGCGGCTAGAGTGATACTCTTTAAGTCGCTGTTGTCCACCTCTATTGGAATGGTGTCATGTTCTATGTTGACTAATGGCGTTGGGTTTACCCCCAACCCTTGCTGTTGGAGAGAGGCATTTAGATGAATATAAGCATCAGGGTTTTTCAATTTTTGTCCTCTTTTAACTTTCACTCCCAGGGAGAATTGTCGGGTCCTTTCTGGTATGGTTACTTGCTCTTCAATCTGAATTTCAACTGCATAAGGTATCAATTGAGCTGACCTAAATGCCTTTTCTTGGTCATCAAAGCCCATGGGATTATCCGCTAATCGGGACCAAGCTTTAAAGTTTATTAGGTCCAAACTAATGGCAAAGCGATTGAGAATGTCACTGCCTAAGTAAATGTTATGCTCACCTGGCTCCCACAGGGGCGTCGGTCGGACCCAGACTGCTGCGGCCTCCACCCACGTGATGCGTAGTGCAGCAATGACTGACTGGATCTGCCCTCCTAATCTTGTCTACTTGACCCGTAGAAATATTCTCCTACAAGTGGAGAGATGGATTTAACCATTTGTGGATTCAGGTGATAGCTTCCCCACTGTCCTCCCCACTAATCTCCTCTGAAGCGCCTTCTCATCAATCTCACCTTATATTCTTGAAGGATGAGCCCTCCATCCTGCGAAGCACGCAGGGACGCGTTGATGACCAGTTACTTCACTGGCTTGAAGGTATTGGAAGAGTTGTAAAGGAATCCTGACTCCAAAAGATCCTGGCGAAGAGCTGTAAGTATATAGTTCGTAAGAGTTCAAAATGTCTGAAATTCACTCCTGTCCAATTCCTCTTTTATCTTGCAGCTTTGACCCAATAAGAAGATTGACAGCTGAAAGCGCTCCGGTAAAAGTCTGTGTTACCCAACACTGTCCGGTAAATAATGCCAAAGGCTAAACTTGCTGCTTTCTCCTTATCTTACAGGTGCGGTATAAGAAGATGTGGCGTGCTGATGAATTATACCTCCGGCGGTAAAATTAGGTAAGCATATGGTGGCTAAAGAGATTGTCTCTGTCTGTTGTCTCTGCTCACCTTGTTGTTTCTTGTCCCCCTTGGGTGCCGGGATTCGGCGATGTAAAGATGGAGACTGCGCCAGATCGAAGAGACGGTGAGTTTGGCGCGGCGCTGCTGCTGAAGATGCGACACGTTTAAAACAAAGTCTTTCCTCTGGTTTGAAGATGCGATGAATCCGGAATCAGGTAAGAAATCAGGTAATACTCTTGTTCTAACCTTTGCTTCTTTCCTTCTTTCTAGCTGCTCCAGGTTCGAGGCGGGCATGGCAGAAGGCTGGATGCTGCTGCTGGTGAGCGTTACGCTGCTGGATGCAGAATAACACTAAGCGTGTGCTGCTCTTCGGGCGTGGTTTAAATAGCCTCCAAAGTAGTCCCAGGTAGGTATTCCTCCCCGACCACACCCAAGTAACAAAATAGTCCCTAAGGTAAAGTAGTCCCTTCCAGGCCTCACATGGGCTTGGATCTTCTTGCAGCATGGTCTGCTTCAGGTAAGTGTGCACCTATGAGCTTGGCGCCTATGGCTCCAGGACTTATGTCCCATATGAGCCTGGCGCCACAGGCGCCAGGACTGAACCCAGACAGCCCCTAGCAGGGGTTGCTGGGTTTTCTCAAGGCAACATGATGCCTGCTCCCGGGGCTGATGGACGTGGTCTGGATGCCCGGGGGTATGCATCATGACAGCACTCTCCCTCAAGGCCCTTCCTAAAGTTGTTCCTCCCCTTGGTCCTGGTTTGTCTGGGCAGTCCCAATGGAATCTCTTCACTAATTGTGGTGCATGAACGTGGTCACTAGGATCCCATGACCTTTCCTGTGGCCCGTAACCTTTCCAATCGATTAAGTAAAAAAGTTTTGATTTAACCACCTTGGAGTCCAGGATGTTTTTCACCTCGAATTCAGGTTCTCCATCTATCAAGATAGGATCTGGTGGTTTGGTTAATCTAGTTCCTGGTTGAACTGGTTTTAAAAGTGAAACATGAAAGACAGGATGAATTTGCATATTGGAGGGTAATTCCAGTTTGACGGCCACCAGGTTGATAATGGCCTTAATGGTGTAAGGTCCCAAATATCTAGGATTTAAAGTCAGAGTTCCTTTCAGAGGTATGTGTTTTGTAGCTAGCCAAACCTGATCTCCAATCTGGTATTGTGGAGTTTCATTTCTATGTAGATCATCATTTTTCTTGTATTTCTCTTTTGCGTGCTTCAAATGTTCTGTTGCTTCCTTGAAGGCTTGTGTAATAGTAGAATGTAAATGACTAACTGCAGGCATTTCTAAGTGCTGAGGCGAATCGAGTTCAGAGGTTCGAGGGTGGTGTCCTTATATGATATAAAAGGGTCTTTGTCCGGTTCCAGAATGTACAGAGTTATTGTATGCATATTCGGAAATCCATAAAATATCTTTCCAATTACTTTCGGTCTTGTGAAGCACGCAACAAAGGTACTGTTCAAGGGTCTGTTTGGTCCTCTCCATCTGACTATCGGTCTGGGGATGGTGACTGGTTGATATCCTTACGTCAATTTGCGACAATTGGCAACATTTTTTCCAAAATGTGAAATGAATTGACTACCTCGGTCAGAGACCAGTACCGAAGGAAACTCGTGTATCCGAACGATGTTTTCGAGAAACTCCTTGGCCAGGACTGAAGCAGAAGGTAATCCCTTCAAAGGAATAAAATGGGCCATCTTGGAAAAAAGATCCACCATAACTAGAATGGTGTTAAATCCATTACATGGAGGTTGATCAGTAATAAAGTCTAATGATAAGGTGTGCCATGGTGTAGGTGGAATATCCAAAGGCTGTAAAAGGCCAGCTGGTTTTTTCTTCTGACTCTTGTTTTGGGCGCAAATGCCACAAGACATCACAAATGACTTTATATCTTCTCGCCAGGTGGGACACCAGAATTGTCTCTTAATTTTGGCTTTGGTTTTTGCGATACCTGGGTGACCTTCCATTAGGTTATCATGATAATTGGAGATAACCAGTTCCTGTAATTCCTTGTGTGGTAGAAATAGTCGTCCTTGGTAGTATGGCAGGTCATTGATGACTGAGTAGTCCGGGCCTTTCTTTACCCAGTCCAGCAGGGCTGCTGGATTGAAGAGTTGTTGGATTTTTGAATGAATTTCTTCTAGTGTCTGTAAAGTAGTTATGCCAAGAATTTTTTGTTCAGAAATTATAGGCACCGGCTCCGGGTTCGTATATGCTTCTTCCATTCCTATTCGGGATAAGGCACCTGCCTTGCCATTTTTACAGCCTGGTCGATAAGTGATCACAAAATTGAATTCGGCAAAGAACAATGCCCATCGAAGTTGGCGCGATAATTGGGCTTTGGCTGTTTTTAGATACTGCAAGTTCTGGTGATCGGTGATTACAGTAATGGTATGCCTGGCACCGAGTAGATAGTGTCGCCAAGCTTTAAAGGCGGATTTGATGGCTAATAACTCTTTATCGGTAACCGCATAGTTTAACTCGGGTGCCGAGAACTTTCTGAACCAAAATGCCACTGGGTGAAGTTGACCAGTTTCAGGATCCTTCTGGGACAGGACGGCTCCCATGGCTAAACTGGATGCATCAGTTTCCACTATGTATGGAAGCTCTGGGCGTGGATGCTTTAAGACAGGCGCCGACGGGAATTTCGCTTTCAGCTCTTGGAAGGCCTTTTCAGCCTCTTCGGTCCACAAGAAATGTTTGTTCTTTCGCAAAAGTGCTGTGATGGGATGTACAACATGTGAGAAGTCCGAAATGAATCTGCAGTAGAAATTGGCAAATCCGAGCATGCTTTGCACCCCTTTAACTGAACTGGGTGATGGCCACTTGAGAATTGTGTCCACCTTTCGTGAGTCCATTCGGACTCCTTTTGGAGTCAAGATAAATCCAAGGAATTCAACTTCCGTAACATGAAAAACACATTTTTCTAATTTTGCATATAACTTGTGCTGGCGTAGTTTCTCAAGGACTGCACGTACGTGCTTAACATGGTCTGATTCTGAGGAAGAGTACACAAGGATATCGTCTATGTATACGACAATACAGACGTCAATGAGTTCACGAAAGTCATCGTTCATAAAATACTGGAAGGCTGCTGGTGCATTGCACAACCCGAAGGGCATCACCTGGTACTCGAATAAACCGTACTTGGTGCGAAAGGCCGTCTTCCATTCGTCGCCTTTCTTTACACGTACCAGATGATATGCCCCTTGGAGATCTAACTTAGTGTAGATACAAGCATCCTTTACTTGGTCTAGTAATTCGGGGATCAGAGGCAATGTGTACTGGTTCTTTACCGTAATCTGATTTAGTGCGCGGTAGTCTATGCACGTTCTAAGGTCACCTTCCTTTTTTTGGCACGAAGAACAAAGCTGAGGATACAGGAGACTTGGAAGGGTGAATAAAGCCCAATCATGGAACATACTCCCACCTGACCTCAGACTCCCATTACCCTACACTAGATTTAGATGCAATGCTCTCAAATGGCTGCACAACAATGATATGTAACGATATTCACCCGTATCTAGCTGATCATGTTACACATATGTTAAGACGGTATTCTTCTACGCTTACCCATATTGATCCTATATGTACTGTATCACTTGGATCATTTGTTGTAAGTTACCTCTGTTTTGTAATAGCCTGTGTCAGGCACTGTAACTAAGTTTCAAGTCTACTTGTATTGTTGCACCCAGCTGCCCAAGGGCTTGGAGCGCATTATCAAATAAACAAACAAACAAACAAACAAACAAACTGGTCTAAGTATTGTCGTAGGTGAAGGTTCTCAGGTTCCGTAAGGGCATAGATCCTGATACAAGCTGGTTGTGCACCGGGTATGAGATCGATTTGACAATCGTACGATCTGTGAGGAGATAAGGTGTTTGCCTGTTCCTTTTGGAAGACATCCTGGAATTATTGGTATTCTGGAGGTAGTTGCATGACTGCTGTGGTTACTGTGGCCAGGCCTGCGTTCTGATTTTTCTTTGGGTAACAGGTTTGTGCACAATCCGGGAAGGTTATTCTCTTCTCTCGCCAATCAATACAAGGATTATGTGTTTCCAACCAAGGTATCCCGAGTATTATTTGGAACTGAGTGGCTTTGATTAGATCAAACACAATAGTCTCTCGATGCCCATCCTGACCCAATAGTGTCATCTCTGCGGTGGAATGAGTTAACGGCCCAGAGGCTATTTCCGTTCCATCAACTGTGGTGATGACATCTGAGGTGGTTTTCCGGCAGAGAGGTAGATTCATCCTGGAAGCCAATTCATGGTCCATATAGTTCCCTACAGCCCCGCTATCAATGTATGCCCTTACTGCGTGCATACGTGAGCATTGTCTAGGATCAATTAGGACCATTTGTATGATCAGATGCGAGGTCTGAGTGTCCTTCTTTAAGCTCGGCAAGTGGACCTCTACGCTTGTCGGGCGTGGTCGTTTTCCGAATCAGGCTCTTTTGGACTTTTATCAGCAACTTCTACCACCTTCTGGGGTGGTATTATAGGGCAATCCCGTAGAAAATGTCCTGAGGTTCCACAGTACAGACACAATTGCATATGTCTTCTTCTTTCCCTTTCCTTTTGAGTTAAGGGTACTTTGACCCCCCCGATTTGCATAGGTTCTGATGCATCTGTTCCTTTGGGGGCAGCGTTGGATTTAACCACTACTCGATTTTTGAACTTAGCTCGATCAGCCTTTCTATTCTGGAGTCGATGATCCAGCTGGACCACTAAGTCTATAAACTCTGCCCAATCCTGAGGTGGGTTCACAACTTGAGCCAAGACGTCTTTAAGTTCTCCCCGAAGTCCACGATGAAACAATGTAATTCATTTTTCCTCAGGCCATTCCGGTTTCCACTATCAATCTATTGAAGGTTGCGATATAGGTTAGCAGATCCTGGTTACCCTGTCGTAGGGACAAAAGTTCGTTATCCAGGGCCTGTCCTTGAGAGTGCCAGGCAAATAGTCTTTCCATGCTCGTTTGAAAGCCCTGAAAATCCCGAAGAATTGGGTCATCCTGAGTAACTAGTGTAATTGACCAATCAGCTGCACTGCCGCTGAGATATGATAATACAAAGGCTACCTTGGCTTGATCGTTTGGGAAGGCTCCTGGTCTGCATAAAAAGTGCAAGCGGCATTGGTTCATAAACACGGCAAACCTTTTGGGATCTCCGGCAAAGCGTTCGGGTGGAGCTAATGGAATATTTCCTGGTAGGTTTATTTGCACAGGGTTACTCGATAACACAGGAGATGGCTTTCCCCCGGAACCACGTAGGGGTGCTTGTCCAGCTTGAGTTTGTAGCAGTTGTCTAGCGAGATCATCTGTGCGCTCCTTCGATACAATTAGTTCTCTTCTGAGGGCATTAGTCTCTTGGCGAGCGGAGTGCACTTCTGCCCTAAATTCCCCCAATAGTTGGGCCAGTTGGTCAGTTTCTGAGGTTTCCATGATGCCCGGGTGGGGATTTGTTGATCCGCTTCGCATTCTGTTATGCTCACCTGGCTCCCACAGGGGCGTCGGTCGGACCTGGACTGCTGCGGCCTCCACCCACGTGATGCGTAGTGCAGCGATGACTGACTGGATCTGCCCTCCTAATCTTGTCTGCTTGACCCGTAGAAATATTCTCCTACAAGTGGAGAGATGGATTTAGCCACTTGTGGATTTAAGTGATAGCACCCCCACTGTCCTCCCCACTAATCACCTCTGAAGCGCCCTCTCAGCAATCGCACCTTATATTCTTGAAGGATGAGCCCTCCATCCTGCGAAGTATGCAGGGGCGCGTTGATGACCAGTTACTTCACTGGCTTGAAGGTAATGGAAGAGTTGTAGATGAATCCTGACTCCAAAAGATCCTGGCGAAGAGCAGTAAGTATATAGTTTGTAAGAGTTCAAAATGTCTGGAATTCACTCCTGTCCAATTCCTCTTTTATCTTGCAGATTTGACCCAATAAGAAGATTGACAGCTGAAAGTGCTCCGGTAAAAGTCTGTGTTACCCAACACTGTCTGGTAAATAATGCCAAGGGTTAAACTTGCTGCTTTCTCCTTATCTTACAGGTGCGGCATAAGAAGATGTGGCGTGCTGATGAATTATACCTCCAGTGGTAAAATCAGGTAAGCATATGGTGGCTAAAGAGATTGTCTCTGTCTGTTCTATCTGCTCACCTTGTTGTTTCTTGTCCCCCTTGGGTGCCGGAATTCAGCGATGTAAAGATGGAGACTGCGCCGGATCGAAGAGATGCTGCGTCCAACAGTGAGTTTGGCAGGGCGCTGCTGCTGGCGATGCAACGCGTTTAAAACAAAGTCTTTCCTCTGGTTTGAAGATGCGATGAATCCGGAATCAGGTAAGAAATCAGGTAATACTCTTGTTCTAACCTTTGCTTCTTTCCTTCTTTCTAGGTGCTCCAGGTTCGAGGCAGGCGTGGCAGAAGGCTGGATGCGGCTGCTGGCACAGTGAGCGGTACACTGCTGGATGCAGAATAACGTGAAGCGTGTGCTGCTCTTCGGGCGTGGTTTAAATAGCCTCCAAAGTAGTCCCAGGTAGGTATTCCTCGCCGACCACACCCAAGTAACAAAATAGTCCCTAAGGTAAAGTAGTTCCTTCCAGGCCTCACATGGGCTTGGATCTTCTTGCAGCATGGTCTGCTTCAGGTAAGTGTGCACCTATGAGCCTGGCGCCTATGGCGCCAGGACTGATGTCCCATATGAGCCTGGCGCCACAGGCGCCAGGACTGAACCCAGACAGTCCCTACCAGGGATTGCTGGGTTTTCTCAAGGCAACATGATGCCTGCTCCCGGGGCTGATGGACGTGGTCTAGATGCCCGGGGGTATGCATCATGACAGTAAAAGGCGGCAGTGACGTCTCGCTCGACCCAACAATTATGGACTATGCTCTTGTTGCCAATGGAGATTTTGAGCATACACCTGCTTGGCAGGAGATGTTTGGAATTGGGTTCTTCCAGATCCATTTCCCATTTGTCTATCAGTTTGAATGTGGGAATGGCTGGATCTTTTGGGAGTTGGCGGAACATGGCTTCGCTGATGAAGCTCTTACCGTAGTTCACACACACTCGGGCGAGAACAGAGTCCTTCCCTTCATTTAACTGAACAGGGATGAACAACTGCTCTCCAATTTGCTGAATATCAGCCAGGCTCTGAGCTGATTTCACCTCTTTCTGGACTATTGGAGTGGGAATGTCCGATTGTGGATTGGTAAAGAATTTCAGAGTGTTTCCTTCCAGTATGGAATACCACCTTAAACTGGAAGGAAGGTTGATTTTCAGGAATAGAGAGGACCCCCCATCACCAGTCTGTTGTCCTACTGCTATTACTGTCACATCTGGAATTTGGTTGTTCTGGAAATGAAATTCTACTTGGTCAGAATTTTGTTCAACCATGTGGCATGTGCCGTTTAAACTAACATGGTTGACACTCTGTTTTAATTTTATTGGTCAGCTAGTCTGGGTCAAGAGGACCTTGTTTACGCGATCTTTTAGGGGTGACAACCTTCTCAGGAGCTCATTGCCTAGTAAACAAGGGGTGCCCTCTGGAGTCACTACTATGACCGGGTGTTTCACCTTGTGTCGCCCAATTTTACTGTCCAAATCCGCAGTCCCCTCAATGGGAATTTCCTTCCCGTCTAAGTTCTGAAGTTGTCCAGGAAGAGAGGTGAGAGGAATTTGATAATTCTCCCCCCTTCGTGAATTTAGTTCATCAAAAGCCTTTTTGGACAGAAGGGTAGCTTGGGATCCAGTGTCCAAAAGTGCCAAAATTGTACCCAGCCCCTGTTCTTGTACCAGGGCATAGTATCTTCCCTCCTTCTCCTCAAGGGGGCACAGATAATGCACATTTTTGGCCAACTGGTGGGCCAATTGTCTGGTTTTGGACATGCAAATAGAAGAGATTTGGGCAGATTTCTGTGGAGAGTCTTGGGAATCTGAAAGAAAAAGTTGGCAACTAGAAATAGGAGAAGTTTTGGGTTCCCCTGGTTCCGGTTCTGGCCCACCCCCCCACCCCCTTTTTGGAGGCAGTCACCAGAATGGGTTTGAACCAGGGGATTTTGATGCTGTTGGTTCTGGTATGAGATGATGGGCGGCGCTAGCTCAGTCCCCACATCTCCCCAGTCTGGATGTGAATCCCTTGGGACCCATTTTTCATTGGGAGGAGTTCCCCCATCTCTGAAGGAGAAGATCCTTTTCCCAGGATCTTCTGAGGATCCCTCTCCCTCAAATTGGAAGATCTGTACCTCCTCCTCAAAGTGGGTCTGTTTGTGTCCTTTTTTCTCCTACCTCCTCTCTGCTTCTTGGGTGGCAGACTTTCAGAGGTATGAGATTTTGTTTCCGGTTCCTGGGTTTCCAGAGGCTGTTCACAAGTGGGGAAGGAATCTCCCTCCAAGGCTTTACACCCCCCTTCCACTTGTGCCTCCTCCCTGGGAACCGGTGGGCTATCGGGGTGCTGCCCCCATCATTGTTCTGGAGCATGAGGCCCAGAGTTTGGGGCATTCTGCGCCGGCATGCCCATCTGAGGGTTCTGCTGAGCCCTCAGCACGCGACCCAGCTCCTGTGCCATATTTTGGACCTGACGCTCTAACTGTGAAACCCGCTCAGGCTGATACGGGGTTCTGTTTTCTCCCCTGGGCTGACCCCGGGAAGGGTAGCTATCCCTTCTCTGGTAGTACCCTGGGTTGGGAATATTTGGGTACCCCTCCACCCTTGGCCTCCCCTTCCCCGGATTAGGTGGTCTGGACTCAGGGAATTGGGGAAAGAAGGATGGATGTTTTGGGGTTGGAAGTTCGGTGGATACCTGGGAAAAAAGATCTGCCCAGGATTTGGTGAATTTCTGCCCTCCTGTGGGAAGTTAGGAGGGAAGTTCCCTGGGTTAGGTGCTTGGCCGGATCCCCCCTCTTGGGCTGGAGGAGTCCACACATAACCCATGGTGGGTCGGTTTCCCTTGTAACGGGGACTTACATAGTCAGGGGAGTGAGGGACCCCATTTGTGGGACTACCTCCTTGACTCCCTGTCTGTGACTGGCCCGAGGGCCTTCTGGGCTTGGAATTATTCTGTGCAGGCAAGTTTGTAGGCCCCCCCATCTCCAAATCCAAAATGAGGGCAACCTTTACCTCTGCCACCTTAGCAGCAGCAGGGTTGCTGGTCGGTTTAGGGTTTTTCTGAGCATTACTTGTATTTTCTATAGGCTTCTGCACCTCCTAGATTCGGGTGGCCTGTTCAATGACCCAGTCTAGTGACCTTTTCTCATGAAAATCTCTCACTAGCTGGGTCCTGATGTATTTGGGCAAGGCATGGAAAAACGTATTTACAAACTCTTTACTGTCTGTGCGCACCCTTTTGGTAGTCTGCGCAAAAGCACGCTTCAACTCCTGCACAAATTCTTGTGGGGCCTGATCCTCCCCACATTGCAAATTGTAGGCTGCCTTGCAAGCCTCTTGGGGATTTCGGTGAACAGAAAAGTGTTTCAAGATGGCCGCCATATATGTGGACCATCTTGAATGATCCTGGCCCTCCAGCCCCGCAAAGAAACTGGAGTATTCGGGGGAGAATGTCCATTTTACGTACTGAATGCAGCTACTGCTGTCTTTCAAATAGAAAGTCTCCATCATTTGCTCAAAGAGCTCCAACTGTTCCCAAACAGAATACTTGGAGTTCTTATGGTAAGGAGTGATGACGCTCCTTATTGCTTTGATCTGTTTTAAGGGGTCCTTAAACCAGACCCTTTTTGTCTTATTGGCCTTCTTGGTTCGGGTAACCCTGGTCCATTCATCCTCTGACTCAGAGGCACTGCTCCCAGAGGTGCCCGTCTGCTCTTCCAGGTTTTCCCGGATTCTGCAAGCATGGGAATGGCTGGCAGAATGTGAGGACCTGGTCTCCTGTGCCCTGTGACGCTTAGGGGAGTCTTCAGATTCCTCCTTGCTGCCCGGATTTGATGGGTACCCCCCCGACTGACCTAACTGGGCAGAGATTTTCAGGATGCCCTTAGTGGGCCTACTCTCCTGGGGTTCCCCACTAAATTGCACTGTACTTGGGTGCCCATACCCCGATGCCCGCCCATCCATTCCTGGAGGCACTGGTTCATGAGTCCCATACTCCTAACTGGATAGTAATCTGCCATCCCTGTGACCCTTGGCTCATGTGCGCCAGGGGGCATGGGGGTGGCAGAGTGATAGAGGCCTCTGGTACTAGGGCTCCTGAGGCTATGCTCAGGTGATTCCCTTTCCCAGCGAACCTCATCTCTATCAGCCCCTGCTCCCTATTGCCCTGCAAGAGCCTGTGCTTTCAGTTCCTCAATCAATGCCTTACTAGACTCTATCAGTCTCTCCTGCATGGCTACCTGTTGCTGGAGCCTATCATTGTGCTGGCAGAGAGCTTCATTCTCTCTCTGTGCTTCCTGGTTAGTCTTGGAGTACTGGGTCAGTCTTTGCTGCAGGAGGGTTACCCCCTGAGTACCATCCCTACTGGCCTGCTCCTTTCTTGCCAGAGCATCTTCCACCCTCCTGGTGTGCTCTAACAAGTTCTGATGCTCCTTTTGGAGGTCACCCAGTCCCTGGAGGGCCAGGTGATTTTCTTCCATTTTCTTTTTTAAGTGGCAGACTTCCTGGCCTAAGGTGTCTCTTTCCTGACTAAGAGTCTGCATCTGTGCCGCCAGGTCGTCCCTCTGCCTTTGAAGGGCAACAGCTTTCTGGCACTCTTCATCAAACTCTGCCTGGGTATCCAGGTCTTTCAAAATCAATTTATTGCTCTCTGCCTTCTCCCTATCTAGGTGACTTTGCAGGGTGGCTACCTGCTCTGTGCATGCCCTGTTGAAGTCCAGTTGTTGCTCCAGCTTTTTCTGGCTCTGCAGTAGGGAGTCCAAACCTTCTTGGTACTTTTTCTGCAAGGCCAGAAATCTGGTATCCTGGTCAGCCTATTCCTGTTCCAGGATATCCAAATCCTCTTTTATTTTAATGATATACTGTCTACTATCATTTTCAGACTCCTGGATCCTGTGCAGCCTCTGCTCAGAAGAGTCCAGGTCAGCTTGGGCCTTCTCTAATGCCTACTTGCCAGATGTTGGCCTTCAGCACATTTGTCCTGTATGGCTCCCATATATAAATATAAATATGCTGGTATCCTGACAATCTTGTTGTGCTCATCCTTGGCCTTAGGGGCCATGTATAGCTCACTCAGGGCCACATGTAAGGGACCCTGATCTCTCCAGATTTCTAACCCAGTGGCAGTGACCTGTTGTGTGATTGCCTGCAACCACACATTCTGGACCTGCTCAGCCCACTCACCTCTAACAAATATCTTATGTAAGAGGTGCTCTCTCGCCATCTTCATGTCTACCAGCGTTGTCATTCTGGAAATTGATTCTGGAAGCTGCACAAATGGTAGATCTAATCCAGAATCCCCGGCTCCGAGCCCCCACTCCGTAAGTGACTTCAATCCCCCAATCCAACTAAGTCAATGTCTAGTCTGGGATGCCCAATGGAAGCCCTTATTAATATATTTGTCAAATTCTTTGAATCTGGATGATAAACCCTTATATAACGCCCCTCTCTTTGAATCCCCCTGACCTCACTGAGCCAAGAAGTAAGTTTGTTTCGCAAATTAAAAGATTTATTTGAGAAATAAAACAATATATATATCACACTTTTATGAATAAATTAATATTTGATAGCACACTTATGAATATAACAGTGATCAGCAATGGATAATATTACAATAGCACACTTCTTTGATCACTTAGGAGTTGGTATAGAAAGAATAAGGTAGCAGAGAATGCTTTGTATGGTTTCAAGGAAATGCAAGATGGGAAAGAATGCAACACAGAAATAAACTTGATATGAATTCAATCAGAAGATAATATAATCACTTTTTCCCCTGTGACTACTCACTCCCCCCTATGCAATATGGAGAGATGAAATGAGGGCACACAGGTTTCCAGAATACAATCAAATGCAGTTCAGTTCCAGTTCCCCCCAGCAAGCTTAGAGAAAACCTGTATGATTTTAAACAGGCAAAATACTTTTAAATGTGATTGCAACGAAGTGAAAAATATGCCAAAAATGATTTTAATTCACTAAAGGAGATTCAGGGTAGGTGATAGTTACTTTAGATTGGTACAGGTCAACACTAGCAATGACTCATGAGTGATTATCAGGTTGAAAACGAATTGCAGCAGTGGAAAGCAAGAAGCAGCTATTTTTACAAGTGGTGAAATGAAGCTAATTTTCAATTCGCTGCACTTTTTCCACGTGCGTATATCGCGATTACGGACAAACTATAAGGAGTTGGACATGCGGTTCAAAAGATACAGACATTTTTGTGGAGGTAGATTTTCAAAAACAAAGTCAAGATTTCAGAATGACAGATGACGCTTTTACAGATTTGAAATCACAGAATGGACACACAATTTCTATGCAGTTCTGGACAGGTTGAAATGGATGGGATAAGATTACTTTAGACTAAAAGATGACTATGTACAGTTCTAGAATAGATACTCACTCCTAGTTTTTTGGAAGGGAATGCTCCTCGTCAAAGATCTGGTCAAAGGGTTCATGCTGCAGTTCTCTCACCACTGGACAGGTCTCAGGCCCTCTAGGTTCTGCGTTCAGCACTGCATGGTGGTCTGGTCTGGTCGGCCTCTTGAACTGGATCTGACGGGTTCTGGATACAGCTCTGCTTTCTCTGGATCTCGGTTCTGGCACGGGGTTCTGGGCTAGAAGCGAACAGCACGGCAAGGCTGTTGAATAGTTTGGTTAGGTTGCTGGATTCTGAGGCCTACTGAGAAGAGTTCAGCTTGTGGATTAGGCCTCTGCTTCTCCAAGGTTCTAGAGTTTGGGTTCTAGAGTTTTGGTTCTGGAGTCTGTCTGGAATCTGGAGCCTCAGGAGTCTGGAGTTTTTGTCTGGATATGGTCGGGCAGCATGCTGCACAGGAATCGATGAGTAGTGGAAAAATGAGTGTGTCTATCTGGGTCTCAGCAGCCTCTTTTTATGTGTTCTCAAAGGGGGCGTGGAGGCTGACTTTCGATGCCCAACCCTCTGAGGATCCTGATAGGCTAAAGGATTTACTGTCCTCTAACTGGAGAAGGGATAGTGAGTCAGAATGAGTCATCAGGTATCATCTTTATGGCTGAAGGAAAGAACACTCCCCTTTGGTTTCTCAAGAAAATCAATTTTTCATAATCAAACATGCTTCCCAGATACACAAGTTGTTGAGAATACATGTACATGTCACATATTAATTAAGACAGGGCTCTGTTTAACCCTGCTCTTTCTAAGAGCTTGGGTTCAGAAATGACAACTTATCCGCGATTTTAGTGGGTTTCACAATATTGGTTTTGCACCAAATATTACACAGAGGTACACCCCCTCTCTGGGCATATTACAGTAAGTTTTCATTTTTCTAGCATAAACACATTGTCTACAATATTAATAAATATGGGGCTTGGCCTCAGAACATCTCACAGCGTCCAACTTAGTCTTGAACTGTGAGTGAAGGTGTCATTTTAAGAATCTCAAAATTGTACATTTCTATCAGCAGGTTACAATTAGTTATCAGTATTCTTATAAAGCATATATTTGCCTTCACTTCAGTACACCAATTGGTTTATCCCCGCCACTAGAAGCTTGGCTTGACTCAGAGGTCACATGTCTTATTTCTCCCAGAGCAGTTGTTGTTATCACACCCCAAATCAGCATATTCTATTTAATTGAAAGAGTCTATTGTTCCTTCATCCAGGCTGCAGGGAAAATCTCCTCCCTCTTATTCAACAGGACCATGTGATATACTGCCTTCTGGTGTGGAGTCCCAGGTGTGAAGGATTCCAGGGGACAACAAGCTTTTTGAAGTCCTAGCTACATCAGGTTACTGTTCTGATCAATTGCAATAGAGTTCCTTATGGAAAGAAGATAACATTATAAACTGAAAATAAGCAACATATCTTTAATCAAGTCTCTTTCCACATTAAATCAATGTGTGGCACTCTATATGGAATTCTGATGGAATTCTCTTGCTTGGCATATCTAGCCTCTGAAACACAGGTCTTCTGTCAGAATTTAGATCACCAGAGCCGGTCGGTGGCGAGCACCGGTACTGCACCTATTTATGACAGCTGTCTTACCAGTAAGCAACCCTCAAAATATACTTTGTTCAAATATAGATACACTTCTGTGGACCTCAGATTCATGTAGATTCTTGCGGGAGAATGATGTTGACCCCCCCCAACAAGGAGGTGTGACCTTTTTAGTGGTTTTGGTGAGCCATGATTTTAGCAATTTTTTGACATCAAATAAAATGGATTTTGAAGAGCTCTATATTCCTTTGCACTAATTTTGCTCTGAATGCAGCTGAAGGATGGGGTCTGGCAATGGTCTCCTGTATTAACACTGACAGAGGCAAAAGAAGATGGCAACCTATCTTTCAGATTTTTACTGCGCATTTTGGGATGATTTCTGGCGAGCAGCATGCTTTCCGGCAGCCATTATAATGTTTCCGCTGCCAGTAATTCACAGTGATGTTGCAGGGCTTGGATGCGTGGGTTGAAACATCCCACATGACACACACACAGACATTATGCTGTGGGTCTAACAACACTCGCTAGCAATGTCATTTTTTGTAAAAAGAAAACACATGAAAGGAGCGCCTGGTGGCAATGTTTCAAAGACATTTAGCTTGTGTGTAGCCATACCAGGACAGTATCACCTACAAAACAGAGAGCAAAGCTACTCAAAAACACACACTATCATGGTCCATGAGGCAGCCACCTACTATGACATCCTCCCCGCAAACTCTTGTCTTGTACGCTGCCACTAATAACGGCTACTTACATCTATTCTAGTAGTAGGAGTGCTCGCTTTGACATCTGTGCAGAGACGCAGGTTCGAATCCCGGCAGGGCCAAACTCAGACTTTCATCCATCTGAGGTCGATAAATGATCACCACACACCGTGGGTAATAATAAGCAACGCTCAGATACCCGAGGGTTCGTAGCACTTTATAAATACTAAATAATAATAATAATAATAATTAATATTATTATTATTCTTATTCTTCTTCTTCTTATTATTATTTATTCCTCTTTCTTCTCAGATACCTGGCACCTTTCTGCGTGTACCACTACTTCCACATTCCAACAGATGGGTGGTGGACCAAGCTTTGCAAGATTACAATAAGCAATGTCTTCTGTGTCGTTGTTATCTGGGCTCACCGATATGGGCCAGTGTGTCCATTTGCAGTTCCTGCAATACGAACCAACCTGCAAACGTTTATTATGTAAACCATCCCAGAGGCAACAGCTGCTACCTTGTCTACCATGCAAAGAAAATGTGTTCTTCCTTACGGCCCACCAAGGACCACAAAGTTATCCTTTTTTCACTTTGCTAGATGACAAAAGAAGTACAGAAGTGCACAGACGGCGTTGCACACTGGATTTTGTTTGCAAAATAAAAGAGCAGTGATGGCAGCCACTTTACACAGTCGCGTGAAAATTCTGTAGCAAAATAAATCACTTGCAACAATTCACAGGGTTGTTCATTAAGTATGGGAACTTTCTAGAACTGTACGCTCTGTGTGCGCATGTCTGCTTTTGCTTTTGTTTATGTTGTTCCTTTCCGGAGCTAGGTGCTCACATGACAGAGAGTGCTACGCTTGGCATTCTTTTAACAAAAAAGCCTGGAGTGCACACCGTAAGAAACCACTCTCCACAACTAAAGTCAACTATGCCAGTGACTGTTGCGATGGTGTATGCCGCTCACACGTACGGGTAAAGGAAACAATGCACACATTACAATTGCACAAAATAGGAACGCCAACCGCGTTTGTTGGCCATCTCAACAAGTACGCAAAAGAAAGATAACAGTGAGATGGCCTGCCGTCCTGTATATTGCGGGACGTAACATCGTTGATGGTTTTCTCCGGTGCACATGTATGTGGCTCGGTCTCTACATTATCCATACTTATGGCAACAAGTCCAAAGACGTACGCCATATGCAAGTGCAGGCACTTCACGCCACCTCTGGTGGTGTACCAACTGAAAAGTGTCCTTCACAACCATTCTGTAATGGTGAGCACCCACAGGAGACATGCATATTTGTAAGAGTGTACGCTAGAGTTACATATCAGTATAGGAATGGACCCAAAAAAGCCAACATTCGGACATCTACTTCCAACGAGTGCTCAAACTGTTAGTGCAAAGACCCCTAGCCATGCATACAAGACAGGTGGGGCTTGCCACTCCCAACACAACATAGTACACTGAATGGAAATGTCCTGATATCATTTGCAATACTCTCCCCATCCTCAATGGGCTCGGAAGGTAGTCGCCTGTGCAGCCACCCCCCAATGAAGGATATGTCAGTAGCAGTGCAAATGGTGGCATATCTCACCTATGCTGCTGTAGCAAGTCTTACATGTCCTCCACAATGATTCTACAAAGGTACCTACCTTAGGACATTCTCATATTGCAAAGTCTGTTGGATGGAACAAAGTATGGTTATAATAACTTTCCGAAGTTACCGAAGGCAAATCACATGCACTCCTCTGTTTACGGCCACACCATTACAAAGGCAATGGTTGCATGTCTCACCACTGCTGCTGTAAGACCTCTAACATGTCCTCCACAATGATTCTACAAAGATGAGTACGTTCGGACACTTACATATTTAAAAGTCTGTGGGATGTCAGAAGGTATGGTTATACTAACTTATCCAAATGAGCTAAGGGAAAGGAAATGCACTCTTTATACAGATGTGTGCAATCCACATACCAATATCACAGTAGTCACATACATGGCGGCATTGCATTGCGGGGATTGTGCTCAAGGCCTAGCCTCTTGCACCCAAGAGCCCAGTCCGTGGACACACGCGCTAGAAGGCAATAAAGCCATGCATGGGAACATGTGGCCATGTAGCTTTCCTGACTACAGGTAGGGGCTTTGCAGGCACAAGACCACATAGTACACCCACAGCAAATATCCTCATATTGTCTCCAATTCACTCCCCTTCCCCAATGTAGTCTGCCTGTACTCACCTTGCCTCCACCCATGCACCCAAAAGCCTGGGCCTTGCCCACAACCACTACAAGGCAATGGAGGCAGGTAGGGGAACAAGGCACCATTCTCAAACCTACTTCCCATATTGTCTCCAATGCACTCCCCATCCCCAATGGAGTCTGCCTGCACTCACCAAAGAATGATAGTCGCCTGTTCAGCAACCCATCAATGAAGGATATGTGAGTAGTTGCGTGAATGGTCCATATTGCAAAACAGTGATGGTAGAAAATCCTTCCATTTGGCAATGTCACACATTGTCACTTTCTTTACATCATCTGCAATGCAGTCCCCACTTCCAAGGGAGCATCCACGCAGTTGCCATAGAAGGTAGTCCCCCCTACGGCCTCGGCTCATGCACCCAAAAGCCTAGGCCCTGCCCAGAACCACTATGAGGCAATGCGGGCATGCATGGCAAAATTTGGCCACGTACCATACTTCACAAATGTCCCACTACCACTGACAGCCCAACCCACTGCCATACCGCAAGGGAAACCCACAAAGTCAACAGAAGCACCGGCACCCATAGGCAGCAGCACAATACATTGGAACTTTCTACACATCATCTGCAACGCAGTCAGCGTTCCCAATTGAGCGTCCATGCAGTTGCCACAGAAGGTACTCCCCAAAGGAGCTACCTGTAAATTGCTGCATGGCTCGCGTACAACACTCACACTCCACGGTCTTCTTCGACCTGAACAATTGTATCATATGTTCCACTTTTCCCTCCCCCAAAATGTTCACACCCTCCTTCACCCACCTGATCCTGCAAACCATGTTTTACTACCCCTTCCGGCACGGGCAAATTGGCGCAGTGTTCGCATACACTACTCGCACACCACTGTCTTCCTCAACCTGAACAAATATATCATATGTACTGCTTCTCTCTCCCCCACCCTTTCCATCTCCTCTTCCCACCACCACGTGCGGTACATTATGTTTGTCAGTCCCTTTCGGTGCCACACTGTCTTTCGATACACCATGGTGGCGTTTCCCAAAAATGTTGACGCACCGCACAGCCAACCAGTCAACAGTTTGCCGACAGCACATCATACTATAAGCCAATGAGCCTTCTGTTCGCGGAGCAAACAGGGAAATGGGTCTGCGGAGCAGAGCCAGATATCACTAGTTATTTGAGACGTACATTTCAGTTCTTAGCAACAAAAGTACTGGTCGGATTTCCACCAAAAGCATGCTTTCTGACCCAAGCCCCCACTCCTGCGGCACATTTGGTGCAAATCCGTCCAGCCGTTCAGTCTGTAGCCGTGCTGAAAGTTTTTCCCCATTCAGTCTATGGAAAAAAAAATGTTGGGACCCCCCCTATAACTTTCCTCCCCTCTGCACGAAACCTCACAAAACTTGCCGTAAACATTCAGAGTGGGCCATATACTTTTTTTGCAAAGTTTGGTGAGGATTCCTCCAGGGGGAGCGAAGTTATGAGCCGTCGAAAAAGTGGTCTTCCGATGGGTTTAGCAACTTAACCATAATGATGCTTTGAATTGCAGTAAAGTGATGCCAGCAGTCAGAATACACTGCTTCCCTAAGGTGGTCTTGTGGGTAGTGCCAAACCCTTTGTGCTGCTATCAAGTTGTTGAACTGTGGCATGTCTGCTGAGTGGGTCCTGTTGAACTGTGCCATGTCCGCTGAGTGGGTTCTGCAGAACTGAGCCATGTCAGCTGAGTGGGTTCTGTTGAACTATGGCATGTCCGCTAAGTGGGTTCTGTGGAACTGTGCCATGTCCGCGGAGTGGGTTCTGTGGAACTGTGTCATGTCCACTGAGTGGGTTCTCTGGAACTGAGCCATGTCCGCTGAGTGTGTTCTGTGGAACTGTGCCATGTCCACTGAGTGGGTTCTGTGGAACTGAGCCATGTCCGCTGAGTGGGTCCTGTTGGACTTGAAACCCATGAAGGCAAGTGAGAATTCTTGAGGGATATTGTAGTGGGCCTTTTTTATACAACCGAGGTTGGTTTTCTTGCCACCCTGTGGGATCCTGCTGTGCGCTTCAGTGTTTTGCTGAAACGTGCTGGTGTGCTACTGTGTTTCTCTGCCTCCCCTCCTCTGTGCAATAGGTCCCGTCAAACCGAGAATGGAACATAGCTTCATCCGTAAGGATTGGGGGTTGTTTGTAGGGATTAAATGCTCCATGTTTTGCCGAAGAGAAAATCCCTGGTACCCATTCATTTAAATGGAAGGCAACCCTGAGCACAGGAATAGAGGGAGAGCCCCCACTCCTCTCCTCGCGATGGGGAGCATCCTAGCACCGAAGGGGGGGGTGGGCAGGGGCTCCCATTGGACGGCAAGATGGCCAACCTGGCTTAGGGGATCTTATTGACATGGCTGCTTGTATGTGTGATATCAGGAGTTTAATTGCCTCTGGAAATGATCAGTGAGCTTGTAGATGGTTATAAGGAGAAGCCATGGTGGGGTATTGTGCTGGAAGGAAAACGAGCCCAGGATCACACAGGGACTATTTACTCACATACAGACGAATAACTAATATTAGTACCCGGCGAGAGTCAAGCAGAATGCAACACGCATTCTGATTGGCTCTCGCCGGGTCGTTACCCGGCCGAGAATCCATTGATTCTTGCCCAGATTCTAGCCGCCTTGTCCTCGGCGGGGGGCATGTCAGCCCCTCAGCCAATGAGGAGGCTCAAAGCGGGGCCATCACTCCAAGCTTCCCCACGGCTGAGAGGCTGCCTTCACCACCCGCCCGGGGACTCAGGTAAGGCTTTTTTGTATTTTTTTTTTCCTTGCCTCCTTCCTCCCGGCCCACCCCACTTACCTTCTTGCTTCTTCATCCCCGGTGGGTGTCGATGGCAGCCACCAGCCGTGTGAAGACTCGGAGCGGGGCTATCCCGGCTCCGCACCTCCACACGGCTGGAGGCTTCCATCATCCCCAGCATTACTTTTTAGCTTCCCGTCCCAACCCCACTTACCTTCTGCTCAGCGGCTATTTTCCTGATCGTTTCTTTTTTTTTTTTGTGGAAACGCTGCAGCGTTTCGGGACAGAAAATAATGCTTTTAGTGCCCCGGTCACGCACATATTGCGGTCCGGGGTACTTATAGCTATATGCCCCTTGCGGCAGGGGCATTACAGACTCAGGTAATGCCCCAGGGCCTGAGTCAGTAATGCCCCCGCCGCTAGGGTCATATTGCTTAAATGTCATGCAGGGCTAGACGCAAAAGCTCCTTGTTCGTTGTCATTGTTTGTATTCGTTGTATAGTGCTTGGTGTGAATGCAGGTGCTTGGGAATGCTTGAGAGAATGTTTGGTTGTGAGTGTAGGAATGCCTGTCGTGAAAGTTCCAGAGGATGTCACTGGGAGATGCCCAGCCTGGGTGATGGGACCCAGTGGTTCATGATTACCAACTTAAAGAGACTTTGTGTATAATGTAATAAAGCTGTTTTATGGAACCTGCCCAAGATGACTAAGGAGCTTTGATTATTACAGTATTTTTTGTTTGTATAGCGCTTTGCGTCAAAGCGCTTTACAAATGTTAATAAACTAGTACACATTTGGCGTTATAGCCAAAATACTTGAAAAGAACAGCACATAAGAAAGGAGCAGGGCTGTTCTGTTGTACACTCCTCAGAGACCTGTAAGTCTTTATAAGTATTTGTATTAAGTTACATAGTCACATCAGGCAAGCCCTTAAGTTTTTAAGAGGAGGACCTACCGGTGCCCACCACCCGGGTCGTATCTCTCCAACTGTCTGGCTGTGGAACACCAGTATGGGCATTGTAATGTTCATACCAGGCACACTCTACAAGTGACATCACTCCCACTCTGGCATCACACTCCTTCACACTCACCCACACAGATGGCAAATACAACAAGCACCATAAGTGCAAGAACATGACCTGATGGACCTGAGCTCAGCTAAACATCAATATCAGGAAATAATATGAGTATTGTCGGACACAATCAGTTCCACACCACTAGTCCAACAAAAACAGGGCTGAGAGGTCAAGCACCAGAAATGTGAAAGTTCAAAAAATACAAACATGAATCTGCTCGCCCTTAGTGGCATCAGGCAGCCGCAGATCAATTTACACACAATGTGGTGTTGCTCGTTGGCTTCAAGCATGGGTATGCTCTCCAGGATGGTGCTCTGGTGCCTACATTGGCCCCTGAATCAGCACTGCGCGCAGAGGTAGAAAGCGCTGCGGTGACGAATAGAGGCAGCATGCTGGACCCTGGGAGTGGCCCACAACACATACTCTGTGCACAACTGTGCAAGAGCGGCAGCCCCTTCTCAATGCACTGGTTCTCATAAAGCTGCTGTCACATTTACTGTGTTTACTTATTGAGCTGATGGGACAAGCAATGAGAGGTCCTTATAATGGGACCAAAAGAATACCACCTGAGCTAAGCAGTCTTCTTGTCGCTCCTGCCAATCACACAGAAGCAAGTAAGGCTGTAAGAACAGAGGGTGAAACACTTAATTAGGCAATATAACCCGAGGAGGGTAATGCCCCTGGGGCCCTAGCTAGAAGCCTGAGCGAAGCGAGTGCTTTAACGAAGCCCTGGGGACATTACCCTGCTGGTAATGCCCCCCTCCAAGGGTTATATTGCCATTAGTACCCCAGAATGTCGTTCCGAGGTACTAAGAGCAATTGTCCTTGAGTTGATAAACGGAGCTGCAACCATTTCTAAACTCGAGGAAAAAAAGCAAAAATACATTTCCGACAGGGATTGGGGAGAAGGGACTACACGTAGTCCCTTCTCCCTTTCCATGGTGGTCATTAAAATGAATGGGAAAAAAGTAAACGAATAAAATTCTCACCATGGAAGGGGCGAAGGGACAGAGGCATAGGCAAGGTAGGGCCTGTGCGGGAAAAGCCCACCCACAATCTGTAAATGCCCACTCATCTACGCTGAGTGGGCATTTACAGATGTTAATGTCACTGCAGTGCTCCCAACTACATTAGCTTCAGGCCCCACTTGTTAGACAATCCTGGCTACGCCTCTGCGAAGGCACTACACGTAGTCCCTTCGCCCTTTCCCTGGCGGCCACTTGTGGGAAAGAACTCTGGGATGCAGCAGCGTTGCCGCCTTGTCGGGCAGATAAGACCCGGGCGAGGGCCAATGAGCTTCCTTTTAACAAGCTCATTGACCCTTGCCAGGTGCTAATGCAGAAGAAGACTAATCAAGAAGCAAGTATGGAACAGAGGAGGAAACAGGCACTCCTATAGCTGCAGCCCGCCAACAGCCCACCACTCTCAGACAACAGGGCAGCAAAGGAGAGCAGAGTGTCCAAGGAAATAGGAGGGGGAACCGAAGATAAAAAAACACAAAAGCACTCACACCCACTCCCCGGGCGAGGGAAGAAAAGACGAGCAAGCTCTGGAAACAGCAGTTCTCTTCAATTCAATGATAGGTCAGGGAACTATGCAACCGAGCAAAACAGTGTCGATCAGGAACAAGGGAGACCTGGAACAGTGCTGGCTCAGGAACAAGAGGGTGCTGATCAGTGTAGCCCAAGAGACAAGGAAGCAGTGCAGAGCAACACAGCAAATCCAAGATTTACAGGCACACTGAGAGCCAAGAATCAGGAGCAAGGGATACCTGGAACAGTGCTGGCTCAGGAACAAGAGGGCACTGATCAGTGTAGCCCAAGAGGCAACGAAGCAGTGCAGAGCAACACAGCATATCCAAGATTTACAGGCACACTGAGAGCCACGAAACGGGAGCAAGGGAGACCTGGAACGGTTTTGGTTCAGGAACAAGAGGGTGCTGATTAGTGTAGCCCAAGAGGAAAGGAAGCACTGCAAAGCATCACAGCAAATCCAAGATTTACAGGCACACTGAGAGCCAAGGCCCGGGAACATGGGGGACCTGGAACAGTGCTGGCTCAGGAACAAGAGGGCGCTGATTAGTGTAGCCCAAGAGGCAAGGAGGCACTGCAGAGCAACACAGCACATCCAGGATTTACAGTCACACTGAGAGCCAATAATCGAGAGCAAGGGATACCTGGAACAGTGCTGGCTCAGGAACAAGAGGGCGCTGATTAGTGTAGCCCAAGAGGCAAGGAAGCACTGCAGAGCAACACAGCAAATCCAAGATTTACAGGCACACTGAGAGCCAAGGCCCGGGAACATGGGGGACCTGGAACAGTGCTGGCTCAGGAATAAGAGGGCACTGATTAGTGTAGCCCAAGAGGCAAGGAAGCACTGCAGAGCAACACAGCAAATCCAGGATTTACAGGCACACTGAGAGGCAAGAATTGGGAGCAAGGGAGACCTGGAACAGTGCTGGCTCAGGAACAAGAGGGCTCTTATCAGTGTAGCCCAAGAGGCAAGGAAGCACTGCAGAGTAACACAGCAAATCCAGGATTTACAGGCACACTGAGAGCCAAGAATCGGGAGCAAGGGAGACCGGGAACAGTGCAGGCTCAGGAACACGGGGGTGTTGATTAGTGTAGCCCAAGAGGCAAGGAAGCACTGCAGAGCAACACAGCAAATCCAAGATTTACAGGCACACTGAGAGCCAAGGCCCGGGAACATGGGGGACCTGGAACAGTGCTGGCTCAGGAACAAGAGGGCACTGATTAGTGTAGCCCAAGAGGCAAGGAAGCACTGCAGAGCAACACAGCAAATCCAGGATCTACAGGCACACTGAGAGCCAAGAATCGGGAGCAAGGGAGACCTGGAACAGTGCTGGCTCAGGAACAAGAGGGCTCTTATCAGTGTAGCCCAAGAGGCAAGGAAGCACTGCAGAGTAACACAGCAAATCCAGGATTTACAGGCACACTGAGAGCCAAGAATCGGGAGCAAGGGAGACCGGGAACAGTGCAGGCTCAGGAACACGAGGGTGTTGATTAGTGTAGCCCAAGAGGCAAGGAAGCACTGCAGAGCAGCACAGCAAATCCAAGATTTACAGGCACACTGAGAGCCAAGGCCCGGGAACATGGGGGACCTGGAACAGTGCTGGCTCAGGAACAAGAGGGCACTGATTAGTGTAGCCCAAGAGGCAAGGAAGCACTGCAGAGCAACACAGCAAATCCAGGATTTACAGGCACACTGAGAGCCAAGAATCGGGAGCAAGGGAGACCTGGAACAGTGCTGGCTCAGGAACAAGAGGGCTCTTATCAGTGTAGCCCAAGAGGCAAGGAAGCACTGCAGAGTAACACAGCAAATCCAGGATTTACAGGCACACTGAGAGCCAAGAATCGGGAGCAAGGGAGACCGGGAACAGTGCAGGCTCAGGAACACGAGGGTGTTGATTAGTGTAGCCCAAGAGGCAAGGAAGCACTGCAGAGTAACACAGCAAATCCAGGATTTACAGGCACACTGAGAGCCAAGAATCGGGAGCAAGGAAGACTGGGAACAGTGCAGGCTCAGGAACACGAGGGTGTTGATTAGTGTAGCCCAAGAGGCAAGGAAGCACTGCAGAGCAACACAGCAAATCCAAGATTTACAGGCACACTGAGAGCCAAGAACTGGGAACAAGGGAGACCTGGAAGAGTGCTGGCTCAGGAACAAGAGGGCGCTGTTTAGTGTAGCCCAAGAGGCAGGGAAGCGCTGCAGAGCAACACAGCAAATCCAAGATTTACAGGTGTTAGGGAGAATTCTCTGTTTAGGCTGAATTTCCTAACCTAGTGAGTCCCCCAGCAGCTTTGCTGGATTTTTTGGGGTTTATTTTTTCTCCTGCCAAGAGTGAGACTCTTTTACCCTCACTCTTGGACATGATTTGAGTGTGTCTCTTTGACTCTATATGTGTTTAATGGACTATGAGGTCTTTTACTCCATAGGTCTTCATGTGTTTTTGTGATGTGTGTTACACAGCACCCTCAGTGCAGTAACACAGGGGTGTCATAGTGACCCCCCACTATAGACTCCATACCCTGGGACTGACTACTGTCTCCCAGGGCATGTAAAGTCACCATTGACTTTACTAGTCTGAAATTCTGAACAGAACCAGTACAAACCATCATATTGTGGACGTACTGGCCGGGGAAATTCGATTGCCCCGGGGTCTGTTAGTCGAGGGGGCACGTCTCTGTCCCCCCTGATCGAGTTTTGGCTGGTGGCAGTGGATACTACTTTTTATATTCGACCGCAAATATATCCCTATGGGATTTCCCATTGTTCGAGGCTACCAACTTTAATTATTTAATTCCTATAGCCTCGAAAATACCGCCGGTTTATTTATTTAATATCAATTCTCCGGTTGGTATTTTTTGCCAGAACTCGGTTCTAAAATGGTGTTTGTGTTCGCTTCTGTGACTCCAACCCAAGTTGAGCTCTTTGTTCCACTTTTTGGCGGGCTTCTCCACAGAAGCCCTCCAAAGTGGTGCCACTCTGTCTGGGGTACTTAGGAGGGGTGGAGGGGGATTTAGGCACCCTGGACTGAGTTGCCTAGGCAACTCAAGTCGCACTCCGTCCTGATTGGCCGAAGTGGTGAGCCGGCCGGCTCACCACTTAGCATGTTTAAGTGACAGCTAGGCTGAGTGAATGGGGGTTTTCTGCATAAAAGCAGGGCTTTGGGGACTGGAACTTCAGAAGTCGCCACAGGACCTAAGAATCCAACGAGGGAGAAGCTGAGCCGACCTGCTACAACGACACCACCGGTGGAGCCCTGCTGAACCGTCTCACCACTTTTCCCAACGACAGAGGAGATCTCCAGCCCGGAGAGTCTTCTTCCTTCGACTGGTGGGGATAACCAGTCTGCTTCCTTTTTTGCTTCCTGGAGTATCTCGTGGCCGCCTTGCCTGTGCCAAGCACCCCGGCAACCGGGATACCACGTTTTACCACTACCGAGAATCAAAGGGTAGTACCTTTAACCGGAAAACTCTGCGGCTGGTTTCTTCCCTGGCAGTGCAACAACCTTCATCTTTCCTCCACGTCGAGATCTTCTCTTCCTCTGGACGATGCCGTGACTTGCACCTGCTGCCAGGAACAACTGCTCCCGCTGGAGGATCCTTTCCACATAAGGTACCGTATTCCGCCTGGGTTCCCTTGCAACCGACTGTACGGGGTAGATTTAGCCCCCGGCTTTCAACCCTGGGTTAGCCTGGGACACCCTGGCTAAACTTTTCTGAGCCTAACTAAAACCTTTCTGAACTCCCTACAAGACTTTGTAAGCCTGTTGTCATTGTGTGATCTTGGGTGCATTTGTGCCCCGCTCTCTCCAAGAGTGGGCCCGGCCTATGGACTTTGGCTCACAACTAACTTTTGACTTTCCTGCCTTGCTTAAGAGTTCCTAAGTATTAGTGTGGTGTATTTTCCTACATTCTGCCTTTTCCCCTCCCTTTTTCGTTAACTTATTGGAGTGCCATCTATAGTTAAGCACTCACCTCTGTCTGAAAATAAGTGGTGTTAACTAAGACTTGTCTGATAAGGAATAAGGAGTGTATATATAATAATAGTAATTGTGGTTAGAGTGATTTACAATAATAGTGCTAGAGTGTTTCAATAAGTGTGTTTTTAAATAAATAATTATATACCTTGATACCAAAGCTCTGGTCAGTGTTTGCTTGTGCTATTGTATCTGAGTACCTATTGTGTATACTTTGCATACTGCCTAACTCTTCTTGAGGGAAGTCTGACTGCTCAGCCACAGCTACCAGGTAAATCTGGGTGGTTCAGACTGCTACCAAGTGGGTTTACTGCCAACACCTGTAGTCCTAAATCTTTTGCAGTGGTCCCCAAGGGAACTGCACAGGTTTCTGCCTAACACTGGTGTACAGCGGTGGGATTTGTAGTGAGTATACATTTTGGAGTGCTTTAGGATACATTAGTGCAACTAACCACAAAGTTTAGCACTGAAAAAGTAATCTTTCTAACATTTTAACTATGGAAATTTATAGTCAAGAGTCCCTTGCTACAAAAACTGCTGATTGTTTAAGAGTTCTCTGTAAGCATAAGAATGTCCTGACTAAAGGCAAGAAAATGGAATTAATAGAAAGGTTGTTAGCTAACCAAAGTCTGGATGATGGTTCAGAGGACCCTACCATGCCAGAAAGAGTAGACAACAGTATAGAGCTTGATGTTGATCAAAATGTTGATAATCTTGAGGAAGAGTCAGAAGAGGAGGGTGAGGCTGCTGTGACTGTCCCCCCTAGGCCTCTGTCTGTCCTGCCAGCTGTACCTACTGGACCTTTACCAGGTACCACACTTAGTCCTCAATATCTTGAGCTAGAGAAAATGAAACTTGAATTAGAATTCAAGAGACTGAATACTCAGGCTGAACAAAGACACCAAGAACTGAATCAAGAACTCAGGCTAAGGGAAATGGAGCTCAAGCATGAGCTAGAAATGAAGAAATTATCTGTAGACAATGCTCTCTCTCCGACTCCTCTAGATGTTCCAGTCCTAAAAGACCCCGGATGCCTAAGGAATTGATTGGTATGTATGAGCCTAAGTTGGATGTGTTGGATTGGTTGTCTCTGTTTGAATATAATCATGGGCTCCAGAACATCACAGGAAATGACTTACTCACCTGGTTGTTCTCTAGGCTTCCCCCTGTTGCAACTGATGTGGTAATGGAGTTGGGGAGGAGGATAGGAAGGAGTATGAAAGTGTGAAACTAGCTCTGATAGCTAGATTTGGGAAGACCCCTTGCCAGTATCTTAAGAGGTTTAGAACCCTCAAAAAGAATGATGGTACCCCTTGGGCTACCTGGGTGAGTGAGTGTTTGAAACACTTAGAGGGATGGATTAAGGGTAACAAAGTGAACACTTATGAAGGTATGAGAAATCTGTTTATGTTGGAGTCAATTTATGATGCCTGCTCTCCTGAGCTCAGACAGCACTTGGTTGATTCAAAGGAATTAGATTCCAGAAAACTAGCTAAGGCTGCTGACTTGTGGGTTGCCAACAGGGCCACTCACAAGGATTCAGGGGTCACTCAGAAAAAGGATGATGGAAAGCAGCCACCAAAGTGAATCCAGAGAATTCTAATACCTCCCATACCAAAGAGGGCCACAAACAACAAAATAACCAGGGTAAGTCCCAGAGTAAACCAAATCAGGCTAGTGTACCTTCTGGTCAACAACCAGAAGGAGGTCAGAACAAGCCGCCCTTTCAGAGAGCATTTGGACAATGCTATATCTGTAAGGCTACTGACCATATCAAAGGGGATCCCAGATGCAAGGGTAAACCTGCAGGGATCAGCACAGTCTCCTTAGCCTTCACTCCCAAGGATGAAGTACAGATGGCTAGTGCCCACTTTGAACTCTTTGCTGAAGAACCCTTGGGTCTTCAAGCAACTGTGTCTATAAAGTCCATGGATCTGGTTAAGTCACAGAATAGGGTTGTGTATACCTCCCTACCTGCAAACCCTAAAGTGTATTATATGGACAGTGTTCTTGTCAATGGCCAGGATACTCCTGCCAGGAGAGACACTGGGGCCAGCAGAACAGTAGTGGATGAAAGCTTCTTTCAACCTGAGGATGTGGCAAAAGCACCCAAAGGTCCCACTAAGATGTCTGGGGGCCCTGTCCAAATGGTTCCTATTCTACCAGCCCTCATTCAGTGTAACAACATGACAATGAGGATCCCTGTCAGTGTGCAGACTGAGGTGTCTGGGAAAGTCCTGTTGGGGAATGACCTAAGAACTCTAGGAGTAGTGTCACATACCCCCAGGCCTCCCAGTATGTTGAACCAGAACCTAACCAAATTAGCTAGAGAGGCCACCTTAAGGGACCACTCTAAGCCTGTGGGAACCTCTACTGAGACCCCCACTAAAAGCCCTGGTGTTAGTAAGTTGACCTCTAACCCAGGCACATTATAGGCTAGTACATTAGGGAAAGGGGAGCCCCAACCAATGTCCATCATTGTTCCCCCAGTTTCAGAGTCTGTGACCCCCCCTGCTTATGAGGAAGAGGAGGATAGACCTATTTGACCCTTACCTAGGCCTGAGAGAACTGGTAATTCTCAATGCTGGTGGAAAACCAGGAAAGAAAAGTCTAAGGCCAAAACCCTTCAGACTGTTGGACCTTCTACTGAAGACCCCAACTCTAATCCTAATATTAGGGGGGAAACTCCTAAAGTAGGTAAGGTTAGATCTAAGAGGAAGGGGAAGCAGGTAAATTGCCTAAACCCAACCCCTCCAACCAAGAGGCCTGAGACCCAACCTGCTCCCACAAGAGAGGTGGTGAGGAACCTTGGAGGCCCCTCTAGATCCAAGGGAATCCTTTATAAGGACCCCTTGAAAAAGCCTAACACAGGTTGAGAAGTTGTAACAACTTCTGAGGGACTGGTCAACCAGATCCCCTATAGTTTCAAAAAAACTGATGCTCCTCAAAGGGTGTGTAGGGCATACAGCTTGCAAAGGAAAACCTTTGATTTGACCATAGAACATAGGTCAAGGTGTCACCACCAAAATGCTGATGGACTCTCTAGGATGTATGTCATCGACTAGAGGTATGAGGTTCATCCAGGAGTGGATTAAATCCTCCTGTCCCTTAGTGTGTGGGGGGCGAGTGTTAGGGAGAATTCTCTGTTTAGGCTGCATTTCCTAACCTAGTGAGACCCCAGCAGCTTTGCTGGATTTTTTTGGGTTTATTTTTTCTCCTGCCAAGAGTGAGACTCTTTTACCCTCACTCTTGGACATGATTTAAGTGTGTCTCTTTGACTCTAGATGTGTTTAATGGGCTATGGGGTATTTTACTCCATAGGGCTTCATGTGTTTTTGTGATGTGTGTTACACAGCACCCTCAGTGCAGTGACACAGGGGTGTCATAGTGACCCCTCAGTATTGACTCCATACCCTGGGACTGACTACTGTCTACCAGGGCATCTAAAGCCACCATTGACTTTACTAGTCTCAAATTACTAACAGAACCAGTACAAACCATCATATTGTGGACGTACTGGCTGGGGCAATTCGATTGCCCCGGGGTCTGTCAGTTGAGGGGGCACGTCTCCGTCCCCCCTGATCGAGTTATGGCTGGTGGCAGTGGATACTACTCTTTATATTCAACCGCGAATATTTCCCTATGGGATTTCCCATTGTTTGAGGCTACCAACTTTAATTAATTAATTCCTATAGTCTTGAATATACCGCCGGTTTATTTTTTTAATATTAATTCTCTGGTTGGTATTTTTTGCCAGAATTCTGTTCTAAAATGGCGTTTGTGTTCGCTTCTGTGACTCCAACCCAAGTTGAGCGTTTTTTTCCACTTTTTGGCGGGCTTCTCCACAGAAGCCCTCCAAAGTGGTGCCACTCTGTCTGGGGTACTTAGGAGGGGTGGAGGGGGATTTAGGAACCCTGGACTGAGTTGCCTAGGCAACTCAAGTCACACTCCGTCCTGATTGGCCTAAGTGGTGAGCCGGCCGGTTCACCACTTAGCATGTTTGAGTGACAGCTAGGCTGAGTGAATGGGGGTTTTCTGCATAAAAGCAGGGCTTTGGGGACTGGAACTTCAGAAGTCGCCACAGGATCTAAGAATCCGACGAGGGAGAAGCTGAGCCAACCTGCTACGACGACACCACCGGTGGAGCCCTGCTGAACTGTCTCACCACTTTTCCCAACGACAGAGGAGATCTCCAGCCCGGAGAGTCTTCTTCCTTCGACTGGCGGGGATAAACAGTCTGCTTCCTTTTTCATTTCCTGGAGCATCTTGTGGCCGCCTTGCGTGTGCCAAGCACCCCGGCAACTGGGATACCATGTTTTACCACTACCACAAATCAAAGGGTAGTACCTTTAACCGGAAAACTCCGCGGCTGGTTTCTTCCCTGGCAGTGCAACGACCTTCATCTATCCTCCACGTCGAGATCTTCTCTTCCTCTGGACGACGCCACGACTTGCACCCGCTGCCAGGAACAACTATCCCCGCTGGAGGATCCTTTCCACTTAAGGTACCGTGTTCCGCCTGGGTTCCCTTGCAACCGACTGTAGAGGGTAGATTTAGCCCCCGGCTTTCGACCCTGTGTTAGCCTGGGACACCCTGGCTAAACTTTTCTTAGCCTAACTAAAACCTTTCTGAACTCCCTACAAGACTTTGAAAGCCTGTTGTCATTGTGTGATCTTGGGTGCATTTGTGCCCTGCTCTCTCCAAGAGTGGGCCCGGCCTATGGACTTTGGCTCACAAGTAACTTTTGACTTTCCTGCCTTGCTTAACAGTTCCTAAGTATTAGTGTGGTGTATTTTCCTACATTCTGCCTTTTTCCCTCCCTTTTTCGTTAACTTATTAGAGTGCCATCTATAGTTAAGCGCTCACCTCTGTCTGGAAATAAGTGGTGTTAACTAAGACTTGTCTGATAAGGAATAAGGAGTGTATATATAATAATAGTATTTGTGGTTAGAGTGATTTACAATAATAGTGCTGGAGTGTTTCAATAAGTGTGTTTTTAAATAAATAATTATATACCTTGATACCAAAGCTCTGGTCAGTGTTTGCTTATGCTATTGTATCTGAGTGCCTATTGTGTATACTTTGCATACTGCCTAACTCTTCTTGAGGGAAGTCTGACTGCTCAGCCACAGCTACCAGGTAAATCTGGGTGGTACAGACTGCTACCAAGTGGGTTTACTGCCAACACCTGTAGTCCTATATCTTTTGCAGTGGTCCCCAAGGGAACTGCACATGTTTCTGCCTAACAACAGGCACACTGAGAGCCAAGAACCGGGAGCAAGGGAGACCTGGAAGAGTGTTGGCTCAGGAACAAGAGGGCGCTGATTAGTGTAGCCCAAGAGGCAAGGAAGCACTGCAGAGCAACACAGCAAATCCAAGATTTACAGGCACACTTAGAGCAAAGAATTGGGAACAAGGTGGTCAGTCAATGAGGGAACAGTGCTGCAGTGACCAGCACTGACTATGTGTCACGTGCCAGGCACACTGAGAGCCAAGAATCAGGAACAAGGCAGTCAGTCACTACAGGAAGACTGCTGCAGTGACCAGCACTGACTACGGGTCACGTGCCAGGCACACTGAGAGCCAAGACACGGGAACACGGAGGCCAGGGGAGCACTGCTGCAGTGACCAGCGCTGACTAAGGTTCACATGCTGCAGGATATTCATCTTCCTGCTGAGTTCCCTACACCCTGCTATGTTGCCATTGTAGAATGTGGCCAAGGCTCCCCAAGGCCATTAGGAGAAAAGCAAATATTGGAAATTTGTATAGGTGAATAATCACATTTCTCTTTTCTATTCAACCACTGGCTATTGATTAATAATGTTTGCTGCAAAGGCTTTGTGTTTGCTAATGAGTGCCTGATTTTGTATACATTATGAAAGCAAACTCCTGAATGCTCACATCAGAGAAAATACAACCCCAGAAGAAAGGCCCAAGTCGATCTTGTAAGGATAACAAGTTTTAATCTCACAAGCAGATGAGAGCAACAGCAAAGAACTCTGCTGCCAAGAACCTTCTGCCAAAAGAGGTACAAGCAGAAACATTTAATGCAAACACATTGTTATAAAGACGCAATACATGTAGTACACACCTGTGTGGCTGATTAGATGGACCCTATACAGGTGCTGCCTTTATCCATATGGGATGGCATTTTATTGGTCCCAGCCCAGTCCGTCCATCTATCATCTCTTGGGCACTGCAGGGCTCATCTTCTCCTCACGTCGAATGTCAGACAACAAATTAACTATACTCCTACTATGCAGCTTGTTTATCACTCATACCATGCACTTGACAGGCTTCAAAACAGAAACACAAAAGGTTCCAGGGCATTCTAACCTTCACCTGCACATTTCATTCTCTCCCTCCGTGCCATCCGACTCCACGGTTTCCACCCTCGTTTGAACTATAATTTATCCCTCCCAGCACCTTGCAATACAAATCACATGATTGTCGCTGCAACGATACATCCTGTCCATCCTCTTTGATTTCAGGACTTGGTACTCTAGGTTTGATGGTCAAAGGGCACCTGGTATCATGGAATTCGAGGACCTTAGGGTTTAGTTAGTTATATGGGCTATAACTCATGGTCACTCAGGAATGGGCCGGGTCATGCTTTGGCCAAAGTGAGATAACATGCCCAACAGGTGCCGGCCTCTAATCACGGCCTTGTAGGGCATATTCCTTTTGGATAAAAGACACATCTTTGCAACACCTTTCAAGAACAATGGACAAACAGTGTGGCGGGTGGGGGTGCAAACTGTCCTCATGGGAGCTCGGGCATGACTGGAGATTTCGTGGCCTTGTGAATTTGGGCCTAGCGCAAGCAATGCCACCTTTTCTGTGCTTACCGTGCAAGCCTTAGCTTCTACTCAGGAATATATACATCTATGTAAAAGAGCAATGCTGCTCGCGCCTTGCACTGCACCATATGAATATGGTATAATTGACAAGGTTCGCATGGGGTCCTGTTGGATGGGAGAAGCACCCCTTTCACAAAACTGCATGCCCCCTGGTTCATTACAGTGCCTCAAATGCATCTCGCCTTACTCTAAAGCGCCTTGGGGGGTGGATGGGGCTGTCCCCTTCCCAACATTCCCCCCTTTTGTTACATCTACAGTAACAAATTCTGGAATTGCTCTGCGCTTCCACTCCCCAGTTTCTATATCCACATCTGGCTTATTCTGTTTCACTGGCACCCACGCCCTACACTCTGATCGCAAACTTGTCCCCCTACGGGCATGTTCATCAGGCGAACAAGTCATGTAAATACAACCCCCTCCTCTGTCAGGTCCTCCCAAACCTCTTTATAGCTTTCCTGATCAAGGTGTTGGGAAATGACAGTGTGATATAAAGGATCAACTTCATCTCCATACGGCATGGGGCACATTTCATATGTTGGGCCACCTAGTGGAACATCGGTTTGTACTTCAATGTTTTTTGTTTTGCGAGGTGCTTTTGAACCCCCAATTGATACCTTCATTCTTGCACTATTAGGTGCCACATTAGGACAGCATCAAAGAACAAGCTGATACATGCAGAAAATAACCAGAATGAATACATTCCTCTACCACTCCTAGCCCGCCTGAGGCCGTCTCTCCTCCTCCTTTCTCCTCTTTTCCCCTGTTCACCCCTGACAATGTTTCTGGACAAGTCTGATCTATGAAAGCCTCATCAAAGCAGGTTCTCCCCTGCTCATCCAGAAATATCAAGGACCACATCGACACCCTTGCTCCAGCTATGGCCAATTTCTGCAGTCACTCCTTTGCCACTGGAAATTTCCCCTCCCCCTTAAGCACTCTCTTGTGCACACCCCTTCTAAAGAAGCCCTTGGCCGATCCTTCCTCTCCAGCTAACTATCGCCCGATCTCCATCACTCCTGTCCTGGGCAAACTTTTGGAAAAGCTAGCCACATCCCAGCTTAATCTACATACTGAATCTGTTGGTTGCCTCCATGACCACCAGTCTGGCTTCAGAGCTGACAGAAGTACAGAAACTGCTTTCCTGAACGTTATGATAACTTGCTCTCCAATGTTGACTCTAATCTCACTTCTGTCCTCATTCTCCTTGATCAATCCTCTGCTTTTGACACAGTAAACCACGCCATCCTACACAATCAACTCAGGGACATCCTTGGTATTACTGATCAGGCCCTTGCTTTTTTGACCTGCTTTCTCACCGACCGGCCCTCTCAGGTCCAACTGTGGTCTTTCCTCTCGTCTATCTTTCTTTCTACTTGTGGTGTTCCCTAGGGGTCTAGCCTCTCTCCCTGGCTCTTCAACTACTATCTGGCAACTCTGGCCCACTGCATCGCTAATTCTGCTCCAATTTTCAATGTTATGCAGATGACTCTCGGCTCTCTTTAAGGCTCCCCTCAGCCACCTCTGCTTCTTCTCTCATACCAGACTGCCTGGCTATAATTCAGGAATGGTGTGCCACAAATGATCTCTGCCTTAATGCCAGTAGGACCAAGATCCTTCTCATTGGGACACCGGCTCCCTCCTTTCCCCTCTCTCTCTGGCCGCCCACTCTGGGCCCTTTTCCTGTGAGGCTAATACCCTTGTTCTCATCTTCGACTACACCCTGCCCTTCTCTCCTCACATCTCTGACTTCTTTAAGAAGTCAAACTATCAGCTTCACCTCCTCAGAGGTATTCTTCCTTTTCTTACTTTCCCCCAAAAGCTCATTGTCACCAGAGCTCTGGTCCTCTCTAGGCTGGACTATTGCAACAGCCTCTTTCTAAATCTTCCTGCCTCTACTCTTCGACCTTTACAACTTATCCAGAACAGCACTGCGAGACTTGTCCTTGGCCTCGAGCCCAGGGATCATAGCTCTCCAGCTTTGAAATCTCTTCACTGGCTCCCCGTGGCTACAAGGATCAAGGTATTTTCTGCTGATTGGAAGGAGCGTTTCATTCTCCTACGAACGCTCGTGCTTGCAAGGTCCATCCCTCACAGCTGCACTGCGAGCAGAGCTCTTGCAGCCCATTCTGCTTCCTGGAGGGGGCGGACCCCTTCCTGAACACGTGACACAGCACGTGACTGCCAGCCTGCACAAGTTGCCGGCACAGCCGCCCTCGCGGCGTATTTTCTGCTGATTGGAAGGAGCGTTTCATTCTCCTACGAACGCTCGTGCTTGCAAGGTCCATCCCTCACAGCTGCACTGCGAGCAGAGCTCTTGCAGCCCATTCTGCTTCCTGGAGGGGGCGGACCCCTTCCTGAACACGTGACACAGCACGTGACTGCCAGCCTGCACAAGTTGCCGGCACAGCCGCCCTTGCGGCGTTAAGCCCTGGAGACTGTAAGGGCTGGAGATACTGTTTTGCTGTTTGACTGTGATCTGTGAGTACACTGTTCTGGGCCTTCCCAAGCCAACCTAATTGAAGTTGTATTCTTATTACGAGGGTTTGGGGTGGAGAGTCGGACTCTGGCAGCTCCACAAGCCGTCGGGCGTTCCCTTCCCAGAAAATGACTATTACGCTGACACAACTCATTTACTAAAACTTTTATTTAATTGAGTGTGTAACATTGCTTTATATTTTAATTCGCTCTTAATGCTAGGTTACATATATACTTCATAGGGTTTTTAGACAATGTACTGGTTTTTCAGAGTCTGATTTTTGCTATTTGTGCCATACTTTAACACTTGCATTTTTAAAATTTAAAAATTGCCTAGTATTTTTTGCTGTGTGTCTCTATGTCTAACTCCCCCTGACATCTAGGCTTATTTTCAGTGTATTTCTGGGTACCTTCTCTGGCATAACTCTTATTTTCTTTCTCATTCTGCCTACTGTCAGGCTGAGGTTTTATCTGAATGACACGCAAGGGACTTAGAAGTCAGACTGCTATGGAGGTCTCACCTCCTTTGTCCCCTTCGCCCATTGTCAGTATGCCCTCCATGCCATCTACAGTTATTGTGCCAGAAACCCGCATTTCTATTGCTATGGGGAGTTCTGATGATGCTCCACTTCAGGCCCATTATAACCCTCTCCTTTTAAGGGACATAGCCCAGGCCCAAATTCATTTGAGAGAGAGGTCTGAGGTTTGCAATGCTATGGGTATCACTTTACGTAATACAGCTCATAATAACTGTATTTTCAATGGAATACATGACATTTCTATAGATACTCAGGAAGAACGTCTAGCTGCTACTCTTGCCTCCAATCTTTTGGTCGGGGTCAGTTTCTCAAAGACAAAAAGTAACATGGCATATGACAACAACCCTTTGCCTAATATCCCTCTTCCAATGATTGCCTCACTGAATCCTAGTATGCCCATACCCCCAGTCATGGTGGATGAATCAGAAGTTACTGTATCACAACTATTAGAGAAGAAGGATAGTGGGAGCGTTGTTATCTCTCACACTCAACCCTCTTTAGGATCCAAAGCATTACTCAGTGATATTAAGCACACATCTTCTTCTCACGTTAACCTTTCTACTAGTGTGGTGGGAACTCTCTTCTCCCCTAATGGGATCTCTTTGCCGTTCAAATCCCCTTTCAACAAGCCCCGTAACTCAATATCAAAAATAAAAATTAATCTAGGTACCCAGGGTAATCCAATCCAGGGGAAAAACATCTCACATTTTTTTGGTAAGAAATCTGTTTCTAGCACTCTGGCTAAATCTCCTCACCCTCTTCCTCCAGTACATACCCCGGTCCACACTAACTTAATTAACGTAGCTAAGAAACTGGATATTGAAGATCTCTCAGTCCAGGATATTGACGATATCAGTATCATAGAATGTGCAGATAAGGCAATTGTTGATAGCCACTTGGACTCCCATCTTAACAAAACAAATAATGTAACACAACAAATTTGTGATGAATCACGGGCAGGTTCCCCTTCAGATCTCACTAACTTTATTGACGAGTATACTGAAAAACAAAACTGGTTAAAAGAAAGAGGGCTTTTTCCGGACTTCAAAACTGATCCGCCCAGTGAGTCTATTCTACATCATACCCTTAAAGATGTTGATGATAGAATTAAACTCTCCCACCCAACTATCTCTGCGTTGAATATGGTTCTGAGTTCCTTTGTGAGTCTCTATGATAACATCTGGTCAGAGGTTACATCCCATTCACGTATACTTTCTGAAATATATTCTAGGCTGGAGGGCCTAGATAGATTTGAAGATTTAGTAAAAATTATAAAAGAAGAAAATCAATTTTTGAACACTCAAGGCCTTGACCCTACCTCTTTCAATCCACCTTTGGCCCCTATACACGATTTTCATCAGGGGCCTACGGGGACCACGGCAACTACTTTAGGGGTGGTCCCCAATGCGGCCCCGGGTCTTCTGGTTCTCCAACCACTAGATCTTGATTCCCGGGGCTCTTCCTCTATGACTCCCCGAGCTGCCTTTGATGGTTTGCGAGAGGCTGACGACCCTACAGATATACTTCCCAGTGTCCCGACTGTATTCTCTATGGAAAGAGGAGAGGACAAAGTACAGGAGGATCTGCCAAGGGTATCCCTCAAACCCTCTATACAAGATCGTTCATGTGCAGGTGGGACTGTAGAGTCGGCCGTCCGTTCTAAAGGTGACCATATCTTATCCTTAGGAGAAAACATGATTATCCTAACTCCAGAGATCGCAGCAATTTCCTCTGAGCCCCCAGAGGAAAATTCCTGTTCAAAAGTCCTCCCCTGTCTAGGAAAGAAAAGGAAAATGAGCCAACAAATGAAGAAAACAAAAAATCAGAAGAATGTCAAAAAGATTACTTCGTATACTAATCAATTTTTCAAAAACCTCTTTATGGCAAACTCTTTAGTCCCTTCAACCACTTTTGCAGTTCCACAGGGGACTGATAACTCTGTTGAACCAATCCCCTCTCCCATCCATGTGACCACTCCAGATACCACCAATGCTCCACCTATTTTACCACCTGCATCTGTTTTAACGGATGCGGTGGGTATGCTGATTAACACCTCTGCTTCTATAGATGCGGGGCCAAGGACTGTTGGTACTGGTGAAATTGCAGTTTCTAGCATTCGGATAACACCTCTTACCGTACCAGCATCCACTAGTACCAACCCTGTAGCACTGCCAACTGATATTGTTGCAGCGGAGGCTATGGACTCTGCCCCAGAAGCAATTCTCCCTTCTACTTCTCTGGAGTCTATTTCTGGAAAAAGCCTGAATCATCCGGACACTTCTCTAACTACGCCGACTGTTAATATGGTTAACATTGATATGGTTAAACATTTATTTCAGTCACTACTTGTTCCCAAGATCAGCAAGGTGATAGTGTCTAATTCCAACGTAAGCTTGTCACAGGACGAGGTTCCTACTACTCGGCTCTCTCCTTCTGACCCGGCATGCTTGTCTGCTCCTGAGGAGCCCCCTGTTAATATGGACTGCATTAAGAGGGATGGAGATATGATAGATCGATCAGACAATGTCTTATCGACTCTCCCCCCTTTTAACCATGCTTCTCTTAGCATCTCAAATATGCGCATGTCTGCGGCTCGAGAAGCGGTCCCCTCTGGGTTTGACTTTGCCCATAATAAGAACGTTTCCAAATCTTGGGAAAGATTTCCACTGGGGCCAAATGTCAACCATAATAGGACTATACTAAGAGGGGCGAGGGGTTGTGATCTGGCGGCTGACCCCCTTGGTCACTTTACCAAAAAAATTACTGAGTCCTTACCTGTCTCTGCAACAACAAAAGTTACTGGTGATGTTATACAGCTTTCCAGTCTTGGGGCGAAGATATGTCAATCTGTTTAAATCGTGGTAACATACTTAAAATCTTTCACCAACTTCCTTCGCTTTCGCTTATCTCTAGCTATGACATAGATTGCATTTTATTTCCTTTCCATGATCGGGTAGATGTTAGTAATATTATTCTTAGATCGAAGGTAGTTTTAAACTTGATCATGGGGCATATGGAAGGGTTGAAGCAACTAGGATTTGAAGCAAAAATAGTGGACTCTTCTCAATTTGCTAAAAATAAAGGAGAGGGGGCTGAATATAGAGGTAATCTTACAATGGTCTACCATCCAGAAAGAACTCCCCCACCCCAACGGAGGCATTTTTTGCCCAAATCTAATGGAGACTTCGCGAGCTGGGCACATGTCACCGCAGACTTATGGAAATGATTTAATTCCCGCTAAATCAGAATCCTCTTCGAAGGCCCGCCCTCTAAATAGCTTCAGTTTCTTTTCTTGGAACTCTAGAGGTAATTCCCATTTGTTCACGAACCTAGAAACGGTTGTCGTGATTAAGGCTTCGCATTGTTTTTTTCTCCAAGAAACTTGGCTACTTTCAACTCCAGTTCTTGATGGATTCGATATTTTCTCTCAATGTGCCAAACCTAGCCTGGGAGGCCGCGCATCGGGGGGACTCATTATAGGGGTAAGAACCTCCTTCGGCTCTGTTGCTAAGGAGCTTTCGGATACACCTTTTGGCTTTATGGCCTTAGAGGTGCTTTTTCCGGATTCTAATTGTTACTTTCTCTTGGTCAATGTTTACTGGCATATGGGAATCTCTCCTCTCGAATTGTTTCTGGAGAAGTTAACTGATACAATCCTTGCCTGGAGATATCTGCACCCCATGGGCAAACTCATTCTGGCGGGCGATCTAAATTCAGACTGTACTCTCTGTCTGGAATCCAATTATGATGACCTGGGCTTGGTTATGGAAGACGATCCACGTACAGGACTAAAACTTACATGGGGCCGATCTTGGAATCTGGCTTTGGATTCAATTGGCCTAACTTGTCTTAACAGCCATTATGATGCTACTAATCCTTCCTGCCCAACTTGGCGTAGATCGTCCTCATCTTCCACCTTAGACTATGTCTTTGTCGACCATTCCCTGATTCCATTTTCTTCTAATGTCGAGGTGTCCTTCAACTCATGGAGCGACCATGGTATTCTCCGGGTTCAATTTCTATGCCCCTTTTTCATCAAGCTTCTGCCGGAGGGTGGACCCACTCAGCTTTATACTGTTAGTCAAGGGACAGGGATAAGGTGGTCTCCTTTTAACATCAGTGTTCTTAATAACAAACTGATCTCTTCCCTTAACCACACCTCGCTCTGCTGGAAAATAGCAGTCTTTAACACCTCTTCTTTTGATAGTTTTCTCAATGTCTTACAGAGTAGTATTTATGGCCAGCTAAGGAAAGGAGTCTTCAAAAAATTTCACAACCATAGTTTCGACCAACAATTGGCTAATGTTAAGGCCCTTACTAAGAAACTTATTAGGGATGTTCAAGCCCTAGATATGGATTGGGTAGATAAAACAACAAAAATTAAAACCATTCGTCAAAAATACAAAAACTACTGTAAGCATAGAAAAATTACTATGATTCAAAATGACGCACAGTATATGCTTGCAGTACTAATAAAACGAGATGTGAGGGCTTTCTGGGCTTCGGTTTCTAGCCTTGACAACACATTGATGGCTGATCAGCTTAATGCAATCCCAGAGGCCAAATGGTTTGACTATTACACTAAACTTTTTGATATTGGGGAGGAAGACTTGGCTTCGGATGCATTGATGATTTACCCATCGAAAGACGCATGGAAACCAGTTTTTGATCTGGAGACAGTGTTCTGTCTTATTTCTAAGGCTAAGAAATCTAGGGCGCCAGGCCCAAATGGCCTTACGAACAATACATTCAAAGCCGAGCCCGAGATTTGGGCCAATCTACTCTTCCTGCTTTTTCAGGACGTAGTAAATTCCGGGAAGGTCCCTATGAGTTGGCATACGGCCCATATTGTCCCAATCTTTAAGAGAGGCTTACGCTCTGAGGTAAAGAATTATAGACCGATCTCTCTTATAGACGCGGACTGTAAGCTTTTTGCTTCTCTGCTCCTCTCCCATCTTAACATATGGATTAGGGACAATCATATCCTCCCCAAATACCAAACTGGCTTCAGGGCCGGCCACTCTACCAATCTCAATGGTCTTATTATAACTGCCCTTCAGACCTCTTCTTGGGGAAAATCTGATGGTCCTTTGTATGTCGCCTCTATTGATTTATCCAATGCATTTGATCTGGTCATTAGATCCAGATTATGGGAAAAATTAACTAAATGGGGCATCCCGGCGGGCCTCCTTTCTCTCATTATGGCCCTCTATGAAAACTCGGGGGTATACATCAGGCTCGATTTGGCTGGTACTCTCTCTAGGAGGATTAGGACGCGTATCGGGGTGAGACAGGGTTGCTCGTTAGCTCCCTGTCTATTTATCCTCTATTTGGCTGATGTGGATAACTTCCTGAAAAATGCAGGCATGGTGAGTGCTAAACTTGGGGACCTGAGATTCTCATGGTTGGCATATGCCGATGACTTTCTCTTGTTCGACCAGACCAAAGTGGGCCTGCAGAGGCTCCTGTGTAAATTTGAACAGTACGCACTGCTAAATGGGCTGAAGATCAATCCTGGTAAAACACGTATCATGGAATTCTCAAAGGGGAGAACCAGAAACAACAAAGTATGGAAAATGGGGGGAACAAACATTTCTCGAGTTAACAAAATCGTCTATTTGGGCTTTTTGATCTTGGCCCAACCATCGGTGATAGAACTGAGACGATTTCTTAGACAGAAACTGCTCCCTCTCATCTCCCAATCACGTACTTTGGAGAATAAATATTGTATGTTTTCCCTCAAACCCGTGGTAGACTTTTTCAAGGGTAAGGTGACTCCAAAGTTATTGTATGGTATGGAACTCCATTACTTTACACTTTTGCCCTTCTGGGACTCTCTTGAAGGTATTTACTGGAGGAAAGTTTTAAAACTGCCCAATTCAATTCCTACTGTTGCCATTAGATATGAGTTGGGTCTGGTTTCTCTACGAGCTAGGATTCTTTGGAGGGTTCTCTCATTGTTTTCAGCCTTGCTTTCCCCTAGACCTGATACTTTATATGTTGATGTGGGCCACATGATTTTTTCCCAGACACACTCGGGCCACAACATATATCTCCATCTTTTCTCCACTCTCTGCGATAAGACCCTGATGGACATATCCTCCGACAGGGATACATTACTTACAAACCCTAACAAGGTAAAGGAGTCTCTGTTCAGCCATGATTGGAGCAACACTATCGAAAAACTTCATGGTTATTCCTCACTGAGTGATCTTCAATTTGATCATAAGAAGAGAGGTGTGATGTCCTTTATTTTGATCCAATTTCCTAATAGACACTACCGCTCTCTTCTTATAAAACTCAGATGGAACCTTGTTCCCACTCGGGAAGTCCTACGCAAAAGGAAGAAGTTTTCTGATTTGGATCCCACCTGTCGTTTCTGCAAACTTTTGGGGGTCACTGAAACTTCTCGGCATCTCATTCTTGACTGCAAGGCTTTGACCTCTTTAAGGGACAAATATCTAGGCATTTTTAATGTTATGGGGCGACTGGGGGTAGACAATTGGATTTGGTCACAATGTCTCTCAATCTCGAACATCAAGGTTGGTCTGGCTGTGGCGGGCTTTATCAGAGCCCTTGACCTATATGCCCCTTTGGTCTGATTTTTGCTCCTATTCTTGGAACTATGAATTTTTTACTATATGAGCACAGTGTTTTTAATATGAGCAATGTATTTCATATTTTATACCTTGCATTTATTCTATCTGTTATTCTCTGTAACTAGTACTTTATATTGACTTGACTAATCTTAGACAATCAAATTTCAAATCTGAAACCGGTTGATTATCTATTGTCTGTCCCTTTTCTGTAAAATTTGCAAACTTTTGCAACTTATGTAAATCTGTAATTTCGTATTTCTTTAGCGGGCATTTTCTTTTTCTTCTTTTTTTTTTTTTTCAAATGCAAATGCAAAGCAATGAATGTTTATCTTTTTTTTTACTATTTTGTTTTTAATTATAAAGTTTGTTCTATTTTGTAAAGGTTTTTTGTAAACCATATACAATAAAAAAAAAAAAAAAAGATCAAGTTCAAGACCCTCTGCATCATCCACAAGACTTTCAGGGGCCTGGGATCGCTCTACCTTAAACTTTCTCTTCCAAAATATCTTCCTTCTCGAGCTCTACGCTCATCCACCTCCAACTATCTGAGGGTGAGACCCTTTTCCAAGCAGAGATTTTGGGGCACATCTATCTCCTCGGCTGGGGTCTCCCTCTGGAATAGCCTCCCTGCCTCTCTCAAACTTGACCCGATCCACTTCTGGTCCCAGAAGAAATCAAGACCTATCTTTTTGCTTCTGCTTTCTCTCTTCCTCTCCCCTGCTGATGCACCTGACTGCTATGCGCAGTGGTCACCTGGTCACCCTCTGAACTCGGGCCCAGGCTCCTGCATGTCCAGCTGCCCTTGCACTGCCCCTGGACTCCACAGCACTTTATGGTCTGTATCTGCAACCCTACAGACCCTTCCCTCTGCACTTATGAGCCACCCGCTGGCGGCACTTGTGAGTTAACTGCATGTCCCCCTTTCCCTCCCACCTGGAACTTCTCCCCTTCCCTCTTCCGTGCACTTGCGCGATCTGAATGCCACAAGGCATAGTAAGATCGTTATTTTGTCATCCCTTGTTTCCCCCTCCTTGTCTTGTCGTGCCTAGAAACACTTGTGTACAGGTGCGTTATGAATGCTACATCATATCACATCATTAACATCTTTACGATTGCTCCTAGCCACGATAGGGCCCAGTTGAAAGTCATACTTAGCCAATCATTGTCCTGAATTCCTCCCTCCATCTTCATGCGAACACTTAGGCCATGGACAGCTGCAATGTTGTGGGCGAGTGATGCATTGTCCACGTCTTCTTTAGGTACGAATGTGCAACAGGAATCAGCACTTTTTTTGCAGACCCCACCCTCCATTGCTGTCAGCATATCGAGCACTTATCTATTTTGCATTGTCATAAGTCTCAATGCTCGTAACTCATCCTTGATCATGTTGATCCCATTCTCTGTGTCGTTTGTGAGCTGGACCAGTTCCCACTGCATGATCTGCAGCCATTTAGCATTCACTGACCCCTGTAGCCCTGGCAAGAGTAGGGAAGTGAAGAAAGACTCTGCTGAGCTGAAGAGTCGATATTCTTCTGGTATTTCAGCAAGCAAAGGGGTAGAGTCTTTAGAAACGTAGTTCGACCATTTCATTCTCTGTGGTTGCTGGAATTGTCCTTTTCCACGACAGATGTGGGGCTCTTGCGTGGGTACCAGGCTCTTTTCTTCAGGTTGTATTGTGTGGAAACTATTTTGACCCTCTGCAGGCAGCACCCCCTCAGGTGATCATCTGGGATTACAATAGAGCTGAATGCAATGTGGCTAGTGAACAACAGTCCCTCCATTATTCTGGGAGGTGCAAGTAAGCTTGACGACCACAGATCCAGTAGTAATCCATCAATGCCGCTGTTCCTTTCTTCCTGTCTGCGATCAAGAGAGTCTTATTCCAATGCTTGTTTGTGCCAACATAGACTTTACTCTTGCTGCGAAAACAGAGCTTGCATTCTTCTTCCTTGTGCATGTTAGGGAGAATTCTCATTTCTGTGCTAATTCCCTTCAACCTTAGCGACCCCAAGCTCTTTTGCTGGACTTTAGGACTTTTGATTGTTATCCTGGTGTGAGTGAGACCTTTTCCTCACTCTCTCATGTATTTTGATTTGATTTGGACTCTGTGTTTTCTTTGTTTTTGGAGTCTGAAAAACTCCATAGGCATGTATCTTTTGTATTGTGACACACAGCACCTTCAGTGCAGTGCCACTGAGAAGTCCTTTTGGATTTCTCCTAAGGTTTAAATACCTTCTCTTGGGTGAACTACTGTTCCTAAGAGTAGTAAAGTGAAATTGCTTTACTTACCTGTTTTTACTATGTAGGTCTAGTGCACGCCATTTTATGTGGAAGTTACTTAGTAGTCCCTTTTCCTACTTATTCATGTAACATTTTTTATGTTACCCTCACAACTTTTAAGGGCTGGTGGCAGTGGTTTCATTTTCCTACCATTGTGCATTTTTAATATTTTCCTTAACAATTTCACATTTAAAAGAAAGTGCAGTCAAGCAGACATGAGACTGGTGCCACACGTTCTGAGGAAGAGAACCTAAACTGAGGCTACGGGCGTCCTATTTGTGGCATCCTGGAGTGTCGCCCTCGACAGGCGCCTTCGAGGGACATTGACCTGGCATCATCGACGCAGGACGCCCTCTGCCGAGGGGGTTTCCAGGGTGCACAGCTGCACAGGGTTGAATGTCGAAGATGTGGAATACTTTGGAGGTACATCCAGTCGAAAGAACGTTACCAGTTTGTTAAGTAACTTGTTCTTCTTTATAAAGAACATGCTTGCAGTTATATATTTAGAGAACCTATGTTGAACAACTTCCAAAGCCTATAATTGTAATATTTTATTGCTAACAATCGGTCCTTTATTTTTTAACGTAGTTCTCTAAATATATCTTTCTCAATAGGTAAAAAACATTTGTGTTGGATTTTGAATTGTCCTGTGTTCTGTGACATTGTTGCATTGGGGACACTTTTTTACTATACAAAACAAGGATAGCGCTACATAACATTCCAGTGATAATAACCTACCTAACACATAAACATTCACTCCAGATAGTACTGCATAAACCCCCTTGGTACAACGCCTTGGTCTTTTTTCTTTTATTTTCTGTTAGGAGCATAAAGATACATGAATTCTCTTGGGGATGAAATAGCCATACCTGCCTGGAGCGGACAGAGCGCCTGGAGTGGACAGAACAGATGAAGTAAATGTAATGGAGAGAACGAAAGGAGTGCATAAAACGAAGGGAGCACATGGAACAGATGGAGTACAAAAAACCGATGGAGTGCATCTGACAGATGGAGCAGTTGGAACGGATGGAGTAGTTGAAACGGATGGAGTAGATGGTACGGAGGGAGTAGATGGAACGGATGGAATAGATGGAACGGATTGGAATGGAAGGAACTGATGGTATAAAAAGAACGGATGGAGAAGGCGTAACTGATAGAGTGGGGGGAATGGATAGACTGGATGGTACAAATTGAGTGAATAGAATAGACGCAGTGGATGGAATGAATGGAAAAGCTAGTAAACCAGATGATGAACCAGATGAAATGTATGAAGAGACGAAGCTGATTGAATGGACTGAGCGAATAAAACGGATAGAATAAATGGTTCAGATGTGCGCTCGATCTCAAGAACCGTACCGAAAAACCACCATAGTACATCACCACGCTAACTCTCTCCTATACACCACCACTCAACTAGAACACAGAGATACTATGACACATTCGGTATAGCTGTTCTCATACTAACACCCGCCACATACTCCTCATCATCCTAATTAATCACAGCTGGCTCAGCACACCCGCTAGCCTATGCATCTCCTCAGGCCTAACGCAGCCTAAATCAGTCTGGATACCAACCCACCAGTGTTAAGACGGATTTCTGAACTCTGTCCTGGCGGCGCAGAAGTTCAGAAGGCCAACCTAATTACTTGGAACAGGGTAACCTCTGGACAAGCCAGACCAATCAGGGTAGCGATCGCGGCGGTCAAGACTAGGTCTCAAGAGGGGTGAGGGTGACTGAAAGCCCACAATGAGCACACAAAGCAAGCACACTTACAAACTACTCCAAACAGGTGTTATATAAAAAATATATACACATTTATTCCAAGGCCTTTGCAATAATGACCGTAGCGAGAAATCACAATACAACTCTAGTAAACCAACACATACCATACCAATACAATATATATACAAATACAAACAAGTCTCAAGTGTTAGATGCACAAAATGTGTAGTCCACCTAAAAGGGAAGGAAAACAGGCAGTGCGAAATAATGCTTAGACCCAGTCCGCCTTCAGAGGCACCTAACTAAAAGGAAGTCCGAGCCCTACGAAGAGTGGAGCCTTGTGCTCAAAAGTACCTGCACACGCTGGTGCCAACGGGCAAAAAGGGGAGTCTCTTCGGGGGAATCAGGCAGTTCAGTTCGGTGCACAAATGAAGAAGAACAGAGTTCCGCGACTCAAGCGCAGCCTCCACTGTGGGCAGAAGCAGAGCGCGAGTACGGAAAGGCGTGCTGTTTTGACACAGCGGGGAAAAGCTATGGGCTCCTGCAGGAGGGCGACCAGTTCCTAGCTATGCTACTCACCGGTCCCCGATGCAAGCAGACCCAGGCTTCTCCGCGTCAGTTTCAGTCGCTGGCAGGTTCAGGAGAGCAGGGGACGTCTCGTCGTCGTGTAGATTCTGCAGCAGCAGAGTTGAGTTAAAGATGTCCCAAACAAAGTGAACCCGGACAGTTTGTTACCACAGCAGGGCAACAGAGCGGCCGTGTGTATCTCCGTCAAATGTACACTACTCACTTCAGACCTGGGAACGCCAAGTGTACGAATCGTGTGAGAGTGACAAGGACGAGAAATACAACACAACCTGGCGGCGGTTACAGAGCAAGACTCCTGTGTAGGCTGGTCAGTCTGCTGGATGGCCCAGAGACACTTCAGAAGGCTTACGTGCAGGAGATGGTGAAGATGCCGAGAATAGCTGTCCCCGCTATTCCAAGGGTCGAAGTACCAGTGCAGGCCTTCTGGTTCGATCAGAGGTAAAAAGGGTTTCACAAGGCGACAGTAGTGCAGAGGAGCAGTCCTTCAGCGGGTCACCAGCGATTCCTCTGTTCAGCCTCGTGGTTGCAGGATACTTGGCTCCTGTATTCCTTCGTTCGTGAGAACTCAGGGAATCGACATGGTAGTGGTGTTTCCAGCCCCCTCTTATCCACGGTTCCCTTCGCGCAAAACGGAGGGGACCCAATGGGAGATCCGCTCATCAACACTCAAACCATACGTGGACCTATCACGGACCAGGGTGGTCCCAGGCATTCACACCACCCTAGACTCTCTGGCACCCAGGATGTGTATTGGGACCAGACATCCCAGCCCACATCCTGGAGGCACACACAAGACCTGTAGAAGCCCGCGAAAGCATCTGTGTTTCGTGGGAAAGTACATGCCCAAATAAGGAAGGCCCCGGGTCGGCTCGACCTGGGGAAGGTGAAGGGAGCAAGACGGTCAGCGGACAGGACAAAGGAGCCTCGAGGTCTGGCCATTTTGGGAGCCAGGCCACCATTTTGGGTTAAGCACGAGAAACACGCTTAAAACGCCAAAAGGAGCTCAAAACACAAGAAACGATCGCTGCCACCATTCCCGTCCGTGATTCACTTGCACCGATCAGTTACAATCCCAAAAGAGTATCTAGGGCCTGTAGAAGGCTAGAGACCCAAGAGAGCAGTAACTTAGCTTACAGTGCCCTCTTGTGTCATGTTGCACGAAAGCCGCAACATGATAAAGAAACTACGGAAAACAGCGTTTCCCGGTACTGACTGTCTTAAGGGCATGTCAGTTTCCCCGTAAGAATGGAGCGAAAGCCCAGAGGAGTGCGGCAGAAGGCTGCACTTCTCTGGCAAAGTCTAGATCATGGTGAAAACAACAGTAAAAAGTTTAGGGGTGGCCACATGGAAGGAAAATTACCCACAAATACGAAATCTTTCCTAACACTTGCACTTCCCAGACTATGGACAGGGGGAACTAATCCACCCCTGGATGAGTCTCTTGTTCAGGTCGGTTAAACATTCTGGACAACCCATTAGCATTGCTATGTTGGACACCTGGCCTATGCTCAATAGTGAAGTCGAAGCCTTGTAGACTTATGGACCACCTAAGCAACTTTGGATTCTCCCCCTTCATGTTCATTAGCCACTTTAAGGGCTTATGGTCAGTTTGCACAGTGAAGTGGGTCCCATAGAGGTAGGGCCTCAGCTTCTGTAGGGCCCACACAACAGAGAAACATTCTTTCTCTACCGTGGACCATCTGAGCTCTCTGTCCTTAAGCTGGCGACTAATAAAACCAATAGGGTGTTCCTTACCCTTCTCATCTACTTGCGATAGTACAGCTCCTATCCTAATGTCAGAGGCGTCCGTCTGCACAATAAAAGGTCTTTGATAATCAGGGGCCCTGAGGACAGGGGCCTGGCACAAGGAGTCTTTTAAGCCATTGAAGGCCTTCTCACACTCGTCGGTCCAAGTTACCTTCTTGGGTTTCTTCGGAGTGGTGAGGGCAGTCAGAGGGGCAGCTATGGTGCCATAGTCTGCCACGAAGTTGCGGTAATACCCTGTGAGTCCTAAGAAGGCTCTCACTTGGGTTTGTGTAGTGGGGGTAGGCCAGTCTTGTACTGCTTGTACTTTACTGGGAAGAGGCTGTATCCTCCCTCCACCTACTTCATGTCCAAGGTAAACCACTGAGCCTTGTCCAATCTGGCATTTACTAGCCTTTATGGTCAAGTGTGCTTTCTGAAGAGCCTGGAGCACAATCCCGAGGTGTTTCACATGGGCTTCCCAGGTGGCACTGAAAACTGCTATATCGTCCAGATATGCAAGACAGAATTCGTCCAACCCATTCAAAACATGATTCACAAGCCTCTGGAAAGTGGCAGGTGCATTTTTCAACCCGAACGGCATTACCCTGAATTGGTAAAGGCCGTCTGGAGTAGAAAACGCTGTCTTCTCCTTGACATGTTCTGCTAAAGCTATTTGCCAATAGCCAGCAGTGAGGTCAAACGTGCTGAGGTACTTGGAGGCACCCAAAGTATCCACCAGCTCATCTGTTCGAGGCAAGGGGTGTGCATCTGTCTTGGTGACAGCATTCAGAGCCCTGTAATCCACGCAGAACCTCAATTCAGAAGTGCCTGCCTTTGGAACCAAAACCACAGGGCTGGACCAAGGACTACTAGAGGATTCAATCACCCCAAGGTCTAACATCTTGTTGACCTCGGTCTTAATATAAGACCGTACTTTGTCTGACATCCTGTATCCACTACTTTTGGTAGGTACACTGTCTCCTGTGTCTATGTTATGTTTGCACCAAGGTGTCAAACCAGGCGACTGTGAAAACAGGGGGGAAAACTGCCTAAGCAAACTTTTCACCTCAGCCTGCTGATCAGAAGTCAGGTGAGGGGCCACTCGGACACCCTCAAAGGAGCTATCTGAAGGACCGCTTTGGAACAGGTCGGGGAGAGGTTCAGACTCCTCTTCCTCAACATCTGAAGCCAGTAGCAGTGCTGCGATTTCGACTCTTGGGACGAAAGCCTTCAGCCTATTTACGTGAAACACTTTTGGAGCCTGTCCAGGCCTTCCAAGGTCCACTAAATAGTTAACCTCACCCAGGGGCTCCACCACTGTGTAAGGGCCTGACCATTTGTCCTGTAAAGCTCGAGGCCTTATAGGATTCATGATTAGGACTTGCTGACCAGGTGTAAAGTTGATGAGGGAAGCTTTCTGGTCGTACCAATGTTTCACCAGCGCTTGTCCTGCCTTCAATTTATCACTAGCCAAGCCCATCAGAAGTACCACCCGTTTTCTGAGCCCCAGCACATAATCTACTACATTGGTAGTAACAGGGGGAGTGGGCATCTCCCATCCCTTTTGACTATGGCTAAGGGTCCCCGCACAGGATGACCGAACAGAAGTTCGAAGGGGCTGAAGCCAACACCCTCCTGTGGAACCTCTCTGTAGGCAAACAGTAAGCATGGTAAAAGAAGATCCCATTTTCTTCTCTGAGGTTCTTCCAGAGCCCCAATCATGCTCTTTAACGTTCTGTTGAAACGTTCCACCAGACCATTGGTCTAGGGGTGGTATGCAGAAGAGAACTTGTAGGTGACCCCACATTCTTTCCACATAGCCTGCATATACTTCGACATAAAGTTGCTGCCACGATCCGACACAACTTCTTTAGGGAAGCCAACCCTAGTAAATATGCCAAGTAACGCTTTTGCAACTGACTTGGCAGTTACAGTTTTCAATGGGATAGCCTCAGGATATCTGGTTGCATGGTCGACCAGCACCAGGATAAACCTATTGCCTGAGGATGTTTGCGGGTCAAGGGGACCAACGATGTCGATCCCCACCCTTTCAAATGGTATTCCCACAACGGGGAGTGGTACCAATGGAGCTTGGATTGTCGAGCCAACCTTACCAGATAACTGGCAGGAGGCACAACTCCTGCAGTGACTTTCTACTTGCACCCCCATCTTGGGCCAGTAGAAGTGCATGGATAACCTTTGCTTGGTCCTCTTAATACCAAGGTGACCAGCAAGCGGCACTTCATGCGCCAACTGCAGGAAGAAGGGTCTTACAGCAAGGGGAACCACCAACCTCCTATGGTCTCCTTCTGTAGACTCTGTGGGCTCACTATACAGGAGTCCACCTTCCCAATAAATCCGATGCGTCCCAGGAGGTTCACCCTCAAGCTGGGAACAGGCCTGTCTCCTTAGGCCTTCCAGAGATGGGCACTCACGTTGGCCTTTACTGAATTCGTCCCTATCAGGACCACCTTCTACTAACAAGTCTTTTAGTTCAGGATGGTCGTTGGGGTTAAATACTTCAGGCATCGCCACCTCCTCATCAGGCCTGGGAGATTGACCAACTTCCTCCACCGCAGTGGTAGGCGAGCTCAGGGAATATTCTCTTTCCCTCGACTTGACTTGTTTACTCCTTTCGCCTTGGGTTTCCCCTTCGGCTGGGGCGGCGTATTGGTCTTGGCCAATGCTGCCCGTGCTTGAGACCGTGTGTAGGGTCTGTCGGCAGTGTCTCCTACGAGCCCTAAAGCTGTGAGATCATTACCTAATAAGACCTTTCCTGGGACGTTTCTCTGAATGCTCACTGGAATCCTGACTGCTGTACCATTTAAAGTAAGATTTACAGGTATTACTGGGAGCATACGGAGTGGGCCGTCAGCCAACTTAGTGGGCATCAGAGTAGCTCTGGCAACTTCCTCTGAGTCTATCAAGGTAGAATCCACTACAGTTCGACTGCACCCACTATCCCTAAGAGCTGGAGTATCTACTCCATTGATCAGCACACTGTCTTTAAAGTAGTGCTTGGTATTATCTGGAATCCTAGCATAAGCCTCTGCGACTTTAGGCTCCCAGGAACCCAGGGAAACTAAAACTACCTCGGCTTCTATCCCGCTGGGAAATGAGTCTGAGGAGAAGGATGCTCCTGTAATCTCTTTTTCCTCGTAGGAGGACAAGGCCAGATTAGCGGAGTGGACCCCCGAAGGTTTAACCTTACACCGGGGATCCCCCTTCACGTGGTCAGTTGCTCCACAAGCAAAACAAGATCCATTGGGTCTGTTTACATAGGGAGGCTTATTGTAACCAGAGTTCTGTTTCGGAGGCTGACCTCCACTACCCTGTGAGTTCTCTTGTGTCTTACCCTTATTTTTCTTTTTGTGGCCCTTTTGAGAAGAAGATTTATCAGATTCTCCACCCTCCTTATCTTTGGACTTTTTCCCTTCCTCCTGCTTACCAGGATGAGTTTTGTCCTTATGGGACACTCGATGTGACACCCATAAGACTGCTGCAATGGCCAGCTTCTTAGGATCTATCTCCTTCGAATCGGCCAAATGCTGCTTAAGCTCTGGGAAAGAAGATGCAAAAATGTGTTCCAGCATGACAAGATTTATCATGCCTTCGAAGGTAGAAACCTTATAACCTTCGACCCAGCCAGTTAAGTTTTTTAAGGATACAGTTACATAAGATACCCAAGTACCACCTTCTTTTTTCTTATACTCTCTGAATCGTTTCAAATATTGGGCCGGAGTCTTTCCAAACTTTAAAATGAGAGTTTGCTTTAACATTGCGAAATCAGCTCGCTCAGCCTTCGACATTTCCATAATGGCACTACAACCAGAATGGGGCAGTCTGCTGAGTAACCAGGCAATCTTATCAGCATTGTCAACTTGTTGAACTTCGCATGCATACTCAAACGCATTCAGCCAGTCCATAATGTCATTCCTTTCTTCATATACACTGAGCAGATCTTTCGGAAACTGTGGATGAGAGGAGGCCCCAGACCCATGTCCAGGACCCTTGGATCCATTTGCAACCTGAAGCTTGGCCAGTTCCAACTGGTGATCCCTGTCTTTCTGTTTTTCTGCCTGTTCGATTTTTAGTTTGGCTATGCTGAATTCAAGCTCCTTCTGCCTAAACCGCAGCTCTTGCTTCTTGAATTCAAGCATAGCCTCCCCATCAGCACTGGCAGAGGAAACATTAGACATCTCATCCTCCCTGTCCTCGTGGTCGCGGTGGATCAGTGCAGCGGCAGAACCGTCGGTTCTACCAGTGAGAGCAGCTCCACTTCCTTCTGCACTGTCCTCAGAAGTTATAGCATCAAGCTGCGCTTCTTGCCACGCCATGATTCTTTGGATCATATCCAATTTCGTGCCTTGAGAGGAAACACCTCTCTCCACACACATCTTTTTCAATGTTTCTGATTTGGAAGCATTTAAAGTTAACAAGGTATTTGTTTCCATACTGTTAGATAGGGCTATGGCCTTTTTAAAGTTATACTATAACAATTCACTACGTGTCCTGGTAGGAATAACTTGAAATGCCTTAGTTCGTGCGCAACACTGGATACCTTCAGTCGTATCCCACCGCTGCCACCAATTTGTTAAGACGGATTTCTGAACTCTGTCCTGGCGGCGCAGAAGTTCAGAAGGCCAACCTAATTACTTGGAACAGGGTAACCTCTGGACAAGCCAGACCAATCAGGGTAGCGATTGCGGCGGTCAAGACTAGGTCTCAAAGGGGTGAGGGTGACTGAAAGCCCACAATGAGCACACAAAGCAAGGACACTTACAAACTACTCCAAACAGGTGTTATATAAAAAATATGTACACATTTATTCCAAGGCCTTTGCAATAATGACCGTAGCGAGAAATCACAATACAACTCTAGTAAACCAACACATACCATACCAATACAATATATATACAAATACAAACAAGTCTCAAGCGTTAGATGCACGAAATGTGTAGTCCACCTAAAAGGGAAGGAAAACAGGCAGTGCGAAATAATGCTTAGACCCAGTCCGCCTTCAGAGGCACCTAACTAAAAGGAAGTCCAAGCCCTACGAAGAGTGGAGCCTTGTGCTCAAAAGTACCTGCACACGCTGGTGCCAACAGGCAAAAGGGGGAGTCTCTTCGGGGGAATCAGGCAGTTCAGTTCGGTGCACAAATGAAGAAGAACAGAGTTCCGCGACTCAAGTGCAGCCTCCACTGTGGGCAGAAGCAGAGCGCGAGTACGGAAAGGTGTGCTGTTTTGACACAGCGGGGAAAAGCTATGGGCTCCTGCAGGAGGGCGACCAGTTCCTAGCTATGCTATTCACCGGTCCACGAAGCAAACAGACCGAGGCTTCTCTGCATCAATTTCAGTCGCTGGCAGGTTCAGGAGAGCAAGGGACGTCTCGTCGTCATGTAGATTCTGCAGCAGCAGAGTTGAGTTAAAGATGTCCCAAACGAAGTGAACCCGCACAGTTTGTTACCACAGCAGGGCAACGGAGCGGCCGGGTGTATCTCCGTCAAATGTACACTACTCACTTCAGACCTGGGAACGCCAAGTGTAGAATCGTGTGAGAGTGAAAAGGACGAGAAATACAACACAACCTGGTGGCGGTTACAGAGCAAGACTCCTTTGTAGGCTGGTCAGTCTGCTGGATGGCCCAGAGACACTTCCGAAGGCTTACGTGCAGGATATGGTGAAGATGCCGAGAATAGCTGTCCCCGCTATTCCAAGGGTCGAAGTACCAGTACAAGCCTTCTGGTTCGATCAGAGGTAAAAAGGGTTTCACAAGGCGACAGTAGTGCAGGGGAGCAGTCCTTCAGCGGGTCACCAGCGATTCCTCGGTTCAGCCTCGTGGTTGCAGGATACTTGGCTCCTGTATTCCTTCGTTCGTGAGAACTCAGGAGATCGACATGGTAGTGGTGTTTCCAGCCCCCTCTTATCCATGGTTCCCTTTGCACCAAAACGGAGGGGACCCAATGGGAGATCCGCTCATCAACACTCACACCATACGTGGACCTATCACGGACCACGGTGGTCCCAGGCATTCACACCACCCTAGACTCTATGGCACCCAGGATGTGTATTGGGACCAGACATCCCAGCCCACATCCTGGAGGCACACACAAGGCCTGTAGAAGCCCGCGAAAGCATCTGTGTTTCGCGGGAAAGTACATGCCCAAATAAGGAAGGCCCCGGGTCGGCTCGACCTGGGGAAGGTGAAGGTAGCAAGACGGTCAGCGGACAGGACAAAGGAGCCTCGTGGTCTGGCCATTTTGGGAGCCAGGCCACCATTTTGGGCTAAGCGCGAGAAACACGCTTAAAACGCCAAAAGGAGCTCAAAACACAAGAAACGATCGCTGCCACCATTCCCGTCCGTGATTCACTTGCACCAATCAGTTACAATCCCAATAGAGTATCTAGGGCCTGTAGAAGGCTAGAGACCCAAGAGAGCAGTAACTTAGCTTACAGTTCCCTCTTGTGTCATGTTGCACTAAAGCTGCAACATGATAAAGAAACTACGGAAAACAGCGTTTCCCGGTACTGACTGTCTTAAGGGCATGTCAGTTACCCCATAAGAATGGAGCGAAAGCCCAGAGGAGTGCGGCAGAAGGCTGCACTTCTCTGGCAAAGTCTAGATCATGGTAAAAACAACAGCAAAAAGTTTAGGGGTGGCCACATGGAAGGAAAATTACCCACAATTACAAAATCTTTCCTAACAACCAGAATGAACACATATTCTTGACCTCCCAACCACCACACCTACTGCTAAGAAGCAGCTATCATGCAAGTGCCACACCAGCTGCACACATATCCGGTGCACCCATGCACCTTATTTCTCTCTCTCTCTCTCTCTACTGACTTGATTGAACTACTTGATTGTTCCCGAGGGCGTTCAACCTACCAGGGCCTTGAGATCATACCAATGATACATAAGGCCCTATATAAATGCAAAGTAACATAACATAACATAATATAACATAACATAATATAACATAAAAGAAGCTGAGTTGCAGTCTATGGCAGTCTACTCTCTTCACCACAGTCTTTCTACAGTTTCCTGCTTTCGTGGGTTGACCATGAAAACCCTTTATAACCGCGGAGCGGCTGCGGAGTTGGCTGCTGAGTTGTAGTCTGTGGCAGTCTACTCTCTTCACCACAGTCTTTCTACAGTTTCCTGCTTTCGTGGGTTGACCATAAAAACCCTTTCAAACCGCAGAGCGGCCGCAGAGTTGGCTGCTGAGTTGCAGTCTGTGGCAGTCTACTCGCTTCACCACAGTCTTTCTACAGTTTCCTGCTTTCGTGGGTTGACCATAAAAACCCTTTCTAACTGCGGAGCGGCCGTGGAGTTGGCTGCTGAGTTGCAGTCTGTGGCAGTCTACTCTCTTCACCACAGTCTTTCTACAGTTTCCTGCTTTCGTGCGTTGACCATAAAACCCTTTCTAACCGCGGAGCGGCTGCGGAGTTGGCTGCTGAGTTGCAGTCTGTGGCAGTTTACTCTCTTCGCCACAGTCTTTCTACAGTTTCCTGCTTTCGTGGGTTGACCATAAAAACCCTTTCTAACCGCGGAGCAGCCGTGGAGTTGGCTGCTGAGTTGTAGTCTGTGGCAGTCTACTCTCTTCACCACAGTCTTTCTACAGTTTCCTGCTTTCGTGGGTTGACCATAAAAACCCTTTCAAACCGCAGAGCGGCCGCAGAGTTGGCTGCTGAGTTGCAGTCTGTGGCAGTCTACTCTCTTCACCACAGTCTTACTGCAGGTTCCTGCTTTCGACTATAAAAACCCTTTCTAACCGCGGAGCTGGCTGCTGAGTTGCAGTCCGTGGCAGTCCGTGTGCAGGCGGGACAGGTGCCCCCTAACCAATATGGAAGACAGGCGGGGTGAAATGCCGGCTTCACCGCCATCAGGAGGCGAAGACGAGGAGGCTCGGTGGATGAGAAGTTCAAGCTCAAGGCTTGTTACCCATAGATTTGACCTCCTCCGCCCGCCTTCGGTGCGCCCCTCATCAAGATCAAAGCTCCCACAAAAACTGGGATTTTTAAATGTCAGCCCTCTTAAACATTTGTATCATGTGCTCCACAAAGAAGACCTGCGCCAGGGCACGGGCAAAGTCCAAGCGCCCTGCCTAGGAAAGGACGCTCTTAGAGAAGGAGCACTGCAACCTCGATTCACTGCCGTAAAGGAGTTCTGTGAGGCCAGAGACCGAAAATCAGCGAGAGAGCTGGAGGAACCGCATGCATCTATGTTCCCAGTGCAGCCGACCGAAGGGTGGGCGGCGAGGGAACTGCACACGGTCACCCGACTTGGATCGCCTGCTACAGCCCGGGAGGGCCCATATAAAACCAACTCGATCATCGTCCCACAACTTACCGTAAACTTGGAGCCTGTTACTCCGGGCATCGCATGAAACAGCATGCTGAGTCCCAATCGGGGGGTCTCTGGTCGCGGAGACAGAGCACCTCCGACACCTGTTTCTCCAGCAGCGAGCTCGCAGGAGAACGAGCCGAAAGCCCGCTTGACGGCAAACACGTCATCCAAGAAAAAGGAGGTTTGTGCTGAAATTCATGCGGACGAGAGCGAGGCTCTACTTCCTCATGGAGGTGGAGCCAAGGACCAACAGACAGAAGGCGACAGGCCGAAAGAAGACTTTCAACTTGATACGCCAAAATCTCACTCAAGTAAAGCCAGTGCAGCCTCTTCCTCTGACCATCTGTCAACATTTAATTTTTCAAAAAAACCCACAAAAAATACGTCTTTTCTAAAACAAAAACAAAAATCACAAAAATCAGAGGAAAAAGAAAGGAACATTGGACGATCTACCACATCAAAAAAATAAGAATTCTTCGGACAAGCTTCTGGCCAATTCAGCAATCTGCAACTCGTTAAAAGCATATTTTGCCAGCCAAGGTAAATGGAAATATGACGTCCTCCTTGAACTGACAGATGCAGAAATGCTAGACGCAACGTCTGACCTAGCAGGTGGTCCAAAAGCATGCAAGTTTCCCTATATACCAAAAGAGGTTATTTCACATCCTGACACTTTTCTTCTCTTGAAAGCCCCAAAGAAGATCCCTCCGCACCATCGGATAGCCCAAGATGTGTTCCTTTCAATCTTTCTACAACGAGTCAGTCCATCCCCCCTTCAGAGAGCTCATTGACGTGCAGCCCCAAGGGGTTCTTGTGCCCCCCGTTTGCACCTCAAACCATCGAGATCCAGCCAATAGACAATACAACAAAAGAGGGAGCTAAAGGCTCTCCTGTTAAGAAGCCACTCTCGCTCTCTGCTCAGACCCCAGTCAAAGTTCAATCATTACAGGGACCATCAGCCGCCTCGCCAGAACAAAAGTCCCACCAATCTAAGGTTCGAACTCCGCCTTCTATCCAACCTTGCAGCCCCCATACTCCACCCCGAAGGAAGAGCACAGGTGCGGGTCAAACAGAGGAAGTGACAAAGGAGACTCCACCGAAAAAGCGAGACGTGACAACAGTGATGTCAGCATTGACAATTGCGCTCGCTCGATTCGGAAAACTATACAAAGCTATAAATGATACGTCAAAGGATCAAACTACACTGATCGCAATGATCCATACCAAAATGACATATTTTGAAGGCTACATAACTGCCAAAGAAAAGGTTGACAGTGTAATATATGACACAATTATAGGTGATTCAATACAAGCCAATCCTGCAATCTCAACTCCTTTACCCTACCCAATTCTAATAAAAGACTCAAGAGACTGTGCATCACAAACAGATCCAACTATTGAAAAAGGAATAGAAATGAGGAAGCAGACACAGTCAGTTGATGAGCGTGCTTCAAACAAAATTTGTTTTGATTTTGGGAAAAAGCCCACAACAAACCCGAAAATAAAAGAAAATACTGAACCCCTTTGTCATTTTCTATTCGAAGGAGAAAAAAAGGAATGGCCAAATCATGTCTGAAAGAGACAGCTTCAAAACAAACTCACCTGTTACTCCCGATGTGTACACCGAAAGCTTCAACAAAAGGAACACCAGTCCAGCCAAATAAACCGAATGGAGCAAATAAAAACCCCACCCTTCAAGTTAAGTCGGCAGCCCCTCGACCAATGCCTTCAGCTGGTCAGGCTCTGGAAAACAGCCAGACCCCTCAAGTGGAAAACAGAAAGCTGGTTCCTAAACCAAGCGTGTCCTGCGGTTCCCCAAAATCCCCAATCCAGGTTTGTCACTTTGTCAGAAGCCCCTCAGAGGCTACACAGGCACATTCCCCAATCACAGCTGAAGATTTCCTAAGAGATGAAGCGTCGATGAACATCTCCCTCCACTCATCCCCTGAGAGTGGTAGTAAAAGCTACACTGACAAATGTGACCGGGAAAGACCATTTACAAACAACAATCATGTAACATCCCCAACATCAAAAAAAAGTAGGACGCACAGTGAACACAAGAAGGAAGGGTTTAGTTCTAATCAGAGACATCATAGGGGTCCGGATCCCATAGGAACGAAACCTGTGCCATTAAAAAGAAATTACGCAGAACTAAAATCACCTAAGAGCACCGTTAATGATTGGAAAGACGGTTTCAATTGGCACAAAAGTTAAAAGGAACCCACTGAACAGAAAGGAAATAACCATTCCAGAGATGGTAGTTGGAATCAAAAAACAGCTAAACAACAAAGGCTCGCTCTTGCGACAGTTCTCAAGCTGGAACAGATCCCGGAAAACTTTGAGAAGATAACCCTAAATAGGGGTACGGTACTGAAAATTTTGAAATACACTAGAAACCTCGAAGATCTGAAGACAGATGATCTGCTATTAGTTGAGCCCTACCATAAAGACCAAAAAGCGAAAGCGTACTTACATGTAGGCGCAGAAACCAAAGGCAGATTGTCCAAAGAAGGCGAGGAAGACCTCCTGAGAAAAGGCTATTTTATTACAGAGATAAAAAAGAGGATCATTCGAAGGGAAATCTGAATTCAAGAAGCACATCGTCCCACCTGGGAAAATTCACTACAGGTCAAGAATAGAGCTCAACGCGCAAAATCTGACCCAGACTCCAAGGAGAGATTCGGCCCAACCGTTGGACATATAGGCAAGACAAAGAACCGACTCTCCCCGAGCAGGAGACCCACAGAAAGTTACTTATACAGAACAAGCGAAAGGCAAGATGGTAGATCACTTACCAAGAGAAGAACTTCGTCTTACTCAGAAAATAAGACTGAATATAAACTGTCTGACAGAAACCATAAACTCTCAAGACTCCCGGAATCTCCGGCAACCAAAACCAACCTGTCAACATTCACACCGATTAAACAGCTTTTGGCATGGGTCCCGAAAACCTCCTCACGTCAATTAAAGAAATAGCAACAAATACCATCTAGTGACTGGGCAAAATCAATCAAAGACGGAGAAAGCTTAAAAGATCAAAGGCTGAAACCGGATCTTCGAACTCGAACGCTTAAAATGATGTCCTGGAACACCAGGGGCTTCGCTCATCTTACAAAACCTGGAGGAGTAAACCTTGGAGAATTTGATATTATTACCCTCCAAGAAACATGGCTCCTCACCGCGCCAACAATTGACGGCTTTGCAGTTGCAATTTCCCTGGCTAACAAAGGTCGTCTGGGCGTCCATCAGCCGGTCTTCTCGTGGCAGTCCGATCTGGTTCGGGTCTCTCAATTCAGAAGAAGCTTGCTGCCACTAAAACCCATCTAGCAGTATTAATAAAGTGGGAACGATTGGACGGGAAGAGCAACTCTATGATCTCCTCTTTGATTACCATAATTACAACTTATTGGAATCTTCAAGTCATCTCAGATAGACTCTTCCTTGCAACCATCAAAACTGAGATTGACGGTATTCTGACCACCCAAAACAACCCACTAATAATCCTAAGTGGGGATTTAAACGCCAAATGCCTGATCGGACCCTCAAGAAGCATTTTATTGCGTCCAATAAGCCAGGTGGAATCCCGTGGCAAACAATGGCAATTACTTATGGACTCTAGAAACCTCCACAATATTGACCACTCGCTTCCTCAGGCGGTCTACGTCCCATCCTGGGAAAGAGGTGCACAGGAAGGGACCATAGACTACATATTTGTATCAGCGGCAATGCTGAGTCGAATTACATCTTTTGAAGTCATAAGGGTCGACGCAAGCGACCACAACATTCTGAAAATTACATGGCCGATTGAAGGCGAGGACAAAATGCAAATGCCAGAAAAAATTGAACCAAACGCCCAAGGCAATCGTCTAAGGCTCACAGCAAAACGAATCTAAGAACTTTCCAAAAACTACAAAACGCTTTGCCTACGGGAAAACAGGGAGTTATCAAACTCCACTGATTACCAGCCCTTATTGATTCCTTACATGATACCCAGAAAGCTAAACCAAAAGTTCACTCAGCAACCATTACACATTTACTGAAGAAGCTGAAGAAATTGGCAGCAACTTCTGAATCAGAAGGACCAAGAGAACTTTATTTGAAGGAACAAAAGCAATATAAATCTTGGCTACGATTCCGACGAATTTTCCTCTATCAACAGGACTCAGAAGAAATGCTGAGAAAACTGGCAGATAAGAACTCAGGTGCTTTCTGGCAATTAATAAGGAATATAGAAGACGTGGAAACCGCAAAAGGGTTGAATAATGTCTCAGAAGAAGCCTGGAAATTACATTTCACCAAGATATTCCAGCTCCCCAGGCAAATTACAGTCGTTCCAGGGCCTGAGTCAAGATCAATTAACTGGGAAGATTTCTCAAATGAAGAAGACATCGTACTGGCCATCAAGCGACTTAAATCTTCCAGAGCTCCAGGCTCGGACGGAATCACTAATATAGACCTGAAAAACTATCCGGAGGAGTGGGCGAGCTTCATTGGGCAGGTATTCCAAAAATACTGCATCACAAGATCAATTCCGAACTCCTGCCGCTCTGCAATGATCGCTCCTATATACAAAAAAGGAGATAGAACGGATCCAAGAAATTACCGTCCTATTGCGCTCTTGGACACAATTGGCAAGCTCTACGGATCCTTCCTCCTAAAAAGTTTCCAAACTTGGGCTAAAACAGCCCCGTGCCGAGACCCATTCCAATCAGGGTTAATGAAAAACTTGCGTACAACAGCCAACATCATGATGTTGAGTGTCATAAAGGCCAAACTCATGCCAGGACCGGGGAAAGTATACCTGGCTTTTGTAGATCTCAGCCAAACCTTTGACCAAATAGGTAGAACTCTGCTATGGTCAAAACTAGATAGATGGAAGTGCCCAAACAACATTCTTGACCCAATAAAGGCCTTTCACGACAAGACGTCAATTAGGGTCAAGCTGGACCATGCAGGCAAGCTCTCTGAAGAAATTCCGACTCTCAGAGGGGTGAAACAGGGCTGCCCACTGGCCCCGGTCCTATTTATCTCCTTCCTTGGTGACCTCAAAGAAAATTCTGGAACGATAAGATCTTTTCCTCTGAAAATTGGAGACACACATGTGACTCGTTTATTATACGCCGATGATATCATTCTTCTCATCAAACTGAAATTGGACTTCAAAGGCAGCTCGACAACTTGGCCAAATACATTACAAACAATAACTTAGAGATAAACAAGGAGAAAACAAAAATCCTGATCCTTGGACAGTTGCCAAGTAAGAACTCAAAAAACTTCAGATGGCACATTGACAACTCGTCCATAGAAGTGGTGAAACTCTTCAAATACCTGGGGGTGATGTTGGACAACTCAAAATTTGAGACCTCGATGCAACTCCATTTATGGGACAAGACTCGTAAACTCACCACACAGGCAAGAATAATCGACAGAAAATATGGACGTTTCTCGCTTCTACCGGCCATAAAATTTAATAAAGGCAAAGTTATACCAAGATTGTCATATGGTTGTGAGGCAATGCCAGCGATCCCCCCCTGCGATTTGGCCAAAGCTGGAAGCTTATTTTTGGTGAAAAGTCCTCCAGCTTCCTAGTTCTACCTCTATTTCGATCATCAGAAGAGAACTGGGAATTCTCTCCTTGAAAGCAGCTATAGAGGCAGGGGAAATGGCGCGTTTCAGGAAAATAATAATGCAGGACTCACCGCCTTTATACAATATAATAAAATCAGAAATTGCTGGAGGAAGGAGCAAGCCTCTGGGCAGCCAAGCAGCGAGCACGCCTGGTCAACAGTGGATGCTGTGAAGACGAATTGATTCGAAACCCCACTAAAATAAAACGGAAAATGGACCAATTGGACTGGATAGAGACTCTTACACTAGCAGGAAATAATAAACTCCTCACCCACTTGAACTTCCAGCCCAAAAAATTACACTCACCCAATGAAGTCCTAAAAAGATTCCCGGACAAGGCTCTAAGATCCATTTTTCTGCGATCTCATCTTAACCCACTTCCAACCAATGAAATAAGGGCCATCAGGGGACAATCACAAACAAACCTCTGTCGCTTATGTGAAACAGAACACGAGCCTGAATTAATAAAGCACCTCCCGATGCATTGTTCCAAAACGAAAAATGGAGAAGAGCGTATTTGAGATCGTTGATTAACCCTAATTCCTTGTACGAAGAAGAAGTTTGGTGGAATCGACTAATGAGCGGATCTAGGACAACATGGTCAATAGTGACCGCCAACATTTTAAAGATAGCCCTAGAGGCATGCTCCCTTAAAACAAATGAAGAAGAGTGACTAGGCTCCGACTACTAAAAGGTCTAAACCTAAACTGGAACCTGAACCTAAAAACTCTGACTTTCAGGATAGAACTTTTAAGTTGCAACAAGGTCGGTCGGGAAAAAAAAAAAGGGAAGGAAAAGAAATATTGAAGTCTTCATCTTCTTTTGCAAAATCATTGAATTGATAAATGCAAACAATAAAAAAAAGAAGCTAATAAGGAGTATATATTCTAATCCAATCATAATTCCATTAACTTCACAAAAAACAATTAATTCCAAATTAGTTCATTAATTCAGAGAGCCGGAGCGCATACATATATTCCATAATTCAACAGCAAACACATTTTCAGCAATTCAGCATTGCTGTATAATATGGCTAATGGGGAGATTACTATGCAACCAACTTCCCCAATCAGGAGCAGTAGGTCGAGGCTCTCACTATACACAATAAAGCCCCCATATGTCTTTAGATATCAGCACTCCAGCGCTTTACCACTACATTCCATATCCTAAACAAGGACATAAGCAGACTTAAATTACAGGTATTGATACACTGGCATCAAAATATATGATCTTTTATCGTCTCCAGTGGTGAACAAATCTACTGAAATGTATGGCATACATTTCTCCCATCATGGGACATTCGGTTAGAACATATCTTGCAAATACAGCAATATCTTGAAACTAATAATCTGTTAGGGCTGAGGCAATCTGGTTTCCGTCCCAAACATGGAACAGAAACAGCGCTCATCGACCTCAAGACCCAAATCCAGACACTGAAAGACAAGGGCAAATTAGCCTTGCTTCTCTTACTTGACCTATTAGCGGCTTCTGACCTGGTGGACCATAACATTTTATGTAAACATCTCTCATCTGCTGCACACTTCTGGGACCAAGCAAACGCGTGGATCAAGTCCTTCCTTAATAATAGATCCATGCGGGTCTTTGCACCCTCAGCCTCTGCCTTACCCACTCCAGTTACATGCGGGGTTCCATAAGGGTCTTGTGTGTAACCTACTCACCAAGCCCCTCTTTGATACACTTGACTATCTGGGATTTACATACACAAATTATGCAGATGATACTCAGATACTCATCCCTATTACTGGCGATGACATTATAGATAGTAAGACCCTCCATGACATTTACCTCATCGTACAAGCATGGATGGTGAAGCACGGTCTCTGCCTCAACGATGAAAAGACAGAGTTGCTTCTACTAGGGTCCCCAGCCAACCTGAACAAACTAGGGACAATTCCTTTCAACTCCTTCAACATTGATGGAAACTTAATTAAAGTTGCCAATGCAGTGAAAACTCTAGGAAACTACATTGATTCTGCACTCACCTTAAAAAGACAAACTAATGCCTTGGCTTCGTCCACAGCACATACCTGCAAGCTCATCACGGCTTGCCGTCCCTACTTGACAACATCCCACTGTATCACAATAACCAGAGCACTAGTGTTATCTAAGCTTGATTATTGCAATGCACTGTATCTAGGTACTTCACAATGTAACCTCAATAAAAGTTATGCAAAATAATGCTATAGGAGAAGCCTTAGACATTCCCAGGAATCAACACATTTCTGCAACCAGACAAGCTATCTATTGGCTTAACATCAAACATAGAATTGACTTTAAAACACTGTCTCTTACACAGAAGTTTTTAGTTAATAAAGCACCCATCTACCTGACTAACGGCCCACCAGGTCAGCCCAATCGCACTGTGTCACCATTCCTCGCTTCAAACAACAACGGGCAGGAGGGGCTAGCTTTGAGGAATCACCTCATGCAGACCTGGTGGCGAGATCTGTGTTCAGTTGAGCGCGTAGTGTAGCCGTAGAATTCTTCCTGACAATGCAACTCCCAAAAGTACCAATGGACTGTTTGGAAGGGGAATTGCCCGGAAGAAGATGGTGAGTCGGAACACAGCTGCCTAGACAGAGAACACAGTGTCAGGAGTTGGGTTCGCGAAGCAAACAAGAGTAAACAATATCAGAAATAATCCAAAGAACTCACGTAGTGGGATTCCTCTGGGCAAGAATAGCAGGTAAGACAAGGTGGAAAGCCAGAGATATCCAGAAGACCAGTCTTGGTGCGTTGTGAGAAAGTTCCAGCAGCGGAAGTCCTAGGTGGAAATCCCAGAAGATGTAGAAAAGTTCGTCCGAGGAGCGTGGTTCCAGGAAAAAGGACAATCCAACCTAAGCCTATACCCGCCGGCACGCGGACGCCTAAAAGGATAAGGAAGTTCGTAACAAGTTCCCAAGGAGAAATGAGTTCCTTATATGAGTGGAAATGGAGAGTTCCGTGCTTACAATAGGCCCGAGGAAAACAGCTGGTTTGTTCCATGTATCAGGGTGTGCAGGAAGAGTTCCTTATATGAGTGGAAGCGGATAGTTTCGTACTTGCAATAGGCCCGGGGAAAACAGCTGGTTTGTTCCGTGTATCAGGATGAGCAGGAAGAGTTCCGAGGCGACAAGACAGAAAACGTGAGGCAGGAGGGATGGTCGTTCGTTCTGAAGTCAAGAAATCCAGAGTATCAATACGAGGCCAAGGGTGTCCAATATCAGTCCGTTAAGCAAAACAAGGTCGTAATTCACAAGGCAAGGTAACAACAAGAAGAGAGCTCCACACGAAAAATTCAGAAGCAGCGTTCTGCAGTCAAGGCGGAGTTTTATACTGAGTCACGTGACCGTGAGGGAAACGTTGCACATACCATAGTCGTGCACGTAGGTGCTCGGGTAACCAACGTTTCCAGGGCAACCCCCAGCGTTGTCAGAGGGATTGGAAACGTGAGGTGAGAGAACGCTTCGGCTCCAACAGTGTCGGAGAATTAGGACACACCTGTTTGGCATAACGTTTGGCATAACACAATGTCTCGGGAGCGGGTTTCCTGACACTAGCTTCCAAGTCCTCGTGGCCAAGAAATGGAACGCACTACCAGTCTCCCTGAGAGAGGAACCTTCATTCATTCTATTCAGGAAAAAGGTTCAAACCCTGCTGCAGGATCAAGACCTCATCCGGGGCGCATAATAAATAGGCATGCAATCATTACCTGATGTATATATGTATCTTCTAGATGTATAACTCTGTTTATGCTCTGTGGTATACTGATGTAATGTAACCATCACTCTGATGTAACTTATTACGGCCTGACGTACAACTGGAAATTCCTGTTTGCAACTAGCATGTTGCATTGCAATCACTACCTGATGTATATATGTATCTTCTAGATGTATAACTCTGTTTATGCTCTGTGGTATACTGATGTAATGTAATGTCCTACACATAATACTACTCTGTATTGTAACTATTATGCTGTGTTTGATCTGTGACATGTACGAATAGCGCCCAGATGCCTCCAGGCTGGGTTGCGCTCTATAAATAAACAAACCAAACCAACATGTTTCGCCGTCTCAATCACCTCTCTATTAAGACACATACGGCAGAAACGTTCCTCTTCTAGCAGTGCGTTCCACACCCACTACCACCAGAACTGGTAAGTGATTCATTCTTAATAATAGAATTAATCTTCTAAGGCTGGGGGAGGGACATAAGTTCAAGTACCTTTGAGCACTCTTGAACAAGGCACACTCCAACCAGGGACTCCTTCCCCGACAATGAATGTGGCATACAATAAAGCGCTTTTTATTTTCAATATACTACAGATGCTTTTTGAGTAGGCCTCTAACCTGTCTCACACCCGACCTCCACAAATACCCTGTGTCACAATGGACGAGGAACCAGGCTGGTGGGTATCAATAAGATATTTATTAATTTATTATTTAATGAAAAAGGAAAAAATCTACAAACAGCAGCCACCAAAATTGTGGCACAAACACAAATGCAGTATCATATCTAGAGCGAGCAAGTGGAAATGGGCTGTTACACTCACTTTTGTTATTATGACAAACAGGAAAATACAATCAGGTTGAAATAGACCGTTACACTCGCTTTTGTTTTAATGTCACAACAGGAAAATACCATCAGGTTGAAAGTGATAGCACCACAGTTTTAGCACTCCCCCTTGAAACACTCACCCACAAACATCAATTAAACTTGATTCCTTTGAATGGAAGGCAGTGGCAAGGAGTAGGAATAGAGAGAGAAAATGGGATTTGGGGTTCATCCCACCACCACATGATGGGAAACCATCAAAGAAAGTGAAAATCCGTTTTGCTTACTACGGCTGTTGTCAGGGTCCTGGAAAACTGCCAGATCCTATCAAAACACAACTAAAATGTCATTCCTTTTTATATTTTGTAAAGGTTTTCTTTGTAAAACCATAAACAAATAAATAATAAAAAAAATAAAAAAGAAAATCCGTTTTTGGAGCAAAACGGCAGAATGGGATTTTGATTATTATTCTCAACTGCTAGGGGACAGAATGAAAGGAAATTCGAATTGCTTACACTTCAGGAGATTAGGAAAATGTAGAGATTACTAATCAGCACCACAGGGCGACAATAGAAATAAAGTAGGAAAATCAGTTTTGGGAGAAAGCAAATGCAAAAGGGAAAAATACAGTGGCAAATGGAAATTCGTTTACACTGGGTTTACAATGACAGGCAAAGGGGTTTAGCTTAAAATAGGAAAATCGGTTTTCAATGACAAGGACAGAGGCACATACAGGTAGATTTCTAGGCAGAAAGGATTGCTCACAATGGAACAATGGTTTGTGTTTTAATAGGACAGATGCAACTAGGAATTTGTTGGGTAATGCACATAATACACAGACAAATTCGGTTTTCAGTTACAAGGAGACTCATTTTTTTGAGGCAACTCTTTAATGACTATAATAATTAAATACAACACCAGGGACAAGATGGTTGGTTTCGAATGGCAGCGATCTTGAACCGTGAATTTCAAATAGGGGAATTAACTAATTAATTGATTTACTTAAGAAAAATAATAAGGATTTACACAGACACTGAGAGGTTCTTAGAAGAGAGATGCTAACATACACAGGTAAACGATAGATTCTTCTATAGGAAGCTCACTGAATTACACTGGCAATTTGGGGTTTTCAAAGGGGTTTTCAATGAGGGAAATATTGGATGCAATGCTTCAAAAATGTGTATTTGTATTTGTTTATTTATAAAGCGCCTTACGCCAAAGCGCTGTACATGGAACAACAATACATGAAACATGAACGATATAACAGTGAAGCAATTACAATATGAATCGATCAAGCAATAAAACAGTGTGAAGAGCAATTAACTGAGTGGGATAGGGAGGACGGGGAGAGGGACAGGATGGGGGGGAGTGGAAGAAGAGGGAAGGAGGAGGAAGGGGGAGGGTGGAGGAGGGAAGGTAGGAGAAGGGAGGGGGGAAAGTTGGGGATAAGAGTGGGAAAGGGGGGGAGGTGGAAGGGGGAGGGATTTCAAGGCGGGGAATGGAGAAGGAGAGATTTAAGGGAAGTGCGGAATGAGGTGAAGGTGGGGGAAGAACGGATATCAAGAGGAAGGGAGTTCCAATGTAGGGGTGCTAAGAGTTGGAAGGAGCGAAAACGGGAGGAGGCACAGGGGGTTGGGGGTGAAGTGAGGAGAAAATGGTCAGCGGAACAAAGGGAACGGGAGGGGGAGTAGAAGGAGAGAAGGGAGGAGAGATAAGGGGGGGGCAAGACCATGGAGAGATTTGAAGACAAGGCATAGGAATTGGATTTTAAGTTGGGAGTGAAAGGGAAGCCAGCCAAGGTAGGAGGGAGAGGTAGAGATGAAGTCACGGGGGTGAGGAGACAGAGGGTGCGAACAGCAGAGTGGTAGATGGATTTAAGAGGGGGAAGGTGAGAAGAAGGAAGTCCAAAGAGTAAGGAAGAGCAGTAGAAAAGGCGGGAGAAGATAAGTGAGGAGATTAAGAGTTTAGTGCCGTGGAAAGTGAGAGAGGGACGGATTTTGCGAATGTTGAAGAGGTGGAAGCGACAGGTGCGAGAAGTGAGGGAGATGTGCTGGGAGAAGGAGAGGGAGGAGTCGGAGAGGACGCCTAAGTTACGAGCTTGAAGAGAGATAGGAAGGTTGGAGGGAGGGAAGTGAATGAAAGGAGGAGGAGAGGGAGGGGAAAGTGAGTTAGAGGGAAAGAATAGCACTTCTGTCTTGTCTGTATTGAGAGAGAGAAAGCAGCAAGACATCCAGTTCTTAATGGCAGTAAGGCAGGAAGGGAGTTGTAGGTGGAGGTCAGTAGAGAAGGAGGAGAACGAGAGAAAGAGTTGAGTGTTGTCGGCGTAGAAGTGGTGGGAGATGCCAAATGAGGAGATAACAGGAGCAATGAGGGAGGTGTAGAGAGAGAAGAGGAAAGGGCCTAGTACAGAGCCTTGGGGTACGCCATATTCAAGAGGATAGTTGGGAGAGGACCGGCCACCCCAGGAGACTGTAAAGGAGCGGGAAGAGAGGTAGGAGGCTAACCAGTTGAGAACGGAGCCTTTGAAGCCAAAGGAGGAGAGAGTATGAAGGAGAAGGGGTGATCAACAGTGTCAAAGGCTGCAGAGAGATCAAGGAGAATGAGGATAGAGGATTGTTTGGCATGGCGAGCAGTAAGAAGGGAGTTAAGAATAGAGGTGAGAGCAGTTTCAGTTGAGTGTTTGTGTGATTTACGTGGCTGTGAAAGCTGTGTCTCCCCTTTCTCTTTTCTTCCCTCCACACTCTCCTCACCTGAGTCCTCAGAGTCACCGGTGTTCTGTAGGTTTCGCCGGCTCAGGTAATCCCGTTGTTTTTTAGGTAGCACTTGCCTGTCTCGGTGAGAAGCCACAGTGACCGCTGACTGGACAGCCGTCCTGGGACCCCTTGACCGGGAACAGGCCGGACAAGAAAGGGAAAAACCCACAAGTGGGAAAAAACCCTTAGGAAGTTCTGGTAAAGAGGAGTGGGACGAATCGAACTGGAAGCTGATGCGTGATCCACTGGTTAGAACTCAGGAGGGATATCCAATGCTCCAAAGAATGGTGGAAGGAACCAGGCCACGGATAAGTTGGGAGCGGTGAGAGAAAGAGAAAAGAAAACTGATGGACAGAGAAAAAAGGAAAACTGGAGAGCCGCGAGAGAAAAGAGCGGCAAAGCGAAAGGATAAAAATAGCACGCCCGCCGCCGGAGCGGCGAGTCTAGAAAGAGAAAAAACGAAGAAGAGCCGAAGGATCGGCAAGTACAAAATGCTGCAAAAAGCAAAAAACTGCCGCTGTAATCAAACAGCGAAATAGGTAAGAGGAAAAGAACTCCTATACCAAAAATGAGGAGTGAGCAAGCAAAGGAGACCCGCTGCAAGTCGAGGCTAGCAGAGGGCAACGCTGGAGAGCGCAAAAACACGAGCCGCTGGAGAGAGCGCCAGCAACGGTTGAAACGCAGCGACTGTCGGGCTTGGATGACAGATAAACTGCCGGCAGTGCTGTGATTGGTGGTGGTAGGTACTAGATACAAAGAAAGGACTAAATGGCTCTACCTGCCGGAGAGCCTCCAACGTGGAAGGAGCCGCCATCCGCGGTAGCGGTTGCGGATGACAGTATGACCCCCTCCCCACCTAACCGCCCCAGGCTTCCCCGGATAGCGGCGGTGAAAAGTAGCCAATAACCTTGGTGCATGAACCTGAGAAGCCGGTTCCCATGAGTCCTCCGACTCCGGGTATCCCTTCCAGGACAGAAGGTACTCAAGACGTCCACGATAATACCTGGAATCACGGATCTTAGATACCTCATATTCCTCGGGCTCCGAGGACTTTGCTAGTATAGATCTGGGGATAGTTCTCTGGTGAAGATCGGGATGGTAAGGTTTGAGAAGAGAGGAATGAAAGACCGGGTGAATGCGGTGAAGAGAGGAAGGAAGCCGAAGGCGGAAAGCTACAGGATTCACTTTAGAGAGAATAGTGAAAGGTCCCAGAAAACGAGGAGACAGTTTAGAAGGCCTTGTCCATCTAGGTAGAAACTTGGTGGATAACCACACCTGATCCCCTGGCTTCCAAACAGGACATTCTTTCCGATGTTGATCGGCACTGGATTTCGTCCGTCTTCTGCTAATCTCTAAACTCCGCATAGCAGAGGTTTGGGCCTCCTTGATATTTCCTAATACCTCTTCCACTGTAGGGGAGTTAGTATAACTGGGAACCTCCGGAAATACTGCACGAGGGTGAACCCCGTAAGTGCAGTAGAAAGGAGAGAGTTCTGTCGAGGAATGTCTAGTATTGTTGTATGAGAATTCCGCTGTGGGAAGCAGCGATACCCAGTTGTCCTGATGTTGAGAAATATAACACCTTAAGTATTGTTCCAGTGTTGCATTAAGGCGTTCCGTCTGACCATTGGTCTCTGGGTGAAAACCTGAAGACAGAGCTCTTTCAATGCCCAAACGGTGGCAGAAGGCGGTCCAAAACTTTGAGATATACTGACTTCCCCGATCCGAGATTATCTTATCGGGAAGACCATGTAGCTTGAATATATCTCGAGAGAAAACCTCCGCCATCTTAGCAGCAGTGGGCAGACCAGGAAGGGGAGAAAAATGAGCCAACTTTGAAAAAGCGTCTACTGTGACCATGATGCAGGTACAGGATTCCGAAACAGGCAAATCAACTATGAAATCGGTCGATATAAGACCCCAAGGGCGCGTTGGAAGTTTGACCTGAGTGAGCAGACCCAATGGTTTTCCTAGGCGGTACTTGGCTCTGGCACAAATTGGACAAGTGTTGACATACTCGTATGTCTCCTTTCTAGCATTTGGCCAAAGAAATGTTCTAGAGAGAAGTTCCAAAGTACTCTCAGGTCCTCTATGGCCGGCCGAGCGAGAGTCGTGACTCCACTTTAGAATTCTCGAACGAAGAGGACCCGTGGGGATGTAAAATTTCTGTTTGTAGAATAACCAGTCACCTCTTTGTTGAAAAGGAGAGGTGTTACGTAGGGGTATTTGAAGTCTTTCCTGAGTGAGGGCAGTCTTCACTTCTTTGAGGAAAGAACCAACCAAGGCCAGAATTTGGTTGCGTTTGAACATGGATTCCCTCTTTACTTCCAAGTGTTCCTTGGTAGAGTCTTTGCGGGATAAGGCATCCGCCAGACTGTTCTGGGATCCCGGGATATACGAGACTTGGAATTCAAACTGTGCGAAGTGATGTGCCCACCTGGCCTGTCTGGAATTTGAACATTCCAATTCTTGTAATACCTTGAGGTTCTTGTGATCGGTCCTAATCAGAAAAGGATGTCTGGCTCCTAGCAGGAGATGGCGCCACTCTTCGCAGGCTAGTTTCATGGCCAGAAGTTCTTTCTCCAGTACCGAATAGTTGAGCTGGCTGGGAGAAAGGGTCTTTGACATGTAGGCTACGGGGTGTTCCGCTCCTTGGATAAACTGGAGAAGCACCGCTCCTACAGCTACCGCAGACGCGTCCGTTTCCAGAACAAAAGGTTTTGATTGATCCGGATGCTGGAGAATGGGAGCAGTACAGAACAATCTTTTGAGAAAGTTGAAGCTTTTCTCTGCTTCCTCAGACCAAAAAAAAGGAATAGCCTCCTTCTTGAGTAAGCGCGTAATCGGGTATACTACCTCTGAAAAGTCTGAAATGAATCTGCGGTAGTAGTTGGCTAGTCCTAGGAATCTCTGGACTTCTCGGACTGAAGTAGGAGCTGGCCAATCCAGAATCGCATCCACCTTGGTTTGGTCCATGGCCACCCCTTCCTCTGAAAGAATGAATCCGAGATAGTGAACTGAGGATACTGCAAATTTACACTTCCCGCTCTTGACTAGCAACTGATTTTTCTGAAGGCGAGACAGTACTTGTGTGACATGTTGAACGTGTTCCTCCTGGGTAGGGGAGAAAACCAGAATGTCATCGAGGTAGATGATGACTGAGACTGACAGCAGATCAGAGAATAGCCTGTCCATGAACCTTTGGAATATAGCCGGTGCATTCACTAGGCCGAACGGCATTACTCTGTACTCAAACAAACCGAATGGAGTTCGAAAAGCCGTCTTCCATTCGTCCCCCTCGGTGATGCGAAGCAAATGATACGCATTTCGGAGATCCAATTTTGTAAATATTCGAGCCCCTTGTACTGCCTCAATAATGTCGGTTATGAGTGGCATGGGATACCGGTCACGGATTGTAACCTTATTGAGGCCCCGGTAATCGATACAGGGTCGAAGATCAGTCGAGTCTTTTTTCTTAATGAAGAACAGGGAGGCGCCAGCAGGCGACTTCGAAGGTCTAATAAGACCGTTCTCCAAGTTGGTATCTAGATAGACTCTTAATGCCTTCTTCTCGGCCTGAGAGAGAGAGAACATGCGCCCAAATGGTACCAGTGCATTAGGTTCGAGATCGATTGCACAGTCTTCTGGTCTATGGGGAGGTAGCTGAGCGTGAAGGTTCTCTTGAAATACCCCGAAATATCTTGCACAGAAACTAGGAAGCGCGTGAATACCTATATGATCCTTGGAGAGAACTCTGATAGACTGTTGATCCGCCCTGGTATCGGGAGGAAAACAGTGTACCGAACAGTAAGTAGAGCAAAAGCTTAGTCGATTTTCCGTCCAGTCGATATACGGATTATGCCTGCGCAGCCAGGGAATGCCTAAGATTATGGGGAAATGTGCGGCTCTAATGATGTCGAACTGCAGGTTTTCTGTGTGTTGGTTGATGACCATGGAGAGTTGTTCAGTGGTATGAGTGATTAATCCGGATGACAAAGGTGTACCGTCCACTCCTTCTACCTTCTGACCCACCTTCCGTACTATCCGTGTGAGCCCCATCTTGTCTGCCCACAGAGTGTCCACGAAGTTTCCGGCCGCTCCACAATCCAATAAGGCTAATGTTTCTACCAGTCTTCCATTCAAATTCAAGGTAACAGATAGTACCATCAGTCTGGAATCCTCTTGGGATTCTGACGCTGATACCGAAAGTGTGACATAGGGACGCTGAAAAAGATCTGAATACCCCCGGCTGCCCGTCCCTATTGGCGCCGAGGGTAATCGTTTCCCACCTTCTTCTCCGGTACTTCAGAGCAGTCCTTCAGTACATGTTGATCGGAACCACAATAGGCGCACAACCCATTTTCTCTTCTTCGCCTTCTCTCCGCTGACGATAGAGGTGCTCTGGTAGCTCCGATCTGCATCGGTTCTTCGCTTGGAGTAGAGGTGAATCGTCCAGAAGGAGAGTGTGAAGGAGGGTTCATGAGATTTCCTGGTCCTCTTTGTTTCCTGCGTTCTGTCCTTCTCTCTTGGAGACGGTATTCAATGTGGAGCGCGGCAGCAAGTAAGTCTGGAAATGTGGGAGAGCGTGGAGATCTGGCTAACTCATCTTTGATCTCCTCTCTCAACCCTCTTCGGAATACAGCGTATTGTGCTTGTTCGGACCATCCTGCTCCTGCCGCCAGTGTCTTAAAAGAGGAAATATATGACAGCACATCCAGTGCACCCTGTCGTGCATCCAGCAGGTCCTCACCTGCAGTAAAAGATAGTTCAGGTCGCTCGAAAGTCTGTTTCAATAGGTTCTGGAAACCTGAGCAATCCTGTAGAATAGCATTGCTGCTCGTAACTAGCGGAGTAGCCCAGGCTAAAGCATTCCCTGTCATATTGGAGATCATGAAACCTACTCTGGCTTGATCTGTAGAGAAGGTGTGTGGTCTGAAGGTAAAATATACATTGCAGGCTTCCAGGAATTCCTTCACCCTTTTAGGTGAGCCATCAAATCTTCCTGACGAAAGAGTCATAGGAGGCAATTCCGGAGGATGTGAGGGTTCCCGGACCGCTACCATTTGCTTTAGAAGGGCATTCTCCGACTTTACCCCCTGTAATTCCAGTGACATGGCCTGAAAAGCCTTCCATAATTCTTGGACTTGTTCTTCGGCAGACATCTTGGTCCTAGATGGCGTTTCAATCTGTGATTTACGTGGCTGTGAAAGCTGTGTCTCCCCTTTCTCTTTTCTTCCCTCCACACTCTCCTCACCTGAGTCCTCAGAGTCACCGGTGTTCTGTAGGTTTCGCCGGCTCAGGTAATCCCGTTGTTTTTTAGGTAGCACTTGCCTGTCTCGGTGAGAAGCCACAGTGACCGCTGACTGGACAGCCGTCCTGGGACCCCTTGACCGGGAACAGGCCGGACAAGAAAGGGAAAAACCCACAAGTGGGAAAAAACCCTTAGGAAGTTCTGGTAAAGAGGAGTGGGACGAATCGAACTGGAAGCTGATGCGTGATCCACTGGTTAGAACTCAGGAGGGATATCCAATGCTCCAAAGAATGGTGGAAGGAACCAGGCCACGGATAAGTTGGGAGCGGTGAGAGAAAGAGAAAAGAAAACTGATGGACAGAGAAAAAAGGAAAACTGGAGAGCCGCGAGAGAAAAGAGCGGCAAAGCGAAAGGATAAAAATAGCACGCCCGCCGCCGGAGCGGCGAGTCTAGAAAGAGAAAAAACGAAGAAGAGCCGAAGGATCGGCAAGTACAAAATGCTGCAAAAAGCAAAAAACTGCCGCTGTAATCAAACAGCGAAATAGGTAAGAGGAAAAGAACTCCTATACCAAAAATGAGGAGTGAGCAAGCAAAGGAGACCCGCTGCAAGTCGAGGCTAGCAGAGGGCAACGCTGGAGAGCGCAAAAACACGAGCCGCTGGAGAGAGCGCCAGCAACGGTTGAAACGCAGCGACTGTCGGGCTTGGATGACAGATAAACTGCCGGCAGTGCTGTGATTGGTGGTGGTAGGTACTAGATACAAAGAAAGGACTAAATGGCTCTACCTGCCGGAGAGCCTCCAACGTGGAAGGAGCCGCCATCCGCGGTAGCGGTTGCGGATGACAGTTTGGGACGAAAGCCTGATTGGAAGGGTTGTAAGAGAGAGCAATTAGTGACAAAGGATGAAAGTTGAGAGTAGGCAAGGCGTTCGAGAAGCTTGGAGAGGAATGGGAGAAGAGAGATAGGTCTGAAATTGGAGGTGAGACGTGGGTCAGCAGAAGGTTTCTTTAGAATGGGGATGATAGTGGCATGTTTAAAGGCAGTGGGAAAGGTAGCTGAAGAGAGACAGATGTTAAAGAAGGAGGTGAGGTAGGGGATAAGAAGAGGGTAAATCTTAGGGATGAGAAGGGAAGGGAGAGGGTCAGTAGGGGCAGATGTGGGGTGGGCTTTTGGATAAGAGGGTGGAAACTTCAGATGGGGAGACGGGAGAGAAGATGGTCAACCAGGAAGGGGGGGAGGAGAAGAAGGGAAGTCAGAGGGAGGGGTGAGTATTTTTTGCCGAAGGGAAACAATCTTAGAAGAGAAGAAGTTAGCGAAGTCAGAGGGAGAGCGAGAGGAATTGGAGGAGGGATTAGGAGTAGGGGGAAAGAGGAGTCGAGAGAGAGTTTGGAAGATACGGCGGGGATGAGTGGCTTGAGATTGGAGTAGATTGGAGTAGTAGGAGGATTTAGCAGAGGTCAAACAAGAGTCGTAGATGGAGTGGTAAGAGAAGTAAGAGGTTTTGTTAGATAGGGAGGGAGTTTTGAGCCATAGTCTCTCGAGACATCTGAGTAGGCGCCTCATAGAGAGGAGTTGAGGAGTGAGCCAAGGTTGAGAGAGTTTCCGGGTTGAGCGGAAGAAAGTAAGGGGGTAGAGTTGATCAAGGGATGATGAAATAGCAGAGGAAAGGGAGGAAAGAGTCTCATTCGCCGATAATGAGTAAAAGTCATGGAGAGATGGGAGGAGAGAAGAGCAAGAGTCAGTAAAGATGAGGGGTCGTAGTTGCGGAAGTCTCGCCGTGAGTAGATTGGAGGGGAGGAGTTAGGAGGGCTTATGCAATTTAGGGCTAAACAAAGCAAGCCTTGGTTTAGGGATCAGGACAGGTAGCTGGATCTCAGGACACTATGTAGAGCTAGGGCAAGGGTTCTAGTCACTGCACTCTCAATGATGGCAAGGTTCAGCCGCCTTCTCTCTATCCTCCTTCTCCTGGCTGCCCGGATTTTTGTGTCTCCCCTGACCTAGTGACAGAACAAAGAACAGGTCGACTATAACCTAAATTGAGACTGGCCAGATAACATCATCCTTTATCCTGAGTTAAGCACCAGTAGCGTGTATCATAGGGCTCGTGTGCTGGGCTGTAGAGGCCCCACAGGTTGCAGTGGGTTTGCAAATTTAAGTCCTGAATCATGGACCACCTCGGAGACACAGGAGGATTTGGGTACTGTGAATTTTCTCAACGTGAGGTGGAGCTGATATGAATAAATACCAATCATACTACCTGCAATATGATCTAAAATATAAATATATTATGTTGTCATAAGTGGAATCAGGAACACATTAAAATATAAATATTCATATTGTTTTGGAAGCAGGACTTTGTTAAAATATAAAGTTCGTAAAGGCTCTGCATTTTACCGAAATTAAAGTTCAGTTATAGCCGTTTTTAGAACTCACGCATGCCTCATAAGAATACTACAAAAGGTTGAACCAGCATATTCCTATAGATAATGACACTAGCACGTTCTCCACCCCTACATCCAGATCACATGACTTGGGAGCACATAGATTAACGTTGGTATACAGGATTAAATTACATTCAATTACGCGGCCCCTTCAGCCTTTAGATGAGACGGAAGGAGATAGAGTATTGAAGAACTGCCGCACAGGTAAGTAGTTCGGGAACTGTTTTTGAAAACAGATATGCAGTGAGTCATGCAGCTGTATCTTGACGTTCTATGAATGACATGTAGTCAAGACTGAAAGTCGGAGTATGCCAATAAGAAGTCACGCAAATAATGTTGTTGCAATATGAACAAGGGATGCCTGGGTAATATCAACCGGTTCCGATCCATTTCGCACCGACAGTGAGAAGCTTGATAAAGATAACGCTGCAAGCTCCATCGGTGTATTACGTAAACTAAGATGCAGCTCTGGGCTTGGGATAGATTGTTGACGTTTATTGCACACGAAACATGCCCCCTCAGTTCAGCTTGAAAATGTCTTGCCGCGTGTCATAATGGCTGAGTACTCAAAAATGGTGCGCCTCAGGGACGAAGATATATTCAAAATGCTAATCAAATTATCAATATGCTGTAATGTAAGGTAAAACCACAATTTGTTACAATTCTTTCCCTATCTCCTCCTTTAATCGCATTAGACCACCAGGGTTGCTATGTCAACAACGCCTTCAGCATCTCGCCAATAAAACAGGACTGCTCCGGAGAGTAGCCAGCAAGGATTGCTAATGAAAGCCGTACCATGAAGACAGCAAAGAGATAAAGACTGTCTTTTGACAGAAACATAAGGTACTTAAAATAAGACCCCTGTTTTTTACCACAATTGCGAATATTGTGACAGTTGAACTCTAAGAGAGCAGCACTGATACAAGCATATATTTATAGGTGCGGTGCAAGCACAGTTCTATTGAACAAAACACCTATCAAGCTGCCAGATGGTGTATGATTTTCCTCAATGTCTCAAAGTAATCATAGTGAATCACAGGTCAGTAATTGTGGTGGTACATGTAAAAATACAGCAGCCATTATTTGTAGAACATTAATTTTTTGTAGAAACAAAAAACCTTTTTAATAAAACAAACATTTCTGGTCTTTCTGTAGATTGAAAATCTGTAAGCAGCAAACTTGGGAAGAATATAATTCCGATATAAACTAGCTCCATTGTCCTGAAGATGGCCCATATTAACCAGACCAACAGAAATTGAGAGCATACTGTATGAGTCTTGACAGCCGAAACATATGGCGACAAAACAAAAGGAAATTGTCCATCAAATTTACCTTTCTCTCTAACTACATTTACACCTGTGGTGTTTTTGATACAAGTTGCAATATCAAGTACACCCCGAAAATAATGTTGTGCAGTAATATAGAGAGACTGTATAGAAGATGCTAAGGAAGAAACAGTTTTCTCTTTAGACAACGGATGTATTAGAGTACGAGAGAGTCATTAGAGATACTGAAGTTAGATCTTGATTCTTAAAATGTTAGATAGTATCAGTCCCAATTAGAAGTGCTGCTTTTTTTTTTTAAACATTCCTTAGTATTCTGTATGTTTAGACGGATGTTATATTATGTTTTACGTATGACATGAGAATGAATGTGACAATTGTACAATGTTGACTGTCTTAAAAATGTATATTATGTATGTAAGATCTTATTTTAGGTCTTCTTTTAAGAAAATGTATTAAAATAAAATTTAAGTTGACAGACCAGAGTGGAAAATTATGCAGTCTTGGAGCTGAATAAGACTGCCAATTAACTGACCTTGAGACACTTAGGGACAAAAAGGAAGGGATAGTCAACCTGTCTGTTCTTTGTTCTGTCACTGTATTTCTCTCCCTTTTGACAGAGTCGACCCCTCGACAACAAAAAATAGGGAGTACCCAATTTCAAGCATCCCCTGACCTGGTGCAGCCCCCCCCTTATATAACACAAATGACATCACTAACTTTAAAATCTAGGGGGAGTACCCTGGAATTATCCCTTCTGCTCGGATAGGACAGTTTACCATTCCTATCTCCACCCCATGGCATGATTGGTTCAATGGAAGAGAGCACCATCTGTCTATTTGCATTTATTACAATTCTTTGTTCTCATGACCACTTTTTGGCAAAAATTAGTTATGTCTCATAATTTCATACTTATACTAGCCCCCGCAATTTGAAATAGATATGCGGTTTTAGTGGGTCATAGGGAATTAGGTAAGCCAATCGCCAACTCCGTACAAGTTAGCATGGCCCTTTGGCACATTTTTGGCATTTTCATAAAATGCATAACCGTTATGACTCTGCAAATGATCCAGCATGTTCCTAATTTCATCTTCCATCTTTTCATCAACTGTCATATTTGTCACCTGTTCAGATCATCCAGAAACTAGTCTTAACTGGCCATTTATGTCCCCAAAGTCCTAGGGAAATGCAATTAGTCTCTTTAAAACCATCTGGAAATTACATGAACAAATAGCATAAAACTAAATTGATTCTTATGCTGATTGCTGCGAAAATGCCTAAAATGAAATCAGTCTTTTAATGTAACTTGGGAGTGTCTTGTTCCACCTGGGGGAGGACTGCTTGTTCCCCAACAGCCATCTGTCTTTCTCTGTACTCATCCGATGACCAGAGATTTTTATGACCCCCCTTTGAAGTTACAGTTTGCTCTTTGAGGTGGGTGCAGGAAAGGCTCACACCTCTTGGTCAAGTTCTAGCCACACTTTGCCTTTTTTGTATCTCCGGGCTCCTGCCTTCATGTCTGGCAGAGCAGGGAATCATGACGGCCTCTGCAGCATCACATTTTATTGTGAGATGGTTATAGGATATGTGTGAGATCCAGTGTGAAGTGGGGCTTTGTCATCATGAGTCTCTGCCTTCATGCCAGAACCGGTTTTTCCTGTAGCAAAGCGTCTATTCAAAGGTGGCAGGAGTTTTGTGGTTTGGAACATAATCTGCATTCGCTTCGGTCAAACACCCCCCATCATATTCCCCTGACATTTCTCTGTGCAAGAGTGCTATCTTTTTACCGTGGCTTTTTAAAGCTGTTTTTCTTTTCACACGTGTGCGTGCTTTTTGCTTCTAATGTTTAAAACCCTGTCTTGTAGGTCACAGGATTCTTTGAGTTCTCCTTTTTCGAGCAGGCTTTCATTTCCTGTTGATCCATTGATAATGAAGGTTAGGACCCCTTTCCCATGGTTCTTTAATTTGCCTTGAACACAAAGAAAAAGCCAAGCCGTTTTTCATTTGCAGTGTTTAAAGGGCTGCTGTTCATGTGAAAGGGAAAGCAAAAGCTGTTTTTTCTTTGTAGTGTTGAAATTCTTGCCCCTCATGTGAATTAACAGTAAAGCAGGGCTGATTTTGGTTGCAGTGTATAACTTCTTGTCATTCAGGTGAAAAGCAAGTAAAGCAAGGCCGTTTTTGGTTGCAATGTAGAACTTCTTGCCATTCAGATGAAATAAAAGCACATCAAGGCCATTTTTGGTTGCAATGTAGAATGTTGTGTCATTCAGATTAAATAAAAGGAAAACATGGTTGTTTTAGGTGGCAGTGTTTAAATGCTGCTGTTCCAGAGAGGGGGGCTTCTGTTTAGGACCTTTAAATGTACCCCACAGATCTCCCCCATGCTCTTCCATGACTTTTTGTTGGGGAAGAGTAGGGCAGAGTGGGGTCTCCTTCAGCGGAACTTTCCTTCATCATGGAGTGGGCAATCCAGTATTCCCTTTCATCTCTGGGTTGGGGGTATGGCATGGCACCCCATTTTCTTCCTTCTTTTGGGAGTGGGCACTCCAGTATCCCTTTCCTTCTTTAGGTTGGAGAGTGTGGCACGGCACCCCCTTTCTTCCTTCTGTAGAGGAGGATCACAGTACTTCCCCTCCAACTGCCCCACCCATATTACCTATAGAATGGAAACCAAAGTATGTGACGTATGCAGAACAATTGAATCAGCAAAGAGCAGAGCGTGGACTCTGTGCAGTACCCATAAGAGTTCCAGTACCTAAGAGAATCTGGGAGGCAAGGTACCCATTGAGAAAACCGTACCTGCATGCAAGACAATATGATGGCCATCTGAATGAGATTCCCGAAGAAGCAGAGCAAATGAAAGGCAAGGATAAATGGTGACATCACACAGAAAGAGATGACGCACACAGTAGAGATGCAGAGATCAGAGAATGCAAATATTCAATAAGGCATCAAGAAAGAAACAAGGATAAGTGACATCTTGGGCTCAGGGTGAAGAAACCTATGCCGCAGAAACAGATGAAGATATCAAGTCAGTTTACACGTGTACAGATACAATTGAAACGCAAGCAGCAAAGTGATTGTGAAGCTAGCTCTAAGCTTATAATAGATAGACCGTGGCAAGCGTTAATATATATATATATACCTCTATAGCTGCATATGGACAAATAAAAGATGGATGTTTCCATTGTACGTTATAAAGCAGTGCTGAAAATGAATAAGAAGGCCTCACTTCAGTGTGTTACAGTTAAAAGCAAGGTTTAATTGCAAAAATGATTCTCAGCAGATGGAGATAGAATGAGCCAGGAAGCCAAAAGTCTTATAAAACAGGACTTGGCTGACATTGGATACAAATTGTGTGAAGGAACAAGGGGCTCCTGTTCAGGAAGCTTGAGCAAAACAAAATATGTCAAAGGACTATTAAAAAGAATATTAAATACACGAAAAGCTCGAATTCATGGTGTCCAGTCATGTGAAAAGAAGAAATTGGAAGGATGAGGTGGTCACACCTACGCACGAAAGCAGACTGTGCCTACACGCCTTAAAATTCTCAGAGCGCAGTACAAACTCGAGGCAAAACTTCAAAGCACTAATTGACACCTGACCATTGAGGTGATAATGGATTGATATAATAATTGGTGGGAAGTTAGTTTCTAGATGAGCCCACTAACACCTAGATGTTCAGTCTGCATGCTGCTAATCGTAGCTGAAAAAGTACTGATGGGGGTTAGAAGACAACAAGTATAGAGGACCGTGTAATCAAGGGTCTTATAGTTTGCGTGGCCAAAGGAACGTTGTGTATTTAGTGACGTTCATAGTGGCCATGTTTTAGGGAGGGCTTAGTTGCCCCACCTGATGTTAAACACCCTATCACTGTTCTTCACGGTTCTATACTGATATGGAACGTATGCTTAGACATTCACTTAGAACCAATCACTCCCTCCCATAGGTTTTTGTAGTTTGCCACATAGGTAGTGACGCAGATCAACATCAAAGATGACGATTTTATGCAATATAATCTCAGTTTCTACTAAAATGCATTGAGTAATAGGATCGAACGACTGCTGATGTTCGTTGTACTCCCTGTTTTATATACTTATTAAAACGGACTCCCCTTTTGCCAAACTACCTGCGTAATTTTGATTATTGATGTATGAATACAAATCTGCATCCTCATCCATCTCCAGGGTATTGCTACTCATCTTAAAGGGCTGGGAGAACCCAGTTCACTTGGTAGCAGAGAGAGGATGGTTCTTTAAAAAGTCCATCGACCATCAATATAAGTAAACTTTAGCGTCTCTGTAATATCGCACAACCTTTGCCATTCGGCTGACAGGACTGAAGCTCCCCGTAGATAGTGGTTAGTGTAAAAGACAGAAAATTCCTTGCAAGGAAGGTCTGACGGGTCCCTTTAGTTTCTATAAGAATCGCCTCCCACTTCTACTATGAGCGGAACAGAGGTGGCGTTCCCGAGGGTCCGAAGAAGAAAAATATGCGAATGGTGAGTAGAAACTGAGGAGTGTGGCAAATTGATGCATGTGTAGTAAAATAAAGGAGAGTAACGGAGGGAGGCGGGATAAACGTAATGAAAGAGTAAGAGTGTAAAAATAAAAAAATAAAAAAAAATATATATATATATATATATATATATATATATATATATATATATATATATATATATATATATATATATGTGGGGAAAAAGATATTGGAGGTCATTACGACCTTGGCAATAAGGGGTTAACGGCGCCGGCAAAGGTGCCGGAGTCGTCAACCCCTTACCACCCCATTACGAGTCTGCTCACGGGAACCCGCTAAGGGCACCAGGTAAAACCAGGCATCCTTAGCGGGTCCCGCGAGCAGACCAGGATGCTAACAACGGGCCTGTTATTAATGGGCCCGTTTTTAGCATCGTCCCCATTCCCATTGAGCCCTATGGGAGCGCAAATGGGAATGGGGATGTACCGGGTCCGGGTTCCTTGAATGAGGAATTACCGGGCCCTCCAAGGTCGGAATGGCCCAGTAATTCCTCATTCAAGGAACCCAGACCCGGTACCCGGTAAGGGGGTAGCCAGGCGCTAATAGCGGCATGTTACCTCCATACTCGAATTACCCCTATTGACTTGAGTGTAGCCGAGCAATATAATAAGTAATATCGTGTGAGAGGCCACGATAAAGAGGATACGTCCTATACCTAAGTTTTAAAGAACGTTAGAAGAAATCTTATCTAAAATCCCCTTTGTGGATGACGTAGAATACGGGTCGAATTAAAGACGGTCCTAAGGAGATAGATTTAAATTCTGCGAGGAAATTTTTTTAGAGGGTAAGACGAGTATTAAGAAGGAAGATCGTAGAAAACTTTATGTGAGCGGTCAAGTTTGTCTGTTTTATGTAGTTTTGAAAAGAACGAAAAAGTCACAGTTAAAGGAAAAATGTATGACAAATGAGAGAAGTGTGAAGTTGAGGAAAAGAAAGTGACTGTTTTTATTGTATTTGATGGTTGTTTTTTAGCAAGATTAAAGTAAAATTGTGGATAAACGGGATTGGAGCTTGCGACGATTGGTGCTCGCTCATATGGTATTGTTCTTTTGAAACATGTTTTAAACCTATGATCAACAGCAAACAAGTGGTAAATAAGTTAAGAATAGACAAATTAAGAATGGAGGATGTTACTCCAATAGTGCATCTCTGCAAACAGTTGCCAAAACATGCACCTAAACTTAGACAGTACAGTGCAGAGTTGGTTACTGGAACCGCAGACAACATGTTTATGATGTGGCCACAAGGTGGATCACTGTCAAAGGCAGTCTTACAGCATATGACGACATATCTGCATGCTGCGTATTCCCGGAAGAAGCTAGAAAAGCGCCTAGCGAGCTTATAGCTTTGGAAAATGTATCAACAAGAGAAAGATGAGGAGCCTCTTTTAGATTGGATACTTAATGTATGCAGAGAGGGGGTTGGAGAGACCTGTCTGAAAAAAAAGTCGAGAATAAAAAAGGAGCTGGGTTATACCCACTAAGGGAACTTAAAGCAGCGACAGTGCATAGAAACCCGGCTTATGAGTCACCTACGCAAAGTAGTGACGAGGGTCCGGAGAAAAACCGTGAGAAAGATGTAAGCTCCAAGGTCCTGAGGGACAAGGAGAGACGCGATAAAGAGAGAGGTGATCGAGCAGGCACATCTCTAGATATAGGAAGAGAAATAAAGAGATGGAAGGAAGAAACAGATAAAACTGATGAAGTAGCACTCCTACAGAACAAATGGATGGGAGGTCATATTTTGATTAAACTCGATGGAAAAGTCATTGACGATGTAAGACAAAGGGGAGATCAATGTCGGATCCTGTTTCTTCCTGTTGCAGAGGCAGCACAAATACCTCCCTCCCCGGTAGGTCTTGGCACCTAGGAGAGGACAACACAGGCCACCTTGACCCTTTGGGGAAAGAGGGTTAGGGTCAGTTGAGTGGATAGGTAGGGGGAGTTAGGTACACCAGAAAGAGGGTTAGGTAGATTTTATGGACAGGTTGGGGGAAGTTGGGCTCACATGCTCCTTGGCTCCTGCTCCTGGTTCTGGAGTTCTCCGCCTTTACACTCCTCTCATTCATACAATATGCCCGAATGTCAATGGGGGGCTTTTGCGCTGGAGCCCCTTAACCAGGACACTGTACACTCGGTTCTTGTGCTACACGTCTTCACTGCACTCCCCTGCATTACTTCATGTAAGGCTTAGACGTGACCTTATCATACAGATTGACAACTCTGCATTACTTCATGCAGTTAATCAGGGACTAACACATGCAACACGAGAAAGAATAAACCTTCAACACTTAGCTTCGGTTTTCGCCTTTTCAGGCCTTTTTGTGTTGGCTGGCCTCTGCGGCACCTCAGACCTCGTTTGCCACTGCAAGGAGCAAGGATAATGTCAATACGGGTGCGCACACACGTGCGCGACTCTGTCTTAGGTTAGTTTCTTAATTTAGGGTTCATGCAACAATAAACAGGTCTCTAAAAACACATGCAGTGGTTATTAGTTCTGTTCTCATGCTGGGTTCATGCTGGGTTAATTAGAGAGCACAATGCGTCCCCCTTCCGCTGTCCACGGCTCCGGAATGTGGGTGACTCAAGGACACAGTTCCATAGACCGCCCCCTTTAGTTCTATGAGCGGTCTGCGCGCGTACTAGTAACAGCACTTATCTGAATGTGTACGTGGGGCCCGGGGTGTCTGCAGGTGGCGAACGGGTTCCCCGTGTATGCTTGCAAACCGGAGCTCTGCTACTACACGTCCTTCCTCTGTGCCGCTCAGAATTGCGAGCCGTGTTCCTTTGGCGCGGCTCGCGCATGCACGTTGGTGCGGGCGTGGCTGGGGGCGTGGCGATCCTTACTCCAGCAGGCTTGTGTTGCACACGCCCTGCTGGGAATTGTAGTATCCAGGCTGTTCTCCGTCCCTGAGCCACAGTTCTGTAAAAGGGATGGAGAACATGCCTGGAATACTTGGTGGAAGGCTTTCTGCAACCTGCAAAGGCGGCTACCACCCTCCTTGCCTCGGCTACTACCTTCCTTGCCCCAATGCCAGCCCTTACCCTGACAGTACTCCGCCTCCCTCCTGCAGGCCTGGGCTTAGAGGGGTTTCTTAGGTGGAATTGGCGGAGGAGCCGAGGAGCATACATATTTTCTGCTGGCTCCCAAGACCTGTCCTCGGGACCGTACCCTTCCCAGTCTATCAAATAACACAATTTCTTTTGTCTAATACGTGAGTCAAGGATGGCTCGGACCTCAAACTCAGGATGTCCGTCTACTTGGATAGGTGGAGGTCACCTGGTTTTAAAGGAGGCAGGGGCTGGTTTGAGCAGGGCGATGTGGAATACCGGATGCATTTTCATGTGCGAGGGTAGAGTCAATTTCACAGCAACTGGACCAATTAGTGCTTTTATTGGGAATGGTTCTATGAACCGGGGAACAGATTTACGTGACCCGTGTAGGTGGAGATGTTGCTTAGAGAGCCATACTTTGTCCCCAACTTGATACCGAGGACCCGGTCGTCTTTTTTTATCGGCTTGGTGTTTGTAGGCCATTTTAGCGGCATTTAAGTTGTTCTGAACCAATTGCCAATCGTTTTCTAGATGTTTCTTTTTTTCTGCCGCTGCTGGTACTTCTGGTATGCTTCCTTGAAGAACTGGTTGAAAACAAGGATGGTACCCATATACACTGTAGAAGGGTGTCGTCTTGGTGGATATATGCACTGCATTGTTGTATGCTAGTTCTGCAAGCCAAATAACATCATCCCAGCTTTCTTCTTTGCCTTGGGTGAGGCATCTGAGGTACTGCTTTAGGGTCTGGTTCAGTCTCTCAGTTTTCCCATCGGTTTCTGGGTGGTAACTAGTGGAGAGCCATATGTCTATACCCACTGATCTACAGAATGCTTGCCAGAACCTTGATGTAAACTGTGGTCCCCGATCGGAGATGATGCTGTAAGGCAACCCATGCAGGCGAATCACATGCTGTAAAAACAAATCCACCAATGAACTAGCTGATGGGATATCCTTGCAGGGTATAAAATGTGCCATTTTGGTTAGATAATCTACCACAACAAGAACAGCAGTAAACCCTCGACTCTGGGGTAGTTCCACGATCAAATCCATTGACACCGTATGCCATGGGGTAGGAGGTGTTGGTAGGGGCTGCAAGGGTCTGATTGGTTTTTGATGGTCTGATTTTTTTCTGAGGCATATATCACACTTGGCGATGTACAATTGAATGTCCTTGTGCAGAGTTGGCCACCAAAAGTGGCATTTGACTAATTCAATGGTTTTTGCTTTTCCTGGGTGGCCCACGAATGGTGAGTCGTGACACCATTTTATGACTTGTTGACGAAGCAGCGCTGTGGGTAAGCACAATGCCAATTTATAGAATGGTAATCCGTCCTTCACTGTCTGGTCTTTGTTCTGGGTTGCCCACTGGGCTAGTTGTTGTGCAGACATTGCTTTCCTGATGTTGTCAAAGATAGTGTCTACTGTTGTACTTCCAATGACACGACTCAGGTCAAACATGGGCTTAGGTTCTTCCATTCTTGTATCCGTTTGGTTGGGGTCTGGTTCCAGATACCGTGAAAGTATATATGCTTTTCGGTTTTCGGCTCCTAGGCGATAGGTCACAATTAAATCATATTCTGAGAATTACATCACCCATCTTAATTCCCTCGGTCTGAGCGCTTTGGCAGATTTTAAGAATTGTAGATTTCGATGATCAGTGTATATTGTTACAGTATGCTGGGCCCCCATGAGATAATGTCGCCACTCGTTGAATGCTGTTTTCATAGCTAGTAGCTCTTTGTCCGCTATGGTGTAGTTTTGCTCCGCAGGTAACAACATTTGAGAGTAATAGGCGACCGGATCCAATTGCCCGTTGTCACTCCTTTGGGATAGGATGGCCCCGACTGCATAACTCGATGCATCTGTCTCAATGATGTAGGGTTTGGCTGGATCGGGATGCTGTAGAACCGGAGTGGTGACAAACGCCCTTTTCAGAGCCTGGAAACCTGCCTCTGCATTCTCGGAATGGTACCCCTTTTTGTAATAGTCCGGTGATGGGCTGCACCTTCTTAGCGAATCTGTCTATAAAGCGACGATAAAAATTGGCAAAGCCCAGAACGGATTGAATATTTTTTACGGACCTTGGAGAAGGCCAGTCTAAGATGGACTGTACTTTTTTTCTTATCCATGGTGACTCTGCGTCTGTCCGCGGCCGTTCGCGCCGTCGGCCAGACCCCTTGCCCGATTTGAACTCGATCCCATGTGAGTACATTGACCTTTATTCTCCTGACTTCAGACAACGATTCAAACTCCCCACCCTCTCCTGGTTACCAGACTTTCTTCCCCCTCCCTGCTTTCACCGCATCGCCCTGCTCTACTACCTATTTGAATACCTTATTTTATCTATCTGCCTAACCAAAGCCCGGCACAGCTCAAGAAAGTCCACTCTGACGTGCTCGACCGCATGCCTTACTATTGTCATGGTGACCCGTCAGCTGGTCTGTATTGCATACCATCAACTGTAATTGACTATGATCACTGTCCATGTAATAGCCTAGACTACGGAGTGTACTAATCAGTCTAACATGATACCTAGCATGATGTTCGCTTTGTAACCAGTTGTCTACTCACACTGTAAATGCACACTATTGCCGATTCATGCACAGCACAGCTACATCTTTTGCATCAAGGTAGTCTTACTTGGTCTGCTTGCCTTGAAACCATTGCACCTACACCGCACATTGGTGAAGCCCATTACCTTGCTGTTAAACCCAGCGTCCTTTTAGACTAGAGATGTAGTGTTACTTAAGATCACTAGTCCAAACTATCACAGCCTTACTATTTTTGCCACAGTAGCCCATGTTTGTGCTGACTGTGCTTTATGCATTCATAGACTAAACCACCACCACTATATTCAGGTGTCTCCTGTTGCATGCATTTTAGTCACGTATGGGATTGCCAAACCTAGGTGCCGCCCGTTTGTACGCATTTTGGTCACTTATGGGATTGCCAAACCTAGGTGCCGCCTGTTTTATGTATTTTAGTCATTACTGGGATTGTCAAACCTAGGCGCCCTCTACTGTATGCATATTAGTCATTGCTGGTATTGCCAAACTTTAGGTGCCTTGTTACCTGTCGCTCAACATGTGCATCACCAAGACTTGCCTAACGTACACATTCTGTTCCCTACTCTGCACTACTCTAACTATCACCTTAATAATGACCCCTACCAACTCCACACCTTGTAACTTGCAAGAGAGAAACATACGACTCAGAGCAAGGCTACCTCGCCTTTACGACCTCAAAAATAAAAGGACCAGACCATCAGCTTTTACATTAACACCAACTGCCTCTGTCCCTAACCCTTCTACCCTAGCGGCAGTAAGGCGCCCTAAAACACAAATCGACTACCTCCATAACCATAAGAGACCTAACCCCCCCAATCCTAGACTTACCCATGAAAAATCACAACGCCTTCCCTATCAGGAGCTCTCATCAATGCAAGGTCCCTCATAGCACACAATATGGAAATAGCCGACATACTTGCCATGGACAACTTAGACCTTCTCGCTATCACCGAGACTCGGCTCCACGAAGCTGCAGGCCCCGCACTCATGATTGCCATACCAGACGACTACAATATAATACGAGTCGATCGACCCAACGCTAGGGGAGGTGGCCTGGCCATCATCGCCAAAACTAAACTTGCTGTAAGACTTACCCCACACCCTACAGTCACATCCTGCGAACTTCTCTCTGCTAAAATACCTATCACCAATAACAGCACACTAACTGTCTTTCTATTGTATAGACTAGGCCCACTAGGTAACTTTGAGGAAGACCTATCTAGTCTCCTCACTAATAACATCAAAGATTCCACCCACCTCCTTCTACTAGGTGACTTTAACCTGGGATTCAATGATGCTGAAGATAAACAGGCCCACACCATCCAATCAATCTTAATCGATCATGGCCTCACCCAAAAAGTCCTAGCCCCTACACATATAAAAGGTCAGACTCTAGATTGGATAGCCAACCGAAACTGTACCACCACCATCTCTAATATTTTACCACAATCTTGGACAGACCACCACCTCATATGTTTCACTTCCACCATAGAACCTCCTAAACTAGATAACCCAGAAATAGCACCACCTATGCCAACTAGAAGCCAAAAAGAAATCACGGCCAAAAAACTTCTCCCACTCCTCCTGCCTGCCCTCTCTACTAGCGCTACCAACTCTGACACTAATATGTTAGTCGAGACATTCAACAACAGCATGGCCAAAGCCCTGGATATAATTGCCCCTATCAAACTACGTAAAAGCAAACGAAAATCTCATCTTAACTCACGGTTCACCCCTCACCTCAAAGAACTACGAATTCAAAAACGTAAACTCCAAGCTATTTGGAGGCATACACCTTCAGTTGAGAATAAAACTTTACTCGACAACTTTGCTAAAAAATACAAGAAGGAAATAATCCTACCCAAAAAAGAAATATTCAACGAGAGAATTAGTAAAGCCAACTCTAATTCTAAAGAACTCTTTTCCATCCTCTGGGAAATGGAAAACCTGATTGTTCCCACAGATAACGTCCCCAAGGACAAACACTGGTGCACTAGCATCCAAAATGCCCTAGCTAATAGAATAACAACATTACAAACCAAAATTGCCAAAAAGAAAGCATCCTTGAGCTCTACCGTAACCCCTACTCCCCATCTGCTGCCGGATACACCCAGAACAGTCACGCAAAATAACAGCACACCATTCAGATTCACCAATATATCCACCTTGGAAACTGAAAAAGTGATATCATCCTTGAAACCATCTAACTGCCAAGGCGATAGCTGCCCAGCACAAGTTATTAAGGATGCAGCTAGAGACTTAGCACCTTTCATCACCAAATTAATAAACGCCTCCTTCAGATCCAATACTGTACCTACCAACCTCAAGGAATCTTGGGTACTACCTCTCCTTAAAAAACAGACCTTAGACCCTGCCATTCCAACCAATTATAGGCCCATCACCACTGTCCCATTCCTCCTCAAAATCATTGACAGAGTAGCTTACCTCCAGATCCAAAATTATCTGGAGACAAACCAACTACTAGATTCACGCCAATCGGGATTCAGACCACTACATGGTACTGAAACGGCTTTAATCGACCTTAAGACACAAATCGACGGGTTGAAGGATAAAGGTAAAACAGCTATGCTCCTCCTCCTTGACTTATCGGCGGCCTTTGACCTGGTGGACCATGCAGTGTTATGCAACCACCTAGCGTCTGCTGCCCATTTCTCAAGCGAAGCAATAGCCTGGGTACAATCCTTCCTAGCCAACCGTACGATGAGAGTATTCTCCCCCTTAGCCTCAGCGGACCCAATACATATCACCTGTGGCGTCCCACAAGGTTCATGTGTCTCTCCTACAATGTACAATATCTTTACTAAGCCACTCTTCGACAAACTTGACAGACTAGGGGTAACTTATACCAATTATGCGGTCGATACACAGATCCTCATACCACTATCTGGCAACTTTATCGAAGACACAGCCTTAGTAAACAAGATTTACCTCATCATTCAGGCATGGATGGCCTCCCATGGCCTCTGCCTGAATGACGACAAAACAGAGATACTGATCCTGGGCTCCGACTCTAATCTCTAAAAACCCAGCCCTAATTATCTCGCCTTCAACAAAGATGGCAACACAATCAAAGTGGCAACCGAGGTAAAAACACTAGGTTTCTACCTCGATTCTACCCTATCCCTCAAAAAACAAGTTAACTCCCTGGCTTCCTCCACAGCCTATACCTGCAAATTAATCAGGGCTTGCAGACCATACCTCTCCAAAACCAATTGTATCACACTAGCCAATGCCCTAGTTATGTCTAAATTGGACTACTGTAACGCCCTATATGCGGGCGCTAGTAAAACCATCATAAACAAATTGCAAACATTGCAAAATAATGCTCTTAGAGCAGCCCTGGACATACCTCGGAGAGCACACATCTCCAATATCAAAAAAGACCATCATTGGCTAAAAATCAGTGACAGAGTTCTCCTCAAAAAGCTCTCTCTTACCCATGAAGGACTGAATAATACTGCGCCCCCCTACATCTCGGCCAGTCTGACCAGAAAATCCTTTACTCATCACACAAGAGCATCTAACCACCTCCTACTTGAAACTCCCAGGTTCAGACTAACCAAAGCAGGTGGAGCAAGCTTCCCTGTTAGAGCTGCACGAGCCTGGAATGCACTCCCCATTACCTTGAGAGCTAACCTACCCTACTCCAGATTCAAAGGGAATGTGAAAAACTGGCTTTGGACCAACGACGACCACCATACTGATCCCCTGATCTAGGCCCGGATTAATCACCACACATAACTACCAGATACTTCCGGAACCTCCGAAGCAGTCTATCTCTTCGCGCCCGTGATGTGAGAGTCTCACACAAGTCTTCTTTTATGTTCTTATTGTAAATATGTTAATAACCGACATAATGTTTCTACTGTTTGTATCCTTTGCATGTATGTAACCTAAGCTTAAGTAATCGTGTAACTGCTGCGCCCGGCTACCCCTGGGTTTGGAGCGCATTATCAAATAATAAACTAAACTAAACTAAACTCCTTGGGGTGACAAAATGAATCCAAGAAATTCAACTGTAGTCTGATGGAACTCGCATTTTTCTAATTTGGCGTACAGTTGGTGTTCCCGCAGCCTCTGCAGAACTGCCCGGACGTGTTTTTGATGTTCTTCTAGGCTCTGTGAATAAATCAGAATGTCGTTGATATATACTACTGCGAATACATCCAGGTACCCGCACAGTACTTCGTCTAGGAAGTGCTGGAATGCTGCTGGGGCATTACAAAGCCCGAACGGCATGACCTGATATTTTTACATGCTAAACTTGGTCCGAAAGGCTGTTTTCCACTCGTCCCCGTTGCATACCCTTACCAGGTGATAGGCTCCTCGAAGGTCCAGTTTCGTGTAAATTGTTGACCCACGCACCTGGTCTAACAGTACTGGGATCAAAGGTAGGGGATAATGGTTCTTGATGGTTATTTTGTTAATCGCCCTGTAATCTATACATGTCCTTAGGTCTCATGTCTTATTCGGAACGAAGAATAAGGGGGAGGAAACAGGGGATGTGGAGTGCAGAGCCATTCGCCAAATTGGCTTCGATGTAGTCTGTTAGATACCTGTTTTCAGCTTCAGTGAGAGCGTATATGCGACTGCAGGGAAGCACAGCACCTGCTTCAAGGTCAATCCGGCAGTCAAACGGCCGGTGTGGGGGCAAGGTTTCGGCTGCCGCTTTGCTGAAAACATCCCAGTACTCTTCATACTCATTGGGCAATTCCATAACTACGCTTCCTCCTATGTAGTGGGAAACAGACTGTGGCACTGACACTTGGCAGTGTGCTTGGCAATGGATGGAGTCAAACTTGATTAAACCGGTCTTCCAGTTCACAGTTGGGTTGTGGAGTCTCAGCCAGGTTAACTCCAAGATGAACCCAAACTGTGGGGCTGCTATTACATCGAAACTGATGACTTCTTGGTGTGTTGCACCATACTCCAAATGTAGTGGTTCAGTTTGCTGAGTCACAGGGCTCGAGACCAATGGCGATCCATCCACAGACTTCACCTCCTCAGGAAGTGCCTTAGTATACAACGGGTGTCCCAGCTTCTGGGCCACTTAAGTGTCCACGAAGTTGCCCATGGCACCCAAATCCACCATTAATGTTACTGGAACATGCTTTCCCTGCCTACGTAAGTAACCGGTCAAGGTTACATGAGCTGCCTGAGTAGTGTGCACGTTCGCTAACATCTGTGGGGTGTTTTCCGCTCTGCTCGCTCCTGCCACCCTCCCGGGCGAGCTTTCTCGTTTCCTGAAGGCCCTCCTTTTGCTGGGTTGTTGGGACACTCTCACACGAAATGGCCTGCTTTACCACAGTAAAGACATAACTACTCCTTCTCCTCTTTGGCCAAAGGCTCACGAATGGTACCAGTTTGCATTGGTTCATCTATCCCTTTCTCTGGAACCCTGGTGGACTTTTGTTGATCTAGCCTCACTATTGGTTTGTTTTCCCACCGCCGCCGGTGCTGACGCTGCTCACTCTGTCTCTGATCTAACCGAAGGGCGAGATCTATCATGGTCAAACAGGTTTCAGGTTGTGGATCCACCTGAGCCACTAAGTCTTTTTAGATCCTCCCTTAAACCTTGATAGAACAAAGCCATTCACTTTTCTTGTGACCAATCCATTTCCATGGCTAGCCGATTTAACGCTGTAACGTAGGAGACCAAATCCTTGCTTCCCTTTTTCAGTGTCAACAGCTCTTTGTCCTTGAGTAACGTTGCAGCCATATGGTTAAACATCTTACCAAATTCTTCCAAAAATGTGTCCCAATTATAAAGCAAGGCGTCGTCCTTGCGGATCATTGCATGGCCCAAGACGCCGCATTCCCAAAGAGGTAGGAGATCACGAATGTCGTATGGGCCTGAGCTGGCTTTGTGAGGAAATGCAGTTGGCATTGCATAATAAACTGGTTAAAGTTCTAGGGGTCTCCATGATACCTTTCCGGTGCTGCCAAGGGCAGTGGTGATTCCGTGGCCACTTGCACCTGAACTTGCACCTGAACTGGGACTGGCGGGGGGGCTCTGGGTAAAGGGGTTGCCTGGGTCTGATTCTGGATAGGTAGGGTATGGACCTGACCTACCAAGTTCTGATAGTCCTGTTTAGTTGCTGCCAATTCGGCCTTTATTTCCTGGAGGAGGGTTACCACGTCTGCCATGGTTGTGCTGCCTGGGCGCCTAGTAAACACTTGGGCTTGCAATTCTGTCTGATCCTGTTTCTTCCTGGTGCAGAGGCAGCACAAACACCTCCCTCCCCGTTAGGTCTTGGCACCTGGGAGAGGACAACACAGGCCACCTTGACCCTTTGGGGAAAGAGGGTTAGGGTCCATCAAGTGGATAGGTGGGGGGAGTTAGGTACACCGTAAAGAGGGTTAGGTAGATGTTATGGACAGGTTGGGGAAGTTGGGTTCATATGCTCCTTGGCTCCTGCTCCTGGTTCTGGAGTCCTCCTCCCTTACACTCCACTCATTCATACAATATGCCCCCATGTCAATGGGGGCCTTTGTGCTGGTGCCCCTTAACCAGGACACTGTACACTCGGTTCTTGTGCTACACGTCTTCACTGCACTCCCCTACATTACTTCATGTAAGGCTTAGACGTGACCCTATCATACAGATTGACAACTTGGCATTACTTCATGCAGTTAATCAGGGACTAACACATTACCCCATGCAACACAGGCCTTTTCGTGTTGGCTGGCCTCTGCGGCACCTCAGACCTCGTTTGCCACTGCATGGAGCAAGGATAATGTGTCATGATCTCTGCTTCCAAAAGGTCAGGGTTTTCCCAACTCCCTTGGAAGCAGATCCATAACCCAGGTTCCGAGTGCCAACCAGTCCCAATTGGGACCTTTTGGACCCAGTCCTGGCGCCAGTGGCACCAGGCTCATAAATATGCCCAGTCCCAGCGCTGGAAGCGCCAGGCTCATAATGCTTGGGTGGACTTACCTGCAGCAGACCATGCTGCTTACTTGCCTGCCAGTTGAGCCTCTGATCCTCTTCTGTTTGGAACTACTTTTCCTGTTGGGTGGGGCAGGAGCCACTCCCTAGGTTCAGAACACTGGAACTCTTCTGGAAAGCAGGAACTCTTTTCTTTACTAGGCGTGGCTGTGGAAGGAGACACCTAAGCACTACAGGAGGCTATTTAAACCACACCCGATGGATGAATCTTGCTTTGCGTTATTCTGCATCCTCTGCAGCAGAACTCTCATCGTGTCTTCTGCATCTGATCCTGGGCCTAAGGAAAAAGGCTAACCATCCTGAATCCAGTCTTCAGCAACACCTATAAAGACAAGAAAGAACAGGTTAGCATTACGGTCTTCAGTGACAGCTCTTCACTTACCTGGTCCATCGGCTGTCACCAACGCCTCGCGCTGCATTCCGACATCTGAAAGACAAAGGCTTACCTACTCTTTGTGCGCTCCGGAGGTCTTCACACTGCATTCCGGCATCTGAAAGACAAAAGCTTACCAACTCTTCGCACGCTCCGGAGGCCTTCGGCGCTGCATCCCGCATCTGAAAGACAAAACAAGGTGCGTTTAAAGACATTGGGGAACTTTAATACTCACGTGCCATTACTCCTTTCCACATCTAACCCAGTGGGTATTCCGGCACCCTGCAGCCGCTCCGAACTTGTACCTGCAAAATAAAAAGACAGTTAGAGCGCATCGTGAAGCAGGCAACAAGCGCTTACTTACGTGCTTCCAGGCGCTTCTATTCATCACACGGGCTCCATCTTCAACTCACTTCAGCCCGTCATCCACCATCGCCGGAACCCTGCAAAACAAGAGACATCATTACTAAAGACTTTAAAGACATTAGAATTACTCAAAACTTACCGTTCGTGCAGTAAACGACGGACAGCAGTCCTCTGAAGTCAAGAGGCCTGCTCCCCTTATCCAGTGAAGAAACTGGTTACAGCACCCTGCCCCGAGGCAGATGGAGAGCACGGCGTTCACTTACCTAAGGTGAGAGCGTTAACCTTCGGGGTTCTACAGGAGAAGAGAAAGGGAAGAAGAGAGAGACATTTAATAACCCAGTTCATTAATCCCATATTTTCTATCTGCAGACATCTTACCCTTCGAGTCAGACATACAGTGCACAGAGGTCCAGCCCAAAGAGCCAGCCGTGTGTTACACATCACCTTTGAAGATACGGTATACGCCCAGTCAAGACCGGCGCCTCTACGGGAATCAGGTGAGCGTTACAGAACGCAAAGCCTACCACAAAACTCCCGTCCAGGCGCTATGGAAACCTCGGATACCGACCAACTAGCCCAGTTACTTGGGGAACTAAGGGCAGAAGTGCATGCAGCCCGTCAGGAAACGAACGCTCTAAGAAGGGAACTGATTATTTCCAAGGAGCGAACAGATGATCTCGCTAGACAATTGCTACAGTCACAAGCCGGACAGACCCCGTTACCCGCATCTGGGGGAAATCTTCCTTCTACATCCTCTATGAATCCAGTGCAGATCAACCTACCTGGGAATGTACCTCTGGCTCCGCCCGAACGATTTTCTGGTGACCCAAAGAGGTTTGCAGTATTTATCAATCAGTGCCGGTTGCATTTCTTATGCCGGCCAGCAGCCTTTCCAACTGATCAAGCTAAAGTAGCTTTCGTGCTTTCGTACCTTAGTGGCAATGCGGCAGACTGGTCGATCCCTTTAGTAAATCAAGATGATCCGGTCCTCCATGATTTTCAAGCTTTTCAGCTCAGTATGGAAAAACTGTTCGCAAGACATTCACAGGGGCAGGCCTTGGACAATGAGCTTCTTTCGTTGCGACAAGGTAATCAAGACCTTTTGGCTTATATTGCGTCTTTCAACAGACTGATAGTGGAAACTCAATGGCCTGAGGACAAAAGGATTACGCTGTTTTATAGAGGTCTACGTGGAGTGCTCAAAGATGTGTTAGCCCAAGTAGTGAATCCCCCACAAGATTGTTCGGACTATATAGACTTAGTCATTCAAATAGATCACAGACTGCAGAACAGGAAGGCCGATCGTTCCAAGTTTGATGCTCGAGTATTTTCCAAACCGCCAACTCCTTCCAAAGGAGTAGACTCCAGGGAACCCATGCAAATAGGGGGTCTGAAAGGTCCTCTAACACAAAAGGAGCGGGAAAGGAGAAAACAGTTGCAATTATGCCTCTATTGCGGAAACTCAGGGCACTTTCTTCGAGACTGTCCGGTGAAACCTGCCAAGAAGGCAGTAGGAGCTGCAGTTACCAAAGTTACAAACTCTGAGCAGGGAAATGACCTCGCCCGACAAGAATAGAGGTCCTCTTGCCGAGCTTGAAAACCAGTTCCGTGACCTCACATTTCGTGATACCTATGGTCCTCATTAGCCCTGATAATCCGGATCGATTACATGCAATTGAAGCTTACGTCGACAGCGGTGCCATCGGCAATTATGTGGATCATGAAATGGTTTTGAGGATGAATCTAACTCTTTGTCCCAAGGCTGTAAAGGACGTCATTACTACGGTGGATGGTACGGAGATAGCCTCCGGGCCAGTAACGCATACCACTCAAGAAGTGACGCTAGTAAGTCAAGATGGACACCATGAGAAGATCGTGTTCGATGTGATCAAGGCCCCTCAGTTTCAGATTATTCTAGGAATACCTTGGTTAGAGAAACACAATCCTCTGATCGATTGGCGAGCAAGAACGGTCCAGTTTCCAGAATGTGTCTCTACTTGTCACCCTCCACCTGGTGTTGCACTGGCAGCAATTTCTTCAGAGACTCCCCAGTTACCTCCCGAATACCTAGAATACCAAGATGTTTTCCGGAAGGATCAGGCTAACTCTCTACCTCCTCATAGGTCTTATGACTGCCAGATAGACCTGATACCTTGATCTACTCCTCCTTGTAGTAGAATTTATGCCCTCACCGAGCCTGAGAACCTTCACCTTCGACAATACCTGGATCAATACCTGGCAAATGGGTTTATTCGTCCGTCCAAGTCCCCTGCTTCTTCAGCTTTGTTCTTCGTTCCAAAAAAGGAAGGAGACCTTAGAACTTGTATAGATTATCGCTCCCTGAACCAGATCACCGTTAAGAATAGATATCCGTTACCTTTGATCCCTGAACTCCTGGACCAAGTCAGAAAAGCATGCATATATACAAAGCTGGATCTTAGAGGAGCTTACCACTTGGTACGAGTAAAAGAGGGCGATGAATGGAAGACGGCCTTCCGCACCAAGTATGGGCTATTTGAATATCAGGTCATGCCCTTCGGACTTTGCAATGCCCCGGCCGCCTTTCAATATTTTATGAACGATGTCCTCAGAGAGCTCATAGATGTGTGTGTTGTTGTTTACATTGACGACATCCTCGTTTATTCTTCATCGGAATCTGAACATCGGAAACACGTGAAAATGGTCCTCGAAAGATTGCGTCAACACAAACTTTTCGCTAAGTTGGAAAAATGTGTTTTCAACGTGACTGAAGTTGAATTCTTGGGATTCATATTATCACCTGGCGGAGTGCGTATGGATTCAAAGAAGGTCGATGCAGTTCTCAAATGGCCATCACCATCCTCCGTAAAAGGTGTGCAAAGCATGTTAGGCTTCGCTAACTTTTACTGCAGGTTTATCCCCGAATTCTCTCGAATAGTCCAGCCCATCACTGCCTTGTTAAAGAAAAACAAACGTTTTGAATGGTCTACCGAGGCGGAACAAGCTTTCCAGGATTTGAAGACTAAATTTATCTCTGCACCAATCTTAAAACACCCTCGCCCCGAACTCCCCTACATCGTGGAAACTGATGCTTCAAGCCTTGCCATGGGGGCAGTTCTATCACAAAAGGACCCGATAACCAATCAGTTGCATCCCGTGGCATTTTGGTCCCGCAAATTCTCGCCTCCTGAAATCAATTACACGATTACTGACAAGGAACTTCTGGCTATCAAGTCTGCCTTTAAGGGTTGGTGGCATTATCTGCTGGGGGCCCGACACACCGTGACTGTGATTACGGATCACCGAAACCTGCAATATTTGAAAACCGCAAAAGCCCAATCCTCTAGACAACTCCGTTGGGCATTATTCTTTTCCGAGTTTGACTTCATAATTACCTATCGACCTGGTACAAAAAACGGTAAAGCTGATGCCCTTTCTCGGATGGGAGCGGAAGAACACTTGATCAACCCTAAACCTGTACCAATCATTCCCGAACAAAGAATTCTGGGTGTAATCGCCACACAATCCATAGAGGAAGTTAAGGATAAAGCCAGGCAACTTGTAACTCCAGCAGACATACAGAATTGGCATCTGCAGGGAAAGGACTTTGCAGTAAAGGAAAACTTATTGTATTTCCAAGAACGATTATACCTACCCAGCACAGATTTACAGAAAAAAGTAATCTCTTGTTATCACGATTCTTTAATGGAAGGACATCCCGGTATAGCCAAGACCTCAGAAAAGATCAAGCGCTACTTCTGGTGGCCGTCTTGGAAAAAAGATATCAGGGACTTTATAATGTCCTGTGGAGTATGCGCTCAAAACAAGAGTCAAAAGGAAAGACCAGCAGGCCTCTTACGCCCTATTGACATCCCACCTCGCCCTTGGCATACGCTTTCTATGGACTTCATCACCGATCTACCTCCATGCTCCGGATACAATACGATTCTAGTAATCGTGGACTTATTCTCCAAGATGGCGCATTTCATTCCGCTCAAAGGCTTGCCAACAGCAGCAACTCTGGCCCGAGAGTTTCTCGAAAACATCGTCCGACTGCACGGTTTTCGTTCGGTTCTAATTTCGGATCGAGGTAGTCAATTTATTTCTCATTTTTGGCGAAGTTGCTGTCGGTCGGCTCAAATTGATGTGAGACTATCGACCAGTCACCACCCTCAGACCGACGGACAAACCGAGAGGACCAATCAAACTCTGGAACAGTATTTACGCTGCATGCTGCAACAAACTGAAAAAACTTGGAAAGACATCCTTTGGATAGCCGAATATGCCTACAATAACTCTGTCCATTCGGGAACTGGGAAAACCCTGTTTTTTCTTTTGTACGGCAGTCACCCTCGAACCTCGGAGTTGAATCCTCTCCAAGATCTTGAAACACCAGCAGTAGACTACCTGCATTCTACAATCACCCAAGCCTTTAAGGAAGCTGTTTCTCACCTTCAAAGGGCTAAAGAACAATACAAGAAAGGAGCAGATCAACATCGGAAGGAAGCCCCTCAATATCAAGTAGGGGATCAAGTCTGGTTATCCACCAAATATCTACCTCTAAAAGGGCCACGCACATTCAACCCAAGATACCTTGGTCCCTATTCCATCACTACCATAGTAAACCCAGTAGCGGTCAAGTTGGACTTGCCCCCGCACATGAAGATACATCCGGTCTTCCACGTCTCTCTATTAAAACCCGTGCAACCTCAAACCCGACTAACTAAATCTCCAAAACCTATCCTAGTTGATGGAGAACTCGAGTTTGAAGTCAAAAGCATTCTGGACTCCAAGATCTCCAAATCTAAACTATTTTACCTAATTGACTGGAAAGGCTACGGCCCCCAAGAGAGATCCTGGGAACCTGCTGAATATGTCCACGCTCCTCGCCTAATCAAAAGATTTCACCGAACATTTCCTGACAAGCCAAAACCCCCGGAGAAGCCCGGTTTGGGAGGGGCCTTGAGGGGGGGTACTGTCATGATCTCTGCTTCCAAAAGGTCAGGGTTTTCCCAACTGCCTTGGAAGCAGATCCATAACCCAGGTTCCGAGTGCCAACCAGTCCCAATTGGGACCTTTTGGACCCAGTCCTGGCGCCAGTGGCACCAGGCTCATAAATATGCCCAGTCCCAGCGCTGGAAGCGCCAGGCTCATAATGCTTGGGTGGACTTACCTGCAGCAGACCATGCTGCTTACTTGCCTGCCAGTTGAGCCTCTGATCCTCTTCTGTTTGGAACTACTTTTCCTGTTGGGTGGGGCAGGAGCCACTCCCTAGGTTCAGAACACTGGAACTCTTCTGGAAAGCAGGAACTCTTTTCTTACCTAGGTGTGGCTGTGGAAGGAGACACCTAAGCACTACAGGAGGCTATTTAAACCACACCCGATGGATGAATCTTGCTTTGCGTTATTCTGCATCCTCTGCAGCAGAACGCTCATCGTGTCTTCTGCATCTGATCCTGGGCCTAAGGAAAAAGGCTTACCATCCTGAATCCAGTCTTCAGCAACACCTATAAAGACAAGAAAGAACAGGTTAGCATTACGGTCTTCAGTGACAGCTCTTCACTTAACTGGTCCATCGGCTGTCACCAACGCCTCGCGCTGCATTCCGACATCTGAAAGACAAAGGCTTACCAACTCTTCGCACGCTCCGGAGGCCTTCGGCGCTGCATCCCGCATCTGAAAGACAAAACAAGGTGCGTTTAAAGACATTGGGGAACTTTAATACTCACGTGCCATTACTCCTTTCCACATCTAACCCAGTGGGTATTCCGGCACCCTGCAGCCGCTCCGAACTTGTACCTGCAAAATAAAAAGACAGTTAGAGCGCATCGTGAAGCAGGCAACAAGCGCTTACTTACGTGCTTCCAGGCGCTTCTATTCATCACACGGGCTCCATCTTCAACTCACTTCAGCCCATCATCCACCATCGCCGGAACCCTGCAAAACAAGAGACATCATTACTAAAGACTTTAAAGACATTAGAATTACTCGAAACTTACCGTTCGTGCAGTAAACGACGGACAGCAGTCCTCTGAAGTCAAGAGGCCTGCTCCCCTTATCCAGTGAAGAAACTGGTTACAGCACCCTGCCCCGAGGCAGATGGAGAGCACAGCGTTCACTTACCTAAGGTGAGAGCGTTAACCTTCGGGGTTCTACAGGAGAAGAGAAAGGGAAGAAGAGAGAGACATTTAATAACCCAGTTCATTAATCCCATATTTTCTATCTGCAGACATCTTACCCTTCGAGTCAGACATACAGTGCACAGAGGTCCAGCCCAAAGAGCCAGCCGTGTGTTACACATCACCTTTGAAGATACGGTATACGCCCAGTCAAGACCGGCGCCTCTACGGGAATCAGGTGAGCGTTACATAATGTCAATACGGGTGCGCACACACGTGCGTGACTCTGTCTTAGGTTAGTTTCTTAACTTTGGGTTCATGCAACAACAAACAGGTCTCTAAAAACACATGCAGTGGTTATTAGTTCTGGTCTCATGCTGGGTTCATGCTTGGTTAATTAGAGAGCACAATGCATCCCTCTTCCACGCTGTCCGCGGCTCCGGAATGCGGGTGAATCAAGGACACGGTTCCATAGACCGGCCTTGGGTGTGGCTCGCGCATGCGCGTTGGTGCGATCATGGCCGGGGGCATGGTGATCCTTACTCCAGCAGGCTCATGTTGCACACGGCCTGCTGGGAATTGTAGTATCCGGGCTGTTCTCTGTCGCTGAGCTCCAGTTCTGTAAAAGGGATCGAGAACATGCCTGGAATACTTGGTGGAAGGCTTTCTGCACTCTGCAAAGGCCGGCTACCACCCTCCTTGCCCCGGCTACCACCTTCCTTGTCCCAATGCCAGCCCTTACCCTGACAATCCAGACGAGCAAGATAAAAAAGACAATGGAAGGGAAGAACGATTAAAGGACGAAGGAGCGAAAAGGAAAGATAGACAGAGACGAGAGCAGTGCTATCAAGACGAACAAGAGAGAGCAGAAGAGCAAAGAAAACGTGACAGTAAACAAAGAACAGTTGATGAACAGGATAGGTTAGAAAGAAAAAGAATAGAAGAAGAGGAACAAAAGTTAAGGGATAAAAGGGTACAAAGACGAAGGGATGAGGAGATACGAAGGGCAAATGAAAGAAGGGATATGAAAAAGAAAGAGGAAGACAGAGTGAGTGAGGAAGCTAGAAAGTGAAGAGAATTTGACAATGATATGGAGCGTAAAAGAAGGCAGAGAGCACATGATCTTGAGTAGTTGGAGAAGGAAGTAAGAGATCCTAATCCACAAGTAGCATGGGAGGATATAGAGGAATTCTTCCCAGGATACGAGTCATTACCAGGGCCATCTAGAGCAAATCTAGAAGATGAGTTTGACTCGAGGAGCATTGGGGAAGCGATCGATAAAGTATACCATGACATGAAGGCTCAGGAAAGCCAAAGGGGAAGGGAAAAAATGACAGTCTCGAGAGCACTCAGTTGTTTGACATGGGGGAAACCTCATGTAGTGTGAGACATAAGGAGCTGTCTTTAGACCGACTGACTCCAAATAGAAATGAAGACGAGAAAAGTTGCACAAGTTGGGCACAAGAAATGTCAAATGAAGAAAGGGAAGCCTTCCATGGGGAAGAGAGAGATGACGTATGTGGGTTTGAGGGATGCTTTTCTATGGATTTAAACATGTCTGTGTCTAAAGCGACAGAGCCATTAACACTGTTAGACTGACCTAGGGGGCAACTCCATGGTCAGAGAGGGGAGTTGCTGCCTTATGTAAGCAGGTTAAGATCATTGCAAGGTAGACAGCGATGTGGCAATATTGTCCGTGCAGTGGCCAGATAACTTATGAGAGATGAGAATAAGTTTGGGGCGTCACAGTTTCCTTTTTTAGAAAAAGTATGGCCAGACCACAATATATACCGTGGCCCCAGATGGACAAGGATAATTTAAGGTGTAAACTCCCAGTTTTAACTTCTGGCGCTGGGAAATGGATTCTTGAATTAGAGAAAATTCAGGGAGGAAACACGTTGGCTATAGGGGACATAAAAGGTCTTTTGATCGCCATACTTGGTGAGAGAGCTGAGGACGCGTGGACGAGGGCAGGGTACCCTGGTGTGACTACAGTCAACACCGCTCACGATGGAGCACCGTTCAATAACTGTAGAGTGGCAGTCTGGAAAGTGATTCGAGTATTGTATCCGGACATGTCTGATATGGGAGCTATAATGACAAAAAGATGAAAAAAGGCGATGATCCATTGGTTTACATTCCAAATTTTCAGGACTCTTGGGTGTTGGAAACGCATGAATCTTGGGCAAAATCTATACGAGTGTTCTACCATATATTATGCCAGGGGCTGCCAGAGCCAGTACAGAAGCAGCTCTAAGAGTTAGTGGGGATAGAGGCTAAACCATGTTCGGAAATTCAGCTGACCATTGCGCATTACTGCAGACTCCTCCAAGAAGAGAATCGCAAAAAAGATAATGCTCGCAAAGGCGAGGAGGCAAAATTAGTGCAGAAAAAAACTATCCAAGTACACCATTGAAGGGGTAATGTGACCAGTGTAGATGGATCGAAATAACAGCAGGCAGTAAACATGCTGCAGGTGAATAATCAAAAACGGTTTGATCAATACAATAGTGGTTATACTCCACAAGGAAGGGGATTCTGAGGATGAGGGTGGCAAGCTTATCAAGGGAATTGGCAGAGTAATCAGGGAAACTTTCAGAATAACCAAGGAGGGTTTCAAAATATGCAGAATGGTAATCCGTGTATGCAAAATGGGCAGGTTGGGAGACCACCACCTATATGTTGGACGCGTGGAATGATAGGGCATTTGTTTTGCACGTGTAGAAGTCAAGGGTTCCTGCAAAATGGCCAGTTTTCAAGATGGGGTATGTCAAATCCACCTGCATATTCACAGCAGAATGGAGATGGATTTGCGCAGAATCAAACAGAGCAGCAGCAAACGCGGGGAATGCAGCAAGGCTTGCAACCACAGCATGTGGCAGTTAATCTGCCACAAGGACAGTCGCAGCAATCGCCTATGCAGCTTCAGCACACCACAAACACAGGTCTGGTAATGACTCCTAGAATAGGGGATGTCACTGCCAATGGAGGGAATCCTTTCACAAGCGATGGGACAAGGCTGTACCCACAATAGGACAGCTCACCGGGAGACCTGATGTGTTCAATACTATCTGTGACGCCAAACCCCCATGAGGAACCAAGGGTGGACGTCAGTATAGGAGGCAACATTTTTTCGTTTCTAGTAGAAACAGGTGCAACGCGCTCAGGTATACGATGGGAACATTTTCAATGTCTGGCAATGCCATGAATACTCAGGGATTCACAGGAGCTACAAGTCGAGTTACTTTTACAGAGGAATTACCAGTTTCTATAGGAGAATGTTACATGAAGGTGCCGCTGCTATATTCGAGGCAAACACCTGTTAATATGTTGGTATGAGATTTAATGAAAAGTTTAATATGACAATCTCGTTTACTGATGAAGGTATAGTGTGTTCAACGCCAGGAATGCATTATGGAAACGTGTGTGAAATTATCATGGCGTTTGCAGGACAAATAGCTATGAGAGCGATTCTATTAGAACCAGAGGGTTTTCAGTATGGGGTTCACATTCTAATGTCATGGTTGCCAGGACTGGCAGGTAGAACAATGAGCACCCCCAATGAATTTTTGTTTAGGCCAAGGATACCTATGCTCGAGGAAAAGGGACAAGTCTTTCCCTTAGAGATACAAGCAGCCATAGTGCGTGGGGAAATGGCTTTGCTTGATGGCAATGATGATGAGGTCAGACAATGACGCATACTAATCGCCATTGGAGAAGGTCACATATTGACTGACATCACTGATGGAGACCTGTTTGGGGATCACCCATCTGACGATGAGGTGATATTTGAGATGAACATTACTTATTGGGTAAGAGCGATTAAAAAGAGAAGTTCCTCAAAAAATGATGTTAGCACAAAAGCATCCTGAATATTTTGACAAAGATATGGCAAAGGTGCCAGTTTCATTATGGACCACAGGCCCCTATGACGTAGGCTTACTAAAGGGGGTTGGAGAAGTGAAGATTAAACTGAAACCAGGAGCAATTTTACTTCGAGCACGGCAATATCCCATGTCTCGAGAGGCAGATGAAGGTATTTTTAAGACGATTTCCACCATGATGGATCAGGGTATTCTAGTGATGTGACAGTCACCATGTAATACTGCGGTGTATCATATCAAAAAATCTAAGGGGGGGGTCTTGGAGACTAATTCAAGATTTAAGGCCAATAAACCAAATTGTAGAGGCCGAGTTCCCTCTAGTCCCGAACCCGTCTACAATTCTATGTAATATACCTTTTGACGCACAATATTTCATGGTGATTGACTTGAAAAATGCATTTTTCTCAATCCCATTGCATAAAGACTCGCAGGGTCTGACGTCATTTACATTCAGAAAAAGTTGCCTAAAAAGCACTTGTTTACCCCAGGGGTACTATGAGTCTCTATCGATTTTCAATAGAGTCCTTCAGATGGACTTAAGCAATATCGCTTTGGAAAGCATTGTGTTGCAATACGTTGAAGACATTCTAGTATGCAGCACCACAGAAGAAGAGTGCAGATGCGATCTGTCCAGCTGATGATCATACTCGCTGACCAAGGATATAAGGTTAACAAGGAAAAGTTACAATATTGTCAACAAGAAGTGTTGTAGATAGGCCAATTGATTTCGCATGAAGGGAAAAAGGTTACTCCTGAAGGAGCTGAGGCTATTTTGAAAATGGCCAAGCCACACACGATAAACACATGCAGAGTTTTTTGGGATAATGTAACTACGTCAGAGCATGGGTCTTTGACTACAGCTCATATATAAGGCCCCTATTTCAGGCTTTAAAGAAAGCACAGGCAACGCAAGAAAAAAATCGTGTGGACTGAGGAGATAGAAAACGGGTTTGAAGAATTGAAAAAAGCAATTTGCACGGCTCCAGTTTTAGGGATTCCCAATTATGTGGAGGAATTTTTCTTGTTTTCAAATACAGATGGCACTATTATGATAGCAGTGCTCATGCAGAGAACCACATTGGAGTACAATCCCCTTGCATATTACAGCCAGTAATGAGGGGTACCAGTAACCAGTAATGAGGGGTAATTTTCCATGCGAACAAAGTTTAGCCGCCGCTGCGTTCGCCATAAAGGCTGCAAGCATAGTAATGGGATGGTCCATGACATTATTTGTCGAGCATGCACTATTTGCCATTTTAGAAAAACCAAAAGGCACGTTGACTTCTCAAAGGGCTTCTGCCTATGAGGTAGCTATATCCAACCCGCTATATCCAACCCAGTGATCAAAATAGTCTGATGTAAAATAGTGAACCCAGCCATGTTTATAGGTGAGCCAATGACAGAGGGAGAACCTGTACACGATTGCGCAAACTATGAGGAGTTCTGCAATGAGCTCCCTAGATTAAAGGAGAATGCATTAGCAAGAGGAGAGATTGTTTTCATTGACGGTTCTTCCAGGATCAATCAAAATGATGGACAGCGGTATACCGGTACCGCCGTGGTAAAGCACGCGGTTAATGGGGAATTTTGGGTGCTTTTTAGTACTTGATTGCCATCTCATTATTCTGCTGAGGCTGCAGAATTATTGGCATTGATACTCACGATCGAGAGTCACGCAGACCAGGAAGTAACAGTGTACAGTGACTCTGCCTAAGTGACATCAACGTTGCATGCAGGGCTAGCACGTTGGAAGAGGAGGGGCTACCTCTGAGCGGACAGCACGCCAGTGCAATACGCTGCCTTATTGGATAGGCTCATCAAGGCACTACAGCTCCCAGTAGTCATTGCAGTCGTTAAATGTGCAACCCATACTAAAAGGGCAGATTTTATCTCACGTGCAAATGAAGCAGAGGATGCTGAGGCTAAGCGCATAGAAACTACAGATATAGGGATGATGAATGTTGAAGCTTGTGATATAAATGAAAGAATGACTGTAATGATGATTGTATTTGAAGGGTATAACCATTTGTCTAAAACACAGTTAGTGGAAATCCAGGGGGAAGCACCTCAAGAGGAAAATAATTTGTGGACGTGAAGAGGGTGTTCTTTAAACCCTGCTGAAGCATTGTTGAGACAGGGCAGCAGTGGTAAACCGGTGATGCCTGTAGCCTTATTAAGGGTGGTGTTACAATAGCTACACTACCCTGCACATACAACTAGGGAGAATCTCGCTGCAACTATTGCTGAGGATTGGTTTGTACTGAATTTGATGGAGCATGTTGTATTTTGTATCGTGAACCGTATGGTGTGTCAACAATTCACGGCTGGGCATACACTGCGCAGTTAGGGGAGTCATTCCGAGACCTAATAGCCCTTTCCAACACTTGCATATTGACTATGTCGATATGATAGAAGTTTGTAATGGATATAGATACCTGATCGTAGTGGTGAGTCCGTTCTCAAGGTGGATAGAAGCAGGCCCCTGTACACACCCAGATTCCACCTGTGTAGCAACATATTTAGTGTGGGAAGTATTTCCTAGATGGGGAGTATGTGAAGTTATGAGGTCAGATAACGGTCCGCATTTTGCTAATACAATTTTTGAACAGAAGCGTGTTGCTTGGTATAAAGCACAAGTTTTCTTCGCCTTATCATCTGCAAGGAAATGGGATTTGTGAGAGGCTCAACAGCTTGCTTAAAAAAAGAATAACCAAGTTGAAGCTTACCTTGAAAAAGGGGTGGTTGCATTGTCTACCACTGGCATTATATGCTTTGAGGAACCAACCAGGTTCTGACCACCATCTGACACCCCACGAAATTGTGACTGGGAGACGAATGAGAACACCCCTAATGCCTCCATCTAGAGTTAGAAGTGATGCTCAGCCAAAGTCAGAACTGTTAGGATTGGAATTATGTGAGTATTTCAACTGTATGACTTCCAGTGTCTCTGTCATTTTAGGACAGGGTGTAGAGCAGTACAGAACACAGAAGGAGATGCTTCAACAGACCAATCTAAAGAACTTTCTATTCCCAAACTATTCCCAGGAGATGCGGTTTTATTCTGCAATCACGTGAGAAAAAAGTGGGACGAGCCCCGCTTTTGTGGTCCTTTCATTTTGGAGGACATCACGCCATCTGCTGTCAAAGTGCAGGGTAGGCATGCCTGGTTTTTTCTTGGAGACGTGAAAATCTTTGCTGGAAAGACTCCTCTGCCTGCACCCCTACACGGGGAGGCAAGTACAAGCATCGGGGAAGAACCACAGCATGTGCAGACGAGATATATAATGAGGAAGAAGGACGCAGAAGCTGACAAGTAGAAAGACAAAGGGCCTCATTACGACCCAGGCGGTAAGTTACCGCCTGGGCCGTGACTTTACCACCATGGCGTAAACTACGTTTACGCCATGGTGGTTGGCGGACTTACCGCCCCATTCCGACCTTGGCGGGGCGGTAAGTCCCCAATCCCCATTTACCCTTCTCCATTCCCATTTTTGCCCCATAGGGCATAATGGGAGTGGGGAAGGCGTTAATTACGCCACCGTAAATTACGGTGGCGTAATTAACTCCATGGTCCCTTAGCGCCATGGAATTTAACACCTGCTAAAAGCAGGTGTTAAAAGCGCCATGGCGCTAAGGGACCTCGTACTCAGGCGGTAAGGGTCGGCGCTGTTAACGCTGCCGTAAACCCCTTACCGCCTGGGTCGTAATGAGGCCCAAAGAACCCAGTGGACTGTGGCTTGGTTTGGGACACTCCTTTTAAGTCATTTATAAAAGGGTCAAGGAAAACTAGTTTGAACACTCTGTGCTGTCATTTCAGAGTAAAAAAAGAACTTTTTGTTTTTAAAGCCACAGTAGCTTATTGACCTTTGGACTGAGGCATGCTTAAGCCTTCATAAGAGGCGGATTATGCCAGATTTTCATTGTTGACACAGCAATTGGAAAAAGGTACAATACCCAGATTCGTATAACATAGAGTTCCTGTTTGGATTTACTTATGGTGTTACCCAGTGATGACCTTACTAGAAACATTCTCACCTATTTCGAGTTAGTACTGTGCAATTGTCCTTCGCTGGTGGGAGAACCATCCGCGTTCCAGCTTTTTTACAAAATCCTAAGAATGAGGAAGTTATTAAAAAGATTACTCATAGTCATCACTGAACAGTTCTTACAATTACCTGAATACAGTGAGGAGAGTACAATGCCCCTATCAAACGAAGCTGCTCATGGACAAGTCAGTGCAGTGTTCTTTCGTCTAATTGAAGAATATCTGCACCTTGTTGGGAGGCATACTGATGTGCGCACCTTTCTCAGATATCCGAGAAACACTGCCAATCTGAATGTGATCCTGGAAGGTATCATCATCCAAGTGAGCATCTATTTTGAAAGAAATCACAGATCTATGTAGAAACATTTCTTTCGAAGGACAGGTCGAGAGGTTGCTGATAAAGAAAGACTTTTGGTTCCTGCTGAAAGAAATTCGACATGTTTTCTGGGATGAGGCAGACTCGAGGCATAGATTGGGAGATAATCTATGTCGTACAGATTGTATAGACTAACTAAGGTTGTTTTTCCTCACTTTAAAGAAGCGTCTGCAGTTCAACTAGAGAAAGACTGATTCCAGAGACACAGAGACAGTGTTTTCATCATCACTGAGCAGACAATTGATCAAGGACGATTTGCTGAATCAAGACGGCAGCTTCCAGAAGCAGTTAACCATGCTGAAACATTAAAAATTAAGTTTTTTTCTTCCTTAGGTGTCAAGATGGGTAATCTAAATAACAACATCTTTCTACCGCATGAAGAAAGGCGCACACGTTGTCCAAGAAGTAGATGTTGCAGGTTAACGTACCACTGTATAATATACACTTGCATTGTGTTAATAATTTTACTGCTCTCCTTGACTGTGAGAACACTATTTTACATTGGTGTACATGGAGCTAAAACTCCTTTGCACATTTCTGAGCAGAAGGAAATTGTACGTGTGACAACTACTAGGCGGCCTAGACCCTATGTAGTTATTCCTGTCCCGAAGAAAGAGGGCAAATTGCCTGAGCATGAGATGGATGTTATTAGTAATAATTCACATACAAAATGTGTCTTAATGACCATTTATAGACGCCAGAGACAGGCTGGGAAAACCAGGCAAGGCAAGGGGTCAAAGATGAGCTTAAACAAGTAATACATGCAAATACACCTGGTGCAGTGACAAGTGATCTAAAAGCAGTTTCAAAGGGAAGATCCCAGATGGAGATTATAAGAGACATTTTCATGCCAGGATGGGCTGCTCGGCAGATGAGACGTTCTGAACTTTCTCCTACACAGGGAACCCGGGCGGATGTTCCTGGGATTAATTCAGTTAGAAAAGGCTATGTTGATACACTTCATGATATGATTATGGAAGCTCATATGAAAAGAATGAGACCTAAAAGAAGCACACAGGAAGATCATTATGAATTAAATGATTACCTAGACTGCACGGCACACTTGCGAAATAGCATATGGTACCAACACATGAAGGAAGTCGGGAGAAGAACTTCAAAGGAAGAATGCTTTGTATGTGCACTCCTGCCATATAGCATGGGGAAGTCGAATATTTTCATAGCTGTTGAAATAGATGTCCAAACCGCACTTTGCAAAACAAGAGGCCAGTTCATGGGTTAAGATGCCTCTCACAAATGGGCAACTGAAAAGACAGATCCAGGTCAAGATGACTATATCCAAAATATAAAGACAAGAACCAATGCAAAAACAAGAAGGCTTGCGATCAGATACGAGAAACCCGAAGTAAAAGGAGCAGAAATCAGAAAAGTGAATAAGAAATTGGAGATTGCAGGAAAAACTGTAGATGAGAATCGAATTTGGAAGAACAGAGGTCAGATGCAGATCTGGGGATCAGTGTTATCACCATATGGCTGGGAAAAAGGAGTGGACATCTGCAGTAGTCATTGGTTGTTACAAACCTGCCATTGACATATTGCAGAATGGTTGCAAGCCATTATGGCCAAGACTTGCTAAACTACTATCTTGGGTCGAAGACAGAGGAGGACCCTTGCAGATAGTGCCATTGGAAAGTTCAAAGCTATGTTTCAGGAATAATGGCACAAGAAAAATGGGGGAGAATCAGAATTGTGGTTGAATATTTGATGTTCCAGGAATGGTACATGGAACAGCAGTAATCATGGATCATTATTGGGCTTGTGGATCGAAGGCCTACATAAGGCTACCTAAAGACTGGGGAGGAATATGCACATTAGTGAATGTACATGTTCCAGCATTAGTGATTCCAAAGAGTGATCTGAATCTTGACAGTTTCTCAAAAACAGATGCTCACCTGAGGAAGAAGAGATCTGTGGAGCTGATAAAGAGAATAAAGAGAGAGAGAGAGAACTACTTTTCAGCCAAATCAATAGAAGCCTTTGACTCTATCCCATATGAGCACAGACTATTCAGCCAAACTTCTTCAGTGTTCACATTGATCTTCATGCCAAGAATCCAAGTTGGAGCAAATACCAAGTGGCTACAGATAACCATATGGGAATTGCCGAAGACAATTAACACTACCATAAAGGGATTCAATGCAATCAGAGAAGAGATGAGAGCCATAAAACTGATGACTCTCCAGAATAGGTGCATCTTGGATAGGATCACATGCTATGGATGGAGGTGTTTGTGCAAAAAAAAATTGAGTATCATGTTGCACGTAAATACCTTCTCATGATGAATGGAACCTTGACAGAGGCCATCAACATGCTTACGAAACTCCATTGCCAGATGATAGATGAAGTAGAAGACATTGCTGGTGACAGTTAGTTTGGATCACTTTTCTCATGGGTTCCACAATGGATGACATATATGTTCATATTTCTTGGCGCCCTGATCGTGTTGATATTGCTTGGATTTTGTGTGATCAAGATAATAAGCTCACAGTGCAGGAAGACAGCAAAGAAAGCCATAGCGATGAAGATTATGATTGATGTTGAGCCAGGATGGAAGCCCAAGGATCTAACAGATGAAGAGATCAGAGACTTTGTGAAAGCCAGTATCCATGTACCTGAGGGAACGAAGTTCCTGTACCCAAAGAACCACAAGAAATATGTGGAAATATGGATCTATTGCAGTCCAAGTGGACAGTGCATTCTCATGCCATGGAACAAGGATGAGCGTGTGAAATCAGCAGGATGTCTGAAAGTCATAAAAATATGGATCCCTAAGAAGCAGTTCTTCAGACAAGGAAGTCTAGATGTGAAGGGTGATGACAGAGTGGTTGATAAATCACCCAGAGGGTGGAGTGTAGAGAAGGAGCCAAGTACTCCCCCTCCAACTGCCCCGCCCATATTACCTATAGAATGGGAACCAAAGTATGTGACGAATGCAGAACAATTGAATCAGCAACGAGCAGAGCGTGGACTCTGTGCAGTACTCATAAGATCCCAGTACCTAAGAGAATCTGGGAGGCAAGGTACCGATTGAGAAAACCGTACCTGCATGCAAGACAATATGATGGCCATCTGAATGAGATTCCCGAAGAAAGAGGGCAGATGAAAGGCAAAGATAAATGGTGACATCACACGGAAGGAGATGACGCACACAGAAGAGATGCAGAGATCAGAGAATGCAGATATTCGATAAAGCATCAAGAAAGAAACAAGGATAAGTGACATATTGGGCTCAGGCTGAAGAAACTAATGCCGCAGAAACAGATGAAGATATCAAGTCAGTTTACACGTGTACAGATACAATTGAAACGCAAGCAGCAAAGTGATTGTGAAGCTAGCTCTAAGGTTATAAAAGATAGACCGCTGCAGTATATATACCTCTATAGATGCATATGGACAAATAATAAATGGATGTTTCCATTGTACGTTATAACGCAGTGCTGAAAATGAATAAGAAGGCCTCACTTCAGTGTGTTACAGTTAAAAGCAAGTTTTAATTGCAAAACTTATTCTCAGCAGATGGAGATAGGATGAGCCAGGAAGCCAAAAGTCTTATCAAACAGGACTTGGCTGACATTGGATACAAATTGTGTGAAGGAACAAGGGGCTCCTGTTCAGGAAGCTTGAGCAAAACAAAATACGTCAGAGGACTATTAAAAAGAATATGAAATACATGAAAAGCTCGATTTCATGGTGTCGAGTCACGTGAAAAGAAGAAATTGGAAGGAGGAGGTGGTCACACCTACGCACGAGGGCAGGCTGTGCCTACACTCCTTAAAATTCTCAGAGCGCAGTACAAACTCGAGGCCAAACTTCAAAGCACTAATTGACACTGGACCATTGAAGTGAAGATGGATTGACATAATAATTGGTGGGAAGTTAGTTTCTAGATGAGCCCACTAACACCTGGATGTTCAATCTGCGTGCTACTAAATGTAGGTGGAAAAGTACTGATGGTGGTTAGAAGATAACCAATTATAGAGGACCATGTAATCAAGGGTCCTATAGTTTAGGTAGCCAATGGAATGTTGTGTATTTAGTGACATTCATAGTGGCCATGTTTTAGGGAGGGCTTAGTTGCACTACCTGATGTTAAACACCCTATCACTTTTCTTCACGGTTCTATACTGATATGGAATGTATGGTTTATAGTGATATTTTCGAATTCAATAATTTCGAATGCATTAATTCCGAATCAATAATGTCGAGAAAAAAAATGTCGATTTTTTTTTTTTAATGGGGGTTCCCCCAACCCCCTGTTTTTTTTAATAACCCTTTTTTTACTAGCCAAACCCCAACATATAAAATGGGGGTTCCCCCAACCCCCTGTTTTTTTAATAACTCTTTTTTTACTAGCCAAACCCCAAACATATAAAATAAAATAAAAATATTCGAATTTTTTTTTCGACATTCTTTTTTTCAAAATGAATGCATTTGAAATTATTGATTCGACATTTTAACTGCACACCAGAACGTATGCTTAGATATTCACTTATAACCAATCACTCCCTCCGATAGGTTTTTGTAGTTTGCCACATAGGTAGTGACGCAGGTCAACGTCAATGATGACGATTTTATGCACTATAACCTCAGTTTCTACTAAGATGCATTGAGTAATAGGATCGAACGACTGCTGATGTTCATTGTACTCCCTGTTCTATATACTTGTTATTAAAACGGACTCCCCTTTTGCCAAACTACCTGAGTCATTTTGATTATTGATGTATGAATAGAAATCTGCATCCCCATCCATATAATAGAAGACTAAAAAAAGAAGTTTTAGTACTTTTTTAAAACATTTTTCCCAGAAGATTTACAAAGAATTCACACAACAATAACAACTTACAATTTTCATATAAATTCTTTTCGTTTTTTTACACAACATTTCTTGTTTTGCATTTATACAATAACACCAAGTACATTTATATATATATAACTTTGTTAGAGGGACGTTATGGTTAAGTTGCACTACTAAAAACCTGTGAAATTCACTAAAAAACTTTTTAAACGTGACATTATGGTTCAAAGTAAAATCGAAAAACCCCTGAAATTTGACAGTTATGGTAGGCTAAGCACCCATAACTGCCCGCACGACTGTGCACTGCTAACACTACCACCCAGGACATAAAAGATGGCATCACAAATGTCATTGATGACATCACTGATGACATCACATGTGCATTTACTTTTCAGACAAGGGGTTGTGAATGTAATTTTAGCAAACAAATATCAGGGATTATCGGGACATTCGTTTTTAGTAGTGCAACTTAACCATAACGTCCCTCTAACAAACTTTTTTTTAGAGAATTTTACTGGTTTTTAGTAGGCGAACTTAACCATAACATGCCTTTACCAAAGTTTTTTTTACTCAATTTTACAGGTTTTCAGTAGAGCAACTTAACCATACTGTCACTTTTGCAAAGTTTTTTTGCTAAAGATGATTGGTTTATACTAGTGCCACGTAACCATAATGTAAAGCAACTTCTAACTTATTTAAACACCTTGCGGAGAATACCACTTGACAATATGCTGGTGTACAGCACAGTAACGTGTTTCAGAATCCGTAAACATTAATATGATGTGGGAACGTCCACCTTCAACATTTGCCTTGCACAGCGCAAACCCGTATTGGTAGTCAGACATTAACAACGTAGTACACATTACATACTTTTAGCAAATGTTTTAGTTATCTGAAAATGACATCAGCTAAAGCCATCCCTCCTCCCCAAGAAACAGCAGCACTACTGTAATGAAGGAGCATGACAAACACTGCCCCAACCTTAGAAGTAACAAACGCACAATATTTTTGTACTGGTTACCCACCCCCCCATATCACTGTTTAATGAATCTTTCCTCATTTCCGTTCGCAAATGGCCTTATTAGCTGTCCTACCGAAAAAGAAAGCCATCCGTTAACACAGTAAATGTTGCGTTAAGAACCACCTTTCACAGTGTATATATAAAAAAAAATTGCATACACTCCATGGCCCTCATTACGACCCTGGCGGTAAGTACCGGTCATCGTCTGCCATTTGCCACGATACTATGCAACATCACAGAGGTAAGGAGCTTGCCCACTGCCTCCTCCTACACCAAGACTTGGCCACCAGGAGCTCCAGACTACGTGCTCGCACTATAGAGCCCACCATCAGCTCCAATCCCCTTCCCGCTATCATCCGCAATGCGCGGCTATGCTCCCGTATCTCGCAACCCAACCCACCCACCCACATGGCCATACTCAGGCGGTTAACCACAAAGCCTAAAGCCTTCTCAATTACCCCCTATACAGTAGCAAAGGATACACTCCACCCCACCCTTAATTGTACCACCTCTACCCGCAATTTCTCCCCATCCGTGCCCACCACCACTGAAACTGCGCCCCCCAGTGCAAAATGTGTGATATACAATTCTTCTACCCCCATTGTGAATGCTATTGTGCCAAATGTGATCTCACCTGTGCCCACCACTTCCAAAACTGCGCCCCCCAGTGCAAAATGTGTGATATGCAATTCTTCTACCCCCTTTGTGAATGCTATTGTGCCAAATGTGATCTCACCTGTGCCCACCACTTCCAAAACTGCGCCCCCAGTGCAAAATGTGTGATATGCAATTCTTCTACCCCCTTTGTGAATGCTATTGTGCCAAATGTGATCTCACCTGTGCCCACCACTTCCAAAACTGCGCCCCCCAGTGCAAAATGTGTGATATGCAATTCTTCTACCCCCTTTGTGAATGCTATTGTGCCAAATGTGATCTCACCTGTGCCCACCACTTCCAAAACTGCGCCCCCCAGTGCAAAATGTGTGATATGCAATTCTTCTACCCCCTTTGTGAATGCTATTGTGCCAAATGTGATCTCACCTGTGCCCACCACTTCCAAAACTGCGCCCCCCAGTGCAAAATGTGTGATATGCAATTCTTCTACCCCCTTTGTGAATGCTATTGTGCCAAATGTGATCTCACCTGTGCCCCCCACCACTGAAACTGCGCCCCCCAGGGCAAAATGTGTGATATGCAATTCTTCTACCCCCTTTGTGAATGCTATTGTGCCGAATGTGATCTCACCTGTGCCCCCCACCACTGAAACTGCGCCCCCCAGGGCAAAATGTGTGATATGCAATTCTTCTACCCCCATTGTGAATGCTATTGTGCCATATGTGATCTCACCTGTGCCCACCACTTCTAAAACTGCGCCCCCCAGTGCTAAATATATCATATCCAATTCCTCTATTGCCGTCCACCACAACACCACTGGAGCCTCCAGCTCCACACCGACCATGCCCATCACCTCACCCTCTCCTCCCACAGACCCCTCCCTAGTCGTCACAGAACCCCACCTCAAATGCGCCATGATCAATGCTAGATCCATCAGCGCCCACGCTCTAGACATTCACGACCTCATAACCACCCATGACCTTGACCTGCTCATGATATCAGAAACATGGCTACACGATGCCTCTGGCCCTGCGCTCTCCCTGGCACTCCCTTCTGGCTACTCCATCACCAGACAAGATCGCCCCTCTAAAGGTGGAGGTGTCGCAATCATCGCTAAGGACTGCTATAGTATTAGAAAGGTAGAAAAATCCCTACACAGCAACAATGACTACCTCCAAGTCAAAATTATCCTCTCCCCCAACTGTACCATTACCGCTCATATTGTCTATCGCCCTCCTGGCCCATTAGAAGACTTCCAAGCCGCCCTCATCCATCTCCTATCTGACAACCTCAAAAAACATTCGAAAGCCATTCTCCTTGGGGACGTCAACCTAGGCCTCCAGGATAAAAAGGACCCAGCAGCCAAATCCTTTGACTTAGCCCTAACAACACTAGGCTATAAGAACACCATCTTTAGCCCAACGCACACTCAGGGCAGAACACTCGACTGGATTGCTCAGCACAACTGCCCACTCATCATCACTGGAAACACTCCTACCCCATGGTCTGATCACCATATCATCACATTTAGCATCCTCACCACCAGCTCCTCTACCCCGCCACCTCAACCCCTACCACCTTGCCTCACAAGAAGCTCCCGCCAGCTCACTAAGGAAAGACTACTGCCCTTCCTACAAGGCCCAGCTTTCAGACCACCTTTTTCCACAGACCCAGAAACTCTTGCATCAACCTACGATGCTGCCATTAAAGCAGCTATCAACTCCATTGCCCCACTAAAACCCCGTAAATACAAACCCACCACCCACTCTAACTCCTGGTTCACCCCAGACTTGCTCGCACTCCGAAACGAGAAAAAGGCATCACTTACTCAGTGGCAAACGTCCCACACTGACAAAGACAAGCTTATCTTTAAAGCCTGCTCCACGGAGTACAAAAAAGCTATCACCCGGGCAAAATCCAAATCTTTTGAATCCAGAATTTCGGAAGCCCAATCCAGCACAAAAGAAATCTTTGCAATTTTTAGGGAGCTAGAGACTCCTACTCCCACCCCCCAGAACTTCACCAAAGACAAAGCCTGGTGCGACGAAATTCAAACGGCAATGCTAACAAAACTGAGCCGCCTCCAAAGCAAAATACTAGCTACCAAACAAGCCCTGCCTAATACTCATATCCCTGTCCCACCACCAGCCCAAGACCCTCCCCAACCCTTCTCCTTCAAATCCATACAGGAAAAGGACATCATTAACATAATGAAGAACATCAAAGCATCCAACTGTAAAGGTGGTGCCTGCCCAGCCACTCTCATCAAGGACTGCACTGAAGCACTTGCTCCCTTCCTTACAGCATTTGTTAATGCCTCCTTCGCAACAGGGAAAGTCCCCACCTCCCTCAAGGAAGCATGGGTCCGCCCCCTCTTAAAAAAACCAACTCTCGATCCCACCTCCCCCAACAACTATAGACCCATCACCACTGTCCCTTTCCTCCTCAAAATACTCGACAAAGCAGCCTATCTGCAGGTTCAGCACTACATCGAAGAAAACAAACTCCTGGGACTCCGCCAATCTGGCTTCCGCCCTAGACATGGGACTGAAACCGCCCTACTTGACCTGAAAAACCAAATGGACGATGCCAGAGACATGGGCAAATCAGCTCTTCTCCTACTCCTTGACTTATCTGCAGCGTTCGATCTCGTAGATCATGACGTCCTTTGCCATCATCTCTCCTCCACTGCCAAGTTCTCCCCTGACGCCACAGCATGGATCAAATCCTTCCTACAAGACAGAACCATGCAAGTATTCTCCGACCTAGCCTCTGCCTCACCCACTACCATACTCTTTGGCGTGCCCCAAGGCTCATGCCTCTCCCCCACACTCTACAACATCTTCACACGACCCCTCTTCCTCATCCTCGACGCTATGGGTATATCCTACACTAACTACGCGGACGATACCCAGATCCTCCTTACCCTCACAGGCAACTACGACACCGACTCCATGACCCTTAACAACCTCTACAACACCATCCAAGCCTGGATGGCAGACAATGGACTATGCCTCAACTCTGACAAGACAGAACTCCTACTGGTAGGTTCCCCCAAAACGCTAAAAAAACTTGACTCCCAATTCAGTCACTTCACCATCGACACCATCAAAATACCTGTTTCAGACTCAGTCAAAACTCTTGGAGTCTATCTAGACTCTAACCTCTCCATGGACAGACAAGTCAACGCCATTGCCTCCTCAGCCGCATATCATGCTAAACTGATCAACGCAGTCAGGCCTTTCCTCTCCAAAGAGAACTGCACAAACATAGCCAGAGCTATCATCGGCTCCAGGCTAGACTACTGCAACATAATCTTCCTAGGAACCTCAAAAAGAAACTTGGAGAGGCTACAAGTCATCCAGAATAGTGCTCTCTGAGCAGCCCAAGGTATTGCCAAAAGGGACCACATCTCGGAAGCCAGAAAACTAGCCCACTGGCTCCCAATAAAGGAGAGAATAATTTTCAAAGCGCTCACACTGACACACAAATGCATCCATCTCACTGCCCCCGATTACCTCTCACAAAGAATCCACTCCGTCGCCTCTACAAGACCAACAAGATCACCCTACACCAACATGCTCTCTGTGCCACTAGTAAAAAGATCCAGAGCAGGTGGATCCAGCTTCCCCTATCTCGCACCCACTCACTGGAATGCCCTACCTCCCACCATCCGCAGTGAGCCCTCCCTCCTAGCCTTCCGCAAAGCACTGAAAACCACCCTCTTCTCATAAGGTCCCTCGCAGCAGCATAATACCAACCATATGACCCACTGCTTAAGTTGTATTGACCAACCGCATAAGCTGTAATGATAACCTTGCTTGTTCCTATCTGTAATATGCCTCTTACTGATACCATGCCTGTAACTAAGCTCATGCAAGTAACAGCGCCTCAATGCCCCTGGGCTGCTTGCGCGCTATACAAATTTAAATAAATAAAATAAATAAATAAATTACCGGCATGGCGCAATTACCGGGTCCGTGCTGGCAATAGACCGCTAAAAGCGAGTTTGCGGGCACAAGCTTTGCGCCATGCCGGTAATGAACTCACCGCCATGCCGCAAAAGCCCAAAAAATCCCCCTTTCTGGCATCGTCTGCAGTGGAAATAGCACCTCCGGCATCCTAGCCATCGGCATTAGCGGTCACCGCTAATAGCGGTCACCTCAAATAGCGGAAACCGCTATTAGCGGTGACCGTAAATAAGCGGAACCGGAAGTAACGCCATCGCACAGGAACGGGAAAGAGCACGGCGGCCATCTTTGAAAACACACTCCATTGCCATCCACCACAACCAGGAGCCATCTGACCCCCAGAACTCCCACACACCTCAACCACCACCTGTCTGAATTTAGGATGCCAAAAGCTGTCAAAAAAACTGGAGATCGGCTGCGCCAGGAGCGCTTCTCCAGAGAGGAGCTCACCATGTTGGCTGAGACACTTTAGGAGCATGCAGACGTGGTGTTTGCAACTGAAATGTGCCTATCAGCGCTGCTGCGTAAAAAGCAGATTTGGGCATTGGTCGCCCAGCGGGTCAGTGCTGTTGCTGCCACACCCCGCACACCAAAACAATGCCGCAAGCGATGGGACGACCTACGTCTACGTGTGCGAAGCATACTGTCAGCCAACCGAAACCTCGGGATGGCGACAGGTGGAGGTGCAGAGTCGCCCATGAAACTCCAACCATGGGAGGAGTATGTGCTTTCACCATAGGCACCGAGTTAATAGAGGGAGTCGGGGACATGGAGAGAGGAGCCCCGTCATCAGCCGATGCAGGTAGGTGTCTCTAATCAAACAATGCCAATACCACCACGATGATGTCCACCTGAACTGACAGTGCAATGATGTATATCAGGGTCCACCAGACACATAAGCACAAGACTGCCTACAGGCAGTGCAGAGCATCACCTTGTCCACATGCATGATGCACCCCATTTGTGTTGCAACCCAAATGCCTCCATGCATCACCCACCCAAGAGTGAGTCAACCTGTATGTCACTCCCCCCAATGTGACCCATCTACCAATCCATAGCAATGCAGCCACCCCAATGAATGCACAATGCCCGTAGACCCATCACTAACCCTCTCCCTCCTTTGGTCCCCCACAGGCACACAATCTGACAGCGCTGATGAGGACACCGGTGCCACACCACGGAAGACGGCCAGGGCCGAGGAGGGACAACACCGCCCCTCCACTTCAAGGGGTATAGCCCAACCGGCATGACATCAGAAGGCCAAGATCACTCCACAGGCCACAGCACCAATGTGCTCTACGTCCCCCACTATGGTGCCCACAACAGCCACCATCACCCAAGTGTCGGCGGCAGAAGGGACTGCATCGGCTGCAAGCAGCACAGTTGGCGAATACAGCTGCCACAGCAGCAATCTCTGATGACGAGGAAGGGGATGTGCTGCATGTTGCAACTCCCCCCACTGGCCCCCTGCATTCCCCACTCCCGTCCCCATGCAGCCTGCCCGACACCAGCATGCACGGGCTGTCTCCGGCTAACTCATGGCCAGCAATTCCCAGCCCCACCCCAACTGTGCCCGAGGAACACAGTATTTCAGGAACCCCTCAAACATCCACCCCAGCCGCAAACACCCAAGAGGGGATCCAGGACATTGTAAGGCGCCAGCAGCAGCTCACTGGCCTCTTGACGCAGCACATTACTCAATGTGGTAGTGTAAGGGACGATATCTGTGAATGTGCTGCTTCCCTGAAGTCAGCAATAGAGTCATCCTCAAAGGACATATGTGCAGAACTGGCCGCAGTGCGGCACGTACTGTCTGAGATGGTGGCAGCAATGCGGGACATGCGTCCACCACAGTCATCCGAGCAACCAAGTACATCTTCAGCTGCTAATTCCACCAGGACCAGGCCCGTGCGCAGGTCTGGCAGGAACCTGTGCCGATCAGAAAGGGGGGCACCTGGTGCTGGAAGAGGGGGATGCAGTAGACACAGCCTTGCATACTGGTGCCATGTGGTCCACTGGTGGACAGTACTGCACACCATGTGTTGGGGAGTTGAGGGGGCAGGGGGGAGTGGGTGTGTTGGGGAGTTGAGGGGGGAGGGGGGATGGGTGTGTGGGGGAGTTGAGGGGGGAGGGGGGAGAGGGTGTGTTGGGGAGTTGAGGGGGGAGGGGGGAGTGGGTGTGTGGGGGAGTTGAGGGGGGAGGGGGGATAGGGTGTGTTGGGGAGTTGAGGGGGGAGTGGGTGTGTGGGGTGGAGGGCTTGTTCACTTAGTTATGCTTCTTCAATACACATTTTGGTTACTCATAATTCACATGTGTGGACATTGCTTATTGCGTACGTGTGCTTTATTGGTTAACAGTCTACAGTGTCCATGTCCCTGACACACCCAGTCCTCCGAGTGCCATCTCCATGTAACACCCCCCGTCCATGTGTGCTAGAAACATTGGTTGATCAGAGTCTGACGCATGTCACGTCCCTCCTGTGCATCGCTGCCTCCCTGAGGTGCTGCCCCATCCCCACTGTCCTCATCCTCTTCGTCAGGTGGTTACAGTTCAGCGTCAGGGGACAGGGGCACATTCTGTCTGATGCACATATTGTGTAGCATGACACATGCCATGACGATCTTTGCCACCTTCTCATGGCGGTACACTAGTTCCCCACCAGACCTGCTGAGGCAGCGAAACCGTGCCTTCAAGAGGCCAAATGTCTGCTCAATCACCACACGGGTTTGTGTATGGGCACGATTCAAGTCCTCCTCGTGCATGTTCTGTGGGTTCCGGACTGGGGTAAGGAGCCACCTCTTCATGGGAATGCCTGCATCACCTGCATGTGGGCAACAATGTATGTGTAAGTTATCACATCATATTTGACCTCATTAAGTGACACCATGGCATGCATTTATTTCTTAAATTCAACCCCATTTCCGTGCATGAATGTGACTGCTATGTGTGTATTCCTCTTATGGACTGGTTTGCATGCCATCAACTAGTAGGCGTAGGGGGGCCAGTTCCTTATGAGTGCTCATGCACTGTGTTAGTCCACGGCGGTTGTTTCTGTGATCTGGCAGATGTCCAGTAATTTCTTCCTGGCACCGTTGATGTCAGCCTCATGATGATCTCACTATGCACAACAAATGGTGTCATGCAATTCAGTTGGGCCTCTGTGATAGTGTAGTGGTGTATTGATGTATTTGACCCTCATGTAACTCCTTTGTACGAAGTAATGGGGGACTGTCCTTTCAGTTGATGGTGTTTGGTTCTGTGTATTGGCTATAGTCATTGCTTGTAGCTGCATTTTGTTGAGGGGGATGCGGTCTGATTTGGTACAGTGCACATGCAGATGGCTGTGGAATGGTTGTGACACTACATCATTTACATGGTAGGGCTGCTTACATCTTGCATTATGTGGTCAGGTGTCAGGTCCAGTCTGGGCTGCTTTGGGGTATGAGCATGCTCCATTCCCTCTGGCATTCGCAGCCAGGTGAAGTATGCATCTCTCCCCCCATCTCAGCCAGGTGAAGTATGCATCTCTCCCCCGCATCTCAGCCAGGTGAAGTATGCATCTCCCCCCCATTTCAGCCAGGTGAAGTATGCATCTCCCCCCATCTCAGCCAGGTGAAGTATGCATCTCTCCACCCCCCCACCTCAGCCAGGTGAAGTATGCATCTCTACCCCCCCATCTCAGCCAGGTGAAGTATGCATCTCTCCCCCCCATCTCAGCCAGGTGAAGTATGCATCTCCCCCCCCCATCTCAGCCAGGTGAAGTATGCATCTCTACCCCCCCATCTCAGCCAGGTGAAGTATGCATCTCCTCCCCCCCCAATCTCAGGCAGGTGAAGTATGCATCTCTACCCCCCCCCCATCTCAGCCAGGTGAAGTATGCATCTCCACCCCATCTCAGCCAGGTGAAGTATGCATCTCTCACCCACCTCAGCCAGGTGAAGTATGCATCTCCCCCCCATCTCAGCCAGGTGAAGTATGCATCTCCCCCCCATCTCAGCCAGGTGAAGTATGCATCTCCCCCCCCCATCTCAGCCAGGTGAAGTATGCATCTCTCCCCCCCATCTCAGCCAGGTAAAGTATGCATCTTCCCCCCATCTCAGCCAAGTGAAGTATGCATCTCCCCCCCCCATCTCAGCCAGATAAAGTATGCATCTCCCCCCCATCCCAGCCAGGTGAAGTATGCATCTCCCCCCCCCCATCTCAGCCAGGTGAAGTATGCATCCGCCACATCTCAGCCAGGTGAAGTATGCATCTCCCCCCCATCTCAGCCAGGTGAAGTATGCATCTCTCCCCCCCCATCTCAGCCAGGTGAAGTATGCATCTCTTCCCCCCCCATCTCAGCCAGGTGAAGTATGCCTCTCTCCCCCCATCTCAGCCAAGTGAAGTATGCATCTCTCCCCCCCATCTCAGCCAGGTGAAGTATGCATCTCCCCCCCATCTCAGCCAGGTGAAGTAAGCATCTCTCCCCCCCCATCTCAGCCAGGTGAAGTATGCATCTCTCCCCCCCATCTCAGCCAGGTGAAGTATGCATCTCTTCCCCCCCATCTCAGCCAGGTGAAGTATGCATCTCTCCCCCCCATTTCAGCCAGGTGAAGTATGCATCTCCCCCCCATCTCAGCCAGGTGAAGTATGCATCTCCCCCCATCTCAGCCAGGTGAAGTATGCATTACACCCCCCCATCTCAGCCAGGTGAGGTATGCATCCCCCCCATCTCAGCCAGGTAAAGTATGCATCTCTTCCCCCCCATCTCAGCCAGGTGGAGTATGCATCTCCCCCCATCTCAGCCAGGTGAAGTGTGCATCTGCCCCCATCTCAACCAGGTGAAGTATGCATCTCCCCCCCCATCTCAGCCAGGTGAAATATGCATCTCTCCCCCCCATCTCAGCCAGGTGAGGTATGCATCCCCCCCATCTCAGCCAGGTGAAGTATGCATCTCTCCCCCCCCATCTCAGCCAGGTGAAGTATGCATCTGCCCCCATCTCAACCAGGTGAAGTATGCATCTCTACCCCCCATCTCAGCCAGGTGAGGTATGCATCTCCCCCCCATCTCAGCCAGGTGAGGTATGCATCCCCCCATCTCAGCCAGGTGAAGTATGCATCTCTCCCCCCCATCTCAGCCAGGTGAAGTATGCATCTGCCCCCATCTCAACCAGGTGAAGTATGCATCTCTCCCCCCCATCTCAGCCAGGTGAGGTATGCATCTCCCCCCCATCTCAGCCAGGTGAGGTATGCATCCCCCCCATCTCAGCCAGGTGAAGTATGCATCTCTCACCCACCTCAGCCAGGTGAAGTATGCATCTCCCCCCCATCTCAGCCAGGTGAAGTATGCATCTCTCTCCCCCATCTCAGCCAGGTGAAGTATGCATCTCCCCCCCATCTCAGCCAGGTGAAGTATGCATCCCCCCATCTCAGCCAGGTGAAGTATGCATCTCTCCTCCCCATCTCAGCCAGGTGAGGTATGCATCCCCCCCCATCTCAGCCAGGTGAAGTATGCATCTCTCCCCCCCATCTCAGCCAGGTGAAGTATGCATCTCTACCCCCCCATCTCAGCCAGGTGAAGTATGCATCTCCCCCCCATCTCAGCCAGGTGAAGTATGCATCTCTCCCCCCCCATTTCAGCCAGGTGAAGTATGCATCTCTACCCCCCCATCTCAGCCAGGTGAAGTATGCATCTCTCCCCCCATCTCAGCCAGGTGCATCTCTACCCCCCCATCTCAGCCAGGTGAAGTATGCATCTCCCCCCATCTCAGCCAGGTGAAGTATGCATCTCTCCCCCCCCATCTCAGCCAGGTGAAGTATGCATCTCTCCCCCCATCTCAGCCAGGTGAAGTATGCATCTCCCCCCCCATCTCAGCCAGGTGAAGTATGCATCTCTCTCCCCCATCTCAGCCAGGTGAAGTATGCATCCCCCCCATCTCAGCCAGGTGAAGTATGCATCTCCCCCCCATCTCATCCAGGTGAAGTATGCATCTCTACCCCCCCATCTCAGCCAGGTGAAGTATGCATCTCCCCCCCCCCATCTCAGCCAGGTAAAGTATGCATCTCCCCCCATCTCAGCCAGGTGAAGTATGCATCTCTCCCCCCCCATCTCAGCCAGGTGAAGTATGCACCCCCCCCCATCTCAGCCAGGTGAAGTATGCATCTCCCCCCATCTCAGCCAGGTGAAGTATGCATCGCTCCCCCCCCATCTCAGCCAGGTGAAGTATGCATCTCTTCCCCCCACATCTCAGCCAGGTGAAGTATGCATCTCTCCCCCCATCTCAGCCAGGTGAAGTATGCATCTCTCCCCCCCATCTCAGCCAGGTGAAGTATGCATCTCTCCCCCCCATCTCAGCCAGGTGAAGTATGCATCTCCCCCCCATCTCAGCCAGGTGAAGTATGCATCTCCCCCCCATCTCAGCCAGGTGAAGTATGCATCTCTCCCCCCATCTCAGCCAGGTGAAGTATGCATCTCTCCCCCCCCCATCTCAGCCAGGTGAAGCATGCATCTCTCCCCCCCATCTCAGCCAGGTGAAGTATGCATCTCTCCCCCCCATCTCTGCCCTGCATATCGCTCCATGTAGCGTGGTATCGTGGGGTTCCGCAGGACCATTGAATCATGGGTTGATCCAGGGAATCGGGCACAACAATGTGTGATGATCCTGTTCGAGTCACATGCCATTTGCACGTTGATTGAGAGCTTACGGTTGAGGTACACTACCTCCATGGCATGTGGGACCACCAATTCCACATGGGTGCAGTCGATGGCTCAAATGCAACCAGGTATGCCGGCCAGTGAATGGAAACCTACTTTGGTGTTTGAGATCTCCTGGGCAGACCGTGGTAAGGAAATGTGGTCGTCTGTGTGCTTGAGGAGGGCATCAAGCACTTGGTTCAGCGCACGTGAGAATAATGGTTGTGAAATGCCATGCAAGTGCCCCACTGTGTGCTGGTAGGTGCCTGTGGCAGGAAGTGGAGCACAGACACTACCTTCAGTAGGGGTGGGGTGGCGGTGTGTCTTTCAATCAGGCTGGCTGTGCTGGTGGGGCTTGCTGGCCCTGCCTCGCCCTCCTTCACCTACTGCGTCTCCTCTGTGCTGCCTGTTGTTGTTGCTGTTGTTGTTGTTGTTGTTGTTGTAGTAGCACTTCCACTGCAATCAGCACCTCCACCCCCAGCATTGCTAGTAGTATTGGAATCATTGTGGAGTGTGACTGAGTGTGGGAAGGGGTGGGGTGTGCTCCTTTTGTGCTTGCCCAGTCTGTATTGCCTCCACCTGTGCTGATTGTGTGCACCTGTGGCAGTTGGGAACACTGCACATGGCCGTTTATGGGTGGTCCACGATGGCGGTATTTGCACCATGGCGGTAAGGTACTTTATGGCCTTCACTAGGGCGTTAATTGCATGTCCGCGCAATTTGTAATGTTCCCCACTTTGCGCCGTGCCGGTATTTGCGGCTTATAACGGTGCCGCTAATAGCGCTTTATCAGGTCATAATCGGCAGGAGCGGTAAGCGATGCCGGTAATCCTTTACCGGCATTTTTTTTTTCACTTACCGCCAGGGTCGTAATGAGGGCCCATGTACTTTATATTTCTCAGTAAAGGACATAGACACAATAAGATTTGTCAGTAATAGTATAGATGTGCAAAGCATTAAAGTGTGCTCCGGAAAAATAGGATTTCTGGTTATAATCCGGCCCATCGTAGGCAGGCCGGATTACAAAACAAAATCCTTTTTCAAGGTGGCCACCATCGAAAAGAAAGGCAGTTGTTCCATACATGGCACCTCTTCGCTTTCCATAGCAGCAAGCAAAAAGCAAAAGTACGCGCCGAGATGCAGAACCTGTACATAAACATACAGCGATTACAAAATAAAATCCTTTTTCAAGATGGCCACCCTAGAAAGGGAAAGCGGTTGTTAAATACAGTGCCCATCTTCGCTTTCCATGACAGCCTACAAAAAGCAACAGTACGTGCCGTGATGCAGAACCTGCAAATAAAGATACGGCGACGTACAACCTGGTACCTTACATTTCGAAATGATACACGGGATTTTAAAAGAAAATGTTAACATTTTAGAATTTGTAAAGCACTTTTATTTAACAAACAACTGTCAGAGACCAACGGACTAATCCCATGTCCAATTAAATTGTTGCAATGGTTCTAATGGTGACATTGAAAATGTTCATGGTGAGTCACACGCAGTTATTTTCGCATACACAAAGTATGCATTACTGTTAAAGCACCCGCTTTGTTTGCACACGTATTTCCAAGACAGCGCCATGACCGTTGCCTTACAACACCATAAATGATGTTATGTCACTCCTAATCGCTAGTTCAGCGTAGGGACAGAGGGGGCCTGGCCGGTCATCCCAGAACATTATAATGGAGAGACAGCCGGTCACGAGCAGTTGCATCTGGCGTTCAAAGAAGCCGTCACTCGGCATCTGGAAACCATGGCACGCACAGTACGGCAAGATGTAGCTAGGCGGAAAACGTAAGAGAAAATCTGTGTCAATACCCAACCTTTAGGAAAAAATTCCAAAACAGACACAAAGATTGTGGAAAATAGTACACAAATGGAAGTGGACAAACAAGACATTTTAAAGAAATATTAGCATTGACCATGGGTACATATAGTGACACCCTACAAACGCCGAGAAACAGCAGTCGCCGTAAGGGTGAAAAAAAGGGCAACTACACAGTGAGATGGTAATTCAGTTATGAAGGCAGCATGAATGGATAAGCAATAAAAAATTACATGTCTTGATGTTACACAAGACAAAAAGAACATGAAAAGTGATACACAAAGCTATGTTGGGCCAGCATAACATTTGAAAGAAAAATAAATAACGGTGAACAAGAGTGACTGTAGTCATAGCCTGCAAATGGCAACAATGTGCACTCTCTGTTATTGGAGGAAAATTACAACTGCGCAAAAAGATAATACTTCAGTTACATTGTCACAATTAGTGTTTGGAAATATAAAATTAAAACGCGGTTTGGTGTAGAGTCGTCAAAATTAAACTTACATCATCTTGACAGCCTCCATTGTTTTTGACAAAGTTAGACAGCAAAGTGTTTGCATCAAAGAATCTTCGTGAACTGATATTTCATGTTCCTTACAAACGTTTTTAAAACATAACCTTATCAAATGGTATTTTTTTCCAAGCTTTCATTCCTTGCATAGCTTTTGAAGCTTCCCTTTTGCTCAAGGTAAAAGAAAATAGCCCCTTATGGATTGACTTGGATGCGTGGGCCTACTCAGCTCGCAACCAAAAAAGCAAATCAACTGACCTTCACTCAGAAGGCAAATACAGTCTCACTTTGCAACAACATATGACCATCCAATCATGAAAACCGCTACTCCCATACGCCTCCAAAACCACTGTTTCCCTCAAACACTTGTGGTGGCTGCTCAGATTTGAAAACATAGGACGCCAGTCCGACTTCAATATTAATCTGAAAACATTACAACACAGACGCAGGCATTGGTCGCCGTACATTGAGCACCAACCTCCACTTTACTGTATGAATTTGGTGGCAAGAAAACACCACTTTTTGAGTTTGCGCTGCCACATTGCCTCCCAACCTAATTACAACCTAATTAAAGCTCACCTTCGGAAACAGTATTTCATAAGTATAACAAGTCCATAGGTGTCTTGTTTTGTATGTGTTACCCGCGATGTCCCTGTACACCAACACATGAACAAAAGATGGCGGAGGCCACAAAGAAATCTGACGCACTTCACACTGCTCCATAACCAATCAGTGAAAGCGCCACATGTCCGCGGACATGACGCTATGGATTAGCCAATCGATTTCTTGTCTGCGGAGTGAACAGGGAAGTGTGACCGCGGTCAAGTGGCACAGCGAGTAGAGCGCTCGCTTTGACATCAGTGCAGAGCCTGCGAACGCAGGTTCGAATCCCGGCAGCGCCAAACTCAGCGTTTCATCCTTCCGAGGTTGATAAATGAGCACCACACACCGTGGGTAATTATAAGCAGCGCTCAGATACCTAAGGGTTCGTAGCGCTATATAAATGCCAAATTATTATTATTATATATATCACACATTTTTGCAGACCTACTTTTTGATTGTTTTAAAGAAAACTACTGGACAGATTTTCACCAAATTTGCAAAAGCACTTTTTTGGGACCAAGCTTCTGCTCCTGCCGCAAATTTGGTGAAAATACATCCAGCGGTTTCGGCTGTAGGCGTGCGCAAAGTTTTTCCCCCATTCAGTTTTGGCACCCCCCCATATCTTTTCCCCCCTGGACCAAACATCACAAAACTTTGCAAAAAAAATCAGAGTGGCCCATTCAAGTTTGGTGAAGATTCGTCCAGGGGAAGTGAAGTTATAAGCCGCCCAAAAAGTACTCTTCCTATGGAAACAACAACTTAACCATAACTACACAGCCACTACCATGGCTGTGTAATATATACATATATTCAGTAAAAATGACATTTGTGATGTCATCTTTGATGTCCTGGGTGTTAGGCTTAGCAGTGCAAGGTGGTTGCGTGAGTTATGGTTGCTTAGCTTACCATAACTGGCGAATTTCAAGGGTTTTTCGGTTTTACTTGGAACCATAACGTCCCTTTAACAAAGTTTTTTCACTGAATTTCATAGGTTTTTAGTAGCGCAACTTAACCATAAAGTCCCTTTAACAAAGTTTTTTCACTGAATTTCATAGGTTTTTAGTAGCGCAACATAACAATAATAACTAACTTTGACTTTATGTACATGTAATATGGAACATACTGAACCCCTTCTACTGAACTTAATGTCCGCAAACTCTTTTAATGTCCGCGGACATGTTCTGAGAACAGTACCACTACCTAAAAACTCTGGGGGGGTATGTTTGATTGTTATATCATAACATAGGAACATTTAACAAATTCAAAAAGCAGCACACATACACATTATATGTAGTAATACATAAGAAATGTAACCCATATATGTAACACACTAACCATTCATTTAAATACAATGGCCCTCATTATGAGTTCGGCGGTAACCATGCCGCTATTGGCGGCATGGCTGCTGCCGAAATCGCATCGGGGTCCGGGTCCTCGGAATGAGGACTTACCTGGCCATTCCGAGTTCGGAAGGCCCGGTAATTCCTCCATCCAAGGACCCAGACACGGTCCTTCCCCATTCCCATTTCAGCCCCTATAGGGCTGAATGGGAATGGGAGAGGGAGTAAACAACAGGCCATTACGAGATGGCCCGATGTTTGCTCCCTCTTCCCCTCCCGGGACCCGGTATGGACGCCTGGTTTTCCCAGGCGTGCTTACCGTGTCCCGCGAGGGGAACTCGTAATGCGGCGGTACAGAGTGAACGGCGCCGGCACCTTTTACGGCGCCGTTCACTCCGTCCCGCCAGGGTCGTAATGAGGCCCAATATGTTCTAAAATGGAGTATACAAAAAGAAGATAAATTGGCTTGCAACATAATTACCTCACAGACACTACAGAACTAAGAGCAAGACCAGACCTACAGAGTACTTAGAACATATCTTACATGAAATAGTAAGTGTACTTCATTTTACTCATATATTTATAAACTTTCTGTATTAGATTAAAAAAATATATTATCTTTTTTTTTTCACAGAAATGTCTAGTACTCTGGAATGGCTAGAGGAGCATTTCCCACATGAGGCAATGTCAGAAGATAGTGAAACTAATGGTAAACACTTTAAAATATAAACCATTTAATTATTATTATTTTATATACATTTAACATATATATATATTTTTGTACAGAGCATACCAAAATAGAAAATACCTCTGAAGAAACTGTTATGGATAACACTCTTGACAGCATAAAAGAAAAAATGGATTTATTGTTGACCAATTTTAATTATTTGAAAACTTTTGTTGAAGATCATTTTAAAACAAAAACCTCATATCATTGTCCCACATATACTTGTCCCCTCTCACCATATCCCAGTCAATTATCCCCAAACCCTCTCCATAACCCAAAACGTTTTGATGAGACTTCATCCCTTCTTCACCAGATACCAATCATGTTGAAACCCCTAATTCTCCTGTTTTTGTTTCCGTTTCTGCCTCACCTTCTCTATCATAAATTATTAATATATGTTAAATAAAGTTAAATTTGAATATTGTGTTGTAATTAGTTTCCGTTTATAAAAAAAAAAAACAATGTAGGTGTCCGCGGACAGTGCGGGTGTTCAGAAATGTTTGTAAATAAACGAAAATGGAGGTGTCCTGAAGAACACTATACCTGTCGGTACTGTTTGCTAGCAAGTTGAAACTGTTTTAAGAACACATGCGGTGTCCTGAAATGTTCGTAAAGAAACAAAAATGAAAGTGTCTTAAAGAACACTATACCTGTCCGTAGTGTTCGCTGGCAAGTTGAAACTGTTCTAAGAACACAATTGGTATCCTGAAATGTTCGTAAATAAACGAAAATGGAGGTGTCATGAAGAACACTATCCCTGTCCGTACTGTTCGCTAGCAAGTTGAAACTGTTCTAAGAACACACGCGGTGTCCTGAAAGGTTCGTAAAGAAACGAAAATTGACATGTCCTGAAGAACACTATACCTGTCCGTAGTGTTCGCTATCAAGTTGAAACTGTTCTAAGAACACAATTGGTGTCTTGAAATGTTCGTAAATAAACGAAAATGGAGGTGTCCTGAAGAACACTATACTTGTCCGTACTGTTCGCTACCAACTTCAAACTGTTCTAGAACACATGAGGTGTCCAGAAATGTTCTTTTGACGTGTGACGCACTTTTAATTACTTCAGGACCCGAACAGTGTCCGTAGAACATAAACGCACATGCGCAAACCAATGTCCGTGCATTTGGTGTCCTGTGGACAGCCGCTTCCTTCGCGAACATGTTTGCAAAGCGATCATGTGACCGCGCCCATGCTGATCGCATCTTCTGAATGCAGAGACTGTTCGTGTCCCCGAACAATTTAAAAGTACATTTTCAAGTAATCCACAATATTTCTCAATAGAAACTCACCATAGCACAAGTCCCCCATACTAATCCTGAGTTTCTACATACTTTTAGAAAGTTTTTGAACCTTTTTTTGTGTTCGATCTGTCCGTGGACAGCGCGCATGTCCGCAAACCGCGTACAAGCACCCCTATAAAAGACCACGCCCTAGAGCTTATTCTCATTGTGCTTCTGGCTATTCTTCAGAGCACAGCTATTTTTCCTGCAACTTGCAGATTACACCATCATCGAGATGGCATCCATGGCTGCACTACTGCCACCTGGTGCTGCACCTGCTTCAGCACCACCCCCACCCCCTCCACCACCACCACCTTCCCAAGGGCCTGAAGAGGGGAACAGGAGTGAGGATGCAGAGGAGGAAGAAGAGGATGACGAGAATGGGGCAGAGGAAATCCCTACTACCCGCACTATGCGTGAGTCTTGGGTGTGGCGGTTGTTTACCATTCATGGGAATGGTCCTAAGGCTTGTGCGAACCGTGTCACCTGCAGTGAGTGCAAAAAGGTACTCAGTCGCAGGAGGCATGGTTTGTACAGCTTTGGGACCACTACAATGAAGCGACACCTAAGGTCATTTCACTCTGCGGCCATTCGCAAGGTTGTACCTTGCGAGGAGCGTAGTAGGTTGATTTCCTCTACTTCATCCTCCGTTTCTGATCCTGTCACCACAAGGACCACCTCTGTGGGACAGCGTCTTCCTCAAGCTGCCTCACAGGCCATACAGAATTCTGATGACCCTTACCTTTTGAGGGTCACAGTTGTATGTATGTACTGCGACACAGTACTCTGCAGGGGGGAGCGACTTTGCAGTGCTTTTGAGACTATCGTCTCAGAGCACGAGAAGACCTGCTCACTACCCAAATAAAATCCACTCTACATCTTCCTCTCTCAGCTCGCCCTTTCTTATCTCTGTGGTTGGTGTCCCCCCTTTACCCTCCTTTCCCCTCGTCTCCTATTGTGTCGTGTATAAAAAACCAAAAAAAATACAAAATAACAAAAATAAAAAAAAAATAAGGCTCTTTTCAGAGCCGCCTTTCACAGTTAAAAAATAGAAGTGAAAATAAATGAAGCAGGGCCCTTTGTATTTTTTTGAAGTCTGCGGACATCTAAAAATTTGGGGTACTACCCTATCATAACCATTGCAATTTTCTCTGGGAGGAAGTGGTGGCTCTGAAAAGAGCCTTTGGAAGGTGTTTGTATGTCAAAAATTATAAATACTCAACACCTACTTCAAAATGGATGCTGTAATTCTAAAAAAGGTTGCAATGCATTTTGTACATTTCTCAGAAAAATCTGATTGCCAGCATAAGTAAGATGGACTTCATCTCTGTGAAAAATGTAAGTACTACGTACTTTTCATTGTGAAAAGAGGACATGCCAAAATCTCTTAGAAAGGCACAAACAGCCTTATTAACATTGCGCCTTGCTTTTTCCATTTGTGGACCAAATGAAGAAGAACGAAGCCACATTTGTCTCTGCGCAATACGTGAAAATATTACTTGAGAATTAGGAAACATGTCCATGACCTTCCAAAGTCCTTCTTTCATAGCAAATTGCAAAGAAATTCCAGACACATGTCCTAAACTGTTCCCTTCACAATAAATTACAATTATGTCTGGATGTTGCTCTGTCTCCAAAGTAGCACAGAGAGGTAGCAAGTCCAACCACTTCATTCCACGTACTCCATGCCAGTGTACTTCCGCATGTGGAAATCCAAGCTCTACAGCTACTCCACAGCTTTCTGCATGCACCTTCAACCAATGTATCCACAAATCTCCCAAAATCCAAACAATCTGTTTTCTGAAACACACAGCCATAGCTATCTGTTGTTCTCTCAGCAAGAAGAGTATCTGAGAAACTCTCTCCTGGCACAACACACCCACTACACTTTCCTGACTAATCCCTTTCAGTGCTCATTCTCATTTGCATGACTTCTGAACCCAAAAATCCCCGGATGTAACACCCGATGTCCGCGAACTACCGCCATGTCCGCGGACATTTCGGAACATGAACAGCCCTTCTACCATTTCCACTTCACTCTCTGTGCCATTCCCTCATTGAATGTAGCTAAGAAGTCACATGACCATCCACCAATCACATTCAAGACCTCTACATCTAACTGCATCATCATAGATCAGCACTGCAAATGTACTGTGATTCTCTCTGAGTACAAGTGTCATATCATTTGCAAACACCATCTACAAGAAATACTGTACAAGTCTCCAAGATTTCTACTTGCAGCTCCATGCATATCCATATGCATGAACACATACTACAGATATGCATATTTTCTGTACAGTACATGAACACATTTTCAAACTGACTTTTAGCTTGTGTAATCTGTAAAATGAATCTACTGTCTTTTTTCAATCTCCTAAAATCAACTGTCACTTATAAACCTTTATACTATTTACTTTCTTTATACACACACTATCAAATCATGTTAAACTAACATTTTTGAAATGAAATATATAGACTACATATATTCAAACAAAATTGCATGCATGCACACTCTATGTTCAAATCTCAGAAAATAATACTTATACAATTACATATTTTTTTTTTCTTTATTTATGTAATTACTTTAATTTAAGCATGACATTGAGGCACTATTACCTGGAAGAGCTTAGTTACAGAAATAGTGGTATTCAGTGGTACATTATGAATTTCACAAGACAGAGTAAAAATATTTTGTTTGCTACAGTTAGACATTGCAATACAATGTGTTCATTAAGAACATATCATATGTATTCAACTGGTGCTACGTATCTTATGTAAATAAGATCGTTTTAATGGTTTTGAGGAAGGCGCTGCGGATTTCAATTAAAAAAATCAATGTCTAAATTAAAAACAGTGCTATATACAAAAAAAATTACTAATTTGTTTCTTTTACAATTGCAGTGAAGACCATTCTCCTGAAAAGAAGCAGCCAAATTTGAAGAACAAAGAACTAAGAAGTAACCTGTTCATTTTAGAAAAAAAGTAAGTAGAATATCACCATAATATTTGTATTATTACTCAAACACACTGTAAAAATAAATCATGCTATTTCTGTGCCTAAAAATAGAGATTGTGCACCATTCTGTCCAAAAATCCCCATGTCCTAAACAGCGATTTACAGCCAGAATGGCCCACAAATTTCTATTTTTGGACACACAAATTACCCAACTCAACCGCTAGAATTTTGATATTATAGAACAAACAACTGTTTTAATTGTATACATTAGATTTACTATTTGTACTTCTCCACACCACCAACTTACTTTTTTTCTGTCATCTGAACTCCAGTTTAGTAGCACATAAATTCAAGAATACCCATCCCTACTAGTTGTAGTTCCCAATGGACAATCACACACCATTACAAACATCTTTATCATCTTACTCAAACACTCATGCACACAGCACACATACATTGCAGAACACCCCAACCCATACCTTCTTTATTTTTTTCAACAGACCCTAAAGAATGCCTACCAAAAGTCAAGTCCGTAGAAAGCAATGCAGAAGTACAGCAAATGAAAATAAAAGTGTCCAACATAAGCATCCATCTCTAGCAGAATTTGTAAAAAAAGTTGAAACAAAACAGCTAATACAGTCATTTAGTGAAACACAAGAAGTTTCAAGTACAAAAACTTTGCCTCCTCTATCAAAATGTAAAACAAACCAAAAAACAATTAACAGAAAATCAGCTATCACTACAGATAAAACTGCTTCTTTAAATTCTGATATAGTGCAAAGTAAGCATACCAAGAAAAGTATTTTAGCCAAAATGTAACCTCACAAAGTTCTTCAAAATCTTATTAAAACAGGAGAGAAATCAGGTTCAATGCTTAAAACCTATCGTAGGAAATTAATCTTAGAAGAGTTGATAGACAGTGCAATTCCTCTCAAAAGAAAGTTATTTATATTAGTGTTAAACAAAATGAAACCACTAACAAAACTAATAACTATATTACAAAAAAGACTTCTCAATAAATGAAATGTCAACAGAAAGAACTTCTTAAGTATCTGCGGAGGTGAAAGGAATCACACTACGAACACAGAACCATACTTTAATGAAGAAGCGTACAAACAAAAGCAAACAAATACAATTGCCATACATAGCAGTGGTCGAGGTTATAAATAAGTGAATAATACCATAATGGAACAAGAAGTACTCCTTACAAAAATATGCCCTGAAAACTTAGAATTACCCCCCCATTCAACTGAATCAGAACATCTAGTGTACAAATGGCCATGCACGTCAATGTGTAACATTCCCAAACAATTTTTCAAGTCTTTACGCCAATTCCTCAATCAATATGTAAAAAGCAAAGACAAAATCAAAATTAAACTACTGCAAAATATGGATACCTGTCCAGTGAGCAAGTACACAGGACTACAAGGACATTCATTGGCCTGCATTACAGGACCTACTTGTAAAACCACCTTCCATGATATCAAAAGGATATCAACACATCATTCAACTATAAGAAATCTAGTCTATAAACTGTACTATGCTAAAAGTCCGGCTTTAGTACTAGTCAATTTAAATAACATTTTTCTACATGGTACAGCAAAAGACCTACTTGAAGAAATTGACTCTATCCAGAAAAAATATTTTGGAAGTGAAAGCCACTTACAGAATGAAATAGCTTTAAACCAAATTAGCAACAATTCTACACATGGCAACCTTTTACTAAACACATAAAAAAAAGAAATACTAAAATTTAAAAGTACTTCAGCTAAAGTACCAAACCATGTGTGTGTATGTTGCCGCAGAACTTTTTATAAATGTAACACAAAAACTGTAGACCTATCATACAAAATAGAAGACAATGAAGATTCTAAATGGTTTGAATTAGCTCTCTACCTTGTAGCAGAAAACAAATACATAATAATTGACCCCTTAATACTTTGCAGTTAGTGCACTGCAAAACTTGACAACAACCAAACTCCTTCACATGCTATCACAAATAATTTGTAATTATACCCACTACCAAACCCCCTACAACAACTTAGTTTATATAAGAGCATCATAATTCAAACAGTGCACCCATTTCAAGCAATAATACGCCTTCAACCAAAAACAGCAAAATTACCTCCCTCTGAATTGGTAAAAGGCATTTGTGGAAAAGTAGTTTATTTACCATTAGATCTAAAAGAAAATGTGCATACTCTAGGAGTGCAACGTCCAATGCAGCAATCTTTAATTATCTTAATAAATGGAGTACCTACAAAAGACAAAAAATATGGCAACAGCTGGTAGATTTACATAAAGTTAGACAAGTCTTGCAATATCTTAAAGAGAATAATGAATATTACAAAGAAATTAACATTGAAGAAAACGTGAAGGATACAACTGAAATAATTCAAGAAACACAAGAAACTGGTCAATTTGAGCTCCTAGATCCTGCTACAATATCAAATACTTTAGACCATTATACAATTCATCCTTTGCACTCTAATGACACCATAGAAGATGCACTGGAAACATACCAAATACTTCAAACAAAAGGATCACCAATCAGCATATGGGAAAAAACTATAGAAGCACGTGCTTTTCCTCTACTCTTTCATACTGGCAAAGGAGGAAGATACGATGATAGACCTGTTCAAATATCAGCATCAGAATATCGCTCATTACGGATGTATTCTGAAGATCCCAGATTTAGACAAAATGTGGAATACATATTCCACTTACTCTTTGAAAGTGAACTAGCAACTTTATGTTATGGAGTTGCACACATATTAAAATCAGGATCACACTTTCAAAATATGACAGCTACTCAATTATTACAAAAAGTGCAACAAAAGGATGAGGTTTTACAATCAAATATTACAAATCTATTAGCAAATATGCGTGGTACTAAAGAGTACTGGTTTCAACGTCATGGAGATGTACGTTGTATGATCAGAAACCTTGGCCCACCCACTTGGTTTGTTACATTAAGTTGTGCAGAATATGCATGGGAAGATTTACATGATTTCCTACGCATATCAAACAAAAACAAAACAAACATAGATATACTAACACCTGGAGAACTTTGTTCTTTGGATCCTGTTAATGTCTCAAGATATTTTCACCATCGCTTCATTGCTATGCTACATTTCATTTGTAATAATACTGTTCCTCCCCTTGGAGAAGTGCAACACTTCTTTTGGAGAAAAAAATAGCAAGTCAGAGGAGCACCACATATCCACATGCTTTTATGGATTAAAGATGATCTTAAATTTGGTCAAGACAGTGATGCCACTGTTTCACAGTTTATTGAAAAATATGTCACTTGTGAAATTCCATTGGAAGCAACAAATAGTGATCTTCATGCACAAATTTTACAATTTCAAAGACACAAATGTGGAAAATGTTGTCGTCGCAAATACAAAAACAAAGGGAAATACTACACCAAATGCCGATTTGGTTTCCCTAGACCAGTTACAAATACAGGTCAAGTGAACAACCTCATGTCTTCAGTTAGACATAGTGTTAAAGATAAGTCACCTAAAAATACATATTACATAAAAAGAAAAGAAGAAGAAAAATATATCAATGATTATAATGCAATCATTGCTCACTTATAAAATGCAAACATAGATGTGCAGTACATTGCAGACAATTCTACTGCTGTTGCACGATATGTCACAGCATACTTAACCAAAGCAGAAAAGACAGAGCTCCAAGACCTCTGGAATGACCTGTCATCAGATAAAACAGTGTCTCAGAAATTATACAGCTTGGGCATAAAAATGCTCTCCCATGGAGAATGTGGATCATATGAAGCAGCTGATCGTTTAACTGGTACTGCATTGTATGGTAAATCTGAAAATATAGTATGGCTAAGTCTTGGTCCAGATAAATCTAGAAAAAGAGTTCTAAAATCATACGAAGATATAGAAACAATAGCCCAACGTGATCCCAACAGCCAAGACATTTTAAAAAACAATTTATTGGACACATAGTACCCAAACAGAAGTAATACTTTGGAAACCATGTGTCTATACCACATAGCCCAAAACTACACATACAAAAATAATATAAAACCTGATGAACAAAACCGTAAATACAAAGTGACAAACTGTGAAGGCAGCTTAGTTAAACTCACCAAACCAAATTTTATTAATCATATCAAATTGTCATTAAAGACTCCTCAACATAAAGAAGTATATTACATGTCCCTGCTACAACTCTTTAAACCATGGAGAAAAGAAGAAGAAATACTAGATAACTATGACTCATATGAAGATGCTTTCAAAGCAAATGAAAGCAATATAACTGATGTAAACTTTACACAGTACAAAACAATGTTGCACAATGAACAGCAACACGAAGAAGAATATCAGGCCCAACTAGATAAAGAAACTCCTGACAGTAGTTAACCTTCTGTAACAGGAAGCCAAGAACCACTGGGAGAACCACTAATAATAAATGAGGCAGAATTAGCTATGATAGAAGTAGAAAACACCATGTGTCAGTATGAAGATAAAGAAGACTTAACTATACTACAATCAAAACTAAACAATGAGCAAGGTAGCATTTTTCAAGAAGTAACAAAACATATTGCACATGGTGTACAACATGAAAATAAAGAATGTTCCTGCCATAATTATAAACCTATACTACTGTACGTTAGTGGTGAAGCTGGTTTTGGCATAACATTCCTAATCAAAATCATCAGTAAGTTCCTTCAAAAATTGACAAACAACAAACTGTCAGCTGTTGTCACTGCCCCCACTGGTTTAGCTGCCTACAACATAGGTGGTGTCACGTTACACCGATTACTACTATTGCCAGTAGAACACCAAAACAAATTAGACTATTACAAACTTTCTGCAGAAGCTGCAATGGAACTAAGCAGAGTATTGAAACAAATGAAAATGCTACTAATAGATGACGTGAGCATGGTCTCCAACCTAATGTTGGCTTTGATTCACCTCAGATTACAAGAAGTACTCAAAACAAACTATGAAGGGCTCTTTGCAGGAAAACACATTATTGTTTTCGGAGATCTTCTTCAATTGACACCAGTAAATGGTGAGCCTATTTTTAAAACATTAGGACACAAACTCTGCCGTAAAACTGTTGGCAGAATGGGAAATGTCAACCTTTGGCAACATTTCCAATACAGAGAATTAACAGAAAACATGCAGCAATCTGCAGATCCCACTTATGCCAACATCTTAAAAAGTATCAGAGTTGGTATACTTTCTAAAGAAGCAGAAGCAATATTGAAAACCCGGCCTATTCATGCACTTTATGGCAATAATGCATGTGCCACAGATGTTATGGAACAATTAGCCCACAAAAATGTCAATTGTATGGCCTTAATGCCAACACTTGCAAGCTGTTTCAAATTCAATTAAATAATGTTAAGTAAAGAAATGCAACCAATAATGGAAATTAGCGCCACAGACAAACTAGATGTACATGATATGACACTACCCATGTGTGACCTAGCCACAACAAGACTAAATAGTTTAGAAAAATCAATCTCAAACACAGCAGGCTTAGAAAAGATATTAAAATTATCCTTAAATTGCAGAGTAATGCTTAAATTTAACCTTGACGTGGACCAAGGACTAGTTAATGGAGCACTGGGTACAGTTGTTGGCTTTCAAACATACCCACGTGACAACAAAATTCAGTTTGTCAATATTCTCTTTGACAAACTTTCAGAAGTAAAAAGGATAGGACGCTCAACAGCTCGATTCCTTCTCTTCAAAGACATGTATGTACGCAGAGAACAATTTTCTCTAACTCTTGCATACGCAGTCACGATTCATAAATCACAAGGTCTTACCCTAGACAAAGCAATGATAGATATTGGCAACACAGTCTTTAAAGAAGGCATGAGCTACGTAGCACTATCACACTTACGTACACTTGACGGTCTATTTCTAATCAACTTTAATGCAAGTAAAGTAAACGCTGATATTCCTTGCATTTTAGAATACAATAGACCTCGCTCACCATCCACTCCCCCATCTAAACACATATTCTGTTCCACAAAAAGTAAAACGTTATAAAAGAAAAATAAATCAAACAGAAATGCAACAGGATGTCACTGCAAATCCTCCAAAGAGAGTAAAAGAAACTAATACTTCATCAAGTACCACAAGCAAAAAAGAATCAATTAGGGAAAGTAAACCCAGTACTTCTTCAAAGAGGGAAGACAAACTCCAAAAAAAGCAGTCAGATACAGAACTACCTGGTCCATTTAAACTCTCAAATATAGTTGGTGTAAGTTGCTACGCGAATGTAGCAATGAATATTCTATTTCAATTACCACCAATTGTTGACAACGTTTACTTACACAGTACAGACCCATTGTGTTTGCAAATGTTAGTACTTAATGGAACGCAACAAACAATCCTGACAACACGTATAGTGTTTATGGAATAAGACAACAATTGGACTACTGTGCTGGAATGGTGAAATTCACTATAAACTCACAGGAAGACCCACAAGAATTTCTAATGTACTTACTACAAGTACTGGAAAACAAAAACATACCTATAAATGAAATCTTCCAGAGTTCATACATGTGGAAACATACATGCACTCTCTGCAACAATGTGACACAAGAACAAATCCCCAATGAACGCTTTGTATATATATCAATACCTAATTGTGAATCCATTACATTTCAGCAACTTGTACAAAAAGGAAACCATGGTAGATAATGTTCTACCTGCAATTCTGATAATCGCTCCACGTTACTAATACAAACACATAGTAAATACGTAATACTAATGCTTCTACGTTACAATGCAGATGGTACCAAAAACAACTGCAAGCTGACTGGATTCACACATGGTCAAATATGACTTGGTAAGAAAACCTTCACAACAATAGGTATAATCTACCACGCAGGAGCCACAGCCAATACAGGGAACTACACTGCCTATATATAAAAATAAATGTGGATGGTTTGAATGTAATGATAGTACATTTACTCTAAAGCAGAGATTACCAGCAAATCTTACAAACGCTTATTTAATGTTCTTAAAACCAAAATTTGATAACTAAACTGTACTTAAACCTTAAGTAAACTTGTAGTAAAAAATATAAACTTTTAGAATATTCCAAAAGCTATCTAACTGCCCAAAGATTTGACAACAACTAATCAGATAAATGAATACCACTAAATTAGAGCAAAAAATAGACAGTTAGAATACGCCAATTGGTATCTAACTTTCCCAAAATTTAACAATATGCAAACAGATAAATCAATACCACTAAAATATATCAAAGAATAGACAGTTAGAATATGCCAATTGGTATCTAACTGTCCCACAATTTAACAATATCCAAACAGATAAATCAATACCACTAAAATATATCAAAAAATAGACAGTTAGAATATGCCTACTGGTATCTAACTGCTCCAGAAAAATGCAACAAGCCAATGTATAAAGCATTATCCAGAAAACACAAGTGAACTATGAAAACAAACAAACAAATAAACTGTAGCATAACAGAAAACGTTTTTTTTTTAATCCAACATGGATTTTTTTTTCTCCCACAGCCCCAATGATTTTAGCAACGAACACAGAAACTGAGCAAATTGCACAGTACTCTGGTTTGTAATCTACTAAATATGAGGGTAAAAAAAAAATGTTCATTATACAATGTAATAAGTCATTACAAAATACTAATACTAACATGCTATTTTCTTTTATCACAGAAATGAACAAGAAATACATGTACTCCAGTTACTAAACCAAACAGTAAGTATATTATACACTCTATGCCCTGGCCACAACCATCGCAGCATATCACACCCATAGTATCTTAAAACTTTGTTTCTTATACATTTGTTTTTCACCCAAAGTTATAAGCAACTATAAGTGTGATATGCTGTGGTGGTTGTGGCCAGGGCATAGAGTGTTGGGTGCATGGCCAAATGGCCATGCACCCAACACTTTATGCCCTGGACACAACCACCACAGCATATCACACCCATAGAGTCAAATATATCAACTATGGCCTATGGAAACTTTTAATGTCCGCAGACATTATGAGTGTTCTTAGAACACTTTCAACTTTCCAGCGAGCAATACGGACAGCATCTTCAGGACACCCCCTACGAACATTTCAGGACAACGCAAGACTTCTAAGAACACTTTCAACTTGACAACAAACAATACGGACAGCTTCCTCAGAACACCCCCATTTTGTTTATTTGCGAACATTTCAGGACACCACGAGTGTTCTTAGAACACATTCAACTTGCCAGCGAACAATACGGACAGCGTCTTCAGGACACCCCCTATGAACTTTTCAGGACAAAGCAAGAGTTCTTAGAACACTTTCAACTTGACAACGAACAATACGGACAGCGTCCTCAGAACACCCCCATTTTGTTAATTTACGAACATTTCAGGACACCGCAAGAGTTCTTAGAACACTTTCACCTTGACAACGAACAAAACGGACAGCGTCTTCAGAACACCCCCATTTTGTTTATTTACGAACATTTCCGGACACCACGAGTGTTCTTAGAACATATTCAACTTGACAACGAACAATACGGACAGTGTCCTCAGAACACCCCCATTTTGTTTATTTACGAACATTTCAGGACACCGCGAGAGTTCTTAGAACACTTTCAACTTGACAACAAACAATACGGACAGCGTCCTCAGAACACCCCCATTTTGTTTATTTGGGAACATTTCAAGACACTGCGAGTCTTCTTAGAACACATTCAACTTGCCAGAGAACAATACGGACAGCGTCCTCAGGACATCCCCATTTTGTTTATTTACGAACATTTCAGGACAACGCGAGTGTTCTTAGAACACATTCAACTTACCAGCGAACAATACGGACAGCGTCTTCAGGACACCCCCTATGAACATTTCAGGACAACGCAAGAGTTCTTAGAACACTTTCAACTTGACAACGAACAATACGGACAGCGTCCTCAGAACACCCCCATTTTGTTAATTTACGAACATTTCAGGACACCACAAGAGTTCTTAGAACACTTTCACCTTGACAACGAACAAAACGGACAGCGTCTTCAGAACACCCCCATTTTGTTTATTTACAAACATTTCCGGTGTGGGATGTTTTTATCCACGCATCCAAGCCCTACCTCAAAACTGTGCAGTACTGACATGGAAAACATCATGATGGCCAGAGCTTCCCAGAAAATGCACAGGGAAATGCATGAAGAATAGGCTGCCACTCATTTTTGCCGATGTTATGGGCACAGAAGGGCACTGCCTAAAACCACCATTGGACTACCCACACAGTAGCCTGAAACCATTGGGAATGGCAATGCTGATTGCCAAAAGCAACCTAGAATTGTGGGGAATTCATTTTCTTAAATCCCAAAAATGGGTGCAGTACCAGTACTCACCACTATCAGAAAGCCAGCGTTTTAAAACACCAGATTTTTTTTCTTTTTGTGTAAAACTAAATAAATGAATGAAATAAATGAAGGCAGGCCAAAGAAAGACTAACTGAGAGGTGGATACAATCTAAAGTTATATTCTGAAGTGACTTGAAGGTTTATAACAAGACTGGCTGAGTTGTGGATTTCAGCAGTTTAAGTAAATTTGGACTGAAAGACACTAAAAATCTAAATGTTTAAAAGAAATGAGTCACCTACTTTTGAGTGTCACATAGGTTGCAATTGTTTAAATGTCATAGTTTTAAACTTAGAATCAGCATTCTAGCTGCATATGTAAAGATGGTCCATTTTATTTGAATGCAGAAAACTGGGTAACTAAAAGTGACATTAGCTGGGGCCTGGCTTAAGGAACTGAATTCTGCCCACCAGCTACCCCCGACAGGAGTTGAGACTTGCACAACTGCTGTGTTCCCATGCCTACCTGCCTTTTGCTGCTCCCACCAAAAGGGATATGACACTTCTCTGATTGGATTACCAAGGGACTGCTAGAGGCCCCAGGCAGAGGGTTTATGGAAGTGGCCATAAATGGCTTCCTCTTGAACAAAGGGCCTTCCAGGGCCCAGGCAGATGGTTTATTGCAGGGGTAATAAAAATGGCTTCCTCTTGGCAGAAACTGGGAGGGGGAGAAATGTAACGCTCACCTGGTTCCCACGGAGGCGCGGCGTCGAAGGCGCAGAACTCTGAAGATGGACAGGAAGGGCCCCTCTATTCTGGCTTCCCTGGCTCGTTGGATACACTCCTGTGCGTGAAAAGGGAGTATTACCAACTGTGGAACAATGCTCAAGCCTCCCACTCCCTTCCAACCCTCCACGATACCTCCTCCACGATTCCCCGTGAAGCCTCACCTTAGGGTTTGGAAGGATGAGCTCTCCATCCTGCTTCTGATGCAGGGGCGCGTTGAAACCCAGTTACTTCACTGGATTGAGGATTGATGGGAGTTCAGGTAAGCTTGACTGTTCAGGTAAGGCGCTGTAAAAGTTCTGTTCAAAAGTTCAAGCTTAATAATAATGTTCGTTGTCTAATTGCAGCAAGCGCTAATGCTTATGTCTTTTTCCCCTTAGGGGCCGGGGTTCGGAGTGCCGGAGATATGGCGCCGACCCGAAGTGAAACAGTTCTGGATGAGCGCTCAGGTAATGTCTTTGCATTCGCTCATTCAATGTCTTTGTCTTTTTTCCCCATAGGGGCCGGGGTCCGGAGATGCCAGGAAGCGGCAGGACCCGAAATGCAGTGGGAATAATCCAACAGGTAAGACTTAAAAGGAAACTGAGCTTTCCTTATTCCTTTTCTCCCTCTCACCTTTGTTCTTGTCTTTTTTCCTCTAGGCGCCAGGGCGTAGCTGAATCCGGAAGATCGCTGCTGAAGATGGAAGCGCCTTGCAAAGGTGAGTAAAATGCAGCGCTGCAGCGATCGAAACGAAATGCCTTTAAAATGATGTCTTCCTTTTCAGGGCCGTTGGAGAAATGACTCCGGGATGCAGATTTAGCAGGTAAGGGCTTTTCTTCTCCTATTCTCTTCCTTTCTCCCCTTGCAGGTGTTCCAGGGTGCTGGCAGGCGTGGCTGAAGTCAGGATGCAGGAGCTGACACGGTGAGCGTCCAGCTGCTAGGTGCAGAACAACGCGAAGCATGTGTGGCTGTTCGGGTGGGGTTTAAATAGCCTTGGAAGAAGTTCCTGGTATGTATCCTTCCACCAATCAGGTATGTATCCTTCCCCGACCACACCCGGGTGGTGAAGTAGTCCTACAGGTTAAGTAGTCCCATTCAGGCCTCAAGAGGGCCTGGATGAAGCAGCAAGGTCTGCATCAGGTAAGTGTGCACCCAAGCACTTAAACACATATCCTCTTCTATGAGCCTGGCGCCAGGACTGGGGTCCGCTATGAGCCTGGCGCCTAAGGTGCCAGGACTGAGTCCAAAGGGCCCCGACTTGGGCCAGCTGAGACTTCCCTGGGGAAAATGATGTCTGCCTCTGGGGTTGCTGGGCCCGGCCTGGCTCCTTAGAGGTAGGCATCATGACAGTACCCCCCCTCAAGGCCCCTCCCAAGGTCTTTTCCTCTGGGGGTTTTGGTTTGTGCGGGAATCTTCGATGGAATCTTTGAATTAATCGTGGTGCGTGAACATAGTTACTGGGTTCCCAAGATCTTTCCTGAGGTCCATATCCTTTCCAATCAACAAGATAGAAGAGTTTCGACTTACCTATCTTGGAATCTAAAATGTCTTTCACTTCGAATTCTAATTCTCCATCAATTTGGACAGGGCATGGGGGCTCAGACAGTCTGGTTCCAGGTTGTACTGGTTTTAGAAGAGATGCGTGAAAAACGGGATGAATCCGCATGTTGGATGGTAAATCGAGTTTAAAGGCCACTGGGTTGATAATAGCTTTGATGGGGTAAGGCCCAATGAATCTGGGATTAAAAGTTCGCTGACCCTTGAGGGGTAGATGTTTAGTTGCTAGCCATACCTGATCTCCTACTTGGTAAGGAGGAGTTTTACTTCGGTGCAAATCAGCGTTTTCTTTATACTTTTTCTTGGCTTGCTGTAAGTGGGTTGTAGCTTCTTTGAAGGCTTGGGTTATTGTGGAATGTAGGTGATTTACTGCAGGCATCTCCAGGGTCAGAGGTGGATCTAGGTCAGAGGTCCGAGGATGGTGACCATACAGGGTATAAAAAGGAGTCTGTCCGGTTCCAGAATGCACTGAATTGTTGTATGCATATTCTGCAACCCAAAGGATGTCCTTCCAATTCAACTCGGATTGGTGTAACATGCACCGCAGATATTGCTCGAGAGTCTGATTGGTTCTCTCGGTTTGTCCGTCGGTCTGGGGGTGGTGGCTGGTGGATAACCGCACGTCTATTTGTGCTAGTTGGCAACATTTCTTCCAAAAGTGGGAGATAAATTGACTTCCACGGTCTGAGACTAATATGGAAGGGAAACCATGTAACCGCACTATATTTTCCATAAATTCCTTGGCCAAGGTGGAAGCTGACGGCAATCCTTTTAAAGGGATAAAATGGGCCATTTTGGAGAATAGATCCACTATTACGAGAATCGTGTTGTAACCACCACAAGGAGGCAGGTCAGTTATAAAGTCCATTGACAAGGTGTGCCAAGGTGCTGGTGGAATGTCCAAAGGTTGAAGTAGGCCGGCTGGCCTTTTCTTTTGACTCTTATTTTGGGCACAGATTCCGCAAGACAACACAAATGACTTTATGTCTTTTCTCCAAGAAGGCCACCAGAAGTGGCGTTTGATCTTTTCTTCTGTTTTCGCGATACCGGGGTGTCCTTCCATTAATGATTCATGATGACGGGTAATGACAAGTTCCTGCAATTCTTTACTTGGCAGAAATAACCGCTCTTGGAAGTAGGGTAAATCATCCTTAACGGTGTAGCGAGGACCCTTTTGACTCCATTCCAGTAAGGCAGAAGAGTCAAAAAGCTGTTTTACTTGAGCTTGGATGTCCTCAATGGTTTGCAATGAAGTCAAGCCCAGAATTCTTTGTTCCGGTATGATTGGCACAGGTTCTAAACTCGAATTGGGTTCTTCCATGCCTATCCGGGGTAAGGCATCTGCCTTACCATTCTTGCAGCCAGGGCGATAGGTAATTACAAAATCAAATTCCGCAAAGAATAAAGCCCATCGGAGTTGTTGCGAAGATTGAGCTTTGGCCGTCTTTAAATACTGCAAATTTCTGTGGTCCGTAATTACGGTGATGGCGTGTCTTGCACCGAGAAGATAGTGACGCCAAGCCTTGAAAGCTGATTTAATAGCCAGTAGTTCTTTGTCGGTAATTGCGTAATTGAGTTCAGGTGGAGAGAATTTTCTGAACCAAAAGGCTACAGGGTGTAGTTGGTTAGTTTCTGGGTCTCTTTGCGACAGGACAGCTCCCATGGCCGAACTGGATGCATCGGTTTCCACGATGTAAGGGAGATCTGGGCGCGGGTGCTTCAATACAGGTGCAGAGGTGAATTTGGTTTTCAGGTCCTGAAAGGCTTGTTCAGCCTCAAGAGTCCATTCAAAGCGTTTATTTTTCTTTAGGAGAGCTGTGATGGGTTGAACAGTTCGAGAAAATTCCGGGATGAACCTTCGATAGAAATTGGCAAAGCCAAGCATGCTTTGCACTCCCTTCACAGAGCTAGGAGATGGCCATTTGAGAATGGCGTCCACTTTCCGCGAGTCCATTCGGATTCCTTGAGGTGTCAGGATGAATCCGAGAAACTCCACTTCTGTGGTATGAAAAACGCATTTTTCGAGCTTGGCAAATAATTTGTGCTGGCGCAATTTCTCAAGAACTGCCCTAACATGGTTTCTGTGATCAGATTCTGAGGAGGAATACACCAGGATGTCGTCAATATAAACGATGACACAAACATCGATAAGTTCCCGAAGAACATCATTCATGAAGTACTGAAAGGCGGCAGGTGCGTTGCACAAACCGAAGGGCATTACTTGATATTCGAAGAGCCCAAATTTGGTGCGGAATGCAGTCTTCCACTCGTCGCCCTCTTTTATACGTACCAGGTGGTAAGCTCCGCGGAGATCTAGCTTGGTGTACACACGAGCATCTTTTACTTGGTCGATAAGCTCAGGTATCAGGGGCAAAGGGTAACGATTCTTAATCGTTATCTGATTTAGGGCGCGGTAGTCAATACAGGCCCTAAGGTCTCCTTCCTTTTTAGGTACGAAGAACAAAGCGGAAGAGACTGGTGACTTTGATGGGCGAATGAAACCATTGGCCAGGTATTGATCCAAATACTGGCGCAAATGCAGGTTCTCAGGTTCAGTAAGAGCATAAATCCTACTACAAGGTAGTTGTGCATTGGGTACCAAGTCGATTTGGCAATCGTAAGATCGATGGGGAGGTAAGGTGTTAGCCTGCTCTTTCTGAAAAACGTCTTGGAATTCTTGGTATTCAGATGGTAGCTGTACAGGGGTGGAAGTTACAGAGGCTAGACCCATAGCTGGATTCCTTGGGTAACAGGTTGGTTCACAATCAGGGGAAAAGTTATCTTCTTTGCTCGCCAGTCTATTCTCGGATTATGTGTTTCTAACCAAGGGATTCCAAGAAGTACTTGAAATTGTGGGGCCTTGATCACATCAAACACGATTGCTTCCCGATGTCCGTCCTGACCCACCAGAGTGATTTCAACTGTGGAATGCGTTACAGGCCCTGAGGCTATTTCGGTTCCATCAACTGTAGTAATTACATCTTGGGTTACTTTCGGGCGGAGAGGAAGCTTAATCCTGGAAGCCAATTCACGGTCTATGTAATTTCCAATAGCTCCACTGTCTATGTATGCTTTTATAGCATGCAACTGCTGAGGCTGTTTTGGGTTCACAAGCACCATTGGCATGACAAAATGCGAGGTCAAAGAGTTTGTTTTCAAGCTCGGCAAGCGGACCCCTACGCTTGTCGGGCTAGGTCGTTTCCCGAACAAGGTGTCAATAACTCGTTATCAGTGGCTCCAACCACCTTCTTGGGTGGTTTAACTGGACAACTTTGAAGAAAGTGACCGGAAGTTCTGCAATACAGACAAAGTTGCATTTGTCGCCTTCTCTCTCGTTCCTTCTGCGTTAATGGTCCTTTAACACTGCCAATTTGCATAGGTTCGGAAACGTCAGTACTCTTGGAGTTAACGTGGGTCTTGATAGGTACTCTGGTTTCATACTTGAGCCGATCTGCTTTTCTATTTTGAAGTCTGTGATCAAGTGGAACCACTAAGTCTATGTAGTCTGCGCAGGCCTGGGGTGGATCTACTATCTGAGCTATAACATCTTTAAGCTCTCCGCGCAGGCCTCGATGAAACAATGTGATCCTTTTATTTTCAGGCCATCCGGTTTCCACAACTAGTCTATTAAAGGTGGCGATATAGGACAAAAGATCCTGATTACCTTGTCGTAAGGATAGCAGTTCGTTGTCAAGGGCCTGTCCCTGCGAGTGTCGAGCGAACAATCTTTCCATGCTGGCCTGGAAGCCCTGGAAATCCCGGAGAATGGGATCATCCTGATTTACCAATGGAATAGACCAATCGGCAGCACAGCCACTGAGGTAAGATAGTACAAAGGCTACTTTGGTCTGGTCGTTGGGGAAGGCCCCGGGCCTGCATAAAAAGTGTAAACGGCATTGGTTCATAAAAACGGCATATTTCTTGTTATCCCCCGCAAAACGTTCCGGCGGGGCCAAAGGCATGTGTCCAGGTAGATTGATTTGTACCGGGTTATTCGAACCCATTGTTGTAGAAATATCTCCGGAAACAGGTAAAGGAGTGTGCTCTGCCTGGCCCTGCAATAACCTTTTGGCCAGATCATCAGTTCTTTCCTTGGATAGGATTAGTTCCCTTCTGAGAGCATTAGTCTCCTGGCGGGCTGAGTGCACTTCTGCCCGTAATTCCCCTAAAAGATGGGCCAGCTGATCTGTCTCGGAAGTCTCCATAGCGCCCAGGTGGGAAATTGTGGTAAGGCTTCGCGTTCTGTAACGCTCACCTGGTTCCCACGGAGGCGCGGCGTCGAAGGCGCAGAACTCTGAAGATGGACAGGAAGGGCCCCTCTATTCTGGCTTCCCTGGCTCGTTGGATACCCTCCTGTGCGTGAAAAGGGAGTATTACCAACTGTGGAACAATGCTCAAGCCTCCCACTCCCTTCCAACCCTCCACGATACCTCCTCCACGATTCCCCGTGAAGCCTCACCTTAGGGTTTGGAAGGATGAGCTCTCCATCCTGCTTCTGATGCAGGGGCGCGTTGAAACCCAGTTACTTCACTGGATTGAGGATTGATGGGAGTTCAGGTAAGCTTGACTGTTCAGGTAAGGCGCTGTAAAAGTTCTGTTCAAAAGTTCAAGCTTAATAATAATGTTCGTTGTCTAATTGCAGCAAGCGCTAATGCTTATGTCTTTTTCCCCTTAGGGGCCGGGGTTCGGAGTGCCGGAGATATGGCGCCGACCCGAAGTGAAACAGTTCTGGATGAGCGCTCAGGTAATGTCTTTGCATTCGCTCATTCAATGTCTTTGTCTTTTTTCCCCATAGGGGCCGGGGTCCGGAGATGCCAGGAAGCGGCAGGACCCGAAATGCAGTGGGAATAATCCAACAGGTAAGACTTAAAAGGAAACTGAGCTTTCCTTATTCCTTTTCTCCCTCTCACCTTTGTTCTTGTCTTTTTTCCTCTAGGCGCCGGGGCGTAGCTGAATCCGGAAGATCGCTGCTGAAGATGGAAGCGCCTTGCAAAGGTGAGTAAAATGCAGCGCTGCAGCGATCGAAACGAAATGCCTTTAAAATGATGTCTTCCTTTTCAGGGCCGTTGGAGAAATGACTCCGGGATGCAGATTTAGCAGGTAAGGGCTTTTCTTCTCCTATTCTCTTCCTTTCTCCCCTTGCAGGTGTTCCAGGGTGCTGGCAGGCGTGGCTGAAGTCAGGATGCAGGAGCTGACACGGTGAGCGTCCAGCTGCTAGGTGCAGAACAACGCGAAGCATGTGTGGCTGTTCGGGTGGGGTTTAAATAGCCTTGGAAGAAGTTCCTGGTATGTATCCTTCCACCAATCAGGTATGTATCCTTCCCCGACCACACCCGGGTGGTGAAGTAGTCCTACAGGTTAAGTAGTCCCATTCAGGCCTCAAGAGGGCCTGGATGAAGCAGCAAGGTCTGCATCAGGTAAGTGTGCACCCAAGCACTTAAACACATATCCTCTTCTATGAGCCTGGCGCCTACGGCGCCAGGACTGGGGTCCGCTATGAGCTTGGCACCTAAGGCGCCAGGACTGAGTCCAAAGGGCCCCGACTTGGGCCAGCTGAGACTTCCCTGGGGAAAATGATGTCTGCCTCTGGGGTTGCTGGGCCCGGCCTGGCTCCTTAGAGGTAGGCATCATGACAAGAAACTGGAGACAGAGGCTGAGCTTGAAGAAAGTGGAAAGACTGGTTTCTGTACCATGTGACCTGAAAAGACACACCCCTGTAGCCAGAATATGGTCTTAGAAAAAGATGAATAACTCATAGTACGGACTTGTGAAAATTATTTAAATGATACCATAATTCTTGTGATTTTTCTGCCCACATTTTAAGAGGTTTTTAGAAACGGTGGCATGATCTGGGGGCAAACTAGCAGTTAAGAGGGTATTACTTAAAATGTCTGCATGTGAAAAGTCTGATACTTCATCAATTAATGCCTGCATGCCTTGCGCACATGTGTATACATTTGAGTAAGAATCTGATATTGGTAACCTGACCAAAAAGTGAAATATGTTGCCATTTCTGAATGCAAGCTCCCAGGAAGAGCAGATTTGGACAGGGTATACCTCCTGTGATATGTGATGGGTGCATGTAATTTTAAACAAATGTGTACCTGTGCAAATATGTCTTTTGGGTCAAAATATAGATTGTGTGTAATTTGACAGGGGTGGGTTCTCTGTACCATAAACAGACCTCATCATGATGACACTTCATTTCATTCCCCCAATCAAGGGGAAGAGGATGAAGTGGCCAATGACAAGTGGAGAGGGGTAGAGCCTAGTGATGCTGCACACACACCCATTTTCAAAACACATAAAAGCAGACAGACAGGACAGATAGGGACATTCAATTCCATTTGCTGCAACGCGCTCTGCCGGACCATACCACATCCAGAGATCCAGACTTCAAATCCATCAATCTCCAGAGAAAGCTGTGCAGAAAGATCCAGAAGCAGTGCTGTACCCAGAGAGAGAGCAGAGCTGACCCAGACCACTGTTAGCAGAACCAGAGAGCTGACCCAGATCACTGTGAAGTGCAGAGACCAGACCAGAGTCCAGTCTAAAACCTGACCAGATCCGTGGCGAGGCCCATTTAATTCAAGAATATAGTGTGAGTACCTAGCAGAACTGTGCAGAACCAATCTCTTAGTTAAAATAATCTAATGCAAGCTATTTTAACTTGAGTAGAACTGTCACCTGTCATTTTCTAGTTGCTAGCTGTCACTTGTCACTTTGAACTTTAAAATTTCAAATCCGAAAAACAACCTTCACCAAATTGTTCATAACTCTGTAACCGTTTGTCTTAGAGACTTGCAGTAACTTCCCTCTGAAAGCTTAGAATCTTGGCTTTTCAACAAACCTAGAACCGCTTTCCTATTCTATACACTTTCGCCGCAATCGCGAAAAACGCACTCGTGAATTTACCGCGATTTGCAAATTTCTCTACGTGTGAAAACAGCAGTTTCCCTGCTAAAAATTCGTTTGCCTCTTAAGAACCATCCCTGAATCATTGCTAGAGTGAGCCTGGACTAATATTAACTAGATACCACTCACCCTGAACCTCTAGAGGGAATTAAAAGCATTTTAGCATATTTTTCACTTCATTGCCAGCACATATAAAAGCATTTTGGGCCTGTGTTTCCAACTTCTGTAGTCTAAGCTTGCTGGGGTGAACTGAATTACACTTGATTGCATTTCTGAGAACTGTGTGCTTTCCTTCCATTTCCTTGCATTGCATAAAGGGGGGAGGGGATTGCCAGAGAAAAGTGATTACATTGTTTTGTTGAAATCATATTGAGTATTTTCTGTACTGCATTTTCATTCAACATTGCATCCATCTGAACTTATATAAAGCATTCTCTACCACCTTATTCTTCTGTTCCTATTCACAAGTGTGCTAGTGCCAGACTATCCATTATTGATTACTGCTCATATTAAGTGTCATATTCAATTATTAAATTATTATAAAGTGTGATATATATATATATTGTTTAAATTATCAAATAAACCTTTTAAACTTGCAAAACAGAACTACTTCTTGGCTCAGCGGGGTCAGGGGGATTCCAAGAGAGGGGTGTTATATAGGGGTAGTCATCCAGAACGCATGAACTGGACATAAAGATATATCAATAAGGGTTTCCATTCAGTATCCCAGACTAGGCACTGACTTAGCTGTAGTGTTGAATTGAATCCTCTTACAAATTGGGGGCTCGTCCGGGATGTTTGGGTTAGATCTATCACTTGTGCAGATTAATACAGCGTGCCAGCTGACCAGATACACATATCCGGTCGGATCACCACGCTGTGTTACGCTGTAAAGCACTCCTCAAAGGAACGCTCTAAGGAAAAGGTCTGTTTTGCAAAAATAAAATACAAACTTCTGTAAGTCAGGAAGGAACTCAAATTCCAGAATGACGACCTTAGTAGACATGAAAATAGCCAGAGAGCACTTCTTACATAAGTTATTTGTGAGAGGTGAGTGGACTCACCAGGACCGCATGGTCTGGTTGCAGGCCATCACGCAACAGGTCACGGAAACAGAGTCAGATATATGGAGAGATCAGGGTCCCTTACATGTGGCCCTGAGTGAACTATACATGGCTCCTAAAGCTAAGGATGAACAAGACAAGATGGTTAGGATAGCGGCATACCTGTACCTATATATGGGAGACATGCAGGATAAATGTACTGAAAACCAAGATCTGGCGAATAAGCGACAGATGGCGTTAGAGAAGGTCCAATCTGACCTGGTCTCTTCTGAGCAGAGGCTGCAGGGGAGCCAGGAGTCAGAAAATGAGAGTAGACAGCACATCATTAAAATAAAGAGGGATATGGACATCCTGCAACAGGAAAAGGCTGACCAGGATACCAGATTTCTGGCCTTGCAGAAGGAGTACCAAGAAGGTTTGGACTCCCTACTGCAGAGCCAGAAAAAGCTGGAGCAACAGTTAGACTTCAATAGGGCATGTGCTGAGCAGGTAGTCACCCTGCAAAGCCACCTAGATAGGGAGAAGGCAGAGAGCAATAAACTGATTTTGAAAGACCTGGATACCCAGGCAGAGTTTGACCAGGAGCGCCAGAAAGCGGGTGCCTTCCAAAGGCAAAGGGATGACCTGGCGGCACAGATGCAGGCTCTTAGTCAGGAAAGGGATAGCTTAGGCCAGGAAGTCTGCCACTTAAAAAGGAAAATGAAAGAAAATCACCTGGCCCTCCAGGGACTGGGTGACCTCCAAAAAGAACACCATAACTTGTTAGAGCACACCAGGAAGGTGGAGGATGCTCTGGCAAGAAAGGAGCAGGCCAATAGGGACACAGCTCAGGAGGTAACCCTCCTGCAGCAAAGACTGGCCCAGTGCTCCAGGACCAATCAGGAAATGCAGAGAGAGAATGAGGCTCTCTGCCAGCACAATGATAGGCTCCAACAACAGGTAGCGATGCAAGGGAGACTGATAGAGTCTAGTAAGGCCTTAACTGAGGAACTGAAGGCACAGGCTCTTGCATTGCAACAGGGAGCAGGGGCGGATAGAGACCAGGTTCGCTGGGAAAAGGAAACTCCTGAGCATAACCTCAGGAGCCCTAGCACCAGAGGCCTTTATCTCTCTCAGTCCCTGGACTCTGCCACCCCCATCTCCCCTGGCGCACATGAGCACCGGGCCACAGGGATGGCAGATTACTATCCAGCCAGAAGCATGGGGCTCATAGGCCAGTACCACCCAGGAATGGAGGGGCGGGCATCCGGGTATGGGCACCCAAGCACAGTGCAATTTGGTGGGGAACCCCAGGAGAGTAGGCCCATTAAGGGCATCCTGAAAACCTCTGCCCAGTTAGGTCAGTGGGGGGGGGTACCCATCAAATCCTGGCAGCAAAGAGGAATCTGAAGACTCCTCTGAACGGTACAGGACACAGGAGACCAGGTCCCCACATTCTGCCAGCCATTCCCAGGCTCGCAGAATCCGGGACAACCTGGAAGAACAGACGGGAACCTCTGGGAGCAGTGCCTCTGAGTCAGAAGATGAATGGACAAGGGTTACCCGAACCAAAAAGGCCAATAAGGCAAAAAGGGCCTTGATTAAGGACCCATTGAAACATATTAAGGCAATCAGGAGTGTCATCACGCCTTATCATAAGAACGCCAAGTACTCTGTTTGGGAGCACTTAGAGTTGTTTGAGCAAATGATGGAGAATTTTCATTTGAAGGACAGCCAAAGCTGTATCCAATATGTAAAGTGGACATTCTCCCCAGAGTACTCCAGTTTCTTTGCAGGGCTGGAGGACCAAAATCATTCCAGGTGGTCCACCTATAAGGCGGCCATCTTGAAACATTTTTCTACTCATAGAAATCCTCAAGAGGCTCGCAAGGCAGCCTACAATTTACAATGTGGGGAGGATCAGGCCCCACAAGAATTTGTGCAGGAGTTAAAGCGTGCTTTTGCACAGACCACAAGAAGGGTGCGCACGGATAGCAGAGAATTTATTAATACGTTTTTCCATGCCTTGCCCAAATACATAATGACCCAGCTTGTGAGGGATTTTCACGAGAAAAGATCTTTAGACTGGGTCATTGAACAGGCGACCCGGATCTATGAGGTGCAGAAGCCAATAGAAAATAAAAATAATGCGCCCAAAAACCCCAAAGTTAACAACACCCCTGCTGCTGCCAAGGTGGCAGAGGTAAAGGTCACCCCCGTTTTAGAGTTCGAGATGGGGGGGCCTAAAAACCTACCTGCACCTAATAATGCTAGGCCCAGAAGGTCCTCGGGCCAGTCACAAACAGGGAGTCAAAGAGGTAGTCCCACAAATGGGGTCCCTCGCTCTCCTGATTATGTAAGTCCCCGTTACAAGGGAAATCGACCCATCCTGGGTTATGTGTGGACTCCTCCAGCCCAAGGGGGGAGATCCAGCCAAGAACCTAACCCAGGGAAATTTCCTCCTAACTTCCCACCGGAGGGCAGAAATTCTCCGAATCCTGGGCAGAACTTTTTCCCCAGGTATCCACCCAATTTCCAACCCCAAAATCCTCCACCCTTCTTTCCCCAATTCCCTGAGCCCAGACAACCAAATCCGGGAGAGGGGAGGCCAAGGGTGGAGGGGTATCCAAATCTTCCCAACCAGGGGTACTACCAAAGAAGGGATAGCTACCCTTCCCGGGATCAGCCCAGGGGAGAAAACAGGGCCCCGTATCAGCCTGAGCGGGTTTCCCAGTTAGAGCGCCAGGTCCAAAATATGGCACGGGATCTGGGTCAAATACTGAGGGCGCAGCAGAACCCTCAGATGGGCATGCCGGCGCAGAACGCACCCAACTCTGGACCTAGTGTTCCAGAACAATGACAGGGGCAGCACCCCGATAACTCACCGGTTCCCAGGGAGGAGGCACAAGGGGAAGGGGGGTGTAAAGCCTTGGAGGAAGCTTCCTTCCTCACTTGTAAACAGCCCCTGGAAACCCAGGAACCAGAAACAAAATCTCTTGCCCCTGAAAGTCTGCCTCCTAAGGAGCAGAGGGGGGGTAGGAGAAACAAAAGACCCAAACAGACTCAGTTTGAGGAGGAGGTACAGATCTTCCAATTTGAGGGAGAGGGATCCTCAGAAGATCCTGGGAAAAGGATCTTCTCCTTCAGAGATGGGGGAACTCCTCCCAAAGAAAAATGGGTCCCAAGGGATGTCAATTCAGACTGGGGAGATGTGGAGACTGAGCTACCGCCGCCCACCATCTCATCCCAGAACCAACAGCAAGAAAATCCCCTGGTTCAAACTCATCCTGGTGACTGCCTCCAAAAAGGGGGGGGCGGCCCAGAACCGGAACCAGGGGAACCCACAAAGGCTCTGATCCAAAGTTGCCAACTTTTTCTTTCAGATTCCCAAGGCTCTTCACAGAATTCTGCCCAAATTTCTTCTCTTGCAATGTCCACAACCAGAAAGTTAGCCCACCAGTTGTCCAAAAATGTGCATTATCTGTGCCCCCTTGAGGAGAAGGAGGGAAGATATTATGCCCCGGTACAAGTACAGGGGCAGGGTACGATTTCAGCGCTGGTGGACACGGGATCTCAAGCTACCCTTCTGTCCAGAAGGGCCTTTGACGAACTGAATGCAGGAAGGGGAGGGAAGTACCAAATTCCTCACACCTTACTTCCTGGACAACTCCAGAACTTTGACGGGAACGAAATTCCCGTCGAGGGGACGGCAGATTTGGACATTAAAATTGGGCGACACAAGTTGAAACACCCGGTCATAGTTGTGACTCCAGAGGGCACCCCTTGTTTACTGGGGAATGACCTCCTGAGGAGGTTGTCACCCTTAATAGATTGCGTTAACAAGGTCCTCTGGACCCAGACTAGCCGACCAATAAAATTGAAACAGAGTGTCAACCATGTTAGTTTAAACGGCACCTGCCACATGGTTGAACAAAAATCTGACCAAGTAGAATTTCACTTCCAGAATAGCCAAATTCCAGACGTGACAGTAATAGCAGTAGGACAACAGACTGGTGATGGGGGGTCCTCTCTATTTCTGAAAATCAACCTTCCTTCCAGTTTAAGGTGGTATTCCACACTGGAAGGAAACACCCTGAAATCCTTTACTAATCCACAATCAGAAACTCCCACTTCTATAGTCCAGAAAGATGTGAAATCAGCTCAGAGCCCGGCTGATATTCAGCAAATTGGAGAGCAGTTGTTCATCCCTGTCCAATTAAATGATGGGAAGGACTCTGTTCTCGCTCGAGTGTGTGTGAACAACGGTAAGAGCTTCATCAGCGAAGCCATGTTCCGCCAACTCCCAAAAGATCCAGCCATTCCCACATTCAAACTGATAGACAAATGGGAAATGGACCTGGAAGCGCCTAATTCCAAACATCTCCTGCCAAGCAGGTGTATGCTCAAAATCTCCATTGGCAACAAGAGCATAGTCCATAATTGTTGGGTCGTGCGAGACGTCACTGCCGCCTTTTACTTAGGCAGTGACATTCTCAATCGCTTTGCCATTAGTTTGGACCTAATAAACTTCAAAGCTTGGTCCCGATTAGCGGATAATCCCATGGGCTTTGATGATCCAGAAAAAGCATTTAAGTCAGCTCAATTGCTACCTTATGCAGTTGAAATTCAGATCAAAGAGGAAGTCACCATCCCAGAAAGGACCCGAGAATTCTCCCTGGAAGTGAAAGCTAAAAGAGGACAACATTTGCAAAACCCTGATGCTTACATACATCTAAACGCTTCTCTCCAACAGCAAGGGTTAGGGGTAAACCCAACACCATTAGTCAACATAGAACATGACACCATTCTAATAGAGGTGGATAACAGCGACTTAAAGAGTATTACTCTAGCCGCAGGCACCATTATTGGAATGGCGGTTGATGACCGACATTTTTCCATAGACTTAGGTAATGAACTGTTAGGGCCAATCCACAAGGACTGCTTTGACAGTGACAGTGATGACAATACAACACCAGACAGGATTTTTACCCGGCATGGGGGGAACTTCCTGGTGTACACTTCCTGCCCCTATGGTAAGGAAGATGTGACTTGTGACTTCAGGAGGGATGAGGTGATTTTCCAAGTCCATGAGGGCTGCCTTTCCCACCTGAAGCCCCCAGTCCAAATCAGCACTCTGACCAGGGACTTCTCCACCCAGCTGGAGGAGGCCGCTGAAATAGCCAAACCAGAAGTCTTTCCAGGCTTCAGGCAGATGGTGGAAGAGAGAGTCAACCTAGCCGATGCCTGTGTGACTCTGGAACAAAAGCAAAAGTTGAAACAAGTTTTCTTGGATTTCCAAGATCTCTTTGCGGTAGACTCATATGACTGTGGTCGCACTGACATCCACACAACAACAATCCCCACGGACCCTGGCATGACTCCAGTGTTTGTGAAGCAATATCGTTTGCCTCTCGCATCCATGGAGTCCCTTACTGAAATAATTAAGAACCTTGAGTCCCGGGGAATAATCCGTCCAGTTCACAGCACCTTCAATAATCCGGTGCTGGGAATATTGAAGCCAAACGGCCAGTGGAGACTCTGCGCCGACCTCAGGGAGCTCAACAAACGGGTCCATAATTCCCGATGGCCTCTTCCCTACATTGACCAAGGGCTGGCCCAGATCCAGGGGTCACAGGTATTCACTGCAATAGACCTGACCAATGGATACTGGACTGTGCCTGTCAGTAGGGAGGACCAATACAAGCTGGCTTTTACCTTTTGGGGCCAGCAATACACATGGACCCGGACTCCCTTCGGATACCTCAACTCCGGCAATGAATTCAACATTTTCCTACATAAGGCCATGCCCGACCTGGGTGCGAGGGGTAACCTGGCTTATGTAGATGATGTCCTCATCAAACGTTCATCTGTGGAGGAACACATAGCGGAGATCCGTTATGTTCTGACCCAGTTGAGGGCCGCCGGAGCAAAACTTTCCTTTCAGAAAGCACAGTGGTGTAGAACCCGTGTTAATTTCTTGGGGCATGAGATTACTCCTCAGGGTCTCTGTCCCCAGGAAAAGAAAGTGGAAGCACTTCAGAAACTGAAAGACCCCACAACTCTGCGGGAACTAAGGAGCCTCTTTGGACTGACTAATTACAGCAGAAAGTTCATTGAGGGCTACGCAGAGATCACCAGACCCCTGATTCATCTCCTGAAGGGGGGGGTCAAGTGGGAATGGGGTCCAGAACAAGCCGAGGCAGTAAAACAACTCAAAAGAAGCCTCTCACAAGCGCCTTGCCTAGCTTACCCTGTCAGAAACAAGGAGTTCTTCCTGGAGACGGGGTTCTCTAATACGTGCTTGACAGCAGTATTATACCAAAAGCATGACAAGGTCAATAAAGTAATCTCTTATGCAAGCAAAACTTTATCCTCTGTGGAGGAAAAATTCAACGATTGTGAGAAGGCACTCCTGGCAACGGTGTGGGCATTGAAGAATTACCGCCCGTTTATCCAGGGGGAACACATCATAGTGGAGACTCCACACCAGCATCTGCAATATCTCCAAAGTGACAGAATCCGGGCCGGAAATGTGAGTAATTCCCGAATGACTTCCTGGATTCTATCAATGCAAGGCTTTCCTGTGGAGGTCAGATATGGCCAAAACAAGAAGAGTCCCCTCGCGCAAGGTCTGGCTGACTTGCATGATTGTGCCAGAGAAAACTGTCTCGAGGACGAAAGTCTAAAAATCAAGGACAACACGGAGGCATACCTTAATTCCCCACACAAAGTCTTTGAAGAGGACAAGTGTGAGGGAATGCCCACTGTCTATGTGGATGGATGCTCGTACCATGTTGACAACGACGGGGAGAAAGAACTGGTGGCTGGCGTAGGGAATGCATGGGTGAATGAGTCCCCAGAACCCTCCGCTGGATACAAAATTAGTCCCCGAAGTAGTCAGGTGGCAGAATTGATGGCTGTGCATCAGGCCATCCTCACTGCTGTCCAGCATCAACTCCACGAACTGGTCATAATCACAGACTCGGATTATGTACGGAACGGGTTCGTGAAGCACCTGGTTAATTGGAAAACCAGAGGCATGTTATGTGCTAACAACAAACCCTTGAAACATGGGAAGTTGATCCAAAACATTGATGATCTGGTCACCTCGAATGAGATGACCATCTATTGGAAAAAGATCAAGGGTAATTCCAAAGTAGAGGGACCAGACAAAACTGGAAATGACTTAGCTGATCAGCTGGCCAAAACCGGGGCCATCCAAGGGGATCTAATTGAGATTGAGTCCCTGTTGGGGGAAATCCAGGTCACTGCTATCACTAGGTCCCAGACAAATGCTCACAACGATCTTTCAATTGCACAATGGAGTAAGGAGACTCCTGATGCTGATTTGATTACCGCTCAGAAGGGGGATCCAATAATTGGTAAATTTTACCAGCACCTTGAGGACCCTGAGAACTTTCCCCTGACGGATACCGATTACACTGGGAAAGAGGACCTAAGAGTGTTGATGAAATGTCCAAAAATGTTCCGAATCCAAGACGGTTTACTGGTAAGGAAATCCAAAGCTGGCCACGATCAGTGGGTGGTTCCTACCTCATTCCGAAGCCTGATGTTAAGTCACGCCCATGATGCGGCCACCGCCGGTCATAGGGGGTTTCACACAACACTGGAAATCTTAAGAGAGGTTGCATACTGGCCACACATGGGGCAGGACCTCGACCAATACTTGAAGGGGTGTCTTGTGTGTGCACAATTTCAGCCATCATCCCTCACGCACCGTGCGCCTCTCCAAAAGAGGGGGATGACACTGCCATGGTCAGATTTACAAATCAACTTTGTAGGCCCCGTGATTCGCTCTGCTAGGGGGAATAAGTACATGTTGACTGTGACATGCTTGTTTACCAAGTGGGTGGAATGTCTCCCAGCCCCAAATTGCAAGGCAGAAAACGCAGCTGCCTTGATGATTAACCACATCTTTTCCCGTTTTGGTCTACCTCAAAGGATTGAGTCAGACAGGGGTAGCCACTTCACCAGTGAAGTAATGACAAAGATGTGGGAGATACTGGGGGTCAAAAGGAAGTTGCATATTGCTTACCGGCCAGCTTCTTCTGGGGCAGTAGAGAGATATAACCGAACCATTGTGAGCATATTAAAGAAGTTTGTGGCAGATTCTGGGCCAAGTTGGGATATCCGATTACCTCTGGACCTAATGGCCATCAGATCTACCCCTTCATCTGCAACCAAAATGTCACCATTTGAGTTGATGACTGGGCGCAAGATGGTGCTTCCTCAGCATTTGCTCTACAGGACCCAAGAGCAGACGCTAATAAATGCCTCCACAACTCATGAGTATGTGGAGAATTTAAGGAAACACCTTCAACATGCTTTTGCTTATGCTCAGCGGAATCTAGAAAGATCAGCTGATAGCATGAAGACCCACTATGACCTGAAGACTTCCAGGAAGGAATATCAGGTGGGGGACCGGGTCTATCTATACAATTTCCAAAGGAACCAGGCCAAACAGCGAAAATGTTTGCCTACATGGAAGGGACCCTTTGAGATTATAGACAAAATCTCCCCTGTGGCCTACAAGATCCGCATCCCCAAAGGCGGTTTGGCAGAGGGGGAAGACAAGTGGGTTCATATAAATCAGCTAAAGTGTTGCCATCCCAGGCACACTCTGCAACAACTGGTGGAATCCTCTGGAATCCTAGAGGGTACTGCATCAGATTAATTCAGTTCCAACTTAAAATATCCTACATATCGCCTATCAAATTCTGAGTTTCTCAACGTGGGTGTTTTTGTTTTTGAATGCAAAAAGAAATGTGCATGTTCATATGTTTTGACTATAAATTTATATGCCACCCCACTATATCAATGGTGGGGGAAAAATGTCTATGAATAGGTATTGCCGCTCTTCCTTTGTCGTCCTAGGAGAAAGAAAACCTGGAGACGGGCCAAGGAGGACGATCCGGAGACCGGGAGCAGAGACGCAAGGGGCCCGGGGTACCGCCCAATCTTCCCATCAGGACCGGCGAGGAGAACCGATCGATCCGACCGGATGGAGAAAAAGATGCTGAACTGTGCCATCTATTGGAAGAAGATGAGGAAACATCCCAGGTCTTGCGAGTCCCATCAGTGAAACAGAATGGCCATCGCAAGAGGGGGGCTTGTGGGATGTTTTTATCCCCGCATCCAAGCCCTACCTCAAAACTGTGCAGTACTGACATGGAAAACATCATGATGGCCAGAGCTTCCCAGAAAATGCACAGGGAAATGCATGAAGAATAGGCTGCCACTCATTTTTGCCGATGTTATGGGCACAGAAGGGCACTGCCTAAAACCACCATTGGACTACCCACACAGTAGCCTGAAACCATTGGGAATGGCAATGCTGATTGCCAAAAGCAACCTAGAATTGTGGGGAATTCATTTTCTTAAATCCCAAAAATGGGTGCAGTACCAGTACTCACCACTATCAGAAAGCCGGCGTTTTAAAACACCAGATTTTTTTTCTTTTTGTGTAAAACTGAATAAATGAATGACATAAATGAAGGCAGGCCAAAGAAAGACTTACTGAGAGGTGGATACAATCTAAAGTTATATTCTGAAGTGACTTGAAGGTTTATAACAAGACTGGCTGAGTTGTGGATTTCAGCAGTTTAAGTAAATTTGGACTGAAAGACACTAAAAATCTAAATGTTTAAAAGAAATGAGTGACCTACTTTTGAGTGTCACATAGGTTGCAATTGTTTAAATGTCATAGTTTTAAACTTAGAATCAGCATTCTAGCTGCATATGTAAAGATGGTCCATTTTATTTGAATGCAGAAAACTGGGTAACTAAAAGTGACATTAGCTGGGGCCTGGCTTAAGGAACTGAATTCTGCCCACCAGCTACCCCCGACAGGAGTTGAGACTTGCACAACTGCTGTGTTCCCATGCCTACCTGCCTTTTGCTGCTCCCACCAAAAGGGATATGACACTTCTCTGATTGGATTACCAAGGGACTGCTAGAGGCTAAACATAGGACCCAGGCAGAGGGTTTATGGAAGTGGCCATAAATGGCTTCCTCTTGAACAAAGGGCCTTCCAGGGCCCAGGCAGATGGTTTATTGCAGGGGTAATAAAAATGGCTTCCTCTTGGCAGAAACTGGGAGGGGGAGAAACTGGAGACAGAGGCTGAGCTTGAAGAAAGTGGAAAGACTGGTTTCTGTACCATGTGACCTGAAAAGACACACCCCTGTAGCCAGAATATGGTCTTAGAAAAAGATGAATAACTCATAGTACGGACTTGTGAAAATTATTTAAATGATACCATAATTCTTGTGATTTTTCTGCCCACATTTTAAGAGGTTTTTAGAACCGGTGGCATGATCTGGGGGCAAACTAGCAGTTAAGAGGGTATTACTTAAAATGTCTGCATGTGAAAAGTCTGATACTTCATCAATTAATGCCTGCATGCCTTGCGCACATGTGTATAAATTTGAGTAAGAATCTGATATTGGTAACCTGACCAAAAAGTGAAATATGTTGCCATTTCTGAATGCAAGCTCCCAGGAAGAGCAGATTTGGACAGGGTATACCTCCTGTGATATGTGATGGGTGCATGTAATTTTAAACAAATGTGTACCTGTGCAAATATGTCTTTTGGGTCAAAATATAGATTGTGTGTAATTTGACAGGGGTGGGTTCTCTGTACCATAAACAGACCTCATCATGATGACACTTCATTTCATTCCCCCAATCAAGGGGAAGAGGATGAAGTGGCCAATGACAAGTGGAGAGGGGTAGAGCCTAGTGATGCTGCACACACACCCATTTTCAAAACACATAAAAGCAGACAGACAGGACAGATAGGGACATTCAATTCCATTTGCTGCAACGCGCTCTGCCGGACCATACCACATCCAGAGATCCAGACTTCAAATCCATCAATCTCCAGAGAAAGCTGTGCAGAAAGATCCAGAAGCAGTGCTGTACCCAGAGAGAGAGCAGAGCTGACCCAGACCACTGTTAGCAGAACCAGAGAGCTGACCCAGATCACTGTGAAGTGCAGAGACCAGACCAGAGTCCAGTCTAAAACCTGACCAGATCCGTGGCGAGGCCCATTTAATTCAAGAATATAGTGTGAGTACCTAGCAGAACTGTGCAGAACCAATCTCTTAGTTAAAATAATCTAATGCAAGCTATTTTAACTTGAGTAGAACTGTCACCTGTCATTTTCTAGTTGCTAGTTGTCACTTGTCACTTTGAACTTTAAAATTTCAAATCCGAAAAACAACCTTCACCAAATCGTTCATAACTCCGTAACCGTTTGTCTTAGAGACTTGCAGTAACTTCCCTCTGAAAGCTTAGAATCTTGGCTTTTCAACGAACCTAGAAGCGCTTTCCTATTCCATACACTTTTGCCGCAATCGCGAAAAACGCACTCGCGAATTTACCGCGATTTGCAAATTTCTCTACGTGTGAAAACAGCAGTTTCCTTGCTAAAAATTCGTTTGCCTCTTAAGAACCATCCCTGAATCATTGCTAGAGTTGGCCTGGACTAATATTAACTAGATACCACTCACCCTGAACCTCTAGAGGGAATTAAAAGCATTTTAGCATATTTTTCACTTCATTGCCAGCACATATAAAAGCATTTTGGGCCTGTGTTTCCAACTTCTGTAGTCTAAGCTTGCTGGGGTGAACTGAATTACACTTGATTGCATTTCTGAGAACTGTGTGCTTTCCTTCCATTTCCTTGCATTGCATAACGGGGGGAGGGGATTGCCAGAGAAAAGTGATTACATTGTTTTGTTGAAATCATATTGAGTATTTTCTGTACTGCATTTTCATTCAACATTGCATCCATCTGAACTTATATAAAGCATTCTCTACCACCTTATTCTTCTGTTCCTATTCACAAGTGTGCTAGTGCCAGACTATCCATTATTGATTACTGCTCATATTAAGTGTCATATTCAATTATTAAATTATTATAAAGTGTGATATATATATATATTGTTTAAATTATCAAATAAACCTTTTAAACTTGCAAAACAGAACTACTTCTTGGCTCAGCGGGGTCAGGGGGATTCCAAGAGAGGGGTGTTATATAGGGGTAGTCATCCAGAACGCATGAACTGGACATAAAGATATATCAATAAGGGTTTCCATTCAGTATCCCAGACTAGGCATTGACTTAGCTGTAGTGTTGAATTGAATCCTCTTACACCGGACACCACGAGTGTTCTTAGAACATATTCAACTTGACAACGAACAATACGGACAGTGTCCTCAGGACACCCCCATTTTGTTTATTTATGAACATTTCAGGACACCGCGAGAGTTCTTAGAACACTTTCAACTTGACAACAAACAATACGGACAGCGTCCTCAGGACACCCCCATTTTGTTTATTTGCGAACATTTCAGGACACTGCGAGTGTTCTTAGAACACATTCAACTTGCCAGAGAACAATACGGACAGCGTCCTCAGGACATCCCCATTTTGTTTATTTACGAACATTTCAGGACAACGCGAGAGTTCTTAGAACACTTTCAACTTGCCATCGAACAATACGGACAGCGTCCTCAGAACACCCCCATTTTGTTTATTTGCGAACATTTCAGGACACAGCAAGTGTTCTTAGAACACATTCAACTTGCCAGAGAACAATACGGACAACGTCTTTAGGACACCCCCTACGAACATTTCAGGAAAACGCGAGAGTTCTTAGAACACTTTCAACTTGCCATCGTACAATATGGACAGCGTCCTCAGAACACCCCCATTTTGTTTATTTACGAACATTTCAGGACACTGCAAGTGTTCTTAGAACACATTCAACTTGCCATCGAACAATACGGACAGCGTCTTTAGGACACCCCCTACGAACATTTCAGGACAACGTGAGAGTTCTTAGAACGCTTTCAACTTGACAACGAACAATACGTACAGCGTCCTCCGGACACCCCCATTTTGTTTATTTACGAACATAATATGGACAGCGTCCTCAGAACTCCCCCATTTTGTTTATTTACAAACATTTCAGGACACCGCGATAGTTCTTAGAACACTTTCAACTTGACAACGAACAATACAGACAGCGTCTTCAGGACACCCCCTACGAACATTTCAGGACAACACGACAGTTCTCAGAACACTTTCAACTTGACAACAAACAATACGGACAGCGTCTTCAGGACACCCCCTACGAACATTTCACGACAACGCAAGAGTTCTTAGAACACTTTCAACTTGACAACGAACAATACGGACAGCGTCCTCAGAACACCCCCATTTTGTTTATTTACGAACATTTCAGGACACCGCGAGAGTTCTTAGAACACTTTCAACTTCACAACGAACAATACAGACAGCGTCCTCAGGACACCCCCATTTTGTTTATTTACGAACATTTCCGGACATCGCAAGTGTTCTTAGAACAGTTTCAGCTTGCTTGTGAACAAAACGGACACATATTGAGTCCTAAGAACACCCCCCATTCAGTTTATTTAGAACATTTCAGAACACCCATGATGTCCGCAGACAAATCGAACACAACAAGAATGTCTACCACATGAAAAAACACAACTTTCAACCTATCTCATACTCTCCCACCCTCCCCAAACACTCCTACACACAACACACTCTACTAAATACAAATTTTGAACCAAGTTTCACTGCGCTGTCCGCGGACGTCGGCGAATCCAAGATGGCGGGCGCTACTGAAAATCTGATGCGCTTCACGCTCCACACCGTCCAATCAGCGAACACCTCGCCTGTCCACGGACACCACGCAAACTGATTGGCCAATCAGGACACTGTCTGCGGAGCGAACAGGGAAGTGTGTCCGCGGACCGAACACAGATATCACTAATTTTTTATGACCTACTTTTTGGTCCTTTTTTAAAAAACTACTGGACGGATTTTCACCAAATCTGCAAAAGCACGCTTTCGGGACCAAGCCGCTACTCCTGGTCTATATTTGGTGAAAATCCGTCCAGCGGTTTGGGCTGAAGGCGCAAAAAGATTCAGAGTGGGCCATATACTTTTTTTGCAAAGTTTGGTGAGGATTCGTCCAGTGGGAGCGAAGTTATAAGCCATCCCAAAAAGTGCTCTTCCTATGGAAACAGCAACTTAACCATAACTACATGGCCACTACTGTGGCCATGTAATTCAGTGAAAAAATGTTGTTAAAGGGACGTTATGGTTCCAAGTAAAACCGAAAAACCCTTGAAATTTGCAAGTTATGGTAAACTAAGCAACCATAACTCGCGCCACCACTGTGCACTGCTAAGACTAACACCCAGGACATCAAAGATGACATCACAAATGTCATTGATGACATCACTGATGACATCACATGTCTGGCTCCCCCTTTTTTCTCTACTGACATATCTAGGCCACATGTTTTTCTTCAGTAACAGTTAGGAACTAAGAATTGTAAACGTACTATATTTGTAGACTTATCCTTCAACTATGTTCTTACAATAATTCTCTTATGGTCCAGTTATATCATATGAAACATATACATAGGAGAAGACGCAACCTTGAAAGACAGCAATCCTTCTTGTACATTAAAATAATCAGTAGAGTTATCAGCACTTTCTGATAGTTCTGATGTTTTTTTCTTACTGTACTTTCCCTGTATATGCTCCAATTTTTATATGTTGTACTCACACTGTTTACCTTAGGGTCCAAGCACATCATGCGATATATATACATAGGGTAAGTAATAGCTTAGAAACAGAGCAATCATTTCTCTGCATAAAGGTAATCAGTTACGTTATGAACACTTTCTGCTACTACTTTTTTTTTTTTTACTTCTATTTCCTTGTATATATTCATATTTGTATGTGGTGTTGTCTCTTTGTGTTTTGTCTATAATAATGCAATTATGTAGTAAGTGGGTTTTATTAGCTACTTATTACATGTTTCACAGTACGCGCGAAACTCTAATAAGAAAACAGTTAACATTTCACTATTCAACATGGTAAGCTTATGAATATTGCACCTCCATCATGTATGCTGCACACAATGCCTATGTTTATACATGAGTACCTTAGTATACTGGATTGAACTTAATAATAGAATGCTATTTATATCAATGCATAGCTTAATGCACTAATTAGCACTTGATATTTATTCCAAAAATCCTTTACACTTTTTTTTATTAACATTACACTAAGAATCCCTTGTACAGACTTTTCATGAAAGGTAAATGCACATGTGATGTCATCAGTGATGTCATCAATGACATTTGTGATGTCATCTTTGATGTCCTGGGTGTTAGGCTTAGCAGTGCACGATGGTGGCGCGAGTTTTGGTTGCTTAGCTTACCATAACTTGCGAATTTCAAGGGTTTTTCAGTTTTACTTGGAACCATAATGTCCCTTTAACAATGTTTTTTCACTGAATTTCATATGTTTTTAGTAGCGCAACTTAACCATAACGTCCCTTTAACAAAGTTTTTTCACTGAATTTCATTGGTTTTTATTAGTGCAACTTTACCATAACGTCCCTTTAGAAAAGTTTTTTCATTGAATTTCATAGGTTTTTATTAGTGCAACTTAACCATAACGTCCCTTTAACAGATTTTTTAACTGAATTTCATAGGTTTTTATTAGTGCAACGTAACCATAACGTCCTTTTCAATGGATGAAGACCACTAGCATCCTAGGTTCTCAAAGTAGGAACCCGTGGTGGTAAAAAAAAGATTTTTCTTCCCAAACCAGAACGCCTGCAGCATCCCAGTGTAGGAAGGAAAATCTTTTACCAAGATGGACACCAGGTAAAGGGAAGGCGGGGTGTATAAAGAGAACACAACAGGGCATCGGCGGGGGGACCAGGAGAGAGACACGGGGCATGAGCGGGGGGTGGGGAGGAACAGGGGAGACACCGGGCATGAGCGGGGGTGGGGGGAACGGGAGAGAGACACGGGTCATGAGCGGGGGGTGGGGGAATGGGAGAGAGACACGGGCCATGAGTGGGGGGGTGAGGAGAATGGGAGAGAGACAAGGGGCTTGAGCGGGGGGTGGGGGGAACAGGAGGGTGACACAGGGCATGAGCAGGGCGTGGGGGGAACGGGAGGATGACACAGAGCTTACTATGCAGCGCTCTGATGCAAACGATAACCAAAGATGGCGGGCGTCTCTCACAATACGACGCACTGCATGCTTCACCGCAGCCAATAGGAAAGCACGTCCCCATCCCCGTACTGTCCGCGGAGCGAACAGGGAAGTGTGTCTGCAAAGCGGACACAGATATCACTAATTTATTCACTTACATTTTTGTCATTTTTAAAAAAACTACTGGACGGATTTACACCACATTAAAAAAAAGCACGCTTTTGGGACCAAGCAACCGCTCCCGCTGCAAATTTGTTGTAAATCCGTCCAGCGGTTTGGGCTGTAGGCGTGAGCAAAGTTTTTTCCCATTATGTCTATGGGAAAAAAAGAGGTTTTGGGGCCCCTATAACTTTTTCCCCTCACCAAACTTTGCAAAGTAATTTGGAGTGGGCCATATACTTCTTTTGCAAAGTTTGGTGAGGATTCGTCCAGGGGGAGCGAAGTTATAAGCCACCCAAAAAGTGCTCTTCCTATGGAAACAGCAACTTAACCATAACTACATGGCCACTACCGTGGGCAATTTTCTGTGTTGGAGTTCGGGAATCTGTAAACACATTTTGGCATCTGGAGATTTGTGGGATTTTGGAATCCTCTTTTTCCCCTTTTTCCCTTGATTCTGTGCTTTTTCTAGTTCTCAGGATGACATTTCTGGGGCTCAGGGACAGGCGGTTCTAAGTCATTCTCCATCCCTACCCAGTCTGAGTCATGGTCTTTTAGGACCCATTTTTCTTTGGGAGGAATCCCCCCATCCTTGAAAGAGAAAACTTTCTTCCCTGAATCCTGCAGGGATTCTTCCCCTTCAAACTGGAAGACGCAGACTTCCTCCACAAAATGGGTCTTCTTTGTCCCTTGGTTTCTCCTACTTAACCTCTGTTCCCTAGGTTGCAGCTTTTCGGGGGTAGTAGATTTGGGTTCAGGTTCAGAGGTTTCTATGTGCTTTTCACGGGTGAAGAAGGAAGCCTCCTCCAGGGCTTTGCATCCCCCTTCCTCCAGAGCCTCCTCATCTGGAACCTAAAGGTTGTCGGGTTCTCTCCATTGTTCCGGGGTGACAGACCCTGGGTTTGAGGTATTCTGGGCAGCCATGTTCGTTTGAGGGCTCTACTCACATGTGCGTGTTCACCCAAACTCCTCCGTCACAGGGTTCCAACACCAGCCTGCACTCTCCTCAGAGCTGCGCCCTGCTTTAAATAGCAGAAAGGGCTTTTCTTAAAATGTACCAACTAGACCATTCGGAACACATGTTTTTTCGGGGCAGGTCGCTGTAGGTGGGCGAGGCTCCTTCTGGGGAAGTGGCCTGGAAGCCTCCGCAGGTACGGGAGAGCACTAGGATCACGTCAGGCTCACCAATTGAAAGCAAACCCCTGAACGCTCACACCAGACAAAATATAACCTGCTAGGAAAGAAAGGCCCATCTTGCAAGGATAACAAGTTTTAGGGCCTCATTACAAGTTTGCCGGTAAAAAAATGAAATTACCATGTCCAGGTAGCACTGCTCCCGGAATCAATGGTTGATTCCGAGTCAGCGTGCACGCTCATCCCGGCATGCCGGAAACGGTAGCAGCGGCATGCTGGTAACACCATCAAATGGCTCCAAACCCCCCCTACCCGCATACTCGCTGACTCTGTTCCCGGCTCCGTGCACACCTCTGTTACCGGCACTGGTATTACCGGTGACAGAAATAAAGTCATCGCGCTGGAACAAGAAATGTCCCGGTGGCCATTATAAAAACACAATCCATTGCAATCTTTAGTGCACAGGAATGTGAGGCACAATCTGACCACTGAAGAAAATCAAGAGACATGTCCTCAACACAACCTGTTATACAGAGGCGCAAGCCAAGGTTCATTGAACCAGAACTTAACATGCTGATGGACACACAGGTAGAACACTCTGCAGAAGTGTTCTGCAACGACCTATGGCAGCAAACGCGAATCAGAAAGAAGGCATCTGGGAGGAGGTTGCCCAGAAGGTGTCGGCAGTGGGTACAATCCCCAGGACAGTGCGGGACTGCAAAAAGAGGTGGGACAACCTACGTCTCGGTGTGCGGATCCTCCAGGCCACACAGTGCGCACAGGGCATGGCCACAGGAGGGGGGCCACCATCTCCAATAAAACTGCAGGCATGGGAGGAAATTTGCAGCAGTGTTATGCACATAGAGGCGATAGAGGGAGTTGGAGATGTAGAGGCTGGAGATATCTCATCCAATGATGCAGGTGAGTCCCTGTAAGCCCAATGTCACATCATAAACCTTGTAGCCCCAATGCCAATGGGTAGAAATATGCCAATTATGTTGTACCCGAGGACAGCATAGCCCTGCTGGCATTCCACCCACTGTCAACCTTGATACACACATGCACATTGTACTTGCCTACAACCCACACCCATACACCACTCACACATCACACAGGTCCACTGTATTGGCCCCACAAGTTGCATCTGCAGGCACTCCGACACACATCCCCCTGACACTGCACAACTGCTGTCATCACCACCCTGCTACCACATGGCCAAAGTCACATCAGTGTCACGTCCCCCCACCTCTAGCATGTGACAAGATGCACACATCAATGATACATGTGGCACACTTGTCCCACCCACCATGGCCCATTGCGCTAAATCACCATCAATGCAGGAACTGCCATAGGCAGCAGTCACATGTAAAACACATCTGTCTGACAAACCGACAGAACACCATCATGTCATACAGCTTGTGGGGCACACCCATAACACCCAAACCAGAAAACACCAGTACACCAGTTTAGTTTAGTTTTGTTTATTTATTTACAGACACTGCTCACACCATGTCTGCACACCACACATACACCCACAAATCATCCCCTAAACATGCATGTGTGCACCATTCCATGCCCACCAACATGTCCATGACAATACACATACATTGTAAAGTACTAGCACTGATGTCTGTCTGATGAATCCACACCCATCACAGAACAATGCAGCTCCAGCCTACTTAATATCACGTTTCTCGCATCACACAGCCACCAGACCCTTGAGAGCTGCCCAGGTGCACACTTTGGACATCCCCAGCTTCAAATTACGCTCGGCAGGTGGGTCAAGTTTTCCGGTCCTTGCTGCCAAGCTCTGGAACTCACTCCCCAATGCACTAAGGAACATTCCGCTTTGCCACGTATTCAAAACCAAAGCTAAACTATGGTTACGGGAACAAGACATCCTGTAAATTTGTAACTGCTCACAGCGCGTACCCTTCTACTGTAACCTTGGGTACTGCTACTTTGTTGTTATTATCTATGTCATTTTCACCCGTTATGTTATACTGTATCATTGTCATTTTCACCGTTCATGTTATACTGTATCACTACCCATGTAACTGTTAACCTCTTCTCCTGGAACCTGTAACTTCTCCTCTGCAACTTGTAACTGCCTACTAAACATGCGCCCGCAAGCCTCCGGGCAAGGTGCGCAATACAAATAAATAAATACAAATACAAATACACTGATGCCCTGGCACATTGTAAAGACTGGGGTAGGGTACCTGTTCCCCTGCTCTCTACATGGCAGAGTCGAAGCACAGAGCACCCCAGCCGAGATTCTCTATTGTTGGTAGCAATGGACGAGCAATCAAGGCTTAGCTCTCAGAAGGTGATGCAGACTGGTTCTTAAGTACAGTGTAGTCCCCAAGCACCCACAAAGGAATGTCCACACACTATGTTAGTGAAAACACAGTCTTTATATAAATAAGGTTCAAAGTTATATACACAAGCACAACAACACACTTTGTACTCTGGCAATACTATAATGGCAAATATATACAGGTATACGTGGTACCACTCTTAACTATTGATTCCTTTGAAATGCGCCCATGGGAAATAGCCCCAAATAGCATATGAATCAGATTATAAGATGAATCAACGATAGAATACAGAAATAAAGCAAGTTAACTCAAGCAATGGAGGGACAGTCCCCTGTCTACCTAGAGACAGTTCTGTGCAAGGATGCCCCCAACTGGCCAACCTGTAAATAAAGCGTATTTTACAAGCCCAGTCTAGTTATGTTTAATATAGTCCCGATTCCTTCTAAAAGTTTCCACGACACAAAGTACCTGGTTTCGTAGAGTTCTTCGATGAGTCGTCAACGGGCCCTTCTCCAGTGCACTCCCTTTAAGACAGGAGCCACGGCTCGTCGAGAGTCGGTGAAGAAAAGGGTGAACACTGTCTTTGGGGCAGCAGCTTCGGTTCTTATGATGCTCGTTGACGATCGGTCAAAAACATCCTGCAAGCTGAGGCATGCGGTGTACCTCGATGACGAGCGTTCGTTGCCACAAAGAGTTGATGATGAACTTTGGCCCAGCAAGGGTGTTGGGTCGTCAGCGTCTCTGTGGTCTTTGGGTGGCGGGAAACCCACCGGCGGATTCTCCATGGTCGTTGGTGGACTTGACTTTCTCCGGCGGGACAAAGCAGTCGTCGGTGCTGAGCAAGGGAGTTCTTGTTTCTGATGTTCTTAGGCAATGTAGCGTTGTAGCTCCGATCGACGAGACTCGTCATCGACGGTGATGGACTTCAATGTACGGGCGCTTTGCTTCGTGATTCTGCGGCGGTCCCCGTCTTCGGTCGGCAGCCTTTCGAGGACTGACTTCCAGGGAGCCTTCGCGAAGGTTGGCTGGTGCACGATGATCCCTCGTAGATCAGGCAGAGGTCTCCAAGCCAGGTCCTCGCTTGGATAGAGTTCCTTGACAGTCACGCAGCTTTCAGATTAGCGGACAGCAGCAGCAATTCTTCTTCTTCCAGCAGGCATCAAGGTTAAGCATCAAGTATCAAATTCAGCTACTGAAACATTGTTATCAGTGAGAGGCCCCCAGATATACTGTTGATCTCCCATTCACTCTGCTAGGTCACACTCAGGCAATCAATCATTCAGAAGTGCATTAAGGCAGTCAGGCAATCAGGCAGCCAGTCAGGATCATAGTGCATTCAGGCCATTCTTCTCCATCCAGACACTCACAACACAGAATTCGGATTTTGAAAAGCATCCATCCATTCAGCATTCCACACTACATCCATCCCAGTTTCGGGCAGGGCTGTCTCAGTCATTGTGTCAACCACCAGATACTAGACATCCATAACATGAAATGCATATTCGCCACACACTCCATTCACCCAGGTCCCACCCCACGGTTGTACTACAACATACAGTCCTTGGGCAAGCTCCAGCCAGTCCAGCCGGGACTTCCCCACAATACCATATATGGAACTTCCACCAAACAGCCAGTCAGGGGGAAGGGACATAGTCAGGGCTTACCAGGACTTTGGAAAAAATAAGGTAACAGGCGATTGAAAGCAAGTTGCCACAGGGGCTATCTTGTTTCCTATCAGGAATGAACTGATTCCCATGGCAGGGCCTTGGTATCCCCAAAATGGAGGATACTCAGAGCACCTGTCAAATTCAGCATTTAACTGCCACCAGCCCATACTGAAGGGGCCCCTAGGGGACCCTGGCGTGTGGAAACAAGGCACAATCACCACACACGAACTGATATGACAGACACAAGGTTGTATTCCCAAAAGCTAGGGTTTTTTGCAAAGCAAATAGTCTCAGTTGGCTAACTGGGTATCACGCCTCGCGACGTGTGTTTCCAGACCCCAGGAGACGCAAGAGAGCGAGAATAGTACAACAGTTACATATATACAAAGCAAGCATTTCGCAATTAGTGGTGACACATTCAATACCGCCCATAATGTATTTCCTTTGAATTGGGTTCAATGATTGACAATTGTGACGAGTATGACACCTTCAGACATTTATTTTAGCAACAGTTTGCAATTTCATGAGCCTGCAGACACAATTCTTTGTTATAAGAACACACTGCTTCTGTTCTCTGCAAGCAAGCTGCGTACAAGAGAGAGACACATTCCAGGCCTCACTATCTCCTTGTTTCTATTCGTGTACTGAGGGTCAACTCGCTCTCCAGGGCTCTACAGGGCTCAGAAAAGGGGGGCCGCAAAGAAGAGCATAATTCAAGCCATTAAATGTTTGTTTCTAACATTTCTACTGCATTAGCAAGACTAGCTGGCACCTATGTAATGATTAAATGCCTTCTTGCTTACTTTCAAGGATTTGTGCGGGAGGAGACTGGGCATTTCTGTCTGGGTCGCTGCGTTATGTTTCAAAAAGTCTCTCGCGGCCTTGCTCTATGCATGAACAATAATGTACTAGTGGAGCAAAATACGTTTTCAGCAAAGCAGTTTTAACAGAAGGCAAGAGGCAAAGGTTAGAAACCAAAATGGCGATTTCAATCATTTCAAAATGGCCGCACTTTAGTCAAGCTTATGGCTATGTATTTCTAATACTAAACACATGAGGTGGTTGGTCTTCGGCCAACAGAATACATTGCCTCCATCATTGAAGGGTGTCTACTTTTCCTGGACTGACAAACCCTCCTTTTGGCCGTATGCCAAATGCCTCATACGTACATTGCATCCTCTTCCGACCAAGTATCTGTGTCATGGGCGCTACTCCCGAGGGGCCAGGACTGGCCCAGCGCCCTTGGAAGCAGACCCTTCTTCCACTACTCCGGACCCAGCAGACCCCTACAGGGGCCCGTTGGACCGTGTCCTGGCGCCTTTGGCGCCAGGCTCATGAAGGGTTTCAGTCCCAGCGCCATAGGCGCCGGGCTCATATTGATAAACAGTGTAATAATGCTTGGGTGGACTTACCTGAGGCAGACCATGCTGCATATTTACCAAGAACAATCCAGTCTGGTTGAAGTCCCCAGCCATCAGGGCTGGGAGGAACTATTCCCTCCATTCAGGAACTCTTTTCTTACCTGGGTGGAACCGGTGGAAGAACACACACTGGAAGCACTTCTCTGCTATTTAAACCACGCCCGATGGAAAACACGTGCTTCGCGTTATTCTGCAGCAGCAGCAGGACGCTCACCGAGTCGGCTCCTGCATTCCAGGTCCAGAGTCATCTTCAGCTTCCGTAGCAGCAACCTGTGGATGAAGAAAGACACAGAACAATACTTACCAGATCCCGGAATCCAGTCACCGGCAAAACCTGCAAAGAATAAACATAAGGTTAGAAAAGTGCAACTCGCTCGCAGCCGCGCCCGCTTACCTGATCCATCCGTGATTGCAACGGAGCTAACCGCGGCCTTCTCTTCGGCAGCTTCTCTGCACCTGAAAGGCAAAGGACATAATTAAAAAGGGGTTCGGGTGAAGGCAGTCGCATTCATCTTAACTTACCAGTTTTTGCACGTGCAGTAGCGGCCGCATCAACCTCAGCATCCCGGCACCTGAAAAACAGGAAAAAGACATTATTTGAGGTGCCATTAAAAGCGGCCAACGATCATTATACTTACGTGCATCGGCACGTGCAGTGGCAACGGATATAAAGCCCACAGCATCCCGGCACCTGAAAACTAGAAAAAGGACATTATTAGAGGTGCCATTAAAAGCGGCCAACGATCATTATACTTACGTGCATCGGCACGTGCAGTGGCAACGGATATAAAGCCCGCAGCATCCCGGCACCTGAAAACTAGAAAAAGGACATTATTAGAGGTGCCATTAAAAGCGGCCAATGAACATTATACTTACGTGCATCGGCACGTGCAGCGGCAACGGAAAACTACGCCCACAGCATCCCGAGGCCTGAAACAAAGGAAAAGGGACATTATTGAGGTGCCCATCTTTTAAAGCCTAAAGACTACAGTATACTTACAGGCATCCGCTCGTGCAGTAACGGCGGCATCGCTCTTCGGCATCCCAGCACCAGTGCCACAACTAAGGCCGCAAAAGACTTGAGCCTCAACACTACACTCATCCAGTGACGTAACTGGAATCCACGCACCCCTGCACCAGACGCAGGATGGAGAGCTCAGCATTTATACGCCTAAGGTTAGAGCTCGCTGAGACAAGTAGAAAGCTAGGCTGAAACTGGCGATTGGTGGGAGAAGGAATCTCATCAAACCGTGATTAACCCTTTTTCTTCCACCTGCAGAAAACTTACCCTGCAAGTCAGACATTCGATAAGAGGAAGCCCAGTCCTGAGAGTCGTCCGAGCTCTACGCTTCTCAATTGAAGAAATGATAGCAGCCCAGCCGGGATCAGCACCTCCGTGGGAATCAGGTGAGCGTTACAATCTGATTCTGAATCTTGCATACTACTAGTCTCCTCCCCGTTGTCATTGTCATCAATATAGATTGACATGAATTCTTTCACTGTCTTCAATTCATAATTTTCCTGAGTACCTGATTTAGTAGTGCTCTTTTTTGCTACAATCTGTACACACTCCTCACTTATTTCAGTACATACTATTGGTAAGCAGTGTATACAACAACAACATGTCATGAATATTCCTAGCACTGCTACTAGGATCGCAAATAATTTCCATCCCCATGAGTGTAATACCTCCCAGAACCAGGAGCTTATTTTCAATTCCCAACTTCCTTCGGGGGGGGGGGTGTAGGTCAGAGCTTAAAACGTGCAACTTTCTTATAGCTTCAAAAATCGTAGGGGAGGAGTCGCTTACAAATACGCAACACGCTGATCCCACGATTTTACAAACTCCCCCACGATCAACCAAGATTACATCAAGAGCCATCCTTTTTTGGAGTGCCATTAATCTAATTCCTTTTTCCTCTAATGTCATATTGTATAATATATCTGTTGTTCATTTATTGTTTTCTCTAATATTCAGAACAGTTGTCTTATATTATAGGAGTTTATTGCTTGGCCCCAAAGTGGTATGAATGATTTTGCTATGTCTTCCGCGATCAAACCTCCTTCCTCATTTCGCCGTGGTCTTGACCTGGCCAATTTGGCTATATCTGCTGTTCTTGAAAGGAATACCCCGGGAACAAAAGTCCCAGGTAACCAGTTTCTAGGTAACCAGGGATACGCTTTTTCTCCACATATGAAATAAACGGGGTCACCTACATAAACTGGCTCTACCTCTTTATCAAGGAATGCTATATTCATGCATCTAGTAAATGTCCCCACCGAATAGGAACCATTTTTTCTCAGGAAAAAGGGGACAGAGCGTGGACTGTAATTTACTATATAGGAGGGGGGCACTGTATCTTTGTTTCCTTCTAGGTTCATGTGAAATGTGATTACAGATGATTTATAGGGCACAAATAATCTACTTGTGGCATCACTACTGGTGTGGTCTGTCGTGCTTTGTGAAATATAGAACAACCTACAGGTTTCAAAATGATCTCTTCGAATTCGTTCATATTTGTTCTATCTAATTGACCAGTTTCACTTTCGTTCCATTTCCCATAATATAATGCACTCGAGGATGCGTAACATGCAGAACTCAATGGCAACGGCAGCACGTACCAACCAATTCCCTTACCACCATGCTGCGGCAAGTGGGCACATACCCAGCAATTATTTTTTCTCAATATTGAATGAGTCATATTCATTATTAGCAGTAATGTGTTATTCCCATAACCTTCCCTGTGTCTTTCTTCCATCGGGGACAGAGTGTAAGTGATCACATGGACCGGGCTTTCAGTAGTGGAGATGTTTCCAACAGGCACGAGTACTTCCAAGGGGTGTATTTCTTCTAAGTACCATAATACCAGTACTGTCATTATTGGGGCTAATATACTCATTACGCACCTGACTATCGTTAAGATCAGCATACAATTTTTTCGGCAATTTCTTTTTTGTAACCTTCCAGTCTCTATAGTTAACTCATTATCAGCAGTGGTGCAGAAGGGGTTAAAAGCTGATTCCGGCATTTTTCTCTCGCTGTTCTTCTTCTCCAACAATGTTCGTTGTGAATGTCTCTTATCGTTGCACTCGTTCGAATGTCAATAAGTCCAGTAAATGTCAACAGTTCGTTCTGCCAGTTCTCAGCAGCCTGGATTGCTATACGCTGGGCAAGATCTCTGTGCATCTGCACCTTGCTCAAAGAACTCCAGAGCAGTTATCAATTGCCTTCGTACCATGTGAGCCCCTCTTGTCTGTAAGGGGTGATCTGCACATGGATTTTTTTTAGCACAGAGGAGCCTCGCTCTTGGGCTGCCCGATTTGCACAACCCTCACGCCGCTCTCCTCTAGGCCTCCTGTTCCTACTTCATCCGTGATAGGAAACAGAGGCAACAAAGATTAAAAAGAAATGAAGATTTGATCACTCCTTCTTCCGGTTCTGTAAATGATACCGCCTTTCTCCTGGTATCGTGTGATCAATGAATAGTGCGGACGCACTTCCAGACTTTTGCCATGCGTTGCATGTATCCACGCTTTCCTTCCATCTATGCGGATTGCAGTTTGGGTTGTCAAAAGTATCTGGTAGGGTCCACGCCATCTGGGTGCAAGTGATGACTTCCTCTCAAAATGTTTCACTAGAACCCACTCTCCGGGTTCCAGTGAATGCCCAGGACCAGTGTACCTGATGGGTAGAGCCTCCTGCACCTGCTGATGAATCAAATGCAATTTTTGAATTAACAGATTACAGTAAATGCTGAGCACAGGATACTCAATCTCATTTAGCCGCTTCGGCTGCAGTGCACACCAAACATTCGCCGGCCTCCCCATCACTATCTGGTACGGGGAGAGCCCAGTTCTTGCCTGCACAGATGTGCGCATGCACAGTAACGCTAGCGGTCATGCGTCCACCCAGCTTAACTTGTTTCCTGCACAAATTTTACTTATTTTGGCCTTTAAAATACTGTTGTGACGTTCAATAAGACCGACACTCATGGGGAGCCTAGAACAATGGAATCTCTTGTCAATCTGGAAACCTGCGCAAATCTGTAATATCACTGCACCCACAAAATGTGGGCCATTATCTGACCATATGACACGGGGCAGACCAAACCGGGAAAAATACTCCTTTAACATTACTTTTGCAGTGCTCATCGCAGTGTAGTCTTTTAATAAATATGCTTCCACCCACTTACTGAATGCACATATAACCACAAAAACGTACTTCAAGTTTTGGCACCTCTCCATCTCTATGAAATCAAAATGGATTACCTCAAATGGCATAGAGGGAGGGCCGAAACTGCCTGTTGGAGTCACCGTTCCCTTCCCCACATTGTGTTGTAGGCACGTGATACAATTTTGGACCAGCCTCTCGTCATTCTTCTGTATGTGTGTGTTCTCCCATACCGTGGCTAGATGCTGGACTATCTTCTTAGCACAAATATGTGTAGGGCTGTAGGCCATCGTGACCATTGTAGTTACATGGGGGTTAGGCAGCATCCAGTTTTTACTTTTCTTGTCTACCCAGCAACCTTCTAGATCTAATTCTGAAGAGCCCTCAGCCCACCCTTTTATCTCGTCTGCAGTAGCTTCTTCCTGCATCTCTCTGACAGTGGCAATTCCATTTTCTATCATGCAGGGCACTTCCTCAGACTGTACTGTCAACATTTCAGTATTCAAATCAGTGGCAGTTTGCTTCGCAATTCTGTCTGCAAATACGTTTCCCTCTCCCACTTTACATGTTACCTTTTTATGCGCCTCGCATTTCGCTATTGCTAGGCGCTTTGTACACGTAAGTGCAGACAGTAATCGTACAATCAAAGGGGCATGTTGAATTCTGGCTCCATGTGATGTCAAGAAATCCCTCTCAGCCCAGAGTCGGCCAAAGTTATGAACCACGCCAAAGGCGTATTGGCTGTCAGTATATATGTTTACACTCAGGTTTTCAGAAATCTCACAGGCTCTCGTCAAAACTATTATCTCCGCGGCTTGTGCGGAGTTGTAGGGGATTCTTTTGGTCTCCACAATTCTTTGCAGTGTAGTGATAGCATAGGCAGCAGTTGATTGCCATTAGGTAATTTAAAACAGGAGCCGTCACAGAACAGTTCTCCATCTGGCTCTTTTTCTGGGGTATCTGTTAAATCAATTCTTCCTTTCGTTTCTTCCTCAGTAACCATTAAGCAATCATGGGGAGGTGATTCATTTTCACCTAATTCTTCTGTGGGCAGTGGCATTAATTCTGCAGGATTCAAAGCGCTACACCTCATAATTTGGATGTGTGGCGCAAACAGGACAATTTCGCATCTAGCCAATCTAGCAGATGTGAGGTGTTGCATCTGCGTTCTATTTAATAGAACATCTATGGCATGTGGCACCATCAAAATCATGGTGTGCCCCAACACCATTCCTTCAGTTTGTTTCACTGACGCAGCAGCCGCTGCAATAGCTCGCAAACAACATGGTAGTGCGCGCGCTACAGGGTCCAGCGAGGAAGAAAAATAGCCACATGGCCTATTTCTTCCACCTTGTTCCTTTGTCAAAACAGCCAACGCACAGCCTTCACTCTCGTGCACAAATAATCTAAAAATGTTTTCATAATTTGGTGTACCCAAAACTGGAGCAGAACACAATGCAGTTTTGAGCAGATCAAATGCTCTCTGACATTCTTCATTCCACTGCAAAGGCATCACAGCATCCTTTTTTGTCAATGCAACCATTGGCTTCACAATCAATGCAAAATTTACAATCCACTGCCGGCAATAAGAAGCCATGCCTATTATAGCTCTGACTCCTTTCTGTGTTTTTGGAATAGGCATACCAGAAATACTCTTTATCCTTTCCGGGGTCAGTCTTCTGCCCTCTCTCGAAAGTAGGTAGCCCAAATAAGCCACCTCCTTTCGACAATATTGGAATTTCTTTAAGCTCGCTTTGTGGCCATGCGCTTCTAAATGTGACAATAATAAAACATGACTTCTTTTACAAATCTCTTCTGTATCAGCAGCTATTAATAGATCATCTATATATTGTAACAACACACATCCATTCGGTAATTCTAGCATATCTAGTTGTTCTTTCAATGCCCTGCTGTAAATACTCAGACTCTCTGTGTAGCCCTGTGGAATGCGCATGAATGTAAATGATCGTCCTCCTAGTGTGAAGGCAAACAGATATCTACTTTTCTTGTGTACTGGAATAATGAAGAAGGCATTCTTCAAGTCTATAACACTAAAGTACTCTGCCGAGGCGGGAATCATTGTCAAAATCGTGGTGACGTCTGGGACCAATGGGAATTGAGGATCTACTACTTTATTTAATGCGCGCAGATCAATTATGAAACAATACGGTGCCTCATTACCTCCTTTCTTGTATACCGGGAGAATGGGGCTGTTACATGTACTGCCAGTAATCTCTTCGATTACCCCAAGTTTTACCAGATCTTAAACAATACTCTTCAATCCTCTCTCTCCTTTTGCTGAAATTTTATACTGTGGAATATGCGGTAGCGTTACTCCTTCCTTTAAAACAATCTTTACTGGCTCTATTTTCAAACATCCCACATCATTGTCATTCATCGCCCATATGCAAGTTGGCACCTTACTCAATTCTCCTGGCAAAGGTTTGGACAAAAATTCAGACACTGGTACATTCTGTGGCAGATTGTCAAGAACACTCCATCTGGAGTGCAATGGCTAACTGGACTCAGTTTTTTCAGTAGATTTAAACCCAAAAGGTTTTCCCCACAATTTTCTGTTAAGAGAAATGGACAATATTCAGTGAATGGACCTAATGTCACTGCTACTGGTTGGGACACTGGATTGATCAATGGGGTACCTGCGAACCCTACTGAAATATTGCTTTGCCCTGACAGTGGTATTTCCGGAACCAAGTGATGGTCTATCGAGCACTTTTGCGCTCCTGTTTCTACGAAAAAGCTATGCTCTCTATTCCTGACTTTCATTTCTACGTAGGGTCCTTTTTGATTCACGGGAATAGGCACTGTTCCCGACCCCTGTCTTGGGCTGTCCTATTGAGGGAACAATACATCATCCAATGTGTAATCATTACTATAATAAGTATTTGGTTCTGTATCAAAAATGTTCCCGCCCCTCCCTCTATTTCCATTTTGCGTGTTCTGCTGTCTCTGATTTTGGCTAAAAGCAGTCTGATTTTGAGCTTGGTTCTGATTCTGGGTAACATTGCCTTGATTATTTTGGTGCTGCTGCATATTGTTTCTATTCTGCCCATTTGTTCCTGGGTGCCCCCTATGCTGTCTTCTCTGTCCATATCCATTTCTATTTTGCAAATGCGGACATTGCGCTCGCCAGTGGCCCTCCTCTCTGCAGTACGTACACTGATTTGATCCCAGAGGCCCTCCATGCATGTTCGAATTACTTCTGCCTTGTGCATTTCCTCTCCCTTTATTGTGTCACTTGCTAAAGTAGCACTCTTGTTTTCAAATTCGCCCTATCCTTCACGTCTTTCTTTTTCTCTGTATTCACTCTGTTCTCATAATATTGGGCCATATGCAATACCTCGCTCAACGTTTTTGCTTGCCATGCACTTTCTTATGTCATTATTAGGTTTTGGATTGGAGGTATTAACCCTCTCACATACTTATCGACAAATAGTCTTTTACCTGCTTCTGTGTTTACATCCTGTCCACTAAAATCTGTAAATACTTCCTCAAATCTATTAAAATAATCCGTGGCTAACTCATCCTTGCCCTGAATGCATGCAGTCAATTTGTCCCATACCATTTTTTTTCTGGAACAATTTCTTTCAATTTTTGTATTATCCCTGCTGGTAACGCCGTCATATTTGCCGATGGTTTTCCGCCCGCTTCTCTATTCTTATCCTCTGCTACTAGCTCTGCCCATGTGGCGCCATAGGCCACATCATCATCCACTTTTCTTATTTACTTCCATATATCTGCTGGCACAACTACTGGGAATATTAAATCTATATCATTCATAGTGAACATGGACGATTTCAAATAGGACTCTATTTCCTTATAGAATCCCACTGGATTCTTTCTTATATCAGGAATCGTCTGTTTTATGTTATTCACTTCCTGTCTGGAGAAGGGGACGTGCACATATTGTGCTGTATAATGTGCTTCCGTTACTCGCGCTGGTTGATCACCTGTTGCAGGAATCTCTGCCTTAGGCACAAAAGTAGGTGGGACTTCCCACATAGGAAATACCGCACTCACTTTTCCTCCCCCTTCTCTCATATGTAATATTATTCCCAAATCAAGTGATAAGGCTGTTTCTCCTGTTTCACGTTCTAATGCTCTCTTGTATACCGCCATCAATTCTGGGGGGCTAGCTTTCTTATCATCTATATCTCTGTCTACTAAATATTCAACCATTGTCTGTAGCGCTTTTCTTTTCATTGGCAAGGGGTATTCATCAAATATCTCATGTATTTCCATTGTAGGAATATTAGGATCTGTAATCCATTTTAACGCCTCTCATATACATACTTTTAGTTTATCACCCGTTTGTCTTGACAATGAAATAAATAGCTGCTGTACATATGGTATCGCCACCTCCCCCCTGTCTCTCCTTATATCCTTTTCCCTACACCCTGGTATGGCAAACATTTCAGCATATTCATCATCAAGTTCATTCTTAAATTCAAAAAGCCTGTCTACATGTTCCTTTATTTCTTCATCTCTCTCTCTACATTGTGCCAACGCATTCAAATCCAACAACTGCTGTGGCGGTACCCTCCCAATCAACTGCTTCCATTTCCCCTTTAAATATTCCCCCATGCATTCCAACACTACCTGTCTTTCATTGCTCCTCCTGAAATCATACATCGAAGCCAGCGTTGACGTTTCATCATTTCCATCTATAAACATCTCGGCCTGTTCTTGCAGCTCCCGCTTTCTCTCCTTGCTAATCGTGCTACGGGTCACTCTAGTGCATTCACTTTGTCCCGTCCCCTCTCTTCTTTCAGTGAGTTCAAGTTCAATAACTGACGGTGAGGATGGGACAACAACAATCTCTTGGGAGGGAGGTGCGGATGAGACAACGGGAATGGGAAGTAACTGCTGCAGTACTGGCTGGCTAATGGAAGGTGCTGCTTGTATGATTTGTGGCTGTGCTGGGATCTGAACAATAGGGAGGGGCTGAGCAACTAGAGGGGGCTGTGCAATAGATACTGGTTCAGTTTTCTTAATCGCTCTTATTGGGCGCTCTCGCCTTGTTTCAGTTAGTATTTTGCTTATCAACTCATCTGATGAATGCAGCTCTTGTTGTGGATATATCTTGTCTATACTCAACTGATCACGTCTGTTTGACTTTCTCAAACTATCATCCCACTCCTCCTCCTGCTTTTCTTTCACTCTTTCTGCTTTCGACTTATGCCTGCGCGTGCTCTTCTCTCTACTTTTCCAACGAAGCATAGCTTCCTTTCTCCAGTCCCTAAGGATATCAAATGCCGCAGGACGTGTTTTCTTTTCAACAACACCTTCTCCAAATAATCTATTCTCAGAATCTCAAAACTCCTGTGATTCTGCCATTGCAAATCTTCCTCTTTTCTGGTTTGCCTATGCCAAATCTCACAAAACATTATCGCCCCTACACCATACTTCACATACATCTCATACACCGGTGTCCCCTCGGGTGGCGCGACCTGGCCTGTTTCCAAAGATTGTCTACCGCAGTGGAAAAATCCCGCTAATGTGGACAATACCCCAGGCATGCTTTAACCTTACCCTCGGCTAATCAACCTTACACTGGGCGTTTGATTTTGCAAAATAAATTCTCAACCAATATCAGGGTTACTTTGAATCGGGGCACGACTCACCTGATCAATCAAGTCGTCTTTCAAGACGTAATTCGTCCGTATACTGACGCAACCAATAATCGTCGTGTCTGCGTATCTTGGCTCACTCTGCTTCGTTTTGGGACCCTTGCCTCCTTGTTCTCTGGCTAGGCACGTCGACCAGGGATCAGTTGTGTGCAAATCTGCAAAGGTGTCTCTCATCACTTTCACAGGGGCGCCCCGAACACCCCTTGATCCAAGCTCAATCGTCCCGTCCTCGCCGTTCTCTCCGCCTTCCTTATTATACAAAGTACATGATGGAACAAGTGGGGGAGGGTCCCTATTCGGGCGCCATCTTGAAGGGGCCCCTAGGGGACCCTTGTGTATGGAAACAAGGCACAATCACCACACACAAACTGATACGACAGACACAAGGTTGTATTCCCAAAAGCTAGAGTTTATTGCAAAGCAAATAGTCTCAGTTGGCCAACAGGGTCTCACGCCCCGCGACGTGTGTTTCCAGACCCCGGGGGACGCAAGAGAGTGAGAATCGTACAACAGTTACATATATACAAAGCAAGCATCTCACAATCAGTGGTGACACATTCAATACCGCCCATAATGTATTTCCTTTGAATTGGGTTCAATAATTGACAATTGTGACGAGTACGACACATTCAGGACTTTATTTTAGCAACAGTTTGCAATTTCATGAGCCTGCAGACACAATTCTTTGTTGTAAGAACACACTGCTTCTGTTCTCTGCAAGCAAGCTGCGTGCAGGGGAGAGACACATTCCAGGCCTCGCTATCTCCTTGTTTCTATTCGCTCTCCAGGGCTCTACAGGGCTCAGAAAAGGGAGGCCGCAAAGAAGAGCATAATTCAAGCCATTAAATGTTTGTTTCTAACATTTCTACTGCATTAGCGAGACTAGCTGGCACCTGTGTAACGATTAAATGCCTTCTTGCTTACTTTCAAGGATTTGTATGGGAGGAGACTGGGCATTTCTTTCTGGGTCGTTGTGTTATGTTTCAACAAGTCTCTCGCGGCCTTGCTCTATGCATGAACAATAATATACTAGTGGAGCAGAATAAGTTTTCAGCAAAGCAGTTTTAACAGAAGGCAAGAGGGAAAGGTTAGAAAACAAAATGGCGATTTCAATCACTTCAAAATGGCCGCACTTCAGTGAAGCTTATGGCTATGTATTTCTAATACTAAACACATGAGGCAGTTGGTCTTCGGCCAACAGAATACATTGCCTCCATCATTGAGGGGTGTCTACTTTTTCTGGACTGACAATACCCTGCTCTGTGGGCCACACGCAGGTGCCCAAAAACATACACTAGGATTACTGGGTTGTAGTGTTCATTTGAGAAGACTGACATGCACAGGCAAATATTAGTTTACATAGCATATGTTCATTTGCATGTACCCCAAGGGAACTTGGTTAGGATGCGTGGGGGGCGGGGGCTAGTGCAGTTGCTTTCACATGGACCCTTCACAAACAACTTGACCTGTAAGAATTCATGTACAACTGACACGAATGGATGTGAATGTCATTGATGTGTGACAAACTAAAATGAACTGTCCCTGTACAACGGTACTTTTGGCATTTAAATGATTTTCATTTGTGATTTAGTGGTAGTAACAGTATGCAGTCTTTATTTGCAATCCTTCATCTAGACATCCGTATATATCGTAACCCATATGACAAAGACACATATTCATCGAATATATGTGTGAGGGGTAAAGGGTTACATAATTGCAGTAAGGGTGGGCAAGTGTATTTAAGGATGGTATATGCTGAATTGGGTGAGACCGCCACCTTTGAATCATGTATTAGCGGTAGTCATGGAATTTCTGACGCATTCAATTTAAATGTGTTCCTTAAGGAGACATTACACGGGTACTAACAGGCAGTACTGTACCTGCGAAATGTGTGTATAGTAACACATTATTTCTGTGTGGCAGCTCTTGGAATCTCTGGCTTAGCATCATGACTTGTGTGTTTCCTTGACTGTCTTTGTGCTTGACATTTATTGTCACTATGGTGTGGTGCATTCTGGAACAGATAGTTTTGGTTTTTGGCTGGGCCAAATAGATGTGTGCACTGTATGTATTACATACATGGAGACACGGCTGTCAAGGCCTTGCGCTTTGGCATGCTACTACTGTTTTGCACCTTCAGTTACACCTACAAACTTGCACATTTCATGCCCTCACTACGCTGACTAGGGTCATGTCCCGCTCTGTGTGTGAGTTTTGTTTGTGTTCAGATTGTGGGTAATAAAGTTACATGCTCTTATTTCTCACTTACCTTTGTCTTTTGATGACCCATCTGGCCTCTGTGCATTTACACGGAGGTTTGGTAAAGGTTACGGGAAATTGCTGCAGGAGTAATGATGGTTTATTACATGCAGTGTGCACATCCACTGGTTATGCATCTCATACTGGGCCATACTTCAAAAGTCCACATGGCCTTGTAGTTAGACTCACCCAGCAGCCAGGTTGGCTATGCAGATTACTGCCCCCCCCCCAATTCAGCAGTCCACATGGCCTTGTTGTTAGACTCAGCCAGCAGCCAGGTTGGCTATGCTGATTAATGCCCCCCACAATTCAGGGCTGACGCGTGTTTCCGTAGATACAGGCAACAGTGTTGCCAGGCATGGCAAGTCCCTTCTAAGCCAGTCTGAGGTGCCGGTACGGATATACCGGCAACATTGTTTCCGGAACGGCATACTTGTAATGAGGCCCTTAATCACATGCGCAGATGAGACCGACAGCAAAGAACTCTGCTGGCAAGAATTTTCTGCCAAAAGAGGTACAAGCAGAAACATTTAAGGCAAAAACATTGTCATAATAGTGCTGCCTTTATCCATATGGGATGGCAGTTTATTGGTCTAAGCCCAGTCCATCCGTCTTCCATCACATGGGCGCTGCGGGGTTCATCTTCTTCTCACGTTGAAGGTCACAAACAAATTAACTATACTCCAACTATGCAGCTTGTTTATCACTCAAACCATGCACTTGGCAGGCTTCAAAACAGATGTGCAGGAGGCTCCAGGGCACTCTAACCTTCACACGCATATTTCACTCACTTTCTCCACGCCATCGACTCCCAGTTCTCCATCCTCGGTTCAACTATCATTTATCCCTCCTAGCACCTCACATCTTTTAGAAATGTTTTATTATTGTATATTGGTTTAAAAAAAACCTTTACAAAATCACACAGAAAGTCATAAAAAGCATTAAAACACAATTATTAACACAAATATTAACATTCCTCGATCGATCTTCTATCCAATGATTCATGTATTTGGTCGGATCATCATAAAATAACCTTTTCCATCAAAGCCAACACACAACACCCTGCGCCTATCGTTGCTCCAGCCACCCACACTAGAAATAAGAAAGACATTACACCAGACAAACTCCTACCGCTATTACTTCCCCTTCTTGACAACGTGGCCACCTCCGACCCCACAGTCTTAGTAGACATTTACAATCCGGCAATACTGAAAGCCTTGAATACCATCGCCCCCCTAAAATTGCGGAAACCTAAACCACAACGTAACCTGAATACATGGTTCATGCCGCATCTTAGAGAACTATGTAAAACTAAGAGAACTGCAGAAGCACATTGGAAAAAGTGCCCTTCAGTAAATAATAAAAATGAACTAATTCTAGCAACTTCTAGCTATAAACAAGCTATTATACTTGCCAAAAAAGACACCTATAACAAAAGGATCGAACAAGCGGAATCTAACACAAACAAACTTTTTAAGATTCTAAAAGAATTAGAATCCCCGATTGCCCCTATTGATAAATGTGTCACAGATGCACTTTGGTGCAGCAACATCCAGAAGGCACTTCTAGATAAAATAGCCTTTTACAGTCTAAAATCAATGCGATAAAAGACCTGTTACTCGCTGACCCTGATCACAAACAACTTCCTACCAAGTCACCTACCTTTGAGCCAACCTGTAAAGCATTTAATTTCTCACCCCTCTCAATTTGGGAAGTATAAAACATCATTAGGAAACTTGAAACCATCGAATTGCCAAGGCGACGCTTGTCCTGCTCCAATTATCAAAGCAGCAGCTCATGAATTGGCACCATTCATTACTAAACTTATCAACGCCTCCTTCAAAACGAGAGAAGTGCCTGATAACTTAAAAGACGCCTGGGTCATCCCACTAATCAAAAAACCTACTCCTGACCCAGCCAACCCATCTAAATATAGGCCGATAACAACTGTACCTTTCTTACTAAAGATACTAGATAGAGCAGCCTACCTGCAAATACAGGCTTATCTAGAAACAAACAATCTTCTGGGACTAAGGCAATCCGGCTTCCGACCTAGACATGGCACGGAAACTGCCCTAATATATCTCACTACTCAGATTCAAATTTTAAAAGACAATGGCAAACTAGCACTCCTCTTACTGCTTGATCTGTCAGCAGCTTTTGACTTGGTCAACCACCAAACGCTTTGCCACCACCTGAAATCTGCAGCTCACTTTTCCGATGCAGCCACTGTCTGGATCAGCTCCTTCTTGGCTAACAGAACCATGAGGGTCTTTTCTCCTACTGACTCGGCTGAACCCTCACCAGTCCCGTGTGGTGTCCCGCAGAGCTCTTGCGTGTCCCCAATGCTCTATAATGTATTTACGAAGCCCCTTTTCGATAGCCTTGACTATCTGGGTATCACGTATACTAATTATGTGGAAGACACCCAGATACTCATTCCTATCTCTGGCGACTATGAAACTGATAGCAAAACCCTCAATGAAATATACGCGGTAATACAAGCGTGGATGGCACACCATGGACTTTGTCTCAATGTCGAAAAAACTGAGTTGATTATCCTTGGTACTCACGCTAAACTAAAAAAACTAAATACTGCTTTGAAATCGTTCACTATTGATGGTAACCCCATCCCTGTCTCTAATAATACTAAAACCCTTGGTATCTACCTCGATGCCACATTATCCTTCACCAAACAAACCAATGCAGTAGCGTCTTCAGCCGCCTACACATGTAAACTTATTACCGCATGTAGGCCGTTTATCTCCACTCCCAACTGCATTACTCTTGCTAGAACGTTAGTCTTGTCCAAAGCAGCCCTCAACATCCCTAAGAAGTCGCATATCTCTGAAACTAGACGTAATCTGCATTGGCTCCCTATAGAGCACAGAATATCCCTCAAAGTTCTTGCCCTTACCCACAAAGCCAGGGCTAACCTCGCACCATCCTACATCTCTAACCAACTTACCCCACACAAATCTACAAGACCACTTAGAACAGCTCAAGTTAACACTTTGTCTATACCAAGATTCAAACTCCATAACTCGGGAGGAGTTAGTTTCCCTGTACAAGCCTCAAAGCTATGGAACACACTACCTGTTACGCTCACCTGGCTCCCACAGGGGCGTCGATCTGAACTGGACAGCTGCGGTCTCCACCAATGTGACGCGTAGTGCCGAGATGACGGACGGGACTGGCCCACCTAGCTTCGTTTGCTTGGCCCGTAGGAGTATTCTTCTGCAAATGGAGAAAGGGAATTAACCACCCGTAGAGTTGAGCGTAAAGCCCCCACCCCCGCTGTTCTCCCCACTGATCACCTTTAATGTCCCCTCTTATAGTCTCACCTGATGGTTTGGAAAGATGAGCTCTCCATCCTGCATTGAGCGCAGGGGCGCGTAGATAACCAGTTGCTTCACTGGTTCGAAGAAATTGGTGAGTTCCAGAACAATATTGACTCTGAGATTTCCGACAAGACGCCGTAAGTATATAGTTCGTAAGAGTTCAAATGTCTGACTTTCACTCTTGTCCGATTCCTTGCAGGTTGCAGCTTGACCCTAGCGAAGAGTTCCTCGTGGCAACCGGTAACATTCAGGTAAGGATTTGTATTATCCAACACAGTTCGATAAAATAATATCAGTATGTAACCTGTTGCTTTCTCCCTTATTCAGGTGCTGAGAGAAAGTATGAAGTCTCTGGGAATAATGCCTCCGGCGGTAAAATTAGGTAATGTCATGATGCCTACCCCCGGGGACGCAGACCAAGTCCAGCAACCCCTGCTAGGGGCTATTGGGTCCAGTCCTGGCGCCTATGGCGCCAGGCTCATATGGAGAGTCAGGCTCATAGATTAAAACTTACCTGATGCAGACCATGCTGCAAACTTACCTGATGCAGACCATGCTGCAAGAGCTCCAAGGCTCTGGGCCTTTTTTTTACCCAGTCCTGCAGGGCTGTAGGATCAAAGAGTTGCTGGATCTTTATCTGAATGTCCTCTAGTGTCTGTAGAGTAGTCATGCCAAGAATTCTTTGTTCGGAAATTATAGGTACTGGTTCTGGGTTCACTTCTGCCTCTCCCATCCCTATCCGGGATAAGGCGTCTGCTTTACCATTCTTACAACCTGGTCGATAGGTTATTACGAAATCGAACTCGGCAAAGAACAATGCCCATCGGAGTTGACGTGACGATTGGGCCTTGGCTGTCTTTAAATACTGTAAGTTCCGGTGATCATTGATCACAGTAATGGTATGCTTTGCACCGAGAAGATAGTGCCGCCAAGCCTGAAAGGCTGATTTAATGGCTAATAACTCCTTGTCGGTAACCGCATAGTTTAACTCGGGTGCCAAGAACTTTCTGGGCCAAAATGCTACTGGATGAAGCTGGCCAGTTTCAGGGTCCTTTTGAGACAGGACAGCTCCCATGGATAGACTGGATGCATCAGTTTCCACTATGTATGGAAGTTCAGGGCGCGGGTGCTTTAATACAGGTGCAGACGTGAATTTCGCTTTCAGCTCTTGGAAGGCATTTTCAGCTTCTTCAGTCCACATAAAGCATTTATTTTTTCACAAGAGTGCTGTGATGGAATGTACAACATGTGAAAAATCCGGGATGAATCTGCGGTAGAAATTAGCAAAGCCGAGCATGCTTTGTACTCCTTTAACTGAACTTGGTGATGGCCACTTAAGGATTGCGTCCACCTTTCGTGAGTCCATTCGGACTCCCTTTGGGGTCAGGATCAACTTCTGTGGCATGAAAAACACATTTTTCCAGTTTTGCATATAGTTTGTGCTGGCGCAATTTCTCAAGGACTGCTCGGATGTGCTTCACATGGTCAGATTCTGAAGAGGAGTATACTAGAATATCATCAATATATACGACAACACAAACGTCAATGAGTTCACGAAGGACATCGTTCATGAAGTATTGGAAGGCTGCTGGTGCATTGCACAACCCGAAAGGCATCACCTGGTATTCGAATCACCCATACATAGTGCGGAAAGCAGTCTTCCATTCGTCGCCTTCTTTTAGACGTACCAGATGGTATGCCCCCCGGAGATCTAATTTAGTGTATATACAAGCGTCCTTCACTTGGTCTAGTAGTTCAGGGATCAGAGGCAATGGGTATCGGTTCTTAACAGTTATCTGGTTCAATGCATGGTAGTCTATGCACTTTCTGAGGTCACCTTCCTTTTTGGGCACGAAGAATAAAGCTGAAGATGCAGGGGACTCGGATGGGCGAATAAAGCCATTGGCAAGGTACTGGTCTAAGTATTGTCGTAGGTGAAGGTTCTCAGGTTCCGTAAGGGCATAGATCCTGCTACAAGGGGGTTGTGCACCGGGTATGAGATCGATTTGACAATCGTATGATCTGTGAGGAGGTAAGGTGTTTGCCTGGTCTTTTTGGAAGACATCCTGGAATTCTAGGTATTCTGGAGGTAGTTGCATTGACTGCTGTGGTTACTGTGGCCAGGACTGCGTTCTGACTTTTTTTTGGGTAACAGGTTTGTGCACAATCCGGGAAGGTTATTCTCTTCTCTAGCCAATCAATACAAGGATTATGTGTTTCCAACCAAGGTATCCCCAGTATTATTTGAAACTGTGGGGCTTTGTTTAGATCCAACACAATAGTCTCTCGATGCCCATCCTGACCCAATAGTGTCATCTCTGCGGTGGAATGAGTTACAGGCCCAAAGGCAATTCCAGTTCCATCGACTGTGGTGATGACATCTGAGGTGGTTTTTCGGCAGAGAGGTAGATTCATCCTGAAAGCCAATTCATAGTCCACATAGTTTCCTATGGCCCCGCTATCAATGTATGCCCTTACTGCGTGCATATGCGATGGCTGCCCTGGATCTACGAGGACCATTGGTATGATGAAATGCGAGGTCTGAGTATCCTTCTTCAAGCACGGCAAGCGGATCGCTACGCTTGTCGGGCGTGGTCGTTTCCCGATTCTGACTCCATATGGCTTTTATCAGCAGCTCCTACCACCTTCTTGGGTGGTTTTACAGGACAATCCCGTAGAAAATGACCAGAAGTTCCACAATATAGACACAATTGCATTAGCTGTCTCCTTTCTCTTTCCTTCTGGGTTAAGGATCCTTTAACCCTTCCGATTTGCATGGGTTCTGAAGCATCTGCTCCTTTGGGGTTAGCGTGGGTTTTGACCAACACCTGATTCTCAAACTTGGCTCGATCAGCCTTTCTGTTCTGAAGTCTGTGATCTAACTGGACCACTAAGTCTATATATTCAGCGCAGTCTTGAGGTGGGTTCACGACTTGAGCCAAGACATCCTTGAGTTCTCCTCAAAACCCTCGATGAAATAACATGATTCGTTTTACCTCAGGCCATCCAGTTTCCACTATCAACCTATTAAAGGTTGCGATGTAGGATAGAAGGTCCTGGTTACCCTGTCATAGGGACATAAGTTTGTTATCGAGGGCCTGTCCTTGGGCGTGCCGGGCAAATAGTCTTTCCATGCTTGTTTGAAAGCCCTGAAAATCCCGAAGAGTTGGGTCATCCTGAGTAACTAGTGGAATTGACCAATCAGCTGCACTGCCGCTGAGATATAACAATACAAAGGCTACCTTGGCTTGATCGTTTGGGAAGGCTCCAGGTCTGCATAAAAAGTGCAAGCGGCATTGGTTCATAAACACGGCGAACCTTTTGGGATCTCCGGCAAAGCGTTCGGGTGGAGCTAATGGAATATTTCCTGGTAGGTTTATTTGCACAGGGTTACTCGATAACACAGGAGCTGGATTTCCCCCGGAACCAGGTAGGGGTGCTTGTCCAGCCTGGCTTTGCAATAGTTGCCTAGCAAGGTCATCAGTTCGCTCCTTTGACAAAATCAGTTCTCGCCTAAGAGCATTGGTTTCTTGACGGGCGGAATGCACTTCAGCCCTCAGTTCCCCTAGTAATTGGGCCAATTGGTCAGTCTCTGAGGTATCCATAACGCCTGGGTGGGAATTTGTGGTTAGGCTTTGCATTCTGTTACGCTCACCTGGCTCCCACAGAGGCGTCGATCGGAACTAGACAGCTGCGGTCCCCACCAATGTGACGCGTAGGGCCGAGATGACAGACTGGACTGGCCCACCTAGCTTCGTTTGTTTGGCCTGTAGGAATATTCTTCTGCAAATGGAGAAAGGGAAATAACCACCCGTGGAGTTGAACGTAAATCCCCCGACCCCCGCTGTTCTCCCCACCGATCACCTTTGATGTCCCCTCTTATAGTCTCACCTGATGGTTTGAAAAGATGAGCTCTCCATCCTGCATTGAGAGCAGGGGCGCGTTGATAACCAGTTGCTTCACTGGCTCGAAGGAATTGGTGAGTTCCAGAACAATATTGACTCCGAGATTCCCGGCAAGACACCGTAAGTATAAAGTTCGTAAGAGTTCAAATGCCAGACATTCACTCTTGTCCGATTCCTTGCAGGTTGCAGCCTGACCCTAATGAAGAGTTCCTCGTGGCAACCGGTAGTATTCTGGTAAGGATTCGTATTTTCCAACACAGTTCGATAAAATAATGTCAATATGTAACCTGTTGCTTTCTCCCTTATTCAGGCACTGAGAAAAAGTATGAAGTCTTGGGGAATAATACCTCCGGCGGTAAAATCAGGTAAGTCTATTGTGGTGAGGAGGGTTCCCCTTGTTAGTCCCTTTGTTTCACCTTGCTGTCCGTTTGCTTCCCCTTAGGGACCGGGGTTCGGCGAAGATGCAGTGGAAGCTGCGCCGACCCGTGAAGAGGAATAGTACCCGCGGTGGTAAAATCAGGTAAGTCTATGGGGGGGTAACTAATATTCCTCTGTGTATTCCCTTGGCTCACCTTGCTGTTCTTGTCTTCTCCTTAGGTGCCGGAGTGCGGCGGGAACATGCACGAGGATGCGGTGGAATGTGAAGATGCTGCGAAGGCCGGTGAGTTCAGCGTAGCGCTGCAGCAGGCGAGGCGACACGCATAGAATAACTTCTTTCTTCCAGCTCGAAGGCGCGATGGATCAGGAATTCAGGTAAGGATTAAAGGTATTGCTCTTGTTCTAACCTTTTCTCCTTCTTTCTCCCTTTTTCTAGGAGCTCCAGACTCGCAGAAGACTAGATGCAGACTTGCAGGCACGGTGAGCGTTACGCTGCTGGATGCAGAATAACGCAAAGCGTGTGCTACTCTTCGGGCATGGTTTAAATAGCCTCCAAAGTAGTCCCAGGTAAGTATTCCTCCCCGACCCCACCCGAGTAAAAAATAGTCCCAAGGTAAAGTAGTCCCTTCCAAGCCTCTTTTGGCTTGGAGCTCTTGCAGCATGGACTGCATCAGGTAAGTTTTAATCTATGAGCCTGGTGCCTATGGCGCTAGGACTGACTTTCCATATGAGCCTGGCACCATAGACCCTAGGAATACACCCAAATGGCCCCTAGCAGGGGTTGTTGGGCTTGCTTGGAATAACTTGATGCCTGCTTCCGGGGCTGCTGGACTTGATCTGGATCCCCGGGGGTAGGCGTCATGACACTACCTGTTCCAATCAGGTCTGTAACCTCCTTCAAATGCAACACCAAACATCGGCTTCATGACCTGGACACATTGATAGCTTAACATACTAGAGCTTAGATTTACTGCCTACCCACTGTACATATTGTAAATAATATTACTATCTGTCTCACCTTCGGCCCACCGCCTTAATTGCCACATGTATGCTTGTACCTGTAATACCAATGTATGTATTTATTTGTAATCGCAACTATTGTAACTGTTGCCTGCTGCTTGCTAATGTAACTGTACTCTTATGTAACATGATCACAAAACTTACGCGCCCGTATGCCCCTGGGCCTGGTTGCGCTTTATAAATAAACCAAAAATACAAAAAAAATACAAAAAAAAATAAAAATAAAATAAAATATTCTCTTTGAACTTTTCACAAATGTTAACATGAATATTGACCTCCAAATACATAAGAGAATCGCTTTAAGCTTTTCATTATATCACTTAGGACACTAGTTCATGCTTACAATTGCCACAAGGCTAAAATCGATTTACAGTATTTTTACATAAAAGTTTAAAAACATATCCAAGCCTTGTATTTATGACGGTACTAAAAATACTAAAGGTGCCATACAACACAAGACTAATGTGTCACTACTACTCAGCAAACCATGCAATGCTTGAGTTTAAACTTGCAAGTTCTTTCCCTTATCAGATTAGGTAACATTACATACTATCGTAAGGAAAGCTGTCACTCTGATCGTCAGCGAAATATTTGATACATGGAGCATTTCGAACCATATTTGTTCTCTTATGACATACGCTGTGTCATAGACAAATTCAGAAAAATATGCAATCCTCTCCGTAATCAACATGGGACAAACCAGCAGCAAGTGCAAAAATATTTCAATAGTCTCTTCATTTAAAAAAAATCTACATCTTTTCTGATTCTTGGGAATTAATTTCCTAGTGAAGCAAATTTCATTCGTATTCATTACATTGAACCTGAACCGCATAACATTATTGCGGAAATTACGAGAGGGATATTTTACAAGATATGACTCTAAATCGGGAAACCATTTCCACACGGATAAAACTTGGGAATACAATTTAGAGTTCATAATTGCTTCATTGTTGGCAACCCAGTCAAACGCTTTTATTAACATTTTGGTCTTTGCTGGTCTCTCAATAAGACATTTTATTGTAACTCAGATATTTATACTCCCCTGATACATCATCTTTAAACAGTTTATACATCAAATTCTTTTCTGATAAGACACTCTTTCTGTATAAAATAATTGTTTTACATTCCATGATACCTTTTAGAGAACAGAGACCAAACTCATACCTTATAATTTCCATTGGTATTGTTAGGCTCACCCGGTATCCACGGGGACGCCACTCAGCCAGTTGGTCGTTGGTGCCCTTCCCAATGATTCTCTGGTGTGGTCTCGGTGTCGATGGGATTCCGCCTGGAAATGAAGACTATATTAGGACTGGGTGACCAAGGTAAGTTTTCCCCCACCTCCCTTGTGTTTCCAGCCCATCCAGGTTCTCTTCTCACGTGGTTGTTGGAATTAGTGGGCTCTCCATTCTGCCCTCTGGGCAGGGGCGCGTTGTCTTTTGAGGGTGCGGGCGGTAAAGTTACTTCACTGACTGCTGCCCTTGTAGTGTCTTTCAGGTAGGTCTTATTGCGATTCATGGCGTCGTAATTCTTGCATGCATTTTCTCTGTTCTAAATGTCTCTTTTTTTATCTCCCTAGGAGCGTGGAGTGTCCACTTGGAGAACTGGATATGCTGGGTCTCACCGGGAGATGATGGCGCGCTATAGCGCTAGGATGCGGTAAGGAGGCGCTTTGAGTAGCGCAGCAATGTCTTTTCCTCACTGACCTGTGCTTTTCTCTTTTCGTAGGTTGCGGTGAGTTCCCAGCTCCCAGCACAGATGGAGTTCCGGAGCTATGCCGGCCGAAAAGCAACCAACCAGGTAAGTCTTTAAGCGCTTTGTGGTTGTAATGTCTCCACTACCTCCTTTAATGATGTCTTTCTCCTTTTCTCAGGTCCTTCGATCCGGGTGGTGATCTCCACCAACAGAGCTGCCCAGGAGCTGCGAGCAGTGAAGGATGATTAATGCAGGTAAGATTTTGCTGCTGACAATGTTCTTGGTTTTTCTGCAGGTCCGGAATTCACCAGGCTCATGAGAAAGCTGGACTAGGTGAGCGTCACGTTGCTAGAAGCAAAGTAACGCGCGGCGTGTTGTCTTGTTCGGGTGTGGTTTAAATAGCCACTGTAAAGTAGTCCAGGTAAAGTAGTCCCTAGGCCACTACACCCAAAACACTAGACCGCATAGCTTGGTTCTATAAACCAAGCTATGTGGATGCCTCCATATTGGCTGAAAGCCTAAATAAAGTAGTTCCTCAAGCAGATGTCTTTCCTTACTGATGAGCCTGGTGCCAAAGCCGCCAGGACTAGCCCCAAGAGGGCCTGAGAAGTGGATGCCAGGCCTTATTAGTGATCTGAGCCCTGATTCCACCTGGCCAATGGGCTTGCCAGTGGGGATCAGGGCTCAGGGTCATGACAGCACTCCCCTCAAGGCCCCTCCCAAGGTGTGTCTCCTGCCTGGTCCAGGTTTAGTTGGGAAGTTCTGATGAAACTTCTTGATCAGACGTGGTGCATGGATGTTCTCACTGGGTTCCCAGGATCTATCTTGAGGCCCAAACCCCTTCCAGTCGACAAGATAGTACAACTTGGCTCTAGAGTACTTAGAGTCCAGGATGCCCTTGACTTCGAATTCTGGTTCTCCATCTATTAGTATAGGTTGAGGTGGTGTCCTGATTCGTGTACCGGGTTGCATTGGATTTAAGTGGGACACATGGAATACCGGATGGATTTGTAGATTAGGTGGTAAGTCCAATTTGACGGCTGCTGGGTTGATAATTGCCTTGATGGTATAGGGTCCCAAATATCGAGGATGGAAGGTCCGGGTCCCTTTGATGGGTACGTATTTGGCGGCTAACCAAACCTGGTCTCCTACTTGATAGTCTGCGGCCTTTTTCCAATGCTGGTCGGCGAAGTGATTTTGTTTTTCTTTAGCATGAATAAGATGTTCCTTTGCCTTTCTGAACGCCTGAGTGATGGTTGTATGAAGAGTCTTTACTGCAGGCATTTCCAAGCTGGCAGGAAGCTCAAGTTCTGATGTACGTGGATGTCTGCCATACAAGGTGTAAAAAGGTGTTTGGCCCGTGCTAGAATGTACAGAGTTGTTATATGCGTACTCGGCTATCCACAGTAAGTCCTTCCAATCTCTCAATTCATGGTGCAGCATGCACCGTAAATAATGCTCAAGGGTTTGGTTGGTCCTCTCGGTTTGGCCGTCTGTCTGGGGGTGGTGACTGGTGGATAGCTGGACGTCAATCTGTGCCATTGCGCAACATTTACTCCAAAAATTGGATACATATTGGCTGCCTCGATCGGAGACCAGAACTGATGGAAAGCCATGCAGCTTGACAATGTTTTCCAGAAATACTTCTGCTAGGGTGGATGCGTCATGCAGGCCCTTGAGAGGAATAAAAGGTGCCATCTTTGAGAACAAATCCACGATTACAAGAATGGTGTTAAAGCCTTGACTCAGTGGCAGATCAGTGATAAAGTCGAGGGAAAGAGTGTGCCATGGATTGGGAGGGATGTCCAGTGGTTGTAGGAGACCCGATGGTTTCTGTTTCTGTGATTTATTTTGTGCACAGACGCTACATGACTGAACATACTGGACAATGTCCTTACGCCAGGTAGGCCACCAAAAGTTCTTTTTTACCTTGGCTAAAGTTTTAGCGATTCCAGGGTGTCCTTCGATGAGAGAGTCATGATAACCTGAAATGATATGCTGTTGTAACTCCTTCTCGGGTACATATAGCCGGTCCCTAAAATAAGGTAACTGATCCTTGATGCAATATTGTTCTCCTTGAGTTTGCCATGCGAGGAAAGCATCCGGGTTCATTGACTGTTGAATTTTGTTTCGTAATTCGGCTTGTGAAAACGCTGTTGTGATACCCAAGAGTTTGTCTTCAGGTATGATGGGTACCGGGTCTGGAGTTGTATACACCGTTTCATCGATGCCCATTCGAGATAAGGCGTCAGCTTTCCCATTCTTGACCCCTGGTCGAAAGGTGATCACGTAGTCATATTCGGAGAAGAAGAGGGCCCACCGTAACTGGCGTGAAGACTGGGCTTTGGCTGTTTTGAGATATTGCAGGTTCCGGTGGTCTGTGATCACTGTAATAGTGTGTCTAGCTCCCAGAGGATAGTGTCGCCACGCCTTGAAAGTGGACTTGATGGCTAGGAGTTCTTTGTCCGTGATAGTGTAATTCATTTCCAGGGGTGAGAATCTTTTTGACCAGAAGGCCACAGGATGCAGCTGGCCAGTTTCTGGGTCCCTCTGTGAAAGGACCACTCCCATTGTCATACTGGAAGCATCAGTTTCTGCGATATAAGGGAGGTCTGGACGCGGGTGCCACAGGATTGGAGCGGAGGTGAACCTTTGTTTCAGTTCCTGAAAGGCTCTTTCTGCTTCCTCAGTCGAAGCGAACTTTCTATTGCTTTTTCGTAGCAGTACTGTGATCGGGTGCACAACCTGAGAGAAGTCTGGGATAAACCGGTGGTAAAAGTTTGCAAAGCCTAGCATACTCTGTATCCCCTTCAGAGATGTTGGTGATGGCCATTTTAGAATAGCGTCAACCTTATGTACGTCCATTCTGATGCCTTTCGGCAAAAGGATGAAACCAAGGAATTCGACTTTGGTGACGTGAAAAAAACATTTCTCCAGCTTTGCATACAAACGATGTTGGCGGAGCTTGGTGAGGACTGAACGAACATGCCTGATATGATCTTGTTTTGAAGCTGAGTAGACCAAGATGTCATCAATGTACACTAAGGTGCAAACGTCAATCAGTTTTCTCAAGATATCATTCATGAAATACTGAAACACTGCGGGAGCATTTGTCAAGGATGGTACTCTGTCAAGAGTGGCACAGGGCCCCCAGGTAGGGTTTGGGTGACTGTGCTGATGTAAGGTGACAGATAAGTACACACACAGCAGGAAACTCATCAAGAAAGAAAAGTAGGCAACTGTAGTTGTGAACAGAAAAGGGGCAGGAAATACAAAGTTACAAACAAACTGGATTCCCTCTTGGGGTGTATGCAGATATGGAAAAAGAGTGTTCCACAGACCTTTGGAAGCTCCAGCCTTCTGCACGGATTACTATTACAGAGGCCCACTCTGTCTGCTCATGGCTGGGAACAACAGCTGTGGGTGTCTGTTAAACAGAAAACGCTACAAGGAAAGGGGCAGAGGTTGCCTGCCGGAAACCAACAGTCAAGCTCTGTACAAAGGATCAACATAAGACACAAGAGAGACAAGAACAGAAATAACCAGGGACAAGGAAGTTTAAGAGAAATCTAGCAGAAGGGAATAAAGGAAGAAACAGTACAATAGAAATGGGTAAACTAAAGTGGAGGACAGAGGAGTCAAGGAAGAGAAGGACAGGGATCAAGAACAAGGGTTTGCAAACAAGGAAGAGAGCAAGGGAGCAGCAGCCAGGAAAAAGGGGGGCTGCAAACAAGTAAGCAGGGCTGCAGTACCGAATGTTACACGGTACAGAAAAACTGTAGTGGATTGCAGAGGACTGTAGTAGGCTGCTAGGCAGAGAATCCAGAGGAGCAGCACTGAGAGCTGTAGTAGGCGGCAGACAGAGAGCCCAGAGGAGTAGGGCAGCAAGGAGAGAACCCAAAGGAACAGGGCATAGAGGCAGAGAGACCAGAGGGTCAGGGATGAAAGCAGAAGAGAGTAGCAGGCTGCAAGGCAGGGAGCCCAGCGGAGCAGAGCAGCAAGGAGCGAGCTCAGAGGAGCAGAGCAGCGAGGCAGGGAGCCCGGAAGGCTATGGCTGTAGGCAGCGGAGTGTAACAGGCTGCAAGGCAGGAAGCCCAGAGGAGCAGGGCTGTGAGGCAGGGAGCCCAAAAGGCTAGGGCTGTAGGCAGCAGGGTGTAGCAGGCTGCAAGGCAGGAAGATCAGAGGAGCAGGGCTGTGAAGCAGGGAGCCCAAAAGGTTAGGGCTGTAGGCAGCAGGGTGTAGCAGGCTGCAAGGCAGGGAGCCCAGAAAGAGCACTGGAACAAAAGCAGGAAAATGCAGCAGCAGGAACAGCATACAAATTCGAGTCAAAAGGCAAAAAGGGGCTGGGAGGACTCTTGATGCAAGAGACTGAGCTCCTGCAGGCAGCTGCTTAAATACTGCCCTGCCCTGTACTGAGGCAGGCTAATTGGCAGCACCTGGAGCAGCACACCTGAATACAATCTGCCTCCTCCCTCGCTGGTCCTGAGATGGTGGAAGCAGCACTGATCCCTAGGGCTTCTGGGGATTGTGGTTCCAATGCTGACGAATGGGAATGGCCTGGAATTGATAGCTGTAGCAAGGTGCATTGTGGTACATGTAGTTAGATGAGTTACATAAGAAAGCACCAAAGTCACGCAAATGGGAATTAAGTACCAAAGTGTGAATAGGGGTTGTTCCAAGAGTATTCTGAAGATAAATGAATAACAAATAGTCCATGATGGTTGCCAATGTGTGCGCCCATGGCGCAGGCATGACAGCGTTACATAAGCCAAAAGGCATGACTTGATATTTAAACAAGCCATGTTTGGTACGGAAAACGGTTTTCCACTCGTCTCCACTTCTGACCCGGACCAGGTGGTATGCTCCCCGAAGGTCTAATTTGGTATAGATCTGGGCTTCTTTGACTTGGTCTAGCATTTCTGGGATAAGAGGCAAGGTGTAGCAGTTCTTCACGGTTATCTGGTTTATTGTGCTGTAATCAATACAGGTCCTCAAGTTCCCTTCCTTTTTCGGTACGAAGAACAAAGGACTGGCTGCTGGGGACTTAGATGGGCGGATAAATACGTTTGCAAGGTAATAATAAACTAAACTAAACTAAACTGGTCCAAATAGGATTTCAGGTGAAGGTTTTCTGGTTCGGTAAGAGCATAGATCCTGCCGCAAGGGATTTGTGCCCCAGGAATAAAGTCAATTTGACAATCATAAGACCTATGCGGCGGCAATGTGTTAGCCTGGTCTTTTTGGAATATGTCCTGAAAGTCACGATCTTCATCTGGCAAAGTATTAGTTACTCCCAGAATAGAGGCTCTAGTATTGGAAGTCTTGGAGACACAGGAGTCGGGTTCCGGGTCAGGAGAGTAGCAAGTCACAGAGCAGTTGGCGGAGAAGGTTAATTTCCGTGCCCGCCAGTCTATCAAAGGGTTGTGAGCAACTAACCATGGCATCCCTAGTATCAATCGGAACTGAGGTGCCTTTATAAGATCGAACGTAATACACTCCCAATGTCCACCTGGCACAGCAAGGTTACTACTGCTGTGCACTGGGTTACTGGTCCGGAGTTGATTTCTGTCCCATCCACAGTAGTCACCTTGTCCCTGGTAGACTTAGAACACAAAGGGAACCCCATCTCTGCTGCCAACTCTTGATCTATATAGTTCCCAACTGCTCTGCTGTCGATGTACGCTTCTACGGCACGCATCTTTGACGATTGTTGGCGATTTATTAAGATCACGGGTATCGCAAAGTGTGAGGTCAGTGGCTCTTTCCCATCACTCGACAAACTGACCTCTACGGTTGTCGAGCTTAGTAGTTTTCCGATTCCTTAACTTCATCCTTTTCTGTGGCCCCGACTGTCCTCCTTGGCGGTTTTATTGGGCAGTCTTTCAGAAAATGTCCTGGTTTTCCACAATACAAACAAAGTTGCTGTTGTCTTCTTTTATCCCGCTCTTGTTTTGTTAATGGAGGTCGTATCCCTCCGATCTGCATGGGTTCTACGGCATTGTCTGGCCCCCTTGGCGCATTGTCTTTAGGCCGAACATAAACTACTCGAGAGTCTGCTTTTGACCGGTCTGCTATTCGGTCCTGCAACCGATGGTCTAGCTGCACGACTAGATTTATGAATTCGGTACAGTTTCTGGGGAGATCAACTACCTGGACCAAGACGTCCTTTAATTCGCCTCTTAAGCCTCGATGGAATTACGTGGTTCTTTTGTTTTCTGGCCACCTGGCATCAGCAACCAGTCTATTGAAAGTTGCAATGTATGTTAACAAGACTTGGTTCCCCTGCCGGAGGGATAAAGGTTTGTTATCCACTGCTTGTTCCTGGGTATTGCGAGCAAACAGTTTTTCCATTTCTCTCTGGAACTTCCCATATTCCTGTAACAACGGATCATTATGGGTCACCAACGGCACCGACCAATCCGCTGCACTTCCACTCAAGTATAATAGGATGAAAGCTACCTGAGCTTGGTCATTTGGAAATGCCCCAGGGCGACAAAGGAAGCGAAGGCAACATTGATTTATGAATGCTGCATACTTCCGTGGGTCACCCGAAAACCTTTCTGGTTGTGCCAGGGGAACTGTTCTAGGCAGCGTGATCTGTACTGGTGTGGGGGCAGAGGAGTCTGCCCTGCCTGCGATTGCAAGAATTGTCTGCTGATTTCGTCAGTGCGCTCCTTGGTCACTATTAGGTCTCTCCGGAGTGCATTAGTCTCTTGTCAGGCTGAATAAACCTCAGCACGAAGGTCCCCCAACAATTGATCCAATTGGTTGATTTCTGATGTTTTCATGGCGCCCAGGTGGATTATTTATGTGAGGCTTTGCGTTCTGTTACGCTCACCTGGTATCCACGGGGACACCACTCAGCCAGTTGGTCGTTGGTGCCCTTCCCAATGATTCTCTGGTGTGGTCTCGGTGTCGATGCGATTCCGCCTGGAAATGAAGACTATATTAGGACTGGGCAACCAAGGTAAGTTTTCCTCCACCTCCCTTGTGTTTCCAGCCCCTCCAGGTTCTCTTCTCACCTGGTTGTCGGAATCGGTGGGCTCTCCATCCTGCTCTCTGGGCAGGGGCGCGTTGTCGTTTGTGGGCACGGGCGGTCCAGTTACTTCACTGACTGCTGCCCTTGTAGTGTCTTTCAGGTAGGTCTTATTGCGATTGATGGCGTCGTAATTCTTGCATGCCTTTTCTCTGTTCTAAATGTCTCTTTTTGTATCTCCATAGGAGCTTGGAGTGTCCGCTTGGAGAACTGGATATGCTGGTTCTCACCGAGAGATGTTGGCGCGCTATAGCGCTATGATGCTGTAAGGAGGCGCTTTGCGTAGCGCAGCGATGTCTTGTCCTCACTGACCTGTGCTTTTCTCTTTTCGTAGGTCGCAGTGAGTTACTAGCGCAGATGGAGTTCCGGAGCTATGCCGGTCGAAAAGCAACTAACCAGGTAATTCTTTAATTCTTTAAGCGCTTTGTGGTTGTAATGTCTCCACTACCTCCTTTAATGATGTCTTTCTCCTTTTCTCAGGTCCTTCAATCCGGGTGGTGATCTCCACCAACAGAGCTGCACAGGAGCTGCGAGCAGTGAAGGATGTTGAATGCAGGTAAAATTATGCTACTAACTATGCTCTTGGTTTTTCTGCACGTCCGGAATTCACCAGGCTCGTGAGAAAGCTGGACATGGTGATCGTCACGTTTCTAGAAGCAAAGTAACGCGAAGCGTGTTGTCTTGTTCGGGTGTGCTTTAAATAGCCACTCTAAAGTAGTCCAGGTAAAGTAGTCCCTAGGCCACCACACACAAAACACTAGACCGCATAGCTTGGTTGTAGGAGTCAAGCTATGTGGATGCCTCCATGTTGGCTGAAAGCCTAAATAAATTAGTTCCTCAAGCAGATGTCTTTCCTTACTGATGAGCGCCAAAGGCACCAGGACTGGCCCCAAGACGGCCTGAGAAGTGGATACCAGGCCTTATTAGTGATCTGAGCCCTGATTACACCTGGCCAATGGGCTTGCCAGTGGGGATCAGGGCTGAGGGTCATGACAGGTATGCATTTAGACAAAAAAAACAGAACCTTTTTCCATATTGCAGCTTCAATAGTTTTTAGATAAGGAGTGAGTTTATCTGGATACAATTCAAGACGGTACGCCAGTCTCGGAATTACCTTCAACATATACAAGTCTCTGCAAGCTGACATGCTACATTGCCCGAATTTTCTTTCTATCACTCTCATTTGCTTTCCTGCTTCATTAGCCTTCAATTCTAAGCATTTTTTCACAAAACTATGCGTCATAGTGCTTGAGAAAGAATAGCCCAAGAACTTAAGTGCTTTCTGAAGACGTATACCAGTTCCTTCGACAAACCACACTGGATTGGAGCCTTTCCCTGTGCTTTGTCCTACATTTATGACTACAGTTTTCAGAGGATTAATGTTCAATTTCAATTCACCTATAAACCTTGAAAACACATCAATAAGCCTTTGCAAGCCAATTTTTGTTCTGTCAAAGAGCAGGAAGTCATCGGCATATGCGACCCATTTTATGCCGATTTGACCGATCTTTGAAGTCAACAAGCCAGAGGGTTTAAACACTACATAAGCTCTTGACACATAAAGATTAAAAAGAATCGCCTCCAAGGCACATCCCTGTTTAAGTCCATTCCTAGTCCTTATTTCTTTTGACATCAAACCCTCATTATTCAGTCATTATAGCACCTCACAATACAAATCACACGATTGTCGTTGCAACAATACATCCTCTCCATCCTCTTTGAACATTTCAGGACTTATGCTGTGGGGTTGATGTTCAAAGGGCACCTGGTGGCATGGAATTCAGAGATCCTAGGGTTTAGTCAGTTATATGGGCTATAACTCATGGTCACTCGGGAATGGGCTGGGTCATGCTTTGGCCAAAGTGAGATAATATGCCTACTACCCTCTAATAGTGGCCTTGTAGGGCACATTCCTTTTGGATGAAAGACACATCTTCGAAACACTTTTCAACAACAATGGAAACACAGTGTGGCGGGTTGTGGTGCGAACTGTCCTTATGGGAGCTCGGGCAAGACTGGAGATTTCTGTGGTCTTGTGAATTTGGGCCTAACGCACGCAATGCCGCCTTTACCGTGCTAACTGCGCAAGCCTTCGCTTATAACCAGGAATATTATTATCTATGAAAAATAGCAATTCCGCTTGTGCCTTTGGCCGCACCAAATGAATACGCTATAAATGACAAGTTTTGCTTGGGGTCCTATTGGAGAGAAGCGCCCCTTTCACTGACCCCCTCCTACCCCCTGGTTCGTTATAGCGTCTCAGATGCATCTCGCCTCACTTTAAAGCACCTGGGCGGGATGTGGCTGTCCCCTTCAAAACAATTAGAAAGACCTCAATAGCTTTGTGATTTGGCCAAAGACCCTTCATCTGGTACAACTAAAAGGGGATTCTTTTTTATTCTTATTTTATTGTGATTTGGTTAATTATTTGAACCTTTCACAAGTGCACAGAAAACGTGAAAAACATGATTAAAAAAACACTGATTCAAGTGATCTTGCACATACCTACTTACATAAAGTGTAAATCACATACTATTAAAAGAGAATAAGAGAATAAGAGAATAATAAAAAAAGGAAAAGGAAAAACAGAAAAAAGAGGCGAGACGAAAAGAAATGAAGGCCTCGAAAAATGCATGAGATTTAAATACGTTCACAGTTATACATTCATCTAACTTCCTTTCATTAAATGTTAAAATGTGAATTCTAGTCTTTAAAATTCATTAAAACCTAAAGTGATTTGTGTATACTTCAGCGTAGTAATTGTCAACAGGCTGTTCCAACCTCCCAAAATCTGTAGGCACAGATCATCATAGGCCCTCGCCCAAGGGGTGCTCCCCCATTCCAAAATCTGAAGCCACAGATCATCATAGGCCCTCGCCCAAGGGGTGCTCCCCCATCCCAAAATCTGAAGCCACAGATCAGCATAGGCCCTCGTCCAAGGGGTGCTCCCCCATCCCAAAATCTGTAGGCACAGATCATCATAGGCCCTCGCCCAATGGGTGCTCCCCCATCCCAAAATCTGAAGCCACAGATCATCATAGGCCCTCGCCCAAGGGGTGCTCCCCCATCCCAAAATCTGAAGCCACAGATCAGCATAGGCCCTCGTCCAAGGGGTGTTGATAAAACTAGAAAAGAACAAGGCCACACAGTTATGTGCTCTAAAGTTTCCACTTGTTTCATTGATTTCCAAAATCTACAACCACGCTGCTCTTTTTTAGCTTTTGTTGAGATCCCGTCACTTCCACAGTTGGTGATAGGTTTAATCTCAACCTCAAAAAAGAGATACAGTGTTTGCGGCTAGGGAATTTATGTATGTTTTTTCTAAGCTCATAGTATGTCTGTATAATTTGTAATGTTAGCACACATCGATTGTCGTGATACACTCTATTCCGCGTACTCTCTTTTTTACTTGACCCAGATTCTGGACTAGACGCGACCTTCGAGTTGCAGTTTGAGCTACAATTCGAATTCTTTTTTTTGTTTTTTTTGCATTCACAGTACTTAACCCATTTGTTCAGAAGCACATGAAGTGTAATCCAGACATTCTTTCAAGATACAAGGGGCCTAAACACGAGTTGGGCAGCAGGCCTTAAATGCGGTGGTAACCGTGGTACCGCTGCATTTAAGGGTCCGCCCAATCTCGGGACTGGCGCATTTACCCCCAGATCAGAGCTGGGGGTAAACACGCAGAATAATGCCCATTTTCAGTGCAATTACCGCGCGGTATTACCATGCAGAAAATTCCACTGGGTCCAATGGACCCAATGGGGAATGGGGACTAACATTGCCAACCCGTGCTCCAGCGGTAATACCGCCAGATGGGTGGATACTAACGCTAATAAAGTTGGCAGGTATCCCAGCCGGCATACCACCCAACTCGTGATCAGGCCCAACATATTGAATACAGCACAGGAGCAATTATTTGAAAGAAGTCAACCCTAGTTCGCATGGAATGACAGGCATGGGAATGTCTCTGGGTAAATTCAAGGCCCTTTAACATATGATGTCCTCAATTGTATGGCAGGGAGTATCTAGGCTGCATGTTTCTGCACGATAAGTAAGACATGGGACTACCTTCCCCTTGCCGTATTATATCATAAGGATTATGGAAAACTGCCTACAATTATAGTCTATTTTCCTTAGTTGAGTAGCGTGAGACGTGTTTAAGTGAAGAAAGTCCTTCATGTATCTTTAAAGCTATGATTTCCTATCGTCACCCATTGGCGTTTTAGGAAGGAGACTTTTCCATTCTGTAAGAATTTAGGTATACCACATAAAGTTCATTTTTTTAAGCCTAGGTAATGATTTTAGTTTTTGTGGTATTCACCTCTAGATCCAAATCCTTCAGGTATCAAATTAGGTTGTTTAATTCTAGTTGTAGCACCACAGGTTTAGATCCATTAAAATAATTCCATCTGCATATACTAGGTACCGTATCTGAGTATGGCCTGTTTTCTAAGGAAACAATTGTCACGCTGCCCCTCTCTTACCGAGATCCGAAATATAACTATTGAAGAGTGCTGGCACAAGGTCACAGCCTTGTCTTAACCCTCAAAATGTACGGATTCCACTAGACATTTCCCCCTTCATATTCAGATAAACTTTGATTTGGGTGAATCAATGTATGTGTTTGATAATAGTAAATTGTGCAGGAATCTCACTACTTCTGATTTCCTCCATATTTTGACTCGATTGACCTTATCGAATGATTGTGTGAGCTCAATTGAGGCCAGACAAACTGGTCTACATTTGGAGAATAAAAAGGGTGAAATTGTTAATAGAGGTACCCACTCCCTTTCTGAATCCTGATTGATATGGGTCCCTATTGGCTGAATGCTCAAGCAAGGTCTCCAGATTGTCCAGGATTATCGTAGAGAAAATCTTACTTGGAGTATCCAGGAGTGATTTGGGTCGATAGCTGCCCAGAATCTCCCTGTCTCCTTTTTTAAAGATTGGGATCAGATAAGAAATGTTCAATACAGTGATGGTTATTTGATGTTTGATAATGTAAGAAAAGATGGAGAAGAATATTTTAAGATCATCTTTCATAGCCATCACTGCCAGCCCATGTGGTCAAGCGCACAAGAAGGATTCAAATGTGTAAATATTGAGCAAGTTGTCCTCTTCATTGAAATCCATTCACCAATCTACATTTTCTCAAAGCGTGACAGGCTGCCGCGTACCCAAAGGCTTTCCATTCCGGCCCTGCTATTGAATTTGCCTGATCATAGCATTGCCACAGACAGGGGTGTTGCTAGGTCTGGAAAAGACCCGGGGCTACACTAATGCCGGAACTGTTGGGACTGGGGGCTAGCTAGCCTTTTGGTTGTAGCTTCAGAGATTCTATCCGGGGCTACAACCAAAAGACCAGGGGCTATAGACCCCTTACACCCCCCCCAGCAACGCAACACCTCTGGCCATAGTCCTAGGTTATTTATCAGCCTCCAGACGTTTTTTTTCCTGTTTTGCACAGAGAATGCGTAGTCTACTCTCTGCTTCTCCCAGGAGCATTAGATATTTGTGTGTTGTTTATCTGGAATTGTAGTTCTATTACACCTCCTGTGTTATTTTTCTTTATCCGTCTCAGATGTCGCCTCAGTATATGTTTTCTGTAGTGTACCTCTCCATCATAGCAAAAATGTGTTTGTTTTTCATAGTTAATGTAATAATCATGTTTCCTAATATTTTTGATTTAAAAAGTAGTTCAGAGCTATGCCTTAATAGCACGTCACGATTATTGTTGTAATTTGCTGTTGTAGCTTTAGGCCAACTCGTCAATGGGCTCCTTATCGGGTATGTCTTGCATCGGCAGTAGAATCTTTAATGAAGCATGATCCATAAATGTATTTAGTTCTCTGATAAAATTGGTACATTGATCGAACAGATTTGAGGTTTACGAAGTCATAGTCTATGATGGATGCATGTCAGATGAGCCGGTCTATCTGACTTCATAGAACTGTTTAACATAATTAGCCCCCAGGAACGCATGAGACTGGCAATGGACACGCCCTTCTCCAAGGAATCCTTATTTTGCACTACCAAACCCGTCCATAGACAAGACGCGTTGAAATCTCTTGCAAATCTACTCTTACATCAATTAGGGTTTTGCATGTCTCCTCTGTGGTAATATCTTGCAAGTTCCAATAGAGACTAAACGCTAACATTATTGTGTACACTATTCCTATTGTTTTCCCACCATTCCATATTTATGGCCAGAATGTGTTTCCCTGATATTGGAATCTAGTTACCTATAATAGGCAGTTTGCAGTTTGCTTCTCACTGCTATGAGGATAGCGCCCATTGATCTGCCAGTTTTGCCATTAGATGCTGGCAATGGAAACACCCAGCATCCATCAAGAGAAGGCTTGTCCATTAAGCACATCTCATGTAACAGGCATATGGCAAAATGTGACCGATTTACAGAATGTGTGGTTGCACTTCCGAGATGATTGTGCCCCGTGTGTTCCATGACAGAATAAATGACACAGATGTATGGGTGCTTCAAGCTAGAGTGTGCGCCCCTCATTCTACACTGTGTAAATCATTTGCCATAATTAATGATGATTACAGACTTTCTCTGTATTGTTATAGAGGCAATGCTCCTGGGTTTATAGTGCAGACCGGTTATTTAGTTACTGCCAAGACTTTACATTTACCTCTGGCCACTTTTGCATTTGCTGCACCTTTTTGGCCTATAGCGACGATTGACTTGCCATTTTCCAGGGCATACATTTCATAACCCAAAGAAAGACGCGTCTGGGCTTCTTCCCCTGGAATAAGAGCAATTAATTTAGATGGAAAATGAACGATTACTCGGTACTTCTGAAAGTCCAATATGAATTCTGCCTACAAGCTATCCTTGGTGCTAATAGTTCTGAGTCCTGGGATTTTAAAGAGAAGATTTCGGACGGTTTGTCAAGTTAAAAGTTATATTTTGCTCATGGCCAAAAATCTGTTCTGCGAATATGCTGTTTGCCTAATTTTAGGCATACTTCATGTTAAGTGAATTATCTAGACAGCGTTGTTCTCGAGGTACCGCGTTGACGTTGCTCATCTTCCTAAGTTGGAAAGCATGGTTCTTTTTTTTACATTTTTTTATTTTTTATTGTTTGATCAAAAATAAGATTTTACAATTCATTATTGTTTCTAGAGCATTTCATCAGATGCTCGAAGCGAAACAAAACAAAACAGGTTTCTACTTCACTTTCGCGTAGATCTTACATGTCTGTGACAGAACATTATTTTTTTTTTTATTATTTTTTTTTTTATTTACGACTTTTCTGGGGCCCGTTGATGTATCACAGTACAGATGAGTGTGCTGAATTATGTAACTGCTTAGCTCTTCTCATTTTGTAGATTGTTCTCGATGTATTCAGTCATTTTGGCCAGTGCAATTTGCCATGTGGTTTTTTCTCCTCCTATCAATCGGCCCCACCATGTATCCTCTTCGGCCAGGATATCAGCGCCTGCCATGCATGATAGATATCGTTGCCTGATGGCACTGGTAGCTCAACATTGCATGATCAGATGCCTTAATGTCTCTTTTGGTGGATGAGGATGGTGTTTGCAAAATCGACAAGTGTTTGTTAGTGCCTGGCCCTGAATGTGCAAAATCTCGTTGGTTTTGCACAAATTCAAACGTGCTTGTAGAATTAGATTTCGAACCTGTCTGCTAGGGCATTGTTTTACATAAGCTTGTAGCTCATTTCTTTTAACCATGTTGCTTGGTAGATGTCTGGTGAGTTTTAGCTGTGCAGCATCATCTGTTGTGGAGGCCCAGTCATTGTCTTTAATTCTTTTTAGAATTTTACAAGGATTCGTTATGAGTTCCTCCTCATTTGATGCGATGTTATTTAGCTCCACTTGATTTTCATCTTGTCAGTCTTTTAGCATGTTACAATTTCTGCTGTCCATCTCACATTTTAGTAGTCTAAAGACCTCATTGCTATGTGCCATTCGACATTTTCTGTATAACATCATCGAATTACAGGTCACTGAGCATTCTAAGGATTGCAGACCTAGTTTGCGTCTTATGGCTGTCCCTGATGTTGATGCCGGGAGGTGTAGCACTTTGCGCCAGAAAAGAGCTTCTAACTTGGCCCATAGCTGTATTGGAATTGTGGGCATTGCTTCTAGGCTGTATGTTATTGTGGGCACCACTTTCATTTTGTAGAAGTTTATCTTTGGTACTAGTGAACATTTTCCAAATTTGCCATTGATGACTTTGGCTTGGGCAGCTAGTTTTTTGATTTTTGAATACAATTCTGCTTGCATGGCAGATTCCTTTTCTGAACTGTCCATAATCACTCCTAGATATTTGAACTTTGTTACAATTTCAATGTTGGATTCTCCCAGGTGCCAATTGAAGTTGGTTTTTTGTTTCGTCCCACAATTCTGAAGAATCATGACCTTCGTTTTACTTGTGTTTATTTCAAGATGATTTTCTACGGCATAAATTTGGAGAGCAGTAAGTTTCCGTTGGAGCCCAATTTCAGTTTGGTCAAATATTGTCAGATCATCTGCGTACAGAAGGTGTCCGATCTGCATTGGACCCAATTTCGGTGTAAATGCCCTGGTAGATTCTTCTATTTTTTTGATGTCACCGATGTAAGAGAGAAACAACACTGATGCCAACGGGCATCCTTGTTTAACCCCGCGTGCGCTTTGAATTTCATCTGATAGCACGACTTCCCGGTTCAGTCGTACTGTCAGAGTGGTGCTATGGTGTAGCGCTTGAATGGGGGCTAATATGTTCTCTGGACATTGCCAGGCCTTTAATTTGTTCCATAGTACCTGTCTCTCCACCCGATCAAAAGCCTGAGTAAAATCGATGTATATTACGAACAGATGTTGCATGTTCTGGCGTGTTTTGGCTTTTAGCGTGCTGCATGCCAAGATGTTGCAGGTGGTTCCTGCGTTTTTCTTAAAGCCCGCCTGATAGGGGTCATTGCATTTAGCTCCAGCTGCCCAAGTTTGGAATTTGGTCATGAGAAGTGAGGCATAAACCTTGCCCATTACATCAAGTAAAGCAATTGGTCGAAAGTTCTCGGGATCTGATGGATTGCCTTTTTTCTAGATCGGAATGATAATGGCTTTGGACCATGACTGTGGGATAGATTGTGTTTCAGCACACCAGACTGGCCCATTTTTCAGGGTGGCTTTTCAATTCTACATTAGAAATGCCATCTGGGACGGGAGCTCTCCAGTTTTTTAGTTTCCTGATGGCGTCAAGGATGTCTTCTTCTTTGTCTAGATTGATTCAGTTAGGACCCTTCTGTCGCTGTTCTTTCACCTGGTGGCTAACTGCTGACCGGAAAACTTTTGCGAAATGCTTCTCCCAGGTGTCTTGATTAATATTCTTTAAGATTTGGTTATCTAATGTTCTGTTTGCATCACGTATTAGTGCCCAAAAATTCCTGCTGTTGTTCATAATAAGGGTTTTAGTTAATTGTTCCGCGTCAGCTTGATGTAATTTGTGCCTGTGGAATTTCACCCAATCTTTGTATCTTTTTTTTATGTCCTTGATGTTCTCTGACAAGTCTATGTTTGACACCTTGTGGGCTGTTCTTAGCGCTCTCCTATATTCGCGCCTTTTCTCAACCAGTTCTATATTGTAGACATGCTTGCTAGTTTGCTTTGGGACGGACTCAAGGTGCCTTTTTTGTTGGATGTACGGAATCAGTATTGGTTGATAATCAATGCCGTCCATTGCTTCTGAGTATGTATTTGCAATATACTTAGTGGTCACTTTACTAATGCCTGCAGAATTTATTCTTAATCTTGTACCTTGTGCGGTGGGCACAATCTGGGTGGTGTATTTCGTACTTTTATTACTGGTTAGAATCCAGGCAGTTTCGAGCAGGTTGTGATCGCTCGTAGGGGTGCGACGCACCTTAAAAAATGTTGTAATAAGAAGTAGTGATTGTGATACAAAAATGTGATCAATGGTTGAGGCTGTGGCGGACGCTTCCACGTTGGTAGTCTGTCTGCTGCAGGAAATGCATCGTCTAGATTATGTAGCCCCTGTGATTTGCTGAAATTTGTCCATTCTTTGCCTCGTTGTGCAGACGCCTGTTGGGCAGCTGTTGCTTTCTTTGATTCTTTGCAAGTCGCATTTAGGTCTCCACACATTAATATGGCTGTGGTTGGATGTTCAGTCGTGACTGTAACGAGCAGACGTTCACATTGTTCGATGAAACTTTTTCCAGATACTGTTGCAGGATTCCAATATAGGTTGATTATGATGACGCGTCTTAGTTCAGGTTTTGGATCTAGCGTGCCTTGTAGGGAGACTAGTACTGCTAGCATCAATTGATTGGCCGTTAATATTTTTTCTACTTGTACTCCTGTTCCATTACGGCAAGCTATCATCAAGCCAGATGTTGGACGCCCTTTGTTGCCCCTTGCTGCTGGTGCTAAAATGATCTGGTATCCCTCCATCGTTGGTGCTTGTTGGAGCCAGGTGAAGACAGATGATGTCAAATTCCCCTAGGTTTGGTTCCCCTGAAGCTGTCAGATGGGAATGGCCTCGAGTGTTCCAGGAGCAGAGGGTTAGTTGTGTTACGCTTTCCTGGGACATGTCGCTTGTCGCTGTCTCATTATTCTTGGGTGGCTATTTCTTACGTTGTGTAGGAAGAGCTTTCGGCAGCCACGCCCATAGGCCTGTTTTGCTGCTGCTAGGGGCTTCCTTTTTGTTCTGTGTGCTCTGTGTCCGCTCCATTGCTAGTGTATTTATTTTTTTCGTTAGACTTAAGGTGTTATCTGATCGTTGTTGTTTTACTTCTTGGCTTTTCTCCCTTATTTTGGAGGGTACTTGGTTTTGTGGAAGTATGCGATGTTCTCTCTTTTCTTCATCATAGCTGGCCTTGTGATTTCGTAAGTCTAGTTCGGCCATTTTCTTTGAGATGTGACTTTTCTGGTAATTTGTCTTTACATGTTTATGCAACGGTTCTCTGTGTGCTGATTTATCACGTCTGGTTCTTGTTGAAATCTGTCGTCTACACAATGAGGCATTTTGACCTTCATGAACCTGATGATCAGATCTGTCCTCAATGTAGAATCCACACCTGTGAATGTCGTACTTGTGTTTTAGGATCTTGTTATACACAGTGCCTGAGTTCAAATGGAGTAGAGTGGCGGCACCTGATTGATTATGCCATGGTTCCACAATTTTAATGTCAGCCGAGTGCACGTCTTGCAGTTTCTCAATAGAGTGGAGTATAGCCATGACAGATCTTTTATTTAGAATGATGTCATCAGTATTGCAGGTTCTTTGAGTCATCTTGACTATCCATCTGTATCTACCTTGTCTGTCGGATTTGTCGTGAAGCTCTTTTGATATTTGGCCTCTTACACCATTTTCTTTGCGCTGTCTCTTGCTTGACTTGTTTGTTTCTGTTTTATCCGAACGTGCATGCTGATCTTGGTCATGGTTATTTTTCGTTGAATTTCTATTGGATCTTTCATTTTGGTTCCCGTGAGGGGTGCTGCGTGAGTCATGACGTGATGTTTGTGATTTCTTCTGTTTTTGGGGGGTTTCTCTTAGTTGTCTGTTTACAGCTACTCTCTCCCTCCTAGATGTCTTCGATTTCGTTTCCGTTTGATTCACTGTACTTGCGATCCTTGCTAGGCGTCTTCATCTTGTGGTTTGCATCTCTGTGACGCGTGCCTGACTCACTATTTTGAAAGTGATATGTTAGACGATTGCGCCTTTCCTCTAAAGTTTCGAAATCACGCTCCTTTTCAATTTTGTTGTTTCTTCCAGTTTGGGCATTTGATTTTTGGTTTGGGTGGAGTCCGCTTTCATTGACTTTTATGACTCGTTTCGGTGTTTCATTAGAATTTGAGTCGTCATCGGGGTAGACACTAAGATTCATTAGTTCATCTTCTGTGTTTACTTCTGGTGAGCAGGTTCTTGCCGCAGAGTTCCTTCTTACGTTATGATTGTCAATTGTCTCACCCTCCCTTGAAGATAATACGTTGCCAGTTGACACTTTTGGATTTGTGTTTGCTCTTGTAGGCATTGCTCCCGTTGTTTGTTCTTTTTCTGCAATATCGTTGTTAGAACTGATTTTTTGAGGTACGCTGTTATTTTTTTGAGAGACGATGTTACTGTTTGAGGTTACTGCGGCAATTCCTACACTCTGTTTATCTTTGCAGTTGGCTGCTTCAAACATTGCATAGGTTGATTCTCTTGTTTCAGTACAATTTTGAGTGTTAGCTTGCACAGTGTTGAGTACCAGCATCACCTTAGTTGCCTGGTTTTGGGACTTTGTGGTCAGCTTTGATTTCTGGTTACTTCTGCCAGTTGGTGCTTGAATTTGTGTGGGAGCTGTCTCCTTGCCAGATGTCTGTTGTTAGATCAATTACTATTTTAGTCTGTGTTCCAACTTCATTTGTAGTGTGTTCATTGGCTTTGAGCATCGTTGTGACATCAGGCGATGTGGCCGTTTTGTTTGTACTATTCCTAGGATTCTGTTCTGTCGTCTCCTTGGCGTTGGTGAAGTTTTGCTTTGCTGTTATATAGCCCTCAAGATGCAAGACTTTGGTAAGAATCATGGCTAGAATGACCTCTTGATCTTTAACAGCCTCGTTCATCGTTTCGTATAATTTGCAGAAGGGGTTCAAGGCAATGGTTATAACTGACATTATGCCTTGCAAGTCTGCTTTCTTTGCTGCTGAGCCATGTCCTGCAGTTCAGGGATGGGGGGTCATATTGTTTGTAGGTCTGTGGCCAGGTTCAGAATGTCTTTTATTTGGTGTCTGTGGCCAGTATATGCCTCTTCCTGTTTCAAATGAAGATGGGTTTGTCCTTGTTGGTAGTTGATGTGCGTTCAGGCTTTGTTGAATGGGTGCTGATTCCTTTACTGCCGTGATCCGCTCATCGACAATTGCCATACTGCTTTCCATGGGAGAGGTAAAGTACGTCGATGGTTTCTCCTGGACAGCAAAAGCCGTCTTTTTACGATCATCCAACATTGGAATTTGCAGAAGATGATGTTGTGCTTGCGATAACGGATCAGCAGTTACTTCCTCAGCAGACCTCGGGTTTGTGCCATTTCGCTCGAGGATATGTATATTGCGGGACACCGTTTCCTCAGTTGTAGTAGGAGTTACATGGGATTGCTGTTGGTCTATGTTAAGTTCGTCATCGAGATCGTCACTGTGGATCTCGTCAAGGTGGTAAACTCTGTTCGATTTCTTTATGACACTATTGCTTTCAGCTGACTGTTGATTTGGTGTATTATATTCTTTTGACGCTGGTGTTATATTGATGTTAGTTTGTTTGAGTCTTTCTAGGATCTGAGGGCTAGAGGTTTCACTCGTTTGCATCTCATTTTCCTTTTGATCAAACACTTTCTTTTGTTCTTTTGTATTTAGTTGCTCTTGATCTTCTCCATGGAATGGAATTTGGATTGTGAGATGTATGGTGCAATTTCGTCTCTCAGTGTGTCTATTTCAGTGTCAATTGGTTTCTTTGGATTTTCCGCAGGCTGCGATTCTTCTACCGGCTCTTCCATGTGTGTTGTCCGGCAATTGAGTTTTCTTTGTTTTGTCGGGGGCATCAGGTCACACACTGCCGCAAGCATTTCTGCGTCGGAAACTTCTGCAAGATGATTGGATTTTGTTGGTGGTTGTATGTCAAAGAAGTCAGTTAGTATACGCCGTGTATGGTTTTTTCGCAACTTTGCATAAGGTTCATTGTTGGTCATACTGTAACTTAATGGCTGTTGTACTTTTCATTTTTGTATGATTACTTTGCTTTTTGTCTGCTTAGTGTGTTTCCTGATTTGTTGTTTTTTTCCATGTGAAGAGTTTCTCTTGGTGTTTATTGTACATGTTTCTCTTGATCTTTTTTTTCTATTTTCAGCAGTTGATAGAGTGTTTGTTGACCCGGTACCTGCCTGGTGTTCTAGTGGTGTAGGTAACCGTTCCTCTCCATCTTAGATATTCTTTTTTTCGCTGGAAATATGAACTTGTGCAATAATTCTTTGTACAGATGCCGCTCCTGATTCCTCACTTTGATTGTCCTCATAACTCTGAGCCTGGACCGCGTCTTGCGATAGATGTAGAATCGCCATATCCGATTGCAATGGAGCAATGATTGTTGCACACGGTGTTTCATTAGAATATGCATCAAGCTCGTGAATGTCTTGCTCCGTAGCAGGCTCAAGGCAGCAGCTAGTGCTTTGCCTGGTCACCCCTTCGGGAGGCCGCGGCTTGGCTAATTCGGCTGCCCCGAGCTTTGCTGCGATATGCGTTTCTGTTGCTTCAATCAACGTACGCTTTGGCGGCAACTGACTCACTTCCACCTCTAAGATCACTACCTCTACTTCTGCTTCTAATACCTCTGAGGTAGATGAGGAGTTGAGGGGGGAGTCGATGTACCATTTTTTACTTGGATGGCATCGCCCAACGCTCTCTGCACCTGTGGGCGATGCTTGGTCATGGTGTGTGGGCGAGGTGTGTGCTTTGTGTCGGACCTTGAGACTGCATTTGGTGCCTCCCCCCCCTTGTTTTGAACTACGTAGGCGCATCTCTTCCTCCATGCAGATAGGACGGAGCATGCAGCAGCTACGTTTTCCTCTGCTTCAAATTGTCAATGGGATATATATAGCAGTCTCCCTCGAGGCGCCACCAGCACCAAACAGCTGCAAAACAGTCAGCGCCCTTTGCACCTGACGGGCTTAGCGCCGCAAGGGTAGTGACCTCGGTGCTTTGTTGTCCCAGGAAAGTCACGTGTAAGATCACGTGGTCCACGCAGCTCCGCCTCCTCCAGGAAGCGTATTACTCCCGACAGGAGCCCTCCACTGGCTCACAATGTCGGCGTTCGGGTACTGCTGGAAACGTTGCTTTTGGAAAGGAATTATGCCATGGTTCTTTTATCAAAGAGTGAGCAACTAAATCCAGCGGTGTAACCAGGTGTGAATGTTCATTCTCCAACTAAGTGGACAGTAGACTTAATTTTGGGATATCCTCTTCCTCCTTCTTCTTAGCTATGTTTAATGGAGCCTCTACCCTCCACAGTTGGCTTCTCCCTCTCCAATACTTTATTTACTTTCAGTGATCGCCAATCCTCCTTTCGGCTGTTCTTTTTATTGTTTTCAGGGATTTTCTTTGTTGGTATCTCCTTGAGCTGTTACACGTTGTGTGTGTTTTCCGATACTTCGTTTAAGGAAGCTTGTAGCTTCCTCAGAAATTTCCTGGAGCCTCGGTTTTTCCGTACGGGCAGATTTTTCATATTTTTTTTGTTTTTTTTATAGATTATTTTGTCTGTTTTGACCTTTATAGGAATAGCAAACACAGTCTCCTTTGTCTGATTGCTTATTGCTCTGTTCTCCTGAGCTTTTTGCAGTTTAATTTCAGGACATGCACTAGTAATACATTGAGTTATTATGTGACAGTTGTATCACTATAAATTGATACAATATAGATTCACCTTTGTGACTGTTGTGTTGTTTTGCACAAATGGATCCCTCTAGAAAATGCACTTTCTCATTGATTTTGTGTAAAATAGATTGTTGGCCCTTGTAATTATTGTTAATGTTTTCGTATAGTTTAACCAATGAATTAAGGACAAAATTCAAAGACACTAAAGATGAGTGACCTCCTAGTTCCATGTTCTCTGGAGGGAAGGGGGTGCAGCAGTTAGGTGGAAACTGTGGCATTGGCGTAAGCTTGCGCGAGTAAGATGAGGTTTCCAGAGCATCTAAATCATTAGTTTTAAATAAAGAGGGAGCTTCACCTGGGCGTTCCACGTGCATATCCTGCTCATTAGACAACCTTTGATTATTCCCGCACTGGGATGGTCAGACCGATTGGAAATGTCAACCCTTTTGGAGTCTTACAACCTTTCCAGTGGTGTTGCTGATTTAATGGTTTCCGTCTGTTCTTTCAACAACACTGGTATGCCGTTTATTTTATTTTTTTGATTTGTCTTTCGAGTTAGAGAAAAATCCAGAAATTCTGATTGGAATATAATTAAATATTATATCCCAATGTAAAGAGATATGTTCATGGTAAGCTAAACGCAACAGCACTTATCACATGAAACACCTGAGAATAATGAGGCAGAAAACTTGTGGAAGATGCAAGGAGGGAGAATTCATTAATCAGGAAAACGTCTCCAGTCCCCTTTGGGTGATTATGAGCAAAGAGCAATTTAGGACAGTCCTACTTGTACATCTCTTGGCCAGCATACTGCCTCGCACTCAGTCTGCTCTCCCTTCCACTTTCCTTGTCTGCCTCACAGGCCTCTCATTTTCATTGTAGAGCAACCGTTGGATCGCGCTCTGCGTGACCGGTTCTGCTCTTTAATGCCCTGCTCAGCTTCATTCCCCAACTCTTGGCTGTAGTATGATTCACAGGACTGCTCCTCTATGCTTTTTCTGTTGCTCTGCAGTTTCTCAGTGTTCAGCTCTTTCGTTTGGAGCATTGCTTGGTACATTAGGGCTCGCTCCCAACACAGGGCTCCTTTTCCCCACCCTTTCTGATTATTTGTCTCCGAGTAAGGTTTCGGTCTCAAGTCTTGTTTTTGCCTCTTGAACATTTTGGGACATTCTTTAAAATGGCAATATAACATTCATTTGTTGCTCTGGGCTGTGCTGGCTTGCACAACTGGCCTTACCCCGAAATACCACTTCTCTGGATTTACAGGTTCTAGGTTCAAAAAGGTGCCTTTCTATTCTTATCTTCAAGTTGTTTAACAATGGTGTGGACCCCAGGTAGAAGGCCCATCAGGACATACATCTTAGGGTCCTACGTGGCCTAGTCTACTGATTCGCTTGCATTGGAGGGGTGGCAGAGGGGTATTCTGGTACCTGAAGTGCATTGCATGTGGATGCTGCTGTCATGACCACTGTGAGGGGGCACAAGTTGTGCCACAAGCAGGCTCCCATCAGAAGCCTGAGGGCCTTAAACCACTGCAAAAGGGCTCCTGGAGCCAGTCCTGGCACCTTTGGCACCAGTCTCGTATGTAGGAAGGAAGGGCTGTTCAAACTAGGTCCCATTTATGTACATGGGCCTTTAAATCCAACATGGAAGCACCCACACAGTCTATTTCTAAGAACCAAGTGATACGGTCTAGTGTTCTGGGAGTGGCAGGCCTGGAACTACTTTCCCTGGTACTACTTTACCTGGGCTATATAAACCACACCCTGACTGCAGAACACGCTTTGTGTTATTCTGCAACCAGCAGCGTGACGCTCACCGTGTCCAGCTCCTGGTCTTCCTGTAATCCTGCAAGAACAAGATTATTCTGTCTTACCTGAGAAAACACCATCCAGCACTCAGCATCTCAACTGGGCTGCAATCTGTGGAAACCAAGAGAAGAAGAAACATCACTCACCTGTGAGTACTAGCTTAAGGACTTCCGGCGAACCGCTACCACAGCTGCTGTTCGAACATTGCGACCCGCAATAACGAGAAAGGGAAAAACAATATTAGAACGTGTGCTTCCAAAACATCGAATTCCAAAAGTCTTACCTGAATTCCATCAATGCTACGCCACGCTTCCATCCGGAGCACCACAGCAACATCTGCAAAGGAAAAGAGACATATTTAGGTTCGCTTTCAATATTAAACAACTGCACAGCGCTGTACTTACCTTAACGGATTCCGGGGGCCTGTTTTTCATCGCACTCTCATCCACTCGCAGCACCACAGCGGCCTGTGAGGAGAAGAAGAAGAAAACACAGGTTAGCTTTAAAAGACAATAAAGGTGCGGTGCTTCGCGCTTTCTCTTACCTAGAAACGTGCCTATATATCCGGCACGCCAGCATCAAGACCTTCGCACCTGAAAAGAAGGAGATAAAGACATAACGAATTCCCACCATAAACTGAACAAAAACCAAACCTACCAGCCTACCAGCAGATTCGGGGCCACAGCAGGCCTGGGCTCAAGGAAGGCGTACTGCACCAGTGAAGCAACTCAGGCAGCTCGCCAACAAACATCAAGCGCCCCTGCACAAGAAAGGCAGGACGGATAGCTCACCATACAAATAACTAAGATTCATTATTCAGCACTGGGCAACTATGCATCCAGGGTTCCAGACCTCAGAGCCTTTCAGACGCCCCCCGGGAATATCAGGTAAGCGCAACAGAACATAAAGCCTTTAAACCTTATCCACCTGGGCGTCATGGAGACATCTGAAACTGATCAGTTAGCCCAGCTATTGGGACAATTACGCGCTGAGGAACACGCAGCCCAGCAGGAAACCAATGCCTTAAGATGAGAGTTAATAGTCACAAAAGACCGTACTGATGAACTAAGCAAACAGCTACTACAAACACAGGCCGGGCAGGCTAATTGGCCCGGATTCGCCCCATCCGTCGCTACACCATCATCAGTCAATCCAGTACAGATAACGTTGCCGGTAGCAGTACCCCTGGCACCACCAGAACGGTTTAATGGAGACCCCAGAAGGTACGCAACATTCATGAACCAGTGCCACCTCCTTTTTCTTTGTAGGCCTGGGGCTTTCGCAAACGACCAGGCGAGGGTGGCCTTCATGTTATCATATTTGAGAGGAAGTGCTGCAGACTGTTCGGTACCGTTAGTGAGCCGGGATGACCCATTACTGCAGAACTTCAGGGGTTTTCAACAGGAGATGGAAAAGTTATTTGCTCGACACTTGCATTGACAAGCTCTTGATAACAAACTCCTGTCCCTCCGCCAAGGGAATGAAGATTTGCTGACTTATATTTCCAGCTTTAATAGACTGGTTGTAGATGCGGGGTGGCCAGAAGATAAAAGAACCACTTTGTTTCATCGGGGCCTACAAGGGGACCTGAAGGATGTCCTTGCTCAAGTGGTAGAACCACCTAAAAACTGTGCAGAGTTTATCAACCTGGTAGTTCAGTTGGACCACAGACTACAGGATCGAAGAACAGACAGAAGTAGACTCGAAAATCTTGCCATGTACGGACGTTCAAAAGATAATGTTCAACGTCCATCAGAAAATACCACAGAACCCATGGAGATTGGAGGAATACGACCCCCTTTAACCAAGGTTGAAAGAGACAAGAGGAGACAGCTAGAGTTATGCCTATACTGCGGTAAATCGGGTCACTACCTCAAAGAATGCCCAGTGAAACCTCCAAGGAAGGTGGTAGGCGCTACAGAGAAAGAAGATGATGGAAAGGAATCAGAAAACTACCAGGCCCGGCAAGCGTAGAGGTCTGCTTGTCGAGCGAAAAGGATGAGTCACAGACCTCACATTTCGTCCTACCAGTAACCTTGATCAATCATCAACGACTGTCGCGGATGCATGCCATAGAGGTGTATATAGACAGTGGAGCAGTTGGTAATTACATAGATCGAGATCTGGCAACAGAAATGGGACTTTCCTTATGCACAAAACCAACAACTGAAAAGGTAACTACTGTTGATGGAACAGAAATTGCTTTGGGACTAGTAACCCAATGCACAACAGAATTAACACTTCTGTGTCAGGATGGACATCAAGAAGCAATCACGTTTGACCTCATCAAAGCTGCTCAGTCTGGTTGATCTTAGGGATGCCATGGTTAGTAACTCACAATCCCCACATAGACTGGCGTGCAAAGAGACTGAACTTTTCTGACAAATGTGCCCACGCTTGCTACCCGAAATATATGCCACAGCCAAACCTGAAATCTGTTCAAGGAATAGCATCGGGGATCGCGGTACCAATGGACACCTTACCAAAAGAATATCAGGATTATCAAGATGTTTTTCAGAAGGAACAGGCTAACACATTACCGCCACATAGGCCCTATGGCTGTCAGATCGACCTGATACCTGGCGCACAAGTTCCTTGTGGTCGAATTTATGGACTTACGGAAACCGAAAATCTCCACTTGAAGTCCTATCTGGATCAATACCTGGCTAATGGGTTTATCTGCCCGTCAAAGTCACCGGCAGCCTCTCCCTTATTCTTCGTACCCAAGAAGGAAGGAGATTTGAGGACTTGCACCGATTACCGCCCACTTAATCAAATCACAGTAAAAAACCGCTACCCTTTGCCCCGTATCCCGGAACTGTTGGACGAAGTCAAGGATGCCCAAATCTACACCAAACTAGACCTCAGAGGAGCATACCACCTAGTACGTGTTAAGAAAGGGGATGAATGGAAAACCGCGTTTCGCTCCAAGTATGGCCTGTACGAATATCAGGTAATGCCTTTCGGGCTGTGCAACGCTTCCGCAGTGTTCCAATACTTCATGAATGATGTATTACGAGAATTAATCGATGTCTGTGCCCTGGTCTATATTGACGACATCCTGGTGTATTCCCCCTCTGAAAGAGATCATGTGGAACATGTTCGCTCAGTCCTTGCAAAACTTCATCAGCACAAACTGTACGCTAAACTCGAGAAATGGTCCTTCCATGTCACCGAAGTTGACTTCCTTGGTTTTGTTTTCTCGCCAAAGCGAATCAAGATGGATTTACACAAAGTAGACGCCATCCTTAATTGGCCATCGACTTCTTCACTTAAAGGAACCCAACGCATGCTCGGCTTTGTGAATTTTTATCGCCGCTTTATTCCAGATTTTTCACGGATAGTCCACCCAATCACATTGTTACTGAGAAAAAACAATACAAAATTCCAATGGACTGAAGAGGCGGAACAGGCCTTTCAAGAACTCAAGAAAAGATTCACCTCTGCACCAATTTTACGACATCCTTGTCCTGATCTCCCCTATGTAGTGGAAACTGATGCTTCCAGCGTAGCTATGGGAGCAGTTCTCTCTCAAAGAGATCCAGAGACAGGCCAATTACACCCCGTGACCTTCTGGTCACGTAAATTCTCACCACCAGAACTTAACTATGCAATTACAGACAAAGAATTGTTGGCAATAAAATCAGCCTTCAAAGCCTGGTGGCAGTATCTATTAGGTGCCAGACATACCATCACAGTAATCACAGATCACCGAAACCTTCAATACCTAAAGTCAGCAAAAGCCCAATCATCACGACAGTTGCAGTGGGCTCTATTCTTCACAGAATACGATTACGTAATAACATACCGACCGGGAGTTCGGAATGGGAAGGCGATGCCTTCTCTCATATGGGTGTTGAAGAGAAAACAAACAGTACCCTGGACCCTGTTGCCATCATTCCAAGTGATAAACTACTGGGACTCACCACCACATTGGCTCTGAGTGAAATTCAGGATAACATTTGAACCTTCGTGAACTCCGAGATCTTGAGGAAATGGAATTCCCAAAATGAACATCACACGGTTCTGGATGGATTACCCTACTTCAGGGAACGACTATATCTACCAAGTAAAGATCTGCAAGAATTGGTCATGTCTGGTTATCACGATTCCCTGATCGAAGGCCATCCCGGAATTGCTAAGATTCTAGCCAAGGTTAAATGGAATTATTGGTGGGCAACCTGGAGTAAGGACATTGCTCGATTTGTTCTATCCTGTGGGATATGTGCACAGAATAAATCACAAAAACAGAAACCAGCTGGCCTCCTACAACCACTGGATATTCCACCGGCTCCCTGGCATACTCTTTCTCTTGATTTTATTACAAACTTACCTCCCTGTCAAGGTTTTAATACCATTCTGGTGGTTGTAGACCTGTTCTCTAAAATGGCACATTTCATTCCATTCAAAGGACTTCCTAACGCTATTGGTCTGGCAAAAGCATTTCTTGAACAGATTATAAAACTGCATGGTTTCCCCTCAGTCCTAATCTCAGATCGTAGAAGCCAATTTGTATCCAACTTCTGGACGAAATGTTGTACCATGGCACAAATCGATGTTCGATAATCCACTAGCCATCACCCCCAAACGGATGGAGAAACAGAAAGAACAAACCAGACATTAGAACAGTATCTATGTTAAATGCTGCATCAAGTGGAAGAGAATTGGAAAGACTTGTTATGGATAGCGGAATACTCATACAATAACTCCACACACACCAGCATGGGACAAAGCCCGTTCTACACAATATACGGAAGACATCCACGTACCTCTGAACTAGACTCCCCCACGACCTTGGAAATGCCAGCGGTAAAGACTTTACACACAAGCATAACCCAAGCCTTCAAAAGGGCAAATGAACATTTACTGCAAGCCAAAGACAGACAAAAATAATTCTCGGACCAGCATCGAAAGAAAGCTCTCAATTACCAAGTTGGAGAAGAAGTCTGGTTGGCATCAAAATGTGCCCATAAAAGGTACCCATCCACCTGGGCCAGTTGGATAGAGCTTGGCGCTTCTTGGTGCGTAAGGTGGCAAGTTCTTCTGTAAACCAGGAGTTAGAGGGCATAGATTTTTTCTCTTTTTTGTTTTCTTAGGGGGCTATGGCTTCAATAGCTTGGTTGAGCACTTTAGCATAGGTGTTAGCAAGAGCAATGGGATCATTGCTAAATGGAGGTTTAAGTTCTGGGATGTTGAGGAGTGGTGCAAGGTTGATTTCAGTTAATTTTTTAGAGCTTCTGACTTTAGCGGGTGGTGTGCAGGAGGGTAGATTATGGTGAGGGGTGGTTGGAATGGTGAACTGAATGAGGTGGTGGCCCGTCCATGGGAGGGCTGAAATGTTGGAGATGGATGATGCGCAGTTGTGATCTGCGATCCAATCTAAGGTTCGTCCTTTGCAGTGAGTAGGAGCGGAGATTTTATGTATGAACTGCATGAGGGTGAGTTCTTTGACTAGGGAGGCTGCAGCTTTATCCTTGGGATCAAGTAAGCCCAAGTTGAGGTCGCCAAGAAGGATAGTTTTGGTAGAGCTTTTTAAATTATTCCCTAGGATTTGGAGGAGGTGCTTTTGGTAACCTGGTGGTGAGCCCGGTGGCCTATAGGTGATTAGAATGTTTATGGTGCAGTAGGGGGAGAGGGAGAGTTTAGCAATGAGAAGGTCTGCGTTGTTTTCCCATTGTTGGTTGCAGAGTCTGATGAAAAGGGAGTCCTTAAAGATGAGGGCTACACCTCCACCTTTGGATGTTTTGCGACCCTGTCTGAGGATGGTGTATCCTAGGGGAGAGTGTTGGTCAGTGATGGGCCTGATGCTTCATGTAGCCAGGTTTCTGAGATAGCTAGTAAGTCGAGTTTTAGGGCAGTGATGAGATCGTTGATCTGTAGTGCATGTGCAGGGATGGACCGGGCGTTCATGAGTGCGCAATTCAGATCTGTGTGTGGTGGTTTGAGTGGTGGGGTGAGAGTGATGGTGTTTGTGCTGAATGGTGAGATGGGTGATGGATCGTGCGTATGTGTGAGATGGGTGGTAGGTGAGGTGCAATGAGAGATGGGGTGGGAGATGAGTGTCTTATGTTGTGGTGGAAGTGAGTGAGTGGGTGGTATGCGAGAGCTGAGTCTGAGTCTCTGCAGTTAATGGTTGGTGGGGTGCTGCAGAAAGTGACTTGTAGTTTGATGCGAGCTCTGAGTCTTCAGAGCCTGGAGTTGAAGAGGATATGGTCGAAAAATAGTGTGCTGTGTGCGTTTGGCTGGGTGTTCTGTCGAGAACAGAGTGTGGTGGGACGAGGGAGTGGTGGGTGTGTGAGGTCTGTGAGTGTGTATGACCTGTTGATGATGGACCAAAAGGCGAGTGTGATGATTGGGGTAGATAAGTGGATGGGGTAGGGTGAGCTGCATATAAGTGGGGGGGGTTTCGTTGGCCAGTGCATGAGAGGATGCATTTGATAGGTGCAGTGACAGTGTGAGGTAAGCTGATGGAGCTGGTGTTACTAAGCCCTGACTGGATAAAACATATTAGGCTTGTCTGGCAGATGAGATGAGCAAATTAACAATATGCAATATAGGTGGCCCAGTCAACAGTAACACAGTTTGTAATAGGCAAGTCTGGCAAATGGGCAATTTAACAATATGCAGTATAGGTGGCCTAGACAAGAGTAACACAGTTTAGGATAGGCAAGTCTGGCATTAGAGCGATTTAGCAATGTGGTGTTTAGATAGGCTGGTCAAAGTAGTTTGATCTAAGGTAGGCTAGTATGGGCACAGCAATTAGTAGCATTGTTAGATCATTGGGGTTGTGTAAAATATGGATGCAATGGCCTGGGAAGGCATAAGGCTATATTCATGGTCCAGAGTCAATTATTAGCGTTTGTTCCCGCCTGGAGGATGACAGAAAATATTGTACCAGAACAGAGTGATATTGTAGGCAAGGTACAGTTTACTATGTGGAGTAAGAGGACAAGTCTCTATGGGCTGGAAGCAAGTTTTCAGTTTTGCAGCAATCACTCCTGGTAGTCCTTAGTTTAAAAGCATATAGTATGGAGTACGAACACAGGGTACCGGGAAGAGCCGGTGAAGGGCACAGATATAAGGCAGCGCTTTCAATGACTCATTACAGATGGTGCAAGTTATAAATCATGGAGGAGAGCAGCGGTATGGTTCATTGCTTTTAGAGTGAATACTAGGGCAGAATAGTAGGTAAGAGCAATATGCTGGTATCAGAGCATGCGATGCGAGCAACGCACATTGTACATTTAGTACAGGCAGTTTACCGGTGGTGACAGAGTGTTGTTTGATAGACAATATAGATGAAAAAATGTTTGTTTGTGATGGTAACGGCTATCAGCTTTCGAGCAGGATAGGATCCTCAGAAGTCAGCATACTGGAAGCGCCGGGGGGTGGCTGGGTGAAGGTTTTGTGGCGCTGGAGGCTGGAAAGGTCTGGACAGTTACAAGACAGGTTAAGGTCCTTGTTTCAGTGGTCCTTCGTTCTGTGGGCCTGCTTACGCTTTACCGGCGTAGGATTGGTCAATAACTGTATCCAACAGCCAATCGATGGCAGTAGCCTCGGTAGAAGAGGGGCAAGCAGAAATGCTCAGGCCAGTAAAGTGAGGTCTGCCATCTTAGAATGGGTCAGAGCCTCATGTATGCCAATGGATTCCAGTGCTGGGTTGCAGGCACTCTTTTCAATTCTGATGGCAAATAGAACGGCAATGTGTCGGATGCACGGCAGTATTCACTAATGCAATTAAGGCGCGATTCTCCTGTTGAAGGCGGATTGCATAATCAGGGAAAGCATGCAATTTGTGGTATTCTCCATCAGCTTACCTCAGATTGTGAATCATCTGAGAGGTGGGGGCCACTGCTCCAGCAGTGGTTTGGAGCTCCTGCTGCTCTGGAGGAGAGAAACAAATATAGTTCCCTGTTAAGAAGAAAATCACAGCATCACATAAATATGTATTTTGTAAAATGGATACTCATGTAACATGGTTTCCAGTCCTACACAAGGTGGGGGGAACTATACGCCATCCCAAGGGTTTTCAGATAAGCAAGAGGGACTAGTGCACTTGGAGACAATATTTGGCAGCGTCTTGCAGTGAGATAATGAGGTTTGTTAAGTTAAAAATGGAATTGGCATAGAAATCAGACACAATAAGATAAGGTTAATCAATTAATAGAAGCTTAGATATATGTATCTATGTTCTTATGGAGAAGGGTACGAAGTGTATCATATAAACTATTTTGAAAGCCCCACTGTATTATTTTGGCACCATAAAAGAAGAGGATATATATTCCCCAATGGTGTTGGGTACCATAAAACATGGCATAACCTTGGTAAATAGATAAGGTGCAGACGTTGACTCACGAATAATGTCCTTGGCAGGAGTTGAGCACCTTCGTAGTTGTGTCCAGCCAAGTCTAAAATAGGCATATTAATTCAATGTGGCAGAGAAAAGCAGTGGATACCAGTTATGCTAAATGTGGAATTATTGTGCATGTGTGATACGTTATCCAATGGTAATGAAGGGATGCTTGCCCTTTAACTAATGTGGCCTATCAAAAGCTTACCCTGTGCAAGGTGCTAATTTGCATATGAGTGTTGCCTAATCTTGGAAAATCTATAGAGATAGGTTGGATGCAGTCATGCATTTGAGTGTGATTTGATGAATAAACACATTTGGCTCCCAGGCGTCTGTTTTTTCCTGTCTATGCCCAATAGATGAGAGCATGAGAATCCATTGATGACTGATGGAGTTGTGGGAGGGGAGGGCCCGCTATACATTATGGCACCCAACTCATGGGGTCCTAAGTCTTTTATATTATTACAGGGACAACAGCCCAAGGCCCCTTTTTCTTGATGTGTGGAGTGATGGCAAGCAGGAGGAGATTCTTGGAGAAGTGATAGGTGAGTGATAACCTGCAGTATGATCTCATATTGTCAGAGTATGTTCTCGTGCCTGCCAGCATAATGCACGTCGTGAATGTCAGCTCCATGGATTCTGGTAAATATATGCATCATGTGTTTGAGACAGAGATAGAAAAATATATATATATATATAAGTGAGGTGACAGGAATTGTGTGTGGATAAAGGAACGCCTAGGTAATCCTATTTCAAGGAAGATAGAAGACGATGGGCCTCATTATAAGTATGGCGGTAAGGCAACAACAGTGCCGGTAGTGCTACCGGCACTGTTGCTACTGTACCGCCATACTATGAGCTGTGCCGCGGGTGCCTGTCAGCCCGCCAGGTCTGACCTGGCGGGCAGTACGGCACCCGCGAGTACGGCATGTCGGACACTGGCACTGTTGTAAATGGTGCCAGTGCATCCGACATCCCCTTTCCCATTGAACCCTATGGGGCTCAAATGGGAATGGGGATGTACCGGGCCTGGCACCCACAAAAGGGCAATTACCTGGTCCGGCTGGGCCGGAATAGCCCAGTAATCTCCCATTCACGGGTGCCAGACCCGGATATGAGTTTGGAGGTAGCCTTGCCGGTAAAAAGCAGGCCGTGGTCCAGGACATTTACTAAAGTGCTTGTCGCCATCGATTGCACCCAGAGCACATCCATCACAATCACAAGCACTGGCATTCCATCAATGTGCAGGTTGTATGTGATGCCAAGGGAATCATGCCCTCTGTATATGCCAACTATCCAGGGTCCACCCATGATAGTTTCATATTCAGAATGTCACCCCTACAAGGGCCCTGGAAGCCGGGAGGCATGGCAACACATGTCTCATTGGTGAGTACAAATGGCCCTGCAAATGAATGCATGTCTCACACAGACAAAACCACACCACTGACAACCCACCTTACCTCTACAAGGGACAGTGCCTACCCTCTGAGCACCTGCATGATGACACCAATACGGAACCCCACCACACCACCCCAGGTAAGATACAAAGCAGCCTATATTGCAACTGGGGGCATAGTGGAGTGCACATTCAGAGTACTAAAGTCACGCTTCCGCTCCCTTGACCACTCTGGTGGTGAGCTAGTATATGCGCCACCAGTAGTGTGCAGGATCATTGTGGCAGCATGTGTCCTGCATAACGTTGCAGCATGGCGTGGCGTATCGGTAGACATGGTGGTGCCCCCACATCCCCAACCACATGCATGGTGGCTGCGCATGGAAGGGGAAAGGGCACAATTTTTCACCTAAAATCCAACCCCTGCAGAGAGCGCACAGCCCTTGCACATTCAAGGTGACAATCTATGATGACAAAGGGACAATCATCTGTCCCAACCTTAACACCCTGAGAATGTTTCCTCGGAAGTGCTACATTGTGTGCATCCCTTAGAACTTAAACCAACTCAATCTGGTGTGCATAAAAGGAACACATGAAAGATAGAGTATGCCAGAAATAGCATGACAAAGTACACATCTAAATGCCGGTATGCCACCTAAACCCTCCCACACTTAATGTCACCTGGTTTACACACCATGCCATGGCATGCAATGTTCAAAGTGAGAAATAAAAATAAATGGCCAACACATAACACTACTGTCACAAAGCGCTCAACGATCAACCAAAAAAGCCCAGAAATAACTCACTCATCAATATAACCATGTACACAGGAACATCAATTGGCCAGTGCAACATACCAGAAACACAGGACCCAAGAGTGAATCCATCTGACCGTGTAAAGGCGGTCCCAGACATGGCCTGCACCCCTCCCCCTCATTTCGAGGCACCAGGAACGTGCTCGCCAAGGTATGTGACGTATGAAGAGCAAATGAACCTACAAAGAGCTGCAGTGGGACTCTGCCCAGTATACATCAGAAGATCCATACCGGTTGAAGCACCCATAACCAGACAATCCTGGGCAGCACGATACTCTATCAGACAGCCATACCAGCCGCTGATACGAAATGAGGAGTACCTACACACGGTCCACGAAGAGACCCCAAAAGCCTTAATGGAAGGCCAGTGGAAATGACACAAGGGCCTGAACAGATCCGAGAATGAACAAGAGCAGCTATCGGAGATAACACGCAAGTGCGAGTAGCTACGAAATTGAATGGAATAGGCACAGAGAGGAGACAATGTTACAACGCCAGGAAACAGTGTTACGCGACAAGATGGAAGCAACCGTTCGGTTAAACGTGTGTAAATAGGCCTGAAATGCAAGATGCTAAGAAATCGATATTGCTTGCAATGCTTAGTAGAAGATAGAGCGGCAAGCGCCAACCGTATATCTACCTCAATAAGGTACATTATACAAGTGCGACTCCATTTTGTAAAAGCAGAAAGGTACCCAGGCGGCCAGAGGCCTGCCAGGCCAAGTTTCGAAACCCAGCCAAAGGCAAGAGAAGGAGCCAAATCGAAACTCAACAAAGAGCGGCTCATGCCTAGGAAATTGAGGTCAACCAGAGAAGGGGAGGAGAGCATCAGCTCACAAGACTCCAACTTCAGAGCATACCAGCCTGCCTCATGAAGGTCAAGATAAGGGGGGCCCATGCAGGTGGCTAGGCCGACACAGAATTAAATGCACTTAAAGCTGGAAACTGAAGCAGATTCATGGTGAACTAGCACCTGACCAGCCAGGCGCAAAGAAGTACCATCGCCTGATGTCATCCAGGACCCGAGGATGCCATAACTTTTCCCAATAAGAGACTACAGTTTCAAGGCCATCCTTAGCCAACTAATTGACACGTCACCCTAAAACACTGATTGATGGAAGGGAGGCAGGGTGAAACTTGGGACACCAGGCACAGGGGTGTCCATTCTGCATGCTGCTAATTAAAAGTGGAAATGTATGTCTAGGGGGTAACCTGCCCAATCACAATGGACTGAGTTATCTTAAGTCCTATAGATATTGTAACCAATAGGATGTTGTAGTTGTAGTGATGTCTATCATGCGTGATGTAGAGGGATGGGCGTAGATGCCCACCCGATAAGAGTTATCCAATCCTTATGCCCTATTATCATATACAGATATAACACCTATACTTAAGTTACCTTTCCTAATCAAATATATTGCATGTCGAGTTTAGTAAAGTTAGACGTCAATGATGACGAACATTGCCTATAAAAATCTCTGTTCAATTGAAGTTCGAGGAAGTCGGAGCGAGACCGGTGATCACACTACAGCTCATTCCCATGTGTTTTCCTGTTTGATGTATATATCATTAAACAGACTTCCCTTTGCCAAACTAATGAGTCCTTGTTATTGAGTCGTGTTGGAGTAAGTGAATCCTGCACCCCCTGTCCTCACATGGTGCAGCTATCTTGTCTTACAAGTTCTAGAGGGTGAATGCTGACCAATGGGCCCGTCAGCGAATTCCTCTCCTCGTGAACACTTGGTAGCGCGAGGATGGATCCGGCCATCGATTATAGATTATCGATTGATATAGTGTAAGACACCCTTAGACCGAAGGCACGAAGTAACTCTGGGCCTTCGGTAAGATCACGAGTCCTTTCGCCATTCCGGCTGAGTAGACTGAGAAGCTTCCCGTGGACAATGATAGAGTAAAAATTTCAAAAAATCTGCAGTGGGTCTGAAGGAACCCGCCTTTCCAAGCATAACCCTTCTCATTCCCACGGGCAGCGGATCGGACGAAAACCTTAAAAGCAGGAAGAGGAAGGGGCGGTGATCCCGAAGTTCCAGAGAGGAAACGATGCGATCGGTGAGTAAAGCAATAAAACTCGTTACTTTGGCAAATGACGTGTAGGCATTAGAGCCAGTAAGGGAAAGGTAACGGAGGGTGGTGGAGAAACAATAAAATAGTTAGAAGCAGAGAAGACTGTATATATATAGGGGGTAATGACTCGAGCATACGTAATAAAACATAAAGAATATCAGGGGGGCACCTGAAATAAAAAACCTAAAGAATATCAGAGGGGCACCTGAAGTAAAAACGTAAAGAATATCAGGGGGGCACCTGAAATAAAAAACGTAAAGAATATCAGGGGGGCACCTGAAGTAAAAACATAAAAGAATATCAGGGGGGCACCTGAAGTTAAAACATAAGGAATATTGGGGGGGCACCCGAGAAGAATAAAATGTAAGGAATACCAGGTGGGCACCTGAGCAAAAACGTAAAGATTTGCCTTGTTCCTGCACTTTAAAGAGTGGTCAGAAAGAACGTGAACCCAGAGCCCACAGTGGGGGGACAATTTAGGCTACGATGACGTTTAAAGATGTCATAAAGGGGGTTTGTTCAAATCCCATGACGGGAATTAGAAGGCAGGTATACGTATGACCAGCTGGTGTCTGTCTAGTCTGTCAAACGTCTGTCATATATGTTCTGTTGTATGTCGAATGTAAAATAATGGTATTGGTGATTGTTTAAAATGAATTTTGGATTTACGCAATTCTGTAACTGAGAGGGAATCGCCACTGAATTGATGAGTTTTGAGTAAATTGTTGGTATAAAATTTGGCGGGAAAAGATTGGATTGGAGCTTGCGTATTTGGTGCTCGCTCATACTATTAAAAGAGTAAAATAACTGTATAATTATTGATTGGTAACGGAATTAAGAATGGAGGAAGTTACCCCGCTTGCGCATTTATGCAAGCAACTGCCCAAGCATGCAACAAAGCTGAAGAAATATAGCCAGGAGTGGGTTAAGGGCACCGCAAATAAGATGTTTATGCCGTGGCCCCAGAACGGGTCACTCTCTAAGGCTGTTTCACAGCACATGACCACCTTCCTACATGCCACATATACTGGCAAAAAGCTAGAGAAACGTCTTGCTGTGCTGGAGTTGTGGAAAATGTTTGAAGAAACGAAGGTGGAAGAACCACCCGCAGATTGGATATTAAATGTATGTACAGAGGGGGGTGAGACGCCTACCGCGCAACCTGCCCCACCTGAACCAGTAATCGAAGGGAGTAAGTCAGAGGGTCTTTACCCGCTAAGAGAACTTAAGGCAGCCACGGGGTACAGCAACCAGGCATATGAGTCGCCTGCATGCAGTGGTGACGACATCAAAGAAAAAGAGCAGGAAAGTAATCTTGCCTCCGTAGTCCCGAGGGACAAGGAGAGAGGCAGAGATGAAGGAAAGGATCAGGCACAGAGTAGTACATCTCTCTCGAGAGAAGGAAAGAAGCAGTAAGGAAGTAGCGAGTTAGCATTCGCAAAGGACGAGTGGATAGGAGGTCAGATATTGCTAAAACTTGATGGTAAAGGGAGTGATGACATAAGACCGAGGGAATGGTCTGATGGGGTGCTGAGAAAGGAAAAGGAGAAAGAAAAGGATATGAGAGACGAGAGGATAAGAAAGAAGAATAGGTTGAGGCAAGAACAACTATATCGCGAAGAGCAAGAAATACCGCTCCGTCGCACACAATGCGCAGCCTATGAGAAGTACAGGCATAATATGCTAAAGTTAGAGGAAGAAAGGAGAGTGCACGAAAGGAAAGTAAAGAAGCGAGAAGACGAGGAAAGTAGAAGGGCAAAGGAATGTGGAAATGAATGGATGAGGGAAGTAGATAGGCTAGAGAAGAAGCAAAGAAGAGAAAGGAAATAGATGAGGAAGCGGAACGTAAGTACAGACAGAGGGCACGAGATTTAGAATATGTACAACGGGAAGTTAAAAAACCCAATCCTGTTGTAGAATGGGAAGACATAGAAGAATTCTTTCCTGCATGTGATGCAGTACCAAGTACAAGCGGGACAAATATTGAAGATGACTTCGACACCAGAAGCATCAGGGAAACGATTGATAAAATTTATGATGAGATGGGGCTGGAACTAATTTCCCAAGGGGGAGGGGAGGATGAGCGATTAGAGAGCACTCAGCTATATGACACTGAGGATTTCACCCAAAGTAGTGGGACCCGGGGACTGTCCCTATACAGGGTAGAGATTGGGCAGAACAAAGAAGATGCAAGAAGTTGCGTAAACTGGGAGTATTCAGGGTCTGACTCCGGTGGGGAAACAGAGGAAGTGGCATATGAGGAAAGGGAGACGGTGTGAAAAACGGCTCCCAAGGGACCGAGAGGTACGATGGTCAGATGCTAACAGGTCCACAAGTAGGACACCGAAGTCTGCTGGACAATCCAGCCATCATGAAGAAACACCCCACGGTCAGAGGGGGGCGTCAGCGCCTGCCTATGCAGACAGGTTAAGGGCATTGCCAGGCAGATGGCAAGGTGGGTACGTAACCCCGGTGGTAGCCTGGAGAACTATGGGGAATGAGAAGGAGGACTGTGCTTTCCAATTCCCGTTGCTAGAAAAGGGGGGAGCAAGACCACAATATATTCCATGGCGACACATGGACCGAGGGACCCTTAAAAATAAACTTCCAATGTTGACATCGGGAGCCGGAAAGTGGATACTTGAGTTAGAGAAAATGACAGGGGGTGTCACCGTAGATATAGGAGACATAAAGGGCCTCCTAATCGCCATACTTGGTGAAAGAGCCGATGATGTATGGAAACGAGCAGGCTACCCTAGGGTAACCCTAACTGACACCTCCCATGATGGAGCGTCATTTAATAACTGTAGAGCAGCAGTGTGCAAAGCGCTGCGTACTCTATATCCAGACACGTCTGATATGGGAGCTATAATGACTCAAAAAATGAAAGAGTCAGAGGATCCGTTGCTTTATATCCAGAATTTTCAAGACGCGTGGGTGCTCAAAACGCATGAATCTTGGATGAAATCCATCCCTGTATTCTAACATATATTGTGCCAAGGGTTTCCAGAACCGTTGCAAAAACAGCTCAAGAAATTGGTGGGAATAGAAGCTAAACCATAGGCCGAAATACAATTGACATTCGTGCACTATTGTAGATTGCTACAGGAAAAGAATCGGAAAAAGGAGGCAACGCGTAAGTGGGAGGAGGCAAAGCTGGTGCAAAGGAAGCTCTCGAAGTATGCTCTTGAGGGAGCAATGTTCACCAGCCCGGCCGAACCAAGCATTCAGCAAGCGACCAACCCCTCGCAGAACAATCAAGGTAGCACGGGATTTTACACGAGGGGAAGAGGGTTTGGAAATAGAGGATGGCAGAGTAATCAGGGAGGGTTTCGAGGTAACCAAGGAGGGTTTCAGAATGTTCAAGGTGGCTTCCAGAACACACAGATGGGCACTCCAACTATGCCAGATGGACAGATGGCACAACCACCGCCAGTATGTTGGCTGTGTGTAATAACTGGACACATGGCGCACATGTGCAGAAGTCATGGCATGTGGCAAAATAACCAAGGATTGGGGCCAGGCATGGCGAATCAACCTGCCATCCCGCAACAGGGCGGCGCACAAAATTACACAGTGCAACAGTAGGCGGCAGGCTTGCAGCAAGGTGCACACCAAGTGGTTCAACCAGCGAACATGGGGAATATGCCACAAGGACAACCTCAGCAGGCACCACCGCAGAAGGCTCAGGGCAATAATCCCGGAAGGGAATTAACCCTGGAAATGGGGGAAACCCACAAGTGTACAGTGGACCGAACCTATATAAAATAGGACAGCTCACGGGAGACCCTGATGTGTTCTATCCTATCAGTGACACCAGACACTAATAGGGAACCTAGGGTGAATGTCACCATAGGGAGTAAAGGATATTCCTTCCTAGTTGACACGGGTGCAACGCGTTCGTGCATACGAGAAGGCAAATTTTCCTTGTCCGGCGAGGCCATAGATACCCAGAGTTTTACTGGAGCTCATAGTAGAGTTCCCTTTACAGATGCACTCCCAGTCTCAGTGGGAGAGTGCCAAATGAATGTACCTCTAGTATATTCACGCCAGACCGCAGTAAATATTCTGGGTCAGGACCTGATGACTAAACTAAACATGACCACCTCGTTTATCAAGGATGGTATAGTATGCTCCACTCCAGGAATGCATTATTCAAACGTGTGCGAAATGATCAGAGCATCCTCAGGATGTATAGTTATGAGAGCTATACCGTTAGAACCGGAAGCCTTCGCATATGGCGTGCGGGTGCTTATGGCGGGACTGCCAGGCCTCGCAGATAAATCTATGAGGACACCTGATGAGTTTCTATTCAGGCCAAGAATACCCATGCATGAAGAGGAGGGACAAGTATTTCCCTTGGTAATACAATCTGCCGCAGTGCGAGGAAAAGTGGTCTTGGTTGAAGGATATGACGATGAAGGCAGACAATGGTGTGCGATTATTGCCATTGAAGAAGGGTATCGAGTGACTGACGTCACTGATGATGATCTGTTCGAAGAACACCATGACCTAGAAGAGAGAAGGGTGGAGGTGAGTCTCATATTTTGAGCCAAATAATCATACGAGAGGTGCCACAGAGAATGTTGCTGGCACTGGTACTCCCAGAATACTTTGAGGATGACATGGCCCAAGTGTCTGCCGCAGTATGGACTACAGGGCCCTATGATGCAGGTCTCCTGAAAGGGGTGGGTGAAGTGAAAATCAAACTGAAACCAGAGCAATTTTACCACTAGCGCGACAATATCCCATGTCCAGAAAGGCAGATGAAGGAATAGCGAAGACAATCTCCACCACGATGGAGCAGGGTATCCTAGTGACGTCAGAATCACCTTGCAACACAGTGATTTACCCTGTCCAAAAATCAAAAGGAGGGTCTTGGCGTTTAATCCAAGATTTACGAGCATTAAACAATATAGTTGAAGCCAAATTCCCTCTAGTCCCTAATCCATTCACAATTCTGTGCAACATACCCACTGAGGCAAAATATTTCACAGTGATCGATTTGAAAAACGCATTCTTCTCAATCCCGTTGCACCGTGACTCTCAAGACCTGATGTCATTTACTTTCAGACAAATGCGCCTGAAAAGTATGAGGTTGCCACAGGGGTACTGTGAGTCTCCATCCATTTTCCTGCAGATGGACCTAAGCAATATTGCGGTGGACAGTGTTGTTTTGCAGTATGTATATGACATTCTGATCTGCAGCACCACTGAAGAGCAATGCAGGCATGACTCTGTGCAGCTATTGACTATACTGGCTGAGAAGGGATACAAGGATGATAAGGAGAAGTTGCAGTACTGTCAGCCAGAAGTGTTATACATAGGCCAACTGATCTCTCATGAAGGGAAAAAGGTAACCCCACAAAGGGCTGAAGCTATCATGAACACGGCCAAGCCACGCACAATAAAACAGATGCAAAGCTTTTTAGGCCTGTGCAATCATGTCAGAACGTGGGTCTTTGACTACAGTTCTTAAACCAAAACCTTGCTTCAGGCCCTAAAAAAGGCCCAGACAACAATGGAAGATATTGAGTAGAATGAAGCAAAGGAGAAAGGTTTTACAGAACTCAAAGGGGCAATTTGTAAGGCCCCAGTTCTCAGGATTCCTAATTACGCAGAGGAATTCTACTTGTTCTCACATACCGATGGCAGTTTTATGACGGCAGTGCTTGCACAGCGAACCTCGCTGGGGTACAAGCCCCTAGCATATTACAGCAGGAATCTGGACCCAGTCATGAAGGGTAACTTCCCATGTGAACAAAACCTAGCCGCTGCCGCATTTGCTATTGAAAAGGCATTGTCCATTGTGATGGGATGCTCCATGACATTGTATGTCGAGCACTCACTGTTTGCCATACTAGAGAAGCCAAAGGGCACACTGACATCTCAAAGAGCATCCGCCTATGAGGTGATTATCTCTAACCCATCGATCAAAATAGTACATGTAAAACTGTGAACCCTGCTACATTCATAGCAGAACCAGTCACGGAGGGAGAACCTGTACACGACTGTGCGAACTATGAGGAATTCTATGATGAAATCTCCAGGGTAAAAGAGAATGCCCTGGCAAGTGGGGAGATCGTCTTTATTGACAGGTCTTCAAGAATCGACCGAGAAGACGGATAAAGGTATACAGGCGTTGCCGTGATAAAACACCTAGCGAATGGGGAGTTTCGAGTACTTGTTAGTGCATGAATACCATTTCATGATTTGGCAGAAGCTGCAGAGCTGTTGGCATTGATACTCGCCAATGAGAATAATGCAGACCAGGAAGTGACGGTGTACAGTGACTCTGCCTATGTGACATCCACAGTGCACGCAGGCTTAGCACGCTGGAAAAGGAGGGGCTACCTCCAAGCAGATGGCACACCAGTGCAACATGCAGCCTTATTGGACAGGCTGATAAAAGCACTACAGCTCCCACTGGGCATAGCGGTCGTGAAATGCACCGCTCATACCAAGGGGACAGATTTTGTGTCACGCGGAAATCATGAAGCGGACACGGAAGCCAAGCGCATGGCATCCAAAACAGAAACAATCATGGACGTGGAGGTGGCACGTACCCATGAACTAATGATGGTAGCGCGGGCCAGACCGGAGGCCTATCGCAATATGAGACAGCCCCAGCTAATGGAGCTCCAAGGGGAGGCACCACGAGAGGAGAAGAATTTATGGAAGCATTGCGGGGCACCTGCCAGCAGGCCCTGACACATGTCCCCCAGCCAACACGTCATCACAATCTAGATCCCTGGCCCTTATGGGCAGCCTCCACATGCCAAACACCCACCCACTCAGAAATGCCAATTACATGATACAACCACAATGTCAAGTATGTAAATGAACACCAAAAAAATCTATTAAAAGCAACATAAATGGGATTAAAAATAAACAAACAAAGTTCTCCGCCCTGACCATTGTGAGCCATTCCTCCTCTGCCCGCTGCCGCTCTGCACCTATCTGCTGGCCCAACCGCTCCCACACGGAAGCCACTCCCATTCCAGAGCTCTCCTGCCCACCGGCCGATGCCTGCACCCCTGATGTTGATGGCCCCGAGCCATGATGCCTCCCACGTCGAGCCTGCCGCTGCCTCTGATGCAACTGCCTGTGCCAGCACGACGGCATCTAGGCTGATGGAATCCACCAACGCCGTTGTGCACGTGCCCTGCCCGATGATGCCGTCACATCCTCCATCTGCTGGGGTCCAGTTGCTGGTGTGTCCACCCCTGCTGGACCTCAGACTCCCGACTGTGGCAGGGATGGGATCCCCACCGAGTTGGATGCATTGGTCGGGGCAGGTCCACAGGGGGCCCTGGTGGCATCTGGGCCAGAAGACGGCATGGAGAACGACTGGCGCATAGCCTCCACAGAGGAGGAGAGGGTCACCAGAGTGCCCGACACATGTACGAAACCCCCGACCACGACCGCTCCCAACTGGGCCATGTTGGCACGGTGCTCTTCGTAATGACGTGCGTGCTCCCCCCAGGAGAAGTTATTGTGGCAAACCCAAATTTGCGCAAATCACCATTTCCAGTGGTAGAATGTGTTCTTTTTCATGAAGGTCTATTATCCCAGGGCGCACATTTTACCCGGGGGCGGGCTAATTTTGGTGTAGATACAAGAGTTTCTTTCAAAGTGGGGTGAAATATGGTACGCAGTTTTTCAGGGCCGAGCATGCCTGTGCATAGTGTAAAGATTAATGTTTGTTAACAGCCGGTCAAGTGGCACAGCGAGTAGAGCGCCCGCTTTGACACCCGTGCAGAGCCTGTTAACGCAGGTTCGAATCCCGGCGGGGCCAAACTCAGCCTTTCATCCTTCCGAGGTCGATAAATGAGCACCACACACCGTGGGTAATAATAAGCAGCGCTCAGATACCTGAGGGTTTGTAGCGCTATATAAAAAAAAGCCTAAGCCTAAAAAGCCTAACATCCACACAGGCAATCTCTTTGAGTGAACCACCACAATTTCAATATCCTATAAGGCAACGTGCCACTCTGCTGATTTGGAATAGCTTTGTGGTTTATTTCCGCTCTAGCTCCCCGCTGCGCTATAACAGAGCGACACAGCAGGACTTACCTCAGTTACTAGCCCGGGATCGAACAGCTAATACCTCCACAGTCTCCCGCCTAGTGGTCACGCCTTCAGCGCCAAACAGCCAGTGGCCTTGACCCCAATGGGCTTAACGCCGCAAGGGTGGTTGGCTCAGCGCTTTGAGGGTGATGGAAGTCACGTGATACGTCACGTGTCCAGGGCTAGCCCCGCCTCCTCCAGGAAGCACACCAGCACCAGCAAGAGCCCCTTCACAGCTCGCAATGCTGGTTTAAAAGCCAAAAAACGTTCGTTTTTGCAGCACAATGATTTCCAGTCAGTGCAGCACCTGTGTGTCGTAATATGCCAACTAATTTACAGTACATTCGTAATGACGAATAACGCTGCAGTACTAAGGCGCCTCCATTCACTTTGGGTCAGGCAATTTACTTTAACAGTCAGATATCTGGTAGTGTTACGGTGCCTCCAAGAACATGCTGGCGCAACACCAATATACAACCTTTGAATTTTGTGAAAAGTTTTTTACGCTTACCTAAATCCATGCTGGCTCATTCTTATAACATGCAGTATTTTGGATGTGCAAGTAGCAGCCCATACTTCTATTCAGGACGTTTGCCTAAGCTGTTTAATTTGAAACGGTTTTGTTACTACAATGTTTACAGCCCCACGCCCTCGGCGCTGCCGTTCCTGTTAACCAGATTAGGTTAATTGAAGGCACTTGTGCATTCACAATGCCGTATTTAAGGAAGGACTGGGAAGTGCTCTGTCTAACATCAGGTGATTGAGGCAGTATTGACGCGAGTACGGTGGACGTGCTGCAGGACGCATAGCATATGGAAAGTAAGTGCTAACGAAATCCCCTGGGAAAAGCTAGTGGCTTTTTCACCTAGAGTTAACAGCGTTTTGAACAGGGTGAGGCGCAGCACCTTAGTGATGATTGTGCATCTTTAGGCAGTGGATGTATAGTCCAGGCATTTCCGTTGATGCATGTGGAGCGTAACGGCACATTTTTTCTTTGCAGCCGTTTAAGAAGAGCTAATTCGAGCGGCTTCTCGTCCGTGTGCCCATTGGATGGACCAATACAATAGGCGGTCCCACTTACAGGATTAAGTGAAACCAGACGACTGCTACCACGACTGGATCTTTCTCCTCTGATGTAAGTGATGTCACTATAATGGCCCCTGCCCTGTGTTCCATAGCGCATACGCTTTTATTGTGCTACCGGAAGGTTGGGTGCACAGCTTGGGTAATATCCTAAACGTTGAGAAGAGTCACACTATAGGAAGACACGCACCATGGAATTATATTGAAGGGTAGCAGTAGTCACGTCTCGGAAGTGTGTCTGTTCCTATGCTCCGTGGGATATAAGATTGGGCGTCTGCCTCCCATTGAGGAGTTAAATTAGAAGTGGATTTTACCGCCAAATACCGCCAAAATGCAAAAAGCAACATGGACACTATACAATGTTTTGACAGTGAATAAAGAGCAGTGCTTGAGGCTTGGAGTTTGGTATTTGGCACTTAGGGTTGTTTGTTTTTCCAGAGCTGCGTAAAGACGGTGGGATCAGTGCACATGGTGTTGACTGCAACGGTGGGTCATTTTACTTTGGGAACGCGCCTACGATGCCGTGCACAGCCTTATTTATTAAGGCTATCAAGGTAAGTCAACCATAGGAGACAAGGCACTCCAATGTTGGTTTTGTATGTGATTAAGTAACAGCACAACTTATAGTTGTTTTTTATGCTATCCCCCATAGGGCTACAGACGAACACTATCACACAAAGTTTGAGAAGACCATGAAAACCTGTTTGTCGAATATCCCCTAAAGAAGTTCTGTCATTTGTCTAACATTGTTAAAAGAACGAAACATGTCAGGCATTAAGGTTGCTTTATGTGTAAGCAACGTTATCTAATGATTAATTAAATGAATGAGAACCTGTAATAGTATTCGCTAAATAAGGACACAAACGGTCTGGAGGGGACAATTCAGAATTTGAGAGCTCTCTGTTTTGTGTATTCGACGGGTGTCTGTACAATAATGTATGGTGAATAGAGTGTGGACTAACATCTGTATGTGAGGGGTGTTAGTAGAAAGGAAGCACGATTGCACTTTGTGAGCTTCTTGCTGTGTGGTAGGAATTTTAGGTAACCATTTGTCTATGTAAGGGTTTTTATTACTATGGATTGTTTACACAGATTGTTAATACATTTTTAATCTATTATCTTAATAAAATCATGTTTTGTAATATGCAATTTCTTTAGTGGTCGAGTGTAATTTGGTTAACAAGCGTAAGTATTGTGATGCAATAGTGTTCCTGATTCTGCCTGTGGGGCACAGCATAAAGGCAACGGGATTTCTTAATTTGGAAGCTTGCACAGCAGTGACGAATCCTGGGGCCATTAAATAATTTCCCCTAAATCTTTCGATTGTATATGTGTGATGCTGGAAATGCATTGGAGGGACAGGGCCTCCCCGTCCTTATCCTGTAGTACTTTTTCATATGTGTTCTGTATTGTTTTCTGCCCAGGAGTCCATGTGGAACTCCTGGTAGGGCAGCTCTTCCTACTTTTGGTTTGGTGTACTGACCGTCGGGATACCCGTATGCCACCCATGGGTGGGGGTACAACCCTGAACCCCTATTGTATGGTTTTGGGCACCTGTGTGTGGACCACAGAGCAGGGCATGGGCTGGTGGCAGCTCCATGCTGAATTTGACAGGTGCTCTAAGTATCCTCCATTTTGGGCTACCCAGGCCCTGCCATTGGAATCAGTTGATTCCTAATAGCAAACAAGATGGCCCCTGTGGCCTCTTGCTTTCTATTGCCTGTTGCTTTTATTGCCAAAGTCCTGGGAGTTCCTGCCCTGTCCCTTCCCCCTGACTGGCTGTTGGGTGGAAGTTCCATATATGGAATTGTGGGGAAGTCCAGGCCAGACTGGCTGGAGCCTTCCCAGTGACTGTATGTTGTGGGCACACCCTGTGGGTGGGACCTGGGTGAATGGAGTAGATGATCAATCTGCTCTTCTTGTTATGGTTGTCTAGTTTCTGGTATGTGACACAAAGACTGAGATATCCCTGCCCGAAACTGGTGTGAATGCAGTGTGTAGTGCTGAATGGCTGGGTACTTGTTCCAATACACATTCCTTGTTTTGAGTGTCTGAGAGGGAGGAGAATTGCCCGAATGCACTGTAAGCCTGATTGGCTGCCTGACTGCTGAATGCCCTCTGAGTGACTGGTTGCCTGAGTGTGACTCAGCAGAATGAATGAGAGACTGAACAGTATATCTGGGGGCCTCTCACTGCTAGAAATCGTTCAGTAGCTGAAGTCGAAATTGATGCTTGTTCTCCACCACCAAGCCCGAAGAAGAAGGTTAACCAATGTTAGCTTCACCGCAATCTGAAAGCCGCTGTGACGCCGAGACTGATCCGAGAGAGGACCTGGCTAGGAGACCTCTTCACGAGATACGAGGGACCATCGTGCAACGCTAACCTTCGCCGAAGCTCCCTGGAAGTCAACCCTTGACAGGCTGCCGACCAGAGATGGGGACCACAGAGGAGAACAAAGAGAAGCACCGGACATTCCGTCTACCGTCATCAACCAGGGTTCGCAGTTTTTGATATAACTGCTGAAGGCCCGTTGAAGCCGCGTTGCCGAGAAGCGGGAACCGATTGATGCCAAGCTGCTGACGGCCGGAGCCGCAAGGCTCCATTGAATAAGACACTGTGAATCCAAGGACACTCTCGCCTGCACCTTCGACCACCTTTGTCCCGCCGGAAAAAGTCAAGGTCACTGACGCGCTGAGGAGCATCTGCGGGTGGGTTTCCCACCAACCGAAGACGGCAGAGACGCTGGACAACTTGACACCCTTGCTGGGTCAAAGTTCTTCATAGACTCTTTGTGGTAACGAACTAACATCATTGAGGTGCATGCACACCTCATCTTTGCAAGACGTCCACGACTGATCGTCGACGAGCACTGCCAGGACCGAAGCTGCTGCCTCGATGCCTTTGTTCACCATTCTTCGAGGGATCTCGCTGATCCGTGGCTCCTGCCTTAAAGAGAGCCCCTCAAGAAGGATCCGTCGATGACCCAACGTCGAACTCTGCTATTCCAGGTACATTAGGGTTGTAGAACTATTTAGAAGGAAATAGGACTCTTGTGAACAATATATGGACTGGGCTTGTAGTATAACTCTATTTTACAGGTTGCCCAGGTGGGTGGATCTCCACACAGAACTGTATCTAGGTAAACGGGGCCAGTATTCTGTCTATTGTTCTAACCAACTGCTTTTCCTCCTATGTCTATTGTTAGTTCCCTTTACTAATTGATTTTTTTGACATCCGACCAAAATACAGTTGATGCACTTTAATTAAATCTGATAGTAATTGTGGTACCACGTAGAACTGTGTATATATTTGCCAATGTAGATTAATGGAGCACAAAGTGAGTTATTGTGATTGTGTATATAATCTTGAACCTTATTTATATTCAGTAAAAAAACCTTTGTTAACGGGACGTTATGGTTAAGTTGCACTACTAAAAACCTGTGAAATTCAGTAAAAAAAACGTTGTTAACGGGACGTTATGGTTCCAAGTAAAACCGAAAAACCCTTGAAATTTGCCAGTTATGGTAAGCTAAGCAACCATAACTCACGCCACCACTGTGCACTACTAACACTAACACCCAGGACATCAAAGATGACATCAGAAATGTCATAGGCATAGAAGGCCAAGTGGACGTGCAAAAAGAGAATTTTAACAGGTTAAGGCAATTTGTGGAGGACCACGTCAAAGGAAAAATAAGATACCACTGTACTACCTGTACCTGTCCCCTTCTCCATTTCCCAGTGAACTATCCCCAAACCCTCAAGAACATTTCGACAAAACTTCCATCTCTTCATCCCCTCACAACGAGCCTTCGGAAACCCCTAATTCCGCTATATCTATTTCAGTGTCTGCCTCCACTCTCTGTCTTAATTGCTGTATATGTGTTTAATAAAAAAAAGTTATGTTATTTTTAATGGAATTTTGGGCATCAAATTTTTTTTTAAAGAGTTAAAATGTCCGCGGACAGAGTGCCTGCTCTGCCTGTCCGTAATTAATAAAATATGGATGTCCTAAGGACACTATACCTGTCCGCACCATCCGCAGCGAAGATGGAACTGTCCATAGAACAGGCGCGGTGTCCGGCATGTCCGTAGTCAAACAAAATGGAGGTGTCCTAAGGACACTGTACCTGTTCGTACAGTGAGCAGAGCATCTACGCACATGCGCACCACACCCGTAAGTCCTGCGAACATCGCGCATGTCTGTAACTGTCCTTCTCACTTGTGTCGCACTTTTAATTAGTTTCAGGACCCGAACACTGTCCGTAGAACACCCACACGCATGCGCACCACCGTTCCTGTGCATTTGGTGTCCTGCGGGCACCCATTTCCTTTGTGGATGGGTTCACGAGGTCATCATGTGACAACACCCATGCTGAGCATGTGCCCTAATTTGAGCACTTTGTCTGCTTCTGCAACATTCCAAAAGAACTTATGCAGACAAGCCAAAGTTATTTTACAATACAAAATCACCATTTCACATCTCCCATAAAATAGCCCTAGCTTTCCACATATTGTTTGGAACTTTTTCAATGCTTTTGAGTGATTGATATGGTCATGAGGCGCACCCCTCGACCCCTATAAAAGGCCACACCCCCAAGCTTATCTTCATTGTACTTCTGGCGATTGTAGATTGAGTTTTGCTGCCTTTAGTGCACTAGTGGAGATTATCTCACCAACCCTAATGTCATCCATGGCTGCTGTTGCTACATCAGCCTCAGCACCACCCCCAAACCCTCCACCGCCACCGCCTGCAGAGGGAAATACGCGTGAGGATGTAGAGAGTGAGGAAGAAGAGGATGGAGAGAATGAGGTAGGGGAACTCCCCACTACCACCACTCACCGGGAGTCGTGGGTGTGGCGGTTGTTTACCATTTTTGATAACGTCCCAAAAGCACGCGCGAACCTGGTCACCTGTAAAAAGTGTAATTTGGTGCTAAGTCGTGGGAGACCTGGTGCGTGCAGCTTTGGTACGACAACCATGAAGCGACACCTAACTTCGTTCCACGGTGCGGACATTCGCAAAAGTGGTACCATATAAAGAGCATAGTAGGTTGAGTTCCTCCGCAGCATCCTCCGTATCAGATCCTCTCTCCATAAGAGACACTCCTGTGGGAGAGCGCATCCCTCCAGCTCCCTCACAGACCATTCGCGATGCTGTTGACCCTCACCTTTCAAAGGTCACAATATTGTGTATGTACTGTGACGCAGTACTCTGCAGGGGGGAGAGTCTTCGAAGTGCTTTCGAGACTTCGGTCTTGGAGCACCAGAAGACCTGCTACCTACCTAAATAAGGGCCACCCTAAATCTTTCTCTCTCCACCTGCCCTTTCTTATCCCCGTGGTTGGTGTCCCTTTCTTACCCTCCTTTCCCCTCCTCTCCTAGTGAGTTGTGTGTAAAAAATCCAAAAGAAAGATAAAACAACAAACATTTTAAAAAAAGGCTCTTTTCAGAGCAGCCTTTCTCAGTTTAAAAAAGGAACTATCAAGTAAACGGTGTAGTCCTCCCCGAATTTTTTAAAAAGTCAGCGGACAGTCCTAAGTCAGCCAAAAGTTTAGGGGGCAACCGTAGCAAAACCAATGCACTTTTCTCTGGCAGTAAGTGGTGGCTCTGAAAAGAGCCTTTTGGTGGTGTTGTGTGTGTTTGAAAAACTTGGATTCCTCAACATGAAATGCAAAATAGGTGACTATAACAAAGGTTGCAATGCATTTTGTACATTTCGAAGAAAAATCAGATTGCCAGCATATGTAAGATGGACTCCATCTCTGCAAAAAATGAATGTGCTGCAAAACATAATATTTTCATTGTAGAAAGAGGACATACCAACATCTCTTAGAAAGGCACACACAGCCTTATTGACATTGCGCCTCGCTTTCTCCATTTGTGGACCATATAAAGAAGAACGCAGCCACATTTGTCTTTGTGCAATACGTGAAAAAATTACTTGACAATTTGGTAACATGTCCATGACCTTCTCAAGTCCCTCCTTCATTGCAAATTGCAAATAAATACCAGACACAGGCCCTAAACTGGTTTCTCCACAATTAATTAATGATAATTATATCAGGATGACGCTCTGTCTGTAAAGTAGCACAGAGAGGTACCAAGTCCAGCCACTTCATTCCACGCACTCCATGCCAGTGCACTTCCACATGAGGGAATCCAAGATCTGAAGATATACCGCAAAGTTCTGCATGCACCTTCAACCAATGTATCCATGTGTCTCCCAAAATCCAGATAATCTGTTTTCGGGCACACACAGCCATAGCTGTCTGTTCTCCTCTCAGGGAAAAAACGTTCTCACTAAATCTCTCCGTTCACAACACACCCACTGAACTTTACTGACAAATCCCTAGCTCTGCTCATTCTCATTTGCATGCCTCTTCACCCCAGAATCCCTGTATGTAGTATGCGCTGCATGCAGACTACCGCCATGTCCGCGGACATGTAGAGGATTTGAGTGTGACGACTGTACATTTAAATAGTGTTCCCCTTTTCCCCTTTATGGTGGGCTCTGAAGAGCTGTTTTTTTTTTTTTGCAGATTCCTGACCGACACATGTTATTTTGTATTTTTGGGGGGTTTTTTTCTTATTAGTTTACTCCAACAATCATTACATAACCTTCTCCAAAGCAAGCCTTACATTCCAAAAGAGCATATCATTTCCCAAAAAAGATAACGAAACACCATCAGCTTCAAAATTAGCCGCATTACTGGAAACAATGTTCTCGTGGCTGCAGAAAAACATACAAGCTCTTAACATGAAAGCATGCATGCCGCGGTTGCTTGAAAACCTACCAATACTTTGATCAGGACAAAACACAGAACTGTTGTCCCATTTTGCTCTAGGGAGTAAGCCAGAAAAAAATTACTTTCGCAGTTGGAAAGATGGTGATGACTGCTTGAACCAACTGTTCCAAATCTCCCAACAAAGTAGGTGAACTCACGTAGCCCAAATGGCAAGCACCATAGTGCAAAACTACCACATGGGGACAGTTCATCGTATGCATATCTCTGCAAACTTGGAGAATTGCCTCTACATTGCAATCCGTCGCAGTGCTCCACACCACCTCCACTCCTCTCAGATCGAAATTCTTTGCCACATGCCTACATTCAGAATAGTGCTGTAAAGAGCACCAACACCCTGACTGTCTCCACCTCTGCCATCTTCACTACACACACTGTCTTTCTACACAAATCAAAAATGTCAACATCTGATTGGCTGATGCCTACAGTACCCTTTCCATGCTGGATTTGCTATAAAACCCTGTATGTGGCACGCCCTACCCATGGACAAGCGCAGTGTCCGTGTGGCACGTAACTCTTAGCCAGTCCATCTACCCTTTCCACATCACTCGTGAATCCATTCCCTCATTGGACACAGCTAAGCACTCACACAACCATCCACCACTCACATCCAAGACCTCTACATCTAACTCCGTCATAAAAGTTCCGCACTTCAAATGTACTGTTGATCACTCTGAATACAAGTTCCATATCATTGCAAAGCACCTACTACAAAAACTACCGTGCAAATGTCGCAGATTTCTACTTACAGCTCCATGCATACCCACATGCATGATTACAAAGTACAGGTATGCATAATTTATTCAGAGTACATGTGCAACTCTTATGATTCCATCTAAACAAATTAATGCCACTAAATCTGCATAGTCAATACATACATATCAACGCTCCCGCTTTAAGCGTGAGACTTCTGATTTTTGATTGAAAAATTGCACTACTTCTTACTATCTGCAGCATAACCTATACATACGTACCAACCCTCCCAATTTAGGCACGAAACTCCATTTCCAATTAAAAAACGTCACCATTTTTTACTGTCTTCCGCCTAAATTAATGCTACTTCCAATATGACCGTATATGAGAAATAAAGGTTCCCGATTGCTGTGGCGACATCTCCCTCTCAGGTGCTCCTGATTTTTCACATTCCTACTTATAATATGAAAGTATGCACATTTTTCCAATCTACTACAATGACCTACCACTTCCAAAAATCTCTGCTATGTACAACACATCTGAAAAAAGGGAATTTCATGAACTGAAAATTGTACTCATGTGCGAAGCAAGTTCAACTAACATACTGCAAATGACATATAAAGGCTGCACATAGTGAAATGAAATGCACGCATACACTATGTTGAGATATCAAACGAGAATACTCCCACGAAGGCTGAAAAATGAACGTGTACATTAACATCACTGCTTTAAACACACAAAATGACTAACTTCTTCCTTTTACAATTGCAGTGAAGACCACTCTCCTGAAAATCAACAGCATCTACACGGCAAAAAACATATCTGAAGAAACCTGGTCAATCCACAAAGAAAAGTAAGTCCAGTACTACCTTTATATTCTTACTGTTCCTCAAAGAGACTGTGTGGGTTATTTATGTAATTTGCGTACCAAAAACAACATCGATTTCTGAACCATTCTGCCCACAAATCCCCATTTATTAAACAAAGATTAACAGGCAGAATGGCACACAAATCCCTCTGTTTTTGGAACACAAGTAACATACACAAGCCTTAGAATGTTAGTACTACAAAAGAAATAGCTGTTTTAATTCTATACCATTATGTTTACTATTAATGCTTCACCTCACCACTAGCTCACTTGCTACTCTCATCTGAAGCACACTGAAGTAATATACAAATAGAAAAATAGCCTTCCCAACTCATTGTAACTGCCCAATGCACATTCACACACCACCACAAACATCTTCCCCATCAAACTCATACACGCATGCACACAGCACACATACATTGTAAAACAGACCAACCCATACCTTTTTTTTTTCAACAGACCCCAATGAATGACTACCAAAAAGCAAGTCCATAGAAAGGAACACAGAAATAGAGCAAATGAAAATAAAAGTGTCCAAAGTAAGGATCCATCTCTAGCAGAGTTTGTACAAAACGTTGAAACAAAACAGCTAATACAGTCATTTAGCAAAACAAAGGAACCTTCAACTACACAAACTTTGCCTCCTCGATCAAAATGTGACACAAAACAGAAAATGCTTTACAAGAATTTGGCTACCACTACTGCTAACAATGCTCCTATAAATCCTGATATACTAGCAAGAACCCATAGTAAAAAAAAGTATTTTGCAAAAATGTTTCACCACAGAGTCCTTCAGAATCTAATAAGAAGAGGAGCGAAATCATCCACAACCCTTAAAACCTACCGTAGAAAATTAATCCTACAAGCTCTCGTAGACAGTGCAATCCTTCTCAAAAGGAAGTTATTTATTTTAGTGTTAAATAGGATGAAACCACTAATAAAACGAAGTACTAAACTACAAAAGAAACTTCTCAATAAATGGAATGTGTACAAAAATAACCTCTTAAATATTTGTGGAGGTGAATGGAGTCACACAACGACCACAGAACCATATTTTAATGAATAAGCATACAAACACAATTGTCATCCATAGCAGTGGACGAGGATATGAAACAATCAATAATACCATCATGGAACAAGAAACACTGCTTACAAAAGTATCCCCAGAAAACTCAGAATTACCTCTCTATTCGACAGAACCAGACCGTCCAGTATACAAATGGCCGTGTATGTCAATGTGTAACATTCCTAACAAATCTTTACACCAGTTCCTCAATCAGTATGTGAAAGGTAAAGACAAAATCAAAATGAAAGTGCTGCAAAATATGGATACCTGTCCAGTGTGCAAATACACAGGACTACAAGGACATTCATTAGCCTGCATTTCAGGACCTATTTGCAAAAGCATCTTCCATGATATCAAAATGATATCAACAGATCATTCAAATATAAGAAATCTAGTGTATAAACTGTACAATGCTAAAAGTCCAGCTTTAGAATTATCCAATTTAAATAACACTCTTCTGCATGGCACAACCAAATACCTAAAAGAAGAAATCAACCGTATCCAGAAAAAATATTTTGGAAGTGAAAGCCACTTACTGTCATATATTAATAAATGAGACAAGTTATATGCATATCCAATCAATCAATTGGCAGGTTATCCCAAGGACTCACCGTTACCTCTTCCTCCGACAGACCCCCTTTCGGTAGTGGAAGGCTCTTCTTGTTCCAAATGGAGAGAAGATAATGAAAGCCTCCCAAGTACCTCTTCCCCCTCCCGGATAAACCAGGTAGAAGAAGAAGTCCCAGGGAAACCCTCTGGGGAAGAAAACCCTGTTCCGAAGGTAGCGGTGTGTTGTCCTCCGTTGCAGTCGGGGATTTCGGCGAAGTCAGGAGGGCGTTCGTCTTTGAGAAGAAGAAAGAGACTGGTAAGTATCAGAGTGTAACAGAGGGATAGAATGTAAGGTAAGAGGAATGTGGATTACCCTTAAACCGGAACAATAGGGGGAAGATGATGGTAGTCAGAATCTTCCGAAAACCTCTGAGAAGCAATCGAGGCGGAGCTAAGATCTGTTTTGATGGTGCAGAGTCTTGCCAGTGTGTTTGAAATGCCGGTGCGTGATGTGCCTGTTACTAAGCGAAGAAGAGGATAATAGTGAGTTGTGAATGTTAGAATAAGCGGGATTGGAGGTAATTGGTTATATGGGATTGGGATGAGGCTTACCACGGTCCGGAATGGGACCGGATGGCAAACTTGGTTGATGAAGAGGAGGAGACCGCGAACTCGGAAAACAAAGAGGTAGTTGGAGAGACGCTAGAATTTGAAAACAGGAAGTTTAGAAGCTGAAGACAGTATTTCGCAAGTCAAATTCTAAGACCTAGGAACGAACTTACGTAGCGTTGTTAATGAGGAGTAGCAACGCAATGCCGTGTTGATCTCCGGGACTGATATACCCACCCTCGGGTAGGGAGGCAGTACTTCCGGGAAATCAAGGTGTGCTGAGGCTAGACTCGCAACTCCAGTTACGGCGGCCATCTTGGTAGTAGAAATGGCTGACACCCGCCGTCCTATGGTCCATCGATGCCACAAAGCCCAGCGTCTCCGAAGGGGCGTGACAGTATGCCCCCTCAAATGCCCCGGGCCTCCCGGTTTGGACGGATGGGACAAAAAGAACCGGCGGACCAAAGTAGGAGCATGAACCGCCGATGCCGGTTCCCAAGAGCGATCCGCCGGAGAATAACCCTTCCAGTCAATCAAGAACTGTAGACGACCCCGGAAAATGCGTGAATCGCAAATTCCCGCCACTTCATACTCGGGACCTGTCGGGGTGATGACAGGAGAGGGTAATCCTTTCCGTGCACGGGAGAAACGATCCGCCACGTCTTTCTTCAACTGCGAGACATGAAACACAGGATGAATCCTGGACCAGGATGAAGGGAGATTGAGCTTGAAAGCTGATGACCCTATACGCTTCAAAACGCAGAAAGGGCCGAAATATTTCGGGGACAATTTGGATGGTACCAGATGACGAGGCAGAAATCGAGATGCCAACCAAACCAAGTCTCCTGGTACCAACCGCGGAGCCGGAGTACGATGTCTGTCAGCAGAGCGTTTGACCCGGATCTGGGCCTCCCGAAGAGAGGTCTTGGCTGTTCGATGTCCCAACTGGATGGCATCAACGAGAAGATCCACATCGGGAAATTTTGAAGTGGAGACCGGTCCGCTGGGAAAACACTGAGGATGGTATCCGTAGGAGCAAAAAAAAGGGCTGAATCCCAAGGCTGAATGTCGAGAGTTATTATACGCGAATTCAGCCAAAGGCAACAAGGAACACCAGTTATCTTGTGAGGAGGAGATGTAACAACGCAAATATCCCTCAAGGGTCTGATTTAGGCGTTCCGTCTGACCATTTGTCTGCGGATGGAAACCTGAACTCAATGCCCGGGAGATATGCAAACTCTTGCAGACTTGCTGCCAATAGCGAGATGTATATTGTGAACCTCGATCAGAAACAATGGTCTCAGGTAATCCATGAAGGGAAAAAATCCGTGAAAGAAAAACTCTTGCCATCTGAGCTGCGGTGGGAATCCGCGGAAGTGGAACGAAATGTGCCAATTTTGTGAAGTAATCGATTGTGACCATGATTACTGTACAACCGTCTGATGGTGGCAAATCAACTATGAAATCAGTGGAAATCATTTGCCAAGGACGGTCCGGGATCGGCATTACTGAGAGGAGTCCTGAAGGGGCGTTTCGAGGGCATTTTGACTGCAAACAGATAGCACAAGCGGACACATAGTCTATGATGTCTTGAGTCATTTCCGGCCACCAGAAGTTACGTTGGATCAACTCTTTAGTATTAGCCACACCTCGGTGACCCGCTAGGTATGAGTCGTGACAGAGATTTAGAACTGTCTTTTGCAGTTCACTCGAAGGGAGGAAGAGCTTCTTGTCCTTATAAGCACATCCTTGGACCAAGTTGAGTTTCCAGGTCGCCAGTAACTGTGGATTCAACTGAATAAATTGCAAAGTGGAGTTAGCCACGTTCTGTAAAAACGTGGTAACTACTTGCACGAATGTGGCTCTGGGAAACAGAGGTTCCGATCGAAAAGGCGTAGAAGAGGTATAATCCTTTCTGGACAATGCATCAGCCTTGAGATTGACTCTCCCGGGAATGAAGGTGAAAACAATCTCATACGGTGAAAAGAAGTGTGCCCAACGTGCCTGCCTGCTATTTCGGGTCTGAGCATACTGTAGGACGCGTAAATTACTGTGATCAGTCCTGACCTCAACTGGGTGTCTTGCCCCCAGGAGAAGATGTCTCCACTCTTCGAATGCCTTTTTTATAGCTAATAGTTCTTTTTCTAGCACTGAATAATTGATTTCAGAGGGAGACAGTGTTTTAGAAAGGTAAGCTATAGGACATTCTATTCCTTGATCATTTTCTTGAAGCAAAACGGCCCCAAGGGCCTGATGAGACGCATCCGATTCCACAATGAACTTCTTGGTTTGATCTGGAGTAATCAGTATGGGTCCTGTGAGAAAATGTTTCTTCAGGTTCTCAAAGGCAATGTGTGCCTCCCCGGACCAAAGGAATTTTACATTCTTTTTAAGAAGTGTCGTCAGTGGAAGTATCTCTTGCGAATAGTGTGGGATGAAACGTCTGTAGAAATTGGAGAACCCCAGAAATCTCTGCAGATCCTTAATGCAGAATGGTATAGGCCAATCTGTAATAGCTGATACTTTTTTAGGGTCCATGGATACCCCATTTGCAGAGATTATGTACCCTAGGTAGGCAACCTGGTTTCTGTGAAACTCACATTTCTCTAGTTTGCAATAAAGGTGGTTGTTGAATAGTCTCCGTAGTACTTCTTTCACGTGCTGACAGTGTTCTGATGGTGATGAAGAAAAGACCAGAATATCATCTAAATAGACAATAACTGTGTGAAGAAGAATGTCTGAAAAGAGGTGGTCCATAAAGCGTTGGAAGACTGCGGGGGCGTTGGATAGGCCGAAAGGCATTACTTTATATTCATAGTGTCCCAAAGGAGTACGGAAAGCTGTCTTCCATTCATCGCCAGCTCGTATACGAATGAGATGATAAGCCCCGCGGAGGTCCAGTTTTGTAAAGATGGTAGCTCCTTTAACGGCTTCTAGTATATCTGGGATGAGAGGCATAGGATAGCGATCCGGGATGGTGATCTTATTTAAGCCTCGGTAATCTATACACGGTCTGAGTTCCGTAGAGTCTTTCTTTGGGATGAAGAACAAAGAAGCCCCCGCTGGTGAGGTGGATTCTTGAATAAGTCCATTGCAAAGATTCTTTTGAAGATATTCTTTAAGAACTTCACGTTCCCGTCCAGATAGGACATACATGCGACCGAAAGGAATCGGTGCATCTGGAACTAGTTCCAGGGCGCAGTCGTCTCTCCGATGTGGGGGTAGTTCAGCATATTGAGATTCGGAGAACACTGTCTGATACTGTTTGTATTCAATGGGTAATTCCTGGATATGGTTCAATACAGAGATGGAACCCGGATTTTCCAACATGGAGATAGTGGGACGAAACCCAACCGCACCGTCCGAAAGACAGTGCGTCAAACAATGTTCAGATCCCAGAAAAACCGTGCCCGCCTTCCAATTGATGTATGGGTTATGAGCACGAAGCCAGGGTAGTCCTAGAATAACTGGATAGTGGGCTGTACGGATTACATCAAAGATAATGGATTCTTGATGGGAGGAGATATTCATCCGCAAAGGTATAGTTTGTTCCTTTATGGGACCTGATGTTAACGGACTACCATCCACGGACTCAACTGGGATTGCCATTGTCTTGACTGAACATGGTATATTATGAGCGGTCTTCCAGAGGGTATCAACAAAGTTCCCTGCGGCCCCACAATCTATTAAGGCCGTGACCGGAATGGGGTCTGTATCTCCCCATTTGATCTGGACATGTAAGGCCAACATAGTAAGATCGGGGATCTCCGTAACTTGGGAAGGTATCAGATAAGATGAGGAACCGTTTACTGACTCCCTAGCCGCGGTTCCCCTGGCGGTTGGGAGATGGCGTTTCCCTGACTTTTGGCTGGGATGAGAGGACAATCTCGAATTGCGTGTTCTTTGGAACCACAATACATACACAGGCCCTTGACTCGACGTCTATGACGCTCCTCTGGAGTAAGGCGACCTCTGGTAGTCCCTATCTGCATAGGTTCATCTGTTTGTGATCTTCCTACACTAGGAGGGTATGTCATAGGTGGTCTCATGGAGCGGCCACGACGACGTTCCTTCACTCTTTCTTGCAGTCGGTAATCCATCTGCATAACCATGGTGATCATCTCTGCCAAATTCGGAGGTCTGGGTACTCGGGAGATCTCATCCTTTAGCTCTTCGTTTAATCCTCTGCGGAATATTGTGATTAGAGCATCGTCCGCCCATGACGTACCAGCTGCTAACTGCTTGAAATTGGTGATATAAGACAATAGATCTTGAGATCCTTGTTTGTAATCTAATAACTGCTCTTGGGCTGAAATCGTGATCTCCTGACGGCTGAACATGGCTCGAAGACTATTCAAAAAGGCAGGATAAGAATCTAATAAGACATTATTGGTAGTAACAAGAGGCGTGGCCCATGCTAACGCGGACCCCGTCAAGTTTGCAATCATGTGTCCTACCTTATCACGGTCGCTTTGAAAAAAGGCTGTCTTGAAAGAGAACTGAACGGTACAAGCCTCGATAAAAGTCTTGAGTTTATGAGGATTACCATCGTATAAACCTCCTGGGATAGGGCCAGGAGGCACTTCGGACCAGCTAGGGACTCTGCCTGCCTGTTGTCGGAGGTAAGCATTCTCTTGTTTTAAAGAATGCACTTCATCTGTCAGAGCCTGTACTGCAGTGACTAATTGCTGTTGTTGTGAGGCGTCCATGTTTCTTAGTAACCCTGAATCCCTGAGACAACCTGCTCAGATATACTTTATATTTTTAGGCGTTGCTAACTGTCATATATTAATAAATGAGACAAGTTATATGCATATCCAATCAATCAATTGGCAGGTTATCCCAAGGACTCACCGTTACCTCTTCCTCCGACAGACCCCCTTTCGGTAGTGGAAGGCTCTTCTTGTTCCAAATGGAGAGAAGATAATGAAAGCCTCCCAAGTACCTCTTCCCCCTCCCGGATAAACCAGGTAGAAGAAGAAGTCCCAGGGAAACCCTCTGGGGAAGAAAACCCTGTTCCGAAGGTAGCGGTGTGTTGTCCTCCGTTGCAGTCGGGGATTTCGGCGAAGTCAGGAGGGCGTTCGTCTTTGAGAAGAAGAAAGAGACTGGTAAGTATCAGAGTGTAACAGAGGGATAGAATGTAAGGTAAGAGGAATGTGGATTACCCTTAAACCGGAACAATAGGGGGAAGATGATGGTAGTCAGAATCTTCCGAAAACCTCTGAGAAGCAATCGAGGCGGAGCTAAGATCTGTTTTGATGGTGCAGAGTCTTGCCAGTGTGTTTGAAATGCCGGTGCGTGATGTGCCTGTTACTAAGCGAAGAAGAGGATAATAGTGAGTTGTGAATGTTAGAATAAGCGGGATTGGAGGTAATTGGTTATATGGGATTGGGATGAGGCTTACCACGGTCCGGAATGGGACCGGATGGCAAACTTGGTTGATGAAGAGGAGGAGACCGCGAACTCGGAAAACAAAGAGGTAGTTGGAGAGACGCTAGAATTTGAAAACAGGAAGTTTAGAAGCTGAAGACAGTATTTCGCAAGTCAAATTCTAAGACCTAGGAACGAACTTACGTAGCGTTGTTAATGAGGAGTAGCAACGCAATGCCGTGTTGATCTCCGGGACTGATATACCCACCCTCGGGTAGGGAGGCAGTACTTCCGGGAAATCAAGGTGTGCTGAGGCTAGACTCGCAACTCCAGTTACGGCGGCCATCTTGGTAGTAGAAATGGCTGACACCCGCCGTCCTATGGTCCATCGATGCCACAAAGCCCAGCGTCTCCGAAGGGGCGTGACACTTACAAAATGCAATAGTTTTAAAACAGACTAGCAACAATTCTGCACATAGCAACCTTCTATTACACACATACAAAAAGAAATACATCCTCTGAAGTACCAAACCATGTGTGTGTGTGTTTTGCCGCAGAACTTTTTACAAAATGAACACAAAAACTATAGACGTAACATGCAAAATAGAAGACAATGAAGATTCCAATGGTTTGAATTAGCTCTCTACCTTTTAGCAGAAAACAAATACGAAGTAAGTGAAGCCTTAATACTTAGTTACTGCACTACAAAACTTGACAGCAACCAAACTCCTTCATGTGCTATCACAAATGACTTGGAAATATTCCCACTACCAAAACCCCTGCAACAACTCAATTTGTATGAAAGCATCATAATTCAAACAGTTCACCCATTTCAAGCAATAATACGCCTTCAACCAAAAACAGCAAAATTTCCTACCTCTGAATTGGTGAAAGGCATTTGTGGCAAAGTAGTTTATTTGCCATTAGATCTGACAGAAAATGTGCACACTCTAGGAGTGCAACATCCAATAGAGAATTCTTTAATTGTCTTAGTAAATGGTGTACCGACAAAAGACAAAAATGTTTTGCCAACAACTCGTGGATTTACATAAAGTTAGACAAGCCTTGCAATATCTGAAAGACAATAATGCATACTACAAACAAATAAATATTGAAGAAAGTTTAAGGGAAACAACTGAAATAATTGAACAGTCATCAGAAACTGGTCAATTTGAACTTCTGGATCCTGCTGCAGTATCCACTCCTTTGGACCATTATACAATTCATCCATTGCAATCTAATGAGAGCATAGATGATATACTAGAAACTTACCAAATGCGACAAACCAAAGGGTCACCAATGAGCATATGGGAAAAAAGTTTAGAAGCACATGCTTTTCCTCTACTCTTTCCTACTGGCAATGGAGGAAGATATGATGATAGACCCACTCAGATAACAGCATCAGAATACCGCTCATTAAGAATGTATTCTGAAGATCCCAGATTTAGACAAAATGTGGAATACATATTCCACCTACTCTTTGAAAGTGAACTAGCAACCCTATGTTACGGAGTTGCACACATATTGAAATATGGAACCCACTTTCAAAATATGTCAGCTATGAAATGAATACAAAAAGTGCAAGAAAAAGATGAGGTTTTACAATCAAGTGTAACAAATCTGTTTGGAAACATGCATGGTACAAAAGAATACTGGTTCCGATGGCACGGAGATGTACATTGTATGATCAGAAACCTTGGACCGCCCACTTGTTTTGCTACATTAAGTTGTGCAGAATATGCATGGGAAGATTTACATGATTTCCTACGCATATCAAACAACAACAAAATCAACATAGATATACTGTCAGCTGGAGAACTTTGCTCTCTAGATACTGTTAATGTTTCAAGATATTTCCACCATCGTTTCATTGCTATGCTACACTTTATTTGTAATAAAACTGTTACTCCCCTCGGAGAAGTGCAACACTTCTTTTGGAGAAAAGAAAAGAATACCAAGCCAGAGGAGCACCACATATCCACATGCTTTTATGGATTAAAGATGCACCTAAATTGGATCAGGACAGTGATGCCACTGTTTTGCAGTTCATCCAAAAATATGTCACTTGTGAAATCCCTTCACAAAGGACACATAGTGACCTTCATGGCCAGATTGTACAATTTCAAAGACACAAATGTGGCAAATATTGTCATTGCAAATACAAACGCAAAGGGAAATACTACACCAAATGCCGCTTTGGTTTCCCTAGACCAGTTACAGAAACAGGTGAAGTGAACAACTTCATGTCCTCAGTTCGACATAGTGTTAAAGGTAAATCACCTAAGAACACATATTACATAAAAAGAACAGAAGAATCAAAATATATCAATGATTACAATGCAGTCATTGCCCTCTTATGGAATGTAAACATAGATGTGCAGTACATTGCAGACAATTCTTCTGCAGTTGCACGATATGTTACAGCCTACTTAACGAAAGCAGAAAAAACAGAACTTCAAGACCTCTAGAATGACATATCATCAGACAAAACACTATCTCAGAAATTGTACAGCCTAGGCATAAAAATGCTCTCTCATAGAGAATGTAGTGCCTATGAAGCTGCAGATGGTTTAACCGGTACCGCTTTGTACGGAAAATCAGAAAATATAGTATGGCTAAGTCTTGGTCCTGCTAAATTTAGAAAAAGAGTTCTCAAATCATTTGAGTACATAGAAACAATTGCCAAAAATGTTCCCAACAGCCAAGACATTTTAAAAAACAATTTACTAGACACATACTACCCGAACAGGAGTACCACTTTGGAAAGCATGTGTCTATACCACATAGCCCAAAACTTTGCATACAAAAATAATATAAAACCTGAAGAAAGCAAAGGTAGATATAGAGTGACAGATTGTAAAGGCAGCTTAGTGAAACTTACCAAACGAAGCTTAATTAATCTTGTCAAATTGTCATTAAAAACTCCTCAACAGAAAGAACTATATTACATGTCCCTGCTACAACTTTTTAAACCATGGAGAAAAGAGGAAGAGATACTAGATAACTATGACTGCCATGAAGACGCTTTCAAAGCAAATGAAAGCGCTATAACCGATGTGAACTTTACGCAGTACAAACAATGTTGCACAATGAACAGCAACACAAAGAAGAACTCCAGGACCAACTAGATAAGGACACTTCCGACAGTAGTCAACCTTCTGCAACAGGAAGTCAAGAACCACTAGGATAGTCAATAATAGCAAATGAAGCAGAATTAGCTATGACAGAAGTGGAAAACACCATGAGTCACTATGAACAAGATATAAAAGACTTAACTACACTACAATCAAAAGATCAGCGCACCATTTTTGAAGAAGTAACAAAAGAAATTGTACATGATGTGCAACACGAAAATAAAGAATGTACCTGCCAAAATTACAAACCTATACTGCTGTACGTCAGTGGTGAAGCTGGTTCAGGAAAAACATTCTTAATCAAAATCATCAGCAACTTCCTTCAACAATTGACAAACAACAAACTGTCAGCTGTTGTAACTGCCCCCACAGGTTTAGCTGCCTACAACATAGGCGGTGTCACTTTACACCGATTACTACTCCTTCCAGTAAAACAAAACAAATTAGACTATTACAAACTTTCTGCAGAAGCTGCAATAAAACTATGCAGAGTATTAAAATAAATGAAAATGCTACTAATAGATGAAGTGAGCATGGTCTCCAACCTAATGTTGGGTTTGATTCACCTCAGATTGCAAGAAGTACTTAAAACAAACTACGAAGAACTCTTTGCAGGAAAACACATTATCATTTTTGGAGATCTTCTACAATTGACACCAGTGAAAGGTGAACCTATTTTTAAAACCTTAGGACACAAACTCTGCCATAAAACTGTTGGCAGCATAGAAATGTCAACCTGTGGCAACATTTCCAATACAGAGAATTAACAGAAAACATGCGTCAATCTGCAGACCTCACTTACGCCAACATTTTTAAAAGTATTATAATTGGTATACTATATCAAGAAGCACAAGCAATATTGAAAAACGGGCACATCCATGCACTTTATGGTGATAACGCATGTGCTACTGATGTTATGGAACAATTAGCGCAGAAAAATGTCAATTGTATGGCCTTAATGCCAACTCTTGCAAGCTGTTTCAAATTCAATGAAACAATGTTAAAAAAAGAAATGCAACCAATAATTGAAATTTGCTCCACAGACAAACTGGACGTACATGGTATGACACTACCCATGTCTGAGCAAGCCACAACAAGACTGAATACCTTAGAAAATTCAATCTCCAACACAGCTGGGTTGGAAAACATATTTAAATTATCCTTAAATTGTAGAGTAATGCTTAAACGTAACCTTGACGTGGAGCAAGGACTAGTTAATGGGGCACTGGGTACAGTTGTTGGCTTTCAAGCATACCCACGTGACAACAACATTCAGTTTGTCAATATTCTCTTTGACAAACTTTCAGAAGTAAAAAGGATAGGGCGCTCAACAGCTCGATTCCTTCTCTTCAAAGACATGTATGTACGTAGAGAACAATTTTCTCTAACACTTGTATATGCAGTCACCATTCATAAATCCCAAGGTCTTTCCCTAGACAAAGCATTGATAGATATAGGAAACACAGTCTTTAAAGAAGGCATGAGCTACGTAGAAATATCACGCTTAAGTACACTTGACGGTCTATTTCTAATCAACTTTGATGCAAGTAAAGTGAACGCTGATATTCCTTGCATTTTAGAATACAATCGACAGCTTTCACTGTACACCCCCCATCTGAAATCATATCCTGTTCCAGAAAAAGGAAAACGTTGTAAAAGAAAACTAAGTCTAATAGAAATTCAACAGGATCTGACTGCAAATCCTTCAAAGAAAGCAAAAGAAGCTAATTCTTCCCCAATTACCACAAGCAAATAAGACCCTAATAGGGAAAGTAAATCAGGTACTTCTTCAAAGAAGGAACAGAAACTTGGAAAAAATCACTCGGAGACAGAACTGTCTGGTCCATTCAAATTTTCAAATGAAACTGTTGTAAGTTGCTATGCAAATGTAGCAATGAATGTTCTATTTCAATTGCCACCAATTGTTAACAACATTTACTTATACAGTACAGACCAATTGTGTTTTCAAATGTTAGTCCTTCATAGAAACGCAACAAACAATCCTGACAACATGTATAGTGTTCCCGGAATAAGACAAGAATTGGACTACTGTGCTGGAATGGTGAGATTCACTATAAACTCACAAGAAGATCCACAAGAATTTCTAATGTACTTACTACAAGTACTCGAAAACAAAACCATACCTATAAATGAAATCTTCCAGATTTCATACATGTGGAAACATACATGCACTCTCTGTAACAATGGGACACAGGAACAAATCCCTAAAGAGCGACTTGTGTATGTATCCATACCTAATTGTGAATCCATTCCATTTCAGCAACTTGTACAAAATGCAAACCATGGAAGATTATGTACTATCTGCAATTCAGATAATCGCACCACCTTACTGATACAAACACATAGTAACTACATAATACTAATGCTTCTACGTTACAATGCAGATGGTACCAAAAACAACTGCAAGCTGACTGGATTCACACACGGTCAAGTGTCACTTGGTAAGAAAACCTTCACAACAATAGGTATAATCTACCAAGCAGGAGCCACAACCAATGCAGGTCACTACACTGCATATATTAAAAAGAAATGTGGATGGTTCTAATGTAATGATAGTAGCATTACTCTAAAGCAGAGAATACCAGCAAATCTTACAAACGCATATTTAATCTTGTTAAAGCCAAAATTTAATAACTAATGTGTACTTCAATGTTAACAAAAATTCAAGTAAAAGACTATAAACAGAATACGCCAACAGGTATCTAACTTCCCAAGATTGTATAACAACCACACAGATAAATGAATACCACAGATTCGTAACATAAAATACACAGTTAGAATACGCCAACAGGTAGCTAACTGTTTAAAAATCTGCAACAAGCCAACATACAGAACATTAATCAGAAACAACAAGTGAACACTCAAAGGAAACAAAGAAATAGTTTGTAGCATAGCAAAGAAAGGGTTTTTTTAATCCGGCAAGGATTTTTTTCCCCCAGACCCAATGATTTCAAAAACAAACACAGAAACTGAGCAAAATGCACAGTACACTGGTTTGTAAAGTAAATATGAGGGTCAAACAAAAGCTAAAATGTCTATTATACAATGCAATAAGTCTTTATGATATCCCAACACTTACATGCTCTTTTCTTTTATCACAGAAATTGGAAAACCATATTTCCTCCAAGTACTAAAGTCATGTAAGAAATATATCGAATCTCAACAAATTTAACAATAGGTATAATTTCACACATTTCATACATATTTGAATCTATACGTCTGATCTATGGCAGTAATATGGTGCAGTGGCTGTAGGCAGGGCCTAGAGTCTTGGATGTATAACCTACGACCTACAACCTACAGCCATGCAACCAAGACTGTAGGTCCTACCCACAACCATTGCAGCATATCAAAACCATGGTGGCTTATAACTTCACTGCTTATAACTTTGGTCTTGGGTGCATGGCCTTTGGCCATGCATCCAAGACTCTAGATCCTGGCCACAACCACCACAGCATATCACACACATTGTGGCTTATAACTGCACTACGTATACATTTGGTGGTGGGTGCATGGCCTTTGGCCATGCACCCCCCACAACCACCTGATCCATATTCGATACTACGGGTGTATCTATAGCTGTGATATGCTGCGGTGGTTGTAGCCAGGGCCTAGAGTCTTGGGTGTATAGCCATAGATAATTGAATCTATAGGCATGCAGTATATGAAACCCATGTTGGCTTATAACTTCAGTGCTTATAGCTTTGTTCTTTGGTGCATGGCCTTCTCCTGGCCACAACCACCATAGCATATCACACCCATTGTGGCTTGTAACTTCACTACGTATAAATTTAGTCTTGGGTGCCCAAGATTGTAGGCCCTCCCCACAACCACCTGATCAATGTTCGATACTACGGGTATATCTATTGTTGTGATATGCTGCAGGGATTGTGGCCAGGGCCTAGAGTCATGGATGTATGGCCATAGATAATTGAATCTATGGGTGTGCAGTATATAAAACCCATGGTGGCTTATAACGCCAGTGCTTATAACTTTTTTTGAGTTCTTGAGTGCATGGCCTACTATCCTTATGACATCCCTCATTTTCAGTAATTACAAACATCCCGGACAGCATGGGCATGGCGAATACATCATTAGCACCTGCCGCCTAAACAAATACAGTATTTCACCCATCTCCTACTCTGTGAACCTGCCCAAGCACTGTGACACACCAAAACACTCCCCAAAACAGCATTTCGCCTCTGGTCGGCACAGCGCTGTCTGCGGATCCAAGATGTCGACTGCATCCAAACAATCTGACACACATCATGCCTCACTCCAGCCAATCGGAGGACACATCGTATGTCCGCGGTCATGCCGCAAGCCCCTTAGCCAATCGGTATCTTGTCCGCGGAGCGAATAGGGAAGTGTGTGTGACCGCGGAGCGGACATAGATATCACTAATTTTTTTAGACCTCCTTTTTGGTTGTTTTCAAGAAAACTACTGGACGGATTGGCACCAAATTTACAAAAGCACGCTTTCGGTACCAAGTTCCTCCTTCTGGCGCAAATCTGGTGAAAATCCATCCAGCGGTTTGAGCTGTAGGCGTGCGCAAACTTTTTCCCCCATTCAGTCTAGGGGAAAACAAGACATTTTGGGACCCCCCTATAACTTTTCCCCCCCTGCACCAAACATCACCAAACTTTGCAAAACAATTCAGAGTGGCCCATATACTTTTTTTGGTGAGGATTCGTCCCCGAGGGAGCGGAGTTATAAGCAGCCGAGAAAGTGCTCTTCCTATGGAAACAGCAACTTAACCATAACTACACGGCCACTACCGTGGCTGTGTAATAAAGACTATGTTTTAAGTAACACAGTGTGTGGACATTCTTTTGTGGGTGCTTGAGGACTACTCTGTACTTAGAACAAGCCTGCATCACCTCCTGAGAGCTAGGCCTTGATTGCTCGCCCACGTTTTACCAACTAGAGAATCCTGGCTGGGGTCCTTTGTGCCTCACCTCTACCATATTGAGAGCAGGAGTACAGATATCCCCCTGCTGTCTTTACACTGGTGGCAGCGGTGGGATGCTTATGGTTTTAAGAATCAGTGTGTAACCTTGCCACTTACAAAATATCTACTCTTTGTTTAATTGAGGATTAGTTGTGTACAAGATAACTGCATTACAAGCAATAGAGTCTATTGCAAATGGTAAATTGACTAGGATGCGCTTACAGGATCTCCAGAGTGCTTGTGAAGCCAGGGAGACTTTTGAAGATAAGTCTAGGGCTGAGCCGATAGCTGCTCTGGTGGACTACCAGACTGTTTGTGAAACACTTAATGAAGGGGGGATGCAACCATTGAGGCCCCTACCGCTGGGGTTGTTACTGAATCTGTTTCGGGGAATGCCACCACTCCTGCTGCCTCTGTTCTGACCTCCAGAAATGTTTCTTCAGGGAATTCCTTGGAACTTGAATTATTAAGGATCAAATTGGTCTTTGAATATACAAAGTTGGAAACTGAAGCTGAACTGAAGCTGAACTTAAGAAAGAGGAGTTGGCACAGCAAGTGATACTCAAAGATAAGGATCTTGAACTTAAAAACAAGGACACTGAATGTCAGAAGAGAAAACTAGAGTGGAGACTTCAGCAAAACCAGTTGAGAGTGTCAGGTCCCCAGCCACCAAGTTTATGAAAGATTTGGTTGGTGTGTATGTGGAGGGTTCTGATATCCTCCAGTGGATTAAAGTGTTTGAAATGGCTTGTGCAATTCATGATGTTGATACGAGAGATTGGGCTAAGTGTTTGTTAAACAGAGTGCCTCCGACTGGATATGACTGTATTCTGAAACTGAGTGTGGATGAAAGGAGTCAGTATGAGTGCATGAAGTCTGCATTAATTGCCAAGTTTGGCAAGACACCGACCTAATACCTTAAACGGTTCAGGGAATTGAGGAAAAGAGAGAATGTGTCTTGGGTTGACTGGGTGAGTGCTGCACATATGAACATTGATGGTTACAAAGTGAAAACGTTCGTTGAATTGTCCCACCTTTTGTTTTTTGATCATTTTTCTGAAGCCTGTTCACCAGAGCTGTATCAGTATGTTGCTGACCATAACATTTTAGATCTCTTTAAGCTGGCCAGGCTGGCTGACAAGTGGGTCTCCCACCGGGTGTCCCCTAAGGACTCCAGTAAGAACGACAAGGACAAAGAAAAGGGTACCTTTCAGAAGGCTGAGGAGTCCCAGAAGCTGTCACAGTCGAGTAAACCAAAAGCTTCCTCTCCTAAGACCCAAAGATCTAGTGGGGATAGGTCCTATGTGGGTGGGAGTAAGAGTAGAGGTCCACCTGCTACAAAGCAGGGTCCCAGTGGTTCCAGTACCGTACCCCACATTCCTGGCACTTGTTGGGACAGTGGGGCTCTGGGCCACAAGAAGCGTGACCCCAAGTGTAAAGGTAAAGCACTTGGAGTCCAGGCTGTCAGCCTGACCTACCCTTACCTCATGCCTTACTTCATACGGAAGGAAGATGTTTTGAAAGAGAAAGTTGGAGATAGAGCAGTCCCAGGCCCCAGAAAGCCTTGCATTGTGGACAATACAGAGGGTCTTGAAGTTGATCCTTGTAGCCACTGGGAGCCAGTGAAAAGATTTCAGAGTTGGAGAGATACAATCCCTGGGCTTGAGGCCAAGGACAAGTCATGCAGTCCTGTTCTGGAAGAGTTGTAAACGGCGAAGAATAGAGGCAGGCAGATTTAGAAAGAGGCTGTTTTATTTTAATTGTATTTATTCGGATTAGTAAAGCACGCAACAGTTCAGGGGCATTGTGGCGCTTGCTACAGAACAATTCTTAGTTACGGATAAGTGAACATTTGCAAATAACAGTATGGTGGTTATTTTATGGACAGTTAATGCTAGCAGTTAGGTAAAACAATTGCAATTTACAGTACGGAAAGTGAGGTTTTGAGTTTTCTTCGGAAGGCAAGGAGGGAGTTTTCTGCTCTAATGTCTGTGGGTAGTGCATTCCAGTATTTGGCTGCGATGTAGGGGAAGCCTATCCCGCCAGCTTTGGCCCTATTGATTCGCAGGATGTGAAATTGGTTGGTGTATTGTTTTCTGGTGGGTCGTGTAGAGGAGGATTTGGTAATTGTCTCTGATAGGTATGATGGTGCAGAGAGGGTGAGGCATTTATGCGTGAGGGTGAGAATTTTGAAAGTGATTCGCTCTCTGACCGGGAGCCATTGAACTGATTGTCTGGCCTGTGAAATATTCTCCTTTTTCGGGATGCTTAACGCTGCACGTAGGGCATTGTTCTGCGTAATTCGGAGATACCTGCTAGTAGAGCATTACAGTAGTTTAGTTTAGCACCAATGGTTGCTGTGACTATTGATAAACAAACAAGTTACTTACCAACTGTTACGTTATTTCGACTGGATGTTCCTCCCACGTATAAGTACCTTGAGCCGCGCCCGTTGGCATCATTTCAGTTTTTTCGAGGAAATACTCGTGGAGCATCCAGGCGTATGCTGTGACTGATAGGTACATCGTGAGAGGAAAGTGTAAGAAAACGTAAACTGTACTGCGGGTTAGGCTGGGAGGGTCGATGAGGAATACGTGGGAGGAACATCCAGTCGAAAGAACGTTACAGTTGGTAAGTAACTTGTTCTTCGAATGGATTGTGTCCTTCCACGTTTTCCTCATCTTGTGATAGACTCCCATAGCACTGATCAATTTGGAGGTGGGAATGCTAGATTTTGTTTTCATGGACGGAGTGAAGTACCGCTCTGGCAAATAACCCCTCATTGGAGGAGGATGCATCTAAGCAGTAATGTTTGATAAAGGCATGCATTGATGCCCATGTTGCAGCCGAGCAAATGTCTTTTGCAGGGACTCCCCTCTTCAAAGCCGCAGAAGTAGCCATTCCCCTAGTGGAGTGAGCACGTAGCCCATCCGGTGGGTCTTTTCCTGCTAATCTGTAGCATTCCAATATAGCCAGAATAATCCAGCAAGATATAGTTTGTTTTGTCACCGCTAACCCCAATTTACGACCTGTGTAACCCACAAAGAGTTGGTCATCTTGACGTAATTTTGTCATTCTTGCAATGTAAAATCTGAGGGCCCTCTTGGGGTCCAGCCTATGTAATCTCTCCTCTTCTTTTCCCTAATGAGGAGGATAGAATGTTGGTAAAATAATTTTCTGTGACAAATGGAAGTCGGAAACTACTTTCGGTGAGAAAGATGGTTTAACCTTAAGAACTACCTTATCCTTGTAAAAGATGGCATATGGAGGTTTACATGAGAGAGCCAGTAGTTCACTAACCCTGCGGGCTGATGTTAATGCCACAAGAAGAACAGTCTTTAGTGTTAAAAGCCTCAATGGACAGGAATGCAGAGGCTCAAATGGTATACATGTTAAGAATTTAAGAACTACGTTTAAATCCCAAGTTGGAACATGAAACGGTATTGGTGGATATACATTGGTAAGTCCTTTCAGGAACTGTATGATTAATGGCATTTTAAAGTAAGAAACCTCTTCTGAGGAGCGCTTAAAAATGGACAGCGCAGCAAGATATCCTTTGATTGTTCCGATCTGGAGCCCCAGATTGGCTAGATGTAACAGGAAAGAAAGCTCCATTGGTGTGCCACATTGAAAAGGGTCCACATCTCCATCTTTGCACCAGTTACTGAACTTGTTCCAACGACACCGGTACAAGGAGTTTGTTGCTGGCCTTCTGGCCGAAAGCAAAATCTCCATTACATCATCCAGAAGATCCCAATCCTTGTATCTCAACCTCTCAGAAACCATGCATGTAGGTTGAGTGTCTTGACCTCTGGATAGAGAACCCGACCTTCCTCTTGCGAGAGAAGATCCTCTCTTTGTGGAAGACGTACTGGAGGGCAAATGGACATGTCCAGAAGGTACAGGTACCACATCCTCCTGGCCCAGTCTGGGGAAATTAGGATAATGGTTTTCCTGAACTTTCTCAACCTCCTGATTACTTGAGGAATCACGGGGACTGGAGGAAACGCGTACAGCAGGGGAAAATCCCAGCCCACCACGAACGCGTCTCCTAGAGCTCCTCTCGGGGGAAATTCCCTTGAGCAATACTGATCGCACTTCCGGTTTACCATGGTTGCGAACAGATCCACTTGAGGGGTTCCCCAAAGGGTGAAGATCTCCAGAAGGACTTCCTGAGCTAACTCCCACTCGTGGGAGACTGTGCTCTGCCTGCTCTGAACGTCTGCAGCCGTGTTCTGCTCTCCGGCTAGGTGAACTGCCGATAGAGAGATTGCTTCTTGTATTGCCCAGAAACAGATTTGCATTGCCTCTCTGCACAGAGGCAGCGATCCTACGCCTCCTCTTTTGTTGAGGTAGTACATGGCCACTGTGTTGTCCCTCATTATCAGGACATTCTTTCCCTGTACAGAGGGCAGGAAGGCCTTCAGCGCTAGTCTGATTGCCCTCAGCTCCAATAGGTTGATTTGTAGTTTGGACTCCGATGGAGACCAACGTCTGCTGATTGTCAGATCGCTGGTGTGAGCTCCCCACCCCGTGAGTGAGGTGTCCGTTACTACTGTTATCTCCGGCCATGGTTGCCAAAAAGATTCTCCCTTGAGGATGTTGTCGTTGCAAGCCCACCATAGTAGATCCTGAGCAACTGCGCTCGGGACCTGCAGAAGATCTGACATATTCCCAGAGAACTGGGACTATTGAGTTCTGAGGGCCCATTGAAGGGATCTCATTCTCAACCTGGCCTCTGGCACCAGAAAAATGCAGGATGCCATGAGGCTGAGCAACCTCAGAAAATCGAAGGCCGGCAGATGCTGGGCTTTCTGGAATTTTGTTACCATCTGCTGGATGTGGAGAGCTCTTACCTCGGGCGGTGAGGCTTTGCCTGAGGAAGTGTCCAAGACAGCTCCGATAAACTGGAGTTGTTGGGATGGTACCATGTGGGACTTCTTGAATTGAGGGAGAAGCCCAGGTTGTGGAGGAAGTGGCAGGTGATCGGGTGTTCCTGAGCTCGTTCTGGAGAACGTGCTCTGATCAGCCAGTCATCCAGGTAGGGGTAGACGTGAATCCCCCCTCTCCTGAGACTCGCTGCCACTACCGCCATCAGCTTGGTGAAAACCCTCGGAGCGGAGGTTAGCCCGAAAAGGCAGAACTCGAAACTGATAGTGAGAACCACCAACTGCGAACCTCAGGTATTTTCTGTGCTTGGGATGGATTGGCACATGAAAATAAGCATCCTGAAGGTCCAATGATACCAACCAGTCTTGGAGTTGGAGAGCCTAAAGGATCTGAGAAAGGGTTACCATCTTGAACTTGTCCTTCCTGAGGAACTTGTTCAATTTTCTTAAGTCTAAGATGTGTATCAGTCTTCCAGCCTTCTTTGGGATGAGAAAATAAGCGGAGTACCAACCTGTGTTCCTCTCCGCTACAGGTACATGTTCTATTGCACCTTTCTCTAGCAGGGTTAAAATTTCCTGCAAAAGGAGCGGGTCTGGAATTTTGGTAGAGCTGGCTCCCGGTGGATGATCGTGAGGTCTTTTTAGGAAGAGAAGGCAGTAACCTTGAGCTATGTTTCCAGTGCCCAAGCATCTGAAGTAATGCCTCACCATTTTTTCAGATGCTGAGAGATTCTGCTTCCCACTGGTGTTTTGTATGAGAAGACCTCAGAGTGATTTGGAGGCGGCTGCAGGAGCGGCTGAGGGCATAGATGTCATTCCTGAAGATGGCTTTGTAGTCTTTCCTCGTCCACCACAAGTAAAATGCCTTTTGCCACTTTGAAAAGCCTGTCCTCTTCCTCTACCAACAGAAGAGTAGTATCGAAAAGGACAACCCCTCCAGAAAAATGAGCCCAAATAGGGTTTCTGAGGCTGTCGCATGGAGGCACTAAGGGATTTAGCTGCCACTTTTGAGGTCTGTAGTTTTTCTAGGCTTTCATCAGCCTTACTGCCTAACAGCCTCGAGCCATCAAAGGGCATGTTGAGAAGTCTGGTCTGCACATCTGGTGCAAACCCTGATTTTCTCAACCACGCAAATCTGCGTAGCACTGTGCTTGATGCCATGGATCTGCTAATACTATCAGCAGTATCTAGTCCAGTCTGGAGACATTCCCCCATTGCCTCCTTCCCGTCTTTGACTATATTCAGGAAGCCTTCCCTTTCCTCACCTTCTGGAATATGTTCAGCCGCCGCCGAAATGCATTCCCACAGGGTATTTGTGAACCTGGCCAGGGTACAGGTGACATTGGTTGATTTCAAGGCCATGCTACCTGAAGTAAAAACTTTACGAGCCCAAGCATCAACCTTCTTATCCTCTCTATCCGGAGGTATGGTTTGGTATGCTGTCTGTCTCGAAGTAGTAGCAGCCTGAATAACCAGACTTTCTGGAGTAGGGTCTTTATTCAGATACTATGGATCAGAAGTAGAAGTTCTATACTTCTTAGGAAGATTGCTGTCTACTGCAGCAATGTTATCAGGTTTTTCCCAGTTCCTTTCAACTGTCCTTTGAAGCGCCCTATGGAAAGGGAGAACTGGATCTTTCTGGGGTCCTCTGTCTGTTATGTCCGTCATATCATCTTGCTCAAAAGTAGGTGAGGCTCTTCCCCAACCCATATATTCTATCACCCTGTTCATCAAACTCCTGTACCCCGAGTCTGCATGTTCTGTAGGATCAGGTGCAGCAAACTCCAATTCAGGTGATATGTCAACACCACTAGCAGAATGTAGAATTTTGCATTGGTCTCTCATTTTAGTTTCAGGGTTTATAAGTTCCTCTGGAACTTGTCTAGAGCCATATTTTACTCCAAAAGGAGTGACATCTTCATCCTCCGAGCCAGATTCTTCAAAAATTCAAGCCATGGACCTAAAAAAATCTGACTTAGGTAAAGGTGTAAACCTTCTCTCTTCCTCCTGATTTTTTGTAGAAGGAATAGGTGTTTTCTTCGAAGGGGTAGAAGGAACCTTCGACACACTCGACAAAGTCTTCGATAAGGGCGTCAAAGATAGTATAGGCTTCATTGTCAAAGCTGTCAGCGGCGATGGCGTCGACAAAGTTGCACTCGACTTGGACAACTTCTGCTTTTTATGAGGGATCGGAGAAACACTTGATCCTCGAGGATCTCTCGACGATTTGTCGATTCGAGTTTTATGGGTACTCCTGGGTTTTACCGCTGTAGTTCCCGACTTCCCTGTGTCGTCCCGTGGAGCGACCAGGGTCTGGCTTTTCTGAGGTTTCTTTGAGGGGGTCGAGGCCGCATTCTCAAAGACCTGCATCATTTTTCTTCTAAAATGTTCCCATTTTGTAGAAGAATACGATCTTGTTGGACATCGAACCAATTCAGTCGATGTATCGGATGATGACGATGGAGAGCTATGTCTCCTTTTTAGTTTTTTAGAGGAAGACGAAGAAGATCGTCTCGATCTACTTCGAGATCGGGATCTCTTCGAGTGTTTTTTATGATGCTGCGATTCCTTTGAATCAGACGATTTCTTATGCTTTTTCGACGAGGCCGTCGAAGTGGCCTTTGACGCCTCCCGCCCCACCGCTAACTTACTTTTCCTCTCACAGAGGGCCTTCTCCATCATCGACTTACAGGAGCCACAGTCGCCGGTTCGATTATCTGAACCCAGACACCAAAGACAGATATGGTGAGGATCGGTGATAGACATCTTCGACCCGCAGTGATATACTTCTTAAACCCAGTTTTGGGTGTAGAAGCGGTTGATGATGAAGACATTTTCTGACAGAAAATCTCGAAGCGTGCCGTTCACGAGAGCGAAGCAATCGGAAAAACTGAACTGAAGCCAACGGGCACGGCTCGAGCTACTTATACCAACAGTGACGTCGACACGGAACGGAGCCCATCGAGCGACAATCGACGCCACAACCTCGAGCACAGCGCCCTCTGCCGAATTTATTTTTTCCGAAGCAGCAAAGCTGGCGATAACAAATTATCACAAGAGGAGGAATACGTGGGAGGACACACTCCATTCGAAAGTTTGCTTTGGATAAGTATGGTTCTACGGCATCTATGAGCTTGGTGGTGTGTGGATGTGGAAGTGATAGCGCTGACCTGTCTAGTCATGGACAGTGTTGAGTCTATGTAGACCCCTAGGGTCTTAACTGATGTGGACTCCGGGATGATTGTATTATCAATGGTGAAATTGGAGTACAGTTTTTCAAGTTTGGCTAGAGTCATTTTTTGACCTAGTATAATTATTTCGGTCTTGTCCCCATTGAGGCAGAGGACATTGACCGCCATCCAGGCCTAGATAGTGGTGTATATTGTGTGAAGTGCCTCAGCGTCTTTATGGTATGAGCCAGAGAGAGGTAAGAGTACCTGGGTATCGTCGGTGTAGTTCTTGTACGCGATACCAAGTGCGTCAAGCTTGTTGAAGAGAGGCTTTGTAAACAAGTTATATAATGTGGGTTCTGTGCAGGAGCCCTGTGGGATTCTGCAGTGGATGGTGGTGGGGGCATCATTGGCTATGTTGGAGAATACCTTCATTGCTCTTCCTTCCAGGAAGGAGGTCACCCAGAGAGCTGCTTCTTTAGAGAAGTTAGCTGAATGTGTAAGGTGTGATGTGAGGGTCTTGTGGTCCACCAGATCGAAGGCAGTCGAGAGGTCCAAGAGAAACAATAGGGCTGGCTTGCCTTTGTCCATGATTTGGGTGATCTGATTCTTTAAATCCACCAAGGCTGTTTCAATGCTGTGTCCTTTTCGGAAACCAGATTGTCTAGTCCCGAGGATCGAGTGGGTTTCAAGGAAGTGTTGGATCTGGCTGTGTGCAGCTTTGTCCAATATCTTAAGGAGGAAGGCACAGTGGTTATGCGTCGGTAGTTATTTGGTTGTAGAGGGTCGAGAGTACGCTTTTTTTGAAGGGGGCGGACCCAAGCCTTTTTGTGGCTGTCTGGGATAATGCCTGTTCTGAAGGAAGCATTAATGAAGGCCATCAGGAGCGGTGCAAAACGGTCGGCGTGGTGCAAAGCTGTCTGCGCAGTCCTTGGTGAGCTTAGGTGGACACATGGAGGGTTTGAGATCTTTGAGGAGGTTTAATATGTCTAGTTCTGTGATGTCACTGAAGGTGAAGACAGGTTTATTGGAGTTAGTTGGAGCTGGAGTTGGATTGCTTTGCTTAGGCCCAATATGTTGAGGTAGAGCTTTACAGTGATCTTGGATTTTTTTGGATGGCAGATTGGATATTGCCACACCAGGCTTCATATTTGACGATTTCATCAGGGAGTTGGGTGGCGAGATGAGCTCGTTGAAGATGGTGAAGATTTCCTTCGAGTGTGATTTGGCATTAGAAATGTGTGTCTTAAAAGCATTGGCTTTGGCTTTGGTGATGGCTACTTTGTATTGGCGGGAGATTGAATTAAAGCTGTTGTTTGCAATGTCACTTGGGTTAGTTGGCCAGCTCTTTGAGCCTCTCTTTTGCAGGAGCGCAGGGACTGTAGTTCTTCGGTGAACCAAGAATTGGAGTCTAATTATTCTTTTTATTTTTTGCATTCAAGTGGTGCTATTGCATTAATGGCTTTGGTGAGCGTATCCTTGTAAATGTCTGCTCGGGTATTGGGATCATTGGAGAAGGGGGGGCTAGCTCAGGGATATTAAAGTATGGGCGAAGGTTATCCTCGTTGAGTTTCATGGAGCTTCCCATTCGAGCTGCGGGGCCAGGGGTGACAATTTGATGACTTTCGGTGATGGGTAGGGTGAATTCAATACAGTTGTGATCAGTCCATGGCATGGCTGTATTGGAGGTGATAGTGAGGCACTTATGGTCTGCGACACAATCTAAGGTACGGCCTTTGGAATGCGTATGAGTCAATACTTTTTTGTGTGAATTCTAGGTCAATAAGATCCTTTGTGAGGGCATCAGCAGCTTTATCTGTGGAATTAGTGAATCCTAGGTTTAGGTCTCCTAGTAGAATGGTCTTGGTGGGGCTTTTGATATTATTACTGAGTGAATGGATAAGGTGTCCCTGAAAGTCTAGGGGCAGACATGGGGGGCGGTATAGCACGTGAAGGTTGATGGTGCTGTTGGGAACAGTGCAAGCTTAGCAGACAGAATGTCTGTGTTGCTAGTCGAAGGGTGAATGATAAGTCGAAGAGGGAAGCTATCTTTGAAAATGAGGGCTACTCCACCTCCCACGCGAGGTGGCCTGCCTTGTCTGAGCATGGTAAAGCCTGGTGTGAGTGTGAGAGCGATGGCTGGGCCGGAGACTTCATGTAACCACGTTTCTGTGATGGCAAGTAGATCAAGCTTATTGTTGGTTATGAGATCATGAATTTCTAATGCATGAGCTGGGAGTGAGCGGACATTTAAGAGGACACATTTGACACGTGGGGTGATTATGTTTTTAGTGTATGTGGTGGGAGGGATGGAGGCTGATTCTGGGATGGCAGGTGTAGTAGAAAGGAGGGCCCTACTGTGATTAGTGTGTGAGAGTTTGAGTGTGACAGGGTGTTCGATGTGAGGGGTGTACCTGTAGATAGAACGGGAGCCTAATCTAATATTTCTGGAAGCCGTGGGAGTAGGACGTCGGCTGTATTCTGTGGGTAGAGTGCGAGCTCTGAGTCTGTCAAGTCTGCTGGCTGTGCTGTGACACAGTGGTAAACATGATGTGGCTGCGTGAGAGTGTTGAGACTGTGTCGATGTGATAGAGGTGTGCATGGCAATCAATGGAGGAAAAGATGTTAAAGGGGGTTTGTAGCAGAGAGTTTAGTGCGGGGTAGGAAATGGTAGGGGAGAGAATGGAGAGAGTGAGAAAGAGAGCAAGCAGAGTGGTAGTGGTAAGAGAGTGAGAGCTGAGGACCTTGCCAGAGTCTTTGGGCATCATTGTGTGCATGGACCAAGGATCACAGGTGCTACTAGTGACCATACAGAGTGGCAATTAGGCTGTTGCAATAGTCCAGCCTATAGAGGACCAGAGCTCTGAGACAGTGAGCCTCTGGGGGAAGGAGAGGAAAGGACGAATACCTCCGAGGTGGTGCAGCTGATAGTTTGACTTCTTAGAGACGTCAGAGATGTGAGGAGAGAAGGAGAGGGTGGAGTTGAAGATGACACCAAGGTTCTTAGCCTCACAGGAAGGAGCAGGAAGAGGGCCAAGAGTGGGCGGCCAGAGAGAGAAAGAGAGAGGAAATGAGGGAGCGGGTGTTGCAATGAGGAGGATCTCAGTCTTACCGGCATTAAGGCAGAGACCATTGGTGGCACACCATTCGTGAACTGCGGCCAGACAGTCCGATATGAGAGAAGAAGCAGAGGTGGCTGAGGGAGGCCTGAAAGAGAGCTGAGTGTCATCCGCATAACATTGAAAATTGGACCAGAAAGTAGTGATGCAGTGGGCAAGAGCTGCCAGGTAGTGGTTGAAGAGCCAGGGAGAGAGGGTAGGCCCCTGGGGAACACCACAAGTAGAGAGGGAGATAGAAGAGAGGAAAGATCTTAGTTGGGCCTGAGAGGGTCGATCGCTGAGAAAGGAGGTCAACCAGGCTAGGGCCTGATCAGTAATACCAAGGCTGTTGCAGAGGCGATTGAGTAGGATGGCATGGTTGAATGTGTCAAAGGCAGAGGATAGATCAAGGAGAATGTGGACAGAAGGGAGATTAGAGTCAAGATTGGAGAGAACGTCTTCACAGGTTCTGGGCCAAACAGTTTGCAATTGGTTTTGCGTGGCAGCACATGAAAAAACCCAATAGATGCAAGTCACCAACAGTGCACAGGACCATTTCCCAATGGATTTTCATGATTCCTTTGCACACAAAAATATCATTTGCACAGAAAATATGCCAGTATATAAAACATGTTCATGCTGGCTTTGTCCATACATGTCCATGCAGGCTGCACCAATGTATGCCAGTATTACCGTATAAGGACTCACAGTCAGTAAACAATACCATGCTACAGAACAAAAGTACCAGACTGACCATACCAGCATAGGGCAGTGTACCACATAATCACACTTATGTTTTCTTTTACAGTTAAGGCCAAGTACAAACATACTATGACACACAAAGAATATATGGCCAGACTGGTCCCACAAATGTAAGCCATACTAGCCACATACAACACTCATCTTGCTTTACCCTTGATGTCAAGTAAAAAATGTCATGCCACATTAAGAAAGTATATGCAGATTTTCACTACTACTGCTAGTCTTAATGTGGCATGGCATTTTTTACTTGGCATCAATGACAGTACATGTGAGCTCGACTCTGCACAGATGTTTGCCAGCACCTCTGCGGCTTGACAGTTATACGGCAGAGCATCTTTTCCTCGCATGCACTTCTTTTGTAACAGCATCTTTCTTCACACTTTTCACATCTGGCGCCAGATTACACAAACTTTGCACTGGTTCAAGTGCAATGTTGCACGGTATTAGCACTCGGGCATGGTTTTTCCTAATTTTAAAAACACTGGGGCTCATTGCACCATGACAAGTGCAGTTTGGCATGGTATAAACACCAGTGCAAAAAGTGCCCCTGTGCAAAAAAGATATATTCCCACTACATTTATGCACCAGAGCAAACTTTGCCATGGTGTAAAAATGCATCAAAAATGTATCTTGTTTGCACAAGCGAGATTTTTGCCCTGGTGCTTATAACATCCCAAACTACACTTGTCATCTTGCAATGGTATTCTAATATGTCTCAGTGTTTTTTGAAATAGGGCAAACGTTGCTCTAGTGTTAATACTTTTCATTTTTGCATTTGCACCAGTGCAAATTTTCTGTAATCTGGCCCCATGTCTCTCTCCTGTGTCCCACTCATGGTAACCCTCAGCGGGGCACTGTCACCTACCCAGAGCTTTAAGTGGGCCGGGGCCAGCTGGGGCCAAGCCACGGCAGACTCCAGAAAAGGTTCTCGAGCCAGGGCTCTGCCGCGGCCCTCCCCGACTAGCCCCAGCCATGCTGACACCTGAGGCAGCTATAGAGCGGCTGAACGGTTACATGAGCTGCCTGCAGGTGTCAGCACTTTGGATTAGAAGAAAAGAAAAGGCAACGCCTTTTCTCTAAACCGAAGTCCGGACACCTGCAAGCAGCAGGTGTAACCTTGCAGTGTGGGCTGCCCGATGGCTCTGTACTCTGAAACAGGAGGAGGGCTGGGCAGCCCTAGAATAGCCATCACCCAGCATGAAGCCCCTGGGCTCCTTGCGCTGCCTGATTGCTCTTTACTCGGAAACACAAGGAGAGCTGGGCAGTCCAGCCCGCCTCCTGTTTCAGAGTAAAGAACCATCATCAGCAGGCAGCCATTTCATTCCAGGAGCCCGTGGTTAAAGCGTTGCACCAGAGGGCTCCTCGAATGAAAAGGCTGCCTGCTGGGGAACATTGGTGTTACACCTTTGGTGCGCCCAGCCCCTTCTTTTGTTTCAAGATATTAAGCTAGTGTATAGGTGTACAGATACAAAAGAAATGCAAGCAGACAAAGTTATCTTGAGGCTAGCTTTATAGTAATTATAATGTGGCAAGCGCCAATATATATATATATATATATATATATATATATTCAGTGAAAAAACTTTGTTAAAAGTGACGTTATGGTTAAGTTGCGCTACTAAAAACCTATCAAATTCAGTAAAAAAACTTTGTTAAAGGGACGTTATGGTTCAAAGTAAAAGCGAAAAACCCCTGAAATTCGGCAGTTATGGTAAGATAAGCAACCATAACTCGTGCCACCGTGCACTGCTAACACTAACACCCAGGACATCAAAGATGACATCACAAATGTCATTGATGACATCACTGATTAACCATAACGTCCCTTTTAATAACGTTTTTTTGACTGAATTTCATATGTTTTTAGTAGCACAACTTAACCATAATATCCCTGACTTTATATACATGTAACATAGAACATACTGAACCCCTAGCTAGTGATTTCGATGTCCGCGGACTACCGCCATGTCTGCGGACATATCGAAAATCTGAGCGTGGTGAATGTAAATTTAAATAGTGTGCCCCATTTCCCCTTTGAGGTTGGCTCTGAAAAGAGCCATTTTTTGGGGGTTTTTTTGCAGATGCTTGACAGACACCTGTTATTTTGTATTTTTATTTTTTTATTTTTCTTACTTTACTCCTAAAATCGTCACATAACCTTCTCCAAAGCAACCCTTACATTCCAAAACAGAATGGCATTTCCCATAAAAGATAAGGAAATGCCATCTTCTTTAAAATAAACAGCATTACTGGAATCAATATTCTCATTATTACAGAAGAACATACCAGCTCTAAGCATGAAGGCACACATGCCTCGGTTGATTACGCACCTAGCATTGTTTTGCTGAGGACAAAAAACTGAACTATTGTCCCATATTGCCCTAGGTACTAATCCAGAAAAAAATACTCTGGCATTTGGAAGGATGTTCAATACTGCTTGAACCAAGTGTTCCAAATCTGCCAACAAAGTAGGGGCACTGACATAGCCCAAATGGAAAGCACCATAGTGCAAAACTACCACATGGGGACTGTTGATCCTGCCCATATCGTCACAAACTTGTACAATTCCCTGTAAATTGCAATCAGGCACAGTGTTCCACACCACCTCCACTCCTTTAACATCAAAATTCTTTGCAACATGCCTGCATTGAGCATACTGTTGTAAACCATGCACAAACATATGTCCGAGCACCAACACCCTGACTTTCTCCACTTCTGCCATCTTCACTACACACAAATCCACAACCTCAACATCTGATTGGCTGATCCCTACAGTGTTCTTTCCATGCTGGATTTGCTGGAAAACCCTGGATGTAGCACGCCCTGTCCACAGACCGCATAACTCTTAGACAGCCCTTCTACCATTTCCACTTCATTCTCTGTGCCATTCCCTCATTGGATACAGCTAACCAGGCACACAATACAGAGAACGTCCTCAGAACACCCCCATTTTGTTTATTTTCGAACATTTCAGGACACCGCGAGTGTTCTTAGAACACATTCAACTTGCCAGCAAACAATACGGACAACGTCCTCGGAACACCCCCATTTTCTTAATGTACGAACATTTCTGGACACCACGAGTGTTCTTAGAACACTTTCAGCTTGACAACGAACAATACAGACAACGTCTTGAGGAGACTCCCTTCGAACATTCCAGGACCCCACGAGTCTTCTTAGAACACTTGCCACTTGACACCGAATCCATTCTGTTTATTTACGAACATTTCAGAACAGCCGTGTTGTCCACAGAAAAAACTAACACAACACAAGTGTCTAGCACATAAAAAAACAGAACATTGAACCTATCACATACTCCCCCACACTCCCCAAACACTCTTACACACCAACACACTCCACTAAATACAATTTTAATCCAAGTTTCACCGCGCTGTCCGCGGTCGTCCGCGAATGCAAGATGGCGGGCGCCACAGAAAATCTGACGCGCTTCATGCACCATGCCGTCCAATCAGCGAACACGTCGCATGTCCGCGAACATCACGCAAGACGCTCGGCCAATCAGGGCACTGTCCGCGGAGCGAACCGGGAGGTCCGTCCGCGGAGCGAACGGAGATATCACTAATTTTTTTGCCTTACATTTTGGTCATTTAAAAAAAAAACTACTGGACGGATTTACACCAAATTTGCAAAAGCACGCTTTCGGGACCAAGCCCCCGCTCCTGCCGCAAATTTGACCAAGCCCCCGCTCCAGCGGTTTGGGCTGTAGGCGTGCGCAAAGCTTTTTCCCATTATGCCTATGGGAAAAAACAAAAGTTTTGGGACACCCCTATAACTTTGCCCCCCCTGGACCAAACCTCTCCAAACTTTGCAAAAGTGGGCCATATACTTTTTTTGCAAAGTTTGGTGAGGATTCGTCCAGAGGGAGCGAAGTTATAAGCCACCCAAAAAATGCTCTTCCTATGGAAACACCAACTTAACCATAACTACATGGACGCTACCGCGTCCATGTAATATATATATATATATATATATATATATATATATATATATGCATATGGACGAGTAAAGGATGGATGTTTCCACTACGCATTATAAGCAGTGTTGGACATTAGCAAGAATGCCTCATTTCTGTGTGTCGCAATTATAAAGAAAATTGAAGTACAAAATGAATCTCAGCACAAGTTCGTTCAATAGGCTTTGTAGTTTGCCACATAGGATGACGTTGGTAATAACGCAGGTCAACATGCCACTCATGATGATTTTTCTTAATATAACCTCAGTTTTTTGTAAGATTCATTGAGTAAGAGGATCGAGCATGTGCTGATGTTCGTTGTACTCCCTGTTTTAGATAATTGATATTAAAACAGACTTCCTTTTGCCAAACTACCTGAGTCGTTTCGATTATTGATGTATGAATAAAATCTGCATCCCCATCCATCTCAAGGGTAATTGCTACTCATCAAAGGGGTTGGGGTTTCCAGTTCACTTGGTAGCAGAGAGAGGATGGTTTAATAAAATATCCATTGACATAAGTAAACTTTGGAGTCCTGGAAATATTGCACAACTTTTGCCATTCGGCGGACAAGCTGTGAAGCTCCCCGTAGATAGTGGTTAGTGTAATTATCAAGACCTTGCAAGGCAGTTGTGACGGGTCCCTGATTTCATCCAGAATCCCCTCCCATGTCTACGTGAAGCTGATCGGACGACAGTTTGAGGAGGCGGTAAAAGAGGCGTGCGATTCCGAAAATCAGAAGATGAACATGCAAAAGGTGAGCAGAAACTGAGGAGAGTGGCAAACTGATGCATGCATAATAAATAAAGGGAAAGTGATAAGTGATAAGGGGAAAGAGAGTAACGGAGGGAGGCGGGATAAACATAACGTGCAAATAAGAGTGTTAAAGTATTGACTAGATATTGACTTGAGTGTGGCCGAGCAATATATAATCGTAAGAGAGGCCACGATAAAGAGGATATACCCTATACCTAAGTTTTAAAGAATGTTACAAGAAATGTGTACCCAGTGTCCTGTAGTGGAACACGTAGAAAACAAATTTGATTAAATGCGAATTTAAAGGGGCAATTTACACTTCGTATGAAGTATTTTTAGAGGGCAAGACAAGTCTTAGAGAAAAGATTGCACAAGATTTATATAACAGATCAAGTTTGTTTGTTTGTTTTATGTGGGTTTTGAAGGATGATGACATCATAACATCATAAATGGAAAAAAACAATTGTTTTTATTGCACTTGGTGGTTGTTTTTTAGCGAGATTAAATAAAGTAAAAACTGTGATCATAGGGATTGGAGCTTGCGACAGTTGCTGCTCGCTCATATTGTGTTGTTTTCCTGAAACGTATTTTTAAATCTGTGATTAAAGCAAGCAAGTGTCAAACCGGTTAAGAGTAGACTAGACGAATCGAGGATGGAGGATGTTACTCCACTTGTGCATCTCTGCAAACAGTTGCCAAAACATGCACCCAAGCTTAGACAGTATAGTGCGGAATGGGTTAAAGGAACTGCTGATAAAATGTTTATGCTGTGGCCGCAAGGAGGGTCACTATCGAAGGCAGTCTTGCAGCATATGACGACATATTTGCATGAAGCATATACTGTGAATATACTGCCAAGAAGCTAGATAAGTGCCTAGCGAGCTTGGATCACTGGAAAATGTACCAGGAGGAGCGTGATGAACCGCCTCCTTTAGATTGGATACTTAATGTATGCTCCACCCGCCCCGTCTGAAACAAAAGACAAGAATAAAAAAGACAATGGGTTATACCCGCTGATGGAGCTCAGGGCAGCGGCAGGGTATAGCAACCCAGCATATGAGTCAACTACGCAAAGAAGGGACGAAGGCCCAGAGAAAAATACTGAGAAAAATGTAATCTCTAAGGTCTTGAGGGACAAGGAGAGACGCGATAAGGAAAGAAGCGACCAAGGAAGTATGTCTCTAGATATAGGACGAGAAATAAAGAGATGGAAAGGAGAAAGAGATAAAGCTGTTGAGATAGCACTTTTACCGAACGAATGGATGGGTGGTCAGATTTTGCCTAAACTCGATGGTAAAAGCATTGAGGACGTAAGACAAGGAGAAGATCAAGATGATCAAGATATGAAAGATAAATAAAGGGAGGAACGATTGAAATATGAAGGGGCAATGTTGACAAGTGTAGACGAATGGAATTCATAGCAAACAGTGAACATGCCACAGGTGAATAATCAACCGTAGCTCAATTAAAATAATAGTGGATTTACTCCACGGGGAAGAGGATTCCGCAGACGAGGTAATCAAGGGAATTGGCAGAATAATCAGGGAAGCTTTCAGAATATGAACAATGGTAATCAGAATATGTAAAAAGGGCAGGTTGGGAGACCACCGCCTATAGGTTGAACGTGTGGCATGACAAGGCACTTTTCTCGCATGTGTAGAAGTCAAGGGTTAGTGCAAAATGGCCAGTTTCTGAGAGGGGGGAAGTCAAATCCACCTGCATATTCGCAGCAAAATGGAGATGGATTTGCTCACAATTAAACGATGCAGCAGCAATCGCTGAGAGTGCATGTCATGATGCCTACCCCCGGGGACCCAGACCAAGTCCAGCAACCCCGGAAGCAGGCATCAAGTTATTTCAAGCAAGCCCAACAACCCCTGCTAGGGGCTGTTTGGGTGCAGTCCTGGCGTCTATGGCGCCAGGCTCATAGATTAAAACTTACCTGATGCAGACCATGCTGCAAACTTACCTGATGCAGACCATGCTGCAAGAGCTCCAAGCCAAAAGAGGCTTGGAAGGGACTACTTTACCTAGGGACTATTTTTTACCCAGGTGGGGCTGGGGAGGAATACTTACCTGGCACTACTTTGGAGGCTATTTAAACCACGCCCAAAGAGCAGCACATGCTTCGCGTTATTCTGCATCCAGCAGCGTAACGCTCACCATGCCTGCAAGTCTGCATCCAGTCTTCTGCCACGCCCGCCTCGAGTCTGGAGCTCATAGAAAAAGGGAGAAAGAAGGAGAAAAGGTTAGAACAAGAGCAATATCTTTGATCCTTACCTGAATTCCCGATCCACCGTGCCTCCTCACCACAATAGACTTACCTGATTTTACCGCCAGTGGAATTATTCCCCGAGACTTCATACTTTCTCTCAGCGCCTGAATAAGGGAGAAAGCAACAGGTTACATACTGACATTATTTTATCGAACTGTGTTGGATAATACTAATCCTTACCTGAAGAGGGGACATCAAAGGTGATCAGTGGGGAGAACAGCGGGCAGCGGGAGTGGGGGGGTTAATGCTAAATTCCACAGGTGGTTAATTCCCTTTCTCCATTTGCAGAAGAATATTCCTACAGGCCAAGCAAATGAAGCTAGGTGGGCCAGTCCAGTCCGTCATCTCGGCACTACGCGTCACATTGGTGGAGACCGCAGCTGTCCAGTTCAGATCGACACCCCTGTGGGAGCCAGGTGAGCGTAACAGTGCATCAAGGCTTGCAACCACAGCAGGTAGCAGTTAATCCACCACAAGGGCAGTCACAGCAGTCACCTATGCAGCTTCAGCAAAACACAAGCACAGGACAGTTAATGACTACTAGGGTAGGGGGTGTCACTGTTGATGGAGGGAATCCTTTTACGAGTGATGGAATGAGGCTGTACCCGCAATAGGACAGCTCACTGGGAGACCTGATGTGTTCAATACTATCCGTGACGCCGAATCCTCACAAGGAACCAAGGGTAGACGTCAGTATATTAGGCAAACGTGTTTCATTTTTAGTAGACACGGGTGCAAATGACCAGTCTCTATAGGAGAATGTGACATGAAGGTGCTACTGCTATCTTCGAGGCAAACACCTGTTAATATATTTGGACGAGATTTAATGACACAGTTGAATATGACCATTTCATTTACTGATGAAGGCATAGTGTTCAACACCAGGAATGCATTATTTAAACATATGTGAAATTATTATGGCTTTTCCAGGACAGATAGCTGCAAGAGCAACCCCAATGAATTTCTGTTCAGACCAAGAATACCTATGCTTGAAAAGGAGGGACACGTCTTTCTCTTAAAGCTACAAGCATCCATAGTGCGAGGAGAAATGGTTTAGCTTGATGGAAATGATGATGAAGGTAGACAATGGTGCGCAGTAATCGCCATTGGGGAGGGTTACAGATTGACTGACGTCACTGATGAAGATCTGTTTGGAGATCATCCATCTGATGACGAAGTAATATATAAGATAGACATCACTTACTGGGTGAGAGCAATTAAAAGATAAGTTCCTCAGAAGATGATAATAGCACAAAGGCTTCCTGAGTATTTTGATGAAGACATGGCAAAAATACCAGTTTCATTATGGACCATCGGCCCCTATGATGTAGGCCTACTGAAGGGGGTTGGAGAAGTGAAGATTAAATTGAAACCAGGAGCAATTTTACCTCAAGCACGACAGGCAGATGAAGCTGTTTTTAAGACGATTTCCACCATGAGGGATCAGGGCATCTTAGTGACGTCATAGTCACCATGTAATACTGCCGTGTACCCCATAAAAAAAATCAAAGGGGGGTTGTGGCATTTAATTCAAGATCTTAGGCCGATGAACCAGATTGTAGAAGCCGAGTTCCCTCTAGTTCCTAACCCGTCTACAATCTTATGTAATATACCTGTTGAAGCACAATGTTTCACAGTGATTGACTTAAAAAACATGTTTTTCTCAATCCCATTGCACAAAGACTCGCATGATCTGATGTCATTCACCTTTAGACAAACATGTCTGAAAAGTACTCATTTACCACAAGGATATTCTGAGTCCCCATCGATTTTCAATAGAGTCCTTCAGATGGACTTCAGCAATATTGCTTTGGAAAGTGGTGTGTTGCAATACGTAGACAACATTTTAGTTTGCAGCACCTCAGAGGAAGAGTGCAGACGCTATTCTGTTCAGCTGATGATTATACTCGCTGACAAAGGATATGAAGTTGACAAAGAAAAGTTACTATATTGTCAACAAGAAGTGCTATACATAGGCCAATTGATTTCGCATGAAGGAAAGAAGGTTACCCCTGAAAGAGCTGAGGCTATTTTGAAAACTGCAATGCCACACATGATAAAACACATACAGAGATTTTTGGGATTGATATGATATGATATGGCATTTATAACGCGCCTATGCACAAGTGTTTCATTATGTAACTATGTCAGGGCATGGGTCTTTGACTACAGCTCATACATAAGACCTTTGTTGCAGGTCTTAAAGAAAGCATAGGCAACGCACGAAAAAATCATGTGGAATAAAGAAATGGAAGAAGGGTTTGACGAATTGAAAAAAGCTATTTGCACGGCTTCAGTTTTAGGGATTCCTAATTATACTGAGGAATTCTTTTTGTTCTTGCATACAGATGGCACTGTTATGATAGCAGTGCTCATGCAGAGAACCACGTTGGGGTACAAGCCCCTTGCATATTACAGTAGAATCTTAGACCCAGTAATGAGAGGTCATTTTCTGTGTGACCAAAGTTTAGCAGGTGCCGCGTTTGCCATAGAGAAGGCTGCATGCATAGTGATGGGATGTTCCATGACGTTATTCATTGAGCACGCATTATTTGCTATTTTAGAGAAACCAAAGGGCATATTGACATCCCAAAGGGCTTCTGCCTATGAGGTAGTCATTTCGAATCCAGCGATTAGAATAGTCTGATGTAAAATAATGAATCCTGCCATGTTTGTAGCTGAGCCAAGGAGGAGAGTCTGAACACGATTGCTCAAACTATGAAGAGTTCTATGATGAAATCCCTAGAATAAAAGAGAATGCATTAGCAGTGTAAGGCAGAATGATATGCAGTATCCTTTGGGAACACCACACACAATTAAGACTACAAGTGACAGTACAATTTCACCTTTGCTACAAGCCTGTACTACACAGTAAAGTGGTAGCGATGGCTGAGCAGCCAGGCTTATCTCAAGAGTAAAGTGAGCAGTATCAATAGTTACACAAAGGACAGCAATTACTATGATTCAAACAAACACTGACTCAAGGTTTCTGAGTAAAAGAATATACATTTATTTACATGTCAGTTGTAAAACAATTCACTAAGTAAAGCAGCAGGAAAATCACACTCTCAATATACTAAACAACACCTGATGAATTCTGGACAAGTTAAGCTCAAAATGAAGTGTGGCACTCCAGCAATTAAAAGGGAGGGAAAGACAAGGTTATACAAAATTAAGCAGCACCAACAAGTAAGTAGGCAGGGTAATCTAGAAAAGGCTTGCTACAATGAGGATTCAAATCAAAAGGCCTGGGCCAATGTTAATGGTAGAGAGTCTTTGCAGAGGATCACACAGTTCAGAGTAGTTTGTGGTTAAGTCTTTGCCAAGAGTCGCAACAAAGTTGGTCAGAAAAAAAGTTACTTAAAAGATTCGAGAAGGACAAGCCCTCGGATTGGCGAAAAGATTTCAAACACTTTCACTGCGGTCAGACGGAACGAAGAACCACATTAGAAGAGTACCTTAAATGAAGAAGAAGGCTGTAGCTGAGGCAGAAGTTCCTGGCAGGTCCTGCAGGCTCACAGTTTCTGGAGTGACTGTCGGACTGACACGAAGGAGGAGGAATGGAGGGTCCTGCACTGCCAAGGGAAGAAACCAGCAGCAGAGCAAGGGTTCACTGCAGCGATGCACAGCAAATTTGACCAGGGGAGGGAGACATTGCTTGGTGTTTGGCGAACCTGTTGTTCCCACCAGCTCAAGGGTAGAATATTCCTTGCAGATCTTCTCTGTCGTCAACGTTTGGAGATTCTGAGATGCAGCAGGGCTTCACCGAGAGGTTCAGTCATGCTAGTGGCCCTCTTCTTTCAGCTTCTCTTCGGTTCCCTCGATCCAGTGATGACTCTGCCTTCCAAGTCCCAGAAATCTGCTTTTTATGCAGTTTTCCCCCATTGACACAGCCTGGCTGTCAATCACACAGCAGGGTGGCTGTCCTGGTGGGACAGTCACCACAGCCAATCAGAGTGCGACATGGGTCTCCAAGGAGACCCTGTGCAGGGAGTCTCAAACCCCTCCCTCACATTCTGTCCCCTTCAGACATTCAGGTGCCTAAGGAGGGCTTCTGTGCAGAGGCCCACCAAAGGACGTCGAACAAAGGAACCAAACCTGGTTTGGCACACAGAGTAAAACATGAGAAAGACCTTTATAAAAAGAAATGGTGAATAAACTCAGCCAGAACCAAATAAAAGTAAATGGGGTCCAGCAGATTTAAGTTTGAGGCTACTAACGTAGCCTAAAACAGTACCAAGGCTATTTACATAGACCGTGGTAGGAAAAATAGGGTAGATACCACTGCCACCAGCCAAATCTTAATGAAAGGGGAACAAAATAATGTTCCATGAGAGATAGACAAAAAGGGATAACTATTAACCCTTTCCAGTACTCTATAGAAGATAGTTTGTACTGGGTCTGTGAATTTAAAAAGACTAACAAAGTCAATGGCAACTTTACATGTTCTGAGAGACAGTAGTCAGTCCCAGAATATGGAGTTTAAAGTGGGAAGACTGAAAAAGACAACCCTGTGTCACTGCACTAAGAGTGCTGTGGAACACACAGTAAAAAGATGATGCCTTTGGAGTAGGTGAAGCTCCACAGTCTATGAACACAAACATGTTAAACACACACAGCAAAACACATGTAAAAGTGGTAAAAAAAAGTCTCACACTCTTACCAGGTGAAAAAAAGAAATCCTAGAAATCCAGCAAAGCTGCTGTGGGACTCAGTAGGTAAGGGAAATCAGCCATTCTGGAGAACTCTCCCTAACAAGCAGGAGGACAGATTGTTTTAATTGACGGTTCTTCAAGGATCGATCAAAATGATGGACAGAGATATACAGGTGGCGCTGTGATAAAGAACACGGCTAATGGGTAATTTTGGGAGCTTAAAAGTACTCGATTGCTGTTTCATTATTCAGCACAGGCTGCAGAATTATTGTGGTTGATACTCGCACTCGAGGATCATGCAGACCAGGAAGTAACAGTATACAGTGACTCCGCTTATGTGACATCAATGGTTCACGCAGGGATAGCACATTGGAAAAGGAGGGGCTACCTCCGAGCGGACAGCACGCCAGTACAGCACGCCGCCTTATTGGATAGGCTTATTGAAGCACTACAACTCCCAGTAAGCATTGCAGTTGTCAAGTGCGCAGCTCACACTAAAAGGGAAGATTTTATCTCACGTGGAAATGAAGCAGCAGACGTTGAGGCCAAGTGCATAGCAGATACAGATAAAGAAATGATGAATGTTGAAGGCACCTCAAGAGGAAAAGAATTTGTGGACACAAAGAGGGTCTTCTTTAAACCTCTCTGAAGCATTGTGGCGACAAGACAGCACTGGTAAACCGGTGATGCCTGTAGCCTTATTAAGGGTGGAGCTGCAACAGCTACACCACGCTGCGCACACAACAAGGGAGAATCTCGCTGCAACTACTGCTGAGAATTGGTTCGTACCAAATCTGTCCGAGCATGTTGCATTTTTTATGACAAATTGTATAGTTTGTCGGAAATTCACATCGGGCATACACTGCGCACAGTTAGGGGAGTTATTCTGAGTCCTAATGGCCCTTTTCAGCATTTGCATATCAACTATGTCAACGTCATACAAGTATGTAATGGATATAGATACCTGATTGTAGTTGTGTGTCCCTTTTCAAGGTGGATTGAAGCAGTTCCCTGTACACACCCAGATTCCACCTGTGCAGCAATATTCTTAGTGCAGGAAGTATTTCCTAGATGGGGAGTATGTGAGGAAATGAGGTCAGATAATGGCCCACATTTTGTGAATCAAACATTTAAACAGATCAGCTTGTTGCTTGGTATAAAGCACAAGTTTTCTTCGGCTATCATCCCCAAGGAAATGGGATCTGTGAGAGGCTCAATGGCCTGCTCAGGGAAAGAATAGCCAAATTGAAGCTGACCTTGAAGAAAGGGTAGTTGCATTGCCTACCACTGGCATTATATGCTTTAAGGAACCAACCGGGTTCTGATCACCATCTCACGCCCCACGAGATAGTGATGGGGAGAAGAATGAGGACACCCCTAATGCCTCCATCCAGAGTTAGAACTGATGCTCAGCCAACTGCAGATTTGCTAGGAATGGAAATGCGTGACTTTTTGAACTGTATGACTTCAAGTATCTCTGTCATTTCAGGGCAGCTGCAGTGACAAGGGTGTAGGGCAGTACAGAACACAGAAGCAGATGCTTCAACAAGTGAATCTCAAGAATTACGTGTTCCCCAATTATTCCCCCGAGATGCAGTCTTAATCCGCAAACATACAAGGAAGAAGTGGGACGAGCCCGGTTTTAACGGTCCGTTCATTGTGGAAGATGTCAGGCTGCCTGCTGTCAAAATGCAGGGCAGGTTTGCTTGGACTTTCTTAGGCAATGTAAAGATATTTGCTGGAGAAACCCCTTTGCCCACACCCCTACAGGAAGCAAGTACAAGCATCGGGGAAGAACCACAGCACATGCAGATGAGATCTATTACGAGGAAGAAGGATGCAGAAGCTGTCAACTAAAGAAAAGGAGTTAATTGGACTTTTGCTTGGTTCGGGTCACTCTTTTAGCCATCTCTGAAAGGGTTAAGGGAAGCTGATGCGAACACTGTGCTGTCATTTCATAGTGAAAGAAAATTGATTGTTCTTAAAGCCACAGATAAGCTTGTTAAAAAACTTTGGACTGAGGCATGCTTAAGCCTTGATAAAAAAAGGATTATCCCAGATTCTGATTGTGGTTACAGCAATTGGAAGAGGGTGCAGTACCCAGACTCATTTCACACTGTTTGGATTTACCTATGGTGTTACCCGGTGATGACCTTTCTTGGCTCGTTCTTACTTATTTCGAGTTGGTGTTGCGCTCTTTCCCTTCGCTGGTGGGGAGAACTAATCGCATTCCTGCTTTCTTACAAGATCCTAAGAATGGCCCGGTAATAAGAAGATTGCTTATAGTTATCACTGAACACATTTTGCAATTACCTGAGTACAGTGGGGTGAGCACAAATACCCCTAACAACTGATGCAGCTCACAGACTAGTCAGTGTGGTGTTCTTTCATCTGATTGAGGAATACCCGCATCTTGTTGGAAGGCACACTGATGTGCTCAGCTTTCTAAGTGATCCTAGAAACACTGCACACTTGAATGTGATCTTGGAAGGCATTATAATCCAAGTGAGCATATACTCTGAGCGAACTCACCGCATTCTACATTGGTGCAAATGGAACTAAGACTCCTGTGCATGCTCCTGAGCAGAAGGAAAATGTAAACGTGGCAACTACTAGGCAGCCCAGACCCTATTTAGTCATTCCTGTCCCAAGGAAAGATGACAAATTGCCTGAGCCCGAGATAAGTTCCAGTACTAATCATTCACATACAAAAGGTGTCTTAGAAATTCTTCTTGGACGCCAGAGACAGGCTTGGAAAGACAGGCAAGACACAGGGTTGTTAGAGGGTGGGCCTACACCAGTAATGCATGCAAATACACCGGTCCTGTATTAAATGACCCAAAGATAATCTCCAAAAGACAGTCACACATGGAGATTTTGTGAGACATTTTTATGCCTAAAATGTATGTTGAGAGGATGAAACTGGCTGAAACGTCACCTATACAGGGAGCACTGATGAATGTTCCTGTAATAAGGCCAGCTGGAAGAGGCTATGCTGTCACACTTCATGATATGATTATAGAAGCTCACATGAAAAGAATGAGGCCTAAAAGAAGCACCCAGGAAGATAATTATGAATTAAATGATTTCCTGGACAGCACAGCACACTTGGGAAATAACATATGGTATCAACATAAGAAATGTTGTGGGGAGAATTACTTCAAAGGATGAATGCGTTGTATGTGCACTCCTGCCATACAGCATGGGGAAGTCGAAAATCTTCATAGCAATGGAAACACACTGCATAGTGCATTTAGCATTCTGTAGTACAAGAGGCCAGTTCATGGGTCAAACAGCCTCTCTCAAATCGGCAACTGAATGGACAGATCCAGATGAAGATAACTATATTCAAGACATAAAGACAAGGAACAAAGCGCAGACTAGAAATCTTGTGATCAGATATGAGAAGCCTGGAGTAAAAGGAACTGGAATTAGACGAGAAGTGAATAAAAGTCTGCAGAAGACATTTGTAGATGGAAGAACAGAGGCCAGATGCAGAGACTGGGTAATAATGGGTCAATACCAGCCAATGAATGAAAATGCACAAATGTTGTGTAAACCTTTAAGGCCGAAACTTGCAAAACTACTGACATGGGTCCAAGACATAGGAGGACCCTTGCAGATAGTGCCTTTTGAGAGTGCAAAGCTATGTTTCAGAAATAATGGAACAAGAAAAATGGGAGAGAACTAGAAATGTGATCAAATATTTGATGCAGAAGGAATGAACATTAGGACAGCAGTAATTATGGATCACTATTGGGCTTGTGGATCCAAGGTATGCATGAAGCTAGCCAAAGACTGGGGAGGAATATGCACACTGGTGAATGTCCATGTTCCAGCATTAGTGATTCCAAAGAGTGATCTGAATCTTGACAGTTTTCCAAAAGCAGATGCTCACCTGAGGAAGAAGAGATCTTTGGAGCTGAGGATGAAGTGAGAGAACTATTTAACAGCCAAATCAATAGAAGCTTTTGACTCTATCCCGTATGAGCAGAGACTGTTTAGCCAGGCTTCTTCAGTGTTCACGTTGATCTTCATGCCGGGAATCCGGGTTGGAGCAAACACCAAGTAGTTACAGATAACCAGGTGGGAATTGCTGCAGACAATTAACACTACAATAAAGGGATTCAATGCAATCAGAGAAGAGATGAGAGCCATAAGACTGATGACCCTCCAGAATAGATACGTCTTGGACATGATCACAGCTATTGATGGAGGTGTTTTTGCAAAAATTGTGGAATGATGTTGCGCATGCATACCTTCTCATGATGATGAGAATGGAACCATGACAGAGGCCATAGACATGCTGACGAAACTCCATGGCCAGATGATAGACGAAGTGGAAGACATTGCTGATGACAGCTGGTCTGGATCTCTATTTTCTTGGGTTCCACAATGGATGGCAGACATATTCAAGTTTCTTGGAGCCCTCATAGTGTTGGTGTTGCTTGGATTTTGTGTGATCAAGATAATAATCTCACAGTGCAAGAAGACAGCAAAGAAAGCCATAGGGATGAAGATCATGATCGATGTTGAGCCAGTATGGAAAGCCAGAGACCTGACAGATGAAGAAATCAGAGACTTTGTGAAAGCCAGTATCCATGCACTTGAGGGGACAAAGTGCCTCTATTCAAAGAACCATGAAAAGTATGTGGGAAGATGGATCTATTGCAGTCCAAGTGGACAGTGCATGCTCATGACATGGAACAAGGATGAGCATGTGAAATCAGCAGGATGCCTGAAAGGAGTCATAAAGATATGAGTCCCTATAAAGCTCTTTTTCAGAGGAGGGTGCCTGGATGTAAAGGAGGATGAGAAAGTGGGCGATGAATCGCCCAGAGGGGTAAGTGTAGAGGAGGAGCCACGTATCCCTACTCCAACCGCCCCATCCATATTACCTGTCTTTTGGAAAAAAGAGTATGAGACATACACGGAGCAGTTGAACAGACAGAGAGCAGAGTATGGACTCTGTGCAGTACCAGTGAAAGTACCCATACTTAAGAAGATCTGGGAGGCAAGGTATCCATTGAGAAAACCGTACCTGCATACAAGAAAATATGATGACCATTTGAATGAGATTCCTGAAGAAACAAAGCAGATAAATGGCAAAGATGAATGGTAATGTCACACATAATCGAGCTGATGCCTGTAGAAGAGATGCAGAGACCAGAGAATGCAGATTTCCTATAAGGCATCAAGAAAGTATCGAGGATAAGTGACCTCTTGGGATCAAGGTGAAGAAACGTATGCCACAGAAACAGATGAAGATATTAAGCTAGTTTATATGTGTACAGATGCAAAAAACATGAAAGCAGACGAAGTAATGGTGAGGCTAGCTTTATAGTAAATAGATTGTGGCAAGCGCCAATACATATATATATATATATATATATATTCAGTAAAAAAAACGTTGTTAAAGGGACGTTATAGTTAAGTTGCGCGACTAAAAACCTATGAAATTCAGTAAAAAAAATGTTGTTAAAGGGACGTTATGGTTCAAAGTAAAACTGAAAAACCCCTGAAATTCACCAGTTATGGTAAGTTAAACAACCATAACTCGCGCCACCACTGTGCACTGCTAAAACTAACACCCAGGATATCAAAGATGACATCACAAATGTCATTGATGACATCACTGATGACATCACATGTCTGGCTCCCCCTTTATTCCTTTACTGACATATGTAGGGCACATGGGGCCCTCATTATGACCCGGGCGGTAAGTAAACAACAATGCCGGTAAAGGAATACCGGCATTGCTTACCGCTCTGGCAGATTAGGACACGATTATCCGCTATTAGCAGCCCCGTAATTAACAGTGCCATTAATATCGCTAGGAGCGCGGGCACGCGACCATCCATGCCGCAAATACCGGCATGGCGCAAACAGGGGAACATCACAAGTCAGGTGGACATGCAAACAACACCCTACTGAAGCTCGAAAAGTACCTTACCGCCATGGAGCTAATTCTGGCATCGCGGAACACCCATAAACGGCCATGTGCAGTGTTCCCAACTGCCACAGGTGCACACAATCAGCACAGGTGGAGGCAATACAGACTGGGCCAGCACAAAAGGAGCACACCCCACCCCTTCCCACACCCAGTCATACTCCACAATGATTCCAATACTACTAGCAATGCTGGGGCTGGAGGATATGATTGCTGTGGAACTGCTGCAACAACAACAACAACAACAACAACAACACCAACAGACAGCACAGAGGAGACGCAGGAGGAGAAGGAGGGCGAGGCAGGGCCAGCATGCCCCACCAAGGCAGCCAGTGCCACCATGCAGGCAGCCCCCAATCCCCCGCATCAGAGCCAGTCCATTCAACCTAACCCCTGAGCAGATCCACACCCTGTACCATCCGGATCGGGACACCATCACCACCATTGTGGATATGATACATGACGACATTGTCAGCCTGATTGAATCACGCACCACCATCCCACCCCTACTGAAGGTAGTGTCTGTGCTCCACTTCCTGGCCACAGGCACCTACCAGCACACAGTGGGGCACATGCATGGCATATCACAACCATTATTCTCACGTACGCTGAACCAAGTACTTGATGCCCTCCTGAAGCACACAGGCGACCACATTTACTTTCCACGGTCTGCCCAGGAGATCTCAAACACCAAAGTTGGTTTCCATTCACTGGTCGGCATCCCTGGTTGCATTGGCGCCATCGACTGCACCCATGTGGAATTGGTGGTTCCACATGCCATGGAGGTAGCGTACCGCAACCGTAAACTATACCACTCAATCAACGTGCAAATGGTATGTGACTCAAACAAGATCATCACACATTGCTGTGCCCGATACCCCGGATTAACCCATGATTCAATGGTCCTGCAGAACTCCACGATACCACGCTACATGGAGCGACATGCAGGGCAGAGATCCTGGCTTCTCGGTGAGTCGCATGTTAGGCCCATGGAAATGTGATGTGGGTAGGGGATTGGGATAGAGATGCATACTTCACCTGGCTGAGTTGGGGGGGGGAGAGATGCATACTTCACCTGGCTGAGATGGGGGGATGCATACTTCACCTGGCTGAGATGGGGGGATGCATACTTCACCTGGCTGAGATGGGGGGGAGAGATGCATACTTCACCTTGCTGAGATGGGGGGGGTGCATACTTCACCTGGCTGAGATGCGGGGGGAGAGATGCATACTTCACCTGGTTGAGATGGGGGGGGAGAGATGCATACTTCACCTGGCTGAGATGGGGGGGGGAGATGCATACTTCACCTGGCTGAAATGGGGGGGGGAGATGCATACTTAACCTGGCTGAGATAGGGGGGAGAGATGCAGACTTCACCTGGCTGAGATGGGGGGGGATGCATACTTCACCTGGCTGAGATGGGGAGGGGAGAGATGCATACTGCACCTGGCTGAGATGGGGGGGAGAGATGCATACTTCACCTGGCTGAGATGGGGGGGAGATGCATACTTCACCTGGCTGAGATGGAGGGGGGAGAGATGCATACTTCACCTGGCTGAGATGGGGGGGAGAGATGCATACTTTACCTGGCTGAGATGGGGGGGGAGAAATGCAGACTTCACCTGGCTGAGATGGGGGGGATGCATACTTCACCTGGCTGAGATGGGCGGGGGAGAGATGCATACTTCACCTGGCTGAGATGGGGGGGAGAGATGCATACTTCACCTGGCTGAGATGGGGGGGGGAGATGCATACTTCACCTGGCTGCGAGTGCCTGAGAGAATGGACCATGCTCATACCCCAAAGCAGCCCAGACTGGACCTGACACCTGACCACATAATGAAAGAAGAAAGCTGCCCTAACATGTAAATGATGCAGTGTCACAACCATTCCATAGCCATCTACATGTGCACTGTACCTAATCAGACCGTATCCCCCTCAACACAATGCAGCTACAAGCAATTACTGTGGCCAATACACAGCACCAAATACCATCAACTTAAAGGACAGTCCCCCATTACTGCGTACATAGGAGTCACATGAGGGCCAAATACTTTAATGCAACACTACACTGACACAGAGGTCCAACAAAAGTGCATTTCACCATTTGTTTTGCATAGTGACATCATCATGAGGCTCACATCAACTGTGCCAGGATGAAAACATACAAATTACTGGACATCAGCCAGATCATGGAAACAACCGGCGTGGACTAACACAGTGCATGAGCACTCACAAGGAACTGGACCCCCCTGCGCCCACTAGTCGATGGCACGCACACCAGTCCATAAGAGGAATACACACATAGCAGTCACATCGTGTGTCTCCATTCATGCATGGAAATGTGGTTGCAATCAGGAAATCAATGCATGCTATGGGGTCATTGATCAAGGTCACATATGATGTGATAACTTACACATACATTTTTGCCCACATGCAGGTGATGCAGGCTATCCCTTGAAGAGGTGGCTCCTTACCCCAGTCCGGAACCCACAGAACAGGCACGAGGAGGACTACAATCATGCACATACACGTACCCGTGTGATGATTGAGCAGACATTTGGGCTCTTGAAGGCACGGGTTCGCTGCCTCAGCTGGTCTGGTGGGGCACTCCTGTACCACCATGAGAAGGTGGCCAAGATTGTCATGGCATGTGTCATGCTACACAATATGTGCATCAGACGGAATGTGCCTCTGCCCCCTGATGCAGAACTGCAACCACCTGACAATGAGGATGAGGAGGGTGGGGATGGGGCAGCACCTCAGGGAGGCAGCGATGCACAGGAGGGACGTGCCATGCGTCAGACTCTAATCAACCAATGTTTCTAGTACACATGGACGTGGAGTGTGACATGGGTGTGGCACTCGGGGCACTGGGTGTGTCAGGGACATGGACACTGTAGACTGTTCACCAATAAAGCACAAGTGCGCAATAAGCAATGTCCACACATGTGAATCATGAGTCACCAAAATGTGTATTAAAGAACCATAACAAAGTGAACAAGCCCTCCAACCCACACACCCTCTCCCTGCTCCCCCTCATCTCCCCCACACACTCTCTCCCCCTCAACTCCCCCACACACCCTCTCCCAACTCCCCCACACACCCTCTCCCCCCTTGACTTCCCAACACATGGTGTGCAGTAGCGCGCACCAGTAGTCCACATGGCACCAGTATACATGCCTGTGCCTACTGCCCTCCCCCTCTTCCAGCTCCAGGTGCCCCCCTGTCCGATCTGCGCAGGTTCCTGCCAGACCGATGCACAGGGCTGGGCCTAGTAGAGCTGGCATTTGATGATGGTCCAGATTGTCCTGGCAACTGTGGTGGATGCATGTCCCGCATTGCTGCCACCATTTCCGAGAGGACATGGCGCACTGCTGCAAGTTCCGCGCAAATGTCCTTTGAGGTGGACTCGATGGCTGTTTTTAGGGATGCAGCACAATGCCTAATGTCATCCCTTGCACGGGTACATTCGGTAATATGCTGCGTCAAAAGCCCTGTGAGTTCCTCCTGGCGCCTCTGTATAGCCATGATCCCCTCTTGGGTGGTTGTGACTGGGGTGGGAGTGTGAGGCGTTTCCACCATGATTTGGTCATCAGACACAGTTGGCGTGGGGCTGAAACTTGCCGGCCATGAATCTCCAGGTGACAGCCCGTGCATGCTGCCGTCCACCACACTGCATGGGGATAGTTGGGGTGAGTGCAGGGGGCCTGTTGCGGGTGTTGGGCCATGCAGCTTTATGTCGCCCTCGTTGTCCGACATGGCTGCTGTGTCAGCTGTCTCACCGACTGTGCTGCTAGCAGCCGATGGTGTGCCCCCTGCCAATGCCTCCTGGGTGATGGTGGCTGGTGTGGGTGTTTTTGTGGGGACCGTGGTGCACATTGGTGCTGTGGCCTCTGTGGTTTTCATGCCCTTCCGAGGTGGAGCTGGTTGGCCTTTGCGCCTTGAGGTTGAGGGGCGGTGTTCTCCCTCCTCGGCCCTGTCCTTCTTCTGTGGTGTGGCGTCTTTCTCCCTGGTGTCCTCATCGCCACTGTCAGAATGTGTGCCCGTGGGGGACCAAAGGACGGAGAGGGTTAGTGATGGCTCTACGGGCATCGGGCATGCATTGGGGTGGCTGCATTGATATGGAATGGTAGATGATTAACATTGGGGGAGTGACATACGGGTTGCCTCACTCTTGGGTGGGTGATGCATGGAGGCATCTGGGTTGCAACACAAATGGGGTGCATTATGCATGTGGACAAGGTGATGCTCTGCACTGCCTGTAGGCAGTTTAGTACTTAAGTGTCTGGTGGACCCTGTTCTACATCATTTCACTGTCAATTCAGGTGGACATCATCATGGTGGTATTAGCATTGTTTCATTGGAGACATCTACCTGCATCAGCTGATGACAGGGCTCCTCGCTCCATGTCCCCGACTCCCTCTATTGCCTCTGTGCCTATGGTGGTGGCGCATATCTCCTCCCATGGTTGTAGTTTTATGGGGGACTCCGCACCTCCAGCTGTCGCCATCCCAAGGTTGCAGTTGGCGGAGAGTATGCTCCGCACACGTAGACGTAGGTCATCCCAGCGCTTGCGGCATTGTTTGGGTGTGCGGGGTGTTATGCCAACGGCACTGACTCTCTGGGCGACCTCTGCCCAAATCTGCTTTTTGCGCTGCAGTGCTGGATGGGACATGTCGTTTGAGAACACCACATCTGCATGTTCCTGCAGTGTCTCCGCTAACATGGTGAGCTCCTCTCTGGAGAAGCGCTCCTTGCGCAGGCGATCTCCCATTTTATTCACTGCTTTTGGCATCGTAAATTGCAACAGGTAGTGGTGGAGGTGTGTTGGAGTTCTAGGGGTCAGATGGCTCCTGGTTGTGGTGGATGGAAATGGATTGTGTTTTTAAAGATGGCAGCCATGCTCTTTCCCATTCCTGTGCGATGATGCTACTTTCGGTTCCGCGTATTTACGGTCACCGCTATTTACGCTCACCGCGGTGACTGCTATTAGAGGTCACCGCTAATGCTGATGGCTTGGATGCCGGAGGTGCTATTTCCACTATAGATGGTGCCGGAAAGGGGGATTTTCAGGACTTTTACGGCATGGCGGTGAGTTCATTACCGGCATGGCACAAAGCTTGTGCCTGCGAACTCGTAATGGGCCGCTTTTAGCGGTCTATTGCCAGCACGGACACGGTAAGGGCGCCATGCGGATAATGACCGGTACTTACTGCCCGGGTTCTAATGAGGCCCATGGTTTTCTTTAGTAGCAGGCAGGAAATAACAATTGAAAAAGTACTATATTTGTAGAGTTATCCCTCAAGTATGTTCTTACAGTAATTCTGTTAGGGTCCAGTCATATCATGAAATATATACATAAGGGAAGACAGAGGCTTGAAAGACAGCAATGGTTTCTGTGCATGAAGATAATCAGTAGGGTTAGCAGCACTTTCTGATATATATATTTTTAATTACTATACTTTCCCTGTATATATTCATATTTGTATACATTGTACTCACACTGCTTTCTTTAGGGTGCAGTCACATTATGTGATACACAGGGTAAATTGCACCTTTGAAACAGAATAATCATTTCTCTACAAAAAGATAATTAGTTAGGTTATGAACACTTTCTGCTACTGCTATTGTTTTTTTGCTTATTTCACTTTCCATGTATATATTCATATTTGTATGTGTTGTTATTTATTTGTGTTTGTCTATAGTAAGTAGGTTTTATTAGCTACTTATTACATGTATAACAGTATGCAAAACTGTAATAAGAAATTAGTTATCATTTCAGTATTGAATATCGCAAAATTATGTATATCACACTTCCATCATGTATGCGGCACACAATGCGTATGTTTCTACATGAGTACGTTAGTATACTGCATAGAATTTATAATAGAATGTATTTATATCAATGTATTGATTAATACACTAAGTAGCTCATGATATTTATTCAAATGATCCTTGACACTTTTTTGTGAACATTATAATAAGAATGCATTGCACAGACTTTTTATGAAAAGTAAATGCACATGTGATGTCATCAGTGATGTCATCAATGACACTTGTGATGTCCTGGGTGTTAGTCTTAGCAATGCACAGTGGTGGCGCGAGTTATGGTTGTTTAACTTACCATAACTGGCGAATTTCAGGGGTTTTTCGGTTTTACTTTGAACCATAACGTCCCTTTAACAAAGTTTTTTTTACTGAATTTCATAGGTTTTTAGTAGCGCAACTTAACCATAACGTCCCTTTAACAAAGTTTCTTTACTGAATTTCATAGGTTTTTAGTAGCACAGCTTAACAATAATATCCCTGACTTTATGTACATGTAACATGGAAAATACTGCACCCCTTCTACTGAATTTGATGTCCACGAACTCTTCCTATGTCCGCGGACAGGCGCGGACAACAGCAGTACTACCCAAAAAGTCTGGAGGGTATCTTTAATTGTTATTTCATAACATATGAACACTGCACAAATTCACAAACCAGCACACATACACATTATATGTAGTTATAAATAAGAAGTGTAACCCATATATATAACACATCAACTATTCATATAAATACAATATGTTCTAAAATGGAATATACCAAAAGAAGAAACATAGGCTTCCAACATGATTACCTCACAGAAACTCCACAGCTAAGAGCAACAGCAGGTCTACAGACCAGTAAGAACACACCTTACCAGAAGCTAGTAAGTGTACTTCATTTTACTCATATATTTCTAAAAGTTCTGTATTAGATACAAAAAAAGTGATATAATGTTTTTTTCTCACAGAAATGTCTAGTACTCTGGAGTGGCTAGAGGAGCATTTCCCACATGAGGAAATGTCTGAAGATAGTAAACCTAATGGTAGACACTTTTCTATATAAACCAATTAATAAATATTATTTTATATACATTTAACATATACATTTTTTTGTACAGACCATACAAATATTGAAAATAGTAAACGAAAAGAAATATTGGATGACACTCTCCAGCGCATGGAAGAACAAATGGACATACTCATGGAAAATGTCAACAATTTAAAAAACATTGTGGAGGATCACTTGAAAGAAAAAACTAGATACCATTGTCCCACATGTACCCGTCCCCCTCACCATATACCAGTCAATTATCCCCAAACCCTCTCCATGAACAGAAAACGTTTTGATGAGACTTCCATCCCTTCTTCACCTCATATGAATCTTCTTGAAACCCCCAATTCTCCTGTGTAAATTATTATTTTGTGTCCTAATTAATTTCTTGTTTTTAAAAAAAAAGAAGTTGAGGTGTCCACAGACAGCGCGGGTGTCCGGAATGTCCATAAAGAAACGAAAATGGGGGCGTCCTAAGGACACTATACCTGTCCATACTGTTTGCATGCAAGTTGAAACTATTATAAGAACACACCTGGTGTTTGGGATGTCCGTAATTAATCAAAATGGAGGTGTCCTAAGGACACTATACCTGTCCGTACTGTTCGCTAGCAAGTTGAAACTGTTCTAAGAACACACAAGATGTCCGGGATATCCGCAATTAACCAAAATGGAGATGTTCTAAGAACATTATGCCTGTCCATAATGTTCGCAAGCAAGTCCAAACTGTTCTAAGAACACATTCGGTGTCCGGGATGTCCGCAATAAAACTAACACAAGCGGTGTCCTGAAAAGTTCGTAAATAAACAAAATGGGGGTGTCCTGAGGACGCTAGACTTGTCCGTGCCATTCGTAGGCAGGTTGAAACTGTTCTAAGAACACATCAAGTGTACCGGGATGTTCGTAAATAAACAAAATGGGGGTGTCCTCAGGACGCTATAACTGTCCGTATTGTTCGCAAGCAAGTTGAAACTATTCTAAGAACATACGAGGTGTCCTGAAATGTTTGTAAATAAACAAAATGGGGGTGTCCTGAGGACACTATGCCTGTCCATATTGTTCGCAAGTGGATTGAAACTGTTCTAAGAACAAACGCCTGTCCGTAACTGTTCGTTTCGCTTGTGTCACAATTTTAATTAGTTTCAAGACCCAAACAGTGTCCGTAGAACACCAATGCGCATGCGCAAAACAGTTTCAGTGCATTTGGTGTCCTGCAGACACCCTTTCCCTTCACGGACATGTTCACGAAGCCATCATGTGACCGCGCCCATGCTGAGCGTGTGTTCTGACTGTGGACACTGTTCGTGTCCCCGAACAATTTAAAACTACCTTTTTAGGAAATCCACAATATTTTTCAATAATAAATCACCATAGCACAAGTCCCAGACAGTAACCCTGACTTTCTACATACTTTTTGGGACCTTTTGAACCTTTTTTTGGTGTTCGATCTGTCCGCGGACAATGCGGGTGTCTGTGAAGCACGCACAAGCACCCCTATAAAAGGCCACACCCCAGAGCTCATCCTCATTGTGTTACTGGCTATCTTACAGAACACAGTGCATTTTTGCTGAGAATTTTCCAGATTTATTTCTGAAACCTGATGGCATCCATGACTGCACTACTGCCACCTTGTGCTACGTCTGCCTTAGCACCACCCCCACCCCATCCACCACCACAACCTCCCCAAAGGCCTGAAGAGGGGAACAGGAGTGAGGATGCAGAGGAGGATGAAGAGGATGACGAGAATGAGTTAGTGGAAGTCCTTACTACCAGCACTCGCCGTGAGTCTTGGGTGTGGCGGTTATTTACCATTCATGGTAACGTACCTAAGGCGTGTGCAAACAAAATCACCTGCAACCAGTGCAAAATGGTACTGAGTCTCGGGAGGCCTGGTTCGTACAGCTTTGGTACGACTACTATGAATCGACACCTAAGGTTGTTCCACGGTGGGGCCGTTCCCAAGGTTGTACCTTGCGAGGAGTGTAGTAGGTTGACTTCCTCTACTACATCCTCCGTTTCCGATCCTGTCACCACAAGGAACACTCCTGTGAGACAGCATATTTCTCCAGCTGCCTCACAGGCCATTCGCAAGACCCTTACCTTTCAAGGGTCACAGTTGTGTGTATGTACTGCGACGCAGTACTCTGCAGGGGGGATAGACTTCGAAGTGCTTTTGAGACTCTGGTCTCAGAGCACGAGAATACCTGCTCACTACCTAACTAAGGCCCACCCTACATCTTCCTCTCTCCACCCGCCTTTTCTTATCCCTGTGGTTGGTGTCCCCCCTTACCCTCCTTTTCCCTCCTCTCCTAGTGTGTCGTGTGTAAAAAACCAAAAGAAATATAAAACAACAAAAATAAAAAAAGGCTCTTTTCAGAGCTGCCTTTCACAGTTTCGAAATAGAAGTGGAAAATAAATGGAGCAGGGCCTTGTGTATTTTTTAGAAGTCTGCCGACAGTTCGCGGACATCTAAAATTTTGGGGTGTTTCCCTATCATAACCATTGCACTTTTGTCTGGGAGGAAGTGGTGGCTCTGAAAAGAGCCTTTTGGTGGTGTTTGTTTGTGTTTGAAAAACTTGAAATGGTCAACACCTACTACAAAATGGATGGCTGTAATTCCAAAAAAGGTTGCAATGCATTTTGTACATTTCTCAGAAAAATCTGATTTCCAGCATAAGAAAGATGGACTCTATCTCTGCGAAAAATGTATGTGCTACGAAACATAATATTTTCACTGTAAAAAGAGAACATGCCAACATCTCTTAGAAAGGCACAAACAGCCTTATTGACATTGCACCTCGCTTTCTCCATTTGTGGACCAAATGAAGAAGAACGCAGCCACATTTGTCTCTGCGCAATCCGAGAAAAAATTACTTGAGAATTTGGAAACATGTCCATGACCTTCCCAAGTCCTTCTTTCATTGCAAATTGCAAAGAAATTCCAGACACATGTCCTAAACTGTTCCCTCCACAATGAATTATCATTATGTCTGGATGATGCCCCAAAGTGTGTTTTAGTAATAGTAGAAATATTATGGTGGTATTTAACTTACTTTTTTGTGGAATGAGCAGGTTTCTTCTTAGTTGTTGTTTGTACTTCAAATTCTGCTGCTGCTCTTCAGGAGAGTGGTCTTCACTGCAATTGTATACTCTCAATCTCTGTTTTTAGGTGCAGAAAAAGCTATTTCTGCACCTAAAAACAGAGATTGTGTACCATTCTGTCCACAAATCCCCATTTGTTAAGCATAGATTTACAGGCAGAATGGAGCACAAATCCCAATTTTTCGGCGCACAAATGACATAACTCAGCCCCTAGAATTTTAATTTTATAGAACAAACAACTGTTTTAATTCTATACCATTAGATTTACTATTTGTGCTTCTCCTCACCACTAGCTTACTTTCTACTGTCATCTGAACTCCAGTTTAGTAGCACATAAATTTAAGAATACCCATCCCAACTAGTTGCAGTTGCCCAATGCACAATCACACACCATCACATACATCTTTATCATCATATTCAGACACTCATGCACACAGCACACATACATTGCAGAACACTCCAACCCATACTTTCTTTATTTTTTTCAACAGACCCTAAAGAATGCCTACAAAAATCAAGTCCGTAGAAAGCAACGCAGAAGTAGAGCAAATGAAAATAGAAGTGTCCAAAATAAGCATCCATCTCTAGCAGAATTTGTACAAAAAGTTCAAACAAAACAGGTAATACAGTCATTTAGCGAAACAAAACAAGCTTCAAGTACAGAAACTTTGCCTCCTCTATTAAAATGTAAAACAAAACAGAAAACGATTAACAAGAATTCAGCTAACACTACTTTTAAAACTGTTCCTGTAAGTCTTGATGTAGTACCAAGTAAGCATACCAAAAAAAGTATTTAGGCAAAAATGTTCTGCCAAAAATCCTTCAAAATCTTATAAAAACAGGAGAAAAATCATGCACACCCCTTAAAACCTACTGTAGGAAATTAATCTTAGAAGCTTTGATAGACAGTGCAATCCTTCTCAAAAGAAAGTTATTTATTTTAGTGTTAAGCAAAATGAAACCACTAACAAAACTAATGACTAAATTACAAAAAAGTCTTCTCAATAAACGAAATTTCAACACAAATAACTTCTTAAATATCTGTGGAGGTGAGTGGAGTCACACTACAAGCACAGAACCATATTATAATGAAGAAGCATACAAACAAAAGCAAACAAATACAACTGCCATACATAGCAGTGGATGATGTTATGAAAAAGTTAATACCATAATGGAACAAGAAATATTGCTTACAAAAATATCCCCAGAAAACTTAGAATTACCTCTCAATTCAACTGAATCAGAACGTCTAGTATACAAATGGCCATGCACGTCAATGTGTAACATTCCCAAAAAATCTCAAGTCTTTACGCCAATTCCTCAATCAGTATGTAAAAGGCAAAGCCAAAATCAAAATTAAACTACTGCAAAATATGGATACCTGTGCAGTGCACAAGTACACAGGACTGCAAGGACATTCATTGGCCTGCATTTCAGGACCTACTTGCAAAACCACCTTCCATCATATCAAAATGATATCAACACATCATTCAACTATAAGAAATCTAGTCTATAAACTGTACTATGCTAAAAGTCCTGCTTTAGCACTAGCCAATTTAAATAACATTCTTCTACATGGTACAGCAAAAGACCTACTTGAAGAAATCGACTATATCCAGAAAAAATATTTTGGATGTGAAAGTCACTTACAGAATGAAATAGCTTTACAACAAATTAGCAACAATTGTATGCATGGCAACCTTCTACTACACACATACAAAAAAAGAAATAATGAAATTTAAAAGTACATCTGCTGAAGTACCAAACCATGTGTGTGTATGATGCCACAGAACTTTTTATAAAAGTAACACAAAAGCTGTAGACCTATCATACAAAATAGAAGACAATGAAGATTCTAAATGGTTTAAATTAGTTCTCTACCTTATAGCAGAAAACAAATACGAAATAACTGACCCCTTAATACTTTGCAGTTACTGCACTACAAAACTTGACAACAACAAAACTCCTTCACGTGCTATGACAAATAATTTGGAATTATTCCCACTACCAAAACCTCTACAATAACTCAATTTATATGAGAGCATCATAATTCAAATAGTGCACCCCTTTCAAGCAATAATATGCCTTCAACCAAAAACAGCAAAATTACCTCCCTCTGAATTGGTGAAAGGCATTTGTGGCAAAGTAGTGTATTTACCATTAGATTTAAAACAAAATGTGCACCCTCTGGGAGTGCAACGTCCAATGGAACAATCTTTAATTATCTTAGTAAATGGTGTACATACAAAAGACAAAAAGATTTGGCAACAACTGGTAGACTTACATAAAGTTAGACAAGCCTTGCAATATCTAAAAGACAATAATGAATACTACAAAGAAATTAATATTGAAGAAAACTTGAAGGAAACCACAGAAATAATTCAAGAGTCACCAGAAACTGGTCAATTTGAGCTCCTAGATCCTGCTACAGTATCCAATACTTTAGACCATTATATAATTCATCCATTGCACTCTAATGACACCGTAGAAGATGCACTAGAAACGTACCAAATGCGACAAACAAAAGGATCGCCAATCAGTATATGGGAAAAAAGTTTAGAAGCACGTGCTTTTCCTCTACTCTTTCCTACTGGCAAAGTAGGAAGGTACGATGATAGACCTATTCAAATAACAGCATCAGAATTCCGCTTGTTACGGATGTATTCTGAAGATCCCAGATTTAGACAAAATGTGGAATACATATTCCACTTACTCTTTGAAAGTGAACTTGCAACTCTATGTTACAGAGTTGGACACACATTAAAATCAGGAACCCACTTTCAAAATATGTCAGCTACACAATTATTACAAAAAGTGCAAGAAAAAGATGAGGTTTTACAATCAAGCATTACAAATCTATTAGCAAACATGCGTGGTACTAAAGAGTACTGGTTCCGACGTCGTGGAGATGTACGTTGTATGATAAGAAACCTTGGCCCACCCACTTGGTTTGTTACATTAAGTTGTGCAGAATATGCATGGGAAGATTTACATGATTTCCTATGCATATCAAACAAAAACAAAACAAACATAGATATACTAACACCTGGAGAACTTTGTTCTCTAGATCCTGTTAATGTTTCAAGTTATGTTCATCATCGCTTCATTGCTATGCTGCACTTTATTTGTAATAAAACGGTTCCTCCCCTCGGAGAAGTGCAACATTTCTTTTGGAGAAAAGAATACCAAGCCAGATGAGCACCACATATCCACATGCTTTTATGGATCAAAGATGCTCCTAAATTTGGTCAAGACAGTGATGCCACTGTATTACAGTTTATCGAAAAATATGTCACTTGTGAAATTCAATCGGAAGCAACAAATAGTGATCTTCTTGCACAAATTTTACAATTTCAAAGACACAAATGTGGCAAATATTGTCGTCGCAAATACAAAAACAAAGGGAAATACTACACCAAATGCTGCTTTGGTTTCCCTAGACCAGTTACAAAAACAGTTCAAGTGAACAACTTCATGTCTTCAGTTAGACATACTGTTAAAGGTAAATCACCTAAAAATACATATTACATAAAAAGAACAGAAGAAGAAAAATATATCAATGATTAAAATGCAATCATTGCCCTCTTATGGAATACAAACATAGATGTGCAGTACATTGCAGATAATTCCACTGCAGTTGCACGATATGTTACAGCATACTTACCAAAGCAGGAAAAACAGAGCTTCAAGACCTCTGGAATGACCTGTCATCAGACAAAACACTGTCTCATAAATTATACAGCTTGGGCATAAAAATGCTCTCCCATAGAGAATGTGGCTCCTATGAAGCAGCAAATCCTTTAACCGGTACTGCTTTGTATGGAAAATCTGAAAATATAGTATGGCTAAGTCTTGGTCCTGCTAAATCTAGAAAAAGAGTTTTGAAATCATACAACGACATAGAAACAATAGCCAAAAATTATCCCAACAGCCAAGACATTTTGAAAAACAATTTGCTGGTCACATACTACCCAAACAGAAGTACCACTTTGGAAACCATGTGTCTATACCACATAGACCAAAACTTCACATACAAAAATAATTTAAAACCCGATGAAAATAAAGGTAGATACAGAGTGACAAATTGTGAAGGCAGCTTAGTAAAACTCACCAAATCAAATTTAATTAATCATATCAAATTGTCATTAAAGACTCAACATAAATAACTATATTACATGTCCCTGCTACAACTCTTTAAACCATGGAGAAAAGAAGAAGAAATACTAGATAACTATGACTCCTACGAAGATGCTTTCAAAGCAATTGAAAGCATTATAACTGATGTAAACTTTACACATAACAATACAATGTTGCAAAATGAACAGCAACACGAAGAAGAACTCCAGGCCCAACTAGATAAGGACACTCCTGACAATAGTCAACTTTCTGTAACCGGAAGCCAAGAACCACTGGGACAGCCACTAATAGCAAATGAGGCAGAATTAGCTATGATGGAAGAAGAAAACACCATGTTTCAGTATGAAGATAAAGAAGACTTAACTATACTACAATCAAAACTAAACAATGAGCAGCGTAGCATTTTTCAAGAAGTAACATAATAAATTTCACGTGGTGTACAACATGAAAATAAAGAATGCACCTGCCAAAATTACAAACCTATACTAGTGTACGCCAGTGGTGAAGCTGGTTCTTGCAAAACATTCTTAATCAAAATAATCAGCAAATTCCTTCAACAATTGACAAACAACAAACTGTCAGCTGTTGTCACTGCCCCCACAGGTTTCGCTGCCTACAACATAGGCGTTGTCACTTTACATTGATTACTACTCCTGCCAGTAGAACACCAAAACAAATTAGACTATTACAAACTTTCTACAGAAGCTGCAATGGAACTACGCAGAGCATTAAAACAAATGAAAAAGCTACTGATAGATGAAGTGAGCATGGTCTCCAACCTAATTTTGGCTTTGATTCACCTCAGATTACAAAAAGTACTCAAAACAAACTACGAAGAGCTCTTTGGAGGAAAACACATTATTGTTTTCGGAGAACTTCTTCAATTGACACCAGTGAAAGGTGAGCCTATTTTTAAAACATTAGGACACAAACTCTGCCGTAAAACTGTTGGCAGCATAGGAAATGTCAACCTTTGGTAACATTTCTAATACAGAGAATTAACAGAAAACATGCGGCAATCTGCAGATCTCACTTATGCCAACATCTTAAAAAGTATTAGAGTTGGTGTACTATCTCAAGAAGCACAAGCAATATTGAAAACCCGGCACATTCATGCACTTTATGGCGATAATGCATGTGCTATGGATGTTATAGAACAATTAGCGAACAGAAATGTCAATTGTATTGCCTTAATGCCAACTCTTGCAAGCTGTTTCAAATTCAATGAAACAATGTTAAAAAAGGAAATGCAACCAATAATGGAAATTAGCGCCACAGACAAACTAGACGTACATGGTATGACACTACCCATGTGTGAGCAAGCCACAACAAGACTAAATAGTTTAGAAAATTCAATCTCCAACACAGCTGGATTGGAAAAAATATTAAAATTATCCTTAAATTGTAGAGTAATGCTTAAATGTAACCTTGACGTGGATTAAGGACTAATTAATGGAGCACTGGGTACAGTCGTTGGCTTTCAAACATATCCACGTGACAACAACATTCAGTTTGTCAATATTCTCTTCAGACCCTCCAGCTTATAGCGATTTTGCGATCCCGCAAAATGCTGCGAAAACGGCTGTTTTGCGCAAAAATTACATCTTTAAAAAAAATAATAATAAATTCCATTTTTTTTAAAGTAATCTGCAAAAATTACTGTTTTCAAAAAATAAATACTCAGGGTGACAGGTTCTCAACTTTTTTTTACACAAGTAATGAAATGCGCTAACACATCTCAACCCTTGCGCACCAAAAAAGTGCAGCCCAATCCACAAGGGACACATGAATGGGCACATTTTATATGCGCGCCCATTCAGATGGCCTTTTTCATCTCTTTGATCAAACAAAGTGGCGTTTCTGTCAATTTAAAAACGCATCCCTTATTTCCAAGCAAGATGCACTTTTAAATGTGCAGAAATTGTAGGCAACCCTATGCGCAGGGGATGTGGGGCTGCCACTGCATGACAGGGTCTTTCCTGACCCTGTCATGCATTTCTTTTAAGGTATGAACCGCTGCTGTGCCGCTTGCATTTCTGTTCCTCAAACAGGATAAAAATGCATTTTTTGGGTCGCATTTTACAGCGGCAGGCACCTGGAGGGCCTGTCCCTGTGAAAGGCGCTAGGAGCTTGCAGAACACTGTCGGGAGAGCGATTCTATTCAAAGTACTGCCCATTTTGATGACCAAAATCTATAGGATGTTACAATTTGACCTATTTCGTCCAGTACTATTCGATCAATTTTTATAAATACTGAACATGTGTTGCGGGGGTGTCACCCGCTCCCCATGTTCAGTATTTTTGGTCTAGGGTGGTTGCAGAAGTGTTTTCCCTTTTTCCTCAAAATTGGAGCCGGGGACCAAAAAAAAAGAAAATAACGAAAAAGGGACCCTGCGGAGTCGGATCCGACCCGCGTTAGAGGGACGGATCTGGCACCACAGGGTTGCAGGGGAAGTGGCAGCGACCAAGCAGTTAAGTAGGGCAGAGGGTGGGGTGGTGGTGAAAGGTACATTTTGGGTTGTTTGGCTGAAGTGCAAATCAATTTGCAGCGAAATTGACTACGGTCAATTCTGCCGCAAATAATTACACTTCGGTCAAACAACCCAGAACACCATTCAAGGCAGCTGGCCAGCGCACAATTTGCGCTACAGCTCAAGCCTGTGGAAATGCGCCGGTCACCTTTGAGAATAAGGTGACCTGCTCATTTCCAAAAATGGGTTGTCTAAAAATAGCATATCCTCAGTTCTTTTTTTAAATGCCCCATTATTTGAGGAACTGGGTCAAAATCTACATTTGAAAAAAATTTAAAAAATGGTTACACTATGAAAGAGGGAGAGTGATGGGTGAGATGTGAAGTGATCGGCAAGAAAGCAAAGGGAGAGCAGTGGGTCAGAGGAGGAAGCGCTGCACAAGAGAGCAGAGGAAACAGTGATGCGGTGGGCCAGAAATCTGAGAGCGAGCAGAGGTACAGAAAGTAGAGGGAGCGTGTGGTCAGTGAGCCAGAAAGCAGAGAGGAAGCAGTTGGCCAGAAAGAGGCAGTGAGCTGCAGATTGGGAAAAAGGATGAGGGAAGAGTGTGATAGAATGGGAGAAAGGATGCAAGATGCAGAAGCAGCACAAAAGAATGAAGGACTGTATATTGCGGGAGGAATTGTAGAGTGTAAGGGTTGAGTTGGGAGTATGATTTGGAGTGTGGCAGGGGCTGGGCAGTGCAAATTGTGACTTGACAGTGTGACATAGCACGTGAGTATTTGTATGACAGAGTGAGAGGTTAAGGAATGTAAGTTGTGATGGAGAGTTGGTGAGATGTGTGTTGGTGAGAGAGGTGTGTGGGTGTTTGGGGGATTGGAGAACATAGAAGGGGAATATTTTCAGCATTACAATTGATAATGATCAATTTAGTTAATATTATTAAATAGTTCAAAGAAGGTAGCAGGCGCTCCTCTCCAGAAAGAACATGGCATGATAACACGTGTATGGGGTTTCTTTTGGTACTCTTGTTCAGAGAGGAATTGCCATAGCATTTCGGTGCTGGACTGCCCATGTGGGCGGGACAAAGACTGATATGCGAATGGACATTTCCCATCTGTGAAACGTACAGTGAGCAAAAATCATGTGCTGCAAACTCTCATCTCAGAACAGGTTATCATGCCATGTTCTTTCTGGAGAGGAGTGCCTGCTACCTTTTTTGAAATACTATTAAATAGGCATGAACATTAAACCAGAAATGTAGCCAAATCAAACACTGTTCTGCCAAGCCAGAGACATCTGGGACTCTTCCTATTAAATTAATACAAAAGATACATAATAATGATACTCTGGCTCTCTTGTAGCCTTGCACTCTGCCTATTTCCTCACCAAAGAAGGGAAAATGCCCCCCTTAATGCATGACTTTGTTTCTTCAGTGTCTACCATAAAAATAAATGGTGTATTGCCTATCTCCATGCCTACCAATGGTTCCTCCTATGAGTTGGCAGTAATTGACAGGACTGGGCATGCCAAGGTTCTCTGTGGGCTGTCCTAATCTGGATATGTGTTTGTTCCTGGGAAGGTGAAAGGATTCTCTGCTACCACACTCCCCCCCCCCCTGGTAGTTTGTAACTGTTCTGTCAGGTACTGCATTGTTATTGGGCACCTGTGAAGCCTGTGGTGGCACTGGATGTATTGCATAAGCTGTTAGGTGTTGGAGCTGGCATCTGCAGGAACTGTGGTGGGGCGCAGGAGGGGCAATGAGCATACGAGCCATAAGGGAAGCTTGGGGTTGGATAAGAGGACTGTGGGCCTAGGGCATATGGGGCCATTTGCCGGTTATATGCAGCCACTTGTCTGTTTTCACTCCTGCGAGAAGTGGGCCATCCTCCCAAACATCTGATATTGCCACATGTTCCCACCCCTGAGCCCATGCCTCCAAATCCTCCTCTGCCCTCCTGAAATTCTGCAAATCCTCCCCTCCCTCTAGTGTAATATCCCTGGGGCCCTCCCTGATACTGGGGTCTTCCCTGGTACTGTCCTTGATAACCAACGTTCCACTCATATCCCCTTCCCCATGCTGGGGCTGCTTATACATCTCCTGATATCACCCTCTGCTTTGTCTGCCCTCCTTGTGGTGCAGATACTACCAACCCATCTACCGTCAACTTCGCCAACTTCTTTTGTATTCGTTTTGCTTCCTATTTTTGTTTTGTTTCTGCCATATCCTTTGCCTTCTCTCTGAGCCTTTTACAATAGTGTACAATAATGGACTGCATTTCCACCCACCCTTTAGCTTCAATTCCCATCGCTTTATCTAGGGCTTTCATCACTTCCTTAGGGTGGTCTTTCTTTACTGTATATTAGAAAAATGCTCCCACGGTTCTACAATCTCGGCCTTACACATTTCTTGCGTCTGCCATATGTACTGTGCTGGGTCCTCATCCCACATAGTTCACGCCATTATAGATTGCATATCTGATGTGCAGGAAATATGCACTGTGGGGCTGCCCATACACAGGCTTTACAGTCGTTAAACTAGGCCTTCTCATGGCTATCGTCTCCTATTCGCACCCCGGGGTACCCTGTATTGATACATGTGTCATCTTCCTGGTCTCCCGCAGTGAGGGATGGTAGTGCTTTGATCAAATTGTTCCTATCCATATGGGGCCGAGGGATATATTGTGCCGTTCTAGGGCCCTTGTATAATAACGGAAACAGTGCCCCCACCTGCTTTCCCACCTTCTTCTTTCTTCGTTGCTTCCCCTTAACTACTGCTATGTGCCCATGGCTGGCTCTCAACCTGAGCCCCCACAAACTTTCCACCCACAGTGAAATCATTGGCAGAGGATCACCCTTCCCCTGCTCATCTTCAGTATCCCACCCTTCCTCCTCCGCTACCGCAGCCATGTCGGCATCGGACTGTCCCGATCCATAATTTAAACTACCTGCCCACAGCCTACCTCAACACTGCCCTTCAGAATACTTCGTGCCACCTGGTGTTTCCACATGCACCCCTTTTTGCTGTACTATCAATTCTGATAAGATGTTCTCTGCTCTCCATTCATTCGTCCCAATTGGGGCTCTCTGCCCATTCCCTCTGTCCAGATTCAATCTTTCTAACTCTTCTGTCTTTTTCGACGCTTCTAGCTCCTTGTGTGGCCTTCACTCTGATTCCCTGCACACTTGTGCTCGAGCAGCTGTGAATGCAATGGGGTTCGGGATATTCTCATATCGAGCCACCGTCGACGGAGGAGAAGGGGCTTAGTGGGACATATGTGGGGTTTGTGTACTCTGACGATTTGTGTGTTGGTTAATACTCTGCTGGGGGAGGCAGTGCTACAGATACTGTGTTCGGTGTGGCGGGCGGAACTCCTGTTTATTCATGACACTCGGCACTGCTGGGATCGGGACACACATTAACAGTATCCAACTCACTATTTTTGTAGTATCTGGGGGGGCATCCTCCAAATCTTCCATCCTCCATAATTCTGGGACCCCCTTTCTGTTCTTCAGTTTCTTCCCCTTATATATGGCCGCCAAGATCGTAGACATGTGACCCAAAACCTCCTTGTTATTTTTTTCCCTTTTCTGGCCAGGGTTTACACATTCTCCCTCTCACCTCGCCGACTCAATCTCGATGATACTTTATAATGCTCTCCCGATATAAAGGGAGAGCTGTACACAAATTTCAAAGGCCCCTACCTGCTTAGAATGTATTCAGTCAACCCAGGCCTGATCCTGCAGTGCCTTGATAGCCCTGCCCCACCCTTTTCCCGTTACTATTCCACCATTCTCCCGCTCAGCACCCCTCACCCACACACCCCAATCTTCTCACGCTACTACAAACCACAAACACTCTATCACTCACCCACAATTTACTTCCACTCCACAAAATACTACACAAAAATCCCAGACCCCACCTTGGTCCACACCTGCACAATAAAAACACCAATAAAACACAATAACAAATTAAAACTCATCTGCGGCTCTTTTATATCGGGCAGAGGGATCCCAGCACCTCTCAGTATACAGGGCCTCTACCCTTATTCTCCATGCTCCTTTTAATTCTACAGCACTGTCTTCTCCCCCCAATCGAAGAGGATCCTGTTCCACTCATATCCTTTAACTCATATAATAAAGACCAAAAAATATACAATGCTACATGGTCTTTCCCCTCTACATCCACTTCACCATAAAACACACACACCCTGCCCCCTGTTGTTTTAGCCCGCAAAATGTGTACTTACATCTACGTGCTCTCCCGAGTTCCTCCATTAGTGGATCCCATCAACAACCTGCACAATCCGTCCGGGGGTGGAGCCCGCTCCACAGAGCAGACAGGAATTCATGCAACACAGCTCCTGTAAGCCTCTTCAGTTTGTGCACAGGGTGACTGGTCACTGCGGTTTATAGTGAAAAGACCGGAAAAAAATATCGAAAAAAAGGTCGAACCAAAAAATATCGAAAAAAAAAAATCACATTTTTTTATCAATGTTTTTTTTTCAAAATGGGGGCTTCCCCCCAATCCCCTTTTTTCATTTTTTTTTATTTTACCCCTTTTTTTTACTTACCTGACCCCAAAAATACATAAATAAATAAAAAAAATTATATTTTTTTTTCGAGATTTTTTTTCGAGATTTTTGTCATTCGATATTTTATTTCCGGCCTTTTGACTGACCACCGGTCACTGCAGGTGGGCACGGCCCCACTGGCTGTGTGGCCAGGCATCCTCAGTCATCGGGATCACATCGGGGTCACCAAATTTGTAAGGCATGACCTCGAGACAAAATAAACACTCTGCTGAGGAAAAAGGATCATTGCACCTCTTTGCAAGGAAAACAAGGTTTATTTTGTATACAAAAAGGAAAAAGGTGACAGAAGGTCCCAAGGAATCAAACTGCCATGGAGCTCTCTGTTAATTCATAGCAAGCACAAGGTTTTAAGAGAGGACAGCGTCACTCGTGATGTAAAGAATATACAGTGTTAACCCTCCACCAGTGGCAGCTGGTGAATTGTTAATGGGTGTTAATGGTGCATTTTAGAGCACACTTTTTAGACACATTGGATAAAAAGCCAAACAGTTTTCAATTGGGATTTGTAGGTTAACTCATGAAATAAATCCAATACATGCAAGTCACCAACACATTTTCATGATGCCTTTTCCCAAATATGTGCCACTAAAAACATTTTCACACTGGCTGTGCCCATACATTTCCATGCTTACTGCACCATTATACCCTATTATTCCCATATAAGAAGATACTCATGTTTGCTTTGTGGATAATGACAGTAATAATACTATAAGAAAACATATCCATGTTTGGTCTGCCAATATATGGCAGTATCCCCACGTAAGAACATACTCCAGTTGGCTTTACCATTAAAATGCATGCAAAAGTATGAAACCATGTGCAAACTGGCTGCACTAAAATGTCAGTCGAGCTACATAATAACACTTATCATGCTTGCTTTATCAAAGATGCCCAATAGAAAATGGCATACCACAATAGGAAATGACTAGATTGGCTGCATTGAAATGCCAGTCTAGCTACATGTTACCACTCATCATGCTTGCTTTATCAAAGATGCCCAATACAAAATGCTATGCCACAGAAAGAATAACACCACTGATCATGCTTGCATTATCAGAGCTGCCCAATATAAAATGTCATACTACAATAAGAAATGGCTAGACTGGTTGCATACAAAAGGCCAGTCTTGCTTCGTAATAACACTTATGCGTGCTTTACTAAAGATGCCCAATGCAAAATGCCATACCACAAAAAGAAATGACTAGACTGGCTGCATTGGAATGCCAGTATAGCTACATATTAACACTTATCATGCTTGCTTTATCAAAGAAGCCCAATACAAAATGTTATGCCACAGAAAGATTAATACCACTGATCATGCTTGCATCATCAAAGCTTCCCAATTAAAATGTCATACCACAATATGAAATTGCGAGACTGGCTGCATTAAAATGCAAGTCTAGCTACATAATAACACTTATCATGCTTTGTTTATCAACCATGCACAGTAAAAAATGCCATGCCTTCTCTATGGTGTGCCAGCGTCTTGCAGTCAGACATAATCATATTAATGATGAATGTGATTACGTTTGATTTGAAGGAACTGGGGTCTCATGGTACAGTCATGGCATTTTTTATTGGGCATAGATGCCAAGGAAAAACTGCCATACCCGCCCCCTGAGGCCCCGAGCGCCTTGCAGGCACAAATTAATTGTGTGCATGCGAGGTGCTGAGGGGCCCAGTCATGGTATAATTGACTGGCCATCTATCAGATGACTATTAATAAATGGCATTCCTTCCCTCATTGCCTTACAGCGGCTCACATGCACAGATTATCAATTGTGTATGCATGTGAGGCACTGGGGGGCTAAGAGGTCAGGCTTGGCATTGCATGTGAGGCACTGGGGGGCTAAGAGGTCAGGCTTGGCATTGCATGTGAGGCACTGGGGGGCTTAGAGGTCAGGCTTGGCATTGCATGTGAGGCACTGGGGGGCTTAGAGGTCAGGCTTGGCATTGCATGTGAGGCACTGGGGGGCTAAGAGGTCAGGCTTGGCATTGCATGTGAGGCACTGGGGGGCTTAGAGGTCAGGCTTGGCATTGCATGTGAGGCACTGGGGGGCTAAGAGGTCAGGCTTGGCATTGCATGTGAGGCACTGGGGGGCTTAGAGGTCAGGCTTGGCATTGCATGTGAGGCACTGGGGGGCTTAGAGGTCAGGCTTGGCATTGCATGTGAGGCACTGGAGGGCTTAGAGGTCAGGCTTGGCATTGCATGTGAGGCACTGGGGGGCTAAGAGGTCAGGCTTGACATTGCATGTGAGGCACTGGGGGGCTTAGAGGTCAGGCTTGGCATTGCATGTGAGGCACTGGGGGGCTTAGAGGTCAGGCTTGGCATTGCATGTGAGGCACTGGGGGGCTAAGAGGTCAGGCTTGGCATTGCATGTGAGGCACTGGGGGGCTTAGAGGTCAGGCTTGGCATTGCATGTGAGGCACTGGGGGGCTTAGAGGTCAGGCTTGGCATTGCATGTGAGGCACTGGGGGGCTAAGAGGTCAGGCTTGGCATTGCATGTGAGGCACTGGGGGGCTTAGAGGTCAGGCTTGGCATTGCATGTGAGGCACTGGGGGGCTTAGAGGTCAGGCTTGGCATTGCATGTGAGGCACTGGGGGGCTAAGAGGTCAGGCTTGGCATTGCATGTGAGGCACTGGGGGGCTTAGAGGTCAGGCTTGACATTGCATGTGAGGCACTGGGGGGCTTAGAGGTCAGGCTTGGCATTGCATGTGAGGCACTGGGGGGCTTAGAGGTCAGGCTTGGCATTGCATGTGAGGCACTGGGGGGCTTAGAGGTCAGGCTTGGCATTGCATGTGAGGCACTGGGGGGCTTAGAGGTCAGGCTTGACATTGCATGTGAGGCGCTAGAAATCCCAGCAGACTGGGCTGGCATTCTTTACTGGGAATATCCAGTAAAAAATGCCATGCCTGCCGCCTGGCCCCAGTGCCTCACACACACACAATGAATGTGATTGTGTGTATGGAAGGCACTGGGGGGCACTGGGGTAAGGCAGGTGTTTTTTTTACTGAACATCAATCTTAGATGCTCAGTAAAGAAAATTACATGGCTGTCCCCTGAGCTCCTCACACACGCACACAATCAATGTGTTATGTGTGTATGCCAGGCACTGGGGTTCCCGGATGTGGGCATGGTATCTTTGGCTGTACATCTACCATAGATGTCCAGTAAAAAAAGTATGCCTGTCCCCTGGAACCCAGAGCGCCAAACACACACAAAAAGTGATTATGTGTGTATGCAAGGCGCAGGGGGCACAAGTGGCAGGTATTGTATTTTTTACTAGACATATATCATAGATGTCCCATAAAAAAAATCCCATCCCTGTCCCCTGGGCATCACAGAACCTCAGACGGGGAGCTGATTTTGAAAATGACTTTGTTGTACAAACCTCCTACCCCCACTAGACAAAATCATATAAGACCAACACAAACACACACACTTACACAACATACACACAGCAAGCACTCGCTGTCTCATTCACAGTCATGAGCACCCATCAAGCACTCACTCATAACACCAGCATACACGCATCCATACACATATTTAAATAATAAATACATTAACATACAAATACACACATTTACACAACAAACACACAGAAAGCATTGTTTCATTCACATGAATATCCATCATGCACTCACTCATAACAAAAGCGTACACGCATCCATGCCCCACTCTACTGTGCGGTAAGCTACCCCTTGAACTTGATCTAATCGCACCAACGCTTAAATAACTGCTCCTTCCTTTGTATCATATGCCTTGCTATAATCTCTGATCGTCACTGCGTTAATGAATGTCTATGCTTTCCTTATGATAGCGCTCGCTACTTACACCTCTCATCTAGAACCAGACATAACGCCATCCAAGCCAGCTCACAGGCCCATGCTCAAACCAAACTTACCTTGCCTATAATAGGGAGAACTCGCTACTTACACCTCTCATCTAGAACCAGACATAACGCCATCCAAGCCAGCTCACAGGCCCATGCTCAAACCAAACTTACCTTGCCTATACTAGGGAGAACTTGCTACTTACACCCCTCATCTAGAACCAGACATAACACCACCCAAACCAGCTCACAGTCCCATGCTCAAACCAAACTTACTTTGCCTATACTAGGGAGAACTCACTACATACACCTCTCCTTTAGAACTACACCCAACACTACCCAAACCAGATCCACCATTGTAGAGAAAGGAAATGACAGACTCTCGACACACACCCATCACCAAGTCGCTAACTCCAAGAACCAGCACACCCGCTCTAGCAAAAATTAGTCAATTTTGCCTAAACTGCAAGCATCTCAGGAGAAAATAGGCGCTAGCACCCAGCGGAACACTACTAACTAGGTGAGCCCGCATAATGTACCTAGCACCACAAATAACCCCCTTCAGGCCACTCGGACCCCAGCCTCGAGTTTGCCTAAAACTAACCAACCCCTATTAGGTGCCCTACTTAATGTCATGCCTCTTGGCGCCCATACCATTGATATCCATGATAGCATACTAGAACTCAATCTTGATTTCTTAGTGCTCATTGAAACTTGGTTACACACAGCCTCGGGCCACAGTTCTCAATAGCCACCCCCCCCCTGAGTATACCTTCCTCAGAGCAGATTGCCAAGACACCATAGATGATAGAGTAGCTATTATCTCTAAAATCTCACTCCAATTTAGGGAAGCAAAATAGAATCATTACCAGACTATGAACTCCTCCTCCTTGAGTTAGCCGTCAGCCCTCATAGTATACAGAGCTCTGAGTACCTCCAATAATCCAGAGCCAAACCTACCCCTCTTAATCACACCTTTCCTTAAACCCAACACCAAAGACATCCTCCTAGGAGACCTCAACCTAGGCTACAATGACCCTATGGACAGCAAAGCAACAGCCTGCTACAATGCATTCCTAGAAATTCAATTCACCCAAATCGTAAATGCCCCCACTCACTCCAAAGGCAGAATCCTCGATTGGATCCTCACACTGAACACTGCAGTCACCATAACTGATATCCTCAAGCTGCATTGGACAGACCATAGTTTAATTAAATATAACATAAATCGGGACACAGCCCCAATAACCAAAACATTCACCCCAGCCCCTAGGCTGGTCAGAAACACAGGCAAACTCACACCCGAGATTCTCAATCCAATACTCAACGAATTGTTGAACTCTAAACCATCAGATAAGATCAACCCAGAAGCCATTTCAGATCACTACCACCACTATCTAAAAACTGCCATAGACAAAGTAGCTCCTCTAAAAAACAAATTATCTAAGTCCAAACGTAGGTCTCCCTGGTTCAGTGAAGAACTTATAGAAATTATAAGGAAAACGAGAGCACTAGAACAGCTATCTAGAAAAAACCACACCACTGAGTTCCGAACCAAATTACAACAACTTTCAAAAACCTATAAACTCAGTGTACTCTCCCATAAAGCCATATCGCTTAATACTCGCATCTCCAATGCGACTTCTAATACAAAACAACTATTCACTATAATCAGAGAACTTGAATCCCCCATTCTACCTACTAGCCCTAGCATCACCAGCAAAGCCTGGTGCACCACTATTCAGAATGCTCTATCCTCCAAAGTGAACACACTCCAAAATAAAATAGCGTCACAAAAAAAACTCCTAAAGCTCACAGACAGCCCACCTCACCCGACAGGCACAACTACAAGGACAGACGTATCCGACTTCCACGTCGCTCAAGTTACCAACGACCAGGTCCTGAAAACCATAGCATCACTCAAGCCATCTAATTGCAAAGGCGACAGCTTCCCTGCAAAAACAGTCAAAGACTGCGCCTCTTCATTAGCACCCATCATTACTAACTTTGTCAATGCGTCCTTCAACTCAAGTGAAATCCCTGCATCCATTAAAGTAGCCTGGGTTACACCCCTACTTAAAAAACCCTTGTTAGACCTGACCATCCCACCAACTACGGGCCCATTACAACGGTGCCATTTCTCCTCAAAATCATCGACAAAAAAGCATACACCCAAGTTCAAGACCACCTAGAACAGAATCATTTACTAGAGGATAGACAATCAGGCTTCCGTCCCAGACACAGAACCGAGACCGCCCTTCTAGATTTAAAAAATCTGATGGAATCCATCAGAGACTCCGGTAAACTGTGCATCTTACTTTAACTAGACCTCTCTGCGGCCTTGGATTTAGTCGACCATGACAAATTATTCCAAACCCTAAACACCAATTTGCACTTTTCCTCGAAAGCAACATTGTGGATAGAATCTTTCCTTTCGGACCGCACCTCAAGAGTAACCTTAGGGGATGAAGCAGCAGACCCCATCCCAGTTCCGCTAGGACTACCATAACGCCTATACTAAACTACTCTTCGCGGCCCTAGGCGCTTTGGGAGTAGTTTACACAAACTTTGCTGATGACACGCAGATACTTATACCTATTACTGGGGACCAAGAACATGACACAGTTTGCATAAATAATATATATGCACTTATACAAATCTGGATGGCTAACAATAGTTTGTGTCGCAATGGAAAAAACACTGAGATCCTCAAAGTTGGATCCCCAGCCCGTCTCAGCAAACTTCACCCTGATTACACTTCGATAATCATAGATGGCACCCCGATCCCTATCTCTAACAAAGTCAAAATGCTCGGAGTCCACATTCACTCGAGCCTCACCATGAATAAGCATATCAATGCACTTCCCTCCTCCATGGCACACACAGCCAAACTCATCACTCAAAGCAGACCTCTCCTAACCGCTGATAACTGCCTTGCTCTCGCTAGAGCTCATATCCTAACAAAGCTAGACTACTGCAATGTCCTACTGTTAGGCATCTCCAAAAAGAACCTTAACACATTACAACTCATCCAAAACAAAGTTCTCACAGCATCTTGGGGCACAATAAACAAGAGAGATCACATATCGCAATTTAGAAGAGATGCTCATTGGCTTCCAGTACAAGCGAGAATCCTCCATAAAACACTCACAATCACCCACAAATGTATCTCTGACAATGCCCCCATCTACTGCAGCCAATGTATTTCTCGGAAAACTAGGACCAGATCTCTCAGCTCCAGTGCCAACATACACCTCCATATTCCACGCTTTACCACCTCGAGAGCAGGTAACACCAGCTTCCCCATAGCTGCCCCGTGCATTTGGAACTCTCTCCCTCACCACCTCAGCAACGAAACCTCCTCCCCCAAATTTAGGAAATTACTAAAAACCTGGCTGTTGAACACATTCTAATAGCATTATATCTACTTATCACAGCTCCTGACATGTCGCTTACCCTCTCCCCCTCCTGTTCTGCTCCTTACCTACCTATCTTTTCCCCACCACAGTAACTGCTTAGTCAATCATTCTGGATGTAACCGACTAAGACAGGTGATAATGCCAAAACACATATGATGCATGTAATTGAACAAGACGCGTTACACCATTGCTGTATGTAACCCACGTATTTGACTAAGACGCACAAAACTCTTTATGACGCCGTTGTTTAATGCAACTCATGTATGTACGTAAATTACGCAGTGATACCCCAGGGTTTGGGCGTTCAACCAAATGCAATAAATAAATAAATAAAATGCACATATTTAAATAATAAATAAATGAACATACAAACACACACATTTACACAACATACACACAGAAATCATGCTCTCATGCACACCAGCATCCATCATTATACATTTGTTGTTCTCCTAACAATACAAGCATGCACGCATCCATGCACATAATTTAAATATAAAATACAGAAAATAAACAAACTTGCCTTCTGCCACGGGTCTTTCCTCACCAGCGCTCAGCCTCCTGCTAGGATGAACAGGAATCAGGAAGCTTCCTGGTTTCTGCTCATGCTTAGAGGGTCCCGAGCATGGGTGAGGAGTCGCCCCACTCCAGCCTGCTCTGTCTGTATCTGCGAGGAGGCACAGGTGCGCCCCTTGCACATACAGACATGCAGTTCCCCAGCCAGCATTTCCAATGAGCCATGAGAGGCTGTATAAGCAAACGCCCCCAGCCTTGATGGCTCATTGAGCTTGCACAGCCAGGGGGACTTTAATTGTCAAAGGGAAACTGTGTTTCCCTTTGACAGTTAAGAGCACTCACTCAGCTGAAAACACCTGCTGAGGGAGTGCTCCTGTTTTAATGGGCTTGCTGCTACATAATGGGTGAGAGGGGGCCAAGACCCAGTAGGTTGATGCCCCATAACCCATTATGGATGAGCCACCCCTGCCCTCCACCCTCATTGGCTACTACCTATATTACACAGCCACGCTAGTGGCTGTGTAGTTATGGTTAAGTTGCTAATCTCATAGGAAGAGCACGTTTTGAGGGGTTTATAACTTCTCTCCCCCTGGACGAATCCTCACCAAACTTTGCAAATTTTTGTGAGGTTTGGTCCAGGGGGGGCAAAGTTGTAGGGGGATCCCAAAACTTCTGTTTTTCCCATAGACATAATGGGAAAAAACTTTGCTCATGCCTACATCCCAAACCACTGGATGGATTTTCACCAAATTTGCGGCAGGAGCGGCGGCTTCATCCCAAAAGCGTGCTTTTGTTAATTTGGTGTAAATTTGTTGAGTAGTTTTTTAATAAATGGGAAAAATGGAAGGCAAAAAATGTGTGATATCTATGCCCGCTAGGCGGACACACTTCCCTGTTCGCTCCGCGGACAAGACACTGATTGGCTACATTGCTTGCGTCATGTCCGCAGATAGGCAATGTGTTCTCTGATTGGCTGGGATGAGGCATGAGGTGCGTCACATTGTTTTGATATGCCCGCCATCTTGGCAACCGCCGACAGCATGGCGGCGAACAGAGGCAAAATGCAATTTTGGGGAGTGTGTTGGTGTGCAGAAGTGCTCGGGGAAGGTTGGGGAGTAAGAGATGGGTGAAATACTGTATTTGTTTAGGTGGCAGGTGCCCCTGATGTGTCCGCTATGACCGCGGTCGTAGTGGTTGTCTGTGGATATAATCAATGCACTACTGGCTATTTCACTTTAGTATGATGTTGGTTTTGAGTTGATGTGTGAGCAGGAGATGGGCTGAGCTGACAGGTGGTGTGGCCTGACTGTGGGAGTCGCTGGGAGACTGCTAAGTTCTCCAGACGAACAAAATAAATCAGTAGAAATGTCGGCCACATTGGTGAATGGTAGCAAACAATTCATATGTTTTTCAAAAATATTTCGTTCAATTGTCTTTGGCTTTGAAACAAAGGGAGGCTTGTGAACGGAATGCATGAAGGGAGGGATGTAAGACTTTCAAATATGATAATGTTCACCATTCAGAAATTGGACAAAGGGACATGTAATTTCATTTTATGAAAATTCATTGAAGTGGACGGAGGGCTTGTTTTACGCTGATAGAATGGAAATGCTGAATATTATGTACGTTTTACTTTGGACAATTTTATACACAAACTAGTCAAATTATAATTCGGTGACAATATTGGTGGGGTACATTGTATTGTGTGTTGTGTGTGGTATATTGCAATGACACGCAATTAGAACTTGTGTGTGTAGTTTGTTTTGTCGTGGGGATATGGGCAGTGCAGCACCGAGATGGGTGTAGTGCAGTAGTGGGATCCCCCAGGTTCATAAATGCGTAATTGAACGCGAATATTTAATTAAATTCTGTGTATCTGTTCTTTTTGGTTTTATTTAGCTCTCTGATTGCAGCGACAGCGTTAGCATCCCATTTCGAGCTCACAATAATCCATAGCAGTAATGTGTACAGCAAACTGAAGAGTAATTCGCACGTTCTTTTGTTTGAGTTATCATTGTTTGACGTCCGTGTTTATCAATAGTTATAACAGGGGCCCAATTTGATGGTTAAAATGATAAACTGTAATAAGATTGGTTACTGAGACATATTTCTGTTATCTTTTTTTAAACCGCTACATCTTGACTTTCTGCGATTGTCATGGATTCCAGATACCAACTGACATTTTTTTTAACCGTCAGCTACAGATATATGTCAGTGGTTGGATTACAGCAACGCTTTTTTGGGATGATCGACACGAGCCCAAATGCCGTACGCCATACCAGCGATAAGGAGCAACTTCATATCTTTTGTGGTGGCCTAGCTGAAGTTCATGCCAAAGTCTTCACAGTGCATCCAATCCATTTTTAAATCCAAAAGGAATACCGCGTGACTCACGATAAACATTTGTGGATCGAGAACGAAGTAAACAATTACCTATTTGCTCGCGTATGTAAGTCTCCGGAGGTTCTCAGTGCGTTTATTGTGAAATAAAAGTACTGTACAAATTGTACAATTTGGCATTTCCTTTAAAAGTATGGTTTCATATTCAAAATTGGGACGCGCTGTGTTGTGAGATGATGTGTGTTGATATTCTGGATTCTACGTCAAGTAACGTTATCACGTAGGTGATGATTGGGTGCATTTTACTGCGCTGTATAGTAATGTTCTGGAGATAGGTGGAGCATATCACTAGGTTTGGTGATGTTAGGGGCGGGGCATATGCATTAGTTCCGCCAGGGCAGTCCACCTTGGGCGATGCGGGAACGGATAAGATTATCACAAGATTGCCACGCCGTGCTGCGTGATTTCGCATGTGTAATAAAGAGTAAAATTACAGGTAGGTGCATAGGAAATGTTTGTACAATCGATCAATGTATGCTTAGAAGTACATGCCCGAACACGTGGGAAAATAATATTTCTGAGTGCACTATTATTTTTATAGATCCATTTTCGCTGAAGATGATTTTCTGTATTATTTTAAATGTCTGGATGCTGTGTTTAAATATTTTTGGGGAAAGGACACATAAAGTAATGGCTAATAATTTGTTTATATAGAGAAGTGTGGTGTCTTCCATTAGGAGGGCCGGTTTTACGCCTGAGTGTACCCCAGGCAGGAAGCATCATTGGCGCCCCTCACAGCAACAAAAAATTAAAACAACATAAGTTGGGTTCAGATGAGCACAGACCCTCTTACTATAGTATTTTGGGGGCATGATTCAGATTTAATAAACTAATTACACCTGCATGATCTTCTCTGCAGAATATTCCCATCTTACAATGCATTATTCACCAACATAAATATGTTATCCATTCTCTTGAAAACTGGTTATAAAAAGAGGCAGGTTAGTATGACTTCCATTCTACAGTTCACTATCCAACTGTGGATCTTGCACCAACTAAATGTAAGGTTAGTAAGATAGAGAGAGGTAAACGGTATGGGTAAATCATATTGCTTGGCAATACTGTGATACAAGCGTCATTGCAGGTGTTTGATGGGTCCAATGCTTTTACAATGCGCAGGCATTTACAAAAGGAATGCCACTGAGTTGTCGGTTGAGGCGGTGCACACTGTGAGCCTACTGGTTGTATACAACTGGCTAGGTTGGCATTTTCAAACACGACGAAGGAGGATTTCTGTGCTATAAAGGAAGTCATTTCATTGCATAAATACACACATGCTTCCAATCACTGTATCAGTAACTAGTCTGCCAAACATTGGTTTCAGTCCGATATGCTTCACGCTACATTTAATGGTCGTTTTCCTATCCTGCTGTCCAGTCAGTGCACTTTTGAGCCTATGCCTGCATTTCCAAACTCCCTGCCACTACTTGATGTCCAAGTGCATAGCTGCCATGTGAGCCACTAAGAGCCATTCCTGTCTTTTCTCGTTGCATTATTGGATTTGTAGTTTCATGTTTCCCTTGCTAAGTATGGGCCTACAAATTCCAGCATGTAAAGTCAAAAGCAAGAACAGGTCGCCACAGTAGTGAGACGTTCAGCAAATGGTTATTTTCTGAAGTCCTTTTTAAATTGAGGTTCTAAGGGTTTTCAATTCCGGTTATACATGCATGATAGTACATATTCTAGAAGGCACAGAAATCATAGTTAAGTGCTACGAGACGAGTGACTAGTCAGGTTCAACTTGACAGGGACCCAGTCCTGCTCCCAGACACACGTGTGGTCTGGTGCTACATCCCAAGTCTCCCCACAGCATTTTACTCCTATGCCACAGACATCCCTGTCTGAAGGTTCAACATATGCATGTGTACGTGTTGTTAAAGGGACGTATTGGTTGGAAGTAAAACCGAAAAACCCCAGAAATTCGCCAGTTATGGTAAGCTAAGCAACCATAACTCGCACCACCACCGTGCACTGCTAAGACTAACACCCAGGACATCAAAGATGACATCACAAATGCCATTGATGACATCACTGATGACATCACATGTCTGGCTCCCTCTTTTTTCCTTTACTGACATATATAGGCCACATGGTTTTCTTCAGTAACAGTCAGGAACAAAACATTTAAAAGGTACTATATTAGTAGACGTATCCTTCAAGTATGTTCTTACAGTAATTCCCTTCGGGTCCAGTCACATCATGTGATACATATACATAGGGGAAGTAGCAGCTTTGAAAAGAGCAATCATTTATGTGCATAAAGATAATCAGTTAGGTTATGAAGACTTTCTGGTACTACTGCTGCTTTTTTGCTTACTTCCTTTCCCTGTATATTGCTCATATTTGTATGTGTTGTTGTGTCTTTGTGTTTTGTCTGTAATAATGAACGTATGTAGAAGTGGGTTTTATTAGCTACTTATTACATGTTGCACAGTACACAAAACTCTAATAAGAAAGCATTTATCATTTCACTATTGAACATGGGAAGATTATGAATATTGCACCTCCATCATGTATACTGCACACAATGGGGGTCATTCCGAGCTTGGAGGTAAGGTAAAAACGATGCTGGTAAAGGATTACCGGCATCGCTTACCGCTACGGGCTATTCTGACCAACCAGTCCGCTATTTATGGCATCGTAGTTTACGATACCGTAAATAGCGGTCCAGGCGCGCGCATGCGACACAACATGCCAGCATTACCGGCATGCCGTAAACCGGAGCTGATCACAAGCCATGCGGACAAGCAAATAACGGCCTACTGAAGCCCGAAACGTACCTTTCCGGCATGGAGTAAATACTGGCACCTCAGAGAAGGCGTTAAGAACCCTGAGCAGTGTTTCCAAGAGCCAAAGGTGCACACAATAAGCACAGGTGGAGGCAATGGAGTCTGGCACAGCACAAAAGGAGCACACCCACACACCACACCCCCTCTCACACCAAGATGATACCAATAGTAGTAGCATTACTGGAGCTGGAGGTCCTGCTTGCAAGGCAACAACAACAACAACATCCACAGCCCCCACCACAGAGGAGACACAGGAGGAGAAGGAGGGTGAGACAGGCCCAGCATGCCCCACCAGTGCAGCCACCGTTACCACGCCGGCAGCCCCCAATCCCTTGCATCAGAGCCACCCCATTCAATCTAACACCTGAGCAGATCCACACCCTGTACCGACTTGACCATGACACCATCACCACCATAGTGGATCTAATACATGATGACATAGTGAGCCTCGTAGAAATACGCACCGCCATCCCCCTCTACTGAAGGTAGTGTCTGTGCTCCACTTCCTTGCCACAGGCACCTACCAGCACACAGTGGGGCACATGCATGGCATATCACAACCCTTTTTTTCCCGGATTCTGAACCAAGTGCTGGATGCCCTCCTGATGCACACAAGGGACTACATATCCCTACCACAGACTCCCCAGGAGATATTTGATACAAAAGTTGCCTTCCATGCACTGGCAGGCATGCCAAATTGTATAGGTGCCCTTGACTGCACCCACGTGGAGTTGGTGGTCCTGCATGCCATGGAGATGGTGTATCGCAACCACAAGCAATACCACTCCATCAACATGGAGAGAGTATGCAACTCCAGCAAGATCATCACACATTGCTGTGCCCGATATCCAGGATCAACTCATGACCCCTTGGTCCTGCGGAACTCCACGCTACCACGCTATATGGAGCGACATGCTGGACGACGTGCCTGGCAGCTTGGTGAGTTGCCTGACTGGGCCATGGCAGTGCATCGAGGTTGTGAGGTAGGTGCCTGCATACTCCACCTGGGTGGGAAGAGGGGCAGATACATACTCCACCTGGGTGGGAAGGGGGGGATGCATACTCCACCTGGGTGGAAATGTTGACACCAGTGCACGATGTGCACATCACCGAACACTGTGCCCCAAAGCAAGTGAAACGGCACATGACTACCAAATCCCACAGTGATGAAGTAAGGCCGACACCTAACACTACATGACTAATAGGTAATCAGGCCACATCCCACAACACATGCACCACTCATCGGCGGCCATCACACACCGTAAGGGCATCCTGCACTATGCACTGCATATGCACCATGTCGCTGCCTCCAGCATATCACCACACAGGACAGTCATCCCTGGGAGTGCATTGAAGTGAGCCTAACAGGGATACCACAGCGTGTCACTGGTTCCACACAACCATAGGAGTGCTGCAAGTCACCATGGCACTGATCAGTGCAGAATGACAAATATGCTACTGACAACAGCCAACACTCCCTACTACCAAATCTCACAGAACACAGCACATCAATGATTTTACCCCAAGACTGCTGCATGCATATACGATGCACATGCAACAAGATCTGAGCGCACACCATAACCCATCTTGAAGATGCTACCCCCGCCATCATTCCATTGCACAGGACACATAGTGGGTCCAGAAATGGGGTCAATGCATCCAGGGACATGTGCGTATGGGCAGAAATCACCTGCTGCCATGTAAGGCCAGTACAGTTGTTCACCATGAATGTTCAAACACTTACCTTCATTCCCCTCTCATGCAGGTGATGGTGGCTATCCCTTGAAGCCGTGGCTCATGACCCCTGTCCGAAACCCATAGAACAGGCACGAGGAGGACTACAATCGTTCCCATACCCGTACACGTGTGGTGATTGAGCAGACCTATGGCCTGTTGAAGGCACAATTTTGTTGCCTCAGCCGGTCGGTTGGGGCACTCATCTACAGCCATGAGAAGGTGTCCCGGATCACCATGGCATGTGGAATGCTGCACAATATGTGCATCCGTCGGAACGTGCCCCTGTCCCCTGACATGGAACTGCTACCACCTGATGATGATGAAGGGGAGGAGGAGGAAGAAGTGGCAGGACAGCATCACAGTGCCGCAATCATTGATTGGAAAATATTTCTGACACACAAGTCAGCAGAGGGTGTGAGGATGTCAGGACATCGGGCACTGGGTGTGGGGATACATGTACACTGTGCACTGTGCAATATTAAATGACACATGCGCAATGATGAATGTCTACTCAACCAGTGTATTTAAAGTGTAAATTTCAACGTGAAAAACAAACCCTCCACCACCCCCCTTCCTCTCCCACCACAACTCCCCAACACACCCTCAGCCCACTCCCCCTCCCACCACAACTCCCCAACACACACTCACCCCCCCCCCTCCCACCACAACAACCCCACACTAGTCCCATAGAATCCACATAGCCCACATGTGGATGGCAGTAATGTCACTGTGCACTCCCGGAGCCAGGGGGAGGCATGTCCCGGTGGCGCAGCGTACAGAGCGACCGATGGAGCAGGCTGGTCTGGGTGGAGGAGCATGCTGAAGGGGTGTCCTCATGCTGGGGCTGTTGGGCAGGATGTGCAGCCACCAGAGCATCAGCTATGCAGCCGAGGACCTCCCAGAGCGGTTGGTGCTGTCCGTTATTACCTGGCCCAGTGCCCTCAATTCATCCTGCCACTCCTCCCTGGCCTGCCGATTGTCCTGCATACAATCTGTGATCAGGGCTGTGAGCTGCTCAGCCCGCTGTGCATCTGCGGATGATGTTGTGGCCCTGCTGGGGATCGGGCTGACATGTCCTGCTGGCGCTTCCTCAAGAGAACTGGACACAGGACTGGCATGTCCATGTGTTGGTCCTTGGCCAGTTAGCTCAGGTGTGTCGGTCTCACCCGAGTCACTAAAGGAGACCTGGGTGTTAGAGAAGGCTTCAGGGGTGTGCACGACTTCAAATGTGACCTCAGTCGCTCCACAGATGGAATTGGGGCTGTTGGGAACTTCGAGGGGGGCCGTGGCTACCACCTCCCCAGCCACAATCGACTCCTCAGACCGCGGCATTGGGCATGTGTCTGCAGCCAGTGCAGGGAGGGGTGGGGGTGGTGCACCCTCCATGGGCCTTGCTGGAGCCGGTGGTGTGCGTCCAGGTATTCTCTTCCTCACTGGGAGACGGCGGCCCCTGCCTTGGCCCCTGGAAGTGCTGGGACAGTTGCTCTCCTGCTCCTCACTGTCATTCTCACTGCCTGTGGGGATGGAAGAGAGGGACGGCATGAGTGAAGATTTGAGAGCCAGCATTTATACATGGCTACAATAGCACATTCAGATATTTGTGGGTTATCGGCATTTGGGTAGGGAACGGCACATAATTCAATACTTGGGTGGTAAATGCATGCATATGTCGGTGTCACTCATATTGGCTGGGTACTGTGCTGTCTAACATGCACACTGTTTACATCAACTGCCCTGTGTGCCTCATGGAATGGGCCACTTTGTGTGGTATGTGTCATATAGGTTACGGCCTTGCACTGGCACTACCTTGGGTCTCACTTGCTTTGGCATGATTTACAGGGGGGGTGTGGCCAACCATGCCGTGACTCCTTGGCCAGACCTTAGCAGTGACTTTCATGACATTGGCGTTGGCAGTATTGACTTTGGACACTCACTTCCATTAGCGGATGACGTTGTGCCACACTCAATTTCTCCGACCCATTCAATGAATTTGGAGCCTATCATGGCCGCACATGTCTCCTCATGCGGCATGAGTTTTATGGGCGAACCTGGGCCTCCTCCAGTCTCCAAGGCCTGGCTTCTATTCGCAGAGAGGATGCTCCGCACCCTCAGCTGCAGGTCGTCCCACCTTTTGCGGCAATCCGTTGTGATGCAGGGGTTGTTGCCCACAGCGCTCACCTTCTGCACCACTAGTGCCCAGATGTCTTTTTTAAAGCACCGCCCCCTCCGCATGTCGTTGGGGGTATCCACTAGCATTTGCAGTTCGTCAGAGCTGAACCGCTCCTTTCGGAAATGGGCAGCTCCCTTCTTTGGCGCTTTGGGCATTCCTCGGTAGTGGTGGTAACTTTCCAGTATGTCAACAGTGTGCCAGGGGTCCTGTCTGGTGAGGATGGCAATGAATTGTGTTTTTAAAGATGGCCGCCGTGCTCCTTCCAGTTCCTGGGCGATGAAGCTATTTCCGGTTCCGCATTTTAACGGTGACCGTAAATAACGGTGACCGCTATTTACAGTCACCACTAATGCCGTGTTGCTCCATGGCGGTAGTGTTAGCTACGGTGCAGTTCATGCCGGTAGGGTTTTTTTCGGGCAATTTTGCAGCATGGCGCTACTGTCATTACCAGCATGGCTCAAAGCTCGTGCCCGCAAACTCGTAATAGTGTGCTTTTAGCGGTCTATTGCCAGCTCGGACATGCTATGTGCGCCATGTCGGTAATGGAAAAACTTACCTCCAAACTCGGAATGAGGGCCAATGCTTATGTTTATACATGAGTAGCTTAGTATACTGGAAAGAATTTAATAATAGAATGCTATTTAATTCAATGCATTGCTTAATGCACTACTTAGCTCATGATATTCATTCCAATGATCCTTGACACTTTTCTGTCAACATTATAATAAGAATCCCTTGTACAGACTTTTCATGAAAAGTAAATGCACATGTGATGTCATCAGTGATGACATCAATGACATTTGTGATGTCATCTTTGATGCCCTAGGTGTTAGTCTTAGCAGTGCACGGTGGTGGCGCGAGTTATGGTTGCTTAGCTTACCATAACTGGCAAATTTCTGGGGTTTTTTGGTTTTACTTCCAACTATAATGTCCCTTTAACAAAGTTTTTTTTCACTGAAAAAAAATACATATATATATATGTGTAGTTATGGTTAAGTTGCTGTTTCCATAGGAAGAGTACTTTTTGGGCGGCCTATAACTCCACTCTGCCTGGACGAATCCTCACCAAACTTTGGGGGGTCCCAAAACGTCTTTTTTTTCCCATAGACTGAATGGCGGAAAAACTTTGTGCACGGCTACAGGTCAAACCGCTGGATGGATTTTCACCAAATTTGCGGCAGGTACAGAGGCTTGGTCCAGAAAGCGTGCTTTTGTAAATTTGGTGACCTTCCGTGCAGTACTTTTCATAAAAATGACCAAAAAGTAAGTCTGAAAAAATTTGTGATATTTATGTCCGCTTCATGGTCACAATTCCCTGTTCGGTCCACGGACAAGATACCGATTGGCTAAGGGGCTGGCGTCATGACCGCGGACACGTGACGTCTTAGCCGATTGGCTGCAGCGAGACGTTTTCTGCGTCCGATTGTTTGGATGCGCCCGACACCTTGGATCCGCCAATAGCGGAGCGACAACCAGCGCAAACATGCTATATTTATAAAACTCTTTTGCTGTGTCATAGAGCGTTGGGAAAGGTTCAGACAGTAAAACATGGGTGATCAATGCATTTGTTCTGGCGGTCGGTCTTCTTGATGTATTTTCTATGGCCACTTTGTAGGCACAGAAAATGAGAGGTCCAAGAACGGTAGTATTTCAGTCCATGCAGTACACAGGCAACTTGTAACGGTTGTAAGGACACGCGTGGTGTTAGCGAACATTGAAATTGACAACATGCCGTAATTGCATTACTTTTCCTATGGGTATTGTTTTCATTAGTACGCCGCCATGGGTGTGACATGCTATGGTGGTTGTGGCCAGGTGTGGCCAGCTCCCAGAGTTTTGGGTACAAATTCAGTACATGCTACATTTACAATGTTTCCTTCTATGGGTGTGCTACTGATTTTTACGCAACCATGGGTGTAATATGCTGCGGTGATTGTGGCCAGGGCCTACAGTTTTGGGTGCATGGCCGTAGGACCATTGAAATTGACAACATGCTGTAATTGCATTACTTTTTCCTATGGGTATTGTATTCATTACAACACCGCCATGGGTGTGACATGCTACTGTGGTTGTGGCCAGGGCCTAGAGTCTTGGATGCATGGTTGTCGGCCGGAGGCCTAAGGCCTTACTTCCAAGACTGTAGGCCCTGGCCACAACCACTGCAGCATGTCACACCCATGAATAAACCCGTAGTACTGCATATCGATTGCCTGATTGTGGGGAGTGTGTACAGTCTAGGCTGCATGGCCCAACAGCACAGTTATATGTAGTGTACTTACAAGGCACAATGGGTGTGATATGATGTGGTAGTGCATCACTCAGGCGGCTGTGGGGAGGGGCTGCAGTTATGGGTGCATGGCCGAAGGCCATGCTCCCAAAAACACATTTGTACGTAGTGTTGTTATATGCCCCAATGGATGTCATATGGTGTGGTAGTAGTGGCTAGGATGTAGAGTATTTGAACAAAGTAATATGCACTGCAGTTGTAAGCACCTGTGGATTTTATATACTGTATACCCATTCATTGATAAATCTATGGCCTCACACTCACTTCTGTAGCCTGTGGCTACAAACTACTGCAGCATATCACAGCTATAGGTACACTTGTACTATGCAACATCATTAAGATGGTTATGGGGAGGGTGTCGCGTTTTGGGAGCATGGCCGAAGGCCATGCTCCGAAAACCAACTTAGTACGTAGTGAAATTACAAGGCACAATGGTTCCGATATGCTGTGGTGTTTCTGCCCCGGACGCAGAGTGTTGCCTGCATGCCCAAAGGCCATGCACCCATGACTGAAGTCATAAGCAGTGGGGTTATAAGTCAATATGGGTGCGGTGTAATGCGGTAGTTGTGTACGCGTCCTAGCGTCTTGGCTGCATGGCTTCAGACGATGGTCCGAAAAGTTAACTTAAAAGTAGTTAATTTACAAGGACCATGGTTTTGATATGCAGCGATGGTTGTGGATAGGAACTATACTCTTTGTACCTTGGTCGTAAGGCGTAGGTGGTAGGTTACACAACCAAGATGCATGGGCCAGCCTACAGCCACAGCAGCATATTGCTACCATAGATTTGACGTGTAGGTTCGCATGTGTACAAAATGACTGCTAATATACTTACACCTTACTTTGTTCAGAATCCATATATGTTTAAAATGCCTTTAGTACTTGGCGGAAGTATCCTTTTTTAATTTCTGTGATAAAAGAAAAAGGTATGTTAGTGTTTGCATTTTATGAAAACTTACTACATTGCATAATAGACAGTTAACTTTTTTTTTTGTACCCTCATATTTACTTTACAAACCAGTCTACTGTGCATTCCGCTCAGTTTCTGTGTTTGCTTTTCTAATCCTTGGGTCTGGAGAAAAAAATCCTTGTCGGATTAAAAAAACCTTTATTTGCTATGATACTAACTACTTCCTTGTTTCCTTTGAGTGCTTCCTTCTTCTTTCTGATTATAATGTTATGTTTGTTGCCTTGCTGCCGATTTTTAACAACAGTTAGATACCTGTAGGCGTATTCTAAGTGTGCATTTGTTCTTACAGATCTGTGATATTCATTTATTTGTGTCGTTGTTATATCCTCTTGGCCAGTTAGGTACCTGTAGGCGTATTCTGTTTGTAGTCTTTCACATAATATTTTGGTAATCTTGAATTACACATTATTTATAAAATTTTGGCTTTAAGAAGATTAAATACGCATTTGTAAGATTAGCTGGCAATCTCTGCTTTAGAGTAATGGTGCTATCATTACATTCGAACCATCCACATTTCTTTTTAATGTATGCAGTGTAGTGACCTGCATTGGTTGTAGCTCCTGCATGGTAGATAATACCTATTGTTGTAAAGGTTTTCTTTCCAAGTGACACTTGACTGTGTGTGAATCCAGTCAGTTTGCAGTTGTTTTTGGTACCATCTGCATTGTAACATAGAAGCATAAGTATTATGTAGGCACTATGCGATTGTATCAGTAAGGAGGAGCGATTCTCTGAATGGCTGAAATGGAATACATTCACAATTAGATATGTAAACATACACAAATCGCTCATTTGGGATTTGTTCCTGTATCACATTGCTACAGAGGGTGCATGTATGTTTCCACGTGTACAAAATCTGGAAGATTTCATTTACAGATATGCTTTCGTTTTCCAATATTAATAGTAAGTACATTAGAAATTCTTGTGGATCTTCTTGTGAGTATATAGTAAATCTCACCATTCTAGCACAGTGGTCCAATTCTTGCCTTATTCCATGCACACTGTATGTGTTGTCATGATTGTTTGTTGCGTTTCTATGAAGCACTAACATTTGCAAACACAATTGGTCTGTACTATGTAAGTAAATATTTTTAACAATTGGTGGCAATTGAAATTGAATATTCATTGCTACATTTCCATAGCAACCTACCCCAGCCCAGTTTCATTTGCAAATTTGAATGGACCAGCTAGTTCTGTATCTGAGTGCATTTTTCAGAGTTTCTGTTTCCTTCTTTGAAGATGTACCTGGTTCTCATTCCCTAATATGTTCTTCTTTGTTTGTGGTAATTGATGAAGCTTTAGCTTCTTTTGTTTTTTTTTGAGGTATTTGCTGTTGGATTCTGTTGCATTTCTGTATGATTTAGTTTTCTTTTACCATGTTTTACTTTATCTGGAACAGGATATTGTTTCAGATGGGGGGGTGTACAGTGAACGCAGACTATTGTATTCTAGAATGCAAGGAATATCAGCTTTGACTTTACTTGCATCAAAGTTCATTAGCAATAGACCGTCAAGTGTACGTAAGCGTGATAATGCTACGTAGCTCATGCATTCTTTAAAGACTGTGGGCCTCATTACACGTTGTGCGGTAGGGATTTAACGTTACCGGTAAGGGAATACCGGCATCGTTAAATCCCCATGCCAATTACGACCCGGCCCACCGCTATTTGCGGCACCGCTAAGTACGGTGCCACTAATAGCGGCTAGTCCGTGGGCCCACGACCCTCGATCCCGTAAATAACGGCATACCGCTAATAGCACAGCATCACAAGCCAGGCGGACGTGCTAATAGCGGCATGGAAAAGCCCCCAAAACACCTTACCGGCATGGCGCATATACCGGCATCGCGAACCACCCGTTATCAGAACCTAGCAGTGTTCCCACCTGCCACAGGAGGACAAAATCAGCACAGGTGGAGGCAATGGAGACTGTGGCAGCACAAAAGGAGCACACCACACCCCATTCACACACCCATTTCCACACCAAGATGGTTCCAATACTAGCAGCATTACATGGGCTGGAGGACATGATTGCAGTGCAGCAGCAACAACAACAGGCAGCACAAAGGAGACGCAGGAGGAGGAGGAGGAGGAGGGCTAGACAGGCGCAGCAAGCACCACCACAGCACCTAGTCATACCACAGAGGCAGCCACCAATCCACAGGATCCGAGCCAGTCCATTTAACCTAACCCCTGAGCAGATACACACCCTGTACCGTCTGGACCAGGACACCATCACCAGCATCGTGTACATGATACATGACGACATTGTCAGCCTCATAGACATCAGAACTGCCATTCCCCCCTCTACTGAAGGTGGTGACTGTGCTCCACTTCCTGGCCATAGGCACCTACCAGCATACAGTGGGGCAGATGCATGGCATCTCACAACCAGTATCCTCACGCACGCGGAACCAGGTACTCAATGCCCTCCTGAAGCATGCACGGGAACACATATTCCTACCACGGACTGCCCAGGAGATCGCAAACACCAAAGTTGGCTCCTATTCACTGGCAGGCATCCCAAGTTGCATCGGGGCCATCGACTCTACCCATGTGGAATTGGTGGTCCCACATCACAATGAAGTAGTCTACCAAAACACAAAACAATTCCACTCCATCAATGTGCAAATGCTATCTGACGCTAAGAAGATAATCACACATTGTTGTGCCCGATTTCCTGGATCAACCCATGATTCCATGGTCCTGCGTAACTCAAACATGCCACGCTACATGGAGCGACAAGCTGGACAACATTCCTGGCTACTTGGTGAGTAGCAGGGCAAGCACATGGCAGTGTGATGTGGTGGGGAGAGATACATACTCCTACTGGGTGTTGACTGTCGTCTGTAGGACAAATGGACATACAGATGTAGGCCAAGTCCATCAGGGAAGGCCACAATGTCCTTGAGGAGAGCCCACATGCAATTATGAGCTGAACAACATAGAGTACAATCCAGGTTCCCAAATATTGCACATCCATCCACATTGCACATCATGCCACACCACATACCACACAAATCAGCAACATGGCGTCAAGATGGTACTACAGAATCAGCGCAGCACAACATCAAGACAGCAATGTGTCCTTGAATGCATGTAAAGGTAACACCCCTAGCTATACCCAGGGGCGTTGCTAGGGGGGGCTAAGGGGGCTATAGCCCCTGATCTTTTGGTTGTAGCCCCGGATAGAATCTCAGGAGCTACGGCCAAAAGACTAGCTAGCCCCCAGTCCCAGCAGTACCGACATCAGCTTAGCCCCGGGTCTTTTCCAGACCTAGCAACTCCCCTGGCTATACCATTGAACCACACACCTATAGCACCACTGAAGTGATGCCACACAGCATGGCAACATCGATGTCGGAATGGCAGTACACTAGCAGTGTGGTACCAAATTTGCCTGGGCTCAGGGACACCTAAGACCTGGCCTCACCCAGGACATGTCATTTGCTGTCGGAGGCATGATTTGGGCATGTCCACTTGCAGTGTCAAGCTCACCTTTGCACATTGCAGTCACGCAGATCGTCTGCATGCATGCTGGTAGTCGTGATTTTGAATCACAATGCAAAGTCGATTTGTGTGACATGTACAGGCCGCACCTGAGGTGAATGGTAACAGGTACCCATTCTTCACTCCATACAGGCGACGCCGGCTATCCCCTGAAGAGGTGGCTCCTAACCCCTGTACGGAACCCACAGAACCGGCAGGCAGAGGACTACAATCGTGCACATACCCGTACCCGCGTCGTGATAGAGCAGGCATTTGGCCTTTTCAAAGACACAGCTCTGGTGCCTAAGCGGGCGGATGAGGCTCTCCTGTACGGCCATGACAAAGTGCCGAAGATAACCATGGCATGTGTAATGCAGCACAAAATGTGCAGCAGACGGAATGTGCCTATGCCACCTGACATTGACATGCAACCACCAGATGAGGATGATGTTGATGGGGATTAGGATGGGTGAAATGGTCCGCCAGGACATGCAAGGGCCGATGGCCAGGAGGGACACGATGTGCGTCAGCATCTGATGTATCAAATGTTATGAGATACAAGGGAGAACTATTATGGATGGAGATGGGTATTGTTGCCCTGATGTATGTGGTGAGGCCCACAAAGGTCGCTGTCCCCAATAAAGTACACATACACAATGATGAAGACCAAGTCTGTGTTTCAAATTTTCAACAGTGTATTGTGATCAAAATGTGAACAAAATGTGCATGGCCCCAACTGTGCAAACACCCTTTCCCCCCACCCCCACAACAATCCCAAGAAACCCCTTTCCCCCCTACCCCCACAACACTCCCAAAAACACCCTTTCCCCCTCCCTCCACGACACCCCCAGGTGAGGCTTATAGTGTGTAGGTGTCCTGCACCACATGTGCCAGCAAGTTCTTGCTGGCCCTAATTCTCATGGCCTCCTCTGCCATTGGGTGGTTGGGATGGTGTGCGCCTCATGGTGCGCAGAGAGCGGCACCAGGGGCTTGTTTGGCTGGAACTCGCAGAGGAGGAGGTGCCCGGTTGATCCTGTGGTGGGGGGGTATTGTCGCTCCATGGCGTCCGCAATACGTGTGAGTGCCTGCCTAAGTTGGGCCATTTCCTCACAAATCCTGTTTGTGCAGGCCTCCATGCCCTCCCTTGTCTGGCTTGCATACGACCTAAGGTCATCCCTCAGACGGGCTGCCTCTGCCACATGCTGTCCAACCAGCACAGTGATTTCAATCTGCCTCTGGCTGATGGTTGCAAGGTCATGCTGACTGGGTTCAGCTGTTGTGGTGGCTGCTGCGCCCTGGTCCATGCCTCTGGCATCAGGTGAGGACACCTGAGGGCTCCATCGCCCTTCCACAGTTTCGTTGCCTGATTCTACATGGCTACCTGATCGTGATAATGGCCTTGGGCTTGGCTCAATGGACCGTGGTGGGCTGGGGGTCTGGCTTTGATTCTGAACGTCAATTGCCTCCTCCACATCTGAAAGCGGCGCAGTGGCTGCTGCCTCACCAGTGGAACTGGTGGCAGCAGAGTGCGGGCCCTCCGTGCTGGTTTCCAATGTCATGGGGTACACTGCCGTGGGTGGAACAATTGCAGCAGCTGTGGCCTCAGGCTGTGTAGAATTGGTGCTCTTGCTGCCTTTGCCCCTCTGCTGGTGATCACTCCTCCCGGTTCCCCTTGAGGTGGTGGCGGTGTCCCCTCTCTCATGTGTCCTGGGCTTTTTCTTTTCTGGTGGAGCAGGTGTCACAGTGCCCGGTTCATCAGTGTCTGTCTGTGACCCTGTAGGGGACAAAAATAGGGAATATCATTGTTTATGGTTCTACGTGCCTTATGCAGATTGTTTACGTCATGCCGTTATATGCATTGGGGCCTCTTTATTTTTGATTCCGGTAATGGGGATGTCGGGTGGGTCATGCATGAATGGGTCTGTGTTGCACGTGTATGTGGTGATGCGTGCATGTAGGTTTGTGGCTGGATCCATGGCCTGATTATGGACTCATATTTGGGGGGCCCATCACCCTTCACTGTGCATTGTTTGATGTATACATTCATCTCCATCTGATGATGTGGGCGCACCATGCTTCATGTCTCCGACACCCTCGATCGATTCCACACCAATTTTGGTGGCGCAGGTCTCCTCCCACTCCCAGAGTTTTATAGGGGAATCAGCGCCACCTCATGTGGCCATTGCCAGCTTGCGATTCACAGACAGGATGTTTCGTACATGGACCCGTAGGTCATTGCACCGCTTTCGGCAGTCCTTGACAGTGCGGGTGGTGGTGCCCAACGCACTCACTTTGTGGGCAACCTCTGCCCAGATGGCCTTTTCCTTGACAAGGGTCTCCCGCCGCATGTCATTTGTAAATACTACATTGGCATTTGCCACAAGTGTCTCAGTAAGCATTATCAGCTCCTCGTCGCTGAATTTTTCTTTTCGCTGGCGATCAGCGCCTTTCTTGAAGGCCTTGGGCATCTTCGCGCTATCCTGGATGATTTTGTGTTGGAGTCTTGTGGAAAGAGGTCCTGGATGCAGAGGATGGCAATGGATTGTGTTTTTAAAGATGGCTGCCGTGCTCCTTCCCGTTCCTGTGCGATGACGCTATTTCCGGTTCTGCAATTTAACGGTCACCGCTAATAGCGGTGATAGCTAATAGAGGTGACCGCTATTTGCATGTAGAGTGAGGGCGGAGGTACTATCAGCACTTTCGTCGAAGCCGGTAAGGGTCTTTAGCAGCATGGCGGTAGGGTCAATACCGGCATGGCGCTATGCTCGTGTCCGCGTACTCATAATGGTACGCTATAAGCGCCCTCTTGCCAAGGCAGACACGTTAATTGGGCCATGCCGGTAAATGTTGACTTTTACCGCACAACGTGTAATGAATGAATGTAATGAAAAAGCAATGCACAAGACCTGATACAAGTGTCACAAAGTACACTGTCCCTAATGGAAACTGCCCACACACAATATGCTCCCAGTAATGTATAACTAACCGCACACATTACCAAATACTTACCACCAACACAATGCTGCAACACACCATGGAAAAATGCAAAAACATGACAGTACTAAGTTCAAGTAGTGGTAGTCTTACAACCTGAATACGCCAGCACATCGACCCCTTACAACTGTAGAGTGTTGATGCCACGCAAATGTCTCAGTGTACTGCATACTACATGAACTTCATCTGCAAAGTAGACAGTCTTGTGAAGATATGAGGGAGGAACCTGCAGATTAGGAGGAAGACATGGATGCACAAGCACATATCAATACACCATGCAGTGTACAATACAACGACAATATCCACTAGGGATGTCTACACAGTATTGACTACAGACTGCCCACACAGCTCATGGGAGCCCAACGTCACTGTGTAATTCACTGTCACTTGGTCACACCCTTTGCAAGTCCATGGAAACGGGAAGCAGGAGGGGTGTGTGTCTCACGAACCCAAGCATCTAACTTAAACTCAGGACAAGCCTGCATGTGCCCAGCCGGAATACAGTGGATGCCCACGGGAGCCACACAAGGCAACACACTGTAAAAAAAAAAATCAAAAATCAAAAATGGCCATGTGGGGGCCAAGGGGGTGGGGGAGGCCACCCAGGAGGTTCGAGGACAGGGTGCACACCAACACCCACCTGCGTGGATGTTGCGAAAATAAAATACCTCCTTGGGCTCATGGCCTGCACGGCTATGCCATTGTGGGAGAACTGCTGTCGCTCTGCTCATCCTCTGCTGCTGCATCAGGAGGCGGTGGCACTGTGGGAGGCAGCCCATGCAAAGCCCTGGTATGGTCCTCCATGGCAGCAAGCATGCGGGTCTGGAAGGTCTGATTCTGGAGGATTAAAGTACGTAGATCCCCATGTAGCACATGTGAGCTGCTCTAGCTGCTGTTCTGCCCTTAAATTACTGCAAGCCTCAAGTGCAACCAGAGTCTGCCTGGGGTTATCTAGTTCTACCCTCAGGGCTTCCCTGTGGCCCAGGGACTCTATTGATATGGATTTGAGTCTCCAGTGCCGCCCGTCTGTCCCTGTTGGACGCCAACATGTCTTCCCTGTGTGATTGGCCAATGGAGTCTGTTGCCTGCTATTGTTGCTCCATCTGCCTTTCAGGGGGGATAATGGAAGTGGCCACCCTCTCCATTGTCTGAGCCATCATTTCTACTGATTCTGCCTGTTGGGTTGCCATACTGTACATGGAGTTTTCCCATACAGTATTGCCTTGTGGGGCACGGCCACCGCGTCGACAGGCATCACACCTGTTTGGGGCAAGGTGATCGCACCTTACTGTGCTGGCACTGCTTGAGGCTGCAGGACTGCATTCCCCCTCTGATCTGCTGGCCCAGGAACAGGATCAGATGCTGTGGAGTGTGACCCTGCATCCGTAACCGCCAAAGGCGGAACTACCAACACTGACATCCCCATAGAGGGTTCTTCCCCTGGTCCAGGTGGGTTGGACAGAACAGAATCCCTGCCAGAAACACTTACCTGCGACTGCACATAAGTCTCATCATCCAACTCAGCACTTGAATAGAGGTCTGGGGAGGTGCACCCAGAGGCACCCCTGGACAGTATGGTCTGCAGTAACATTAACCACCACACCACATCCCCCACTGGTGCCCGGTCGTGCCTGAGATTCCTCCTGGGTCTGCACCATCTCCTCAACCTCAATAGCACCAAGTGCGTCATCACCTGCAAAAACATGAAAGACAAAAAATGGAAACAGGCATGAGCACCATAGCACACACATAGGCCGTGACAAGCCAGAGATCCAGTACATGAATTACACATGTCCCACATGACTATAACCCTGCCATGCATGCACTGTCAAAGAGTTGGAAGTGGAGTCAAAAAGGCAGTCACTGGGGAGAGCAAGATGGATATGCAACACATTTGCAGCATGTTGGGTAGCACTGGCATCACACATCAGGCTGTGAGTGGCATGTCCAATACACATACATGACACATGCCACCACACAGATGTCATGTAGCATAGCCACGGTAAATTACAAAACTACAGCAATATGTCAGTGAATGAGTACTATCACACATCCATGTCACATCGACATGATGCGAAGATTGATGCTGAATAGTGTTGCAAAATATGCATGTGCCACACACTGAAACACATCCAGTGTCCAATAACACAGTCATTGTGGGCTGATCAATGGTTGGTCACTTTAACATTACAGGAAACACCTGTCATCTTCCACATGCAAACAGGCCCTAATAAAACATTTCTGCAGCCTAATACTCCATCAGCCTGAATGGTTTAATCATTAACATAACCAGGTAAAAGTAGTGGCCCAGTGTGGGCTGTAAACAGTGACTGAAGCATGTCACATATGTTGCAATAGGGCAGAATAATGCATAGCAAAAATGGGAGAGTGGAAACAATCAGCCTGAATGAACACTTACAAAATCTGAACAATGTAGTTGCAAGATGACAGTTCAAGGTAAAGTGCACTAATGTGGGCCTAATTGGCCACTGTGGGCAGAAGGGATACAGTCATACCCAAATCCAAGGCATGTGAATGTATGGGAGGAAGCAAATGGGTGACCCATAACACTCAGGAGTACACACCCTCACCTGGCACTTAATCAGAACCCGTCACCCAAACAACATACACATGGATTACACACACACGCATGGGGACTCACCGGACAATGCGTCGTAATCAGGTAGTTCTCCCACACCTTGGATCTGTTCCTCGGGGACGAAGGTCCCAGCAACAGACTCATGTTCTGTGAGTTCGTTGTCCTCTTGTGGAGACCCACCGCCAGTCATCAGAGTAGCGGCATGATTTGAGGCCAGCTTTTCTTTGCTCTGCGTTTCAGGTCATTCCACCACTTGTAGCAATCATCAGCTGTGTGCCTCACAAATCCAAGGGCACTTATGTGGTACGCGATGGTCTGCCAGTGTGCCCTACGTTGACCAGGTGTGGTCTTGCACCCTGCAGTCACTAACATTTCGCGGCTATGTGCCGACACATAGCTCACAAGTGCATCAAGTTCGGGGTCATTAAAGCTATGCTTCCTTGACATGATGGACTGTGTAGCCGTGTCTGGGGTCTCAGCCTGTAGTGCCAGAGCACCCTTCTTCCTCTTCTTCAAAGGTGGAGCAGAGCCTGAGTGGCATGCGCCGCTCTGGTCAGTAGGGGCAGAAGCGCAGGTGGACTGGGTACTGGGAGTGTGCAAAGGCTCAATGACCATAGGTCTTGGTGCAGGCATTGGCTGAAGTGTGATGTTGGCAGGGGCAACGTCAGTTTGATGTACCAGGACCGACACTGTCCCGGCTGGGAGACTCAGAGCTGGGGTGGATAGAGCTGCAGCTACCCCTGCAGCCTCCCCACCCTGCCTACTTGGGGCAGTAGATGACATCGCTGCCCCAGATCCACGTGGCCTGGTGACACCAACTTGCACCGACACACGTGGCTTAGACTTGCTGACCTGGAAGTCAGCCTGGGAGTTATCCTGTGCTGGCTCAGGTGCCACAATGGGCTGGTCCAACAAGGGCTGAGCTGGGATTGTGTCAGCCACATTTCCCTCAACCAGGGGGGAGCATGGGTGTCCCTGATTGATCCTCCACACATGGAGTCTAGGGGCACCCTGCAAATCCTGGCCACGTCCCCTACCGTGCCCACCACGCCCACCTTTTGGAGGTCGGCCACCTTTGCCTCCCTTACCGCTAGGTCACCTCCCAACAATGGCACTGATGTTGTTGTGCGTATGGGAGTTGCAGTAAACAATTGTCCTGGGCAATTGGGGGTGAAAGGGGTAGGGTACTAGATGGAATTCATACCCTAGTGCTCTAGCACGGCTGTCTGTGACCCCTGGGGGAAGATGACGGGTCACGCAACGCACAGGCACCCCAAAAACAAAAAGTAATGTGCATGCAACCCCTCGTAGACCACGTGCGTGGAAAAATGAACCCGCACTATGCTGTGGCACCCAGAAACACAAAAACAAGCGTACGCGTGTTACACGCAGCCTACAATGACCTCTGAAGGGGTATGCGACAGACGGGGCAAGCACAGTTGGTAAATGTGTGCGCGACTCACCGTCTGCCTGGAAAAATAATGTGAAAAAAACGCGCGTGTGCGCGTAGGCAACACCCCCGCCAAAAGAAGAACTGTACGCTGTCTAAGGAGACAGGACAAAAGAAGTGAACGATGTTTGAGGAAACAGGCCCAAAAAAAATAAAGAACGCTGTCAGAGGTAACAGGGAGTACGAACTTGAAACGCTGTGAAGTAATCGCGTGTGAATCAACAAGAGGTACAGAATTCACCCACTCTCTCTCCACGAAAAGCACGTACAAGGGTATGGGGTCCTACACGTACCTGTTAAAGCGGCCCACACGTACAGCGTCACTTACGCCTGTACGCGCTAAGGCCCTTTCCTCCAATTACACGAGCTGACACTCGGACGTACAGTTTTTGGACGTGTACGATGAACATGCACCCGTGTTGATGGAAACACCCGCGCGTGTCACGTCACTTACGCGCGTAGGTCCATTCCTCGGATTACACACATCCACACACGCACGTGCAGTTTTTCCACGCGCGCTGCCACGTCACGAGGGAAACGCCTGCGCGAGTCACGTCATAGAAGCGCTTACGCGCTAAGGGCCTTTGCTCTGATGAAACTGCGTACGTGTGTCCACGCGCTTATGCGCGAAGGGCCTTTCCTCGAATTAGACACTGACGTGCAAGATTTTCACGTGCCAAATCACTCCGTATCAAGCTGGCCATGCAACAACACACGGAAGACCACGCTCCTGCCCAGAAGGCTGAATTACTGCCCCCCAGAGCCCCGAGCACGCTCCCACCTGCCATCTGCTGCTGCCTGAATGCTTGCTGCCCACGTGCCCTGCTTTTTGCTGCCTGCACGTCAGCCAGGGGTGCAGTTGCTGTGACCACCCCTGCTGGAACCGAAGACTCCCGACTGGGATACCATCGCTCCACACCCCAGCCCCAGGACCCAGTTGCCCACCCACTCCTGCCTCTGGGGTTGCCATGTCGGGCACAACACCATCTGGCACAACTGGCAACCCCCAGCCAGAGAGGCAGAGGGCCACCAGCTTCAGTGCCAGGGAAGTTGGTGTCCTGGTGGAGCAAGTCCTGAGGCAGTATGATGCCCTCTTTGGAAGTTCACGCACCGACAATGAAGGACGATCTGAATGGACATCGTGACTGCCATCAATGCGGAGGGGGTGGCAATCCGCGACTTACACCATGTCAAGAAGCGCTGGGAGGACTTCAGGTCCAGGACCCTCAACAAGGCCCGGCGCCTCTTGAAGGCAGCGGATGCCAAGGGGCGCCGGGGCCACCTATCCGACCACCAGATGAGGGTCCTGGAACACATATGCCCAGCACTCCAAGTCCAGGTCCTTGAGAGGCAGACCCGCCTGGAGTTGAGCGGTAAGTATACATGCATACTGATTGGACACTGTGTGTGTGGTGGTGTGCCAGTAGTGTGCAGGTTGCACATGAGTTTTCGTAGGGCCATGTAGGGATGTTATGTTATGTTATGTTATTTTGCATTTATATAGCGCCTTATATACCATTGGTATGGTCTGAAGGCGCTGGTAAGTTGAACGCCCTTGGGAACCGAAGTTCAAATCAGTGGAGAGAGTAGAGAGAGTCAAAAGGTGCATGTGAGCACCGGGTATGTATGCAGCTCGTGCGATATCCATGTAGTAGCTGCTTCTTAGCGGTAGGTGTGGTGGTTGAGAGGTCAGGAGAATGTGTTCGTTCAGGCAGGTTTTATCCAGAATGGCTGCGTTAGGCTTGAGGAGAACGCCTGGCTGGGGGGTGTGAGACCAGCAGTGTCAACTTAGAATGATGTGGGGTGAGCGGCGGATGTTGATATGAGAACAGTTATACCGAATGGTGTCATAGTATCTCTGTGTTCTAGTTGAGTGGTGATGTAAAGGAGAGAGTAAGCATGGTGGTGTGATATGATGAGGTATATGCTCTTTCAAACGTTCTTTGCATACTAGACCATTCTATATACTATATACGATGTGTAAGAACAGGGGCGTGAGGCTGCCACATGTGAGTCCTCTTAGGTGTAAGACACATCAATGGTGTATGTGTTGGTAAGCATGCTGTGCAAATGCAGGTGTGGTAGCACACATGTTTGAATTTCTGTGTATGTACGTTGGCATGGTTGTGGTGTCACACATGGATGGTGGTTCCTGCTGCATTTCTTCTTCACATTATTGTGTGTTTTCTTTTCATTACATTCATTTTGGATTCAATATATTTTTGTTTCATACTTCGGTGTGTGGTGTTCTCTCATTGATTTCATGCATGTCATGATGTGGGTTTTCACATTCACTTGCACTCATTGTGTGTGTTTTTTTGGCGGACATGTGTTCATTTACATACTTGCCATTCGGGTTGTATCATGTAATGGGCATTTCTATGTGGGTGGATGCAATACTTGGTTGGGTCTTTGGTCTGGGGTGGCATGGGGTGTGATGTGGCTGGCCATTAGGCCCATGATTGAGGATCGACATGACGTGGGGGCAGGGGGACATGTGTGGGGGCCTGCTGGCAGGTGCCCCTGACTGATGGGGGGTGGGGGTGCTGGGGACATGAGTGGGACATTGTTAGGGAAAATTCTCTGTTTAGGCTGAATTTCCTAACCTAGTGAGTCCCCCAGCAGCTTTGCTGGATTTCTGGAGTTTGTTTTTTTCATCCTGCCAAGAGTGAGACTGTTTTCCTCCCACTCTTGGACATGATTTGTGGTATTTCTTTGAATGTTAATGTGTTCTATGGGCTATGCGGTCTTTTACTCCATAGGGTCTCATGTGTTTTGCTATGTGTGTTACACAGCACCCTCCGTGCCGTAACACTGGGGTGTCCTAGGTGACCCCCACCATAGACTCCATACCCTGGGACTGACTACTGTCTCCCATGGCATGTAAAGTCACCATTGACTTTACTAGACCTAAATTTACTAACAGAACAGTACAAACCATCCTATTGTGGACGTATTGGTAGGGGTAATTTGATTACCCCTGGTCTGTTGTTCGAGGGGGCACTGTCTTGTCCCCCCTCGTCGAGTTTTGGCTGGTGGGAGTGGATACTACTTTTTATATTCGACCGCAAATATATTCCTATGGGATTTTTCCCATTGGTCGAGGCTAATACTTTTTCTATGTAGCCTCGGTCATACCGCCGATTGATTAAATTAATATAAATTCACCGGTTGGTATTTTCTGCCAGAACTCGGTTTTTAAAATGGCGTATGTGTTCGCCTCTGTAACTCCAAACCAAAGGTTGAGCCCTTTGTTCCACTTTTGGCGGGCTTCTGCACAGAAGCCCCCCAGAGTGGTGCCATTCTGTCTGGGTACCACAGGGGGTGTGGGAGGGGGTTTAGGCACCCTGGACTGAGTTGCCTTGCCAGCTCAAGTCACACTCTGGTGTGATTGGCCCAAGTGGTGAGCCGCCCCGCTTACCACTTAGCATGTTTGATTGACAGCTAGGCTGAATGAATGGGGGTTTTCTGCATAAAAGCAGGGCTTTTGGGACTGGAACTTCAGAAGTCGCCACAGGACCTAAGAATCCCACGAGGGTAAAGCTGAGCCGACCTGCACCGGGAACCGGTGGAGCCCTGCTGAACCGACTCACCACTTCCCAAAGACAGAGGAGATCTCCCCGCCGTTGAGTCTTCTTCCCTTTGACTGGTGGGAACAACCAGTCCCTTGCTATTTCTTCGCTTCTAGGACGTCTAGTGGTCGAATTGCCCGTGCTGAGCACCCCGGCAACCGGATAGCCACTAACCACTGTACCGCGACCAAAAGGTGGTGCCTTGTGACTGAGCACTCCGCGGCTGGTTTCTTCCCTGGTGGTGCAACGATCTTCAACTTTCCTCTATGACGGGATCATCTCTTCTTCTGGCAAAGCCCCGACTTGCATCCACCACCAGGAACAACTGCCCCCGCCGTAGCTGTCTCTTCACTTTCAAGGTACTGTGTCCACCTGGTTTCCCTTGTGACAGTTAGCGTGAGGTGTCTTAAATCCTTACCTTTCCACTGGGTCGCCTCCAGACCTTCTTAACTTTTGTTCTAAAACTGGTCCAACCTTTCTGTGACATTTTGCTACAAAGACTTGAAGTGCATTTCCACTGTGGTATTTTTGGGACATACTGCCTTGCCTCTTGTTAGGGAGAATTCTCTGTTTAGGCTGAATTTCCTAACCTAGTGAGTCCCCCAGCAGCTTTTCTGGATTTCTGGAGTTTGTTTTTTCCATCCTGCCAAGAGTGAGACTCTTTTCTCCCACTCTTGGACATGAATGTGGTTAATTCCTTTGAATGTCAATGTGTTCTATGGGCTATGGGGTCTTTTACTCCATAGGGTCTCATATGTTTTTCTATGTGTGTTACACCGCACCCTCCGTGCCGTAACACTGGGGCGTCCTAGAGGACCCTCACCATGGACTCCATACCCTGGGACTGACTACTGTCTCCCAGGGCATATAAAGTCACCATTGGCTTTACTAGACCTAAATTTACTAACAGGACTAGTACAAACCATCCTATTGTGGACGTACTAGTAGGGATAATTCGATTACCCCTGAGTCTGTTATTCGAGGGGGCACTGTCCCGTCCCCCCTCGTCGAGTTTTGGCTGGTGGCAGTGGAAACTACTTGTTATATTTGACCCCGAATATAACTCTATGGGATTATTTCCATTGTTGGAGGTTAATACTTTTTCTCGTTAATCTCTAACATACCACCGGTTTATTCATCTTAAATAAATCTATCGGTTGGTATTTTCTGCCAGAACTAGGTTTTTAAAATGGCGTCTGTGTTCGTCTCTGTGACTCCTAAACCAAAGGTTGAGCCCTTTGTTCCACTTTTTTTAACGGGCTTCTGCACAGGAGCCCTCCAAAGTGGTGCCATTCTGTTTGGGCACCACAGGGGGTGTGGGAGGGGGTTTAGGCACCCTGGACCGAGTTGCCTTGCCAACTCAAGTCGCACTCTGGTGTGATTGGCCCAAGTGGTGAGCCACCCCGCTCACCACTTAGCGTGTTTTGATTGACAGCTAGGCTGAATGAATGGGGGATTTCTGCATAAAAGCAGGGCTTTTGGGACTGGATCTTCAGAAGTCGCCACAGGACCTAAGAATCCGACGAGGGTAAAGCTGAGCCGACCTGCAACGACGACACCTCCGGTGGAGCCCTGCTGAACCGTCTCACCACTTCCCGACGACAAAGGAGATCTCCCCGCCGGAGAGTCTTCTTCCCTTTGACTGGTGGGAACAACCAGTCCCTTGCTTTTTCTTTGCTTCCAGGATGTTTAGTGGTCGAATTGCCCGTGCTGAGCACCCCGGCAACCGGATAGCCACTAACCACTGTACCGCGACCAAAAGGTGGTGCCTTGTGACTGAGCACTCCGCGGCTGGTTTCTTCCCTGGTGGTGCAACGATCTTCAACTTTCCTCTACGAATGTTGATCTCTTCTTCTGGCAAAGCCCCGACTTGCATCCACCACCAGGAACAACTGCCCCCGCCGGAGCTGTCTCTTCACTTTCAAGGTACTGTGTCCGCCTGGCTTCCCTTGTGACGGTTAGCGTGAGGTGTCTTAAATCCTTACCTTTCCACTGGGTGGCCTCCAGACCCTCTTAACTTTTGTTCTAAAACTGGTCCAACCTTTCTGTGACATTTTACTACAAAGACTTGAAGTGCATTTCCACTGTGGTATTTTTGGGACATACCGCCTTGCCTCTTGTTAGGGAGAATTCTCTGTTTAGGCTGAATTTCCTAACCTAGTGAGTCCCCCAGCAGCTTTGCTGGATTTCTGGAGTTTGTTTTTTCCATCCTGCCAAGAGTGAGACTCTTTTCTCCCACTCTTGGACATGAATGTGGTTAATTCCTTTGAATGTCAATGGCCCTCATTACGACCCTGGCGGAAATCAAAAAACGATGGCGGAAATGCAATACCGCCATCGAATAGCGCTCGGTGCGATTATGACCCGTCACCGCAAAGTACGATGCCATTAGCGACACCGTAGTGAACGCCAACGCTAACTGCACCAAGTACGCGCGCGCGCGCCATGCCAAACCGTAAATACCACCATGGCGCAACGGTACGCGAATTCCGACCCTAGCGGACATGTACCTAACGCCATCAAGCACGGCGGAAAGTACCATTCCGCCATGGCGAGAAGTACGGCATCGCGAATCAACCGTAAACGGCCCCACTGAGTGCCTGTACACCGCTCCCTGCCCACAAAGTACAACTCCCCGTAGGTGCAATGAAGTCACAATGCAACCAGTGAAATGTACAAGTCACCCATGCATGCCAACGAACAAAAGAATCACAAGAGGGGCCAATGGGAGCTGCAGGGCACAGATGGCACGAATACAGAAGCCATTCCAATGGACATGACCACAGTCCCCCACCAAGAAACGCACGCAAACACAGGCACCTGTGACCAGCAATATTCCGAAAATCACATCATTCCACCAGTCCACCTGGCTGACCGGCATCTGTTACACAAAACCCAATCCCCCGCCCCTGAGCATGACAACATTCAAACAGTCATATTGGCAGCCCCCATCCCTGACCTCACTGGGCTTCGTAGGCAAACGCGCCCAGCACAGTACCACGCAACTAAACTCCGAAGCTGGAACCCAATGCAGATCTCCTCACAATACATCGCTCCCCAAATAGGAATATGCCACATCACTTGCAAAGAAGAACGCTACACTGCCCATATCAGAATAGAAATTTAATGCACAACAAAATCACCAAGCCCATACAGCCATTAGGCCATGAACTCCAAAACACATTTCACCATTGTGGGCTGCATCCGCAAGAAATGACCAGCTACTACTTGTGTGACGCCCTGTTCCATCATGGTACACAGAGCCACATTCACGTATGAAAAGGCAACATGGAAGCGCACAGAACCGCAGGGCCGTCCCAATGGGGAGGCACTAGTCCAGCTGAAAGGCCGAAATGTTGCTCCGAGCCACTAGTACTGCGTAAGGGCATGTGGCCCATTGGCGATCGTCCCATAAGATCGTAATGCTGCTCCACTGATTAACACGAAGCAGCAGGTGTCGGGAGTAAAAGCCATCTGCAGGAGTGGCATACAGATGGCAGTGGCAAAAGGGGAGGAGATACCTGTCAACCAAAAGAAAAGAAAAAGAACAGAATGGCCATCAGAACTACATTCGAACAACTTACTTCAATGATCACACTAAATCCACAGCCATATGCATGCTAGCCCACTCCAAAGGATCATCACCACCCCAAAACCACTTGCGACTCATAACCATCTATATCGAGGTGCAAACACCATCACAAACGAGTGTACCTGTGCATGCGTCTGTGAAAACAGAATCCATCAGATGGGAATGTTAACGTGCATGGACACAAGTGTCTGAAGGCGCGTCGAGACAGGGAGGGCTCAACAAGGCCAGATAGACGATGGTCCCACTATGGCAGCCCTGCATCACATAGCGCAGGGGAGGCGGACAGATTCCAAGAAGCCCTGTACATGGCAAACTCTGTATCAAATCATCTGCCCATGCATCCATTCATCATTCCCTCATCCCGGTATAAAAACGCCTGAATATTTACTCACATAACATTAGAAATATCCATTGAGTCTGTGCGTTATGCAGCCTGCAAAATCCACAGTGCCCCAGCCCGGAATTCCAGTGTTGTGAAGTAACATGTATTTGGGAACGTCCGGCCTCATCGCCCACGTCGCTATTGCGCATCCCAAACTATTCATATCAATCATTGCATCCTCGCCATGGCCCCTGTCTCAAGGACATTGAACAATAGAACGTTATATTTGCAGTCAGACCTGTGGGCATCTCCTCGCCGCTAGCTGAAAACCGAAAGCGCCGCCCTTCGAATTCCTCATTTGCAACATCACGTCGAAAAGGCATCTGTGGCCGTTTGAAATCACAAATTAATCCATCTAGTGCGGCTGTGTGTGAAAATGGCAACTGCCTTCACCCACAAATGGGACGCCCCGCCCGTCGGTGCAACTCGGTACAGTGATGCATGAGGGCCCACCGTTACTCGAGTACTACGTTCCACTGACCCTTCACAAGTCTGTTCGCGACTGCAAAGATTGTATGTGAAACAATGGGACCATAGCCGAATGTACATATCAACCAATGTTACACGGCCATCGGGTACAAATACATGATTGCAATAGCAAGATGCCATTACTCGAATTGCAGCGTTGTGTGCGGGACGTGCTCGGCCAAAGGGGAGAGCAGCTTGCACAGGTGGAATGAATCACCACAGGTGGAGGCCATACAGCCTGAAAACACATAAATTGCACACACAGTCTCCTCCCACAACCACACCCACTCCGAAATGCTACCGGCAGGACTCGCGATGTTGGCCCTGGGGGACCTGATAGCACTGCAAGTACTCCAACTCCAAGAAGAAGACGAACACCAACTACAACCGGCCGCACGGAGGAGACGCAGGAGGAGGAGGAGGCCAAGGCAGGGCCAGCAAGGGCCGCCAGCACAGCCACTACCACCACGCAGGCAGCCCGCAATCCCACGCCTCCGAGCACATCCGTTCAACCTCACTGCTGAGCAGATCCACACCCTCTACCGTTTGGACCGGGACACCATAGCCGCCATTGTGGACATGACACAGGCTGACCTTGTCAGCATGATAGATAGCCCAACCGCCATCCCACCCCTACTGAAGGTGGTGTCTGTACTCCACTTCCTGGCCACAGGCACCTACCAGCACACAGTCGGACAGTTGCATGGCATTTCTCAGCCACTGTTCTCACGGACACTATTGCAAGTGCTCGATGCCCTCCTGCAGCACGCAGATGACTACATCTCTCTACCACGCTCGGAGCAGGAAATTACCAACACAAAAGTGGGATTCCATGCACTTGCCGGCATACCGGGTTGCATTGGTGCCATCGACTGCACCCATGTGGAATTGGTCGTCCCACATGCCATGGAGGCCCAGTACCGCAACCGAAAACAATTCCATTCCCTGAATGTACAAATGGTGTGTGACTCCAACAGGATCATTACACATTGTTGTGCCCGATTCCCTGGATCAACCCATGATTCTATGGTCTTGAGGAACTCTACAATACCACGCTACATGGAGCGACACGCAGGGAACAGATCCTGGCTACTCGGTGAGTCTCATTTCATGCATGATGATGTGGGGTATGTGATTCGGCAATGACCTGGCAGGAAGGGGGGGGGGGGTGCGTACGTAGCAATGGCATTCCACATCATACGTTTATCGTCCACATACAGGTGATGCTGGATATCCACTGAAGAGATGGCTCCTCACACCAGTCCGGAACCCACGGGACCAGCATGAGGAGGACTACAACCATGCCCACTCACGTACCCGTGTAGTCATTGAACAGGCATTCGGCCTACTGAAGACTCGTTTCCGCTGCCTCAGCAGGTCTGGCGGGGCACTCCTGTACCGCCATGAGAAGGTTGCAAAGATGGTCATGGCATGTGTCATGCTCCACAACATGTGCGTACGTAGAAATGTGCCCATGCCCCCTGACGCAGAACTGCAAGCACCTGAAGATGGTCATGATGAGGGTGGGGATGTGGCAGCACCTCAAGGAGTCTGCGAGGCACCGGAGGGCCGTGACATTCGTCAGCATCTCATTGATGCATGCTTCTAGCACTCACGCCTGGTGGCTGATACATGGACACGGTACTCGTGGCACTGTGTGTGTCTGGTACATGCACAATATGGACTGTACGCCTATGATGGCCTAGTACACAAAGATCATTGTCCACACATCTCATTGGTTGATCGTGCATTGTTTATGGCATATGTGATATCATGTTGAACACCCTATCGACCCGCCACCCAAGTGAGCCCAAAACACCCCCTCCACCCTCCTACCTCCCCCCCGAACACCAGTGTCCAAAGATGCTCATCGTCAGTGGTCAGTCGCTATTGCAAGCCCCCTCTGCGGGTATCAGGGGCACCCCTGCCTGTGGAGCGCAGGTTCCTCCCAGATCTACGTTGGGGGCTGCCCTGGACGGAACTTGCAACGGATGATGTCTCTGCCTGCTCACGTCCATGCATGTCCCTAAGGGTTTGTGAGAGCTCAGTGAGCACACGGCGCACTGCGGCAAGTTCGGCACATACGTCTTTGGACGTCGCATGCAGTTCCCCCCTCAGGCTCTCGGTGCTTCTCTCCATTTGGACTCTCAGGCTCTCGGTGCTACTCTCCATTTGTACTCTCAGGCTCTCGGTGCTACTCTCCATTTGTACTCTCAGGCTCTCGGTGCTACTCTCCATTTGTGCCCTTAGTGTCTCTGTACTTCTCTCCATTTCTGCCCTAAGTGTCTCAGTTGATGTTTCTATGTCTGCCTTAGTGCCCCCACATTCATCGGCATGGTCCTTGAGGAGCGTGGCCAGTTGCTGCTGTTGCACGATTAACTGGTCGAGGGACTGTTGCCTCTGCTGGGCCATGGCCATTTGCGGTGGTGTCACAGAGGGGCTGGTGACCTCATGTTGCCTTGCCACAGGGCTTGTGGGGGATGGCCAGTCGTCGTCTTGTGGGTGCCCCTGCGTGGTATCCTCATGGTGTACGGGATGGGACAGACAGGGGGATTGGGACAGGTCATGGATGGATCTGACTTCGACATCCCCGTTTTCTGTGTCGGAGCATGCTGCCATCAATGGGGTGTCACCTATGGTGCTGCTGCCACCAGAGGCAGTGCCTTCTGTGGCATCCATTGGGGGGACCTGTGGTGGTGGTGTTGTGGGCATGCTGGCTGCTGGGGTGCCTGTTGATGTTCCCTCCTCTGTGCTGCCACCTGATTTGTGCTGCTGCCGTGTCTTGATCCGTGCAGCTGAGGTGGAGGGTCTTTGGCCGTTGGTCTTGGCCCTCTTTGCAGGTGTGCTGGTAGGGGTGTCCTGATGCTCGTCGTTTGGATCGGACCCTGTGGTGGAGTAAAGGAGGGCGAGGGTTATTAATGGGTCTGTGGGAATTGGAATGGCATTGTATCACATGCATTGGGGTGGTACCTGAGGGTGATTTGGGTCGGGGCCTTGGAGGTGCTTTCATTTGTGTGTGGAGTGAGGGTGCAGTTGTTTGGCAGCCTGCTGCACGTGTAGTGGGTGTTTTAGGGGTTTTTAATTATTTATGTATTTATTGTGAGTTTTAAAGTGCGCTATCAGGCGAATGTGTGTTGACGTTCTCCTGGACATGTGTTTCTGTTGCACTATGGGGACACATGGTACTTCACATGATTGGAAATTGTGGATTTAGCATTGTTTTATTTGGGCCACCTACCTGATTCTTCGGATGTCTGCACTCCTTTCTCCATCCCTCCGACTCCCTCTATGCTCTCCATTCCAATGGTGGAGGCACAGATTTCTTCCCAGGGGGTCAACTTGATGGGTGATTCAGGACCTCCCCCGGTGGCTGTGGCAATGTTGCGGTTGGCAGACAGTATGCTACGGACGCGTATCCGCAGGTCGTCCCATCGCTTTCTGCATTGCTGTGGGTTGCGGGGTGCGGTCCCCACCGCACTTACACGCTGTGCCACCAGGGCCCATATGGCCTTCTTGTTCGCAAGTGCCGTCCTGGTCATTTGCGTGGAGAAGACGACGGCAGCATTCTCCTGGAGGGTCTCTGTTAGCACGGTGAGTTCCTCACGGGAGAAGTGGACCTGCCGCTTGCGGTCGCACGCTTTCTTCGCTACTTTTCCCATTTTTCTTGGTTTCGCTAGGGTGGATGACGGGTTGGGGTGTGTCTCAGGGTAGTGTTTTTAGTGGTTGTGTGGATTTTGTGGTTTTATAGGTGTACGGCGGGATGTTTCCCGTTCCGGGCCCATGTTTTTACTTCCGTTTCCGTATATTTACGGTCACCGTACTTTCCGGTTGGCGCTCACTGCGGTGTCCGCTGAGATGGGTGGCGGTATTGCACCTAGGGCGCCGTACGGCGGCGGTGTGGGCCGTTTTGGGGTCATTTCCGCCATCGCGGACTTTGCACTTCCGCCATGCCGTGGTGCTCGTGCCCGATAGGTCAGAATGGGCCGCACTTTGCTCCTTCGTGCAATGGCGGAAACGCTATTTACGCTGTGGCGGTCCGGTCAGTCACTTTCCGCCAGGGTCGTAATGAGGGCCAATGTGTTCTATGGGCTATGGGGTCTTTTACTACATAGGCTCTCATATGTTTTTCTATGTGTGTTACACCGCACCCTCCGTGCCGTAACACCGGGGTGTCCTAGAGGACCCCCACCATAGACTCCATACCCTGGGACTGACTACTGTCTCCCAGGGCATGTAAAGTCACCATTGGCTTTATTGGACCTAAATGTACTAACAGAACTAGTATAAACCATCCTATTGTGGACGTACTAGTAGGGGTAATTCGATTACCCCTGGGTCTGTTATTCGAAGGGGCACTGTCCCGTCCCCCCTCGTCGAGTTTTGGCTGGTGGCAGTGGAAACTACTTGTTATATTCGACCCCGAATATAACTCTATGGGATTCTTCCCATTGTTGGAGGTTAATACTTTTTCTCGTTAATCTCTAACATACCACTGGTTTATTTATCTTAAATAAATCTATCGGTTGGTATTTTCTGCCAGAACTCGGTTTTTAAAATGGCATCTGTGTTCGTCTCTGTGACTCCTAAACCAAAGGTTGAGCCCTTTGTTCCCCTTTTGCGGGCTTCTGCACAGGAGCCCTCCAAAGTGGTGCCATTCTGTCTGGGTACCACAGGGGGTGTAGGAGGGGGTTTAGGCACCCTGGACTGCGTTGCCTTGCCAACTCAAGTCGCACTCTGGTGCTCCTTCCCCCAAGCCAGTCAGAGTGACTGACTACGTGAGAGGTCTCCGGAGGAGAATGTCGCACATGATGACAGAAGCAAGCGATAACTTGAAAGCTGGACAAGCATTGGTCAAGCACTGGCATGATCAATAGGCTAACATGGTTGAGTTCACTCAAGACCAGCTAGTTCTCGTTATGATCCCAACAAGGCAGAGGGCCTTGCAAGACAAATGGATGGGACCCTTCAGAGTTGTGGGTAAACTCGGAGAGGTCAACTATCTGGTGGACTTGGGCAATCCCAAGGAGGCTCTGACAGTCTTCCACACCAACCGACTCAAAGCGTATGTCTCAAGACCGGATGTAGGAGCGTTGCTTCTAGCATCATCCGAGGAAGAAGAAGAGAGTGAAGCTCTTCCGGATCTCCTCAGAGGCTTACCTTTAGACGAACAAATTGAAGGAGTAAATCTCTCTTCAAATCTGACACCTGAGCAACAAGAAGAGTGTAAATCTATGTTGAATCAGTTTGCCTCTCTGTTCTCACTTTCACCAGGCTTGACCCCTTGGGGCCAGCATGACATACTCACTGGTGACTGTCTGCCAGTCAAAAGCAAAGGATACCGAATGTCAGAAAACGTACGAACCCACATCAATGATGAGGTCAGCAAGATGCTTGATCTCGGGGTAATAGAGCCCTCTACTAGTCCATGGTCTAGCCCAGTTGTGTTAGTACCAAAGGCCGGATCTAAAGAACTTAGATTCTGCATGGATTATATAGCTCTTAATGCAGTCACCAAGACTGATGCCCACCCTTTTCCAAGAAAACATGAGTTGGTAGATAGACTTGACGCTGCAAAGTTCCTCAGCACATTTGACTTGACGTCAGGCTATTGGCAAATAGCCCTGACAGACCATGACAAGAAGAGAAAACTGCATTTTCTACCCCCTGTTGGCTTATACCAGTTTAAGGTAATGCCTTTCGGATTGAAAAATGCACCTGCTACATTTCAACGGATGGTAAACCAGGTTCTGAATGGGATGGAGGACTTCTGCATGGCATACTTGGATGACATAGCAGTGTTCAGCAATTCCTGGGAAGAACATGTAACCCACCTACGAGATGTTTTGCAGGCTCTGGATGAGCCAATCTGCCCATAAAGGTGAGTAAATGCCAAATTGGACAGAGCAAGGTAGTCTATCTTGGACATGAGGTAGGAGGTGGAGAATTAAGGCCTTTGCTCTGAAAGATTTAAGCTGTGCAAAACTGGACAACACCTACTACTCAGACCCAGGTGAGAGCCTTCTTAGGCCTCACTGGGTATTACAGGAATTTCATTGAGAACTATGGGACCATAGCTTCTCCACTGAATGTCATCTCCTCGCCCAAATTTCCTAAAAAAATTAGATGGAACGAGGAGTGCAATCAGGCTTTTGAAAACCTGAAAAAGGCTCTTTGCCAAGCCCCAGTACTCAGAGCTCCTGATTACCGCCAAACTTTCATTGTGCAGGCAGATGCTTCAAATGTAGGAATAGGTGCCGTACTCAGTCAACTGGATGGGAAAGGTAGGGAGCACCCTGTTTGCTTCATCAGCCGCAAGCTGAAGGATCCTGAAACAAGGTGGGCAACAATCGAAAGAGAATGCTTTGCTATCGTGTGGGCTCTGAAGAAGTTTAGGCCATACTTGTATGGTTCTACTTTTGTCATTCAGACTGACCACCAACCCTTGAAATGGTTAATGCAAATGAAAGGGGAAAACCCAAAACTACTGAGATGGTCGATCTGCCTGCAAGGGTTTGATTTCACCATTGAGCACAGGTCAGGGTGTCACCACCAAAATGCTGATGGTCTCTCTAGGATGTATGCCATCGACTAGAGGTATGAGATTCATCCAGGAGTGGATTAAATCCTCCTGTCCCTTAGTCTGGGGGGGGGGCGAGTGTTAGGGAGAATTCTCTGTTTAGGCTGAATTTCCTAACCTAGTGAGTCCCCCAGCAGCTTTGCTGGATTTCTGGAGTTTGTTTTTTCCATCCTGCCAAGAGTGAGACTCTTTTCTCCCACTCTTGGACATGAATGTGGTTAATTCCTTTGAATGTCAATGTGTTCTATTGGCTATGGGGTCTTTTAATCCATAGGGTCTCATATGTTTTTCTATACGTGTTACACCGCACCCTCCGTGCCGTAACACCGGGGCGTCCTAGAGGACCCCCACCATAGACTCCATACCCTGGGACTGACTACTGTCTCCCAGGGCATGTAAAGTCACCATTGGCTTAAAAAGACCTAAATTTACTAACAGAACTAGTACAAACCATCCTATTGTGGACGTACTATTAGGGGTAATTCGATTACCCCTGGGTCTGTTATTCGAGGGGGCACTGTCCCGTCCCCCCTCGTTGAGTTTTGGCTGGTGGCAGTGGAAACTACTTGTTATATTCGACCCGAATATAACTCTATGGGATTCTTCCCATTGTTGGAGGTTAATACTTTTTCTCGTTGATCTCTAACATACCACTGGTTTATTTATCTTAAATAAATCTATCGGTTGGTATTTTCTGCCAGAACTCGGTTTTTAAAATGGCGTCTGTGTTCATTTCTGTGACTCCTAAACCAAAGGTTGAGCACTTTGTTCCACTTTTGGCGGGCTTCTGCACAGGAGCCCTCCAAAGTGGTGCCATTCTGTCTGGGTACCACAGGGGTTGTGGGAGGGGGTTTAGGCACCCTGGACTGAGTTGCCTTGCCAACTCAAGTCGCACTCTGATGTGATTGGCCCAAGTGGTGAGCCACCCCGCTCACCACTTAGCGTGTTTTGATTGACAGCTAGGCTGAATGAATGGGGGTTTTCTGCATAAAAGCAGGACTTTTGGGACTGGATCTTCAGAAGTCGCCACAGGACCTAAGAATGCGATGAGGGTAAAGCTGAGCCGACCTGCAACGACGACACCTCCGGTGGAGCCCTGCTGAACTGTCTCACCACTTCCCGACGACAGAGGAGATCTCCCCGCCGGAGAGTCTTCTTCCCCTGACTGGTGGGCACAACCAGTCCCCTTTGCTTTTCTTCGCTTCCAGGGCGTAGTGGTCTAATTGCCCGTGCTGAGCACCCCGGCAACCGGAAAGCCACTAGCCCATACCGCGACCAAAAGGTGGTGCCTTGTGACGGAGCACTCCGCGGCTGGTCTCTTCCCTGGTGGTGCAACGATCTTCAACTTTCCTTCGACAACGAGATCATCTCTTCTCTTGGCAAAGCCCCGACTTGCATCCACCACCAGGAACAACTGCCCCCGCCGGAGCTGTCTCTCCACATACCAGGTACCGTGTCCGCCTGGCTTCCCTTTTTGACGGGTAGCGTGAGGTGTCTTAATCCTCACCTCTCCATTGGGTCGCCTCCAAGCTTTCATAACTTTCTGTTCTGAACTGGTCCAATCTTTCGATAACAATTTGCAACAAAGACTCAAAGTGCATTTCCACTGGGATACTTTTTGGGACATATCGCCTTGCCTCTCTCCGAGTGGGCCTGGCCTCTGAACTTTGCGATCTACAGTAGACCCTGCCTTACTTGCCTTGCATTTGTTCGTAAAAGTGTTGGTACCGAGTTGATTTCATACCCTGCCTTTTTCTCTCCCATCCTAGCGAATACTAGAGTGCCATCTAGGTTAAAGCATTCACCTTTGTCTGCAAATAAGTGGTGCCGTTGAACCTAGACTTGTCGAACTATTGTCAGGGGGATTGATTTACTTATAGTAATTGTAATTGAAGTTGTTTGCCGTATTAGTGCCAGAGTGTTTTTCATAGATGTGTTGTTATAAATAAATACCTATATATCTTTACACCCAAGCTCTGTTCCGTGTTTGCTTGTTCTACTGTGTAAATTGCCCTATTTTGTATACTCCACATACTGCCTAACGCTTCTTGAGAGAAGTCTGACTGCTCAGCCACAGCTACCAGGTGAATCTGTGTGGTACAGACAGCTACCAAGTGGGTTTACTGCCAACACCTGTAAGCCTAAATCTTTTGCAGTGGTCCCAGAGGGAACTGCACAGGTTTTCCGCTTAACACCTCTCTCCGAGTGGGCTTGGCCTCTGAACTTTGCGATCTACAGTAGACCCTGCCTTACTTGCCTTGCATTTGCTTCGTAAAAGTGCTGATACTGAGTTGGTTTCATACCCTGCCTTTTTCTCTCCCTTTCTAACGAATATTAGAGTGCCATCTAGGTTAAGCACTCACCTCTGTCTGCAAATAAGTGGTGTCTTTGAACCTAAACTTGTCGAAATATTGTTATGGGATTGATATATACTTATAGTAACTGTGATTGAAGTTGTTTGCCATATTAGTGCCAGTGTGTTTTTCATAGATGTGTCTTTAAATAAATAATTAGATATCTTTACACCCAAGCTCTGATCCGTGTCTGCTTGTTCTACTGTGTACATTGCCCTATCTTGTATACTCTAAATACTGCCTAACTCGTCTTAAGAGAAGTCTGACTGCTTAGCCACAGCTACCAGGAAAATCTGGGTGGTGCAGACTGCTACCAATTGGGTTTACCGCTAACTCCTGTAGTCTTAAACTTTTTGCAGTGGTCCCAGAGGGAACTGCACAGGTTTCTGCCTAACACTGGTGGCAGCGGTGGGATTTGTATCGAGTATACAGTTTAGAGTGCTTTTCAACACTTTAGGATAACTAACCACAAAGCTTAGCATTAAAAAGCAACTTTCAAAAAACATGTCTACTATGGACGTTTACAGTCAAGAGTCATTGTCAGGTGAAAATATGTTACTCACCACTCCGAGTAGGCCGAGGATACAGAGATAATGCCTTGGAGATGTTGGTGGTATAAGATCCCAACTCAGCCTTCCATCCCAGCTCCCCTGAGTACAAGACTCAGGCTTCCTCAAAGAGGGGCTCTTTTCCACAATGTACCTCTCTGCTGTTTTAGTTAGAACAGACAGAGATGTCAATTGAATAAAAGAGCGGGGAGAACACACACCGCCAATACCAATGCTGCAAAAGAATGCCAAGATATTAGATAGTGTTGATATTATGCAAGTAATTAGAACAGATGAAATGATGGGACAACTACCTATATAGATATTGGAGTGGAGTTGAATTTCCCCGGGAATGATCTAAAATAAGAATAACACAAATGAGTGGAATTGAACTAATTCAGTATTGGTTCCCAATATAGCTATAGGATTGATAACCACTGACCTGAAATAAGATAGTATTGTAGAGGAATCCAGGATTCTGAAGACAACGACAGGAGAAAATAACAAACAGGGAAGTTAGTACAGGTAAGTAACCCCGAACGGCATGAGGGACGCACTAGTGCCGGGTTGGTGCAATTCAGGAGGGCGTTCATGTGCACTTAAGAGCAATCACAAGAAAAGTCACTCAATGTCCCAGAATCCAACAGAAGACAAGGAAGGCAATAGGAATGTACCTGAGTACACGAGTATAACTGAGTAGCTGTTGAGATGATCTGGATAGAAGATGGCAATTGAATAGTAGAGCAGCAGCTGGGAAGAACCGCCACAGAAGAGAGCCGTATCCAGTAACGTTCCGAATCCAAAAACCAGATGAGCACGACAGGAATAAAGGATGAGACGAGGCAATCCAAAATTCAGGCAAAGGGTCAAAACCAGGAGTTCAGATAAGGATTCGTGTAAGGAAACACAAAGAGGAAATGGTACATAAACCGCGTGTAGCTGGTAACGCTAATTAGCAGCAACGAGCCCCTTGGAGGACGGTGGTTTTATAGTCGTAAGAGGGGCATGGCTTGCTGTACGTCTTCTACGTACAATATGTATCAGGTGACCTGGAGTGCGTCGTTTGTACAGACGCCATGGTAGCTTGTACCTGGACCATAGAGGAGCCTGTAAAGAAGTTGTATTTTGCAAGGATGCCCGCGGGGAAGTCTGAAGTATAACAGCATCCTCCCCCAAAGACACCGGCAACCCCCTGGCGGAATGGAAGCTCCTCAGAAGAACCGGACAATGCAAATTGGAGAGTGGCTCCGCAGTACGATCCTCAGGACCATACCCCTTCCAATCCACGAGGTAGAACAAGGTACCCCTAGACACCCTGCAGTCCAGGATATGCGAGACCTCATATTCCTCCTCACCATCCACCAAGATTGGCGAAGGACGAGTAGGCAGACAGGTCCCAGGGATGAAAGGCTTGATCAAGGAGACGTGAAAGACTGGATGTATGCGCCAAGATCACGGCAGAGAAAGCTTAACTGCCACAGGATTGATGACATCAGTAATGACATAGGGTCCCACAAATTTTGGCAAAAGCGAGCGTTTGCCTGCAATTCGCACATTGCGGGACGATAACCACACCTTCATGCCACTGCGATAGACTGGAGCAGGTGATCGATGTAAATCGGCATACTTCTTGGCACGATCTTGAGCTCGGAGTAAATGACAGCGTACGTCCCGATGAATCTTATCGAGATCTCTGATGCAATCTTTTGCTGCAGGATTAATGGCCGGTAATACCGGATCAAGTAGAAGTGCCCTAGGATGACCACCATACAGGGCAAAAAAAGGAGAAACTCCAGTTGATGTGTGCATAGAGTTGTTATATGCAAATTCTGCATAAGGTAAAGAAGTAAACCAAGACTGTTGGTACTGAAGGCATAAACAGCGTAGATACTGTTCGATGGTAGCATTAGTTCTCTCAGTCTGCCCATCAGTTTGAGGATGGTACGCCGAGGAATACCTTTCCTCAATACCCAAAGAAGCTGTATGAGCCTTCCAGAATCGTGACGTAAATTGTGTGCCACGATCGGAAACAATAACCGAGGGTAAGCCAAAGAAACGAAACACATTCATCAAGAACAGTTTAGCCAATTCTGGAGCTGCAGGCAAACCTGAACAAGGTATGAACAATGCATATTTAGTAAAGTAATCAACGATTACCCAAATAGTGTCATAGCCCTGAACGTCTGGAAGTTCCACAATGAAATCCATTGACAGCATCTGCCAAGGTTTGTACAGCACAGGAAGAGGTTGCAACAATCCAACTGGTTTGGCTCTCGAAGTTTTACACTGAGTGCATATAGAACAAGTCAAAATGTAATCCTTTACATCACGAACCATGGAAGGCCACCAAGCCCAACGGCGTAAGGTTTCAAGAGTTTTTTGACTTCCTGGATGTGCAGCAATCAAGGAATAGTGAGACCATTGAAGAGCTAATTCTCTAGCTTGACCTGAGGGTATATAGACGCGTCCTTGAATAAACGGCATCCCTGGAATGATTTCTAGATTGAGGTCAATGATCTCCTTTGGATGTTTTGAAACCCAATCAAGGATGATTGAACGCAAAGAGGGCTGAACCGAACAACCACAAACAACCTTGTTTGGTAGAAGAGGAAGAGCTTCGAGCTGTTGAGACTTACCATCCGCACGTAGGCGTGAGAGAGTATCAGCCGGAACTTGGGCTCTAGCAGGACGGTATGTGATAACGAATTGATATTGTGAAAAGAATAAATGCCACCGCGCCTGTCTAGCCGTAAGACATTTCATAGATTTGAAGGCTAACAGACTGCGGTGATCAGAGTATACAGTTACAAGGTGTTTGGCCCCCAAAAGATGATGCCTCCATTCCAAGAATGCGTCTCTAATGGCTAAAAGTTCGCGTTCTGTAATGGAGTAATTCTTTTCGTAAGCTCTCAATTTACGAGAGAAATAGGCAACAGGATGGATCTCTCCCGAATGCGGACAGATTTGAGACAATACCGCCCCAATGGCATAACCTGAGGCATCAGCTTCAACAAAAAAAGGAAGCTCAGGATCAGGATGTTTGAGGACAGGAGCAGAAGTGAATGCTGATTTTAATTGGTCAAAGGCTTTCTGAGCTCCTGAAGACCATACAAACGGTACTTTGGCTCTTGTCAAAGAGGTAAGTGGTGCAGATATTTCCGAAAAGCCATTGATGAAGCGTTTATAAAAATGTGCAAATCCCAGGAATGATTGTAATGATTTGAGTGAATTGGGCACAGGCCATTCTAGGATCGCACTAATTTTGGATTGACTCATGCGCACACCATTGTTAGTGAGGTCATATCCCAGAAATTCCACCTCTGAGGCATGAAATATGCACTTTTCGGCTTTAACAAACAATCTATGTTCTCTCAGCCGTTGGAGTACTGTCTTGACTTGTTTTTCGTGGTCTTCCTGGTTTTGAGAGTAAATCAAAATGTCATCCAGGTAGACAACAACAAATTGATCAAGAATGTCATAAAACAGATCATTCATGAAAGCTTGAAAAGTGGCTGGGGCATTACATAAGCCAAAAGGCATGACAAGATACTCAAATAGACCGTAACGTGTTTTAAATGCGGTCTTCCATTTGTCCCCCTCTCTCATGCGGACGAGATTGTAAGCTCCTCTGAGATCGAGTTTAGTGAATATTTTTGAAGAACTCAATTGATCAAGAAGGACAGAAATCAGAGGAAGAGGATACTGGTTTTTTATGGTTGCTGAATTCAAAGCACGATAATCAATACAAGGACGTAAATCCCCTTCCTTCTTAGGAACAAAGAAAAGTGGGGATGAAATTGGTGATTTGGAAGGACGAATAAATCCCATGGTCAAAGCCTTGTCTATGTAATCTTTAAGGACTTCATCTTCTTTGAGAGTGATTGAGTATACTCTGCCGGATGGTATTTTTACTCCCAGAATTAGGTCTATTGGGCAATCATAAGCTCTATGTGGGGGTATAGTCTCTGCCATCCCTTTGTCAAAAACATCTGTGTAATCTGCATATTGAGAAGGTATCACAGAGGTAACGTTTTTAGAGACAGCTCCAATATGCATCGTAGGCGAAACTAGCGCCCTGACTGGACTATCATGTGTAATACAGAGTAATGTAGTACATCGAGTGTTGCACATATTGGAAGGAAATTGAATCTGGGATGTCGACCAGTCAATGGCAGGATTATGAAGTTTCAACCATGGAATTCCCAGAATGACTTTGTAAGTGTCATGATCTCTGCTTCCAAAAGGTCAGGGTTTTCCCAACTCCCTTGGAAGCAGATCCATAACCCAGGTTCCGAGTGCCAACCAGTCCCAATTGGGACCTTTTGGACCCAGTCCTGGCGCCAGTGGCACCAGGCTCATAAATATGCCCAGTCCCAGCGCTGGAAGCGCCGGGCTCATAATGCTTGGGTGGACTTACCTGCAGCAGACCATGCTGCTTACTTGCCTGCCAGTTGAGCCTCTGATCCTCTTTTGTTTGGAACTACTTTTCCTGTTGGGTGGGGCAGGAGCCACTCCCTAGATTCAGAACACTGGAACTCTTCTGGAAAGCAGGAACTCTTTTCTTACCTAGGCGTGGCTGTGGAAGGAGACACCTAAGCACTACAGGAGGCTATTTAAACCACACCCGATGGATGAATCTTGCTTTGCGTTATTCTGCATCCTCTGCAGCAGAACGCTCATCGTGTCTTCTGCATCTGATCCTGGGCCTAAGGAAAAAGGCTTACCATCCTGAATCCAGTCTTCAGCAACACCTATAAAGACAAGAAAGAACAGGTTAGCATTACGGTCTTCAGTGACAGCTCTTCACTTACCTGGTCCATCGGCTGTCACCAACGCCTCGCGCTGCATTCCGGCATCTGAAAGACAAAGGCTTACCTACTCTTCGTGCGCTCCGGAGGTCTTCACTCTGCATTCCGGCATCTGAAAGACAAAAGCTTACCAACTCTTCGCACGCTCCGGAGGCCTTCGGCGCTGCATCCCGCATCTGAAAGACAAAACAAGGTGCGTTTAAAGACATTGGGGAACTTTAATACTCACGTGCCATTACTCCTTTCCATATCTAACCCAGTGGGTATTCCGGCACCCTGCAGCCGCTCCGAACTTGTACCTGCAAAATAAAAAGACAGTTAGAGCGCATCGTGAAGCAGGCAACTAGCACTTACTTACGTGCTTCCAGGCGCTTCTATTCATCACACGGGCTCCATCTTCAACTCACTTCAGCCCGTCATCCGCCATCGCCGGAACCCTGCAAAACAAGAAACATCATTACTAAAGACTTTAGAGACATTAGAATTACTCGAAACTTACCGTTCGTGCAGTAAACGACGGACAGCAGTCCTATGAAGTCAAGAGGCCTGCTCCCCTTATCCAGTGAAGAAACTGGTTACAGCACCCTGCCCCGAGGCAGATGGAGAGCACGGCGTTCACTTACCTAAGGTGAGAGCGTTAACCTTTGGGGTTCTACAGGAGAAGAGAAAGGGAAGAAGAGAGAGACATTCAATAACCCAGTTCCTTAATCCCATATTTTCTATCTGCAGACATCTTACCCTTCGAGTCAAACATACAGTGCACAGAGGTCCAGCCCAAAGAGCCAGCCGTGTGTTACACATCACCTTTGAAGATACGGTATACGCTCAGTCAAGACCGGCGCCTCTACGGGAATCAGGTGAGCGTTACAGTATGCTGGTGCTTTAATGATATCAAATGATATGTCTTCAGTATGGCCTTCATCAGTACTCATATGTAATGGAACTGTTTGGTGAGTAACCATTCCTGAGACAAGAAGTGAACCATCCACTGCATTCACGGTTTCAGGTATAGTTTTGCGAACCAGTGGTATTCTTGACATGGCGGCAAAACATTGATCAAAATAATTTCCTGTTGCACCTGAATCGATCACTGCTGTTGTCTGAAATAAAACACCATGATCGAAGGAAAATGTAACTGGTAGGCGGACTAAATGACTCGGATTCTGTAATGTAGAGTCCAAAGGTGAGTTTTCCGACATAGGGACTCTGTCTACTGTCGGGATTTTGCGTTTCCCGCCTTTCTTTTAGGTTTTTTTGGTACACTCAGGTAATAAGTGGTCAGAGGCCCCGCAATACATGCAGAGATTGTGTGATCGACGATATTCCCGTTGAGGAGGGGTAAGTGGTCCCCTAACCGCCCCAATATGTATGGGTTCAGGCGCAGGAGATGACAAAGACGAGGCCTCTGCTGAAACCGTGCTGAATAATGCTGTTTACTTTTCACCGCGTCTTTCAGACTTGCGAGCATCAATCTGAAGGACTAAGTCTAGTAGTTCCCCGAATGCCGCGGGAACTACAGGAACAGTGGAGAGAATGTCCTTTAATTCATCTGAAAGGCCTTGATAGAAGACAGCTGTCTTCTTTTCTTCAGGCCAGTCTGTTTCTGCTGCCAACTGATTGAATCGTGCCAAATAAACCAATAAGGAATTGTTTCCTTGTCGATGTTTTAAAAGTTCCAAATCAGTAGCTTGAGTAGTATAACGTGTATCAAATACTTTACTCATCAAAGCAAGAAGGGCATCACAATTGTAAAGAACATGACTATTAGATTCTAACAACGGGTTAGCCCATGCAGCTGCGGTGCCTCCCAAATGAGACAAAACAAAAGCCGCTTTGGTTGTAGATGTGGGAAATGAGGCGGGGCGACACAGAAAATGCAATTTGCATTGATTAATGAAGGTTCTATATTGTTTAGGGTCGCCTAGGAAGCGTTCAGGAGGAGCTAGAGGGAACTGGGTGGTAAGCATGATCGGGTTTGATTCCTGCTGTGGAGGTGGAAACCCTGCACCTGATGCTGTAGCTCCAGCACCAGCCATCTGTGACGCTGGTTTGGTAACCAAAGACGGAATGGCATCCATGCGTTGGCGCAGTGCTTCTTGTGCATTTGTCAAGTCGGTACGTAGATCGTTGACCATTTGCACGATTTGATTCAAAGCATCACTGGCCTCTGTGGACATTTTTTATGGCTGCTAATTCTGTTACTCACCACTCTGAGTAGGCCGAGGATACAGAGATAATGCCTTGGAGATGTTGGTGGTATAAGATCCCAGCTCAGCCTTCCATCCCAGCTCCCCTGAGTACAAGACTCAGGCTTCCTCAAAGAGGGGCTCTTTTCCACAATGTACCTCTCTGCTGTTTTAGTTAGAACAGACAGAGATGTCAATTGAATAAAAGAGCGGGGAGAACACACACCGCCAATACCAATGCTGCAAAAGAATGCCAAGATATTAGACAGTGTTGATATTATGCAAGTAATTAGAACAGATGAAATGATGGGACAACTACCTATATAGATATTGGAGTGGAGTTGAATTTCCCTGGGAATGATCTAAAATAAGAATAACACAAATGAGTGGAATTGAACTAATTCAGTATCGGTTCCCACTATAGCTATAGGATTGATAACCACTGACCTGAAATAAGATAGTATTGTAGAGGAATCCAGGATTCTGAAGACAACGACAGGAGAAAATAACAAACAGGGAAGTTAGTACAGGTAAGTAACCCCGAACGGCACAAGGGACACACTAGTGCCAGGTTGGTGCAATTCAGGAGGGCATTCATGTGCACTTAAGAGCAATCACAAGAAAAGTCGCTCAATGTCCCAGAATCCAACAGAAGACAATATCCAAGGAAGGCAATAGGAATGTACCTGAGTACACGAGTATAACTGAGTAGCTGTTGAGATGATCCGGATAGAAGACGGCAATTGAATAGTAGAGCAGCAGCTGGGAAGAACCGCCACAGAAGAGAGCCATATCCAGTAACGTTCCGAATCCTAAAACCAGATGAGCACGACAGGAATAAAGGATGAGACGAGGCAATCCAAAATTCAGGCAAAGGGTCAAAACCAGGAGTTCAGATAAGGATTCGTGTAAGGAAACACGAAGAGGAAATGGTACATAAACCCCGTGTAGCTGGTAACGCTAATTAGCAGCAACGAGCCCCTTGGAAGACGGTGGTTTTATAGTCGTAATAGGGGCGTGGCTTGCTGTACGTCTTCTACCTGGAGTGCATCGACGTTTGTACAGACGCCATGGTAGCTTGTACCTGGACCATAGAGGAGCCTGTAAAGAAGTTGTATTTTGCAATGATGCCCGCGGGGAAGTCTGAAGTGTAACAAAATACTGAGAGTTTGAGAACTCTCTGTAGACAAGAGAATCTTTCTGTAAGAGGCAAGAAAGCAGAACTGATAGCAAGGTTGCTGGAAAACCAAAGTCTGGGTACTGGTTCAGAGGAACCGACTTCTCCAGCAAATGTAGATAACAGTAATGGTGTTGATCTAAATCAAAGTTCTGATGATAGTGATGAAGAGGCTGAAGAGGAAGGAGAGGCTAATGAAACTGTCTCCCCTACCACTCTGTCTGCCTTACCAGCTGTACCTACTGGGCCTATAGCAGGTCCCACACTAAGTCCTCAAGTCCTTGAACTAGAAAAAATGAAAATAGACTTGGAATTCAGAAGGATTACTGCTCAAACTGAACAGAAACACCAAGAAATGCAACAAATTCTTAGGCTCAGAGAAATGGAGCTCAAGCATGAGTTAGAAATGAAAAGGTTGTCTGTTGAAACTGCTTCTGTCTCTGGCTCCTCTAGAAGTTCCAGTCCCAAAAGACCATGGATGCCTAAGGAATTAATTGCTATGTATGTACCAAAGTTGGATGTGTTGGATTGGCTGAGTTTGTTTGAGTACAATCATGGGCTCCAGAACATCACAGGTAATGAGCTACTTACCTGGTTGTTCTCTAGGCTCCCCCCTGTTGCAACTGATGTGGTAATGGAGTTGGGGGAGGAGGATAGGAAAGATTATGAAAGTGTGAAACTAGCTCTGATAGCTAGATTTGGGAAGACCCCTTCCCAGTATCTTAAGAGGTTTAGATCCCTCAAAAAGCATGATGGTACCCCTTGGGCTACCTGGGTGAGTGAAGGGTTGAAAAACTTAGAGGGATGGATTAAGGGTTACAAGGTGAACACTTATGAGGGTATGAAGAATCTTTTTATGTTGGAGTCAATTTATGATGCCTGTTCTCCTGAGCTCAGACAGCACTTGGCTGATTCAAAGGAATTGGATTCCAGGAAGCTAGCTAAGGCTGCTGACTTGTGGGTTGCCAACAGGGCTACTCATAAGGATTCTGGGGCAACTCAGAAAAAGGATGAGGGAAAACAGCCTAAAAAAGACTCAAAAGAGAATTCTAATAACTCAAATTCCAAAGAGGGCCCCAAACAAAATCATAAGGGTAAGCCACAAGGAAAACCACAGCAGAATAGTGTACCTTCTGGTGCCAAACCAGAGGGAGGCCAGAACAAGCCACCATTCCAGAAAGCATTTGGTAAATGCTTTGTTTGTGGCTCTACTGACCATGTGAAAGGAGATCCCAGATGCAAGGGTAAACCTTCAGGGGTCCAGCTTGTCTCCTTAGCCTTCGCTCCAGAGGAGGAAGTCCAAATGGCAAGTGGAAACTTTCTACTGCTGGCTGATGAACCCATTGGAGTCTCAGCCAGTGGTTCTTTAGTGTCTCTGGGTTTGTGGGAACAACAGAATTTAGATGTCTATAATTCTATCCCGGATAATACTAAAGAGTATTATAAGGACAGTGTCCAGGTGAATGGTCTGGAGACTCTTGCCATTAGGGACACTGGGGCCAGCATAACTGTGGTGGATAAATCTTTTTTTCAGGCTGAGGATGTTGCTAAGGCACCCAAACGCCTCACCAAGTTAGCTGGAGGGCCTGTGCTGATTCTTCCCCAATTACCAGTTCTCATCCAGTGTAATGACATGACTGTGAAGATACCTGTCAGCATACAAAGTGAGGTACCAGGACGAGTTCTGTTGGGTAATGATTTTAAACTCTTGGAGTTGTGTCTCATACCCCCAGACCTCCTAGTAAACGGTTACAGGAGCTAACCAGACCTGCAAGGTAGAGAACCATGAGAGGTACTCCCGAGGAGATGATGAAGAAGGATATCACTCCTGCTCCACTGGATTTGTCAGCTGCTGTCTCAAAGAAATCAGAAGCGAAAGGGAAACCTAAAACTTCTAAACAGAAACCAGCAGCCAGCACTTCAGTGCAGCCAACAAGGACTTCCCCTCGGTTGTCCAAAGTTACACCAGCTGAGGCTGAGAGGGTGGTACAATCCTGTGTGGTAGAATTAGACTCTGAGGAAGAGCTAATGGAAGGCCAGGAACTCATTGGAGATCTGGATCCTGTTAACCATCCTGAGCTGCAGTCTTTACTGGCAGAAGGTGGACCCAACAGGGCACACTTCAGTAAGGGACAGAGAGAATGTCCGACTCTGGAAGGTCTTCGTCACCAGGCAAAAGCTCAGGCTGAAGGGCAAGAGCCTGGGAAATACAGGTTGCACTGGGAAGATGGCCTCTTCTACAGTGAACCGATAGAGTCTGAACCTGGAGACTACAAATGATTTGTAGTACCCCAAGAGAACAGACAACAGTTCTTGCAGTTAGCCCATGAGATTCGTTTGGCTGGTCACTTGAGTTTCAAGAAGACTAAGGAAAGGCTCTCTCTCTAATTTTATTGGCCAAAGATGGGGGCCGAAGTAGAAAAAGACTGCAGGAGCTGCCACTCCTGCCAGACCTCTGGTAAGGTTGGCTCCAAGAATGTGGCACCTTTAGTGCCTCTCCCCGTTGTGGGAGTCCCATTTGAGAGAGTAGGGATTGACATTGTTGGTCCCCTTGATCCTCCAACCTCCTCAGGCAACAGGTTTATACTTGTTGTAGTAGACCATGCTACTAGGTATCCTGAGGCCATTCCTATGAGGACTGTTACAGCTCAGGCTGTGGCTAAGGCCCTCCTTGGTATTTTTACCAGGGTTGGGTTTCCTAAGGAAGTAATCTCTGACAGGGGGTCAAACTTTATGTCCCACTACATGAAAGCCATGTGGAAAACCTGTGGAGTTACTTACCAGTTCTCAACAGCTTACCACCCACAAACCAATGGGTTGGTTGAGAGGTTCAACCGAACCATGAAGAGAATGATAGGTGCTTTAGAGGACCTACTTAAACGAAAGTGGGATCTTCTACTGCCATGCTTTCTCTTTTCTTACAGAGAAGTCCCTCAGAAGGGAGTAGGTTATTCTACCTTTGAGCTTCTCTATGGTCATCCCGTCAGAGGTCCATTGGCCCTGATTAAGGAGGGGTAGGAGAGTGCTCCTTCCCCCAAGCCAGTCAGAGTGACTGACTACGTGATAGGTCTCCGGAGGAGAATGTCACACATGATGGCAGAAGCAAGTGATAACTTGAAAGCTGGACAAGCATTGGTCAAGCACTGGCATGATCAAAAGGCTAACATGGTTGAGTTCACTCAAGACCAGCTAGTTCTCGTTATGATCCCAACAAGGCAGAGGGCCTTGCAAGACAAATGGATGGGACCCTTCAGAGTTGTGGGTAAACTCGGAGAGGTCAACTATCTGGTGGACTTGGGCAATCCCAAGGAGGCTCCAACAGTCTTCCACACCAACCGACTCAAAGCATCTGTCTCCAGACCGGATGTAGGAGCGTTGCTTCTAGCATCATCAGAGGAAGAAGAAGAGAGTGAAGCTCTTCCTGATCTCCTCAGAGGCTTACCTTTAGACGAAAAGATTGAAGGAGTAAATCTCTCTTCAAATCTGACACCTGAGCAACAAGAAGAGTGCAAATCTATGTTGAATCAGTTTGCCTCTCTGTTCTCACTTTCACGAGGCTTGACCCCTTGGAGCCAGCATGACATAATCACTGGTGACTGTCTGCCAGTCAAAAGCAGAGGATACAGAATGTCAGAAAGTGTAAGAACCCACATCAAAGGTGAGGTCAGCAAGATGCTTGATCTCGGGGTAATAGAGCCCTCTACTAGTCCATGGTCTAGCCCAGTTGTGTTAGTACCAAAGGCAGGATCTAAAGAACTAAGATTCTGTGTGGATTATAGAGCTCTTAATGCAGTCACCAAGACTGATGCCCACCCTTTGCCAAGAACAGATGAGTTGGTGGATAGACTTGGTTCCGCCAAGTTCCTCAGCACATTTGACTTGACGTCAGGCTATTGGCAAATAGCCCTGACATACCATGCCAAGGAGAAAACTGCATTTTCTACCCCAGTTGGCTTGTACCAGTTTAAGGTAATGCCTTTTGGATTGAAAAATTCACCTGCTACATTTCACCGATGGTAAACCATGTTCTGAATGGGATGGAGGACTTCTGCATGGCATACTTGGATGACATAGCAGTGTTCAGCAATTCCTGGGAAGAACATGTAGACCACCTAAGATATGTTTTGCAGGCTCTTGGACAAGCCAATCTGACCATAAAGGCGGGTAAATGCCAAATTGGACAGAGTAAGGTAGTCTATCTTGGACATGTGGTAGGAGGTGGAGAAATAAGGCCTTTGCTCAGTAAGATTGAAGCTGTGCAAAATTGGACAACACCTACTACTCAGACCCAGGTGAGGGCCTTCTTAGGTGTCACCGGGTATTACAGGAATTTCATTGAGAACTATGGGACCATAGCTTCTCCTCTGAATGTCATCTCCTCTCCAAAATTCCCTAAGAAGGTTAGATGGAATGAGGAGTGCAATCAGGCCTTTGAAAACCTGAAAAAGGCTCTTTGCCAAGCCCCAGTACTCAGAACTCCTGATTACCACCAAACTTTCATTGTGCAGACAGATGATTCAAATGTAGGAATAGGTGCAGTACTCAGTCAACGGGATGGGAAAGGTAGGGAGCACCCCGTTTGCTTCATCAGCCGCAAGCTGAAGGATACTGAAACAAGGTGGGCAACAATCGAAAGATAGTGCTTTGCTATTGTGTGGGCTCGGAAGAAGTTTAGGCCATACTTGTATGGTTCTACTTTTGTCATTCAGACTGACCACCAACCCTTGAGATGGTTAATGCAAATGAAAGGGGAAAACCCAAAACTACTGAGATGGTCAATCTGCCTGCAAGGGTTTGATTTCACCATTGAGCACAGGTCAGGGTGTCACCACCAAAATGCTGATGGTCTCTCTAGGATGTATGTCATCGACTAGAGGTTTGAGATTCATCCAGGAGTGGATTAAATCCTCCTGTCCCTTAGTCTGGGGGGGCGAGTGTTGGGATTTCTGGAGTTTTTTTTTTCATCCTGCCAAGAGTGAGACTCTTTTCCTCCCACTCTTGGACATGATTTGTGGTATTTCTTTGAATGTTAATGTGTTCTATGGGCTATGGGGTCTTTTACTCCATAGGGTCTCATGTGTTTTGCTATGAGTGTTACACAGCACCCTCCGTGCCATAACACTGGGGTGTCCTAGGTGACCCCCACCATAGACTCCATACCCTGGGACTGACTACTGTCCCCCAGGGCATGTAAAGTCACCATTGGCTTTACTAGACCTAAATTTAACAGAACCAGTACAAACCATCCTATTGTGGACGTACTGGTAGGGGTAATTCGATTACCCCTGGGTCTGTTGTTCGAGGGGGCACTGTCCCGTCCCCCCTTGTCGAGTTATGGCTGGTGGCAGTGGATACTACTTTTTATATTCGACCGCAAATATATTCCTATGGGATTTTTCCCATTGGTCGAGGCCAATACTTTTTCTATGTAGCCTCGGTCATTCCGCCGGTTGATTAAATTAATATAAATTCACCGGTTGGTATTTTCTGCCAGAACTCGGTTTTTAAAATGGTGTATGTGTTCGACTCTGTAAATCCAAACCAAAGGTTGAGCCCTTTGTTCCACTTTTGGCGGGCTTCTGCACAGAAGCCCTCCAGAGTGGTGCCATTCTGTCTGGGTACCACAGGGAGTGTGGGAGGGGGTTTAGGCACCCTGGACTGAGTTGCCTTGCCAACTCAAGTCGCACTCTGGTGTGATTGGCCCAAGTGGTGAGCCGCCCCGCTCACCACTTAGCATGTTTGATTGACAGCTAGGCTGAATGAATGGGGGTTTTCTGCATAAAAGCAGGGCTTTTGGGACTGGAACTTCAGAAGTCGCCACAGGACCTAAGAATCCCACGAGGGTAAAGCTGAGCCGACCTGCAACGACGACACCTCCGGTGGAGCCCTGCTGAACCGACTCACCACTTCCCAACGACAGAGGAGATCTCCCCGCCGGAGAGTCTTCTTCCCTTTGACTGGTGGGAACAACCAGGCCCTTGCTTTTTCTTCGCTTCCAGGACGTCTAGTGGTCGAATTGCCCGTGCTGAGCACCCCGGCAACCGGATAGCCACTAACCACTGTACCGCGACCAAAAGGTGGTGCCTTGTGACTGAGCACTCCGCGGCTGGTCTCTACCCTGGTGGTGCAACGATCTTCAACTTTCCTCTACGATGGGATCATCTCTTCTTCTGGCAAAGCTCCGACTTGCATCCACCACCAGGAACAACTGCCCCCGCCGGAGCTGTCTCTTCACTTTCAAGGTACTGTGTCCGCCTGGCTTCCCTTGTGACAGTTAGCGTGAGGTGTCTTAAATCCTTACCTTTCCACTGGGTCGCCTCCAGACCTTCTTAACTTTTGTTCTAAAACTGGTCCAACCTTTCTGTGACATTTTGCTACAAAGACTTGAAGTGCATTTCCACTGTGGTATTTTTGGGACATACCGCCTTGCCTCTCTCCTAGTGGGCCTGGCCTCTGAACTTAGTAGACCCTGCCTTACTTGCCTTGCATTTGCTTTGTAAAAGTGTTGGTACTGAGCTGGTTTCATACCCTGCCTTCTTCTCTCCCTTTCTAACGAATATTAGAGTGCCATCTAGGTTAAGCACTCACTTCTGTCTGCAAATAAGTGGTGTCTTTGAACCTAGACTTGTTGAAATATTGTTATGGGATTGATATATACTTATAGTAACTGTGATTGAAGTTGTTTGCCATATTAGTGCCAGTGTGTTTTTCATAGATGTGTCTTTAAATAAATAATTATATATCTTTACACCCAAGCTCTGATCCGTGTCTGCGTGTTCTACTGTGTAAATTGCCCTATCTTGTATACTCTAAATACTGCCTAACTCGTCTTGAGAGAAGTCTGACTGCTCAGCCACAGCTACCAGGTAAATCTGGGTGGTGCAGACTGCTACCAATTGGTTACCAGACATTTCGTCGAAAACAAATGGTCGACAGGACATTTGGTCGAAACCATTTGGTCGAAAACCAAATGGTCAAATTTTTTTTTGTTTTTTTCTTTTCACTTTTTTTTTTTTTGGGGGGGGGGGTCCCCCCAACCCCTTTTTTTTCTAAAAAATCCTTTTTTTCCCTAAACTAAAACCTAAAAAATATATATATAAATTTTAAAAAAATCCGACCATTTGGTTTTCGACCAAATTCCGTCGACCAAATGACTTTCGACGAAATGTCTTTTGACGAAATGTCCGGACACCCTACCAATTGGGTTTACCGCTAACTCCTGTAGTCTTAAACTTTTTGCAGTGGTCCCAGAGGGAACTGCACAGGTTTCTGCCTAACAGACATGAGTGGGGGCCTGCTGGCAGGAGCCCCTGACTGAAGGGGGGTGGGGGTGCTGGGGGACATGTGTGGGAAATGAGTGGGGGCCTGCTGGCAGGTGCCCCTGACTGATGGGGGTGGGGGTGCTGGGGGACATGAGTGGGGGCCTGCTGGCAGGTGCCCCTGACTGATGTGGGGTGGGGGTACTGGGGGACATGTGTGGGGGCCTGCTGGCTGGTGCCCCTGACTGCTGGGGGGTGGGGGTGCTGGGGGACATGTGTGGGACATGAGTGGGGGCCTGCTGGCAGGTGCCCCTGACTGCTGGGGGTGGGATGCTGGGGGACATGAGTGGGGGCCTTCTGGCAGGTACCCCTAACTGCTGGGGGATGGGGGTGCTGGGGGACATGAGTGGGGGCCTGCTGGCAGGTGCCCCTGACTGCTGGGGGTGGGGGTGCTGGGGAACATGTGTGGGACATGAGTGGGCGCCTGCTGACAGGTGCCCCTAACTGCTGGGGGGTGGGGGTGCTGGGGAACATTTGTGGGGGCCTGCTGGCAGGTGCTCCTGACTGCTGGGGGTGGGAGTGCTGGGGGACATGTGTGGGACATGAGTGGGGGCCTGCTGCCAGGTGCCCATGACCGTTGGGATGTGGGGGTGCTGGGGGACATGAGTGGGGGCCTGCTGGCAGGTGCCCCTGACTGCTGGGGGGTGGGGGTGCTGGGGGACATGTGTGGGACATGAGTGGGGGCCTGCTGAGAGGTGCCCCTGACTGCTGGGGGGTGGGGGTGCTGGGGGACATGAGTGAGGGCCTGCTGGCAGGTGCCCCTGACTGATGGAGGGTGAGGATGCTGGGGGACATGTGTGGGACATGAGTGGGGGGCTGCTGGGGGTGGGGGTGCTGGGGGACATGTGTGGGACATGAGTGGGGGCCTGCTGGCAGGTGCCCCTGACTGATAGGGGGGTGAGGGTGCTGGGGGACATGAGTGGGACATGAGTGGGGGCCTGCTGGCAGGTGGCCCTGACTGATGGGTGGTGGGAGTGCTGGGGGACATGTGTGGGACATGAGTGGGGGCCTGCTGGCAGGTGCCCCTGACTGCTGGGGGTGGGGGTGCTGGGGGACAGGAGTGGGGGCCTGCTGGCAGGTGCCCCTGACTGATGGGGGATGGGGGTGCTGGGGGACATGTGTTGGGGCCTGCTGGCAGGTGACCCTGACTACTGGGGGTGGGGGTTCTGGGGGACATGTGTGGGACATGAGTGGGGGCCTGCTGGCAGGTGCCCCTGACTGCTGGGGGTGGGGGTGCTGGGGGACATGAGTGGGGGCCTGCTGGCAGGTGCCTCTGACCGCTGGGGGGTGGGGATGCTGGGGGACATATGTGGGACATGAGTGGGGGCCTGCTGACAGGTGCCCCTGACTGCCGGGGGGTGGGGGTGCTGGGGGACATGAGTGGGGGCCTGCTGGCAGGTGCCCCTGACTGACGGGGTGTGGGGGTGCTGGGGGACATGAGTGGGACATGGGTGGGACATGAGTGGGGGCCTGCTGGCAGGTGCCCCTGACTTCTGGGAGGTGGGGTGCCGGGGGACATGTGTGGGACATGAGTGGGGGCCTTCTGGCAGGTACCCCTGATTGCTGGGGGGTGGGGGTGCTGGCGGACATGAGTGGGAGCCTGCTGACAGGTGCCCCTGACTGATGGTGGGTGGGATGCTGGGGGACATGAGTGGGGGCCTTCTGGGAGGTACCCCTGACTGCTGGGGGGTGGGGGTGCTGGGGGACATGAGTGGGGGCCTGCTGGCAGGTGCCCCTGACTGCTGGGGGGTGGGGGTGCTGGGGAACATGTGTGGGACATGAGTGGGCGCCTGCTGACAGGTGCCCCTGACTGCTGGGGGGTGGGGGTGCTGGGGGACATATGTGGGGGCCTGCTGGCAGGTGCTCCTGACTGCTGGGGGTGGGGGTGCTGGGGGACATGTGTGGGACATGAGTGGGGGCCTGCTGCCAGGTGCCCATGACCGTTGGTATGTGGGGGTGCTGGGGGACATGAGTGGGGGCCTGCTGACAGGTGCCCCTGACTGCTGGGGGGTGGGGGTGCTGGGGGACATGTGTGGGACATGAGTGGGGGCCTGCTGAGAGGTGCCCCTGACTGCTGGGGGGTGGGGATGCTGGGGGACATGAGGGAGGGCCTGCTGGCAGGTGCCCCTGACTGATGGAGGGTGGGGATGCTGGGGGACATGTGTGGGACATGAGTGGGGGGCTGCTGGGGGTGGGGGTGCTGGGGGACATGTATGGGACATGAGTGGGGGCCTGCTGGCAGGTGCCCCTGACTGATAGGGGGGTGAGGGTGCTGGGGGACATGAGTGGGACATGAGTGGGGGCCTGCTGGCAGGTGGCCCTGACTGATGGGTGGTGGGAGTGCTGGGGGACATGTGTGGGACATGAGTGGGGGCCTGCTGGCAGGTGCCCCTGACTGCTGGGGGTGGGGGCGCTGGGGGACAGGAGTGGGGGCCTGCTGGCAGGTGCCCCTGACTGATGGGGGATGGGGGTGCTGGGGGACATGTGTGGGGGCCTGCTGGCAGGTGACCCTGACTACTGGGGGTGGGGGTTCTGGGGGACATGTGTGGGACATGAGTGGGGGCCTGCTGGCAGGTGCCGCCTGACTGCTGGGGGTGGGGGTGCTGGGGGACATGAGTGGGGGCCTGCTGGCAGGTGCCTCTGACTGCTGGGGGGTGGGGATGCTGGGGGACATATGTGGGACATGAGTGGGGGCCTGCTGGCAGGTGCCCCTGACTGATGGAGGGTGGGGGTGCTGTGGGACATGTGTGGGACATGGGTGGGGCCTGCTGGCAGGTGCCCCTGACTGCAGGGGGGTAGGGGTGCTGGGAGACATGAGTGGGGGCCTGCTGGCAGGTGCCCCTGACTGCTGGGGGGTGGGGGGATGCTGGGGGACATGTGTGGGACATGAGTGGGGGCCTGCTGGCAGGTGTCCCTGACTGCTGGGGGGTGGGGGTGCTGGGGGACATGAGTGGGGGCCTGCTGGCAGGTGCCCCTGACTGATGGGGGTGGGGGTGCTGGGGGACATGTGTGGGACATGAGTGGGGGCCTGCTGGCAGGTGCCCCTGACTGTTGGGGGGTGGGGGTGCTGGGGGACATGAGTGGGGGCCTGCTGGCAGGTGCCTCTGACTGCTGGGGGGTGGGGGTGCTGGGGGACATGAGTGGGGGCCTGCTGGCAGGTGCCCCTGACTGCTGGGGGATGGGGTGCTAGGGGACATGAGTGGGACATGAGTGGGGGCCTGCTGGCAGGTGCCCCTGACTGCTAGGGGTGGGGGTGCTGGGGGACATGAGATGGTGATCAGTAGTGCAAGGTGACATGTGGCTTGGCTGGGGGGCATGCCCATGGTGGATGGGCTGCCTGCGGGACATGACCAGCGGTGCAGGGTAGTCCCCTGTGGTGTGGGCTGCCTGCAGGGGCCGTGGAGGGTGTAGAGGGAACACCTGGGAGGACCTGTAAGGCACAAACCTGTGCAGTTCCCTTAGGGACCACTGCAAAAGATATAAGACTACAGGTGTTTGGCAGTAAACCCACTTGGTAGCAGTCTGTACCACACAGATTCACTTGGTAGCTGTGGCTGAGCAGTCAGACTTCCCTCAAGAAGAGTTAGGCAGTATACAGAGCATACAAAATAGGTAGAGAAATATAGTAGCACAAGCAAACACTGACCAGAGCTTGGGTGTAAAAGTAATATAATTATTTATTTAACACACACTTATAAAACACACTAGCACTAAATTGATAAGATAAGTTCAAAACACAATCACTATTATCATATGTACATCCCTGATTACTTGTTGGACAAGTCTTAGTTAACACCACTTATTTCCTGACAGAGGTGAGTGCTTAACGTTCGATGGCACTCAAACAAGTTGAATAAAAAGGGAGGGAAAAGCAGAATTATGGAAGCATACACACTAAACACTTTTTAAAGAACCACAGCAAGTTAGGAAGGCACAGTCTACTGGTGAGTGAGAAAGTTTAGGGGCCAGGCCCACTTTCAAGGGAGCCGGGCGGAAGATGCCCAAGATCAGACAGTTACACAGAGTCTTCAAAGTTTGTGGAGGTAGTTCGAAAAAGGTTTAGTTCAGTGCAGAAAAGTTAGCTAGGGTGTCCCAGGCTAACACAGGTTCGAGAGACGAGGATTTAATACATCCCGTTCAATCGGTTGCAAGGGAAGCCAGGCGGAACACGGTACCTTAAATGGAGAGGATCCTCCAGCAGGGGCAGTCAGTTGTTCCTGGCAGCGGGTGCAAGTCGCAGCGTCGTCCAGAGGAAGAGAAGAGCTCATCGTGGAGGAAAGATGAAGGTCGTTGCACTGCCAGGGAAGAAACCAGGCGCGGAGTTTTCAGGTACAAAGGTACTATCCTTTCGGTTTGCGGTAGTGGTGAAAAACGTGGTATCCCGGGTGCCGGGGTGCTTGGCACAGGCAAGGTGGCCATGAGATGCTCCAGGAAGGCGAAAAGAAGGTAGACTGCTTATCCTGACCAGTCGAAGGAAGAAGACTCTCCGGGCTGGAGACCTCCTCTGTCATTGGGAAAAGTGGTGTTGTCGTTGCAGACCGGCTCAGCTTCTGCCTCCTCGGATTCTTAGGTCCTGTGGCGACTTCTGAAGTTCCAGTCCCCAAAGCCCTGCTTTTATGTAGCACACCCCCATTCACTCAGCCTAGTTGTCAATCAAACATGCTAAGAGGTGAGCCGGCCGGCTCACCACTTGGGCCAATCACACAAGAGTGCGACTTGAGTTACCAAGGTAACTCAGTCCAGGGTGCCTAAACCCCCTCCCACACTCCCTGTGGTACCCAGACAGAGTGGCACCACTTTTGGAGGCTTCTGTGGAGAAGCCCGCCAAAAAGTGGAACAAAGGGCTCGACTTGGGTTTGAGTCACAGAAGAGAACACAAACTCCATTTTTGAATCGAGTTCTGGCAAAAAATACCAACCGGCGAATTAATATTAAATAAACAAACCGGCGGTGTGTTCAAGGCTATAAGAATTAAATAATTAAAGTTGGTAGCCTCGACCAATGGGAAAATCCCATAGAGATATATTCGCGGTCGCATATAAAAAGTAGTATCCACTGCCACCAGCCAAAACTCGATCAGGGGGGACGGAGATGTGCCCCCTCGAACAACAGACCCCGGGGCAATCGAATTGCCCTGACCAGTACATCCAAAATATGATGGTTTGTACTGGTTTCTGTTCATAATTTGGGACGAGCAAAGCCAATGGTGACTTTACATGCCCTGGGAGACAGTAGTCAGTCCCAGGGTATGGAGTCTGTGTTGGGGGGTCGCTACGACACCCCTGCGTTACGGCACGGCGGGTGCTGTGTAACCCACATCAAAAAAACACATGAGACCCTATGGAGTAAAAGACCCCACAGCCCATAAAACACATGGAAAGTCTGTTAGGCAGAAACCTGTGCAGTTCCCTCTGGGACCAATGCAAAGAGTTTAAGTCTACAGGAGTTGGCGGTAAACCCAATTGGTAGCAGTCTGTACCACCCAGATTTACCTGGTAGCTGTGGCTGAGCAGTCAGACTTCTCTCAAGACGAGTTAAGCAGTATTTGGAGTATACAAGATAGGGCAATTTACACAGTAGAACAAGCAGACACTGATCAGAGCTTGGGTGTAAAGATATATAATTATTTATTTAAAAACACATCTATGAAAACACACTGGCACTAATACGGTAAACAACTTCAATCACAATTACTATAAGTATCCCCTGACAATAGTTCGACAAGTCTAGGTTCAAAGGCACCACTTATTTGCAGACAGAGGTGAATGCTTTAACCCAGATGGCACTCTAATATTCGTTAGAAGGGGAGAGAAAAAGGCAGGGTATGAAACCAACTCGGTGCCAACACTTTTACGAAGCAAATGCAAGGCAAGCAAGGCAGGGTCTACTGTAGATCACAAAGTTCAGAGGCCAGGCCCACTCGGAGAGAGGCAAGGCTGTATGTCCCAAAAGTATCACAGTGGAAATGCACTTCAAGTCTTTGTAGCAAAATGTCACAGTAAGGTTGGACCAGTTTTAGAACAAAAAGTTAAGAAGGTCTGGAGGCGACCCAGTGGAAAGGTAAGGATTTAAGACACATCACGCTAACCGGCACAAGGGAAGCCAGGCGGACACAGTACCTTGCAAGTGAAGAGACAGCTCCGGCGGGGGCAGTTGTTCCTGGTGGTGGATGCAAGTTGGGGCTTTGCCAGATGATGAGAGGATCTCGTTGTCGAGGAAAAGTTGTAGATCATTGCACCACCAGGGAAGAGACCAGCCGCGAGTGCTCCATCACAAGGCACCACCTTTTGGTCGCGGTACAGTGGTTAGCGGCTATCCGGTTGCCGGTGTGCTCAGCACGGGCAATTCGACCACTACGTCCTGGAAGTGAAGAAAAAGCAATGGACTGGTTGTTCCCACCAGTCAGGGGAAGAAGACTCTCCAGCAGGGAGATCTCCTCTGTCATCGGGAAGTGGTGAGTTGGTTCAGCAGGGCTCCACCGGAGGTGTCGTCGTTGCAGGTCGGCTCAGCTTTACCCTCGTCGGATTCTTTAGGTCCTGTGGCGACTTCTAAAGTTCCAGTCCCAAAAGCCCTGCTTTTGTGCAGAAAACCCCCATTCACTCAGCCTAGCTGTCACTCAAACATGCTAAGTGGTGAGCAGGGCGGCTCACCACTTGGGCCAATCACACAAGATTGCGACCTGAGTTGGCAAGGCAACTCAGTCCAGGGTGCCTAAACCCCCTCCCACACCCCCTGTGGTACCCAGACAGAGTGGAACCACTTTTTGGGACTTCTGTGTAGAAGCCTACCAAAACGTGGAACAAAGGGCTCGACCTTTGGTTTGGAGTTACAGAAGCGAACACATACGCCATTTTAAAAACCGAGTTCTGGCAAAAAATACCAACCGGTGGATTTATTCAAGACAAATAAACCGGCGGTATGTTAGAGACTAAGGGGAAAAAGTATTAGCCTCGAACAATGGGAAGAATCCCATAGGAATATATTCGCGGTCGAATATAAAAAGTAGTATCCACTGTCACCAGCCAAAACTTGACGAGGCGGGACGGGACAGTGCCCCCTCGAACAACAGACCCAGGGGTAATCGAATTACCCCTACCAGTACGTCCACAATAGGATGGTTTGTACTAGATCTGTTAGTAAATTTAGGTCTAGTAAAGCCAATGGTGACTTTACATGCCCTGGGAGACAGTAGTCAGTCCCAGGGTATGGAGTCTATGGTGGGGGTCACCTAGGACACCCCAGTGTTACACATGAGACCCTATGGAGTAAAAGACCCCATAGCCCATAGAACACATTAACATTCAAAGAAATACCACACATCATGTCCAAGAGTGGGAGGAAAAGAGTCTCACTCTTGGCAGGATGAAAGAAACAAAGTCCAGAAATCCAGCAAAGCTGCCGGGGGATTCACTATGTTAGGAAATTCAGCCTAAACAGAGAATTCTCCCTAACAAAGTCAAAGGAACACCTCAAATCATGTCTAAGAGTGGGAGCAAAAGAATCTCACTCTTAGCAGGTGAGAAAAAAATAAACCCCAAAAATCCAGCAAAGCTGCTGGGGGACTCACTAGGTTTGGGAAATTAGCCTTACTGAGAATTCTCCCTAACAGGACCCACACTGCCAATTCACGTGCAGGACTCCCCACGTATCCCTGAAAATCACGTACCCCGCTCTGACAGCAAAACCGCATGTGAAACTTCCCGCGCACCCCAGGAATACACGTACCCCACTCGCACAGGGCCTATCACGTGTGAAACTTCCTGCGTACCCCAGAAATTCACCTTCCCCTCTCCAATCGCGTGTGAAACTTCTTGTGCACCCCAGGAATACACGTACCCCACTCGCACAGGGCCTATCTCGTGTGAAACTTCCCGCGCAGCCCAGGAATACACGTACCCCACTCGCACAGGGCCTATAGCGTGTGAAACTTCCCACGCACCCCCGACACGTTCCCCTCTCCAATCGCGTGTGAAACTTCCCGCACACCCCAGGAATACACATACCCCACTCCACAGGGCATTTTGCGTGAGATACTTCCCGCGCACCCCAGGAATACACATACCCCACTCACACAGGGCATTTTGCATGTGAAACATCCCGGGCACCCCCGAAATACACGTACCCCGCTCCAATCGCGTGTGAAACTTCCTGCGCACCCCAGGAATACACGCGCACAGGGCATTTCACATGTGAAACTTCCCGCGCACCCCCGAAATACACGTTCCCCTCTCCAATCGCGTGTGAAACTTCCCGCACACTCACGAATACACGTACCCCACAGGGCATTTCACGTGTGGAACTTCCCGCAAACCCCTGTTATACACGTACCCGCTCCAATCGCGTGTGACAATTCCCATGCAGCGGGGTACGTGTATTCGGAGGGGTGCGCGGGGAGTTTTACAGGCATTTTCGTGGTTGGGGGCCTGTTCACCATGTATGGGATTTGTGCGCTGTGCATGGCGCACAGGGATGGTTTGGGGCGTAACTGGCGCTGCTGCAGGGACGCTGCACCACTCTGCGCCACGGCTGGTTTTGGAAACTAAAATCCATGAATACGCTGTGCGCGGAAATGGATTTTAGCGCACGCGGCTGGCGCAGAAATTTGCACACGCACACTGTGCACCAGCCTTGTGCGCCACTTGTGCGCTGAATTCTATGAATTACCCTCTTAGTCTTGTTGTGGCTTGCTCACACATGGGTACTGTCATACCATGTACGTCTAGTTTGTCTGTAGCCCTAATTTCCATTATTGGTTGCATTTCTTTATTTAACATTGTGTCATTGAATTTGAAACAGCTTGCAAGAGTTGGCATTAAGGCCATACAAATGACATTTTTGTGTGCTAATTGTTCCATAACATCAGTTGCACATGCATTATCGCCATAAAGCGCATGACTGTGCCGGTTTTTTAATACTACTTGTGCTTCTTGCGATAGTACACCAACTCTAATTTTTTTAAGATGTTGGCATAAGTGAGATCTGCAGATTGCCGCATGTTCTATGTTAATTCTCTGTATTGGAAATGTTGCCAAAGGTTGACATTTCCTATGCTGCCAACAGTTTTACGTCAGAGTTTGTGGCCTAAGGTTTCAAAACTAGGTTCACCTTTCACTGGTGTCAATTGTAGAAGATCTCCAAAAATGATAATGTGTTTCCTTGCAAAGAGTTCTTTGTTGTTATTTTTAAGTACTTCCTGCAATCTGAGGTGAATCAAAGCCAACATTAGGTTGGAGACCATGCTCACTTCATCTATTAGTAGCATTTTCATTTGTTTCAATACTCTGCGTACTTCCATTGCAGCTTCTGCAGAAATGTTGTAATAGTCTAATTTATTTTGATGCTCTACTGGAAGCAGTAGTAATCGGGGTAAAGTGACACCGCCTATGTTGTAGGCAGCTAAACCTGTGGGGACCGTTACAACAGTTGACAGTTTGTTGTTTGTCAATTGTTGAAGAAACTTTGATGATTTTGATCAAGAATGTTTTTCCTGATCCAGCTTCACGACTCACGAACAGCAGTATAGGTTTGTAATTTTGGCAGTTAGATTCTTTATTTTCGTGTTGTACATCATGTATAATTTGTTTCGTTACGTTTTCAAAAATGGTGCGCTGATCTTTGTTAAGTTTTGCTTGTTGTAAAGTTAAGTCTTCTGTATCTTCTTGATACTGATACATGGTGTTTTCTACTTCTGCCATAGCTACTTCTGCCTCATTTGCTATTAGTAGTTGTCCTAGTGGTTCTTGACTTCCTGTTACAGAAGGTTGACTACTGTCGGAAGAGTCCTTATCTAGTTGGGACCTGAAGTTCTTCTCCCTGTTGCTGCTCATTGTGTAACATTGTTTTGTCCTGCGTAACGTTCACATCGGTGATAGAGCTTTCATTTGCAGTCATAGTTATCTAGTATGTCTTCCTCTTTTCTCCATGGTTTAAAAAGTTGTAACAGAGACATGTAATATAGTTCTTTCTGTTGAGGAGTTTTTAATGACAATTTTACATGATTAATTAAGCTTCGTTTGGTAAGTTTCACTAATCCCCCTTCACAATCGGTCACTCTATATCTACGTTTGCTTTCATCAGGTTTTATATTATTTTTGTATGCAAAGTTTTGAGCTATGTGGTATAGACACATGCTTTCCAAAGTGCTACTCCTGTTCGGATAGTATGTGTCCAATAAATTGTTTTTTAGAATGTTTTAGCTGTTGGGATCACTTCTGGCAATTGTTTCTATGTCCTCATATGATTTCAGCACTCTTGTCCTAGATTTAGCAGGACCAAGACTTAGCCATACTATGTTGTCTGACTTTCCATACAAAGCAGCACCGGTTAAACGATCTGCTGCTTCATGGGCGCCACATTCTCTATGGGAGAGCATTTTTATGCCTAGGCTGTACAATTTCTGTGATAGTGTTTTTTCTGATGCTAGGTAATCCCAGAGGTCTTGAAGCTTTGTTTTTTCTGCTTTTGTTAAGTAGGCTGTAACATATCATGCAACAGCAGTAGAATTGTCTGCAAAGTACTGCACATCTATGTTTGCATTCCCTAAGAGGGCAATTATTGCATTGTAATCATTGATATATTTTGATTCTTCTGTTCTTTTTATGTAATACGTGTTCTTAAGTGATTTACCTTTAACACTATGTCGAACTGAAGACATTAATTTGTTTACTTCACCTGTTTCTGTAACTGGTCTAGGGAAACCAAAGCAGCATTTGGTGTAGTATTTACCTTTGTTTTTGTATTTGCAGCGACAATATTTGCCACATTTTTGTCTTTGAAATTGGAAAATCTGCCCGTGCAACTCTCTATGTGTCTGTTGTGAAGGGATTTCACAAGTGACATATTTTTGGATAAACTGCAAAACAGTGCTATCACTGTTGTGACTAAATTTAGGTGCACCTTTGATCCATAACAGCATGTGAATATTTGGTGCTCCTCTCGTTTGATATTCTTTTCTCCAAAAGAAGTGTTGCACTTCTCCAAGGGGAGGAACAGTTTTATTGCAAATAAAGTGTAGCATGGCAATGAAACGATGATGGAAATTTCTTGACACATTAACTGGGTCTAGAGAGCAAAGTTCTCTAGGTGTTAATATATCTATGTTGTTTTTGTTGCTGTTTGCTATGCACAGGAACTCATGTAAATCTTCCCATGCATATTCTGCACAACTTAGTGTAACAAACTAAGTCGGTGGTCCAAGGTTTCTGATCATACAACGCACGGCTCTATGCCATTTGAACCAGTATTCCTTTGTACTACGCATGTTTGCTAACAAATTTGTTATACTTGATTGTAAAACCTCATCTTTTTCCTGTACTTTTTTTATTAACTGCATAGCTGACATATTTTGAAAGTGGTTTCCAGATTTGAAAATGTGTGCAACTCCGTAACATAGCGTTGCTAATTCACTTTCATAGAGTAGGTGGAATATGTATTCAACATTTTGTCTAAATCTGGGATCTTGTGAATACATTCGTAATGAGCGGTATTCTAATGCCCCAATCTGAGTGGGTCTATCATCGTATCTTCCTCCTTTGCCAGTAGGAAATAGCAGTGAAAAAGCATGTGCTTCTATAATTTATCCCATATACTCATTGGTGAACCTTTGGTTTGTCGCATTTGGTAAGTTTCTAGTGCATTATCTATGCTTTCATTGGAATGCAATGGATGCATTGTGTACTGGTCTAAAAGAGTGGATACTGTAGCAGGATCCAGAAGTTCGAAATATCCGGTTTCTGATGGATCTTGAATTATTTCTGTTGTTTCCTTTAAGCTTTCTTCAATATTTATTTCCTTGTAGTACTCGTTATTGTCTTTTAAATATTGCAATGCTTGTCTAACTTTATGTAAGTCCACCAGTTGTTGCCAACTTTTTTTGTCTTTTGTTGGTACACCATTAACCAAGACTATTAAAGAATGCTCTATTGAGCGTTGCACTCCTAGAGTGTGTACATTTTCGGTTAGATGTAATGACAAATACACTACTTTGCCACAAATGCCTTTCACCAATTCAGAGGGAGGTAATTTTGCTGTTTTTGGATGAAGGTGTATAATTGCTTGAAATGGGTGAACTGTTTCAATTATGATTCTCTCATACAAATTGAGTTGTTGCAGGATTTTTGGTAGTGGGAACAATTCCAAATTATTTGTAATAGCATGTGAAGGAGTGTGGTTGTTGTCTAATTTTGTAGTGCAGTAACTGCAACATATTAGGCGTTCAGTTAGTTCATATTTGTTTTCTGCTAAAAGGTAGACAGCTAATTCAAACCATTTAGAATCTTCATTGTTTTCTATTTTGCATGCTATGTCTATATTGTTTGTGTTCCTTTTGTAAGACGTTCTCCAGCAACACACACACCCATGGTTTGGTACTTCAGCCGATGCATTTTTAAATTTTAGTATTTCTTTTCTGTATATGTGTAATAGAAGGTTGCTATGTGCAGAATTGTTGCTACTATGTTCTAAAACTATTGCATTTTGTAAGTGGCTTTCACTTCCAAAATATTTTCTCTGAATATGGTCAATTTCTTCTTGTAAGTATTTGTGTGTACCATGCAGAAGAGTATTATTTAAATTGAGTAATTCTGAAGCTGGACTTTTTGCATAGTATATTTTATACACTAGATTTCTTACATTTGAATGATGTATTGATATCCTTTAGGTATCATGGAAGGTGCTTTTGCAAATAGGCCCAGAAATGCAGGCTAATGAATGTCCTTGTACTCCTGTGTATTTGCACACTGGACAAATATCCATATTTTGCAGCACTTTCATTTTTCTTTTGTCTTTACCTTTTACATACTGATTGAGGAACTGACGTAAAGATTTGAAAGATTTGTTTGGAATGGCACACATTGATGTGCACGGCCATTTGTATACTGGACGATGTGGTTCTGTCGAATCGAGAGGTAATTCTGAGTTTCTAGGGGATACTTTTGTAAGCAGTGTTTCTTGTTCCATGATGGTATTATAGATTTTTTCATACCCTCGTCCACTGCTATTGATGGCAATTGTGTTTGTTTGATTTTGTTTGTATGCTTCTTCATTGAAATATGGTTCTGTGGTTGTTGTGTGACTCCATTCACCTCCACAAACATTTAAGAAACTATTTTTGTTCACATTCCATTTATTGCTGAGTTTCTTTTGTAGTTTGGTACTTAGTTTTGTTAGTGCTTTCATCCTACTTAACACTAATATGAACAACTTCCTTTTGAGAAGGATTGCACTGTCCACGAGAGCTTGTAGGATTAATTTTCTACGGTAGGTTTTAAGGCTTGACAATGATTTCGGACCTCTTCTTATTAGATTCTGAAGGACTCTGTGGCGAAACATTTGTGCTAAAATACTGTTTTTACTGTGGGTTCTTGTTACTATATCAGGATTGTTCAGAGCATTGCTAGCTGTACTGGTAGCCGATTGTTTGCCAAGATTTCTGTGTTTTGTGACACATTTTGATGGAGGAGGAAACGTTTCGGTAGTTGACGCTTTCTTTGTTTTGCTAAACGACTGTATTAGCTGGTTTGTTCCTACGTTATATACAAACTCTACTACAGATGGATGCTTAGATTGGACACTTTTCTTTTTATTTGCTCTAATTCTGCGTTCCTTTCTACGGACTTGCTTTTTGGTAGGCATTCTTTGATGTCTGTTGAAAAAAAGAAGGCATGCTTTGGTCTGTTGTACAATGTATGTGTGTTGTGTGCATGTGTGGATGATTTTGATGGGGAAGCTGTTTGTCGTGGTGTGTGAAAGTGCATTGGACTCTTACAAGGATTTGGGAAGGCTATTTTTCTATTTATATAGCACTACAATGTGCTGCAGATGACAGTACAAAGTGGCCTAGTTGTGACGAGAAGCATTATTTGTAAACGAAATGACATAAAATTGAAACAGCTATTTCTTTCCTAGTACTAACATTCTAATGATTCTGTATGTTTGAGTTCAGAACAGACAGGGATTTGTGAGCCATTCTGCCTATTATTCTTTGTTTAACAAATGGGGATTTGTGAGTAGAATGGTGCAGAAATCAATGTTTGCTTTGGTGCCCAAAGTTAACAAATAACCCACGCACCCTCATTGAGGAATAGTTAGAATATAAAGGTAGTACTGTACTTCCTTACTTTTTTTGTGAAAAGACCAGGTTTCTTCGGATATGTTGTTTGCAGTGTAGATGCTGTTGCTTCCCAGGAGAGTAGTCTTCACTGCGATTGAGAAAAAAAAAATATTCACTTTTTGTGTTTAAAGCAGTGATGATACTGTACAGGTTAATTGTGCATCATTTGTCAGAGTATTCTCCTTTCGTATTGCAACACAGTGCATGTCTGCATTTCACTTCACTATGTGCTGTCTTTGTATGTTTTTTGCAGTATGTTACTTTCAAGTCCTTCAGAAATGAGAACAATTTTAAGGTTATGAAAATGCCTTGTTTTTTTAAAGCTATTTTATCTATAGGAGAGAGGTTTGTAAGCGATAGGACATTATAGTAGAAGGGAAAACATTTTCTACTTTCAAATTATAAGTACGATGCTGAAAAATCGGGAGACCCTCACAGGGACATGTCACCACAGCAATCGGGAGTGCTTATTTTTCCCATACGATCGCATTGCAAGTAGCATTACTGTAGGCCGTACACAGTGCACAACTCAGACATTTTGTAATGTAAACTTGAGTTTCGTGCTAAATAGGCATGTCTGTAACATATGTATAGGTTATGCGGGAGAAAATAAAACGTAGTGCGGTTTTCCAATGAAAAATCAGACATCATCCACTTAAAATGGGAAGCGTTGGTATGTATTGCATATATTATTAAATGAAATCATAAGGGTTGCCCATCTTCTCTGATTAAAATATGCATACCTGTACTCTATACTCATGCATGTGTGCATGCATGGAGGTGTACGTAGAAATCCGCGACACTTGCACATTTGAAGTGCGCAATGTTGCTGACGGAGTTAGATTTAGCGATGTTTAATGTGATTGGTGGATGGTTTTTTGACTGCTTAGTTGTGTCCAATGAGGGACTGGATTTGCGACTGATGTGGAAAGGGTAGAAGGACTGGGTAAGAGTTACGTGCCGCAAGTAGACAATGCTTGTCCGTGGGTAGGGCGTGTCACATACGGGTTTCTACAGCAAATCCAGCATGGAAAGGGGACTGTAGGCATTAGCCATTCAGACATTCACATTGCTCTTTTGTGTCAAAAGATGGTGCGCATACTGAAGATGGCAGAGGTGGAGAGGGTCAGGCTTTTGGTGCTTGGAGATATTTTTGTCCATGGCTTACAGCACTATGCCGAGAGTAGGCATGTGGCACACCATTTCGATGTGAGAGGAGTGGAGGTGGTGTGGAGTGCGGAGGCTGATGACGATGTTGCATCAATTCTGCAAGTTTGCAGACAAATGCGTACTATGACCTCTCCTCATGTGGTACTTTTGCACTACGGTGCTTGCCATTTGGGGTACGTGAGTTCACATACTTTGTTGGAAGATTAAAGAGAGTTGGTTCAAGCACTCATGAACATCTTTCCAACTGCGAAAGTAATTTTTTTCCGGTTTACTCCCTAGAGGAAAATGGGACAACAGTTCTGTTTTCTGTCCAGATCAAAGTATTGGGAGGTGCAACATCAATCGCGGCATGCGTGCATTCATGTTACGTGCTGGTATGTTTTTCTGCAGCCACAACAACATTGATCCCAGTAATGCGGATTATTTTGCAGCAGATGGTTTTGCACTTTCTTCTTTGGGAAATGCCATGTTCTTTTGGAACGTACAGCTTGCTTTAGAGAAGGTTCTGTAATGGTTGTAGAAGGAAAGTAAGACCAATTTTTTAAAAAAAAAACACAAAAAAGCAGGTGTCTGTAAGGCATCTGCCCAAAAATAAAAAATAAATGGCTCTTTTCAGAGCCCACCTTCAAGGGGAAAAGGGGATTATTACTTAACTGTACAGTCGTCATGCTCTGATCATGTACTTGTAGTTTGCAGGCAGCGCATATTACCAACGGGGATCCTGGGGTGGAGACGCATGCAAATAAGAATGAGCGCAGCTAGGGATTGGTCAATACAGTTCAGTAGGTGTGTTCTGAACGGAGAGATTTAGTGAGACGGTCCATCCCTGACAGGAGACCACTCAGCTATGGCTCTGTGTGCTCGAAAACAGATTTTCTGGACTTTGGGAGACTCATGGATACGTTGGTTGAAGGTGCATGCAGAAAGTTGCCATCTATCTACAGATCTTGGATTGCCTCATACAGAAGTGCACTGGCATGGCGTGCGTGGAATGAGATGGCTGGACTTGGTACCTCTCTGTGTTACTTTACTGACAGAGCGTCATCCTGATATACCTATCATTCATTGCAGAGGAACCAGTTTAGGCCACGTCTTTGGAATTTCTTTGCAATTTGCATTGTAGGAAGGAATTGCGCAGATTATGGAAGTGTTCCCCAATTGCCACATAGTTTTCTCCCGTATTGCACAAAGACAAATATGGCTGCGTTCTTCTGCATTTGGTCCACAAATGGAGAAAGCGAGATGCAATGTGAATAAGTCTGTTTGTGCTTTTCTAAGAGATGTTGGCATGTCCTCATTCCACAATGAAAACATTTTGTTTTGGAGCTCTTTCATTTTTCGCCGAGATGGCGTCCATCTCACATATGCTGGCAACCACATTTTTCTTTCCAATGTACAAAATGTATTGCGGCCTTTTTTGGAATCAAACTAACCTATTTGCCATTCCGTTTTTCCCAATGTACAGTTTTTGAAGCAGACACAACACCACCAAAGGCTCTTTTCAGAGCCACCACTTACTCGCAGCATAAAGTTAATTGGTTTTACTCCGCGTGCACCCTCCATTTCTGTGTTCTACGACTGTCTGCAGACTTTTTCAAAAATGCACGGAGGCCTACAACGGTCACTTGCTAGTTCTACTGTTAAACTGAGAAAGGTGGCTCTGAAAAGAGGCATTTTTAATTTTTTTTTTATTGTTTTCCACTTTCCTGATTTTGGGCACATGACACACTAGGAGAGGAGGGCAAAGGAGGGTAAGGAAGGGACACCAACCACAGGGATAAGAAGGGGCAGGTGGAGAGAAAAAGCTATAGGGTGATCTTTACTTGGGTAGGAAGCAGTTATTCTGATGCTCCGTGACCGTAGCCTCAAAAGCACTTTGAAAACTCTCCCCCCTGCAGAGTACTCTGTCACAATACATACACACTATTGACACCTTTGAAAGAAAAGTGTCTCTTGTGGTGAGAGGATCGGACATGGAGGATGCTGTGGAGGAACTTAATCTACTACGTTCTTCACATGGCACCACCTTGCGAACGTCTGCACTGTGGAACAAAGTTAGGTGGCGCTTCATGGTTGTAGTGCCAAAGCTGTACACACCAGGTCTCCTGCGACTCAGCACCAACTGGCACTGGTTACACCTGACCCGGTTTGCACGTGCTTATGGTACGTTCCCACAAACGGAAAACAATCTCCACACCCACGACTCCCGGCGAGTGCTTGTAGTGCGCAGTTCCTCCACCTCATTCTCTTCTACCTCCTCTTCCTCGATATCTACATCCTCACCCGGATATCCCTCTGCAGGCCCTTGGGCAGGTGGTGGTGGAGGCTTTGGGGGTGTTGCTGAGGCTAATGAAGCGATGGTAGCTATGGATGCCATAACAATTAGTTTTCCTATTGCTCACTACAGCAGTAAATGCAGCACAACTCAATCTGTTATAGCCAGAAGCACAATGAAGATGCGCTCGGGGGTGTGGCCATTTATAGGGGTGGAGGGATGCGCCTCATCACCATCTTCATCACTGAAAAGCGTTCCAAAAATGTTACACACCATGTCCACAGGTAAGCTATTGTCTGCGATATGTGAAATGATATTTTTATACTGTACAACAATTTGCCTTGTGTGCATAAGTTCTTTTGTACTGTTGCAGAAGCACACAAACTGCACAAATTAGTCCACGAGGTCAGCATGGGTGCGGTCACATGATGACGTCCTGAACACATCCGCGACAGAAATGGATGTCCGCTGGACAGCAAATGCAGACTAACAAACGTGCGCATGCGCGCAAGTGTCCTACGGACAGTGTTTGGGTTCTCAAACTAATTCAAAGTGGGACACAAGTGAGACAGACAGTTAGGGACAGGCGCGATGTTCGCTGTACTTATGGTTGTACTGCACATGTGCGTACAAGATATGCTCACTGTACAGACAGGTCCAGTGTCCATTTTGTTTGACTACAAACATGCCGGCCACCGCGCCTGTTCTACGGACGGTACCAACTTGGCTGCGGACGATACGGACAGGTATAGTGTCCTTAGCACGCTCCCATTTTGCTCATTTACAGACATTCCGGACACCTGGTGTGCACTACGAACATGTTTTATGTCGTTTGTAAGCGGTACAGTGAGATATAATGTCCTTAGGACGCGGCTTTCTGTTTCTTTTTGCACAACTTGCACAGATGGTGCTGTCAAACATCAATTCCATCTTAGTTGACATTAGTACGGGAAGGTGTACTGCCATTACAGCCTCCACATTCCATTCCTTACGGATAGGTCGAACAGGCGTGAAATTCACTAACATTTTAAGTCTTTTAAAAAAAAAATGTATTACTCAAACTCTTTAACTACAACTACTATACAACAACATTCCAAACACGCACACACACTTCAGTCCAAAGAAATAGTGGGGGAAGCATACACTAACACAAATATAGGGGAATTAGGTTTCAACACGGGCTGGTTATGAGGGGAAGATTTTTGAAGGGAAGAAGGGATGGATGTTTCATCAAAACGTCTATTTTCTTCTTGAAGGTTCACTAGGGAATGGAGAAGGGGGGCAGGTACAGGTGGGACAGTGGTAACGTACTTTTCCTCTCACACACTCCTCCACAAATTCCCTTAAACTTTTAAAATTTTCATTCAGTGGGCCTCATTACCCGGTAGGCGGTGAGCCATGGCGCTATTAGTGCCATGGCTCATGCCGGTAAAATACTGGCACCGCCTTGGCGGAAAGGGGATTTACCGTCCCATTCCAAGGTTGGAGGGGTGGTAAATCCCCCTTCTGCCATTGCCCTTCCCCATTCCCATTTCTGCCCCATGGGGCTCTATGGGAATGGGGAAGGCGCTAATTACGGCACCGCAATTTTGCGGTGCCGTAATTAGCTCCGAGGTCCCTTAGCGGGTTGGATTTTAACACCTGCAAAAAGCAGGCGTTAAATCCCCCAACCCGCAAAGGGACCTCGTAGTAATGCGGTAGGGATTTACCGGTAACGGTATTTTACCGCTACCAGTAAATCCCTACCGCTATTCGTGTAATGTCTCCATTTTCAGTTCAATCCTTTTCAGCCTGTCTTCTTCTGTGTCGCTTGATGCCCTTTCTTCTTTTCTTTCCTGGTCTGTAAAAAATATCTATATATCTATTAAATGCCACTAAAATATTGGCCATTACTTTGCATTTGCAGAGTGCTGTGTACCATTGTTCTCGCTATCTTCTGACATTTCCCCATGTGGAAAGTACTGTTCCAACCACTCCAAAGTACTCGTCATTTCTGTGTCAAAACAACAATAAGGCATTATTATTCCTGCAACACATGCCAAAAAAAGTACATACACATAAAAAAATGGCCTTCACTTACTATTTTTATGTTATTTCCCTTCATCCTACTGCGTGCCTCCACTGTCGGTCTAGGCTGCAGAGTTTCTGTGAAGTAATTACGATGGAGGCATCCTTTTTTTTTTGTTGGTACCATCCATTTCATTCTACATGGTTATTAAATGTGTCATTTTCATTTCACACGTTTAGGTTTCCATATTTAATTTTTAAAAGTTATAATGTCATTGTGTCCTTTTTCTACGTTGAACATTTTTGTGTAAGACAATAGTACATTTTCAGATACGCCCTGTCTCTTTGGGCACTGTTGACCTCGTCCGCCCCAGTCCGCAAACAGGCGCTTAGTCCGTCCCTTTCTAATATTAATAGGGAGGGGGTTGTGTATGTTGTATGTTACATGTATATCAACTACGTCAATTATACTACATATCTCCAAAAATCACATGACAGTGTATATTCATCACATCAACTTCATTAACGCAATGTTATGATTAAGTTCCCCTTCCAAAAACCTGTACAATTCACGACAAAAAACCTTTGTTAAGGGGACGTTATGGTTAAGTTGCCCTACCAAAAACCTGTGCACTTCACAAAAAAAATCATTTCCACATCTCCATTATAGTTCACATTAAAACCAAAACCCCCTGAAATTCACCTGTTATGGTAAACTAAGCCACTATACCTGCCATCACCACTGTGCACTGCTAACACTAACACCCAGAACATGAAAGATGGCATCACAAATGTCATTGATGACATCACTGACGACATCACATATTTAGCCCCTTTGTTTTCATTCACTCCCATACATATATATGTCCATTCAGTAAAAAAACTTTGTTAAAGGGATGTTACACTTCACATTGAAACCAAAAAACACTGCACATTTCCCAATTATGGTAATCTAAGCAACCATAACTAGCACCACCAACGTGCATTGCTAAGCCTAACAGCCAGGACATCAAAGATGACATCACAAATGTTAAAAAACAAACGAATTGCAAAATGAATTTCAGAAAGGCGAGGCTGGATGAGTCCAAGAAGCCAAGGTGTTATCAGGCTGGGGTGAGCTGACATTGGATACAAAAATTGTGTGAAAGAAGCCATGACCAAAACATGGAAAACGTCTGAGGCTTACTAGAAAATAGTATTTTAATACACCAGAAGCTCGAAATCATGGTCTTCAGTCACGTGGCAGGATGAAGTTGGACGAACAGGACTATCAAACCTACGCATGAGGGCAGGTGCGTGCCTGTACTCCCCTGAATTCTCCAGAGTAAGGAACACTCCCAAGGACAAGTTCAAAGCCTTAATTGACAGCAGACCACTGAGGTGATGATAGATGTATATGCTAATTGGTGGGAAGCAATGGTTAAGGCGAGCTCACCAGCACCTGGAAGTCCAGTCTGCGTGCTGCTAGACATAGGTGGAAAAGTAATGACGGAGGTTAGAGTGCCAAACAATTATACCGGACTGTTATGGTAATACATGCACGAGTCTCTTTAGAACCTCGTGCATGTATATTCCATTTGAGAGTGCCTCGCCAGTTGGTGCCTCCACTGTGACTACCCCGGGGGCCTCGAATAAAGCTCTTACTCACCTCCATCATAGTGTGCCTCCTTATTACAATGGCGACGAGGCACCGTACCCCGAGGCCCCCGGGAGCGTATCATGCCACCTGACTGCGAGCACAGCCCCCCCCCCTTCGCTGCCACTGACTTCTGCTGACAGCTGACAGGCAGGCCGCTGCGGGCGCTGCCAAGAGAGGCCTCGACATCCTTTCCCCCCACCTTCAGTTCTACACTGTAAAGGGTGCCGCTCCTCCCCGCTGGGAGTTCAGAGCGGCACACATTGCACTCCTGCCCTACTCCAAAAGTGCTTCAGACAGCAGGAGCTGTCCATCTATCAGGTCAGAGGAGGGGGGAGGACGAAGTGAAACTTACACTTTCCTTTCATTTGGCATTTTATGTGTAAAACGGACGAGGTGAAACGTGCGCTTTCCTTTTGCTGCCATTTTTTTTGTGTAAAACCCTCACCGCTGCCCTGAGCAGAACCCTGCATCATTTTCAAAAGCTGCTAGCTGTTGCCCAGCAACGCACACACAGCATTAGCAGTCTTCATTCTCTCAATGGCTACTCTGGCTTTCCGGGACTAATCACTCACTATCTTGGTCCATTGTGACATCACAACTGAACATTCCATCAGGTCTTCCCTGAACCAGCCAACCTGCGCTCCCAGCCCATTGTGAGGTCACAATCTGTACTAAGGACCATCCATACACTGAAGCCTAAAGACTCTGCAGTACAGATACACCTGGGCATTCTCTGAATGGGGTCCCACCCTGCCATTCAAGCAATTCTATAAAGACTGTATCCCAGCGCCTCCTTGCTAACTGCCAACAGTACTGAAAACCTCTGCCTATCACTACAGCAATTGGTGCCACTCAACGCCATTCCTCACCACTTACAAGCTAGAATCAGGCACACCACCATGCAGGGCGTTCCGCCTCCCACCAAGTTTCTTCCATGCCCTGGGAGCCCAACCTGCCCATGGGAACAATGGATCGATGGATTCCACGTCTACCTCAGAGCCATTGGGGGCAGCAAATTCAATGATGACCTCAAGGAGGCGACCCTTTTGAACTGTATAGGGGCAGAAGCACTGAGACTTTTCAGGACCCTTCCCGAACCCGGCAACATGGGAGGAGATGGCAACCGCAAGTTTGACATAGCATTGGCCAAACTCACCAGTCATTTTGGCAACAAGACCAACGTAGTACTGGAAAGATACAGGTTCTTTTCCAGAAAGCAGCTCAAAGGCGAGTCTATTGATTCATACATAGCCTCCCTCAGGGCGCTTATGTCAACCTGCAGTTTCACAGGTGTCTGTGATGAGTATTTGAGAGACCAATTGGTGCTGAATGTGGCTGATCCACGCATCCAACAAAAATTGTGGCAAACCAAAAATCCCACCCTGGACCAAGCCACGGAGATAGCAAGGAGCATGGAATTGGGAGATCGATGCATGAGGGAAAGACGTGACCACACGACCAGTGTGGAGATCAAATGTGTCAGCCCTGAGTCCGAGCCTTACGAGCCTCTAGTAGCAGCAGTAAGAAAGGCTCCGCCATCAAGGGATTCGAAATTTGGCTCAAACAGAGCGAGGCCATACAACTCCCAGAATCCAACACGCTGCCAGAGGTGCGGATGGTACAAGCATGCAAATCCTGACAAAGAATGCCCCGCCATCGCTATGGAGTGTTATAAGTGCAGCCAGATTGGAGACTTTGTCAAAGTCTGCAAGAACACACGGGGAAAGACAACCAGATATGGCGATCTCACCAGGCGACCTTTCATCAGACCGTCCTCTGTGAGAGTCATTGAAAGCAACCAAGAGCACAATGACATGTTATCTATCAGTCCAATGCAACAAACGGTACAAATACTCACTGTAACATCCCAACAACAGAGCAACAGTCCCTGGGTCAAAATGCAAATCAACGGCATATCATTACCCGTAATGGTAGACACTGGCTCCCCCTACACCATCGTGGATCTCAAGACCTTTTTGAGTGTACTCTCTGGCAAGATACATGACCTGCGAAGAACTTGTGTAAGAGCTACCGGTTATGGAAAAACACCCATCGAGATAATGGGATATGTGTGGGTGAACCTCAAGTTCCATGACAGAGAAACATATTGCAAACTCTTTGTAGCCAAAGATGGCTCCTCCGTTGTGGGATGGGAAGAACAAGCCGGCCTTCGAGTAAGAATACACCCTGGAGAAGAAATCCCTGTGCTGAGTGTGCTCAATAATGATATGGACATCAAATCTAATCTAGCAAAACAATTCCCCAAGGTGTTCTGCGACAAGATTGGACTCCTAAAAGGTTTCCAACACAGAATAATCCTCAAAAGAGGTGCTGTCCCATTGGCCCACCGAGTCCGCAGTATTCCCTTTGGAACAAAAGAGGCGTTGAAGAAAGAACTTAAGCGCCTCTGCGATGAAAATATCATACAGCCCATCGAGAGTTCAGAATGGCTTGCCACTATTGTCTTAGTAAAAAAAACGGACGATTCCATAAGAATGTGCGTCGACTTGAGAGACCTAAACAAAAACATATGGGTTGACAGACACCCACTTCCCAATATATCTGAACTCCTATCGACCATGAAACCTGCAAAATACTTTACAACTCTGGACCTCTCCTCAGCCTATCACCAGATAGCTTTGGAAGAGAGCTCAAAGAACCTAACATCTTTTGTCACACCTCTCGGTGCATTAATGTTTAACAGAATGCCATTTGGACTCGCTTCAGCCGCAGCAGTCTTTCAGAGACTCATGTCACATCTATTTGGAGGACTTGATGGCATACACTGCTTCCAAGATGATATCCTCATTTCAGCCAGTACAGAAGAAGAGCACAACACAAAACTTGTGGGTGTCCTACAGGTCATACAAAAAAGTGGGCTCACACTCAAATTAGAGAAATGCAACATAAAGTGCGACCGAGTTTCATACCTGGGCCATTCCATTGACGCCAACGGCATCAGCCCCAAGAGGAAACTCATGGACACCATAATGAATATCGCCGAGCCTCAAAGTAAAGACCAATTAAGGAGTTTCCTCGGGATGACAGAATACTACTCCAAGTTTATAAACAACTATGCTGATAAGACCAAAAACATGAGGAACATCTTGAAGAAGGCAGCCAAATTCATATGGTCCACTGAATGCAAGAACGAATTCGAAGAAATCAAATTCCAAATTAACCAAGCTCCAGCCTTAGGAATGTTCGATTGTAAAGCCAAAACCATCATATCCGTAGATGCAAGTAAAACCGGACTGGGTGGTATCCTGGAACAGCAACAATATAAGAACATCGTGACGATCGCATTCGCATCGAGAGTACTGAGGGGAGCCGAACTAAACTATTCCACCATTGAGAGAGAAGCTCTGGGTCTGAGGTGGATTCTTCAGCATTTCAGGAACCTAATTTGGGGCTTACCCGTCATACTGAAAACAGACCATAAACCTCTAGTAAATATCCTTCAGTCCAAAACCCCTCACCTTATATCACCGAGAATAAGACGTTGGTTCCTCGACATCATGCAATACAACCTCCAACTATGCTATACTCCTGGTCCACAAAACCAAGTAGCAGATTGTCTTTCCAGATTATCGACCAACATCGACACTGAGATTGCATCTCCAGATGAAGACATCATAGCTGTCGTAAACCCTGCCATCTCGAGAGATGAATGGAAAATTAATGCCAATACTGATCCGGAACAGCGAGAAATCAGGGAAGCGATAGCTAATGACTGGGTGGAAACGGGAGAGGCTTTAACTACCTTCATTCCCTTCAAGGAAGAATTATCAATGGACGATGAGCATATCTTCAGAGGCGATCGAGTAATCCCACCCACCCAACTCAGAAAAAGAGTACTCCAACTGGCACACGAAGGTCACCTAGGAAGGAGCTTGACGAAAAACAAGTTGAGAAACAACTATTGGTGGCCAGGAATGTGGAAAGAAGCAGAAGAACTGGTCAAAAATTGCTCCACGTGTGCCATGAGTGACAAGTCCAAGATCTTAAGAAAGACCCCCTTACAGCCTATTGAACCTCCCAAACATGTGTGGTCTAAACTGGCAATCGACATCATGGGTCCATTCGAGAACCTCGAAACAGTCAAAGTATATATCATAGTACTTGTCAATTACACCTCTAAATGGACAGAATGGGGAATAGCTGAGGACAATGTGACCTCAAAGAAAGTCACAGATTTCCTGACAGAGATCTTCAACAGGGAGGGAGACCCCAAGGAAGTGGTTTCGGACAACGGGTCTCAGTTCATGTCTATGGAATTTGGGGAATTCCTCAAGAAAAGGTCCATCAGCCACATAACAACATCTTTGTACCATCCAATTTCCAACGGACTTGTGGAACGCATGAACAGGCTTGTGAAGAGCGTAGTTCAACTGGCCACGGCCAACAACCTCCCGTAGAGAGAAACCCTCAAAGAAGCTTTACATGCGTATAGAACAACCCCACACACCACCACAAACATAGAGCCCTTCACCCTCATGCGAGGTAGGGTTGCAACCAACCGATTTAGACCGGCGTGGATGTTCTTATACACGGGAGAAGCAAGGGTGAACATGGATCTACTTCAAAAGACAGTAAGAGAAAAACAAGCAAAATACAAAAGACAATACGACTCCAGACATGGAGTAAAAGAGATGATGGTTTGTGAAGGAGACTGGGTATGTGTCAAAGAACCGAAGAAAACTCTCAAGGGTGAATCCATCTTCAGACCTCCACAGAGAGTTGTGAGTTGTCATGGGAAGTCTGTCATCCTCGATGATGGAAAGAGATGGTCTGGAGATGATCTCATAAAAGTAACAAAAGACATCCAAGAGACCAGCATATCTAAGGACAACAGTCCTGACAGACCATCACAACACACCTCACATCCCCTAAGAGAATCCCTCCGTGAACATGTGGACAATGATAGACCTCACTCCATGCATCAAGGAGTCCCCACTGGAAGAATGTCCAGAAGGAACCGCAAAATCATCCAAAACCTCAACAATGACTATGTCTATTACTAATGTACCCCAGTTTACCCATCTTCCCGCTGCCTCTCCCACTTGACCCCCCTTTTTTCCCCTTTCACTTTCCTGTTTTTTCCCCCCCTGTTTTTCTTTTTTCTTTTTGCCTCAGGTGGGGGAGATGTTATGGTAATACATGCACAAGTCTCTTTAGAACCTCGTGCATGTATATTCCATTTGAGAGTGCCTCGCCAGTTGGTGCCTCCACTGTGACTACCCCGGGGGCCTCGAATAAAGCTCTTACTCACCTCCATCATAGTGTGCCTCCTTATTACACGGACCATGTCATTAAGGGTCCTATAGTTTAGTGATGTCCATAGTGGCCATTTTGAAGAGCGGGCTTAGTTGCGCCACCTGATGTTAAGAAATCAATTACTTTCACTTGCTGTCTCATACTAGTATAGAACGTATACTCAGATATTCCCTTAGACCCAATCACTTTCTCCAGTAAGTTTTTGTAGTTTGCCACATAGGATGACGTTAGTAATACGTAGGGTGACGTCATCAATGATGATGTTTTGATATAAGAGAATGTTTTTTTTATAATGCATTGAGAGACTATGGCCCTCATTACGACCCTGGCGGAAATCGTGGTGCAATATGCACCATGGAGCACGGCGGAAAGCTGCCAATACCGCCATGGGGGTTGGCGGATTTACCGCCCCATTCCGACCTTGGCGGGGCGGTAAATCCCCAATCCCCATTTTACCCTTCCCCATTCCCATTTTTGCCCCATAGGGTATAATGGGAGTGGGGAAGGCGTTAATTACGCCACCGTAAAATACGGTGGCGTAATTAACAACAAGGTCCCGTAGCGCCATGGATTTCTCCGCCCGGAAAAACCAGGCGGAAAACGGCTCCATGGCGCTACGGGAACTCGTAGTAGGGCGGAAGGGTCCGCCGCGAATACCGCTGGCGTAAACCCACTCCGCCAGGGTCGTAATGAGGCCCTATGTCCGTTGATGTACGTTGTACTCCCTGTTTTAAATAATTGATATTAAAACAGTTATCTTCTTGCCAACTACCTGAGTCGTTTTGATTATTGATGTGTGAATAATCTCTGCATCCCTGTCCATGTCAAGGGTATTGCTACTCATCTTAAAGGGCTGGAGATCACCCAGTTCATTATCATCACGTTTAATATCAGTTCTCAATAGAATAACATTACAGTTCAATTTCATACTGAGATACAAAAGAGGAACTAATAAATACATTTCGTTAAGTAAATAAAACTCTGAGATGCTAGGTTTGAGCCAAGACTTTCTATTGGATGAGTCGTACAGCCCACTTCTTGTTAGATTAACACGTAGGCCACGTGGCTATGTGCCATGGAAAGCCTTGATCATTTCACTTTATGTTTTCCACTTTTCATGTCACCCAAATATTTGTGAATATTATTTTCATGTGCCAGGTAACAATGGAGATAATCCTGTAATAGGACATTTGAGTGCATCTAGTTTAAAGCCCTACCACCTTCAAAGAGGCTAAAGATTTAGATGTCATCTTAATATGTGCTGTGCATTTTCTATTAACACCTTACTAAACTAAATCAAACTATCGCCCGCGCTAGAGGGCAAGAATTCTCTGTATATGAGATTGGCATGCAGGTGCCTGCTGTCACGACTCGCTCCCTTCGCTCCCGTTCCCACCACTTGGGGGCATGATTTGGGGTTTATTCCCTACTGGACCTTTCCTCCGAACCTTATGCTACAGTGCTGTGATGAATTGGGAGCGCTAAATCCCTATTTTCCAAGCTACTTCCCTTCCGGATCCATTCCAGGTTTTTGGCAGCCAGCATGCTTCTTTAACCAAATGACTATGCTTCCCAGAATGCCTGGCCCACTGCTCCACCTCCACCCTTACAGGACAAGGTTGGGTGGAGGATAGGTAACAGCTGTGGCTGCAGGTGCAGCAATCAGCACACCTGAGGCGTGTGCTCGTTAAGCAGCTTTAAAAGCCTCAGTCTTACTTCAGTCCAGCGCTGGTCATCGTTTGCAGTGTTCCTGTTGTGACTAGTCCCTCGTTCCTTGTTCCTTGCCTTTGTACCTAGTTCCTAGTTCCTGTTTTCTTGTTCCTCCGCCCTGAATCTCGGATTCATGCGCTAATTGATTTCTGCTCCCTTGATTCCCTTTTTGTCTTCCTCTGTTTGCAGGCAGCATTTCTCAGTGCTTTCCCCTTTTAGATGCAGCCCAGTTTGTCTGTGTTCTATATTTCTTTGACTCTGTCCTTTGCTTCTGTAAACCCGTATGCCTTAGCCTTCCTCTTAGATTAGCTTCCTGTCTTTTCCTTGGAGGGGTAGGGAGAAGTTTGCATTGGTTATTTCGTTTTTCCCTGCTCCTGATCCTTACTTTCTATTGGGATCCATTCCATGTTTTCCATTGCACTTCTGCATTTATTTCCCATTTGATTATTAGGTGTGGTGTGCGGTTGTAGCTAGCTCCTGTGTGAATGCTTATGTTTTCCTCACTAATTTGTAATCACTATTCCAACTTAGGTATTTAGTTTTCCTCCCATTGCTGTTCTAGCCTTTCGGGGTCCCAGTTTCATCAACAGGATTCGTGGGCTAGCTGATATTCAAGAGGTTTATCTCGTCCTCGTGAGTACAGTTCTTTAGTTCCCTTATTTAATACCATCAAGAGTGTTAGTTCACAGATCCTGTCATTGCTTGCCCTCCACGTGGGTTTAGCGCTGTCAGTACCTGTAACAGCAATTGGGGGTAAGGCGCTTGCCGACTTTCCTCGCGGTCAGGTGCTTACCCCACATCCCTTTTCATATATTGGTTTTGTTGTCACACTCTATTTGCACTCCTGGGTTCTAGCATACATGAGTCGTTGTTCCTGTGTGCACGTAGTTTAATTCGAAGCTATTCACTGTGTGCTTTAGTGCACATTTCCCTTGCCATATTCGCTGCCTTTGTACTCGCCTGACTAATCCTGACAGAATGACCAGCCCAAAATTCCCATTGAATATGGCAAGTTTAAGAAAGAAAGGCAGCAAGGCCTCTAACAAGTTTGTACAGAAAGCTTCCCCTACATTTACCTGTGACAATCAAATCACTAGTCCTGACTTAAATGAACTCCTTGTCACGAATGGGCATTTACGTGCAAAGTATTTTTCCCATAGGATGGCACATCCTACATTGCCTGATCCTAGTTCTATCTTTTGTTTTGATCCCGATTCTATGTCAGCGCAAGCCTTAGCCGCAGAAAACAACACACTGTTAGACTTATTATACAAGAGTACCTCAGTTGTTGAACCCCATGATTCCAGTTGTGCTTCACCTCAGATAGAACAGTTTCATGGTACAAACATAAAGAATGGAGGGGTTCCTTGCATAACTTCTGTTTTCTACCCTCAGTCTAAAGCATACTCCTTTGCACAGGTACATACTGTAGTCCCTAATGCCAAGAGGTCTAATGTCAATAGTTTGCTTAAGGGAAACACAGACCAAGTTGGTAAGAGAAACTATAAATCACAGAACCTGCAAGCAGTAGAGGACAATGTACAATTGGTGCACATCCAGATTGCTAGTGCAGGATCCAGCCCTGATGCCACTATGCCTCCCCCTGTGCCTACTGATAGTGATGTACAGTTAATGCAGGGCATGCTAAGAGCTAAGCTTGAGGAGTTAAGACAAGAATTCATTTCTTTACAAGAGGAGAATAAAACCTTGCACTCTTTACTGAATACACCTCAGACTTTATCTGTTGATGTTGAGGAAGTGAACACTGTTCAGCCCCTGAGTGCAGAGACTTTGGTAACCCATGATATTTGTCAATATGTTAGATCTATTGGGAGTGAAGGTCTTTCGTCTAGCACAGCGCTTAATCTGGGCACAGTTTCTAACAATTGTTCTGCTGTTTGTCAGGGATTGCAGTTAGCTGAAGATTTACAAGCCACTCCTTTACCTAAAATTTCCTGTGTAGCAGTTTGTCATAATTCTGAGCTAGCACACATACAAGCTTCTGATTTCCAAACACAATCCACAATGGTGGCATACACAGATTCAGTCACTACAGTAGGCTTAGGCCCTGCTCTTGATACAGCTGCTGAGACTGAAGTAGATGTTAAAGCTGATGTGGAAAACGATGTTACCTCTGGGTTCACTCTTCCTTCTGCCAATTCTGATCAATACGAACAGTCAGAGACAGTACAGATTTCATGTTCTGATGGACTCATTCCACAGTATACAGAACCAAAAAACCGGCAGGCGATTCCTGAACTGTTGATTGTTAATCTGCCTCTTTCAGAAGCTAAAACAGAGGAATGGACAATTGACGAAATCCTGATTAACAGAGACTTTACTATGGTGATTCCACTGGTTGATTTTGACTTCTACAAAGAAAGAGACTCTGTGTCACCCATTAAAGAAAGGGACTGCAAGGGTACAGCTCAGTCTTTGGTTACTGGTGCCAAGGAGTCTACTGCCCTAAAGGTGCCCTCCATTCCTGAGCCACCAATGTGTCTGTCAACTTCTGAGACTTCTGTCGGTCCTCCTACAACCATTGACTCTTCTATGATCCAATCCACAGCCCTGCAGTCATCTTTGGCACACGTGTCTTCAACCAATGAACCGCTGCCATGTCTGCCATTTACTCAAGAGCCAGTCCCAAAGACCTGGACATGTTTGTATCCAGCAACCGAGATTGCTTCAGCTTGCATGCCTTCAGCCTCAAGGTTTCCCCTGGCCTGCCTGTCTTCAGCTACAGTGACTCATCCTGCAGATCATCCTTCAGCTTTAGAGCCTCCGGTAGTCCATCAAAAGTGCATGTCTTCAGTCCCGGAGTATACTGAGTATTTGCCTTCAGTTCATGAGACGCCTGTATCCTGCTTAGCCTCGCTGCCAATATCAGAGGTATACCTGTCTATACCATCAGATCCTGCTGTATTTTCTTCTGCTCCAGCGATTCCTCCTGAATCCCAACCATTTACTGTCGATGAACGTCTAGCTTGCCTTTCTTTTGCTTCAGGAGGAGCACCAGAATGCCTGCCTTTTCCACAAGACGATTCTCCCAACTGCTTCACTTTAGCATCAGAGCCTCCTAAAAATGCAGCATCAGAGTTTGAGACTTTTGCCAGCTCCCGCTTCAGAGTCATCAAGCTGGACCAAGTGGTGAGTCAGAACCACTCACCTGGGTGTGCACAGGGGGTGGTACAGACCGGCGTATTACCTACAGGACTTGTGCAACAGAATTCCGCCAAGAAGCACCAGTTGGGTGCTAGTAGCCAAAGGAAGGGAATGACTGCTGCAGTTCAAAATTTGTCTGTTATTGCTCCTTCTGCGAGTGTGCCTGAAATACCAAGTACTGCGTCTGTCACTCCTATCAGTATGCCAAACGTCCCTGCTGTTGTATCCCACGTGCAACAAGGTGGTTACACGACTGTCACCAGGAGTACCAGCCTTGTACAACCCATTGGACTTTCAGGTCTCCAAGGCGTAGAACATGTGCAGTCAAACCTTAGTCACTTTTAACCACAAGCCTTTTCCCAGATGGATGACAGAAGAAAATCTGAACCTCTACCTCAGCCGCCACCTTCTCTAATGGCTGAACATAAACCTTTCCTGAAGCCAGCAATTTCCTCACCTCCCGCATGTCCACTCTCGGCAGAAAGGCTAACAGGGCTTCTACCATTGTCTAAGGCATGTTGCACAAGCCTGCCTCCCTCCTCAAAGACTTATAAGGGTCCACTCCCAGTGACTGAGCTTCCTGGACCTTCCAACTCTGCTTCAGGTCCTGCAAGTCCTTCATGCCTTTCTTCGAACCATGAGTCTCTTCCTCACCAGAAGCCACCGTTTCCATCAGTACCACCTCCAAAGAAAAAGCACTCCCATCATGGAAAGAATATGTCTCGTGCGGGTGGCGGGCACCCGAAGACGGCCGTAGGAGGGGGTATACTGTCACGACTCGCTCCCTTTGCTCCCGTTCCCACCACTTGGGGGCATGATTTGGGGTTTATTCCCTACTGGACCTTTCCTCCGAACCTTATGCTACAGTGCTGTGATGAATTGGGAGCGCTAAATCCCTATTTTCCAAGCTACTTCCCTTCCGGATCCATTCCAGGTTTTTGGCAGCCAGCATGCTTCTTTAACCAAATGACTATGCTTCCCAGAATGCCTGGCCCACTGCTCCACCTCCACCCTTGCAGGACAAGGTTGGGTGGAGGATAGGTAACAGCTGTGGCTGCAGGTGCAGCAATCAGCACACCTGAGGCGTGTGCTCGTTAAGCAGCTTTAAAAGCCTCAGTCTTACTTCAGTCCAGCGCTGGTCATCGTTTGCAGTGTTCCTGTTGTGACTAGTCCCTTGTTCCTTGTTCCTTGCCTTTGTACCTAGTTCCTAGTTCCTGTTTTCTTGTTCCTCCGCCCTGAATCTCGGATTCATGCGCTAATTGATTTCTGCTCCCTTGATTCCCTTTTTGTCTTCCTCTGTTTGCAGGCAGCATTTCTCAGTGCTTTCCCCTTTTAGATGCAGCCCAGTTTGTCTGTGTTCTATATTTCTTTGACTCTGTCCTTTGCTGCTGTAAACCCGTATGCCTTAGCCTTCCTCTTAGATTAGCTTCCTGTCTTTTCCTTGGAGGGGTAGGGAGAAGTTTGCATTGGTTATTTCGTTTTTCCCTGCTCCTGATCCTTACTTTCTATTGGGATCCATTCCATGTTTTCCATTGCACTTCTGCATTTATTTCCCATTTGATTATTAGGTGTGGTGTGCGGTTGTAGCTAGCTCCTGTGTGAATGCTTATGTTTTCCTCACTAATTTGTAATCACTATTCCAACTTAGGTATTTAGTTTTCCTCCCATTGCTGTTCTAGCCTTTCGGGGTCCCAGTTTCATCAACAGGATTCGTGGGCTAGCTGACATTCAAGAGGTTTATCTCGTCCTCGTGAGTACAGTTCTTTAGTTCCCTTATTTAATACCATCAAGAGTGTTAGTTCACAGATCCTGTCATTGCTTGCCCTCCACGTGGGTTTAGCGCTGTCAGTACCTGTAACAGCAATTGGGGGTAAGGCGCTTGCCGACTTTCCTCGCGGTCAGGTGCTTACCCCACATCCCTTTTCATATATTGGTTTTGTTGTCACACTCTATTTGCACTCCTGGGTTCTAGCATACATGAGTCGTTGTTCCTGTGTGCACGTAGTTTAATTCGAAGCTATTCACTGTGTGCTTTAGTGCACATTTCCCTTGCCATATTCGCTGCCTTTGTACTCGCCTGACTAATCCTGACACCTGCAGCTGCAGTCTCTCTGTCTTGAGTTGAGGAAGCTGGGTAGAAATGAGCACTGCCTTGTTAAGGCTTTCTTCTGGAGCTAACGGCTTGCATTGTGGGTCATTTGCATACCCACAATTCTTTCCTCTTGTGATTCTGGAGGTGAACTTCCAATGATGGCCACTGGGTGGGGCTATGGCATGTGCGACTTGGATCAAATGGCGTGTTCTATTTTCACATTTTAGGTGGACGTTCTATTTTGTCCACGCCTTTTTTAAACCCATCTTAACTTTGGCTACACAAGCGCCAAGCACAGGGCTGTCAGACTCAATTGCACTGGTGATCCCTCATAAGAGTGAGTCAGGCAGTATGCTGCTGCCTGCAGCCTTCAGACCTGTCTGTCTTGGGCTGAAGAAGTACTGGCCTGTAACACAAAGAGATTTTACTGGGGCTAAATGCTTGCATGGCCACGATGCTTTGTTGATGTTAACTTCCCGAGACGGTTACTGGATGTACTGTGTGTGCACATTGAAAACCCATTGTTTTTCAGGTTCCCTGTCATGTCTTATGGTAGCATTGTGTTTTTATGGTTAATTAGATTTCAGTTTTTATAAAACAATAGCCTGAGGTCAGGGTGGCTTAACTGTTACTTTCATAAAGAATATAGATGTTTGGGATTAAATTCAGTCAGATCAAGAGATCTTTAAAGCACAGCAACATCCAATGAGCAACGCGATTGCATCAGTGCAGCCAGCAGGGCCCAATGAGCAAAGTCATTGCATCAGTGCTCCCAGCAGGACCAGCTCACTGGAATAGCAACAGCAGCAGGAACGAAATGGCTTACAAATATTTGTCACAACAGCATCACAACTGCAAATGAACCCACCTGCGACCATACATCCTACCAGTTCCAGCAAAAGCAAGCCACTAACCTCCAAGCTGCAAAAGCACAAACATGCTATGCTCAACAACCAGAAACCACCAGGGGTAGCCACGCCCTACCGCCAGCACTAGGCACCCATTAACACAAAACGACTTACACCTCACTTCCTTTTGCCCATAACGGTGCCAGCAGAACCGGCCACACCCACTGACTCGCCACAGCCCAACAGAACAAGCAGACTCCTCCCCCCTACCAAAGCACCAACATTACCAGGAAAATCCAACCACCCTTCACAGCCAAGAGAACCAGCCAAAACCAGCCATCCACAGCATGACCAACATACCTCACCCGTAACCATTGCCAAGAGGATCTGTTCAACACGTTGATCTACAGTAGGAAAACCAGTGAAATCTAAGCACCACAACAGCCCCGGAAGGATGGGTGGAAATACCAAACCAATAAATCACCATATGATGTGAGTAGAGACACAGACATCCAGGGTGATAGGTGCTCAATGGGTGAGCGTACAGCAGCTATCTGAACTTCTATGGACTCCACCGTTTATAGTCAATGCGGACCATGGTAGCTCAGGGCCATCACTGGACATAGTCATGGTCAGTGGCCACATCTGGTGGCTTGTATGCACCAAGTCATAGCCGATGGCAATGCCCCTGCATTGCGAATCCCTAGAGTGGCATGGCTGGGACAGACCTTGGCTGGAGGTTTGGGCAATGGAATAGCTGTGAACTACAGCGGTTTGTTTAGGAGTGCATAGAACATAGCAGAAGACAGTGCCTCAGGTATGTTGGCTACTGGGCATGCCTGAATGCCATGCCTAGTGGACATTTCAAGGTGAGGGCCAAGAGACCTGGACAGGGGAGCTGGTGAGCCCGGCGCTGCTTTTCTGTGGGCCTGCAGGCTTGGTGTCAGGTTCGCCAAGTCTTCACCATTTCTGAATGTTGTATGTGTGACCTGCAGCCCTCACTCCGTACCTGCTAACTCTGAGTTGGCCTGTGTGGGTGTGCCAGGCGAAGCTTGGTGTTCTCCACTTCCTGCAGTTTCAGAGATACTTGAAGACTCACCTCTACATTGAAGCAGAAAACTCTGAAATGTCTTTTTTTCTAGGGACATATGCTGGCTATTCCCCAACCCTGCACAAGAGTTGGATGTGTACCTGCGACTGGCCCGGCCACACTGTTTACTTATGCTTCTTCAGTTTGCACGTTCCTCCATCCCTCCCCTCAAACAACGCAGGCTTAGTGGAGGCAGACCTGTCAATAAAATGAACAATATAGAACAATCTAACCTTGCCAACACCGAAAAGTTTGAATAAATTAATTGCGGGCTGAATACAAGCCCAATTTCAGAGTGTCGGCCCAGTTTTAGGTCAGCACTTACAATTGGCATTTTGTTTCTTTCCAGTCTCTATTATCTGAAGTAAGACCACTGCTCTTCTTCCTTTTCTTGTTTTTTTGTTCCAATGTCCAACTGTTTAACTAACAGACCAGTGTATTTATTTGTTTACCAAACTGTGTTCTTCAGCTATTTATTTATTCCTTCTCCATGATGTCTTTTTGTAAAATAAATATGCTTACTAATTTTTACATGAGACTACCCTGATTGCTTTCTGAGTTTGCTGTAGCCCAAATTCGTTGGTTCAGTGATACCATCTTGGTACACCTACTAAATTACTCATCACTTAAGCAATTTCCTAATTAAATTCATAGCAGTGTGGACCCTATTGTTTTTGTTTAGCATTGAGTCTTCACACAAGACACTTGTAGGCATGCTGATTCCTATCACACTGTCCACTGGAAAGATCTTTCTTGTTTCCCCCTATAGTCTTTCCTCTAATGCACTGGTAGGGCCATGTGGGATAAAAGACATTTACAAAATGACTGACGAAAGCCAAACAACCAGCCATACTCCTGCACCACCTGTTCTGGGACAGCTCCTCATCAAGGAATCAAAGCTTCTGTTGCCTCCCATCCTTTCATCCCCAATCCTTTCTTCTCCCCTCCTCATCTGGATGGCTATCACCATTGGTGGCTTTAATGGTATTGCCCTCCTGTGACTTTGAAATGACTGTTGCCACCTCTCCTACATGTCCGGAATGTGCCAATATGCCTTGATTGGTTGACCTCGGACTGTATTCATCATTTACTTTAAACTTTGCTGCCCTTGCATTGAAAGGATTTTAATGATCTTTGATTTCACGGTGACGCATGCATTACAAGAATTACCATGTTGTTCCAGATCAAGGGAACCCGACGGAGATTGTGGATCTGAACACTATAATGGATGGCATTGATTACGTGCAGCACTCCCAGCACTCTATTAGAAAAAGGAATAGGTTTTTGGGGGCGGGTCCACGTGATGACGACATGTGACATCAAAACTGGGAAATGTGCCTTGTAAAATTGAGATGTACTAGAGAATCGTGATTGTCTTGTATGATCCCTGTCGGTTTTTTTTAATGAACAACAGTTCTAACTTGCCATTGGCAGATTCCTCTGTTTATTCTGGAGAAAGGGTTGTTGGGCCCTTGGGAATCAGACAAGTCCCCTGATATCTGGTATACCTGGTTTTCTCACCAACAACACTGTTCCAAACAGTACAGTGACTCACTATCAGGCAGCCACTGCGGTCGGGGGAAACACATTTGTCTTTCTGGGGACAAACACGTACCTGGATTAGGAAAGCCCACAGAGAGCCTTAGCGTGTCCAGTACTATCAGCCACTGCAGACCCAGAAGAGGAACCCTTGGTGTGGGTGGAGATAAACAAACCATGGAGGTCATGGAAATGCAGGACTTCTCTGGGGCAATTCAATTGGCTCCTTTTGTAGAGGAGCAGCTGTGTACATTTGCAGTGAGAGAGGAGAGTCTCCACCGTGTATGAGTAGGCTAAGGTTGTTACCAGCACAAAGACAAATAGGGATGATTACCCCTGCCATAGATAGACAACTAGTGGGATCTGACTATTGGATGGGGTTCTCACAGTTCCCCTTGTTAGAGAAGGTGGGAACAAGATCGCAATATATTCCATGGCCCCAGGAGGACATGGATAACTTAAAATGCAAGCTCCCTAGTTTGACTTCGGAGGCTGAGAAATGGATATACGAATTAGAGGAAATGACAGGAGGGAATACGCTGGCCTTAGGTGACATAAAAGGTCTACTGGCTGCCATTTTTGGGGGTAGATCAGACGACATATGGAGACGAGCAAGATATGCAAGTGTGACAGCAGAAAACACAGCATATGATGGAGCGACATTAAATAATTGTAGGGCAGACGTTTGGAGGGCTCTCAGGGTACAGTATCCTGACACGTCAGATATGGGTGCAATTATGACACAAAAAATGAAGGAAGATGAAGACCCCATTGCTTACATTCAGGATATTCAGGAGAAATGGCTGCTTGAAACTCATGAACCGTGGGAAAAGACAGTGGCACTATTTTATCCTATTTTGTGCCAGGGATTGCTAGAACCGATACAGAGACAAATGAAAAAACAAGTAGGGATGGAAGCAAAGCCATGGGCTGAGATACAGGTAACCATTGTGCATCATTGTCAGTTGTTACAAGAGAAGAATAAAAAGAAAGATGAGAACAGAAAGATGGAGGAAGCTGAGTTAGTTCAGAAAAAAAAGTTGTCTAAATGTGCTATTAAAGGGGCAGTATTGACAAGTGGAGAAGGAGTGGGAACACAAAAAATAATGAGTGCATCACAGGTGAATAATGCACGCCCCAATGGATCAAAGTGGGTATGGGTTTTGGCCACGAGGTAGAGGTGTAGGGTTCAGAGGAAGAGGAGGCGGATTTCAGAGCGCCCAAGGCCGATTTCAAAATATTCAGAATGGGAGTCAAAATACTCAAGGAGGATTTGCTAGAGGGCCACTCACAATATGTTGGAGTTGTGGGATGGGAGGGCATATTGCACACACATATAGGAGTCGAGGTGATGCGCAACAAAACAGACAGCTTTTTATAGGGGGGACAGCTTATCCACCACCATATAGCACACAAACAAGAGAGGGATTTTCCCAGGATCACACATGCTGTCAGGCACAGGTGCTGCAAGTACAGCAGGTACAACAGCAGGGACCAGTGCAAATGCATCCACTGTAAGGGCAGCCACAACAAGCACCTATGCGAACCCAACAGAATGCAACACAGGGCAAATACTGACACATAGGATAGGGGGTGTCACTGTGGTAGGAGGAAACTCTTTTACTCGGAGGGGGATGAATTTGTACCCTTGATAAGACAGCTCACAGGGTGACATGATGTGTTCAGTGCTATCCGTGACACCAGACTCCTAATAGGAACCAAAGGTCGATGTGACGATAGGAGATACATTTTTTTTTCCTTGTAGACACAGGGGCGACTCGCTCGTGTATCACAGAGGGAAAATATCCAATCTCAGGTGGTGCCATGGATGCTCAATGGTTCCCTGGAGCTACAAATTTAGTTCCTTTTCCTGATAAATTACCTGTTTCTATAGGGGAATGTGACATATCTGTCCCCTTGTTATATTCATGACAGACACCAGTTAACATCCTAGGAAGAGATTTGATAACAAAACTTAACATGATGATTTAATTCACTGATCAGGGGATAGTGTGCTCCACTCCAGGAATACACTATTTAAACATAAGAGAGTTTATACTAGCATTTACAGGGCAACTGGCTCTAAGAGAAGTCCCGGTAGATCCTGAGGTTTTCATGTATGGGGTAAGCCTTTTGTTAAGGATGTTGTGAGGATATCTGCTGAATTTTAATTTAGACCACAAATACCTATGGATGAGGAAGAAGGGCAGACAATTGCTATAGAATTAGAAGCAGCTATAGTACGAGGAGAAATAGCAATGCTTGAAGGAGTAGATGACAAAGGTAGAGCATAGAGGAACAGTAACAGCTCTTGAGGATGAATACAGATTGACAGACATAACAGATGAAAATATGTTCAGAAATTAACGTATAGATGATGAGGTAGTGCTTTTTATAAGCATTACATACTGGATAAAGTTTGAAAAGAGAGCAGTCCCACAGTGAATGGCGATAATGCGGCAATGACCAGCATTCTTTCAGGAAGACCTAGAAAAGGTGCCAAGTGTGCTTTGGACTATGGGCCCATATGATGTAGGTCTATTAAAGGGAATAGGAAAGGTTAAAATGAAACTCAAGCCAGGAGCAATTTTACCACTAGCAAAACAGTACCCTATGTCTCGAGAAGCTGATGAAGGCATATTTAAGACCATTTCAGCACTAATGAATCAGGGAATACTAGTGAGATCGGAATCTTGGTGCAATACCGTGGTGTATCCTATTAAAAAGTCTAAAGGAGGGTCATGGAGATTTATCCAGGACTTGCACCCTCTTAATCAGATTGTAGAAGCTGAGTTTCCATAAATTCCTAATCCTGCGACAATATTGTGTAGTATCCCAGTTAAGGCTATATATTTCACAGTGATCGCTTTGAAAAATGTGTTTTTCTCGATCCTGTTGCACAAAGACACTTGCAGGACCTTACTTCCTTTAGGTTAAGACAAAGTAGACTGAAACATACTCATTTACTCCAAGGGTATTGTGAGTCCCCATCAATCTTTAATAGGGTTCTACAGATGGATTTAGGCAACATTGAACTCAAGAGTGTGGCAATTCAGTACGTAGCTGACATATTGCTTTGCAACAAAACAGAGGAAGAATACAGACAAAACTCTGTGCAGTTAATAACTTTATTGGCAAACAAAGGATACAAGGTGGACAAGCAGAAATTGCAGTATTGCCAGGAAGAAGTGTTGTATATAGGTCAGGTATTTCACATAAAGGAAAGAAAGTGACACCAGAAAGTGCTGAGGCTATTATGAAAACACCAAAGTCAAACACAATGAGACAAATGCAGCCCTTTCTGGGCTTGTGCAAATTTTGCAGAGTCTGGGTATTTGACTACAGCACATGTACTAAGCCACTTTTACAAGCACTTAAGAAAGCACACGTTGGTAAGGAAAAGATAGAATGCACTGAAGAAATAGAGGTAGGGTTTGAGGAATTAAAAAGTGCAATCTGAACAGCTCCAGTTATGGGAATCCCCAATTACAGCAAAGAATTTGATTTATTTTCACATACTAATGGGTCATCAATGACAGCAGACTCATACAGAGAACACATTAGGGTACAAAGCTTTGGCATACTACGGTGGGATTTTACACCCAGTTATGAGGGGACATTTCCCATGTGAACAATCTTTGGCTGTTGCCGCATTTGCAATTGAGAAGTCCACAAGTATTACCATGGGCTGTTCCACGACTCTCTACGTGGAGCACACCTTATTTGCCATTTTAGAGAAATCCAAGGACACATTAATGTTACAGAGAGCTTCAGCGTATGAGGTAATGATTTCCAATCTAGCCATTAAGGTAGTGAGGTGTAAAATAGTGAACCCAGCCATGTTTGTAGCAGAACCCCTAGAAGATGGTGATCATGTGCATGACTGTTCAAATTTTGGTGAAATCTATGATTATATACCCTGTGTGAAAGAAAATGCTGTAGCACAAGGGGACATTCTCTTTATTGATGGTTCTTTGAAAATTGATCAGACTAGTGGGGAGAGGAATTCAGGCTACGCAGTTGTAAGAAACATATTAAATGGAGAATTTGAGGTAGTGATGAGTGCAAGACTACAGTCTCACTTTTCAGCACAAGCAGCAGAATTAGTAGCGCTTATTGTGGCGCTCGAGAAACAGGAAGGGCAGGAAGTGACGTGTACAGTGACTCTGCCTATGTGACGTCAACCGTACATGTAGGCCTGTCACATTGGAATAGGTGGGGCTACCTCCACGCAGACTGTACTCCAGTGCAAAATTTCGTGTTTTGATACTGAAGTTAGTTTTAACTAGAAGCATGCTAGTACGAGAGGGGTTTAATATGCTGTCAATTATGCAACTAATAGAGATTCAGAGTAGAGCCCCACAGGAAGAGCAAGAGCTATGGAAACATAGGGGGTGTTCTTCATCTCCCATGGAAGCATTATGGAGACAGGAAAGCACTGGGAAGCCAGTGATGCCAAAGACATTGGGCCTCATTACAATTTTGCCAGTGCAGAAACAACAGAGCTGGTAAGCTTACTGGCACTGTTGTTTCCAGACCGGCAAACTACGAGTCTGCACCCACCCGCAGTCTTTCACAGAAACACTGGCACCGTTATTAATGGTGCCTGTGTTTCAGAGGTCCCCATTCCCGTGGAGTTCTATCAGACTCCACGGGAATGGGGATCAACATTTTCTCCCGCCGCCTGACTTGCCGCACTGTCGGGCTGTAATGCCCCAGTATTCCAGAAAGTCAGGCACCGGTAAATCATTACTGGTCTGGTGGCACCCTTCCGGTTTTACCGGCATGGTTATCGCCGGACTTGTAATGAGGCCATTTGTTGAAAGTCGCACTTGAGCAGCTGCATTGCCCCGTGCATATAAACAGAAAAAAGTCTTGCTGCCACAATTGCAGAAAACTGGTTTATCCCCAATTTATTGGAACACGTTGCACAGTTCATGGATATGATATGATATGATATGAAATGGCATTTGCAACGCGCCTATACACAAGTGTTTCAAGGCGTGACGAGGCAGGGAGGGGGGAACAAGGGAAAGACAGACAACGATCCTACTAGGCCAGGTATCATTCAGACCGCGCAAGTGCAGGGGTAGGGGAAGGGAAAAGTGCAAGGGGAAGTGGAGTACAAGTAAGTAGAATAAAAATAAATAAATAAATAGGGCCAGCTGGTGGCAAGTGGAAGGTGAGTGCAGACAAGTGCTGGGAAGGGGGGGCTGTAGGGATACAGAGACAGTCCCGCAGTGCAGGGGATGCCAGGGAGGCAGTGCAAGTGGAGAGTGGCTGGGCCCAGGACCGAGGTCAGTGAGAGTGGCCCAGTTGCAGATTCAGTGCAATTTCAGTGTAGAATTTAGCAGGGGAGAGGGACAGAGAAAGCAGAAGAATTGCATCGCATGTCAAGAAATTACTGCTGGGCATCCAAAGAGCACAATCAAAGGAGTAATACCTCAATCGAATGGTCCATTTCAAAATGTAAATATAGATTATGTCAATATGCTACAAACATGTAATGGGTACTGTAAGGAACTTATGGTGGCAACAGGAAAGACAGACACACGTGATCACAGTTCAAGGGTGTTTATTAAACTGTATGCAGGTTGAAAAAAACCCTTAATCTAAATTAAATCTAAGATGGGAGCAAGCATCGACTACCAAATCAAAAATAAGTCAGTCCTAGTGGTGTCGTGTCAAATAAAAAAAGGCCTATAGTAAGAAACCTATTGCCAAACCTTAAAACTAACATAAAAGAGTGTGGGATAGTTTTCAGAAGAAAGAAATAAGTGTTCACAAATAATATGTCAGGATGCGGTAGACTGAGCCTCTATTCCCCACATTTTAAGCATGTGCTAAGGTGGGATCTTGGAGCACAGTACGCTCTTGAGCTTTCCCCCAGCCCGAGATGACAGTTCTGTTCCAGCTATCAGGGCCGGCGACGGCCAAGTCTTTTTTTACTTTGACAGTCTCTTGCGTTCGAGAACCTGATGTGTTCAAATGGTGGTATACTAATTGACCTTTTCACAATTGAAACCCCCGCAACCTCCCACCCAATCCAAAAACCCCTGCAACCCCCCACCCAATCCCCTTATATTAGTTATAATCCATAACCAACCCAATACATATATAAAATAACAAAAATAATATAAAGGTCAATTGTGCAGAAGGCCAATTAGGACCACTATAATTAGGTCAATTGTGCAAAAGGTCAACTGTAAAAGGTCAATTTGGGTAATACTGTTCAAATAACAAAACGTTCCTTCACATGTACATTGGTTGATGGTTTCACCCCTGACTCCCCCTCTTCTGGGCGCCGACCCTTCAAACAGTTCTTATCAATATCAGTATCTGCAGAAGTTGTCTCTCCGGATTCAGATGATCTGATAGATGTACAAAATAACCAATAAAAGTTCCTTTTAAACAAAATGAAAGTTTGTTTCCCTATGTTATTTAGGGTGAGGATACTTCACACCTGGGTCCTCCTCTTCTGGGCATTGAGCCCTCTCAAATCTTTCTGCCTCCCTCCACCGGGTTCACTGTGGCTCTCAATTTCCACAAAGTTCAATGTCTTCTTAAACAGTTCAATGTGGACATCCCTCTACTGGGTTCACTCTTGTCAACACACTGTTTCTTGGGACATTAAACTTTGCCCCTCTTAACTTCCATCCCTCCTTTGGGTTCACTCTTGCTGTTTCTAAATTCTTTTTACTTTCACTTCTGGCGTTTACTTTCACCAATCTTTGGGGTGACAACTTTTCACCCTGGACCCCCTTCTGCTGGGCTCCAACCCCTTTTCGACTGTTAGCCTCCCTCCACCGGGTTCACTGTGGCTCTCGATTAGGGTGAGAGTGGCTCACACCTGGGTCTCCCTTTTCTGGGCGCTGACCCCTCTTTACTGTCAATGGTTGCAGGATTTACTTCCCTTACTTTCTCTCTATGCTGGATTCTCTTCCCTTGCTTTTCAACAATTTGTAGATCAAAGACTTTCGATTCTACAGGGATTTTGCTAGACCTCCTGTATGACCACTTTGACCTATTTTGACGGCTCGCCAATGGATTTCTGGTATCTGTAATTTTCATCTATATGGGGTCTGAGCAGCATCTCTCGATTTAGCACCCACATGGTGCTGGTTCCCTCCACAGCTGGTCTTCTCCTTTAACAGTTTTACAGTTCTCTTGAACTTCTTTCAAGTTGCCCCTTTAGTGGCTTTCAATCAACACAGCCCGGTTCTTATCGGTTCTCCCACCAACTCACCGGCTGTGATGTACCGCTGGGCTTTCCTTCTATCTAGAGTCAAGGCCAGTACCATGGTAGCAGGAATCTTCCTTGTTCCTGCTTATCTGCGTAGGCCTGCCCTGTGTAACATTGACATCCGCTACAAGAAACTTGTGCTATTGTGCAGGGTCTCATGCTTTCCTCCATGAAGGTTCTGCAGACCTGGGATGAAAAGGGCAAGGTCGCTTCTCTCCTCGCCACCCTCTTGATTCCCGCCGCCTTTCTCCTTTTCTTGAACTACCATGCCTGGTCAGCGGTCTCTTCAGGATGTCTGCCGTGCTCATACTGTACTCTTTCGCTCCACCTTGTATCCCTGTGGGAAAGGAAAGGATCGTCAGGTGTGTGTGATTCTGGCCAATTGCCTGACCTTGCCGGACCCTTGTGTCAAGACATGTCTGGTACACAGTTTTATTAGACCTTTGTCCATCACAATGGGAGGAAGTGTTCAGGGTGAAAAGGGAGGGTGGTAGAGTTCCTGAGTTTCCTACGAGGTAGGATGGAGAAAAGGTATTGTCGGAAGGGTGAGATTGGTGGGGTTTATGAAACAAGTAGGAGGGTTTGTAAAAACTGTAATTGTGGGTCACTTTCGACTAGGAGATCGGAAAGGGACAATCCGAGGGACGGCATTGGCAGGGTTTGCAGGCCTAAAGGGGAATAGCTGGGATTGTAAAATAAACAAGGGGGATTGTGGGAACTGTAGTATTTTACCTGAGCAGGTTGGGAGTTCAGGAAATAATAATCTAAGGGACGTGAAAAAGAATGATTGGAAGTACACGATGACAGGGGTTTTGGAAGAGACAGTTTCTGAATGCGACAGGGTTTGAGATCCTAGGGGATTGGTTAAGTACCGAGGGGTTATTGGATTTGGGTAGGAGAGATTCAATGGGAGGGGGCGAGGCAGATGTGTTTTAGCCTATAACGGCCTCAGCGATTTTGTCCTCCTCTCCTTCTTCCTCTGCATAGTTCTGTGTCTCACCTGCGGCATTCCACTTAGCTTAGCCCCTGGTTCCATTACCCAGGTGATCCTCCCTCATTCGTACACCTTTAGGGTTGGGATAGGAGAGGACCCAGTCTTCCGTGGCCACCTGAATAAATCGTTCCCGGGATCTACTTGGGAGAACACCCTCAGTTTCACACATGCTCTTCTCCTATGCTGGTTGGACAAGGGGTTTTCATGTGGGAATTCCACCATGGAACACCTAGACTGATGGTCCAAGCCCTCCAGCATACAACCTAGACTGATATCTCTGGTTTGCATGGGGAAGTTTTAAAGAGTCTTTCTCCTCTCTTTCTCTTTGTATTTTTCCCTTCCTTTCTTGGGTTTCCATCGACTCTTCTTCTATAGCCTAAGCACAGATCTCTACTGCATGGCCCTTTTATCCACAGAAAAGGCATGTTTCTAATTGCGAGGTTTCAGGGATGTTCAGAGATATATTAGATGTTGATCTTCCCTTACTCTTATTTAGGGGGCTAAAGAAAATTCCAAGGTGTTATAGGTCTTTAGATTTTGGCCCTGTTGGTTAATATAGGGTTCTTCTTGCCCCTTCTCATTTGGGTTACTCTCCTTTTCTCTCCCTTGCTCCTCCTCTATTGTCCCCCTTGAATAGTAATGATGGGGTTCGTTCTGGGGCTTTATTGTCAGTGGAAGGGATCTCTAGGTCTCCTCTTGATGTTTTCTCAGGTGATATTTCCCTTAAGCTCTCACATATGAGGCTCTCTTTGGGTGTTTTCCAAGGAGTCTCATATGCTAGGATCCTTACTCGATCTCCCTTGTAGATTTCTACCTGGTTTGTCGACAAGTTCAGAAGAACGAAGGTTAATTCATCTTTGTGGGACATAAGAGCTAACATTTTTACCCTACCTTCTTTACAAGGAAAAATAAAAAAGGACCAATCCAAGGGACATTTTACTCTTATTTGCAAAGAGAATAGAGCCTTGTCCCTTCCCTGTAGAAAATAATCCTGTGGGCAAAAAAGATAGTAGGTATTTCCCTCAACTTCCTTTTGGATGGGTGAAATGGCTCGAGAGGTCAGAGGAAACATTAGACTGCCGTTCTTTGTTCTAAGGGCTGGAGGAAAGGTGACATACTCTCTATAGACTTCTACCCATCAATGGAAAAAGGGTTCTGATAGGGTTTGTTTCATGCTTCCAGGGTCGCTGAGGATAGGACATGGAAATCTCTATTTGGATTCTCAACATGTAAGTGGGCTCTCCAAATATCATCAATTGGATCATATCCCACTCCTAGACCATATGTAAGGAACTCATGGTGGCAAGAGTCACAGTTCAAGGGCGTTTATTAAACTGTATGCAGATTGGAAAAACACCTAATCTAAGTCTAAATCTAAGATGGGAGCAATCTTAGACAATCATATGAAAAATACGGCAGTATTAGTGGTGTTGTGTCAAATAAAAAAGGACCTATACTAAGACACCTATTGTCAAACCTTAAAACGAACACAAAAGAGTGTGGGATAGTTTTCAGAAGAAAGAAGAAGTGTTCACAAATAATATGTCAGGATGCGTTTGCCTGGATCTCCCTTCCCCAGGTCTTAAGCACAGGGTAAGGTGGGATCTTGGAGCACAGTACACTCTCGATGACAGTTCTTTTCCAGATATCAGGGCCGTCGATGGCCAAGACTTGTTTCCAAGTCTCTTGCCTTCGAGGACCTGACGTTCTGACGTATTCAAATAACAAAATATTCCTACACCAACCTGAAGAGGAAGTGCCAGACATCATCTGCACTCCAGCCACCCCCTTCGAAGTGCCAGGAACATTCACGCCAAGATATTTGACGTATGAAGAACGGATAAACCAGCACAAAGCCGCAGTTGGGCTCTGCCCAGTGCTTATCGGAATAACAGCACCTGTTGAAGCACCGACACCTAAGCAAACCTGAACAGTAAGGTACCCACTGAGAAATCCATATCTACCGACACGACAAAAGACGTTTGTCAGAATGGAGTACCCGAAGAAGCCAAGAAGATACTAAAAGAAGACGACTGGTGACGTCATGAGAGATCAGACTGACACACATATAGAGTATATAATGATCCAAGAATGCTGATGAAGAGGCTAAATGCCATGGACAAGTGACATCTTGGGCCTAAGGTGAAACAGGTGATTTCAAGATGAAGAAACTTATGCCATATGCATGATGAAGACATTAAGCCAGTTTATACGTGTACATACGCAGGAAACCGCAAGAAGCGAAGAAATCATGAAGCTTGCTTATGCTTAGTAGTAAAATAGATTGCGGCAAGCGCCAACCATACACATCTACCTCAAAAGCACTTTATAGATATGAGTGAAAATCCACTACGCACATGAGCAGAATTGAACAACGGTTACTAAAGGTCTCAAGAGGAGAGTGCTGCAGCAAACAAATCGAGAATTAAGACGGAGAGAAACCCTGCTGAAGGTAACCATGCAAAGAAGCCAAGGTTGTGTCAGACTGGAATAGGCTAGCAATGTCAACAGTTAAAGAGAAAAATAACAAGAGTCTCCTGTTCAGCAAGGTCGAGATAAGCCGCAGATGGCAAACGATGGGCAGAAGTAAATCAAATACACGAAATTGCATGAAGAAGAGGCCTGTTTCACGGTGTCCTAGTCGCATGGCAAGGCATGCATAAAGGAATAAGACTTTCACACCTACGCATGGAGCCTTGTCGTACCCATACTCCTTAACTTTCTCAGACCAGGAAGCAGACTCGAGGTAAAACTACAAGGCAGTAATTGACACACGGCCACTGGGTGATGAATGGTTGTAACATAAGTTGGATGGAAGCTGGGGTGCAGAATTACCCTCTGCACCTGGCTCATTATTCTGCATGCTGCTAAGCGCAAGTGGAAAAGTATGTGTGGGCTCAATGCCAACCAATCATAGTGCACCATGTAATCTAGGGTCCTATAGAGAGTAGAGCCAATGGGACGTCATACTTTTTGTGATGTTTACAGTGGCCAGTTTGAAGGAAGGGCTTAGTTGCCCCATCCGACATTATTATCCAATCCCCTCTCCCAATTACCATATACAGATATAGTACCTATGTTAAAGTTACCTTCCTATAACCAATCAAGTTGCATCTTAGGTTTTAAGCTTACACATCAATGATGACGTGTTTTTGGTATAAATGTTGTTGTTGTTTTTCTGAAATTAATTGGAGTTTAAGCGAGAAGGAAGATCGAGCGGTTGCTGATGCTCATTGAACTCCCCGTTTTCTGTACTTGTCATTAAACGGACTCCCTTTGCCAAACTATTGAGTTGTCATTATTATTTGATGCACGAGTACGAATCTGCATCCCCATCTATCTCGAGAGTGCTGATACTCATTTTAAAGGGCTTTTTGGAGACCCCCAGTCTTATGGGCTGGCTCGGGTCCATCCAGTTCACTTGGTAGCAGAGATTAGATGGTTAGATTGGATAAGACACCCTTTGACTGTCGACATAAGTAACTTCGGGCAATATCACAAGTATTTTGCAATCCGGCTAAAAGAACGAGAAGCTCCCCATAGACAGTGGCTAGTTTAATTAAAAAACCCTGCAGGTTAGGTCTGAAGGAAACTTTGCTTTCCCCCAGAAATCCCTTCCCACGTCTACGAGCAGCTGATCGGACGAGCAGCACGGAGAGGTGGTAACGAAGGCGCTGATCCCGAGCGTCCGGAGAGGAAAAACATGCAAACAGTGAGTGAAACAGATCGAATGCTTTGGCAAAAATTTGTAGGCCTTGCAACAAGTAAGGGAAGGTAACGGAGGGAGGTGGGACAAAAATAACATCAGAGTAAGAGTATAATGTATAAATAAGGGGAAAATATTGACTCGAGGTTGGCCGAGCAATAGAGAGAGATACCGGGAGTGACCGAGGTAGAGAGTATATGCCCAGTTTCCTAGGTTTTAAAAGAGCGCTCGACGAAGCCTTCATTGAAGGTCCTGAATTGATAGGATGACTTAGACGACCAGAATCGATTAAAGACGATCTGAAAGAAATGGGCTTAAATTCAATGTGGGAATGCAATTAGGGGCAGAATGCATTTAAGGAAGCAGATGGCATGAGATTTGTGTAGCCAGCCAGAGTCTGTCTTGTCTGTCTCATATTTTTGTCTAAGAGGTAGGAAGGTAAAACATTTTTTTTTATTAGCATGAAAATTGCACGATTGTGATAATAATGAGGTTGCATGGCATGTATTGATGGTTGTAGTTAACAAAAGTAACAGTTACATTTTTGTTGAAAAACAGGATTGGAGCTTGCAACGTTTGGTGCTTGCTCATATTGTTGATCGTGGTTGTGAAACGTAAAGCATAATAAAGTGTTGTATAGAGGAGAAAATAAACAGGTTGCACATGGAAGACACTACCCTATTGGCGCACATGTGCAAACAGCTGCCGAAGCCTGCACCCAAGCTTAAACAGTAGTGTGTAGAATGGTTTAAAGGGACCGCAAACAAAATGTTCATGCCATGGCCCCAGGGAGGATCGCTATCTAAAACGGTCCTACAGCACATGACGACATATTTGCACGCCACGTACACTGGCAAAAAGTTAGACAAATGCTTAGCTAGTTTAGAGCTTTGCAAGATGTATCAACAAGAAAAGGAGGAGAAGCCACCGATATATTGGATACTGAATGTATGCACCGAGGGGGGTAAGGAGCCTTCTGTGCCACCTGCCCCATTAGAAGTGAAAAGCAAAGTTGGTAAGGACAAAGGATTATAACCGTTGAGGGAACTTAAAGCAGTCACAGGATATAGCAACCCAGCATATGAGTCACCTACATAAAGTAGTGAATAAAGCCCAGAGAAAAACAGAGACAGAGATATTACCTCCAAAGTCCCAAAGGACAAGGAGAGGGGCAAAAAGTAAAAAGGGGACCAAACACAAGAAAGTACATCTCTAGATACGGGAAGCGAGGGAAAGAGATGGAAAGGAGATGAGGATAGGACTGATGAGATGGCATTCGCAAAGAACGAATGAATGGGAAGCCAGATTTTATTGAAACTCGATGGTAAAGGCATTGAGGATATGAGAAAAAAGGGAGAACGGGATGAATTGGAGAGGAGGGAAAAAGCAAGCCGATCAAGCGATGAAGGGACTAAGATAGACAGAAATGAGAGCAGTTATATCATGATGAACAGGTCAGAAAACAGGAAAAGGCAGAAGAGCAGAGAAAACGCGACCATAAGCAGCGAACAGATGATGATCGAGATAGAATAGAACAAAGGAAGGTAGAAGAAGAAGAACAAAAGATATGGGAGAAGAGAATAAAAAGACAACGGGATGAGGAAATGAAAAGAGCACATGAACGAAGAGATGTGAGAAAACAAGAAGAAAATAGGGTCAGAGAGGAAGCAAGGAAGCGTAGAGAGTTTGATGACGACATAGAACGTAAGTGAAGACACTGAGCACGGGATCTCGAATATCTGGAAAGAGAGGTTAAAAAACCCGATTCAGTATTAAGCTGGTAAGATAAAGAAGAATTCTTTCGTGAGTATGATTCAGTAACCAGGCACGTCTAGGGCAAATATAGAAGATGACTTCGACACCAGGAGCATCGGAGAGACGATCGATAAAATATACGATGAGATGGGGCTATTAATGGTAGCGCAAGGGAAAGGAGAGGGTGAGCATCTGGAGAGCACTCAGTTGTACGATACGGAGGATGCCTCACAATGTAGTAGAAATAGATAGCTGTTATTGGATAGGCTGACCCTAACCAGAAATGAGGAGGATGGGAGAAGTTGCACGAGTTGGGCACAGACAATATCGGACGCAGAAAGAGAAGAATGTGAAGAAAGAGAAGATGGGAAAAACGCTTCTCTGGGGCAAAGGGAAAGAGATGGTTAGATTCTAGTGGGTCTGCACCTAAAACATCAGAGTCAGCCATACAATCAGATCGGCATGAAGGAGTATCATACGGTCAGAGGGGGGTGTCTCCACCACCCTATGTGAGCAGACTAAGGAAATTGTCAGGTAGACGGTGATGCAGGTATTTTACCCCTGCAGTAGACAGAAAAATGATGAGAAAGGAAAAGGAGTGTCATGTGTCACAGTTCCCTTTACTAGAAAAAGGAGGAATGATGCCACAATATACACCCTGGCCTCACATGGACAGAGAAACTTGAAAAATAATCTCCCAATGTTGACATCGGGAGCCGGAAAATGGATACAGGAGTTAGGAAAAATGACAGGAGAGAACACGTTAACTATAGGGGATATTAAGGGTCTTTTAATTGCCATACTTGGTGATAGAGCTGACGATGTGTGGGCACGAGCCTACCCTGGAGTGACTACAGTTAATACCGCACATGACGGTGCGCCATTTAACAATTGCAGAACCGCAGTATGGAAAGCGCTTCGTGTGCTATAGCCAGACACTTCTGATATGGGAGCTTTAATGTCATGCAAGACGAAGGAGTCGGATGATCCTTTGCTTTACATTCAGAATTTCCAAGATGCCTGGGTGCTGGAAACTCATGAATCTTGGGGGAAATCTATACCCGTGTTTTACCATATATTGTGTCAAGGGCTGCCAGAACAGGTACAGAAGCAGCTCAGGAAATTGGTAGGGATTGAGGCAAAGCCATGGTCTGAAATACAGTTGACCATTGCGCACTATTGCAGGCTACTGCAAGAAAATAATCGCAAAAAGGACACTGCACAGAAAGGTGAAGAGACTAAATTGGTGCAGAAAAAATATCAAAGTATGCCATTGAGGGGGCAATGATAATTAATACAGATGGATCAAACATGCAGCAGGCCAATAGCCAGAGACAGTTTGAGCAAAACAATACCAGGCTTTACCCAAGGGGAAGAGGCCTTCGAGGAAGAGGATGGCAGATTAATCAGGCAGGGTTTCAGAACAATCAAGGAGGATTTCAAAATATGTAAAATGGAAACCAGTGTATGCAAAATTGGCAAATAATCAGACCACCGCCAACATGTTGGACGTACGGAATGACAGGGCATCTAGCACACACATGCAGAAATCAAAGCATGGTGCCCAATGAACTGCTCACAAGAGGAGGGATGGTGAATTCATCTGCGTTCTCACAGCAGGGTGGAAATGGAGCTGCACAGAATCACATGGTGCAGCAGCAAGCGCCGGGAGTTCAGCAGTTTGCAAGCCCAGAATGTGACACATTTTCCACAGGGACAATCTCAACAGTTGCCAATGCAAATGTCACAAACAACAGGTACAGGACAGGTACTAAATTCAGGAATGAGAAATGCCACAAGTGACGGGGGAAATCCGTTCACTCAGAATTGGACAAGATATTATATAGACTAGGACAGCTCACTGGGAGACCTGATGTGTTCTATCCTATCAGTGACACCGAACCCTCATGAGGAACCAAGGGTAGATGTCTGTATAGGGGATAAAGAATATTCTCTCTTAGTTGACACAGGTGTTTCACGCTCGTGTATACGCAAAGGCACGTTTTCTTTGTCTGGTGATGACATAAATACTCAGGGCTTCACAGGGACAACAAGTTGTGTTCCTTTTACAAAAGAACTTCCAGTCTCAATAGGAGAATGTGACATGAATGTGCCACTGCTCTATTCAAGGCAAGCGCCGGTGAATATATTGGGACAAGACCTAAGGACAAAGTTAAATATGACAATATCGTTCACGGAGAAGGGCATAGTATGTTCAACTCCGGAGAAGGGCATAGTATGTTCAACTCCAGGAATGCATTATTTGAACGTATGCAAAATTATTAGAGCATACGCAGGACAAACGGCTATGAGACCTATTCCATTGGAACTAGAAATATTCGCTTATGAAGTGCACATATTAATGTCATGGCTAGCAGGCCTTGCAGACAAAACCATGAGAACCCAGATGAGGTTTTATTCAGACCAAGAATACCTATGCATGAGGAAAAGGGACAAGTGTTTCCCTTGACAATACAAGCAGTCATAGTGCAAAGAGAAATGGCTCTTCTTGACGGTTGTGATGATGAAGGCAGACGATGGTGTGCAGTAATCGCTATTGGGGAAGGTCACAGATTGACCGACGTCACTGATGACGATCTGTTTGAAGAACGAACAAGTAAAGATGAAATAACAGTTGAGGTTAATCTCGTCTATTTGGTAAAAATGATCAAAAGAGAAGTGCCTCAGAGAATGATGCTGGCACAAAAAGGTCCTGAATAGTTTGAGGATGACATGGCAAAGGTGCCTGTCCCAGTATGGACCACAGGCCCCTATGACGTAGGCTTACTGAAAGGAGTCGGAGAAGTGAACATTACATTGAAACCAGGAGCAATTTTACCAAAAGCACAACAGTATCCCATGTCTAGGGAAGCAGATGAAGGGATCTTTAAGACAATCTCTGCCATGATGGAGCAGGGCATCTTAGTGACGTCAGAGTCGTCATGCAATACTTCGATTTATCCAGTGTAAAAACAGAAAGGGGGTTTTGGCGTTTAATCCAAGATTTACAACCATTGAACCAGATAGTCTGGGCCGAGTTCCCTCTAGTCCCTAACCCGTTCATGATCCTATGTAATATACCTGTTGAAGCGAGGTATTTCACAGTGATTTACTTGAAAAATGCATTTTTCTCAATCCCATTGCACAAAGACTCGCAGGATTTCACAACGTTTATCTGAAAAGCACAAGACTGCCTCAAGGGTACTGTGAGTCTCCTTCGATTTGCAACAGAGACCTGCAGATGGACCTCAGCAATATTGCATTAAAGAGTATTGTCTTCCAATACGTGGATGACATCCTAATTTGCAGCACGACAGAGGAAAAGTGCAGACACGATTCTATTCAGCTATTGACTATACTGGCTGATGGGGTATAAAGTTGACATGGAGAAGTTACAATATTGTCAACAAGAAGTGATGTATATAGGCCAGCTAATGTCACATGAAAGAGCCAAAGCCATTTCAAAGACAGCCAAACCGCACATGATAAAATAAATGCAGACTTTTCTCGGATTATGCAACTATGTCAGGGCATTGGCCTTTGACTACAGTTCCTATACCAGACCCTTGTTACAAGCATTGAAGAAAGCACAGGCAATGAAAGAAAAAATTGTGTGGACCGCGACCATGGAAGGAGGGTTTGTTGAACTAAAAAACTCCATTTGCACGGCACCAGTTTTAGTGGTTCGCAATTATGCGGAGGAATTCTACCCATTTTCACACACGAATGGCAGTGTTATGACAGCAGTATTCACACAGAGAACGACATTGGGGTACAAGCCCCTTGCATAATACAGTGAGAATTTAGATCCAGTGATGAAGGGTCACTTCCTGTGCGAACAAAGTTTAGCTGCCGCAGAGTTCACGATAGAAAAGGCTACAACTTTTTATTTTTTTATTTTTTATTAATTGGTTGGTTGATAATCAACCTTTCAATTTAATATATATCACAATTAATCACATTGGACATCAAAATGAAATTTTAAAACAAAATCAAGCTCAAAATCAGTACTCAGCAAAAACCTACAAACCCACTACTTCAACATTCCAATATTTCACAACAACAGCAAAAGGTGGTAAAATCACAATTCATATATATACATCATCTGACTTATCATCTAATAAATCAATCCAAAATAGGTTCAAATTACCACATTGTTAAAACCACTAGTAATCCACCTATGAAGGGGACGTTAGTTACATAACACATATCATCTATTTAGGGGAAGTTTAGGCTATACATTCAGTTATCTCAAGATTTAGTGCTAACAAAAATTGGACAGTAGCTATAAGAACAGCTTGGAGGGGTGAGGAGAATATTCTAAACCAAAGTACATCTTTAGTTAAGCAATTATAATTTTCATACAGTTTTTTAAAAAATGTACAGCGTAATTCCTTTAGTGAGGAGCAACCTACTATCAAATGTTTTAAAGTTTCCTCGCACTCTGGTAATTAACAAAATCGACAAATATTTTCTTGTTTTGTTATTTGACCTCTTCGAGATAAAATTTCTCTAGTGGTCCATAAATTGAGTCTAAATCGGAGATAGTTGTTTCTAAAATGGGGCGAGGGAAATTTGAGTAAATAAGAGGCTGCAGCTCTCATTCTTTTCGTACCAAAAGGAAGACCGCTGTAATCTTTATACTGCGAGCAAAACTCTAAAGTGCAAATCCAGTCATGCTGATATAGTTTTCTCTGGGCACGATTGGGATTGGTTAAAAGCAGTTCAATAGTAATATCGGCTTCTACTAAAAGATTGGTAACAAAATTTCTCCACTTATTGGGAAAAGAATGTGTGGATTTCAGCATGTATATAGCCAATATATAAGATAGATCTGAACAATTTATACACAGCAAAAATTTCCTCATTAACGAACACAATTTCCACGCATAAAACACAAACATTGAAAGGACTCCGAGCTCATAACGTATCAAAGGACCTGGAGTTGAATTTGGTAACTTAAACACTGCTTGCCAAAATTTTCCCTCGAATCGATCCCAAAACACACGGTCCCTTGGTAATTTAGTTTCAGAGCCGTATGTTATTATTAGTAGAACTTTTTGGGCATAGTATAAAAGTATCTGAGAACATGTAAATTTACCAAATTTATGCAAGAGGACTTTAGCTTGGCATGTTAATGTTTGCAGTTTTTGTTTTATATTCTGCACATAGGGAATATCACACTTCAGATTGTTAATAATCACTCCTAAATATTTGTATTGTGGGGTGATAGAAATGAGCTCTTCCTGGAAAGTCCAGATGGACGATTTTAGGGGGCCACATTTTTTATTATGACATTGCATGATCTGTGTTTTGCTTAAATTAATAGCCATATGATTTCTTTGAACATACAGTGAAAGACCTTGTATCAGCCGCTGTAGACCAGACAGCGTTTTAGAGATTAAAATAAGATCATTCGCATATAATAACCATGCAATTTGATGAGACCCAAGTTTTGGAGCATCTGAGTTGATATCAATAAAATTCTTGCCCATGTCCAGTATAAACAGGTTAAAAATAGTGGCCGCCAGAATACAGCCCTGTTTCAGACCTCTTGCTGTCGGAATTTTAGTAGTTAAATGCCCAGCTAAAGTAGTTCTTATCTGAATTGCAGTATTTGTATGGAGAAGCGCAATCAGTTTAATTAGTGAACCGGGGCAGCCCATTTTAATCAATTTACTAATTAGCAGATGTCTATCGATTGAATCAAAGGCCTCTTTAAAATCTACGAAAGCTAAAAACAAGGGCTGATTAAGGCATTCACACTTAGCTTTAATCGCATTGATTGCTGTAATAGTTATTGCCGTGCCTTTTCCTGCAACAAATCCGGTTTGGAATACATCGGCATTACCAGAGGTTTCTATCCATGCCCGCAAGTCTCTGAGAATCAGCCGGGCAAAGATCTTGTCCGGTGTATCAAGAAGGGCAATCGGTCTATAATTTGAAGGGTCTTGTCTATTACCCTTCTTGAACACCGGGACAATAATAGAGAGAGACCATGATTTAGGCAATTGTTGAGTACGCATGATTGTGGCGTAGAGTTGATATAAAATCTTTGCCCATAGGTTTGGATCTTGCTTCATCATATAATTAGATATCCCATCTGGACCAGGGGCACGCGATCTACTAGATTTAGTAATATAAAATAAGATGTCTGCTACTGAGAATTGCAAAGTAAAAACTCCTGGATCACACTGACTAAGTGGTGAAATTGTAGTCTCAGGACAGGCATACAGATTTGTGTAATGTTCGACCCATTGTGCCTCTGCTACATCATTGATTTGTAATGAAATCTGCGTGTTAGGGTTGGTCTTATTAATTAGAGCCCAGATTTGCGCAGAGTTTTTTGATCCCATCTTTTGGAGCATACGTTCTCCATCAGTTTGGTAAAGAATAGATCGATGGGCCTTCATCCAATTTTTATGTTTTGTTTTCAATGATTTAAGAGCTTGCCATTTCACTTGGGTAGGCAAAGACAAGACTACCTTTTTTTCCCTTCTAAACCAGGACTTTTGTCGCTGTACTTCCCTGTCAAAAGAATGCAAGGGAGAGTACTTTGTCTTCACCTTGTTTGTTGTACCAAATGTGTGCAATAAGTCACTATACTCTAGTGACTTGTTGGTACCTAATATCTTCTCATACACAATTGTTTGTTCAAATACCCTGGCAAATTTCCCCAAATTGTATTCAGTCCAGTGTAATCTATTCATACCTTTGTTTACTAATAAGGGGTGATATGTATTATATATCTCCTCTTTTCCCTGTAAAGCCATACAGTGCCATTTCACATTCAATATGTTATGATCACTGTCCTCAGTAGAGATCACACAAAACAACTTAATATCAGAGAATAATTCACGATTAACATAAATGAAATCAATAATGGCACTAGAGTGACCTCTTGTCCATGTGTTCTGTGGCGGGCTATCGGCCGGGCATGAACCATTTAACATAACCAAGTTTTTTGACTCAATAAAGGTGTTCCAGGAGACAAGTCTGCTATCCATGCGATTATGGGGAGCATCCAAACAGTGCAAATTTAAGTCACCCGCCAGGATAACATGCGGGTATATAGGGAGTTTAATAATCTCTAACCATAACTCTTCCAGATCTTTAAGAAATGTTTTGGTGGACATTGCAGCTGGATTCCAATATATATTTACTATCGCATATTTTTGTTCTCTTATTGTGATAATTATCAATTGAGTATATCGATTTGGCGCAGACTGGTGTTCTAGAACAACTTCTGAGGACTTGTTTAATGCCACAAGGAGACCGGACATGGGCCGACCTTTCACAGATCGTATTGCAGGGTTAAAAACTATTTCAAAGTTATCCCACACCGGCCGCTCCGTGAGCCAAGTTTCTTGAAATAAAATAATATCATGCTGCGATAACTCATTGGAACCATTCCTCAATAAGTGCCCGTGGCCTCGAGTGTTCCAGCTTATCATAGACAAAAATGGTAGAGGATGTTGCAAAGTAAGTTACGACTGCTTTGATACAGATTGAGGCATTGGATGATAATTTTGGTTAATCGACTGAGCACATAAGCCCTGTCTCTGATTAGAAGCATATGTCTGCGTTGATGGGTTTTGCACCGCAGAAATAGGAACTTGATTTGTCACAGCAGTGAGAAGCTCGAACCCTAATGCATATATTTCTCGTTTAGCAAGCCACAAAGTGTTTAACACAACTCGTGAGGACACCCAGAACCGTGCAACAGAGAGATTGTTATCGAAGATAAATTCCACCAAATCAATATCGGAGGATTGCAGATCGTCTAACGCAGGAATTTCAGCTAGTATTGCAAGTATACTAGTGCGATTTAAATCATACTTCGCATAAGGTATATCTCTGCATCGAATAATCAATGGATATAGCGATTGTTTGGGTGATATTTTCGAGTTTTTTGATGGTAAAGACAGAAACCTATTAGAGTGCAGCCAGCTTGTACACAGTGAGTGGTTTTGTTGTTGAGGATGTATATCAACCCTTGCAACAGGGCCAGCCGGATAACGGCTCAAATCAGTTAATTGTGAATGCATAATGTGCTGGTCAGCCTCTAACTTCGTATGTAATGGAGCATTTTTGTTCAAGTTGGTCATATATTCTTCCACCGCGATTTTAATTACTTGTATTGGCATTTCAGATACACCAAATGTGGGTTGTTTGGTGGTGGGTGTATTAGCAGAATTAATAGGAATTTTAAGGGGAGCAGACATTTTCTTTAAAGAAGAAAGCTCAGGGATCAGGGGCGTAATGAGTGGCTGTGCCACATGATTCTTTTCTGTATGGACTGTTATATGGGGTATCTCTCGAATATTAGGATCCTTCAGCATCTCTACTTGGGCATTCAAGGGTCTTTGTTTAGTCATATAGTAGTCAATCTCCTTTCTGATTTCGTTCCATCTGGCTTCAACATTCTTATCTGAGATCCTCTCGGGAGAACAAGGTGATGAAGCTGCAACCATTGCGATGGGTTGGCCAATGACGTTGTTCGTCGAGCACACACTATTTGCCATTTTAGAGAAACCAAGAGGCACATTGACATCTCAGAGAGCTTCTGCTTATGAAGGGATTGTATCAAATCCAACTATTAAAATAGTTTGATGCAAAATAGTGAACCCAGCTATTTTATAGCAGATCCAGTCACTAAATGAGAGCCAATACATGATTGCGCGAACTATGAAGAATTGTATGATAAGATTCCCAGAGTAAAAGAAAATGCATTGGCAGGAGGACAAATCGTCTTCGTTGATGGTTCTTCGAAGATAGATCAAAATGATGGACAAAGATATACAGGCGCCACTGTGATGAAGCACACAGCAAATGGGGAATTTTGAGTATTTATTAGTGCACGATTACCCTCACATTATTCGGCACAAGCTGCAGAATTATTGGCGTCGATACTTGCACTCGAGAATCACGCAGACCAGGAAGTGACAGTGTACATTGAATCCGCATATGTGACGTCGACAGTGCCCGCAGGCTTAGTGCGCTGGAAAAGGAGGGGCTACCTCCGAGCGGATGGCACGCCAGTGCAGCACACAGCTCTATTGGACAGGCTCATTAAGGCACTACAACTCCCAATGGGCATAGCGGTCGTGAAAAGCGCCGCCCAAATGAAAGGACAGATTTTATCTCACGCAGAAATCAAGCAGCAGATACCGAAGCCAAGCATGTGGCGATTGAAGACGAAATAATCATGAGTGTGGAAATAGCTGATGTGCATGAGAGAATGAATTGCACAAAGCGAGCCTGAAGGCTATAGCAATTTGGCAAGAACTCAGTAAGTGGAGCTCCAAGGGGAGGCACCACAGGAAGAAAATAATCTATGGAAGCAACGAGGGTGTTCTTTAAACCCCTCTGAGAGCTTGTGGCGACAAGACAGCACTGGTAAACTGGTGATGCCTATAGCCTTATTAAAGATAGCACTGGAATAGTTGCACTATCCAGCGCACGTGACAAAGGAGAATCTAGCAGCAACGATTGCTGAAGACTGGTTCATACCGAACTTTGCAGAACACGTCGCATTTTTTATGGTGAACTGTATAATTTACCAGCAGTTCACATCTGGGCATAAACTACGTGCAATTAGAGGAGTTATGCCAAGGCCTAATAGGCCTTTCCAGCACTTGCATATCGACTACTTCCATATGATTCAAGTATGTAACGGGTACAGGTATCTAATTGTTGTGGTGTGTCCATTCTCTAGATGGATAGAAGCAGGTCCATGTACACACCTAGACTATACCTGTGCAGCCAAATTCTTGGTGAGGGAGGTGTTTCCCAGGTGGGGAGTGTGTGAAGTCATGAGATCAGACAATGGGCCTCATTTTGTTAATGCAGTATTTGAACAGATTAGCTTGTTGCTTGGTATAAAGCATACGTTTTCTTCGGTGTATCATCCTCAAGGGAACGGCATATGCGAGAAGCTCAACGGCTTGTTAAAGGAAAGGATAGCCAAGTTGAAGCTTACTCTGAAGAAGGGATGGCTACACTGTCTTCCACTGGCACTGTATGCACTCAGAAACCAGACTGGTTCTGAACATCTTCTCACGCCGCACAAAATCATGACAGGCAGAAGGATGCGCACACCATTGACACCTCAAAACAGAGCTAGATGTGATGCCCAGCCAACAGGAGAAGTGTTAGGATTGGAAATGCGAAACTACTTGAATTGCATGACATCTTGTTTTACTGTCATTTCAGGAGAGCTGCAGCGACGACAAGAAGGGTGCAGGGCAGCAAATAACACAGAAGGAGATACTACAAAAGACCCAGTTCCGAAATTACACATTCCTCCCATATTCCCTGGGGACACAGTCCTGGTGAGAAACCACCCAAGAAAAAAGTGGGACGAGCTGAGGTGAAACGGCCCCTTTAGAGTGGGGGACATTACACCCACTGCAGTCAAGCTACAGGGAAGAACAGCTTGGATCTTTCTGGGCGACTTGAAGCCATACATCGGAGAAGGCCCTCTGCCTGCACCCCACTGCGTAGAGACTACAGACAATGGGGAAGAACCACAGCATGTGAAGACGAGATCCATGACGAGGAAGAAGGACTTATGACCAGCAAAGCAGAGACAAGGAACATTTTGTGCAAGTTGTGGCTTAATTTGGACACTTCCTTTGAGCAAAATAAGGGACAAGGACATAAAAACACGGACACTCTGGGCATTTTAGTTGCAGGGTGAAGAAGAGGAATTGCACGTATAGGCCACAAAATTAGCTTGTTGATTTTGGACTTGGACTGAGGCTGTCATACCATGTAGTACCTGGCGTTTGTGGAGCCGATGGCGACGCGGACTCTAGTTTCGTTCCGTTCAGCCTCCGCTTAGCCACGCCCCCTTTTCCTGTGTTTTCTCCCTTCTGCCCTGATTCCATTGGTTGTGACGCTCCCCGACTCGGAGTCTTTACCAGCCCCTTCCGGGTCGGGGATGCGTCGCAACGCTTCCTTGTTTTCGTACCTACAGCGTCTTGCTTGCTGTTCCCGTTCGCTTACCTTTTGTCCGTGCCTCCAGCACTTTCCCCTGAGAAGTAATCCGCGCCTTCCTGGCGACTTTCCTCCCGTTCTGGTTCCCCACTGAACCGGTCTTTTCTTTTTCTTCTTTCCCGTAATTCTCTTGTACCCACCTTCTCCTTCTCCTTCCAGCCTCTTACCTCCCTTCCTCCCTTCTTCGTTCTACACTTTCCTTTCTTCCCTTTCCTGTTTCCTTGTTTTCTCTTACTCTTCTTTCGGGGTTTCTTCTCCCGCCATACTCTCCTGTTTTCTGTGTATCTCTGCCCTTGCCCTACAGTGTACCGGATCCTTGCCTGTTTCTCTGGACTGCCTCTTCTTGCCGTTTTGGATACCTGTCTATTTGCTTACAGTGTACCGGATCCTTGCCTGTTCTTTGGACTGCCTCTTCTTACCGTCTTGGATACCTGTCTATTTGTTTACTGTGTACCGGATACTTGCCTACCTTTTTGGACTGCCTTTGCTTACCGTTTGGGAAACCTTGATCTACTGCCTTTCCTTGGAACCTTTCCACGGAGTACCCCAGATCTCCTGTTCTACACACCTTTCCGGAGATTCTCAGTTGTACCACAACCAACGAACATTGTAGTATTCAGGGTTTTTTTGTGCCTGATAGGCTTTTTCCCCTCCTGGGCGATTCCGGAGGGGAGCCCCCTGGTCTTCCTTATTGGAGACACGGTGGCTTCCTTTCGGGGTCGTTCCTATCTCCATAAAAAAAAGGAACCTTCAAGGAGAAGAGAAAAGAAGGGTACCTGGAAAGAAGAAGAAGGTGAGGAGTTAGGGGAGGGGGTAACTTCAGAGTCTGATTCCTCTGACAAAGAGATCACCGATTCCGTTGACAGAGGCACACTGAAGCCTTGAAAAGAAGGGATATGCCAGATTTTGATCAGGGATACGTAAATTGGAAGAGAATACAGTATCCTGAGTCTTTCAATACAGAAGCCTTATATGGACTTACTCATGGTGTCACGCAATAGTGACCTCACCAAAGACATTCAGATCTATTTTGAGTTAGTATTGAGGTCCTACCCGTCGTTGGTGGGAAGGATCACAAGCATAACAGAGTTTCTTCAAGATCCTGAAAACGGAAAGACAATAAGGAGGCTGCTCATAGTGATTGCAGAGCAGTTTCTTTTGCTTCTGGAATACTGCGGGGACAAGACAAATGTCCTTGTCACGAGAAGATAGCAGACTGGTTAGTAACATTTTCTTTCGCTTAATTGAAGAGTTTCCAGAACTTGTGGGGAGACATGCCAATGTTGATGTCCTCACTTTCATTAGAGACCCAGCGAACTCTGTACAGATGAGTATGCTCCTGCATGGTATCATAATGCAGGTTGAACTTTATAATCACCACAGAATCACTGGAGAAGATTGTAAAACATTCTGTCGAGGGATAGATTATGGAGGTGTTGCCAAGTACTTCGCTTTTGTTTATGCTAACAAAAAGGAACAACATGTCATCTGGAGCGAAACAGATAAAAGACATTGGGCCTCATTACGAGGCTGGCGGTAAGGGGTTAACGGCGCCGGTAAGGATGCCGGTGCCGTTAACCTCTTACCGCTGCATTACAAGGTCTCATAGCGGGTCCCACTAAGGCCGGCTGGTAAAACCAGCCATCCTTAGCGGGAGCCACTAAGGGATCAGGGAGCTAATAACGGGCCCGTTATTAATGAACCCATTATTAGCTCCCTCCCCATTCCCATTGAGCCCTATGGGGGCTCGAATGGGAATGTGGATGGGTATTTTGAATGGGGACTTACTGGGTCCTCCAAGGTTGGAATGACCCGGTAAGTCCCCATTCAAGGAACCCGGACACGAGTTTGGAGGCAGACATGAGCTAATAGAATCATGGCTACCTCCAAACTCGTAATGACCACCATTGACTGGGAACCAGTCCATTTTTGAACACACAAATCAAAAGACTTGCTGAACTTATTGCCTCATTTGGAACTTTCATTTTTAGAAAAGGAACTGTTTCCAGAGACAAGAGGCAGTCTATTATTCAGACAAAAAGGATAAGCAGTTTAGCATCTGTAACCTGCAAACAGAGAGAGCAGAATCCAGATAAAAATGGCAAATGTTAGTATGTATTAAAGTTAGTTTTGCTTCCTTAAATGATCGAGATGGGAAACCGGAGCAGTAACGTTGTCCTCCCTCAGGAGGAGAGACGTACATATTGACCAAGGAACAAATGCTGTAAGCTTACTTACACGTGTATTACTTACTTATGCATAGTATTCATTATCACTGTCATTGGCGATTAGAACTGCATTTTTCATTGGTGTGCAGAGCGCTCAGGTTCCCGTGCACCCACCTAATGATGTACGCATGCAACCTACAAAGGTACCCAGACCTTACATAGTCATTCCAGTTCCTAGAATGAATGATAGAGTGACTGAACTAGAGATGGACGTGATTAAAGGGAATGATAAAGATATGGACCCCAAAGGAACATTTCTGCAGACCTAGATGTCCAGATCCAGAGGAGGACAGGAAGGTGAATGCAAAGAAACAAGTATGAGTGGTCGATGAATCGCCCAGAGGGCAGAGTGAAGAGGAAGTGCCAGACATCATCCGCACTCCAGCCACCCCCTTTGAAGTGCCCGGAACGTTCATGCCAAGATATGTGACGTATGAAGACTGGATAAACCAGCAAAGAGCCGCAGTTGGGCTCTGCCCAGTGCCTATCGGAATAACAGCAACTATTGAAGTACCGACACCTAAGCAAACCTGGACAGTAAGGTACCCACTGAGAAATCCATATCTATAGACACGACAAAAGAACGTTTATCAGAATGGAATACCCGGAGAAGCCAAGAAGATACTAAAAGAAGACGACTAGTGACATCATGAGAGATCGGACTGACACACATATAGAGCATATAATGACCCAAGAATGCAGTTAAAGAGACTAACTGCCATGGAAAAGTGACATCTTGGGCCTAAGGTGAAACAGGTGATTAAAAGATGAAGAAACTTATGCCATATGCACGATGAAGACATTAAGCCAGTTTAGACATGTACATACGCAGGACACCGCAAGAAGCGAAGAAATCGTGAAGCTTGCTTATGCTTAGTAGTAAAATAGATTTTGGCAAGTGCCAACTATACATATCGACCTCAAAAGCACTTTATAGATGAGTGAAAATCCACTACGCACATGAGCAGAATTGAACAAAGGTTACTAAAGGTCTCAAGAGGAGAGTGCTGCAGCAAACAAATCGAGAATTAAGACAGAGAGAAATCCTGCTGAAGGTAACCATGCAAAGAATCCAAGGTTGTGTCAGGCTGGAATAGGCTAGCAATGTTTACAGTTAAAGAGAAAAAGAACAAGAGTCTCCTGTTCAGCAAGGTCGAGATAAGCCGTAGATGGTAAACAATGGGCAGAAGTAAATCAAATACACTAAATTGCATGAAGAAGTGACCTGTTTCGTGGTGTCCTAGTCACGTGGCAAGGCAGGCAGAAATGGATGAGACTTTCACACCTACGCATTGAGCCTTGTCATACCCATACTTCTTAACTTTCTCAAACCAGGAAGCAGACTGAAGGCCAAACTACAAGGCAGTAATTGACACATGGCCACTGAGGTGAAGAATGGTTGTAACATAAATTGGAGGGAAGCTGGGGTGCAGACTTACTCCCTGCACCTGGCTCATTATTCTGCATGCTGCTAAGCGCAAGTGGAAAAGTATGTGTGGGCTCAATGCCAACCCAATCATAGTGGGCCTTGTAATCCATGGTCCTATAGAGAGTAGAGCCAATGGGATGACATACTTTTTGTGACGTTTAAAGTGGCCAGTTTGAAGGAAGGGCTTAGTTGCCCCATCTGACATTATTATCCAATCCCCTCTCCCCGTTACCATATATAGTACCTATGTTAAAGTTACCTTCCTACAACCAATCAAGTTGCATGTTAGGTTTTAAGATTACACGTCAATGATGATGTGTTTTTAGTATAAATGTTGTTGTTTTTCTGAGATTAATTGGAGTTTAAGCGAGAAGGAAGATCGAGTGGTTGCTGATGTTCATTGAACTCCCTGTTTTCTGTACTTGTCATTAAACGGACTCCCTTTGCCAAACTATTGAGTTGTCATTATTATTTTATGCAAGAGTACGAATCTGCATCCCCATCTATCTCGAGGGTGCTGCTACTCATCTTAAAGGGCTGTTTGGAGACCCCCAGTCTTATGGGCCGGCTGCGCTCCATCCAGTTCAGACCCCTCAAATAGTTTTTATCAATATCATTATCTTCAGAGGATGTCTCTCTGGTTTCGAAGGATCTGATAGATGTACAAAATTACCAATAAAATGTCCTTTTAAACAAAATGAAAGTTTGTTTCCCTATGTTATTTAGTTTGAGGATTCTTCATCCCTGGGTCAACCTTTTCTGGGCACTGACCTCTTTCGAATCTTTCAGCCTCCCTCCACCGGGTTCACTATGGCACTTGAGTTCCATAAAGTTCATTGTCTTCTTAAACAGTTCAACATGGACATCCTTCTACCAGGTTCACTCTTGTGAAAACACTGTTTCTTGGGACTTTAGACATTGCCCCTCTTTACTGGCATCCCTCCTTTGGGTTAACTTTTGCCATTTATCAATTCTTTTTACTTTCACTTCTGGCTTTTACTTTCACCAATCTTTGAGGTGACAACTTTTCCCCCTTGGATCCCCCTCTCCCGAGCACCAACCCCTTTTTCTACTGTTAGCTTACCTCCATCGGCTTTACTGTGGCTCTCGATTAGGGTCATAGTGGCTCACCCCTGGGTACCTGTCACTGGGTGCTGACCCCTCTCTACTGTCAATGTTTGCAGGATTTACTTAATAATAATTTAAATTTATATAGCACTACAAACCCTCAGGCATCTGAGTGCTGCTTACCCACGGTGTGTGGTGCTCATTTATCAACCTCAGAAGGATGAAGGCTGAGTTTGGCCCTGCCGGGTTTCAATCCTGCGTTGGCAGGCTCAGACCAGATGTCAAAGCGGGCATTCTACTCGCAGTACTATCTGACCAGCTATGGTGTTACTTCCCTTACTTTCTCTAGATGCAGGATTAATTTCCCTTGCTTTCCAACAATTTGTAGATCAAAGACTTTTGATTGTACAGGGATTTTGCTAGACCTCCTGTATGGCCACTTTGGCTCTCCTATGGCCTTCTGGTATCTGTAATTTTCATTGATATGGGGTTTGACCAGCGTCTCTCGACTTAGCATCCACATGGTGCCGGTTCCTTCTGCAGCTGGTCTTGCTCTTTAACAATTTTACAGTTCTCTTGAACTTCTTTCAAGTTGCCCCTTTGGTGATTTTCAATCAACACAGCCCGGTTCTTATCGGTTCTCCCACCGACTCACCGGCTGTGAGGTACCACTGGGCTTTCCTTCTATCTGGAGTGAAGGCCGGTACCACGGTAGCAGGAATCTTCCTTGTTCCTGCTTATCGGCGTAGGCTTGCCCCATGTACCGTTGACATCTGCTGCAAGACACTTGTGCTATTGTTTGCGGTTTTATGCTCTCCTCCACAAAAGTTCTGTGGCCCTGGGATGAAAAGGGCAAAGGTCGCTTCTCTCCTCACCACCCTCTTGATTCCCACCACATTTCTCCTTCTCTTGAACTGCCGTGCCTGGTTAGCGGTTTCGTCGTGCTGTCTGCTGTGCTCGTACTGAACTCTTTTGCTCCACCTTTTTTCCCTGTGGGAAAAGGAAAGGGTCATCAGGTGTATGTGATTCTGGCCAATTAGCTGACCTTGCTGACCCTTGTGTAGGAACATGTACAGTACACAGTTTTATTAGTCCTTTGTCTATCACAATGTCAGGAAGTGTTCAGGGTGAAAAAAAGGGTGGTAGAGTTCCTGAGTATCCTACAGGGTAGGATGGAGAAAAGGTATTATCGGAAGGATGAGATTGGTGGGGTTTATGAAATAAGTGGGAGGGTTTGTAGGAACTGTAATTGTGGGTCACTTTAGACTGAAAGTTCGGAAAGTGACAACCCAAGGGACGGAATTGGTAGGGTTTGCAGGGCAAATGGGAATAGCTGGGATTGTGAAATAAAGGAGGGGGATTGTGGGAACTGTAGTATTTTACCTGAGCAGGTCGGGAGTGCAGGAAACAATAATCAGAGGGACGGGAAGAAGAATTATTGGCAGTATTCGGATAGTGAACACGATGACAGGCGTTTTGGGAGTGACGGTTTCTGAATGTGACAAGGTTTGAGATTCTAGGGCAATTGTTCTATACGGAGGGGTTATTGGATTTGGGTAGGAGAGATTCAATGGGAGGGGGCGAGGCAGATGTATTGGAGCCTACAAAGGCCTCAGGGATTTCGTCCTCCTCTCCTTCCTCGGCACATTGCCACATCTCACCTGGGGCCTTCTCCTGAGCATATCCCTGGGTTCCCTTACCCAGGTGATCCTCCCTCATTCGTTCACCTTTAGGGTTGGGATAAGAGATGGCCCGGTCTTCCGTGTCTACCTGAATAAGGGGTTCCAGCGATGTATTTTGCAGAACACCCTCAGGTTTCTCACATTACAGGTATCAATTAGTGGTAGGGTGTCCCTTCTCCAGGTGGATCCAAGCCAGACCGTGTACTCGCCCTAATGCCACTTGCGCAGCGAAATCTTTAGTGCACAAAGTATTTACAAGATGGGGTGTGCACAAAGTGCTAAGATCCGAGAATGGATCACATTTTATTAATGAGCTATTTGAACAAATAGGACTTCTGTTGAGCATAAAGCATAAGTTTTCTTCTGCTTATCATCCACAAGCATACGGATATATATGAGAGACTAAACGGCCTGCTCAAGGAGAGAATAGCCAAGATAACATTAACTCTGAAGAAGGGATGGCTATATTGCCTGCCCCTAGGCTTACATGCCCTTCGAAATCAGACCGGTTCTGCCCACCACCTTACTCCCTGCGAGTTAGTGACAGGGCGTCATATGAAAATGCCTCTTACGCCTCTAACCAGAGTCAGGGTTGATGCCCAGAGCGTAGCACATGCTTTAGGAGACGAAATGCATGATTATTTGACATGTATGACTACCAGTGTTTCTTTCATTGCAAATCAAGTCAAGCATCAGAGGGAGGGGTCAAAGAACACGGAACAAGACAGTCCAGTAACTGATCCAAGAGAACTATTGCCACCGCCAAAATTATATGTTGGTGACCAAATCCATATCAAGAATGTTACCCGCAATAGGCATGAGCCTGGGTTTAATGGTCCCTTTTGTGTTGAGGAAGATGCTGCATTTAGGAGATGTGTTCATTTACGAAGGCGAGACTCTCCCACCAGTGCCCATTGACCAAGAAGCAAGACTAGAAGAAGAATTTCCACGGGTGCAGACTCGATCGATGACCAAGAAGAAGGACGACAAAACAGTGTTTGATTAGCACACATTTCTTTTGGACTGGATTCATTGGAAACTCCTTAAACTTGTAGCAGGAAGTGCATAGACTTGCACACCAAATGTTTCTCCAAGTTTCTATGCATGATATATACATGCATGTGCATTCTTTTTATCTTTCTGTATCTTATATTTCAAAGTCTCTATTACCCTACTGATCCAATTGAAAACAGATCTCCTATGATTTTCCCAAGTATGAGTACAAATGATGATAACTTCTTTAACCTCTATGGGCCTGTCAAGAAGACGTAAGAGGGATGCAGAGGAAGACAATCTGGGGATAAAAACCTATCTTGATAATGCAGCTCAACTGGGGAATAATATGTGGTATCAGCACATGAGAAATGTGGGGGAGAGAGCATCTAATGAGAATTGCTATGTCTGCTCTCTCATCCGCTATGCTATGAATACAGTAAAAACCTTAATTTCAAAAGAGATGCCAGCAGAAGATATAAAGTGCCTCAGTCATCTAGTAGCATGCACTACTAGAGGACAGTTTCCAGGGAGCTGGGCATTCTTGCTATGGAGGTCAAGACCGTCATTTCCATACCAGGAGGATTATATCAAGACAACACAAATGGAGAAAGAGCCTGGATGTACAGACAGAATGCTTGTGTATCCTGCTGCAGGACAAGAAAATGTGATTGTTTAAGAAATTAAAAAAATGAACTGTTCTGACATGACGGAGAAGACTGGAATGCCTGGATGCTGGGAACGTTCACAACTGCTGATGTATGTACAAGTGCATACAAATAAAGTTTGGGAAGATGGAATGAGGTCCTGTGCAGCTCATCTGTTAAGGAAGGAAGCAGTGCAAGGAGTACAGAAGGTGAATGATGAGTGTTTAAAGTCTTGGGCTAAGTACTCTAAACTAATGATGTGGGTGGAAGATGAGGCTGGGCCGGTGTCTGTAGTCCCATTGATTAATGTGACAATGTGCTTCCAAAGCAAGGGGAAAAATTAAGTTGGACACAACAAGGGGTGTAAAAACAACATGGATATTCCAGGAATGAGGAGAGGGATGGCTGTCCTAATGGATCGATATTGAGCATATATGAAACTGCCTAGGAATTGGGGAGGAGCATGCTTTTTAGTATGCATCCATGTTCCAGTATTTGTGATTTCACAAAGTGACCAGAAGAATTTCCAAAGGTAGACGATCACATGAGAAGAAAAAGGTCAATAGAACTCCGGTGGAAGAAGAGATCAAATCATTTCTCAGCAAAATCAAAAGCAGCTTTTGAAGACGTTCCTCATGAGCACAAATTGTTCAGTAAAACGCAGTGTTGTTCACATCTATGTTCATGCCTGGAATCCAAACAGCATTAGTAAACGCCAGATCGTTACCGATCACCAGATGGGAGCTGTTGCAAAAATCAGTGCCACTATAAAGGGGCTTAACACCATAAAAGAAGAGCTGAGGGCCATAAGATCGAGCCATCATGTTGCACTTTCATACCATCTCATGATGGCGAAAACGGGACCATGACAGATGCCATATCGATGTTGACAGATCTACACATAAAAATGGTGGAGGAGACATTTCCCATTGAAAGTGACAGTTGGTTCACATTCCTGTTCTCATGGATTCCTTATTGGATGGCATACTTATTCAAGTTCTTTGGAGCAATATTGGTGATAATAATATTTTGATTCTGTATGATAAAGATAATCATTGCACAATGTAAGAGAACTGTCAAGAAGGCAGTGGAAATGAAGAGTATGCTTGAAGCAAAGGATGAACCAGAAGACAAGATGCTGACTGATGATGCCATCAGAGAATACATAAAAGCAAGAATTGTGGCACCTGAAGGAACACAATTCTGTTATCTGAAGGATCATAAGAAATATGTGGGATGATGGGTCTACTGCACCCTGAATGCACAATACAGTTACATGACCTGGAGTGTGGATGAACATGCTAAAACAGCAGGCACCCTGAGAGGAGTGACGAAGATATGGACACAAAAGAAACACTTCTTCAAGAGAAAAAATAAAGGAGCAGAAAAACATGAGAAGGTGGTCAAGGACTCGACCAAAGGGGGAAATGTAGAGGAGCAGCTGTGTACATCTGCAGGAGATTTCGCCCCTATCCTCTCTTGTATTGGAGACATGAGATCGTGCCTTGCCTAACACCAGCTATAATACCAATACCACAGTGAGTGTTTGAAAGAAGATACCCATCGAGACAACCCTATCGAATGTACTCTCAAAGTGATGACACCCTGCAGGAGGAAATCCCTGAAGGAATATGAGAAAAAGCTAGGCACGTGAACTGATGACGTTATAAGAAAGTGTGCACAAAATCCTGAGATATTGATTGAAGACAAGATATGGAACATAAAGGATGAACAACGAAGGAAAGAATTGAGTGAACTATTAAACGTGGAAAAGAAGAAGATTACACGTGAAGAAAGTGCTGCAGAAAACAGAAGTACAATAAAAGTACAGATGCAGAAACAAAATGTAGATCAAGTCATCATAGAGTGAATGGAATGCATGTGGAGCCGCCAGTGTACAGAAACTGGACATTGGTAGCATGAAATAAGTATGCCAGAAACCATGAAGCGTGAATGGAAAGCTGTGTCGCAGCAGAATAGCAGGCTCATGGATGGCTTGAAGCCTAGACTGTAGAAATCGAGGTCAGCTATCTACTCTGAGGAAGAACGTGTGTGCGGAGGATGAATCCTCTCACATTAAGGTGCAAGAAAGAACACAGGAGATGCCAAGTTTTGATTCATTTAGAACATTTAAAACCTGCAAAATGGACCAGATCATGGTCTCCTGTCACATGTGCCAAGGATGGAAATAGAGCTTGAATTTGGAGTTCCAGACACGATAGCGAGTGTCCTCGCTCCTGTCTATTCCCAAATATCAGAATACTCCACAAGGCCGAGTACAAAGAGAATTTCATGCCAGAAGGCATGGGTGATGAGAGATGCTAGGTTCATTGGGTGGTGAGGTAGCTTCATGTCCTACCTCCCTGCACCTGGGTCTGGGCTTACATGCTGATAAATGAATCGAATGTTCCAGACATGGCACAAGCGTGCCAACCAATTGTATTAGTCTGTATAACGAAAGACCTTATACACCAATGAGAAACTGTGTATCTAATGTTTCTGAAATGACTTGTTTTGGGAGGTAGGCATAAATTTTCCACCTTATATCAGACAGCCAGTAACAATCCTAGCTCCTATATAAGTGTATATCTAGATGTTTCCCTTAACCAATCCTGACCCTTGATAGGTTTTTCACTATTGCCACATCGTGTGATGTCACTCTGATGTATTATTAAGTATAAGATTTGCATTTTGTGCGGAGATCATTGAGAGCCTGAGCCTGCGTCCATTGATGTTCGTTGTAACCTCTCTATATCAGATAATTGTTAATAAAACAGTACTTTGCCATCTTCCTGAGTTGGTTCGGTTATTTGGGCTCAGAATTATTCTTGTGTAATCCCATCCATTCCAATGGCATGTTTCTAAGGGCCATAAGCTCACTTTTACTAAGAAATTTCCTATCAAAATGGAGGCAGAGAGGTGTGGGCACCCTTGCTATGTTCAACTACGGCGCCAATCAATTTGTTGGGAAAGGAAATCTTGAGTAAACTCAACATGACGATCTCATTCACCGAAAGAAGCGTGGTGTGTTCCACGCCCGGTATGAGTGCCTTGAGGGTAATGTTGACCTTGCATGCATTATGCGTTGAGTCTGTGGCAAGAGGGATACCAGTGGCCCTTCGATTTGTTTCTGTATGGCAATACCATACTGCTGAGTGCCGTGTCACAAGTGGCAAAAAAAATATTGGCGAGTACCCTCTAAGGTTTTGTTCACACCCACCCAGCCCCAAGAGGTAGTATATGATATGATATGATATTTTATTTGTATCGCGTTCATACACAAGTGTTTCAGAGCGCGACGAGGCAATAGAGGAGAACAGTTGAGGACCAAAACCACAATCTTACTAAGCCCAGTGACATTGAGAACGCGCAAGTGCAGGGGAGAGGGACAGGGGAAAAGTGCAATGGGAAGGGGAGGAGTGGAAAGTGCAGAGCAAGGGATAAATCAACAACTGGTAGTGCAGCCAGCAAGGTGGCAAGTGCAAGGTTAAAGCACAGACAGGGGTGTCTATAAATGCAGGTAAGGGGACTGTAGGGTTGCAGATACAGACCCAAGTGCAAGGGTTGGCAAGAGGCAGTGCAGGTGTGTGGGTAGGGTGGGCAGGCACCTGGGCCCGAATATCAGGGGGTAACCAGGTGCCCGGTGCCGAAGCAGACAGACCAGAAGGGGAGAGGAAGAGCGAAGGCAGAAGCAAAGAGGAAGGTCTTGAGGGGCTTCCGGAACCGAAGATGGTTCTCCTCAAGTTTCAGAAAGGCAGGGAGGCTGTTCCAGAGGGAGACCCCAGCTAAGGAAAGAGATCTACCCCCATCTTGTTGCTTTGAGAAGCGACTGACCCTGAGGGAGTTGGAGGTGGAGGAGCGAAGAGCTTGAGTAGGAAGGTATTTACGGAGGGAAAGTTGAAGACAATGTGGACACAGGCCCCAGAAAGCCTTGTGGACAATGCAAAAGGTCTTGAATTTAATCCTTGCAGCCACTGGGAGCCAATGAAGAGATTTCAGGGCTGGAGAGATACAATCCCAGGGCTTGAGTCCAAGGACAAGTCTTGCAGTCCTCTTCTGGATGAGTTGCAGAGGGTGGAGAGTAGAAGCAGACAGATTTAGAAAGAGGCTGTTGCAGTAGTCCATCCTAGAGAGAGCAAGAGCTCTAGAGACAGTGAGCTTCTGGGGGAAGGAGAGGAAAGGAAGAATACCTCTCAGGAGGTGCAGCTGGTAGTGTGACTTCTTAGAGACGTCAGAGATATGAGGAGAGAAGGAGAGTGTGGAGTTGAAGATGAGCATGAGGTTCTTAGCCTCAGGGTGGGAGAAGGAAGAGGGCCAAGAGAGGCGGGCCAGAGCGTGGCAGGAAAAGATGGTGTAGGTGTGCTGATGAGGAGGATCCCCATCTTACTGACATTCAGGCACAGATAATTGGTGGCACACCACTCCTGGATTGCAGACAGACAATCCGGGATGCGAGATGGAGAAGAGGTGGCAGAGGGGAGCCTGAAAGCGAGCTGAGTATCGTCCACGTAGCTCTGAAAGTTGGAGCAGAGAGCAGCAATGCAGTGGGCGAGAGGTGCCAGGTATTGGTTGAACAAAACAGGGACAAAGGTTAGAGCCCTGGGGAACACCACAGATAGAGAGAGAAATAGAGACGAGGAAGGACCCAAGTTGGACCTGGGTGGGTCGGTCCGAGAGGAAAGAAGTCAGCCAGGCCACAGCCTGATCAGTGATGCGCAGGTTATCGCAGAGCCAGTTGAGCAGTATGGCATGCTTGACCGTGTCAAAGGCAAAAGAGAGATCAGGTGAGATGAGGACAGAAGGAGATTAGCTTCAAGGTTAGGGAGCAGGTTCTCACGGATGTTCAGGAGAGCAGTTTTCGTGCTCCCGGCTGCTCTGACGCCAGACTGATGGTCATGGAGACAACCAACAGATTCAGTGTGAACATTAAGCTGGGAGATGGCCAGCTTTTCCAGGAGTTTGCCCAGGAAAGGAGTGATGGAGATCGGGCAATAGTTAGCCGGACAGGAGGGGTCGGCTGAGGGTTTCTTGAGAAGAGGGTGCACAGGAGAAAGAAAGAGTGGTTGCAGAAGTCGGCCAATGCTGGAGCGAGGGTGTCAATGTGGTCCTTTATGGTTTTGAAAGAACAGAGAACAATGTTTTGACAAGGCTTTCATAGATGAGTCTTGTCTAGAAACCTTGTCAGAGGTGAAGAGTGGAAAAGCAGAAAAGGGAGGGGGGTGGCTGCAGGGGGGCTGGAGGGAGGGAAGAGCATGGAGGGAGAGGCAGGCGAGGACGAGAGGATGTCCTGTGTTTTATAGATGAAATGAGAAGCCAGGGCTGTACAGAGGGCCTTCGAGGGGACAGGAGAGGTAGAGACTGCAGCAGGATTGGCCTGCTACTTGCAGATTTTAAAGAGTTCAGCCCAGTTGTTAGAACCGCAGAGATGAAGGCTTGGATGTGAGCTCTCTTCTTAATAAGGACTGTGAGTCGGTATTGCCTTTGGAGCAGGCTTCAGGCCAGTTTTTCAGAGGATGTACAGGATGCCAACCATTTCCTCTTAGCCACCCTACACTTGCGTTTAAGGGTGACAAGGTCTAAGTCGTACCAGGAGTTGCATTTGATTTTAGGCTTCATGCGGATCATCATGACAGGGGCAAGTACATCAAGTGTGTCAGAGATAGCATAGTGGAGCATGGAAAGGGCTGTGTCAGGGTGTGAGTCAGCCCGAGATGCAGGAGGGGGAGAGAAAAAGGTCTCAAAAGCCTCAACTGACACCCGTGTCATGGGTCGAATGACCGAGAAGGTGGGTGGCAGTGTAGGGGTTGGCTTGGCCTGAGGGGTAGAGAGAGAGATGAGAGGAGAAAGTGGTCACTCCAGGAGAGAGGAGTGGTGAGAGGGTTAGAGAGGGGGAGGCCTGAGGAGATCTGAACTTCAAGAGTGTGCCCTGTAGAGTGAGTCAGGCCAGAGGGAAGATTAGAGAGAGAGAGAATGAATCCCATGGCGGGAAAGGAAGCATCCAGGTGGATGTTGAAGTCTCCAAGGAGGAGGAGTTGAGTGGTTGAGGCAAGGAGGCAGGAAGAGAGGTCCACCCACTCAGAGAGGAAGAAGGTGGTCTGACCAGGTTGCCGGTAGATAGTAGCCACTGTGAGAGAGTGGCCAGGAGAGAGAGAAAGCCTACAGACCAAGGAATCCACTCTGGGAAGCTCAAGACTACACCCACACTGGAAAGGTTGGACAGGGTGTGGAGAGGATCTCGTAGTCATCAGGGAGGAGAGTGTCAGAGCTTGTGAGAGAGCTGGCCATGAACCATGTCTCTGTAAGACCAAGGACATCAAGGTCGAGTTCTGCCAGGAGACGTGAGATGTCAGAGGAGTGTTTGACAGCTGAGCAAGTGGTGAGGTGGAGTGCGTTGCCATCCTTGAAAGACTTCCAGCGAGGGGTTCAAATCAACGGTACTCCCTGTGGAAGTATAGGAGGAACCTGAAGATGGAGCGATGAGGTAGGAGAAGAGGGCAAGATAGCCAAGGAGGAGTAAGCGGGTGCCAGAGCAGTGGCAGAGGGGCAAGGCAAGGAAGCCGAAGAAGGGAGAGAAGGGACAGCGGGAGAGTAAAGGAAATTGATAAGGCAGAGGAAATGTCTATCAAAGAGAAGGAGGGTGGCCTGAAGGCCTTGGACCAAGACGGTGCCATTCAGGTAAACATTAACAATGACCTTAGAGGAGTGGAAGTAAGCCAGGAGGGCCTCCCACCGGATGCCACCATTAATGGGAGAGGAAGAGAAAGGAGAGAGCACAGAGACCATATGAAGAGTGCATAGGTCTGGCGAAGGAATGACAAAGAGGATGTCGGTGAGGGTCTGTCTGGAGGAAGCGCTGGTGTAGATATCAGCGATAGGGAGGTCTGGGTTGGAGACCAGGATATCCTTTTTGAACTTCTTCCTATCAGACTTAGAGAGAAGGGTAGGGTAGTCAATAGAAAAGCAGTTGGTGAAGCAGTCAAACAAAGAGAACCTAGAGGAAGGAAGAGCACAGCAGTACAAAAGACAGTACACAGCAAAAAACAGAACAGATGGCGGAAGAAGACCTAGAAGAGGGAAAAGAAAACAAAGCAGAACACAGAGCAGTACGCAGCAAAAGCAACAAAAAGAGGATAGTTTCTAGAAGAAAGACGAGAGCAGCAGAAACATAGAGAAATACGAGCAAAACAGAAACCCTAGAGGGGGGCAAAGCAATCAAGGATTGTGAGGGACTATGCAGGCTAGGACACGCAGGTGCAAAAGTGGCCAAGGATGGAGGAGGCACTGGAAAACACGTGAACACGGGAATGCGAGGGGCAACGCAGGCCAAGGATGCGTAGCACTGGCAGGCAGGGAAAGGAAGGACACGGAGGCACACGCGATCAAGGAATGCGAGTGGCCACGCAAAAAAGGGGCCTGCCAAGGATGGAGTGGGGCGATGCACATGCGCTCACGGGAATGCGAGGGACGATGCAGGCCGAGGACACATAGAGCAAACAGACAGGGTTGGAAGGAGCATGGAGGCACACGCAATCGAAGAATGCGAGGGGCCACGCACATCAGGAATGTGCAGCGCCTGCAAACCAAGGATGGAAGTGGTATGGACGCACATGCATAAAGGGAATGTGAGGGACCATGCAGGGAGAGGACAGGGAATAAAGGGACAGACAGACTGGAAGGAGCGAGAGGGGAACTCAAGCAGAGGTGGCATGGGACAGCGTAGGTAGGGAGCGACAAGGAAGGGGCACACACAGCAGGGAGGAGGCGAACGTTGCAGTGGATGCAGAAAGTGGAAAGGCTCAGGTGAAGAGCTAAGAAGTGCAATGCAAGCTAACTTTCCCACCTCCTTACCTGACAGCCGTAGACAGGAGGGTGAATCATCCGGACTCACTTTCTGCGCCGCAGACCCCTTTCTTCGCCAAACACCTGCGTTGCTCAACACTGCAGACTTGAACTGTGAGGGCTTTGCCGCAGAGGGTGTTCCGAACCTCCAACTTTATAGGCACTGTAGCGTGATGTAACAAATGTATTACATGTCGTCAGACAGAGTACCCTGCAAACCTGCATTGCTTAACACTGTGGCTTTGTCCTGCGAGGGCAGGCAGTGTTGTACTTGGGACAGTTGATTTCTGTGAATGGCAAGAGAGTAACCCCAAAGTGAGGAGCAGCAGTGCATGCCACACCCCAGCCAGTGTGTGAAGGACATGCAGACATTTCTGAGCCTTTGTAAATATTGCAGAGCATGGATTTTTTATTACACACCGTACACCAAATCATTGCTTCAGGCTCTCAAGGAAGCACAACATACAAGGAATATGATTATCTGGACTGATGAGATGGTTACTATGTTTCAGGAGCTTAGATATGTTATTTCCACTGCTCCAGTATTGGCTACCCACGATTACACTCAAGAGTTGTATCTTTTTTCACATTCTGATGGTCAAATGATGACTGTAGTACTGATGTAACATAGCACAATGAGGCATAAAACTTTGGCCTATTACAGCGGCATGTTAGATTCTGCAATTTAAGGACAGTTACGGTGTGAACAAGCATTGGCTGCTGCTATTGAGAAGTCTGCACCAATTGTGATGGGTTGTTCCCTAACACTGTACTTAGAACATGCTGTTTTTGTGATACTAGCGAGGTCAAAATCCACTTTGAACTTCTGCATATGAAGTAATACTGTAAATCCCATCTATTCATATTGTTCACTGTCAGACAGTTAATCCAGCTACTTTTTTGACTGAGCCCATTACTGATGATGACGAGGTACATGACTGTGTTGCTAGGCCATAAAGACCACATATGGAAACTAAGGCACAATAACCATATACTAAAATGACTCGTCGGACGCGAGGTTTGTTTTCCAAACAAGTCTGGTTTATTTCAAAGTATTCTCAGTCGGCCGACTGGGTCTCACTGCCTCACGACGTGTGTTCCCAAACACCGTGAGATGCGAGAGAGCAGAAACAGCGCTCAAGCAGCAATATATATACATTAGACATAGCCTTTGCTAAAGCAATTCGACCCGCCCTCATACATGTCATACAGACTAGGGTTCAGTGATTGACAATTATGACAATTATGACAAGTCTTCATGCAGCCTAAACAAAGTTATTTTAGCAAAGGCAGCAGAGACAGCTTTCTGTTATGAGGAACGTGGAGCTCTGGCTCAGCAAGGATATCGTGTTCTTAGCAGGGAAACATTCCTTACTTCGTTATCTGTGTGTTTCAGCTCATGAGCTAAGGGTCAGATAGTTCTGAAGCAGAAAATATCACTCTCCGCGAAGGAGCACCGCTAGGAGAACATAATTCATGTTTAACTGTCATTTACAACAGCGCTTGCAAGACAGAGGTGGCTTCTGCTCGACTTCAAGTACTTAGTGAGAGGGAAAAACAATGTATTTCTGCACAGTTGGACATTCCTGTATGTGTTAGTATTTCAGCGTTCAAGCCGTGGCCTCGCACGGTGTGCGAGTTTACAACATAGAATATATTTGCGAAGCGTTTTGACAGAAAAGAAAAAAGCAAATGGCTGACATTTCACAAAATGGACGCCCTTTGATTACATTGACGATTCTAGGATTGCAATGTTTGTCACATGATGCGATTGGCTTCTGGCCAGCATATTATACGTATCATTATATGTTGCTTTTCTGGTCTAACAGTGTCACTTATGAAGGCCCGGAAGATGATATCCCTAATGCCCGTGATTGTGCCCTTGATGAAGGAGAAGCATATTTCGTTGATGGTCTATAACTATTGACCAGGAGACAGGTCAGGGACATACTGGAGCGGCAGTGGTGCATTTGGTTGAAGGAGAATTTGAGGTTGTCCTGCAGCGGAGGCTGCCAGGCCATTATTCAGCACAAGCAGCAGAACTGATTGCTCTTATTGAAGCACTTGACCCAGCACAGGGGTGCCAAGTCGGAATAAATTCTGACTTGGTGTATGTTACGACAAATGTTCATTTAGGATTGTCAAGATGTACAGAGGAAAGGGTTTGTAGAGCGCTGGAGCTCCTGTACAGTATGCAGCTTTGTTAGACAGACTGATTGCCGCACTTGCGCAACCTATGCTTGCTTTAATAGTGAAGTGCGCCGCCCACACATGCAGTGTCAACTCCATCTCCCTCGGGAATGAAGCAGCAGACACTGCGGCGGAACAGACCGCTTATTTTCCATTCGCAGAAATACATGAGCATCCAGCGTTTGTAAATATGCAGCGCCAGTTGCAGGTGCTTTACTGTCTTGATATGGGCCAAATCGTCCTCGGGACCAGCCCTCGGGAGAAATAATTACCCAATTCAGCCCAAAATACAGGTTCTATTGTGCTGAGCAGTGATCTCATGCTAGTGACAAATGACACCTTCAATAAGTTTTAGTATTTATTCTAAACAGTGAATTTCATATACATTTGGGATTCAAGTTAGAGAAGATTACAAAGCACAAAACTTAGAGAAATGCAAAATATAGAGAAACATAGAACTTAGATAAACATAGAGAAACATAGAGAAACACAGTCTTACGCCCCTTCAATCAGCACTGGGAGACCCTGGCCCTCATAAGCTAGCTATAACAAGCCCCGCTCAGAGGACAGTGCTGCGGGGTGCCGTCAGAGCTCCAATTCCGGGCACTTGATCTTGCTCGAACCAAGTCCACAGGACGATCTCCCACCCGAGTCATGTGAGCATGCATATTTTATAATCTCGTGCTGCCCGTCCATTACGCACAGTTCCAGAACTTTCCCTGTGCAAAATATAGGCTGGCTCATGGAAAAAACCCAACTCTGTTAATTTCCACTGCTCCTTCTTCTGAGCCCCCCCCTGGCTCCCATCTGCGCGAAAGCTCAGGAATGTCTTATCAGTGCCTTCCCAGAGAAAAGGAGATTAGCTTGGGGCCATGCAGGGCTACCGTTAGTGAGGCAGAATATTCTAAGGGAAGCAGGGATGTATTAACCCCATCTGCAAGCTCTAAAAGGCATGCACTCATAGCTTAGTGTTCATAGCGCTTAAGACTGGCTATCTAAGCGCTATATAGGTGCCATAATGTTCCAAACACTCCAAAAATGTCCATTAGCTACAGAGCTAGGGCCCTCTCCCTGCCTGTCTATCAACAATGCATAATGTGACCTATCACTCATACTAGGCCTGCATATTCCTTGTAGCTCACTACTGCATAATGGAAGTGCTACAACAGACTACTGTCAGCATTTTTAGCACATACTTTGAATACACTATTGGCTTTCAGCGGCTAATGCTGTCATCTAAAGCCCTGATTGGCAAGGTTGCAATTTTGTGTATCACTACATTCCACCCCTATTCAAGTGTGTGCGACAATGCTGACTAATACACATCAATATAGTATTTAGTGCAGTGATAAAGACCTTGGGGCTATGCAAGAGGTTTAAGCAAACTATCTTCTAGCGGTTAGTCAGCGTGGCATGCAAGGTAAAACACTACCTAAACAAAAATGTACACAAAGTGAACAGTGACATATACCCTTGCCAAAATCTGGCCTACACAAAAATACCTACACAAAGTGAACATGGGCATTTACTCTAGCCAAAACCTGGCCTACACAACAATACCTAAATAATTATTGTATAACTGATTGTCAGTTAAAAAGCAGCATGCAGTTAGAATGTCAAGGCAATCCAGTGTAGTCTAATCTACAATGCACTATTGCATTTATGTATGGTTACCAATTCTAAAACCTGGCATCCTTTCACTCTAAGGGCCTACCCTCCCCCCTGATCCCAGGGCATTCAAACGTGACTATGGGCTGTGTGACTAGACACTTCCCCCATGTATGTGGAACCCAACCAGAAACCATCTAATTTCGTGAACGAGGTGAACCCATGGGCACCAGGTTATCTAAATAAAAACAATTCTACTAATTTACATCAAGCATGGCATGTGTTATTCATGCAATCAAAAGCAAGCAATTTAATCCATATGTATGCTGGTAACTGTAGCTCTGCGTGCCAGTGTGTGGAGGATGGTCGCCCCCACTCAGTAAAAAGCCAACACCTGCTGATTAAACAATGTTTGCCATACAATGCATCGTGTGTATTTAGCAGTCTTGTTGACCTGCCCTATGGCAGAAAAAATGTCTTCATACCTAAAATTCTGCCATCTTCAGTGGTTGCCAATACTTGTAGCAGTGTTGGGCGTATCAATGGGCCCCACTAGGCCAGAAGTTCTATAGCAGAGCTGGCATCAGAACCCATAGTGGCTAGCTTATTGTGCACAGTTTCTATGTCACAAGCATATAAAGCTCCTGTTACTCCCCGCTGCTCCTGCAATTAATGAATCTAGCTCCCTAGCTACGCGCACTCTAGTGATGGGCCATAGAAATGGACTCCATTTGTAGCAGCTTGGTAGTACTAAGGAAACATTGCCTCATGATAAATCTATGTCTAAGTGTATCACTGTAATAATAGAGGTGTGCATTACCAGCCTACAATTTACATGTTGCCTTACTACTGGAAAATCTAACATGTTCACAGTGTCTACCTATTGTGACTTGGAGAATACCCTTCTTCAAGTGGGATATCTACCATATACAATATTAGTTTTTGCCACAAACACCATACTACCATCGGCAGTGGCTGTTTCATCACACCATTGTGTAAAATGCATTTAGTCAAGTTATAGTCCATAAAATCTTGGCGAGAACACTCGCTGCAGTTCTTGGTCAGAAAAACATCACATTAAACCAATTAAACAAATCGTTGTATCCATTCAGTGACAAAAGATGTCTGACAATGTGCCAGGCCAGTACGCTAGCAATTCCATGTGGATACTCATTTGTAGCGCTTTTCCAAAGAATTATTCCAAATGTCTACAATCAAAAAGATGTTTCTTTGCATTAGTGTGCTGGAGACAGCTGTCCCCACAAAAACATGAAACTGGTTGGTTTAACAAAAAACCGTGTCACACACTATGTGTCATAAAATCAAACATCAAGTCAGTCATGGTTTCATTTACCTGCCTTAAAGCTGGCTGTAAAAGTATCCAGTGTTTCAAAGATTACCATCTCAAATTAGAGCTCACACACTTGGCAGCATTACTTCAATTTAAGGATCTACGCACAGGTGACTTTGATGTGCGCACTCATTTTATCTCAAAATAAATTACGCTCCTGCTTGCATAATCCTGCTGCCCCAACAATTCATAAATCATTTTCCTGCCTACGTGCAACGTAGAAGTTTTTTTTTTTTTTTTCAAAAAGCAAAACATCTCTGGTTAAAGCAATTCAGTTGGAAGAGCAAAACCATTTCGTTTTTTCAGATTCATCTCAAAAAGTGCATTTAAAAACCATTTTTCAATGTGTTAGCATTCAAGTGCTGTGTCACACAGCTGTTTGTGGTGCATGATGTTACAGTCCACAACTCATTGTCCATAGTCCTTTAAACAAGAAAGGCAAGACATGTCAATTAAGTTATTTCCAGCAACTGAATCATTTGAATGTGCAGCATCAAATATTTGATAATTTGCCAAGTCTGCACCGTGCCAGTTCAGCAAAAGTTATTACTCTGTTGGACACCTTTCGCAGGTTGCAGAACAAATGTCCTCATACGTCATGCATGTTAGCAGCATTGAGTGCGGTGCAGGACGTTTCGCAGTAATTCGCTTTCTCTGAGAATGCGTCTGCTTGACTGATCAGTGTCACCCGCAAATTGCACACATCTACTTCTGTAAATGGTGAAATGCATTTTGCTTTTTTGCCTAGGCAAAATACAAACAGAAATGTTAGGATTTCATCAAAAGTACAATGTCATTATTCTTCACATTAGGATGTCATCAAAACTTCAATATCAGCGTTATCCACCCCTTCCCTGAACACCACCCCCATCTTTAGAAGTCTCATCAGGTAACTACACACTTTATCATTGCTACTGCAATTATTTATCACCCTTCTGCATGTTTCTGGGGGCTTATTTACACTCAACCATACGGGGTGTAACTGCCTAATCACAAACTCATTTGTGCAATGCGATCATAGTTGGTCAATGTACCTCAGACTGATCTGTGCTTTTTACAAAAGCCATATAATAAGTACCCAGGTCGCACAATGATTTTCTTTTTCACCAAAGCGATCACGAATGCCAGGCGCCAACTTGCTTCCAGTGTCTCATGATCTTGATTTAGTTTGCCCTGCTGGCATCACTCCATTTTTCAAAGGTAAAGTCCTTCAGTCCAATACTGCCTGCAGTTGCACAAGCAGCTTTGTTTATTTTTCTCCATACAGCTAGTGTCTTTCAAGCCTCTGGTTTTTTTTCACTTATCATTTTTCTCAAAGGGTGTTTGCTGATTTCTTGGCCCACCCCTTTGAGCGCGATAGTCTAAGTCAGTTTCTTTTGTTGCTTCAACAAATCATTCATTCTTGCACTAAGCCGTGAGGCTTCTGGATCATGGCTAATGTGCAGTGTTCATGTTGTACTCCAAAGCCCCGCTCTGCATGTTGTCTCTTGCAAAACGGCTAAGCGCTTTATGTCAGTTTTGCTTCCATCTGGAATGCCATAATGTCTTTGTCAGTTACTCCAGCCCTGGCAATGTAGCTTGGATTTTGCCAGCTGTGTATTTTCTCTTCTCAAAGCGCCTAGAGGTTTCTTCTCCAGTGCACAGCGCTTTACTTCAGTTCGCATCACATGGAGCACTGGAATGCAGCTTGCACAGCAATGTCGCTTCACTTCACATCACATCACATGGCGCATGGGAATGCAGTTTGCACGGAGTCTCTTGAAATGGGCAGCTGTCTTTTCTTAGCCCATTCACAGATGCACAGGTTCCCCAAATGTTCAGATGTGATGTGCCCATCTGCCATCCTGCATGCAGCCTTTGTTTTCCTTCCAGTGTTACTGGGCAAATTCTTTACTTCTGATCAGCATTTCTGTCTTTGCACCCCCTCTCCTCAGTTTTTTGCTCACACTGACCGGTGTCTCTCACAGGGGATGGAATGCAGGAATGTCAATGTTTATCTTTCGCGCAGCAAGCTTATCTCTTTGCCTATAACTCTTAAACTGTGGCTGCTTCAATGGAAGGCACTCGTTTCAGACAGTTTATCCAGATTAACTCTTTCCTGCACTGTTCCAGCAACTCAGAAAAGCTCTCATATCTGAAGCACCATTTCATTAAACAGGAGTGCAGTATTCTGCTTTTGTTTGCCTTCCTCCAACAGTTTTTTTTTCTTCGCGCACCTCGCCCAAGACAGTGCAAGTTCAAGGCACAAGCTCTGCACACACAGCAAGACTCTTATTTTCAAAAGAGGCACTTTCCTTGTCATCAGATTCTACTCCATGTAATTTAGCAAAATGTCAAAGCGTCTTTTTATTCTTGTAACCTTGTAGTTTGGCTTCACGAGCTCACTCCAATGCAATGTGCGATCTTTCAAAAGAACCCACAACCCACTAAATCTTTGTGCTATCTTATCACACACAGATTTTTCATTCTGTTGTACCATTGCCAGAATATAACCACTTATTTCAGTGCATTTAAAAAATGCCATGTTTAGTGCAGCTCCCTGCACGGTTTCCCTGCAAGAGCAACCCACACTCTATATTGCTTGTGGGCTGTTATTGTGTCAACAACATTTTTTCACCATGTATCACAGTCAACAGGTCACTATTTCCAAACATGCATCAGTTATAAGGCAACAGTACAAATCCATGGCATAGCGTGGGAACAGTCAAAAATACTCCAGGAGCAATTTAGAAAAATATAAATTGTTTTTTTTCCCCCAAACCATTGCAAACTGATTCTGCAATTTCAAATCAATACACAAAAATCGAAAATCCAAATAACATCACTCACTTTCTTTTTTAAGTGAGTCTCTCACCCATTATAAGCATGGCACAGCTTAAAATGCAATATAACCATTTTAGTGTGTTTCCTTTAAACAGAATTCGCCACCAGCACATGGAATTTACAGTTGCCAAAAGAAAAACAAACCCTTTAGGCTCTCAGCACAGATGTTACTCTTTCTCCTAAGCACGGCTCATTCCCCACGTTATCTTCAGGAATGTCAACACTTCAAAAGCATACATTAAAAAAGCGAACCTTCGCCTCCGAAAATTACAGCCCCCCACTCGCTAGCACACTGGGGCTGAGTCAATGGCTAGATTACTATTCACAATTTGCATGTCAAATCCTCGCAACTATTTTTCCCTGCCCTCATGACAGAATAGAGATGAGAACTCCGTCTCACTTTGCATTTCAAATTACAACTTTAAACTGGGGAAACCGCATGATAAAATTCTTTCCTAATTGAACATACATCTTTCTTGACCATTCATCGGAGCGCTTTAAACAAAGCCATTTCCCGCTTGTTTATCGCCTTGTACTCCCTGGCTCCATTCCCAAGCAATAAGTCAGTCACGACTGATTTACTGAAGGGAGTCTTAACCACACAAGCTATCGGCCACGGCAAGCCGACACAACGCTGCTGTCTTTTGAAGTCTCAGAGCTGCAGTGAGACCACCAAGGAAATGCGACAGCCTGCTCCTCACTCTGCACTGTGTTCTCTCACACAATTTGTCATTTCACAGCAAGGCACTGCTCTTCACAAATCCCCAAGCTGCCACCAAATGTCTTGATATGGGCCAAATCGTCCTCGGGACCAGCCCTCGGGAGCAATAATTACCCAATTCAGCCCAAAATACAGGTTCTATTGTGCTGAGCAGTGATCTCATGCTAGTGACAAATGACACCGTCAATAAGTTTTTGTATTTATTCTAAACAGTGAATTTCATATACATTTGGGATTCAAGTTAGAGAAGATTACAAAGCACATAACTTAGAGAAATGCAAAATATAGAGAAACATAGAACTTAGATAAACATAGAGAAACATAGAGAAACACAGTCTTACGCCCCTTCAATCAGCACTGGGAGACCCTGGCCCTCATAAGCTAGCTGTAACAAGCCCCGCTCAGAGGACAGCGCTGTAGGGTGCCGTCAGAGCTCCAATTCCGGGCACTTGATCTTGCTCGAACCAAGTCCACAGGACGATCTCCCACCCGAGTCATGTGAGCATGCATATTTTATAATCTCGTGCTGCCCGTCCATGACGCACAGTTCCAGAACTTTCCCTGTGCAAAATATAGGCTGGCTCATGGAAAAAACCCAACTCTGGTAATTTCCACTGCTCCTTCTTCTGAGCCCCTCCCTGGCTCCCATCTGCGCGAAAGCTCAGGAATGTCTTATCAGTGCCTTCCCAGAGAAAAGGAGATTAGCTTGGGGCCATGCAGGGCTACCGTTAGTGAGGCAGAATATTCTAAGGGAAGCAGGGATGTATTAACCCCATCTGCAAGCTCTAAAAGGCATGCACTCATAGCTTAGTGTTCATAGCGCTTAAGACTGGCTATCTAAGCGCTATATAGGTGCCATAATGTTCCAAACACTCCAAAAATGTCCATTAGCTACAGAGCTAGGGCGCTCTCCCTGCCTGTCTATCAACAATGCATAATGTGACCTATCACTCATACTAGGCCTGCATATTCCTTGTAGCTCACTACTGCATAATGGAAGTGCTACAACAGACTACTGTCAGAATTTTTAGCACATACTTTGAATACACTATTGGCTTTCAGCGGCTAATGCTGTCATCTAAAGCCCTGATTGGCAAGGTTGCAATTTTGTGTATCACTACATTTACACAGCCCTCCTTCTTAAGGAAATTATTGCAATACAAGGCTAGGCCCCACAAAGTGAAAAGTTAGTGTGGAAAAAGAGAGGGTATGCTCAATCCCCAACTGATTTAGTGTGGGGACAACTGAGTACAGGGAAAGTTGTGAAGCCTCAGACACTGGCCTTTGTGGCCTTTGACCAGCTCCACTCTCCCTCCCACGTATCTAAACAACATATTGCGGCAGATATTCAGGAAGATTGGTATGTGCCAAATATTCAGGAATTGCTTTCCTTATTCCTGTCCAACTGTGTGGTGTGCCAGACATGCAACAGAGGACAAACTTTAAAAACTTTAAAAGGCACTTTGCCATGCCCTATTGGTCCATTCCGGGATTTACATATAGATTTCACTGATATGGGAGAGGGGTGCAACTGTTTTCGGTACTTGATAGTGGTTGTTTGTCCATTCTCCCATTGGATTGAGGCTGGTCCGTGTGCCCATCCTGATGACAAACAAGTCACCAAGTTTTTGGTGAGAAAAGTGTTTCCCTGATGGGGAGTGTGCGATACTCTCAGAAGTGATAGCGGCACTCACTTGTTCAGTCAGCTGTTTATGGAGATTACAGCTCTTTTAGGAATAAAGCACAATCTGTGTTCCATTTATCACCCTCAGGCAAACAGGACTGTGGAGAGGATGAACAATCTGCTTAAAACAAAACGATCTAAACTGTGTGCAACACTGAAAAGGAATTGGGTGCATTGTCTCCCCTTGGCCTTGTTCACTTTAAGGACTCAGCCCTGCAAGGATCCTCACCTCTCCCCTCATGAGATTGTGATGGGGAGACATATGTACATGCCATTAACTCCTGTGCAGAGTGTTTCAGATGCTCACAGGGCTGTATCGATCCTGGATGATGAATTCCATTCATATCTGACTCAGTTAACGAACAGCATTAAATATCTTTCTCAACAGATTGCTCCATGATGATCAGAAGACATCGATAATAACGCTGCACCGAAATCTGCGATCTCGCCACCTTTACAATTGTTTACTAATGATAAGGCGTACATTAGAAGTGTTGTGCGAAGGTGGAGTGAGCCCTGTTATACCGGCCTGTATACTGTAGTATATGCCATTCCCCTTGCTGTTAAAGTAAAGGAATTGCGTCATAGTGTCCATTTGTCTGATGTTTGAAAAGCACTGCAAACCGTGCACCTACCTGTCAGTATTTTAACTGAATGTTTTTAAATTATTGTTGATGTCTGATGAATTTGGTTTCTATGCACATCAGTGTTCGGTATACTGTTTCCTTTTTGCTTCCTTTTATTTTTGATTTTTCAAGAAGAATATTTTGAGTAAAGTTTTTGTTTTTTGTTTTTTCCAATAATATTATTAAGTGATTTTGTGATACTATAGTTCGTGAAATGATAAGGATTGTGGAACAAGATTAAAGTGTTTTTTTAGCATACTTGCAGTGCCATGCTTTATCTACTTATTTGTGGGTTTTCCTTTGGATTGTTTATATACATTTTTAGTGTTGTTATATGAGTAGGGCATATAAAGGGGGATGGGAATGTAGTAGTAATATTGCAAAAGAATGTACTCTCTTCCTACATACTCTCCTTCCAGAGTTCTCTGCTCAGCCTCCTCCAATTCTTTGCTGGTGAACTGTTTTTCTAAACAGAGATTTGGGGGTAGATCCTTATCCACTGAAGGTGCCTCCCTTTAGAAAAGCCTACCTGCCTCTCTCCGTCATGAGCTGGACATCTTTAAGTTCTGGACACTCCTCAAGACCTTACTCTTCTGTTCCTCTTTCTCGGTCCCTTTCCCTTGCTAACTTCCTTTCTCTTCTCTCCTGCTTCCCTCCTTTGTTCTCTTCCACAACCTGCTCAGTTCGCTGACTGGTCACCTGGTGCCCCTCCAGAGCCTCACATCCCAGGCTCCCCTGCAAGTCCTGCACTTGCCTCCCGGCTCCGCACTCTGCCTGCACTACTGCATTCTGAATATGTTCCATGAGAATGGCAACCACTATGCACTTAACCCTGGCCCCTGCTGCACTGGGCACACTTGTCCCCCTCCGCCTCCCTTGCACTGCCTGTCTGCGCACTTATCCAACTTTGAATGTTCTAGGCTTAGCAGCTTTGTCTGTCCTGTCCTCCTCTATCCACCTCCCCAGCTTGGTTGTGCCTGAAATACCTGTGCATAGGCACACTGATGACCAACCTTTTTTGTCTTTGTATGCCCTTCTCCCACCCCCCTTCTTTCCCCACTCTTTGAATGTATATCAGTAGAAATTCCTCTGGCCCATTCTGCTAGTTATTGTTGTTTAGTTCATTCGGAATCATCAAGGCCTAAGAATGATGACTATATACCTTTGTTCCCTTCCTGCCTTGAAGCGCTTTGGAGCCCTTCACTTGTGTATAAGCGTTTCACAAATAAACAATTACAATATGTTCCAGCTTTTGATACATTTCTTGAAGCCACAACACCAAATGGGGAATATCTAACCACAGTTGTGAATTGTAAGCAAATAAAGATACAGGATACTTTATTATGGGACTTAAAAGCACGACTCAACATAGGTTTAGAGAAAGAAAGAGTATATGATCATCATCAGGGGATAGTATTTGATGCAATGTCCAATGTGCACAAGCCCAGAGTTTAACAATGTTTGGTATGGGTATATAAACTCGGTGGGGAAACAGAGGTACAACTGGAGTTGTTATATCTGCTCCCCTATCTTATCCCCCATGCGTCGGGAGCACCCAAAATGTTAGTACCGTAGGAGATATCGCCCCTAGAGGCTCAGTGTTTGGTATATTTAGCGCTGTGTCCGGTTTAGAGTCTGTTCCAAGGGCACAATGGACAAAGATGAAGAGAAGGATGCAAAGACAATAGAGACCTGCAATGCAAGTCTTGGCCTATGCTGAAATTGGATGTAGTATTGTTTATATCGAACCGATGGGAGAAGGCGGTGGTGAACTGTGCAGCATGGGGGGTTTTAGGGTTCGGAGAAGAAGTCATATGGAATGTCAATTAGAACTGTTTCGAGATATGGTTGGCACACATATCTAAACTGACATGAATTGAAGCATGTGAAACACCAGTAAAAATGCAAGTGAGGGATGAATATCAGTTCTGTTTTTGAGGGCATGGCACTGTTACAAATGGCACTAACACTAATTGCAATAAGACACTGTTCATTCCAGATCTTGAAAGAGGGACAGCAGCATTGATGGACATGTACTGGGCATGCGGCCAACAAGTATACCCGCACCTTACACCCTTTTGGCGAGGCATCTGTGCATTGACAACCCTGCACTCAGCTATCCTGTTGGTGCCAGAAGCACACTTGACAATAGCATCTGAAAGATAGGTGGTGCAGTCAATTTCACTGCCTATCAAACCCCCCCTCGGTGAAAAAGAACAGGCAGTCAGTGAGGTCGAGAAAGAAGAGTTTAAACTACCTGTTGGAAGACTTGTCTAAACTGCTCAAGGCAATTCCAGACAAGTACCAGCTGCACACTAAAACAGAAGTATTCTTTGCCTCTCTTCTGACTTCAGGAATTCAGGCTGCAGCGAATGGCAAGTGGCTGCAGATTGTCCGGTGGGAAGTGATCCAGCTGGTGAATGACACCAACCAAGTCCTTAAAGCTATCAAAAGTGAAGTGAGGGCTATGCGGCAGAAGACCCTTCAAAATAGATACGTTTTAGATTGCCTAACGATGATGAAGGGGGCGTGTGTAAGAAGATTGGGTTGTCATGTTGCATGTACCAACCCCCAAATGACGCATGTCATAGGGGCCTTGCACAAGCTGAAGACCGGAATTAGGCAATATCCCCCGGGGGGGCATTGCCCCACGCCCATAGTTAGAAGCCCAAGCAAAGTTCAGGGGCATTACCCTATTGGTAATGCCCCCCTCCAAGGGTTATATTGCCATTAGTACCCTGACACGTAGAACCGGGTACTAATATCAGTTGTTCTCAAGTTGAGAAACGGCACTGCGACCATTTCTTGACTTGAAAAAAAAAGCAAAATAAAAATGGCTGCCAGGGATCAGGGAGAAGGGACCTTCTCCCTTTCCATGGAGGTCACTCGCAGAAAGTACTCTGGGACACGTCAGGGATTGGAGTCTTGTCAGGCAGGTAAGGCCCTGGTGAGGGCAAATGAGCTTGCTTTTTAGAAGCTCATTGACCCTCGCTGGATACTAATGGAGAATGAAGCCGTAGTCCAGCCTAAAGATTGGTTTGATACATTGTTGTCAGGAGCGCCGTCCTGGCTTGGGGCACTGGTGATGCTGCTGGTTCCGATAATTGTGATCCTGTTGGTGGTGTTTTGCACATGCCAGATGATGCTTTGATGCTGTGCCAAGAGTATCCCGAGCAGCGCAACAATTACTATTGGGACTCTGCCTGGTACAAAAGATGGACAGGCTCAAACTGAGGATTTGAATAAACCATGCATGGTTAGGGTTGAACAACCTCTCCACTCCCCAGGAACACTAACATCGCCCCCACCAGACACTGAGAATTACACTGAGCACTGGGTAGATTTAGCGGGTGATGGGGATTGTATATATCTTACATGTACCCCAGAAAGGTACGCGCGGGATGGGGATAATTTGCGCCATGTGTGTAGGGCATGGGCTCCCAAGGATGAAGCAGATCAACAAAGAGAAAGAGATAAGTTAGTTAATGAAGAATTAACTAAAGGGGGGAATGCTGGGATGCACAACCAGACAACGCCCCTCTTAAACATTTTGATTGCAGAAAATATATTAGAATATGGAAATGAAAACGGGACAGTGTAGGGAGGAGGGAAAGGGTATCATGGTTAAGGACAAACAGTGGGAGCAGAAACCCATAAAGCAGAAAAGTTAATCAGCAATTCTGCAATTCACCTATGTAGCATATATTATGCTTACATATACGATAGACATAGTACATACTAACATTGCGCTTACGACTAGGCCTGAATACTTGCAAACCTTGTTCTCCTTAAACAACACAGACCAACAAGGCCTTATTTCTCATCTTATTAGTGACTCCTGATTCTCACGCACAGTAAAAGAACACATACACATGCCCCCACATCATATAGGTCTTTGAACTAATTAGGAAGGAATGTGTGCAGCCGATGACGTAAAGGGCTGCAACCTACACCAATATTGCATTCTTGGGAACGAAGGCAGAGATCTGGAGATGCCAAAACATGAACTAACATTTAGGGCACTAGAGCCCCCAGAATGATGGTCACTCTATTTGAACTACCAGATGTGTAGGGAAATGGGTTTCAAATCCTTTGTGAACTGGGTTAATTAGTGAGACACAAAGTTCACTCTTTGGGAGAGGGAACTGATAAAAGGGAAAACAGAGAACGAGATGATCTATGTTTTGTGCCAGGTAGAGCCAAGAAGGATGCCCAATTCTGCAATTCACCTATGTAGCATATATTATGCTTACATATACGATAGACATAGTACATACTAACATTGCGCTTACGACTAGGCCTGAATCCTTGCAAACCTTGTTCTCCTTAAACAACACAGACCAACAAGGCCTTATTTCTCATCTTATTAGTGACTCCTGATTCTCACGCACAGTAAAAGAACACATACACATGCCCCCACATCATATAGGTCTTTGAACTAATTAGGAAGGAATGTGTGCAGCCGATGACGTAAAGGGCTGCAACCTACACCAATATTGGATTCTTGGGAACGAAGGCAGAGATCTGGAGATGCCAAAACATGAACTAACATTTAGGGGACTAGAGCCCCCAGAATGATGGTCACTCTATTTGAACTACCAGATGTGTAGGGAAATGGGTTTCAAATCCTTTGTGAACTGGGTTAATTAGTGAGACACAAAGTTCACTCTTTGGGAGAGGGAACTGATAAAAGGGAAAACAGAGAACGACATGATCTATGTTTTGTGCCAGGTAGAGCCAAGAAGGATGCCCATATGGTGGGGAGGACACAATGGGGGAACCAGTGCATCAGGGATGAGAAAAGGGCTGCTTTGTCTGTGAGAATAAGGCTGACCTTGAAGAGTCCCACTGAGTTTATATTAATACCCAGGTGTATGTCACGTGGTTTGTTTGTTTGTTTTGTGGTTACATGTGGTCATGATAAAAGGTAGGGTGGTGCTAATTGATGTTAACCAATTGCCTTACAGTATTCCATGATGGACAAGGACGTTACCCATGTGTGGTGAAGATGAGTGAAAAGTCAAGGAGACCAATGGGAGAACGAGTTATATGTGATCATTAGCATGCCAATTGGCGGCAACCAATGAGGGTGGGTGATTACCACTGTATATCGATTGCATCATGAGTGACGATTTGTATGTTTAAAACTTCAATCTTGTGTGGAAGACGTCAGAGAGCTCTGTGGCAGTGGATTCATAATATCCTCTCGCCTTATCCTTTTTGTAAACAAAAATAAAACTATTGTCTTTCTCAAAAGCGGGTGCACCAAGTCTTTTTCCCTAAAAGGTTGTATTTTCTTGGTCTGATCATTGGGAGTTGTGCCACACTCCCTATCTTATAAAGCATATGAACGGTGCACTCGGGTACTGATAATGATCTAATAAAGGGCATAAAGCTTCTGTGCAGAAACTGCAGAATTCGCAGCTGTGCAGAGAAAGGCTACACTATTTGGGGCATGAAGTTATGAATGTAAGACTGCAAATTCCTTGAGATGTGACCTGGTCTGGGCTTCCTCCTGATTTCTCCTTCCCCAACTCTCTAATCTAACAGTAATCACCTTGACCACTGTCTGGTCCTGCTTAGTACTGACCAGGTTAAGCAAAACCTTCCTAGTCTTACTAACTGCTGGTTCTATTTTTCTGCCTTTTTCTTTCCTAGTCACATAGTGACTTAGTCTTGCTTCTTACCTCTCTGGGTTTCACCCACGGCTATCACCTAGTCTCACTAGCTACTGTACCCAGATGGGACCCACCTCCTACTACAGGTATTACCTACTTTGTAATATTTTTTTCACCCCTAATGTTATACCTTCAACCCCATCTGCATGAGCTTCATTGTGGTATTCCTTTTGCCACCTTCGTATCACTCTCTCTCGTGATGTCACTTCCCCTGTAACACTTTTATAATCTGATGTTGTCACCTCGTCCTCCTCCTTGGGACTGACCAATTCTTCCACGACGTCTTTCTTCCTGAGATCTCTTGATTTCCACTCATAACTCCTGATGTTTCCACTTCCTCCTGCAACTGTCCTCTTCCTGATGTTACTATCTGCTCGGACATTTCCATGCTGCTAATCACCTCCTGCCACCTTCTACCACCCTCTGATAACACCAGCTCCTCTTCCACTTTCTTACTTCCCATCAATCCTCATGTTCACTCTCATCCTCTGATGGTACCACTTCCTCTTTAACCCTCTTAGCTCACACCACATCTTCTTAATATCACCTGCTGCCAACCCTTCACTCTCCGCAGTCTTCTCCTCAGCCTTTGCTTCTTCCATAATTAGCCAGCCTTCAGCCTTCTCTAAATGCAAGTCTAATGAACCTGCAATGCACACTCCTCACTCGAGCAGAGTGCGTTTACAGTCTGTTGCCTCCTCCACCTAGGTGGGCCTTATGTAAAGGGTCTGCAAGTGGGACTGGCTGTGATTGGCTGTCATCCCCGAATGCTGGTCAAAGGGATGGACCAAGCCTGTAATTGACCTCTCCTCCATCTTGGTTCTAAACCTTTCTTCCCGGATACTCCTGCTTGTGCTGCTTGTGCTGCCTGAGGGTACGCCTTCAGAACTCTTCAGAATATGTGCAGACTAGTGCTAACAGTGTATCCCTTGCTGGCAAATCCCTCGCCCAGGAGCACTATCTCTGTAACCTTATTTTCCATGCTGAATTTTAAGAATTTAAGAAGTCGTGAACTGGCAACAGTGTACCAGCAGACCCACAGAGTTCACCTGTGAACTTCATAAGAGAAGCCCTTTGATGTACTGAGTGCAGCTATAACAGTATCCAAAAACTCACTGCCATTGTCAATTGGAGATAAATAATTGCCCTTAAAGGGAAAGCTTTGTTTTTTTGCTGAGGTTTTGGCTTGACTCAGGGAGAACTCTAGGCTTTCTTATTTGAAGATGGGGTCACCAGCTTGGGTCTGACCAGGAGCTTGGTCAGGGTCTAAGCTTTCAGGGCTGGCGTGCCTTGGGAGCTATTCGGGTGGGGTAGGTCTGGAACCCCAGGTCTGCTCTGGGGTGCAGCATTCGAATTGCCCCCTGCCATGTAAACAGGATCAAAGTGGGGTGACTCAGAGATCCTCCCTATTGTCTTAGGCCCAAGATCTGTGTCAGCACTTGCTTGTCCTCATGGTGGCAGCACCCCTGTGTCAGCACTTGCTTGTCCCCAGAACTAGGCAGGGGACTTTGTTAGGGAGAATTCTCTGTTTAGGCTGAATTTCCTAACCTAGTGAGTCCCCCAGCAGCTTTGCTGGATTTTTGGGGTTTATTTTTTCCTCCTGCCAAGAGTGAGACTCTTTTACCCTCACTCTTGGTCATGATTTGAGTGTGTTTCTTTGAATCTAGATGTGTTTAATGGGCTATGGGGTCTTTTACTCCATAGGGCTTCATGTGTTTGTTTTTGTGATGTGTGTTACACAGCACCCTCAGTGCAGTGACACAGGGGTGTCATAGTGACCCCCCCCCGTATAGACTCCATACCCTGGGACTGACTACTGTCTCCCAGGGCATGTAAAGTCACCATTGACTTTACTAGTCTTAAATTCTGAACAGAACCAGTACAAACCATCATATTGTGGACGTACTGGCTGGGGCAATTCAATTGCCCCGGGGTCTGTCAGTCGAGGGGGCACGTCTCCGTCCCCCCTGATCGAGTTTTGGCTGGTGGCAGTGGATACTTGTTTCAGGCTACTATCTTTATTTAATTATTTACGGTAGCCTAGAACATACCGCCGGTTTATTTAATTAATATTAATTCTCTGGTTGGTATTTATTGCCAAAACTTGATTCTAAAATGGCGTTGGTGTTTTCTTCTGTGACTCCAACCCAAGTCGAGCCCTTTGTTCCACTTTTTGGCAGGCTTCTCCACAGAAGCCCTCAAAAAGTGGTGCCACTCTGTCTGGGGTACTTAGGAGGGGTGGAGGGAAATTTAGGCACCCTGGACTGAGTTGCCTAGGCAACTCAAGACGCACTCCATCCTGATTGGCCCAAGTGGTGAGCCGGCCGGCTCACCACTTAGCATGTTTGAGTGACAGCTAGGCTGAGTGAATGGGGGTTTGCTGCATAAAAGCAGGGCTTTGGGGACTGGAACTTCAGAAGTCGCCACAGGACCTAAGAATCCGACGAGGGAGAAGCTGAGCCGACCTGCCACGACACCACCACCGGTGGAGCCCTGCTGGACTGCCTCACCACTTTTCCCAACGACAGAGGAGATCTCCCGCCGGGGAGTCTTCTTCCTTTGACTGGTGGGATAACCAGTTTCACCGTCTTTTCGATTTCCCGACGTACCTCGTGGCCGCCTTGCCCGTGCCAAGCACTCCGGCAACCGGGATACCACGTTTTACCACGACCGCGAAACAAAGGTACCACCTTTAACCGGAAAACTCCGCGGCTGGTTTATGCCCTGGTAGTGCAATGACCTTCATCTTTCCTCCAAGTCGAGATCTTCTCTTCCCCTGGACGACGACGCAACTTGCACCCACTACCAGGAACAACTGCCACCGCTGGAGGATCCTTCCCACTAAAGGTACCGTGTCCCGCCTGGCTTCCCTTGCTACCGACTGTACGGGGTAGATTTAGCCCCGGCTTTCGAACCTGGGTTAGTCTGGGACACCCTGGCTAAACTTTCCTAAAGCCTCTCTAAACTCTTTTTGAACCCTCTGCAAGACTTTCTAAGCCTAGTGTAACTGTGTGATCTTGGGCGCATTTGTGCTCTGCTCTCTCTAAGAGTGGGCCCAGCCTTTGGACTTTGGTTCACCAGTGACTTTTGCTCTTGTGCCTTGCTAACAGTGTTCCTGAATCTTAGAGTGGTGTACCTTTCTATATTCTGTCTTTTTCCCTCCCTTTCTCACAAACTTATTGGAGTGCAATCTAGTTAAGTGCTCACCTCTGTATGAAAACAAGTGGTGTTTTACTGTGACTAATCTGATAAGGAAAAAGGGGTGTATATATTACAATAGTAACTGTGTTTAGAATATTTTACAATAAGAGTGCTGGAGTGTTTCAACTGTGTGTTTTTAAATAAATAATTATATACTTTGATACCAAAGCTCTGGTCAGTGTTTGCTTGTATTATTGTATCTGAGTGCCTATTGTGTATACTTTGCATACTGTCTAACTCTTCTTGAGTGAAGTCTGACTGCTCAGCCACAGCTACCAGGTAAATCTGGGTGGTAGAGACTGCTACCAAGTGGGTTTACTGCCAACACCTGTAGTCTTAAATCTTTTGCAGTGGTCCCTAAGGGAACTGCACAGGTTTCTGCCTAACAGACTTTATCACATGTTTCCACCTATGATCACAATGCACACTGTTCATTCACAGTGAGTGTGACTGGCTATATGACATGTGTGTGGAGTTATTCCTTATAGTCAGATTATCATTAATACCACACTGCATTCTCTCCACAATTTGTTCAACTAAAAATGCCGGTAAACCCTGTACTTTTTCAATTTCGGCCAACACTTTCCCTCTTTACCCATGTTTTTTCCTTTTCATATAATTATTATTTGTTAGTGTTTTTATAATTTACTGTGCATGCAAGAAACAGTATGGTCCGAATACATGAACAATGACATCCCTACAGCCCCTACAAGCACTTGACACCTGATGTCTACACTTACCCTAGCACTTGCCACACTCTTATTTATTGCTTTATTTATTTTACTGTTTTCCTATGTACTGCACTGCCCCTCCCATTTCCCCCTGCACTTTTCCCCTTCTCCCCTGCACTTGCGCGATCTCAATGTCACCTGGCCTAGTAGGATTGTTGTCTTTGTCTCCCCTATGTGCCCCCTGCCTTGGCTTGTCGCGCCTTGAAACACTTGTGTATAAGCGCGTTATAAATGCCATATCATATCATATCATATCATATAAATGATCGCCTAATGAGAAAGATCTACAGAGACCATTGATTCTTATGAATTCTAACCGATTCACACACTTGTCCGAATTGGATTAGCACATGAAGTGCACAAATGCCTCACTAATTTCAGCTAAATTCAGGTAGAGGTTTGTGGATAACTTTGAGGTTCCACTGGAGATTTGTGGCTGACACTGAACTCCCAGGAGAGATTTGATGAACTCCTTAAACTTCCAAAGGAGATTTGTGGATGATCATTAACTCCCAGGAGAGATTTGGCGACCTCGCTCAACTTTCACTGAAAATTCTATTGTTGAACGAGAACTCAGAGGAGACATTTGTGAGACTCTATAAACTTTCAGGACATTTGCATATGACCGCATCCTCACAGGAGAGATTTGTGGAACTCTATAAACTTTCTCAGGACATTTACCTATGACCCCATCCTCAGAGGTGAGATTTGTGGAACTCTATAAACTTTCTCAGGACATTTGCCTATGACCCCCATCCTCAGAAGTGACATTTGTGGATCGCCCTAAACTTCTGTAGGAGACTTGTGGATCGCCCTAAACTTCCATAGGAGACTTGTGGATCGCCCTAAACTTCCATAGGAGATTTGTGGATCGCCCTAAACTTCCGTAGGAGACTTGTGGATTGGCCTAAACTTCCATAGGGACTTGTGGATCACCCTAAACTTCCATAGGAGACTTGTGGATCACCTTAAACTTCCATAGGAGACTTGCAGATCACCCTAAACTTCCGTAGGAGATTTGTGGATCACCCTAAACTTCCATAGGAGACTTGTTGATCACCCTAAACTTCCGTAGGAGACTTGTGGATCGCCCTAAACTTCCATAGGAGATTTGTGGATCACACTAAACTTCTGTAGGAGACTTGTGCATCACCCTAAACTTCCGTAGGAGACTTGTGGATCACCTTAAACTTCCATAGGAGACTTGCGGATCACCCTAAACTTCCGTAGGAGATTTGTGGATGACTCATAATCCCAGGAGAGGCTTTAGGATCATCCAAATCTCTCAAATGTGGTTTTTGGATTACCCTGAGTTCTGAGTAGGGATGTGAGGGTCTCCATAAACTTCCACTGAAGATATCTTGATGACATCGAACTCCCAAGAGCGATGTGAGACACCCTAAAATTGCAGCAGAAATGTTGAAATCCCATAGTGAGACATTTTGCTCCTATTTTGCGCCCTGTATCCACCACCGCACAAGGCTTGCTTCAGTAACTGTCTAGATATTGGTATACTTGAGTCAATCAATAGTGAATGAGTCGAATAATCGCTTTGCCTGCCGATTATAGCAATGGGTGGAAGGGACAGTTGCCTGGAGATTCCTGAGCTGGATGGCAAAACACCTCCTTCCTCACTCAGAGCCCTTGCACTGGGCTCCTCCACTATTACTGTTCACCAGCAACTCTGGGTAGAGTGCCAGATCTAGGGTGATGACACAGCTTTGCTGGCATGTTTTGCTTAACACACCTCCTACCAGGATGTCCTGGCGAGTCAGAAGACTGGTTTAATAGACGCCTGGCACACGTGCCTGGGTGCACATTTCACTTTAATAAAGACACACCTGAGTGACCGCGCTGTGCCTCTCCATCAAATACTTCTATAAAGTGCAGAGTTCTTTGGAATGAGCCACCATTGAGCTGGAGGAGACCTGGGCAGCGGGATACACCAGGCTCTCAGCATGAAGCACCCTGTGTGGCTGTCCAAATGGCACCTGGCTTGCACTTTGCTGATTGTGGCAGTAAATATCCCGGCCTGCGGTAAGTACCACACTATCGAGAAGAGTTCAAGCATTATTTTTTTTATTTTTATTTTTTTTATTTAATTTGTTTTGGTAGCAAAATTAATTTACACCTTTACAAATATTACATCTTAAAATCGATTGTTACAAATGATAAAAGGAAATCAGTGCTATCTAAATTGACACAAAACAACAATATTCACACATACGAAACACATGAGAGCCTGAAAAAGACTCAACAACAGTCAAAGTCACCTCCAGCTCTAGGGGGTAACCGAAAGAACTAAATTTTAAAAAATTTCGACCGTCACATAATCAAACCCATGAGAACCATGTAGGGTCCTTTTAACCAAAAAGGAGAACAGACACCCAGCATCTTGGATCTTTCTTTGTTCCCACATGAGAAAAGAGAGCATTTTACACTTAAAACTTTATAGGCCAACTTCTTAAAAGACACCACTTCTAAGAGGAACAGAAATGATGACGATGACCCCAGCACCTGCTGCTAGAAAACAATTGGCTAACTCATAAATGCTGCACAAACACTTGGCCAGGATCCAGGCAACTCCTCGGAATCCTACCCACTCCGTAAGGCCAGATTGCATTGTAGCAGCTGTTCTTCAATGAGCAGAACAAGTCTAACTGTTGTTAGAATAATTGATGTGGTATTAACCTGCATGCAACGAAGCCAAACTAAGTGACGTTCAAAAGTAGAGTGTGAATACAAAAAGGCACCCAAACAGCGACGCCTATGATTGTCAAAGAAGTTACAATACATAAAGAGATGTTCCAGGGTTTCACTCTCAGAATGTTTAAGACAGAATCTACACACTTCCCACTGTACCTGGGCCTTATAAACGGACCAATTCCTGATCCGATAGGCCGTATGGATTAGGTCTAAGCGGAAGCGCATGTAGGTTTTTCTTACCGCATTGTCAGGGCAGCATAATAAATATGATAGTCTAGGGGAAACAGCCTGCCTAAATGTGGCGTAGATAGAAAAGGAGGAATATCCCCCAATCAAGTCCGAATTGTGGGCCCATGAATTTAAAAAAAAAACTCATTTTGACCTTATGCGGGTGATCTATTAGGTCTTGCTGCGACATGTTCAATGAAATTAAAATGGCCTGTATTCGGGCATTAAACTCGCACATCGAATTTGTGTATTTCTGTGCTAACATTGTCCGAAAATCCTCATAGAGGGAATTTGCAGGTGGAGTGAGCATTTTACAAAAAGTATTTACCATACGCCACTGGTGTTTGTCTGCTAAAGGGTAAAGGCCCAGTTCATGTAGAATGATAGGATTGGGGAGGTAGCCAGGCAAACCCAGGATGGTTTTCCACAATTTACCTTGGAGCAACTTTAAGACAGGCCCCAAGTTCACAAGACAGACATCAATTGCATAGAGCAGAATAGGTTCTACCTTCAGGGTATAGTATTGGAACAATGGGCTGAGGGAAAATCTACAATATCTTCGAAAAATAATTCTCATTTGGGCCAGCAAGGGAGCCAGCTTAGAATTCAACACTGTGCGCCATGCACCGACAGATGTTCCATTCGACAGGTGATAACCTAGATAGGTTATTTCTTCTTTTTTCGTGATGGGAAGCTCATTAATCACAAATTTAAATTTTCTTTTTTTTTTTTTTGGCTGTAAAAACCATTATATGAGATTTTGCTGAATTGATGGTCATATTGTTTAGAGTGCAATACTCATAGAAGATATTTAATTTATTTTGGAGACCAAAAGGGACCCTGTCGAATAGGATTACGTCGTCGGCGAAAGCCAACCAGTGTAGCCGAAGTTTACCCAAAGCTACCGGGAAGGAGTTGGTACCTGACCATATCTGCTCGATGTCAGCCAGATAAAGATTGAATAAAACCGTGGCCAAGTTGCACCCCTGTTTCACCCCTATACACGTGGGGATGATATCTGACAGAAGCCCCTCAGAATTAATGCGGACCCTGTAAGACGTGTTTTGATGTAGTGCTGCAATTATTGCTACTAATGCAGCAGGAATTCCATATGCTAGCATCTTCTGCCAGAGACGATTTCGTAAGACGTTGTCAAAGGCAGCTGAAAGGTCTAATTCTGCCATATAAATGGTAGCATTAGTCTTGGAATGAGCAGCGTGAAGAAGATGGGCAAGAGTCAAGGCATTTAACTGGGTGCCCATTTCTTTCCGAAAACCGACTTGAGCTTTTGCCAGAACAGGCTTCCAACTCGCAGAGAACCAGCTTTGCAAACATTTTTGCTGATGTGTCGATTAAGGCGATAGGTCTAAAATTTGTCGGGTTGCTTAAAGCACCCTTTTTGTGAATAGGAATCACTGTAGCCAGTAACCAAGATTTGGGAATTCTGCCGGATTCATAAACTAGCTGGAAGCATGGCAGCAAGTACCTGGCCCAAAAATTCGGATCGTCCTTGAACACGCAAGGAGGAAGCCCGTCAGGCCCAGCCGCTTTCGAAAATTTCAATTGGGCAATTGCCCATATGATATCTTTGAGAACCCACGGACAAACACGTGGGAACGGCAGCTGCATTGTCAGCGCTTCCGACGATAGGTGTGTTTCAGGCACTGCATATTTATGACGAAAAAATTGCTCCCATTCAACGCCTGTGATGGACGCATCCATTCGCGTATCCACTTTTCCCGCCGGATTTGTTAGGATAGTCCATACCTCACGAGTTTTTTTTTTGCATAGCATCTCAATCATATTTTGGTTGGCTAGCGTGAAAGCAGCCTGTCGAAGAGATTTTAATTGCATTTTAAATCGAGCAACAATAAAGTTCTTTTCTCTGTTATAGCCGGAAATGTGCAACGGCATCCGTTTTAGCTTGTGCAGCTCGCTATTCCTTTACCTTTTTAGTAGTGCGACTGCGTCGACATTAACGTGAAAGTCCTGCAAGTTGCCATTGTCATGCGAGTCTTTCATAAGATTGGCTAGGTGCCCATGAATCATCGATAAATTTATCTCATTGATTTTTTCCATGTTACCAACAGAGAGAAAATCGTCATGGGACACCAACAGGTCCCTGTAGACCAGGAACACCAGTTTCCGGCACACCGACGGGTGCCAGTTTACAGAGATAGTGTGCCTATCGCCTTTAACCAGACAATCCGGGACCGAAACCTCATAGGCCACACTCTCAATATGTAGGCGCAAAGTCAACATATGGTGATCGCTCAGACCCACGTCCCGAATAAGGATAGGGTCGAGCAGCCCAGTGCACGCACTTGAGGCCAGCAAATAGTCAATGAGAGATGCAGCTTGGCTACGCCTCCAGGAAGATCTACTTGAATGATTCGCAAGTTGTATAGGATAGATCCCCCTTTCCTTAAAAAAAAGTGCCAAGGTGTCTCATCTACAGCGGGCTTATTGGGCATAAGCGGAGGAGGTGAAAGTAGGCAATGCAAGATTGTTAAGGGGCAGATAAGAATTCAAATCACCTCCAATGACAATTTCGTGATCGGGACACGTTACTGCAGCGAGACCCAACATACGATCCAAATCTTCTAAAAGCGAGTTCAACAACACCACCTTTGGATTCCAATAAATTGACAAGATAAAAAGAGTCGAAATAGAACAGTGCTCAAACGAGGCCTTAACCAATAGGCATGAGTCCGAGGTATCCATAAGGGCTAACACTGCCTTCAAGCCATTATTGATTAAAATTGCAATTCCCCCTGCAGGGCGGCCTAATTTTTGTCGACAGGCAGGGACCGAAAAGCAAGTATAGCCATCCAGGCAGAGTTCGCACATGGCCATTGTTTCCTGCAGAAATAAAATATCAGGTTTTTGATCGGGCACAGCCCGTCTATGCCATGTCCCGAGATTGCTTAAACCACATCAATTCCACGAGGCAACAGAGAGACTGTGCAGTTATGATTCAGAGGTGGGCCCTTTTATGACGGCCGCCACTTTTAGTAAGGGCTCCAACCACGCTAGACCACTAAGTGTTTGGTTAAGCAAGGCCAGTTGTACAGCTAGTTGGTTAGCGTGAGCTTCAAAAAGGACCGCAGCGGGTTCCGCGGGGCAATCTTTTGGCAGCACGGGTACCCAATCGAGAAAGTTCCAGGCACTTTCCATATTCAAAAACAGACGTAGAACAAGCCCAATTAAATAAAAATCATCTGCGAACTCCAAGAGCATTTTGGATATAATCTGGGATTGCAACTCTGCAGAGCACTCTATGGTTGTTATGGGTCGCGAGCTTAACCCAATCTAGGTCCTTGGCTGATAAATTTCTTAAGGCTGGAATCTGAAAGAAAGAGTTCATCAGGAATGACCTGTTAATCCGAGCGGGGCCGTTAATCTCGGGGTTACTAGACCATCCAATGATTAGTTTCATATCCTTGGGCGTTTGTGCAAAGGACAAAGCCTCATTGACAGTCTCTGCTGCCGGGGCTGGGCACTTCTGCAGATTCCCAACTGCACCATGCCGGATCAGATCCGACGGCAACTGGGCAAACATGGGATGCTGGACCAAGTCTTCTTGTGCTTCCCTATCAATGGCAGCCTCTGCCAAAATTGCAACGTCAACCTCATGACCTCCGTCTGGAAGTGTCGGGGGCACATAGGGACATGCTAAGTTTGCCGCAGCAGTAGCTGGCAGGGCGACCAAATCACTCACCTGAACACTAGGCGGAGGTTCGGTGGGCCCAAGGGCAGATGCAGGGCTTGCAACCGGAGGCACCTTTGTGCCAACTGGCTGTCTAGTAAGGACTTTTCTCGATTCCATATTTGGAAAGAAGCAGTGCAGTAGCGGTTGCGTTTTTGCCGTTGATGTCTTAGGAACGGCACCAGCGGTGATCTGCACATTCCCGCTTTTTAGGGCTGCAATTTGCAGGTGTTTCCTGCTTTCCTCGTCAAGGTCGCCCAAGTCTAAACCCAAATCGTCGTTGTTACTCAGATTGTTAACAATAGGTGGTAGGCAGGGCACAAGGGGCATCTGCCCTTGCCTACCTGGGGGTGCATTAGTGGCTACTTTTCTCTGCATGGCCTTTGTCTGATTGAGACGTTTTTGGGCTCGTAAAAAAGACTTTCTTGCCTTGCGAGAGATGAAATGCCTTCCTTCATGTTCCACCGGCCCCTCTTCGACTTCCAGTGTCGCAATAGGTGTCACAATAGAGTTCGTGCCCAGGGGATCAAGAAGCGCTGTCAACACCGAAGGACTGTCCGGAGGAACGACACTCTCCTCCACAACTTCAGGACTCTCGGTAAAAGAAGCGAGACCGTCCTGGGGCGGTGGGGTCCCAGCCATCTTGTACAGTTGTTGTTCCACCTGCAGTAGCCGATCATGCTGTAATTTAGCTAGTTCAAAAAGGTCCCCATAGTCTAAGGTGACTCTCTTGTCTCCCTGCACTACTTGTGAATAGGATCGTTGAGGCATGAAGCCAAGATGAATTCCAAAGTCAGTTTGTGTACCTTGTGAGCAAGTCAAAATGTGATCTCGAGAGGGTTGCAAGGTGGAAATGACATTTGCCAGCATCTTTTCAAATTGGGCCAGATAAAAGGCTTTGGATTGATTGTCAGCTAAGATATAGCCTTCCAATTTTGACATCTTGTCTTTCATGGATCCTAGCGAACCCTGCATCTCCCTTATTGAACAATGGGTGAGCTCATGCCCCTTGTCCAACAAGTTAAGTATGCGGGAAATGACGGGACAATTGAAAGACTCATGTTGATGGGTAATGGAAGAAGAATCTTCCGGAGTAGAGGCCGATCTAGCTTCCACTTTTGGAGCAGACAAATCAGCATCCTCATTTCCAAGGGAAAAAGGGTTGATTCTAGATGGAAGAAACATCCCTGTTAGCAAACCCTCGTCAACCTGAAAGTTGTCATAATGAGGCACAGGCATTGCTTGCAAACCCTTTGTCGTCGTCATTGCAGACTCGTCTGTTTGCTTGACATCAATTTTCATGCTTCTTTCTGTTGGCAGGTGGAAATGTACTTGTTCCCGCAAAGGGAACGAGCTCGAGGCTGGAGAAGAGGGGCCAAGAGAGAGGCACACTCTTTTTGCTAATTCGCTGATGACAGTAGGTGCCATCATAGAGGTGTCTAAATTATAAGGGAGACCTCCTTGTTCATGTGACAGGGCACAGTTTGGGTCCTGTGGATACACATCTACATCACCTACCACCCCATCCATGTCGTTGGCATCTTGAACAGTGAATGTTGACTGAGCCAAGGAATTGGGAAGCCCAGGGGAAGAATTAGAATTTGCTAACAGAGGGACTACAGCATTGCAATCAAAAACTTCGCCCGGAACCCCCCTAGCAGTACTCTTCTAATGAGAGTTGGACATTTTTGCAGAGGATTTTTTAGTACCAGTTGACAAAGGGAGGGAATTTCTAGGGGTTCTATTCCCCGCGTAATTCTTGTTAGTCTTCACAGTGGAACCTGTTTTGCAACCACTTCTAAGAATTGGGCTCATACTAGAAAACTAGCCACACCTCAGGTACAAATAGTAGTACCCCACCCGTTTGTATATACACAAATAGCCTGGGGGGACAACAAAACAACACCTTCCACAATAGGGAGAGGAAATACTTAGGTTAAAGTCACTAGCCAATACAACAACTACGAACAGAAAGAAGTGGTGACCAGCACTAGCTCGAGTGTCAAACTTTACCCTGTACCGTATGGCAAAAGAATCGTCCCTATTTGGAACTAACGGGTCAACCAAAAGGCATGTGACAGCAAACGGCAACCATGCGTATACCGGATGCCTGGGACTGTACACTTACAATGATAACCATACAGCACTTCAAGGTGATAGTGCGTACACCTCTAACCCGCAGGATCAAAGGCTTATCGCCTACAGTCTCTTGTCGGCAGGGAGGAACCAAGGAACGTGGGGGAAGTATAGGATACCCCCTCTGTGCTTCTACTCTAGACACACACCTTCCCTGATAGCACACAAGTGAGCGTTTCAAGGCTAGCGGTACAATTTAGTGACGTACCTCAATGAGCCCCTTAGCGAGATTCGCCACCAGCCCTTCATAAGGTGTGACAAGCACAAGACCTCCGCGTCAAAGTGTCCCGCGACCCGCGAACAGCCAACAGTACTTTGCAAGTACTTCGCGGTGCACGGCGCGGGTGCGCCAGAGGCTGCTTGATAAAGAGGCTCGAAGGGGAAGGGGACTACGCAGGGGGCGGGCCCGCCTCCAACAGGAACTCCGTCAAAAAAGAAAAAAGAAAGCAGGCTGATTAGGGGTCTGTGGCAGGGCGCTCAGAACCGTGGGACCACCCACAAGAACACAACTCCCAATGGCAACAGACCACCAGTAAGACCACCCAACCCAGGAAGTATAGGAGGGCACACAGCCCGTTAGGCCACCCAACCCAGCAAGAGTCAGTGGGCACACAGCCCGGCAGGCACACTACGCAATGTTCACACGAGGTCGATGGTACAAGTCCATATGCAAAACAGTCACCTTGAGTCAGGCACTCCGGTGCAACCCAAAAAGACGTCCTCCGGTCGAGGGCTCGTTGTATGGAAAGTCCGGCCGTGCTCCAAGTAGTGAGGCAAGGCAAAGCCCCAAGTCCTAGTCCCAGGGCAAAGCGACGACGCAGCCGGCAGCCAACAGTACTTTGCAAGTACTTCGTTCAAGCATTATGTGTCCAGCACCAGGGGTGTTACAGGAACATCTCTCACATCTCGTAGTCTGCCTCCAGGTATAATTACCAGGGCACCACGCACACACACACAAATACACACGCACGCGCGTTTAATTACCAGGGCCCCATACACACACACACACACACAAACACACGCACGCGCGTTTAATTACCAGCGAACAACACACAAACACACACGCGCCCTTCCAGAGAAAATGGGGTTTCAAACCTGGATACCATTCATATTATATTTCAAACACAAAGTAAGCTCTCAAACATACAATCATTCTTGCCACATGCACATACAGCATATCCTTTATATATTTACAGAAGGTTGACTGGCCAGGCACATCCGGTCCTACCCCGAGACCCAGCCCCATCTCCTTCCTCTAAGCGTCATAAAGGCTCTTCTCGTATGGGAGCAGAAACAGCCATTTCACTCTCAGATTCAAGTTCCTAGGCTCTCCAAATGAGGGCTACAAATGCTTGAATATTAGGGTGAGTGTGGCGGCAAAGCATGAAATGGGCGCCATGCCAAGTGTGTAATATGCACTAAGCGATTCAAGAAGACAACCCTTTAATCACAAACATATTTGTAAAATTTAAATATCTCAAAATACTCTTTGACTTTATGAAAAGCAGCCAGCAAATCTCGTTGGTGCCATGTGTCCCTTTCTCCTTTGTCATAGAAGTATTTTGATAGAGTACAACAGGAGAGGCCAGACTGTCCATCTTGTAACTATAACCTATCAGAAAATAATGTATGTGGTTAGTGTTATGTGCGCCGAAGGGCCTCACCCATACATGCATTCACTCACACTTACAGGGAGGACGCGGGACGCGATGTTGCCTGGTCCGCGTCCCGGCGGGAACTGCCGCACGGGCGCACTTTATTGCAACAGCGCATGCGCGGGCCACAACGAGGCTCGCGCATGCGCGCTATCCTTAACTCGGGACGTCACATCCCTTTTCAACTTTAACAAAAATGGAACACAAACTTCCGGGGTGCGTGAACCCCAATACAATGGGTGGCCTTGAACACGGCCCTTAGCAGTTACACTTACGTCCCACCAGGTCTTCTCGGCTCAGTCCCCCGAGTCCAGTACATAGTCCTTGAGATAGCCTGGCAACCTCCGCTCTCGGCGGACTGGATATCTTGGCGGGGTCCCGGGCCGCGTGGGACAGCCGGGTTCGGCTCCGGTAGGGGCTTGGTGCCCGTTCTCCCCTTGATCCGCGGTTGGTTCCTCCGTTCTTGTGGCTTCCTCCGGAGCTTCGTTCTCGACTGGTGTTTCAATTCTCTTGAAGAACGACCGGTTGCGTGTGACAGTCCCTCGATCGCAGGCCGCCGTTACCATCGTGCCCTTCACGTGTGTTACCTTCCACGGGCGTGGCTCAAATGGGAGGGACAGTTTTCCTTCAGGATGTCGATTCCTGACCAACACCGTGTCCCCTACTCGCATTTCTTTTTCCTGCAACCCTCGTCGTTCACTTTCCTTTTCGTTGCGTCTGACTCGCTCCTCCCAAATCTTCTCATTGTCAATAATTCCGGGTGGTCGGCCTTCTTCCTCCGGTAGCAGTCCTCTTGGGCATCGTCCGAACAGGGCTTCCGCGGGAGCCACTCCTGTGGACTGGTGAGGCGTCGTGCGGTATTCCCTTAGAAATTCCACGAGTTTTCTCTCCAAGTCTGCCCCGCTGCTGGCTGATATTCTCAGGACCTTGTTCAGGGTCCTCATCATCCTTTCGGCTTCCCCATTGGCCCGTGGCCAGAGTGGGGACACCCTGCGATGCTGGATTCCTCTTTCCCTGAGGTAGGTGGCGAATTGGTTGCCAGTGAACGGCGGCCCGTTGTCCGAGCATAGAATGTCTGGGAACCCGTGTGTGGCAAACATCTTGTCCAGTGCTTTCGTCGAGAATTCAGTCGCCGTTGATTCAACCACCTCTACCTCGGGGTATCGTGACCATTGGTCTACTGCTACCAGAAAGTACATTCCCCGTCCTGTTGATCCGAAGTCTACGTGTATTGTCCCCCATGGTTTCTGGCTGCGTTCCATGGATCGGATCGGCGGAGCTCGGTCACCTGGGGTCGCTGCCTGACACTCTATACATCTTTTTACAAAGTTCTCTACCCTTTTCTCCAAATCCGGGAACCATACTTTGGCCCTTAACCGTGCCTTTGTTTTGACCACTCCCTGGTGACCAACGTGCGCTAGTTCTAGCATCCGGGACCTCAGCGTCCGTGGCACGACGATTTGGCGTCCTCTCAGTATGAGCCCGTCGTCCGAAATGGAAAGCTCCTCTCTCACCTTCCAGAGCGCTTGGAGGTCTCTCTGGGCCTCCTCTTGTCGGCGCGAGTTGTCACGCAGCACCTCTCTCCAGTCGCCACTTCTGATTGCGGTTCGGACAATGCCGAAGACCTCGTCGTTGGAAGATTCCGTCGATATGGCTGCTCTTGATATCGCCGTCGGAAGAGACCCTTCCACCACTTGACACAGTAGTCCGTGACAGTCACTCGCGCCAATGTCTGTATCCGGATCCTCTTTGTTGGGGTGGCATGACAAATAGTCTGCCGGATTGTTGGTGCCTGGCCTGTATATCAGTCGTACCCCATACTCCATCAGAGCCAACATCCACCTTTCGATTCTGGGTGGTGGTTTCGATGACACACCTGCTAGTATTGGTAATAGAGGCTTGTGTTCGCACATGGCCATTGTTTCCTGCAGAAATAAAATATCAGGTTTTTGATCGGGCACAGCCCGTCTATGCCATGTCCCGAGATTGCTTAAACCACATCAATTCCACGAGGCAACAGAGAGACTGTGCAGTTATGATTCAGAGGTGGGCCCTTTTATGACGGCCGCCACTTTTAGCAAGGGCTCCAACCACGCTAGACCACTAAGTGTTTGGTTAAGCAAGGCCAGTTGTACAGCTAGTTGGTTAGCGTGAGCTTCAAAAAGGACCGCAGCGGGTTCCGCGGGGCAATCTTTTGGCAGCACGGGTACCCAATCGAGAAAGTTCCAGGCACTTTCCATATTCAAAAACAGACGTAGAACAAGCCCAATTAAATAAAAATCATCTGCGAACTCCAAGAGCATTTTGGATATAATCTGGGATTGCACTCTGCAGAGCACTCTATGGTTGTTATGGGTCGCGAGCTTAACCCAATCTAGGTCCTTGGCTGATAAATTTCTTAAGGCTGGAATCTGAAAGAAAGAGTTAATCAGGAATGACCTGTTAATCCGAGCGGGGCCGTTAATCTCGGGGTTACTAGACCATCCAATGATTAGTTTCATATCCTTGGGCGTTTGTGCAAAGGACAAAGCCTCATTGACGGTCTCTGCTGCCGGGGCTGGGCACTTCTGCAGATTCCCAACTGCACCATGCCGGATCAGATCCGACGGCAACTGGGCAAACATGGGATGCTGGACCAAGTCTTCTTGTGCTTCCCTATCAATGGCAGCCTCTGCCAAAATTGCAACGTCAACCTCATGACCTCCGTCTGGAAGTGTCGGGGGCACATAGGGACATGCTAAGTTTGCCGCAGCAGTAGCTGGCAGGGCGACCAAATCACTCACCTGAACACTAGGCGGAGGTTCGGTGGGCCCAAGGGCAGATGCAGGGCTTGCAACCGGAGGCACCTTTGTGCCAACTGGCTGTCTAGTAAGGACTTTTCTCGATTCCATATTTGGAAAGAAGCAGTGCAGTAGCGGTTGCGTTTTTGCCGTTGATGTCTTAGGAACGGCACCAGCGGTGATCTGCACATTCCCGCTTTTTAGGGCCGCAATTTGCAGGTGTTTCCTGCTTTCCTCGTCAAGGTCGCCCAAGTCTAAACCCAAATCGTCGTTGTTACTCAGATTGTTAACAATAGGTGGTAGGCAGGGCACAAGGGGCATCTGCCCTTGCCTACCTGGGGGTGCATTAGTGGCTACTTTTCTCTGCATGGCCTTTGTCTGATTGAGACGTTTTTGGGCTCGTAAAAAAGACTTTCTTGCCTTGCGAGAGATGAAATGCCTTCCTTCATGTTCCACCGGCCCCTCTTCGACTTCCAGTGTCGCAATAGGTGTCCCAATAGAGTTCGTGCCCAGGGGATCAAGAAGCGCTGTCAACACCGAAGGACTGTCCGGAGGAACGACACTCTCCTCCACAACTTCAGGACTCTCGGTAAAAGAAGCGAGACCGTCCTGGGGCGGTGGGGTCCCAGCCATCTTGTACAGGAGTTGTTCCACCTGCAGTAGCCGATCATGCTGTAATTTAGCTAGTTCAAAAAGGTCAATGGCCTCTGAGTCCCCATAGTCTAAGGTGACTCTCTTGTCTCCCTGCACTACTTGTGAATAGGATCGTTGAGGCATGAAGCCAAGATGAATTCCAAAGTCAGTTTGTGTACCTTGTGAGCAAGTCAAAATGTGATCTCGAGAGGGTTGCAAGGTGGAAATGACATTTGCCAGCATCTTTTCAAATTGGGCCAGATAAAAGGCTTTGGATTGATTGTCAGCTAAGATATAGCCTTCCAATTTTGACATCTTGTCTTTCATGGATCCTAGCGAACCCTGCATCTCCCTTATTGAACAATGGGTGAGCTCATGCCCCTTGTCCAACAAGTTAAGTATGCGGGAAATGACGGGAAAATTGAAAGACTCATGTTGATGGGTAATGGAAGAAGAATCTTCCGGAGTAGAGGCCGATCTAGCTTCCACTTTTGGAGCAGACAAATCAGCATCCTCATTTCCAAGGGAAAAAGGGTTGATTCTAGATGGAAGAAACATCCCTGTTAGCAAACCCTCGTCAACCTGAAAGTTGTCATAATGAGGCACAGGCATTGCTTGCAAACCCTTTGTCGTCGTCATTGCAGACTCGTCTGTTTGCTTGACATCAATTTTCATGCTTCTTTCTGTTGGCAGGTGGAAATGTACTTGTTCCCGCAAAGGGAACGAGCTCGAGGCTGGAGAAGAGGGGCCAAGAGAGAGGCACACTCTTTTTGCTAATTCGCTGATGACAGTAGGTGCCATCATAGAGGTGTCTAAATTATAAGGGAGACCTCCTTGTTCATGTGACAGGGCACAGTTTGGGTCCTGTGGATACACATCTACATCACCTACCACCCCATCCATGTCGTTGGCATCTTGAACAGTGAATGTTGACTGAGCCAAGGAATTGGGAAGCCCAGGGGAAGAATTAGAATTTGCTAACAGAGGGACTACAGCATTGCAATCAAAAACTTCGCCCGGAACCCCCCTAGCAGTACTCTTCTAATGAGAGTTGGACATTTTTGCAGAGGATTTTTTAGTACCAGTTGACAAAGGGAGGGAATTTCTAGGGGTTCTATTCCCCGCGTAATTCTTGTTAGTCTTCACAGTGGAACCTGTTTTGCAACCACTTCTAAGAATTGGGCTCATACTAGAAAACTAGCCACACCTCAGGTACAAATAGTAGTACCCCACCCGTTTGTATATACACAAATAGCCTGGGGGGACAACAAAACAACACCTTCCACAATAGGGAGAGGAAATACTTAGGTTAAAGTCACTAGCCAATACAACAACTACGAACAGAAAGAAGTGGTGACCAGCACTAGCTCGAGTGTCAAACTTTACCCTGTACCGTATGGCAAAAGAATCGTCCCTATTTGGAACTAACGGGTCAACCAAAAGGCATGTGACAGCAAACGGCAACCATGCGTATACCGGATGCCTGGGACTGTACACTTACAATGATAACCATACAGCACTTCAAGGTGATAGTGCGTACACCTCTAACCCGCAGGATCAAAGGCTTATCGCCTACAGTCTCTTGTCGGCAGGGAGGAACCAAGGAACGTGGGGGAAGTATAGGATACCCCCTCTGTGCTTCTACTCTAGACACACACCTTCCCTGATAGCACACAAGTGAGCGTTTCAAGGCTAGCGGTACAATTTAGTGACGTACCTCAATGAGCCCCTTAGCGAGATTCGCCACCAGCCCTTCATAAGGTGTGACAAGCACAAGACCTCCGCGTCAAAGTGTCCCGCGACCCGCGAACAGCCAACAGTACTTTGCAAGTACTTCGCGGTGCACGGCGCGGGTGCGCCAGAGGCTGCTTGATAAAGAGGCTCGAAGGGGAAGGGGACTACGCAGGGGGTGGGCCCGCCTCCAACAGGAACTCCGTCAAAAAAGAAAAAAGAAAGCAGGCTGATTAGGGGTCTGTGGCAGGGCGCTCAGAACCGTGGGACCACCCACAAGAACACAACTCCCAATGGCAACAGACCACCAGTAAGACCACCCAACCCAGGAAGTATAGGAGGGCACACAGCCCGTTAGGCCACCCAACCCAGCAAGAGTCAGTGGGCACACAGCCCGGCAGGCACACTACGCAATGTTCACACGAGGTCGATGGTACAAGTCCATATGCAAAACAGTCACCTTGAGTCAGGCACTCCGGTGCAACCCAAAAAGACGTCCTCCGGTCGAGGGCTCGTTGTATGGAAAGTCCGGCCGTGCTCCAAGTAGTGAGGCAAGGCAAAGCCCCAAGTCCTAGTCCCAGGGCAAAGCGACGACGCAGCCGGCAGCCAACAGTACTTTGCAAGTACTTCGTTCAAGCATTATGTGTCCAGCACCGGGGGTGTTACAGGAACATCTCTCACATCTCGTAGTCTGCCTCCAGGTATAATTACCAGGGCACCACGCACACACACACAAATACACACGCACGCGCGTTTAATTACCAGGGCCCCATACACACACACACACACACACAAACACACGCACGCGCGTTTAATTACCAGCAAACAACACACAAACACACACGCGCCCTTCCAGAGAAAATGGGGTTTCAAACCTGGATACCATTCATATTATATTTCAAACACAAAGTAAGCTCTCAAACATACAATCATTCTTGCCACATGCACATACAGCATATCCTTTATATATTTACAGAAGGTTGACTGGCCAGGCACATCCGGTCCTACCCCGAGACCCAGCCCCATCTCCTTCCTCTAAGCGTCATAAAGGCTCTTCTCGTATGGGAGCAGAAACAGCCATTTCACTCTCAGATTCAAGTTCCTAGGCTCTCCAAATGAGGGCTACAAATGCTTGAATATTAGGGTGAGTGTGGCGGCAAAGCATGAAATGGGCGCCATGCCAAGTGTGTAATATGCACTAAGCGATTCAAGAAGACAACCCTTTAATCACAAACATATTTGTAAAATTTAAATATCTCAAAATACTCTTTGACTTTATGAAAAGCAGCCAGCAAATCTCGTTGGTGCCATGTGTCCCTTTCTCCTTTGTCATAGAAGTATTTTGATAGAGTACAACAGGAGAGGCCAGACTGTCCATCTTGTAACTATAACCTATCAGAAAATAATGTATGTGGTTAGTGTTATGTGCGCCGAAGGGCCTCACCCATACATGCATTCACTCACACTTACAGGGAGGACGCGGGACGCGATGTTGCCTGGTCCGCGTCCCGGCGGGAACTGCCGCACGGGCGCACTTTATTGCAACAGCGCATGCGCGGGCCACAACGAGGCTCGCGCATGCGCGCTATCCTTAACTCGGGACGTCACATCCCTTTTCAACTTTAACAAAAATGGAACACAAACTTCCGGGGTGCGTGAACCCCAATACAATGGGTGGCCTTGAACACGGCCCTTAGCAGTTACACTTACGTCCCACCAGGTCTTCTCGGCTCAGTCCCCCGAGTCCAGTACATAGTCCTTGAGATAGCCTGGCAACCTCCGCTCTCGGCGGACTGGATATCTTGGCGGGGTCCCGGGCCGCGTGGGACAGCCGGGTTCGGCTCCGGTAGGGGCTTGGTGCCCGTTCTCCCCTTGATCCGCGGTTGGTTCCTCCGTTCTTGTGGCTTCCTCCGGAGCTTCGTTCTCGACTGGTGTTTCAATTCTCTTGAAGAACGACCGGTTGCGTGTGACAGTCCCTCGATCGCAGGCCGCCGTTACCATCGTGCCCTTCACGTGTGTTACCTTCCACGGGCGTGGCTCAAATGGGAGGGACAGTTTTCCTTCAGGATGTCGATTCCTGACCAACACCGTGTCCCCTACTCGCATTTCTTTTTCCTGCAACCCTCGTCGTTCACTTTCCTTTTCGTTGCGTCTGACTCGCTCCTCCCGAATCTTCTCATTGTCAATAATTCCGGGTGGTCGGCCTTCTTCCTCCGGTAGCAGTCCTCTTGGGCATCGTCCGAACAGGGCTTCCGCGGGAGCCACTCCTGTGGACTGGTGAGGCGTCGTGCGGTATTCCCTTAGAAATTCCACGAGTTTTCTCTCCAAGTCTGCCCCGCTGCTGGCTGATATTCTCAGGACCTTGTTCAGGGTCCTCATCATCCTTTCGGCTTCCCCATTGGCCCGTGGCCAGAGTGGGGACACCCTGCGATGCTGGATTCCTCTTTCCCTGAGGTAGGTGGCGAATTGGTTGCCAGTGAACGGCGGCCCGTTGTCCGAGCATAGAATGTCTGGGAACCCGTGTGTGGCAAACATCTTGTCCAGTGCTTTCGTCGAGAATTCAGTCGCCGTTGATTCAACCACCTCTACCTCGGGGTATCGTGACCATTGGTCTACTGCTACCAGAAAGTACATTCCCCGTCCTGTTGATCCGAAGTCTACGTGTATTGTCCCCCATGGTTTCTGGCTGCGTTCCATGGATCGGATCGGTGGAGCTCGGTCACCTGGGGTCGCTGCCTGACACTCTATACATCTTTTTACAAAGTTCTCTACCCTTTTCTCCAAATCCGGGAACCATACTTTGGCCCTTAACCGTGCCTTTGTTTTGACCACTCCCTGGTGACCAACGTGCGCTAGTTCTAGCATCCGGGACCTCAGCGTCCGTGGCACGACGATTTGGCGTCCTCTCAGTATGAGCCCGTCGTCCGAAATGGAAAGCTCCTCTCTCACCTTCCAGAGCGCTTGGAGGTCTCTCTGGGCCTCCTCTTGTCGGCGCGAGTTGTCACGCAGCACCTCTCTCCAGTCGCCGCTTCTGATTGCGGTTCGGACAATGCCGAAGACCTCGTCGTTGGAAGATTCCGTCGATATGGCTGCTCTTGATATCGCCGTCGGAAGAGACCCTTCCACCACTTGACACAGTAGTCCGTGACAGTCACTCGCGCCAATGTCTGTATCCGGATCCTCTTTGTTGGGGTGGCGTGACAAATAGTCTGCCGGATTGTTGGTGCCTGGCCTGTATATCAGTCGTACCCCATACTCCATCAGAGCCAACATCCACCTTTCGATTCTGGGTGGTGGTTTCGATGACACACCTGCTAGTATTGGTAATAGAGGCTTGTGTTCGCACATGGCCATTGTTTCCTGCAGAAATAAAATATCAGGTTTTTGATCGGGCACAGCCCGTCTATGCCATGTCCCGAGATTGCTTAAACCACATCAATTCCACTAGGCAACAGAGAGACTGTGCAGTTATGATTCAGAGGTGGGCCCTTTTATGACGGCCGCCACTTTTAGCAAGGGCTCCAACCACGCTAGACCACTAAGTGTTTGGTTAAGCAAGGCCAGTTGTACAGCTAGTTGGTTAGCGTGAGCTTCAAAAAGGACCGCAGCGGGTTCCGCGGGGCAATCTTTTGGCAGCACGGGTACCCAATCGAGAAAGTTCCAGGCACTTTCCATATTCAAAAACAGACGTAGAACAAGCCCAATTAAATAAAAATCATCTGCGAACTCCAAGAGCATTTTGGATATAATCTGGGATTGCACTCTGCAGAGCACTCTATGGTTGTTATGGGTCGCAAGCTTAACCCAATCTAGGTCCTTGGCTGATAAATTTCTTAAGGCTGGAATCTGAAAGAAAGAGTTCATCAGGAATGACCTGTTAATCCGAGCGGGGCCGTTAATCTCGGGGTTACTAGACCATCCAATGATTAGTTTCATATCCTTGGGCGTTTGTGCAAAGGACAAAGCCTCATTGACGGTCTCTGCTGCCGGGGCTGGGCACTTCTGCAGATTCCCAACTGCACCATGCCGGATCAGATCCGACGGCAACTGGGCAAACATGGGATGCTGGACCAAGTCTTCTTGTGCTTCCCTATCAATGGCAGCCTCTGCCAAAATTGCAACGTCAACCTCATGACCTCCGTCTGGAAGTGTCGGGGGCACATAGGGACATGTTAAGTTTGCCGCAGCAGTAGCTGGCAGGGCGACCAAATCACTCACCTGAACACTAGGCGGAGGTTCGGTGGGCCCAAGGGCAGATGCAGGGCTTGCAACCGGAGGCACCTTTGTGCCAACTGGCTGTCTAGTAAGGACTTTTCTCGATTCCATATTTGGAAAGAAGCAGTGCAGTAGCGGTTGCGTTTTTGCCGATGATGTCTTAGGAACGGCACCAGCGGTGATCTGCACATTCCCGCTTTTTAGGGCTGCAATTTGCAGGTGTTTCCTGCTTTCCTCGTCAAGGTCGCCCAAGTCTAAACCCAAATCGTCGTTGTTACTCAGATTGTTAACAATAGGTGGTAGGCAGGGCACAAGGGGCATCTGCCCTTGCCTACCTGGGGGTGCATTAGTGGCTACTTTTCTCTGCATGGCCTTTGTCTGATTGAGACGTTTTTGGGCTCGTAAAAAAGACTTTCTTGCCTTGCGAGAGATGAAATGCCTTCCTTCATGTTCCACCGGCCCCTCTTCGACTTCCAGTGTCGCAATAGGTGTCACAATAGAGTTCGTGCCCAGGGGATCAAGAAGCGCTGTCAACACCGAAGGACTGTCCGGAGGAACGACACTCTCCTCCACAACTTCAGGACTCTCGGTAAAAGAAGCGAGACCGTCCTGGGGCGGTGGGGTCCCAGCCATCTTGTACAGGAGTTGTTCCACCTGCAGTAGCCGATCATGCTGTAATTTAGCTAGTTCAAAAAGGTCAATGGCCTCTGAGTCCCCATAGTCTAAGGTGACTCTCTTGTCTCCCTGCACTACTTGTGAATAGGATCGTTGAGGCATGAAGCCAAGATGAATTCCAAAGTCAGTTTGTGTACCTTGTGAGCAAGTCAAAATGTGATCTCGAGAGGGTTGCAAGGTGGAAATGACATTTGCCAGCATCTTTTCAAATTGGGCCAGATAAAAGGCTTTGGATTGATTGTCAGCTAAGATATAGCCTTCCAATTTTGACATCTTGTCTTTCATGGATCCTAGCGAACCCTGCATCTCCCTTATTGAACAATGGGTGAGCTCATGCCCCTTGTCCAACAAGTTAAGTATGCGGGAAATGACGGGAAAATTGAAAGACTCATGTTGATGGGTAATGGAAGAAGAATCTTCCGGAGTAGAGGCCGATCTAGCTTCCACTTTTGGAGCAGACAAATCAGCATCCTCATTTCCAAGGGAAAAAGGGTTGATTCTAGATGGAAGAAACATCCCTGTTAGCAAACCCTCGTCAACCTGAAAGTTGTCATAATGAGGCACAGGCATTGCTTGCAAACCCTTTGTCGTCGTCATTGCAGACTCGTCTGTTTGCTTGACATCAATTTTCATGCTTCTTTCTGTTGGCAGGTGGAAATGTACTTGTTCCCGCAAAGGGAACGAGCTCGAGGCTGGAGAAGAGGGGCCAAGAGAGAGGCACACTCTTTTTGCTAATTCGCTGATGACAGTAGGTGCCATCATAGAGGTGTCTAAATTATAAGGGAGACCTCCTTGTTCATGTGACAGGGCACAGTTTGGGTCCTGTGGATACACATCTACATCACCTACCACCCCATCCATGTCGTTGGCATCTTGAACAGTGAATGTTGACTGAGCCAAGGAATTGGGAAGCCCAGGGGAAGAATTAGAATTTGCTAACAGAGGGACTACAGCATTGCAATCAAAAACTTCGCCCGGAACCCCCCTAGCAGTACTCTTCTAATGAGAGTTGGACATTTTTGCAGAGGATTTTTTAGTACCAGTTGACAAAGGGAGGGAATTTCTAGGGGTTCTATTCCCCGCGTAATTCTTGTTAGTCTTCACAGTGGAACCTGTTTTGCAACCACTTCTAAGAATTGGGCTCATACTAGAAAACTAGCCACACCTCAGGTACAAATAGTAGTACCCCACCCGTTTGTATATACACAAATAGCCTGGGGGGACAACAAAACAACACCTTCCACAATAGGGAGAGGAAATACTTAGGTTAAAGTCACTAGCCAATACAACAACTACGAACAGAAAGAAGTGGTGACCAGCACTAGCTCGAGTGTCAAACTTTACCCTGTACCGTATGGCAAAAGAATCGTCCCTATTTGGAACTAACGGGTCAACCAAAAGGCATGTGACAGCAAACGGCAACCATGCGTATACCGGATGCCTGGGACTGTACACTTACAATGATAACCATACAGCACTTCAAGGTGATAGTGCGTACACCTCTAACCCGCAGGATCAAAGGCTTATCGCCTACAGTCTCTTGTCGGCAGGGAGGAACCAAGGAACGTGGGGGAAGTATAGGATACCCCCTCTGTGCTTCTACTCTAGACACACACCTTCCCTGATAGCACACAAGTGAGCGTTTCAAGGCTAGCGGTACAATTTAGTGACGTACCTCAATGAGCCCCTTAGCGAGATTCGCCACCAGCCCTTCATAAGGTGTGACAAGCACAAGACCTCCGCGTCAAAGTGTCCCGCGACCCGCGAACAGCCAACAGTACTTTGCAAGTACTTCGCGGTGCACGGCGCGGGTGCGCCAGAGGCTGCTTGATAAAGAGGCTCGAAGGGGAAGGGGACTACGCAGGGGGCGGGCCCGCCTCCAACAGGAACTCCGTCAAAAAAGAAAAAAGAAAGCAGGCTGATTAGGGGTCTGTGGCAGGGCGCTCAGAACCGTGGGACCACCCACAAGAACACAACTCCCAATGGCAACAGACCACCAGTAAGACCACCCAACCCAGGAAGTATAGGAGGGCACACAGCCCGTTAGGCCACCCAACCCAGCAAGAGTCAGTGGGCACACAGCCCGGCAGGCACACTACGCAATGTTCACACGAGGTCGATGGTACAAGTCCATATGCAAAACAGTCACCTTGAGTCAGGCACTCCGGTGCAACCCAAAAAGACGTCCTCCGGTCGAGGGCTCGTTGTATGGAAAGTCCGGCCGTGCTCCAAGTAGTGAGGCAAGGCAAAGCCCCAAGTCCTAGTACCAGGGCAAAGCGACGACGCAGCCGGCAGCCAACAGTACTTTGCAAGTACTTCGTTCAAGCATTATGTGTCCAGCACCGGGGGTGTTACAGGAACATCTCTCACATCTCGTAGTCTGCCTCCAGGTATAATTACCAGGGCACCACGCACACACACACAAATACACACGCACGCGCGTTTAATTACCAGGGCCCCATACACACACACACACACACACAAACACACGCACGCGCGTTTAATTACCAGCGAACAACACACAAACACACACGCGCCCTTCCAGAGAAAATGGGGTTTCAAACCTGGATACCATTCATATTATATTTCAAACACAAAGTAAGCTCTCAAACATACAATCATTCTTGCCACATGCACATACAGCATATCCTTTATATATTTACAGAAGGTTGACTGGCCAGGCACATCCGGTCCTACCCCGAGACCCAGCCCCATCTCCTTCCTCTAAGCGTCATAAAGGCTCTTCTCGTATGGGAGCAGAAACAGCCATTTCACTCTCAGATTCAAGTTCCTAGGCTCTCCAAATGAGGGCTACAAATGCTTGAATATTAGGGTGAGTGTGGCGGCAAAGCATGAAATGGGCGCCATGCCAAGTGTGTAATATGCACTAAGCGATTCAAGAAGACAACCCTTTAATCACAAACATATTTGTAAAATTTAAATATCTCAAAATACTCTTTGACTTTATGAAAAGCAGCCAGCAAATCTCGTTGGTGCCATGTGTCCCTTTCTCCTTTGTCATAGAAGTATTTTGATAGAGTACAACAGGAGAGGCCAGACTGTCCATCTTGTAACTATAACCTATCAGAAAATAATGTATGTGGTTAGTGTTATGTGCGCCGAAGGGCCTCACCCATACATGCATTCACTCACACTTACAGGGAGGACGCGGGACGCGATGTTGCCTGGTCCGCGTCCCGGCGGGAACTGCCGCACGGGCGCACTTTATTGCAACAGCGCATGCGCGGGCCACAACGAGGCTCGCGCATGCGCGCTATCCTTAACTCGGGACGTCACATCCCTTTTCAACTTTAACAAAAATGGAACACAAACTTCCGGGGTGCGTGAACCCCAATACAATGGGTGGCCTTGAACACGGCCCTTAGCAGTTACACTTACGTCCCACCAGGTCTTCTCGGCTCAGTCCCCCGAGTCCAGTACATAGTCCTTGAGATAGCCTGGCAACCTCCGCTCTCGGCGGACTGGATATCTTGGCGGGGTCCCGGGCCGCGTGGGACAGCCGGGTTCGGCTCCGGTAGGGGCTTGGTGCCCGTTCTCCCCTTGATCCGCGGTTGGTTCCTCCGTTCTTGTGGCTTCCTCCGGAGCTTCGTTCTCGACTGGTGTTTCAATTCTCTTGAAGAACGACCGGTTGCGTGTGACAGTCCCTCGATCGCAGGCCGCCGTTACCATCGTGCCCTTCACGTGTGTTACCTTCCACGGGCGTGGCTCAAATGGGAGGGACAGTTTTCCTTCAGGATGTCGATTCCTGACCAACACCGTGTCCCCTACTCGCATTTCTTTTTCCTGCAACCCTCGTCGTTCACTTTCCTTTTCGTTGCGTCTGACTCGCTCCTCCCGAATCTTCTCATTGTCAATAATTCCGGGTGGTCGGCCTTCTTCCTCCGGTAGCAGTCCTCTTGGGCATCGTCCGAACAGGGCTTCCGCGGGAGCCACTCCTGTGGACTGGTGAGGCGTCGTGCGGTATTCCCTTAGAAATTCCACGAGTTTTCTCTCCAAGTCTGCCCCGCTGCTGGCTGATATTCTCAGGACCTTGTTCAGGGTCCTCATCATCCTTTCGGCTTCCCCATTGGCCCGTGGCCAGAGTGGGGACACCCTGCGATGCTGGATTCCTCTTTCCCTGAGGTAGGTGGCGAATTGGTTGCCAGTGAACGGCGGCCCGTTGTCCGAGCATAGAATGTCTGGGAACCCGTGTGTGGCAAACATCTTGTCCAGTGCTTTCGTCGAGAATTCAGTCGCCGTTGATTCAACCACCTCTACCTCGGGGTATCGTGACCATTGGTCTACTGCTACCAGAAAGTACATTCCCCGTCCTGTTGATCCGAAGTCTACGTGTATTGTCCCCCATGGTTTCTGGCTGCGTTCCATGGATCGGATCGGCGGAGCTCGGTCACCTGGGGTCGCTGCCTGACACTCTATACATCTTTTTACAAAGTTCTCTACCCTTTTCTCCAAATCCGGGAACCATACTTTGGCCCTTAACCGTGCCTTTGTTTTGACCACTCCCTGGTGACCAACGTGCGCTAGTTCTAGCATCCGGGACCTCAGCGTCCGTGGCACGACGATTTGGCGTCCTCTCAGTATGAGCCCGTCGTCCGAAATGGAAAGCTCCTCTCTCACCTTCCAGAGCGCTTGGAGGTCTCTCTGGGCCTCCTCTTGTCGGCGCGAGTTGTCACGCAGCACCTCTCTCCAGTCGCCGCTTCTGATTGCGGTTCGGACAATGCCGAAGACCTCGTCGTTGGAAGATTCCGTCGATATGGCTGCTCTTGATATCGCCGTCGGAAGAGACCCTTCCACCACTTGACACAGTAGTCCGTGACAGTCACTCGCGCCAATGTCTGTATCCGGATCCTCTTTGTTGGGGTGGCGTGACAAATAGTCTGCCGGATTGTTGGTGCCTGGCCTGTATATCAGTCGTACCCCATACTCCATCAGAGCCAACATCCACCTTTCGATTCTGGGTGGTGGTTTCGATGACACACCTGCTAGTATTGGTAATAGAGGCTTGTGTTCGCACATGGCCATTGTTTCCTGCAGAAATAAAATATCAGGTTTTTGATCGGGCACAGCCCGTCTATGCCATGTCCCGAGATTGCTTAAACCACATCAATTCCACTAGGCAACAGAGAGACTGTGCAGTTATGATTCAGAGGTGGGCCCTTTTATGACGGCCGCCACTTTTAGCAAGGGCTCCAACCACGCTAGACCACTAAGTGTTTGGTTAAGCAAGGCCAGTTGTACAGCTAGTTGGTTAGCGTGAGCTTCAAAAAGGACCGCAGCGGGTTCCGCGGGGCAATCTTTTGGCAGCACGGGTACCCAATCGAGAAAGTTCCAGGCACTTTCCATATTCAAAAACAGACGTAGAACAAGCCCAATTAAATAAAAATCATCTGCGAACTCCAAGAGCATTTTGGATATAATCTGGGATTGCACTCTGCAGAGCACTCTATGGTTGTTATGGGTCGCGAGCTTAACCCAATCTAGGTCCTTGGCTGATAAATTTCTTAAGGCTGGAATCTGAAAGAAAGAGTTCATCAGGAATGACCTGTTAATCCGAGCGGGGCCGTTAATCTCGGGGTTACTAGACCATCCAATGATTAGTTTCATATCCTTGGGCGTTTGTGCAAAGGACAAAGCCTCATTGACGGTCTCTGCTGCCGGGGCTGGGCACTTCTGCAGATTCCCAACTGCACCATGCCGGATCAGATCCGACGGCAACTGGGCAAACATGGGATGCTGGACCAAGTCTTCTTGTGCTTCCCTATCAATGGCAGCCTCTGCCAAAATTGCAACGTCAACCTCATGACCTCCGTCTGGAAGTGTCGGGGGCACATAGGGACATGCTAAGTTTGCCGCAGCAGTAGCTGGCAGGGCGACCAAATCACTCACCTGAACACTAGGCGGAGGTTCGGTGGGCCCAAGGGCAGATGCAGGGCTTGCAACCGGAGGCACCTTTGTGCCAACTGGCTGTCTAGTAAGGACTTTTCTCGATTCCATATTTGGAAAGAAGCAGTGCAGTAGCGGTTGCGTTTTTGCCGATGATGTCTTAGGAACGGCACCAGCGGTGATCTGCACATTCCCGCTTTTTAGGGCTGCAATTTGCAGGTGTTTCCTGCTTTCCTCGTCAAGGTCGCCCAAGTCTAAACCCAAATCGTCGTTGTTACTCAGATTGTTAACAATAGGTGGTAGGCAGGGCACAAGGGGCATCTGCCCTTGCCTACCTGGGGGTGCATTAGTGGCTACTTTTCTCTGCATGGCCTTTGTCTGATTGAGACGTTTTTGGGCTCGTAAAAAAGACTTTCTTGCCTTGCGAGAGATGAAATGCCTTCCTTCATGTTCCACCGGCCCCTCTTCGACTTCCAGTGTCGCAATAGGTGTCACAATAGAGTTCGTGCCCAGGGGATCAAGAAGCGCTGTCAACCCCGAAGGACTGTCCGGAGGAACGACACTCTCCTCCACAACTTCAGGACTCTCGGTAAAAGAAGCGAGACCGTCCTGGGGCGGTGGGGTCCCAGCCATCTTGTACAGGAGTTGTTCCACCTGCAGTAGCCGATCATGCTGTAATTTAGCTAGTTCAAAAAGGTCAATGGCCTCTGAGTCCCCATAGTCTAAGGTGACTCTCTTGTCTCCCTGCACTACTTGTGAATAGGATCGTTGAGGCATGAAGCCAAGATGAATTCCAAAGTCAGTTTGTGTACCTTGTGAGCAAGTCAAAATGTGATCTCGAGAGGGTTGCAAGGTGGAAATGACATTTGCCAGCATCTTTTCAAATTGGGCCAGATAAAAGGCTTTGGATTGATTGTCAGCTAAGATATAGCCTTCCAATTTTGACATCTTGTCTTTCATGGATCCTAGCGAACCCTGCATCTCCCTTATTGAACAATGGGTGAGCTCATGCCCCTTGTCCAACAAGTTAAGTATGCGGGAAATGACGGGAAAATTGAAAGACTCATGTTGATGGGTAATGGAAGAAGAATCTTCCGGAGTAGAGGCCGATCTAGCTTCCACTTTTGGAGCAGACAAATCAGCATCCTCATTTCCAAGGGAAAAAGGGTTGATTCTAGATGGAAGAAACATCCCTGTTAGCAAACCCTCGTCAACCTGAAAGTTGTCATAATGAGGCACAGGCATTGCTTGCAAACCCTTTGTCGTCGTCATTGCAGACTCGTCTGTTTGCTTGACATCAATTTTCATGCTTCTTTCTGTTGGCAGGTGGAAATGTACTTGTTCCCGCAAAGGGAACGAGCTCGAGGCTGGAGAAGAGGGGCCAAGAGAGAGGCACACTCTTTTTGCTAATTCGCTGATGACAGTAGGTGCCATCATAGAGGTGTCTAAATTATAAGGGAGACCTCCTTGTTCATGTGACAGGGCACAGTTTGGGTCCTGTGGATACACATCTACATCACCTACCACCCCATCCATGTCGTTGGCATCTTGAACAGTGAATGTTGACTGAGCCAAGGAATTGGGAAGCCCAGGGGAAGAATTAGAATTTGCTAACAGAGGGACTACAGCATTGCAATCAAAAACTTCGCCCGGAACCCCCCTAGCAGTACTCTTCTAATGAGAGTTGGACATTTTTGCAGAGGATTTTTTAGTACCAGTTGACAAAGGGAGGGAATTTCTAGGGGTTCTATTCCCCGCGTAATTCTTGTTAGTCTTCACAGTGGAACCTGTTTTGCAACCACTTCTAAGAATTGGGCTCATACTAGAAAACTAGCCACACCTCAGGTACAAATAGTAGTACCCCACCCGTTTGTATATACACAAATAGCCTGGGGGGACAACAAAACAACACCTTCCACAATAGGGAGAGGAAATACTTAGGTTAAAGTCACTAGCCAATACAACAACTACGAACAGAAAGAAGTGGTGACCAGCACTAGCTCGAGTGTCAAACTTTACCCTGTACCGTATGGCAAAAGAATCGTCCCTATTTGGAACTAACGGGTCAACCAAAAGGCATGTGACAGCAAACGGCAACCATGCGTATACCGGATGCCTGGGACTGTACACTTACAATGATAACCATACAGCACTTCAAGGTGATAGTGCGTACACCTCTAACCCGCAGGATCAAAGGCTTATCGCCTACAGTCTCTTGTCGGCAGGGAGGAACCAAGGAACGTGGGGGAAGTATAGGATACCCCCTCTGTGCTTCTACTCTAGACACACACCTTCCCTGATAGCACACAAGTGAGCGTTTCAAGGCTAGCGGTACAATTTAGTGACGTACCTCAATGAGCCCCTTAGCGAGATTCGCCACCAGCCCTTCATAAGGTGTGACAAGCACAAGACCTCCGCGTCAAAGTGTCCCGCGACCCGCGAACAGCCAACAGTACTTTGCAAGTACTTCGCGGTGCACGGCGCGGGTGCGCCAGAGGCTGCTTGATAAAGAGGCTCGAAGGGGAAGGGGACTACGCAGGGGGCGGGCCCGCCTCCAACAGGAACTCCGTCAAAAAAGAAAAAAGAAAGCAGGCTGATTAGGGGTCTGTGGCAGGGCGCTCAGAACCGTGGGACCACCCACAAGAACACAACTCCCAATGGCAACAGACCACCAGTAAGACCACCCAACCCAGGAAGTATAGGAGGGCACACAGCCCGTTAGGCCACCCAACCCAGCAAGAGTCAGTGGGCACACAGCCCGGCAGGCACACTACGCAATGTTCACACGAGGTCGATGGTACAAGTCCATATGCAAAACAGTCACCTTGAGTCAGGCACTCCGGTGCAACCCAAAAAGACGTCCTCCGGTCGAGGGCTCGTTGTATGGAAAGTCCGGCCGTGCTCCAAGTAGTGAGGCAAGGCAAAGCCCCAAGTCCTAGTCCCAGGGCAAAGCGACGACGCAGCCGGCAGCCAACAGTACTTTGCAAGTACTTCGTTCAAGCATTATGTGTCCAGCACCGGGGGTGTTACAGGAACATCTCTCACATCTCGTAGTCTGCCTCCAGGTATAATTACCAGGGCACCACGCACACACACACAAATACACACGCACGCGCGTTTAATTACCAGGGCCCCATACACACACACAAACACACAAACACACGCACGCGCGTTTAATTACCAGCGAACAACACACAAACACACACGCGCCCTTCCAGAGAAAATGGGGTTTCAAACCTGGATACCATTCATATTATATTTCAAACACAAAGTAAGCTCTCAAACATACAATCATTCTTGCCACATGCACATACAGCATATCCTTTATATATTTACAGAAGGTTGACTGGCCAGGCACATCCGGTCCTACCCCGAGACCCAGCCCCATCTCCTTCCTCTAAGCGTCATAAAGGCTCTTCTCGTATGGGAGCAGAAACAGCCATTTCACTCTCAGATTCAAGTTCCTAGGCTCTCCAAATGAGGGCTACAAATGCTTGAATATTAGGGTGAGTGTGGCGGCAAAGCATGAAATGGGCGCCATGCCAAGTGTGTAATATGCACTAAGCGATTCAAGAAGACAACCCTTTAATCACAAACATATTTGTAAAATTTAAATATCTCAAAATACTCTTTGACTTTATGAAAAGCAGCCAGCAAATCTCGTTGGTGCCATGTGTCCCTTTCTCCTTTGTCATAGAAGTATTTTGATAGAGTACAACAGGAGAGGCCAGACTGTCCATCTTGTAACTATAACCTATCAGAAAATAATGTATGTGGTTAGTGTTATGTGCGCCGAAGGGCCTCACCCATACATGCATTCACTCACACTTACAGGGAGGACGCGGGACGCGATGTTGCCTGGTCCGCGTCCCGGCGGGAACTGCCGCACGGGCGCACTTTATTGCAACAGCGCATGCGCGGGCCACAACGAGGCTCGCGCATGCGCGCTATCCTTAACTCGGGACGTCACATCCCTTTTCAACTTTAACAAAAATGGAACACAAACTTCCGGGGTGCGTGAACCCCAATACAATGGGTGGCCTTGAACACGGCCCTTAGCAGTTACACTTACGTCCCACCAGGTCTTCTCGGCTCAGTCCCCCGAGTCCAGTACATAGTCCTTGAGATAGCCTGGCAACCTCCGCTCTCGGCGGACTGGATATCTTGGCGGGGTCCCGGGCCGCGTGGGACAGCCGGGTTCGGCTCCGGTAGGGGCTTGGTGCCCGTTCTCCCCTTGATCCGCGGTTGGTTCCTCCGTTCTTGTGGCTTCCTCCGGAGCTTCGTTCTCGACTGGTGTTTCAATTCTCTTGAAGAACGACCAGTTGCGTGTGACAGTCCCTCGATCGCAGGCCGCCGTTACCATCGTGCCCTTCACGTGTGTTACCTTCCACGGGCGTGGCTCAAATGGGAGGGACAGTTTTCCTTCAGGATGTCGATTCCTGACCAACACCGTGTCCCCTACTCGCATTTCTTTTTCCTGCAACCCTCGTCGTTCACTTTCCTTTTCGTTGCGTCTGACTCGCTCCTCCCGAATCTTCTCATTGTCAATAATTCCGGGTGGTCGGCCTTCTTCCTCCGGTAGCAGTCCTCTTGGGCATCGTCCGAACAGGGCTTCCGCGGGAGCCACTCCTGTGGACTGGTGAGGCGTCGTGCGGTATTCCCTTAGAAATTCCACGAGTTTTCTCTCCAAGTCTGCCCCGCTGCTGGCTGATATTCTCAGGACCTTGTTCAGGGTCCTCATCATCCTTTCGGCTTCCCCATTGGCCCGTGGCCAGAGTGGGGACACCCTGCGATGCTGGATTCCTCTTTCCCTGAGGTAGGTGGCGAATTGGTTGCCAGTGAACGGCGGCCCGTTGTCCGAGCATAGAATGTCTGGGAACCCGTGTGTGGCAAACATCTTGTCCAGTGCTTTCGTCGAGAATTCAGTCGCCGTTGATTCAACCACCTCTACCTCGGGGTATCGTGACCATTGGTCTACTGCTACCAGAAAGTACATTCCCCGTCCTGTTGATCCGAAGTCTACGTGTATTGTCCCCCATGGTTTCTGGCTGCGTTCCATGGATCGGATCGGCGGAGCTCGGTCACCTGGGGTCGCTGCCTGACACTCTATACATCTTTTTACAAAGTTCTCTACCCTTTTCTCCAAATCCGGGAACCATACTTTGGCCCTTAACCGTGCCTTTGTTTTGACCACTCCCTGGTGACCAACGTGCGCTAGTTCTAGCATCCGGGACCTCAGCGTCCGTGGCACGACGATTTGGCGTCCTCTCAGTATGAGCCCGTCGTCCGAAATGGAAAGCTCCTCTCTCACCTTCCAGAGCGCTTGGAGGTCTCTCTGGGCCTCCTCTTGTCGGCGCGAGTTGTCACGCAGCACCTCTCTCCAGTCGCCGCTTCTGATTGCGGTTCGGACAATGCCGAAGACCTCGTCGTTGGAAGATTCCGTCGATATGGCTGCTCTTGATATCGCCGTCGGAAGAGACCCTTCCACCACTTGACACAGTAGTCCGTGACAGTCACTCGCGCCAATGTCTGTATCCGGATCCTCTTTGTTGGGGTGGCGTGACAAATAGTCTGCCGGATTGTTGGTGCCTGGCCTGTATATCAGTCGTACCCCATACTCCATCAGAGCCAACATCCACCTTTCGATTCTGGGTGGTGGTTTCGATGACACACCTGCTAGTATTGGTAATAGAGGCTTGTGGTCTGTCACCACTACCACAGGTTTGCCTAGGATGTATAGGCGGAAGTGGCGGCAGCCCCAAAGGATGGCCAGTGCTTCCCTTTCAATCTGTGAGTATTTCATTTCTGTGGTGGAGAGGGCTTTGCTTGCGTATGCGATAGGACGCATGTCCCCGCGTTCGTCAGGTTGCAGTAATACGGCCCCAACCCCTACCGGGCTTGCATCTACCACCACTTCGGACTCCACTCCAGGGTTGAAATACGGCATGGTGTCACCATCGGACAGGGCGTTCTTCAGGGTCTGGAATGCCTCTTGCTCCTCGGCACCCCATTTCCATGCTGTGTCGTTCCTCGTCAGCGCCCTGAGCGGCTCGCTGTCGACGCTAGCCCTTTGATGAACCGCCCACAGTATGTTACCATCCCCAGGAAGCTTCTCACCTCGGTGGGGGACTGTGGGGCGGTAGCATTCTTGATGTCCTTGATTTTGGCCGGGTCAGGTGACACGCCGGCTGCGTGAAAAATGAAACCAAAAAAACCTATGCGGTCTTTGAAGAACTCACATTTTTGTCGATGTAGCGTGAGGCCTAGATTTTTCAGCCTTTGGAGGGTGCTTTCCAGCCTCTTCAAGTGCTCCGTTTCCGAAGCTGCGAATACCAGGATGTCGTCACTCATGTTCAATACGCCTTTGAGGCCTGCTAGGGCTCCTCGGATGGTGTTTTGAAACACTTCGGCGGCTGACGAGACCCTGAAGCTTAGGCGTTTGAATTGATAAAGGCCGTCGTGCGTTGTGAATGTTGTTATATACCTCGAGTCAGGGTGGAGCTCAAGCTGATGGTACCCTGCTCTTAGGTCTAGTTTAGAAAAGACCTTGGCCCCTTGTAGTTCTCCAATGATGTCGTCGAGGGTCGGTGTTATGTGTCTTTCCCTCTTAATCGCCGCATTGGGCAGTCGCATATCGACACATATTCTAACCGCACTGGGTTGTTTTGGTTTGGGCGTCACCACGATCGGAGAGACCCATGGCGTCGGCCCCTCTACTCTCTCGATGATGTCCATGCTGACAAGGGATCGGAGTTCTTCCTCCACCTTTTCCCTGAGGTGGAAAGGTATCCGCCTGTGTTTGAGAGCCGTGGGCCTGATTGATTCATCAATGTGGAGGCGCACCGGGGGCGCTTTCAATTTCCCAATCCCCTCGAAGATGCCCGATAATTTGCTTAGCAGTGTCTCAATATCTATCTGATATACTTCGTATGCGAAATGGACGAGGTTTAGGGCCTCGGATGCGGCACAACTGAGTAGGGAGTGTGGGCTAACGTCTGTGACGAAGAATCTGGCCTTGATTGTGACTTTCCCCCTTGACACCGGTGCCACAAATACTCCCTTGAGGGGCAACGGAGTGTCTCCCCCAAAAGTGAAGATTTTTGCCATGGATTTGTCCAGTGTTGGGGGGCCTGGGAGTCTTTGGTAGTGCTCCTCTGCGAGAACACACACCGATGCACCTGTGTCGATGAGGATTTGTGTAGGCACCCCCAGTATACTCACTTCGCACTTGGGTTGTCTTTTCCGTTTGCTTTCCGATGCAATATTAGAGATGAAGAAAACTTCGTCTTCCTCTTCCTCTTCCTCGTCTTCTTCTTCTTCCTCTGCGAGCTGCAGCTTTTGGATTTCTAGTTCGAGCGCCGCGATGCTCCGCTGTCTTCTGAAACCGCTGCCCCGTGCTCTCGCGGGTCCTCTCTGCACAGGCACCGGAGCAGGGGCGCGGCACATACGGGCATAGTGTCCTTGTTCATTGCACCGTCCGCAGGACCTACCCTTGGCTGGGCACTCCTCCGTGTGTTGCAGGTCATATCCACAGTAGTTGCAGGATGGTCCAGAGGTGGCAGGGGAGTTGTTCTCAGATGACTTTGGGGTCCATTTGTCTCTCGGTTTGGACCGTTTGTTTATGGCATACGCTCCATCCCGTGTGCCAGGGTGGACCGCTGCGTCCATGTTCGCACCTCTGGATTCGGCCAGCTCATATGTCCGGCCACTGTCCTGTATTTGTTGTAGTGACCATCCTGGCTCCCTCAGTATTTGCCGTCTCAGTTTACCTGAGCTGCACCCCTGGATGACCTGGTGCCGTATCATCGACTCCTCGTTGTCCCAGCGACACGTGCTGGCCATTAGTGTCAGCCTAGCACAGAACTGATCAAGGGATTCCTCCTCCCGCTGTTTCTCCTTGGAAAAAAGGAATCTTTCATAGTCTACATTTGACTGGGGTATGAAGTGGTTTTCCAATGCAGTCTTTACCGTGGTGTACGTGACTACCTGCAGGTTGAGTGATTCGTATATGCGCATCACGTCTAGCCCAGCCGAATACAGGAGCGTCGCTCTTTTCGCGTCATCATCGGTGGTCCCTGTGGCTGTGAAGTACATTTCTAGTTTTTTCACCCATAGTAGCCACCTGGGGCCTAGCTTGGACGGGGGGCCAGATGCATCAAATTCCTGCATGGGCAGTAGCGACCCCTGTTGAGTCCTTACCACCCTTGTCGCAGCTTCTGTTTCACCATCATTTCCAGCCATCTTCACAGGTCGCACAGGCACCTCTCGGTGATTTAGAGGCCGCAAACCTGACTGGGGTGGGGTTCCACGTACCTCCGACTGCGATTTACCAGGTCATCTTCACTTCTTGGTTTCAGCCCAACCACCTTGCGCTGTCTGTGTTGTTGTGATCGTCCCCAGGTTGTTAGGGACAGTCAGGGTTCCAAAAATTGATCGTATCCTCTTGACGTGGCAGCGCACGAGCACCTTCTCAGGCCGCTACTGCTACGACGCGTGGAGTGTTTCCGCTGGGTCCGCTCCGTGTCACCGCGTAACAACGCAGATTTTTTTTTTCTGCACCCATGTATTGGGCACACGTTGCGGCGGTGATCCCACCTTCGTCGCCAGTTGTTATGTGCACCGAAGGGCCTCACCCATACATGCATTCACTCACACTTACAGGGAGGACGCGGGACGCGATGTTGCCTGGTCCGCGTCCCGGCGGGAACTGCCGCACGGGCGCACTTTATTGCAACAGCGCATGCGCGGGCCACAACGAGGCTCGCGCATGCGCGCTATCCTTAACTCGGGACGTCACAGTTAGTCTATGACTATTATTGTTATTATTATTCTATAGTTACGTAATGATGGACAATGCTTAAAAAGAGAAGTATACTATCGTGTTCCGTACTTCAGTTAAATTGTATGCTCAGTGGCCAGGAACACAAGGTATTGCTCACTATCAATATCTATGTATTTAATGTATTTATTGTTGTTTTGTGAGGTGTCAACCAGGAACGAACTTTGTCATTTGTATCGCCCCGAGTGCAAAAGGGAAAAGGAATGTGAAAATGTTACTTAGAAGAAGTGTACCCCAAAATCCCAGATACAGACTAGATTAGGCCGAAGAATGCTAGCTAGAATGAATGGGTAATACCTAAGGAACGGCGCCATGCAAGGAACCCTATACAGCAGATATGCTCAGCCGTTGAGTCCAAAGAATTTCCTGGAAAGGAGAGTTTTTCGTCTTTTATGAAAGTGGAGATGGCTGTCGACTCCTTAGATGACAGGCGGTTAGATGCAGAAGCTTAGAGTTTTAGTGCTAAATGATCTCAGGTGCCTTGTAGGGAGGTACTGTGTGACTTCCTGCCAGAGATACCGCTGTCCTTTTATTCCAGTAAGTGCTATGAAGGCGGCGGAGCGTTTTAATGACGATGTATGCTCTAACATGGAGCCAGTACAGCAAACTAAGAGGAGGAGAGAGGCGCTTGGCGAAGGGCCTGGCCAAGGGTTGGCTGTTCGGCTCTGATCCCTGTTCTCTGGCGTTTACGTGGTGCTTTGTTTTGTGCCTCTTACTTGAGAACTGAAGACCTGCCTACCTGGTTGGATTTGCTAATATAGACTCACTACCACGCACCTTGCGCACGGGCCTGGAGAAGTGCCTGGCCAAGTGTTGGCTGTTTGGCTCTGATCCCTGTTCTCCGGTGTTTACGTGGTGCTTTGTTTTGTGCCTCTTACTTGAGAACTGAAGACCTGCCTACCTGGTTGGATTTGCTAATATAAACTCTCTACCACGCACGTTGCGCGCGCGCCTGGAGAAGTACCTGGCCAAGTGTTGGCTGTTTGGCTCTGATCCCTGTTCTCCAGCATTTATGTGGTCCTTTGTTTTGTACCTCTTACTTGAGAAGTGAAGACCTGCCCACCTGGTTGGATTTGCTAATATAAACTCTCTACCACGCACCTTGTGCACGCTCCTGGAGAAGTGCCTGGCCAAGTGTCGGCTGTTCGGTCTTCAGGCTCGGAGGCGCAGAAGTAAGACTGCTGTACGAGCGTGCCAAATACAATGAGCCTCTGACTTTATATATTTTTTAATTTTACACATACCAACAAAACCTACCAGACACAAAGAATGCCAGCTCGTAAAAAGATTTGCAGCCCCAATGCCATCTACACTCTACTTAGCGTCATTCTAGTTGACAACCTTCGAGCCACCAAACTCGACAATGACGTATGGAGCGTGCCCTCCCTAAGGAATTTGCAGGGTGAATGACTCAAGTACCCTTATTCCAAAAGAATTCCTTTTCAGAAGCTCCTGTAGCCCACAAACCATTACTAGAAAACAATTTAGAGCATGACCCTGCATTTGTGTGCTCTCCACAAGCTCTGTGGGCGAGTGAACTGGAGTCTACACTTACCACTAAAAACATGAAGAAAAAGATCAATGATCTGTTCCGGTCCAAACGATGGAGCAACGGAGACGCAGACTCTTTAGAAATCAGAGTAGCAATAGCTCCTCCTGTTGCCAGACAATTAGACATTGAAAGTGAAACAATGGGGCTCTGTACTGATATGATTGAAGATCAACAAATACCTGCTTTCATGATTGCATCCGTTGAAGCGAGCACTGAAATCTAGACAGTAAAATCTCCCTCGCAAGGGACCCTATCAGGAAATACACCCGGCACAAGTGATTTGGAAAGCGAAAAACAAAGCAATCCGTCAGAAGCTACTCTGTCAGCTCTCAAAAATATTGACCTCTCTAGTGAATGTGTTCGAGCTACTAAGAACAGAGGTCCAATCTCACTCAGGAACTTCATTAGAATGAACAAAGGGATGGAGAGCTGTGAGGCCGAAGTGGTGGGTCTGAGATCAGCCTTCAATACAGTACTCTCACATGAAATAAAAGACCTAAAGAGTGGAATCCCAAATCAAGACTCTTTTACACATGCAGAAAGTTTCCTAATTCGAGAAAGTTCCCATGAGAATGCAAATCTTTCCCTGAGCGATGGCAAGTGTGACAGATAACGCCTGTGTACACGAAGTTGAAGAAGATCCCTTTGACAACACTCCAAGCACTACAGCTCTCCAAACCCGTTTTGGGAAATTTATGAGAATGTCGAACATAGCAGATAATGTGAATAATAGGAGTGAACACAAGATGCTGCTCTTACAACCAAGACCAGTGCCCGGTAGATGAATTCCTGTGCAAACCCTGAAGCAAAGTAACGAAGGAAAGATCAAAAGAGAGACTTGGGTGAGAATAGTTCTAGTCCCCACAAAGGAAGGCAAGTCCCTGTTATGCTCATGCCAGAAAGAATACAACCCTCTAAGGAAAAAGGCCAAGAGATTGTTTGCAAGGACACAAGGTTCTAATTGTTCAACAAGTAAAGGGGTCAGCAGAGGACTCTGCTGTTTGAGAACGTTCTGCCTGTATTATAATCATCAGTAATTTATAAGAGTCCACAGCGTCACTAAGGACGTCATCCATAGGGTCTAAACCCACACAGCTGATTGGTGAGACAGTATATATGGTCCTGCTCCATAGGGGATGCCAGGCTATGATTGGGTCTCATCTCCGCCGTCCGTCTTTCCGCACGTGGGCCAAATGGGCTGATCTCTCCAGGGACTGAAGGTCAGATGCGTCACATGTTGCTGTTCCTAGGCTACTCTTGTGAACTAATGCTCCTACTGCGTCATTATGGCATGCACCTGGGAGGCTCGGGGGCTGGCACCAGGGGGAATGGGTCATTATGGCATGCACCTGGGAGGCTCGGGGGCTGGCACCAGGGGGAATGGGTCATTATGGCATGCACCTGGGAGGCTCGGGGGCTGGCACCAGGGGGAATGGGTCATTATGGCATGCACCTGGGAGGCTCGGGGGCTGGCACCAGGGGGAATGGGTCATTATGGCAGGCACCTGGGAGGCTCGGGGGCTGGCACCAGGGGGAATGGGTCATTATGGCAGGCACCTGGGAGGCTCGGGGGCTGGCACCAGGGGGAATGGGTCATTATGGCAGGCACCTGGGAGGCTCGGGGGCTGGCACCAGGGGGAATGGGTCATTATGGCATGCACCTGGGAGGCTCGGGGGCTGGCACCAGGGGGAATGGGTCATTATGGCATGCACCTGGGAGGCTCGGGGGCTGGCACCAGGGGGAATGGGTCATTATGGCATGCACCTGGGAGGCTCGGGGGCTGGCACCAGGGGGAATGGGTCATTATGGCATGCACCTGGGAGGCTCGGGGGCTGGCACCAGGGGGAATGGGTCATTATGGCATGCACCTGGGAGGCTCGGGGGCTGGCACCAGGGGGAATGGGTCATTATGGCATGCACCTGGGAGGCTCGGGGGCTGGCACCAGGGGGAATGGGTCATTATGGCATGCACCTGGGAGGCTCGGGGGCTGGCACCAGGGGGAATGGGTCATTATGGAAGGCACCTGGGAGGCTCGGGGGCTGGCACCAGGGGGAATGGGTCATTATGGAAGGCACCTGGGAGGCTCGGGGGCTGGCACCAGGGGGAATGGGTCATTATGGCATGCACCTGGGAGGCTCGGGGGCTGGCACCAGGGGGAATGGGCCATTATGGCATGCACCTGGGAGGCTCGGGGGCTGGCACCAGGGGGAATGGGTCATTATGGCATGCACCTGGGAGGCTCGGGGGCTGGCACCAGGGGGAATGGGTCATTATGGCATGCACCTGGGAGGCTCGGGGGCTGGCACCAGGGGGAATGGGTCATTATGGCATGCACCTGGGAGGCTCGGGGGCTGGCACCAGGGGGAATGGGTCATTATGGCATGCACCTGGGAGGCTCGGGGGCTGGCACCAGGGGGAATGGGTCATTATGGCATGCACCTGGGAGGCTCGGGGGCTGGCACCAGGGGGAATGGGTCATTATGGCATGCACCTGGGAGGCTCGGGGGCTGGCACCAGGGGGAATGGGTCATTATGGCATGCACCTGGGAGGCTCGGGGGCTGGCACCAGGGGGAATGGGTCATTATGGCATGCACCTGGGAGGCTCGGGGGCTGGCACCAGGGGGAATGGGTCATTATGGCATGCACCTGGGAGGCTCGGGGGCTGGCACCAGGGGGAATGGGTCATTATGGCATGCACCTGGGAGGCTCGGGGGCTGGCACCAGGGGGAATGGGTCATTATGGCATGCACCTGGGAGGCTCGGGGGCTGGCACCAGGGGGAATGGGTCATTATGGCATGCACCTGGGAGGCTCGGGGGCTGGCACCAGGGGGAATGGGTCATTATGGCATGCACCTGGGAGGCTCGGGGGCTGGCACCAGGGGGAATGGGTCATTATGGCATGCACCTGGGAGGCTCGGGGGCTGGCACCAGGGGGAATGGGTCATTATGGCATGCACCTGGGAGGCTCGGGGGCTGGCACCAGGGGGAATGGGTCATTATGGCATGCACCTGGGAGGCTCGGGGGCTGGCACCAGGGGGAATGGGTCATTATGGCATGCACCTGGGAGGCTCGGGGGCTGGCACCAGGGGGAATGGGTCATTATGGCATGCACCTGGGAGGCTCGGGGGCTGGCACCAGGGGGAATGGGTCATTATGGCATGCACCTGGGAGGCTCGGGGGCTGGCACCAGGGGGAATGGGTCATTATGGCATGCACCTGGGAGGCTCGGGGGCTGGCACCAGGGGGAATGGGTCATTATGGCATGCACCTGGGAGGCTCGGGGGCTGGCACCAGGGGGAATGGGTCATTATGGCATGCACCTGGGAGGCTCGGGGGCTGGCACCAGGGGGAATGGGTCATTATGGCATGCACCTGGGAGGCTCGGGGACTGGCACCAGGGGGAATGGGTCATTATGGCATGCACCTGGGAGGCTCGGGGGCTGGCACCAGGGGGAATGGGTCATTATGGCATGCACCTGGGAGGCTCGGGGGCTGGCACCAGGGGGAATGGGTCATTATGGCATGCACCTGGGAGGCTCGGGGGCTGGCACCAGGGGGAATGGGTCATTATGGCATGCACCTGGGAGGCTCGGGGGCTGGCACCAGGGGGAATGGGTCATTATGGCATGCACCTGGGAGGCTCGGGGGCTGGCACCAGGGGGAATGGGTCATTATGGCATGCACCTGGGAGGCTCGGGGGCTGGCACCAGGGGGAATGGGTCATTATGGCATGCACCTGGGAGGCTCGGGGGCTGGCACCAGGGGGAATGGGTCATTATGGCATGCACCTGGGAGGCTCGGGGGCTGGCACCAGGGGGAATGGGTCATTATGGCATGCACCTGGGAGGCTCGGGGGCTGGCACCAGGGGGAATGGGTCATTATGGCATGCACCTGGGAGGCTCGGGGGCTGGCACCAGGGGGAATGGGTCATTATGGCATGCACCTGGGAGGCTCGGGGGCTGGCACCAGGGGGAATGGGTCATTATGGCATGCACCTGGGAGGCTCGGGGGCTGGCGCCAGGGGGAATGGGTCATTATGGCATGCACCTGGGAGGCTCGGGGGCTGGCGCCAGGGGGAATGGGTCATTATGGCATGCACCTGGGAGGCTCGGGGGCTGGCGCCAGGGGGAATGGGTCATTATGGCATGCACCTGGGAGGCTCGGGGGCTGGCGCCAGGGGGAATGGGTCATTATGGCATGCACCTGGGAGGCTCGGGGGCTGGCGCCAGGGGGAATGGGTCATTATGGCATGCACCTGGGAGGCTCGGGGGCTGGCGCCAGGGGGAATGGGTCATTATGGCATGCACCTGGGAGGCTCGGGGGCTGGCGCCAGGGGGAATGGGTCATTATGGCATGCACCTGGGAGGCTCGGGGGCTGGCGCCAGGGGGAATGGGTCATTATGGCATGCACCTGGGAGGTTAGGGGGCTGGCGCCAGGGGGAATGGGTCATTATGGCATGCACCTGGGAGGCTCGGGGGCTGGCGCCAGGGGGAATGGGTCATTATGGCATGCACCTGGGAGGCTCGGGGGCTGGCGCCAGGGGGAATGGGTCATTATGGCATGCACCTGGGAGGCTCGGGGGCTGGCGCCAGGGGGAATGGGTCATTATGGCATGCACCTGGGAGGCTCGGGGGCTGGCGCCAGGGGGAATGGGTCATTATGGCATGCACCTGGGAGGCTCGGGGGCTGGCGCCAGGGGGAATGGGTCATTATGGCATGCACCTGGGAGGCTCGGGGGCTGGCGCCAGGGGGAATGGGTCATTATGGCATGCACCTGGGAGGCTCGGGGGCTGGCGCCAGGGGGAATGGGTCATTATGGCATGCACCTGGGAGGCTCGGGGGCTGGCGCCAGGGGGAATGGGTCATTATGGCATGCACCTGGGAGGCTCGGGGGCTGGCGCCAGGGGGAATGGGTCATTATGGCATGCACCTGGGAGGCTCGGGGGCTGGCACCAGGGGGAATGGGTCATTATGGCATGCACCTGGGAGGCTCGGGGGCTGGCACCAGGGGGAATGGGTCATTATGGCATGCACCTGGGAGGCTCGGGGGCTGGCACCAGGGGGAATGGGTCATTATGGCATGCACCTGGGAGGCTCGGGGGCTGGCACCAGGGGGAATGGGTCATTATGGCATGCACCTGGGAGGCTCGGGGGCTGGCACCAGGGGGAATGGGTCATTATGGCATGCACCTGGGAGGCTCGGGGGCTGGCACCAGGGGGAATGGGTCATTATGGCAGGCACCTGGGAGGCTCGGGGGCTGGCACCAGGGGGAATGGGTCATTATGGCATGCACCTGGGAGGCTCGGGGGCTGGCACGAGGGGGAATGGGTCATTATGGCATGCACCTGGGAGGCTCGGGGGCTGGCACCAGGGGGAGAGAAGAAATACAATTGTGCTGACCCACACATTCTGTGCTCTGTCTATATCGCACTCCTCGTACCCAAAGCTTCCACACTCGTTTTGAACTATAATTTATCCCTGCCTGTACCTCGTACTACAAAGGGTGATTTTATAGGACACAGTGAAATGGTTGCACATGTTCAGTTCTTTTATGACCATTGGTTTTATTGCTGATGGGCTGGGGTCACCCGCTATCAGTGTATTTACTGAGCATGCGCCCAACGCATGCAACACCTTCACACATGCGTGTGAGATGTTTGGAGGGAGTAGTGTTAGGAAATGAGGCACATGTGCCGGGGGCCTGGTCCTGACAAGCACAGTGGATACAGTCCTCCTCCACGCATGCACATGCTTGTTGCCTCAATGTAGAGCTGAATGGGCAGCTGGAAATCTATGTGTAACTTAGCAAGCATCTTGGGAGGCTATTGGTATGCCTGTGATCATATATGATCTGTATGCCAGATCATATATGTCTAATGTAATTTAACACAGCAGTGGGATGTGTCATACATGAATCCGTGATGTCGGATGTAACTGTTTAGTGAGTTGGCCCACGCCTGGAGGGCCAACTAGAGAGCTGGGGGGTGGGGGCAGCCATGTAAGTGGGTTGAGGGTCATGTAGGCTGTGTTAGCTTTATTGAGCACACAGGGTCGGTGCTGCATTGCCATGCCGTGTTGTGTCTATGGGGGAGTGGAGTTAGAACCGAGGGTGAGGAGAGGTCCTGGAGGTGCACGCGTTGGTGATTGGTTCTATAATTCATGGAGGACATTCGTTTGTTATGCTGTCGAATGAGGGGCCAATAAAGGTAGAGGCCTGATGTCAGTACGGTGGGAACATGGTTGTTCACATACATTGGTACATTTATTAAAAATACATTGAAATCATGATCCGTGTTCAGGCTTTCATTACGCAGCCGAATCTGCAGACAATCCTAGATTCCTCTTTTTTCAGCTTGCGCTCTCTGTTTCCGCCCCTGGTTCTACATTTCACTCTGTAGCCCCACACAGTGTAGTTTCCTTTTGTCATCCAGCTGAGGGTTCTTTTGCCAGTGAGGTGGCATGGGGAGATTGTGATCTTTTGAGTGTATAGTGTTCAGATGTTCCCTGATCCTAATGCAGAGTTCTCTAATAGTACTCCATATATACACTTGTCACTGATGCAACTTATCGCATAGATCACATATTTATTGCAGCAATTGACATGCTCCTTGATAGTGAAATCTTTACAATCTTTGAATTTAGCGATGTGTGTTCTTGTTGCATAACCACACATGGAACATGTTCCACATTTGGTGAATCCTATTGTTTTTTTTGGCTGAGCCAGTCTCTTGCCGAGATGATTGTTGGTGCCCTGCTAAATGGGAGGTGATGTGAGATCAGATTTGATATCTTGCTTCATAAGTAGTAACAACCAATGTTTATTCAAAATCATTTGTACCGCATAACTATTAGAGTTGTATCTCGTTACAAATCTGATAATTGTGTCATCACGTTGTTTCTTTTGCTGGGGTATAAGTAGAGTCTGTCTTTCCAAAGCTGCAGTTTTCTCTTTTGCAAGTTTCAGATTGCTGGTTGTGTAGCCTCTGTCCTTGAATCTTTGCTCCAGTAGGTTGCATTCCAACTCGAAGGCCGTGTTTGTGCTGCAGTTGCGCCTTGCTCGGATGTATTCTCCTTTTGGGATATTAGTGATGACCGATCTTCTATGGCAGCTGGTTGCATGTAGCACCGAGTTCACTTCCGTTGGTTTGCGATACGTTTTTACTCGGTCAGCACTAGTATCCCAAAAGGAGAATACATCCCTCCCTGTACCTCGTACTACAAAGGGTGTATTAATGGGAAGGGGTGAAAGGGTCATGCATGTTCAGATCTTTTATGACCGTTGGTTTTGTGGCTGATGGGCTGCGGTCACTCACTATCGTGGAATGCAGCAACTCTTGGACTGGGTCAGTGGTGGGTCCAATTACTCCTAGTGGGCTGGGTGGGGGTTAGAGGACTGCTGTCGGCCTGGCCATTATGAATGGACTCTGCGAGGAGCTTGGTGCTGTCTCATGGCCTTGCAGGGCGCTTTCCTTTCTGTGTTACTAGGTAATTGCAACAGTTAAGGGACAAGGAGAAGTTTCTGTGAGAACTAGTCACGCAGGCTTATCTCTCCTCAGCGTTTTGGGCCTGTGCAGGTTTCTCCATCAAGTTTATGTTTTACTGCTCAGCCATGCAGAGTTGCTTCCATAATTACAAAATGGCTTCTCTTTATATGCGTTCACTAAGTCTATGCATCTATAATTCCCACAATATTGTATCCGTGTCTGGTTTCTTAACACAGTCCTTTCCCCCCTAGCACCTCGCATGGCTTCCTATGGGATTCACCTTACTCTAAAGCGCCTACGGGGGGTGGGACAGACTAATTTCCATCCCAACACAAGTCCAAACTCAAATCAAAGAACAAGAAGAGACAAAAAATAAAGAACTGTGTAAAAGCGTCCTTTGTTCGATCCCTAAGCACTACAAATGACAATAATATTCCTCCTATAACAAAGCCCCAGAGAATAAAGAACCGAGGAATAACAGAGCTTGACCAAACCTCTGATAACTCTCTGACTAAAAATGCCAAAGAAAGTAATTACTTCAAGGATATAGACCTCGTGCTTGGTCATGTGACTAAGGTCTCCATCAGCTCTCAGACTACCCCCTGACAAAGGTAAAATCATTTCAACCAATTTTTTATAAATTGTTAAAAATATCGACCTCTAATTGAACCTGAGAACTCCACCGAAAAGTCTCAAAGTGTGAGGCAAAACAGGTCTGACCTTGTAGATGGTGCTGATGACAAAAAACAGCAAGTATGCTCCGATAAGCAGAATACGTGGGAACCCATTTTTAATAAGTGGAAAGGAACTGGTAACAACTGACAGGAGCCTTGCACCAAGAAAGTGTCACTCCTTGAACTGATCAAGACAGCAATGACACTTAAAGATCAAAACATTCCCTCAACTGTCTTTGATGAGTCTTTGAGCTCAGTGACTCATCAAAAAAGAAGGAGTGGTGACTTTTAGTTTCAAGATGATAAAGACCTCATATGTACCGGGCAAAGCACACTCTTATTTGCTGATCTACCGCCATTTGCGATTCCAAGATTATGGTTATTCCAATCCAGAAGGGAGAAGAGCTCAAACTCTTTAACAGGAGCAGCATATTGTCAATTACAAAAAAAGGTTCTTGACTTATACCTCTTCACCTCAAATAATATCGGATGGGTTTGCTTCCCACAATGAAACTGTTTCTATATTGTAGAATTGGGCCTCAAAACCGAAATGAGAGCCGAGGCTTTGTTATATCAGATGGATGATTTGAGAGAGTTGGGTCTTGATGTTTCTAGTCCTCCTACCATTGATCAAGAATGTTCACAGGTTGAAAAAAGGGAAAAAAGGTGAGAAAGATCAGTCAAATTGTCCAAAGTTGACGCCTCATTGAGACAAGGACAGAATCGAATACCTCCTGTATAGAGAAAAATGAGAACTTAATGGATACAAAATCAATTATGTGGGAAATGGCACCTGAAATGATGAGCTTTGTATATGAGAAAATGAAAGATAATAAGGAATTACTTTAATAGGGAATTAATTCAAGCTTTTGAGTTGTAATACGCAGGGTTCTGGATCTTTTAAATTAAAAGATGTGAAGGGAGAAATCTTTGGCAATTATGATTTAATAATTTTCCAAGAAACACGGCTGTTAGAACATCTGACATTAGATTGCTTCAATACTCTAGACCAACTATCCATAAGAGGAGGCCTGGGCAGACCGGCTGGAGGTTTAAGGATATAGCAAGAGCAGGTCTGGTTACGTCATTAGAAACCATCCATACCGGGCGACTACCAGATCCTTGAGTTATTGTGTAGACATTATTGTCATAAACGTATGCCGAACCCTGCAAATTCAAAGCTAATTAACTTCTTGGAATCACTAGCTACTCTGCTGTTTAGGTTAAAAGATCAATATGGCAGAGCGGGCATTTTGATTTTGATTTTGAATGATTTAAATGCCCAATGCATACCTATATATCAAAATGGTGATTTTATTACCTCAAAAGAACCCACATTAAATGGAAAAAAGTTCCTACAAAGTTGGCTAACGGCAACGTCAAAGGTGATGTGCCAGCAGTCTCAACTTGGTCATGCGGCTGAAGTCACTCTATTCTTGAATGGTTTTTTCTGTTTGCTGACCTGTTTGATCATTGTACACACTTTAACATTGTAAGTGGCGGTTCAAGTGACCACAAAAGACTATCTGCGACCTTGAAATTAAATAGTCGATTGAACAGCATGACTTACAAGACAGATTTAGTGCTAAATAAAAATAAAAACGTGTAAACAAAATGGCAACATTTTAAATAATAGATTGGAAAAGGACGTTATGAAAAGCCCTGAGAAATTTATGGAGAAAATCTGTAAACCAGATACTTTTATCAAATTCTTGTGTGAAATAGATCAGCCGTGTTCCATTAATTTAAGTGTCTCTAAAAAACATGTCCATGTTTTTGATTAAATCTCATGGCATAAGAAGAAAGATCTGAGAAAAGCTATTCTCAACCTTAAATACACTATGATGTCCCAGATAAGTAGGAGGATAGAAGAGAAAGTTCACAGAAATAGTTATAGAAATTGGTCAAACATTGGCACTCAACCCCTAGAGTGAACTGCATATGCAGATGACGTCATCTTGCTGGATTGCACCCCGAAGGTACTGCAGCAATTACTGAATGCATTTGAAACCTAGGCAGCAAAAAAATATTTTCATGATTAACCCAGCTAAATCCCAAAGCTTAATAATGAAAAACCACACTGTACGTAAAAGCAACTATAAACGGTTGCTGCAGAACCAAGCAATACCGCAGGTGAAAGAATTGTTCTATTTGGGAATTGAAATGAAATCAGCTCAGTCGAAAGCTGTGTGGGTAGAAGATCTACACATAAACTAATCCTCCTAATAGCTGAGATGAAAAAATACTTATGTCTTACTGCCAGCTTTTAATAAGCCAGTTCTTAAAGTATTATAAAGCAAAAGTTGTTCTATCTCTGCTTTATGGTTTTGACACGATTCCAAACTCGCAGATGATGAACTGGGAGCGAATTGAGGGAAAAATATGGAAGCAAGTTGTACATCTACCTGTGAGTTACCCTATGACTAGCCTTAGAATGAGCCTTGATTGGAAAATGTTAACCTCATTTAGATGCATACAAATCTCAATCGAAGACTCTTTGTATAAGAATATTCTATGCAAATTAAACAATGGTCAAAATAGCTTTTTAGTTCAATTGGAAAAACATGTAATGCATGTTATGGATGAATGTGATCAGACTATAGCAAATTTAGTGGAGAATCCAGAAGTGGTAAAGTTGGCCGTGTCTCGAGCAGACTGGATCAGGAGAGAAGTTACATAATATATAGCCGGTCTGATAGCACAGCGAGTAGAACGCTCACTTTGACATCTGTGCAGAGCCTGCTGATGCAGGTTCGAATCCCAGCAGGGCCAAACTCAGCCTTTCATCCTTCCGAGGTCGATGAATGAGCATCACGCACCATTGGTGATCAGCAGCACTCAGATAACTGAGGTTCCGTAGCGCTATATAAATGCTAAATTATTATTATTATTATTATTATAAATTCTCTCAATTTTTGATAAACCGAAACATTATTGATTTTAAATTAATGAGAGAATTTCTAAGGGGAACATTACCTTTTGTAAAAATAGGCGAAGCCCAGTTTGTTAAGGAGGGGCTTCCAGCTCTGGCTAACTGTAATCTATGTCAAGAATGTGAGACACAATCCTTAAATCATTTCTTAATTTTGTGTAAAGGAACTTCATAAAATATGGTTGGGAAATTTAGTGGACCATATTGAATAGCTGACTACAGATCGCTTTTGGCAACGTCTGATGGCAGGTCACGAAAGAGCCTTATCGATCGAAGTTATCAAGATCCTAAATGAATTAGGCTTCATTGAATTGTAACAAGGTTACATTGTATGATCCTTTGCCTATTCGAATAAGTAAATAGCAAATTCTGTATGAGTTATGAGCGTTTCAAGAAATGTGTATACAAAATGACGCACATGTGTGTACACATTCATATGTTTGGCTAATGCACAAAAAAACAAAATAAACAAATTAAATGAAAGATGTGATTACTAGGCAGTAGACCAAATATTCATTTTGCTGCTATATTCTGAATCATTTGTGGTTAGCGAATGAGGCTGTGATGGAGTCTAAAGAGGAGTCTGTTACAGAAACCATAGCAGAGGCCATGTGAATGTTTTGTGACATGTGAGGGAGCAGGAGGATCCGCCTCATCACGTGACGATGGAACAGTGATTTCTAGTCATGACTCTATGGGAAAAAATCACAAAAGGTTATCAAAGACGACACCAATGTTTTTTGTCGAGCTGCCAAGGCTGGAGGAGGGGAAACTAAGGAGAGAGACTAGGCAAAGGAAAGAGCAGCGGGAATGCAGTTGCCAATGTAGATGATATGCGCCCTTGAAAGAGCTTCAGCGAAGGGTATTGCTTATCATTCAGTCCTAAATGTGGAGCAGGTAGTCCAAGATATAATGGTGTGAGAGTGCGATCTGAGAATCATCTGCGTAGATTTGATAAACTGTTGTGTATGTGGTGATAAGGTCTACAAGAGGTGGCAGAAGGGACAGGAAAGAGACCTGAAGGCCTCAGCAATGCCAGGAAGGGAGATATCAGATGGAGAGCAGAGCTAGAGCTGTGGTTGTCAGAGTCAAATGCCGCAGAAATATTTTAAGTGGAATGAGAATGGCTAGGTAGTTGGCAAGATCTCGTCCCCCATACAAAAGAGTGCAGATTCTAGATGCTCTAAAACCAGACTGTTGATCATGCAGTAAACCATGAGTCTTAGAGAACCACTGTAATTGCCTAGTGATGATCTTTTCAAGAATTGTGCTGATAAAGCCTCCCCCATACCATGCCTTATCAAGAGGTGAGTGACTGCCTTAGGAGTGATGATTGACTACCATGCAGCGCATGCAGCAGCCTACTACATCCACATCTGCTGTTCTCTTGTGACTGCCGCACGAGTGATGATAGACTGCCATGCAATGCAGGTAGCAGGCTACCACATGCACTCCCTGTTGTTCTTTTGTGACTGCTGTAGGAGTGATGATAGATTACCATGCAATGCAGGCAGCAGGCTACCACACCCACTGCAGCTGGTATCTTGTGACTGCCCTAAGGGTGATGATTGTCTACCATGCAGCGCATGCAGCAGGCTACCACACCTGCTTCCTGTTGTTCTCTTGTGACTGCCTTAGGAGTGATGATTGACTACCATGCAGTGCAGGCAGCAGCCTACTACATCCACATCTGCTGTTCTCTTGTGACTGCCGCACGAGTGATGATAGACTGCCATGCAATGCAGGTAGCAGGCTACCACATGCACTCCCTGTTGTTCTTTTGTGACTGCTGTAGGAGTGATGATAGATTACCATGCAATGCAGGCAGCAGGCTACCACACCCACTGCAGCTGGTATCTTGTGACTGCCCCAAGGGTGATGATTGTCTACCATACAGTGCAGGCAGCAGGCTACCACGTGCACTCCCCGTTGTTCTCTTGTGCATACCATAGGAGTGATGATAGACTTCCATGCAATGCAGGCAGCAGGCTACCACATGCACTGCTGCTGTAGTCTTGTGACTGCCCTAGGAGTGATGATTGACTAAAGAAGTGCATTAGCTCTCCCGTTCCTGTGTGCATTGTTTAAAAACGTTAGCAATGACACCCATATGCTGTGGAAGCCTCAAAGAGTGCCCTCTCCCGAGGCACACACATACTCACATCACTAGAAACGTTCACACCAAAGAGTGAGAGATTTTATCCAGCCCATTTTGGTCATCTTTGTTTCTTTTCCTCTGTCCACATTTACTTCTCACATAATCTGTTCTTGATTTAGCCACTCTTGGCTCTATACTTGGCAGTCCCAGAGTTGCAATTCTGGAGTATGTGTTGTTGGAGAAATTAAACATAGTCTTGGGCAATAAAGGACAACATGTTTCAAGGGTCCACGTCAGCACATGTCATGCCTATCCCAATAATAGTAATACGTGTTTTTCTCTCTGAAACTGCCCTCACGTATAGGCCCCCTTCTTCTTCAAACATCACAAAACGTCTCCTTTTTTTTCAGAAATATTGATCCCTGATCTACTTATGCGATATAACATGTTAAGGGGGCATTGCTTTTTGCCAGTCTTTTTGCATTGGCTTATTGCTATTATCAAGACACAGAAAGCTAGAAGTACTAGTACCAGTATGGCCACTAGCATTTTGAATGCGCTAGCCAACCAGGTGGGTATCCATGAGAACAGGTAGGTAAACCAGTCATCATCCACAATGCCTATCACCACTTTCACCATATGTGGGTGCTGTTGTTTCAAAGGTGGCTATTGCCTCTGTGAGGTTCCCATTTTCCTTATCGTGGGCAGGTGTGTATAAGCAGCCAGATGGGCCAATGTTTGCACACATGCCACCTTCCATGGTCGTAATAAGGTCATGGAAATACCTGTTTTGGTGAGTCATGAGCCTGGCTGCTCTCAACTCTTCCCTTATGGCCTTGAAGCCTTTCACAGTTATATTTAAGTTTGCAGCAGTTCCCGTCATGTTACTTGCATCCATTTGGCATCAGCATGTGCATATGCATGTGCCTGCAACCCGGCAGTAAAGAAGGATGTAAAGAACATTTCTGTTCTACTGAGCAATTTATGCTCATCTGGTATCTCGTCATATGCCTTTTCTGATGTAGAGAGTTATAGTTATCTCTCTTTGTGTGTTTAAGGTGAGGGGCATCTTACTTCTTAAGGGTGTTTTTTCAATCCTAGAAAACTACTAGGGACAGTGCACTTATTACCACTAGGGAGCACAGACCTCCCCAATCAGGTGGGAGCTGCATGTACGGTCTGGAACCACAAGTGCAATAATGGTCTATTAATACCACCATGCCTACTTTCATTCCAGGCAATCGAAAATGCATTTGCACCCTTTGTTTTCTCCTATTTTTACAGTGCCTGTCTTTCTTATTTTCTTATGCATAGGGTGGCATTCTTGAAGGGCACTATGTGTAGTGGGCCTGGTTCATCCTCTACTCCCACGTTAGAAGTTTAGTGTATTTTGTCCATTCTGTGAGGCACCCCTTATTTACCTTTTGCACAAGCACCTCTACTTTGCAGCCGATCAGTCCTTTGACCCAGCCTTCTGTAGTAAATACCTGTCCTTCTATTTGTAACTGTCCTCGCTCCAAACACCCAGGAATTTCTCTTACCCATTTGTCAGTGCATTGCTAAAATTGGTGGTCTTCTGTTATTACTTCCCCTCTTCTCGGACCTGATAATATTTAACATATTCCCTCATGTTGTATCTCAACATCGCTCATCACTGACATTTCTTTTATGAAGTTATGCTCACGTAGAGAATCTTCCTTTGCTACCCAGAGCATGGAGGCACTTCTGCCATGAAATTGCCCTCTGGCAATGGCCGTGCCCGGCCACCTCAGCAAGAGATCCCCGGGGTCCAGATAGCGAGACACCCTTTGGTTTCTCACAAGAGCGACAGATAATTAAAAGGTGCAGGCAGTGAGCAGCAGAAATTTGAAAGCGCACCAACTGAGCCTCCATGCTTGAGCTGTGAGACAACGTGATCCTGGAAAATAAGAACAAAGATTTGAAAAAGACCGCCACCCCACCACCCGGATGGAGGGCTGTCCTATCCAAATGGGTGATATTGTACTCTTGAGGGAGGGCGGCAGTTAGTTTTTGTGCCGAGGCTTCTGTGAGCCAAGTCTCGGTAAGAAACAAATCATCATGCAAATTCTCGAACAAAAACTTGTGTATAAAAGTAGCAAGGGAGCGCATATTTAAAAGAAAACTATTAAGTGGAGAGCTAGTGGTGTCAACACACATCCCAGTGACTGCCCTAACCATGAAGAATTTCAGTAGAAATAGGGTCCCGAGGGGACCAAGGCACAGAATGTCATCGCAGGTCAACCAGTCCGGACTGTCCTTGACCTAGGTTGGCACGGAGGGGCTTGACTTTGGCGCAACTTCGACGTGGGGGGCGTGCTCACGCTGTGCTCAATCGCTGCACTGCAGGCAGATGTGGTCAACAAATAGGCACATGGTATTACCTTAGCCAATCCGCTTGCTCTGAGAAAGAGCAGTGAAGACAGACTAGTAACTGTGACTGCAGTGAGAAATAAAGATGTACGACAAACGCCGAGCCTCGGGTTGCACTGAGGCCAGGCACCCTCAGCAGGGGGTGGTCTGGCAATACAAGGAATCAAAATAAAAGGTAGGTATAATTACAAAAATGAATTAAAACAAGAAAGATCAAAATTAAGAGCATGTGGGTTAGGGAGCCCAGTCTCACAACATGGACCGGGTGAAAGCCGGTGCCTAAAAGGAAATGAAATTGTGAGAATGCTAGGCTAAGCCGAGCAAGCCCAGTAGCATAAAATGAATAAACACCAGAACCGGAGGCACGTGGATGTACCGTATGAGTCCAGCGAGGCTCTCAGAATGGGGAGACTAAGCTCCATAGTAGAAAGAGCAGTGGAGACAGACTGGTAACTTTCTGTGTCTGCAGAAAGAAAAAAAGATGTACGTGTCTCGGGTTGCACTGAGGAGAGGCAGGGGGGTCTGGCAATACAAGGAATCAAAATAAAAGGTAGGTATAATTAAAAATCAGTGATCAATAACGCTTAGAAACACAGTCTTCAAGCACTGTGCTTTATGCCAAGGACTGAAAGAACGTTCCTCTCCCCTGTAGGGAAAAGGAATGAAGAATTGTATTCCCCCCAAGAGAGGACGGCATGAGGCAGCCATGTTGGGATGGCCGCTAGGGCAATAATCAGCGCACAGAGATGAACCTGTCCCATTTGACCACTGACATGAACAGAGGCAAAAGGCTAGTAACTATGGCCCTGTGCCACAGTGCCAAACACGCACCCAGCCCACCATCTGGCCGAGACTAAAGCAGACAGGGCCTAGCAGCAAACTCAAATCCAGACCCAGAGGAGGAGCTGTATGAGGAAGACACTTGATCCCCAAACGAGAGGTTTACATCAGAAAGAAAGAAAGAGGAAGGCTAGTGACCCTGGAAGAGGGTGACAAATGAGGCAGGGAGAGATCCCAGAAGATGAGTGCAGCAGAGAGGGAACAAGCCCTTGACCACAGAAGAGGGCAGAGAGCGCTCCTTTGATACGCTGATAGGTGTGAGACGCAGAGGGGGAGAGCCCCACGACTCTGGAAGAGCAGAGTGAGCAATGGAGAGAGGAAAATAAAGGGAGGACCTTTGGTCACTAGACAAGGGAAGGAAGCCCTAAATCATTCCTAAAGCTTCTGGGCAAACTGGAATTTTGATCACGGTATGTAAGAAAGAGAGAACTATCGACTGCTAGCCATGTTCGACATTACGGGCAAATGATTGGTTCACTAATCTTAGACCGGCTCCAGAAATGGGTGGAGGCCACCCACCTCTATTATTATTCTTCCTGAAACAGTTTTATACTAATAACATTGTTCAGTTCATACTTGATGACGAGGCAACACTGGCACGCCCTATAACCACATCCAGGGGCGTAAATCGGGGTTGCGTTTTAGCACCCCTGCTTTTCAATGTATATTTATCAGACCTGGCAGAATATCTGAAGAAGCTGGAAATTTGCCTCCTGAAAATCTCTGCTATTCATGTCAAATGCCCAGCATACGCTGATGATCTTGAGGAAATATGCTGCCGTGAGAAAACTCGCTGAGTGCTTGAGGAAATACGGTGCCGTAAATCATCTTGTTATTAACCGCCAAAAAAAAACAACTTCTACTATTTGAACATCCCAGGGCGAAAACCAGCTTGGAAGCGGTGAAGAATATGGTTGCTTTCCAGTTAGGCAGAAAGCTGCAGGGTGACAATAGCTTCAAGCATTTTCATAATGGCCGGAAGAAGCTAAATCGACCGATAGTTAGCACCCACAGCAGGACCTAGATGAGACTTTTTGAGAAGAGGGGAGATGACTGCATGTTTGAGAGAGTCAGGGATATGGCCGGTAGAGAGGGCATGGTGAAGGGGTGAAGTAAGTAGCGGGACAAGACTATGAGAAAGAGATTGCAGAATTCGAAGAGGAATATGGTCAGCGGCGTCAGTCACAGTGCTAAACTGAAAAGCATTGGAAGAGACTGCGAGGGGAGAAATCTCAGAGAGAGTGTCAGAGATCTGTCTTTCAGCATTAATTTGCTCGGATTTTGAAAATCTTTTCTTTAAAGAAGAGTGCAATTAGGTGACAGTGTTTTTGATTGTGAAGAGTGGGATTAGGTGGGCGAATAGGAGTGGTCAATTCCTTCGCCACCTGAAAAAGTTCTCGAGAAGAGCAAGAAGCGTTCATGATTTGATCAGAAACATACTGGGCTTTGATTTTTTTTTATAGTGCTTTGACAGTCTGGCTTCAACATAGGCTGATTAGCACTGAGATCGGAGGAGGAACGATGCCATCTGCGTTCCGCTTCTCTGCTTCTCTGTTTAAGTGAGCGCAGTTGAGAGCAGTACGGGGGGGGGGGGGAGATTATTTTGTGCAAGAGGTAGAGAGCTTGGGGGCCCCAGAGCATCCGCCATGAACTGTAGAGCCTCAATCAAGGACTCACAAGGACTAGAGTCAGCTGTCAGGCCTTGACAGATGAGGTTTTCAATAGACATGGCAATACCACTCGGGAGATGTTTCACCACCGACGATGAAACTTAACAGAGGGGGAAGGTCTGGATGTGTGCAGAGCGAGAGGAATAGAAAATGGAACCGGAAACTGATCAGATCAGGATAGTGGCAGAGGAGCAAAAGAAAGAACATCGGGATGTTGGAGAAAATGAGGTCAAGTAAATTGCCAGCCTGGTGGGAGTGTGATAGCAAAGGTGAAGGCCACAATCAGAGCGCGCTGAAATGAGTTTAGCAGTCTGCTGGTCAAGCGGGTCATTTGGATGGAGATTGAAGTCTTGGAAAATGAGAATTCAGGGATATGTCAGGGAGAGATCAGCCATCAGCTGAGTGAAACTTTTGAGAAATCCAATGGTAACATAGCAGGGAGGACGATAGAGAATCAGGAAGTGAAGGGACCATTCCGAATACACCTGAACTCGTGAGAGAAAGAGCTCACAGGTGAGATTGTGATTAAGCTCAACAATAGAACAGCATAGATGATTTTTGAATATGATAGCAACACCCACACCAATTTTAGGTGTGGATCGGTCAAGATGCAGGATGTCATATAAAGGAGGAAGCATCTGAACCATGTCCGGTCCTGAAGCTTGAGTAAACCAAGTCTCTGTAATACAGAAGACGTCAGGTGTAAGTTCATCAAGTACAGCAAATATGTCGTCACGATGCGCAACAGCTGAGCGCGCGTTAACAAGAAGACCTTTTAGGCTAGAGGAGGGATTACCCTCATTCACCAGTGCATTGGGATGCAAATGAGCATTAAAATCATCAGGCAAGATAGTATTGGAAGGGGTCAGCCTACTAAGAGTGCTGCCCAGTAGAATCTGTGCGCACCTCTCGTCGTTGGCAAAGGTATTCATTTCTATGGCCCATGGCCCGGAGCAGTCCTGGACGGGCACAGACGGGCTTGCCTTAAGTGTATCTTTGGCGCGCACATTCTCTCCAGCACGTTTATGCCGGGGAGAATGATCAGGAAGCGTGCGTGTCACGTCGGGGGTGAACACAGAAAGAGGACTTCCGCCAAGCAGCAGCGGATTCTTCAAAGAATACACTTAGAGCTCTGAGTAATCTGACACAAATAAGTAAAAAGGTACATTTAGAGCGTCAAAACATGGAGCACCGTCAGAAGAAGTAACAGTAACAATTAAATTAAAACAGCAGCGTAATGCGCAATGTGAGGGAATTTATAATGGAAGTCCCAAATGGAATGACCTCACCTCTCTAAACAATGTAGGCGTTCTCTCTGACGCATTTATGCCGGGGAGAAAGATCAGGAGGCGTGTGTAGTACGCAGACCCGAGCTGACAGCAATACATATTTTGACGCTATTATATTGCTGACACTCTCTGTTGATGCGGCTGGATCCTTTAATGCAACATTTACATTGGGGAAGATGCTAGGAGCAATCTTGGCTTTGCCATCTGGCAAGTCCCCTGGTTCAGATGGACTGGGTGTTGAACTGTATAAGGAATGTAAACCGCTTATTTGCACCGTTGCTTCCGCAGGTGTGGAATGAAGCGATGGAGGTAGGTATACTTCCCCCAGCGCTCCAGGAAGCAATTATAACAGTCCTGGTAAAGCCTTGTAAACCGCCAGAAGAATTGGGCTCCTACCTCCTCTTATCTCTAATAAATACTGATGCCAAAATGTATGCAAAACCTCTGCCTACTCGACTCGTGCCTTTGATGCCACATTTGATTCCTTATGACCAGGCGGGCTTTGTTTCTTCCAGATCCACAGCCTTTAATCTGAGATGCCTCTTTTGTATACTCTCCCAGATAAACCCCCACGCAAACATAGTCGTGCAACCTTGGACGCAGAAAAGGCATTTGATTCAGTGTCATGGAATTTCCGGTCTCCTGTACTAGACTTGTTCTGTCTGAGCTTGTATTTTGCCAACTGTGTCAGGCTGCTATATTCCTCCCCTCAGGCCAGAATACGGGCAAAGTGGGCCTCTCATCTACTATCTCTCTGGGTAGGGGTACTAGGCAGGGCTGCCCCCTCTACCCTCTTTTATTCGCATTATTTATTGAACCCCTTGCAGAGCTTGTCCGGATAATGCATGTGCATTGTGACCTCCGCAGAGCGGGTGCACCTGGTGTAAATAATAATAATTTGGCATTTGTATAGTGCTACGAACCCTCAGGTATCTGAGCGCTGCTTATTATGACCCACGGTGTGTGGTGCTCATTTATCGACCTCAGAAGGATGAGTTTGGCCCCACCGGGATTTGAACCTGCGTTAGCAGACTCTGCATCGATGTCAAAGCGAGCGCTCTACTCGCTGCGCCACTTGACCGGATGTAGTGTCCCTTTATGCGGATAACACGTTACTTTTTGTCCGAGACCTGGACCATACCCTTCACCCTATGCTGGATGAGATTCAGACCTTCTCTCGTCACTCAGGATACCACATTTGGACCAAATCAGAGCTATTCTCCAGAATGGGGGTCATACACGGATTCACATGTTATGAATATTCCCTGTGGTAAGGCTAGGAATCCTCTGTAAAATTAAGCAGTTAAGCTTTAGGCTAAAACTCTACTGTCTCTTCTATGGACTATTGCTGTCACTTTGGGTCATTCTGCCCCAACCAATGACACTCGTCCTCCTTAGCTCCCACCCACCTACCCCCGCCACCTCCCGGTGGCCATGTTCTGATTTTTACAGAACATTTTCGTGTTGCGAATCCTTGAGTTTTGTTCCTTGATTTTCTCAAGTATTTTGCCTTTTTTTTAATTGTTTTTGATAGTTTTCTTCCAAATTTCTTCAATCCATCACTGTTGCAGACCAGGTTTTGGGCCTAATACACTTGTCATGTCAGAGGCTGAGAAGAAAAGCCTCTTAAAGGCCTGTTCCAGATGCGGTCAGAAGAATGTCTTCCCCGAGGACCACCACCAAAATGTGCATTTACTGCATGCATCCAGACCACGATGTAGAGGGATGCCCCATATGCCAGTCTTTCTCCACTAAGATGAGGAAGGATCGCCATCGGAGTCTGACCTCAAGGCTGGAGGAAGCTAAAGCATCTGACTCGGCATCTGTGCACAGTCATGCCTCTGCCAGGGCTAGCAGGCCCAAAGATCAAACTCCCTCTGACAAGAGGTTGAGATCCTTTGAGGACGCTTCTAAGGGGAATGTACCTAAAAAGGTAAAGTCGTTGCACGATCATACTTCCTCGTCGACGAGCATCACAGCTGAAGCGTCTCAGTCGTCTGGAACGAGGATGGCCAAGATGGGAACCCTGTCATTGGAAGGCCAGAAATCATCCACTCCTTTGCGGTCAACACCGTTGTTAAAATATTGTTCATTGTTGTCAGCAGCATCATCGTCGACAAACCCGAAGACTTCCTCATCGACAACACCAAGACTGTTGTCGAAATCATCATCATTGTCGACAAAGACTCTATCAATGGCACTGTCCGCCAGGCCGGCAGTACCCATTCTTGTCACATCGACAGGCTTTTCAATGACTGCATGCACCATCTCAATGGTCACAATGACTATATCAAGGGGAGCATTGCCTCTAAGGTCTCTGTCAGTCCCAACAGTAGCTGTTCTGCCTGCACTGCCTTCTCTGGGAGTGCCTGGGCTGGGCATCTGTCAGAGAGGTTTCAGCAGAGAGAGGGAGGCACCTCTAGATCTCTCTTTTCTACCAAAGCCAACAAGTGCCCCGAAACTGCCTGCCACGCCTGTGAGGTCTCCCAGAGAGGTGTCTCCAGCCCCTGTCTCCACTTCTGCCATTCTGTCAGTGGCGGATTAATTCTTTGAACATGTGGTTTCGGTCCCGGCTCCTGTAGCCAGTCCACCAAGGCCTCCTTGGCCCCACCTGGCACCACCTCCTCCAGGGCCTATGGCCCTGCAGCCACCTCCTGTTTCACTGCCCCCAAATGTGGAGGAGTTGTTCCTCACTGGAAAGGACACTAGTACGGACCCAGATACAGATGGTACCCAAGATATGGATGAGGTTGAGGACTACGTCCCTGCAGACGGTGAGATACCAGATGTACACCTGCATTCTAGGGACTCCCTCCCCCTTGGATGAGGTGGGTTCTTTTCAGGCGATGCTCTCCCAAGCAGTGTACCTCTTCAATCTGGTTACAGAGAAAAAGTCGAAGGAGGGATTTATTTTCCAGCACTGTGAATCCTCCAGAAAGACTGTGGTTTCAGTGCCGCTCTGGAAGGATGGGCTGCTGGTGATACGAAAGCCCTTTTCCACACCTACAAAAAGGAGAGGCTGGAGAAGAAATATAGGGTGTCGGTACAGCTCCTAAATGCCTCAGAGGCCATCCAGCACCAGACTCAGTAGTCTCAGCTGCAGCGGGCAAGAGGCTGTCTAATACTTCATCCCCTTGCACAATCCCACCTGATCTGGAGGGAAGGAAGCTGGTTGCAGCTGCCAAGCGCATAACCACCATTGCGGTATCTACAGTTAAGGCCACCAACGCCCTAGCCATCCTTACTCGATATGACAGAGAGCTATGGTACAAGTTGGGGCCCATCCTCGATTTCCTGCTAATGTCTGGAATAATAAGTTGTACAGCCATGTGAGAGAGCTGTTTTGTGTATTCCCTCATCGCGTAGGCCATGAGTGCCCCCAGAAAATTAATAGCCACCGAAGTATCTGCACATGTAGAGTACTGCCTGCCACACCTCGCAGCATGCATGACCAGAGGGCAATTTCATGGCAGAAGTGCCTCCATGCTCTGGGTAGCAAAGGAAGATTCTCTACGTGAGCATAACTTCATAAAAGAAATATCAGTGATGAGCGATGTTGAGACACAACATGAGGGAATATGTTAAATATTATCAGGTACGAGAAGAGGGGAAGTAATAACAGAAGACCACCAATTTTAGCAATGCACTGACAAATGGGTAAGAGAAATTCCTGGGTGTTTGGAGCGAGGACAGTTACAAATAGAAGGACAGGTATTTACTACAGAAGGCTGGGTCAAAGGACTGATCGGCTGCAAAGTAGAGGTGCTTGTGCAAAAGGTAAATAAGGGGTGCCTCACAGAATGCACAAAATACACTAAACTTCTAACGTGGGAGTAGAGGATGAACCAGGCCCACTACACATAGTGCCCTTCAAGAATGCCACCCTATGCATAAGAAAATAAGAAAGACAGGCACTGTAAAAATAGGAGAAAACAAAGGGTGCAAATGCATTTTCGATTGCCTGGAATGAAAGTAGGCATGGTGTTATTAATAGACCATTATTGCACTTGTGGTTCCAGACCGTACATGCAGCTCCCACCTGATTGGGGAGGCCTGTGCTCCCTAGTGGTAATAAGTGCACTGTCCCTAGTAGTTTTCTAGGATTGAAAAAACACCCTTAAGAAGTAAGATGCCCCTCACCTTAAACACACAAAGAGAGATAACTATAACTCTCTAAATCAGAAAAGGCATATGACGACATCCCAGATCATCATAAATTGCTCAGTAGAATAGAAATGTTCTTTACATCCTTCTTTACTGCCGGGTTGCAGGCACATGCATATGCACATGCTGATGCCAAATGGATGCAAGTAACATGACGGGAACTGCTGCAGACTTAAATATAACTGTGAAAGGCTTCAAGGCCATAAGGGAAGAGTTGAGAGCAGCCAGGCTCATGACTCACCAAAACAGGTATTTCCATGACCTTATTACGACCATGGAAGGTGGCATGTGTGCAAACATTGGCCCATCTGGCTGCTTATACACACCTGCCCACGATAAGGAAAATGGGAACCTCACAGAGGCAATAGCCACCTTTGAAACAACAGCACCCACATATGGTGAAAGTGGTGATAGGCATTGTGGATGATGACTGGTTTACCTACCTGTTCTCATGGATACCCACCTGGTTGGCTAGCGCATTCAAAATGCTAGTGGCCATACTGGTACTAGTACTTCTAGCTTTCTGTGTCTTGATAATAGCAATAAGCCAATGCAAAAAGACTGCCAAAAAGCAATGCCCCCTTAACAGGTTATATCGGATAAGTAGATCAGGGATCAATATTTCTGAAAAAAAAGGAGACGTTTTGTGATGTTTGAAGAAGAAGGGGGCCTATACGTGAGGGCAGTTTCAGAGAGAAAAACACGTATTACTATTATTGGGATAGGCATGACATGTGCTGACGTGGACCCTTGAAACATGTTGTCCTTTATTGCCCAAGACTATGTTTAATTTCTCCAACAACACATACTCCAGAATTGCAACTCTGGGACTGCCAAGTATAGAGCCAAGAGTAGCTAAATCAAGAACAGATTATGTGAGAAGTAAATGTGGACAGAGGAAAAGAAACAAAGATGACCAAAATGGGCTGGATAAAATCTCTCACTCTTTGGTGTGAACGTTTCTAGTGATGTGAGTATGTGTGTGCCTCGGGAGAGGGCACTCTTTGAGGCTTCCACAGCATTTTACCGTATTTTCTTTTTTGGTGCAGTTATGCAATTTAATCATGAAGATATTTTAAATAAGATGCGATTAATCAGACCAGCATTCATCCCCATCCCCTATGCACTGCTCAATCTATTTAGCTTTTTTCTGTTCATTATGACGTACCCTGCACTGGCCTGGCTCTCTCTCTCTCTCTCTCTCTCTCTCTTTCTCTTTCTCTCTTTCTCTCTCGTTCTCTCTCCCTCTTTCTCTCTCGTTCTCTCTCCCTCTTTCTCTCACACGCTCTCTCTCTCTCTCTCCCTCTCTCACTCTCTCTATCTTTCTCTCTCTTTCTCTCACTCTCTCTCCCTCTCTCTCTCAAACTCTCTCTCTCTCTCTCTCTCTCTTCTATCTCTCTCTCTCTCTCTTTCTCTCTCACACACACTCTCTCTCTCTATCTCTCTCTCTCTCTCTTCTCCCTCTCTCTCTCTCGCTCTCTCTCTTCTCCCTCTCTCTCTCCCTCTCTCTCTCTCTCTTCTCTCTCTCTCTCTGTTCTCCCTCTCTCTCTCTCCCTCTCTCTCTTCTCTCTCTCTCTCTCTCTCTCCTCTCTCTCTCTCTCTTCTCCCTCTCTCTCTCTCTCGCTCTCTCTCTCTTCTCGCTGTCTCTCTCTCTCTCTTCTCTCTCTCTCACACACACTCTCTCTATCTCTCTCTCACACTCTCTCTCTCTCTCTTCTCTCTCTCTCTCTCTCACACACACTCTCTCTATCTCTCTCCTCTCGCTCTCTCTCTTCTCCCTCTCTCTCGCTCTCTCTCTCTTCTCCCTCTCTCTCTCTCCCTCTCTCTCTCTTCTCTCTCTTTCTCTCTCTCTCTCTCTCTTCTCCCCCTCTCTCTCTCCCTCTCTCTCTCTCTCCCTCTCTCCCTCTCTCTCTCCTCTCTCTCACACACACTCTCTCTATCTCTCTCTCTCCTCCCTCTCTCTCTCTCTTCTCCCTCTCTCTCTCTCTCACTCTCTCTTGCTCTCTCCCTCTCTCTCACAGTAAGGGCACATTGTCCGAACTGTGGGAGGCGAGTTTGCAGGGATAGGCCTTGCAGAGGCTGTTCGGATTCTTAAATCCTATAAGTACCAAGTTCATGATGCACAGTTCTGTGTGTCCTTCTCTATGACTTGGGAATAACTGGACCAAATGAATGGGCTCAGAAGCACCCACTAACAGTAACATGAATGCACAATTAAACTTTGCCTGCCGGAAGGACATTTTTGAGAGACCATTTTCTGAATGTTATTTTTCCAAGACGGATAATCTGTACCTTTTCAAACTTCCCCTATAAGGAGGAGGACAAATAGTGCCAATTAGGGATCCTGGCTGCTTTGCATGAAACCAAAACTCATTGTGGGGAAAACAAGAGTGACCACAGAGTTTCATATTTCAGGAATGGATCTGTGGCGAAAGAGCTGAATACCTGCAGATTGGCTTGGAGCTCATTTCATTTTTCACAACCATAAAAACGAATTTGGAGGGCACTCTGTCACTCTTGCAGGTGGAAGTCACCCTGATGACATCTTCAGTAGAAAAAGAAGAGGAGAGCCTCAGAATGTGCATGTGAGGGTTAAATGGTGGTAACATCTATTGCATCTTTTGTGGTGAAGGAACGTATTGCACACCGCTTTCAGTGGTAAGGTTCACTCCACCATAATGCTGCATTTAGCGTCCTTCTAGTTCATGAATGTACTGTACATGTGACACCACTAAAGGTTGAAAACTTTTGGAACGTGTCTGGACATTTTGTGATACATAATTAATGTTAGAAAGCTGTCCCTATAGGACAGGAGGCTCTGACTATTGTCTAGGTTGCTCCTTACCCACATCAGATATGAAGCTCACAGTTCTTTCGCAGAATGGCCTCCATGCTTCCAAAATACAACCGCGAGACTTATCCTTGGCCTCAAGCCCAGGGATCGTGACTCTCCAGCACTGAAATCTCTTCAATGGCTCCCCGGGCTGCAAGGGTCAAGTTCAAGACCCTTTGCATTGTTCACAAGGCTTTCTGTGGCCAGGGACCCACCTATCTTTAAAAATGCCGACCTAAATACTGTCTCTCTCGATCCCTCCGCTCATCTACCTCCAACCTTCTGCAAGTGAGCCGGTTCTCCAAGCAGAGATTTGGAGGGAGATCCTGCTCCTCAGCTGGTGCCCCCCTCTGGAATAGCCTCCCTTCCGCCCTCAGTCTTGAGCCTGATCTTCTTAAGTTCTAGAAACTCCTCAAGACCTTACTCTTCTCCTCCTCCTTCTCTCTCCCTCTGCCCTGCTAACCTAGCTCTCTGCTCTTTCCCTTCTCTCTCCTCTTCCGTACAGTTTGCTGGCTGTGCGCCTGGTGTTCCTCAGAGTCTCACAGGTCCTGGGCACCCCACCAGTCTTCTCTCACACTTTCGTCAGGGCCCTACACCCCACCCACACTCAACGTACTAAGAATTAACTCAAGAGAGTGGCTCTTTCTGGATTTACCCCAGTATCCACCGACCGGGTGCACTTGATCCCCCCTACACACCACTCCAGAAGACAGTCTGTCTGTTCTCTCCTGTCTTCCCCCCTTAATTGCTCTGGAAAAACTGCAGAATCGTTGTCAGACTTATTTGCTGTGTCTCAAATGTTAAATATATTATATGCACTTACTCTGCCTGTGCAGACTATTATCGTCTCAGAATTCCAAGGGTTCTTAACGACTGCTGTTTTTCCCCATGTTCCCACTCTCCTTCAGCGCTTTGAAACACTTGCCTGTGTATAGGCTCTATATAAATAATTAATTCCATAGAATACCATACCATGTTGGACAGGAGCACTATAAATTGATGCAGTAACAGCGTGGCCTGGTGAGAAGCCAATGAGGAGGAGCCAGGCGGTTCCAAGGGCCCCAATTGAGAAGAACAGTAGAGACCACAGCTCATCAGTCAGGGTCCAGAACTGCTCCCTGTTTACAAGCAATGTATTTAAACACGCCCTTTGGCTCATGCCAGGGTAACATCTAAACAGACTAGGCTTACTGCCTGTTCTTTTCACTTAAGGCACAGTAGAATGTGCCTGAATACAAATCAGATTAACCACTTGTGTCATTTCATTACAGCTTCAGCACCAAGACCAACAAGGCAGAGACGAGGAGCTGTGGGCAGCGGCTTCTGGTGTGACGTGAGAAGAGCAATCTTGAGAGTCAATGGGACGTGTCAAGTGTTGGAGAAATTCACAGACGGTGAGTGCGAAGTGACAGGGATGCTGCTTGAGGAAGACTGCTCTTTAATGGACAGGACAGGGCTTACTATATGTCCTTCACCAACACCTTCAAACCAGAGCACGACAGGCACCACAGTAATGACAGCGGGTGCAGCTTCTAAAGCTAATACCTTGTTCACGACACCAGTGGTGGCGACAATCAGCAAAGTGACAACTACTTCATCGATTATCGTTCAAACTCCACCAGCTGCAGCCCTCATTGAAAGCAGTGCACCACAGACCACTGGTAAAATATCCACCATCTTCCTGACAACAACCACCACTGGTAGCAGTTTCTGGTGCAAAGTCATTGGGACTATTGTGAACGGCTTGTGCAGAGTGATTGTGAAACTAGCTGATGGCAAGTGTCAGGTGATAGAGAAAGTCACTGATGGTGCCTGTGAAGTGACAGGGAAGCTGGTCAATGGTGTTTGCAATTTGATTGAGGAAGCAGCGGATACAATTTGCCCCACAACAGCCTCTCCACCTACTATCATCACTGGCACCACTTCAAAACCTGTACCAATACATTTAAGCCTCAATACCTGGTCTACGACAGCTTTAAAGACAGCTACCACAGAAGCAACAACTTCACCAATTACTGCACCAACAACGCCAGCTGCAGCCCTCACTGAAAGCAATGCACCACAGACCACTGGTAAAATATCCACCATCTCCCTGACAACAACCACCATCGTCAGCAGCTCCTGGTGCAAAGTAAAGGGGACTTTTGAGGACAGCGTGTGCAGAGTAATTGTGAAACTAGCTGATGGCACATGCCAGGTGATAGAGAAAGTCACTGATGGTGCCTGTGAAGTGACAGGGAAACTGGTTGATGGTGTTTGCAATTTGATTGATGAAGCAGTGGATACAATTTGCCCCAAAACAACCTCTCCACCTACTATCATCACTGGCACCACTTCAAAACCTGTAGAAATAACTTCAAGCATCAATACCTGGTCTACAACGGCTTTAAAGACAGCTACCACAGAAGCAACAACTTCTCCAATTATTGCATCAACAACGCCAGCTGCAGCCCTCACTGAAAGCAATGCACCACAGACCACTGGTAAAATATCCACCATCTCCCTGAAAACAACCACCACCGGTAGCAGTTTCTGGTGCAAAGTCATTGGGAATATTGTGAACGGCTTATGCAGAGTGATTGTGAAACTAGCTGATGGCAAGTGTCAGGTGATAGAGAAAGTCACTGATGGTGCCTGTGAAGTGACAGGGAAGCTGGTCAATGGTGTTTGCAATTTGATTGATGAAGCAGCGGATACAATTTGCCCCACAACAGCCTCTCCACCTACTATCATCACTGGCACCACTTCAAAACCTGTACCAATACATTTAAGCCTCAATACCTGGTCTACGACAGCTTTAAAGACAGCTACCACAGAAGCAACAACTTCATCAATTACTGCACCAACAACGCCAGCTGCAGCCCTCACTGAAAGCAGTGCACCACAGACCACTGGGAAAATATCCACCATCTCCCTGACAACAACCACCACCGGTAGCAGTTTCTGGTGCAAAGTCATTGGGACTATTGTGAACGGCTTATGCAGAGTGATTGTGAAACTAGCTGATGGCAAGTGTCAGGTGATAGAGAAAGTCACTGGTGGTGCCTGTGAAGTGACAGGGAAGCTGGTCAATGGTGTTTGCAACTTGATTGATGCAGCAACGGATACAATTTGCCCCACAACAACCTCTGCACCTAATATCATCACTGGCAGCACTTTAAATCCTATAGAAATAACTTCAAGTATCAATACCTGGTCTACAACAGCTTTTAAAACAGCTACCACAGAAGCAACAACAATACCAATTATTGCAACAACAACACCAGCTGCAGCACTCACTGAAAGCAATGCACCACAGACCACTGGGAAAATATCCACCATCTTCCTGACAACAACCACCACCGGTAGCAGTTTCTGGTGCAAAGTCATTGGGACTATTGTGAAAGGCTTATGCAGAGTGATTGTGAAACTAGCTGATGGAAAGTGTCAGGTGATAGAGAAAGTCACTGATGGTGCCTGTGAAGTGACAGGGAAACTGGTCAATGGTGTTTGCAATTTGATTGATGCAGCAACGGATACAATTTGCCCCACAACAACCTCTGCACCTAATATCATCACTGGCAGCACTTTAAATCCTATAGAAATAACTTCAAGTATCAATACCTGGTCTACAACAGCTTTTAAAACAGCTACCACAGAAGCAACAACAATACCAATTATTGCAACAACAACACCAGCTGCAGCACTCATTGAAAGCAATGCCTCACAGTCCACTGGTAAAATATCCACCATCTCCCTGACTACAACCACAACCGCTAGCAGTTTCTGGTGCAAAGTCATTGGGACTATTGTGAACGGCTTATGCAGAGTGATTGTGAAACTAGCTGATGGAAAGTGTCAGGTGATAGAGAAAGTCACTGATGGTGCCTGTGAAGTGACAGGGAAACTGGTCAAAGGTGTTTGCAATTTGATTGAAGCAGCGGATACAATTTGCCCCACAACAGCCTCTGCACCTAATATCATCACTGGCAGCACTTCAAAACCTGTACCAATAAATTCAAGTATCAATACCTGGTCTACGACAGCTTTAAAGACAGCTACCACAGAAGCAACAACTTCACCAATTACTGCACCAACAACGCCAGCTGCAGCCCTCACTGAAAGCAATGCACCACAGACCACTGGTAAAATATCCACCATCTCCCTGACAACAACCACCATCGGCAGCAGCTCCTGGTGCAAAGTAAAGGGGACTTTTGAGGACAGCGTGTGCAGAGTAATTGTGAAACTAGCTGATGGCACATGCCAGGTGATAGAGAAAGTCACTGATGGTGCCTGTGAAGTGACAGGGAAACTGGTTGATGGTGTTTGCAATTTGATTGATGAAGCAGTGGATACAATTTGCCCGAAAACAACCTCTATACCTACTATCATCACTGGCACCACTTCAAAACCTGTAGAAATAACTTCAAGCATCAATACCTGGTCTACAACAGCTTTAAAGACAGCTACCACAGAAGCAACAACTTCTCCAATTATTGCACCAACAACGCCAGCTGCAGCCCTCACTGAAAGCAATGCACCACAGACCACTGGTAAAATATACACCATCTCCTTGAAAACAACCACCACCGGTAGCAGTTTCTGGTGCAAAGTCATTGGGAATATTGTGAACGGCTTATGCAGAGTGATTGTGAAACTAGCTGATGGCAAGTGTCAGGTGATAGAGAAAGTCACTGATGGTGCCTGTGAAGTGACAGGGAAGCTGGTCAATGGTGTTTGCAACTTGATTGATGCAGCAACGGATACAATTTGCCCCACAACAACCTCTGCACCTAATATCATCACTGGCAGCACTTTAAATCCTATAGAAATAACTTCAAGTATCAATACCTGGTCTACAACAGCTTTTAAAACAGGTACCACAGAAGCAACAACAATACCAATTATTGCAACAACAACACCAGCTGCAGCACTTATTGAAAGCAATGCACCACAGACCACTGGTAAAATATCCACCATCTCCCTGACTACAACCACCACCGGTAGCAGTTTCTGGTGCAAATTCATTGGGACTATTGTGAACGGCTTATGCAGAGTGATTGTGAAACTAGCTGATGGCAAGTGTCAGGTGATAGAGAAAGTCACTGGTGGTGCCTGTGAAGTGACAGGGAAGCTGGTCAATGGTGTTTGCAACTTGATTGATGCAGCAACGGATACAATTTGCCCCACAACAACCTCTGCACCTAATATCATCACTGGCACCACTTCAAAACCTGTACCAATAAATTCAAGTATCAATACCTGGTCTACGACAGCTTTAAAGACAGCTACCACAGAAGCAACAACAATACCAATTATTGCACCAACAACGCCAACTCCAGCCCTCACTGAAAGCAATGCACCACAGACCACTGGTAAAATATACACCATCTCCCTGAAAACAACCACCACCGGTAGCAGTTTCTGGTGCAAAGTCATTGGGAATATTGTGAACGGCTTATGCACAGTGATTGTGAAACTAGCTGATGGCAAGTGTCAGGTGATAGAGAAAGTCACTGATGGTGCCTGTGAAGTGACAGGGAAGCTGGTCAATGGTGTTTGCAACTTGATTGATGCAGCAACGGATACAATTTGCCCCACAACAACCTCTGCACCTAATATCATCACTGGCAGCACTTTAAATCCTATAGAAATAACTTCAAGTATCAATACCTGGTCTACAACAGCTTTTAAAACAGCTACCACAGAAGCAACAACAATACCAATTATTGCAACAACAACACCAGCTGCATCACTCATTGAAAGCAGTGCACCACAGTTCACTGGTAAAATATCCACCATCTCCCTGACTACAACCACAACCGCTAGCAGTTTCTGGTGCAAAGTCATTGGGACTATTGTGAACGGCTTATGCAGAGTGATTGTGAAACTAGCTGATGGAAAGTGTCAGGTGATAGAGAAAGTCACTGATGGTGCCTGTGAAGTGACAGGGAAACTGGTCAAAGGTGTTTGCAATTTGATTGAAGCAGCGGATACAATTTGCCCCACAACAGCCTCTGCACCTAATATCATCACTGGCAGCACTTCAAAACCTGTACCAATAAATTCAAGTATCAATACCTGGTCTACGACAGCTTTAAAGACAGCTACCACAGAAGCAACAACTTCACCAATTACTGCACCAACAACGCCAGCTGTAGCCCTCACTGAAAGCAATGCACCACAGACCACTGGTAAAATATCCACCATCTCCCTGACAACAACCACCATCGGCAGCAGCTCCTGGTGCAAAGTAAAGGGGACTTTTGAGGACAGCGTGTGCAGAGTAATTGTGAAACTAGCTGATGGCACATGCCAGGTGATAGAGAAAGTCACTGATGGTGCTTGTGAAGTGACAGGGAAACTGGTTGATGGTGTTTGCAATTTGATTGATGAAGCAGTGGATACAATTTGCCCCAAAACAACCTCTATACCTACTATCATCACTGGCACCACTTCAAAACCTGTAGAAATAACTTCAAGCATCAATACCTGGTCTACAACAGCTTTAAAGACAGCTACCACAGAAGCAACAACTTCTCCAATTATTGCACCAACAACGCCAACTCCAGCCCTCACTGAAAGCAATGCACCACAGACCACTGGTAAAATATACACCATCTCCCTGAAAACAACCACCACCGGTAGCAGTTTCTGGTGCAAAGTCATTGGGAATATTGTGAACGGCTTATGCAGAGTGATTGTGAAACTAGCTGATGGCAAGTGTCAGGTGATAGAGATAGTCACTGGTGGTGCCTGTGAAGTGACAGGGAAGCTGGTCAATGGTGTTTGCAACTTGATTGAAGCAGCAACGGATACAATTTGCCCCACAACAGCCTCTGCACCTAATATCATCACTGGCAGCACTTTAAATCCTATAGCAATAACTTCAAGTATCAATACCTGGTCTACAACAGCTTTTAAAACAGCTACCACAGAAGCAACAACAATACCAATTATTGCAACAACAACACCAGCTGCAGCACTCACTGAAAGCAATGCACCACAGACCACTGGGAAAATATCCACCATCTTCCTGACAACAACCACCACCGGTAGCAGTTTCTGGTGCAAAGTCATTGGGACTATTGTGAACGGCTTATGCAGAGTGATTGTGAAACTAGCTGATGGAAAGTGTCAGGTGATAGAGAAAGTCACTGATGGTGCCTGTGAAGTGACAGGGAAACTGGTCAATGGTGTTTGCAATTTGATTGAAGCAGCGGATACAATTTGCCCCACAACAGCCTCTGCACCTAATATCATCACTGGCAGCACTTCAAAACCTGTACCAATAAATTCAAGTATCAATACCTGGTCTACGACAGCTTTAAAGACAGCTACCACAGAAGCAACAACTTCACCAATTACTGCACCAACAACGCCAGCTGCAGCCCTCACTGAAAGCAATGCACCACAGACCACTGGTAAAATATCCACCATCTCCCTGACAACAACCACCATCGGCAGCAGCTCCTGGTGCAAAGTAAAGGGGACTTTTGAGGACAGCGTGTGCAGAGTAATTGTGAAACTAGCTGATGGAAAGTGTCAGGTGATAGAGAAAGTCACTGATGGTGCCTGTGAAGTGACAGGGAAACTGGTCAAAGGTGTTTGCAATTTGATTGATGAAGCAGCGGATACAATTTGCCCCACAACAGCCTCTGCACCTAATATCATCACTGGCAGCACTTCAAATCCTATAGAAATAACTTCAAGCATCAATACCTGGTCTACAACGGCTTTAAAGACAGCTACCACAGAAGCAACAACTTCACCAATTATTGCATCAACAACGGCAGCTTCATTCCCCACTGAAAGCAATGCACCACAGACCACTGGTAAAATATCCACCATCTCCCTGACAAAAACCACCATCGGCAGCAGCTCCTGGTGCAAAGTAAAGGGGACTTTTGAGGACAGCCTGTGCAGAGTAATTGTGAAACTAGCTGATGGCACATGCCAGGTGATAGAGAAAGTCACTGATGGTGCCTGTGAAGTGACAGGGAAACTGGTTGATGGTGTTTGCAATTTGATTGATGAAGCAGTGGATACAATTTGCCCCAAAACAACCTCTCCACCTACTATCATCACTGGCACCACTTCAAAACCTGTAGAAATAACTTCAAGCATCAATACCTGGTCTACAACAGCTTTAAAGACAGCTACCACAGAAGCAAAAACTTCTCCAATTATTGCACCAACAACGCCAGCTGCAGCCCTCACTGAAAGCCATGCACCACAGACCACTGGTAAAATATACACCATCTCCCTGAAAACAACCACCACCGGTAGCAGTTTCTGGTGCAAAGTCATTGGGACTATTGTGAACGGCTTATGCAGAGTGATTGTGAAACTAGCTGATGGAAAGTGTCAGGTGATAGAGAAAGTCACTGATGGTGCCTGTGAAGTGACAGGGAAACTGGTCAAAGGTGTTTGCAATTTGATTGAAGCAGCGGATACAATTTGCCCCACAACAGCCTCTGCACCTAATATCATCACTGGCAGCACTTCAAAACCTGTACCAATAAATTCAAGTATCAATACCTGGTCTACAACAGCTTTTAAAACAGCTACCACAGAAGCAACAACAATACCAATTATTGCAACAACAACACCAGCTGCAGCACTCACTGAAAGCAATGCACCACAGACCACTGGGAAAATATCCACCATCTTCCTGACAACAACCACCACCGGTAGCATTTTCTGGTGCAAAGTCATTGGGACTATTGTGAACGGCTTATGCAGAGTGATTGTGAAACTAGCTGATGGAAAGTGTCAGGTGATAGAGAAAGTCACTGATGGTGCCTGTGAAGTGACAGGGAAACTGGTCAAAGGTGTTTGCAATTTGATTGATGAAGCAGCAGATACAATTTGCCCCACAACAGCCTCTGCACCTAATATCATCACTGGCAGCACTTCAAATCCTATAGAAATAACTTCAAGCATCAATACCTGGTCTACAACGGCTTTAAAGACAGCTACCACAGAAGCAACAACTTCACCAATTATTGCATCAACAACGCCAGCTTCATTCCTCACTGAAAGCAATGCACCACAGACCACTGGTAAAATATCCACCATCTCCCTGACAAAAACCACCATCGGCAGCAGCTCCTGGTGCAAAGTAAAGGGGACTTTTGAGGACAGCGTGTGCAGAGTAATTGTGAAACTAGCTGATGGCACATGCCAGGTGATAGAGAAAGTAACTGATGGTGCCTGTGAAGTGACAGGGAAACTGGTTGATGGTGTTTGCAATTTGATTGATGAAGCAGTGGATACAATTTGCCCCAAAACAACCTCTCCACCTACTATCATCACTGGCACCACTTCAAAACCTGTAGAAATAACTTCAAGCATCAATACCTGGTCTACAACAGCTTTAAAGACAGCTACCACAGAAGCAACAACTTCTCCAATTATTGCACCAACAACGCCAGCTGCAGCCCTCACTGAAAGCAATGCACCACAGACCACTGGTAAAATATACACCATCTCCCTGAAAACAACCACCACCGGTAGCAGTTTCTGGTGCAAAGTCATTGGGAATATTGTGAACGGCTTATGCAGAGTGATTGTGAAACTAGCTGATGGCAAGTGTCAAGTGATAGAGAAAGTCACTGGTGGTGCCTGTGAAGTGACAGGGAAACTGGTCAATGGTGTTTGCAATTTGATTGATGAAGCAGCGGATACAATTTGCCCCACAACAGCCTCTGCACCTAATATCATCACTGGCACCACTTCAAAACCTGTAGAAATAACTTCAAGCATCAATACCCGGTCTACAACAGCTTTAAAGACAGCTACCACAGAAGCAACAACAATACCAATTATTGCACCAACAACGCCAGCTGCAGCCCTCACTGAAAGCCATGCACCACAGACCACTGGTAAAATATCCACCGTCTCCCTGATAACAACCACCACCGGTAGCAGTTTCTGGTGCAAAGTCATTGGGACTATTGTGAACGGCTTATGCAGAGTGATTGTCAAACTAGCTGATGGCAAGTGTCAGGTGTTAGAGAAAGTCACTGATGGTGCCTGTGAAGTGACAGGGAAGCTGGTCAATGGTGTTTGCAACTTGATTGATGCAGCAACGGATACAATTTGCCCCACAACAACCTCTGCACCTAATATCATCACTGGCAGCACTTTAAATCCTATAGAAATAACTTCAAGTATCAATACCTGGTCTACAACAGCTTTTAAAACAGCTACCACAGAAGCAACAACAATAACACCAGCTGCAGCACTCACTGAAAGCAATGCACCACAGACCACTGGTAAAATATTAACCATCTCCCTGACAACAACCACCACCAGTAGCAGTTTCTGGTGCAAAGTCATTGGGACTATTGTGAACGGCTTATGCAGAGTGATTGTGAAACTAGCTGATGGCAAGTGTCAGGTGATAGAGAAAGTCACTGATGGTGCCTGTGAAGTGACAGGGAAACTGGTCAAAGGTGTTTGCAATTTGATTGAAGCAGCGGATACAATTTGCCCCACAACAGCCTCTGCACCTAATATCATCACTGGCAGCACTTCAAAACCTGTACCAATAAATTCAAGTATCAATACCTGGTCTACGACAGCTTTAAAGACAGCTACCACAGAAGCAACAACTTCACCAATTACTGCACCAACAACGCCAGCTGCAGCCCCCACTGAAAGCAATGCACCAGAGACCACTGGTAAAATATCCACCATCTCCCTGACAACAACCACCATCGGCAGCAGCTCCTGGTGCAAAGTAAAGGGGACTTTTGAGGACAGCCTGTGCAGAGTAATTGTGAAACTAGCTGATGGCACATGCCAGGTGATAGAGAAAGTCACTGATGGTGCCTGTGAAGTGACAGGGAAACTGGTTGATGGTGTTTGCAATTTGATTGATGAAGCAGTGGATACAATTTGCCCCAAAACAACCTCTCCACCTACTATCATCACTGGCACCACTTCAAAACCTGTAGAAATAACTTCAAGCATCAATACCTGGTCTACAACAGCTTTAAAGACAGCTACCACAGAAGCAACAACTTCTCCAATTATTGCACCAAAAACGCCAGCTGCAGCCCTCACTGAAAGCAATGCACCACAGACCACTGGTAAAATATACACCATCTCCCTGAAAACAACCACCACCGGTAGCAGTTTCTGGTGCAAAGTCATTGGGAATATTGTGAACGGCTTATGCAGAGTGATTGTGAAACTAGCTGATGGCAAGTGTCAAGTGATAGAGAAAGTCACTGGTGGTGCCTGTGAAGTGACAGGGAAACTGGTCAATGGTGTTTGCAATTTGATTGATAAAGCAGCGGATACAATTTGCCCCACAACAGCCTCTGCACCTAATATCATCACTGGCACCACTTCAAAACCTGTAGAAATAACTTCAAGCATCAATACCCGGTCTACAACAGCTTTAAAGACAGCTACCACAGAAGCAACAACAATACCAATTATTGCAACAACAACACCAGCTGCAGCCCTCACTGAAAGCCATGCACCACAGACCACTGGTAAAATATCCACCGTCTCCCTGACAACAACCACCACCGGTAGCAGTTTCTGGTGCAAAGTCATTGGGACTATTGTGAACGGCTTATGCAGAGTGATTGTGAAACTAGCTGATGGCAAGTGTCAGGTGATAGAGAAAGTCACTGATGGTGCCTGTGAAGTGACAGGGAAGCTGGTCAATGGTGTTTGCAACTTGATTGATGCAGCAATGGATACAATTTGCCCCACAACAACCTCTGCACCTAATATCATCACTGGCAGCACTTTAAATCCTATAGAAATAACTTCAAGTATCAATACCTGGTCTACAACAGCTTTTAAAACAGCTACCACAGAAGCAACAACAATAACACCAGCTGCAGCACTCACTGAAAGCAATGCACCACAGACCACTGGTAAAATATCCACCATCTCCCTGACAACAACCACCACCAGTAGCAGTTTCTGGTGCAAAGTCATTGGGACTATTGTGAACGGCTTATGCAGAGTGATTGTGAAACTAGCTGATGGCAAGTGTCAGGTGATAGAGAAAGTCACTGATGGTGCCTGTGAAGTGACAGGGAAACTGGTCAAAGGTGTTTGCAATTTGATTGAAGCAGCGGATACAATTTGCCCCACAACAGCCTCTGCACCTAATATCATCACTGGCAGCACTTCAAAACCTGTACCAATAAATTCAAGTATCAATACCTGGTCTACGACAACTTTAAAGACAGCTACCACAGAAGCAACAACAATACCAATTATTGCAACAACAACACCAGCTGCAGCACTCACTGAAAGCAATGCACCACAGTCCACTGGGAAAATATCCACCATCTTCCTGACAACAACCACCACCGGTAGCAGTTTCTGGTGCAAAGTCATTGGGACTATTGTGAACGGCTTATGCAGAGTGATTGTGAAACTAGCTGATGGAAAGTGTCAGGTGATAGAGAAAGTCACTGATGGTGCCTGTGAAGTGACAGGGAAACTGGTCAATGGTGTTTGCAATTTGATTGATGAAGCAGCGGATACAATTTGCCCCACAACAGCTTCTGCACCTAATATCATCACTGGCAGCACTTCAAATCCTATAGAAATAACTTCAGGCATCAATAACTGGTCTACAACGGCTTTAAATACAGCTACCACAGAAGCAACAACTTCACCAATTATTGCATCAACAACGCCAGCTGCAGCCCTCACTGAAAGCAATGCACCACAGACCACTGGTAAAATATCCACCATCTCCCTGACAACAACCACCATCGGCAGCAGCTTCTGGTGCAAAGTAAAGGGTACTTTTGAGGACAGTTTGTGCAGAGTAATTGTGAAACTAGCTGATGGCACATGCCAGGTGATAGAGAAAGTCGCTGATGGTGCCTGTGAAGTGACAGGGAAACTGGTCAATGGTGTTTGCAATTTGATTGATGAAGCAGTGGATACAATTTGCCCCAAAACAACCTCTCCACCTACTATCATCACTGGCACCACTTCAAAACCTGTAGAAATAACTTCAAGCATCAATACCTGGTCTACAACAACTTTAAAGACAGCTACCACAGAAGCAACAACTTCTCCAATTATTGCACCAACAATGCCAGCTGCAGCCCTCACTGAAAGCAATGCACCACAGACCACTGGTAAAATATACACCATCTCCCTGAAAACAACCACCACCGGTAGCAGTTTCTGGTGCAAAGTCATTGGGAATATTGTGAACGGCTTATGCAGAGTGATTGTGAAACTAGCTGATGGCAAGTGTCAAGTGATAGAGAAAGTCACTGGTGGTGCCTGTGAAGTGACAGGGAAACTGGTCAATGGTGTTTGCAATTTGATTGATGAAGCAGCGGATACAATTTGCCCCACAACAGCCTCTGCACCTAATATCATCACTGGCACCACTTCAAAACCTGTAGAAATAACTTCAAGCATCAATACCCGGTCTACAACAGCTTTAAAGACAGCTACCACAGAAGCAACAACAATACCAATTATTGCACCAACAACGCCAGCTGCAGCCCTCACTGAAAGCCATGCACCACAGACCACTGGTAAAATATCCACCGTCTCCCTGATAACAACCACCACCGGTAGCAGTTTCTGGTGCAAAGTCATTGGGACTATTGTGAACGGCTTATGCAGAGTGATTGTCAAACTAGCTGATGGCAAGTGTCAGGTGATAGAGAAAGTCACTGATGGTGCCTGTGAAGTGACAGGGAAGCTGGTCAATGGTGTTTGCAACTTGATTGATGCAGCAACGGATACAATTTGCCCCACAACAACCTCTGCACCTAATATCATCACTGGCAGCACTTTAAATCCTATAGAAATAACTTCAAGTATCAATACCTGGTCTACAACAGCTTTTAAAACAGCTACCACAGAAGCAACAACAATAACACCAGCTGCAGCACTCACTGAAAGCAATGCACCACAGACCACTGGTAAAATATCCACCATCTCCCTGACAACAACCACCACCAGTAGCAGTTTCTGGTGCAAAGTCATTGGGACTATTGTGAACGGCTTATGCAGAGTGATTGTGAAACTAGCTGATGGCAAGTGTCAGGTGATAGAGAAAGTCACTGATGGTGCCTGTGAAGTGACAGGGAAACTGGTCAAAGGTGTTTGCAATTTGATTGAAGCAGCGGATACAATTTGCCCCACAACAGCCTCTGCACCTAATATCATCACTGGCAGCACTTCAAAACCTGTACCAATAAATTCAAGTATCAATACCTGGTCTACGACAGCTTTAAAGACAGCTACCACAGAAGCAACAACTTCACCAATTACTGCACCAACAACGCCAGCTGCAGCCCCCACTGAAAGCAATGCACCAGAGACCACTGGTAAAATATCCACCATCTCCCTGACAACAACCACCATCGGCAGCAGCTCCTGGTGCAAAGTAAAGGGGACTTTTGAGGACAGCCTGTGCAGAGTAATTGTGAAACTAGCTGATGGCACATGCCAGGTGATAGAGAAAGTCACTGATGGTGCCTGTGAAGTGACAGGGAAACTGGTTGATGGTGTTTGCAATTTGATTGATGAAGCAGTGGATACAATTTGCCCCAAAACAACCTCTCCACCTACTATCATCACTGGCACCACTTCAAAACCTGTAGAAATAACTTCAAGCATCAATACCTGGTCTACAACAGCTTTAAAGACAGCTACCACAGAAGCAACAACTTCTCCAATTATTGCACCAAAAACGCCAGCTGCAGCCCTCACTGAAAGCAATGCACCACAGACCACTGGTAAAATATACACCATCTCCCTGAAAACAACCACCACCGGTAGCAGTTTCTGGTGCAAAGTCATTGGGAATATTGTGAACGGCTTATGCAGAGTGATTGTGAAACTAGCTGATGGCAAGTGTCAAGTGATAGAGAAAGTCACTGGTGGTGCCTGTGAAGTGACAGGGAAACTGGTCAATGGTGTTTGCAATTTGATTGATGAAGCAGCGGATACAATTTGCCCCACAACAGCCTCTGCACCTAATATCATCACTGGCACCACTTCAAAACCTGTAGAAATAACTTCAAGCATCAATACCCGGTCTACAACAGCTTTAAAGACAGCTACCACAGAAGCAACAACAATACCAATTATTGCACCAACAACGCCAGCTGCAGCCCTCACTGAAAGCCATGCACCACAGACCACTGGTAAAATATCCACCGTCTCCCTGACAACAACCACCACCGGTAGCAGTTTCTGGTGCAAAGTCATTGGGACTATTGTGAACGGCTTATGCAGAGTGATTGTGAAACTAGCTGATGGCAAGTGTCAGGTGATAGAGAAAGTCACTGATGGTGCCTGTGAAGTGACAGGGAAGCTGGTCAATGGTGTTTGCAACTTGATTGATGCAGCAACGGATACAATTTGCCCCACAACAACCTCTGCACCTAATATCATCACTGGCAGCACTTTAAATCCTATAGAAATAACTTCAAGTATCAATACCTGGTCTACAACAGCTTTTAAAACAGCTACCACAGAAGCAACAACAATAACACCAGCTGCAGCACTCACTGAAAGCAATGCACCACAGACCACTGGTAAAATATCCACCATCTCCCTGACAACAACCACCACCAGTAGCAGTTTCTGGTGCAAAGTCATTGGGACTATTGTGAACGGCTTATGCAGAGTGATTGTGAAACTAGCTGATGGCAAGTGTCAGGTGATAGAGAAAGTCACTGATGGTGCCTGTGAAGTGACAGGGAAACTGGTCAAAGGTGTTTGCAATTTGATTGAAGCAGCGGATACAATTTGCCCCACAACAGCCTCTGCACCTAATATCATCACTGGCAGCACTTCAAAACCTGTACCAATAAATTCAAGTATCAATACCTGGTCTACGACAACTTTAAAGACAGCTACCACAGAAGCAACAACAATACCAATTATTGCAACAACAACACCAGCTGCAGCACTCACTGAAAGCAATGCACCACAGTCCACTGGGAAAATATCCACCATCTTCCTGACAACAACCACCACCGGTAGCAGTTTCTGGTGCAAAGTCATTGGGACTATTGTGAACGGCTTATGCAGAGTGATTGTGAAACTAGCTGATGGAAAGTGTCAGGTGATAGAGAAAGTCACTGATGGTGCCTGTGAAGTGACAGGGAAACTGGTCAATGGTGTTTGCAATTTGATTGATGAAGCAGCGGATACAATTTGCCCCACAACAGCTTCTGCACCTAATATCATCACTGGCAGCACTTCAAATCCTATAGAAATAACTTCAGGCATCAATAACTGGTCTACAACGGCTTTAAAGACAGCTACCACAGAAGCAACAACTTCACCAATTATTGCATCAACAACGCCAGCTGCAGCCCTCACTGAAAGCAATGCACCACAGACCACTGGTAAAATATCCACCATCTCCCTGACAACAACCACCATCGGCAGCAGCTTCTGGTGCAAAGTAAAGGGTACTTTTGAGGACAGTTTGTGCAGAGTAATTGTGAAACTAGCTGATGGCACATGCCAGGTGATAGAGAAAGTCGCTGATGGTGCCTGTGAAGTGACAGGGAAACTGGTCAATGGTGTTTGCAATTTGATTGATGAAGCAGTGGATACAATTTGCCCCAAAACAACCTCTCCACCTACTATCATCACTGGCACCACTTCAAAACCTGTAGAAATAACTTCAAGCATCAATACCTGGTCTACAACAACTTTAAAGACAGCTACCACAGAAGCAACAACTTCTCCAATTATTGCACCAACAATGCCAGCTGCAGCCCTCACTGAAAGCAATGCACCACAGACCACTGGTAAAATATACACCATCTCCCTGAAAACAACCACCACCGGTAGCAGTTTCTGGTGCAAAGTCATTGGGAATATTGTGAACGGCTTATGCAGAGTGATTGTGAAACTAGCTGATGGCAAGTGTCAAGTGATAGAGAAAGTCACTGGTGGTGCCTGTGAAGTGACAGGGAAACTGGTCAATGGTGTTTGCAATTTGATTGATGAAGCAGCGGATACAATTTGCCCCACAACAGCCTCTGCACCTAATATCATCACTGGCACCACTTCAAAACCTGTAGAAATAACTTCAAGCATCAATACCCGGTCTACAACAGCTTTAAAGACAGCTACCACAGAAGCAACAACAATACCAATTATTGCACCAACAACGCCAGCTGCAGCCCTCACTGAAAGCCATGCACCACAGACCACTGGTAAAATATCCACCGTCTCCCTGATAACAACCACCACCGGTAGCAGTTTCTGGTGCAAAGTCATTGGGACTATTGTGAACGGCTTATGCAGAGTGATTGTCAAACTAGCTGATGGCAAGTGTCAGGTGATAGAGAAAGTCACTGATGGTGACTGTGAAGTGACAGGGAAGCTGGTCAATGGTGTTTGCAACTTGATTGATGCAGCAACGGATACAATTTGCCCCACAACAACCTCTGCACCTAATATCATCACTGGCAGCACTTTAAATCCTATAGAAATAACTTCAAGTATCAATACCTGGTCTACAACAGCTTTTAAAACAGCTACCACAGAAGCAACAACAATAACACCAGCTGCAGCACTCACTGAAAGCAGTGCACCACAGACCACTGGTAAAATATCCACCATCTCCCTGACAACAACCACCACCAGTAGCAGTTTCTGGTGCAAAGTCATTGGGACTATTGTGAACGGCTTATGCAGAGTGATTGTGAAACTAGCTGATGGCAAGTGTCAGGTGATAGAGAAAGTCACTGATGGTGCCTGTGAAGTGACAGGGAAACTGGTCAAAGGTGTTTGCAATTTGATTGAAGCAGCGGATACAATTTGCCCCACAACAGCCTCTGCACCTAATATCATCACTGGCAGCACTTCAAAACCTGTACCAATAAATTCAAGTATCAATACCTGGTCTACGACAGCTTTAAAGACAGCTACCACAGAAGCAACAACTTCACCAATTACTGCACCAACAACGCCAGCTGCAGCCCCCACTGAAAGCAATGCACCAGAGACCACTGGTAAAATATCCACCATCTCCCTGACAACAACCACCATCGGCAGCAGCTCCTGGTGCAAAGTAAAGGGGACTTTTGAGGACAGCCTGTGCAGAGTAATTGTGAAACTAGCTGATGGCACATGCCAGGTGATAGAGAAAGTCACTGATGGTGCCTGTGAAGTGACAGGGAAACTGTTTGATGGTGTTTGCAATTTGATTGATGAAGCAGTGGATACAATTTGCCCCAAAACAACCTCTCCACCTACTATCATCACTGGCACCACTTCAAAACCTGTAGAAATAACTTCAAGCATCAATACCTGGTCTACAACAGCTTTAAAGACAGCTACCACAGAAGCAACAACTTCTCCAATTATTGCACCAAAAACGCCAGCTGCAGCCCTCACTGAAAGCAATGCACCACAGACCACTGGTAAAATATACACCATCTCCCTGAAAACAACCACCACCGGTAGCAGTTTCTGGTGCAAAGTCATTGGGAATATTGTGAACGGCTTATGCAGAGTGATTGTGAAACTAGCTGATGGCAAGTGTCAAGTGATAGAGAAAGTCACTGGTGGTGCCTGTGAAGTGACAGGGAAACTGGTCAATGGTGTTTGCAATTTGATTGATGAAGCAGCGGATACAATTTGCCCCACAACAGCCTCTGCACCTAATATCATCACTGGCACCACTTCAAAACCTGTAGAAATAACTTCAAGCATCAATACCCGGTCTACAACAGCTTTAAAGACAGCTACCACAGAAGCAACAACAATACCAATTATTGCACCAACAACGCCAGCTGCAGCCCTCACTGAAAGCCATGCACCACAGACCACTGGTAAAATATCCACCATCTCCCTGACAACAACCACCACCGGTAGCAGTTTCTGGTGCAAAGTCATTGGGACTATTGTGAACGGCTTATGCAGAGTGATTGTGAAACTAGCTGATGGCAAGTGTCAGGTGATAGAGAAAGTCACTGATGGTGCCTGTGAAGTGACAGGGAAGCTGGTCAATGGTGTTTGCAACTTGATTGATGCAGCAACGGATACAATTTGCCCCACAACAACCTCTGCACCTAATATCATCACTGGCAGCACTTTAAATCCTATAGAAATAACTTCAAGTATCAATACCTGGTCTACAACAGCTTTTAAAACAGCTACCACAGAAGCAACAACAATAACACCAGCTGCAGCACTCACTGAAAGCAATGCACCACAGACCACTGGTAAAATATCCACCATCTCCCTGACAACAACCACCACCAGTAGCAGTTTCTGGTGCAAAGTCATTGGGACTATTGTGAACGGCTTATGCAGAGTGATTGTGAAACTAGCTGATGGCAAGTGTCAGGTGATAGAGAAAGTCACTGATGGTGCCTGTGAAGTGACAGGGAAACTGGTCAAAGGTGTTTGCAATTTGATTGAAGCAGCGGATACAATTTGCCCCACAACAGCCTCTGCACCTAATATCATCACTGGCAGCACTTCAAAACCTGTATCAATAAATTCAAGTATCAATACCTGGTCTACGACAACTTTAAAGACAGCTACCACAGAAGCAACAACAATACCAATTATTGCAACAACAACACCAGCTGCAGCACTCACTGAAAGCAATGCACCACAGTCCACTGGGAAAATATCCACCATCTTCCTGACAACAACCACCACCGGTAGCAGTTTCTGGTGCAAAGTCATTGGGACTATTGTGAACGGCTTATGCAGAGTGATTGTGAAACTAGCTGATGGAAAGTGTCAGGTGATAGAGAAAGTCACTGATGGTGCCTGTGAAGTGACAGGGAAACTGGTCAATGGTGTTTGCAATTTGATTGATGAAGCAGCGGATACAATTTGCCCCACAACAGCTTCTGCACCTAATATCATCACTGGCAGCACTTCAAATCCTATAGAAATAACTTCAGGCATCAATAACTGGTCTACAACGGCTTTAAAGACAGCTACCACAGAAGCAACAACTTCACCAATTATTGCATCAACAACGCCAGCTGCAGCCCTCACTGAAAGCAATGCACCACAGACCACTGGTAAAATATCCACCATCTCCCTGACAACAACCACCATCGGCAGCAGCTTCTGGTGCAAAGTAAAGGGTACTTTTGAGGACAGTTTGTGCAGAGTAATTGTGAAACTAGCTGATGGCACATGCCAGGTGATAGAGAAAGTCGCTGATGGTGCCTGTGAAGTGACAGGGAAACTGGTCAATGGTGTTTGCAATTTGATTGATGAAGCAGTGGATACAATTTGCCCCAAAACAACCTCTCCACCTACTATCATCACTGGCACCACTTCAAAACCTGTAGAAATAACTTCAAGCATCAATACCTGGTCTACAACAACTTTAAAGACAGCTACCACAGAAGCAACAACTTCTCCAATTATTGCACCAACAATGCCAGCTGCAGCCCTCACTGAAAGCAATGCACCACAGACCACTGGTAAAATATACACCATCTCCCTGAAAACAACCACCACCGGTAGCAGTTTCTGGTGCAAAGTCATTGGGAATATTGTGAACGGCTTATGCAGAGTGATTGTGAAACTAGCTGATGGCAAGTGTCAAGTGATAGAGAAAGTCACTGGTGGTGCCTGTGAAGTGACAGGGAAACTGGTCAATGGTGTTTGCAATTTGATTGATGAAGCAGCGGATACAATTTGCCCCACAACAGCCTCTGCACCTAATATCATCACTAGCACCACTTCAAAACCTGTACCAATAAATTCAAGTATCAATACCTGGTCTACGACAGCTTTAAAGACAGCTACCACAGAAGCAACAACAATACCAATTATTGCACCAACAACGCCAGCTGCAGCCCTCACTGAAAGCCATGCACTACAGACCACTGGTAAAATATCCACCATCTCCCTGACAACAACCTCCACCGGTAGCAGTTTCTGGTGCAAAGTCATTGGGACTATTGTGAACGGCTTATGCAGAGTGATTGTGAAACTAGCTGATGGCAAGTGTCAGGTGATAGAGAAAGTCACTGATGGTGCCTGTGAAGTGACAGGGAAACTGGTCAATGGTGTTTGCAACTTGATTGATGCAGCAACGGATACAATTTGCCCCACAACAACCTCTGCACCTAATATCATCACTGGCAGCACTTTAAATCCTATAGAAATAACTTCAAGTATCAATACCTGGTCTACAACAGCTTTTAAAACAGCTACCACAGAAGCAACAACAATACCAATTATTGCAACAACAACACCAGCTGCAGCACTCACTGAAAGCAGTGCACCACAGACCACTGGTAAAATATCCACCATCTCCCTGACAACAACCACCACCAGTAGCAGTTTCTGGTGCAAAGTCATTGGGACTATTGTGAACGGCTTATGCAGAGTGATTGTGAAACTAGCTGATGGCAAGTGTCAGGTGATAGAGAAAGTCACTGATGGTGCCTGTGAAGTGACAGGGAAACTGGTCAAAGGTGTTTGCAATTTGATTGAAGCAGCGGATACAATTTGCCCCACAACAGCCTCTGCACCTAATATCATCACTGGCAGCACTTCAAAACCTGTACCAATAAATTCAAGTATCAATACCTGGTCTACGACAGCTTTAAAGACAGCTACCACAGAAGCAACAACTTCACCAATTACTGCACCAACAACGCCAGCTGCAGCCCTCACTGAAAGCAATGCACCACAGACCACTGGTAAAATATCCACCATCTCCCTGACAACAACCACCATCGGCAGGAGCTCCTGGTGCAAAGTAAAGGGGACTTTTGAGGACAGCGTGTGCAGAGTAATTTTGAAACTAGCTGATGGCACATGCCAGGTGATAGAGAAAGTCACTGATGGTGCCTGTGAAGTGACAGGGAAACTGGTTGATGGTGTTTGCAATTTGATTGATGAAGCAGTGGATACAGTTTGCCCCACAACAACTTCTGCACCTAATATCATCACTGGCACCACTTCAAAACCTGTACCAATAAATTCAAGTATCAATACCTGGTCTACGACAACTTTAAAGACAGCTACCACAGAAGCAACAACAATACCAATTATTGCAACAACAACACCAGCTGCAGCACTCACTGAAAGCAGTGCACCACAGACCACTGGGAAAATATCCACCATCTCCCTGACAACAACCACCACCGGTAGCAGTTTCTGGTGCAAAGTCATTGGGACTATTGTGAACGGCTTATGCAGAGTGATTGTGAAACTAGCTGATGGAAAGTGTCAGGCGATAGAGAAAGTCACTGATGGTGCCTGTGAAGTGACAGGGAAACTGGTCAATGGTGTTTGCAATTTGATTGATGAAGCAGCGGATTCAATTTGCCCCACAACAGCCTCTACACCTAATATCATCACTGGCAGCACTTCAAATCCTATAGAAATAACTTCAAGCATCAATACCTGGTCTACAACGGCTTTAAAGACAGCTACCACAGAAGCAACAACTTCACCAATTATTGCATCAACAACGCCAGCTGCAGCCCTCACTGAAAGCAATGCACCACAGACCACTGGTAAAATATCCACCATCTCCCTGAAAACAACCACCACCGGTAGCAGTTTCTGGTGCAAAGTCATTGGGAATATTGTGAACGGCTTATGCAGAGTGATTGTGAAACTAGCTGATGGAAAGTGTCAGGTGATAGAGAAAGTCACTGGTGGTGCCTGTGAAGTGACAGGGAAACTGGTCAATGGTGTTTGCAATTTGATTGATGAAGCAGCAGATACAATTTGCCCCACAACAGCCTCTGCACCTAATATCATCACTGACACCACTTCAAAACCTGTAGAAATAACTTCAAGCATCAATACCTGGTCTACAACAGCTTTAAAGAGAGCTACCACAGAAGCAACAACAATACCAATTATTGCACCAACAACGCCAGCTGCAGCCCTCACTGAAAGCCATGCACCACAGACCACTGGTAAAATATCCACCATCTCCCTGACAACAACCACCACCGGTAGCAGTTTCTGGTGCAAAGTCATTGGGACTATTGTGAACGGCTTATGCAGAGTGATTGTGAAACTAGCTGATGGCAAGTGTCAGGTGATAGAGAAAGTCACTGGTGGTGCCTGTGAAGTGACAGGGAAACTGGTCAATGGTGTTTGCAATTTGATTGATGAAGCAGCGGATACAATTTGCCCCACAACAGCCTCTGCACCTAATATCATCACTGGCACCACTTCAAAACCTGTAGAAATAACTTCAAGCATCAATACCTGGTCTACAACAGCTTTAATGACAGCTACCACAGAAGCAACAACAATACCAATTATTGCACCAACAACGCCAGCTGCAGCCCTCACTGAAAGCAATGCACCACAGACCACTGGTAAAATATCCACCATCTCCCTGACAACAACCACCATCGGCAGCAGCTTCTGGTGCAAAGTAAAGGGGACTTTTGAGGACAGCGTGTGCAGAGTAATTGTGAAACTAGCTGATGGCACATGCCAGGTGATAGAGAAAGTCACTGATGGTGCCTGTGAAGTGACAGGGAAACTGGTCAATGGTGTTTGCAATTTGATTGATGAAGCAGTGGATACAATTTGCCCCAAAACAACCTCTCCACCTACTATCATCACTGGCACCACTTCAAAACCTGTAGAAATAACTTCAAGCATCAATACCTGGTCTACAACAACTTTAAAGACAGCTACCACAGAAGCAACAACTTCTCCAATTATTGCACCAACAATGCCAGCTGCAGCCCTCACTGAAAGCAATGCACCACAGACCACTGGTAAAATATACACCATCTCCCTGAAAACAACCACCACCGGTAGCAGTTTCTGGTGCAAAGTCATTGGGAATATTGTGAACGGCTTATGCAGAGTGATTGTGAAACTAGCTGATGGCAAGTGTCAAGTGATAGAGAAAGTCACTGGTGGTGCCTGTGAAGTGACAGGGAAATTGGTCAATGGTGTTTGCAATTTGATTGATGAAGCAGCGGATACAATTTGCCCCACAACAGCCTCTGCACCTAATATCATCACTGGCACCACTTCAAAACCTGTACCAATAAATTCAAGTATCAATACCTGGTCTACGACAGCTTTAAAGACAGCTACCACAGAAGCAACAACAATACCAATTATTGCACCAACAACGCCAGCTGCAGCCCTCACTGAAAGCCATGCACCACAGACCACTGGTAAAATATCCACCATCTCCCTGACAACAACCTCCACCGGTAGCAGTTTCTGGTGCAAAGTCATTGGGACTATTGTGAACGGCTTATGCAGAGTGATTGTGAAACTAGCTGATGGCAAGTGTCAGGTGATAGAGAAAGTCACTGATGGTGCCTGTGAAGTGACAGGGAAACTGGTCAATGGTGTTTGCAACTTGATTGATGCAGCAACGGATACAATTTGCCCCACAACAACCTCTGCACCTAATATCATCACTGGCAGCACTTTAAATCCTATAGAAATAACTTCAAGTATCAATACCTGGTCTACAACAGCTTTTAAAACAGCTACCACAGAAGCAACAACAATACCAATTATTGCAACAACAACACCAGCTGCAGCACTCACTGAAAGCAATGCACCACAGACCACTGGTAAAATATCCACCATCTCCCTGACAACAACCACCACCAGTAGCAGTTTCTGGTGCAAAGTCATTGGGACTATTGTGAACGGCTTATGCAGAGTGATTGTGAAACTAGCTGATGGCAAGTGTCAGGTGATAGAGAAAGTCACTGATGGTGCCTGTGAAGTGACAGGGAAACTGGTCAAAGGTGTTTGCAATTTGATTGAAGCAGCGGATACAATTTGCCCCACAACAGCCTCTGCACCTAATATCATCACTGGCAGCACTTCAAAACCTGTACCAATAAATTCAAGTATCAATACCTGGTCTACGACAGCTTTAAAGACAGCTACCACAGAAGCAACAACTTCACCAATTACTGCACCAACAACGCCAGCTGCAGCCCTCACTGAAAGCAATGCACCACAGACCACTGGTAAAATATCCACCATCTCCCTGACAACAACCACCATCGGCAGGAGCTCCTGGTGCAAAGTAAAGGGGACTTTTGAGGACAGCGTGTGCAGAGTAATTTTGAAACTAGCTGATGGCACATGCCAGGTGATAGAGAAAGTCACTGATGGTGCCTGTGAAGTGACAGGGAAACTGGTTGATGGTGTTTGCAATTTGATTGATGAAGCAGTGGATACAGTTTGCCCCACAACAACTTCTGCACCTAATATCATCACTGGCACCACTTCAAAACCTGTACCAATAAATTCAAGTATCAATACCTGGTCTACGACAACTTTAAAGACAGCTACCACAGAAGCAACAACAATACCAATTATTGCAACAACAACACCAGCTGCAGCACTCACTGAAAGCAGTGCACCACAGACCACTGGGAAAATATCCACCATCTCCCTGACAACAACCACCACCGGTAGCAGTTTCTGGTGCAAAGTCATTGGGACTATTGTGAACGGCTTATGCAGAGTGATTGTGAAACTAGCTGATGGAAAGTGTCAGGCGATAGAGAAAGTCACTGATGGTGCCTGTGAAGTGACAGGGAAACTGGTCAATGGTGTTTGCAATTTGATTGATGAAGCAGCGGATTCAATTTGCCCCACAACAGCCTCTGCACCTAATATCATCACTGGCAGCACTTCAAATCCTATAGAAATAACTTCAAGCATCAATACCTGGTCTACAACGGCTTTAAAGACAGCTACCACAGAAGCAACAACTTCACCAATTATTGCATCAACAACGCCAGCTGCAGCCCTCACTGAAAGCAATGCACCACAGACCACTGGTAAAATATCCACTATCTCCCTGAAAACAACCACCACCGGTAGCAGTTTCTGGTGCAAAGTCATTGGGAATATTGTGAACGGCTTATGCAGAGTGATTGTGAAACTAGCTGATGGAAAGTGTCAGGTGATAGAGAAAGTCACTGGTGGTGCCTGTGAAGTGACAGGGAAACTGGTCAATGGTGTTTGCAATTTGATTGATGAAGCAGCAGATACAATTTGCCCCACAACAGCCTCTGCACCTAATATCATCACTGACACCACTTCAAAACCTGTAGAAATAACTTCAAGCATCAATACCTGGTCTACAACAGCTTTAAAGAGAGCTACCACAGAAGCAACAACAATACCAATTATTGCACCAACAACGCCAGCTGCAGCCCTCACTGAAAGCCATGCACCACAGACCACTGGTAAAATATCCACCATCTCCCTGACAACAACCACCACCGGTAGCAGTTTCTGGTGCAAAGTCATTGGGACTATTGTGAACGGCTTATGCAGAGTGATTGTGAAACTAGCTGATGGCAAGTGTCAGGTGATAAAGAAAGTCACTGGTGGTGCCTGTGAAGTGACAGGGAAACTGGTCAATGGTGTTTGCAATTTGATTGATGAAGCAGCGGATACAATTTGCCCCACAACAGCCTCTGCACCTAATATCATCACTGGCACCACTTCAAAACCTGTAGAAATAACTTCAAGCATCAATACCTGGTCTACAACAGCTTTAATGACAGCTACCACAGAAGCAACAACAATACCAATTATTGCACCAACAACGCCAGCTGCAGCCCTCACTGAAAGCAATGCACCACAGACCACTGGTAAAATATCCACCATCTCCCTGACAACAACCACCATCGGCAGCAGCTTCTGGTGCAAAGTAAAGGGGACTTTTGAGGACAGCGTGTGCAGAGTAATTGTGAAACTAGCTGATGGCACATGCCAGGTGATAGAGAAAGTCACTGATGTTGCCTGTGAAGTGACAGGGAAACTGGTTGATGGTGTTTGCAATTTGATTGATGAAGCAGTGGATACAGTTTGCCCCACAACAGCCTCTGCACCTAATATCATCACTGGCACCACTTCAAAATCTGTACCAATAAATTCAAGTATCAATACCTGGTCTACGACAACTTTAAAGACAGCTACCACAGAAGCAACAACTTCACCAATTATTGCATCAACAACGCCAGCTGCAGCCCTCACTGAAAGCAATGCACCACAGACCACTGGGAAAATATCCACCATCTTCCTGACAACAACCACCACCGGTAGCAGTTTCTGGTGCAAAGTCATTGGGACTATTGTGAACGGCTTATGCAGAGTGATTGTGAAACTAGCTGATGGAAAGTGTCAGGTGATAGAGAAAGTCACTGATGGTGCCTGTGAAGTGACAGGGAAACTGGTCAATGGTGTTTGCAATTTGATTGATGAAGCAGCGGATACAATTTGCCCCACAACAGCTTCTGCACCTAATATCATCACTGGCAGCACTTCAAATCCTATAGAAATAACTTCAGGCATCAATAACTGGTCTACAACGGCTTTAAAGACAGCTACCACAGAAGCAACAACTTCACCAATTATTGCATCAACAACGCCAGCTGCAGCCCTCACTGAAAGCAATGCACCACAGACCACTGGTAAAATATCCACCATCTCCCTGACAACAACCACCATCGGCAGCAGCTTCTGGTGCAAAGTAAAGGGTACTTTTGAGGACAGTTTGTGCAGAGTAATTGTGAAACTAGCTGATGGCACATGCCAGGTGATAGAGAAAGTCGCTGATGGTGCCTGTGAAGTGACAGGGAAACTGGTCAATGGTGTTTGCAATTTGATTGATGAAGCAGTGGATACAATTTGCCCCAAAACAACCTCTCCACCTACTATCATCACTGGCACCACTTCAAAACCTGTAGAAATAACTTCAAGCATCAATACCTGGTCTACAACAACTTTAAAGACAGCTACCACAGAAGCAACAACTTCTCCAATTATTGCACCAACAATGCCAGCTGCAGCCCTCACTGAAAGCAATGCACCACAGACCACTGGTAAAATATACACCATCTCCCTGAAAACAACCACCACCGGTAGCAGTTTCTGGTGCAAAGTCATTGGGAATATTGTGAACGGCTTATGCAGAGTGATTGTGAAACTAGCTGATGGAAAGTGTCAGGTGATAGAGAAAGTCACTGGTGGTGCCTGTGAAGTGACAGGGAAACTGGTCAATGGTGTTTGCAATTTGATTGATGAAGCAGCAGATACAATTTGCCCCACAACAGCCTCTGCACCTAATATCATCACTGACACCACTTCAAAACCTGTAGAAATAACTTCAAGCATCAATACCTGGTCTACAACAGCTTTAAAGAGAGCTACCACAGAAGCAACAACAATACCAATTATTGCACCAACAACGCCAGCTGCAGCCCTCACTGAAAGCCATGCACCACAGACCACTGGTAAAATATCCACCATCTCCCTGACAACAACCACCACCGGTAGCAGTTTCTGGTGCAAAGTCATTGGGACTATTGTGAACGGCTTATGCAGAGTGATTGTGAAACTAGCTGATGGCAAGTGTCAGGTGATAGAGAAAGTCACTGGTGGTGCCTGTGAAGTGACAGGGAAACTGGTCAATGGTGTTTGCAATTTGATTGATGAAGCAGCGGATACAATTTGCCCCACAACAGCCTCTGCACCTAATATCATCACTGGCACCACTTCAAAACCTGTAGAAATAACTTCAAGCATCAATACCTGGTCTACAACAGCTTTAATGACAGCTACCACAGAAGCAACAACAATACCAATTATTGCACCAACAACGCCAGCTGCAGCCCTCACTGAAAGCAATGCACCACAGACCACTGGTAAAATATCCACCATCTCCCTGACAACAACCACCATCGGCAGCAGCTTCTGGTGCAAAGTAAAGGGGACTTTTGAGGACAGCGTGTGCAGAGTAATTGTGAAACTAGCTGATGGCACATGCCAGGTGATAGAGAAAGTCACTGATGTTGCCTGTGAAGTGACAGGGAAACTGGTTGATGGTGTTTGCAATTTGATTGATGAAGCAGTGGATACAGTTTGCCCCACAACAGCCTCTGCACCTAATATCATCACTGGCACCACTTCAAAACCTGTACCAATAAATTCAAGTATCAATACCTGGTCTACGACAACTTTAAAGACAGCTACCACAGAAGCAACAACAATACCAATTATTGCAACAACAACACCAGCTGCAGCACTCACTGAAAGCAATGCACCACAGACCACTGGGAAAATATCCACCATCTTCCTGACAACAACCACCACCGGTAGCAGTTTCTGGTGCAAAGTCATTGGGACTATTGTGAACGGCTTATGCAGAGTGATTGTGAAACTAGCTGATGGAAAGTGTCAGGTGATAGAGAAAGTCACTGATGGTGCCTGTGAAGTGACAGGGAAACTGGTCAATGGTGTTTGCAATTTGATTGATGAAGCAGCGGATACAATTTGCCCCACAACAGCCTCTGCACCTAATATCATCACTGGCAGCACTTCAGAACCTGTACCAATAACTTCAAGCATCAAAACCTGGTCTACAACAGCTTTAAAAACAGCTACCACAGAAGCAACAACAATACCAATTATTGCAACAACAACGCCAGCTGCAGCCTTCACTGAAAGCAATGCACCACAGACCACTGGTAAAATATCCACCATCTCCCTGACAACAACCACCACCGGTAGCAGTTTCTGGTGCAAAGTCATTGGGACTATTGTGAACGGCTTATGCAGAGTGATTGTGAAACTAGCTGATGGAAAGTGTCAGGTGATAGAGAAAGTCACTGATGGTGCCTGTGAAGTGACAGGGAAGCTGGTCAATGGTGTTTGCAATTTGATTGATGAAGCAGCGGATACAATTTGCCCCACAACAGCCTCTGCACCTAATATCATCACTGGCAGCACTTCAGATCCTATAGAAATAACTTCAAGCATCAATACCTGGTCTACAACGGCTTCAAAGACAGCTACCACAGAAGCAACAACTTCACCAATTATTGCATCAACAACGCCAGCTTCATTCCTCACTGAAAGCAATGCACCACAGACCACTGGTAAAATATCCACCATCTCCCTGACTACAACCACCACCGGTAGCAGTTTCTGGTGCAAAGTCATTGGGACTATTGTGAACGGCTTATGCAGAGTGATTGTGAAACTAGCTGATGGCAAGTGTCAGGTGATAGAGAAAGTCACTGGTGGTGCCTGTGAAGTGACAGGGAAACTGGTCAATGGTGTTTGCAATTTGATTGATGAAACAGCGGATACAATTTGCCCCACAACAGCCTCTGCACCTAATATCATCACTGGCAGCACTTCAAAACCTGTACCAATAAATTCAAGTATCAATACCTGGTCTACAACAGCTTTAAAGACAGCCACTAGACCAGCAACAACTTCACCAGTAACACCAGCTGCAGCCCTCATTGAAAGCAGTGCACCACAGACCACTGGCAACATATCCACCATCTCCCTGGCAACAACCACCATCGGCAGCAGCTCCTGGTGCAAAGTAAAGGGGACTTTTGAGGACAGCGTGTGCAGAGTAATTGTGAAACTAGCTGATGGCACATGCCAGGTGATAGAGAAAGTCACTGATGGTGCCTGTGAAGTGACAGGGAAACTGGTTGATGGTGTTTGCAATTTGATTGATGAAGCAGTGGATACAATTTGCCCCAATACAACCTCTCCACCTACTATCATCACTGGCAGCACTTCAAAACCTATAGAAATAACTTCAAGCATCAATACCTGGTCTACAACAGCTTTAAAGACAGCTACCACAGAAGCAACAACTTCTCCAATTATTGCACCAACAACGCCAGCTGCAGCCCTCACTGAAAGCAATGCACCACAGACCACTGGTAAAATATTCACCATCTCCCTGACAACAACCACCATCGCCAGCAGTTCCTGGTGCAAAGTAAAGGGGACTATCGAGGACAGCTTGTGCAGAGTAATTGTGAAACTAGCTGATGGCACGTGCCAGGTGATAGAGAAAGTCACTGATGGTGTGTGTGAAGTGACAGGGAAACTGGTGGATGGGTTCTGCCACTTGATTGTGGAAGCATTGCCTAGAGATTGCCCTCCTGCAACACCGAGTAGCACCGCCCACACTGATACTTTGGGAGCATCTAGGGTGAAAACCCTGGCGGTCACTTTGATCTTCACAGAAACGTCAAAGGCCACCATCCATTCACCCAGAGAGGAATCAGACATGCCAATGAGAACTGGCACCGCTCTGGCGCCCCTCACAGGAAGTAAGACGCTATATTCAGCTGATAAGCAGCCCACCCGCTTCCTGACTACAAGAGGCCCGTGCAGGGTCATCGGGAAACTGGCTGATGGCACCTGCCAGGTGATCCAGGACATCGTGGACGGCTCACCCGAAGCGCTCCTCGACGAGACTTGCCAACTTATTCGAGGAGCTTTCTATGTTTATTAAAGTGAGGGATGCTTTGGAGCCAGAGTCCTCGTGGAGCGGGTGTGGGATGGGTTTGAGGGGTCCAGGCAGGGTCCCATCTTGCCATCGGCTTTTAGATGAAGGAAGACACAGCCATTGCCTCAAGGAAGCTTTCATAAACCTTTGCAGCCGCCATTTCTGTATTGTTTGCTTTGGGTCAGCAAGTGCTGAGTACTCGGGTGAGCGCAGGGCGGTGGTAACATGTTCTGGTGGGGGGTGGTGGGGTCGTGCTATTTTGCTCATTCTGCCCTGCAGGTGTAAAGTGGGGGCAGGAAAGTCAATGACTGATTCGTCCACATTAGACCATTATAGGTTTGGGCTCCAGAGAGCCAGGTGGACTTGTGCAGCCTGAATGGGGGAGGCAAGTCATTACTCGTGGTGTCCTACCACGTTCCTAGTGTAGGTAATATCACTGTGATTTATGTCTGATGGCAGATTAGAGTTTAGTGCTTAGAGGTGCAACAATGCGGCTAAAGGGCTTAAAGCGCTTTAATGAACAAAAGGGCACCCTATAATTATCCTTGCAGTGGGAAGCAGCGTCTAGGGTGTGGGTAGCCTGCGTTTTGGGACCCGAAGCATAATACTCCCTGCCCAACCACAGCCCTAAGCATCCTAAACCCTGCGCAGCTACAGCCCGAAGCATCCTACTCCCTGCCCAGCCACAGCCCAAAGCATCCTACTCCCTGCCCAGCCACAGCCCAAAGAATCCTACTCCCTGCCCAGCCACAGCCCAAAGCTTCCTACTCCCTGCCCAGCCACAGCCCAAAGCATCCTACTCCCTGCCCGTAAACAGCCCAAAGCTTCCTACTCCCTGCCCAGCCACAGCACGAAGTACCCTACTACCTGCCCAGGCACCGCCCGAAGCATCTGAATCCCTGCCCAACCACATCCTGAAGCATCCTACTCCCTGCCCGGCCACAGCCCAAAGCATCCTACTGCTTGCCCAGCCACAGCCTGAAGCATCCTAATCCCTGCCCAGCCAGAGCCCGAAGCATCCTACTCCTTGCCCAGTCACAGCCCGAAGCATCCTAATCCCTGCCCAGCCAAAGCCCAAAGCATCCTAATCCCTCCCCAGCCACAGACCGAAGCATCATACTCCCTGCCCAGCCACAGCCTGGCCGCAGCCCGAAGTATCCTACTCCCTGCCCAGCCACAGCCAGGCCACAGCCCGAACCATACTACTCCCTGCCCAGCCACAGCCCAAAGCATCCTAATACCTGCCCAGCCACCGCCCGAAGCATCCTACTCCTTGCCCAGCCAGAGCCTGAAGCATCCTAATCCCTGCCCGGCCACAGCCCAAAGCATCCTACTCCTTGCCCAGTCACAGCCGAAGCATCCTAATCCCTGCCCAGCCACAGCCCAAAGCATCCTACTCCTTGCCCAGTCACAGCACGAAGCATCCTAATCCCTGCCCAGCCACAGCCCGAAGCATCCTAATCCCTCCCCAGCCACAGACCGAAGCATCATACTCCCTGCCCAGCCACAGCCCGGCCGCAGCCCGAAGCAGCCTACTCCCTGCCCAGCCACAGCCAGGCCACAACCCGAAGCAGCCTACTCCCTGCCCAGCCACAGCCAGGCCACAACCCGAACCATAATACTCCCTGCCCAGCCACAGCCCAAAGCATCCTAATACCTGCCCAGCCACAGCCCGAAGCATCCTACTCCTTGCCCAGCCACAGCCTGAAGCATCCTAAACCCTGCCCAGCCACAGCCCGAAGCACACTACTCCTTGCCCAGTCACAGCCTGAAGCATCCTAATCCCTGCCCAGCCACTGCCGAAGCATCCTAATCCCACCCCAGCCACAGACCGAAGCATCATTCTCCCTGCCCATCCACAGCCCGGCCGCAGCCCGAAGCATCCTACTCCCTGCCCAGCCACAGCCTGGCCACAGCCCGAAGCATACTACTCCCTGCCCAGCCCAAAGCATCCTAATACCTGCCCAGCCACAGCCCGAAGCATCCTACTCCCTGCCAAGTCACAGCCCGAAGCATCCCAATCCCTGCCCAGCCACAGCCCGAAGCATCCTTATCCCTCCCCAGCCACAGACTGAAGCATCATACTCCCTGCCCAGCCACAGCCCTGCCACAGCCCAAAGCATACTACTCCCTGCCTAGCAACAGCCCAAAGCATCCTAATAACTGCCCAGCCACAGCCTGAAGCATCCTAAACCTTGCTCAGCCACAGCCCGAAGCATCCTAATCCCTGCCCAGCCACAGCCCGAAGCATCCTACTCCTTGCCCAGTCACAGCCCGAAGCATCCTAATCCCTGCGCAGCCACAGCCCGAAGCATCCTAATCCCTCCCCAGCCACAGACCGAAACCCCATACTCCCTGCCCAGCCACAGCCCGGCCGCAGTCCGAAGCATCCTACTCCCTGCACAGCCACAGCCAGAAGCATCCAAATCCCTGACCAGCCACAGCCCGGCCGGAGCCCAAAGCATCCTAATCCCTGCCCAGCCACAGCCTGGCCACAGCCCGAAGCATACTACTCCCTGCCCAGCCACAGCCCAAAGGATCCTAATACCTGCCCAGCCACAGCCCGAAGCATCGTACTCCCTGCCTAGCCACAACCCGAAGTATCCTACTCCAGGCCCGGCCGTAGCCTGAAGCTTCCTACTCCATGCTCGGCCACAGCCCGAAGCATTCTAATCCCTGCCTGGCAACAGACCGAAGCATCCTAATCTCTGCCCAGCCACAGCCTAAACCATCCTAATCCCTGTCCAGCAACAGCCCGAAGCATCCTACTCCCTGTCCAGAAACAGCCCGAAGCATCCTACTCCTTGGCCAGCCACAGCCTGAAGCATCCGAATCCCTGCCAGCCACAGTACAAAGCATTCTACTCCCTGCCAAACCACAGTCCGTAGCATCCTACTCCCTGCACAGCCACAGCGCGAAGCATCCTATTCCCTGCCCAGCCACAGCCTGAAGCATCCTACTCCCTGCCCAGCCACAACCCAACGCATCCTACTCCATGCCCAGCCACAGCCCAAAGCATCCAGCTCCCGGCCCAGCCACAGCCTGAAGTATCCTTCTCCCTGCCCAGCCACAGCCTGAAGCATCCTACTCCCTGCCCAGCCACAGCCCGAAGCATCCTAATCTCTGCCCAATGACAGCCAGGCCACAAACCGAACCATAATACTCCCTGCCCAGCCACAGCCCAAAGCATCCTAACAACTGCCCAGCCACAGCCCGAAGCATCCTAATCCTTGCCCAGCCAGAGCCTGAAGCATCCTAATCCCTGCCCAGCCACAGCCCGAAGCATACTACTCCTTGCCCAGTCACAGCCTGATGCATCCTAATCCCTGCCCAGCCACTGCCGAAGCCTCCTAATCCCACCCCAGCCACAGACCGAAGCATCATTCTCCCTGCCCATCCACAGCCCGGCCGCAGCCCGAAGCATCCTACTCCCTGCCCAGCCACAGCCTGGCCACAGCCCGAAGAATACTACTCCCTGCCCAGCCCAAAGCATCCTAATACCTGCCCAGCCACAGCCCGAAGCATCCTACTCCCTGCCAAGTCACAGCCCGAAGCATCCCAATCCCTGCCCAGCCACAGCCCGAAGCATCCTTATCCCTCCCCAGCCACAGACTGAAGCATCATACTCCCTGCCCAGCCACAGCCCTGCCACAGCCCAAAGCATACTACTCCCTGCCCAGCAACAGCCCAAAGAATCCTAATAACTGCCCAGCCACAGCCTGAAGCATCCTAAACCTTGCTCAGCCACAGCCCGAAGCATCCTACTCCCTGTCCAGAAACAGCCCGAAGCATCCTACTCCTTGGCCAGCCACAGCCTGAAGCATCCGAATCCCTGCCAGCCACAGTACGACGCATCCTGCTCCCTGCACAGCCACAGCGCGAAGCATCCTATTCCCTGCCCAGCCACAGCCTGAAGCATCCTACTCCCTGCCCAGCCACAACCCAACGCATCCTACTCCATGCCCAGCCACAGCCCAAAGCATCCTACTCCCGGCCCAGCCACAGCCTGAAGTATCCTTCTCCCTGCCCAGCCACAGCCTGAAGCATCCTACTCCCTGCCCAGCCACAGCCCGAAGCATCCTAATCTCTGCCCAACAACAGCCAGGCCACAACCCAAACCATAATACTCCCTGCCCAGCCACAGCCCAAAGCATCCTAATACCTGCCCAGCCACAGCCCGAAGCATCCTACTCCTTGCCCAGCCACAGCCTGAAGCATCCTAATCCCTGCCCAGCCACAGCCCGAAGCATACTACTCCTTGCCCAGTCACAGCCTGAAGCATCCTAATCCCTGCCCAGCCACTGCCAAAGCCTCCTAATCCCACCCCAGCCACAGACCGAAGCATCATTCTCCCTGCCCATCCACAGCCCGGCAGCAGCCCAAAGCATCCTACTCCCTGCCCAGCCACAGCCTGGCCACAGCCCGAAGCATACTACTCCCTGCCCAGCCCAAAGCATCATAATACCTGCCCAGCCACAGCCCGAAGCATCCTACTCCCTGCCAAGTCACAGCCCGAAGCATCCCAATCCCTGCCCAGCCACAGCCCGAAGCATCCTTATCCCTCCCCAGCCACAGACTGAAGCATCATACTCCCTGCCCAGCCACAGCCCTGCCACAGCCCAAAGCATACTACTCCCTGCCCAGCAACAGCCCAAAGCATCCTAATAACTGCCCAGCCACAGCCTGAAGCATCCTACTCCTTGCCCAGTCACAGCCCGAAGCATCCTAATAACTGCCCAGCCACAGCCTGAAGCATCCTACTCCTTGCCCAGCCACAGCCCGAAGCATCCTACTCCTTGCCCAGTCACAGCCCGAAGCATCCTAATCCCTGCGCAGCCACAGCCCGAAGCATCCTAATCCCTCCCAGCCACAGACCGAAACCCCATACTCCCTGCCCAGCCACAGCCCGGCCGCAGTCCGAAGCATCCTACTCCCTGCACAGCCACAGCCAGAAGCATCCAAATCCCTGACCAGCCACAGCCCGGCCGCAGCCCGAAGCATCCTACTCCCTGCCCAGCCACAGTCTGGCCACAGCCCGAAGCATACTACTCCCTGCCCAGCCACAGCCCAAAGGATCCTAATACCTGCCCAGCCACAGCCCGAAGCATCGTACTCCCTGCCTAGCCACAACCCGAAGTATCCTACTCCAGGCCCGGCTGTAGCCTGAAGCTTCCTACTCCATGCCCGGCCACAGCCTGAAGCATCCTAATCCCTGCCTGGCCACAGACCGAAGCATCCTAATCTCTGCCCAGCCACAGCCTAAACCATCCTCATCCCTGTCCAACAACAGCCCGAAGCATCCTACTCCCTGTCCAGAAACAGCCCGAAGCATCCTACTCCTTGGCCAGCCACAGCCTGAAGCATCCGAATCCCTGCCAGCCACAGTATGAAGCATCCTACTCCCTGCCAAACCACAGCCCGTAGCATCCTACTCCCTGCCCAGCCACAACCCAACGCATCCTACTCCATGCCCAGCCACAGCCCAAGCATCCTACTCCCGGGCCCAGCCACAGCCTGAAGTATCCTTCTCCCTGCCCAGCCACAGCCTGAAGCATCCTACTCCCTGCCCAGCCACAGCACGAAGCATCCTAATCTCTGCCCAACGACAGCCCGAAGCATCCTAGTACATGCCCAGCCACAGCCTGGCCACAGCCCGAAGCATCCTACTCCCTGCCCAGCCACAGCCTGAAGCATCCTAATCCCTGCCCAGCCACAGCCTGGTCACAGACCGAAGCATCCTACTCCCTGCCCAGCCACAGCCCGAAGCATCCTAATCCCTGCCCAGCCACAACCCAGCCACAGCCTCGCCACAGACCCAAGCATCCTAATCCCTGCCCAACCATAGTCCAAAGCATCCTAATCCCTGCCCAGCCACAACCCGAAGCAGCCTGGCCACAGCCCGAAGCATCGTACTCCCTGCCCAGCCACAGCCCTGCCACAGCCCAAAGCATACTACTCCCTGCCCAGCAACAGCCCAAAGCATCCTAATAACTGCCCAGCCACAGCCTGAAGCATCCTAAACCTTGCTCAGCCACAGCCCGAAGCATCCTAATCCCTGCGCAGCCACAGCCCGAAGCATCCTAATCCCTCCCCAGCCACAGACCGAAACCCCATACTCCCTGCCCAGCCACAGCCCGGCTGCAGTCCGAAGCATCCTACTCCCTGCACAGCCACAGCCAGAAGCATCCAAATCCCTGACCAGCCACAGCCCGGCCGCAGCCCGAAGCATCCTACTCCCTGCCCAGCCACAGCCTGGCCACAGCCTGAAGCATACTACTCCCTGCCCAGCCACAGCCCAAAGGATCCTAATACCTGCCCAGCCACAGCCTGAAGCATCGTACTCCCTGCCTAGCCACAACCCGAAGTATCCTACTCCAGGCCCGGCCATAGCCTGAAGCTTCCTACTCCATGCCCGGCCACAGCCCAAAGCATCCTATTCCCTGCCTGGCCACAGACCGAAGCATCCTAATCTCTGCCCAGCCACAGCCTAAACCATCCTCATCCCTGTCCAACAACAGCCCGAAGCATCCTACTCCCTGTCCAGAAACAGCCCGAAGCATCCTACTCCTTGGCCAGCCACAGCCTGAAGCATCCGAATCCCTGCCAGCCACAGTATGAAGCATCCTACTCCCTGCCAAACCACAGCCCGTAGCATCCTACTCCCTGCACAGCCACAGCGCGAAGCATCCTATTCCCTGCCCAGCCACAGCCTGAAGCATCCTACTCCCTGCCCAGCCACAACCCAACGCATCCTACTCCATGCCCAGCCACAGCCCAAGCATCCTACTCCCGGGCCCAGCCACAGCCTGAAGTATCCTTCTCCCTGCCCAGCCACAGCCTGAAGCATCCTACTCCCTGCCCAGCCACAGCACGAAGCATCCTAATCTCTGCCCAACGACAGCCCGAAGCATCCTAGTACATGCCCAGCCACAGCCTGGCCACAGCCCGAAGCATCCTACTCCCTGCCCAGCCACAGCCTGAAGCATCCTAATCCCTGCCCAGCCACAGCCTGGTCACAGACTGAAGCATCCTACTCCCTGCCCAGCCACAGCCCGAAGCATCCTAATCCCTGCCCAGCCACAACCCAGCCACAGCCTCGCCACAGACCCAAGCATCCTAATCCCTGCCCAACCATAGTCCAAAGCATCCTAATCCCTGCCCAGCCACAACCCGAAGCAGCCTGGCCACAGCCCGAAGCATCGTACTCCCTGCCCAGCCACAGCCCTGCCACAGCCCAAAGCATACTACTCCCTGCCCAGCAACAGCCCAAAGCATCCTAATAACTGCCCAGCCACAGCCTGAAGCATCCTAAACCTTGCTCAGCCACAGCCCGAAGCATCCTAATCCCTGCGCAGCCACAGCCCGAAGCATCCTAATCCCTCCCCAGCCACAGACCGAAACCCCATACTCCCTGCCCAGCCACAGCCCGGCTGCAGTCCGAAGCATCCTACTCCCTGCACAGCCACAGCCAGAAGCATCCAAATCCCTGACCAGCCACAGCCCGGCCGCAGCCCGAAGCATCCTACTCCCTGCCCAGCCACAGCCTGGCCACAGCCTGAAGCATACTACTCCCTGCCCAGCCACAGCCCAAAGGATCCTAATACCTGCCCAGCCACAGCCTGAAGCATCGTACTCCCTGCCTAGCCACAACCCGAAGTATCCTACTCCAGGCCCGGCCATAGCCTGAAGCTTCCTACTCCATGCCCGGCCACAGCCTAAACCATCCTAATCCCTGTCCAGCAACAGCCCGAAGCATCCTACTCCCTGTCCAGAAACAGCCCGAAGCATCCTACTCCTTGGCCAGCCACAGCCTGAAGCATCCGAATCCCTGCCAGCCACAGTACGAAGCATCCTACTCCCTGCCAAACCACAGCCCGTAGCATCCTACTCCCTGCACAGCCACAGCACGAAACATCCTATTCCCTGCCCAGCCACAGCCTGGAGAATCCTACTCCCTGCCCAGCCACAACCCAACGCATCCTACTCCATGTCCAGCCACAGCCCAAAGCATCCTACTCCCGGCCCAGCCACAGCCTGAAGTATCCTTCTCCCTGCCCAGCCACAGCCTGAAGCATCCTACTCCCTGCCCAGCCACAGCCCGAAGCATCCTAATATCTGCCCAACGACAGCCCGAAGCATCCTAGTACCTGACCAGCCACAGCCCGGCCACAGCCCGAAGCATCCTACTCCCTGCCCAGCCACAGCCTGAAGCATCCTAATCCCTGCCCAGCCACAGCCTGGTCACAGACCGAAGCATCCTACTCCCTGCCCAGCCACAGCCCGAAGCATCCTAATCCCTGCCCAGCCACAACCCAGCCACAGCCTGGCCACAGCCCCAAGCATCCTAATCCCTGCCCAACCATAGCCCAAAGCATCCTAATCCCTGCCCAGCCACAACCCGAAGGAGCCTGGCCACAGCCTGAAGCATCCTACTCCCTGCCCAGCCGCAGCCCGGCCACATCCCGAAAGCAACCTATTCCCTGCCCAGCTACAGCCGGGCCACAGCCTGAAGTATCCTACTCCCTGCTCAGCCACAGCCCGGCCACAGCACAAAGAATCCTGTTCCTTGCCCAGCCACAGCCTTGCCACAGCACGAGGCATCCTAATCCCTGCCCAGCCACAACCAGAAGCATCCTACTCCCTGCCCAGCCACAGCCCGAAGCATCCTAATCCCTGCCCAGCCACAACCCAGCCACAGCCTGGCCACAGCCCCAAGCATCCTAATCCCTGCCCAACCATAGCCCAAAGCATCCTAATCCCTGCCCAGCCACAACCCGAAGCAGCCTGGCCACAGCCCGAAGCATCCTACTACCTGCCCAGCCGCAGCCCGGCCCCATCCCGAAAGCAACCTATTCCCTGCCCCGCTACAGCCCTAAGCATCCTAATCCCTGCCCAACCATAGCCCAAAGCATCCTAATCCCTGCCCAGCCACAACCCGAAGCAGCCTGGCCACAGCCTGAAGTATCCTACTCCCTGCTCAGCCACAGCCCAGCCACAGCACAAAGCATCCTGTTCCTTGCCCAGCCACAGCCTTGCCACAGCACGAGGCATCCTAATCCCTGCCCAGCCACAACCAGAAGCATCCTAATCCCTGCCCAGCCACAGCCAGCCACAGCCCAAGCATGCTACTCCCTGCCCAGCCACAGCCTGAAGCATCCTACTCCCTGCCCAGCCACAGCCCAGCCACAGCCGGAAGCATCCTACTCATTCCCAGCTGCAGCCTGAAGCATCCTACTCCCAGCCCAGCCACAGCCCGGCCACAACCCGAAGCATCCTACTCCCTGCCCAGCCACAGCCTGAAGCATCCTACTCCCTGTCCAGCCGTTGCCCAGCCACAGGCCGAAAGCATACTAGCCCCTGCCCAGCCACAGCCCAAAGCATCCTAATCTCTGCCCAGCCACAGCCCGAAGCATCCAAATCCCTGCCTAGCCACAGCCCAAAGCATCCTACTCCCTGCCCAGACGCAGCCAGTAGCATCCTAATCCCTGCCCAGCCACAGCCGAGCCACAGCCCCAAGCATCATACTCCCTGCCCAACCACAGCCCGAAGCATGCTACTCCCTGCCCAGCCACAGCCCAGCCACAGCCGGAAGCATCCTCTCCATGCCCAGCCACGGCCCGAAGCATCCTACACCCAGCCCAGCCCAGCCACAGCCCGGCCACAACCCGAAGCATCCTACTCCTTGCCCAGCCACAGCAGCCTGAAGCATCCTACGCCCTGCCCAGCCGCTGCCCGGCCACAGGCCGAAAGCATACTAGCCCCTGCCCAGCCACAGCCTGAAGCATCCTTATCCCTGCCTAGCTATAGCCCGAAGCATCCTTCTCCCTGATCAGCCACAGCCTGAAGTATCCTACTCCCTGCCCAGCCACAGCCCGAAGCATCCTAGTCCCTGCTGTTAGGCAGAATCCTGGGCAGTTCCCTTAGGGCGCACTACACAAGATTAAGACTACAGGTGAGAGCAATAAATCCCCTTTGGTATCAGTCTGTACCACAAAGATTTAGTTGGTAGCTGTGGCTGAGCAGTCAGACTTATCTCAAGAGGGAGATGAGCAGTATTCAGGGTTTACACAATAGGTCTACAGTACTATGGCACAAGGAAACACTGACCAAAGCTTTGTATTAAAAAGTAGTTATATATTTATTTTTCACACTTCTAATCAAACACATGTATCACAGTCATCAAGCAAGTTCAATAAGTCAAAGGAAAAATATACACACTCCCAAGTTAAATTGTAGACCAAGTGAACCAGAGTGAAAACTGACCAAAATGGCACAGTGAAAACTAGACACAACGGACACTCTAGCAAATCCTTACAAGGGAGGGAAAACACAAGTTATTCAGAAATACCTTCTTATCTCCCCTAGCAACACTTCCCATCAGTTTGTGAACCAGTTTAAGCAAGACAGTGCATCAGTATAGGTAATATTTAAATGAAAACTGAACAAAATGGCATTTCACAAGTTTAAAATGGGAAGGGAAGGGTAGTTACAAGAAATGGGTGCACCACACAGTTCTAGATGAAAATCAATCTAAGGATGTATTAGGAAAGATTCTCTTTACTGCACCTTTCCTTCCATCTTTATGGAACCCCCAAACTTTTTGCTTTTATTTTTCAATCTGACCTGTACTTTTTGTAGTGCAGTGAAGCCTTAAGCTTCACTGTACTGGCATCTGCTCACATGTTATGGGGAAACTGATATGTCCTTAAGGCTATCAGTACTGGGAAACAGTGTTTCCCTTAGTCTTGTGACTCTGTTGCTACTTGTAGTTACTTTTGTATCACATGTGGTAACTTTTTATCATTGCACACAGCAGCTTACACTGCAGTGCAATGGGGTTTATTTTTGTTTTGCCCTAGACTAACACTCAAAGGATTTTTTGGTTATTCTGAGGTGCTTAAAAGATGGGCTGGTGGCAGAAGTGACTTTTCCCCACTTTTTGGGGAATTTCGTTTTAGCTTAACCGCGTTTACCGCGTTTGGCTACTTACTGTGGCTACTGGCCAAACATGGCCGTGCCACGATGTTTTTCGGTCATTCTTTTTGTATCTTGTTGTTTAGCCTTCTTCCTGGCCTCAGAGGTCAGAAAGATCCTTATAAGGACTTCCAGTGTCCGGGAAAGCAGGAGCTTTTGGTGGGCTACTGGAGGGCTTTGTGTGTTTGCAGGCAGGATGTGGGCTGGGTCAGTCTGACCCTAATACACATCCTGGTTTCTGTGTGTCTGAGTGGTATGCATGAGTGTTCCCGCCAGTGGACCTGATTGGACCACGGTGGGGTGTGTGTGTGGGCTATTTATGCCATTGGCTAGTGGGAGTGTTGACTCCTACCTGGCTTTTAGGATAATAAGAGGGCCCCTGCATGCAATTCTCAGAGATCCTGGAAGAACCTGAAGGAGCCAAGAATCCGTCCAGCTGAGAAGACCCGCAAAGAAACCTGTAACCTGTCTGAAGGAGGACTGGCAACCAACTTCTGCTGCAGTCCCGGTGGAGCCCTGTCTGTCTCTTGATCTCCAGTATGCCGGCGAAGGTGCTACGACCCCTGGATTGGAGGGAACATCCATTCCCGAAGCCTACTCGGTGCCCAATGCAAAAACTGCCTTCGGAAGTGCCTGGGAATCGTATTGTGGCTGACCAGCTTTGTTTTTGGGCTACTGGGTTATCTTCATTGCCATTCCGAGTTTTTGCCTGAAACTTGGCACACCCTCAGCTGCCACTGCAACGACACCCTCTGCGGAATTTCGGCTTCCTAGCATCAAGGGGACCCAAGAGAGTCCGGAAAGTCCAAGTGGGGCTACTGAGTCTGCTGCATCGCTGTGCTCGGTGTGCACGGTCCGAAACCTGCTTTTGTGACCTGCCTCCAGTCCCAAGAAGGGCACTGCATTGTTTGTTTCTGCCTTTCTGCATCAAGAGTCCTTGCACCAGCAAAAGATCCTAACCAGAAAATCACTCGAACCTGCAACCCATGAAAATCGAGGACTGCGGAATTTGGCGGGAAAAGCAAGCCAGGACATCCTTCCTTTGTTCTGGAAAGTCTTGGGAAGATTCAGAGTGAGGGGGGTAAGTTATTTAGCTTTTAACCTACCCCTACACTCCCATTGTAAGTGAAAGGACTACAATACTCTTTATCTTAAACCTATTGGCTTTGCCAATACTTGCCTTGGCAATACTTCTAACTGTTGGGGGGAATTTTGGACATTGTCTATCTTGAACCCTGGCTCTACGAATCCATCACTGGACCCCAGAGACCCTACCTACATTTTCTCCTGCCTCCTGAGTGCTGTATCTTTGTATCCTGAACAATAGGACACAAGGCCCCAGGCAATTTAGGGTTGGACAATATTAGTTAGCGGTAAATTCTCTGTGGACCTTTTTGTGTTTAATACTCATCTATTCATTCCCTTGCAGGAGTAACCTGAGTTGTATTATGCACTTGAAACTTTGATTGTATATATGTCTTTTAGTTTGATGGTATTGGTTGATAAGTCTACATGCTTGTGTTCATTTTTCTTATAGTGTATTTGGCCATAATTAAATAACTGTATTTTTATACATCCTGTCTAAGGGTAATTTGTGACTCCCATTGTGTGACCTCATTGTGGACCCTTTACAATCTCACCCCTCTGAAGATCTTAGCCTAGACCGCCTGTCACTGCTACCTTAAAATGGTTTGGCTACAGCTTCCCAGAGTTGCCCCTGGCACAATATAGGTTGGCTTTCTATACATCTGTCCACCAGGCCAGAGTATAGGAAATCAGTCTTAACAAACTGGTGGCAGTGGTGGGATAACCCTCTCCACATAACATCTGGGTGTTTTGTGAACAGGATCAGTATTGGGAGCCACAGTGTAGATCACTGGTGGTGTGTCCAGATTATACTTACACAAGACACTATAATATTTGATTCCCTTGTGCATATAAGTCACCTACTAAACTAAGTATCATGGAAACAATCACTTTCACCACTCTAAGTGCCTTAAAAGTGGAGCAATTGAGAAAGTTATGTTGATAGAGGCTTGACAGTCTCTGGTTTAAAAGCTGAGTTAATTGTAAAAATTCTGGATTCTGAAAGAAACAAAGTTGTGCCTATCTTAACTAATGGTCCTGTTAGTGGAGCTGGGGGTAGACCCAGCACCAATAATGTCCTCACTGTCACTCCAGTGACTGATGTTGTAGATTAGGAGGGGGAAAGTGCATCCTCTGAACTTCTGGTTGAGGCCCACTCTAATGCTGAGGCATTGTTCAGTTTGAAGAAAGACACCCTCAGGTTGTCTAGGTTAGCTAGGGATCACCAGCTGGAGCTTGCCAAGATTCAGGCTTCAAAAGGCTTCAAAAGGTTCTTCCAGAGGATCTGGAGATGATTCTGGGTCCTCTTCACATCCTAGGTTTCCTAAAGATCTCCTGAGTATGTATGAGGAAAAGAATGATATAATTGACTGGCTTGTAACTTTTGAATATGCTTGTGAGGTACAAGGAGTAAGTGATGCTGACAGAATTGCATGGTTGATTAGCAGGCTGCCCCATTCTGGCTGTAGTGCCCTTATGGAAATGTCAAAGGCTGATAGGTTAGACTTTGTAAAACTTAAGCAACCTCTTATCCTCAAGTTTGGGAAGACTCCTGCCCAATACTTGAGGAGGTTTAGAGAATATAGAAAGAACAAATGTATGACCTATGTATGTTTTGTTGCAGATTCTCTGAAAAACTTGAGTGGCTGGATAGAAGGCTATCAGGTAACCACCTTTGAGGGCGTGATTCATTTGGTCATGCTTGAACATATGTTTGCCTCTTGTTGCCCAGAGCTTAAGCAGCATTTGGCTGAGTCAAAGGAGTTAAATCCAAAGAGGCTAGCCATTGCTGCTGACGTATGGGTTTCACATAGAGTGTCCCATAAGGACAAGCCTGCTTCAGGTAAGCAGGAGGAGGGAAAGAAGCAGAAAGAGAAAGAGGGTGGGGATACTGATAAAACTATGTCCAAGAAGGCCCACAAAAAAGCTTAATAAGGGGAAGTCATCAGAATCAGGTCAGGGTAGTGGGACTAACTCTCCCAAGCAAGTAAGTGGCTACTCTAAGCCTCCCTACGTGTCAAGTGCCAGTGGGGCTTGATACACTTGTGGAGCAAGTGACCACACAAAGGGGGACCCCAAATTTAAGGGTAAGACCTTGGGGGTCCACTCTGCCAGTCTGGCCTTCTCTCAGTATGAGAAAGAAGAGATGGCAGGGGTGTCGTTCCCTTTAGACTCCATTCCCTCAGAGGAAGAGTCTGAAGTTCATCTAGATTCCTTGGAAAATAGCCGTGCTGGAGCCATGGCTCCCATTCCTGTCCTATTGCATAGTAATAATTCTGTTGAGGATAGTGTTCAGGTAGTAGGTGTAAGTATCTCTCCTGTTAGGAACACTGGGCCCAGTCCTACTGAAGTAGCTTCCTTCGGGGTAAACCCACAGGTTTTTGCCAGAGTTCCTTTGCGGGATAATCAGTTGGCAGGTAGGCCCTCTCTTAATGTTCCAGTAGCACCTATCATTCAAGCTGTGAATAGAGAAATGGTCAGGTCATCTGTCAATGTCAGGAAATTGGTTCCTAGAAGTGTCCAGGGTGAGTTGAGTCTTCAAGACTTAGGTCCTGATAGGCCCTCACCAGACCCTTCAAGCACTATGTCTCAGAATAAGGCTGTCTTAGCCAAGCCTAAGCAAAAGCCTAGGCCTAAGGGGAAACCCATGGCCAGTGGAGTCAGAAAAACAGGCAGACGAAAGGAGAATATTCCACCTGCCTTACCTACAACTGATGTTGAGGTAGTTGGAAGTGTCCCCACTCCTAGTTTGGAAAAGGGACCCCCAGAAAACCTTAATACTATGGACTTCCGCAGCTGCCTAGTATACAGGTAGAGGAGAGTCCTAGGAGAAAAAGAAGTATGGGCCAGCAGAAAAGAAAACCATCATGGTTAGGCCTATGGAGGAAGGCCTGCTTCCAATTGGAGGATTCTCCTCCAGTGAAGCAAAGAATTCACCAGGAAGGTGGGTTACTGCAAAGTAAGCCCACAGAGCCCACCAGAACAAACCTTGAGAGGTTGGAGGTTACTCAGGTTGTGAGGCCCTTCCTCCGACAGTTGGTGTGTGACATTCCCCTTGTGATGCATCCTAGTGTCAGGATATCACCTGTGTGGTCTAACACACATTCCTGCTGGCCCATCATGATGGGGGTCCCAGAGGAAAACCACTGTAGGGGTCTCACTCTCTGTCACCAGGTTGACAGAAGTGAGGCAGGAATTCAGTTACTCCAGAGTTCACTTTTAGGAGTGAACTCATTTTTACCAGAAACAAGGCCTAATTTTATTAGCCCTGTGACCCTGGAGACCTCAGGCAATAAAATGCAATCAGGGATTACTGATCAGAGTCCCATATGCCCTTACGCCAACCCACAGGGAATGACTGCCAAGTCAGTCATTGACACCATGCTGAACGGCAGCTTCAGAGGTAGCTCCTCTGCTGTCATCAGTAGTGGTCAGACCGAGTGGAAGGATGGTGAAGTGACCTTTCTGGCATCACTGAGCTGTCATCCACAGGATGGTCTGGGAGAGAGATCTGTCAGATCTCTCAGGAGTTTGATTGGAGCTCTCTGTGAGCCCCAGAGAAGGAGGTGGGACCTTCTCCTGTCAAATCTGTTCTACAAATCCCTGACTAACTGTCAGTTGTCTGGGCCTTGCCATGTTTCACAGCTTGGCAAGGTAAACTATTCTCAAGGCTTTGGTGAACCTGGACAGGTTGCCATACAGTTTCCTGTGAATGGTATGGTGGATTTTATCTTGAGAGATAACATTGGAGCCCTGCTTATGGCCATAGAGTGGGAGCCAGAGAAATCTGTGTGTCTCCCTACCCTGTGTCAAAGCAGCCTTTCAAATGGCTTCAGTGAGGATGGCCTAATGTCTCCTCACCTGACCCCACATCAGCAAGAAGAGCTGGAGAGTTTGCTGAGGCAATCTCGCCTCTTGTTGTCACTGACACCCTTTATAACAGGATGGTGGGAACCAGACTGTATACTGGGAATAAGTGAACTCACCAAGATTGGTTGTTGTGGTGGTTCAGAACCAAGACAAAGTTCTGACAGTTGGTGTGAGATCCACCCTGTGTTAGAACACAGAGTGTCTGAGGATTCTAGCTGTCAAGAGTTCAGTTCTGAGGAACTGGAGGGATATACATGTAAAGTCAGTTTTTGATTATGTATGGACACTAGAGCTCTGGGTTCTGTCCCCAAGACAGAAGCACACTCTTCACTAAAGGGTAACACCTTAGTGGGTCATCTCTGTATTGAAAGGTACAGGGGCTATTATGATCTCTCTGCAGGGTATGGCAACATATCCCTGTCAGTCTGTGCTGAGGAGGAGACAGCAGTTTCGGCCTTTTCAGAGCCCTACTTCAGTGTAAGGTCTTCTGGATTGGTGGCTTCAACTGACACCTGTCAACTGAGCTTAGCCCCTGTTCTGAATAGGAAAATGGATCTCAGCAATACATGTCTGGATGACATGGCAGATTCAAACCCCACTTGGGAGGAACTGGGTCTGACTCAAGAGACTGGGTGTCAGGACCTTCATCAGGCCAACTTGTTCAGAAAGACAGCCAAGTGTCAAAATGAACAGGAGCCATTGGCCTTCCTCATGCATGAAGTTGGTATATGTAAGATGCAACCTCTTGTCAGTCAAGTACTTCATGTACAGAACTGGTCAACCCCCACTACCCAAGCCCAAGTGAGGACTTTCTTGGGCCTCACTGGGAAATATAGGAGTAAAGTGGCAGCCTATAGTAATATAGCTGTCCCTCTGACTGCCCTCAGTACTCATAGGGGACCTAAAGAGTTCTTATGGACTCCTAAGCTTGAGAAGGCCTTCACTGGCCTGAAAGAATCCCTAGGTCAGGCCCCTGGTCTAAGGGCACCTGATTTAAAGAGACCTTTCATAGTGCAGACAGATGCCTATGACACTGGGATAGTTGGAAGATTTTCACATCTAAATGACAAAGGTGAGGAACACCCTATATGTCTAGTCAGCTACCAGTTCAGGAGTGGAGAACGCAGTTGGCTCCAGGTGGAAAAGAGTTGCTTTTCCATTGTATGGTGCCTTAGGAAGTTGAGGTCCTACCTCTATGGGACTCACTTCACTGTGTATGCTCCCCCTTAAACCTTGAAGTGGTTGATAGATGTTAAGTAAGTTTGTAAAAAAACACTCTATGGCACTAAACGAGGCTCACAAACACAACTATAGTGAGCTGCTACATGACGCAAAAAAAGACTTGGGACGAGATATACGACGCCTTAAGAAAATCAATGTGGCTGACGTTGCAGTACAAAAGGTCAAAACACGTCGCCAACAATACAGGAATTGGCCAAAATCTCACCATGTAATTATCAAAAGAAATTGTGCGGAACTCATCATGAAACTCATAACCAAAAATTCTAGAGACACATGGGCAATCTTAAATGCTGGAAACTTGAAATGTTTGTCTAAAATTACCAACGTGCTAGCAAGTAACATCTGGGTTAAACATTATACAAATATATACAAAAAATATCCATCGGAACCTTTTATACAGATAGAAACTGGAACCATGGACTGGGACTTAAAAATAAACGCATACGAGATTGCTGAAGCCTTAATGCAACTAAAAAACTCGCAGGCACCGGGCCCAGATCTAATCACAAATGTCATGCTAAACAAAATGTTCTAGAATGGTCTGTTTTCATCGAGACCTTATTCAACCGAATAGCGACAACTAGACAAATACCGGCATCATGGTTAAATGCTGTTGTGGTTCTGATCTACAAGAAGGGCGATCGGGACGATCCTAACAACTATCGACCGATCGCCCTTCTAGACATCATAGGTAGGATCTGTGGTTCCTTCTTGAGGAAGAAGCTTGTAAAATGGCCAAACTCATCAAAAATTGTTGACCCTAGACAAACGGGATTTACCCCTGGTGTTGGCGTCAACGTCAATCTATGTCTATTAAGTATTTTAAAAATGGAAACCATCAAGGCAGGGCAACGGCTGTTTCTAGCATTCATAGACATGAAACAGGCCTTTGATGGTATAAGTCGCGGCAAGCTATGGCTTAAATTATCGGCATGGGGATGCCCAGCAACCTTACTTGAACCAATAATGGCTCTTCACACTGAAACAATTCGTGTTCGTCTCAATAACAGCGGAGAAATGTCAGAGCCTATTATAACAGAAAAAGGATTAAAACAAGGGTGCCCCCTGGCCTCTGAACTCTTTAAACTGTTTGTTGCCGACCTACCAATCCAATTAAATGAGGCCAACTCACTCCCTCCAAAGCTGAATAAAACGCCATTATCGTGCATAACATATGCTGATGATATAGTACTATTAGATCGGACCCAAGTTGGGTTGCAACGGCAACTAAGTACTCTGTTTGAATACTTGACCATTAATGATCTTGAAATAAACACGGCTAAAACGAAGATAATGGCAATGGCCCAAAAGGAAACAAGAAAGATCAGGCCTTTGGATGGAGAATCAATGGTGAAACGATAGAAAAGGTAGCCTCAATAAAATATCTAGGCACTCAATTCAATAACTCCATTTGTGAAGGACCGTGGACCGACAATCTAAAAAATTGGATGAAGAAGTTGGCACTGCAAGGGGCTAAAATAGAGAAAGAATATGGAAAATTCTCACTAGACCCTGTCTTACTTTTCTATGTTCAAAAAGTAGTGCCGACAATAACGTTTGGTGCCGAGGCCGGGTGGAATATTCCTGAATCAACCTGGCACGTATTGGAGGGCCTCTTTTGGCGAAGAGTGTTAAACTTACCTAGACATGTCCCATTGACTGCGTTGAGGCATGAACTATCACTGAACTCACTACATTCAAAAGTTACATGGAAATCACTTACAACAAGGAGGAAACTGATCTTAATGCCCCCAATTCCAGCATATGAGATTTTCAAGCTGAAAAGTGCAAACCAAATGACATTGCTAAAAGAATGGTATATAAAACTAAAGGACATCCTAGCAGCAGCGTCCATAAAAGAATCGGAACGGCCACTAACACCCCAAATTGCAAAAAAAAAGTTTGAGCAGTGGAGCTGGATTGTCAACAAGGAAACGCGAGACAAACTGAAATCATTAGCAACTATAGAGTCCAGTGAATACAAACTAAACGTGCCACCAACATACTTAACACGATGTCCTTCCAAACATCATCGTATGCAATTTTTGAGATTAAAACTAAATGCAATAAGCACCAAAGAAAGGTTATGGTGCAGGAAAGATAAAACAACACAAGACAGCTCCTGCAGGTTCTGTAACCTTGACATTGAAACAAGTAAAGACTTAATAATAGAGTGTACTGAAACATGTAATCAGCGTAAAATTCATCTGGAAAAATGTTCTCCCTTGAACAACGACACTGAAGGGTGGTGGAAACACCTTTTAGAGGGTCAAAATGTAAAATTAGTCTGCGTGGTAGTAGACTATCTGGACATGTTGCTGAAAGAAGAACCAGTGAAAACGATTCAAACGGACACATAGTAAAAAAATGCAAAAAAACCTGAAGAATTAATAGGCATAATGAATTATTTACTGAATGGAAATTGTAACAAAAGTTTAATATAATTTTGCATAAAACTGAAGTTTACAATAACTAAAAAAAAAGATAGATGTTAAGGGAGAGAATCCAAAGTGGCTCAAGTGGTTCATGAGTCTTCAGGCCTTGAACTTCACTATTGGGCGTAGGCCAGATCCCAAATGTAGCAACGTTGATGGGCTGTCCAACAGGGATAACCGACTGGAACAGAGGACCCATCCAGGGGTGGATTAGTTCTCCCTGTCCCTCAGTCTGGAGGGGGGGCAGGCATGTGTTAGGAAAGATTCTCTTTACTGCACCTTTCCTTCCATCTTTATGGAACCCCCCAAATGTTTTGCTTTTATTTTTCAATGTGACCTGTACTTTTTGCAGTACAGTGAAGCCTTTAGCTTCACTGTACTGGTCTTTGCTCACATGTTATGGGGAAACTGATATGTCCTTAAGGCTATCAGTACTGGAAACAGTGTTTCCCTTAGTCTTGTGACTCTGTTGCTACTTGTAGTTACTTTTGTATCACATGTGGTAACTTTTTATCATTGCACACAGCAGCTTACACTGCAGTGCAATGGGGTTAATTTTTGTTTTGCCCTAGACTAACACTCAAAGGATTTTATGGTTATTCTGAGGTGCTTAAAAGATGGGCTGGTGGCAGCAGTGACTTTTCCCCAGATTTTAAGGAATTTCGTTTTAGCTTAACCGCGTTTACCGCATTTGGCTACTTACTGTGGTTACTAGCCAAACATGGCCGTGCCACGATGTTTTTCGGTCATTCTTTTTGTATCTTGTTGTTTAGCCTTCTTCCTGGCCTCAGAGGTCAGAAAGATCCTTATAAGGACTTCCAGTGTCCGGGAAAGCAGGAGCTTTTGGTGGGCTACTGAAGGGCTTTGTGTGTTTGCAGGCAGGATGTGGGCTGGATCAGTCTGACCCTAATACATATCCTGGTTTCTGTGTGTCTGAGTGGTATGCATGAGTGTTCCCGCCAGTGGACCTGATTGGGCCACTGTGGGGTGTGTGTGTGGGCTAGTTCTGCCATTGGCTAGTGGGAGTTTCGACTCCTACCTGGCTTTTAGGATGAGAAGAGGGCCCCTGCATGCAATTCTCAGAGATCCTGGAAGAACCTGAAGGAGCCAAGAATCCGTCCAGCTGAGAAGTCCTGCAAAGAAACCTGTAACCTGTCTGAAGGAGGCCTGGCAACCAACTTCTGCTGCAGTCCTGGTGGAGCCCTGTCTGTCTCTTGATCTCCAGTAGGCCTGCAAAGGTGCTACGACCCCTGGATTGAAGGGACCATCCATTGCTGAAGCCTACTCGGAGCCCAATGCAAAAACTGCCTTCAGAAGTACCTGGGAATCGTCCTGTGGCTGACCAGCTTTGTTTTTGGGCTACCGGGTTATCTTCGTTGCCTTTCTGAGTTTCCACCTGAAACTCAGCACACCCTCAGCTGCCACTGCAACGACACACTTCAGCATCCTAGCACTAAGGGGACCCGAGAAAGACCACAAAGTCAGAGCACGGCCACTGACTCCTGCTGCATCGCTGTGCACAGCGTACACGGTCTGAAACTTGCTTTTATGACCCGCCTCCAGTCCCAAGAAGGGCGCTGCATCATTTGTTTCTGCATTTCTTCATCAAGAGTCCTTGCACCAGCAAAAGATCCTAACCAGAGAATCACTTGAACCTGCAACCCGTGAAAATCGAGGACCGTGGAATTTGATGGGAAAAACAAGCCAGGATACCCTTCCTTTGTTCTGGAAAGTCTTGGGAAGATTCAGAGTGAGGGGGGTAAGTTATTTAGCTTTTAACCTACCCCTACACTCCCATTGTAAGTGAAAGGACTACAATACTCTTTATCTTAAACCTATTGGCTTTGCCAATACTTTCCTTGGCAAGACTTCTAACTGTTGGGAGGAATTTTGGACATTGTCTATCGTGAACCCTGGCTCTAAGAATCCATCACTGGATACCAGAGACCCTACCTACATTTTGTCCTGCCTCCTGAGTGCTGCATCTTTGTATCCTGAACAATAGGGCACAAGGCCCCAGGCAATTTAGGGTTGGACAACATTAGTTGCCACAGCCCAAAGCATCCTAATCCCTGCCCAGCCACAGCCCGAAGCATCCTAATCCCTGCCTAGCCACAGCCCGAAGCATCCTACTCCCTGACCAGCCACAGCCTGAAGCATCCTACTTCCTGCGCAGCCACAGCCCGAGGCATCCTAGTCCCTGCCCAGCCACAGCCAGGCCACAGCCCGAAGCATCCTACTCCCTGCCCAGCCACAGCCTGAAGCATCCTACTCCCTGCCTGGCCAGAGCCTGGCCACAGCCCCAAGTATCCTACTCCCTGCCCAGCCACAGCCCGAAGCATCCTACTCCCTGACCAGCCACAGCCTGAAGCATCCTACTCCCTGCCCAGCCACAGCCTGAAGCATCCTAGTCCCTGCCCAGCCACAGCCAGGCCACAGCCCAAAGCATCCTACTCCCTGCCCAACCACAGCATGAAGCATCCTACTCCCTGCCCAGCCACAGCCTGGCCACAGACCACAGCATACTACTCCCTGCCCAGCCGCAGCCAGAAGCATCCTAATCCATGCCCAGCCACAGCCTGACCACAGACCCAAGCATCCTTCTCCATGCCCAGCCACAGCCCCAAGCATGCTAACCCTTGCCCAGCCACAGCCCAGCCACATCCCCAAGCATCCAACTCCCTGCCCAGGCACAACCCCAATTATCCGAATCCCTGCCTAGCCACAGCCCAGCCACAGCCCGAAGCATACTACTCCCAGCCTAGCCACAGTCCGGCCACAACCCGAAGCATCCTACTCCCTGCCCAGCCACAGCCTGAAGCATCCTACTCCCGGGCCCAGCTGCTGCCCGGCCACAGGCCGAAAGCATACTAGCTCCTGGCCAGCCACAGCCCAAAGCATCCTAATCCCTGCCCAGCCACACGCCGAAGCATCCTAATCCCTGCCTAGCCACAGCCCAAAGCATCCTACTCCCTGACCAGCCACAGCCTGAAGCATCCTACTCCCTTCCCAGCCACAGCCTGAAGCATCCTAGTCCCTGCCCAGCCACAGCCGGGCCACAGCCCGAAGCATCCTACTCCCTGCCCCGCCTCAGCCCAAAGCATCCTAATCCCTGCCCAGCCACAGCCTGGCTACAGACCACAGCATCCTACTCCCTGCCCAGCCGCAGCCAGAAGCATCCTAATCCATGCCCAGCCACAGCCCGGCCACAACCCGAAGCACCCTAGTCCCTGCCCAGCCGCAGCCAGAAGCATCCTAATCCCTTCCCAGACACAGCCCGGCCACCGCCCCAAGCATCATACTCCCTGCCCAGCCACAGCCCCAAGCATCCTAATACCTGCTCAGCCACAGCGCGGCCACATCCCCAAGCATCCAACTCCCTGCCCAGCCACAGCCTGAAGCATCCTAGTCCCTGCCCAGCCACAGCCAGGCCACAGCCCAAAGCATCCTACTCCCTGCCCAACCACAGCATGAAGCATCCTACTCCCTGCCCAGCCACAGCCTGGCCACAGACCACAGCATACTACTCCCTGCCCAGCCGCAGCCAGAAGCATCCTAATCCATGCCCAGCCACAGCCTGACCACAGACCCAAGCATCCTTCTCCATGCCCAGCCACAGCCCCAAGCATGCTAACCCTTGCCCAGCCACAGCCCAGCCACATCCCCAAGCATCCAACTCCCTGCCCAGGCACAACCCCAATTATCCGAATCCCTGCCTAGCCACAGCCCAGCCACAGCCCGAAGCATACTACTCCCAGCCCAGCCACAGTCCGGCCACAACCCGAAGCATCCTACTCCGTGCCCAGCCACAGCCTGAAGCATCCTACTCCCGGGCCCAGCCGCTGCCCGGCCACAGGCCGAAAGCATACTAGCTCCTGGCCAGCCACAGCCCAAAGCATCCTAATCCCTGCCCAGCCACACGCCGAAGCATCCTAATCCCTGCCTAGCCACAGCCCAAAGCATCCTACTCCCTGACCAGCCAAAGCCTGAAGCATCCTACTCCCTTCCCAGCCACAGCCTGAAGCATCCTAGTCCCTGCCCAGCCACAGCCCGGCCACAGCCCGAAGCATCCTACTCCCTGCCCCGCCTCAGCCCAAAGCATCCTAATCCCTGCCCAGCCACAGCCTGGCTACAGACCACAGCATCCTACTTTTTTTTTTTTTTTATTTTTTTTTTTTATTTTATTGTTTCGGTGGTAAATTTTACTTTACACCTTTACAAATATTAAAAAACATACAACATCTTAAGATCACTTATATACAAAAAACAGCCAAATTTCATTTCCTCTAAAACAAACTTTGAGATAAAATCCTTCGGGTGAGCGGAACAGTGTGTTAGCAAACATAAAACTACTACAATATACTGTAAACGTATACAACTTAACAGAACAACCCTCTCCCAAAAATACCCTTATAGATGATGCAGCCAGAAGCATCCTTATCCATGCCCAGCCACAGCCCGGCCACAACCTGAAGCACCCTAGTCCCTGCCCAGCCGCAGCCAGAAGCATCCTAATCCCTTCCCAGACACAGCCCGGCCACCGCCCCAAGCATCATACTCCCTGCCCAGCCACAGCCCCAAGCATCCTAATACCTGCCCAGCCACAGCGTGGCCACATCCCCAAGCATCCAACTCCCTGCCCAGCCACAACCCCAAGCATCCAAATCCCTGCCTAGTCACAACCCGGCCACAGCCCGAAGCATCCTACTCCCTGCCACCTACAGCCCGGCCACAGCCCCAAGCATCCTACTCCCTGCCCAGCCGCAGCCCAGCCACTGCCCGAAGCAGCCCAGCCACAGTCCGAAGCATCCTTTTTTTGCCAGCGGAGTGAAGGCCTTGGAATGAGAACAGCCAGATAGTCTGAGTGGCACCATATTCTCAACGTTTCTTGATACTTCGCTTGGGTAATGTTGTTTGCACCCACCCCTGGAAAACATAGGCTAGAGGGCAGAGAGACCCAGGAGTCTGGGGCATATAGCTTGAGGAGGCAGACGAAGAGACTGTTGGGTATTTTGTATAGATTTGGGGCCTAGCGGTATTTTCTTACCGCCATAATGAAAATAATTCAGTAATAATCCCTCTTTGCATTCAGATTAGATTTGGTATATAGTACTACAGTATACATACATTATTTCAGCACACTGATACATTTAGTGGTATACATTATGTTGGTATGCGTTATTGGTGGTATTTTGGTGAGCATAATTCCTTTGTTTTATTTGTGGCCCCAATATCCAGAACCCCTTATTTTTGCTTAGTTTGTTCGTGTGATCACTAGAGAGACCTCAGGCCTACATTTCAGAAATACCACATTTTCATTTTTAGTGTGCCACCATGGGCTGTCCTCGCTGTCTTATCTACTGCAGTGAGCTAACATGCGGTATCTATCACCAACTTATCTACATCGGTGAACTATGTCCAGGGCCTCTCTTTCTGCTGACTCATATACCTCCAGCAGGCTATAACCCACACAGTTATTTATAATTGCTCATACTGAATGAAATTGTGCACACAGCTGCAGCCAAGTCTTATTTTTAGCTACCTTAAAAATGACAATTGCACTGTCTAAACATCTCCCCACATCATCAGCACTGTATTGGTAAATGCACAAAGGAAAGAGAAAATAAAACACACTACCCGTCTGCTTTCAGACATTTTTGTGTATTATAAAAGTTGCATTTAAACACGATCTCACTCTTTTTACAGAAATAAATGAAATAAAACAGTCAACATTATCTGTAACAAAATGAGAAGAGGGCGACTAGAAGTCGCAACATTAAACCTGATGATAAGACACTGGAATTCTTTCTTCTACACTGACTGAATAGTTTTGCACACATGCACACGGCCCCCACACTTTGCAATGTATAATTACCTAATCTGTTCAGCATGTGAAATTCTTCGGCTGGTCGCCTTCTGGATGTGGCAATTCCCTCTTCAAGAACCCCCAGTGAGAACAGGCATCAGCCGTTACTCAAACGGGGGATTATTGTCTGGGATCCCCAGTCTCTGCAGCAGTGCAGCTGGGATCTGCTTTTTCAATCAGGAACTCCACAGCTACCGGTCAGGTCTTTCTCCGAGCTGTCTAAAATGTATTCTCCCTCTCTTTTTGCCCGAGATTCATTAGCAAAGCTCTGTTACAGTCTGCCAAACGAGCTCAACTAATGAAATTCTACCATGTCCTACCCTCCTTCTCTCTAACAATGGCTTGGCCTATACAGTTGCAACTGTAACCAAACTGATTTCCTGCTTATTCGAGTCTTTGATTCCTGCAAATACTGTGGACAGAGCAGCACAGAGCATCAAAAAGAAAAAAAAATCTGGATGCGCGTTTAAAATGACTTTCAGAGCCTGTCTTTTCCATCCATTTTGCACTGGAGAACACATTATTTTATTAATGAGTTAGCATGTTAGTTTTTTGTTAATGAGGTTAGTTCATTAATCCTCAAATGTGTCTCCTGCAACAGAGGAATTTTAGGTAAAAAAAAAAAATATGCTTTTAACTGTGAAAAAAAATGATTTGCATTTTATATGTAGAAATCGTTTTTGACTGCATAGCCTGTTTTCATTTACATGTCCATAGGTTGCCCTGGCAACACATGCCTCGCTGTACCACCTTATAGCAATGCACCAAACCCATGCAGTGGCGCTGCACTTCAAAAAAACATGCTATACATTGATCCTGTGCAGTGGTGCTGTGCTCTGTGCTGCCAAAACACGGTAAACAATCCTACATATCCCCTCCTTTTTTTTTAACTTGGCTACGATCCAAGCCAATTGGAAAAAAAACAATTTGCTTCTTTTCTTCTTTTCAAAATGTGTCAATCCAATCAAATGAATATTCACGTGCAAAAATGAAAAATTTGAAAAACCACTGTTCAATCAACATAATATTAAAATTCATCTGAATTCATCAATTCTTATAAAACGTTCTACATCTGCCTTCCCAATGGAAGTGTCCATAGTTCAGTGTTTCAATTTTATACTTGAAGTCAATAGAAAACAATAAAATAAAACAACTAACTAAAACAAATAATTAACATAACAGATTAAAACAATTAATTAAAATAATAAATACGCGGAACTCCATATGCCAGGACACTTGTCTGCCTCTTTTGGTTCATTCGGGTACTCTTTCATCTTGGTACTCTTGGATCCTTTTCTATAGAAGTCATCTTTTCTTTGGCATTGCGGTTATTTTGTCTTCGCCTCCACCCGGAGGCAGGCATCTTTTGGTCTTCATCCAGGGGACTCCAGGACTCCATCGTCTCCTGTGACCTCCGGTACAAATATGTTAATATTCTAAATCAAATAGAAAAGAAACAGATTAAGTATATAGCACAATACTAACTTCACCCTTTTGCCAAAAATAAAACATGCTTTGTAAAACATTTCGCCCTTTTTCTTTCGCCTTCTGAAATTAAGCACAGGTTATAGAGAACAAGCATACATAAAACAACATTCAATATTTAATGCATTTTCATTCTACATGCCAACCATGAGCTTCCATTTTTTTTATTTATTTATTTATTTTTTATATTATCTATATTTTATATATATTTACATATATTACAGTGTTTATGTACCATTTCAACCATCTTTTTTTTTAACTTCTCTGTCACTGCCTCCTGACTAGACATATTCACTCCACCTTTTTATGTTCAAGGGACTTTATCTGTTTCTACATGCTCAAGCTGCCTGATCTCGTGTCTGGGATGGCATGGCTTAATCTGATTTATGTGCACAAATTGCTCTATTGTTGTTTCACCTTCAGTCTTTACAATTTTATAAACTACAGGAGAAACCTTATCTATAATTCGAAATGTCCCCTGCCAGGCTGCTAGAAATTTAGAATTTTTCTGTTTACTTTTTCCAAAATGAAACTTATACACCTGATCCCCTACACTGTATTCTCTCACTGATGTTCTTTTATCGTAGTATGACTTTGCACTGTCAGCAGCTCTTTCCAGATTTCTCTGCACAAAAGCAAATGCATGTTGCAAATGCTTCCTCAGTTCATCAACGTACTCATGAACTGTGGATGCACTCACAAGTGTCTGCCCATGTGTTCTGTATAGTAGGTGTTGTGGTAACACCATTTTCCTACCTGTTAAGACCTCATGTGGGCTAATACCTGTTGCTTTGGCAGGAGTTGATCTGATTGCCATCAAAACCAATGGTAAACGTAAATCCCAGCTGGAACCTGCTTCTGCCACAAATTTCTTTAAAATATCCACAACAGACCTATTGCTTCTTTCAACTGTACCTGAAGACGCCGCCCGATATGCGATATGTAGTTTCCTTTTCACACCCAGTATTTGCCATACCTTACTCATTAGAGTACTTGTGAAATGACTTCCTCTGTCTGACTCAATTCTTTGTGGCAACCCAAACCTTGAGAACACATGGTTCACCAGCAATGTGGCTGCTGTTTGCGCACTACAATCTGGTGCAGGAATACATTCAATCCACTTCAACATCAAACATACCACACTCAAAATATAACAGTTTCCTCTGCTCTACCTTTTTAACTGGCCTACATAGTCTATTTGCAAATCTGACCATGGAAGAGTTAGGCCTCTTTTCATCAATGGGGCTCTATGCATTGGTGAAGCAGGTTTAAATTGGGCGCATACTAGACATCCTCTAGTATATAATTCCACATCTTGGGACATATGTGGCCAGTAAGCATAATCTTTTAGAATTTCTAATGTTTTTTTGAACCTCTATGGATCTGCGGTTATGGCATCATGTGCATGGTGTAGCATTAGCCCTCTGAATGAAAGGGGTACCACCCACTGTATCTGTCCTGTTATGGACTCTCTAATCATGAGTCCATCCTGCAGTCTAATTCGTTTTTTATTCTTTAATAGCACCCTCAACTCTTCTTTTCCCATACAATCATTTTCTGTTAAAGGGTTTTGTTCAGGATCTATCAAATGATTATAATAGATTCCCAAAATTCGATCATTCTTTTGAGCCTCAATCAAATCTTGTTCTGGCGTATCATGACCCCACTATACCACTGGTTGATCTACCTCCTTTGGTGCTTTAGAACGTGTTACTGCATCAATTTGTATTTCACCCAGTAAATCATCTATAGGTAGCAATTCTCCCATCACAGCTCCAATCTTAGCCAGGTGGTCTGCCTTATCATTTCCCTCCTTATCCTCTCCGGGTGTTTTTAAATGCCCACAAATTTTTCCCCAGTTTATTGTCAAATCATTTTCTGACACCAATTTGTCTATGGCTTGTATCATTTTTCTATGTTTAAGTGGCTTTTTGTTGTATGTAAACATGCCTATCGCTTTCCAGCCAGGTAAATACTCCACAAAGCTATTTCGTGCATAGTCAGAATCAGTCACCAGGACAATTTCACTGAATTTATTATCAACTGCAGTAGCAATTGCTTTATAAATGGCCGCCAATTCCGCCACTTGACTGCTTCTAGCTCCAATCCTCATCCCTATACTGGGTACGCCTTCACATTTCAACCAGACATTCCCTATTCCTGACACTAATTGTTTCTTACTGTCATTTTTAATGTGAAAAGCACAACCATCCAGATATACAGTTGGCAGATCCTTGCATGTTTTTTCATCAAAAGCTTTGTGTGGTGATTGTTCAAATTCCTGCAAATTAGGTTCCACTTCCATTTCATTTGATACCTGTTCAGCTGCACAGTCATGCAAGTCAGGTAACCCTTGAGCAATTGGGCTCTTTTTATTTTGTCCATATCTCACTTCTACAGGAAAACCTTGTAATGCCAGCATCCATGAAGTGATTCTGGACTGCGCTAGATTACCTGACCTAATTCGTTTACTCTCTAAAAACGGCAAAGGTTGATGATTTGTCTGAATAATCACCTTTTCTCCCTGAACAATAGGGCGGAAATGTTGTAGCGCCCACACAGTGGTTAATAGGGCCTTTTCACATTCATTGAATTTCATTTCAACTTGGGAAAATGCCTTACTTGCATAGGCAATGGTTTTGTGATTCAAATCGTGTTTTTGTGATAACACTGCTGACATACATTGATCAGAGAAACCTATTTCTATAAAGAAATCCCTACCCTTTATGGGGTATGCTAAACATGGTGCCTTTACAAGACATTCCTTCAGCCACAGTGATGGAAATCAGGTCAGCCAAAATGTCCCTTGAGTCTGCTCAAAGTCCAGGCAAATATAATTCGGCACCTGAACAAAGGGTTAATCAACAAAGGTCATCACACTCTGCACCAATGTTCCAATCCCATGATCCTAGTAATAGGGAGAGCTACATCAGCCCTAGGTATTTAGGGGATAGACCCCGGGCAGGATATCGGCCTGATATGGCACAGTTCCAGAGAACCCACTGAGCAGACATGGCTCAATTCAACACAATCCACTCAGTGCAAATGGCTCAGTTCCAGAGAACCCACTGAACGGGAATGGCTCAATTCAGCCGAACCCACTCAGCAGATATGGCACAGTTCCACAGAAACCACTCAGCGGATATGGCAAAGTTCCACAGATATACTCTGATGCATCAGATGTAATGCTTGCCGCCGAGTGCTACGAGGATACGATACCCAATGGACAATCAATGACAGAGGAACTACTAACTAAAAACAGTGCCAAGGCCTTGAGGGCCGCGTCTGCTGAGTAGGTTCTGTGGAAGTGTGCCATGTCCGCTGAGTGGGATCTTGGGAACTGTGCAATGTCTGCTGAGTGGGTTCTGTTGAACTTAGCCATGTGTGCTGAGTGGGTTCTGTGTAACTGTGCCATGTCCGCTGAGTGGGTTTTCTGGAATTGAGCGATGTCCGCTGAGTGGGTTCGGTGGAAGTGTGCCATGTCCGCTGAGTGGGTTCTGTGGAAGTTTGGCATGTCCGCTGAGTGGGTCCTCTGGAACTGAGCAATGTCCGCTGAGGGGGTTCTCTGGAATTGAGCCATGTCCGCTGAGTGGTTTCTGTGGACCTGTGCCATGTCTGCTGAGTGGGTTCTGTTGAAGGGAGTCATGTCCGCTGAGTGGTTTCTGTGGAACTGTGCCATGTTCGCTGAGTGGGTTCTGTGGAAGTGAGCCATGTCCGCTGAGTGGTTTCCGTGGAACTGTGCCATGTCTGCTGAGTGGGTTCTGCTGAATTAGCCATGTCCGCTGAGTGGTTTCTGTGGAACTGTGCCATGTTCGCTGAGTGGGTTCTGTGGAAGTGAGCCATGTCTGCTGAGTGGGTTCTGCTGAATTAGCCATGCCCACTGAGTGGGTTTTCTGGAAGTGTGCCATATCCGCTGTCTGGGTTCTGTGGAAGTGTGGCATGTCCGCTGAGTGGGTTGCCTGGAATTGAGCCATGTCCGCTGAGTGGTTTCTTTGGAACTGTGCCATGTTCGCTGAGTGGTTTCTGTGGAACTGTGCCATGTCTGCTGAGTGGGTTCTGCTGAATTAGCCATGCCCACTGAGTGGGTTTTCTGGAAGTGTGTCATATCCGCTGTCTGGGTTCTGTGTAAGTGTGGCATGTCCGCTGAGTGGGTTGCCTGGAATTGAGCCATGTCCGCTGAGTGGTTTCTTTGGAACTGAGCCATGCCCACTGAGTGGGTTTTCTGGAAGTGTGTCATATCCGCTGTCTGGGTTCTGTGGAAGTGTGGCATGTTCGCTGAGTGGGTTCTGTTGAATTGAGCGATGTCCGCTGAGTGGGTTCTCTGGAACTGAGCCATGTAAGCCGAGTGGGTTCTGTTGAATTGAGCCATGTCTGCTGAGTGGGTTCTCTGGAGCTGTGCCATATCCGCTGAGTGGGTTCTGTGGAACTGAGCCATGTCCGCTGAGTGGTTCTGTAGAATTGAGCCGTGTCCGCTCAGTGGGTTCTTCTGGAACTGAGCCATGTCTGCTGAGTGGGTTCTGTTGAATTGAGCCATGTCTGCTCAGTGTGTTCTCTGGAACTGTGCCATGTCTGCTGAGTGGGTTCTGTGGAAGTCTGCCATGTCCGCTGAGTGGATTCTGTGGAACTGTGGCATGTCCACTGAGTGGGATCTGTGGAACTGTGCAATGTCCGGTGAGTGGGTTCTGTTGAACTGAGCCATGTCTGCTGAGTGGGTTCTGTGGAACTGTGCCATGTCTGCTGAGTGGAATATGAGGAACTATGCCATGTCTGCTAATTGTGTTTTGTGGAACTGAGCCATGTTTGCTGAGTGGGTTCTGTGGAAGTGTGCCATGTCTGCTGAGTAGGTTCTGTGGAACTGTGGCATGTCCGCTGAGTGGGTTCTCTGGAATGGAGCCATGTCCACTGAGTGGGTTCTCTGGAACTGAGCCATGTCCGCTGCGTGGGTTCTCTGGAACTGAGCCCACGGACTGGTTTCTCTGGAACTGAGCCATGTCTGCTGAGTGGGTTCTTTTGAACTGAGCCATGTCCGCTGAGTGGGTTCTCTGGAACTGAGCCATGTCCACTGAGTGGGTTCTTTTGAACTGAGCCATGTCCGCTGAGTGAGTTCTCTGGAACTGTGCCATGTCCGCTGAGTGGGTTTTCTGGAACTGAGCCATGTCCGCTGAGTGGGTTCTGTGGAAGTGTGCCATGTCCGCTGATTGTGTTCTGTGGAAGTGTGGCATGTCCGCTGAGCGGGTTCTCTGGAACTGAGCCATGTTGCTGAGTGGTTTCTGTGGAACTGTGCCAAGTTCGCTGAGTGGGTTCTGTGGAACCTTGCCATATCCGCGAAGTGGTTTCTGTGGAACTGTGCCATGTCTGCTGAGTGGGTTCTGCTGAATTGAGCCATTCCCGTTCAGTGGGGTCCACTGAGTGGATTGTGTTGAATTGAGTCGTGTCTGCTCAGTGGGTTCTCTGGAACTGTGCCATGTCTGCTGAGAAGGTTCTGTGGAAGTGTGCCATGTCCGCTGAGTGGGTTCTGTGGAACTGTGGCATGTCCACTGAGTGGGATCTGTGGAACTGTGCAATGTCTGCTGAGTGGGTTCTGTTGAACTGAGCCATGTCTGCTGAGTGGGTTCTGTGTAACTGTGCCATGTCCGCTGAGTGGGTTCTGTGGAAGTGTGGCATGTCCGCTGAGTGGGTCCTCTGGAACTGAGCAATGTCCGCTGAGTGGGTTCTCTGGAATTGAGCCATGTCCGCTGAGTGGTTTCTGTGGACCTGTACCATGTCTGCTGAGTGGGTTCTGTTGAAGTGAGTCATGTCCGCTGAGTGGTTTCTGTGGAACTGTGCCATGTTCGCTGAGTGGGTTCTGTGGAAGTGACCATGTCCGCTGAGTGGTTTCCGTGGAACTGTGCCATGTCTGCTGAGTGGGTTCTGCTGAATTAGCCATGCCCGCTGAGTGGGTTTTCTGGAACTGAGCCACGTCCGCTGAGTGGGTTCTGTGGAAGTGTGCCAAGTCCGCTGTCTGGGTTCTGTGGAAGTGTGGCATGTCCACTGAGTGGGTTGCCTGGAATTGAGCCATGTCCGCTGAGTGGTTTCTTTGGAACTGTGCCATGTTCGCTGAGTGGGTTCTGTTGAATTGAGCGATGTCCGCTGAGTGGGTTCTCTGGAACTGAGCCATGTCCGCCGAGTGGGTTCTGTTGAATTGAGCCATGTCTGCTGAGTGGGTTCTCTGGAGCTGTGCCATATCCGCTGAGTGGGTTCTGTGGAACTGAGCCATGTCCGCTGAGTGGTTTCTGTGGAACTGTGCCATGTCTGCTGAGTGGGTTCTGTTGAATTGAGCCGTGTCCGCTCAGTGGGTTCTTCTGGAACTGAGCCATGTCTGCTGAGTGTGTTCTGTTGAATTGAGCCATGTCTGCTCAGTGTATTTTCTGGAACTGTGCCATGTCTGCTGAGTGGGTTCTGTGGAAGTGTGCCATGTCTGCTGAGTGGGTTCTGTGGAACTGTGGCATGTCCACTGAGTGGGATCTGTGGAACTGTGCAATGTCCGGTGAGTGGGTTCTGTTGAACTGAGCCATGTCTGCTGAGTGGGTTCTGTGGAACTGTGCCATGTCTGCTGAGTGGAATATGAGGAACTATGCCATGTCCGCTGATTGTGTTTTGTGAACTGAGCCATGTTTGCTGAGTGGATTCTGTGGAAGTGTGCCATGTCTGCTGAGTAGGTTCTGTGGAACTGTGGCATGTCCGCTGAGTGGGTTCTCTGGAATGGAGCCATGTCCACTGAGTGGGTTCTCTGGAACTGAGCCATGTCCGCTGCGTGGGTTCTCTGGAACTGAGCCCACTGAGTGGGTTCTCTGGAACTGAGCCATGTCCAATGAGTGGGTTCTCTGGAACTGAGCCATGTCCGCTGAGTGGGTTCTTTTGAACTGAGCCATGTCCACTGAGTGGGTTCTCTGGAACTGAGCCATGTCCGCTGAGTGGGTTCTTTTGAACTGAGCCATGTCCGCTGAGTGAGTTCTCTGGAACTGTGCCATGTCCGCTGAGTGGGTTTTGTGAAACTGAGCCATGTCCGCTGAGTGGGTTCTGTGGAAGTGTGCCATGTCCGCTGATTGTGTTCCGTGGAAGTGTGGCATGTCCGCTGAGTGGGTTCTCTGGAACTGAGCCATGTTGCTGAGTGGTTTCTGTGGAACTGTGCCATGTTCGCTGAGTGGGTTCTGTGGAACTTTGCCATATCCGCTAAGTGGTTTCTGTGGAACTGTGCCATGTCTGCTGAGTGGGTTCTGCTGAATTGAGCCATTCCCGTTCAGTGGGTTCTCTGGAACTGAGCCATGTCCACTGAGTGGATTGTGTTGAATTGAGCCATGTCTGCTCAGTGGGTTCTATGGAACTGTGCCATGTCTGCTGAGAAGGTTCTGTGGAAGTGTGCCATGTCCGCTGAGTGGGTTCTGTGGAACTGTGGCATGTCCACTGAGTGGGATCTGTGGAACTGTGCAATGTCTGCTGAGTGGGTTCTGTTTAACTGAGCAATGTCTGCTGAGTGGGTTCTGTGTAACTGTGCCATGTCCGCTGTTTGGGTTTTCTGGAATTGAGGCATGTCCGCTGAGTGGGTTCTGTGGAAGTGTGCCATGTCCGCTGAGTGGGTTCTGTGGAAGTGTGGCATGTCTGCTGAGTGGGTCCTCTGGAACTGAGCCATGTCCGCTGAGTGGTTTCTGTGGACATGTGCCATGTCTGCTGAGTGGGTTCTGTTGAAGTGAGTCATGTCCGCTGAGTGGTTTCTGTGGAACTGTGCCATGTTCGCCTAGTGAGTTCTGTGGAAGTGAGCCATGTCCGCTGAGTGAGTTCTCTGGAACTGTGCCATGTCCGCTGAGTGGGTTTTGTGGAACTGAGCCATGTCCGCTGAGTGGGTTCTGTGGAAGTGTGCCATGTCCGCTGATTGTGTTCCGTGGAAGTGTGGCATGTCCGCTGAGTGGGTTCTCTGGAACTGAGCCATGTTGCTGAGTGGTTTCTGTGGAACTGTGCCATGTTCGCTGAGTGGGTTCTGTGGAACTTTGCCATATCCGCTAAGTGGTTTCTGTGGAACTGTGCCATGTCTGCTGAGTGGGTTCTGCTGAATTGAGCCATTCCCGTTCAGTGGGTTCTCTGGAACTGAGCCATGTCCACTGAGTGGATTGTGTTGAATTGAGCCATGTCTGCTCAGTGGGTTCTCTGGAACTGTGCCATGTCTGTTGAGAAGGTTCTGTGGAAGTGTGCCATGTCCGCTGAGTGGGTTCTTTGGAACTGTGGCATGTCCACTGAGTGGGATCTGTGGAACTGTGCAATGTCTGCTGAGTGGGTTCTGTTGAACTGAGCCATGTCTGCTGAGTGGGTTCTGTGTAACTGTGCCATGTCCGCTGAGTGGGTTTTCTGGAATTGAAGCATGTCCACTGAGTGGGTTCTGTGGAAGTGTGCCATGTCCGCTGAGTGGGTTCTGTGGAAGTGTGGCATGTCTGCTGAGTGGGTCCTCTGGAACTGAGCCATGTCCGCTGAGTGGTTTCTGTGGACCGGTGCCATGTCTGCTGAGTGGGTTCTGTTGAAGTGAGTCATGTCCGCCGAGTGGTTTCTGTGGAACTGTGCCATGTTCGCTGAGTGAGTTCTGTGGAAGTGAGCCATGTCCGCTGAGTGGTGTCCGTGGAACTGTGCCATGTCTGCTGAGTGGGTTCTGCTGAATTAGCCATGCCCGCTCAGTGTGTTCTCTGGAAATGAGCCATGTCCGCTGAGTGGGTTCTTTTGAATTGAGCCATGTCTGCTCAGTGGATCTCTGGAACTGTGCCATGTCTGCTGAGTGTGTTTTGTGGAAGTGTGCCATTTCCGCTGAGTGGGTTCTGTGGAACTGTGACATGTCCACTGAGTGGGATCTGTGGAACTGTGCAATGTCCGCTGAGTGGGTTCTGTTGACTGAGCCATGTACGCTGAGTGGGTTTTCTGGAACTGAGCCATGTCCGCTGAGTGGGTTCTGTGGAAGTGTGCCATGTCCACTGTCTGGGTTCTGTGGAAGTGTGGCATGTCCGCTGAGTGGGTTGCCTGGAATTGAGCCATGTCTGCTGAGTGGTTTCTTTGGAATTGTGCCATTTTCGCTGAGTGGGTTCTGTTGAATTGAGCGATGTCCGCTGAGTGGGTTCTCTGGAACTGCGCCATGTCCGCCGAGTGGGTTCTGTTGAATTGAGCCATGTCTGCTGAGTGGGTTCTCTGGAGCTGTGCCATATCCACTGAGTGGGTTCTGTGGAACTGAGCCATGTCCACTGAGTGGTTTCTGTGGAACTGTGCCATGTCTGCTGAGTGGGTTCTGTTGAATTGAGCCGTGTCCGCTCAGTGGGTTCTTCTGGAAATGAGCCATGTCTGCTGAGTGGGTTCTGTTGAATTGAGCCATGTCTGCTCAGTGTGTTCTCTGGAACTGTGCCATGTCTGCTGAGTGGGTTCTGTGGAAGTGTGCCATGTCTGCTGAGTGGGTTCTGTGGAACTGTGGCATGTCCACTGAGTGGGATCTGTGGAACTGTGCAATGTCCGGTGAGTGGGTTCTGTTGAACTGAGCCATGTCTGCTGAGTGGGTTCTGTGGAACTGTGCCATGTCTGCTGAGTGGAATATGAGGAACTATGCCATGTCCGCTGATTGTGTTTTGTGGAACTGAGCCATGTTTGACGAGTGGGTTCTGTGGAAGTGTGCCATGTCTGCTGAGTAGGTTCTGTGGAACTGTGGCATGTCCGCTGAGTGGGTTCTCTGGAATGGAGCCATGTCCACTGAGTGGGTTCTCTGGAACTGAGCCATGTCCGCTGCGTGGGTTCTCTGGAACTGAGCCCACTGAGTGGGTTCTCTGGAACTGAGCCATGTCCGCTGAGTGGGTTCATTTTGAACTGAGCCATGTCCGCTGAGTGAGTTCTCTGGAACTGTGCCATGTCCGCTGAGTGGGTTTTGTGGAACTGAGCCATGTCCGCTGAGTGGGTTCTGTGGAAGTGTGCCATGTCCGCTGATTGTGTTCTGTGGAAGTGTGGCATGTCTGCTGAGTGGGTTCTCTGGAACTGTGCCATATCCGCTGAGTGGGTTCTGTGGAACTGAGCCATGTCCGCTGAGTGGTTTCTGTGGAACTGTGCCATGTCTGCTGAGTGGGTTCTGTTGAATTGAGCCGTGTCCACTCAGTGGGTTCTTCTGGAAATGAGCCATGTCTGATGAGTGGGTTCTGTTGAATTGAGCCATGTCTGCTCAGTGTGTTCTCTGGAACTGTGCCATGTCTGCTGAGTGGGTTCTGTGGAAGTGTGCCATGTCTGCTGAGTGGGTTCTGTGGAACTGTGGCATGTCCACTGAGTGGGATCTGTGGAACTGTGCAATGTCCGGTGAGTGGGTTCTGTTGAACTGAGCCATGTCTGCTGAGTGGGTTCTGTGGATCTGTGCCATGTCTGCTGAGTGGAATATGAGGAACTATGCCATGTCCGCTGATTGTGTTTTGTGGAACTGAGCCATGTTTGCTGAGTGGGTTCCTTGGAAGTGTGCCATGTCTGCTGAGTAGGTTCTGTGGAACTGTGGCATGTCCGCTGAGTGGGTTCTCTGGAATGGAGCCATGTCCACTGAGTGGGTTCTCTGGAACTGAGCCATGTCCGCTTCGTGGGTTCTCTGGAACTGAGCCCACTGAGTGGGTTCTCTGGAACTGAGCCATGTCCGCTGAGTGGGTTCTTTTGAACTGAGCCATGTCCGCTGAGTGAGTTCTCTGGAACTGTGCCATGTCCGCTGAGTGGGTTTTGTGGAACTGAGCCATGTCCGCTGAGTGGGTTCTGTTGAAGTGTGCCATGTCCGCTGATTGTGTTCTGTGGAAGTGTGGCATGTCTGCTGAGTGGGTTCTCTGGAACTGAGCCCTGTTGCTGAGTGCTTTCTATGGAACTGTGCCATGTTCGCTGAGTGGGCTCTGTGGAACTTTGCCATATCCGCTAAGTGGTTTCTGTGGAACTGTGCCATGTCTGCTGAGTGGGTTCTGCTGAATTGAGCCATTCCCGTTCAGTGGGTTCTCTGGAACTGAGCCATGTCCACTGAGTGGATTGTGTTGAATTGAGCCATGTCTGCTCAGTGGGTTCTCTGGAACTGTGCCATGTCTGCTGAGAAGGTTCTGTGGAAGTGTGCCATGTCCGCTGAGTGGGTTCTGTGGAACTGTGGCATGTCCACTGAGTGGGATCTGTGGACCTGTGCAATGTCTGCTGAGTGGGTTCTGTTGAACTGAGCCATGTCTGCTGAGTGGGTTCTGTGTAACTGTGCCATGTCCGCTGAGTGGGTTTTCTGGAATTGAGGCATGTCCGCTGAGTGGGTTCTGTGGAAGTGTGCCATGTCCGCTGAGTGGGCTCTGTGGAAGTGTGGCATGTCTGCTGAGTGGGTCCTCTGGAACTGAGCCATGTCCGCTGAGTGGGTTCTCTGGAATTGAGCCATGTCCGCTGAGTGGTTTCTGTGGACCTGTGCCATGTTCGCTGAGTGGGTTCTGTGGAGGAGAGCCATGTCCGCTGAGTGGTGTCCGTGGAACTGTGCCATGTCTGCTGAGTGGGTTCTGCTGAATTAGCCATGCCCGCTCAGTGGGTTCTCTGGAAATGAGCCATGTCCGCTGAGTGGGTTCTGTTGAATTGAGCCATGTCTGCTCAGTGGATCTCTGGAACTGTGCCATGTCTGCTGAGTGGGTTCTGTGGAAGTGTGCCATTTCCGCTGAGTGGGTTCTGTGGAACTGTGCCATGTCCGCTGAGTGGGATTTCTGGAATTGAGCCATGTCCGCTGAGTGGGTTCTGTGGAAGTGTGCCATGTCCGCTGAGTGGGTTCTGTGGAAGTGTGGCATGTCCGCTGAGTGGGTCATCTGGAACTGAGCCATGTCCGCTGAGTGGGTTCTCTGGAATTGAGCCATGTCCGCTGAGTGGTTTTTGTGGACCTGTGACATGTCTGCTGAGTGGGTTCTGTTGAAGTGAGTCATGTCCGCTGAGTGGTTTCTGTGGAACTGTGCCATGTTGGCTGAGTGGGTTCTGTGGAAGTGAGCCATGTCCACTGAGTGGTTTCTGTGGAACTGTGCCATGTCTGCTGAGTGGGTTCTGCTGAATTAGCCATGCCCGCTCAGTGGGTTCTATGGAACTGAGCAATGCCCGCTGAGTGGGTTCTGTTTAATTGAGCCATGTCTGCTGAGTGGGTTCTCTCGAACTGTGCCAAGTCTGCTGAGTGGGTTCTGTGGAAGTGTGCCATTTCCGCTAAGTGGGTTCTGTGGAACTGTGGCATGTCCACTGAGTGGGATCTGTGGAACAGTGCAATGTCCACTGAGTGGGTTCTGTTGACTGAGCCATGTCCGCTGAGTGGGTTCTGTGTAACTGTGCCATGTCCGCTGAGTGGGTTCTCTGGAACTGAGCCATGTCCGCTGAGTGGGTTCTCTGGAACTGAGCCATGTCCGCTGAGTGGTTTCTGTGTACCTGTGCCATGTCTGCTGAGTGGGTTCTGTTGAAGTGAGCCATGTCTGGAACTGAGCCATGTCCACTGAGTGGGTTCTGTTGAATTGACCAATGTCTGCTGAGTGGGCTCTCTGGAACTGTGCCATGTCCACTAAGTGGGTTCTGTGGAATTGAGCGATGTCCGCTGAGTGGGTTATTTTGAACTGTGCCATGTCCGCTGAGTGGATTTTCTGGAACTGAGCCATGTCCGCTGAGTGGGTTCTGTGGAAGTGTGCCATGTCCACTGAGTGGGTTCTGTGGAAGTGTGGCATGTCCGCTGAGTGGGTTCTCTGGAACTGAGCCATGTCCGCGGATTGGGTTCTGTTGAATTGAGCAATGTCTGCTGATTGGGTTCTCTGGAACTGTGCCATGTCCACTGAGTGGGTTCTGTGGAATTGAGCGATGTCCGCTGAGTGGGTTATTTTGAACTGTGCCATGTCGGCTGAGTGGGTTTTCTAGAACTGAGCCTGGTCCGCTGAGTGGGTTCTGTGGAATTGTGCCATGTCAGCTGTCTGGGTTCTGTGGAAGTGTGGCATGTCCGCTGAGTGGGTTGCCTGGAATTGAGCCATGTCCGCTGAGAGGTTTCTGTGGAACTGTGCCATGTCTGCTGAGTGGGTTCTGTTGAATTGAGCCATGTCCGCTCAGTGGGTTCTTCTGGAACTGAAACATGTCTGCTGAGTGGGTTCTGTTGAATTGAGCCATGTCTGCTCAGTGGGTTCTCTGGAACTGTGCCATGTCTGCCGAGTGGGTTCTGTGGAAGTGTGCCATGTCTGCTGAGTGGGTTCTGTGGAACTGTGGCATGTCCACTGAGTGGGATCTGTGGAATTGTGCAATGTCTGCTGAGTGGGTTCTGTTGAACTGAGCCATGTCTGCTGAGTGGGTTCTGTGGCACTGTGCCATGTCCACTGAGTGGAATATGAGGAGCTATGCCATGTCCGCTGATTGTGTTTTGTGGAACTAAGCCATGCTTGCTGAGTGGGTTCTGTGGAAGTTTGCCATGTCTGCTGAGTAGGTTCTGTGGAACTGTGTCATGTTCGCTGAGTGAGTTCTCTGGAATGGAGCCATGTCCACTGAGTTAGTTCTCTGGAACTGAGCCATGTCCGCTGCGTGGGTTCTCTGGAACTGAGCCCACTGAGTGGGTTCTCTGGAACTGAGCCATGTCACTAAGTGGGTTCTCTGGAACTGAGCCATGTCCGCTGAGTGGGTTCTTTTGAACTGAGCCATGTCCGCTGAGTGGGTTCTTTTGAACTGAGCCATGTCCGCTGAATGGGTTCTCTGGAGCTGTGCCATGTCCGCTGAGTGGGTTTTCTGGAACTGAACCATGTCCGCTGAGTTGGTTCTGTGGAAGTGTGCCATGTCCGCTGATTGTGTTCTGTGGAAGTGTGGCATGTCTGATGAGTGGGTTCTCTGGAACGGAGCCATGTCCGCTGAGTGGTTTCTGTGGAACTTTGCCATATCCACTTAGTGGTTTCTGTGGAACTGTGCCTTGTCTGCTGAGTGGGTTCTGCTGAATTGAGCCACGCCCGTTCAGTGGGTTCTCTGGAACTGAGCCATGTCCACTGAGTGGATTGTGTTGAATTGAGCCATGTCTGCTCAGTGGGTTCTCTGGAAGTGTGCCATGTCTGCTGAGTAGGTTCTGTGGAAGTGTGCCATGTCCGCTGAATGGGTTCTGTGGAACTGTGGCATGTCCACTGAGTGGGATCTGTTGAACTGTGCAATGTCTGCTGAGTGGGTTCTGTTGAACAGAGTCATGTCCCGCTGAGTGGGTTCTGTGTAACTGTGCCATGTCCGCTGAGTGGGTTTTCTGGAATTGAGCCATGTCCGCTGAGTGGGTTCTGTGGAAGTGTGCCATGTCCGCTGAGTGGGTTCTGTGGAAGTGTGGCATGTCCGCTGAGTGGGTCCTCTGGAACTGAGCCATGTCCGCTGAGTGGGTTCTCTGGAATTGAGCCATGTCCGCTGAGTGGTTTCTGTGGACCTGTGCCATGTCTGCGGAGTGGGTTCTGTTTAAGTGAGTCATGTCCACTGAGTGGTTTCTGTGGAACTGTGCCATGTCCGCTGAGTGGTTTCCGTGGAACTGTGCCATGCCTGCTGAGTGGGTTCTGCTGAATTAGCCATGCCTGCTCAGTGGGTTCTCTGGAACTGAGCCATGTCCGGTGAGTGGGTTCTGTTGAAATGAGCCATGTCTGCTCAGTGGGTTCTCTGGAACTGTGCCATGTCTGCTGAGTGGGTTCTGTGGAAGTGTGCCATGTCCGCTGAGTGGGTTCTGTGGAACTGTGCCATGTCCCTTGAGTGGCCTCTGTGGAACTGAGCTGTGTCCACTGAGTGGATACTCTGGAACTGTGCCATATCCACTGAGTGGGTTCTGTGGACATATGTCATGTCTGCTGAGTGGGTTCTGTGGAAGTGTGCCAAGTCCGCTGAGTGGGTTCTGTGGAACTGTGGCATATCTGCTGAGTGGGTTCTGTGGAATTGTGCCAATATGTGGAACTGTGCCATGTATGCTGAGTGGTATCTCTGGAACTCTGCCATGTCCTCTGAGTGGGTTCTGTGGAACTGTGCTATGTCCTCTGAGTGGGTTTTGTGGAACTGTGCCATGTCCGCTCAGTGCATTCTCTGGAACTGAGCCATTTCCGCTGAGTGGGTTCTGTTGAACTGAGCCATGTCTGCTGAGTGGGTTCTGTGTAACTGTGCCATGTCCACTGATTGGTTTCTGTGGAACTGTGCCATTTCCGCTGATCGGGTTCTGTGGAACTGTGCCATGTCCGCTCATTGGGATCTATAGAACTGTGCCATGTCCTCTGAGTGAGTTCTGTGGAACTGTGCTATGTCCTCTGAGTGGGTTCTGTGGAACTGTGCCATGTCTGCAGAGTGCGTTCTCTGGAAATGACCCATGTCCACTGAGTGGGTTCTGTGGAACTGTGCCATGTCTGCTCAGTGGGTTCTGTGGAACTGTGCCATGTCAGCTGAGTGAGTTCTGTTGAACTTAGCAATGTCCGCTGAGTGGGTTCCGTGTAACTGTTCCATGTCTGCTGAGTGGGATCTGTGGAACTGTGCCATGTCCACTGAGTGGGCTTTCTGGAACTGATCAATGTCAGTTGAGTGGGTTTTCTGGAACTGAGCCATGTCCACTGAGTGGGTTCTGAGGAACTGAGCGATGTATGCTGAGTGGGTTCTGTGGAACTGTGGCATGTCTACTGAGCGGGATCTGTGGAACTGTGCCATGTGCAGTGAGTGGGTTCTATTGAACTGAGCCATGTCCGCTGAGTGGGTCCTGTGTAACTATTCCATGTCCACTCAGTGGGATCTGTGGAACTTTGCCATGTCCGCTGAGTCTAATCTGTGGAACTGTGCCATGCCCGCTGATTGTGTTTTCTGGAACTGAGCCCTGTCCACTGAGTGGGTTCTGTGGAAGTGTGCCATGTCCGCTGAGTAGGTTCTGTGGAACTGGGCCATGTCCGCTGAGTAGGTACTCTGGAACTGTGCCATGTCCGCTGAATGGGTTCTGTGGAACTGTGCCATGTCCGTTGAGTGGCCTCTGTGGAACTGAACTGTGTCCACTGAGTGGATACTCTGGAACTGTGCCATATCCACTGAGTGGGTTCTGTGACCTATGTCATGTCTTCTGAGTGGGTTATGTGGAAGTGTGCCATATCCGCTGAGTGGGTTCTGTGACCTATGTCATGTCTTCTGAGTGGGTTCTGTGGAAGTGTGCCAAGTCCGCTGAGTGGGTTCTGTGGAACTGTGCCATGTCCGCTTAGTGCGTTCTCTGGAACTGAGCCATGTCCGCTGAGTGGGTTCTGTGTAACTGTGCCATGTCCACTGATTGGTTTCTGTGGAACTGTGCCATTTCCGCTGATTGGGTTCTGTGGAACTGTGCCATGTCCGCTCATTGGGATCTATAGAACTGTGCCATGTCCTCTGAGTGGGTTCTGTGGAACTGAGCCATTTCCGTTGAGTGGGTTCTGTGGAACTGTGCCATGTCCGCTGAGTGCGTTCTCTGGAAATGAGCCATGTCCTCTCAGTGGGTTCTGTGGAACTGTGCCATTTCAGCTGAGTTAGTTCTGTTGAAATTAGCCATGTCAGCTGAGTGAGTTCCGTGTAACTGTTCCATGTCTGCTGAGTGGGATCTGTGGAACTGTGCCATGTCTGCTGAGTGGAATCTGTGGAACTGTGCCATGTCCACTGAGTGGGCATTCTGGAATTTAGCAATGTCCGTTGAGTGGGTTCTCTGGAACTGAGCCATGTCCACTGAGTGGGTTCTGTGGAACTGAGCGATGTACGCTGAGTGGGTTCTTTTGAACTGAGCCATGTCCACTGAGTGGGCTTTCTGGAGCTGAGCCATGTCTGCTGAGTGGGTTCTGTGCAAGTGTGCCATGTCTGCTGAGTGGGTTCTGTGGAACTGTGGCCTGTTTGCTGAGTGGGTTCTCTGGACCTAAGCCATGTCTGCTGAGTGGGTTCTCTGGAATTGAGCCATGTCTGCTGAGTGGGTTCTGTGGAACTGAGCTTTGTCCGCTGAGTGGTTTTTGTGGAACTGTGCCATGTCCGCTAATTGGGTTCTGTGGAACTGTGCCATGTCCACTGAGTGGTATCTGTGGAACTGTGCCATGTCCCCTGAGTGGGTTCTATGGAACTGTGCAATGTCCTCTGAGTGGGTTCTGTGGAACTGTGCTATATCCTCTGAGTGCGTTCTGTGGAACTGTGCCATGTCTGCTGAGTGGGTTCTGTGGAACTGTGCAATGTCTGTTGAGTGGGTTCTGTGGAACTGAGCCATGTCCGCTGAGTGGGTACTCTGGAACTGAGACATGTCCGTTGAGTGGGTTCTGTTGAATTGTGCCATGTCCGCTGAGAGGGTTTTCTGGAACTGAGTGATGTCTGCTGAGTGGGTTCTGTTGAACTGTGCCATGCCCGCTGAGTGGGTTTTCTGGAGCTGTGCCATGTCCGCTGAGTGGGTTCTGTAGAACTGAGCCAAGTCCGCTGAGTGGTTTCTGTTGAACTGTGCCATGTCTGATGAGTGGGTTCTGTTGAATTGATCCATGTCCGCTCAGTGGGTACTCTGAAACTGAGCCATGTCCGCTGAGTGGGTTCTGTTGAATTGTGTCATGTCTGCTGAGTGGGTTTTCTGGAACTGAGCCATGTCCGCTGAGTGGGTTCTCTGGAATTGTGCCATGTCTGCTGAGTGGGTTCTGTGGAAGTGTGCCAAGTCCTCTGAGTGGGTTCTGTGGATGTGTGGCATGTCCGCTGAGTCGGTTCTCTGGAACTGAGCCATGTCCGCTGAGTGGGTTCTCTGGAACTGAGCCATGTCTGCTGAGTGGGTTCTCTGGAACTGAGCCATGTCCGCTGAGTGGTTTCTGTGGACCTGTGCCATGTCTGCTGAGTGGGTTCTGTTGAAGTGAGCCATGTCCGCTGGGTGGGTTCTGTTGAATTGAGCCATGTGTACTGAGTGGGCTCTCTGGAACTGTGCCATGCCCACTGAGTAGGTTCTGTGGAATTGAGCGATGTCCGCTGAGTGGGTTCTCTGGAACTGTGCCATGTCCGCTGAGTGGATTTTCTGGAACTGAGCGATGTCCACTGAGTGGGTTCTGTTGAATTGTGCCATGTCCGTGATTGGGTTTTCTGGAACTGAGCCATGTCCGCTGAGTGGGTTCTCTGGAACTGAGCCATGTCCGCTGAGTGGGTTCTTTTGAACTGAGCCATTGTCATGATGCCTACCCCTGGGGATCCAGACCAAGTCCAGCAACCCCGGAAGCAGGCATCATGTTATTCCAAGCAAGCCCAACAACCCCTGCTAGGAGCAATTTGGGTGCAGTCCTGCCGTCTATGGTGCCAGGCTCATATGGAGAGTCAGTCCTGGCGCCATAGGTGCCAGGCTCATAGATTAAACCTTACCTGATGTAGACCATGCTGCAAACTTACCTGATGCAGACCATGCTGCAAGAGCTCCAAACCAAAAGAGGCTTGGGAGGGACTACTTTACCTAGGGACAATTTTTTTACTCGGGTGGGGTCAGGGAGGAATACTTACCTGGGACTACTTTGGAGGCTATTTAAACCACGCCCGAAGAGCAGCACACGCTTCGCGTTATTCTGCATCCAGCAGCATAACGCTGACCGTGCCTGCAAGTCTGCATCCAGTCTTCTGCCACGCCCGCCTCGAGTCCGGAGCTCCTTGAAAAAGGGAGAAAGAAGGAGAAATCGTTAGAACAAGAGCAATACCTTTGATCCTTACCTGAATTCCCGATCCACCGCGCCTTTGAGCTGGAAGAAAGAAGTTATTTTATGCGCATCGCTTCGCCTGCTGCAGCGCTGCCCTGAACTCACAGGCCTTCGCCGCATCTGCATTATCCACCGCATCCTTCTGCATGTTCCCGCCACACTCCGGCACCTAAGGGGAACACAAGAACAGCAAGGTGAGCCTAGAGAATAAACAGAGGCAATATTAGTTACCCCCATAGACTTACCTGATTTTACCACCGGGGTACTATTCCTCTTCACGGGTCGGCGCAGCCTCCACCGCATCTTCGCTGTACCCCGGCCCCTAAGGGGAACAAAAGGACAGCAAGGTGAAACAAAGGGACAAACAAGGGTAATCCTTCTCACCACAATAGACTTACCTAATTTTACCGCCGGAGGCATTATTCCCCGAAACTTCATAATTTCTCTCAGCACCTGAATAAGGCAGAAAGCAACAGGTTACATACTGACATTTTTTTATCGAACTGTGTTGGATAATACAAATGCTTACCTGAATGTTACTGGTTGCCACGAGGAACTCTTCGCTAGGGTCAAGCTGCAACCTGCAAGGAATCGGACAAGAGTGAAAGTCAGACATTTGAACTCTTACGAACTATATACTTACGGCGTCTCGCCGGAAATCTCAGATTCAATATTGTTCTGGAACTCACCAATTCCTTCGAACCAGTGAAGCAACTGGTTATCTACGCGCCTCTGTGCTCAATGCAGGATGGAAAGCTCATCTTTCCAAACCATCAGGTGAGACTATAAGAGGGGACATTAAAGGTGATCAGTGGGGAGAACAGCAGGGGTGGGGGTTAACACTCAACTCCACGGGTGGTTAATTCCCTTTCTTCATTTGCAGAAGAATACTCCTATGGGCCAAGCAAACAAAGCTAGGTGGGCCAGTCCAGTCTGTCATCTAGGCACCACGCGTCACATTGGTGGAGACCGCAGCTGTCCAGTTCAGATCGACGTCCCTGTGGGAGCCAGGTGAGCGTAACAGAACGCGAACCCTATCCACAAATTCCCACCCGGGCGTTATGGATACCTCAGAAACTGACCAATTGGCCCAATTACTAGGGGAACTGAGGGCTAAAGTGCATTCCGCGCGTCAAGAAACCAATGCCCTTAGGAGAGAACTGATTTTGTCAAAGGAGCAAACTGATGACCTTGCTAGGCAACTACTGCAAAGCCAGGCTGGACAAACACCCCTACCAGGACTCGGGGGAAATCTAGCTCCTGTGTCATCGAGTAACCCTGTGCAAATAAACCTACCAGGAACTATTCCATTAGCTCCAACCGAACGCTTTGCCGGGGACCCCAAAAAGTTTGCTGTGTTTATGAACCAATGCCGCTTGCACTTTTTATGCAGACCTGGAGCCTTCCCAAATATTCAAGCCAAGGGAGCCTTTGTATTGTCATATCTCAGCGGCAGTGGAGCTGATTGGTCAATTCCACTAGTTAATCAGGGTGACCCAATTCTTCAGGATGTTCAGGGCTTTCAAATGAGCATGGAAAGACTATTTGCCCGGCACTCCCAAGGACAGGCCCTGGATAACGAACTTTTGTCCCTACGACAGGGTAACCAGGACCTTCTATCCTACATCGCGAACTTTAATAGGTTGATAGTGGAAACTGGATGGCCCGAGGCAAAACGAATCACGTTATTTCATCGAGGGCTTCGAGGAGAACTCAAGGATGTCTTGGCTCAAGTTGTGAACCCACCTCAGGACTGCACTGAATATATAGACTTAGTGGTCCAGTTAGATCACAGACTTCAGAACAGAAAGGCTGATCGAGCCAAGTTTGAGAACCACGTGTTGGTCAAAACCCACACTAACCCCAAAGGATCAGATGCTTCAGAACCCATGCAAATCAGAGGGGTTAAAGGACCCATAACCCAGAAGGAAAGATAAAGGAGACGGCACATGCAATTGTGTCTATATTGCGGAACTTCTGGGCATTTTCTATGGGATTGCCCTGTAAAACCACCCAAGAAGGTGGTAGGAGCTGCTGATAAAAGCCATATGGAGTCAGACTCGGGAAATGACCATGCCCGAAAAGCGTAGAGGTCCGCTTGCCGAGCTTGAAGAAGGATACTCAGACATCCCATTTCATCATACCAATGGTCCTTGTAGATCCAAGGCAGCCATCACATATGCACGCAGTAAGGGCATACATTGATAGCGGGGCCATAGGAAACTATGTGGACTACGAATTGGCTTCCAGGATGAATCTACTTCTCTGCCGAAAGACCATCTCAGATGTCATCACCACATTCGATGGAACTGAAATTGCCTCTGGGCCTGTAACTCATTCCACCGCAGAGATGACACTATTGGGTCAGGATGGGCATCGAGGGACTATTGTGTTTGATCTAATCAAAGCCCCACAGTTCCAAATAATACTGGGGATACCTTGGTCAGAAACACATAATCCTTGTATTGATTGGCGAGAGAAGAGAATAACCTTCCCGGATTGTGCACAAACCTGTTACCCAAAGAAAAACTTGAACGCAGGCCTGGCCACAGTCTCCACATCAGTCGTGCAATTACTTCCAGAATATAAAGAATTCCAGGATGTCTTCCAAAAAGAACAGGCAAACACATTACCACCTCACAGATCGTACGATTGTCAAATCGATCTCATACCCGGTGCACAACCCCCTTGTAGCAGGATCTATGCCCTTACGGAACCTGAGAATCTTCGCCTACGGCAATACCTAGACCAGTACCTTGCTAATGGCTTCATTCGCCCATTCAAGTCCCCTGCATCTTCAGCTTTGTTCTTCGTGCCCAAAAAGGAAGGTGACCTCAGAACGTGCATAGACTAACGCGCATTGAACCAGATCACTGTTAAGAACCGATACCCATTGCCTCTGATCCCCAAACAACTAGACCAAGTAAAGGATGCTTGCATATACACTAAGTTGGATCTCCGGGGGGCATACCATCTGGTACGTGTGAAAGAGGGCGACGAATGGAAGACTGCTTTTCACACTAAGTACGGGTTATTCGAATACCAGGTGATGCCCTTCGGGTTGTGCAATGCACCAGCAGCCTTCCAATACTTTATGAACGATGTCCTTCGTGAACTCATTGACGTTTGTGTTGTCGTATATATCGATGATATTCTAGTGTTCTCCTCTTCAGAATCTGACTATGTGAAGCACGTCCGAGCAGTCCTTGAGAAATTGCGCCAGCACAAACTATATGCAAAACTGGAAAAATGCGTTTTTCATGCCACGAAAGTTGAATTCCTTGGGTTTATCCTGAGTCCAAAAGGAGTCTGAATGGACTCACGAAAGGTGGACGCAATTCTTAAGTGGCCATCACCAAGTTCAGTTAAAGGAGTACAAAGCATGATCGGCTTTGCCAATTTCATCCCGGATTTCTCACATGTTGTACATCCCATCACAGCACTCTTGCGAAAAAACAAACGCTGTATGTGGACTGAAGAAGCTGAAAATGCCTTCCAAGAGCTGAAAGTGAAATTCACGTCTGCACCTGTACTAAAGCACCCACGCCCTGAACTTCCATACATAGTGAAAACGGATGCATCCAGTTTAGCTATGGGAGCTGTCCTGTCCCAAAAGGACCCTGAAACTGGCCAGCTTCACCCAATAGCATTTTGGACCAGAAAGTTCTCGGCACCCGAGTTAAACTATGCGGTTACTGACAAGGAGTTATTAGCCATTAAATCCACCTTCAAGGCTTCGCGGCACTATCTTCTCGGTGCCAGGCATACCATTACTGTGATCACCGATCACTGGAACTTGCAGTATTTAAAGACAGCCAAGGCCCAATCGTCACACCAACTCCGATGGGCATTGTTCTGCAGGATGGAGAGCTCATCTTTCCAAACCTTCAGGTGAGACTATAAGAGGGGACATTAAAGGTGATCAGTGGGGAGAACAGCAGGGGTGGGGATTAACACTCAACTCCACGGGTGGTTAATTCCCTTTCTACATTTGCAGTAGAATACTCCTCTGGGCCAAGCAAACGAAGCTAGGTGGGCCAGTCCAGTCTGTCATCTCGAAACTACGCGTCACATTGGTGGAGACCGCAGCTGTCCAGTTCAGATCGACATCCCTGTGGGAGCCAGGTGAGCGTAACAGCCATGTCCGCTGAGTGGGTTCTCTGGAACTGTGCCATGTCCGCTGAGTGGGTTCTGTGGAACTGTGCCATGTCCATTGAGTGGCCTCTGTGGAACTGAGCTGTGTCCACTGAGTGGATACTCTGGAACTGTGCCATATCCGCTGTGTGGGTTCTGTGGACCTATGTCATGTCTGCTGAGTGGGTTCTGTTGAAGTGTGCCAAGTCCACTGAGTGGGTTCTGTGGAACTGTGGCATGTCCACTGAGTGGGTTCTGTGGACTGTGGCATGTCTGCTGAGTGGGTTCTGTGGAACTGTGCCGATCTGTGGAACTGTGCCATGTCCGCTGAGTGGTATCTGAGGAACTGTGCCATGTCTGCTGAGTGGGTTCTGTGGAACTGTGCTATGTCCTCTGAGTGGGTTCTGTGGAACTGTGCCATGTCCCCTGAGTGTGTTCTCTGGAACTGAGCCATGTCCGCTGAGTGGGTTCTGTTGAACTGAGCCATCTCTGCTGAGTGGGTTCTGTGTAACTGTGCCATGTCCACTGATTGGTTTCTGTGGAACTGTGCCATTTCCGGTGATTGGGTTCTGTGGAACTGTGCCATGTCCGCTCATTTGGATCTATAGAACTGTGCCATGTCCTCTGAGTGAGTTCTGTGGAACTGTGCTATGTCCTCTGAGTGGGTTCTGTGGAACTGTGCCATGTCTGCAGAGCGTGTTCTCTGGAAATGACCCATGTCCGCTGAGTGGGTTCTGTTGAACTGAGCCATGCCCACTGAGTGGGTTCTGTGGAACTGAGCCATTTCCGCTGAGTGGGTTCTGTGGAACTGTGCCATGTCCGCTGAGTGCCTTCTCTGGAACTGAGCCATGTCCGCTCAGTGGGTTCTGTGGAACTGTGCCATGTCAGCGGAATGAGTTCTGTGGAACTTAGCCATGTCCGCTCAGTGGGTTCCGTGTAACTGTTCCATGTCTGCTGAGTGGATTCTGTGGAACTGTGCCATGTCTGCTGAGTGATATCTGTGGAACTGTGCCATGTCCACTGAGTGGGCTTTCTGGAACTGATCAATGTCAGTTGAGTGGATTCTCTGGAACTGAGCCATGTCCAATGAGTGGGTTCTGTGGAACTGAGCGATGTACGCTGAGTGGGTTCTGTGGAACTGTGGCATGTCCACTGAGTGGGATCTGTGGAACTGTGCCATGTCTGCTGAGTGGGTACTCTGGAACTGAGCCATATCCGCTGAGTGGGTTCTGTTGAATTGTGCCATGTCCGCTGAGAGGGTTTTCTGGAACTGAGCCATGTCTGCTGAGTGGGTCCTGTGGAATTGATCGATGTACGCTGAGTGGGTTCTGTTGAACTGTGCCATGTCCGCTGAGTGGGTTTTCTGGAACTGTGCCATGTCCGCTGAGTGGGTTCTGTGGAACTGAGCCAAGTCCGCTGAGTGGTTTCTGTTGAACTGTGCCATGTCTGATGAGTGGGTTCTGTTGAATTGATCCATGTCCGCTCAGTGGGTACTCTGAAACTGAGCCATGTCCGCTGAGTGGGTTCTATTGAATTGTGTCATGTCTGCTGAGTGGCTTTTCTGGAACTGAGCCATGTCCGCTGAGTGGGTTCTCTGGAATTGTGCCATGTCTGCTGAGTGGGTTCTGTGGAAGTGTGCCACGTCCTCTGAGTGGGTTCTGTGGATGTGTGGCATGTCCGCTGAGTGGGTTCTCTGGAACTGAGCCATGTCCGCTGAGTGGGTTCTCTGGAACTGAGCCATGTCTGCTGAGTGGTTTCTGTGGACCTGTGCCATGTCTGCTGAGTGGGTTCTGTTGAAGTGAGCCATGTCCGCTGAGTGGGTTCTGTGGAATTGAGCGATGTCCACTGAGTGGGTTCTCTGGAACTGTGCCATGTCCGCTGAGTGGATTTTCTGGAACTGAGCGATGTCCGCTGAGTGGGTTCTGTGGAACTGAGCGATGTACGCTGAGTGGGTTCTGTGGAACTGTGGCATGTCCACTGAGTGGGATCTGTGGAACTGTGCCATGTCTGCTGAGTGGGTACTCTGGAACTGAGCCATATCCGCTGAGTGGGTTCTGTTGAATTGTGCCATGTCCGCTGAGATGGTTTTCTGGAACTGAGCCATGTCTGCTGAGTGGGTCCTGTGGAATTGATCGATGTACGCTGAGTGGGTTCTGTTGAACTGTGCCATGTCCGCTGAGTGGGTTTTCTGGAACTGTGCCATGTCCGCTGAGTGGGTTCTGTGGAACTGAGCCAAGTCCGCTGAGTGGTTTCTGTTGAACTGTGCCATGTCTGATGAGTGGGTTCTGTTGAATTGATCCATGTCCGCTCAGTGGGTACTCTGAAACTGAGCCATGTCCGCTGAGTGGGTTCTATTGAATTGTGTCATGTCTGCTGAGTGGGTTTTCTGGAACTGAGCCATGTCCGCTGAGTGGGTTCTCTGGAATTGTGCCATGTCTGCTGAGTGGGTTCTGTGGAAGTGTGCCACGTCCTCTGAGTGGGTTCTGTGGATGTGTGGCATGTCCGCTGAGTGGGTTCTCTGGAACTGAGCCATGTCCGCTGAGTGGGTTCTCTGGAACTGAGCCATGTCTGCTGAGTGGTTTCTGTGGACCTGTGCCATGTCTGCTGAGTGGGTTCTGTTGAAGTGAGCCATGTCCGCTGAGTGGGTTCTGTGGAATTGAGCGATGTCCACTGAGTGGGTTCTCTGGAACTGTGCCATGTCCGCTGAGTGGATTTTCTGGAACTGAGCGATGTCCGCTGAGTGGGTTCTGTTGAACTGTGCCATGTCCGCTGAGTGGGTTTTCTGGAACTGTGCCATGTCCGCTGAGTGGGTTCTGTGGAACTGTTCCATGTCCGCTGAGTGGGTTTTCTGGAACTCTGCCATGTCCGCTGAGGGGGTTCTGTGGAACTGAGCCAAGTCCACTGAGTATTTTCTGTTGAACTGTGCCATGTCTGCTGAGTGGGTTCTGTTGAATTGATCCATGTCTGCTTAGTGGGTACTCTGAAACTGAGCCATGTCCCCTGAGTGGGTTCCGTTGAATTGTCCCATGTCCGTGAGTGGGTTTTCTGGAACTGAGCCATGTCCGCTGAGTGGGTTCTCTGGAACTGAGCCATGTCCGCTGAGTGGGTTCTTTTGAACTGAGCCATTGTCATGATGCCTACCCCTGAGGATCCAGACTAAGTCCAGCAACCCCGGAAGCAGGCATCAAGTTATTCCAAGCAAGCCCAACAACCCCTGCTAGGAGCTATTTGGGTGCAGTTTTGCCGTCTATGGTGCCAGGCTCATATGGAGAGTCAGTCCTGGCGCCATAGGCGCCAGGCTCATAGATTAAAACTTACCTGATGCAGACCATGCTGCAAACTTACCTGATGCAGACCATGCTGCAAGAGCTCCAAACCAAAAGAGGCTTGGGAGGGACTACTTTACCTAGGGACTATTTTTTTACTCGGGTGGGGTCAGGGAGGAATACTTACCTGGGGCTACTTTGGAGGCTATTTAAACCACGCCCGAAGAGCAGCACACGCTTCGCGTTATTCTGCATCCAGCAGCGTAACGCTCACCGTGCCTGCAGGTCTGCATCCAGTCTTCTGCCACGCCAGCCTCGAGTTTGGAGCTCTTTGAAAAAGGGAGAAAGAAGGAGAAAAGGTTAGAACAAGAGCAATACCTTTGATCCTTACCTGAATTCCTGATCCACCGCGCCTTTGAGCTGGAAGAAAGAAGTTATTTTATGCGCGTCGCCTCGCCTGCTGCAGCGCTGCGCTGAACTCAACGGCCTTCGCAGCATCTTCACTATCCACTGCATCCTTCTGCATGTTCCCGCCATACTCCGGCACCTAAGGGGAACACAAGAACAGCAAGGTGAGCCTAGAGAATAAACAGAGGCAATATTAGTTACCGCCATAGACTTACCTGATTTTACCACCGGGGTACTATTCCTCTTCACGGGTCGGCGCAGCCTCCACCGCATCTTCGCTGTACCCTGGCCCCTAAGGGGAACAAAAGGACAGCAAGGTGAAACAAAGGGACAAACAAGGGTAATCCTTCTCACCACAATAGACTTACCTAATTTTACCGCCAGAGGCATTATTCTCCGAAACTTCATAATTTCTCTCAGCACCTGAATAAGGGAGAAAGCAACAGGTTACATACTGACATTTTTTTATCGAACTGTGTTGGATAATACAAATGCTTACCTGAATGTTACCGGTTGCCACGAGGAACTCTTCGCTAGGGTCAAGCTGCAACCTGCAAGGAATCGGACAAGAGTGAAAGTCAGACATTTGAACTCTTACGAACTATATACTTACGGCATCTAGCCGGAAATCTCAGATTCAATATTGTTCTGGAACTCACCAATTCCTTCGAACCAGTGAAGCAACTGGTTATCTACGCGCCTCTGCGCTCAATGCAGGATGGAGAGCTCATCTTTCCAAACCATCAGGTGAGACTATAAGAGGGGACATTAAAGGTGATCAGTGGGGAGAACAGCGGGGGTGGGGGTTAACACTCAACTCCACGGGTGGTTAATTCCCTTTCTCCATTTGCAGAAGAATACTCCTACGGGCCAAGCAAACAAAGCTAGGTGGGCCAGTCCAGTCTGTCATCTAGGCACCACGCGTCACATTGGTGGAGACCGCAGCTGTCCAGTTCAGATCGATGTCCCTGTGGGAGCCAGGTGAGCGTAACAGAACGCGAAGCCTACCCACAAATTCCCACCCGGGCGTTATGGATACCTCAGAAACTGACCAATTGGCCCAATTACTAGGGGAACTGAGGGCTAAAGTGCATTCCGCCTGTCAAGAAACCAATGCCCTTAGGAGAGAACTGATTTTGTCAAAGGAGCAAACTGATGACCTTGCTAGGCAACTACTGCAAAGCCAGGCTGGACAAACACCCCTACCAGGACTCTGGGGAAATCTAGCTCCTGTGTCATCGAGTAACCCTGTGCAAATAAACCTACCAGGAACTATTCCATTAGCTCCAACCGAACGCTTTGCCGGGGACCCCAAAAGGTTTGCCGTGTTTATGAACCAATGCCGCTTGCACTTTTTATGCAGACCTGGAGCCTTCCCAAATATTCAAGCCAAGGGAGCCCTTGTATTGTCATATCTCAGCGGCAGTGGAGCTGATTGGTCAATTCCACTAGTTAATCAGGATGACCCAATTCTTCAGGATGTTCAGGGCTTTCAAATGAGCATGGAAAGACTATTTGCCCGGCACTCCCAAGGACAGGCCCTGGATAACGAACTTTTGTCCTTACGACAGGGTAACCAGGACCTTCTATCCTACATCGTGACCTTTAATAGGTTGATAGTGGAAACTGGATGGCCCGAGGTAAAACGAATCATGTTATTTCATCGAGGGCTTCGAGGTGAACTCAAGGATGTCTTGGCTTAAGTTGTGAACCCACCTCAAGACTGCGCTGAATATATAGACTTAGTGGTCCAGTTAGATCACAGACTTCAGAACAGAAAGGCTGATCGAGCCAAGTTTGAGAATCGGGTGTTGGTCAAAACCCACGCTAACCCCAAAGGATCAGATGCTTCAGAACCCATGCAAATCAGAGGGGTTAAAGGACCCTTAACCCAGAAGGAAAAAGAAAGGAGACGGCAAATGCAATTGTGTCTATATTGCGGAACTTCTGGGCACTTTCTATGGGATTGCCCTGTAAAACCACCCAAGAAGGTGGTAGGAGCTGCTGATAAAAGCCATATGGAGTCAGACTCGGGAAACGACCACGCCCGACAAGCGTAGAGGTTCGCTTGCCGAGCTTGAAGAAGGATACTCAGACATCCCATTTCATCATACAAATGGTCCTTGTAGATCCAAGGCAGCCATCACATATGCACGCAGTAAGGGCATACATTGATAGCGGGGCCATAGGAAACTATGTGGACTACGAATTGGCTTCCAGGATGAATCTACTTCTCTGCCGAAAGACCACCTCAGATGTCATCACCACATTCGATGGAACTGAAATTGCCTCTGGGCCTGTAACTCATTCCACCGCAGAGAAGACACTATTGGGTCAGGATGAGCATCGAGAGACTATTGTGTTTGATCTAATCAAAGCCCACAGTTCCAAATAATCCTGGGGATACCTTGGTCAGAAACACATAATCCTTGTATTGATTGGCGAGAGAAGAGAATAACCTTCCCGGATTGTGCACAACCTGTCACCCAAAGAAAAACTTGAACGCAGGCCTGGCCACAGTCACCACATCAGTCGTGCAATTACTTCCAGAATATCAAGAATTCCAGGATGTCTTCCAAAAAGAACAGGCAAACACCTTACCACCTCACAGATCGTACGATTGTCAAATCGATCTCATACCCAGTGCACAACCCCCTAGTAGCAGGATCTACGTCCTTACGGAACCTGAGAATCTTCACCTACGGCAATACCTAGACCAGTACCTTGCTCATGGCTTCATTCGCCCATCCAAGTCCCCTGCATCTTCAGCTTTGTTCTTCGTGCCCAAAAAGGAAGGTGACCTCAGAACGTGCATAGACTAACGCGCATTGAACCAGATCACTGTTAAGAACCGATACCCATTGCCTCTGATCCCCAAACTACTAGACCAAGTAAAGGATGCTTGCATATACACTAAGTTGGATCTCCGGGGGGCATACCATCTGGTACGTGTGAAAGAGGGCGACAAATGGAAGACTGCTTTTCACACTAAGTACGGGTTATTCGAATACCAGGTGATGCCCTTCGGGTTGTGCAATGCACCAGCAGCCTTCCAATACTTTATGAACGATGTCCTTCGTGAACTCATTGACGTTTGTGTTGTCGTATATATCGATGATATTCTAGTGTTCTCCTCTTCAGAATCTGACTATGTGAAGCACGTCCGAGCAGTCCTTGAGAAATTGCCCAGCACAAACTATATGCAAAACTGGAAAAATGCGTTTTTCATTCCACGAAAGTTGAATTCCTTGGGTTTATCCTGAGTCCAAAAGGAGTCTGAATGGACTCACGAAAGGTGGACGGAATTCTTAAGTGGCCATCACCAAGTTCAGTTAAAGGAGTACAAAGCATGATCGGCTTTGCCAATTTCTACCACAGATTCATCCCGGATTTCTCACATGTTGTACATCCCATCACAGCACTCTTGCGAAAAAACAAACGCTGTATGTGGACTGAAGAAGCTGAAAATGCCTTCCAAGAGCTGAAAGTGAAATTCACGTCTGCACCTGTACTAAAGCACCCACGCCCTGAACTTCCATACATAGTGGAAACTGATGCATCCAGTTTAGCTATGGGAGCTGTCCTGTCCCAAAAGGACCCTGAAACTGGCCAGCTTCACCCAGTAGCATTTTGGACCAGAAAGTTCTCGGCACCCGAGTTAAACTATGCGGTTACTGACAAGGAGTTATTAGCCATTAAATCCACCTTCAAGGCTTCGCGGCACTATCTTCTCGGTGCCAGGCATACCATTACTGTGATCACCGATCATTGGAACTTGCAGTATTTAAAGACAGCCAAGGCCCAATCGTCACGCCAACTCCGATGGGCATTGTTCTGCAGGATGGAGAGCTCATCTTTCCAAACCTTCAGGTGAGACTATAAGAGGGGACATTAAAGGTGATCAGTGGGGAGAACAGCAGGGGTGGGGGTTAACACTCAACTCCACAGGTGGTTAATTCCCTTTCTACATTTGCAGAAGAATACTCCTCTGGGCCAAGCAAACGGAGCTAGGTGGGCCAGTCCAGTCTGTCATCTCAAAACTACGCATCACATTGGTGGAGACCGCAGCTGTCCAGTTCAGATCGACATCCTTGTGGGAGCCAGGTGAGCGTAACAGCCATGTCCGCTGAGTGGGTTCTCTGGAACTGTGCCATGTCCGCTGAGTGGGTTCTGTGGAACTGTGCCATGTCCATTGAGTGGTCTCTGTGGAACTGAGCTGTGTCCACTGAGTGGATACTCTGGAACTGTGCCATATCCGCTGAGTGGGTTCTGTGGACCTATGTCATGTCTGCTGAGTGGGTTCTGTTGAAGTGTGCCAAGTCCACTGAGTGGGTTCTGTGGAACTGTGGCATGTCCACTGAGTGGGTTCTGTGGAACTGTGGCATGTCTGCTGAGTGGGTTCTGTGGAACTCTGCCAATCTGTCGAACTGTGCCATGTCCGCTGAGTGGTATCTGAGGAACTATGCCATGTCTGCTGAGTGGTATCTGTGGAACTCTGCCATGTCCTCTGAGTGGGTTCTGTGGAACTGTGCTATGTCCTCTGAGTGGGTTCTGTGGAACTGTGCCATGTCCGCTGAGTGTGTTCTCTGGAACTGAGCCATGTCCGCTGAGTGGGTTCTGTTGAACTGAGCCATGCCCACTGAGTGGGTTCTGTGGAACTGAGCCATTTCCGCTGAGTGGGTTCTGTGGAACTGTGCCATGTCCGTTGAGTGCGTTCTCTGGAACTGAGCCATGTCCGCTCAGTGGGTTCTGTGGAACTGTGCCATGTCAGCTGAGTGAGTTCTGTTGAACTTAGCCATGTCCGCTGAGTGGGTTCCGTGTAACTGTTCCATGTCTGCTGAGTGGGATCTGTGGAACTATGCCATGTCTGCTGAGTGATATCTGTGGAACTGTGCAATGTCCACTGAGTGGGCTTTCTGGAACTGATCAATGTCAGTTGAGGGGGTTCTCTGGAACTGAGCCATGTCCAATGAGTGGGTTCTGTGGAACTGAGCGATGTACGCTGAGTGGGTTCTGTAGAACTGTGGCATGTCCACTGAGTGGGATCTGTGGAACTGTGCCATGTCTGCTGAGTGGGTTCTATTGAACAGAGCCATGTCCGCTGAGTGTGTTCTGTGTAACTGTGCCATGTCCGCTCAATGGGATCTGTGGAACTGTGCCATGTCCGCTTAGTCGAATCTGTGGAACTGTGCCATGCCTGCTGATTGTGTTTTCTGGAACTGAGCCATGTCCACAGAGTGGGTTCTGTGGAAGTGTGCCATGTCCGCTGAGTAGGTTCTGTGGAACTGAGCTATGGCCAATGAGTGGGTACTCTGGAACTGTGCCAAGTCCACTGAGTGGGTTCTGTGGAACTGTGGCATGTCCACTGAGTGGGTTCTGTGGAACTGTGGCATGTCTGCTGAGTGGGTTCTGTGGAGAACTGTGCCAATCTGTAGAACTGAGCCATCTCTGCTGAGTGGGTTCTGTGTAACTGTGCCATGTCCACTGATTGGTTTCTGTGGAACTGTGCCATTTCCGGTGATTGGGTTCTGTGGAACTGTGCCATGTCCGCTCATTTGGATCTATAGAACTGTGCCATGTCCTCTGAGTGAGTTCTGTGGAACTGTGCTATGTCCTCTGAGTGGGTTCTGTGGAACTGTGCCATGTCCGCTGAGTGTGTTCTCTGGAAATGACCCATGTCCGCAGAGTGGGTTCTGTTGAACTGAGCCATGCCCACTGAGTGGGTTCTGTGGAACTGAGCCATTTCCGCTGAGTGGGTTCTGTGGAACTGTGCCATGTCCGCTGAGTGCGTTCTCTGGAACTGAGCCATGTCCGCTCAGTGGGTTCTGTGGAACTGTGCCATGTCAGCTGAGTGAGTTCTGTTGAACTTAGCGATGTCCGCTGAGTGGGTTCCGTGTAACTGTTCCATGTCTGCTGAGTGGGATCTGTGGAACTATGCCATGTCTGCTGAGTGATATCTGTGGAACTGTGCAATGTCCACTGAGTGGGCTTTCTGGAACGGATCAATGTCAGTTGAGTGGGTTCTCTTGAACTGAGCCATGTCCAATGAGTGGGTTCTGTGGAACTGAGCGATGTACGCTGAGTGGGTTCTGTAGAACTGTGGCATGTCCACTGAGTGGGATCTGTGGAACTGTGCCATGTCTGCTGAGTGGGTTCTATTGAACAGAGCCATGTCCGCTGAGTGTGTTCTGTGTAACTGTGCCATGTCCACTCAATGGGATCTGTGGAACTGTGCCATGTCCGCTGAGTCGAATCTGTGGAACTGTGCCATGCCCGCTGATTGTGTTTTCTGGAACTGAGCCATGTCCACTGAGTGGGTTCTGTGGAAGTGTGCCAAGTCCGCTGAGTAGGTTCTGTGGAACTGAGCTATGGCCACTGAGTGGGTACTCTGGAACTGTGCCATGTCCACTGAGTGGGTTCTGTGGAACTGTGCCATGTCAGTTGAGTGGCCTCTGTGGAACTGAGCTGTGTCCACTGAGTGGATACTCTGGAACTGTGCCATATCCACTGAGTGGGTTCTGTGGACCTATGTCATGTCTGCTGAGTGGGTTCTGTGGAAGTGTGCCAAGTCTGCTGAGTGGGTTCTGTGGAACTGTGGCATGTCTGCTGAGTCGGTTCTGTGGAACTGTGCCAATATGTGGAACTGTGCAATGTCTGCTGAGTGGTATCTGTGGAACTCTGCCATGTCCTCTGAGTGGGTTCTGTGGAACTGTGCTATGTCCTCTGAGTGGGTTCTGTGAAACTGTGCCATGTCCGCTGAGTGCGTTCTCTGGAACTGAGCCATGTCCGCTGAGTGGGTTCTATTTAACTGAGCCATGTCCACTGATTGGTTTCTGAGGAACTGTGCCATTTCCGCTGATTGGGTTCTGTGGAACTGTGCCATGTCCGCTCATTGGGATCTATAGAACTGTGCCATGTCCTCTGAGTGAGTTCTGTGGAACTGTGCTATGTCCTCTGAGTGGGTTCTGTGGAACCGTGCCATGTCCGCTGAGTGCGTTCTCTGGAACTGAGCCATGTCCACTCAGTGGGTTCTGTGGAAATGTGCCATGTCAGCTGAGTGAGTTCTGTTGAACTTAGCAATGTCCGCTGAGTGGGTTCCGTGTAACTGTTCCATGTCCGCTGAGTGGGTTCTCTGGAACTGTGCCATGTCCGCTGAGTGCGTTCTCTGGAACTGAGCCATGTCCACTCAGTGGGTTCTGTGGAAATGTGCCATGTCAGCTGAGTGGGTTCTATTGAACAGAGCCATGTCCGCTGAGTGTGTTCTGTGTAACTGTGCCATGTCCGCTCAATGGGATCTGTGGAACTGTGCCATGTCCGCTTAGTCGAATCTGTGGAACTGTGCCATGCCTGCTGATTGTGTTTTCTGGAACTGAGCCATGTCCACAGAGTGGGTTCTGTGGAAGTGTGCCATGTCCGCTGAGTAGGTTCTGTGGAACTGAGCTATGGCCAATGAGTGGGTACTCTGGAACTGTGCCAAGTCCACTGAGTGGGTTCTGTGGAACTGTGGCATGTCCACTGAGTGGGTTCTGTGGAACTGTGGCATGTCTGCTGAGTGGGTTCTGTGGAGAACTGTGCCAATCTGTAGAACTGAGCCATCTCTGCTGAGTGGGTTCTGTGTAACTGTGCCATGTCCACTGATTGGTTTCTGTGGAACTGTGCCATTTCCGGTGATTGGGTTCTGTGGAACTGTGCCATGTCCGCTCATTTGGATCTATAGAACTGTGCCATGTCCTCTGAGTGAGTTCTGTGGAACTGTGCTATGTCCTCTGAGTGGGTTCTGTGGAACTGTGCCATGTCCGCTGAGTGTGTTCTCTGGAAATGACCCATGTCCGCAGAGTGGGTTCTGTTGAACTGAGCCATGCCCACTGAGTGGGTTCTGTGGAACTGAGCCATTTCCGCTGAGTGGGTTCTGTGGAACTGTGCCATGTCCGCTGAGTGCGTTCTCTGGAACTGAGCCATGTCCGCTCAGTGGGTTCTGTGGAACTGTGCCATGTCAGCTGAGTGAGTTCTGTTGAACTTAGCGATGTCCGCTGAGTGGGTTCCGTGTAACTGTTCCATGTCTGCTGAGTGGGATCTGTGGAACTATGCCATGTCTGCTGAGTGATATCTGTGGAACTGTGCAATGTCCACTGAGTGGGCTTTCTGGAACGGATCAATGTCAGTTGAGTGGGTTCTCTTGAACTGAGCCATGTCCAATGAGTGGGTTCTGTGGAACTGAGCGATGTACGCTGAGTGGGTTCTGTAGAACTGTGGCATGTCCACTGAGTGGGATCTGTGGAACTGTGCCATGTCTGCTGAGTGGGTTCTATTGAACAGAGCCATGTCCGCTGAGTGTGTTCTGTGTAACTGTGCCATGTCCACTCAATGGGATCTGTGGAACTGTGCCATGTCCGCTGAGTCGAATCTGTGGAACTGTGCCATGCCCGCTGATTGTGTTTTCTGGAACTGAGCCATGTCCACTGAGTGGGTTCTGTGGAAGTGTGCCAAGTCCGCTGAGTAGGTTCTGTGGAACTGAGCTATGGCCACTGAGTGGGTACTCTGGAACTGTGCCATGTCCACTGAGTGGGTTCTGTGGAACTGTGCCATGTCAGTTGAGTGGCCTCTGTGGAACTGAGCTGTGTCCACTGAGTGGATACTCTGGAACTGTGCCATATCCACTGAGTGGGTTCTGTGGACCTATGTCATGTCTGCTGAGTGGGTTCTGTGGAAGTGTGCCAAGTCTGCTGAGTGGGTTCTGTGGAACTGTGGCATGTCTGCTGAGTCGGTTCTGTGGAACTGTGCCAATATGTGGAACTGTGCAATGTCTGCTGAGTGGTATCTGTGGAACTCTGCCATGTCCTCTGAGTGGGTTCTGTGGAACTGTGCTATGTCCTCTGAGTGGGTTCTGTGAAACTGTGCCATGTCCGCTGAGTGCGTTCTCTGGAACTGAGCCATGTCCGCTGAGTGGGTTCTATTTAACTGAGCCATGTCCACTGATTGGTTTCTGAGGAACTGTGCCATTTCCGCTGATTGGGTTCTGTGGAACTGTGCCATGTCCGCTCATTGGGATCTATAGAACTGTGCCATGTCCTCTGAGTGAGTTCTGTGGAACTGTGCTATGTCCTCTGAGTGGGTTCTGTGGAACCGTGCCATGTCCGCTGAGTGCGTTCTCTGGAACTGAGCCATGTCCACTCAGTGGGTTCTGTGGAAATGTGCCATGTCAGCTGAGTGAGTTCTGTTGAACTTAGCAATGTCCGCTGAGTGGGTTCCGTGTAACTGTTCCATGTCCGCTGAGTGGGTTCTCTGGAACTGTGCCATGTCCGCTGAGTGCGTTCTCTGGAACTGAGCCATGTCCACTCAGTGGGTTCTGTGGAAATGTGCCATGTCAGCTGAGTGAGTTCTGTTGAACTTAGCAATGTCCGCTGAGTGGGTTCCGTGTAACTGTTCCATGTCTGCTGAGTGGGATCTGTGGAACTGTGCCATGTCTGCTGAGTGATATCTGTGGAAATGTGCCATGTCCACTGAGTGGGCTTTCTGGAACTGATCAATGTCAGTTGAGTGGGTTCTCTGGAACTGAGCCATGTCCACTGAGTGGGTTCTGTGGAACTGAGCGATGTACGCTGAGTGGGTTCTGTGGAACTGTGGCATGTCCACTGAGTGGGATCTGTGGAACTGTGCCATGTCCGCTGAGTGGGTTCTATTGAACTGAGCCATGTCCGCTGAGTGGGTTCTGTGTAACTGTGCAATGTCCGCTCAGTGGGATCTGTGGAACTTTGCCATGTCTGCTGAGTCTAATCTGTGGAACTGTGCCATGTCCGCCGATTGTGTTTTCTGGAACTGAGCCATGTCTACTGAGTGGGTTCTGTGGAAGTGTGCCATGTTCGCTGAGTAGGTTCTGTGGAACTGAGCCATGTCCGCTGAGTGGGTACTCTGGAACTGAGCCATGTCTGCTCAGTGCATTCTGTTGAACTGTGCCAAGTCCGCTGAGTCGGTTTTCTAGAATTGAGCCATGTCCGCTGAGTGGGTTTTGTGAAATTGAGCGACGTCCGCTGACTGGGTTCTGTTGAACTGTGCCAAGTCCACTGAGTGGGTTTTCTGGAATTGAACCATGTCCACTGAGTGGGTCTGTGGAAGTGTGCCATGTCCTCTGAGTGGGTTCTGTGGAAGTGTGGCATGTCCGCTGAGTGGGTTCTCTGGAACTGAGCCATGTCCGCTAAGTGGTTTCTGTGGAACTGTGCCAATCTGTGGAACTGTGCCATGTCCTCTGAGTGGGTTCTGTGGAACTGTGCCATGTCCACTGAGTGCGTTCTCTGGGTGCCATTTCCGCTGATTGGGTTCTGTGGAACTCTGCCATGTCTGCTCATTGGGATCTATAGAACTGTGCCATGTCCTCTTAGTGGGTTCTGTTGAACTGAGCCATGTCCGCTGAGTGGGTTCTGTGGAACTGAGCCATTTCCGTTGAATGGGTTCTGTGGAACTGTGCCATGTCCGCTGAGTGCGTTCTCTGGAACTGAGCCATGTCCTCTCAGTGGGTTCTGTGGAACTGTGCCATTTCAGCTGAGTTAGTTCTGTTGAACTTAGCCATGTCCGCTGAGTGGGTTCCGTGTAACTGTTCCATGTCTGCTGAGTGGGATCTGTGGAACTGTGCTATGTCCTCTGAGTGGGTTCTGTTGAACTGAGCCATGTCCGCTGAGTGGGTTCTGTTGAACTGAGCCATTTCCGTTGAATGGGTTCTGTGGAACTGTGCCATGTCCGCTGAGTGCGTTCTCTGGAACTGAGCCATGTCCTCTCAGTGGGTTCTGTGGAACTGTGCCATTTCAGCTGAGTTAGTTCTGTTGAACTTAGCCATGTCCGCTGAGTGGGTTCCGTGTAACTGTTCCATGTCTGCTGAGTGGGATCTGTGGAACTGTGCCATGTCCGCTGAGTGGAATCTGTGGAACTGTGCCATGTCCACTGAGTGGGCTTTCTGGAATTGAGCAATGTCCGTTGAGTGGGTTCTTTTGAACTGAGCCATGTCCACTGAGTGGGCTTTCTGGAGCTGAGCCATGTCTGCTGAGTGGGTTCTGTGCAAGTGTGCCATGTCTGCTGAGTGGGTTCTGTGGAACTGTGTCCTGTTTGCTGAGTGGGTTCTCTGGAACTGAGCTTTGTCCGCTGAGTGGGTTCTGTGGAACTGTGCCATGTCCGCTGATTGGGTTCTGTGGAAGTGTGGCATGTCCGCTGAGTGGGTTCTTTTGAATGGAGCCATGTCTGCTGAGTGGGTTCTGTGGAACTGAGCTGTGTCCACTGAGTGGATACTCTGGAACTGTGCCATATCCGCCGAGTGGGTTCTGTGGACCTATGTCATGTCTGCTGAGTGGGTTCTGTGGAAGTGTGCCAAGTCCGCTGAGTGGGTTCTGGGGAACTGTGGCATGTCCACTGAGTGGTTTCTGTGGAACTGTAGCATGTCTGCTGAGTGGGTTCTGTGGAACTGTGCCAATCTGTGGAACTGTGCCATGTCCTCTGAGTGGGTTCTGTGGAACTGTGCTATGTCCTCTGAGTGGGTTCTGTGGAACTGAACCATGTCTGCTGAGTGCATTCTCTGGAACTGAGCCATGTCCACTGAGTGGGTTCTGCTGAACTGAGCCATGTCTGCTGAGTGGTTTCTGTGTAACTGTGCCATGTCCACTGATTGATTTCTGTGGAACTGTGCCATTTCCGCTGATTGGGTTCTGTGGAACTCTGCCATGTCTGCTCATTGGGATCTATAGAACTGTGCCATGTCCTCTGAGTGGGTTCTGTGGAACTGTGCTATGTCCTCTGAGTGGGTTCTGTGGAACTGTACCATGTCCGCTGAGTGCGTTCTCTGGAACTGACCCATGTCCACTGAGTGGGTTCTGTTGAATTGAGCCATGTCCGCTGAGTGGGTTCTTTGGAACTGAGCCATTTCCGTTGAGTGGGTTCTGTGGAACTTTGCCATGTCTGCTGAGTGCGTTCTCTGAAACTGAGCCATGTCCTCTCAGTGGGTTCTGTGTAACTGTGCCATTTCAGCTGAGTTAGTTCTGTTGAACTTAGCCATGTCCGCTGAGTGGGTTCCGTGTAACTGTTCCATGTCTGCTGAGTGGGATCTGTGGAACTGTGCCATGTCTGCTGAGTGGAATCTGAGGAACTGTGCCATGTCCACTGAGTGGGCTTTCTGGAACTGAGCAATGTCCGTTGAGTGGGTTCTTTTGAACTGAGCCATGTCCACTGAGTGGGCTTTCTGGAGCTGAGCCATGTCTGCTGAGTGGGTTCTGTGCAAGTGTGCCATGTCTGCTGAGTGGGTTCTGTGGAACTGTGGCCTGTTTGCTGAGTGAGCTTGCTGGATCTGAGCCATGTCTGCTGAGTGGGTTCTCCGGAATTGAGCCATGTCTGCTGAGTGGGTTCTGTGGAACTGAGCTTTGTCCGCTGAGTGGGTTTTGTGGAACTGTGCCATGTCCGCTGAGTGGTATGTGTGGAACTGTGCCATGTCCCCTGAGTGGGATCTATGGAATTGTGCAATGTCCTCTGAGTGGGTTCTGTGGAACTGTGCTATATCCTCTGAGTGCGTTCTGTGGAACTGTGCCATGTCCGCTGAGTGGGTTCTGTCGAACTGTGCAATGTCTGTTGAGTGGGTTCTGTGGAACTGAGCCATGTCCGCTGAGTGGGTACTCTGGAACTGAGCCATGTCCGTTGAGTGGGTTCTGTAGAATTGTGCCATGTCCGCTGAGAGGGTTTTCTGGAACTGAGCCATGTGTGCTGAGTGGGTTCTGTGGAATTGAGCGATCTCCGCTGAGTGGGTTCTGTTGAACTGTGCCATGTCCGCTGAGTGGGTTTTCTGTAACTGTGCCATGTCCACTGAGTGGGTTCTGTGGAACTGAGCCAAGTCTGCTGAGTGGTTTCTGTTGAACTGTGCCATATCTGATGAGTGGGTTCTGTTGAATTGATCCATGTCAGCTCAGTGGGTACTCTGAAACTGAGCCATGTCCGCTGAGTGGGTTCTGTTGAATTGTGCCATGTCTGCTGAGTGTGTTTTCTGGAACTGAGCCATGTTCGCTGAGTGGGTTCTCTGGAATTGTGCCATGTCTGCTGAGTGGGTTCTGTGGAAGTGTGCCATGTCCTCTGAGAGGGTTCTGTGGATGTGTGGCATGTCCGCTGAGTGGGTTCTCTGGAACTGAGCCATATCCGCTGAGTGCTTTCTCTGGAACTGAGCCATGTCCGCTGAGTGGGTTCTCTGGCACTGAGCCATGTCCGCTGAGTGGTTTCTGTGGACCTGTGCCATGTCTGCTGATTGGGTTCTGTTGAAGTGAGCCATGTCCGCTGAGTGGGTTCTGTAGAATTGAGCCATGTGTACTGAGTGGGCTCTCTGGAACTGTGCCATATCCGCCGAGTGGGTTCTGTGGACCTATGTCATGTCTACTGAGTGAGTTCTGTGGAAGTGTGCCAAGTCCGCTGAGTGGGTTCTGTGGAACTGTGGCATGTCCACTGAGTGGTTTCTGTGGAACTGTGCTATGTCCTCTGAGTGGGTTCTGTGGAACTGTTCCATGTCCGCTGAGTGTGTTCTCTGGATCTGAGCCATGTCCACTGAGTGGGTTCTGTTGAACTGAGCCATGTCTGCTGAGTGGTTTCTGTGTAACTGTGCCATGTCCACTGATTGATTTCTGTGGAACTGTGCCATTTCCGCTGATTGGGTTCTGTGGAACTCTGCCATGTCTGCTCATTGGGATCTATAGAACTGTGCCATGTCCTCTGAGTGGGTTCTGTGGAACTGTGCCAATCTGTGGAACTGTGCCATGTCCTCTGAGTGGGTTCTGTGGAACTGTGCCAATCTGTGGAACTGTGCCATGTCCTCTGAGTGGGTTCTGTGGAACTGAACGATGTCGGCTGAGTGTGTTCTTTTGAACTGAGCCCTGTCCGCTGAGTGGGTTCTTCTAAACTGAGCCATGTCTGCTGAGTGGGTTCTCTGGAACTGTGCCATTTCCGCTGAGTGGGTTCTGTGGAACTGCGCCATGTCTGTTGAGTGGGTTCTGTGGAACTGAGCCATGTCCGCTGAGTGGGTACTCTGGAACTGATCCATGTCCACTGAGTGGGTTCTGTTGAACTGTGCCATGTCCGCTGAGTGGGTTTTCTGGAACTGAGCCATGTCCGCTGAGTTGGTTCTGTGGAATTGAGCGATGTCTGCTAAGTGGGTTCTGTAGAACTGTGCCATGTCCGCTGAGTGGGATTTCTGGAACTGAGCGATGTCCACTGAATGGGTTTTGTGGAAGTGTGCCATGTCTGCTGAGTAGGTTCTGTGGAAGTGTGCCATGTCCGCTGAGTGGGTTCTCTGGAACTGAGCAATGTCCGCTCAATGGGTTCTTTTGAACTGAGCCATGTCCTCTGAGTGGGTTCTTTGGAACTGAACAATGTCTGCTGAGTGAGTACTTTGGAACTGAGCCCTTCCGCTGAGAGGGTTCTTTTGAACTGAGCCATGTCCTCTTAGTGGGTTCTGTGGAACTGAACGATGTCCGCTGAGTGGGTTCTTTTGAACTGAGCCATGTCATCTGAGTGGGATCTGTGGAACGGAACGATGTCCGCTGAGTGTGTTCTTTGGAACTGAGTCATGTCCGCTGAGTGGGTTCTCTGGAACTATGCCATGTCCGCTGAGTGGGTTCTGTGGAACTGTGCAATGTCTGTTGAGTAGGTTCTGTGGAACTGAGCCATGTCCACTGAGTGGGTACTCTGGAACTGAGCCATGTCTGCTGAGTGTGTTCTGTTGAACTGTGTCATGTCCACTGAGTGGGTTTTCTGGAACTGAGCCATGTCCGCTGAGTGGGTTCTGTGGAATTGAGCGATGTCCGCTAAGTGGGTTCTGTAGAACTGTGCCATGTCCGTTGAGTGGGTTTTCTGGAACTGAGCGATGTCCGCTGAATGGGTTCTGTGGAAGTGTGCCATGTCTGCTGAGTGGGTTCTGTGGAAGTATGGCATGTCTGCTGAGTGGGTTCTCTGGAACTGAGCCATGGCCACTGAATGGGTTCTGTTGAACTGTGCCACTTCCGCTGAGTGGGTTTTCTGGAACTGAGCCATGTTCGCTGAGTGGGTTCTGTGGAATTGAGTGATGTCCACTGAGTGGGCTCTTTTGAACTGAGCCATGTCCGCTAACTGGGTTTTCTGGAACTGAGCCATGTCCGCTGAGTGAGTTCTGTGGAACTGAGCGATGTCCGCTGAGTGGGTTCTGTTGAACTGTGCCATGTCCACTGAGTGGGTTTTCTGGAACTGAGCGATGTCAGCTGGGTGGGTTCTGTGGAAGTGTGGCATGTCCGCTGAGTGGGTTTTCTGGAACTGAGCCATGCTCGCTGAGTGGGTTCTCTGGAACTGAGCCATGTCCGCTCAGTGGGTTCTGTGGAACTGTGCCATGTCAGCTGATTGGGTTCTGTTGAACTTAGCCATGTCTACTGAGTGGGTTCTGTGTAACTGTGCCATGTCCGCTGAATGGGATCTGTGGAACTGTGCCATGTCCACTGAGTGCGTTCTCTGGGTGCCATTTCCGCTGATTGGGTTCTGTGGAACTCTGCCATGTCTGCTCATTGGGATCTATAGAACTGTGCCATGTCCTCTGAGTGGGTTCTGTTGAACTGAGCCATGTCCGCTGAGTGGGTTCTGTGGAACTGAGCCATTTCCATTGAATGGGTTCTGTGGAACTGTGCCATGTCCGCTGAGTGCGTTCTCTGGAACTGAGCCATGTCCTCTCAGTGGGTTCTGTGGAACTGTGCCATTTCAGCTGAGTTAGTTCTGTTGAACTTAGCCATGTCCGCTGAGTGGGTTCCGTGTAACTGTTCCATGTCTGCTGAGTGGGATCTGTGGAACTGTGCCATGTCCGCTGAGTGGAATCTGTGGAACTGTGCCATGTCCACTGAGTGGGCTTTCTGGAATTGAGCAATGTCCGTTGAGTGGGTTCTTTTGAACTGAGCCATGTCCATTGAGTGGGCTTTCTGGAGCTGAGCCATGTCTGCTGAGTGGGTTCTGTGCAAGTGTGCCATGTCTGCTGAGTGGGTTCTGTGGAACTGTGTCCTGTTTGCTGAGTGGGTTCTCTGGACCTGAGCCCTGTCTGCTGAGTGGGTTCTCTGGAATTGAGCCATGTCCACTGAGTGGGCTCTGTGGAACTGAGCTTTGTCCGCTGAGTGGGTTCTGTGGAACTGTACCATGTCCGCTGATTGGGTTCTGTGGAACTGTGCCATGTCCACTGAGTGGTATCTGTGGAACTGTGCCATGTCCGCTGATTGGGTTCTGTGGAAGTGTGGCATGTCCGCTGAGTGGGTTCTCTGGAACTGAGCCATGTCCGCTGAGTGGGTTCTGTGGAACTGTGGCATGTCCGCTGACTGGGTTCTTTTGAATGGAGCCATGTCTGCTGAGTGGGTTCTGTGGAACTGAGCTGTGTCCACTGAGTGGATACTCTGGAACTGTGCCATATCCGCCGAGTGGGTTCTGTGGACCTATGTCATGTCTGCTGAGTGGGTTCTGTGGAAGTGTGCCAAGTCCGCTGAGTGGGTTCTGGGGAACTGTGGCATGTCCACTGAGTGGTTTCTGTGGAACTGTAGCATGTCTGCTGAGTGGGTTCTGTGGAACTGTGCCAATCTGTGGAACTGTGCCATGTCCTCTGAGTGGGTTCTGTGGAACTGTGCTATGTCCTCTGAGTGGGTTCTGTGGAACTGAACCATGTCCGCTGAGTGCATTCTCTGGAACTGAGCCATGTCCACTGAGTGGGTTCTGCTGAACTGAGCCATGTCTGCTGAGTGGTTTCTGTGTAACTGTGCCATGTCCACTGATTGATTTCTGTGGAACTGTGCCATTTCCGCTGATTGGGTTCTGTGGAACTCTGCCATGTCTGCTCATTGGGATCTATAGAACTGTGCCATGTCCTCTGAGTGGGTTCTGTGGAACTGTGCTATGTCCTCTGAGTGGGTTCTGTGGAACTGTACCATGTCCGCTGAGTGCGTTCTCTGGAACTGACCCATGTCCACTGAGTGGGTTCTGTTGAATTGAGCCATGTCCGCTGAGTGGGTTCTTTGGAACTGAGCCATTTCCGTTGAGTGGGTTCTGTGGAACTGTGCCATGTCTGCTGAGTGCGTTCTCTGGAACTGAGCCATGTCCTCTCAGTGGGTTCTGTGTAACTGTGCCATTTTAGCTGAGTTAGTTCTGTTGAACTTAGCCATGTCCGCTGAGTGGGTTCCGTGTAACTGTTCCATGTCTGCTGAGTGGGATCTGTGGAACTGTGCCATGTCTGCTGAGTGGAATCTGTGGAACTGTGCCATGTCCACTGAGTGGGCTTTCTGGAACTGAGCAATGTCCGTTGAGTGGGTTCTTTTGAACAGAGCCATGTCCACTGAGTGGGCTTTCTGGAGCTGAGCCATGTCTGCTGAGTGGGTTCTGTGCAAGTGTGCCATGTCTGCTGAGTGGGTTCTGTGGAACTGTGGCCTGTTTGCTGAGTGAGCTTGCTGGATCTGAGCCATGTCTGCTGAGTGGGTTCTCCGGAATTGAGCCATGTCTGCTGAGTGGGTTCTGTGGAACTGAGCTTTGTCCGCTGAGTGGGTTTTGTGGAACTGCGCCATGTCCGCTGAGTGGTATGTGTGGAACTGTGCCATGTCCCCTGAGTGGGATCTATGGAATTGTGCAATGTCCTCTGAGTGGGTTCTGTGGAACTGTGCTATATCCTCTGAGTGCGTTCTGTGGAACTGTGCCATGTCCGCTGAGTGGGTTCTGTCGAACTGTGCAATGTCTGTTGAGTGGGTTCTGTGGAACTGAGCCATGTCCGCTGAGTGGGTACTCTGGAACTGAGCCATGTCCGTTGAGTGGGTTCTGTAGAATTGTGCCATGTCCGCTGAGAGGGTTTTCTGGAACTGAGCCATGTGTGCTGAGTGGGTTCTGTGGAATTGAGCGATCTCCGCTGAGTGGGTTCTGTTGAACTGTGCCATGTCCGCTGAGTGGGTTTTCTGTAACTGTGCCATGTCCACTGAGTGGGTTCTGTGGAACTGAGCCAAGTCTGCTGAGTGGTTTCTGTTGAACTGTGCCATATCTGATGAGTGGGTTCTGTTGAATTGATCCATGTCCGCTCAGTGGGTACTCTGAAACTGAGCCATGTCCGCTGAGTGGGTTCTGTTGAATTGTGCCATGTCTGCTGAGTGTGTTCTCTGGAACTGAGCCATATCCGCTGAGTGCTTTCTCTGGAACTGAGCCATGTCCGCTGAGTGGGTTCTCTGGAACTGAGCCATATCCGCGGAGTGCTTTCTCTGGAACTGAGCCATGTCCGTTGAGTGGGTTCTCTGGCACTGAGCCATGTCCGCTGAGTGGTTTCTGTGGACCTGTGCCATGTCTGCTGATTGGGTTCTGTTGAAGTGAGCCATGTCCGCTGAGTGGGTTCTGTAGAATTGAGCCATGTGTACTGAGTGGGCTCTCTGGAACTGTGCCATATCCGCCGAGTGGGTTCTGTGGACCTATGTCATGTCTACTGAGTGAGTTCTGTGGAAGTGTGCCAAGTCCGCTGAGTGGGTTCTGTGGAACTGTGGCATGTCCACTGAGTGGTTTCTGTGGAACTGTGCTATGTCCTCTGAGTGGGTTCTGTGGAACTGTTCCATGTCCGCTGAGTGTGTTCTCTGGATCTGAGCCATGTCCACTGAGTGGGTTCTGTTGAACTGAGCCATGTCTGCTGAGTGGTTTCTGTGTAACTGTGCCATGTCCACTGATTGATTTCTGTGGAACTGTGCCATTTCCGCTGATTGGGTTCTGTGGAACTCTGCCATGTCTGCTCATTGGGATCTATAGAACTGTGCCATGTCCTCTGAGTGGGTTCTGTGGAACTGTGCCAATCTGTGGAACTGTGCCATGTCCTCTGAGTGGGTTCTGTGGAACTGTGCCAATCTGTGGAACTGTGCCATGTCCTCTGAGTGGGTTCTGTGGAACTGAACAATGTCGGCTGAGTGTGTTCTTTTGAACTGAGCCCTGTCCGCTGAGTGGGTTCTTCTAAACTGAGCCATGTCTGCTGAGTGGGTTCTCTGGAACTGTGCCATTTCCGCTGAGTGGGTTCTGTGGAACTGCGCCATGTCTGTTGAGTGGGTTCTGTGGAACTGAGCCATGTCCGCTGAGTGGGTACTCTGGAACTGATCCATGTCCACCGAGTGGGTTCTGTTGAACTGTGCCATGTCCGCTGAGTGGGTTTTCTGGAACTGAGCCATGTCCGCTGAGTTGGTTCTGTGGAATTGAGCGATGTCCGCTAAGTGGGTTCTGTGGAACTGTGCCATGTCCGCTGAGTGGGATTTCTGGAACTGAGCGATGTCCGCTGAATGGGTTTTGTGGAAGTGTGCCATGTTTGCTGAGTAGGTTCTGTGGAAGTGTGCCATGTCCGCTGAGTGGGTTCTCTGGAACTGAGCGATGTCCGCTCAATGGGTTCTTTTGAACTGAGCCATGTCCTCTGAGTGGGTTCTTTGGAACTGAACAATGTCTGCTGAGTGAGTACTTTGGAACTGAGCCCTTCCGCTGAGTGGGTTCTCTGGAACTATGCCATGTCCGCTGAGTGGGTTCTGTGGAACTGTGCAATGTCTGTTGAGTAGGTTCTGTTGAACTGAGCCATGTCCACTGAGTGGGTTCTGTGGAACTGAACGATGTCCGCTGAGTGGGTTCTTTTGAACTGAGCCATGTCCTCTGAGTAGGATCTGTGGAACGGAACGATGTCTGCTGAGTGTGTTCTTTGGAACTGAGTCATGTCCGCTGAGTGGGTTCTCTGGAACTATGCCATGTCCGCTGAGTGGGTTCTGTGGAACTGTGCAATGTCTGTTGAGTAGGTTCTGTGGAACTGAGCCATGTCCACTGAGTGGGTACTCTGGAACTGAGCCATGTCTGCTGAGTGTGTTCTGTTGAACTGTGTCATGTCCACTGAGTGGGTTTTCTGGAACTGAGCCATGTCCGCTGAGTGGGTTCTGTGGAATTGAGCGATGTCCGCTAAGTGGGTTCTGTAGAACTGTGCCATGTCCGTTGAGTGGGTTTTCTGGAACTGAGCGATGTCCGCTGAATGGGTTCTGTGGAAGTGTGCCATGTCTGCTGAGTGGGTTCTGTGGAAGTATGGCATGTCTGCTGAGTGGGTTCTCTGGAACTGAGCCATGGCCACTGAGTGGGTTCTGTTGAACTGTGCCACTTCCGCTGAGTGGGTTTTCTGGAACTGAGCCATGTTCGCTGAGTGGGTTCTGTGAAATTGAGTGATGTCCACTGAGTGGGCTCTTTTGAACTGAGCCATGTCCGCTGAGTGGGTTCTGTGGAACTGAGCGACGTCCACTGAGTGGGTTCTTTTGAATTGAGCCATGTCCACTGAGTGGGCTCTGTTGAACTGTACCATGTCCGCTAACTGGGTTTTCTGGAACTGAGCCATGTCCGCTGAGTGAGTTCTGTGGAACTGAGCGATGTCCTCTGAGTGGGATCTGTTGAATTGTGCCATGTCCACTGAGTGGGTTTTCTGGAACTGAGCGATGTCAGCTGGGTGGGTTCTGTGGAAGTGTGGCATGTCCGCTGAGTGGGTTTTCTGGAACTGAGCCATGCTCGCTGAGTGGGTTCTCTGGAACTGAGCCATGTCCCCTCAGTGGGTTCTGTGGAACTGTGCCATGTCAGCTGATTGGGTTCTGTTGAACTTAGCCATGTCTACTGAGTGGGTTCTGTGTAACTGTGCCATGTCCGCTGAATGGGATCTGTGGAACTGTGCCATGTCCACAGAGTGGAATCTGTGGAACTGTGCCATGTCCGCTGAGTGGGTTCTGTGGAAGTGAGCGATGTCCGGTGAATGGGTTCTTTTGAACTGAGCCATGTCTTCTGAGTGGGTTCTGTGGAACTGAACGATGTCCGCTGAGTGTGTTCTTTTGAACTGAGCCCTGTCCGCTGAGTGGGTTCTTCTAAACTGAGCCATGTCTGCTGAGTGGGTTCTCTGGAACTGTGCCATTTCCGCTGAGTGGGTTCTGTGGAACTGCGCCATGTCTGTTGAGTGGGTTCTGTGGAACTGAGCCATGTCCGCTGAGTGGGTACTCTGGAACTGAGCCATGTCCACTGAGTGGGTTCTGTTGAACTGTGCCATGTCCGCTGAGTGGGTTTTCTGGAACTGAGCCATGTCCGCTGAGTTGGTTCTGTGGAATTGAGTGATGTCCGCTAAATGGGTTTTGTGGAAGTGTGCCATGTCTGCTGAGTGGGTTCTGTGGAAGTATGGCATGTCTGCTGAGTGGGTTCTCTGGAACTGAGCTATTTCCGCTCAGCGGGTTCTGTGGAACTGTGCCATGTCAGCTGATTGGGTTCTGTTGAACTTAGCCATGTCTACTGAGTGGGTTCTGTGTAACTGTGCCATGTCCGCTGAATGGGATCTGTGGAACTGTGCCATGTCCACAGAGTGGAATCTGTGGAACTGTGCCATGTCCGTGGAGTGGGCTTTCTGGAACTTAGCAATGTCTGCTGAGTGGGGTCTCTGGAACTGAGCCATGTCCGCTGAGTGGGTTCTGTGGAACTGAGCGATGTCCGCTGAGTGGGTTCTTTTGAACTGAGCCATGTCCTCTGAGTGGGTTCTGTGGAACTGAACGATGTCCGCTGAGTGTGTTCTTTTGAACTGAGCCCTGTCCGCTGAGTGGGCTCTTCTAAACTGAGCCATGTCAGCTGAGTGGGTTCTCTGGAACTGTGCCATTTCTGCTGAGTGGGCTCTGTGGAACTGTGCCATGTCTGTTGAGTGGGTTCTGTGGAACTGAGCCATGTCTGCTGAGTGGGTACTCTGGAACTGAGCCATGTCCACTGAGTGGGTTTTCTGGAACTGTGCCATGTCTGCTGAGTTGGTTCTGTGGAATTGAGCGATGTCCGCTACGTGGGTTCTGTAGAACTGTGCCGTGTCCGCTGAGTGGGTTTTCTGGAACTGAGCGATGTCCGCTGAATGGGTTATGTGGAAGTGTGCCATGTCTGCTGAGTGGGTTCTGTGGAAGTATGGCATGTCTGCTGAGTGGGTTTTCTGGAACTGAGCCATGTCCGCTGAGTTGGTTCTGTGGAATTGAGCGATGTCCGCTAAGTGGGTTCTGTAGAACTGTACCATGTCCACTGAGTGGGTTTTCTGGAACTGAGCGATGTCCGCTGAATGGGTTTTGTGGAAGTGTGCCATGTCTGCTGAGTGGGTTCTGTGGAAGTATGGCATGTCTGCTGAGTGGGTTCTCTGGAACTGAGCTATTTCCGCTCAGTGGGTTCTGTGGAACTGTGCCATGTCAGCTGATTGGGTTCTGTTGAACATAGCCATGTCTACTGAGTGGGTTCTGTGTAACTGTGCCATGTCCGCTGAATGGGATCTGTGGAACTGTGCCATGTCCACAGAGTGGAATCTGTGGAACTGTGCCATGTCCGTGGAGTGGGCTTTCTGGAACTGAGCAATGTCTGCTGAGTGGGTTCTGTGGAACTGTGCCATGTCAGCTGATTGGGTTCTGTTGAACTTAGCCATGTCTACTGAGTGGGTTCTGTGTAACTGTGCCATGTCCGCTGAATGGGATCTGTGGAACTGTGCCATGTCCACAGAGTGGAATCTGTGGAACTGTGCCATGTCCGCTGAGTGGGCTTTCTGGAAATGAGCAATGCGTGCTGAGTCGGATTTCTGAAACTGAGCCATGTCCACTGAGTGGGTTCTGTGGAACTGAGCGATGTCCGCTGAGTGGGTTCTTTTGAACTGAGCCCTGTCCGCTGAGTGGGTTCTTCTAAACTGAGCCATGTCTGCTGAGTGGATTCTCTGGAACTGTGCCATTTCTGCTGAGTGGGTTCTGTTGAACTGTGCCATGTCTGTTGAGTGGGTTCTGTGGAACTGAGCCATGTCTGCTGAGTGGGTAATCTGGAACTGAGCCATGTCCACTGAGTGGGTTCTGTTGAACTGTGCCATGTCAGCTGAGTGGGTTTTCTGGAAATGAGCCATGTCCGCTGAATGGGTTATGTGGAAGTGTGCCATGTCTGCTGAGTGGGTTCTGTGGAAGTATGGCATGTCTGCTGAGTGGGTTTTCTGGAACTGAGTGATTTCTGCTGAATGGGTTCTGTGGAAGTGTGCCATGTCTGCTGAATGGGTTCTGTGGAAGTATGGCATGTCTGCTGAGTGGGTTCTCTGGAACTTAGCCACATCCGCTGAGTGGGTTCTCTGGAACTGAGCCATGTCCGCTGAGTGGTTTCTTTTGAATTGAGCCATGTACGCTGAGTGGTTTCTGTTGAACTGTGCCATGTCCGCTGAGTGGGTTTTCTGGAACTGAGCCATGTCCGCTGAGTTGGTTCTGTGGAATTGAGCAATATCCGCTAAGTGGGTTCTGTAAAACTGTGCCATGTCCGCTGAGTGGGTTTTCTGGAACTGAGCGATGTCTGCTGAATGGGTTTTGTGGAAGTGTGCCATGTCTGCTGAGTGGGTTCTGTGGAAGTATGGCATGTCTGCTGGGTGGGGACTCTGGAACTGAGCTATTTCCGCTCAGTGGGTTCTGTGGAACTGTGCCATGTCAGCTGATTGGGTTCTGTTGAATTTAGCCATGTCTACTGAGTGGGTTCTGTGTAACTGTGCCATGTCCGCTGAATGGGATCTGTGGAACTGTGCCATGTCCACAGAGTGGAATCTGTGGAACTGTGCCATGTCCGCTGAGTGGGCTTTCTGGAACTGGGCAATGTCTGCTGAGTGGGGTCTCTGGAACTGAGCCATGTCTGCTGAGTGGGTTCTGTGGAACTGAGCGATGTCCGCTGAGTGGGTTCTTTTGAACTGAGCCATGTCCTCTGAGTGGGTTCTGTGGAACTGAACGATGTCCGCTGAGTGGGTTCTTCTAAACTGAGCCATGTCTGCTGAGTGGGTTCTCTGGAACTGTGCCATTTCTGCTGAGTGGGTTCTGTGGAACTGTGCCATGTCTGTTGAGTGGGTTCTGTGGAACTGAGCCATGTCTGCTGAGTGGGTACTCTGGAACTGAGCCATGTCCATTGAGTGGGTTCAGTTGAACTGTGCCATGTCTGCTGAGTGGGTTTTCTCGAACTGAGCCATATCCGCTGAGTTGGTTCTTTGGAATTGAACGATGTCCGCTAAGTGGGTTCTGTAGAACTGTGCCATGTCCGGTGAGTGGGTTTTCTGGAACTGAGCGATGTCCGCTGAATGGGTTATGTGGAAGTGTGCCATGTCTGCTGAGTGGGTTCTGTGGAAGTATGGCATGTCTGCTGAGTGGGTTCTCTGGAACTGAGCCATTTCCGCTGAGTGGGTTCTGTTGAACTGTGCCATGTCCACTGAGTGGGTTTTCTGGAACTGAGCCATGTCCGCTGAGTGGGTTCTGTGGAATTGAGCAATTTCCGCTAAGTGGGTTCTGTTGAACTGTGCCATGTCTGCTGAGTGGGTTTTCTGGAACTGAGCGGTTTCCGCTGAATGGGTTCTATGGAAGTGTGCCATGCCTGCTGAGTGGGTTCTGTGGAAGTATGGCATGTCTGCTGAGTGGGTTCTCTGGAACTTAGCCATATCCGCTGAGTGGTTTCTCTGGAACTGAGCCATGTCCGCTGAGTGGTTTCTGTTGTATTGAGTCATGTCTGCTCAGTGGGTTCTCTGGAACTGAGCCATGTCTGCTGAGTGGGTTCTGTTGAACTGTGCCATGTGCGCTGAGTGGATGTTCTGGAACTGAGACATGTCGCTGAGTGGGTTCTGTCGAAGTGTGCCATGTCTGCTGAGTGGGTTCTGTGGAAGTGTGGCTTGTCCGCTGAGTGGGTTCTCTGGAACTGAGCCATGTCTGCTGAGTGGTTTCTGTGGAACTGTACCATGTTCACTGAGTGGGTTCTGTTGAATTGAGCCATGTCCGCTGAGTGGGATCTCTGGAACTGAGCCATGTCCGCCGAGTGGGTTCTGTTGAATTGAGCCATGTCTGCTGACTGGGTTCAGTGTAACTGTTCCATGTCTGCTGAGTGGGATCTGTGGAACTGTGCCATGTCCGCTGAGTGGAATCTGTGGAACTGTGCCATGTCCGCTGAGTGGGTTCTCTGGAACTGAGCCATGTCCACTGGGTGGGTTCTGTGGAACTGAGCGATGTCTGCTGACTGGGCTCTTTTGAACTGAGCCATGTCCACTGAGTGGGTTCTGTGGAACTGATCCATGTCCGCTGAGTGGGTTCTTTTGAACTGAGCCATGACCGCTGAGTGGGTTCTTTTGAACGGAGCCATGTCCGCTGAGTGGGTTCTCTGGAACTGTGCCATGTCCGCTAAGTGGGTTTTGTGGAACTGTGTCATGCCCATTGAGTGGCCTCTGTGGAACTGAGCTGTGTCCACTGAGTGGGTTCAGTGTAACTGTTCAATGTCTGCTGAGTGGAAACTGTGGAACTGTGCCATGTCCGCTGAGTGGAATCTGTGGAACTGTGCCATGTCCGCTGAGTGGGTTCTCTGGAACTGAGCCATGTTCACTGATGGGTTCTGTGGAACTGAGAGATGTCTGCTGACTGGGCTCTTTTGAACTGAGCCATGTCCACTGAGTGGGTTCTGTGGAACTGATCCATGTCCGATGAGTGGGTTCTTTTGAACTGAGCCATGACCGCTGAGTGGGTTCTTTTGAACGGAGCCATTTCCACTGAGTGGGTTCTCTGGAACTGTGCCATATCCGCCGAGTCGGTTCTGTGGACCTATGTCATGTCTGCTGAGTGGGTTCTGCGGAAGTATGCCAAGTCCGCTGAGTGGGTTCTGTGGAACTGTGGCATGTCCACTGAGTGGTTTCTGTGGAACTGTGGCATGTCTGCTCAGTGGGTTCTGTGGAACTGTGCCAATCTGTGAAACTGTGCCATGTCCTCTGAGTGGGTTCTGTGGAACTGTGCTATGTCCTCTAAGTGGGTTCTGTGTAACTGTGCCATGTCCGCTGAGTGCGTTTCTGGAACTGAGCCATGTCCACTGAGTGGGTTCTGTTGAACTGAGCCATGTCTGCTGAGTGGGTTCTGTGTAACTGTGCCATGTCCAGTGATTGGTTTCTGTGGAACTGTGCCATTTCCGCTGATTGGGTTCTGTGGAACTCTGCCATGTCTGCTCATTGGGATCTATAGAACTTAGCCATGTCCTCTGAGTGGGTTCTGTGAAACTGTGCTATGTCCGCTGAGTGCGTTCTCTGCAACTGACCCAACACATGATTCGGTCATGCGGAACTCCACGATACCGCGCTACATGGAGCGACATGCAGGGCAGAGATTGTGGCTTCTCAGTGAGTTGCATGTTAGGCTCATGGAAATGCGATGTGGGTAGGTGATTGGGGGGAGAGATGCATACTTCACCTGGCTGAGATGGGGAGGAGGATGCATACTTCACCTGGCTGAGATGGGGGGGGGAGATGCATACTTCACCTGGCTGAGATGGGGGGGAGATGCATACTTCACCTGGCTGAGATGGGGGGGAGAGATGCATACTTCACCTGGCTGAGATGGGGGGGGAGAGATGCATACTTCACCTGGCTGAGATGGGGGGGGGAGATGCATACTTCACCTGGCTGAGATGGGGGGGAGAGATGCATACTTCACCTGGCTGAGATGGGGGGGAGAGATGCATACTTCACCTGGCTGAGATGGGGGGGAGAACCATACTTCACCTGGTTGAGATGGGGAGGGGAGATGCATACTTCACCTGGCTGAGATGGGGGGGAGATGCATACTTCACCTGGCTGAGATGGGGGGGGGAGATGCATACTTCACCTGGCTGAGATGGGGGGGGGGGGGAGAAGCATACTTCACCTGGTTGAGATGGGGGGGAGAGATGCATACTTCACCTGGCTGAGATGGGGGGGAGATGCATACTTCACCTGGCTGAGATGGGGGGGAGAGATGCATACTTCACCTGGCTGAGATGGGGGGGAGATGCATACTTCACCTGGCTGAGATGGGAGGGAGAGATGCATACTTCACCTGGCTGAGATGGGGAGGGGGAGATGCATACTTCCCCTGGCTGAGATGGGGGGGAGATGCATACTTCACCTGGCTAAGATGGGGGGGGGAGATGCATACTTCACCTGGCTAAGATGGGGGGGGAGATGCATACTTCACCTGGCTGAGATGGGCGGGGAGAGAAGCATACTTCACCTGGCTGAGATGGGGGGGGAGATGCATACTTCACCTGGCTAAGATGGGGGGGAGAGATGCATACTTTACCTGGCTGAGATGGGGGGGGAGATGCATACTTCACCTGGCTGAGATGGGGGCGGGGAGAGATGCATACTTCACCTGGCTGAGATGGGGGGAGAGATGCATACTTCACCTGGCTCAGAGTGCCTGAGAGAATGGACCATGCTCATACCCCAAAGCAGGCCAGACTTGGCCTGACACCTGACCCCAAAATGCAAGACGTAAACTGCCCTACCATGAAAATGATGCAGTGTTACATTACATAGCCATCAACATGTGCACTGTACATAATCAGACCGCATCCCCTGCAACACAATGCAGCTACAAGCAATTAGTATGGCCAATGCACAGCGCCAAATACCATTAACAGAAAGGACAGTCCCCCATTACTGCGTACAAAGGAGTCACATGAAGGCCAAATACATTAAAACACCACTACAATAACACAGAGGTCCTACAAAACTGCATGTCACCATCTGTCGTGCATAGTGAGAGCATCATGAGGCTACCATCAAAGGTGACAGGATGAAAACATAGAAATGACTGCACATCAGCCAGATGATGGGAACAACCAGCACCAGCGTGGACTACCACAGTGCATGATCACTCACAAGGAATAGGACCCCCCTGTGCCCACTAGACGATGGTACGCACACCTGTCCTAGGAGGAATACACACATAGCAGTCACACCGTGTGTCTCTATTCATGCATGTATATGTGGTAGCAAACAGGAAATAAATGCATGCTATGGTGTCATTGATACAGGTCCCATATGATGTGATGACTTACACATATACATTGTTGCCTACATGCAGGTGATGCAGGCTATACCTTGAAGAGGTGGCTCCTTAGCCTTGTCCAGAACCCAGGCATGAGGAGGACTACAATTGTGCGCATACACGTACCCGTGTGGTGATTGAGCAGACATTTGGACTCTTGGAGGCACGGTTTCGCTGCCTCAGCAGGTCTGGTGGGGCACTCCTGTACCACCATGAGAAGGTGGGCAAGATCGTCATGGCATGTGTCATGCTACACAATATGTGCATCAGACGGAATGTGCCTCTGCCCCCTGACGCTGAACTGCAACCACCTGACGATGAGGATGAGGAGGGTGGAGATGGGGCTGCACTTCAGGGAGGCAGCGATGCACAGGAGGGACCTGACATGCGCCTGACTCTGATTAACCAATGTTTCTAGCACACATGGATGTGGGGTGTGACATGGAGGTGGCACTCAGGGCACTGGGTGTGTCAGGGACACGGACACTGTAGACTGTCCACCAATAAAGCACACATACACAATAAGCAATATCTGCACATGTGGATTATGATTTTCCAACAGGTGTATTAAAGAAACATAACAAAGTGCACAAGCCCTCCACCCCACACACCCTCTCCCCCCTCAACTCCCCCACACGCCCTTTCCCCCCTCCCCCTCAACTCCCCCACACACCCTCTCTCCCCTCCCCCCTCAACTCCCCCACACACCCTCTCCCCCCTGCCCTCTCAACTTCCCCACACATGGTGTGCACTTGCATGCACCGTAAATCAACATGAGTTCAGGATGCCTGTCAGAGCCTACACCCCTTCTCCTCTTCTGTCATCAGGTGGACCCTTGGCCGACCTGCGCAGGTTTCGCCCAGACCTACGCAGGGGGCTGGACCTCGTGGAGCTGGCTTTCGACGATGTCGCAGGTTGTTCGGCCACCTGTGCCGGAGCCATGGCCTGCATTGCTGCCACCATTTGTGAGAGTACCTGTCTCATTGCTGCCAATTCGCTACAGATTTCTTTGGAGCTTGTCTCAATAGCAGATCTGATGGAAGAGGCGCATTCCCTCATCTCATCCCTTGCATGTCCACATTCTGTGATATGCTGGGTTAACAGTCCTGCCAGCTCCTCCTGCCGCTGTTGAATGGCCCTCATCCCCTCTTGGATGATTGGGATACTGGTGGAGCTGTGATGTGCCACTGCCATTGTTGGTTCCTCAGGCAGGCTTTGTGGGGGGCTGAAACTGGCGGCCCATGACTCCCTAGGAGACAGCTCTTGCCTGTTGATGTTGTCACTGCTGGTTGGTGAGAGTTGTGGCAAATGCAGTGGTCCTGTAGCGGCAGTTGTGCCTTGTGTGAGACTTTCAGCCTCATCGTCGGACACGGCTGCTGTGGCAGCTTTCTCCCCAATAATACTGCTGGCACCCCGAAACAGTGCCTTCAGGCACTGGCTCCTGGGTGTTGGTGGCTAGTCTGGGTGCTGTGGTGTTGGCCGTATTGGAAAATGGTGGTGGAGGTACTTGGGTTGTCTTGCCCTTGCGCAATACTGCAGCTTGCCCTCTTCCCTTTGATGTAGAGGGGCAGTTTGGTCCCTCCATGCCCCTGGCCTTCTTGTGGGGGTTGCGGCATCCTCCCTGGTGTCCTGCTCATCAGTGTCTTATTGCGTGCCTGTGGGGGAGCAAGAGAGGGAGAACATTAGTGATGGGTCAACATGGGTCAACGTGCATCCGGCATGCATTGGGTTTGATGTTTCTCTATGGAATGGCAGGAGATTGCCATTGGGGTAGTGACATACGGGTTGCTTGGCTTTTGGGTGGGTAATGAAGGGATGCATCTGGGAAGAGACATATATGGGGTGCATCATGCATGTGTACGAGTTGGTGCCTTCCATCATTGTTCAGGGGGACATAATCGTTTAGTACTTTAGAGTGTTTATTTTGTGACACCTACCTGCATCTGCCGAAGATGGGGCTCCTCGCTCCATGTCCCCCACTTCTTCTGTGACCTCCATCCCTATTGTGCTCGCGCAGATCTCCTCCCACGGTTGCAACTTGATGCGGGAGTCCGTACCACCACCTGTAGCCATTCCCTGTTTCTGGTTGACTGCGAGGAAGTTGCGGACGCGTAAGTGCAGGTCGTCCCAGCGCTTCCGGACGTCTTTTGGTGTGCGCGGGGGTGGTGCCAACGGCACTCACTTTCTGTGCCACATCCGCCCATAGGGCCTTCTTGCGCAGCAATGCGGGTCGGGACATGTTGGTAGAGAAAACCACCTCTGCATATTCCTGCAGCGTCTCGGCGAGCATGTTTAGCTCCTCTGGTGAGAAGCGCTCCTTGCGCAGGCGGTCTGCGCTTTTTTTGAGAGATTTTGGCATTCTTATATGCTGCAGGTTATAGTACAGGTGAGGAAGAGGTGTGGTCGGGATTGGGTCCTGGTTACAGAGGATGGCAATGGATTGTGTTTTTAAAGATGGCCACCGTGCTCTTTCCTGTTCCTGTGTGATGACGCTAGTTCCAGTTCCGCTTATTAGCGGTCACCGCTAATAGCAGTGACTGCTAATACAGATGGCTTGGATGGCGGTGGAGCTATCTACGCTTCGCGCAATGCCGGTAAGGGCGATTTTTCCGGCATGGCGCAAAGCTCGTGCCTGCCAAGTTGTAATAGGGCACTTTTAGTGGTCTATTACCAGCACAGACACAGTATTTGCTCCATGCCGGTAATGACCGGTACTTACCTCGTAATGACCCCTTCTGGGGGAACAATGATGGAGCTTGGTTTGCGCTCCCATTTCCCTAACATACTAGCCTGAAATTGGCCTGGGTTAGTGGTCAACAACAGGGTTTGTAGTCGGGTTCTCTGTAGAGGTTCCCACAGGCTTAGAGGGGTCCCTTAAGATGGCCTCTCTAGCCAATTTGGTTTGGTTCTGCTTCTCCATACTGGGAGGCCTGGGGGTACTGGATACTATTCCTAGAATTTTTAGATCATTCCCCAGCAGGACCCTTCTAGGCACCTCAGTCTGAACACTGACTGGAATCCTCACAGTCATGTTATTACACTGAATGAGGGCAGGTAAAATAAGAACCAACTGGACAGGACCTCCAGAAAATTTAGTGGGATCTTTGAGTGCCTTAGCAACATACTCAGGCTTGAAAAAGCTTTCGTCCACTACTGTTCTGCTGGCCTCAGTGTCTCTCCTGGAAGGAGTATCCTGGCCATTGACAAGAACACTGTCCATGTAATATACTTTAGAGCTTTCGGAAAGGGAGTCATACACACCCCTATTCTGTTTGCTAACCAGACCCATGGACTCTAAGGATACAGTTGCTTGAAGACTCAAGGGTTCTTCAGCAAAAAATTGAAAGTGAGCACTAGCCATTTATACTTCCTCCTCAGGAGTGAAGGCTAAGGAGACTGTGCTGATCCCTGCAGGTTTACCCTTGCACCTGGGATCCCCTTTGATATGGTCAGTTGACCCATCGACATAGTATTTTCCAAATGCACTCTGGAATGGGGGCTTCTGCTGACCTCCCTCTGGTTGAACAACAGAGGACTCACTAGCCCTGTTTGGTTTCCCTTGGGGCTTACCCTGGTTATTTTGTTGTTTGTGGCCCTCTTTAGGATGGGAGGTATTAGAATTCTCTTGGGTCTCTTTTGGTGGCTGTTTCCCCTCATCATTCTTCTGAGTTGCCCCAGATTCCTTGTGAGTAGCCCTAACTTTCTAGGATCCATTTCCTTAGAATCAGCCAAGTGCTGTCTGAGCTCAGGAGAGCAGGCATCATAAATAGACTCCAACATTACAAGATTTCTCATTCCCTCATATGTGTTAACTCTGTATCCCTTAATCCAACCCTCTAAGTTTTTCAAACACTCATTCACCCAAGTAGCCCAAGGGGTACTATCATGCTTTTTGAGGGTCCTAACACTCTTAAGGCAATGGGAAGGAGTATTCCCAAATGTAGCTATTAGAACTAGTTTCACACATTCATAGTCCATCCTATCCACCTCCCCAAACTCCATTACCACATCAGATGCAACATGGGGGAGCCTAGAGAATAACCAGGGGATCAACTTATTCCCAGTGATATCCTGGAGCCCATGATTGTATTCAAACATAGCAAGCCAATCTAATACATCAACTTAGGTTCATACATACCCACAATCTCTTTAGGAATCCGTTGTCTTTTTGGACTGGAAGATCTAGAGGATTCGGGAAGAGAAGCATTTTCCAAAGACAATTTCTTCATCTCAAGCTCATGATTGAGCTCCATTTCTTTGAACCTTAGTTCTTGATGTCTCTGTACAGTTTGGGCACTAATTCTTTTGAATTCTAGTTCATGTCTCATTTTTTCTAGAGAGATACATTCAGGACTTAATGTCAGACCTGGTGAAGGTCCAGTAGCCACAGGTTGAGGCCTTTGAGCAGGTAGAGGGCCAGAGGGGGTGACATTGTTATCCTCCTCTTCCTCATCTGCTTCAACAATAACATTTTCAACATAATCATCCTCATTGTTTGCTACATTTGCTGGAGTAGTGGGCACTACAGCACCACTATCCAGACTTGGTTTTTCTAACAGTCTATCAATCATTTATGATTTCTTGCCTTTGACAGGAAGACCTTTCTGTCTACACAGATCCCTTAAATAATCAGCAGTATTAGTAAGGAGGGTCTCCTGGCTGTAACTTTCCATACTTTGACTTATTTAAAATAAACTTTTTGTGATTGTTAGCCTTGTAGTTAATTGAACCAAGGTACTAGCAGCACACTAAAATGTAAATCCAATACTTTTATCCTCACCGCTGTACACCAGTGTTAGGCAGAATCCTGTGCAGTTCCTTTAGGGAGCACTACAGAAGATTAGGACTACAAGTGAGAGCAATAAATCTTCTTTGGTATCAAGTCTGTACCACAATGATTTAGTTGGTAGCTGTGGCTAAGCAGTCAGACTTATCTCAAGAGGGTGATGAGCAGTATTCAGGGTTTACACAATAGGCCCACTAGACTATGGAACAAGGAAACACTGACCAAAGCTTTGTAGTAAAAAGAATATATATATTTATTTTTTACACCTCTAGTTAAACACATCTATCACAGTTCTTAAGCAAGTTAAATTGTGTCAATGAAAGTATACACAACTCCCTAGTTAAATTGTAGACATGTTTGAGCAAGAGTGAAAACTGAGCAAAATGGCACAGTGAAAACCAAACACAAATGGCACTCTAGCAATTTCTCATAAGGGAGGGAAAGCACTAGTTATACAGAAATATATTCTTACACACCCTAGCAACACTTCCCATAAGTTTGTGAATCAGTTTAAGCAAGGCAGTACATCAGTAGAGAAAATACTTAAATGAAAACTGAGCAAAATGGCACTTCACAAGGTTTAAAAGTGGGGAGGAAAGGGTGGTTATAAGAAGTAGGTCCACCAACACAATTCTAGTTGAGAAGCAATCTAGAGAAGGCAGTTCTAACAAATTTAGCCAGAGTCAGTATGCCTGTGCCAGTGTTAGTGTTACAGGGCAAGGGCCCAGGAGCAAAATGTTCGTGTAGCTGCAGTCAAGTCTTTGGTTAACGATTTTGAAAAGGTGGATGCAGAAGGTGAAAGACAATGTTAAGAGAGAGGGTCGGCCAACACAACAGGTAGATAAAGGATTTAAAACACCTTTAGCTCTACCACGCAGAAAGGGCGGCCTGGTGGAACAATCTACCTTTAAAATGAAGAAGTGGCTCCTGCGGTGGCGGTTGTTCCTGGTAGTTCCTGCAGTTCGGGGGATCCAGTAGAGGAAGAGAGGCTCTCGTCATGGAGGAAGGTTCAAGTTACTGCACTACCCAGGGATGAAACCAGCAGCGGTGCTGCCAACGAATAAAAGGTACGCTCCTTTAAATCGCGGTCCGGGTGGACTGGTGCCTGGCTATCAGGCCTCCGAGTACAGGGTACTGGCAATTCGACCAAGGCAGGTCTGGGGATGCAATTGGCAAACTGGTTGGCCCCACCAGCTCAAGGGAAGAAGGCTCTTTCAGATGAAGATCTTCTCTTGTCGTGTGTAGAAAAGTGGTGAGACGCTGCAGCAGGGCTTCACCGGTGGTTCAGTCGTTGCAGATGTCTTTGGCTTCTCTCCTCTTCGGCTTCTTAGTTCCAGTGGCGACGTCTTGCTCTTCCAGTCGTCAGGACCCTGCTTTTATCCAAAAATATCCCCATTCATACAGTCTAGCTGTCACTCACACAGTGGAGTGGTCATCTTGGCGGGAGTCACCCCTGTGTCACTTCACGGAGGGTGCTGTGTAACACATGTGAATAAAGATCGTTCCTATGGAGGTGAGAAAAACCCCATAGACATTAAACACAAAAATAGCCTAGAACACACATAACAACAGTGCCTAAGAGTTAGAAAAAGAGTCTCACTCTTAGCAGGAGGAAAAAACAAACCCTTCAAGTCCAGCAAAGCTGCTGGGGGACTCTATAGGTAAGGGAAATTAGCCATAAAATGAGAATTCTCCCTAACAGTGCCGGTGTATCCGATGTCCCCATTCTCATTCAGTCCTATGGGGCCGAATGGGGATGGGAAGTCCCATTTTACCAGCACCCACAAATGGGCAATTACTGGGTCTGCCGAGCTCGGCATGACCCGGTTCTTGCCCATTCACTGGTGCCGGAAAAAATGCAACTCTGACAGCACGGCTACCGCCAGAGTTGTAAAAAGGCTCATTGACTCATGAAGAATGTCCTTGGCAGGAGTTGAGCACTTTCATAGTTGTGTCCAGCCAAGTCTAAAACAGGCATATTAATTCTGTGTGTCAGAGAAAAGCAGTGGATGCCAGTTATGCCAAATGTGGAATTATTGTGCACGTGTGATACGTTATCCAATGGTAATGAAGGGATGTTTGCTCTTTAACTAACTAGGCCTATCAAAAGCCTATCCTATACAAGGTGCTAATTTGCATACACGTGTTGCATAATCTTGGAAAATCTATGGAGATAGGTTGGATGCAGACATGCATTTCAGTGTGTTTTGATGAATAAACACGTTTGGCTCCCTGGAGTCTGTTTTTCCTGTCTCTGCCTAATGGATGAGAGCATGAGAATCCATGGATGTCTGATGGAGGTGTGGGGGACCCCCTATGCACCAATATTGTATTGGTTATGGCTATAGAAATCTCCAGCCCTTGTAAAATTTCATAACGAGTTGACTCATTTGATGGACTTGGAAAGGGGAAAGATTCTGCTGTGGGTAGCTCATGTAAAAAAAACTTTTTGAAGTAGGCAAGCAATGTTTGTGGGAAAGTCCTGAGAACATTACAAAAAAAAGATATACATCTCTATTCTACACCAGGTAAATCATGGTAAATGCTTGTGACAGATTGAAGCTGGGTTACTGTTATTTAAAGAAACAAATCGGATTTTGGCTTTGAAGTATGCCTTGACCAAATTAACCCTCCATTTTCACATGCACTTTTTTTTAACAATTTTAGGAAAGACAGCCTTATGTTGGCCTCAGTTACAAAATCTTGGGGCACAAATATCTCAGGTATCTGACTACTCTGTGGCACTTTTGAGGAAACTGAAATTAATTTCCTCTTTCTTTGTCCGCGACTCAAGGCTTTGAGAGGTACTTACGTGAAGCCAATTGAAATTACTGTGGGAATTTGCTCGGCACTTGTAGTCTAAGAGTTCTGTAAACAAACCGATCACATGGATAAAGCACATAGGGTGGTTAAATGTATTCACTGTACGTGGCTCCTAAGGCCTCAAGTGCAGTAGGAACAATATTTCTAGTCATGGTGATTAGTTTTAACATTTTTATTGTTTTGTTATTTATTTATTTTCTGAGATTGATTTTTGTGAGCTCATCGTAGTGGTTGTGAATGCTCTCTCCCCTACTATGTTGAGTTGTTTTACTATCAGAAGTGTATGTATTTGTGTGATTTTAGATGTATATCGACAATGTGTAGATTGTTTGTAATGAACTTGTCATCTGCTACATATTCCATCCGGATTATGTAAATATATGAATTTTAGATCTTGATGGTTGATGAAATGTACTTTCTATACGTTTGATGGTTTTACACTGACTACCGGTTATCTGATAATGATTAAGGGATACCGTATTCTTTCAGGCGTCTCTGTTGTGGGGACTTGTGCCACTTCTTCTTCTTCTGCCTTCTCTTTATCTTCCCACTCTTCTTACTCTCACTCTACCTCTTCTAACACCTCGTTGCGGATTCCTCCACTCACATACACCCCTCTTTCAATCTTGCCTGTTATATTTTGTCTAACGCTACCTGTAACTCCCTTCACATTCTCTTCTCTGGCGTCTGTCCTCTGTCACTCTTCTACTGAGGCTGGCTTTACCTTCCCTCCTATACTCTTCTCTCCTTCTCTCCTGTTCATCCTCTCTTTCCAAAGCATTTACATTCTCACTGTCCGTTTTCTGTTGATCTATTTGAAATAATGTCTGTCCTGCCACCCATTTGAGTGGCACCGCTGCTGCTTCTTGTGCCCGTCCCCTTATGCTGTTCAGTCGCTTCCACTCTTCCTTTGTTTCTATTAGCTGCACTTCTAAGTTGTATCTTTTATAGTGTTACAAGCGCTCTGCTAAGGTGCCTTTTGTACCACCTTCCCTTTCCTTCTCCTTGTTATTACCTTCCGCCTTCGGGGGCATATATCAGGGATTAACATACTATGCAGCAGCCTGCAATGTATATAATCCTGGCACAGTCTTTTTTGTCTCTTCTACTTATACTTTCTTTTTGATCTCCTCCTCCTCAAACATTTTCCATAAGTCGAGTATGCTTAGTCTGCTCTGTCGTTTCTTTGCCCTTTACGTGGCGTGTAAATTTGTGTGCATATGTTGCAGCAGAGGCTTCGAGTGTGTCCCCTCTTGGAGCTATGGGTGGACCATTTTGCCAGCCGTGTCTTTGACCCATTGTACATAGTATTTTAAAATGGATAATGGTGGTGTCCGACATAATAATAATAACTCAATTTACTAATAATGTTCAATATTTGCCATTTCAATACACTCCCACCACTCTTTCCCCATTTTCCCTCCCTCCCTCACAATGTCCCACAATATCTTTCCTAACTAACACCAACAATGCACAATCTCAATCTACTTCATACTTCATACTTTCCTTCAAACAATCCTAACTACCTACTCTACCAACACACAGTAACACCTCTACCATCCTATTATATACCAAAACAATATCAACACAATCAACCATAATCGAATCTAGTCTACATAGGTGTCTTCCCTTTATACGGGGTATCTGTGATCGAGCCAAAGTCCACGAGGCAAAACTTCACCAATTTCTATCTGTAATCTATCATGCCACCATGTGGTTCCACCGTATCAAGCTTGTGCCTGTTGCCATATGGCTACCCAGACCCACAATACAATGTGAGAATCATAACAAACTAAGAGCATTCAAGGTGGAACAACAAGCCATAATCCCAAGGCTCCCCCACCCCCATGTTCTGGCAAATATCCTCCAACTTATCACACCATCGTGTTCGGTCCCTTACTCACAGCTAAGGACCAATGCCAGATGGCACTGTGCATGGCTCCCACATGGTTCTGTTGTCCACTCCCCATTCTCCACCACCATCGACAGCATGATACAGCTCAATGCAAAAGAACTGTTGAGCACTCATCGACAAGACAGAAAGACAGGAAGGTAATGATAGTCCCAAGTAACGGCTTAGGATGAAATGGCAGAATACAGAAGACAAGGCAGCAAAGGCCATACAACATCTGTGCAGGGCGAAAAACATCTGTTAAACCAGTAAGGCCCCCTGGATACCATGAAAATAATCCTGAAAAAAAACAAAGGTATTATTTGACTTCTGACCTTGGTCTCCAGAGCTCCTGTGGATGCCTCTGTGACTCTGCTGGACTCTGATCTTGTTTGCTTCATTTACCATTAACATACCTAGTGATCTTGATATGGGGTAATACATACCATCAAAATAAAATGGAAGTGTTACATACTTGAGTTAAAGGAGAAAGGAGCATCAGAAGGAAAACATACTTGGGCACTATGTCACCCCTATTCATATTTAATTAGCAGTAGTCATGATTCCCATAATTAATAATCATTATAGCGTGCCCTTATGAATGACGAAAGCTGAGCCAATGCAATCTAAGGCTCTTTGAATGAACCTGGCCACCGCAAACATGACATGCTACATGTATGGCAGTATGTAACTAATGTGCATTAAATGGTATGAGAGTAACACAATGGGCGAGGGAATGTATTTTTAAATACATTTTTTATAACGTGTTTAGATGACATGTGGCTTGTTCTGCGTTCACCTTTTGTGGTAGTGTGGGCTGAGGGACGGCTATGCTCTTAAGAGGGGTGTGATGGTGAACCAGTAGTGACCCAAATAACACAGTGGGCCTCATTCCGACCTGGTGTTAAGGATGGGACCCGTTAAGGGACTTCAAGTACCGTATTAGCTACTTCAATTGATTCTGCATTCGATTTTGTTGCTTCTGTTTCTTCGTTGAGTAGATCTAGAAATGACTTGTGATGGAAGGTGTGTTGGATTCAGTTTGTACATTTGCGCTTCTGTGTATTTCATTTCTGTCCATTGTGTTTCCAGCATTCCTCCTTGTATGTTTAAAGTGCTTGTGGGTGGTTGGTTATACGAGTGGGTGGTAAGTTGCTCTGTAGCGTGACAGGTACAGTGTTCTTGGTCTTGTTCTAGCGAAGGGGCTCTCTTCCAGTCAGCAGTTAGGTGTGCTGCTTCCTGGTTTTGGATGGTTCCCTGCTGTTGTTGTTTGAGATGGTTGGTCTTCTTCGGTTGGGTTTGTTCTATTTTAGTTATTTCTTTTGGATTTGTCTTTCCTGGTACGGGGTGTTTTTGTGGTTCGGCTTGCTGTTCGGAGGGTAGGTTTCTTGTTTGATCATGGGTCTGTTTTTCCTTTTAGGTTGGTTGTTCTGGTCTCTCATGGTGGTTGTCTGGTTGTCTACAGACCTTTTCTGCCTCTTTCCTTGCACCGATTTTGTGTGTAGTGGCCTATTTATTCTGGTCAATGTTCTTTGCTCTCAGTGTTTCAACAGGTAATATTTGCTTGAGCTTTGTCTATTTGTTGTTTTCGAACTTAGAGCGGGAAGTAGTGTATAGGTTGGTATTGTGGGTGGAGTATCCCAGGAGTAAACTGTCCCAGTGGAGAAACTATCGCAGCGGCTCGATTAAACCTGGGGCCATGTTATTCTGGGGGCAGACATCCCGGGGACTTGCTTTTCCAAGGGCCAGACTTATCCCAGGGGCAACAGTATTTTATTGCCAAGCCTCTCCCAGGGGTAAACCTCACCTTGGCGCTAACCTTTCCCAGCGGTAAAAATCTATCCCAGGGGTAGAAATCTATCCATGGGGTAAAACCCTATCCCAGGGGCAAAACCTATCCCAAAGGAAAAAAATCCTATCCCTGGAGCATAAATCTATCCCAAATCCAAGAACCTATACGGGGGCCAAAGACTATCCCAGAGGAAAAGCCTATCCCGGGGGCTAAACCTATCCTAGGTGGCTTAACCTATCCTAGGTTCAAACCTATTTTTATTGGAAAATATCTTCCAGGGGTAAACCTCTCCTACAGGAGTGCTTATCCCAGGGGCAGACAATCTCTACTCCTATCCGAGTAGTAGGCTTGACCAGGGGCCAAGACTGTCTCAGGGGCAGAACTATCTTAGGGTCAGAGCTATCTTTAGTGTGGGGGCTGGTTTCAGGGGTAAAGTATCTCAGGCGTCCAGATGTATCGGGGGCAGAACTATCACTGCGGTGGAACTATTCTGGGGGATATTGTCATGGGGCAGACTATCCCAGCGGCATACTTATCCCCTGGTAGAAGTGAAGGGGTTATAGCGTTCCGATGATGAAAGAATTGTGGTGGGCAGAGTATACCAGTAGGTGAGGTATTGCAGACAGCAAAGTATTTTTCGTGTGTCTTTCCTGTGGTGGAGGCTTCGTAGTGCTACAAGATTCATAAATCCTCACTGTGTTGGTGCCTCATAGGTGTAAGACCTTGTATCAGTGGGGCCTTACAGTGGCGAGTGGCTTACTGTGGCAGCAGCTTTGTGATGGGTGTTAGGGCTCACAATGGCAAAAGCCTCTGTGTGGTCATTTTGTGTACCACGCATTAGCAAAGCCAACAGTTTTTGGTTGGCATGGGATAGGCATTTGCCAGCTAGTGCAGTAATTCCACTACCTAGCCATAGTAGGGTAGCAGCTGCAAAATGGTGTGAGTACCTGGGAGTATGATAGCAGTATTTATCAAACAACTATCCAATACCTAAACACTAGCCCACACATTTTGCTTTGCCAATGCCTGTTTTTAAGTGAAAAAACACACATACTGTTTTTAAATCAACAACTGGCTGAAGGCCAACTTGGTTAAGACACCAGCAGCGAATTTACAGCTGAACTTAAGCCATTTACTCTCAGAGCCGGGATAAAATAGAACTGGCATGCACTTACAGCTCAAAGTTCCATATCACGGCTTGATAAAGCTAGCTCAAAGAAATCCTGAAGGAATTTGCTTTGGGCAGGGGACCTCGGTTAGTGGTGGGAATGGTCAAAGGGCAGGTAATGGGTGAGTAAATAATCAAGGAACACCCACACGCAGTGTGGCCCTCCTCACATCCCATATCCCCCCTGGTTGAACTATATGCAATAGTTTCCGGTTAAAGGCATGGTCTAGTAAAATTTGTTATTGTCCCTACGGGTCGGCCATGTTTTTTTAAGCCTAAGTGGCTCGATTTTAGAAAACTTTCCTATGGACCTTACCCGAGTTTTCGTCCATTGAACGCAGGCGAAAACAAGCACCAGGGAGCCGCCATTTTCTGATAATCCTATCTTTTCCCCGATCGCCCTGGCTGACCTGCTTTTGCGGCACTAAATCAATTCCCCCGCCCCTGAGCCTGTCATCAGCAGACTCGTACCGCCCATTTCCCAACGCCAAAGCACGTCTCGTGTCAACATTCGCTGCGCTTCAGCTAATGACGTGTCGCCATGGAAATGGCAGGACGCCTCTCTCCTCAATAAGTATAAACAGACCGTTTCACAACACACAGCAGCCGATTTTCGATTCCATTCCTCTCTCTGTGTTACTTTGAGTATTCTGTGACTCATTTCAGTGCTCTGGTCAGCTACCTTCGCCGCTTGTAGCCCGTGCAAACAGATACCAGTACAACCGCTATAAATTATTTTAGTTTGTTTATCACACAATGGCTACAATAATGCCCTACATGTACGAGCCCGAGTATACCGAGGAGGAACTACTGGAAAGGGAAGCACGCGAAAATGATGGGGATTCGGACGGCAGTTGGCAGGACGAATCAACAGATGAAGAGCCTGGGCCTAGTCGAATGGACGGCGTCTCCACCTGGTGCACATGCAATCGGTGCGAGCTAATGCCAACTGAGGACGAGAACTGCTGCTGCCAAGAAAACTCCGGATGCCTGGCCTACTTTTCGGAAGGCGAGCCACGACCGCAATGCATCACTGAGCTGCCAGACTTCAGGGCAGCCTGCCTCACACGGGCCGTGTTGAGAATAATGATGGTGCTTATGCACGAACTTCGAGCAACTGTTCGTCCTCGTAATCCGATTAACGAGTAAGTATACTCTGCTTGTCATGCCACTCCTATTTCATGGTCTTCTACTATATCCAAAATTACATCTACATATCATTGTAACGCATGTAATAGTGTGCATTGTCTAGATAGCATTTGTCCGTGTAAAATGCCATTAGTTACAAGAATTGCCATCGACAACAAACGTTTATTAAACTTATCTTGGTAATTTAAAATCAGTTTGTTTCATTCCTTTTCACAGGTGGTACAGGCTGGTGGCCTATCATTCCTTTACATGGTGGCTTCACTGGAGGCTTGGACACCGCGTCCGAAGAGTGATACCCGCCTGTGCCGTTCATGCCATTAGAGAAACGTTCCCGAGTGACAGCGGTCAGTACAGGGGATTTTCTCTCGCTGTGCTGCAACCTGACCTGTATAATCTTTAAAGTCTTGTATTTTTGTGTCATGAAAATAAGATACAAAATAAAACACCACATATATTTTAACAACGGTTGTCTCGATTTTTTAAATGAATCAAGTGTGTCTCCATTCAAGGATGGACGTCAGACATCTGTGCTCCGAATGGGTGAAGGTCTGGTTGCTGTGAAGCAGGGTGGTCACTATCTATCTAAGCTAACATAACATATTCTCGATAATACAGGCACTAAAACACACTTGTTCAAAGTCTTTCAGTAGGTTATGTCTCTATAAAAGTCACACATATATCTATACTAACATTTACCATTGGATTATACAGTCTTGACCACTATAATACACTGGTTGAAGTGTGGGTCTGTGCTCACAAGAATCTCCGGTATGTGGCATTTGTTATTGATAAGCACGATATACTATCATTGATATAAAGGCGATATACTGTATATTGATATAAAGGCGGTTCACACCCGGAGATGAGCGCTGGCATGGGGGGCTGTCAGGGGCGCGAAAGGCCAAGGTGCCAAACTGCATGTACACTTCAAAAGGTGTCCCACGCCAAGGGGCCATCGGTCACATGGCCTCCTCAGACCCTGTGTCTCCAGGCAGGCCTCCGCTGAGGCAGGCCGCCCCCCTGCAATACACATAAGTGTGTCTCCATTCAGCAGTCTTCCTGTGCCTTATCTGCACGCCCCAGGCCCATCCATCCCACCCCCCTCTATCAAAGGCGGTTCACACCCGGGGATGAGCGCTGGCATGGGGGGCTGTCAGGGGCGCGAAAGGCCAAGGTGCCAAACTGCATGTACACTTCAAAAGGTGTCCCACGCCAAGGTGCCATCGGTCACATGACCTCCTCAGACTCCGTGTCTCTAGGCAGGCCTCCGCTGAGGCAGGCCGCCCCCCTGCAATACACATAAGTGTGTCTCCATTAAGCAGTCTTCCTGTGCCTTATCTGCACACCCCAGGCCCATCCATCCCACCCCCCTCTATCAAAGGCGGTTCACACCCGGGGATGAGCGCTGGCATGGGGGGCTGTCAGGGGCGCGAAAGGCCAAGGTGCCAAACTGCATGTACACTTCAAAAGGTGTCCCATGCCAAGGGGCCATCGGTCACATGGCCTCCTCAGACCTCGTGTCTCTAGGCAGGCCTCCCCTTCAAGCAGGCCACCCCCCTAATACCACGACATACATACGTCATTCATTCACAAACACACCCCAGTTTCTAATACTTTAAAAACCACTCGATATGTCTCATGAGAACATCTTTGTGCTTTGCAAGTCAACTCCTGAACGTGCTACCTGGGAACCACTGAGATCTATGCTAAACTGCTTGTCGTCGTGCTATCCGTGAACTTCTGTGACCGCTTAGAGCATACCCATCAGTGCGCTACCTGTGGCCATCCACCTATTCTCCCGCAACATACTGCTCTGCTTGCTGAATCCATCTGTTTGTTGGTCAAGGTAAGGCCATGTATCCTGGTCATATTTCGCAGATTTTTAAATTTCTATCTATTTTCGAGTAGAGTACACAATAGTGCTATGTTCATTGGTCTCATTGGTATTGACTTGAGTTTCCATTGCTATGCTATCAATAGATCTATTTATTTTCATCTGTGTCTATTGTCATTGAATTGCATCCTTCGGGGGTCCAGTCAATAATGTAAGCATGTTTCCTTCTCGTGCAAGACAGAACATCCAAGGGACGAGTCACATGTTCAGATTTCAGTCACATCAATTATACATTTCTGCAACTTATGCAAATACTAAGCCGCACATAATGAACTGGTATAGTTCCTGCGACCAAAACAAACCTTGCATTGATCATTGTATGATTCATTTACTTTTGTAGCAAATCTTTACTCTTGAAGATTGTATAATAATGTTGATATTTACTTTTCAGATTTATCAACAATGCCTGCCTGTTCGATTAGCGGTTGCCCTTCGAAGACCCATGCAAAATCTGAAGGAACTACAATGCATGTATTCCCGAAAACTGTTGATCGAATAAGAGAATGGGTCAGACATTGCGGATATCCACTGGATGAGCTGGAAAGTAGAGTCGAACAAGTCTTAGAGTACAAGAGGGGTGATCCATACCGCATCTGCAGCCGGCACTTTTCCTTGGACATGTACACAACTTCTTGGGTAACAAAGAAGAATAAACGGCGAACGACACGGAAATTGCGCGAAAACGCTATTCCCACTCTATTCGTCCACATTCCGCCACCGGTGAGTCAAGTGTCCGGATTTAGCTTTCGGCCTTGCGGTAGTGTGTAGCCGAATGGATTAATTGATATTGTAGGTGTTCTATCCCTTGTAATAATTTCGATATTGATATGAGTGTATAGTTTTTTGAATAATGACATTTATCAATATATTCTTTTTCGATTTCATAACCCACAAACGCAATGTATATATATATATATGGGACAGGGAACTGTGCTGTATTGAGCATTTTTCAAGTATTCTGTCGGCTTACATGTCTATTTTTAATATTGGCATTTCATTATCAATCATTAATTGACCTTTACAACTTCTTGACTATCCCTTGAATCTGAAGCAAGAACATTCTACATCCTTGACGTGGTCGCAGTTATCAACCACTTGTAGCGCGTATCAGGTAATCTTACTAGGCTAATCAGCTACATACTTGTTTTATGCATGTCAAGTAATAGTTTTATTCTATCGTGTAATTATTTTACCGAATGTTTGGTTACTGCTTTCCAATTGATATACACCTTAGTTATCATCCACTGGTGTTTGTTTTCAGTTATAATTAGTGTTATCCATACTAATGCAAGTACTGTCTTTCAGGGAGATGCTGAAGCGTCCGCCACATCTACAACATTTCTAGATGTTTTTCAACATCAGGAGGTATGGATACTGACAGCTCCATCGAGCATCATCATCAGAGCTGGAATTCTTGTTGTTTGATTGTTCTACACAATGTTTCATTCGTGGTTAGCCGTTGATATGTACCTATGCTGTCGACCCCAGGTGTGTGTTATGTTTTCACAATTGTAATCCTCACTAATGCAAGTACTATCTTTCAAGCAGATGATGGAGCGTCAACCCCTGCACTTGATGCAGAGCCTGACATTCAAGTATACGAATCGGCGCAACAGCTTTCGGAAGTGCGCACTACATTTGCAACATCCATAGATATTCTTCAGCAGCACGAGGTATGGATAATGACAGCTCCATCATGCGTGATCATATAACGTGATTCCATTTGCTATACTTTCTTCCCTATTAACGCAAGTGCTGTGTTTCAGGGAGACGACGAAGCTTCCACCACAATCACAACATCTCATTTAGATGATGCAGATGTAAAGGAATCATTGAAATAAGTCGATGAAATGTGATCACATTTAGATTTTCCTTGATTCTTTTAGACAATGCATCTTTTGCGGTTATCTCTTTATATGTACCTGTGCGTTCGACCCCAAGTGTGTGTTGTGTTTCCAATATTGAAAAGCATACTAATGCAAGTACTGTGTTTCAGGGAGATGCGGATGCCTCCTCTCCAACACAACCATTCATGGCAGTCCATGCATAGCCAGAGATATGGATACTGACAGTTCCATCGAAATAGATCATCACTGGTCGAATACTTGTCGTTTGATTGTTGCACACAATGTTTAAATCGTATTTGGCTATTGAGATGTACCTGTGTGTTCGTCCTCACGTGTGTTTTATGCTAACAATATTTTGAACATAGTAATGAAAGTACTATGTTTCAGGGAGACGATGGAGCCTCATTCCGTGCTGTCTATGCGTATACAGAAAATATAGTCGTTGCAGCGCAAGAGGAAGGGAGGACATGCGGAAACGAATCGGAGCTACAGCGTGCAGATGTTGAAGGTCCAGTCAAAAAAGTTGCAAAGAAAAAAAAACAAAAAAAGGTTAGTTACAAACAGTTCATAACTTTAAAAAAATGTTTGTGCTGGGGACTATTTTATGTTTTTTTCCAGTCAATTCTACTACACTCCATCTTGTGTTTAAACTGAACATCCCTTTTCCAATCTCTCCTCCAGTTACCCGTGGGTGTCAGAACTATACACACACAGACAGTGAAGCGAATGAGAGATGTGGCTTGCCAGACCGTGTACACTATGGAGGAACTATTAATTGAGGCGAGGCGTGTTCAGGCTCGAGATGCTCATGTCCAATGGCCAGAACATGAATTAATTGTGTTTGGAGACTACAGCAAAGTTGCATTGGACCATAGCTACAGTGCGACCGCACCACCACAAGAAGATGTTATTGAATGTATTGAAGATAGCGCTAAAGTAGTTATGGATCAATTTACACAATCTACACCCGCCAAAAATTTGCCACCAAAAAACCTGTCAACATTGTTGTGTTCTCCCATCAATGTTGAAGTAATAGATGTTAAAATGACAGAGAATGAACCAGCCGCAGCATCCATAGACGCATCAGAACTTGATATCAGTGATATTACTTTCCAATGTGTTGAAATCTCCACAACGTCAAAGGCCGAAACAACGTTGACGCAGGATGACAGTCTAATGAAAGAGAGCAAATACATTGTATTCGACAGTTGTTTGATGGAAATTATAAGTATGCTGAAATGTGTGCATTCCATTAGAGGGAAAGTATGTGGGAAGCCATTCATTAATGTGACTCGTCAAATAAAAGGCAGCAACGTCAAAATAAATGCCGCCTGTAGATTAAATCATAGGTTCTCATGGTCTGCACAACCGATGCTGGGGAAACTGCCAGCAGGCAATCTACTGTGTGCAGCTGCATCACTTTTTAGTGGCTCCAGTTTTAGAAAGTTAGAGGCTTTCTTTCAGTTTGTGGGACTCCATTTCATTTCTAAAGCGCTGTACTACACATATCAACGTGATTATCTGTTTCCGGCCATTAGTGATGCTTGGAAAATTGAACAATTGTCTCTAGCAAGTACATTCGAAGGCAAACGATTCAGGCTAGCCGGCGATGGACAGTGCGACAGCCCTGGATTTTCTGCCAAGTACTGCACCTACCAATTTCAGGACATGGATAGTAAGAAAATTGTGAGTTCGGTGGTCGTGCAGGTAACACAATGTACATCCTCAGTGGCCATGGAGAAACTAGGTTTTATAAAATCAGTGGAATATCTACAATCGAGGGGAATGCACATCGACCTCATAGCCACGGATAGACACGTTTCAATTGCCAAGACAATGAGAGAGCAGTTCCCACATATTAAACATCAATTTGACGTATGGCATCTTGCTAAATCAATCAATAAGAAAATCTCGGCTGCAGGGAAAAAAAAAAGGTTTTGAAAGTATTTTGCAGTAGTCACATTCTATCACCAACCATCTTTGGTGGAGCTCAAAAACTTGTGAGGGGTCAGTGGAAATACTACTTGAAAAATGGCGGTCACTGATGCACCACTGTACCAACGTTCACCGCTGGACAGCAAATGAACATTTCCACCAATGTGAACATGGCCCTTTGTCCCCAGAGGAGGCACGGAAGAAGAAGTGGTTGATTCCATCTTCACCAACACACAAAACCATTGAGAAGATTGTTTTCGACAAAACTCTATCAAGAGATTTGAGAGGACTGACAGAATTCTGTCACACAGGAGATTTGGAGGTGTTCCACAATATGTGCCTAAAGTACAGGCCAAAGCGCTTGCATTTTAGCTTTCGGGGCATGAAACATCGCACTCTGCTAGCGGTCGTGGCCCATAACAGCAATGTCGGACGTGAACAATCTAGGACTAGGGGTAAAGTAAGGATGCCTCGCTACACTAAGGTGTTTTCAAAACGAAGTAAGCAATGGGTGATCAAACCAGTCTATGATGAAATGCAGTTCGACTTTGTGCAAGGCCTTATTGTTGCTGTGTTAGAGAAGCACAGATATGGAATTTTGGACGTTTCTGTGCAGAGCAGTGATCCATTGCCACCGAACATTGCGACTGTGCCATGCCCACCCGAAGCACAGCTGATTGTGAAGTACAAATCCCGGTTTAAATAATTGCAATACGATTGTCTTTTTGTAAATAAATGTTATTGTACAGTGTACCTGTAACCCTAACCCCTACCTTCACCATCATGGGTGGCGAACAAGCTGGGTGTCATCTTTGAATTCTCTCTATTCACCTCATATATGTGTATGTATATATTTTTCTCATGTCTCATCTCATGTAAATGTAAATGCTGCGCACTGTTAACGGAGTGGAGGCTTGCGTATTGCAAATAATAAAACAAACAAACAATAAATCACACTTTTAACTCAACTCCTGTGGTACTTTATACTTTCCCTGACCTTCCACCAAAAATTAAATATCTCAATTTGGGCTGCAAAGCTCGCAGACAACGGGGACAAAATTGGGGCACTTAGAACGCGCCAGCCAAGCGGGCCGTGGCATTTGGGAGAGAAGCCAGTTCGCATTTGCACATTGAGGCGCACTACATAGACGGATTCTAAACTTCAAGTTCTCACAGATGCCTATACTACGTGATGTTGCAAATAAAGAATGCGAAGGACAGCGCTCAGATGAGGCCCACAAGTCGCACTGGAAGTATAAGGGTCTATTGTTTTTTGACCTTGAGACAGGGACCATGCCGAAAGAACTACATTTGAAGGGAGTGCGCAATAACGTAAGAGACGATAAGGCAGAAAATTCAGAAACTAGACCGAGTTTCAGTTTTAGGTCAGTATACGAAAAATCATTGTCAAGAGCACGGTCCGCAGACACGTTTTACAGACTGCATTACGAAGAGACACAATGGAAATTTCAAATATAATGTGAGTAAATCTATTCACGCTTTTATACCGGAATGAAGATTTAATGAATGGATGCATGAATAAATGAATGAATGAAGAGCTAGGAAAAGCAAGTAAAACTGTTCGTAGTGGGCACATGGGCATGCAGGTCCACTGGTCTCACCGATCTCGGTCCTTGGCCCAGCCACTTTTCCCTGCACTACGGGACTGTCTCTGTATCCTTCAGCCCCTTCTCCCGGCATTTACCTTGCACTTGCCACCAGCTGGCCCTATTATTTAATTTGTATTCAACTAACCATGTACAGCCCTCCCCATGCGCGCTCAGAAAGACACCTGGCCTAGTAGGATCGTTGTCTGTCTGCCCTTGTTCCACACTTGCCTTGTCACGCCTAGAAACACTTGAGTATAGGCGCGTTACAAATGCCATATCATATATCATATCATTCCTCACGCATGTAGACTGTCGTTTATCATTGTGTGTTGGCCTCGATTTATCTCGTTACTTTTCGCATTGATTTTAGAGACGAACATACTCCATTGAACTATCCTTGCAAGCAAATAGTTTCTGATCGGCCGTAATAAATAAAATGAGTAATATTAATGAAGTTCGGCTAGCGAGACTAATTATCATTTTTTTGTTTTCATAACAGGTATTTGATCCCTTTCTGCCACTGCCATCTGTTTGAGACACCGGCGGATGGATTCTTCAGCAGACACCTGCATCTCTGTGTCAACAACTGGAGCACGATCACCATATTATGGGACGATCGCCAAGGGCCCACATGCCCTTACGCTGTACTAGTGGCTAGAAGCAACATATCAACCTTTAGGCTGGACTAGTGCCTAGTTGATGGAACAGCCTTGTGGTTCACCGTGCTTCCAAGTGATTCTTTTTACGAAAATGAACAACCTGTGTACCATAAAGGAACAGCGCGTGACTCAAGATGAAACGGAAAAGTTATTACGGATACAGATAAAAGAAAATAAATGGCTTCCGGAGTTCATATGTCAATTGCTGAATATTCTCTAAACATTTAATGTCAAATAAATGTACTTTACCAAATGTACCATGTTGCTGTTTCATTTTAAAGTACAGTTTCATATTCCGAATTGTGGCGCGCTGTGTTGTGAGTTGATCTGTGTTGGTTTCCGGGTTCTGTGTGGAGTCGCGCAGAAGACGACTGGGCGCGTTTGCCTACGCAGCACAGTAACGTCACGGGGAGAGGCTGGGAATATGAATGTTTTGATAATGTCAGGCTCAGGGGCGGGGGAATCGATTTAGTGCCGCAAAAGCAGGTCAGCCAGGGCGATCGGGGAAAAGATAGGATTATCAGAAAATGGCGACTCCCTGGTGCTTGTTTTCGCTTGAGTTCAATGGACGAAAACTCGGGTAAGGTCCATAGGAAAGTTTTCTAAAATAGAGCCACTTAGGCTTAAAAAAACATGGCCGACCCATAGGGACAATAAAAATTTTTACTAGACCATGCCTTTAAAGGTAGTACTTTAGTGCTACCTAATAGCCAAAACTAAAAATGATCATGTGTAATTTTTCATTTGGGCATCACTTTTAAGATGCTGCTGCCCGTTTTAGGCCTTGGGCTCACCATATATGAACCCGGAGACGTCATATACTAAATCCTGTATATATTCTAGGGGATTGGTTAAAACCTTATTGCTGGCAATCGTGATGACTCTATTATAACCCTCAATGCCTTGAGAAAGGCGATCATTTATAGAAACACGCGTCGTCTTCGGCTGGTCCTGTTGATCTGACAGAGGGGATGAAGAATGAACTTGAATCTTTAATGGTTCTTCTCCCCCAAATGAGGAGTTTTGTGTTTTCAAATTGTGTGCTGGGAGGATTCTGGAATCCACACAAAGTGTCTGCACCAAGAAAGACTCCTCTCCCCACTCTCCAGGAGGTACCGGGGCGCCTGCAGTTTTAAGGTACTACACATATTCACCTTCAATCAAATATTTTCCCAAAATAAACAAATGCCATTACCCTATACATCAAATCTTAGCCCAGAGTCACACTACAGCACTACTCTGCAAGACCCCTGAAGTAGGCTTACTAACATTGTCACTGAGCGCTGTGAGGTAGTGTTGTAGTGTGAGTTAACCTTGCCTAGCAGTGTGATAGCCTTTCTTTTCATGGGTCTCAACTTCCTCTACCTCTGTCTATTTTATTTTTAAGTCTGTAGTGTCAGTGGTCTCTTCTGTTTGATAAAAAAACTCGTTTATATCCTGACAAACATTATTCTGTATACTTGATCCTTCCTTTTGAAAGGTCACAACATCTTGTTTATTGATATACTTAAAGTCGTCATACTTGTATAAACACAAAATGCTATAGGCAATTGTGTATTCTTCTTGCAGAGAAAAAAAGCATGCTGAAATCTTTGGTTTCTCTTCTGTGACTTCAAACATACTGTGCATATACACGTATGTATGGATGTTTCCTAATACTGGTATATCCAGAGTTCATCTACATTATTTCTGGCTTGTCAAACTATCTGTGATGAGTGGTTTTTCTATATGGTATAAGTACTATCTATTTATATACAGGAGGAGCAATGCTCTTTTGATCACAAAAGAACGTACAATAGATAAGAAATCAGACTGGACGAGAAGCAATGAGCTTCTTACAATGGGGCGAGTTTGAGAGACACTCTCTGAGGTTGTGGAGAGGAATAAATGTGGGACAATACATGGATGGACATACATAGATTAAGGAGAATCAACATTAGAAATTTTTAAGTGCAAATAGGTGCTACAGACAGCTGTTTTAGGAATGTGACCATGAAGGATGAAGTGTTCGAGTGGAGGTGGAGAAAGTGAGGCACAGAGTCAAATTAGAAGCAAGTGAAACCTGCTAGCTTGAAGGCAGATGCGAGGTAGGTTAAGAGGTAACTCAGAGGCCAGGAGGTAGGCTTTCAGTTTGGTTTTGAACAATTTGGTGTGAACTGTTTCTCGCATGTCCGGGGGAAGAGAATTCCATGCAAGTGGAGCAAGAAGAGAGAGGAAGAGCAGAAGCGAGAGGAAGCACAGGGAGGTGCCACAAGGGTACTCCAGGAGGCAGAGAAGAGATTGCAAGAAGTCTTGTAGAGTTGGGTAGAGGAGGATATATATAGTGGTGCCTTACCGTGGATAGATTTGTGAACCAGGAGAAGAAATTTAAATGTGGCCCTGTTTTGCGTCATCAGCCGTCCAGCCTGGTGACGGTAAGAGGAAGTAGGTGTGAAGTTAGGGAGATCAAAGAGAGTCCTGGTAGCAAAGTTAATCTTGTCGAGATGACAGAAACCTTAGTTTGGGAGATCAAAGTGGGTGCTGGCACACTAGTCCAGTTCAGAGAAACAAAGAGCGGTTGAGAGATGCTTCACAGTCTTAATCTGAGGGAGTTGCATGATTTTCCTGATATTTAGTAGGTTGAGGCTAGCCGCCTTTGCACTTTTTCAGATGAAAGTAGAGAAGGTGTAGAGAAGGTGTAAGAAGGGTCATAGATGATGCATAGGTTTCGAGCTGAAGAGGAGTAAGGGAGAGTGTCAGGTGAGAACTGGAGAGGCAGAGGGAGAGATCAGAGAGAGTATTTTGCAGGAAGAAGAGGACCTCCATTTTGGAAGAGTTTAACATCAGAGAGTGAGAAGGCATCCAATATTTAATGTGAGTGAGACAGTTGGAAATTTTGATAGAGCAATAAGAGGACAGTACAGAAAAAGTGAAGACGACTCGGGTGTCATCCGCAAAGATTTAGTTCGAGAACCCAAAGTAAGAAATAAGTTCCCCAAGAGGTGTAGAGTGTAAAGAGAAGACCCCACAAGACACAGTGTGTGGAACACCAACAGTTAGAGGAGTGAGTTGGGAGGAATTGTATTAAGGAGATCAGAGTGATTGACAGTGTCAAAGACAGCAGACTGGTCAAGGAGAATTGGGATAGAGGATAGGTTGGAGTGCTTCCCAGGGGGGATGAAGGTGGAGACAGGCATGAGAGCAGTTCCTGTGGAGTTAGAGTAGCGGAAACCTGCTTGTTGGGGGTATCAAACGTTGTGCATGTCTAAGAAATTTGGAAGGAGGTTCAATACAACCCTTTCAAGCACTTTAGAGTAAAGTTAGCCGGCATGTTTGGATCAGTCCCTTATTTTTTTAGGAGAGGGATAACCGTGGGCATTGTAAAAATATAGGGAAAGCAAGTGGAGCCGAAGGACAGATTGACGAGTTCAGCGAGTTGAGAGGTGTGATGAATCCTGTGGAGTCATCAATGGCCCCATCTTAAGATCGCCTCCCATGTGGCCAGGGAAAGGCAAATGCTACCTGATCCCAACCTTGGGGGTGGTGTCAGGGGGGAGGATCACATGGGAGGAGATGGCTATCAGGGGAATTGGTGACTCTTTATAGGAGAGATGTGGTATTCAACCTCTATGAGGATGAAAATCTTCTAATTCCCAGATTCCTGATGGCATGGTGTCATTGTTCAATTCCCTCTCATGAAACTATCCAGAGAAGACGTTGTGACAAGTCTTGTTACCAGACTTACATGTATCCTTTAGGAATCCAATACTTAAATACACCAGCCACTCATTGTCACGAAACTATCTCAGATAGAGGTCCTAATCCAAAGGATAGAACACAAACCTTTTTTCCATTCCATACATCTGAAAAATCTCAGTGTTTAAAACAATCTGAATGGAATAAGTTCAAAAAGGTTAATACCACTAAGGACTTCAAGTTCCAGAATGCCTGTGGTACTGGAACTAGGAAGAGGGGCTCAGATGTAGTAAAGATCCAAAGTGCAACTAATATGAATGAGCTGTCTAGTTGCTGCAAAGGAAAACACCTGAGTGAGACATTTAAATGGAGAAATGAAATGCAGCTGAGAGTAGAAGGTGGGAACAGCAAAGCTGAAGCAGACTGGAGTGCCGAGGTCACAGTGTGACCAGAAGCAAGTCCAGCTGATGCCGATGCCGATGCAAGATGGGAGGCCGGAGAAATTTGCAGAGTGTTCCTAGCAGGAAGTAGCAGCATCAGAAAAGGGAAGCCGAGATGTGCTCCCATTCAGACAGGCATTATTCTGAAGTGTGAGGTGCCAAGGTTTCAGAAGCGAATGATGCAGTCCACTGAAGCAAAGTGGATGCTGTCAGGAGTGCTGGCAGACCACGCGAGGTCCGCCTCCTCCGGTAACCAAGAGGAGAAGACGTTGAGTCAATCCGGTGAGTTGGCCTAAACACATAGGTGACCCCAGGGCGCTCTTAAGAAACTATGTAACGATAAAAGCTGATTTTGAATATTGAACTAAGAAAGTAACATTACAGCGACCCCGGAATAATTTCTCTTGTATGGGATACCAACTAGAGAAAACCTATAACCCACATTGCCAACAGCCAAAAGGCTGTACAGTAGCAGCGTATAAGAAACAAGGGTGTCATTCCTCTTTTGTGGGACACCAATTAGGGGATCCTACAACCCGCATTGCCCAGAGCCAAAAGGGAACACAACCATGGTCTTGGGAGGATAGCTCAGGGGCAACGTGCTCGCCTTGGAAGCAAGACGACACGGAGCACCACAGGTTTGATCCCCGGGTCCGCGCTTAGAAACCTCTGAGTATTAAGCATGTTATAAATAACCTATTATATCCTAAGGCATGTTCTTTGAAACGTATACCTTTGAACTTTTGCACTGGGGTTTGAAGTGCAGATTGGCAAGTGTTCCCTATATTATTTTGTTGCGTGTGTTAGTGTGAGGGTCATGGACCTTTGGACACTAGGTCATCCTTCTTTAGTTCAGTCTGCCAGGTAGGGACATTCTCTTCAGGATAGGGGAAGATGGGAGTTCATCTCACCCTTTATCTTTTAACCAAATGGCAAATTCTGAGAAAACTGGACCTTTGTGTCCGCCTCACATTTCTGACCCCCTCACAGAGGCCACTAAAGGGGCGATAGGCTTGGCTAGCTGGGGATCAGGTGGGCCTGACGGGGCAGAGAGGGTTTAGCCTTCATCAGTAAAGATAGGACTTTTTCAATATTACAGTGACTGAAGTGGGAGATAGAGTGAGTGTAGGCTGCCCTGCAGCTGGTGAGGATGGTTGGAGTGAGAGTCAGAGAGGGTTTAGCCTTCATCAGTAAAGATAGGACTTCTTCAGTATTACAGTGACTGAAGTGGGAGATAGAGTGGGTCTAGGCTGCCCTGCAGCTGGTGAGGATGGTTGGAGTGAGAGTCAGAGAGGGTTTAGCCTTCATGAGTAAAGATAGGACTTCTTCAGTATTACAGTGACTGAAGTGGGAGATAGAGTGGGTCTAGGCTGCCCTGCAGCTGGTGCGGAGGGTTGGAGTGAGAGTCAGTGCGGGCTTAACCTCCATCAGTAAAGATAGGACTTCTTCAGTATTACAGTGACTGAAGTGGGAGATAGAGTGAGTGTAGGCTACCCTGCAGCTGGTGAGGATGGTTGGAGTGAGAGTCAGAGAGGGTTTAGCCTTCATCAGTAAAGATAGGACTTCTTCAGTATTACAGTGACTGAAGTGCGAGATAGAGTGGGTCTAGGCTGCCCTGCAGCTGGTGAGGATGGTTGGAGTGAGAGTCAGAGAGGGTTTAGCCTTCATCAGTAAAGATAGGACTTCTTCAGTATTACAGTGACTGAAGTGGGAGATAGAGTGAGTCTAGGCTGCCCTGCAGCTGGTGAGGTTGGTTGGAGTGAGAGTCAGAGAGGGTTTAGCCTTCATCAGTAAAGATAGGACTTCTTCAGTATTACAGTGACTGAAGTGGCAGATAGAGTGGGTCTAGGCTGCCCTGCAGCTGGTGAGGATGGTTGGAGTGAGAGTCAGAGAGGGTTTATCCTTCATCAGTAAAGATAGGACTTCTTCAGTATTACAGTGACTGAAGTGCGAGATAGAGTGGGTCTAGGCTGCCCTGCAGCTGGTGAGGATGGTTGGAGTGAGAGTCAGAGAGGGTTTAGCCTTCATCAGTAAAGATAGGACTTCTTCAGTATTACAGTGACTGAAGTGGGAGATAGAGTGAGTGTAGGCTGCCCTGCAGCTGGTGAGGTTGGTTGGAGTGAGAGTCAGTGAGGGTTTAGCCTTCATCAGTAAAGATAGGACTTCTTCAGTATTACAGTGACTGAAGTGGGAGAGAGAGTGAGTGTAGACTGCCCTGCAGCTGCTGAGGATGGTTGTAGTGAGAGTCAGAGAGGGTTTAGCCTTCATCAGTAAAGATAGGACTTCTTCAGAATTACAGTGACTGAAGTGGGAGGTAGAGTGAGTGTAGACTGCCCTGCAGCTGCTGAGGATGGTTGTAGTGAGAGTCAGAGAGGGTATAGCCTTCATCAGTAAAGATAGCACTTCTTCAGTATTACAGTGACTGAAGTGGGAGACAGAGTGGGCCTCATTACACAGAATGAGGTAAGGGTTTAGTGTTACCGGTACCGGTAAACCCTTACCGCCTTACTACAAGGTCCCTTTGCGGCACCCGACCTCAACGGCTGGTTTTACCGCAATTTGTGATACCGTAATTGCCGCCTTCCCCATTCCCATTGAGCCCTATGGGGGCTCAAATGGGAATGGGGAAGGGCCTTGGTGAATGGGGAATTACCACCCCGCCAACCTTGGAATGGGTCGGTAATTCCCCTATTCACCAAGGCGGAATCAGTAAAATACCATCGGCAACCATGGCACTATTAGCGCCATGGTTACCGCCGTCCGTGTAATGAGGCCCAGTGAGTCTAGGCTGCCCTGCAGGTGGTGAGGATGGTTGGAGTGAGAGTCAGAGAGGGTTTAGCCTTCATCAGTAAAGATAGGAATTCTTCAGTATTACAGTGACTGAAGAGGGAGATAGAGTGGGTCTAGGCTGTCCTGCAGCTGGTGAGGATGGTTAGAGTGAGAGTCAGAGAGGGTTTCGCCTTCATGAGTAAAGATAGGACTTCTTCAGTATTACAGTGACTGAAGTGCGAGATAGAGTGGGTCTAGGCTGCCCTGCAGCTGGTTAGGATGGTTGGAGTGAGAGTCAGAGAGGGTTTAGCCTTCATCAGTAAAGATAGGACTTCTTAGGTATTACAGTGACTGAAGTGGGAGATAGAGTGGGTCTAGGCTGCCCTGCAGCTGGTGCGGATGGTTGGAGTGAGAGTCAGTGCGGGTTTAACCTCCATCAGTAAAGATAGGACTTCTTAGGTATTACAGTGACTGAAGTGGGAGATAGAGTGGGTCTAGGCTGCCCTGCAGCTGGTGAGGATGGTTGGAGTGAGAGTCAGAGAGTGTGAGCTAGAAAGGGTGTTTCACTGGTTAAATGCCATTTTTTTTACTACATTTTTGTCGTGTGTTTTTGACCACACAAAAAGCAACATTCATCAAAAACAAACTTTTCGCCACGCAGATAAAAGAACTGCTTAAATTGACATACAAAAGGTGGTAATTCGCCAAGCCGGCAGAACGGAATTTTTGGCTAATTTCACCAATTCCGTTCCACCCAAACTAGTGAGGAGTGCAACGGAGATAGTGGTGGAAACAATGGAGTCATCAGATAGGGATGGGGTGACAGTAGTGTTAGTGGCTGAGAGAGGGGTAGAGATGAATAAGAGATCCAGAGAGTTACCTGAGGGGTGGGTAGGTGGTTTAGGGATACCCCTGTGTAGGCGGGTAGCTTATGGATACCCCTGTGTAGGTGGGTAGCTTATGGATACCCCTGTGTGGGTGGGTACTTATGGATACCTCTGTGTGGGTGGGTAGTTTATGGATACCCCTGTGTGGGTAGTTAGCTCATGGATATCCCTGTGTAGGTGGGTAGGTGGTTTAGGGATACCCCTGTGTAGGTGGGTAGCTTATGGATACCCCTGTGTAGGTGGGTAGCTTATGGATACCCCTGTGTGGGTAGTTAGCTCATGGATACCCCTGTGTAGGTGGGTACCTATGGATACCCCTGTGTGGGTAGTTAGCTTATGGACACCCCTGTGCGGGTGGGTAGCTCATGGATAACCCTCTGTGGGTAGGTACTAATGGATACCCCTGTGTGGGTGGGTAGCTTATGGATACCCCTGTGTGGGTGGGTAGTTTACAGATACCCCTGTGTGGGTAGTTAGCTTATGGATACCCCTGTGTGGGTGGGTAGCTTATGGATACCCCTCTGTGGGTAGGTACTTATGGATACCCCTGTGTGGGTAGTTAGCTTATGGATACCCCTGTGTGGGTGTGTAGCTTATGTTTTATGTAAGGAACAGGAAAGGAGGATGTTGTGGCGTGATTGGAGAAAAGGAGGGGAGAGGTGAGTAGGAGAAGGAGTAGAGATTTAAGTAATGACTGATCTAATGGGCACTAGAACATGTGCCCATTTGACCACTCACTACTTGAATTGGAGAGATTCCAAAATGTGGATGCTATTAAAACAAAAAGCATTACATTAGCCAGTTTTCAAGTATTTTTAGAATTATTTTTTTAAAGTACTAATTTTAAGCAATTGAACTAACTTCCAGAAATAGTTGAGTATGCTTGGTAGCAGACATGTTCTCCCATTGCAAACTGTTACCTCTGAGTCTGGTAGGCTAGGAATTAATTCTGCAATAATACATCATCTATTAAATCATGATGGTCACAAGCAATTTAATGCTGAACTGGTTTTGTATTAGAATACTATAGATGTTTATTTTTGCACATTCTACCCACAAAATGTATTTTCATACTGTTGTCTAATAGTATTTATCAGCAATATAATTCTACTGTCAGAAATAAGTGAACACTGTTCAGAGGAGGTTTAAGATTCTGTAAAAAGTACTACACAATTAAAGTAAGGTACCCAACAGGAGGATTAACATCCTACATTTCAATTAATAAATTTGATTGTAGAAGATATAATATTAAAGAGAAAGGTTACTTAAAAATCCAGCTGTATCTTTCTGACCAGTTGCGGGCCACAGTAAATGGTGCAGAATCATCGGTACTAGCCTCTGTAGCATACCATATCTGCTTAAAGAAATGTTGGATGCAATCCTAAATGAAACAAGGCCAGGCGTCATCGCGAGATCCTCAACATCACTCGAGATTATTGGACTTGGGGATCTGACCCCGGTATTACTTACCTGACGACAGTCGTATGGATTTCGCATGTTATTTTCGGCCCAGATTTGAAAAAGGCTCAGGAGAGCCGAAACACGTGTAATCAATATGAATAGGGCATTTTTTGTTTGATTGATCATTAAAACTAAGTATATATATATATATATTCAATGGCGCTGAGTTCTGGAGTTACCATTTATTACTACCTAATTGGTTGACGGTTGAGCTTTATTACCGTCTTAATTCAGTGACCTGCGACATTTCAGAAGCATTTGGAATTTAAATACTTTGTGGCCAATATTCACGCACCTCATATGAGAAGTTACAAGGGATTTTAAGGAGTCGCCCGGCAGAGCAACTTGTAATAAAGCCTTCTGTATATCTAAATGAAACAACGCAAACCAAGAATTGTAGATAAGAAAGCATGACCACATGCTCTGCTAGCCTCAGCGCTTCTTCCATGTTTTCCCGCTCCCATGTTTCTACTACCCGTGGCAGCCATCTTCTATCCTGCCTGAGAAAGGCATCGCTTCTCCTCTCCTGTCTTCAGGGGGGCTGCGCAGAATGACCCACACAGTGGTGCTGTGCACCCGGAAGTGAGAGGACTTCTCCTCAGGTGAGAGGCTGCAATGGAGGAGGGGGGACCTATTTGAATTTCTATTGTGCGTATATTTGATCTGAACTGGCATTTGAATTGCAGTCGATCCATTCTCCATTGTCTCCTGCGCTTCTGTGTCTTTCCCGACCACCCTGCGCTTCCCATCCTGTGTTCATTTGTCATGACAGCTTTAAGCTTTACCGGCCCTTGCTGCAGAAATTGAGTTACCCCGCGGCTCCATCGCACGACTTACTGTGAACTTTTCCGATATGTGGCCAGCCGACGCATAATGCCCTCTGCAGGAGGCATTTCTAGCGATTTGGGCAGTGTAAAGACCCCACCCCACCCCTGAGCCCTATTAAACTCCCTGGCGAAGCCTATAACCTGATCGAGGAGAAGAATCAGTTCCTTAAGGGAGACTTGAACCCCATGGCGGGAAACATCACAAGTAGTAAAGTAGGAGATGCCTTTCCCAACAATGACAACAACGACATTACAGATATTACAGACGGAAGTGAAGTGTTTGTGCATTGCCTACTGAGCTTCAGCTATGCGAATAGAGAGCTACATTACCATCCTGCCCGCAGCACCACGACTGAGGACATGCCCTCTCAAATCATGAAAAGTAAAGGCGGGACCAAGACAATGGGCCTCATTACAAGTATTGCGGAAAGGCAACAACGGCACCAGTAGTGCTACCGGCGCCGTTGTTACCTCTCCGCAACATTACGAGTATGCTTGCGGGTGCCGCTCTGGAACGCCTGGTCAGACCAGGTGCAAAGCGGCACCCACGAGCAGTACCGGATGGCAGCAACAGCCCCGTTATCAACGGGGCCATTTTTACCATCCTCCCCATTCCCATTGAGCCCTATGGGGGCACAAATGGGAATGGGGACGTACCGGGTCTGGGTCCCGCGAAAGGGATTTACTGGGCCCTCCAAAGTTAGAATGGCCTGGTAAGTGCCCTTTTGCGGGACCCAGACCAAGGTTTGGTGAGGTAGTCATGCCCTTATTAAGTGCATGGCTACCTCCAAACTCGTAATGAGGCCTAATGCCTTGTGCCCATGTCCCCGTCCCTGTCACTAGAGCCCTTGAGAACTTCATTGACAATGTTGCCTGGGAACATTGCATCTCGACCCAGCTTGTAAAACAGCCGATAAAGTAGGACATGTTGCCACTACAAGTCTTGTCGCAGGCAATGCAGCCAATGTCATGGAAGAAACTGAACTTCAGACCATAGCAATCATCGCCCAGCCAACAGGGGAACAGGGGGAGGGGTCGTTGATACTTGGGTCTAGCATGTCTTTATCACCAACAGCTACCAGAGTTGAGGGGGGAAACCCATTCAGAAATCAAGTCACAATTGTGTGCCCATTGACATCACTATTGACGGCACAGCTATGGATCCACCAATCGGACACAAATGCAATCTAGTCCTACTCTAAAGAAGCACAAAGAAATGAAGAATCCCTGGGTGTCTCAATCCAACATGGGGGCGCTCAAGGATTCCCCAGCTAGTGTGGAAACCCCACAGTGGCCCAAAGCACCATTGCAAATCACCCAATAAAATAGGAGCGAAAGTTGTTTCTATAAATATCCAGCCTGAGATGGGGCCCCTGATCCCAGTTAATCTAGACACACACCTGCAAAAATGCCCCACCACTAGAGTTGTCAATTTGTGGGCAGTCGGATCAAGGGGTAGTGGGGCAAGACTACACAGTTGTACGTCAAGCGAAATAATGGTGTAGCCAATGCTGAATCCAAATGAGTCCCCCGTGAAACCAACATTTGGGGGCTGAGACAGCAGTATGGTCACAAGGTAGAATCCGGCAACATGAAAGGGCCTACCTAAAGTAGACACTGCCTCCCTGGAAACCCGGGAATCGCTGACCAATAATTGCACCCATTGGCTCCGAGTGGCTCCGAGCGATGTATACGGGAACACACAGTCGACTGCACAAGATTTCAACACCAGGGAGAGCACCTTTGACACCATACAAATTGACTTGAGGGGAAAAGAGTGGCAAATGGTATTTTGAGAATTGGAAAGAGGCGTGGCACACGACCTAGCAGCTTGATAGCTATCAGTGCCTCCCCTTACGATAACAATGTCCATCCCTTGGGAATTAGACCACAATACCCTTTGCTTTCTGGGCCTAATACAATCCCACTGGGAAAAAGAGCAGGGTACTGCTTATGGATGAGGAAAGTATAACTAGTAGGCCAACGGACTAGGGGAGGGGTGTGGATGAAAATCAAGGTGCTGGGGCTGCGGACATTGCTCTCAAAGTGCCAGGAAACATTGTTGGCAATTTAGAGAATTGTAATGGTGTATTTGCTGTAAATGTTTCTTGTACTGTGATGGCCTTATAAAGCTGTTGATGATGATGGCTAGCTTAGCAGTCGGAGGGAGTTATTCCCTTCCCACTCTCCAGTCTCGACCTTTCTTCAGCCCTAAGCATTAAAGGGGTTTCCCTTCCACTTTCCTCGCTGTCCCGTTTCCTAGGAATTGTAGCCGATAGAAGCATTACCTGCGTCCGTCTTGCAATCACTGGAGTGGCCGCTGGAGAAAATGGAGGTTTGAACTCAGGGTCTGTGTACCGCCCTGCGGGCAATAAAGGATAGCACCCATATGGGGGTGGTCCAGAAGGAATTCCTGCACCCTCCTTTTAGGCCCCTCTTCTGAGATCTTAACATTATGGCCCTTCCTGCCTTTTGCGCACATCCTCAATAGCTCTAAGATATTTAACCACATCTCTAATTTCAAGCCCTTATGCCTTGAATAATTGAGCAATTTATCCTTAGTTTCCTGGAGCCATTCCCGATAATATTTTAGAATCTTCACCTTATAACCAAGAAGTACCTGACACAAATGATCCATACTTCGCCCAAGTTATCCAAAATAATTTCATCAAAAATAACACTGAAGCCAAACCTGCGGCACAACAAATATCCACCCAAAGAACCTACTTTTTCCCATTCCGGTGTCTTATTCTTCCCCCACATCCTACTCGCTTTCACCGCAATCACCTTGCTGAGCTATTTACTTCTCACTCTTACACAAAAGACGTCGGGCTCCATTACAAGTCTGCCGGTCCCGAATGAAGGGTGCCGGTAGCAATAAATCTTTCGGACCGGCAGACAACTGTGCCTGCCGGGGCATCTGTGCCTATAAGAGTCTGACATGCTGGGCGCATCAGCCCCGGTGGCACAGTTTTCACAGAAGAACTGGCACTATTAGCAACAGTGCTGGTGCTTCCGTCAACCCACTCCCCTAGAGTCCCGTGGGACTTTAGGGGAGTGGGGAGACGGAAGATGGAAATGGGGACTTACGATGTCCGCCGCCTGAGATCCCGGGTCACCGGGTCTTGAATTGTCCCGGTGGCACCAGGATCTCAGGCAGCAGAAACAGTGTTACAGGGTTGGCAGCAGCCTCGTAATGAGGCCCAGCATCTTAAAAAAAATAACTTGTCGGCCAATGTCTCAGAGATATCTCCATCAGTCGAGCAATGTTTTTCACCACAAAACTGCTGCTCTCCCTCTCTTCAACACTATTACAGTCTTCTCTAGTATAACACCGTAGTACCCTCCACTACTTAGACTAACCATGAAAAGCGAGGTGAGGGCTCCGCCCACACAGACAATACAAAATGAAGGGTGCCAAGGGTATACTTCAGAAAGGTATCTAGAGCTGGACTTACCATAAGATGCCACCTCACTCATAGGTGAGGGCCCAGCCAACCAGACAAGCAATCTGAAGGGTTGTTTCAAGGCATGACTCACAATGGACGTGCTGGGTAGGCTAGCACCTCACACCTCTAAAATAACAAACTAGGTACAAATATTTACAAAGGACTTACAACATAAAACACTACACTCCCTACTTCAAAGCATTCACCCTTTCCATCCCTGTAACCTCGACTAACTCTATACACACTTCGATGCTACCCTTACCAAACCCTTTTAATCAAAGTAACAACTCTCTTTTACCCTATCTGCCCTCTTGCTATATTCCTTAAAAGTGCCCTCACATGAATCTGAAGCTCTCCCAGGTGAAGTGAAGCTCTCCAAACAATTTTGTCCTGCACAGTTGGACCACGGTACAACGCCTTCGGGGAACAGATAGGCCTTTAACCAATATGGCAGCCGCAAACCTCTTTTTCACTGTGCACAGAAGACTGGTCCTCTCAGAGAGGAGCCACAGCTGAGTTGTGTGGACAAGAAACTCCCAATGTCTTGGAAAGCCTGGGGTCCCTTTGTGTTCACCAAATAGATGGATGGCCCCTAATCACCTTAACCCGCCACTTAAGGAATGAGTGCACGTTTGTACGCAAAGCAAGTTTATTGTACAATCCTCCCGGGAGCAGCTAGATGATGCTGCAGAGTGAAACTAACCCAAGTCTCTCCGAACCACATAAGTTGACACATTATATAAATGTTTGCAACAGTTAAAACACTCCTATATATTTTATTACAATCCACTGCCTACATGTGATTGGACAAAGCCTATACAAAGAAATACCATCTTTCTCCAGTTCTTCCATTCTTATTGGCCACGGATATCTTAACTATCATCTTCAGATCGTATTCATAGCACACCCCTGATTGGGATTGCTTCATGATAGGTCCTGACATCATCACATGGTTACACATTCGTATACAAACATCATTCATTTCCCAGTCACAGCTGGCCTGAGCCCTTTATCCTTAACGTAATTGCACATGGTTCACATAGATACTTTAACAACATGAGAGAGAGCAGAATAAACAGGTTCCCTTTGAACTATTGATAACCATCTCATCCACCACGGTTTACTGCAGTCACTGGAACAATCTAATTTATATTACTACCAATACAACACCCATGGCCCTGGCCACATCCTGAGTGAATAATCGAAACACCATGAGCATCGGTCACTCTGGGCTCGAGTGTCACCTCAACCCACATATATTGTTGATCCAAAGCAAATGACCGGACTCCTCTGCGAACTCCAATGCACTTAAAAGAGATTACATCTGCTTTCTGCAGAACTACCAGGCCATTAGCCCTCGGCCAGTTGTTAGCTGCCCATCTGCTTGGTTAATCATTACTCCTCCTCCAGCCTTCAACCCAGCAGAACTACATTTTGCCAGCCACTTGAAATGCACTGCACAAACTGCTAACCGCAGAGTTTCAATGAATTCATAAAAGTTTACTACACATCCATTTATAAATTCCCAGTGTATATATGTTAGTATGCGTGTATATTTAAAAAATATGATCTCTTCTTTACAGTGGATCCTCTGTGACCAGTCCCTTTCCTCACATGTGCATTACAAAACTCCCCACTGCCCAGCCTCTACCCGCTTTATCTCACTTCATCTCTGGATCGTGTTTTATATTTCATTTGGCGTTTTTTGGCATTTATCTTTCTTTGCGTGTGCAAATCTAGTATGTATCAATATTGAAAACAAAATAACACTTAAAGTAACATATCCTATTCATATTTAACTACACTGGATACATAAGAAGTAGCAACATCAAGCTAATTTGGCTGCATCCGCAGACATAAATATGGCGCACGCAACATGAACCCCGCTTCATCGTTGGGACCTTTCCTGACCACCCTAACAGGCTGAAGGAGGGTGTTGTTGTGGGTGGATTTGGCTGGTTTTGATGTTGTGTGTGCTGGGGAAAGTCCAGGGTCCAAATAGCATTAAAGAACACCTAAGGGGGAGGTATTTTTCTGTAATGATAGCCCTCACATGCGGGGTAGTAGGCCATTTTACCAACATTCGCAAATCATGTAAAAAGGGGGTCCCGTCCAACACATTTTTATAGGAGTACAAAAAACAATACCATTCCTGACTGAACACACTCCATTTCAATTTTAAAAGTCTGTGTAAAATGACATGTCATTCTAATAAAGACCTGTTTAATTCAGAAATGATTGCCAAATGACTGTCGACTTAAGTGACTTCTACATTATCAGAAAGATTATGGGCCTCATTACGTCCCAGGCCGTAGTGGGTTAACGGCGCCGGTAGAGCTGCCGGCGCCGTAACCCCCCCACTGCCTCATTACGAGGTCTGTTCACGGGACCAGCTAAGGACGCCTGGTAAAACCAGGGTCCCGCGAGCAGACCAGGATGCTAACAACGGGCCCGTCATTAACGGGCCCGTTGTTAGCATCCGCCCCATTCCCATTGAGGCCTTTGGGGGCTCAAATGGGAATGGGGATGTACCGGATCCGGGTTCCTTGAATGGGGAAATACCGGGCCCTCCAAGGTCGGAATGTCCCCATATTTCCCCATTCAAGGAACCCGGACCCGGTACCTGGTATGGGGGTACCTCCTTACTCGTAATGAGGCCCTATGTCTGTGATATGTATAAGAAGAAGCAACGTCAAAGCTGTGGCCCTAAAAACAAATCTCAACCACCTCGAACAAGATCTATTTAATACACGCAACCAAGGGCATCCTTTATGTAAGAGCAAACTACTGACCTTAAATCGCTTTGATGGCTCCACTGAAATCACATCTATACGCTTGAAACAAGATCTTTATATATGACAGATGTGAATGTGCTTCAAGAAGTGTATACTTGGATCACTACGTGCATAATACATACTCCACTCCACTTCACTCCCACTCACACTAACATCAGTGTCCGCTGCGAGCGCCCAGGGGAAGATGGTTCGATCCCCTCCCTCCTCCTACTCACGCCACATCATGGCCCTTCATGCCGTCCTCTACCTACTTCTTACTTCATCACACTGAGTCTGCATCACACTGACTCTGCATCACACTGACTCTGCATAACACTGACTCTACCTCATGGCACAGCAAACACTGCTCACTCGGATTGCTACCAAGCCACCTTCTCTCTCCTTCACCCGGCTGTTCACAAGAGCCTCTGATCGCTTGGTTCATGGTGTCCCACATACTAGCGCTGTGTCCCTCCCCTGGAGTGTGACAGCTGCCTATAGGCCCTCCTAGCCTTAAGGTCTCCCCCTCCCTTCCTGCCGCTCCGCTCCTTCCCACCCTCGTCTAGGTGCCCCCATCACTACTGCTGCGGCCACGCCAGTCTGACCGTAACCGGCTCTTGTCTCCAGCCTCTACACAATGAGATCTGACTGCTCCAGCTGGTGCCACCTCACAGCGTGTTACCCTCACTCTGCTCTCTAGTCTACTCCCTAGCATCCTGATGCCCGAGGGGCAGCTGCCGCAGCTTCTCTTAACTCACCAGAACCTTGCAGCCTGTGCTGCCTTTGGGCTTAACCTTTGTGTAACCACCTGATTGATACGTGCACTTTACCTATATGCAACTACCGGATTTGACCTACATTGCAATCCTGAATGTAACACGTTCCTACCATAAGCGTAACTAAGCACTAAGACTAACATGTATGTAACAGCGGCCGGATGCCCAAGGGTTTGATGTGCTTTATAAATGTCAAAATATATAAATAAAGCATATAGGGCCTCATTACAACATTGCTGGTAAGCTTACCAGCACCGTTGTTTCCAGACCGGCACAGTACAACACTGTGGGCGGGTGATATCCCACCCACCAGGGTCAGACCTGCCGGGCGGGACGGCACCCACCCGCAGAGTTCCACAGGAGCACCAGCACCGTTAGCAACGGTGCCAGTGCCCCGTGTCCCCATTCCCATGGAATCCCGTGGGACTCCATCGGAATGGGGACTAAAAAAATTTCCGGTGCTTGACTTCCCGGCTGCTGGACTTGGAATAGCCCAGTGGCACCAGTAAATCAGGCGCCAGTAATTTTTTTCGTTTCCAGCGACAACCAGACGGTAGCACTGGCAGGGTTACCGCTGGACCCGTAATGAGGCCCTATATAGACTCATTCCGACAGCCTCAGGATTCGAATGAGTAGATAAAATGGTTTGTGACATCTGTCGCTCTGTTGGGTGACTTACTTATCATTTCTGTGCCAGTAGTGTGATGTTGCATAGCTATGCTCTTGTACAACTGAAAAGCCTTAGCTAAAGGGCCTGACTGCGACAGGAATATTCACCTGGAATATTTTGCCAAGTCACCCTCCCGCTCTTATTTGCTTTTCACAAAGGATCCAGTACTAATAGAAAAAGAGGTGAACAACTTTGTCCTCAATGGGGTAATTGTTCCGACCGGCCGGTATGCTCCCGGCTTCATCATAACCCCTTCGTCTTAAAGAGAAAGCACACGGTAAGACCAGTCATACATCGCAGGCAATACAACGATGGGTTCTCTGGAACTTCAAGACAGAGGGCCACATTGCAAGTTTGGCCATGCAGATTAAAAGTGGCAGTAATTCTGTCAGGGCCACGTTTCCTGCCTCGCCAAATCAATATTTTGGCAGATTAACCATCAGCGGAATAACTCCACGGCGAATCTGCAGATTTTTGGAGGAAAAGTGGCAGATTCACCTCCAGTTTGTTGCAGGGGGTAAATCCTCCCCCTTTTCTCCAGAAATGCTGGATTTCCCGCTCTAATTCCAACGGCTTTAAATCTGCCAGGAATCCCCATGGAGGCTTAGGGACTCAAGAAATAGGGAATTACCACCGCTTGTAATACCATGGTAACTCCATTGGACACATCGGCACTATCGGTGATTGAGTTTGGCAGAATACCGCCAAACTCGTAATGAGGCCCAGAGAGTATGCACAAGCTTAGGAATATTCCCCTGCATGGGGCCTGGATGTGGTAGTTGGAACTTTGAATCTGTACCTTTCTATCCTCCTTCAGAGCACCTTCCTAACGTTCGAAAGGGCTGGGCTGTTTTGGAAACTCCCATGCCTGCCTATTGGGCCCTCCTCAGCACCCTGGTGGCAGCACCATCCACCTAGATAACATCATTTTCAAGAAGGGCCCTTCTTGGTCAGGTGTGCCTGTTGGTGGACCTGCTCCAGGAGTCAGGCTTCCTGAAAAACTGGCAAATGGCTGTTCTTATATCATTGCGGACCATGGAGCTCCTCCGTTTTTTTGTTAACACTGTAGAAGCTCCCCTCAATCTCCCACAAGATAAAGTGTGCCTGATCAGGAAATAGGGGCATCGCCTGCTGGCGAAGGGACAGGAGGACAGGTGTGCTTCAGGGAATTGGTGAGAGTAATTGCCTCTTGGCATCCTCCAATCAGGCCCTATTTCTAGGTCCCCTTCACTATCCAGAATTCGAGCGGCTCACAATCTTACTCCTGCTGCACAACATGTCTTATACAAAGACAGTGTGCTTCATTACGAGTTAGCCGTTAAATTGGCGGTGATTCCATCATCGCGGTAGCACTGTTTTGGGCAACTGCAGTGATGCAATCACTGGCACATTACAACCTTGCGGGAGTGCGCAACCCGCATTGCCTGAATCGATGGAAATACCAGCAAAAACATGAAATGCCTACGTTTCTGTGAATAAAAATGCTGTTAACAGTGATTTCCGGCATGCACAATCACAGAAACACCGGCAACGTACCAACCGATGCCGGTAACATCGATAACAGAATCAGCCGAACCGGAAACAGCATCATCGCAGGAAATGGATGCTCACTGGCTGCCATTTTGAAAAAGTCAATCCATATAAAATTGGCCCCTTCCTCTAGCCATCTAGTGCCTGAAACACCGGCTGGAACAGCAAAATCACATGTTCCTGAGGTCCATCAACGGAAGCCGCAGTTCTTGGAATCTGAACGGACTGCATTGACAGATACAATTGTGGCCAAAGCGTACAAGCTATTTGGCACAGACAACCGGCAAACCTGCTAACTCAGAAAGTCTGCAATATGGGAGGAGGCGGCCCAGAAGGTCAAAACAGTGGGCCCTGTCCCATGCACTCTAAAAGACTGCCATAACAGGTGGGATGATCTCTGCCTCCAAGTGAGGAACATCCTCTCGAGAATGCCTTGCCACTAGAGATGGGACGGCTTCACCACTGGTATTGAAGTCTTGGCAGGAGACATGCAGCATGGCGCTGCGCATGGAGGGGATCGAGGGTGTACGAGCGGCAGAGGCCAGAGCTGGGGTGCAAGCAGAGGGCGGGGAGTGCAACAAGCCACATCAAAATACTAAATATGAGACGCCTTTGAAATACAGCACACATGTCATGGAGTGTGGTGCATGGCAATGATACATGACTACAACATGAATATGGGTCATGCACATACAGCTGCCATGATTGTGGACCAGGGTAAGACATGCATTGCCCCCCAAAATGCATGCACACACACAAATGGAGCCAGGAGTACTGGTCATGTGCGCAAAGGCACAACATGACAAGTAGCACATACACGAAGCACACACCAGTACAAGGCAGAGTGGCAGGAGTATAACTAATATGCACCCATACCACACAGATATGCACACAGATACCATGTACAGGGAAAGTCATACACAATGACGGATCTGTGTATTGCAAGTCCGTTGAGGTGACACACTGGTGAATAATGCATGCCCATCTCATCCTGACAGGCATATCCTCTGACAGTGACCATGCTGGACCCTCCATAGCTCAGGCAGCCACACAGAAGAAGTGGGTACCACACAGCACCACATCACAGCCGATGCCGGCTGCAATAGCACAGCTCTCTGGCCCTGTGGCCCAACCACCTGTCCCGGCAACACAGCTATCGGCCCCGCCAACACTGTCCAGTGCCCACCCAACACCATCCACCGTCACATCCTGGCACATCGACAGACGATGATGCAGTGTTTGAAGCAGGGGAATAAACAGAAAGCTCCCAGGAGCACACTCTATACCATAGGCCGAGATTCAGCCCCTCTCACCTGCATAGACCCCCTCCACTTCCAATGCCAAACATTCATGAGATGGAGGCACGCATCCGTAGAATCGAGGGCAGACATGAACAGATGCCGGACATGGTCAGTCAGCAACTTCAAGAATCCCGTGTGATGTGGTAATACGTGATGGCGCTGTGCCCATGCCCTGGACCTCACAACCTCTGCTATGGTTGTTTTAGCACAGAGGGACCAGGAGGAAAACAAGGATGTGTCTGCTCTCACTGAGTCTCTCACTCACACCCTGCAGGCGGACCTGGATCGCATGGGTGTCCAGGGATCAGACCCCCTGCCAGTGTCACCACAACAGCAACTCCCACCAAGCCAGCCAAAGCTCGACTCCCAGCGGCTGTCAGGGTCACTGGCACATGCCAAGGCCTGTGACGTAAAAAAGCATAGAAGGTGACTTTGAACCACACCATTAATGACACTTTGATTTGTGGGGGGGTTGGAGTGTTTGGGGCAGGAGTGTTTGGAGAGGGGGGTGTATGGGGAGGGAGTGTGTGAGGGAGGGTGTATTTGGGGGGGTGTATGAGGAGGGCAGTGTGTGGGGAGGGACATTAGATTGTACATAGACCCACCTAAAACATACATCTTTTTAAGCACGTGCATCAGTGACTCGACATTCCTTATTGATGTGGTCTGATTTATTGGTTGTGCGAGTTATGGGCATGAGTTTGGCGCAGTGGATGGGTGGTCAAAAGAAGTTGTCAATTATTTCCTGATGGGCTACATGCCTATCCGTGACATCCATGCGCATGTGTCGGTGCATGGCTGGAGCGGCCTCCCCATCTTCATCATCTTCACCTTCTGGTGGTGGCATGTCCATATTCGGGGGCAGGGGTATTTTGCATCTGATGCATATATCATGCAATATTGCACAGGCCAGGACTATCTTCCCCACTTTCTCTGGTCTGTATATGAGAGCACCCCAGACCGGTGTAGGCATCGGTAAAGTGCCTTCAATAGCCTGAAGGTCTGCTCAACAGTTGTCCAGATTCGCACATGTGCACAATTGTAGGCCACTTCCTGCTGCATCGGGGGGGCTCTCAGAGGGGTTATCAATCACAGCAGTAGAGGATATTCAGAATCACCGCAAGGGGTGGGACACCAGGTGAGCCATGACATGCATGTGGCAGGACAGTGCATTTCACTATGACTGTCTGTGTGTGTGCCTGATACATACATCTGGTACTGTGGACTGGCAGAGCCTTAGGCACCCTGCTGCACCCTGTGAAAGCCACTGCTGGGCATGCTGTCTGTGCAGGCTTTGGGTACCTGGGATGGGCTGCTGGGGGGGCTGCTGGGGGGGTAGGACAGGACTGGCCACTTACTGGCCCTACAGGGAGTCACCCATATACCTGCATGTCCACATTGTCTGGGTTACACGTTGACAGCCGTCTGACAAAGCTGCAACTGTACACAGTATACGGCACCCACAATCCAGATTGGACATTAATTGACTTGCACGTATGACACTTGACGGCTCACATGCACGGAAGCCATGGAAGCCCAATCCCCACTTTGGACGCACTGAAGCTGTTCATGGCACAGCGTGGACGTCTTGCCCCTCTCCCTACCATTCTCACTTAGATACCACCCCTGTGCTACTCACATTGCAGTCCCACCTCAGCGCAATGTGTCTATGCGAGTGGAAACTGTGCAGTGCATGGGCGAACATTGGTGTTACCTTTAACATTGACATTTGATGTGCATGAGTGATGGTGTACGACAGTGGTGTTGCCTTTGACTGTGGATTCTACACAGTTGTGGTGTTTGCATGTATGCATCTTGTCTCACCAGGGCATGCGTTACATGGGCCTAGGTGGGATGGTGAACAGGTACACTGGAATTGGTGAAATGGCAATGTTGCATTCTGGTACCTGTAGTGCATTGCATGTGCATGTCCATTTAAGCTCAAAATGGTATGGCCTGTTAATGGTGCCACTCATGTCTTGTGTTGTTTATGTAAGTCATGGCCACCTAATCGGGCATGCCATTGAGGGTCCTGCATTTGCCTTGTGGCTGTGGGACATACATTGGTGCCAAGCACCCCCACGGCCTGTGACCTATGCAGCAATGTGTGTGTGGTTATACATTTACTCACCCAATATCCAGGTCCTCTGTCCCCCATAACACGCCATGTACGCATGCAGTATGCTGTTCCACAGGACCGTGAAGTCATGGGTTGATCCTGGGAAGAGTGCACAGCAGTGATTGATGGTGAAGTCAGCATCAGAGTTCACCTGGATGTTGAGTGAATAGTTCTGCTTATGGTTCCTGCACACCGCCTCTGTGGCATGGGGGGCTGCCAGTACTACATGTGTGCAGTCCAAAGCTCCAACACATTGGGAATGCCCGCAATTGCATGGAAGCAGGTTTTGGTGGTGTTTACCTGTGCCTGGGTGGTGGGGAGGGCAATGTGCTGGCCCATGTTGTGGAGGAGGGCATGCAGGACCAGGACCAGCATTCTAGAGAATGCCGGCTGTTATATGCCATGCAGCTTGCTCACAGAGTGCTGGAACTTGCCTGTGGCGAGGAGGTGCAAGACTGACACCAGCTTCAACAGGGGGCGGGGGAATGGCTGTCTGGATGCCTATGCGACTCCCAATGTCGTCCTGGATAGTTTCCCTATTTAGACAGTAGATGGTGTGTATCTGCCCGTCTGTCAGGGTGTTACCCTTGTGCGGGGAATCACTGCATGCCTCTGCATAGACACTTGCATGGCATTAATCCTGATCATCATCCTCCTTCTCCTCCTCCTCCTCCACTCCCTGTCCTCCTGTTGCCACTGATGCACCTCCAGGTCCATTGCTACAACTATGAGTGGTAGCATGGGTGTGTTGAGCAGTGGTTCTGGTGTGGGTCTGGTCCATTTGGGCTGTTGCTGTGCTTATCGGGTGCACCTGGGTGTACTGGGTGCACATGTGGCCTGTTTTTCACCACGTGGGCCTGTATCCCGCCTGCACCGCGGGGCCTGTGTTTCCGGCACGGCTTTGAAGGCATCCCCGGACTTGAATACAAGAAGGTCTGGCTGCTATAGGACCGTCTCCACAGGAGGTAAGTGGTTACCCGAGGAGCTTCAGCAGAATATGAACTCTTTGGAGCTTTTGGCCAGCTACTTTGCCATAAAATATATCCCACTGTCAAGGTTCATTGTTGTAGCCAATTATACATCTACAATGTTTTGACAGTCCATTATATCATTCATCAGTTGCCAAAGCTTGTGAAAGGACACTGGCATTCCTGGTTGCTGAGATATCTAGTGGTAGTCCTGGAGTACATCCCGGCCTGCCCAATGCCGTGGTGGACTGGAAGTCCATCCTAAGGGAAGTATACTCGCTATGTCGAGTACTTTTTCCATGACCCACGTTTCTGTAGCCCTTTACCTGTTCCCATTAATGCCATTAAAGTTGTAACAAATGACACAATGAAGATATTCAAGTTTATGCTTTTTATTTAGAGTGCCCGGATGTTTGGGGTTTGCTATAGTGTTCCCTGACACTCTACCAGGACACTGTATGTTCTTATTTTTATTTTTTATTTTTGTTTATTGTTTTTCTATACAATAAACCTTTCACAATCATTGTATACAAACAAATACAATTTCATGAAGAATGTGTGTTCTTCATTGCTCGGTTGGTACCCAAGGGTCCTTTTACTTTCTTCACCTTCTCCACCCATCAGGCTAGGGTCTCCAGCCTTACATTCACGGCAGCCTTTGGGGTCCTTTCTTTCTCTCTGTTCACGGCCCCTGTGCTTTCCTGCAGTGCCGTCCCCTTGGCCAGAGCCTTCGTCTTCACATTCTCTGTTGTCCCACCATAAAAGGCTTCCTTCCGCCTTTGCTTATTTTGTGCATTTTGTGTCTCAGGCTGTGGCCGGGTATCTATTCACCTGCTGTTGGGTCTCAGCTTCAATCTCCTTCCTTTTCTTTATTTCTGTTCCCAGCTTTCAGTCTCTTCAGGGCTCCACCTTTTACAGTTAGTCTCTCCTATCCAGGTCTTGCAATCAGCCTCTGTTTTCCAGGAGCTAAGTTTCAAAACCCCAATCGAGGTCTTAAAATCCGCCCAGCAATCGTTCCCTCCTCTCTGGGTCTTGCAATCTGTTATTCCACTCCAGGTCTTGCAGCCAGCCCAGCAGTCTTCCTTTCTTCTCTGGGTCTTACAATCTAGACCTCCACTCCTGGTCTTAAATCCAGCCCAGCTGCCTTCTTCTCCTCCCTGGATCTTACAATATGGTATTCCACTCTCCTCTCTGGGTCTTACAATTGGGTCTTCCACTCCGGGTCTTACAGTCAGCCCAGCACCATACCTCTCTGCCCCAGCATTCATCTACCTCTTTAACCCCACAACTCACCATCTCTGTAGCACAAAACTCACTTCTATTCTTGTCCTGGGAGCTCGGCCTTATATAGTTCATGGACGGACTAACTTCCCTCTGATTGGCCAGAGGAGTCACATGTTCTGGGTATGCCCAATGGCAGCGATGCCTTGTAGATCTGAGTTCTTGGGGAAAGTCTTTAAATGGGAACCGCTTGTATCCCGCTTCAGTCTGGAGTGTTGCCTTTGGGGAACACAGCTCAGGGTGGTGTATTAAGCATTACTCCTTTTGGGGTGGGAGGTTAATAAGCACGTTTCTCCAGTGTTTGGTGCAGTGCTGGTATCCTTTCGGTAGCTTTGAATGGAGCTGCAGCGGATTCTGTCTTCCTTGTGATGGAGACATGTGTTCTCTTTCTCTCCACTGCTGTTCTGTCTTCTTTGTGATGGAGACATGTGTTCTCTTTCTCTCCACTGCTGTTCTGTCTTCCTTGTGATGGAGACATGTGTTCTCTTTCTCTCCACTGCTGTTCTGTCTTCCTTGTGATGGAGACATGTGTTCTCTTTCTCTCCACTGCTGTTCTATCTTCCTTGTGATGGAGACATGTGTTCTCTTTCTCTCCACTGCTGTTCTATCTTCCTTGTGATGGAGACATGTGTTCTCTTTCTCTCCACTGCTGTTCTGTCTTCCTTGTGATGGAGACATGTGTTCTCTTTCTCTCCACTGCTGTTCCTGGTAGTGTGTTATGTCCAAGAGAAGAATTGTGGCACCTGCGGCTTTTGCTGATTTGTTTTCCCCAAATTGATTGGTCTATGCCCGGGGATATGCTTTCTCTGCACAGAGGTGCTGTTGTGGAGCCGCCGATACCTTACCATATACCTTACCATAACAATTTGGTCACTTTGACGCAATATTCCCAGACACCCCCACAATATTGTAAAGGCACCCCAGTCTGGCAGGCACTGCCTCCGCCTCATGTACTCATCTTGGCATCCTGCCCATGATACTACAGCTGGAAGCCAGATTCCTGCTGCCGCATCATCAGGCCCAGCACCATCAGGCCTTTCCTCCATTCACTGTGATTGCCAGGGCCCGAGCGAAAGCACGGCAGCAGGGAGCGGATATGGCATTGGTGCTGCTGTTGTGAATGTCACACGCATACTTTTCTTTTACCATCATCATGGTATGCTTTATTCGACCATTTATCATTAGCAGTTTGTATTCTAGCACCTTGAAGCGTCCTCTATGTGCTATATGGAATTACCAATAACACATCCCAGACCAAATAAGCGGACAGACTCAAAGGAGATGGTAAAATACTGCTTTCATCTCAAAGAAGTAAATAAGGGCGCATAAACACTCATCAGGTCGATTCATGCAGGATCACAATGTATTTTCGATCATACTTAGTTTATATAATGCTAGATGTATCATCTATGATGTCATTCAGCGCGGGAAGTTACAAAAACCTATTGAGCAGTGGGATTGATTAGGGGAATATGTCACCTGTAGAATGTACACGTTAGTCCCTCATTGGAGGTCTCTTATCTGTAAAACACACCCTGAGCTACTTCTATACACGTGGTGTCAGACTCTCTTCATAGCACTGAATGTGGCAGCAGAATAATACTTTGCAACATTGTATGTAAAAGTGCATGGCAGGCTATTCTAATTGGTTGGCAACCCAAATCCAGCCTTGGACATTCGGCCTGCTAGAAACACGTACAAAGAAACGAAACCCAAGTGCTTGGATATACGTCAGCTTTCCCCTTGTTTCCCAATTAGTGTACGCTCTTTCATCGGTAGGCCTCATGCCACTGTCTTCTGTTTGAAGGCTGACCTTCCCAGTCTGTACTGTCTCGGGACATTCGAGGAAGTGTAGGCAAACCATTATCTTACCTTCAGGCTTAATGAATAGCTCTTGTTTGCAAGCTCTTCATACGTGTTACAAGACCATGAAGGTTTCCACGTCGACGGTGCAGTTCCAAGTTAATGAACTCCTCTATTTTGCAAGGAAAACAGCTGCTTCATCATCTTTCAATGTTAAGATCCTGGGCTCGTATTTGGAGGTAGCTGGGTTGATTGACATAAGCCATTGTCCATCTTCTTCTAATGGTCGTCCTAAACGTTAAATATATACGTCTCATAAGTAAGCTTCTACGTATCCTTTCTACCTTGCGTTTCAGCGTATTTACAGTTATTGACCAGGGGGTCACTTCATTCTTCTTTGCATTACGTAAATACTGCATCATGGAGTACACGTTTCTCTTAGTGCTTCAGTTACATTGTCATTCTTACGTATTTACGTATTTTCATATCGTTTCAGCATAGGTTCATATATCTTCTTTGGGACTTTCCTTTCCTGTCATTAGACTTTGTTTAACGTACATCCATGTCGCACACCATTTTATTCATGGCTACATTCCAGCAACTCAGCAAGGGACATACTTCTTGGTAGCTTTCCTCCATTGTTTCAATGTGAGGGCATCTTCTGAATGTCTGCCGGAGTGCATATCGTCTTTCAAATAATCGACGTGGTATGGACATGTTGCATAAACTTGTGCATGGGGGGGCCCCATTGTGGATTCTCGTCTGGCATTCCAATGGGACGGAGGTAAGGGGCGGTGACTAGGGAGAATGCTCCCACTTGCTCCTCTACAAGTTAATCACAATAAAAATGAAGTCACAATGGATAAAACAATAAATGACAAAAATATATAACAGTCACATATCTTATAATAACAACAATTCATTTCATTTTCTTAATGGTAAAACAATGCACACAAGATAAAATTGGTTAAATGTGATTTTACTGACGTTCATTACAGAGTGGTGAGTTCCAGAAAAAGTCTACGTGCATATACATGTGTTTGATTTAACTTCTTCTGAAAATGCCCTTGGTTTGCCCAACGTTACCTTGCCAGGGCTTTGTCTCCTGCAGGGTAGCAACATTCGTCCACATCCGCTGATTCAGGACGGATCACTAGTCCTGTTGGCAATTCTGGGGTCTGAATTTTATAATCCTGGGCTCCCTCCTCCACTGAGAGTTTCAGAGTTGCCTGCTCATTATGGCATCATTGCTGTATGGGGCATACGCCCCCTCCTTTTGGCCCCTCTAGCACACATCCTGAATTCCTTGGCAGGTCTCGCTGATGAAGGCTACGCTTACAGGATGGTGAAGACCTAGTCATCAGCGGTTTGGGCTGGTCACCATACCCATACAATTGATGGCATGCCAGTTGGGGTCCACTGGTTTGCTGCATGCTGTAGGGTAGCCATATCTTAACACTACCACTGGCCCGATATTCCACTCCGTGGCAGATGATTGCGGCCCACCACCCATTTCAATGTTTGGGCTATGTAAAGCAAATGAAGATTTCTTGTTGGTTTCCAATGCTCTTATGTGTGAATTCCGTCTGCAGATTCTGCTCGCCCGATGCAGTGACTTTTCACATCTTTCGAAGTACGAAGTGTAATTCTAGAGTGATGTCTGATCCAGTATTTATAGATTACTGTAAGTTATTAGAGGTTCTCTGATTAATTGTCACATGAGGAGTCCATGATGGTACTTCACAGGACCCGTAGGGGCAGGTTGCTGATTACATAGGGGACCTCTTAATGCACCTTCATTCCCGTCCCCATGTACTCTGTGCACTGGGCCGGCCCCCATGTACTCTGTGCACTGGGCCGGCCCCCCATGTACTCTGTGCACTGGGCCGGACCACATGTACTCTGTGCACTGGGCCAGCCCCCCATGTACTCTGTGCAATGGGCCGGCCCCCCATGTACTCTGTGCACTGGGCTGGACATCATGTATTCTGTGCACTGGGCCGGCCCCCATGTACTCTGTGCACTGGGCCGGCCTCCATGCACTCTGTGCACTGGGCCGGCCCTCATGTACTCTGTGGACTGGACCGGCCCCCATGTACTCTGTGCACTGGGCCGGCCCCCATGTACTCTTTGCACTGGGCCGGCCCCCATGTACTCTGAGCACTGGGCCGGCCCCCATGTACTCTGTGCACTGGGCCGGCCCTCATGTACTCTGTGCACTGGACCGGACACCATGTACTCTGTGCACTGGGCCGGCCCCTATGTACTCTGTGTACTTGGCCGGCCCCCATGTACTCTGAGCACTGGGCCGGCCCCATGTACTCTTATGAGAACCAACACCTCATTCCACTCTTGTGCAGAGTTCGTTCCCCAATGCCTAGTCCGTCCTTCGTGGCCAGCTGGTTTAATCTAAAGTGCATGTAAAGAGCCCATACCTTATTGCACAGGAAACAAGTTAATTACAGCGATTCTCTTTTTCGTGCAAACTCTGCATATTCTGTATAGGAAGAATAAGTGTTAATAGAATCTATGGTTACCATCCCGGCATGTCTAAAAAGTTTACATTTGCCCCCCACTCCCTTACGGCAGATTGATTAATTCCTCCTCTGAAGATCCTATTTCCATTAAAAGGTCTTGGATCTTCTTTTCATATGGGTCAATTGAACAGATTCAGGGATCTTTTAACATTAAGGTAAAGTCCAAGTACAATGAATTATTGGAGGGGTGGAGGAACTTAGCATAGGCTGATAGTTGTCGCCAAACGAACCAAGCCTGTAGAGAAATAAGGCGTAGCTTGTGGCGAATGATCAAATTAGGGATCGATAGAGAAAGGCCTGAGGCCTCCTTCCTTAGTTTTCCCTGCATAACATTCAAAGACATATCAAGACCGTACAACAGTACTGGCACAATTTTCATTAAATAATATCCTACAATTGGCTAAATGGAGAATTTACGCAGTCTGGAGAGAAGACTTTTCATATGTGAAGTAAGCGGGCGAATTTTGTCCTTTAAAAAAAAGACACATTATAGCCCAAGTACCTCAAACCCTCTCCAATTTCACTGAACCCAGTACCACCCACATCATTTAGAGAAAATAACAATCCTTGATTTAGCCACATTCTCCCTAGATTATTAAACCAAGCGTAAGTAGTAAACAAGTGGAGTTTGTGTTTCAGGCCTAATGCCGTTCTATCAACAACAACAAGATCATCGACAAAGGCCAACCAAAGTAACCTCAGGTGTCCTAACTTAGCTGGAAATATGTTAGGAACCTGCCAGGGGGACTCACTGTCGCTTACGTATAGATTAAAAACAGTAGCGGCCAAAATACATCCTTGCTTTAGGCCAAGGGCTGTAGGTATGATTCTGGATACTAAACCCGCTCGAGTAAGGCGCACTTTCATAGTAGTGTTCTTATGTAATAATACCATGAGCTGCACCAATGTCTGTGAGATATTAAGATTGTGTAATTTCATCCACAACATATTTCGATTGACGCAACCAAACGCATTTTTCATGTCAAGGGATGCCATGTATTCTGGTCCCTTGGTATTGTGTTTGGCGTCAAATAAGTGAGCCAGAACTGCAGCGTTCAAAGCGGTCGCCATGTTCTTCCTAAACCCTATTTCTGATCTGGAAAGGAGCGAGGAGTGGAGAATGGAAGAATTTAAGTCTCTTAAAATCAGAATTGCAACGACTTTAATGATGGAATCTATTAGGAATATACTAAAGCAATAGGTCCATAATTGGAGTGGTCAAGGGGGTCACCTCTTTTAAAGATAGGTCTAATAACAGATTGTGACCACGTTGTAGGTATTAAATAGGTCTCAAAGATTAAGTCAAATAGAGGTTTCAGGCTTGAATATCACAAAAGAGGGGGGTTCTTCAGAACAAAGGGCGGAATTCCATCCGGTCTTGAGGCCTTAGATGAATTAAGTCAGTTTATGGTCCAAATAATGTCATTGTCCGCCCAGGGACACTTCCCATAGATCACTGGGCCCTCCATTGGATCAAACATGTCTCTGAAACCCTCCGGTAGGAGATACCTTTTCTTGTAAAATTCCACCCATACAAGCCCCATACAAGCTCTGGTTCGGGGGAGTCCAAGAGGGCCCCCACGGCCCTCAACCTATGATTAATCGTGTCCCATAATTGCACCTCATTACTTTTACACAGACTGCACAACATAAATTGGTCGCCTCTCAGAAAAAGATCCCTCTTGAGAGATTTCGTCAAGTTTTTGTTGAGTTTGACAGATCCTTTTCTTACAATTCAAGTACACCATGGACTCTTAAGGGCTGCGAGTCCCTTATGCATAGCCCTCTTCGAGGCCACAATTCTGGGATCAGATGTGTGTGTTTGGACCAGAGTACTTGAGAGTGATGGTTTTCAGACATGTCAGGATAATACTATATAGGTCCTCTGCTCTTACCCGGGCAGGGCTGTAAGAATGGGCCAGAAAACCAGTGTTACCGACTGCCTCTGCCAGTAATCAGGTACATTTGATACCCAATCTATTATTCCATCTAAGACTTAGGCCACCCCTAGCCAAAGACAGACAGGAGGGCAGGTTCCGCCTCAAATGCGCAGAGATTTAAATGTAAAGTTAAAAAAAGAATGAGATGATCCCCCAAAGCTGAATCATGACAGTTCATGGGACCACTATTTGCCCTTGGATCACCCGATATAAAAATATTGTCGATCCTGGAAAAACAGCATCCCTTATGCCAAGTGTATGGGGGGGAGTCTTGGTGATCCTCCCCGTCTACTCTAGAAAGTTCAAAATTGGTCAAGAAGTCGTCCCAAACCATGGCCTAATAAGATTGGTATGAGATGCATGAAGAATAGCCCCCTCAGTGCTGTTTGATTTAAAATCGCCCTCAAGATCTATTGAGTACTGCTGCCTACTTGCCAGCCAATCCCCAAGGAGTTGCGATAGACTAGACTGAAAGTCCTCTATTGTCAACCGGGTAGGATTCCAGTATATATTGACAAATAAAATACTAGATTGCAAACACTTTGTAGTAAGGCTAATAGCCAACACCCCTTCTGATGAAAGAACCAGATCCAAGGCTGCATCCAAATTGGAATCAATCGCAGTAACCAGGCCGCCACTCGGTCGTCTCATGTCGGCTCGAGTGGCAGGACTAGAGAAAGTGTGATACCCCTCCAGTTCAAAATGCATAATCAACATGGTTTCCTGAAGCATTAAGGCATTGATTCCCTGAGCAAACAATGATTCCCTTAAAAGAAAATTCAAATTAACCCATTCGCACACGTTCCAAGACATAACATTCAGGCTGGAAAGGCTAGGGTTGCATAAGACCTTGTCTAAGCCCTGCAAAGGTTTTTAAAGTTGACTCAATCCATGACCAATCCTGCACAGCCTGCATAAGGTTGGAAGAATGAGGTACAGTTAAAACGTCTGCAGGAATTGCATTATTAGTTATCTGTACTTCCACACGCGTCACCTTCGCCCCTTGTAACTCTGGAGCCAAAAGTAACGTTGCCACATTAGATGATTCAATGGGAACCAAATCCAAACCCAAAGTGTGTAGGTTGACCCTCTGCTCCCATAACTTATTTGCCACCATCACCGAGTGGAAATAACATGCCATACAGGGATCATTTCCCAATGGTAATGTAATCAGGCCAATATCCTCAGATGCAAGAAATCTGAGTGTCAGGGAAAGGGGTGCCAGAGACCTAACACCACTTGAATGGACACTAACATCTGCCCCCTCTACCGCCTCCTCGATAGATCAGATCCTACTGCCAAAGAAAAATATATGCTAAACTGGGAAAGGGACTTGGAGCGCACAATCGAGATTGAGGACTGGGCAAGATCTGGACCAGACAGCATAAAAGCACTCCATGTGTCACAAACAGGGAGGGAGGGTACAAAGTCTGTTATAGATTTGATGTCACGCCAGAACAGTTACACAAATCCAACCCAGACGAGACACTGGCGATGGGAAATTCCCCCTCACAGGTCAAATAGCGCAATTATGCAGTCATCTCCTGACAGCAGCCAAGATTGCCGTGGCTAGGCTCTGGAAAAACCCAGAGGGCCCCTCTTTCCCGATGGGTGGTCAAAATGTTGGGACATTGTAGTGGCTGAAAAGATTACAGCGATCCGCTCAGGAAATCTCAACTCCTTTCGAAATACATGGGCCCCGTTTATGTACTATGCAGAAATAGCCCCGGGACTTACCCGTAGGCCCCCACTAACCCATTGGCTACAATGAGAACGGTGAGGGGGTTGGAAGAGGATACTCCCAAGACCCGAACTGATGGAGAATACCACAGCAATTTAGGACCATCCCACCGAGAGAGACCATCCTTTAAATGTTTTAGTGTTGTACACTGTAGGCCTAGGTTAAGCGACTCTAATGTCTGTGGCAAATCTTTTGAGATACCTAATAAATAACTGTTTAAAAAAAAAGATATCTGAGTGGTGGTATTTCCTTAAAAATGTCCAAACGTTTTAACCTGTTGATCCGGGTCTTATCATTAGTTTGACCGATAGTAGACAAACCCGAGGGGTATCTTTCCAAATGGAAGTGTTTTCCCCCATGGTCATATCTCTCGCCCACCACCCCACTACCAAACTCCCCAAGGCTTGCCTGTTGTAGTGTTACGATAGGCAAACTGTCCATAATCGGGGAGTGGGAAGTATTATTAGTGATCAGTGGACCACCTTTACCTATAAAGAGGTCGGAGGCATTCGTTTGTGAGTTGTTTTTGTAGCCGGCTAAAAGGAAAGAGGTGATTTTTGATTGTTGGCCTTTGGAGCGGCCCTAAACCGACGCCCCAAGGACAGTCAGGGCAGAGTTGGGATCCAGGAGAGAAGTTATCAAAGCTGTCGAAGCTGATCCCCTACTTCACTGAAGTAGCAAAACACAGATCTGTGCCCATGTTGCTTGTAAAAATAGAACCGGTAGGGGCCGGTACCTTTTTCGTACTAGTTGTAGTGGAGAGAGCCTGGATACTCTTATTGGCCCCTCGAGGGGCTCCGAAAGATCTGCACTTGGACCTCCCAATTGCACCCTATCACACCCAAGACCTGTTTTGAGATTTTCTTTTTTTGTTCCGATGGACGTTCTTCTTCTTTAGGTTCTGTTTGTTGATATTGGAAGCCACGTTCTCCCTAGACGGTTCGTTCTCAGTAATGTTATAACTTTCTGCATTCGATGACTGAAACAACTCTGAGGAAACACTCGAAAGACATTCCAATAAAGGTGTGGGGCTGTTCGGGGTTTGACTATAACCGTAAAGACCAGGTTTTCTTGGACTCCTTGCACTAAGTGCAACTTGGTACCACCCAGAGATGACATGGCATCTGATTCCAAGGGAATAAACATGTTGAGGAGGATGTAAGTCCGTTACCTCCAATATTGAAATCCATTCATTTATTTATTTATTGTGCATTTGTTAGGCGCTCATACATCAAGTAATTTGCGTTTCAAACTGCCAGGGCAAGAGGGAGGGAACATGGGAATGAAAAACAAATATATTGTTGAAAGATGGAGGTGGGCCTACAAGGCCTTGTGAGCATTCAGAACGTGCAAGTGCAGAGAGAGAGAGAGAGAGAGAGAGAAGCGACGATGGTTTGGAGGATAAGTGCCGGGGAGTGGGAAGCTGTAAGTGCCTGGGTGAGCAGTCAGCTGACAATAAATAAGTAAGTGCAAGCCTGAGGAAGCATAGGCCAGTGGGTGCCAAGGCAAGTGCTGGGAGCGAGCGGACGCTGAAGGCGATTGAGCGTGGGAGGCCAGGGCCCAAGGGGACATATAAGGGCCCTGGTCACCAATCAAAGCAGCTGTGGGGTTTAGCAGAGGAGAGAGGAAAGGAAGGAGGAAGTGAAAAGGAAATTCTTGCAGAGTTTCCAGAATTTGAGGAGATCCATCTCAAGGCGAAGAGGAAGGGGGAGACTGTTCCATAGGAGGGAGCCTGCCGAGGAGAGAGATTGGACACCAGCTCGCTGTTTAACAAAGCACTTCACACAGAGAGAGTTGATACCGAAGGAACATACAAATCTGGAGGGCGAGTAGTGAGAGCAAGTTCCAGATAGCATGTTCCCTGGCCCCAGACTACCTTATGGATGATGCAGTGGGATATGAATTTGGTCCGTGCAGAAAACAGGAACCAGTGGAGAGCTTTTAGGGCTGGAGAGATGTGGTCCATGGGCTTGGGGGCAAGGATAAATCTTGCAGCCCTATTCTGGATTAGCTGGAGGGGTCGTAAGGAACAGGAGGGTAGATTAAGGAAAAGGCTATTACAGTAGTCTAGCCTAGATAGAACCAGAGCTCTAGAGACATTGAGCATCTGGGGAAAAGTGAGAAAAGGAAGAATTCCTTTGAGGAGGTGGAAAGTGGGACTTCTTGGCAAGGTCCTGAATGTTTGGGAGGAAGGAAAGAGAAGAGCTGAAGATGACTCCAAGGTTTCTGGCTTCAGATGAAGGAGGAGGAGAGCCCACAGAAGATGGCCAGAGTGAGGGAAGAAAGAGAGAGCAGGAGTGCCAATAGGAAGGATCTCAGTCTTGCTGGCATTGAGGCAGAGATCATTGGATGTACACCAGGACTGGATGGAAGACAGGCAGTCAAGAATGATGGAGAAAGTTAGGAGGGGGTCAGAAGGAATTTTGAAGAAGAGTTGTGTGTCATCTGCATAACACTGGACGTTAGGGGAGAAGGTGGAAATTAGGGGTGCAAGCGGTGCAAGATAGGTGTTAAAGAGCCAGGGAGAAAGATTGGAGCCCTGGGGACACCAAAGGTGGAGGTAGAGGTGAGAGAGGAGAAAGAGCCCAAAATAACCTGTGATGGATGGTCGTTGAGGAAGGAGGTCAGCCAGTTGAGCACCCCCAAGATACCTAGAGTTTCATGGAGCTGTTTTATGAGGATGGAGTGGTTAACCATATCAAATGCAGAGGAGAGATCAAGTAGAATGAGGACAGCTGGGGAGAGTTGGAATCAAGAGATGCAAGCAGCTCCTCACAGGTTTTCAGAAGAGCAGTTTCCGTGCCTCTGGATGCTCGGAATCCAGATTGATGGTCATGGAGGCAACCAGCAAGTTCAGTGTGCTGGGTCAGTTGGTGGAAGACCAGCTTCTCCAAGAGTTTCCCAATGAAGACCGTGATAGATATGGGGTGGTAGTTAGCTGGATAAGCCGGGTCTGCAGAAGTTTTTTTTATGGGGGGGCGCACAAGGGAGTGATTGATGTAGGAGGGGAAAGATCTGGTAACAAAAGAGTGAATGCAGAAATCAGCGTCTTGCAGGGGCAAGGGAGCCAATGTTGTGCTTAATGGTTCTGGAGGAGCAGGGGGAGACCTGTTTGGAGGAGACCTCAAAGGAGCGGACAACGTTGGTGACCTCATCCGGAGCGATAGGAGAGAAGTAGGAGAGAAAGGCAGAGGGAGGATGGGATCCCGTAGGAGGCAGGGCAGTCGGGAATGTGGTGGGGTAGAGGGACGCAAGGGCACTCAGGATGTCCTGAGTTTTTGCAATGAATTGTGTAACCAATGCATTGCATAGGGCATGGGAGGGGAGAGGTGAGGAGGAGCCTGCAGAAGGGTTGGATAGTTCCCTGCAGATTTTAAAGAGTTCAGCCATATTGTTGGATGCACCAGAGACGCGAGCCTGGATGTGGGCCCTTTTCTTGGTGTAAATGGAAAGTCTGTATTGCCTTTGGTGCAGGCGGCAGTAACCCCACAGAGAGACTGAGCCGAATTCCTTGTGGACAAAAAAATCAGAAATTGTATGAAAGTTCTCCTGCATCATATTATGTTTGATCTCATTCCCAGCAACAGTAGCTTTAATGTTGTCTTACAAGCTTAGGAGTGATTCCAAAACCAGATTCAGTTCTCAGAAAGAGGAAGGCCCCAAGGAGTTATCCTTTGGCAAATTCTCCAATTGCCTCCTCAAGTGAATATTTTTAGGCGTAAAGACATTTTCTCCTGGAGTATTTATATGATCGCTGACTCCTCCACAAAATGTAAGGCCAGGGAAGAAAGACCCCTGCAGCACTTTGCCAGGTCCCAAAAAAGTGTTCACACAGGACACACAGAACACTCCTGCTCACTCTGGTCTTGGCATAAAACGGAGTTTCCTAAAATATTATTATGGGAAAGTCCTGAGTGGTAGCATGAATCATAGTTGACTTAAGACATTGAAGTAATCATGGTCGGCACTTTGAAGAATATCATTAGACAACATATGAAAAATGAATAGTAGCCCCCAAAATGACCCCTCACATCATTTCTACCAATGGGAGCCATTTTAAAATGAATATTTACCATTCTGCAGTAAATAGCAGCAGTAGTGTTTTGAGCCCTTCCTTAAGTATAGGCCGGAGGGGGGCAGTCTTTTCTGCTTGGGTAGTTTGTTCCAGGAGCATGGCTCATAGCAGGAAGAGGCCTATTTCCTAACCATTCCCCTCTTGCAGTTGCTTATTTCCTGTCTGTCAATATTGTGGCTTCTGTTCGTGTGCTGGCCTCCAGTGATGGTAAGTTTCGTTATCTTGTAAAGAGGCGTTCTGATTGTGACTGCTTCACAGGTGCTGCAGGTTGTCTTGAACATGCAACCCCCATCTGGCCATTGCTAACACTCTGGACATTCTTGCTCCAGTCATGAGGATCCGCCTGAAACCTGCCTCTAAGCTTAATACCTGGTACGGCTCCGAACTTGCAGCCCTGAAACGCAAGTGCAGAGCTGCAGAATGGAAGTGGCAAACCTCAGGCTCATCCTCTGACAATCTGGCCTGTTGTCTGTTCCAAAGGCAATACAGACTCTCCATCCGTGCAAAGGAAAGGGCCCACATCCAGGCAAGGTTTTCTGGTGCATCCAGCAACACGGGTGAACTCTTCAAAATGTGCAGGGAACAAGCCTTCTTCTGTCCCAGGCCCTCTGCAACGCCATCATTTTGCCACTAAAACTCTGGAAATCCTGAGCACCACTGCTGCACTTTCCTCCAACCCCTCCCCCAACCCCTACCTCCTACAGCCCCCTTCCACCCTCTGCCTTTCTCTCCTCCTTCTCTCCTATCACACCTAATGGGGTCACTAGAGTTGTCCGCTCCATGAAGGTCTCCTCCGAACAGTGCTCACCCTGCTCCTCCAGAACCATTAAGGACAACATTGGCTCCCTCGCTGATTTCTGCAACCACTCTCTAGCTACTGAATCTTTCCCCTCCTCCTTCAAGCACTCCCTTGTGCGCCCCTTCCTGAAAAAACCTTCAGCGGTCCTTCCTGTCCAGCCAACCACCGCCCTATTTCCATCACTCCCTTCCTCTGGAAACTCCTGGAGAAGTTGGTCTCCCCCCAACTGACCCGGCATACTGAACTTGTTGGTGGCCTCTACGACCATCAATCTGGAATCCGAGCATCCAAAGGCACGGAAACTGCTCTTGGAACACTCGTGAGGAACTGCTTGCATATCTGTATTCTAACTCTCCAGCTGTCCTCCTTCTACTCAACCTCTCCTCTGCCTTTGACATGGTCAACCACTCCATCCTCATAAAACGGCTCCACGATACCCTTGGTATCTCGGGGGCACTGGACTGGCTGACCTTCTTCCTCACTGACTGTCTGTCCCAGATTATTCTGGGCACCTTCTCCTCACCTACCTCTTTCTCCACCTGTGGTGTCTCCAGGGCTCCAACCTCTCCCATTGGCTCTTTAACACTTACCTTGCTCCGCTGGCACCCTCCTTTCCTCTTTCTCCCACAACTCCCAGTGTTACGCAGATGACACACAACTCTTTTCCAAACCTCTAGCAGATCCTCTTACATCTTCCATCATCCCGGACTGCCTATCTGCCATCCAGTCCTGGTGCACTTTCAACGATCTCTGCCTCCATGCCAGCAAGACTGAGATCCTTCCAGTTGGGACCCCTGATCGCTCTTCCTTCCCATCACCCTGGCCTTCCTCTATGGGCTCCCCGCCCTCTCTCTCATCTCAAGCCAGAAACATTGGAGTCATCTTTGACTCCTCTCTTTCCTTCCTCCCTCACATTCAGGACATTGCCAAGAGGTCCAACTTTCAACTGTTCCTTGTCAAAGAAATTCTCCCTTTTCTCACTTTCCCCCAGGAGCTCAATGTTACCAGAGCCCTGGTTCTCTCTAGGCCAGACTACTGCAACAGCCTACTCTCCTCCCCACGACCCCTCCAGCTAATCCAGAATCCACAAGGCTGTCTGGGGCCGGGGACTACACTATCTGTAACTCTCTCTTACTAAATACTCTCCCTCTAGACCTCTACGATCCTCTGGAACCAACTCTCTATATGTCGCGGTGGCCAATCTCATTCCTCAGCTGGCTCCTCCCTCGTCTGGAACAACCTCCCCCTTCCTCTTCGTTGTGAGCGGGACCTCCTCAAATTCCAGAAGCTCCTCAAGACATTCCTTTTCACGTCCTCCTTCCCCTTTTCCCGCCTCTGCTAATCTCAGAGTCGCTGTGATTAGTGACCAAAGCAGTAATGTGCCCTTCAGGGCCCTGCCCTCCCACACCCAATCGCATCAGCCTCTGCCTACGCACAGCACTTGCCTTGGCACTTACTGGCCATGGCCACTGTAGAACAACACAACAAACAGGGACTAGATTTAAAAATCTAAGTGGGAAAACACTTTAATTCCTCTGTTATATCCCATTGCGTTTTCACACACATGAATGGACAATGGAGCACTCTCTTGTGCATATAATCTTAAAGTAAAGCAAAGAAGTGCGTGCAGACCACTACCACTGTCCCTCAACGGAAGCACACCCTGACCCTGTCAGGAGGTGCTGTTCCTAGGTTGACGGTGACGTGCCGCCTATCTAAAAGGGAAAGAGGAAGCAAGCTTTCCCTACTAACAAGTAACATTGTTACTTTGATGATATCTTTGATTCTCGCCAGGATACATGTGTTTCATTTAGCTTACACCTGTTCATGCTAACAGGTACCTTGGGAGCATTTTATTCTAGATCCCCCACGTGGGACCTTTTCTTAAAATCCAGGAGTGACCAATATATATGCTCTGATAACACACTGCCTAGCTGGTTAATAAAGTTATGTGAAATTCCCCCAGGCAATGTTTATCTTGTTAACATACACAAGACAGGGTTATTCATGTTCACTTGTCATGACTAAGCTAATTTTTGGTGCCACATTGGTCAGTAGGGATAGATTTTTTCCTCTACCCCCTTTAGACAGACGGCGCATCATCGTCAACGTAGGGACTGCACCGCCTGACAGGGTGCGCTTCACTTGAGGGACAGTGTTAGTGGGCTGCACGCACTTCTTTGCTTTACTTTAAGATAATATGTATGAGAGAGTGCTCCTTCGCCACTGTAGGCCTGCACTTTTACACCTGCTGCTCACTTACGAGCATGGGCACTTCAGCACTTACCCCTCTCTCCCTCTTCCCCTCTCCTCTTCCTGCATTTGAACGCTCTGAATGCTCACAAGGCCTAGTATGTTTGTCTTTATCCTCCAGTGTATTCATTGTTTTCTATCCCATGTTCCCTCTCTGTTGCCCTGTGGGTGCTTTGAAATACAATGTCCTTGTTATGTGAGCACCTAACCCATTCACAATAAATAAAAAAATAAATGATGGGCCTCATATTGTGTCACACTGTATTGCATGGTCCAGTACATTGTGACACATTAGTAGCACCAAAAAATGTGCTCACAATATTAGAGTGCAGAAATTGTACCGCAGAGGTCTAACCATCGCGCGTTTTCAGAAAACGGAGCAAAGACCAGGGTCCTCATTACGACTTTGGAAGCAGCCATGCCCTTAATAAGGTCATGGCTGCCTCCAAAATCGTGTCCGTGTTCCCTGAATGGTGAAATACCGGGCCATTCCGAGTATGGAGGGCCCGGTATTTCCTACTTCAGGGAACCCGGGCCCGGTCCTTCCCCATTCCCATTCGAGCCCTCATAGGGCCATGCCCATCACCTGAGGGTCAAGCAGATGACAGAGGGTTAAGCAGATGACAGACCCTATGTCCAAGCCCATCACCTGAGGGTCAAGCAGATGACAGACCCTATGGCCATGCCCATCACATGGGGGTCAAGCAGATGACAAACCCTATGGTCATGCCCATCACCTGAGGATCAAGCATATGGCAGACCCTATGGCCATGCCCATCACCTGACGGTCAAGCCGATGACCGACCCTATGGCCATGCCCATCACCTTAGGGACAGGCATATGGCAGACCCTATGGCCATGCTCATCACCTGAGGGTCAAGCATATGGCAGACCCTATTGCCATGCCCATCACCTGAGGGTCAAGCATATGGCAGACCCTATGGCCATGCCCATCACCTGAGGGTCAAGCAGATGACAGACCCTCTGGCCATGCCCATCACCTGAGGGTCAAGCAGATGACAGACCCTATGGCCATGCCCATCACCTGAGGTTCAAGCAGATGACAGACCCTATGGCCATGCCCATCACCTGAGGGTCAAGCAGATGACAGACCCTATGGCCATGCCCATCACCTGAGGGACAAGCAGATGGCAGACCCTATGGCCATGCCCATCACCTGAGGGTCAAGCAGATGACAGACCCTATGGCCATGCCCATCACGTGAGGGTCAAGCAGGTGACAGACCCTATGGCCATGCCCATCACCTGAGGTTCAAGCATATGGCAGACCCTATGGCCATGCCCATCACCTGCGGGTCAAGCAGATGACAGATCCTATGGTCATGCCCATCACCTGAGGGTTAAGCAGATGACAGACCCGATGGCTATGCCCATCACCTGAGGGTCAAGCAGATGACAGACCCTATGGCCATGCCCATCACCTGCGGGTCAAGCAGATGACAGATCCTATGGTCATGCCCATCACCTGAGGGTCAAGCATATGGCAGACCCTATGGCCATGTCCATCACCTGAGGGTCAAGCAGATGACAGACCCTATGGCCATGCCCATCACCTGAGGGTCAAGTAGATGACAGACCCTATGGCCATGCTCATCACCTGAGGGTCAAGCAGATGACAGACCCTATGGCCATGCCCATTACCTGAGGTTCAAGCAGATGACAGACCTTATGGCCATGCCCATCACCTGAGGGTCAAGCAGATGACAGACCCTATGGCCATGCCCATTACCTGAGGGTCAAGCAGATGACAGACCCTATTGCCATGCCCATCAGCTGAGGGTCAAGCAGATGAAAGACCCTATGGCCACACCCAACACCTTTTCAGTGTCCACAATGGAACCCATTAGTCGTACACAACATAACATGCGTGCAATGGAGGTCCAAGCAGATGGTAGACCCTATGGCCATGCCCATCATCTTTCCAGGATCCACAATGGAATCCAAATGAAAGACCCTATGGCCATGCTCATCACCTGAGGGTCAAGCAGATGACAGAACCTATGGCCATGCTCATCACCTGAGGGTCAAGCAGATGACAGAACCTATGGCCATGCCCATCACCTGAGGGTCAAGCAGATGACAGACCCTATGGCTATGCCCACCACCTGAGGGTCAAGCAGATGACATAACCTATGGCCATGCTCATCACCTCAATGTCAAGCAAATGACATAACCTATGGCCATGCCCATTACCTTTTCACAGTTCACAATAGAACCCATCAGTCGTACACAATATAAGATGCGTGTGTCCATCACCCTTCCAGGATCCACAGTGGAATCCAAATGACAGACCCTATGGCCAGGCCCATCCCCTTAGGGTCAAGCAGATGACAGGCCCTATGGCCATGGCCATCACCTGAGGGTAAAGCAGATGGCAGACCTTATGGCCATGCCCATCACCTGAGGGTCAAGCAGATGACAGACCCTATGGCCATGCTCATCACCTGAGGGTCAAGCAGATGACAGACCCTATGGCCATGCCCATTACCTGAGGTTCAAGCAGATGACAGGCCCTATGGCCATGGCCATCACCTGAGGGTAAAGCAGATGGCAGACCCTATGCCCATCACCTTTCCAGGATCCACAAGGGCATCCAAATGACAGAACCTATGGCCATGCTCATCACCTGAGGGTCAAGCAGATGACAGAACCTATGGCCATGCCCATCACATGGGGGTCAAGCAGATGACAAACCCTATGGTCATGCCCATCACCTGAGGATCAAGCATATGGCAGACCCTATGGCCATGCCCATCACCTGACGGTCAAGCCGATGACCGACCCTATGGCCATGCCCATCACCTTAGGGACAGGCATATGGCAGACCCTATGGCCATGCTCATCACCTGAGGGTCAAGCATATGGCAGACCCTATTGCCATGCCCATCACCTGAGGGTCAAGCATATGGCAGACCCTATGGCCATGCCCATCACCTGAGGGTCAAGCAGATGACAGACCCTCTGGCCATGCCCATCACCTGAGGGTCAAGCAGATGACAGACCCTATGGCCATGCCCATCACCTGAGGTTCAAGCAGATGACAGACCCTATGGCCATGCCCATCACCTGAGGGTCAAGCAGATGACAGACCCTATGGCCATGCCCATCACCTGAGGGACAAGCAGATGGCAGACCCTATGGCCATGCCCATCACCTGAGGGTCAAGCAGATGACAGACCCTATGGCCATGCCCATCACCTGAGGGTCAAGCAGGTGACAGACCCTATGGCCATGCCCATCACCTGAGGTTCAAGCATATGGCAGACCCTATGGCCATGCCCATCACCTGCGGGTCAAGCAGATGACAGATCCTATGGTCATGCCCATCACCTGAGGGTTAAGCAGATGACAGACCCGATGGCTATGCCCATCACCTGAGGGTCAAGCAGATGACAGACCCTATGGCCATGCCCATCACCTGCGGGTCAAGCAGATGACAGATCCTATGGTCATGCCCATCACCTGAGGGTCAAGCATATGGCAGACCCTATGGCCATGTCCATCACCTGAGGGTCAAGCAGATGACAGACCCTATGGCCATGCCCATCACCTGAGGGTCAAGCAGATGACAGACCCTATGGCCATGCTCATCACCTGAGGGTCAAGCAGATGACAGACCCTATGGCCATGCCCATTACCTGAGGTTCAAGCAGATGACAGACCCTATGGCCATGCCCATCACCTGAGGGTCAAGCAGATGACAGACCCTATGGCCATGCCCATTACCTGAGGGTCAAGCAGATGACAGACCCTATTGCCATGCCCATCAGCTGAGGGTCAAGCAGATGAAAGACCCTATGGCCACACCCAACACCTTTTCAGTGTCCACAATGGAACCCATCAGTCGTACACAACATAACATGCGTGCAATGGAGGTCCAAGCAGATGGTAGACCCTATGGCCATGCCCATCATCTTTCCAGGATCCACAATGGAATCCAAATGAAAGACCCTATGGCCATGCTCATCACCTGAGGGTCAAGCAGATGACAGAACCTATGGCCATGCTCATCACCTGAGGGTCAAGCAGATGACAGAACCTATGGCCATGCCCATCACCTGAGGGTCAAGCAGATGACAGACCCTATGGCTATGCCCACCACCTGAGGGTCAAGCAGATGACATAACCTATGGCCATGCTCATCACCTCAATGTCAAGCAAATGACATAACCTATGGCCATGCCCATTACCTTTTCACAGTTCACAATAGAACCCATCAGTCGTACACAATATAAGATGCGTGTGCCCATCACCCTTCCAGGATCCACAGTGGAATCCAAATGACAGACCCTATGGCCAGGCCCATCCCCTTAGGGTCAAGCAGATGACAGGCCCTATGGCCATGGCCATCACCTGAGGGTAAAGCAGATGGCAGACCTTATGGCCATGCCCATCACCTGAGGGTCAAGCAGATGACAGACCCTATGGCCATGCTCATCACCTGAGGGTCAAGCAGATGACAGACCCTATGGCCATGCCCATTACCTGAGGTTCAAGCAGATGACAGACCCTATGGCCATGCCCATCACCTGAGGGTCAAGCAGATGACAGACCCTATGGCCATGCCCATTACCTGAGGGTCAAGCAGATGACAGACCCTATTGCCATGCCCATCAGCTGAGGGTCAAGCAGATGTAAGACCCTATGGCCACACCCAACACCTTTTCAGTGTCCACAATGGAACCCATCAGTCGTACACAACATAACATGCGTGCAATGGAGGTCCAAGCAGATGGTAGACCCTATGGCCATGCCCATCATCTTTCCAGGATCCACAATGGAATCCAAATGATAGACCCTATGGCCATGCTCATCACCTGAGGGTCAAGCAGATGACAGAACCTATGGCCATGCCCATCACCTGAGGGTCAAGCAGATGACAGACCCTATGGCTATGCCCACCACCTGAGGGTCAAGCAGATGACATAACCTATGGCCATGCTCATCACCTCAATGTCAAGCAAATGACATAACCTATGGCCATGCCCATTACCTTTTCACAGTTCACAATAGAACCCATCAGTCGTACACAATATAAGATGCGTGTGCCCATCACCCTTCCAGGATCCACAGTGGAATCCAAATGACAGACCCTATGGCCAGGCCCATCCCCTTAGGGTCAAGCAGGTGACAGGCCCTATGGCCATGGCCATCACCTGAGGGTAAAGCAGATGGCAGACCCTATGGCCATGCCCATCACCTTTCCAGGATCCACAAGGGCATCCAAATGACAGACCCTATGGCGATGCCCATCACCTGAGAGTCAAGCAGATGATAGACCCTATGGCCATGCCCATCACTTGAGGGTCAAGAAGATGACAGACCCTATGGCCATGCCCAACACCTTTTCAAGGTCCACAATGGAACCCATCAGTCGTACACAACATAAAATGTGTGCAATGGAGGGCCATGCCAATGGCAGACCCTATGACCATGTCCATCACCTTTCCAGGGCCCACAATGGCATCCCATCAGTCATACACAATGGAAGAAAGTAAATCAAACAGCAACTAAAACAGAACAGCCTATGGAGCATAAATAGGCACCGGCCCAGAGGAACTCAACAACGATGAGAAGAGCAGCCAGAAGACTACCTCCTGCCAGCCTGGAACGAAAGAACGGCTTGTACTCTGACGCGTTCTCGCACAACCCTGTCCATGGTCAGGCCGTCAAACCAGACCCGGTGTCATGGTCTTTGAAACGTCTTCATTGAAATAGTGTACCACATCTTGGGGGCCCCGTGACTCTTCCAAAGGAAGCTTTATAGCTTAAGTGTGCATTTATGGTTTCAGCTTCCCTCTGGCTGCCTTTCTTTATTTTGCTGTGCACACGTCAGACAACCTGTCCGGTGATAACCTGCAGCTACTCATTCCCTCTCGCCATTGCTTTATTTGGGATTTTGCCAGAGAATGAGGTGTCAAGTTGGAGCTGATGGTGTGCACAGATTTCCCCAGCAAGCCTCGAAGGATCTGTTACTTTAAAAGTGTACATCTCTCTCAAAGGTGTTATCACAGATATGCGTTACCTGCTTAGATGAATGCAGTTTAAGGTGGGGCTCATGTTAGGCACCCTTAATTGTAATCCAAGAGAAATCCCCCTTTTGAGTTTGCATTAGGAAATATCTCCATTTTGGTCTATGTACCACGCAGAAGGCGGTTCAGGCGGAGCTTCCCAGCTGTAGGCAAGGGGGCCCACTAACATCATTCTGAAATGGTCTCCCATGGCCCCTACCCATCTTCAGCCGCCCCACTGCCAGGGAAAATGCCTGGGGCAGAGGAAGTGGCGTCACATGACCTTTGACCTCTGATGACATCACAGGGTTTGATGTCATTTGACCCCACCCCGAAGTGACATCATGGGAAGTGCTAGAACACGACCTTTCACCCCTTTAATGAGTCTAACACATATTGGATGGAATTCCAGAAAGACGAATTATTTGTTATTCCTAGGGTCACTGCTCAAAGTGTTACACTTGTGGAACCCCCGTTTTTTAAGAGGTCTTAACACAAATTCCAGCCACTCCAGAAATAAAGAGCCACAGCCCAGGAGCGTGACTGCAAACACAACAAACATGTTTATCATTCATTTTTATGAGGGGTAGCCAGGGAGAGCACAGGTGTCCCATGTGCGACCCCTGGCCACCCCCAAATGACGTCCCTGGCCACTGCCGCCCTCCCCTCCCGACCCTGGCACCCCACTTTAGCCCACGGATTGCTGCGTTTATTTTTTTGCAATCAATGTCCAAGTGGCTGAACGCACGATAAAGCTCGAGCCCACGGGCTTGGAAAGGAGAGCCACGGCGGCAGCTTTGTGGTCACCTGCAAGGAAAAGGGCCCCATTGTCCAAACGCAAGCGAATGCCTGAACCCCATGAAGCAGAGCGAGAAGTAATTATAGAGTAAAATACAGAGAGCAGATCGCATGACCTCGAGCCTGAAACCCAAGCCCAGCAAACTGTTGCCACTGAGTGACTCTGCTAATCGCACCCAGGCCTGGTTTCCATGGGTGCTCATGTATTGGCCTTCTAAGAAAAGGGAGTCCGCTTTGCACCTGCGTGATACAAATGTGACAGGTGTGCATGTTCTGAGTGCGGATACCTTCCTACCTGTTATTACTGTAAAGGGCTTGCCCCCCCCCCCGGGAAGCCTGGCCAGACAGGCTCAGCTGCACTCTGACACCGCTCTAATCCGTGCAGTTCACCACACGGGAGCAGCCCTGTGAGGATCAGACCAACACTTCAAAGGGGGCGGGGTTGGCTTCAGAGACTGTGCAAGTGGGGCCAAATGACTAGTATGGGGCCGCGTGCCCCGTGCCCCCAAAGGGATGTTTTTGCAAACTAGCAACCGATTGTGCAGTTGAATGCACACTGCGGAAGGCGCATTGCCCAAAACATGAAAGGTTTTAATACAAAATGCACATTATGGTCGTAGCTGCCAACACGCCACTGCTGTGGCTATGAAGGGGTGCATGGTATTGCTGGGGTTGTGTTGTGGTGTGCAGTACTGCTGTGGTTGTGTTGTGGTGCATGGTATTGCTGTGGTTGTGGTGTGCTGTTCAGTACTGCTGTGGATGTGTTATGCATGGTATTGCTGTGGTTGTGGTGTGGTGCACAGTACTGCTATGGTTGTGTTGTGGTTCATAGTATTGCTGTGGTTGTGGTGTGGTGCACAGTACTGCTGTGGTTGTGTTGCAGTGCATGCTTTTGCTGTGATTGTGGTGTGGGGCGCATTACTGCTGAGGTTGTGTTGTGGTGCATGGGGCAGCTGTGGTTGTGTTGTGGTGCATGGTAGTGCTGTGGTTGTGGGGTGGTGCGCAGTACTGCTGTGGTTGTGTTGTGGTGCATGGTATTGTTGTGGTGTGATGCGCAGTACTGCTGTGGTTGTGTTGTGGTGCATGGTAGTGCTGTGGTTGTGTTGTGGTACGCAGTAGTCCTGTGATTGTGTTGGGTTGCATATCCAGCTGAATTCTACCATAATCCCTTGCAAGATGGGGACAAGGAGCAGAATTCCTACAAAAGAAAATAACAATCTACAAACCAACGAGAACCCTCCGATCAAGCAACAAAATCCGCTTGGAACTAAAACCATACCTTAATAAGAAACTTGGAGGCACCTCCTTCTACCACCTAGCTGCAAAAACCTGGAACAACATCCCAAAAGAAATAAGAAACACTGAAGATCAACACAAATTCAGGAAATTACAAAAAACCTGGCTCTTCAACACCACAGACTCAAACTGAAAACCGAAACAATAGGAAAAAGGATGCCTAAACTGGAAAGGACACTGACAGCCCAAGAACCGACATGGAAGCTCCCACGGCACCTGGACGGGTGACTCCGGATAGACTGGAACACAGGTGACGGCCATGGAGACAGAGTCAACTACCCCAGCTAATCCCACCCAACATCTTCACCTGTGTTGTGGAATTGTCGAGATATTGGCAATCGCCACACTACCTGAGTTGTGGACACTGGCTGGTCCACTGGCCACAGGAGTATGTAGGGAGGACAGGTGGGGTTGTGAGGGAGGCAGGTGGAGGTGGAGGCCAAATGTGAAAGGGACCTTGAATGCCAGACGGGCCCAGATCAGGACAGAGGCGCATCAGGGGAGACCACGCAAACCCAGCTCCTCAATCCAGGATAGAGATGCCAACTAACCAATTCCACTAACAATTTCCCCCCCTCTGCATACACCTCTCAAACTCCGAACCAAACACAACCACGAACCTACAACACAACAAACCACACAAACTTCACTACATTGCAACAACAAAACAAAAACACACATAGACTTGCACAACAGCACACGGTGTCTACCGGCCGCAAACACCCCAGGCCCAGCCAACGGACCCACCGGGCTGAGGCCGCCAACAGCACATCACTGCTCTCCTGCTTCCTCCCACTAACTCACCCTCTCTTCCTCTTTCAGAGCCACCTGTGCGCCAGGGGACCACTCTGGTGGTGATAGTGCACGGTACAAATGTCCTTTAACATTAACATTAACAAGATTGAGTGGTGCTGCAGTTGCAGTGTCTACGAGCTGTTATTGGGAGGTTACAAGGGATGTCCCAGCAAGGTGACCAGATTCTGTGGTCCCTGAATTTATTGCATGGCAGAGTGTCATCTGACATAGCATTAATTAGCCTAACAACACAACTCAACACAACTCCAGCTAGGGCTGTCACAGGGTTTGGTGAGGGCTGGGTGAAAACATTTGGTGAGGCTCCCTTGCTATTTTTTGCCAGCGGCACCACGAATAGGCGATGCAAAAGCTCTCCCTTTGAGCTTGAGTGGAGGGTATGGATGTATTGATGTGGCTAAGCTAAACACTTGCTCTTGGTCCCTTCTGTAGGGTAAATCTGGAGACTGAACACACTGAAAATCTTGCAAACATCATCATCTTCCACCAGTTTCCAGGGTCATGAACCATAAGCCAACCTTGTGCACCCTAGTAGAGGAGCTCTGAGCACACTGCTGCTAATGTGAGCGGTGGCGTTTTCATCACCAGAACCCCTTCCCAGAAGCCTTTCTTATTTCAGGTGTGTTTTGGATTTCCTTAATGTACTATATTCACACATATATATGGTACAGTGTTTGTCGGATTCTGTACACACAACCAAAGAAAAAAAGAGGAATGGGAGATTTGACGGAATTTCGTATGGCCGACAATTTTGACTAAGTCTCCCATTCGTTTGCATTACGGTGAACACAGGCAGCGGGGGCTGCGGGGGAGTCTCGTGCACCCCTGTTCACTGTAATGAATAAATAAATAAATAAATACGAGCTCCCGTCTCAATATAGTTTTAAAAAAACAAAAAGAAAAGAGCACCCTGCGGACCCGGTTCCCATATAAGCACGTGAAGGGAACCGGCGTCGCGGGAGATGGCAGCATGCAAGGAGGTGTGCCACCCACAGGTAGGTAAGGGTTGGGGGAAGGGGATAGTCCAAAATGTTCGGGGGTGCGAAAACTGGAAGTTATTTTCGGTAAAATAACTTTTTTTTTCTCCTTCGAACATTTCGGATTTGTTTATATCTCGGAAATCCGCGTTTGTCTATGCAGGGGTGGCAGCCGCCCGAGCTTCTGAAGCTCCACATGTTGATGTCACGGTGGGTTAAACTTTCCAATATCCAGCTATAATATTTGGTATTATACCATCATTTTATTTATAGTGCTTAATGTCAGACTCCTTCTAAGTGCTATAAAAATAGAAGGTGTTACTACCAAAGGTAATAGCACCTAATTTATCAACTTCAAATGCACAAAAGGGCCGATTCAGCCCTGCTGAAATATGAACTTGGAAAGTGTAGGCTGGCACATGTTAGCTTTCAACTTGCTGAGCTGTGCAATTATTAAGATACCTACCCACTACCCTCTCCTATCCCTTACCATCCTTTCAAGATAAATGCATCTATTGTTATCACGCTTGCTAGCGGGCCATGACGTATTCTTCCTCCTTCAAAGCGCTATACTAATAAGAAATGTAACCCCCAGGCCAATGCAGTACCAAATGCGGTGCTATGCAAAGAGAAGGAGAAATAGCTGTCAAGATAGCTCAGTGGGTTAAGTGCTCCATGCCGAAATCTATTCATGATCTGCAAGTCACAGGTTTGACAAGCATGGTCTATTCAACCTTTTATCCTTTTGAGGGTGGCAAAAGAGTATTCAAACAGGTGTTTTATGTAAAGTGCTTTGGAAAAAGCACTGTATAAGCAATGGAGCAATATAATATATATTTTTTATTATACATCTTAGCACCAACCAATTGAAGCATGGGCCAGAAGATTGTTGTGGTCTTAAACTAGTGTTGCCTTCTGTGACTCTTATTGACCTGGATGCATGCTTGTATACAAGTCCTGCTTCCTTGAGATATGCGTACATCGTATTCTACACTGGGTTCTCTGAATGAGACGGGGCTATAAGCACATTGGCAGTGTTGTGCCAGGTTGATCTATACCATGCACTGCTGCCATTCCCACGGTCTCCACCCACTTTCGTGGCTCTTTAAGGTAAAGACGGGTGCGTTTGTTAGGGAGGAAGAGAGGGCTAAGACTGGACATGTGCTCACCTGTTGATGCGTGTAGGACCAGGAGGAACTGGCGTCTGTGCGTGTGTTTTCGGTGTTTTTTTTTCCGCTAGGTGTTTTTTTCCGGGTGGGCCGCGTCCAGTGATTGTGTTGTTGGGTGTTGTTGGTTGTTGGAGGCTATCTTTGTCCTTGCAATACCAGCTGCTGTATTTCCAGAAGTTCCTTCACTGTCACAAGCGTCCTGATCTGCTGGAATCGTTCTTCAACCGTCTGGGCCAACTGCTATGTTGCACATCTTCCTGAACCTCTATCAATTGGTTGTTCAGAAAATCTTGTGCGACTTTGCACGCCATGTCCCATTCCAGATTCCCTCCAGCACACCATCACCAGTTTTTCAGGAGAGCCTCTTGAGGAAGCTGTCTCAAGGTGCCTAGGAGATGGAGCTCACTGATTTGCACTTCGCTACCTGAAAGCTCGGCCCCAGATATGAGCCCAGTGGCCTTCTCTAGTCGATCGAATCAACCCTCTAAATTGGAACCTTTATATATCCATCACATTACAAGTGCAGTAGCATCCCAACTCCACATTTTGTTATATACTTCCCTTTTCTGCCGTCCTTCACACATCTCCTCTTGTTGCTGCGCTAATCAGATAGTGCCTCCCCACCCCCCGAGTACAATTCTGCGAATCGGTGGTCACCTGAAAGGCAGTCAAAGCAACAGTAAACAAAACGGTTGCTATGGCTGCATTAAGCACCATGTACCTATAACCCGTTCTTTCAGGGTTTGGCACTGCATTTTACCATAACCTTTGATTATATACTTCAGTGCATTTGATTAAATCTTCTATTTCTACTTCTGGTAATTGTACGAGTTGAATCATCATGCATGTGCGGTTCTTTAGACTATTTGAAAGATAACACCAAGCTTCTGTAGAATTAAAACACACCTTCACTGACCTGGTACTATTACACCCATCCACTATGGTTAATAAATAACACTCCAACCGTACTTGCTGTCCCTTCTCTTTCCCTGTTATAGTACAGATATCTTCCATCTCACAATATCCTGGCACCACCACTATGCCTGCATTACCACCAAGTTCTCTCTGTGTTGTCATTACCATGGTCCCAGTCCACTGCTTAAACCATAATTAGTGCAAGGAGAGACCTAAAACAAATAAGCGCCAATGTCAGACCATTAGAGGTGACTGATTAATACACAAGGTGCCACAACTTGTCTATGTAGCTAGAGATGAAAACCAATGAACAAACAGCCAACAGGTCTTTCAACCAACGGTGGGCTTTTTCAAGTCTAACCAATTACAACATTAAGTACGCAACTGATTGAGTCTGAATGCTAGGGTAGAAAAGACATGTCTGCTTGATCGTCGTGCAGTATGATCCCGAGAATCTGAAAAAGATAGCGAGACTATAATGGTCAGAGGAATATGTGTTATGGCGGAACAGGGCCTTCATCCACCGAGCCTATCTTCAAGCAGCCAGGAGTCTTCCCCAATTAACAGGTCAGGCGCCGTTAGAGGCTTTTTGTTATTTGCCCCCCCCCGCCCCCGCCCCCATGTTGCCTTATTTGCACTGCTTATACCAATATATGATTCGGGAAATCATTTTATTTTTCTTTCTAATAAAAATAACAGAGTTACAAAAATATATCAAATCAGATGCACGTGACAGTTCAGGGAACAATATTGTTCGTTTTTCAGTTCCCATAGTAGGTATGTTAATAACAGTTCTTTCACCTCTGTCTCTAAGGTTAGGTTGGGATTCGCTTGTGGGTACTTCCATTGGTGAGTTCAAAACTTTCAAATAGTCTTCATCACTCATCCAATTAGGTGGAGCATCAAAGGAAGAAAGTATTACCCCACTGGACACTCGGCTGGCCGTGGTATAAATCCCAACCAAAAGATCTACTCCACATTCCCATCATCCATTTCGATCGCATGTTCCTCCTTGCTACTGCACTATCCATCGTTTCTTATCCCACGGCTAAGCCTTGACATCTCTTGATGTCACAGTAGTCAGGTTTGTCATTGCTAATATGCTCTGTACAATAGAATCAGGTTCGCCTGAAACTACATTAATATAAGCCAATACAGAATCAGCCAGGAACATACAAGCACCAATGCTGGGTGTCCCTGAACCTTCACAGCTGAGTTATAAGTCAGTAGAATAAGGTAGGGCCCCTTCCACCTCGGGGCGAGAGAATCCTTTCTCCGGTGGACCTTTATCAGGACACTGTCACTAGGTTGTAAGGAATGACCTGAAGAGTCTGGTTTCCTTGGAAGAGCAGCTTGAATGTGACTGACAGAGGACATTAGTGTCTTAACATATTCCAACAATCAATCCTCTGATAATTGCAAATTATCAGGTACACTTTTCACAGGTGGTGATGAAGGTAATCTCATAGGTCTTCCATAGAGGATTTCATACAGACTCAACCCTGGAGGGTTTGCGTCTTATGCTGAACAGAACTAGCAGGACAGCCTCTAGCCACTTCAAGCCTGTTTCTAGGTGTAACATTTAGTTTTCAATGCTCCATTTGGTCTCTCAACTGTCGAGGCTGATTGAGGATGGTGTGGGCAATGCAAATTATGCTGAACCTTCAAAGTAGACAATCGTGTTTCGATAATATTATTAACAAAATGTGTTCCCTGATCACTGTACATGCCGGTATCCCAAATCGAGGCACAAATTCCTGAATTATGTTTTTTGCGACAGTCACTCAATCTGCCTTTCTACAAGGATGTGCCTCCACCCATCCTGAAAAGACTTCCACTGTTACTAGCAGGTGTTGCCACTGATTCAATTTTGGCAGTAGGAGAAAATTAATTCGTAGTCCCACAAACGGGCCATACAGTGAAGGATGTGCCCCCAGTTTTAACAGCACACTCTTCCCCAGATTATTTTGTAAACATATTACATATCTTTGACAGTTTTCTTGAGCCATAGTTAAAAGCTCTAGTGCAAACCAGGGTTGTCCCACTAGCATAGTAATTCCACCTCTAGCTACATGTGCCTGCCCATGGTACATTCTTATTAGGTGATGCACTAATAATTTTGGAGCCACTAAATGACCCTGCCTGTCTCACCACAGAGCGTCCTAATGCAACCAGCACCCATTTCGTATCAATTTTTCTTGTTCATCTGTGGGCGCATTCTCTTGCAATTGTGCAATGTCGTCTAACATTTTATATAATGTCCCCTCGTGTACAGCTTGCCCCGGCAAGTTGTACACATCATTGCCCTAAAAGGTGGCAGTTCGATCAGCAAAATAATTTCCACAACTAATAGGAACATCCAATGCCTGGTAGGCAGCACATTTGATGATAGCAATCCACTCAGGCAACATTATAGCATCTAACAATGTTGCGCATATTGACTGTTTTTAATGGGTTTACCAGTCTAAGTCAAGAATCCTCTCTGCTTCTAGAGTTGACCAAAGTCGTGGGCTATACCAAAGGTGTATCTGAAATTGGTACACATATTAACAGATTGCTAGGCCGCCACTCAATGGGCTTTCATAGGGGCCACTAATTCGGGCATGTACGCTTATGTTACTTGCAGCAATTTCCCGCTCTCCACTACTTCTCCAGGTGCATAGACTGCGTTAATTGAGACCACTTGGCCATTTTGATTTCTGAAACATGACCCATCAACGAAATACTTGAGATCTGGATCTAACAGTGCTATGTTGGAGAGGTCTGCCCGCGGCATTACCAGACAATCTCTTACCAACACACAATCGTGTGGGGTGGCATTGTGTGGCTCCCCTCTAATGGAGTTGGTAGCAATAATGCTGGATTTAAGACCAAATATCAAGTCAAAGTGATATTCAAAGAATTTAACAACAGCATTTCATATTTTCTTGCCCTCAAAAATGACATGTGCAGTGTTTCGGTTTTCAATAGTATTGATACTATCGCATGTGGGATGTCCATGTTCTACCACCAGAGGTATGGCAGCAACTGATCGGAGGCAAGGAGGCATTCCTGCTGCAACTGGATCCAATTCTTTACTATAGTATGCTAGGGGTCTGTGATAAATCCTGTGTTACTGGGTAATATGATAAATCTGAAGGTGGCTCCCTGGCTAGTCCCTGGGTATCTGTCAGTCAGGTGGCCAGGACACGGCCGTCACTATTGGATCCCGTTCCTAGGGGTGGACTAGTGAGGGAGGATCACCTGGATGAGGGGTCCTTGGGGAGTAGGAGTGGGACACCGACCGGTGAGACGTGGTATCCCCCTTCTTTCAGAACCTTTTCCCCATCCTACCACATAGGGTATTCCAAAACACTACCCCCCTTTCCCGACACAAACACTTTCGCACAACATGGAAGACAACAAACTAACACCAGAGCTGTTTACCTGACATGTCCCAATACAAGGGTCAGGCAACGTCAGGAAATTGACCAAAATCAGACACCCGACAGCCCTTTCTCTTCCCCACAGGGATAAAAGGTGGACCTCAAGAGCACAAGATGAGCAAGGCAGACCACATGACGTGAGAGCTAACTCAGCACAGCAGTTCAAGAGGAGGTGAAAGATGGCGATTACCATGGGTTCCATGTGTTCAAAATCACTGCAAAAATGGCCGTTTACACAAGAAATCACGGCAAAAAGGCTGTGGTTTTGATGCCGCAATGCGTGTAATGGATGCGGGGGGTACCCACGCAACCCCTGTACCCATTATACCATTTAAGGGGATCATGGGACACCCCTACAACCCATGCTCCCCTCAAATGATATAATGGGTACACCTTTACCGGGTCAAACCACAGCATTTTTTCTGTGATTGGTTTTACAGATGACTTTTTTGCCACAATTTTATTACTGCATAACATACCAAGAGGGTGACAAGGAGAGAAGTAACATTGCCCTTTCTGATCAAGGCCTGTGAAACCTCCACTGATGGAAACATAAGACCGCGAACAATAGCCAGCGTGTGTTGCAGCATATGCCTACGGTAAGTCGAGACCCTCCTCCGCTGATAACCAAGCCCGGGGAAGGATGCTGGTCTCTGTGGTACCAACCTTGACTCCAAGGATAAAGAAAGGCAAGCAGTTCATCACAGCCGGTGAGTCGAGGGGAGAATCAATAAGAAACCAAACTGTGTTGAACGAAAAATAGCCAATGGCTAATTTGAACTTTTAAAGGTTTAAAGATACGATTGAGGAACGAGGGTGAAAACCAGCAACATAGGAGGCCGGCACCACGTGGGTGCTCAGGTAGGAAACTCTAGGTGATTACCCGATGGTAGAAACTGCCAGAACCAGAAGCCCCTGGGAAGAGACAAAAAGAGGTCAAAGTGGTCATACAGGGGACTTGTAAAATCCTCTGTACCGTCAAAAGTCTTTGACCGACAGATGATTGTGAAAGAAAGGGAAATTAATCCTGCTTGGTGAATTGTGCACTTGATCAGAGTGTAGCAGAAGTTATGATATGATATGATATGGCATTTATAACGCGCCTATAGACAAGTGTTTCAAGGCGCGATGCAGCAAGGGAGGGGGAAACAGAGGGAAGACAGAGACAACGATCCTACTAGGCCAGGTGACATTCAGATCGCACAAGCGCGAGGGAGGGAGGAAGAGGAAAAGTGCAGAGTGGGAGGGGGTGGGGACAGTGCAGTACATGGGGTAAAAGAATAAATAAAACAATGAGAGAGGTAGGGCCCAGAAGGCAGAGAGTGCAGGGTAAGTGCAGACATCAGGAGTAAAGTGCTGGTGGGGGACTGCAGAGATACAGAGAACAGTCCCCAAGTGCGGGGGTTTGCCAGGGAGGCAGTGCAGGTGAGTAACTAGTGGGGGAGGGAACCCGGCTCGAGACCCGAGGGTGGCCAGGTGACCAGTACAGTTTCAGCCAGGAATTCGGCAGGGGAGAGGAGTAGAGAAAGCAGAAGCAAAGAGGAAGTTTTTGAGGTGCTTCCGCAACTGGAGATGGTTCTCCTCAAGTTTCAGGGAGGTAGGGAGGCTCTTCCAGAGGGAGGCCCCAGCTGAAGAAAGAGATCTACCACCAGCTCGTTGCTTGGAGAAGTGACTGAGCCTGAGGGAGTTGGAGGCGGATGAGCAAAGAGCTCGAGAAGGAAGATATTTAGAAAGAGAGAGTTGCAGGTATTGAGGCCCCAGAAGGCCTTGTGGACAATGCAGAGGGTTTTGAACTTAATCCTCGCAGCCACTGGGAGCCAGTGCAGAGATTTCAGTCCTGGACAGATACGATCCCTGGGCTTGAGGCCAAGGACAAGTCGTACAGTCCTGTTCTAGATGAGCTGCTGTCAGGAGTGGCACTCTATTAAGAGTGGCACAGGACACCCAGAAAGGGTTTGGGTGGTTGTGCCAAATAAAGTGGACAGATAAGAACACACACAGCGGAAAGGAAAGAGAACGAAGAGTAAGCAAGAGTAGCAAGGGAAAAGATACAGAATGAATACCCTCTTGGGGTGTATGCAGATATAGGAAAAGAGTATTCCACGAACCTTGGAAATACTCTAGCCTTCTGCACAGTTTGCTATAACAGAGGCCCACGCTGTTTGCTCATGACTTGGAACAGCAGCTCTGGGTGTCTGTAATGTAGAAACAGGACAAGGGAAGGGGCAGAGGTTGACTGATGGGAACCAACAGACAAGCTCTGTACAAAAGGGTCTACAAACAGTACAAGAGAAGATACTACAGACAAATCCAGGAAAGGAGGTGATAGCAAACTAGCAGAAGGAAATGAAAGGCAAGTCGTGTAACAGGATAGGATAGCAGAGGACAGTAAGGAACAAGGTTGAGAGCTCAGAGGAGCAGGAAAGCAATGAGTAAGCACACAGGAGTAGGACTGTAAGGTAAAAAGCCCAGAGGAAAAGGGTTTAGGGCAGCAGAGTAAAGCAGACTGCACGGCAAGGATCCCTTAAGGGCCGTGCAGTAAGGAGTGAACCCTGAGGGACAGGGCCGATGAACGTAGAAGGTAGCAGAGGACTGTAGAGAGCTGCTAGGCCGAGAACCCAGCGGAAAAGGTAGGTAGTAGACAGCGAAGCGGGATAAGCTGCAAAGTAGGAAGGCCCAGAGGACAAGGGCTGTAGGTTGCCAGAGAGAGGTAGGCTGCAGAGCAGGGAGCCCCAGAGGACAAGGGCTGAAGGCAGCCAGAGTGAGGCAGGCTGCAGGGCAGGGAGCCCAGAGGACAAGGGCTGAGGCAGGAAAGCAGCAGAGCGTGATCAGCTGCAATGTAGAGGGTACGCAGGGCAAGGGCGGAGGCTGGAAGGCAGCAGAGCGTGATCGGCTGCAATGTGGAAAGCCCGGCAGGGCAAGGGCGGAGGCTGGAAGGCAGCAGAGCGTGATCGGCTGCAATGTGGAGAGCCCGGCAGGGCAAGGGCGAAGGCTGGAAGGCAGCAGAGCGTGATCCGCTGCAATGTGGAGAGCCCGGCAGGGCAAGGGCGAAGGCTGGAAGGCAGCAGAGCGTGATCCGCTGCAATGTGGAGAGCCCGGCAGGGCAAGGGCGAAGACTGGAAGACAGAAGAGCGTGATCCGCTGTAATGTGGAGAGCCCGGCAGGGCAAGGGCGGAGACTGGAAGACAGCAGAGCGTGATCCGCTGTAATGTGGAGAGCCCGGCAGGGCAAGGGCGGAGACTGGAAGACAGCAGAGCGTGATCCGCTGTAATGTGGAGAACCCGGCAGGGCAAGGGCGGAGACTGGAAGGCAGCAAAGCGTGATCCGCTGTAATGTGGAGAGCCCGGCAGGGCAAGGGCGGAGACTGGAAGGCAGCAGAGCGTGATCCGCTGTAATGTGGAGAGCCCGGCAGGGCAAGGGCGGAGACTGGAAGACAGCAGAGCGTGATCCGCTGTAATGTGGAGAGCCCGGCAGGGCAAGGGCGAAGGCTGGAAGGCAGCAGAGCGTGATCCGCTGCAGTGTGGAGAGCCCGGCAGGGCAAGGGCGAAGACTGGAAGGCAGCAGAGCGTGATCAGCTGCAGTGTGGAGAGCCCAGAGGAGCAGGGCTGTGAGGCAGGGAGCCTGGAAGGCTATGGCTGGAGGCAGCAGGGTGGAGCAAGCAACAAGGCAGGGTCCAAGCAGGAGTGAAGGTAAGCAGCATACAAGATCCGTAGAAAGAAGCAAAAGGTGGAGGAAGAACTCTCAGATGCAAGAGGCTGAGCCACTGCAGGCAGCAGCCTTTATACTGCCTAGCCCAGCACAGAGGCAGGCTAATTGGTTGCACCTGGCTAAACACACCTGCAGGCAATCGGCCACCTCCCTTTCTGTTCCTGGGCTGGTGGAAGCAGGGCAAGTCTCTAGGGCTTCTGGGGGGTGTAGTTCCATTGATAACCAATAGGAACAGCCAGGAATCAATGCTTGTAGCCAGGTGCATTATGGTATGCGTAGTTTGTTGGAAATAATAATTAAGCAGCAAAGTCTCGCAAATGGGAAATAAAGTTTCCAAAGTAAATATAGATAGATCCAAGAGTCTGTTGTAAATAAATGGTAAACATATAGTCCAAATTGAGCGTAAATGGATGCGCCCATGGCGCAGGCATGACAGCTGCAGAGGGCAGAGAGTAGAAGCAGGAAGATTTAGAAAGAGGCTGTTGCAATAGTCCAGCCTAGAGAGAACCAGAACTCTGGAGACAGTGAGCTTCTGGGGGAAAGAGAGAAAAGGAATTATACCTCTGAGGAGGTGCAGCTGATAGTTTGACTTCTTAGAGAGGTCAGAGATGTGAGGAGAGAAGGAGAGGATGGAGTCAAAAATGACACCAAGGTTCTTAGCCTTACAGGAAGGAGCAGGAAGAGGGCCCAGAGTGGGTGGCCAGAGAGAGAGAGGAAAGGAAGGAACAGGTGTCCCAATGAGGAGGATGTCAGTCTAACTGGCATTAAGACAGAGATCATTGACGGCACAACATTCCTGAAATGCGGCCAAACAGTCTGGTATGAGAGAAGAAGCAGAGGTGGCTGAGGGAAGCAGAACTTGAGCTGAGTGTCATCCGCATAACATTGAAAATTGGAGCAGAAAGTAGCGAAGCACTGGGCAAAAGCCAGGGAGAGAGGTTAGACCCCTAGGGAACAAAACAAGTAGAGAGAGAGATAGAAGAGAGGAAAGACCCCAGTTGGACCTGAGAGGGTCGGTCCGTGAGAAAGGTCAACCAGGCCAGGGCCTGATCAGTAATACTGAGGTTGTCCCGGAGACGATTGAGCAGGATGGCATGGTTGACTGTGTCAAAAGTAGAGGATAGATCAAGGAGAATGAGGACAGAAGGGATATTAGAGTCTGGATTGGAAAACAAGTCTTCATGGGTGTTCATGAGAGCAGCTTCTGTCTTTCTGGCAGCTCTGAAGCCAGACTGGTGGTCATGGAGGCAACCAACATATTCAGTATGTAGATTAACCTTTGAGATGGCCAGCTTTTCCAAGGGTTTGCCTAGGACACCGCTCTTCCTGCACCCAAAGTCTCCACCTTGGGTTTTGATCTATAATTTCTCCCTCCCTGTAACTCGTGTTACAAAGGATGTATTTTTATGGTGGGGGTGAATCCATTGCGCATGCTTATATCTTTTATGGTCACATTATTTGTGCTAGAACAGGGGGGGGTTGCTCGCTTATCATGGAATGTAGGGTGTGGGCGTTGGGTCAGGGGTGTTGGGCTGGCTTTGGGCTGGCTGGGTGGGGGTTAGAGACCTGCTGGAAGCTTAGTGGAGATGGATGGGCCTTGTGCGCAGCCTGCTGTTGTCTCATGCTCTTGCAGGGTCCATTCCTCTAAAAGATACTGAATGTCTGCATCAGTGAAGGGACATGGGGGAAGAGGACTTCCGTGAGAACTGGCGATGCAGATTCATTCTGCCTTAATGATGTTGGGCTTAGTAAAATCTTTCCATGGAGCTCGACTGGTGCAGCGCAGTGAAGCGAGCCTGTGCTTTTGTCATAACTATAAAATGGCGTTTCTTTCTCTGTGTCTCCTAATTCCATGCATCTGTTGTTCGCGCTGTATTACATCGCACCGAGTTTCATAGTGCGGTCCTTTCCCCCCTTATATACTACACTATCTCATAGGGGATTCGGCTCACCTGAAAGCGCCTAGAGGGGGGTGGGATAAACATTTCCATCCAAACAACATCCTAAAAACAGGAAGACATCTCACTACTGGGTAGGATGATAAGCATGGCCCTGGACATGGGACTCGGGAGACCGTAGTTACTGAACTTGAGAGCAACAATTGCACGTATAAGTCCTTTTCTGTGCCCAAAACTGCTGGTTCATTAACACAGATCACCACTATTTGAGCCACGCAAGACCCCTGTGATGTGGGCAATACAGCTTTGCCACTAAGTGTCTCATTGTCATTCAGCAGGGGCCCTCACACCTCCACATGCATCTCTGCAGTGTCAAACTTTCAGTGATATAGGCACACGCATGCAGCATTGGCAAAGCCATGGTGGGCCTGAGGTGAGAGCACTCACCCAGCCTAGCAGTCTCAGGAGTGGGGCTCACTCCTCCCCACCAGCGAACTAATATTACCAGCTTTTACCCCCCCATTATTATTTATAATAATGATCTATCCAGTAGAAGTAGCTGTAGTTGCTTCAGTATAATCACATTATTTTGTAGAGATTATTGGCCAAAAAAGCTCATTTGGGTGAAGAGGGGACTAATAATAAATGCAAATTCCTGGGGGGGTCACCCCCCACCACAGGGGTTGGCACATCCTGGTAGGGGTGTGGCAACACAACCACCAAGATGTCACCATCACAAAAAAGGACATAATCAGCAATGATAGAAATAATCTTTTTCAGTACAGTTAGGGTTCAAGACCATGGCAATGAAGGTCTATGAATGATATTTCTCTGAGAATAATCTTTACGTAAAATGTACTTTAAACCTCATGCACAGATTCAGAGAGGGCATTGGTGGTCTATAGCAGCGGTCTGAAACATGTGGCTCTCCAGATGTTTTCCATGATCACTCATCATTGGCTCCTGATTGATTCATCAATGACTCACCATTGACTCACCATTGACTATGCTAGCCAAGGATCATGGGAGTTGTAGCCAAAACATCTGAACAGGCAAAGGTTGCAGCTCTAGGGTGTCGGAGATCTGAGGCCTAAGCTCATAAATCGACCCTGTATCCAGTTGGATCCCAATGTGCGACAAATGGGGGACCTGGTAAACTCGGGCAATGCCATCACGCCATCTCCTTGTACAGAGTCTCGCCATGTTGCAAGGTTTGAGCCCCACCTTCTGACCAATGCTCGTTCCTTTTGATTTTCTGCAGCTGTTTCATAATAATGATTTTTGCAATGTAGAGAAATGTCCAGAGTAAAGTTCTTAACTGGAAGGTGAGGTGATGTCGAGACTTCCTCTTTGGGCAAACCTTTCCATTCTGGGACTTGTAGGACTGCATGCAAGATGGAACATGCAGGGGTACTAGGGTATTTGTAGCGGGCGTAGGATCCTATGTGCATCTGGCAGCAGCTGGGGGTGGCTAGGCATTATAAAACACTTTTCTGGCTTGTACCTGTACCCTTACCACACCCCTTACCCCTCTCTGGCATCTCCACTCACCCTAAACTCTGTGATCACCGTGGGTGTGTCACAGTGAGTGGGGTAAACACAGGGCAGAAAGCAGACAGGTGAAGGGATACCCCAAATGGAACACAAGAAGCTTAACGTAAGTGCAATGCAACCCATGGATATGCAGACAAAGGGCATGCTGGTCTATGGCCCCTTTAGCAACCCCTTGTGGTTGGTGTGCTTGCAGATAGGCCCAGACCACCAGCAGTTCTATGCTTTATATAACAAGGGTAGACCCAAAGCACAATACTAATAACAGCTATCACTAATCACCTGCATGAAAAAGCAAACGAGTTTTAAACAATGTATGCAGGTAGTGAACTGTATTGGGGTCTTCCTTGCCTGAAGGCCCACTTTGCAGGAGAAAGGTTTCTAGCTGCTCCTGTGCTTGACTTTTGATTGTCCCATGGTAGCAGCAGCAGTGTGGAGGCGGCCCCCCACTACTTGGCAGGTGCAGGAGGGGGGCCCTGGAAGTAGGGGCGGCCCCCCACTCCTTGGCAGGTGCAGCAGGGGGGCCCTGGAAGCATTGTCAGGGGCTGCCCCCCACTCCTTGGCAGGTGCAGAAGGGGGGGCCTGGAAGCATTGTCAGGGGCGGCCCCCCACTCCTTGGCAGGTGCAGCAGGGGGGGGGCATGGAAGCATTGTCAGGGGCGGCCCCTCACTCCTTGGCAGGTGCAGAAGGGGGGGCCTGGAAGCATTGTCAGGGGCGGCCCCCCACTCCTTGGCAGGTGCAGCAGGGGGGGGGGCATGGAAGCATTGTCAGGGGCGGCCCCTCACTCCTTGGCAGGTGCAGCAGGGGGGCCCTGGAAGCATTGTCAGGGGTCGGCCCCCCACTCCTTGGCAGATGCAGCAGGGGGACCTGGAAGCATTGTCAGGGGTGGCCCCCCACTCCTTGGCAGGTGCAGCAGGGGGGGGGCGTTGAAGCATTGTCAGGGGCGCCCCCCCCACTCCTTGGCAGGTGCAGCAGGGGGGCCCTGGAAGTATTGTCTGGGGCGGCCCCCCACTCCTTGGCAGGTGCAGCAGGGGGGGGGGCATGGAAGCATTGTCAGGGGCGGCCCCTCACTCCTTGGCAGGTGCAGCAGGGGGGCCCTGGAAGCATTGTCAGGGGTCGGCCCCCCACTCCTTGGCAGATGCAGCAGGGGGACCTGGAAGCATTGTCAGGGGTGGCCCCCCACTCCTTGGCAGGTGCAGCAGGGGGGGGGCGTTGAAGCATTGTCAGGGGCGCCCCCCCCACTCCTTGGCAGGTGCAGCAGGGGGGCCCTGGAAGCATTGTCTGGGGCGGCCCCCCACTCCTTGGCAGGTGCAGCAGGGGGGCCCTGGAAGTATTGTCTGGGGCGGCCCCCCACTCCTTGGCAGGTGCAGCAGGGGGGCCGCGGCCCCGCACCTGCGGCTGCAGTGGGCCGCGTGGCTGCCCTGACACTAGGCCTGGGGATACAGCGCGGCCTGGTCTGGCCTGGGCACCAGCGTGGCCTCGGGCTGTCGAGGCCCTCGTCACCCCGCCCGGGGCGCCGCCGTCTGGGCACCTGGGAGATGGAGGTCACTCTGCCGGCCACAGGGCGGGGAAGCGAAGCCCTGTCGCCCGCAGCGGGAGTCAGGCGGACGGTGCCAGGCCTGGGAGTACGAGAGGCCGCACTGAAGGAGACCGCGCTGCCGCAGCGGGGCCTTCAGCACTGCGGTCCAAAGCCTGGAGCAGCCGCAGCCCGATACTAGGCCTCCGTGGCGGCGGCTGGGGGGGTTTCCCCGCTCGCACTCCTCCATCCAACACCACTAGACACTCTGTAAGGCCTGGAAGCCTTTCTGTAGTTCTACATGTGCCTCACAGCACCTAAGGGCCCCCCGTGGCCTCAGACTCCTTACAGTATAGCACCCTTTAAGGTTGCGTGCAAGGGCTGCCCGCCGCACCAAGGCGCTACGCCTAAGTGCGCGGGCCATACCCATGCCCACATGCATAAAAACAGTTTGGGAATTGTTGTTACATGAAGCAAGTAGAGAGTACTGGTAAGTGGCAGGAACCACACTGGAGACGCCAGACCTACATGATGCCCATAAGAGTCACAAGTTGCCTCCCAATTTTCGGTTAAAGACTAAAGACTAATTTAATGATACTAACTACCTATGAGCTATAAGGAACACATTACTGAAAAACATGTTTTTCATTTATGACCAAGTTTTGTTTACTAATTAGATATGGAAACCAGATGTTTGAACTAATTGATGAAACTCACGTCTTTTTCTTTCCCTCTTTTGAACGAAATGAATATTTCAATAAATTGACTATCTTTCTAGTACTAGTTTGATTACAAGATTTGTTTTTCTATTTCGTGTATTCACGTATTATATTAACACCGATTTGTATAATTGTACTTATTTTTCGGTTACTGAATAAATTAACTTCACCTAGGACGTTTTTCACACCACAAAAGGATACGTGGATACATACGTGACTAGGCTAGACCTACAGTGATCTCATCACAGATACGCACCCTTTATAAATTAGTTTCCAATTACATTAGAATCCTTCCACAACAGCGGGGAATATATATATTTGTGAGGAACCACACTTGAGCCATCAGGTACAAAAGTGGAATAAGCTTTGTTCAGTTTCAGGGTAACAGGTTAGAGGCATGGAGAGAGCAAAGGTGATAAGATCCTTCCATCCTGAGTCTCCTAACTGTCCTCTGTGGAACAATGAGTGCACTCAGTGATCCGCTGCCATCAATACTTCCAGAGTCTTGCACAGCTTCCATCAAAGCAAGCAACACACTACACATCCCCCGTCCACTAAAGCTGCAGGAAGGGGAAACACACATGCAGCCACACCAGACAAGAGCCCATACACCAATGCACCCAACCAGACTCTTTACAAACATTACCACATTCGCAACCACCCACGCGTTTTCAACACACCAGATATCTAACGTTAATACCCATCCAAGGAAACATACCACCACGTACCCAGGACTGCCACTCCCAGATCTCACAGCTGCCATCTTCGAGCACAAAACATTCACAACCACATCCGCAACCCTAACAGCATACTCACCTTTCAGCCCACCTGCCACACAGGGCCTTGGGCCTGCCACACCCAAGTGCTATCACACCCATCAAATAATAACCACAACCTTACACACACTATCACACATTCACACAAGAATCCTGTCAGCAGCAACACCAACTCCACAATCAGTCCTTCAGCAACACACCACATCTCTCCAAGAGACACACATAAAAGTGAGGAAAGAAAAGCAAAGCCACAAACAAAACAAAGAGCACACACCACGGACATTGCTGGCAGAGAAGCACAGGTTAGCTGCTCCTGTGTAACTGTGTAGAGAAGATGGAACCCTTGCATGCACGCACAGAACCAGTAACTTTGTTTACATGCACAGAATTAGCGCTTTAATAAATAATTCACCACATGCAGAAATGGCAAGAATAACAATGTATATTAGGCATATCGCCCCATCACACTCATGCACCACATGCAGAAATGGCAAGAATAACAATGTATATTAGGCATATCGCCCCATCACACTCATGCACCACATGCAGAAATGGCAAGAATAACAATGTATATTAGGCATATCGCCCCATCACACTCATGCACCACATGCAGAAATGGCAAGAATAACAATGTATATTAGGCATATCGCCCCATCACACTCATGCACCACATGCAGAAATGGCAAGAATAACAATGTATATTAGGCATATCGCCCCATCACACTCATGCACCACATGCAGAAATGGCAAGAATAACAATGTATATTAGGCATATCGCCCCATCACACTCATTCACCACATGCATAAATGGCAGCTAGCATACAGCGTACACAAATCATACATTTGTGATTTCATATTTTAGATCCTTCCATGCTCTTCGTCAATTTGCAGTGTCCATCATAACAGGATCCTGGTAAGTGGCAGGAACCACACTAGAGCCATCAGGTACAAACATGGAAGAAGCTTTATTCAGTTTTAGGGTAACAGTTAAAGGGATGCAGAGAGCAAAGGTGATAACATCCTTCCAGTAATGTCTCCCATCCTGAGTCTCCTAACTGTCCTCTGTGGAACATTGATTGCACTCAGTGTTCCGCGGCCACCAATACTTCCGTGGTCTTGCACAGCTCCCATCAAAGCAAGCAACACACTACAACATACCAAAGGCTCCATTATAGCTATCAGCACTGAGCACCCTTGATTCCAGAACCGCCTGACCGTGGGCAGACCCAAGGCATGTGTGGGAACTCAGTATCCACCGCAGCAGAGTTGAATGGAGGCTGGAAAAAAGTTTCTCTTTAAGAAGAAAACGTGCTCCCAGCACAATCAGGCGGGTGGCGGCAACACACACTGGTCTCTGTAGAAACCTGCTTATAAGGCCGCACCAACGTGGGACGCGGCGTTGCCAATTGTAAGTTTGGTGTCATACAGGTGTGCCGTGCGAACAAGAACACAGAGAAAGAAATGATAATAAGAAAAGGGGGTAGGATTTGGTTGGTGGGCCCTGTATGTAGTAATCGTGGAACCTGCAAAGGGGTAGTGGGATTGCTCCCTTTTTCTGCATTTTGATAGTTGCTGGGAGATTGTTCGTTTGTTCCATTAAACACATGACTCGAAGTTGTTGAAAATAAAAGCCTTTCTGAAGTGACTGCAGGGCTTCACCCTTAAGCCTTTGCCACTGACATTTTGTACCAGCAAAGTGGTAGTAGGATTGCCCCCTTTATTTCTGCATTTAAAAGAAAATATATATTTGTATTGGTTTATGATTAACCGTTAAAAAAAAGAGTTACAAAGATCACAATAGAAGAGGAAATAAAACAAATAAGGATAAACACGTTGTAGAGTCGAGTGCAGTCTCTGCAGTCTATGGCAGCGACGGCAGGACGCAGGACAGTCGTAGCGGAAGGGGCAGGAAGACTACTGTGCAGTGCCGCGGCTCGCTCCCAGGAGCCCCCTGAGCGGTCCATATCCCCGAAACATCAAATGGAGACGTCTTCTTTCTTGGCACCGGACAGGGTAAGACATTGTCCCCCTAGCACGTCCATAGTGGAAGGCTTGCCCCTGTCCTTGCCTCAGACTTTTCAATTTCCTCCCTTTGAACCGATACACTTTCACCCCCACGGACCCTAACATTTTCACTACCGCAGACCCTGCAGACTCAGCTCCTGTGTTACACAACACCATAAAGAGCCCCCTGAACGGATCACGGGACCAGGAGTCGCTCACGAGACGAGGCCAGCGAGATGCGACTGTTGGGGCTGGCAGCTGTGAGACACTTCCCGGTGCAGCGACACCCACCAGGTCAGAGCTCCACCGGGATATAGCACTCCGTTCTCCGACCCGAAGTCTCCAACACTACTTCCGTCCTCGGAGGGCGAAATGAATATGCACCCCAACCAGTCGATACCAGGGGTGACAGAAGTACCTAAAATCGTTGTCAAAGCACTCATCCATACTATGGGGAGTACAGGGACTGGTGCTAGCCCCCAGAACGCGATAAGCGAGCCTGTGGCACCGATACCCGCTTCTCCGGAGCACTTACCTTCCCCTCTCCCTCCAGTTGAGTGCCCCGGTCTGCGTGTCTCCTCTGGGGCTCCAGCTGTGGGGGTACCCTTGGTCGCGGCCCCACTCGAGCTGGGCGCTGGGTGTGATGGCTTCTCCACTTCAGGAGCTCGCAGCGACCGTGGGAGGGGAAGTGGGGGTGATTCCGGAGAGGATGTAGACACTATAGCGGAGGAACATAACAAACAAAGCAATCAAGGGGAGGGGAAGGAGGAAAATCCATCAAACTCTACAGTTAAAAAATTACATGTGCATACTCAAAAAATTACTTCCACGCGCACAGTCCATACGAAAGCTCCGTACAAGAGAGGCCCTAAAATACACAAATGCCTACAAATACCTAACCCTACTCCCTCGATGTCATCAATAAGAGAATTCTTCTAAAAAAAAAGTCAACGTGATGGTCAGTTTCCATTCGACCTCTGCGATGCAGAACTATTAGCAATTGTAGAAGACACTGCTATAAATCTGACCACTGCAATTTGCCACTGCCGGGGCCTGATCCCTCAGGAAGTAAGGCTCACCCTTTGAGAATATTTTCTCCAAAGCCTGTGCTGGTAAAATGGCATTTTAGCAAACCGCCCCCTGACACTATCATATCAAGGGACAAAATAGGCACTAGTGAGCCTACCAGAGACAAGCCATCTGAATCCTCAGCAACTCCAGTGGTCCATCGACACTCCCCCTCAAAATCCCAGGCTACCGATAGTCTTAGGGGGCCGACTGGCAGAGTTAGTGATTCGGCGTTGTCAACTGGGGGCACCCCAGACATGTTATGTGGAGAATCTAGTCCCTCTACATCAATAGCGGCCGAAAGAAACCGAGTACTAGACCCAGACTGTCAGCCATTGCAAGAAAGAGAGGACAGGATTACGCGCTCGTTTGGGCTGTGGGACTCGCGACTCAATGGAGTTCAAACAGAGAGGGGTCGACACAAGGATTACAACTTAAAAACACCGCCGACCAACCGCCGCCTTAGTGAGATCTCATCTAAACCATCCTCGGCGACTCCCCAGAAGAAATTGGATGCCTTGACGATTCTCTCAACGGTGACCATTGCTCTGGCACCGTTTGGTAAACCTCATGAATCCCTTAATGAAACACTCAAAGATCAAACAACGCTCATAGCACTCATGCAAACTAAGCTGATTTATCTGGCGGGCTATGTGATGGCGAAATTGCAAGCGGATCGGCCTGATCTTGTCGTCCAGACAGAAAAGATACAGCAAAATCCCAGCAATCAACCAAAGATTCAGAACCCAGAAGCAGGAGACCCTATAACAAAAGTTTCAAAGGACACCCAGACTGATTTGGCAAAATCCTGTGACTATGTGGGATAGAAACTCCTCAATCACAAAAGATGCGCCTCCAAGTGGAAAAGTCGACCTTGCCACTACCTGTTCGACTTCCACAGCTTCAGAGCCCAACACGAAAGCCGAAGAGACGTTACCCAATGGTAAACTTCAGCAAAGCCACATTGTTAAATCCAACGGCTCTGTTCGGCAAAACTCTCGAAAAATCTTCACTGCATTGCCTAAAGAGCGATCGAATCCCAGTACAGCAGTGCTAAACAACTAGACGTTTGGAATCTTCTTGCAAAAAGGAACACATAGCCTTGATCCCAAAAAAAAACATCTAAAGATCGGCAGAATATCTAACTCTCCTGGACAAAAAAAAGGCCTCTACTCATTTGGGAAAGCAATCTGGTACGACAGACGTAAGGGGGAAACCGTGGGTAAACTGCCTACTGGAGAAAAGAGAGTGACTAGTCCAGATGAGAGTCAACTCGACAGTGCGGGGAAAGTACAATTGGAAGAAGACAGCATCGGAAGTGCTGAAGACCTAATGAACATGAGCCTGTATACCATGGAAGACTCGGTCTCTAATCTCTTGGATATCGTGCAGCAAAAGAGGAAAAGATCTGACTCTCAAGAACACACATCAAAGGAAGAGCCTAAGATGAAAATCATGATAGTTGACACACCCTCAAATAGTTTGAAACTATGTTTAAAAAACAGAATTTACCACTCCATCCGCCCAACTTCAGAAGTCCAATTCTTAGGGAAAGATCGTGTCCTACGTGGCAGATCTCCTTGCTCCAGAAGTCTGCGCCTCTTAAGATTGCCGAAAAGACATGAGAATTCGACCTTGAACCACAGGCACGAGAGAAGGGAGAAGGAAAATGCTGCCTTAACTCCAATCAGGCGGAGAAGGGTCCGGTCTCCACCACCTGCTAAAATTCATTACATCTCACATGTACAAGGGTCGCAGCGAGGCACTTAGAAACGTCCAACGCGTCGCCTCTCTTATTCCTGTGGCGAGCGCGTAACTTTAAAACAGGTCTCTACGAGAACCTTCAAACTTCAAAGAACCAGCGAAGTAAAAGATAACTGAACACTAAATCACTGGGCTCTATTAACCTTATTTAATCAGGTCAACTCGTTCCAAGGACGTATCAGCGATGATATCAAGATACTAGAACCAAACCCAAATGGAAGGAAAGACAGCTCGTTTTTGCACATCTTAATCGAGAACTGCAAAGAAAAGGCTGTGGAGCGCAAAGGACAAATTAATGAGGCTGGGGTTTGACCTAAGTATGGTAGAGGAGGGCTTCCCGGTAAAGGCCAGATTAAGGTCACCTCAGAGATTTGGACGCAGACATGTGCACCAACCACTTACTAGTTCTCAAAGAGCTTCATTCAACCGTAAGATCCACAACCATACCAGGTGGACTGATCCGAGCCCTCACCATGGGGTATCTAAAGGAGCTCACGGAATCTGGGATCCACCTGAATTTGGTAGAAAAAAAGTGCATATAGATCACCGTGAAATTCAAAGACCCATGTCTCCTGTTACATTGCCGGAATCCAGGAGAATACCAAAAGGACCATGTCTACTTCAACGTAGAATTTCTCCAGATGACAGGAGAGACAATGAGGGCTTGTCAAGACACTCAAGAAATGTATCCTGCACCCCAAGAATATGGGCAACTAAAAATGACAGGCTAGCTCCTCTCAAGAGGCAGACGAGATGAGTTTACCATTAGTCAACACTTCAGCGAGCGGCCCCCAGGAGTGCAAGATCAAAGAGAAAAATTCTCTGGTGCAGTTGTGAATGTGCTCGTGGAACACGAGGGGTCATTCTCACTTGACCAGAGCTTCAGATGTGAATCTGTCAGATTTTGATGCTCTTTGCCTCCAAGAAACGTGGCTCATCAATAAACCTTTATTAGATGGATACGAGTTGGTCCACTCTCCTGCACTAACAGGCGAGAAAGGCAGACCAAGATCTGGCCTAATCACGGTGCTAAGAATGGGCTCTGGTCTGAGTTTAAAACACGTGATATTAGTGACAGAATTTATCCTGGCAACATCGATTGTATGGTCCAAAACAACTGCGACCAATAATAACAAAAGCCCTGAGGAGATTCTCCTACTCAACATTTATTGGAATCCGGCTAGAGTGGAGACTGAGAAATTTCTTGAACAGGTGGAAGCGTTAATTGACAGTTCCATGGTGAACCAGATGTCTCCCCATATTATCATCATGGGTGATCTGAACGTTGATCTGTCCATGCGCCTGAACAATCCAAGGGGGAGAGCCCACTTATGGACCAAACTAATGGATTCTAGAGATTTGCACAATCTCCAACAAGAATTCATGACCAACCTCTGTATAATTCCTTCTTGGAAGGGGAACGGCAAAGCTGCAACCATCGATTATATTCATATCTCATGAAGCCTGTTGAACACACTGGCATCATTCAAGGTAGTTCATACAGATCACAGCGATCATAACATCCTCATCACTGAATGGACAATTACGAAGCCCTCTGTCACGTTTACAATGGCTAACCTGGCCACCAATTCTTGTGGCAACAGAATAAAGCTGTCTGAAAAGGCAATAGAAACTCTCACAAAGAACTATACTGTGCAGAACGATATACATAATGGTGTTTGCAGTGCAGATTATTCTTCGTCTTTGGCAGCCCTAATTCCGCAAAAGAAAAGGTCTGGTATCCTCCCAAAACCACTAACCCATACATATAATGCACAAGTTGTGGAAAGAAGAAAAACTCTAAGGAAATCAACGCGTGCAGCAAAAGAATCTAACTGCATCCTCAAAATGGAGGAAGCCACTTATGCCAGGAACTCCTACCAAACTTGGCTGAAAAACACCAAATACAAGTGGTACCAGGATGATGCAGAGGAAATGCTACGTGTAATCTGCAGCAAGAAGTCAAGAGAGTTTTGGTCCTTAATAAAAATGAACAGGTCCAGCCCAACAGGCCCGTTAACGAATCCAGTAAGCGAAACAGATTGGACAAAACACTTTGGGCCTCATTACAACTCACCCGGTATGGAAACAACGGTGGCGGTAAACCCGCCGCCACCGTTGTCTCCATACCGGGTGATCGCGACTCCTGCAGGCGGAGGTGTCAATCCCGCTAGGTCTGACTTGGCGGGTTTAACACCGCCTGCCTGCAGGCGGACGAGGAAACACTGGCACCATCATGAGTTGGTGCCAGTGTGGGGATTTACACCATTCCGCCTCTGGAATTTCCGGGTCACTGGGGTTGTAATGCCCTGGTAATTCCAGGAATCACAGAGGCGGAATGGTAAGATGAGTCCGGCGGTAACCGAGCCGGAAAAACCGGCAGGTTACCGCCGGACTCGTAATGAGGCCCTTTGTCTCTATATACAGCGCATCAATTGGAACCAAAGAGCTGAATCCGGTCCCGACAGACATCACATGGGACATCTCTACAGAGTATGACCTTATATTAGCTAAGATAAGAAAACTTACCAACTCCAGGGCCGCTGGTCCAGATGGCATAACTAATATTGAGCTAAAGCGACAAGCATCATCCTGGACTTTTTAATTTCAGAAGTGTTCAAATTTTAAAATGTTCAAAATTTAAAAAGGGGGCGAGGGACAATCCAAATCATTATCGCCCCATCGCACTCCTTGACTCAATAGGAAAGATCTTTAGATCAATCCTTCTGGACAACTTCCAACAGTGGACAATAACTTCAAAAACAGTGGATCCGGTTTTGTAAAAAATCTGGGCATGTCGGCGAACATTTTCCCAACGAGCACACTCAAAGCCAAGGTTCTGGAGGGACGTCCGAAATCCTGAACCCAATCAAAGCTCTATATTCTGGCACTTCGATGTGTGTGCGGCTCAATCAAGCTGGTTTACTCTCTTCTTGGATCAAAACTGAGTGGGGGGTTAAACAGTCTGCCCTCTGGCCCCGGCCTTATATAATGCCTATATTGCTGACCTTGAGGAGTCTGAAATCAGAATCCGCCCCTTTCCACGAACACTGCGAGATGTCTATCGCGTCTTCTGTATGCAGACGATATCATTTTAATGGACCATACGCAAATAGGTCTGCAGAGGCAAATTACCAACTTGGCCGTATATTTGAAAGATAATCATCTACAGTTGAGCCGCGAGAAAACAAAGATTATGATTTTCGAGAAGAGAAAGACCAAAGGAAAGAACTTTACGTGGTCTATCGCCAATCTCCCTCTAGAAGTAGTGCACGACTTCAAATATTAAGGAGTGAGCCTAAATAACAACATCAAAGAGGTCCCTATGCAACAAAGTCTGGAGAGAAAAACACGCCTCTTGATCTCTCAGTCAACCATAATCTACAGGAAATATGGACGATTTACAATCTCACTGCTTTTGACTTTTTATAAATCTAAAGTCATTCCCAGTCTCACTTATGGCATGGAAGCCATGCCTGGCCTTCCAGGTAAAATTTGGCCAAAGCTGGAAGGTTTATACTGGAAGAACATTTTGAATAAGCCCTTATCTACTCCTATTTCCATAATTAGGAGGGAGCTGGCCTTACAATCTTTAAGCTCTATTCTGGCCAGGAACGAGATTTTGTTGTACAGGAAAATCCTGCTACCTCCACCACCTTACATCCTTAAAGCAATTGGCAAAGAAATGGAAGCAGGCTCGTGTAAAATGCTTTGCGATTGGACCGACAGGAACAAAATATTGCTGGAAAAGGTTGGTAGTTCCGAAGAAGAGCTCATTCAGAACCCGGAACGGGTAAAAAAGAGGATCGTCGAATCTGACTGGATCCAAACGTTGGAAGAAGCAAGCCTAGTCAAGGCAGTGTGGGACCTCCCAATCCATTTAACAAAAGTTAACGTATGTCGCAATTATTTGGCAAAATGTCCAGATAAGAGGATTCGGGAAACCCTTCCTGCAAATTCGCTTGAACCTCTTGCATACGAATGAGACTCTGGCGAGGCGAAATCAAAGTTCTCATCCGACTGGCGATACTGTTCTCAGACGGAGATGAAAGAAACCATAAAACACCTTCTTCTACATTGCCAGGACCTGATTGGGATACATACTCGCCATCTAGGACAATTGTTTAAAAATCTGCAGTTCTACGACGAAGAAGAATGGTGGTGTCGGCTCCTGAGTGGAGAGAAAACCTCTTGGGTAATTGCAGTGGTTGGCTTCTTCCAGGAGACAGGCCTGTTGGACAGACACACTACAGAGAACACCAAGTAAAGAACTGCTGATTGATCGTACTCCACACATGACGTCTCAGTGGAGGAAAGGTTCTTGGGTCGTGGGGAGAAGAGTAAGCTTGTGAAGTAAGATTTCATAAAGATCTCATGTACTGACGAAGGATAGTAAAGAAATCTTAAGGAAAAAACCTTCTTGTAAAAATTGTATAACATGCTGATTCATGGAATTTTTGCACCGAAAAACGGGGATTTGTGCGCTATTCTTGCCGCAAATCACCATTTGTTAAACAGGGATTTGCAGGCAGAATGGTGCACAAATCTCAATTTTTCAGCACAAATAATTCCTTGAATCATCCCCTATGTTTCAATTAAAACAAGTAATAAATTTTTTTGTTTTTAAAAAAAAACACACACAGAGTCCTTCTCAAGATCCATGGGGTCATTAGTCATCCTCCTAGTTTAATGTATCGCTCATTTTCACCCTAATCCGCGTGTGCTGATTTTACTTCGTCTTCTCAGAATGCATGTCAGCTTGATTCTTTGTTTGGTTTGGGTTTGTGTCCAGTCAACTTTTAAATAGTACTTCTTCTAGGAAATTCATTGCTGCCAATATCATGCCTGTATTTTCACCTATTAGGAATACATTCCACCGATCCTGTGGAGATAATGATTTAGTTTGATTGATGTAATGTCCGAAATAGAATGTTCTCAGGTTTTTTAGATTGGGGCATGACACCATTATATGATATAGGGACTCAGTTACTTCTTTCCGTTTGCAGAATTTGCACCATGGATTGCTGTTAGTACTCCATTTCTGCTTATGAAGAATTTCTCCCTACGGTAATATATTCATTCAGAATCTCCGAAAATAATTCTTGGTAGTGTCTTAAGGGAAATTTGACCAAGCAATTTTGTAAGGAGTTGATAGGCCGTCTTTCGTGGCTGAGTGGGATGGATGAGATGTACTTTCTTCTCACACCCTGTCTGTTTATCCAATCTTGTTCTTTTAATTTTTTTGGCCATGTCTGGATTTTGAATTATTACATCCGACGAGCCCATGTGTTCTAGCCAGGTTCAGCATTTTTATCAAATGTTCGCACTTGGAACTAATGATGTCAAAAGGTAGTGGATTTGGTGTCAGGATGATTTTTGTGTAGAGTGATAACGTTTTCCAACTTGTCATGCAATGTTTGCAAGGCTTGCTCGTATCTGCTGACGGCGATTGGGAGGCCCTTTGGTAGTCTTAGAACTTGTTCCCAAAGCAGAGCTTCACATATCGCCCACGTTTTCCATCGCAGATTGAGGCATGTATCGGCTCCATATGTTAGGATCGCTTGTACCTTTTGTTTATAAAAGAGTACGAGTGGAATCGTCGTACATGTCCCACATTTATTTAGAATTGCCTCTCCTTGTCTTGCTAGGCGTATGGTTGTATGTCTCAGCACTTTGTACCACTCACTTTCATTTATGTTTCTGCTGCTCAAGGTTAGAGTCTTTGCTTGTGTGAGTGTTTCTCCACCCAGTCTCCACAAAATTCTTTCCCTTGATATACAGTTTTCCTGATTGAGCGCTGCCAGTTCCAGAATGCATGACTTTTTGATGTTTATTTTAAGGTCGTTGGAATTTGTATATGCTACAATCGTGTTTAGTCTTTGTTGGAGCCCGATCTTGGTTTGATCAATTATGATGAAATCATCTGCGTATACAAGCCATGCCATGTATTGATTCCCATTTCTTTGGAGGAAAGGCATGTACCTTGCTCTGTGCTTCTTGTATGTCCGATATATATATAGATTGAATAGTGATGACCCCAGGGGGCACCCTTGTTTCAGGACTTGTCTGGTCAGTCTTATTTCAATTGTCGTATCCAAGTATAATGCAATTATGGCCTCTAGTACAGAGCTTGGACATGCTCAGCTGTGTAGCTTCCACCATAATGTCTCTCTATTTATGCTGTTGAACGCCTGTTCGAAATTAATAAATGCAACGTAATAGCTAGTTTTATTTTTTATCGCTCTGATTTCCCAAATATTTAATAGAAACAGGTTCAGAGAGGCTCTGACTCCTTTAACAAACCCTGATTGTCATGGGTCTCTCCGTCCAGATTCCACCGCCCAATTATTTAGATCCTGCAACAGGATGGAGCCAAAGCTCTCATTGATGGGAATAATATACCGGTAGCCAAAAATGTAAAAATATTAGGTTTTTACCTTGATGCCCAGTCTAATCTAATCAAACAGGTAAACATGGCCTCCTCAGCCACGGCCTATACCGGCAAGTTGATCAGGGCCTGTAGACCTTTATTATCACCCACCAGCTGCCTTACACTGGCTAGAGCTCTCATATTGCAACAGCCCCTACATGGGCGCCAATTAATCCATTACAAATAAAATGCAGATTATGCAAAATAATGTGCTTAGAGCGGCCTTAAACATCTCCAGTAGAGAGCACATATCAGTAACTAGAAAGCAACACAAGTGGCTCTCTATACGAGAAAAAATCTACCTAAAAACGATCTGCCTCACTCACAAGGCGCTCAACTGTCAAGCCCCTCCTTATCTCACAGACAAATTCACTTGGAAAGTGCCCAATAGAATCACTAGATCTTCCAACACACCATGCCTGGTGGTGCCAAGACATAGCTTAAAAAGAGCTGGCAGTGCCAGTTTCCCAGTACTAGCCGCCCAACTATGGAACACACTTCCACGGAACATTCAAATTATTCAAGCATTTGACAAATTCAGAAACCACGTTATCACGTGGATACTCAACAAAATGTAAACACTACAGTCCACTGTTACTACTGCTATGACCTAATGCTACGACATATCTTCCATGTATACTGACTGTTAGGGAGAATTCTCATTTTATGGCTAATTTCCCTTACCTATAGAGTCCCCCAGCAGCTTTGCTGGACTTGAAGGGTTTGTTTTTTTCTCCTGCTATGAGTGAAACTCTTTTTCCCACTCTTAGGCATTTTTTGCTATGTGTGTTCTAGGCTATTTATGTGTTTAATGTCTATGGGGTTTTTCTCACCCTCATATGACCCATCTTTATACACGTGTGTTACACAGCACCCTCAGTGCAGTGACACAGGGGTGTCAGTGACCACCAACCATAGACTCTATACCCTGGGACTGACTACTGTCTCCCAGGGCATGTAGAGTCCCCATTGACTTTACTAGTCAATTTTTATGAACTAAACCAGTACAACCCATTTTACTATGGAGGTACTGGGAAGGGTTAATAGTTTTTCCCTGGTGTTCATTTTCAAGAGGATACCGTACAGTCCCTCTCTCAAAAGTTTCTGGCTGGTGGCAGTGGTTACTACCGTAAATATTCGACCGCAAATATTTCCCTATAGGATTTTCCCATTGTTCGAGGCTACCACATTTTCTGACAGCCTCTAACATACCGCCGGTGTATTTTAATATTAACTTTACTCCGGTAGGTTTTATTTGCCAGAACTTTAATATAACTTCTTTCTCGTGTCTTTCTCTAAACTCCTAACCCAGGTCGGGGATCCTTTGTTCGTCCGTTTGGTGGGCTTCTGCCGAGAAGCCCTTCTTTCAGCGCCACTGTGTCTCGGGTGGGTCCATTATGTGGGAGGGGGAGTAGGACCCCTGGGCATGGTTGCCTCAGCAACCCATGTCGCACTCTGTCCTGATAGGCTGGAGGGTCTCCCGCCAAGATGACCACTCCACTGTGTGAGTGACAGCTAGGCTGTATGAATGGGGATCCTTTTGCAAAAACGCAGGGTCCTGAGGACTGGAAGAGCAAGACGTTGCCACTGGAACTAAGAAGCCGAAGAGGAGAGAAGCCAAAGACACCTGCAACAATTGAACCACCGGTGAAGCCCTGTTGCAGCGTCTCACCACTTTTCTCCACACGACGAGAGAAGATCTTCATCTGCAACAGCCTTCTTCCCTTGAGCTGGTGGGGCCAACCAGTTTGCCAATCGCCTTCCTGGACCTGCCTTGGTCGAATCGCCAGTACCCTATACTCGGAGACCGGATAGCCAGGCACCCGTCCACCCGGACCGCGATTTAAAGGAGCGTACCTATTATTCGTCGGGCAGCACCGCGGCTGGTTTCATCCCTGGCTAGTGCAGTAACTCGAACCTTCCTCCATGACGAGAGTCCCCCTTCCTCTGCTGGATCACCCGAACTGCAGGAACTACCAGGAACAACCACCACCGCAGGAGCCACGTCTTCATATTAAGGTACATTGTTCTGCCAGCCCGCCCTTTTCGCGTGGTAGTGCTAAAGGTGTTTTAAATCCATTACCTACCTGTTGGGTTGGCCACCCCTATCTTCTAAACATTGTCTTTCACCTTCTGCACCCACCTTTTCGAAATCGTTAACCAAAGACTTGACTGCAGCTACAAGAACATTTTGCTCCTGGGTCCTTTGCCCTGTAGCACTGACTCTGGCACAGGCCTATTGACTCTGGCTAAAATTGTTAGATCTGCCTTCTCTAGATTGCTTATCAACTAGAACTGTGTTGGTGCACCTACTTCTTATAACAACCTTTTCCTTCCCGTTTTTTAAAACTTGTGAAGTGCCATTTTGCTCGGTTTTCATTTAAGTATTCTCTATGCTAAAGTACTCCCTTGCCTAAACTTGTTCACAAACTTATGGGAAGTGTTGCTAGGGTGTGTAAGAGGATATTCCTGTATAACTTGTGCTTTCCCTCCCTTGTGAGAAATTGCTAGAGTGCCATTTGTGTTTGGTTTTCACTGTGCCGTTTTGCTCAGTTTTCACTCTTGTTCAAACTTGTCTACAATTTAACTAGGGAGTTGTGTATACTTTTCTTGACTGATTTTAACTTGCTTTATTAACTGTGATTAATGTGTTTAACTAGAAGTGTGTAAAATAAATATATATATATATTCTTTTTAATACAAAGCTTTGGTCTGTGTTTCCTTGTGCCATAAGTGCTGTAGCCCTATTGTGTGAACCCTGAATACTGCTCATCTCCCTCTTGAGATGAGTCTGACTGCTTAGCCACAGCTACCAACTAAATCTTTGTGGTACAGACTGATACCAAACGGGATTTATTGCTCATACCTGTAGTCTTAATCTTCTGTAGTGCTCCCTAAGGGAACTGCACAGGATTCTGCCTAACACTGACCAATCTAAATACACATGCATGTAATCATATCCAGACCATATAAACTATATCTCTCCTGTATAAAATGTATATATTGTGCCATGTAATTATATTCTGACTGTATAAATCGCATCTATCTTGTATATAAATGTATATACTGTTCCATGTAACCATTACCATTTACACAAGCGCCCAGTTACCCTTGGGTCAGGTCCGCGCTATAAATAAAACAAACAAACAAACAAACAAAGTCGATGTTCCATTCTGTCGATGTATAAGGTGATTTCCTTTCCTTCGATACTTTTTTCTGTGCAAATAAGGCAGTGATGTAAATTGTCCTTGCCTGTTCTGATACCTTATCCGCTTGAGTGGCTAGTTGGTTGGAACTTTCGTTATTGATATGGTCCCATAGATATCTCGTATTTTGTCTGCTACATGTATTTAGCATGCGTTCGGCATCATTTTGGGATCTTGAGGCTTTGGTGGGGATTAGCCAATTTCTTTATTTTTGCTTCCTTTTTTTGATGAGTACACCTCATTGTTTGGACTCTAGATGGTTCAGTCAATTAATCTTTTTTAAGTCAGATCAAAGTGATTTATTTTCTTCGACTACTTGCATATTATGCGTGTGTACTGGAATGTTTTCCTTTTTATCATGATGATTTTTGGTCTGTTGGAATTGATGTAATAACCAAATGTATTCTGGCTTCACATGCTCATGTTTTAATGTATGTTTGAGCTCTTTAGTAATTGTGAGATTGTCATTAGATCATAGTCTCAGTCTATTTCCTATCTGAGTGGATTCTATCGGAATGTTGTCTATTTTCTGCCATTTGAATGTTGCAAGAGACTTCCAGTAAGATGTGGTCACTTGTTGCCATGTCAATCACCTCGAATTGTTCAACCAATTGGAGGCAATTGGTGGACAGAAACATATAATATAATATTGCTGTTCATTTGCCTCTGGCCCATGTCCACTTGGCAGGAATATCGCCTTTTGTTTGTGGGTTAAGCATGTGAAAATTATGAGCCATCGTTTTATCCCACCATGACCTGGATTTTGCGGGCAGGTTGGATTTTGACATCGGTTTCCCTTGCTCCGAGATGAGTCACGGATTTTGTTCTCCACACTATAGAATATGTGGGCCTTTGTAGACTATTAGTGCGTCGTCCAATTGATTCATCATTTGGTTGGTAAATACCTTGGACGTGGGCTTAGCTGGGTTGCAGTATAGATTACATGTGAAAAAAGCGTGTTCTTATATTTGTCATGTGTCTGTAGTTCAATGATTATTATTTGAGTGAAGATGTTTGGGTTTAAGATTTCTTTGACAGTAAAACCTACGCCTCTCTTCACGACTGTCAATAGACCTGAATACGGTCTGCCAGCTTGGCCCTTATGTGCACTATTAAGATAGCAATGATATCGCATAGAGAGGAGACTTGAAGGCAAAGAATGTCATATTGTTCTAATCCCAAGTCTTCATTATTGAATAGTTGGATGAATCCTCGAGAGTACTAGGAACCAATTTTCAATGGTCGGACTACGTTCTTCTCCTGGCTCTTGGCATTTGAGTGAGCTCTGGCCATCCATGACCGTGTGCTTTGTTGTGATTGGTGTGATCGATTTCTACAAATCTTTCTTTCGTTCCTTCGGCGGAAGTTTCATTGGTCCCTCGTACTTTTAGAACTATGAGCTTTAGATCTTTTGATTCTATGTCAGCAAATTTGTCCTCATAGCAACTGTTGTCCATTCTTTGATTGTCATCATCATTTCTTGATCTAATTTTCACTCCAGTATCTTTGTGTGCTTCTTTCAGTATTGTGTGATTGTAATCTATAATTTCAAAGCCTAATGGTAAATAATTACCTGCCAACTCCAGTGTAGCATGTAAGGATGACTCTAAGTGAACTGTCAAACAAATCATCTTCGTTCATTCTTGAATTCTACCACTCTGATGTCCTGTGAGGTTATAAGTCTTAGTTTTGGGCAATTATGAATCAATTTCCAATTCATTATTATGTCGTCTTTGTCGCATATAATTCTCTCAAGGCTTATTAAGTTGCTATTTGGGTTGTCCCATTTGTCATTATGCATGTCCTGCTAGATACTCTTTTGGATTTGTCTCGTCTGATCTGGAGACTCTCTCTTATTTCTTCTCTCCCTTGCTTCTACTGCCCACCTTTTCTCTTCTAATGTGAGGAATTTGATGTGTGAGATTTTTATTCGTGATCTTATTTTTATCTTCATGAGTTCCGATTGTGAGCCTAGGATGGGGGCTAGGTTGCCTGTTCAAAGACTTATCAATGTGTGAATCATTTATATCTTCACTATCGCCTTGCTCTAGCTCATCATCAAGGAGAGCTCTAATTTCTTCATCATCTTTGGATTCATTGTGAGCTGATTCTTCGATTTCTATTGTCTGTTGCCCATCTCTGTTTAAGGTCTCAGAAGGAGACACATTGTTTTGTCTATCAATGTTCGTTATGTGGCAATTGTTTATGACCCTTATTTCATTAGTTGTTCGTCGCGTCTTGTTACTCCCTCTGATGCAATGCTGTGGTGGAGTTCTTATATTCCGCAGGAAGGCCTGTGATGCATTCGATTTGGGGTTTTAGGGCTTTGATTGATTTTTAGATGTATTTGCTTGTTGCACACCCTTGGATTGAATTTGATGGGCAGCATTTTGTGGTATGATTGCAGCTGTTTTTTTTCTAAAATGGAAAATTGTTTCGGAGCACTGTTGTTATGTGTTTGAACATTTCATTCAATTTACTACATTGTATTACATTGGAGTCCAGGTCTTTGATCTGTCATACTGTGTTCACTGTGCGGTTCTGTATACAATATATCATGAATACCTCTGTTTATTCGTCCACGCTCTTTTCACTTTTGAATTCTGCCTGTCATATGTTGCATGTCACTTAATTTCTGTTTTTTTTTGCTTTCTTTCTGGTTGTTGTCTCTTTGTTGGAGCTCGTTTGAGTTTCTAAAGAATTGTTTATCTTTTTCGCAGATGTCTGTGCTCTCCTCCATTTACAGTTTTCTATTAGAGTAGTTGTTAGGCAGAAACCTGTGCAGTTCCCTCTGGGACCACTGCAAAAGATTTAAGACTACAGGTGTTTGGCAGTAAACCCACTTGGTAGCAGTCTGCACCACACAGATTCACTTGGTAGCTGTGGCTGAGCAGTCAGACTTCCCTCAAGAAGAGTTAGGCAGTATACAGAGTATTCACAATAGGTCAAAAGAACACAGTAGAACAAGCAAACAGTGACCAGAGCTTGGTGTAAAAGAGATATAAGTATTTATTTAAAACCACATCTAATAAAACACACAGGCACTAATATTAAGCAGTTCAAAAACACGGTCACTAAAAGATATACACTCCCTTCAACGATTAGTTAAACAAGTCTTAAGTAAAGCAACACTTATTTTCAGACAGCGGTGAGCGCTTAACGAAGATGGCACTCTAATCAATCGGTTTAAAAGGGAGAGAAAGGCAGAGCAAAGATAGAAACAGATCCCAACACTTTCAGAAGAACACAGTAGGAGAAGAAGGCAGTTTAAAACCGTAAAGTCAAAGTTAACAAGGCCGGACCCAATGTAAGAGGCTCCAGTGGAAATGTGTCCAAGGTCACATGGTACAAAGTGCCCCAAAGTCTCGAAATCAGTTCAGAAAGAGTTGGACCAAAAGAAAGGGACCAGTTAGATGGTCAAAGCGGCCAGCCCAGTCCAGAAGGTTAAGGGATTATTATTACCTTGTAGCAATCTTTAGAAAGGGAGGCCTGGCAGACACGGTACCTTAAAGTGGTGAGAATACTCCACCGGGTCAGTTGTTCCTGGCAGCGGGTGCTTCGTCCAGGGGAAGAGAGGATCTCGTCGGGGAGGAAGACAGGAGTCCATTGCACTGCCAGGGAAGAAACCAGCCGTGGAGTTCTCAGTTAAAAGGAGCGATCCTTTTATTTGCGGTCCATTGGTAAGTGGCTATCCGGTTGCCGGGGTGCTTGGCATGGGCAATTCGACCACAAGATGTCCTGGGATGCGAGGAAAAGAAGGTAAACTGGTTGTGCCCACCAGTCAGGGGAAGAAGACTCTCCAGCCGGGAGATCTTCTCTGTCGTTGGGAAGTGGTGAGTCAGTTCCGTAGGGCTCCACCGGTGGTGTCGTCGTAGCAGGTCAGCTCAGCTTCTCCCTCATCGGATTCTCAGGTCCTGTGGCGACTTCTGAAGTTCCAGTCCCAAAAGCCCTGCTTTTATGCAGCACACTCCCATTCACTCAGCCTAGCTGTCAATCAAACATGCTAAGTGGTGAGCCGGCCGGCTCACCACTTGGGCCAATCACACAAGAGTGCGACTTGAGTTACCAAGGTAACTCAGTCCAGGGTGCCTAAACCCCCTCCGACATCCCCTGTGGTACCCAGACAGAGTGGCACCACTTTTGGAGGCTTCTGTGGAGAAGCCTGCCAAAAAGTGGAACAAAGGGCTCGACTTGGGTTGGAGTCACAGAAGAGAACACAGACGCCATTTTAGAATCGAGTTCCGGCAAAAAATACCAACCGCCGAATTAATATTAAATAAATAAACCGGCGGTATGTTCGAGGCTATGAGAATTAAATAATTAAAGTTGGTAGCCTCGAACAATGGGAAAATACCATAGAGATATATTTGCGGTCGAATATAAAAAGTAGTATCCACTGCCACCAGCCAAAACTCGATCAAGGGGGACGGAGACGTGCCCCCTCGACTAACAGATCCCGGGGCAATCGAATTGCCCCGACCAGTATGTCCACAATATGATGGTTTGAACTGGTTTCTGTTCATAATTTGGGACTAGTAAAGCCAATGGTGACTTTACATGCCCTGGGAGACAGTAGTCAGTCCCAGGGTATGGAGTCTATGGTGGGGTGTCACTATGACACCCCTGTGTCACTGCACGGAGGGTGCTGTGTAACACACACAGTAAAAACACGAGACCCTATGGAGTAAAAGACCCCATAGCCCATAAAACACATTAACAGTCAAAGGAACCCCTCAAATCATGTCCAAAAGAGAAAGGAGAAAAAAAAAACTCCAGAAATCCAGCAAAGCTGCTGGGGGACTCACTAGGTTAGGAGATTCAGCCTAAACAGAGAATTCTCACTAACAGTAGTCATTAGGGTTGTCTTATCACATTCCTCACGTCTGGCCAAATCACACAATCTATTTTGCCACATTTGTTATTTTTCTGCTTCCAAGTCAAGTCTATTGTGGACTTTAGCGATTACATTTTCAAGGAAGGCCAATTTGGTGCGAGTCATGTCAGGTAAAGTTACTTGGTCTTTTACTGTATCATTAAGTGACTCCTGAAACTTAGTAAATGGAGCTAATGGTATTGAGAGAGAGGCCATGGTGTTATTTTGTAGTTGCATTATTGCTTCAGACGAGGAGCAGGGTCACACATGAAGACTGAAGCATGTTCATATTCATTCTCCAGTTGTTTCATCCGAGACTATTTCATCGGGGACTATGACTTCACGACAGCTGGATGCACGTGTTCAGTCCAGCATTGTTTACCTGTGTCCACTGCCTTCTGGTTGTAGTGAGTAGTAACCTGAATGCTTACTTGTAGGGCCTTTTCCCTGTTTATTTATCTTGGGTGATGACTCCCTCAGAGCCCTCCTCTCGCTGACATTCGTCAAATCTTGTGCCATCAAACCTGAGCTTTCATTAGTAGTTTGAATGCCATGATTAGATGTCATTGGGGTCTTGGGTGCCTCGCTATTTTTGGGGACTTTACTTTTTTTGGACGACGCAAGCTGACATTTGATTAGTTCTAAGTCTTGCGCCATCCTATCAGCTAGTGCGCCATGCTGCCGCTCCAAGGTGTCTATTGACACGGGTTGAGTCACTTGTGGGGTGCTTCTTAGTTGTTCCCCGTGTGATAGTCCTCCACTTCTGCAGAGGTCGAGGTTGCAAACAGGCCTTCTCGCGATCTCCGTTCTATATTATCCGCTCCATGTTCTAGACCTTCATCAGGTAATGCCACCTCCCACTTTGGGAGTGTTGGCTTTGGCATTATTGCGCACTGATCATGTGGAGGGGTATGTTGTTTCGAACTTGCCACTTCCTTATTCAATGTCGTGCTTACTGTGTTGAGGTTGCTCATTAACAGAACTTTTTCCCCCCAGTATCTCTAGTGCTCGTGCATTTATTTTATTTTATTTTATTGATTGGTAACTTATTAGGCGCTTATTCAATTAGCAAAACTGTTTCAAAGCGCCCACAGGGCAAACAGGGTGCGGACAGGGGAAGACAATGAATTACAGCAGAATAAATAATTGCAATAATAGTATAAACAAATAATGAGATTAAGGGAAGGGGAGACAAACCTACTATGCCTTGGGAGTGTTCATAATGTGCAAGTGCAGAGGGGGAGGGGTCGGGATAAGGTGCTTTGATGCTCATGGAGAAGTGCTCAGGATAAGTGCTAGGAGGAGAAGAACGTAAGTGCAGTAGAAAGAAAGAGGCTGGGATGAGAGATGTGGGGTGTCAGGGCCCCGAGGACACATAAGGGTCCTGCACATCAGTCATACTGCTCTAGGATTAGCAGGGAAGAGAGGAGAATAAGTAGGAGGTAAAGAGAAAGGTCTTGAGGCTTTTTCGGAACTTAAGGACGTCTTGCTCAAGACGCAGAGGGAGAGGGAGGCTGTTCCACAGGAGGGAGCCAGCCGAGGAAGTGATCACTCACCGGCTCTCTGTTTAGCTAAACGGTTAACACGCAGGGAGTTGGTGCTAGAGGAACGGAGGAGTCTAGAAGGAGAATATTTGGTCAGGAAGCGTTGAAGATAGAGTGGTCCACTGCCCAAGATAGCCTTGTGTATGTAACAGATGGATTTGAATGTAATCCATGCTGAGACCGGAGGCTGTTGCAGTAGTCTAGCCTGGAGAGAACCAGAGCACGGGTGATATTGAGTCTCTGGGGGAAGGTGAGGAAGGGAAGAGCCCCTTTGAGAAGGAAGACCTGAAAGTGGGACTTCTTGACAATGTCCTGAATATGAGGGATGAAGGAAAGGGAGGAGTCGAAGATGGCTCTGAGATTCCTAACTACAGTGAAAGGGGAAGGGGGGCCATGGCGGAAGGCCAGAGCGCAGGGAAGAAGTTTGGTGCAGAGGACCCAATAAGGAGGGTTTCTGTTTTGCAGACATTGAGGCAGAGGTCATTGGCAGTGCACCAGGCCTGGATGGCAGAGAGGCAGTCGGGGATGAAGGAGGGTGCACGAGCGTCAGCGGGAAGTTTGAAGATAAGTTGTGTATTGTCAGCGTAGCATTGGAAGTTGGGGGAGAAGGTGGAAATGAGCTGTGCCAGCAGTGAAAGGTATATGTTAAAGAGCCAGGGTGAAAGAATGGAGCCCTGGGGGATGCCACAGGTAGCGGAGGAAGAAGGGAAGGAGACAGGGCCCAGAATGAGCTTGCGGGGCTACGGGATGTGTTATATTCTTGAGCAAACTAATCGGCGAGTGAGCTCTTCTGTGTCAGTCCTGCGCCGCACCTCATGCGCTGCCATTAGGAGATCAGAGTCATATTCTGTTGTGTATATGTTAGGAATGTCTTTCAACAGATTTGGGAAATTATTGAAATAGGCGTTTGTCTCAAGGTCGAGAGGGGCAGCTGAAGTGAGTACCTTGGCTGACTGCTTCGCATGCCACTTTAAATAGGGCGCTGCACTCACCTCCTCACTGCTGGCTGATGTACGATTGTGCATACTCACACCCTCATCTAGTCGACGATTTTTCTGATGGGTTATCAGTCCTTCGGTAGCCATCAGGGCATGAGGTTGCTCGCAAAGCGGGCCCCACGACAACGAAAGAGGAAACCTCATCTCCACACGTCCTGCTGAAAGGGAGGGTCTACTAGATCACCAAGCGCCACCAAGAACACGAGAACACTCCCCAGTGTTGGGGATGACTGGCGCCTCCGCCGGGGCCACCCCCGTGGACGCAAGGGGCTTAGTACAGTATACCCTCAAGAATTGGTAAAGGGCTCTCTGTAGGGACTGCCCCCGTCCTTGGGCAATCCTAAATGTCTTATTGAGAGTCCTCATCAGACGTTCTGCCTCCCCATTCGCTCGAGGCCAGAGAGGCATGATCTTCCGGTGCACCACTCCACAGCTCACCATCAGTTCTGCAAACCGTTCACCCTGGAATGGTGCACCGTTGTCCGAGCACAGCGTGTGTGGAAACCCGTGAGCCGCAAACAACTTTTCGACAGCCACCACCACGTGCTCAAACGCCACGGGCTCCACGAACTCCACCTTGGGGTACCTGGAGTACTCGTCCACCAGGACCAGGAAGTGGGTGCCCATGGTGGTGGACCCGAAGTCGGCATGAACCACCTCCCACGGATGGGTCCCCCTCGGCATCGCCTCGATGACTGGCTCCCGCTGTACAGGCGATGCTGCCTGGCACCAGACACAAGCCGCCACAAAGTCATCCACCTTGCGTTCCAGCTCGGGGAACCACACCTTCATCCGAAGGCGGGCCTTGGTCTTGGCGGCCCCTTGATGACCTCGGTGTGCCAGTGCGATCACCTCACCCACTTTTGACTGGGGAACTACAATCCGATCACCCCGAAGTAACAGGCCCGATGTTGAGAAAGACACTTCTTCGCGGACCTTCCATAGTTGCTCTAACCCAGTCCGGGCCTCCTGAGTGCGCCCCGCCAGGGCCTCGAGCGCTGACTTCCAGGAGCCTTGCTGCATGGACTGCCTCAGCACCTTGAAACACTCATCCTGTGCCGCCACAGCCTCCAACTCCTGGAGAGGCATGGCATTCGGCGTAGCTGTTTCCACCACGACTTGGACATGCTCCTCAGCTTCTTGCTCACAGGTGTCACGGTCTCCTCCTCCAGGCGCTCCGGGGTGTCTGGAGAGGTAGTCAGCTGCGTCATTTGCCCCTGGCCGGTAAACCAGAGTCACCCCATACTCCAAAAGCGCCAGCAACCTCTCAATGCGTGCTGGCGGCTTGGATGACGACCCTGCTAGAATGGGCAGCAGTGGTTTATGGTCAGTAACCACAGTCACCGGGCATCCGAGTACATAGAGCCGGAAGTGGCGGCATCCCCACAGCACCGCCAGCGCCTCACGCTCAATCTGCGAGTAACGTTGCTCGGCATCCGACAGTGCTTTGCTGGCATACGCGACTGGCCGGACGCCACCGTCACGGTCAATCTGTGTCAACACAGCACCCAGGCCAAATGGGTTGGCGTCGACGATGATCTCCGATGGTAATGCAGGATCAAAGAACGACATAGTGTCCTCGGCCGTGAGGGCACTTCTAATGTCATCAAAAGCCGCCTGCTCCAGTGGACCCCAATTCCAGATGGTGTCTTTTCTTGTCAGGGCCCGGAGACCTGGATGACAGGTTCTTGATGAACCACCCACAGTACGGTGCCATGCCCAAAAAGCTTTGCACTTCTGACACAGATTCCGGTGGTTGTGCCTTCTGTATGTCCAGTAGCTTCTTAGGGTCAGGAGACACCCCCCCCTCCTTGAACACAAACCCGAAGAACTCCAGGGAGGGGCGCAGAAACTCGCACTTCTCCTTAGGGAGGGTGAGTCCCAACGACTGCAGCATCTCGAATGCCTTTGCCAAACGCCTCAGGTGGTCCACCTCCGTCCTTGCGAACACCAGAATGTCGTCGCTTATGTTTAGGACGTCCTCGAGGTCAGCTAGGGCACCCCAAATGATGTTCTGAAATACTTCTGCCGCCGAGGACACCCCAAAGCTCAGTCTCTTGTAGCAGTATAGTCCCTGGTGTGTGGTGAAGGTGGTAATGTACCTTGACTCGGGGTGGAGGACGACCTGGTGATAGCCGGCCCGGAGGTCGAGTTTCGAGAAGAAGCGAGCGCCCTGCACCTCTGCAATGATGTCATCCAGCGTCGGGGTGAGGTGCCTCTCCCTCTTGATGGCTTTGTTGGGGATCCTCATGTCCACGCAGGTCCTGACTGCGCCCGGTTGTTTGAGTTTCCTTGCCCCCACTTTGGGGGACACCCCGGGAGTCGGGCCCTCCACCTTTTCTATGATATCTAGATCGACGAGGCTGTCCAGTTCTTTGTCGACCTGCTCACAGAGGTGGAAAGGTACCCTCAAATGTTTCACGGCCACCGGCTGTACCGACTCATCAATGTGCAGCCGCACCGGCACCCCGGCCATCTTCCCGATCCCCTTGAACAGAGCACAATGCTTCTCCAATAAGTCATTAATGTCTTCCAGGTAGACGGAGTACGCGAAGCTGACAATGCCGAGAGCTTCTGCCGCTGCACAACTTAACAAAGTGTTCGTACTCACTGGGGTCACGTAGAAACGTGCTGTGATGTGAGAGCCATCGTGTTCCACTTTTGCTACAAATGACCCGTCCAGAGGGATGGGTTCCACACCACCGAACGCAAAGATGCGGGCCTTGGGTGTGACCAGCCTGAGCGGCTGATCCATGGCGTTGTAATGTTCTCGGGCCATGACGTTTACCGACGCCCCTGTGTCCACGAGGACAGGGACTGGAGACTGGTTCACTTCAACCACGCACCTTGGTTGTCGCCGGTTCCTACTTCTTAGAAGCTCCACACTTGAGACAAAGAATATGTTCTCTTCGTCTTCTTCCTCCGCTTCTTCCACCTGGGCCTTCTCCTCGCTCTGGTCCACTTGAGCGACGTTGGACGGCCGACCTTGGCGAGTGGAAACAGTTCGGCCTTGGCGAGTGGCACCAAAATGGGCAAAGTCGCCCTACACACCCTTGAGAAGTGGTCTGGCAACCCGCACCATCCACAGGTGTTTCCAGCTGCAGGGCATTCCAATGGGTGGGGCAGGTCGTACCAGCATTTTTGGCAAATTTCACCTGCCCTCCCGGCTCTGTCTCTGGTGCCGCCGCCAGATCTCCTGGCACCCCTTCCCCCTCGCCACATCGCGCAGATCTCTTCAGTTTTGATAGGGCGCGACACAGCCTCCATTCTTACGGCTCTCGCCTCTGACACCTCGTGGCACCATCCTAGCTCAAGGTTGCGCTGGAGCGTTATCCCAGGCTCCCTCAGCACTTGGCGCCAAAGCTTGCCTGACGAACACGCCTGGATAAGCATGGTCCTGATCATATCCTCTGCATCACCCCAGGCACAGGCGAGCGACAGACGCCTCAGGCGCCCATAGAACGTGTCCAAAGTCTCGTCATATTTTTGTTTGGCAGAGAGCATCACAAACCGCTCATAGTCCGTGTTGGCAAGGGGCAGAAAGTATGCTTGTAGGGCGGCCTTTGCATGATCATAAGTTCCATTCCCTTGTGGCAGAGATTCAAAAGTCTCCTGGACTGAGGGCCATGCCGAGTATAACATCGTGGCCAGCCTGGTGTCATCATCAACCCTCTTTGTGCAGCCCTAAATACATGTCCAGGCGGTCCACCCACCTTCTCCATCTGGGCCCCAAGCTGGAGGGCGGGCCCGACACATCGAATTCGGGGATGGGCTGCAGAGCCGCATGTGCACGTACCTGGGCCATGGCAGGTGCCGCTTGTTGAACACCAGGTGCTGCAGCTGGTTGTACTGGGGGTTGGAGAGCCGGAACCGCTGCCTGACCATCTGCTGGAGCTGCCGGTTGCTGCATTGGAGGCTGTCAACCCTGCGGGGCTACTGGGGCACGAGGATGGATTTGCGCCGCCACACCGTGTGCTCCGTCCTGATCCTCGGTGTCACTCATGAATTTGAGTGCACAGGCACCCCCAGAATGTTGACCAGGGGCCGCAACTCAAACACCTAGTCCAAAATGACCCCCAGCATGGACCACCACTGGATACAGTCACTCACAACACACCTCTGTGATGATGAAGAGGATGAAGGCTGGTGGGGCCACCAGGATGATGATGAAGGGGATGAAAAAGGCACTCTGCCTTTAGCTGCTCCAAACATTGTGGCAAAAGACAAATAGATTCGGCAGGCCCAGCCAAAATAGGCCTTCTCCTGGCTTCCACTCGACGTAGAAAACCCAAAATTGAGTCGATGCACTATTCGGGCATAACTCCGTGTAGATGTCAGCTACCAGGATTTCCAAAAATTAGGCCTGGTGTCGCTTCAGGGCTCAAACCGGAGCCTTCTGAAGTCCCACAGCCTGTTGCACAAAATGGCCGCCAGCCGCGTGGGCAACGCACTACCCGCGGCGTGAAACGAAGTCTGTACTCCGACCTCGTTTCGGTGAAAAATTGTTCCGATTATCACCGCCGGGCCCGGGCATCGTTTCCCCCACTCGTCGCCACTGTTGGGGGTGACTGGCGCCCCCGCGCGCCTCGCCGCAAGCCCCGGTACCAATGACTGAGACGCACACGTCCGTCTTGGTTCGGGCTTCCCGGTCGCTCTAACGCGGCCGGGAAACGCCCCGTTTATTTGTACTGCACACGACGGCGTGCAACGTCACGCCGCCGCGTGCGCGCCCGTCATCGGGCGGCGCCACACCCAGCACTCCGCAACACTCCGCTAGGAAGAAGTGTTTTTAAGGAGCGGCTGAAGTCACTCCTCCTCCTCAGCAATAGGCACTCAGAACAGGCTCTGTGACCAAAAAAGAGTGGGCAGGGAACACAAGAACAGTCCCCAGCTGCTTTTTGATAGCTGCTGGGAGACTGTTCTCTTTTGCCACTAACTACATGACTTGAAATTGTTGAGAATAAAATCTTTTCAGAGGTGACTGTGGGGCTTGACCCTTTGTGCCTCTGCTTCAGACTTTTTGATAGAGTGTACATGGAGGAAGTGTCTTCTGGGTGCTGTGGGTAGTATTGAGTGCACCCCGTTGCTTCACTTAGTTTTTGCAATTGTTTGTGGAGTTATCTACTGGCTACCTGTTTGTGCTACTAGGCTTTTGCACACTGATTCTTTTGACTGAACCTTATGGCCTCGCGTACAGGTTCGCAAAGTCAACTTGGACAGACTGCAGCCAATTCATCGGTCATGAAAGCAAACATACTAAGCTTGGATGACACAATGAGTTTGGGGGCTGCTAAGGACACACTGGGGGGTCCCTGCAAGGAACGTAGTATGGTGGCAGAGCTGATGAGCAATCTAGGCGACACGCGCCTCTGTACACAGAATCCATGGAAGAGGACCTGCGTTGTTGGGGGCTGCTCCGGGTCACCGGGCAGCACCATACTCATGTCGGGGGGCACTCGACGGGACTCACAGGTGCGACGATCACACCGCGGACACAAGGGGGGGGAAGTCACCCCACCTGCTCCGGACCACCAGAGGTCCACACGTGGCCGGGGACACCCGGCACATAGCAGCCCCGGCCCTGGGGGCGCCGGGTTCGCCTCCCCAACCTGCCTCACATGGCTGGGGGGAACCCACAGGGATGGCATTGCCCGGCAGGGGCACTGTCCAGACGGCGTTGCCCGGCAGGGACGCCGTCCTCAAGCTGGGCCCCGTCCATGGGCCCAGCTTACGCAGCGCAGCACCAGCATGGTGCTTTCAAAGACGACGCTGGAGTCAGGCTCACACGGACTGACGAGCCGGAAGCGGTCCGTTACTTTTATTATGTTGGTCACGTGGCTACTGCCACGTGACCCATGACAACATCCTGGGAGCTACCATGCTCCCAGGGGTTTACTTTGCAACACCACTCCATTTTTTAACAAACAACAAAACAAAACATATACCACTAACTACACACTACTGCTCCTACAACCACTCTACTAGTACACCCTTTATTAACATTGGCGAGTGGTTCAACTAACAAACAAACCCCAGTGCGAGCCACTGGCACACCCTAACGCATTGTATGTGTACAGATGTACACACACACTCGCGGGCAGTCCCCCCGTCAGATGGGAGCGGGGGCAGCGGAGGGGCAGCTGACCTCCCCATTGTGGCAGATGCCGCTCCATTGTCTGTTGCGAGGGGTGCAGGGCCCCACCTCTCTCCCCATCACGGGTGACGATACGGAGTCTCCCGGTTGCGGCGGTAGCCGCCGCTTCCTCCTCTCAGTGGGGAAGGTCGGCGGGGGCCGCATCCTCCTCCAGGCAGTGGGGGAGGGGAAGGTAGCAGCTCACGTGGCCGGCTTCGCTTCAGCTGTTTGGCGGTCTGCACTTTGCCTCCAACGCCAGCACCTCTTCCACAACGCGGGCATCCGTGTGTTGCGGCCACGCCTCCTCTCATCGCGGCCGCCTCAGCTGCACACACAGACTCTCCTTCCACCACAATGCCGCAGCACCCCCAATGACAAGGAGCCGCGGCTGGGGCGGTTCGTGCACAGGCACCCCTCATTCCTTCTCCTGCACAGCTGCAGGAGACGTCTTCAGTACTCCTCCGGGCGGCCCTTCCCCGCCGCACCAGCGGCCCACATGGTGTCCTCCCAGGGGCACCAGGCGGCCCATGCAAAACACTCACGGGGCCCTGGGCCACCCCCAGGGCTTCCTCACCCACAGCGGCTGACGCCGCCCATGCGTCTCTCCCCTCCCCTGCAGCAGCTGAGTCCGCATCCAAGGTGGGGGAGGGGCGCAGCAACCCACGCGGCTGTTGTTGCGGACTTCACCCGTCTCCCTGAGGGGACGGGCAGGCAGCACGCCATCCTCCTTTCCTCCTGCGGGCCCAGTTGGAGTTGGGCCCGCCACGCCATACCTCCTACGCGGGCCCAGATGTAGATGGGCCCGCCACACCAAGATGTTTCCGGGGCACGCATGGCCCGTTCCTTGTCGCCATTGTTGGGGGCTGCTCCGGGTCACCGGGCAGCACCATACTCATGTCGGTAAGCACCCGACGGGACTCACAGGTGCGGCGATCACGCTGCGGACACAAGGGGAGGAAGTCACCCCACCCGCTCCAGACCACCGGAGCTCCGCACGTGGCCGGGGCACCCGGCACATAGCGGCCCCGGCCCTGGGGGCACCAAGGCCGGGGTCGCCTCCCCAACCCGCCTCACATGGCTGGGGGGGACCCACAGGGATGGTGTTGCCCGGCAGGGGCACCGTCCGGACTGTCCTCAAGCTGGGCCCCGTCCATGGGCCCAGTTTACGCAGCACAGCACCAGCATGGTGCTTTCAAAGACGACGCTGGAGTCAGGATCACTGGGACTGACGAGCCGGAAACGACCGTTACTTTTATTATGTTGGTCACGTGGCTGTTGCCACGTGACCCATGACAACATCCTGGGAGCTACCATGCTCCCAGAGGTTTACTTTGCAACATGCGTCACGTCTGAGTGCGCGCCCGAAATGCATGAGGGCGGTAGTACAGATATCTGCAGGCTTTAAGGGCCATAGCTCGTCCCCGCATCCGGCTATTTGCTCTATTGCGGGGAAGACTATTAAGGACGTCTTTAAGGTATTAGATGCCGTTAAAGAACCAGTGGCAATTAAAACAACAGCCAGATTGGACAGGACACATATGAATGAACTTAATGACCTTAGCCTGATTGAGCATGCAGATTCTATTACTTCCAAAGCAGTAAGAGGCTTTGATAACACAGTCGTTAATCACATCTGTGACCCCTCCATTCAAGATTCACCTATGGTACTGTCTAATTACTTGGATAAAGACGGGGGAGCACAATTTGACCCGTGCAGATACACAACAATTTTGAGGGGTCTAGTAGCATCCACCATACCCTAAGAGAGGAGGATGAGTGCATGCGTTTGACCTCTCCATGGTGTCACATTATATGTCACATTATATGGGATGAAGTTAGGGTGCATTACATCATGTTGGCGAACATTAGTGTTTGGGTGGAGGAATTGTCGGTGTTACATCAGCCTAGGAAATAAAACCTGCAAGAACATAATGAAGAATCATGTACGTGTTCTCAGGGGGAAAAAGGGGTCCCTCCCCCTATTTTGATCATATGGGGGAGTAAGAGGTGGGGAGAACCCCATAAGTGAAGAAGATATGGCTTTGCCGCTGATGGAAGACTGTGGGAAATCCTACAGGGAACGTAGAACAGGTGTTGGCTTTGAACAGTGTCACTGAACAGAAACTTGAAGGGACTGTGGCGGTGCAAATGATAACCCTCGAACATTTTGGGACTCAGACAACTGCCGCGGAAACTGAGAAAGGTAAGATATTCGAAAGTAGGAATGTACGTAAAAGTGGTCTAACTACATGTACTTCTACACGGATGGGCTTAGATCTTTAAGGCTTAAATAGCCCGTATAGACTTTCAAGTAAGCCTATCTCATCAGAAAGTAGCAAGGATCTCATGAGTTTGGTGGAAGGAGATAAAGGAAATAAGGTGCCTCCCTCAAGAGTTGACTTACGGGGTCGAAGGTGGCAAGGGGTCCTGAACCCTAGAGAAATAACGTGCACTTAATGGCAAACACAAACATCATGGCCCTTCCACACGACGACAGTCAATCCAAATGTTGTGGGGGGCAGTTAATTTGAGCTCAACTGGGGACGACCTGAAGTATGTGGAGAACAGGGATTGGATGGTGCAAGCTCAGAGAAAGAATTGCTGAACCCAGGTGTCTGGCTGTGTAACACAGCGGAACAAGGACACCTTGGGTGATGTACCCCAAGATCAACCATCAAAAGAGTGGGCAGAAAGAATGATGAAGGGAGATTACCACAAAGTGAGAAGTGATATTAACCTACAGAGGCTGGGCGGCACAAGGATCACGGCAGAGTACGAATGTGGGTGTCTTGTTGAAATCCATGCATAAACCACCTTGCGAGGGGCATAACAACCCGCTCGTGCTGCGTCAGCATGATGTCCAACAATTTCAGTACTTCGGGGAAGTGATAGGCTCTGGGCAGGAAGGAAAATGGGGGATGGTGGGATGTGGGGAGGTTATTGCCCAGAAATGCTAAACCTATGGAAGTAGATGGAGGAAGTTATAAGTGTCTTACGCAAAGTAATTGCTTGGGAAGAACAGGGGAGAGAGAGCAGCAGTTTCAGAGGGGCCTCCAAATTATGCTTACACATTTGTCTGGGAGTGACCAAAACGTATGCTTGAACAGAATTAATGTTCTCCGGACATTGGCTCAAATACTAAACTCAAATACTAAATTTATGGCCAATTTGTAGCACGGACATTTAGACGGTTGAGTTCCCAGACAAAGCAGACCAAAATTGTTCAATTGTTTATTTTAAATCGAAATTGGTGTTTGACTTTCTCTGAGAGAGTGAAATAGATGAATTTGGAATTTGTGGTAACGGCTGTCGACCTAGAGAAGATAATAAAGCTGGAGTCAGCGGATGTGTAAAGGGTAAAGGTGGCTATGAAGTAACAACGGGGTGGGTGGATCAAATATGGACCAGGAAACATGGATTGGCCTTCGGTAATTGCGGCCATTATGCACCTGTCTAGCTGGTGATGTGTGGTCTTGTGAAAATAACCGTAAGATGGGCTTGGAGGAGGTGGTTGCTTCAAAGAGTCTAAAGCTGGTAACATGGAACATTAGCAGAAATAGTGTGCCTGCAAGAAACTTGTGCAACGTATGAGATAATCTGGGATGGCTACTCTTGCTTCCAACAAGGGTCGACTATAGTAAACGCTGGCCCTACATCGGGGGATTATGCACTTGCATCAAGCAGGGGGTGGCTATCAAGGGTAGCTTAATATCGAATAACCAGAGCAGCATCTTGGGGGTTCTTTTGGAATTGAATTTAGACTCAATCTACAAATCTGTTTGAATAATTAATGTGTATTGGCCTTGCTCCCATTGTGAAATTGTGAATATGCTTGCATCATTGGATGAATTGATGGCGTTGTTTAAAATGGAATATATGGATCAGAAGTCTTAATGGGGGGGACTTCATTCTCTCCCTCTTAATTTGGAGTTGGGCAGGGAATGGAATTTTACAAACCCTTACGCATCCTTTTAAATTGTACAGGCAAATCATTGGAGGGAATTCTGGGAGGGGTGGGGCTTGTTAATGTTAAATTGGCATACGCATGGAGGTATACCCGCCAACCCCACTTGGCACAGAAATGTCTCCTACTCATGGTTGAACTACTTGGCGGCATCAGAGGGCCCATATTGAGATGCAGATTGTCTGGAGATAATTAGTAGTCACGTGAGTGATCACGATAAATTGAGTCTAACCTTAAATTTGAAGATACTACACCCCGTAAAGACAAGATGTGAAAATATTCTAATAAATAATAAGAAGACTAAGGGGGTAATTCATAGAATTCAGTGCACAAGTGGCGCACGCGGCAGGCGCACAGTGTGCGCGTGCGACAATCTGCGCCAGCCACGTGCGCCAAAATCCATTTCCGCGCACAGCGTATTCATGGATTTTAACATCCATTACCAGCCGCAGCGCAGAGTGGCGCAGCAACCCTGCAGCAGTGCCAGTTACGCCCCCAACCCCACCGTGCGCCATGTACAGCACACAAATCCCGTACATGGCGCACAGGCCAATGGACCAGCATACAGGCCCCCAACCATGAAAACGCCTGTAAAACTCCCTGCGCACCCCTCTGAATACACGTACCCCGCTCCGCGCAGAGTATCACACGCGATTGGCTCTGTGCGAGCGGGGTACGTGTATTTCGGGGGTGCGCAGGAAGTTTCACACGCGATTAGCTCTGTGCGAATGGGGTACGTGTATTTCGGGGGGTTCACGGGAAGTTTCACACGCGATTGGCCCTGTGCGAGTGGGGTACGTGTATTTTGGGGGTGCACGGGAAGTTTCACACGCGAATGGCCCTGTGCGAGCGAGGTACGTGTATTACTGGGGTTCGTGGGGAGTTTCACACGCGATTTCGCTGTCAGAGTGGGGTACGTGTATCCAGTGGGGTGTGCGGGGAGTCCCAAACGTGAACTGGCAGTGTGGGTCCTCCCAGGTGTGCCCTCTACCCCCTCCATGGCCCCTGCAGGCAGCCCACACCACAGGGGACTACCCATCACCCCTGGTCATGTCCCGCACGCAGCCCATCCACCATGGGCATGCCCTCCAGCCAGCCCATATGTCACCTTGCACTAGTGATCACCAACTCATGTCCCCCAGCACCCCCACCCCCCATCAGTGAGGGGCAGCTGCCAGCAGGCCCCGACTCATGTCCCCCAGCACCCCCACCCCCCAGCATTGACAGGCACCTGCCAGTAGGCCCCGACTCATATCCCCCAGCAACCCCACCCACCCAGCATTGACGGGCACCTGCCAGCAGGCCCTGACTCATGTCCCCCAGCAGCCCCACCCACCCAGCATTGACGGGCACCTGCCAGCAGGCCCAGACGGATGACCCCCAACACGTCATCATGATCCACAATCATGGGCCTCATTGCCTCCCAAATCCCACTGCACGACACCCCTGTGCAAAGACCCAACCAAGTATCCCATCCACCCCACATTGAAATGCCCATTACATGATACAACCCAAATCGCAAGAATGTACATCAACACATGTCTGTCACACAAACACAATGGGTGCTGGTTATTGTGAAAAACTACACCGTGACATGCATGAAACCAATGAGAGAATATCACACATCAAAGTAATATATCACACATCAAAGTAATAAACCAAAATGTATTGAACACAAAAAGAATGTAATCAAATGAAAACATGAAAAAAATCTTTGAAAAAAAGATCAAATGCAGCATGTCCAAAACACAAAAAGAAAAACATAAAGTCTGAATCCAAATAAATCAAAATGAAAATGTGTCCAAAGTCTCCAGTCACCAAATCAAATCCAAAGGAAACGGAAACAGTAAAATCCATTGCTCCATGGTGAGAAAAATAATAATAGATAAATCCACTGTTCAACTATGTACAAAGAACTAATCCAGGGTCCATGAGCCCAACGAATGAAATGAAACCTAGCAAAAAAACTACCTAATAAAGAACTATATACAAAAAGGCAGGGCATAGTCCAAGTGCTCCAAATGAATGAAAAAGATAAAGGAAACCTAAAACTACAAACTATATACAATGGCGGAGAGCTAGTCCGACGGCTCACTTCCCGATTTCCAGGGCCAGGGCATCATCGAACTCCTGCTTGATGTCCTGGAGGCGGTCCTCTTCGATGGGCCGAGGGTTCGCAGGGACGATGGATGCCATGTTGGACTCCAACTCCCTGCGAATGGCCTCGAGGCACTCGGCCCGCCTCAGTGCCCTCCGCATGGAGTTCTCCGCCCTGACCATTGTGAGCCATGCCTCTTCCGCCCGCCGCCTCTCCGCACCTATACGCTGGCCCAACTGCAGCCACACGGAAGACACTCCCATTCCTGGGTTCTCCTTCCCTCTGGCCGATGCGTGCCCCTCTGATGTTGATGGCCCCGAGCCATCATTGCTCCCACCTACAGCCTGCTCCTGCTGCTGCTGCTGCTGTCCATGTGCCCTGTCCTATGATGCCTGCACATCCTCCCTCAGCTGGTCTTCAGTTGTGGTGTCCACCCCTGCTGGACTGCTGACTCCTGACTGTGGCAGGGATGGGATCTCCACCAAGCTGGCTGTGTTGGTCAGGCCTGGTCCACAGGGGGCCCTGGTGAAATCTGGACCGGAAGACGATGTGGAGATCGACTGGCGCATAGCCTCCACAGAGGAGGAGAGGTCCGCCAGAGTGCGCGTCACATGTAGGAACCCACCGACCAGGGCCCCTCCCAGCAGTGCCACGTCACGACGCTGCTCTTCGTGATGGCGTGCATTCTCCGCCCAGGAAGAACGCACGTCATCACGAATGACACGAATGCGCAACGCGACACCCAACAGGATGGATCCCATACGGTCGCGGGACCCCTCGCCCGCAGGTAGTGAAGAGGCAAGTGATATGGCACTCTCCCCTACCTGCGGACGGGCCTGGGACAGGGCCTCCCTGCTGGTAAATGATGGTGCAGTCAAAGGGTCAAGGACAATGACATGCACAGGCCCCTCCGCGGTGACCTGTGCTGCCTCCTGACCCTGGCCCTGGACTGCACCACTTGCACCAGTGGTACTACCCCCACAAGCCCCATGTGCGGCTCAGTAGCGGGCTCCTCCTCCTCTGTGGAGACCACCAACCTGGATGTCTCCACACCGTCTTCCGCCATTGCACGCCACTGTGGGGGCTCACCCGGCCCTTCCGCTACAGCCGTAGTGGCAGATGCGGCACCAGTCCCCTCGCTCCCGGTTGATGGCAATTCCTGGGAGGGTGGCTGGGCCTTGCGTCGCCGCCCGGTGGAGGCATCCCCGTCACTTGGCTCCACAGCGCCGTCTCCGCCCTCTTCTTCACTTGATGCTGCGTAGAGGGAGACATAGAACACAAGCATCAGGGTACAGTACAATATTTCCCTAGACAGGAAGCAATAACACATGAGTGGCTCTGTCAAATGTCACTTCCATCCTGTCCCTCCACAATACATGGGTAAATGCACGCAACACACATGTAGAAACAGGCACGGTGCCTGCAATCAACATCAGCATACATGTACAAGGGCCTCTTTTAACCAAAATGTTGCCTTCAAACTCACATGCCTCATGGCTCACACTGATCCCATGCATACACATCACCGGAGGGTCATGCATCATGGCTTGTACACCACAGACACAGTGGATAGACACAGTGGATACAACAGTGACAGCACTGCATGAGTGAATCTACACATCATCACGGACATGTGTCATGCATTCATGGCATTTCAAAGTCACACCCACACTTCTCAGACACACACACATGTGCACCATACATGTACATGAGAGCAGCACCCATCCCTCACCCACCCCTCCATGTCCAAGAACAGAGACTGGCATGCATTCATGTGTGCATTCCGCATACAGCTCCCCATGTTGCATTGGACACATGCACCATCCATGTGGTTCACACATTACTGGTCTCACATGCATGACTATGATGTCCCTGCACACACACATCCATACATGGCCTATGTCACACATACAGGCAAGTATCAGACTACCAGCACACTGCAACATGCCCTGTCCCACACAGCAATGCTTGGCCACTTACCGCTCAACTCCAGACGGGTCTGCCTCCGAAGGATCTGGGTGTGGAGTGCTGGGCCTACGCGTTCCAGGACCCTCATCTGGATGTTGCTCATGCTGACCCGGACCCCCTCCGTGAGGCGCCGGGCCTTGTAGCGGGTCGTGGACCTGAAGTCCTCCCAGCGCTTCCGGATGTGCTTGATGTCGCAGGTTGCCACCCCCTCTGTGTTGATGGCAACACTGCATCCTCCCAGATCCTCTCCCGTCCTTCCTTCTTGGTGCGTGATGTTCCAAAGAGGGCATCATAATTCCCCAGGACATGCTCCACCAGGACACCAACTTCCTTCTCACTGAAGCTGGTGGCCCTCTGCCTCTCTGGCTGGGGGTCGCCAGTGGTCTCAGATGGTGTTTACCCTGACATGGCGACCCCCGAGGCAGGTGTGGGTGGGCAACTGGGTCGTGTGGCTGGGCTGTGGAGCGATGGTATCCCAGTCGGGAGTCTTCTGTTCCAACAGGGGTGGACACAGCAACTGGACCCCTGCAGATGGCTGACGTGCAGGCACCAAATGGTAGGGCACGTGGGCTGCAGGCAGGCACAGCAGATGGCTGGTGGGAGCGTACTCGGGGCTCTTGGGGGCAGGAAAATGGCCTTTTGGGCAGGAGCGTGGTCTTCTGTGTGTTTTCACGTGGCCAGCTTGATACAGAGTGATTTGGCACGTGAAAAAAGTGCACATCAGCCTGGAATCCGAGGAAAGGCTATTAGCGCGTAAGCGCATAAGTGACGTTACGCACGCGGGCGTTCCCCACAACACGGGTGCATTGTAATTCAGTATGTGGGAAAACTGCAGGTCACCCGTGCAATTGGAGGAAAGGGCCTTAGCGCGTAAGCGCGTAAGTGACGTCACACATGTGGGCTGGCTTAAAAGATACGAGTATCACGCTATTTTCTTGTACGTGCTTTTTGTGGAGAGTGAGCGGGTGTTTCTTGTACTTCTTGTCGGGTCACACGCGATTACTTCACAACGTTTCCAGTTCGTACTCCCTGTTTCCTCAGACTGCGTTCTTTTCTTCTTTTGGCGGGGGTGTTGCCAACGCGCATACACGCGTATTTTTCATGTTCTTTTTCAAGGCAGATGGTGAGTCGCACACGTATTTTCCAACTGCGGTTGCCCCCGTGTGTCCCGTACCCCATGCTGCGTGTAACACGTGTACGCTTATTTTTGTGTTTCTGGGTGCCACAGCGTAGTGCCGGTTCATTTTTCCACGCACGTGGTCTACCAGGGGTTGCGTGCATGTGTACTTTTGTTTTTGGGGTGCCTGTGCGTTGCGTGACCCGTCATCTTCTCCCAGGGGTCACATACAGCCTTGCTAGAGCACTAGGGTACGAATTCCATCTAGTACCCTACCCCTTTCGCCCCAATTTCCCAGGACAATTGTTTACTGCAACTCCCATACGCACAACAACATCAGTGCCATGGTTGGGAGGCAACCAAGCAGTAAGGGAGGCAAAGGTGGCCGACCTCCAAAAGGTGGCTGTGGTGGGCACGGTAGGGACGTGGCCAGGATTTGCAGAGTGCCTCTAGAGCCCCGTGTGTGGAGGACCAATCGGGGACACCTATGCCCCCCCCCCAATGGTTGTGGGAAACGTAGCTGACACCATCCCAGCTCAGCCCTTGTTGGACCGGCCCATTTTGTCACCTGAACCGGCACAGGATGACTCCCAGGCTGACTTCCAGGTCAGCAAGTGTAAGCCACTTGTGGCAGTGAAAGTTGCTGTCACCAGGCCACGTGGATCTGGGGCAGCAATGTCATCTAATGCACCAAGTAGCCAGGGTGGGGAGGCTGCAGGGGCAGCTGCAGCTCAATCCAACCCAGCTCCGAGTCTCCTAGCCGGGACAGTGTCGGTCCAAGTCCATCACACCAACGTTGGCCCTGCCAACATCACCCTGTAGCTAATGCCTGCACCAAGACCTATGGTCATTGTGCCTTTACAGGCTTCTAGTACCCAGTCCACCTACACTTCTGCCCCTACTGACCAGAGCGGCGTAAGCCACTCAGGATCCACACCACCTTACAAGAAAAAGAAGGGTGCTCTTGCACTACAGGCTGAGAGCCCAGACGCGGCTACACACTCCGGCACGTCAAGGAAGCCTAGCTTCAATGACGCCGAACTTGATGCACTTGTGGCCTATGTGTAGGCACATAGCTGCGAAATGTTGGTGACTGCAGGCTGTAAGGCTACGCCTGCTCAACGTAGGGCCCACTGGCAGACCATCGCGGACCACATTAGTGCCCTTGGATTTGTGAGGCGCAGAGCTGATGATTGCTACAAGCGGTGGAATGACCTGAAATGCAGAGCAGAGAACAAGCTGGCTTCCAATCATGCCTCTACTCTGGTGACTGGTGGTGGGTCTCCACCAGAGGACGACCAACTCACTGAACGTGAGTCTGTTGCTGGAACCTTCGTCACAGAGGAACAGATCAAAGGTGTGGGAGACCTACCACATTATGAGGCATTGTCCGGTGAGTGGCCATGCAAGTGTGTGTAATCCATGTGTATGTTTCTTGGGTGATGTGTAATGATTGAGTGCCCGGTGAGGGTGTGTACTCCTGAGTGGTATGGGTCACCCATGTGCTTCCTCCAAACCATTCACCAGCCTTGGGTTTGGGTATGACAGTATCCCTTCTGACCACAGTAGCCAATTAGCGCCACATTACTTCAGTTGCCCTTGAACTGTCATCTTGCAACAACATTGTTCTGATTTTTCAGTGTTCATTCAGCCTGATTGTTTCAATCCTCCCATTTTTGCAACCCATTTTTCTGCCCTAATGCCACATATGTGACATGCTTCTGTCATAGATTACAACCAACATTGGCCCACATTTATTACCTTGTTATGGGAATGATTTGACCATTCGGGCTGATTGAGTAAGGGCCTGCTCACATTAATTTTTGGGCCCTGTTTGAATGTTGAACATGACTGTTGTGTTCTGTCATGTTGAAGTGACCAACCATTGATGTGTACATCTGCCTGCCATCACTGTATTATTGCACACTGGATGCGTTGCAGTGTGTGGCACGTGCATATTTTGTCACACTATTTTGCATTTTTCATCTCAGCATGTCCATCTCACATGGATGGGTGACAGTACTCATTCACTGACATATGGCTGTACTTGTCAAATGTACCATGGCTATGCTATGTGCCATCTGTGTGCTGGCATGTGTCATGTATGTGTATTGGACATGCAGCAAATGTGTTGCTTTTCCATCTTGGAGTCCTCAGTGTCTGCATTTTTGCCTCCCCTTCCAACTCATTGACAGTGCATGCATGCCAATGTTATGGTCATGTGGGACATGTGTTATTCATGTACTGGATCTCTACCTTGTCAGGCCTATGTGTGTGCTATGGTGCTAATGCCTGTTTCCATTTGTTGTCTTTTATGTTTTTGCAGGTGATGATGTACTTGATGCTGTTGAGGTGGAGGAGATGGTGCGGACCCAGGAGGAATCTCAGGCACGACCGGGCACCAGTGGGGGACGTGGTGTGGTGGTGGGTGAAAACCCAATCCTCCTGCAGACCATTCTGTCCAGGAGTGTCTCTGGTTGCACCTCCCCAGACCTCTATGATTCAGGTGCTGAATTGGACAGTGAGACTTTGGTGCTGTCGCAGGTGAGTGTTTCTGGCAGGGATGCTGTTCTGTCCAACCCAGCTGCACCAGGGGTAGACCCCTCTATGGGGATGTCAGTGTTGGTAACTCCGCCTTTGGCGGTTACGGATGCAGGGTCACACTCCACAACATCTGATCCTGTTCCTGGGCCAGCAGATCAGAGGGGGAATTCAGTCCTGCAGCCTCAGGCAGTGCCAGCACAGCAAGGTGCAGATCGCCTTGCCCGAAACAGGTGTGGTGCCCGCCGACGCGGTGGCCATGAGCCACCAGGCAATACTGTATGGGAATACTCCATGTACGGTATAGCAGCACAACAGGGAGCATCGGTTGAAATGATGGCTCAGGCAATGGAGAGGGTGGCCACTTCCATTCTCCCCCCTGAAAGGCAGATGGTGCTCCAACAGCAGGCAACAGAGTCCATTTGCCAATCACACAGGGAGGACATGTTGGCGTCCAACAGGGACCGACGGGCGGCACTGGAGACTCTGCGCGAAGCCATATCTGTAGAGCCCCAGGGCCACAGAGAAGCCCTGAGGTTAGAAATACATTTCCTCAGGGAGAATCTGGTTGAACTTGAGGCTTCCCGAAATTTTAGGGCAGAACAGCAGCTCGAGCAGCTCACAGCTGCAGGCAACTCATCCGGGCATAACGCGAGGCTATGCGTGCAGAAATGCAGGCAACCCATGAGGTGCTGCATAGGGATCTCCGTACTATCATCTTCCAGAACCAGACCTTCCACACCCGCATGCTTGCTGCCATGGAGGACCATACCAGGGCTTTGCGTGGCTGCCTCCCATAGCACCAACACCTACTGATGTAGCAGCAGAGGGTGAAGAGAGCGACAGCAGTTCTCCCACATTGGCGTAGCCGTCCAGGCCATGAGCCCACGGAGGTATTTTTTTTCTGCGACATCCACGCAGGTGGGTGTTGGTGTTCACCCTGTCCTCGTTACAGTGTGTTGCCTTGTGTGGCTCCCGTGGGCATCTACTGTGTATTCCAGTTGGGCACATGCAGGTTTTTCCTGTGTTTGGGTTAGATGCTTGGGTTCCTGACACACACACCCCTCCTGCTTCCCCTTTCCATGGGCTTGCAAAGGGTGTGGCCAAGTGACAATGACTTACACAGTGGCATTGAGCTCCCATGAGCTGTGTGGGCAGTCTGTGGTCAAAACTGTGGACATCCCTAGTGGGGATTGGTGTTGTATTGAACACTGCATGGTGTATTGATATGTGCTTGTGCATCCATGTCTTCCTCCTTATTCACATGTACCTTCTTCATGTCTTCACAAGGCCGTCTCCTTTGCAGATGCAGTTCATGTTGTATGCAGTACACTGACACCTTTGCCTGACAGCAACCCTCTGCAATTGGAAGGGGTCGATGTGCTGGTTTATTCAGGTTGTAAGACTTGCACTACTTTGATTTTGTACTGTCATATTTTCCCACTGTTTCATCCTGTGTTGCTGTATTGTGTTTCTGCTAAGTATTTGTTCCTGTGTGCTGTTTGTTTTTGATTACTGGGAGAATATTGTCTGTGGCCTGTTTCCATTTGGGACAGTGCACTGTGTGACACTCGTGTCAGCTCTTGTGCATTGCTTTGTTTGCTTTCACATTGCATGACATGACATGGTGTGTTGGGTAGCTGAGATGGGTTGGGGTTGGGTGACATGGCACTATTTTCATGTTGTATTTTGCAAAGGGGTAGTCATTCATGCAGCATAACTGTGTGCCTTTTTGTGACACAGCATTGGTTGTCTTTCAGTAGGTAGGGATGCACACAATGTAACACTTCCAGGTGACCAATCTCAGGCTGGTATGGTTGTAACAGTTGACTGTCCCTTATGTCATCATCATTGATCGTCAGCTGGAATGTGCCAGGGCTGTGTGCACTCCACAGGGGTGTGATTTTAGGTGAAGTAATTAGCCACTAGCTGCGTACGGGCTGCCTCACCATGTGCCCTTCCCCTCCCATGCACAGCGGCCGTGCATGTGGTTGGGGATGTGGGGGCAACACCATGTCCACCCGCAGGCTCCGGCGGATTGCAACGTTGTGCAGGACACATGCTGCCACTATGATCCTGCACACTACTGGGGGCGTCTATAGCAGCTGCCCACCAGAGCGGTCAAGGGAGCGAAAGCGTGACTTGAGCACTCCGAATGTGCGCTCCACTATGTCCCGGGTTGCAATATGGCCTGTGTTATATCTTACCTCGGGTGGTGTGGTGGGGTTCCAAATTGGCGTCATCATGTGGGTGCTCAGAGGGTAGGCACTGTCCCCTGGGGAGGTGGTGATGGGTATCATTAGTGGGGTTGTGACATTACTCAGTATCTGACATGCATGCATGTGCAGTGGCATTTATATGCACCAAGCAGCCATGTATCGCCATGCCGCCCAGCTTCTAGGTCCCGGGTTAGGGGTGACATTCTGTAAATGAAGCTGTCGTGGGTGGACCCTGGATTTTTGGCATATACTGAGGTGATGATTCCCTTGGCATTACATACTACCTGCACGTTGATGGAATGCCAGTGCTTGCGGTTTCTATAGATGTGCTCAGATGCCCTGGGGGGACGTAGAGCCACATGGGTGCAATCAATGGCACCTAGCACTTTGGGGAATTGTGCCACCCCGTAAAATCCCTGGACGGCAGCCTGCCTTTCTGCAGGTGTTCTGGGCATGTATATGTGCCTGCGGACTGAAGAGCGTGCAGTCATGATGGCCAACACCTGGTGTAGGCAGCGTGACTACATGGCCTGTGACACCCCCCCCACTATGGCACTTGTCCGCTGAAATGAACCAGTGGCCAAGAAGTGCAGTACATTGAGCACCTTTTCCAAGGGGCTCAGTGCTTGGGAGCACAGGGTGGGTGATGTGAGGTCATCCTCCCACTCACTCACCAGGTCGAGTATTATGTATGGTGGGAATCTGTACCTCCCATACACCTGGTCATCAGGCATCCCAAAATGGCTGGTCCTGGGTGTAAAAATTCTGGCCTGGCTGTCCTCTTCCTCCTGCGGTGTCCCACGACCACAGCTATGAGGAATGGTATATTCATCGTAGCGTCTGAGCTTGTTTTTTGTTTGCACCCACTTTTATGCTGCGCAGGGCCGCGTACGCCTGCTTCCTGCTGGTGTACGTGTTTCCGGATTAGCGCGTCTTTTTTTGCGCACGCGTTTCCCCTGTTCGATTCCATGAATACGTGTTGTAGGCGCGCGCGTGGGCGTTCCGTGCATTTATCTCCTGTACTTCCCCCGTAACGCCCACATTTTCACATGTTCCCATTTCGCGTGTTACGCCCCGTGGTCCGCCTACTTTTGTTGTGTGCGCCGCGCTATGTGCGCTTTCGCTGTGTGCATAGCGCACGCCGTTTGATGATGTGTGTGCCCGCGTGCGCCACGCAGGATTTTAGCGTACATCCCAGGATTTACATGCGCACGGACTTCCATGAATCGATGTGCGTGGCTTTCGCACGCTTGCGCTGTGATTTTCACGCTTGCGCTGTGATTCGCACGCTTTCACACGCTTGCGCGGCGCATATTAGTTCCATGAATCGGCCTGTAGATTTGGTTGGATCTAAAAGAGTATGGGAGTTTATGAATGTGCTTATCAGGAGTTTTTGGGAGACAACTAAACAACAGACTAAGATTGAGGAACTGGCTGGCTGTTGAATCCTTTCCTATGTTCATTATGGAAAACACGGCTTTGTTCACTAAAAACAGAGAGACGGGTCCCCATTCTAATTGACCCCATGCATACATGGCGGAAGTCCAAGTAAGGCAGGCAAAAATGCATAGCAAGATTAGGGAAATCGAAAATAGTCACCTAAGAGAGAGAATTAAGATCACTCATAAAAAAAGAGAAACATGCATTCAAAAATTGGCACAAAAGCCATAGGTATCACCTTCTCCAAAGAGATGGGAGGCAATGCTGGAAGCAGTATTGTATAAAAACACTAGGCATCTTTGGAATATGATGAACTATAAGAGGGGGGTGGCTGAATTGGCTATGGCCAATCCATTATCGGAAGATGCCTGGGTGAGTGACTTCTTTAGTCTCTACGGAAGGCCCAGTTAAGGAGAATTCTCATAAATGGTTGATTTCCCTTACCTAAAGAGTCCCCCAGCAGCTTTGCTGGATTTCTAGGATTTTTTTTTCACCTGGAAAGAGTGTGAGCCTTTTTTCCCCACTCTTAAATGTGTTTTGCTATGTGTATTTCTACTTTCTGTGTGATCTTGGACACTGGAGCCTCACCTACTCCATGTGCACCACTGTTTGTGTGTGTTACACAGTACCTTCAGTGCAGTGACACAGGGTTGTCTTTGAGACTTCCCTCTGACTCTATTTTTCTGGGGCTGACTACTGTCCCCCAGAAACAGGTAAAGTTGCCATTAACTTTATATAGTCACTTTAAACCACAGACCCGGTACACCCCATCTTACATGGAGTATTGGAAAGGGTTAACTCTTACCCCTTTTTGTCTGTGCCTCTTGGAGCTTTGTATCGCCCCCTTAACACTAAGACTTGGCTGGTGGCAGTGCTATCTACCCTAACTTTTCTACCGCGATTATCATATATAACATGGTAATGTTTTAGGCTATTACATTAGCCTCGAACATAAACCCGCTTGACCAAATACACTTTATTTTTGTTTCCGGCTGGGTTTATTCACCATTTCTTTTTGTTAAAGTTTTTCTCGTGTTTTCCTCTGCACGCCAAACCGGGGCTGACTTCTTTGTTCGCTGTCTTTTCGCGGGCTTCTGCACAGAAGCCCTCCTTAATAACCTGATAGTCTAGGTGGGCAGGATGTGAGGGAGGGATCTTCGGACCCCTGCCATGGGTTGCTTTAGTAACCCAAGTCACACTCTTTTCTGATTGGCTAAGGAGACTGGTCTTGCCGGGCCAGCCACCCTGCTGTGTGATTGACAGCCAGGCTGTATGAATGGGGGAAAACTGCATAAAAAGCAGGTCTCTGGGACTAGAAAGACAGAGTCGCCACCGGAATGAAAGAACCAACGAGGAACTCGAAGAAGAGGACCCCTACAATGACTGAAGTGCCTGGTGAAGCCCTGCTGCAGGTCCAAATCTTCAAATCCGATGACAGAGAAGATCCTCCAGGAAACGTCTTCCCTTGAGCTGGTGGGACCAACCAGTTTGCCCAAACCACAAGCCAAGACAAATTTGCTGTACAGAGCTACAGTGGGCCGGAGAGCCAGGAAGGTCGGACCCTGCATGGGTCTATCTGATTTTGACCTTGTAGCCTCTCTTGTTCAATTGTTCTGATTACTTACCTGTTGGTTTTGCCTAATTTCTAATAACTTTGTCTTCCTCTCCCTTTTAAATTGCTGGAGTGCCATTTTGCTCCCACTTCTTTTTGTGAGCTTAACCTGTCTGCAATTTAAGAGAAGGTGTATGGTGTATTTATGATTGTGATTTTTGACTTGCTTAGAAAGGTGAACTGTTATACAACTAATAAGTAAATAAATATATATTCTTTTACTTAGAAACCTTGAGTCAGTGTTTGCCTGAATCATAGTAATTGCTGTCCTTTGTGTAACTAGTTGTACTGCTCACTTGCTCTTGAGATAAGTCTGGCTGCTCCGCTACTGCTACCACTATAACTGTGTAGTACAGGCTTGTACCAAAGGTGAAATTGTACTGTCACTTGTAGTCTTAATTGTGTGTAGTGTTCCCAAAGGGTACTGCATATAATTCTGCCTAACAGGCCCACTCAGAACTGACCAGCGAGGCTACTGGAGGTGTGGGATGGGATTTGGGCATCCCAGTACTAAATCTGTACGAAATTATAAAAGCAGGATCGAACTCACGCACCCCCGGCACAAATGGTTTGTGTAACATGATCCTGAGACAGGACCACATAGTTTTGTCCAATCTGCTACGTATTCTCTTCCTAAATGTAGTTAAAACTAAAACAATCCTGTCTTTTTGGGGGCCACATCCATAATTGTTCTGATCTATAAAAAAGGAAGTCGTATTGAACCATCAAGCTATAGGCCTACTGAAAGCAACATTTTTGCAAGATGAGCATTAAAGGAAATTGAAGTTTGGTGTAGCGATATGGAAATACTTAATTCCAGACAGGTTTTAGACAGGGAACGGGCACTGATGCGAGTGGATTGTTATTCAAGCATTAATTAATCAAGTGTGCATGGTGGGGAAGGACCCTTTATACGTCCTGAGTCTTGCATTTCATAGCTTGGACAGAGCAAGACTCTGGGAGAAGCTCTCAAATTGGGGTATACCACCTTACATTTTGAAAATCCTCATCTTGTTGCATAAGGGTACGAAGATAAAAATAAGGCTGAATTTGAAGGGGGGTCTCAAAATCAATAAATACAAAACAGGAATTGAGGCAGGGGTGTGTATTGGTCCTGTGCATCTTTAATATTTATTTGGCAGTTCTGGTGGACTTCTTGAAGAATGCCGCCTTTGTTGCTCTAAAAATAAACGAGGAAGGATGCTTTTGTTTGGCTTACGCTGACGACATTCTGCTGTTAGATAGAAGGCTGGTGGGACTACAAAGGCTCCTTTCACGCTTCGAGGAATATGCCAAATTAAATGGTTTGAACGTCAACCGCAAAAAATCTAACATCATGTGTTATAAAGGTAGTAAACATGAAATGGTTGACTTTAAGTGGTCAATGGGTGGATCAATCTTGCCTGTGGTTCCTACGTCAAAATATCTGGGGTTCGGGCTCACCAGGCCTAGAGAGATTAAGAATTACAAAAGGGATTTGTGGGCCAAAGGCCGTCAGCTAGCGGCACAAATGTGATTTATTGCAAAAAGAATTGCTGCTTCACTATGCAACCACTTGGGCAATTTTACAGATCTAAGGTGATCCCAGTGTTAGTATATGGGATTGAAATCATGTCTAGGACTGATAATCTGGAATTAGATACATTAGAAGTCTTTATACTGAGGAAAGCATTAATGCTACCTTATTGTGTACCCTTGACGATGATTCATTTTGAATTAGGCTTGCACTCCTTGTCTGCAATAACACACTTGAGAATCATTTTGTTATATCGGAAAAAATTGTTTGGTGCAAAAAAATCTGTTTATGCACTAATGGGTAGTCACATGAATAACAAAATGGGGGAGGGGCAAATTTTGCTAAATTTAAAGGAAATTGTAAAGCGATCATGGATCGCTACGAGGTGCCTCTGTAATTATCGCTGACTAAGTGGAAGATCATGGATGCAGACTGGACAGAGATAGGGGTCTAATTACCGCCTATTCAAGGAAATCGGTCTGAAGTGTAAGAAGAGGGAGACTCTAGAGAAGTATCTAAAGTGTGTGACAGGCGATAGCGACACACCTTCATAAGGTTCAGATTGAATCTCTTGAAAATGGGAGAGGGGTTGGGAATAAGAGGATTAAAGGAAAGTGCAATTTGTCGATTTTGTGGAGGCCCACTGGAAACCCTTAAACATTGAATGATCTTCTGGCCAGAATTGCTTAAGGATAGGGAAGAATTTCTTGGCAGATTTCTGTATGATATGATAGGTTATTTATAACGCACTTAATACTCAGAGGTTTTTAAACGCGGACCCGGGATCGAACCTGTGTTGCTCCATGTCGTCTTGCTCCCAAGGCGAGCACGTTGCTTCTGAGCTATCCTCCCGAGACATGTATGAGTTATTAGTCTAATTCTTTGAATACGGAACATTTTTGGAGACACAGCATGCAAGGCTTGTCTTCCACCCTTCTGATCAGTGTAGTCCCAATTTCTAAAGAATGTAAAGATTATATGATTGTGTAAGGAGAAACATTATGGACTTCTTAAATGGAAGAGCATCTATGACATTTTTGGAAATGCTAAGTTTGTAGACTGGTTTCTCTTGCATTATTTATTTTGTTTTTTTTAACGTCTATTGAATAATATGTTTGAGATTCGTTTAAAAAGTGTTTGTTCTTACTTTTAAGATACTGATAATGTAATTGATGTGTTTTACTTTTGTGTGTTTTGTTTTGTATAAGGTTTTATACAAAACCAGTTACAAACAAAAAAGAAAAAGAGGCGATGGCTGGAAGGTTTACAATAATCTTAACCTCTGGCATTGCTCTGGGCAACCCTCCAGACCATCGTTCTTCGCCTGCCAAGCCATTGCAGAAGGGGAAAGACCATAAGCAAATCAGGCTTGGACCCACCCCAAAAGGGGCAGTCCAGCCCAAACTGCTAGGCCACATCCCTTCTGCATGAGACCACAAGCATTCCCAGACATGTTTCAGACTCATTGGGCTCCATCAGTGACCATAACATTGCCATTTTCTTGCATATCTACTTTAGAAAAGCCGTTCATTTTCTGGACCTTTTGCCAATAGTCCAAGGACTGCATTGACATTCCAAAGAGATGAATAATGTGGTGTAGGCAGGACAGAGACTTTCATACCCTTCAACAAACAATACACTGCAAAATGCCCCCAATGCTCCCCTTTGGTCGCCCCTTCTATTTACTCATGCCCTGCTGAGATTGCTGACCTATACACTGCTATGGTCCTACACACCTTTCTTTCTTTTGAAAGTAATGTTATGAAATTTAGAATGTGTATTATAGCGATGGAAATGGGATGAACGCCTCTCCGGCTACACCAAGCCTCACATGTCTTCCACGCTGCACAATAGCTCCTGACTTCCAACGGTGCCCAGGATTCTCTGATGAGGTGAGCAGCTGTTCTTGAAAGCCCTGGCATTACTCATCTTTGACTGGTAGTTAGGGAGGCTGTCTCTTAGTAGATTCTCTCCTGGATCGATCAGTAGACTCTGGCGCTTCTGCAGAACATGCAGTAAATCCATGGAAACATCAATCGGAACAGGAGAAAAAGCTTGCATCATACAAAAAGATGCAACTAGCATGATCTCTTGCTTGTTCTGGCATGCCTCCACCATTTCCTCACTATCAGAGAGAACAGCAGAAAAGCATAATGCACTCACAGAACTGAGTGCTGCTTACAGCATCCACCCTCCCGCTGCAATTGCCTGCAGTCCTACACTAGCCTGTGCTGTCTCTCAACCCTGCACTTACTACTCTCCTCCTTCTACCCCTGCGGCTGACTCCCACCCTAATAGAGCCCTGACCAACTTTCATTGTTCAATCTCCAACACCCTTGACATTCTTGCCCCTGTCATGAGGGTACAACTGAAGCCTACCAAAAAGTGCAACTCTTGGTGCGACTCCGATCTGGCTGCCCTTAAACGCTAGTGCAGAGCAGCGGAACGGAAATGGGGATCTTCAGACACACCCTCGGACAAACTGGCCTGCTGCCTGCTTTAAAGGCAATATAGACTCTGCATCCTCTCAAGAAAAGAGTCTACATTCAAGCCTGCATCTCTGCGGCGTCTAATAACACGGCCAAACTCTTCAAAGTCTGCAAAGAACTGGCCAAGCCTACTGCAGCCGCATCCTCTACTACACCTACCCTTCGCCGACCCATCCAAACTATCGTCCAATCTCCATCACCCCTTTCCTGGGAAAACTCCTGGAGAAGCTGGCTATCACTCAATTTACCATCCATTCTGAAACTGTTGGTTGTCTCCATGACCATCAGTCTAGCTTTAGAGCATCCAGAGGCACAGACACTGCTCTTCTGAACACCTATGAAGACCTGCTCTCAAATCTTGACTCCAACTCTCCCTCTGTCCTCAGTCTTCTCAACCTCTCTTCTGCTTTCATATGGTAAAGCACAACATCCTGATCAATCATCTTCGTGATACCTTGGGTGTCACAGATTAGGCCCTGGCGTTGATCACCTCCTTTCTCTCTGACCGGCCCTGCCAGGTGGAACTCAGGCTTTTTCTCTCCACTACCACTCTCTCTACTTGTGGTGTCCCCAGGGATCTAACCTGTCCCCCTATTTCTTCAATAGCTACCTGGCCCCCTTGGCCCACAGGATCTCTACCTTTACCTCTAACTTTCAGTGTTATGCAGATGACACGCAGCTCTCTTTCAGGCTCCCCTCAGCTTCCTCCTCCTTGCTCCTCCCCCACTGTCTATCCGCAATTCAGGCTTGGTGTGCTGCTAACGATCTATGTCTGAATGCCAGTACGACAGACATCTTCCTCATTGGGAACCCTGCTCCCGCTTTCCCACTTTCTCACTGGAACTGCCTCCCTTGGCCCTGTGCCCTCACCTACCAATGAGGCAAAAAATCTTGCGGTAATTTCCGACTCCACTCTGTCCTCTCTTCTCACATTTCAGACATCTCCAAAAAGTCCCACTACCAACTGCACCTCCTCAGAGCTATTCTACCTTTCCTCACCTTCCCCCAGATGCTCATCCCCTAGAGAGCCCCGTTTCTCTCTAGAGTGGACTATTGCAACAGCCTCTTTCTCCATCTTCCTACTCCTACTTTCCGTCCTCTACAACTCATCCAGAAAAGAACTGCAAGACTTATACTTGGCCTCAAGCCCTGGGACCTCATCTCTGAGATCCCTCCACATGCTCCCCATGGCTGCAAGGATCAAGTTCAAGACCCTCTGCATAATTCACAAGGCTTTCTGTGGCCTGGTCCCGCACTATCTACAATGCTCTCTTCCTAAATTGTCTCCCTCTAGAGCCCTCCACTCGTCGACCTCCAACTCTCTGCGGGTGAGCCGCTTTCACAAACAGAGATTTGGGGGTAGATCTTTATCCTCTGCAGATGTCTCCCCCTCGAACAGCCTCCCTGCATCTCTCTGTCTTGAGCAGGAGCAACTTAAGTTCTGAAAACTCTTAAAGGCCTTCCACTTTTCTTCCTCCTTCTTTCTCACTCTTCCTGCAAACTTCCTTTCTTTTCTCTCCACCCTCCTTTTCCTCCCTAACTCTGTTCAGTTTTTGCTGACTGGTTGCCTGTGTCACCTCCGGAGCCTACATGTCCCAGGCTCCCCGCCAGTCGTTTGCACTTGCCTTCGGGCTGCTGCACTTTGTGCTACATTACAGCACTTCAGCTTACGCTCCTTGAGTGGGGAAACCTCTCTGCACTTAACACAGGGACCTACAGGACCGGACACTTTGTTCTGCCCCCAGGCCCCCGTCTCTGCACCTCTGTCTGTACATATGCATGACCTAAACTAGGGCCAGTTAGATCATCTGTCCTGTAGCGCCCGCCCCCCCACCGATTATCCGCCCCCCCCTCCCGAAGTTGGTGTCTACTGTACCACTGCATGCACTTGCACTAGGAGAAATGTCATCAGGCTAGTATGCGACGGGTTGAGCAAAATCCTGCACACAGTCAAAAGTCTTCGATTTTGATGAAGTAAAGAAAGCTTGGAAAAGTAGATACATTTGATCTGAGTCCGGCGGAGGGAGACCAATTGAAGGTTTTGTGTTAAAGGGGGTCTGAAACCGGTGGAGGGGGACCTGGGGTGAACAGAAAATCACCTGAGAAGTTGTATATGTGAAATCCACAAAGAAAGGAACTTTAATGTTTATCGTGTTGCATCAGGCCCTCTGAAAGAAGAGACTTTGACAGGCAAAGAGACTTTGACCGACCTGACAGCCATCATGGCCCAGCTGGTCTCCCATCAGATTCAGGACAAAGTTCGCCTTCAAGAGAATTTAACAAAATTGGTTGAGTTACAGGCAAGGCCCCAACTGCCTCAAGGGATACTACAACAATACCAAGAGGGCAAAGACCTAGGGAATTCCTTTTTGAATTTTGAGTTATTAGCCAAGCAATTAGGATGGGAAGAAAATCTAAATAAATGTTATTTAGGGCCTCTGTTGAAAGGTGAGCTACAGACCACATACCAGCTACTTAACCTTGCCCAGGGGGCTACCTTTATATCCATAAAATAGGGGTTTCTAAAACGGGTAGGGAAAACCTGTAACTTCTATCAGCAGAAAAGAAGGGCCATTAGACTCAACCCAGGGAAACCCCCCTTGAATTAGGAGAATGAATTAAAAATACAGTTGCCCTCTGGATTAACAACAAAACAATGGAAGAATTGAAGGAGAAATGATTACTCTAGAGCAATTAATTAATTCTTTACCACCCTTTTTGCAAAAGGCAATACTACAACTGAATCAAGCCACCATAATAGTGGCTATTGAGAGTGCCCAAAACCACTCGGATACATTCAAACACTTCCACTCGGTACATCGAAGTGAGGAGCGGAAGGATCACAAGCTTACTCATCGCTCCCAACCCCAGGTACTGGATAGAGGGGGAGGATCCTATGAATCCAAGGAATGGATACAGAGAGAAATAAAGAGGGAAGTGAAAAGAACTGACCCATGGGGTAGAGAGGAAAGTTAAAGAGAAGAACCTAAAGGAATCAAACCCTCTCCTCCTATATGCTTTTCATGTAGAGAAACTGGCCATCTGGCCAGAAACTGTCCTAAAATCTAAATTAAGAAAATAAAGATGGCACCACCTGAGGAAGGGCCTCGGAACAACTGGCGGAGGAATGTATTTTATAGCCCGTTGTTCCAGCCACCTGATTGGCTCAGCACCCTTCCCCTGGTGTGAATTCAGCAGTTCACCCTTTTCTTTGCTAAAACTCTCACTTTAAAGGAATCTGCTGACAGGCTGGGAGGATAGCTGAGGGGCAACGTGCTTGTTTTGGAATTCAATACCCAATCCCATACCTAGAAGCTGGACTTTGTCGTGAAGAGCCCAATTACATTTATTAACAGCTCTAGACAATTGATGTGTATGCCTAGTTCTTCTTGTTACCAATTCCCTTCGGTGATAAGTTTGCCACATCTTACTCCCCGAAGATCAACTCTTTAATGTTGTCTGGCGAGAATCTGGAAATTGCTCTGCCTTTTGAGCCCTCCATGTTCTGAAGCCACTGCTTCTGTTTCCTTCTGAGCTTCCTTTTCTATCAATGTTACTTGTTGATATATTGATCCCTCATGTAAATGCCTGACTCTGGGCCTCTTCAGAACCCTGTAGTGCCCTGAACCTGGAACAATGTACAAGCCCCTTTCTTATCAGTCCCAAAGATGCTTTCTTTGTGTTTCTAATCAAAAAGAGGCACTCTTCTGACAGGCTTAAGCGTGGATTCATAGCGTGTGATTGTAGCAAATCAATTACCCAATCTACCTGACGTGTCAACTGCTCTCTCATGCGCCATAAGGAGCATATTCCCTACATAAATGATCAGCCATATGCCTTTCTCCCAGATGGAAGCCACAACCAGCTTCAGCAATTTGGTGAAAGAACGTCAAAAGACAGAAGGGAAGACACCTGAACTGCCACATCTGTCCTTGGAAGTGTAGCAGGCACCAGTGTTCATAAACCATGTGCAGTATTAGGTAGGCATCGTTGTGATCTAATCTTGCTAACCGATTGCCTTGCCTTATGTTAGGCAGAATCCTGTGCAGTGCCCTTAGGGACCACTACACACAATTAAGACTACAAGTGGTAATACAAGGTCACCTTTGGTACAAGCCTGTACTACTAAGTTAAAGTGGTAGCAATAGCGGAGCAGCCAGGCGTATCTCAAGAGTATATGAGCAGTAGCAGAGATTACACAAAGGGACCACAATTACTGTGACTCAAGCAAACACTGACTCAAGGATTCAGGAAAAAATATAAGTACATTTATTTTTAAACCATTTGTTATGAACACGACAATTCTATTCATTTAAAACCACACGTAAAATACACTATAACCAACCAATTCACTTGGTACAGTATAACTCAGGGTAAGTACCCTATGTTTTAACGGACCGGTGTTGTGAAACAAAAGACGTTACCAGGAATACATATGCGGTCACTTTTTGACAGTAATGACAGTTCGGTCTTACTAAAGATACGCGTATCCGCGACAATAAATGTAACCACGGCAAAAACACACTTAGCACCTGAGTTAACCAGAGAGAGTTGGGGGCAAAAACCATAGGCAATACTTTTGTCAGGGCAGACAGAATCAGAGAACACTTTGTGGACAGAAATATAAGAGTCAAGAGGCTGGAGCCAGTGTCAAGTGGAACCGGGTTCCTGTTGTCGAGAATCACACAGTCGGACAGTTCAAGATTCAACATTGCCAGGAGTACTTAGATATTATCAACAAAAGGAAACAAAAGTTATAGGAAGGAGGGAAGATAAGGACAAGCCTTGGAGGAGGCGAAAAGGATTCACCTTAACTCCTTGAAGCAGAACACAGTACCTTATTCAAGAAAGAAGCTGGTGCCACGGCAGTTGTTCCTGGTAGTTTCCTGCAGACCCACGGTTCCTGGAGCTTCGGCAAGAAGGAGGACGTCTGAAGGGGGTCTGCACTACGCAGGGATGAAGCCAGCAGCAGCGACGGTTAATAAAAGGTGTGCTCCTTAAAAACAGGAGAGGCTCTTCAGATGGCTATCCGGACCACTATAGCAGTGTGCAGCGATTTCGACCAAGAAGAGGATACTCTGGCTGTGGAAGATGAGCTGGTTATCCCCACCAGGCTCAAGGGCAGAAGACTCTGGACTGAATCTTCTCTGGTCTTCAAAGGGTAGAAAGCTCAGGACTGCACCAGGGCTTCACCGGGATGGGATAGTTACAGCAGCCGTCTTCTTCTCCGCTTCTCTTTGGTTCCTTGTAGTTCCAGTGGCGACTCTGACTTCCAGCCCAAGAGTCCTGCCTTTTATGCGAAAATCCCCAATTCACACAGCCTGGCTGTCAATCATGCAGCAGGGGGGTTGTCCAACCCGGACAACCACCTCAGCCAATCATGGCAAAGTGCGACTTGGGTCTCCTAGGATACCCTGTGCAGGGGGTGACTACACCCCTCCCTCACATTCAGCCCACCTAGGCACCCAGGCGCCTAGAGGAGGGCTTCTTGGCAGAAGTCCGCCAAAAGACGGTGAACAAAGATGGCAAACCTGGTTTGCCACGCAAAGTAAAACACAAGAAGGACTTTAACAAAAAGAAATGGCAAATAAACCCGACCGGAGCCAAAAGAAAAAGTATTTGGTCAAGCGGGTTTATGTTTGCGGCTAATATAATAGCCTAAAACAATACCACGTTTATATAGTATAAACGCGGTCGAAAAGTTAGGGTAGATACCACTGCCACCAGTCTAAATGTTAAAAGAGCAAAACAAGGCTCTAGGACGTACAGATAAAAAGGGCTAAGAAGTAACCCTTTCCAATACTCCATGTAAGATGGGGTGTACCGGATCTGCGGTTAAATAACTATGTAAAGTTAATGGCAACTTTACCCTTTTCTGGGGCACAGTAGTCAGCCTCAGAAATGGAGTCGGTGGGAAGTCTAAAAGACAGCCCTGTGTCACTGTACTGAAGGTACTGTGTAACACACAAAAGAAGGGGGCTACTGAAGTGGTGTTCTCCAGAGTCCACAATCACAAAAACAGAAGAAATACACATGGCAAAACATGGGTAAGAGTGGGGTAAAAGCTCACACTCTTACCAAGTGGAAAAAAATAACTGTAGAAATCCAGCAAAGCTGCTGAGGGACTAACTAGGTAAGGGAAATTAGCCATTGAATGAGAATTCTCCCTAACACTCGCCCCCCCCAGACTAAGGCACAGGAGGATTCTCATACCTCTAGTTAGTTATTGTCACATCCACGGTCACGTCCTCAGTCACGAACCAACCCCCCCCCGGTTTCCCACTTGCCTCCACACACCCGGCGACGGCAGTTGCGCGACAGTTCCCGGCACAGGCATAGGGGGATTTGGTGCCCGGTGCAGACTCCTTTCCTCTGGTGGCGAGTGCCGTGGCGTCTGTCCACGCTGCACCATGGTTTTCGGCGGTGCTTGGGGGCTCGTCGCGTGCATCGGCACGTGACCAGGAAGTAACTCAGGAGAGGAAGGAGGGACGCTGATCAAGCATCACGTGATCCACATGATCAGGAAGGCACCACACTGGAAACAGCACGTGACACGGTGCCGCGTCACGTGATCCGATCATGTGACCACGTTACCATTTCAAATGGATCGAGCGGACTCCAGACAACGCTTCACAGCTGCTCTCGGCAGGTGCTGTTTGGCGTCTTCATTGTTATCGTTCCTTTGGCTCAATTGATCACGGACTGCTTCTACGGACCTCTCCTTGTCTCTCCTTGGTACTTCTGTATTTTTTTGCCTTACCTGGAACTCTTGACCTTGGCTTGTCTTCTGGATTGATTCTTGTATTTCCCCAGTAATAGACGCTTCCTCCTGGTTTTTGACCTCGGATTGTGTACTGGACTGATTACGGATTTTCCTGCCATTGTACCATGCTCATGCTTCTCTGCTGATTCAGGTGTGCACCATCTACCTAGAGTGCCATCCTAATTGCCATCTGTTGCCTGCTGCCGTCGACCACTACAGACCCCTACCCATTGGCTACACCCAGGGCATCCTACCACCTGCTTTCGGGTAAGCTTTCTTGTGTGCCTTTTTTCATTGGTCTGCTTAGAATCGCTTTCCATTGCTTAACCTCATTGCTTGCCTTGCAGTGGTCATGGGGGTCCTTCCGGCGTTCTTGTTTCCAGGCTGATGGTACTCTACACCTGTGGCCTCAAAGGTTGCACGGGCAGTGATTTTCTTATTTGCCCGTGTGATACTTGGGGACAGAAGTTTCATCATCTACACGACCATCAAGTCTTAACAGACTGTGAAGCCTACTGGTCGTCTAGGTTATGGAAGCCTCAGCTGGGGACCCCGTGGCCGCTTTAATGCAAGCCATCACGGCCCTTAGGACGGATATAGCTGCAGCTACTACTGTTATCCATCACCGCCTGGATTCCTTGCAGACTGCCCGCCACCCTCTACCGGCGGACTCTGAGTTTGGAGATACCACGCCCCAAAATCCTGGCCCCTCCACACCTCCCACACCACCGGTTCCTGTGGTGATCCCAACCCGTTCCCTCTAGCTGCCCCGGAAAGGTATCAGGGTGATCCCAGGAAGTACCAGACGTTTCTCAACCTATGCAAACTCCATGTCTTCTGCCGGCCCCAAGCCTTCCATGACTCAACCACCAAGGCAGCCTTTTAGCTCTCACACTTGACGGGTGTAGCTGCTACCTGGGTGAACCCATTGTTGGAAAGTGACCATCCAGCCCTTTACGATTTCGACCTCTTAGAGAGCGAGATGTTCAAAGTCTTTGACACCAGGCATAAGGCACAATCCCGGGACCTATTATTAGACCTCACTCAGGGCAGACAAACCCTAATAGAATACATCACACTGTTCAATCAATTATCCGCAGAAACGTCATGGCCAGAGAACAAGAAAGCCGTGGTGTTCTACAGGGGTTTGTGCAGTGCTTTGAAAGACGCCCTCTCGGTTGTTCCATCTCTCCCAGCCTCTTATACTGACTTGGTCGATCTGACCCTGCAGGTGGACCCCCAGAGAACCGAGTGTCGGTCAGAAGTCGGCCTTTCTAGCAACCAATCCCTCCCTCCGTCAGATACTACCAGTGAACCCATAAAAATAGGGGGAATACGCAGCCCCATCACCCTTGCTGAGCGAGAACGCAGAAGAACAGACAACGCCTGTTTTTACTGCGGTCTCAATGGGCATTTTGTCAAGGAGTGTCCCCATCGCCCAAAAAACAGGAATCCGGATTTTCAGAAAGCTTGCCCTTGAGATCGAGGGACAAGGCGAGCTTGTTGCAAAACTCCTCTGAAGTTATCCCAGCCTTTGGTCCTATAAAACCAGTCATAGTCCATGCTCTGCTGAACCCCACCAGGGAGTGATCACACTCAGTACACATAGTCATAGACTCAGGGGCTACTGTTTGTTTCATTGATATCGCATTGGCCAACACATTGAATTTACCATTGATCACTAAGAAGCATCCCGAACCAGTCCAGGCCGTTGATGGTACCTCTCTTGCATCTGGTCCGATCAAACAACAAACCGCCCCTATGGAGGTAGTCAGTCAAGGCACCCATAAGGAAACGTTATCCTTTGACCTAATTTCCACACCACAGTTTGGGATCATACTCGGCATTCCCTGGTTGAGGAAGCATAACCCGCTTATCAACTGGGGTACGGGCCAGGTTCTTTTTGAGTCGAAGTATGTCAGCACTACTGTTTGGTGGAACCAGAGGACATGTCCAACCTGCAAGGGCTCTTGGGGTGGTAGCTTCTTTAACACTCGGGGAGGAGGTATCAGCTGGTGTTTCACATGCAGTGGGGGTGACCCTAACTGGCATAATGAGGAAATAAGGGCTCCAGGCAGCAGTGATGAAGAAACAGTAATTTATTTCATTACAGCGACAGCGGCCTATGAGAGCCGAGTGCCAACATGGCTCTCTCCCTGCAGTCTCTACTGTCTCTCATCCACATTCTTAGAATAACATTCTTAGAACTTAATGAGCTCATAGTGCAGCTCAATGTTTAACTAGGATCTGGTAATACATTTTTATGAACTTGTTTTAACTTACACTTACATCATAACACATCTCATCCCTTATGTGCATACAGCTGTTTACTCCACATAATAATCCTTAAACCAGCCGGGTTTGTTCTTGACTCTATTTGAATGTGTCTCTGCTGCAGACCTTGAATTGTTGTCATCCTTGGAGCACTTATCTATGACACTAGAGTCTCTGATACTGTTATTAGCAAATTCACCATTGTCATGTTCACCATTGTCATGTTCACCATTGTCATGTTCACCATTGTCATGTTTATCATGTGCATTGTCCTTCATACATTCTGGACATTTCACAATTCTGGACATTGACCAACACTCCCCCCCTTCTACAATTACTACATTGTTTCTTACCGCAGATATTTTCTTGGGACCAATGTATTTGCTTTCTACACATTTGGGAGTGAATCTAGGGTTCTTTATGAGAATACAATCTCCCACTTTCCAGGTATTACTTTTGACACTCTTGTCCTCATCAAATCTTTCTTTGTACACATCTTGTGCTTCTTTGATGAGAGTCATAATTCTCTCGCGATCAATGTTGGAACTCTTGGCTAAGTCCATCCACCCTGGACATAGTTTTGTTCCAGGTTGTCTCCCTTTCAATGACCTGAACGGAGATACATTTGTAACTGAGTGTGGTGTGGTACAGTAGTTCCATATCATTTCTCTTACTACACCAAACCATCTTAGATTAGAAGCCATGGCCAATTGCAAACCACCCTTTATGAACCTATTGGCTCTCGCAACGAGGCCGTTGGCCCTTGGATGATATAAAGCAGTTCTAGTGTGTTTGATGCAAAATTTCTTCAAGAAAGTTAACATCCTTTCAGAACAGAATTGTACTCCGTTATCAGTGATTAATTCTGTCGGGAAACCCTCCCTGTAAAACACTTCCTCGAAGAATAACACCATCTCTGCAGTGGTTGCCTCACGCAAAGCCTTCCATTCAATCCATTTGGAATGGTAGTCTACTAACACAACAATGTATTTATACCCATTGTCAAGGTTTTGTAATGGTCCCATCAAATCAACTGCAACTTTTTGCCATGGTTCACTCGGTACTTTGACAGGATTTATTGGTACTTCTCTAACCATCTTGGTCTTGTCACTCTTACCACACTCTCTACAACCCCTAACACACTTCTCTGCATCGCTGTCAATCCCGGGCCACCAGAAATATTGCCGCAAATATCTCTTTGTTCCTCCCATGCCCAGGTGACCTTGATGTGCTATATTCACTAAATGAGATCTGACACCACTGGGGGGTATTAGCCTATTTCCTTTTCTAAGTTTACATCCGTCCTCAGACATACTTAACTCGTCCTTCACACCAAAATATCTGTCAAACTCTTTTCCCACAATATTCTTGTGAGGCCATCCTTCTCTGGTCCAAATCATAACTTGATTCAATATTAAATCCTCCTCACCAGCTCTTATCCACATCTCTTTATCAATGGCATCATGCTCAATTTCTGCAATGCTCACATCTTGAAATTCAGGTGCTCCCTCCAATTCACCATCACACACAGGTAATCTGGATAAACAATCTGGTACCACATTCTCCCTCCCGGGAATGTAACACACCTTGAAATTATAACCCAAGAGTTCTACCATCCACCTCGAAACTCTTGGAGACCCTTTGGCCCACTCAGAACCGTTCATCAATTGAACCAAAGGCTTGTGATCTGATCTGACTATAAAAGGTCGACCCCATAGAAAGAACTTGAAGTGCGTGACTGCCCAAAATACTGCTAGTGCCTCTCTTTCAATGACCGAGTAATTTTTTTCAGCTCCTCTAAGTGGCCTGGATGCAAATGCAATTGTGTATTCAGTTTTACCTGAGTCAAACTGAGTCAAAACTGCTCCTAAGCCAAGGGTACTTGCATCAACTGAAAGCAACGTTTTCCTGCCAAACATGAATCCACTTAAGGATGGGGCCTTGACTATACAATCTTTGATTTGCAAGAATGCTTCCTGACACTCTTTGGACCATGTGTAATTCACATTCTTTTTTAGTAACTCCCTCAATGGAGATGAGATGGATGCAAAGCCATTCACAAATTTATGGTAATATTCCGCTAGTCCCATGAAAGAACGTAGTTGGTCCTTGTCTTGGGGCTGGGGAGTATTACTAATACTTTCTATGAGGGACTTTTTGGGAGAAACACCTTCTTTCGAAACTTTGTGTCCCAGATACTCCACTTCCTCAACACTTATTTTACATTTGATTCTTTGGACCGTTAACTCAGCCTCTTTCAGTCTGCATAGTACTGCCCTAAGTACTCTGTCATGCTCATGCTCATTACTTGCAAAAATCAGAATGTCATCTTGAAACACCTTAACAATTTCCAACCCTTTTAACACTTCCTCCATCACCTTTTGGAACACAGATGGGGCCGAGGCCAACCCAAATGGCATGCGATTGTATTTATAAGTGCCTTCAGGTGTGATAAAGGCAGTGAGATGTTGCGATTCTCGGGAAAGGGGAACTTGATGATAGGCAGCAGAGAGATCAATGACAGAGAACAATTTGGGTTCGCCAAGAGTGGAGAGTGTCTCGGAAATGTTGGGTAGGGGATGTCTCTCCACCAGAATATTGTGATTAAGACTGCACAAATCTACACACACTCTTAATTTACCATTATTTTTGGCCACTAAAACAATGGGGGACAACCACTCTGTGGCCTCAACAGGTTCAATGACACCCTTATCTACTAAGTTATTGAGTTCACTGCGTAGTTGCGCTCTCATGTTTAACGGCACGTCTCACTTTATGAACAATAGGCTGAGATTCTTTCTTTAGTCTAATATGGTGTTCGAAGTTCTTGAGTCTGCCCAGACCTTCGGTGAAGACCACCGGGAACTCTCTTGACCACATATCATCAATCTCGGCAATGGTGACAGGCTCAGTGGCGCTAGCTTGCACCCTGACTCTCAACTTCCTTTGTTCCTCCCAACCTAAAAGGGAGGCTCCCTTTCTTGCAACCAAAATGTCAGCTATGCATTCTCCACCTCTGTATTGCACACTTGCAGTAAACTGTCCTAGCATCTCAATGGGGGATTCCGCATAGCCGCAGGGCCGAATTCTTGGTGGATCCAGCATTGATTCATCTTTTTTTAGAATATCTTTAAATGTCTCTTTAGAAATGATGGTCCATGGGGAACATGTGTCAACTTTCATGAGTATTTCTTGACCATCAATTACAAAGACATCTGTTGGACCTTTGCTGTCTCCTCCTCCAATGGTCGAAATCTCGAAGACATGTCTGGGGTTGTCTTGCGAGGAGTACACCTCCTGTATGTTGTAAACTGAGTGAGCACCTTCTTCTTGGTTGTCTCTGGTTTCTAAGAGATTTATTGATGACCTCTTGCATACATTAGCGAAATGTCCTCTGGTCCTACACTTGAAACATTCAGCATTCCTTGCTGGGCACGAAGGGTAATTCGGACCTTGCTTGACACTGCCACATCTGGTACACTTCGCACCCCATGTTCCTTTCCTGCTTGTATTGACATTAAGTCTCTTCCTGTGATCAACTGCGCACACAGCTTGGGTACTCTGTTTGTCAGACTTCAGTTCTTTGACATATTGTGAAGTTTGTTCTATGCTTCTGGCTAGGTCCACTGCTTCATCCAACTTCATGTCTTTTGCCAACAATTTCTCCTGTATCCTAATATTATTTGTGCACCTCACTAACTGATCTCTAATTAACGAGTCAGATAGATGTTCGAATTCACAGGGGTGGCTTAATGTTCTTAATGAGGCTATGTACGATTCCACGGATTCTGAGGACTCCTGCGTACGCTGAAAGAACTTGTGCCTCTCGAATGTAACATTTTTCTTAGGCTCAAAATGATCCTTGAGTTGTTTAATCGCAAGGGCATATTCATCTGTGTCCTCCGCTTCACCAGCTTGTGCACTGCCTAACCCATCAAACACTGCACGGCCTTCCACACCAAGATTGTGAAGTAATAATGCCTTTTTGCGAGTTGAGCTGAATCTCTCTCCTCCCATTGCCACCAGGTAGTTTTCAAACATGTCTTTCCACCTGTCCCACCTAACTTGGGGGCGTCCAGGTTCATTCAAAAATGACATTGGCGGAGGTATTGAAGCTGCCATGTCTTAAGCGGTAAAAGGTGGTAAAGGGTGGGCTTGCTGGATGCAACCAATAGACCCTGGATCAGTTCAAGTATGCCCAGTGGATGCACAGACTGAGCAGTGACAGTGCTGTGCTATGCAGACAAAGGGATCAGTCTTGTATGAGTACAATCCCTTGTGTATGATGTCACAATCCTCCTTACATCAGTCTGAATTGGAACATGATGGCTGCTGATCCACAGAATGCATACATGTCATAATGGCTGGCTCCTGAAACTTGCCAGAACTGCATGGGCAGGTTGCTCAGCAACGATAATGTCAATGCTAGGGATCCTTGAAAGTAAACACTGTTGCTTTGAGACAGAGTCAATACAGTAATGGGGAAGGCAAGATTACCCGCGCCTGCTGACCTGTTGTTCCGCTCCTCCTGACCTTCCTGCAGCGTCCGCTGTCGCACGGGAGTGTGGAATATTGCAGGCCGCGCTATGACGAGACTTCAAAGGAGTAGGGAGACACTGCTGAGAGCCATCCTCGTCGCCAATGAGGAAATAAGGGCTCCAGGCAGCAGTGATGAAGAAACAGTAATTTATTTCATTACAGCGACAGCGGCCTATGAGAGCCGAGTGCCAACATGGCTCTCTCCCTGCAGTCTCTACTGTCTCTCATCCACATTCTTAGAATAACATTCTTAGAACTTAATGAGCTCATAGTGCAGCTCAATGTTTAACTAGGATCTGGTAATACATTTTTATGAACTTGTTTTAACTTACACTAAAGGCTAAAGGGCCTCTGACTGGATGGCCAAAAAGAAGTCCGACGGGACTGAATCCTACTCCCTCCTGAGGGACTTCTCTATATGCAAAGAGAAGGCATGGCAGTAGAAGGTCCCACTTTCTTTTAAGGGGTTCTTCTAAAGCACCTATCATGCTCTTCATAGTTCTGTTAAACCTCTCCACCAACCCATTGGTTTGGGGATGGTAGGCAGTCGAGAACTTGTAGGTGACTCCACAGGTTTTCCACATGGCTTGCATGTAGTGGGACATAGAATTTGATCCCCTGTCAGATATCGCCTCCTTAGAAAAACCTACTGTGGTAAAAATACCAAGTAGGGCCTTAGCCACAGCCGGAGCCGTAACAGTCCTCATAGGTATGGCTTCAGGAAACCTAGTGGCATCATCCACTACAACCAGGATAAACCTGTTGCCTGAAGATGTTGCAGGGTCAAGAGGACAAACAATGTCAATCCCAACCCTCTGAAAAGGAACTCCCACTACTGGGAGAGGCACCAAGGATGCCACATTCTTGGCTCCACTCTTGCCAGAGGTTTGGCAAGTGTGGCAGCTCCTGCAGAATTTGTCTACTTCTGAGCCCATTTTAGGCCAGTAGAAGTAAAGAGAGAGCCTTTCCTTGGTCTTCTTAAAATTTAAGTGACCAGCCAAAGGTATCTCGTGGGCTAACTACAGAAACTGGAGTCGGTTCACTAGAGGAACTACACGTTTTTTGCAGTCTCCAGGGGTTGACTCAGTCGGTTCACTGTAGAAGAGGCCATCTTCCCAGTGCTTTGTTGTTTGTTTGTTTATTGCAACCTATACTTCCCAGGCTCAGTCCCATTGAGCTGAGACGCTGCCTGTAGGTGAAGACCTTCAAGGGTAGGACACTCTCTTTGTTCTTTGCTGAAATCTGACCTGTTGGGCAAACCTTCTACCTGTAAAGACTGAAGCTCAGGATGGTCAACAGGGTCAAGATCTCCTTCCAGAGTACGATCTTCTTCTAGATCTGATTCCTCAGTATCTAGCTGAACCATACAGGGTTGAACCTCACACTCAGCCTCAGCTGGTGGAGGAGTCACAGATGTGACCTTCAACAGCCTTGGAGATGTCCTTCTGGGAACAGGAGTGCTTGCTGGTTTCTTGCTGGCAGACCTGGGTTTCCCCTTTGTCTCTTTCTGACCTGCTATAGCAGTAAGTAAGTCCTGTGGACTTGGGCTGATAGTTTCCTCTATCATGTCCCCAGGAGAGCCTCTCAAGGTTCTCTCCTTTGCAGACCTTGTGAGCTCCTGCTTCCTTCTGCTTGGGGTCCTGGAGGTACTGGACACAACTCCAATTGTTTTGAGGTCATTACCCAGCAGGACCCTTCCAGGTACGTTATTTTGCACACTTATAGGTATTCTAACAGTCATGTCATTACACTGGATGAGAGCTGGTAACTGGGGAACCATTTGTACAGGGCCTCCAGCTAACTTAGTTAGGTGTTTGGGTGCCTTAGCAACATCCTCCACCTTGAAAAAACATTCATCAACCACAGTTATGCTGGCTCCAGTGTCTCTAATGGCAGGGGTTTCCTGACCATTCACAAGAACACTATCTTTGTAATTCTCTTTAGTATTATCTAGGATTGAGTTATAGACATCTAAGTTCTGTTGTTCCCAAAGACCCAAGGACACTAAAGAAATACTAACTGAGACTCGCATGGGCTCATCAGCTAGTAACTGAAAGTTTCCACTGGCCATAGGTACTTCATCCACCTTGGAGAAGGCTAAGGAGTCATTGTGGACCCCTGAAGGTTTACCCTTACATCTGGGATCCCCTTTCACATGATCAGGTAACCCACAAACAAAGCATTTTGCAAATGCCCTCTGGAATGGGGGTTTGTTCTGACCTCCATCTGGTTTTTGACCCGATGGTACACTGGCCTGATTCGGTTTCCCTTGTGACTTATCCTGGTTATGTATGGGGCCCTCTTTTGGATTGGTATTATTGGAATTCTCTTTGTTGTCTTTCTTTGGCTGCTTTCCCTCATCCTTTTTCTGAGTTACCCCAGAATCCTTGAGTAGCCCTGTTGGCAACCCAAAAGTCAGCAGCCTTAGTTAGCTTCTTAGGATCTATCTCCTTTGAATCAGCCAAGTGCTGTCTAAGCTCAGGGGAGCAGACATCAAAAATAGACTCCAACATTACAAGATTCCTCAAACCTTCATAAGTGTTCACTTTGTAACCCTTAACCCAACCATCTAAGTTTTTTCAAACATTCACACACCCAGGTAGCCCAAGGGGTACCATCATGCTTTTTGAGGGTTCTAAACCTCTTAGGATACTGGGAAGAGGTCTTCCCAAATCCAGCTATTAATGCTAGCTTCACACACTCATAATCCTGTTTATCATCCTCCCCCAACTTCATTACAGCATGACTTGCAACAGGGGGAAGCCTAGAGAAAAGCCAGGGAATCAGCAGATTCCCTGAGATACCTTGAATCCCATGATTGTACTCACAACATTTCTAACCAATCCAAAACATCAAGTTTAGTCTCATACATACCAATCATTTCCTTTGGCATACAGAGTCTCTTAGGGCTGGAAGACCTAGAAGACTCTGGGAGAGAAGCATTTTATACAGACAATTTCTTCATCTCTAGTTCATGATTCAGCTCCATTTCTCTGAGCCTTAACTCTTGATGTTTCATGGCAGTTTGTGCATCAATACGTTTCACTTCCAATTCAAGTCTCGTTTTCCCAAGTGCAATAAACTCAGGAGTAGGGTGGGACCTGTGGGGTCCCTGTGGAAAGAGGTTGTGCTTTCTGAGCAGGCAAAGGAGTTGTAGGGTTTCCTAACAAGGACTCATCTACTTCTTCTAAATTAACACTCTCAGAATCAGAAACATCAGTATCCACATTTGCTGGAGGGGTAGGCCCTTCTGACACACTCTCCAGACTTTGTTTTCCCAACAACTTTGCAATGAATTCAGATTTCTTTCCTTTACCAGAGAGGCTCCTCTCCCTACACATGGTTCTCAAAACCTCAGCAGTGTAGTTTGAGAGACCCTCTTCATTGTAGGTTTCCATTTTTGACATGATCTCTCAGTTAAATAGAATTAGTGGTGTTTAACATTGTGGTTAGTTGAACCCAAGCAATAGCAGCACTCTAAGTGTAATCACTCTACTTCGAAATTCTCACCACTGTACACCTAGAGTTAGGCAGAATCCTGTGCAGTGCCCTTAGGGACCACTACACACAATGAAGACTACAAGTGGTAATACAAGTTCACCTTTGGTACAAGCCTGTACTACTATGTTAACGTGGTAGCAGTAGCGGAGCAGCCAGGCTTATCTCAAGAGTATATGAGCAGTAGCAGAGATTACACAAAGGGACAACAATTACTGTGACTCAAGGAAACACTGACTCAAGGTTTCAGGTAAAAAAATATGAGTACATTTATTTTTAAACCATTTGTTATAAACACAACACTTCTATTAATTTAAAACCGCACGTAAAATACACTACAACCAACCAATTCACTTGGTACAGTATAACTCAGGGTAAGTACCCTATGTTTTAACGGACCAGTGTTGTGAAACAAAAGACGTTACCGGGAATACATATGCGGTCACTTTTTGACAGTAATGACAGTTCGGTCTTACTAAAGATACGCGTATCCGCGACAATAAATGTAACCACGGCAAAAACACACTTAGCACCCGAGTTAACCAGTGAGAGTTGGGGGCAAAAATCATAGGCAATACTTTTGTCAGGGCAGACAGAATCAGAGAACACTTTGTGGACAGAAATACAAGAGTCAAGAGGCCAGAGCCAGTGTCAAGTGGAACCGGGTTCCTGTTGTCGAGGATCATACAGTCGGACAGTTCAACAGAGGAAACAAAAGTTATAAGAAGGAGGGAAGATAAGGACAAGCCTTGCAGGAGGAGAAAAGGATTCACCTTAGCTCCTGGAACCAGAACACAGTACCTTATTCAAGAAAGAAGCTGGTGCCACGGCAGTTGTTCCCGGTAGTTTCCTGCAGACCCACGGTTCCTGGAGCTCCGGCAAGAAGGAGGTCGTCTGAAGGGGATCTGCACTACGCAGGGATGAAGCCAGCAGCAGCGACGGATAACAAAAGGTGCACTCCTTAAAAACAGGAGAGGCTCTTCAGATGGCTATCTGGACCACTACAGCAGTGTGCAGCGATTTCGACCAAGAAGAGGATCCTCTGGCTGTGGAAGATGAGCTGGTTATCCCCACCAGGCTCAAGGGAAGAAGACTCCGGACTGGATCTTCTCTGGTCGTCGAAGGGAAGAGAGGTCAGGAATGCAGCAGGGCTTCACCGGGATGGGATAGTTGCAGCAGCCGTCTTTTTCTCCGCTTCTCTTCGGTTCCTTGTAGTTCCAGTGGCGACTCTGACTTCCAGCCCAAGAGTCCTGCCTTTTATGCGAAAATCCCCCATTCACACAGCCTGGCTGTCAATCACGCAGCAGGGGGGTTGTCCAACCCGGACAACCACCTCAGCCAATCATGGCAAAGTGCGACTTGGGTTTCCTAGGATACCCTGTGCAGGGGGTGACTACACCCCTCCCTCACATTCAGCCCACCTAGACACCCAGGCGCCTAGAGGAGGGCTTCTTGGCATATGCCTGCCAAAAGACGGTGAACAAAGATGGCAAACCTGGTTTGCCGCGCAAAGTAAAACACAAGAAGGACTTTAACAAAAAGAAATGGCGAATAAACCCGACTGGAGCAAAGAGAAAATGTATTTGGTCAAGCGGGTTTATGTTCGAGGCTAATATAATAGCCTAAAACAATACCACGTTTATATAGTATAAACGCGGTCGAAAAGTTAGGGTAGATACCACTGCCACCAGCCAAGTCTAAATGTTAAAAGTGCAAAACAAGGCTCTAGGAGGTACAGATAAAAAGGGCTAAGAAGTAACCCTTTCCAATACTCCATGTAAGATGGGGTGTACTGGATCTGTGGTTAAATGACTATGTAAAGTTAATGGCAAATGTATCCTTTTCTGGGGGACAGAAGTCAGCCTCAGAAATGGAGTCGGTGGGAAGTCTAAAAGACAACCCTGTGTCACTGCACTGAAGGTGCTGTGTAACACACAAAAGAGTGGGGCTACTGAAGTGGTGTACTCCAGAGTCCACAATCACAAAAACAGGTAGAAGACACATGGCAAAACATGGGTAAGAGGGGGGAAATCCAGCAAAGCTGCTGAGGGAGTCACTTGGTAAGGGAAATTAGCCATTGAATGAGAATTCTCCCTAACACCTTAGAATATCCCTCAACAGATATGTAGCCCTTCCATCTTGAAGTGCCGGTTCGCAATCTATCTGTTGAGTTCCTTGAGATGCATCACTGGTCTGATCTTTTCTGATGGACCCTTGGGAAGTTCTTATCTCAGCACTCTATGGCCCCTTTGCTCCATAATTTGTCAGGTTTCCACTGAGTATTATTCCTGAGAGCAGGATCTGGTTACACAAGGTAGGCGGGAGCATTGCTAGAAAGTAAGAGCAGGAGCTTGTTATTGAGAAATGGCTATCTGATATTTTCCTTAACATTAGCTTTAGTAGCAGGCTGTAGCAGTCCCAACTCAAGTTGGAGGGAATGTTCATGAACACTGATTGGATAATGAGTTACAGTGGAGTAGTTTGGGATCTTTAACAAGATTCTAAACTGACTTTCATTCCAGCTTAGCACCAAGAAGGTCATAGAAACCAAATCAGTGGGAAGGGACTTTACAATATGAAGAAGAATCCAAAGGCTTCAGCACAGGCCAGCAGGATTCTGATAAGTGCTGGATTTCATTGTTTGTTGAAAAAATCTCTTGTAATAGAGTGAGAGGAAAATCAGGATCAGTGTTTTCTTAAAAGGAAACTTAATGTTGATTTCAGACTGTATTTGGCCAGTAAAACGGATTCAGAAAGATGTTTGCAAAAACAGTGTGAGGCAGCGCGCACAGTATAAAGGACTGTGCGCAAAGCTCTTGAAGTGTTTCTGACAAAATATTTTCAGTGCACTGGACGTGAGAATCGTTGGGTGAAAATTAGATCATGCAAATCAAAAGGGGGTCTGGGAGTCTCTCTAGCAGCACGAACACAGCCCATTGACATGTTCTTGGTTGGATGGCCCCCCAGGAGAGTCTCAACCAAGTCTTTAGCTCACTGTCCCTTTCACAGAGGAGAAATATCCCTGCATATCAGTCTTTGTCCTGCCCAGAGGCAGTCCAGCACCGAAATGCTAGGCAATTCTCCTCTGAACAAGAGTACCAACAGCAACCACATACACGTGTTTCAGCCTTGTTGGGCATCATCAGTGAGGTGCATCCATCCATGTCCTCTGAGGGCCACTCTTCTTTATTGAGGTAGCCTGTGCTACCGAGCTATTCCCAATTCTAGGATTCTGTTTTGCCCTCTTGGGGAGACCCTCCTCCAATAGCGGGAACTCATTCTTCAGTGCCTCACCCACCTCGCTACAGCCCCTGAAAGAGATCCCGTTTTGACTTAACCGCACGATCGCGTGCGCCAGCACCGTAAGTACTTTTGAGCTCAAGGCTCCACTCATTTTAGGGACTGGACTGCCTCTCAAGTTAGGGTTGAATTGTGAATGACTGACACAGAGATATTCGCACTGTATAATCCCTTTCTTTACAGGTTGCGGAACTCTACTGAGTAATATCACTGTTGGCCATTGGTTGGTGTACATATGTTTGCTAAATTAGTGTTGTGTTGGTTTTGTTATTACTGCTGAATATTTACTTTCTGTTTTACTTAAAGGCATAGGCCCTCATTACGACCCTGGCGGAATTCGGAAAACGATGGCGGAAATGCAATACCGCCATCGAATAGCGCTCGGTGCGACTATGACCCGTCACCGCAAAGTACGATGCCATTAGCGACACCGTAGTGAACGCCAACGCTAACTGCACCAAGCACGCGCGCGCGCGCCATGCCAAACCGTAAACACCACCATGGCGCAACGGTACGCCAATTCCGACCCTAGCGGACATGTACCTAACGCCATCAAGCATGGCGGAATGCACCATTCCGCCATGGTGAGAAGTACGGCATCGCGAATCAACCGTAAACGGCCCCACTGAGTGCCCGTACACCGCTCCCTGCCCACAAAGTACAACTCCCCGTAGGTGCAACGAAGCCACAATGCAACCAGTGAAATGTACAAGTCACCCATGCATGCCAACGAACAATAGAAACACAACAGGGGCCAATGGGAGCTGCAGGGCACAGATGGCACGAATACAGAAGCCATCCCAATGGACATGACCACAGTCCCCCACCAGGAAACGCACGCAAACACAGGCACCTGTGACCAGCAATATTCCGAAAATCACATCATTCCACCAGTCCACCTGGCTGACCGGCATCTGTTACACAAAACCCAATCCCCCGCCCCTGAGCATGACAACATTCAAACTGTCATATTGGCAGCCCCCATCCCTGACCTCACGGGCTTCGTAGGCAAACGCGCCCAGTACAGTACCACGCAACTAAACTCCGAAGCTGGAACCCAGTGCAGATCTCCTCACAATACATCGCCCCCCAAATAGGCATATGCCACATCACTTGCAAAGAAGAACGCTACACGGGCCAAATCAGAATAGAAATTTAATGCACATCAAAATCACCAAGCCCATACAGCCATCAGGCCATGAACTCCAAAACACATTTCACCATTGTGGGCTGCATCCGCAAGAAATGACCAGCCACTACTTGTGTGACGCCCTGTTCCCTCATGGTACACAGAGCCACATTCACGTACGAAAAGGCAACATGGAAGCGCACAGAACCGCAGGGCCGTCCCAATGGGGAGGCACTAGTCCAGCTGAAAGGCCGAAATGTTGCTCCGAGCCACCAGTACTGCGTAAGGGCATGTGGCCCATTGGCGATCGTCCCATAAGATCGTAATGCTGCTCCACTGATTAACACGAAGCAGCAGGTGTCGGGAGTAAAACCCATCTGCAGGAGTGGCATACAGATGGCAGTGGCAAAAGGGGAGGAGATACCTGTCAACCAAAAGAAAAGAAAAAGAACAGAATGGCCATCAGTACTACATTCCAACAACTCACTGCAATGATCACACTAAATCCACAGCCACATGCATGCTAGCCCACTTCAAAGGTCCATCACCACCCAAAAACCACTTGCGACTCATAACTATCTATATCGAGGTGTAAACACCATCACAAACGAGTGTACCTGTGCATGCGCCTGTGAAAACAGAATCCATCTGATGGGATTGGTAACGTGCATGGACACAAGTGTCTGAGGGCGCGTTGAGACAGGGAGGGCTCAACAAGGCCAGATAGACGATGGTCCCACTATGGCAGCCCTGCATCACATAGCGTAGGGGAGGCGGATAGATCCCAAGAAGCCCTGTACATGGCAAACTCTGTATCAAATCACCTGCCCATGCATCCATTCATCATTCCCTCATCCCGGGATTAAAACGCCTGAATATTTACTCACATAACATTAGAAATATCCATTGAGTCTGTGCGTTATGCAGCCTGCAAAATCCACAGTGCCCCAGCCCGTAATTCCAGTGTAGTGAAGTAACATGTATTTGGGAACGTCCTGCCTTATCGTCCACTACGCTATTGCGCATCCCATACTATTCATATCAATCATTGCATTCTCGCCATGGCCCCTGTCCCAAGGACATTGAACAATAGAACGTTATATTTGCAGTCAGACCTGTGGGCATCTCCTCGCCGCTAGCTGAAAACCGAAAGCGCCGCCCTTCGAATTCCTCATTTGCAACATCACGTCGAAGAGGCATCTGTGGCCGTTTGAAAACACTAATTAATCCATCGAGTGCGGCTGTGTGTGAAAATGGCAACTGCCTTCACCCACGAATGGGACGCCCCGCCCGTCGTTGCAACTCGGTACAGTGATGAATGAGGGCCCACCGTTACTCGAGTACTACGTTCCACTGACCCTTCACAACTCTGTTCGCGACTGCACAGATAGTATGTGAAACAATGGGACCACAGCAGAATGAACATATCAACCAATGTTACACGGCCATCGGGTACAAATACATGATTGCAATAGCAAGATGCCATTCCACGAATTGCAGCGTTGTGCGCGGGACGTGCTCGGCCAAAGGGGAGAGCAGTTTGCACAGGTGGAATGAATCACCACAGGTGGAGGCCATTCAGCCTGAAAACACATAAATTGCACAGCCAGTCTCCTCCCACAACCACACCGAAATGCTACCGGCAGGACTCGCGATGTTGGCCCTGGGGGACCTGATAGCACTGCAAGTACTCCAACTCCAAGAAGAAGACGAACACCAACTACAACCGGCCGCACGGAGGAGACGCAGGAGGAGGAGGAGGCCAAGGCAGGGCCAGCAAGGGCCGCCAGCACAGCCACTACCACCACGCAGGCAGCCCGCAATCCCACGCCTCCGAGCACATCCGTTCAACCTCACTGATGAGCAGATCCACATCCTCTACCGTCTGGACCGGGACACCATAGCCGCCATTGTGGACATGACACAGGCTGACCTTGTCAGCATGATAGATAGCCCAACCGCCATCCCACCCCTACTGAAGGTGGTGTCTGTACTCCACTTCCTGGCCACAGGCACCTACCAGCACACAGTCGGACAGTTGCATGGCATTTCTCAGCCACTGTTCTCACGGACACTATTGCAAGTGCTCGATGCCCTCCTGCAGCACGCAGACGACTACATCTCCCTACCACGCTCGGAGCAGGAAATTACCAACACAAAAGTGGGATTCCATGCACTTGCCGGCATACCGGGTTGCATTGGTGCCATCGACTGCACCCATGTGGAATTGGTCGTCCCACATGCCATGGAGGCCCAGTACCGCAACCGAAAACAATTTCATTCTCTGAATGTACAAATGGTGTGTGACTCCAACAGGATCATTACACATTGTTGTGCCCGATTCCCTGGATCAACCCATGATTCTATGGTCTTGAGGAACTCTACACTACCACGCTACATGGAGCGACACGCAGGGAACAGATCCTGGCTACTCGTTGAGTCTCATTACATGCATGATAATGTGGGGTATGTGATTCGGCAATGACCTGGCAGGAAGGGGGGGGTGCGTACGTAGCAATGGCATTCCACATCATACGTTTCTCGTCCACATACAGGTGATGCTGGATATCCACTGAAGAGATGGCTCCTCACACCAGTCCGGAACCCACGGGACCAGCATGAGGAGGACTACAACCATGCCCACTCACGTACCCGTGTAGTCATTGAACAGGCATTCGGCCTACTGAAGGGTCGTTTCCGCTGCCTCAGCAGGTCTGGCGGGGCACTCCTGTACCGCCATGAGAAGGTTGCAAAGATGGTGATGGCATGTGTCATGCTCCACAACATGTGCGTACGTAGAAATGTGCCCATGCCCCCTGACGCAGAACTGCAAGCACCTGATGATGGTCATGATGAGGGTGGGGATGTGGCAGCACCTCAAGGAGTCTGCGAGACACCGGAGGCCCGTGACATTCGTCAGCATCTCATTGATGTATGCTTCTAGCACTCACGCCTGGTGGCTGATACATGGACACGGGACTCGTGGCACTGTGTGTGTCTGGGACATGCACAATATGGACTGTACGCCTATGATGGCCTAGTACACAAAGATCAATGTCCACACATCTCATTGGTTGATCGTGCACTTTTTATGGCATATGTGATATCATGTTGTACACCCTATCGACCCGCCACCCAAGTGAGCCCAACACACCCCCTCCACCCTCCCACCTCCCCCCCGAACACCAGTGTCCAAAGATGCTCATTGTCAGTGGGCAGTCGCTATTGCAAGCCCCCTCTGCGGGTATCAGGGGCACCCCTGCCTGTGGAGCGCAGGTTCCTCCCAGATCTACGTTGGGGGCTGCCCTGGACGGAACTTGCAACGGATGATGTCTCTGCCTGCTCACGTCCATGCATGTCCCTAAGGGTTTGCGAGAGCTCAGTGAGCACACGGCGCACTGCGGCAAGTTCGGCACATACGTCCTTGGACGTCGCATGCAGTTCCCCCCTCAGGCTCTCGGTGCTTCTCTCCATTTGTGCCCTTAGTGTCTCTGTACCTCTCTCCATTTCTGCCCTAAGTGTCTCAGTTGATGTTTCTATGTCTGCCTTAGTGCCCCCACATTCATCGGCATGGTCCTTGAGGAGCGTGGCCAGTTGCTGCTGTTGCACGATTAACTGGTCGAGGGACTGTTGCCTCTGCTGGGCCATGGCCATTTGCGGGGGTGTCACAGAGGGGCTGTTGTCCTCATGTTGCCCTGCCACAGGGCTTGTGGGGGATGGCCAGTCGTCGTCTTGTGGGTGCCCCTGCGTGGTATCCTCATGTTGTACGGGATGGGACAGACAGGGGGATTGGGACAGGTCATGGATGGATCTGACTTCGACATCCCCGTCTTCTGTGTCGGAGCATGCTGCCATCAATGGGGTGTCACCTATGGTGCTGCTGCCACCGGAGCCAGTGCCTTCTGTGGCATCCGTTGGGGGGACCTGTGGTGGTGGTGTTGTGGGCATGCTGGCTGCTGGGGTGCCTGTTGATGTTCCCTCCTCTGTGCTGCCACCTGATTTGTGCTGCTGCCGTGTCTTGATGCGTGCAGCTGAGGTGGAGGGTCTTTGGCCGTTGGTCTTGGCCCTCTTTGCAGGTGTGCTGGTAGGGGTGTCCTGAAGCTCGTCGTTTGGATCGGACCCTGTGGTGGAGTAAAGGAGGGCGAGGGTTATTGATGGGTCTGTGGGAATTGGAATGGCATTGTATCACATGCATTGGGGTGGTACCTGAGGGTGATTTGGGTCGGGGCCTTGGAGGTGCTTTCATTTGTGTGTGGAGTGAGGGTGCAGTTGTTTGGCAGCCTGCAGTTAGGGTGTGCCTGCTGCACGTGTAGTGCGTGTTTTAGGGGTTTTTAATTATTTATGTATTTATTGTGGGTTTTAACGTGCGCTATCAGGCCGATGTGTGTGGCCGTTCTCCTGGACATGTGTTTTTGTTGCACTATGTGGACGCATGGTACTTCACATGGATGGACTTTGTGGATTTGGCATTGTTTTATTTGGGCCACCTACCTGAATCTTCGGATGTCTGCACTCCTTTCTCCATCCCTCCGACTCCCTCTATGCTCTCCATTCCGATGGTGGAGGCACAGATTTCTTCCCAGGGGGTCAACTTGATGGGTGATTCAGGACCTCCCCCGGTGGCTGTGGCAATGTTGCGGTTGGCAGAGAGTATGCTGCGGACGCGTATCCGCAGGTCGTCCCATCGCTTACGGCATTGCTGTGGGGTGCGGGGTGCGGTCCCCACCGCACTTACCCGCTGTGCCACCAGAGCCCATATGGCCTTCTTGTTTGCAAGTGCCGTCCTGGTCATTTGCGTGCAGAAGACGACGGCAGCATTCTCCTGGAGGGTCTCTGTTAGCACGGTGAGTTCCTCACGGGAGAAGTGGACCTGCCGCTTGCGGTCGCACGCTTTCTTCGCTACTTTTCCCATTTTTCTTGGTTTCGCTAGGGTGGATGACGGGTTGGGGTGTGTCTCAGGGTAGTGATTTTAGTGGTTGTGTGGTTTTAGTGGTTTTATAGGTGTACGGCGGGATGTTTCCCGTTCCGGGCCCATGTTTTAACTTCCGTTTCCGTATATTTCCGGTCACCGTACTTTCCGGTAGGCGCACACTGCGGTGTCCGCTGTGATGGGTGGCGGTATTGCACCTAGGGCGCCGTACGGCGGCGGTGTGGGCCGTTTTGGGTTCATTTCCGCCATCGCGGACTTTGCACTTCCGCCATGCCGTGGTGCTCGTGCCCGATGGGTCGGAATGGGCCGCACTTTGCTCCTTCGTGCAATGGCGGATACGCTATTTACGCTGTGGCGGTCCGGTCAGTCACTTTCCGCCAGGGTCGTAATGAGGGCCATAGTCTAGTAAAAAAATGTATTTCAAAAATAGATAGCCCACATTAAAAAAGAATACTAGCATCCTCCGTTTTAAAACTTCCTATGTAAAATTTTGAGATATTTAAGCTCAAAAGCAAGCACAAGGGCGCCGCCATTTTGTGAAATGGAGGCCCTCCTGTGCTGGCTTTTGCGGCACTAATGAAGGAAAAGCCAGCCAGCTGTAGTAAACAAAGTCTACCGCTGGGTGGCTTTCCCTTCATTAGTGCCGGGACTCGGAGGACGCGGACCGGAGACCAGAGCAGGAAAGCTGCAGCTGAATCTCGGTAAGTGCTATTTATTTATTTTTACAAAAAATAAGCACTAGCTGTGGTTTTTTTTCTAAGTTTTCCAGGCTGGAGGAGCCCGGAAAACTTAGAAATAAAACTGCAGCTTTAAAAACGTTGTATTTATGTTTGCGGGCGCTTTTGAAGTGCTTCTGCGCCCTCCCTGACTGGCAGTGTCCTGCCCACTGCCCTGCCTGAAAGAGCAAAAAATAAGTTATCACGGTGTGCCCGGGGCGAGTGTCAGTGTCTGGCAAGGAAAAAGATGGTAGAACTGAACAGACACAGGGCCGATACAAAAGTGGGCTGGCACAGGCCGTCACGCAAAACTAACATAGGGTTCCAGCTCTACGATAAAGTAATACTCCTGCGGGGGTGGTGGGGTGGATGGTGCCATAGCATTGAGATACCACCCCTGCCCGAGTCCACACTCCAGACTGGGGGGGTACTGAGCTGAAAGGAGCCCGCAGGGGATTCGCCAACAAGTGACCAGCTCCTGCCTAGTGGAGAGGGACGGAGAGCAGCCTCCGGCGACCATGGGAAGAGCGAGAAAAAGAGCAGCGCTCCAGCCTGCCTGGGGGAGCAGAATAGGGAGCATGGCCCTGACACCCGCCACCAAGACGTGAGTCCTGTCCACCACTCCTGCCTGAGGGAGCGAAGAAAGGGGAGAGGCCCCGACACTTTGCCACCAGTGTCGCCCATGGACCAGGTGGATGTGGCCCGGTTTCTGCCAGCCCCTGAATTGGGATGTCACCTGCCTAGCGTTACTGCTAGGAAGGAGGGAAGCTAGGACTGGCTGGGCCCACTGCCCAATCATCTATAGCAGTGACTCCTGGCTGAAGGACAGGAAAGAGCGAACTAGCCCACGCCCGATCCAAACAGCAGAGAGGCTGACAGGGACGCCATTTCCCCAAAATGCCAGGGGTAGCGGAAGTGGCATCACATGACCCTTGACCACTGATAAAATCACAAGAAGTGATGTCATTTGATCCTGCCCCCAAGCAACATCATAGGAAGTGATGGCACACAACCTTTCACCCCTTGACAAAACAGGAAGTGGCATCACATAGCATTGTTCCTCAGCACGCTAAGAAAATATGCTTACCATATCACTGTATTATCATATACATTTCAAACAAGAATGGATCACCAAATGTAACATTAATATCAGTGTGTATAGGCCCATAGTACCACATTACAATGGATGTAAGCAGACGTCCAAGCCAGCAAACTGGACTATTGTTCATCGCTCGGGCTAAACTTTAAACAGACAGAGCATCTCGCAGAGGCCTAAAGACCAAAGCGCAGATATCTAGTGCCAGCCAACAACTGATCTCGGAGACAGTCTTTTTCACCAAACAGCAAAAATCCCAAAGCTAATATGGAAATTTAAAGTGATTTTTTGTTCACGTAAAATATTAAAGAACTTGCACAAACGCTGAATTGTGTTTTGAGGTCACACAGGGCCCTTTGGTGGATGCCCACATCCTCACATCAGTCGACGTGGCCCACACTACAACTCCTACTTCAATGCTTTGGGGAATATTGTGCTTTCAGGAACACACCAATTCCAGTGTTCCTTGCTCTATCAGGGATAAATGTAAGCTTTTAGGCGCTACATGTACAACATGCACGCTTTCTCATGGAGGGCCACCTGGTAGTACTAAGTCATTTGGACTGAACAGGGGACTATTATCCGGCTATCAATTCAAGTGCATGCTTTGGGTCATCTTAGTAAGACGTTTGAATTGTGCCTGAAGGAAAAGCTATGAGGGGTTAAAGTTTCTGCATTGACCAGAGAGCAGAAAAACGACCCACTCCTCACAAAGCAAACCAGAAGCAGGGCGTGCTATTACCCGACACGTGAGCTATGCAATAACATCCTAGGATACACAACCCAACCAGGAGTGTGGATTAATGAGTCCAGAGTCCTTCCTAGCTTCTCTGGCTACACCGTATGGCTTTGATGAACTACGGCCCCAAGACATGACCGTCCCCCCCCCACTTGAAAGGTTAGAATGGCAGCAAGGAACAGAAAGGGGGATTGGAGCACTCATACTGCAATACTAGATGACGAGGGCAATGGATTGGAAAGGAATTAGTTGTACGTGTTAACCTTCGGAAGCTTAGGTCACCTCCAAAAGAGATGTTCTTGTTACTGCTCTGGGATAAAGGATTTAAGGCACACTGATGAATGAATGAATGATTGGTTTGTTGCTGTAATAGTAAACGTGGTGGGCATCCAGCCCCGGGGAAGCCAGTGGTCATCTCCAGCAGATTAATGTTGGTCACCACTTCCTGGGTGGCCCTGTCAGGTTGGTCCATGGCCCTTTGTTGCCAACGCCTTGATTGAGGACCGGTGTCTCATCACCATGTCCACACGTGCCGCTAACTCCAGGCATGCCGTTGCGCCATCGCCACACTGCCTATCTGCTCTGCCAGCTCCTTCCGGGGCCCATAACCAGACCTGCATTCTATGTGAAGCTTCATAAAACACCTGAAGGAACCTACAAACACATGGTTAAAGGGCATGTATTTAGAAAGGTTTGCATGGATTTAGGCAGTGAAAGCAAAGCATTACACAGCAATGGACAATAGGCTCATAATGAGAAAATATATTGGGTTACAAAGCACAGGCAATTTGGAAACTTTAGTGCACACAAACGAGGGGCTGGCTGGCTAAGAACAGTAAGCAGCGCTATAGTGTCGAATGTGCATAAGTCATCACAGGTGTAAATGTATTGATATGACATGATATGGCATTTATAATGTGCCTATACACAAGTGTTTCAAGGCGCGATTAGGCAAGGGAGGGGGAACAAGGGAAAACAGACAACGATCCTACTAGGCCAGGTTTCATTCAGATCGCGCAAGTGCATGGGAAGGGGGAAAGGGAAAAGTGCGAGGGGGAAGGGACAGGGGAAAGTGCAGTACATGGGATAGTAAAATAAATAAGATGATAAAAACGGCCGCTGGTGACAAGTGCAAGGTAAGTGCAGACATAAGTGCTGGTAGGGGGAATGTAGGGATACAGAAAACAGTCCCCAGGTGCAGGGGTTGCCAGGGAGGCAGCGCAAGTGGGCAACTGGCGGGGCCTGGGCCCGGGATCAGAAAGGGTGGCCAGGTAACCAGTGCAGTTTCTGTCAGGAATTCAGCAGGGCTGGGTCCCTCTACCTCTAGAAATGGGTGGGACCCTCCGCCTCTAGACCTGGACGGGCCCCTCTACCTCTAGACCTGGGTGGGTCCCTCCACCTTTAGTCCTGGGTGGCCCCTCCGTCTCTAGCCCTGGGTGGGTCCCTACACCTCCAGACCTGGGCAGGTCCATCAGCTTCTAGACCTGGGTGGGTTCCTCCACCTCTAGACCTGGGAGGGTCCCTCCGCTTCAAGACCTGGCGTGTCCCTCTACCTCTAGACCTGGGTGTGTCCCTCCACATCTAGACCTGGGTGGGTCCCTCCACCTCTAGATCTGTGTGGGTCCCTCCACCTCTAGACCTGGGCGGGTCCCTCCGCCTCTAGACCTGTCTGGGTCCCTCCAACTCTAGACCTGAGTGGGTCCCTCCAACTCTAGACCTGGGTAGGTCCCTCCGCCTCTAGACCTGGGTGGGTCCCTCTGCCTCTAGACCTGGGTGGGTCCCACCGCCTCTAGACCTGGGCGGGTCCTCCGTCTCTAGACCTGGGTGGGTCCCACTGTGTCTAGATCTGGGTGGGTCGCTCCGCCTCTAGACATGGGGTCCCTCCCCCTCTAGACATGGGTGGGTCCCTCACCTCTCGACCTGGGGGATCCCTGCACCTCTAGACCTGGGGGAGTTCCTCCACCTCTAGACCTGGGTGGGTCCCTCCACCTCTAGACCTGGGTGGGTCCTCCAGCTCTAGACCTTGGTGGGTCCCGGTGGGTCCATCCCCCTACCCCTCTAGAGCTGAGTGGGTCCCGGTGGGTCCCTCTCCCTCCCCCTTTAGACCTGGGTGGGTCCCTCCACCTCTAGACCTGAGTTGGTCCCTCTGCCTCTAGACCTGGGTGGGTCCCTCAACTTCTAGACCTGGGTGGGTCCCTCTGCTTCTAGACCTGGGTGGGTCCCTCCATATCTAGACATGGGTGGACCCTTCCACCTCTAGACCGGGGTGGGTCCTACAACCTTTAGACCTGGGTGGGTCCTTCCGCCACGAGACCTGGGTGGGTCCCTCACCTCTAGACATGGGTGTGTCCCTCCATCACTAGACCTGTTTGGGTCCCTCCACCTCTAATACTAGGTGGGGCTCTCTACCTTTAGAACTGGGTGGATGGCCCTACCTCTAGACCTGGGTGGGTCCCTCGGCCTCTAGACCTGGGTGGGACCCTCCACCTTTAGTCCTGGGTGGCCCCTCCGTCTCTAGCCCTGGGTGGGTCCCTACACCTCTAGACCTGGGCGGGTCCTCCGTCTCTAGACTTGGGTGGGTCCCACTGTGTCTAGATCTGGGTGGGTCGCTCCGCCTCTAGACCTGGGTGGGTCCCTCCAACTCTAGCCCTGGGCATGTCCTCCGCCTCTAGACCTGGGTGGATCCTCCACCTCTAGACCTGGGTGGGTCCTTCCACCTCAAGACCTGGGTGGGTGTCTCTGCCTCTAGACCTAGGTGGGTCCTTCCACCTCTAGACCTGGTTGGGTCCCTCCATCTCTAGACCTGGGTTGATCGCTCCACCTCTAGACCTATGTCAGTCCCTCCACCTCTAGACCTGGGTGGGTCCCTCAGCTCTAGACTGGGTGGGTCCCACTGTGTCTAGATCTGGGTGGGTCGCTCCGCCTCTAGACCTGGGTGGGTCCCTCACCTCTCGACCTGGGGGATCCCTGCACCTCTAGACCTGGGGGAGTTCCTCCACCTCTAGACCTGGGTGGGTCCCTCCACCTCTAGACCTGGGTGGGTCCCTCCACCTCTAGACCTGGGTGGGTCCTCCAGCTCTAGACCTTGGTGGGTCCCGGTGGGTCCCTCCCCCTACCCCTCTAGAGCTGAGTGGGTCCCGGTGGGTCCCTCTCCCTCCCCCTTTAGACCTGGGTGGGTCCCTCCACCTCTAGATCTGGGTTGGTCCCTCTGCCTCTAGACCTGGGTGGGTCCCTCAACTTCTAGACCTGGGTGGGTCCCTCTGCTTCTAGACCTGGGTGGGTCCCTCCATATCTAGACATGGGTGGACCCCTCCACCTCTAGACCGGGGTGGGTCCTACAACCTTTAGACCTGGGTGGGTCCTTCCGCCACGAGACCTGGGTGGGTCCCTCACCTCTAGACATGGGTGTGTCCCTCCATCACTAGACCTGTTTGGTCCCTCCACCTCTAATACTAGGTGGGGCCCTCTACCTTTAGAACTGGGTGGATGGACCTGGGTGGGTCCCTCCACCTCTAGACATGGGTGGGATCCTCTGCCTCTAGACATGGTGGGTCCCTCCACCTCTAGACCTGGGTGGGTCCTGCTACCTCTAGACTTGGGCGAGTCCCTCAGCCTCTAGACCTGGGTGTGTCCCTCCAGTGTGGATTAATGAGTCCAGAGCCCTTCCTAGCTTCTCTGGCTACACCGTATGGCTTTGATGAACTACGGCCCCAAGACATGACCGTCCCCCCCCCACTTGAAAGGTTAGAATGGCAGCAAGGAGCAGAAAGGGGGATTGGAGCACTCGTACTGCAATACTACCTCTAGACCTGGGTGGGTCCCTCTACCTCTAGACCTGGGTGGGTCCCTCTACGTCTAGACCTGGGTGGATCCTCTGCCTCAAGACTTGGGTGGGTCCCTCCACCTCTAGACATGGGTGGGATCCTCTGCCTCTAGACCTGGTGGCTCCCTCCACCTCTAGTCCTGGGTGGGTTCATCTGCCTCTAGACCTGGGTGGGTCCCTCTACCTCTAGACTTGGGCGAGTTACTCAGCCTCTAGACCTGGGTGAGTCCCTCCACCTCTAGACCTGGGTGGGTCTCTCTGCCTCTAGACCTGGGTGGGTCACTCTGCCTTTAGACCTGGGTGGGTTCTTCTGCTTCTAGACCTGGGTGGGTTCCTCCACCTTTAAATCTGGGTGGTTCCCTCTGCCGCTAGACCTTGGTGGATCCCTCCGCCTCTAGACCTTGGTGGATACCTCCACCTCTAGACCTTGGTGGATCCCGCCGCCTCTGCATCTGGGTGGATCCCTCCACCTCTACACCTGGGTGAGACCCTCTACCCCTAGACCTGGGTGGAGACCTGGGTGGGTCCCCCTACCCCTAGACCTGGGCTGGTTCCTCCACCTCTAGACATGGGTGGGTCCCTCCACCTCTGGACATGGGTGGGTCCCTCCACCTTTAGACCTGGGTGGGTCCTTCTACCTCTATACCTTGGTGGGTCCCTCTACCTCTAGACCTGGGTGGGTCCCTCTACCTCTAGACCTGGGTGGGTCCCTCCACCTATAGACCTTTGTGGGTCCCTCTACCTCTAGACCTGGGTGGGTCCCTCTACCTCTAGACCTGGTTGCGTCCCTCTACCTCTAGACCTGCCTCTAGACCGGGGCAGGTCCCTCCAACTCTAGAACTGGGTGGGTCCCTTCACCTCTAGGCCTGGGTGGGTCCCTCTACCTCTAGACCTGGGTGGGTCCCTCCACCTCTAGACCTGGGTGGGTCCCTCCACCTTTAGACCTTGGTGGGTCCCTCTACCTCTAGACCTGGGTGGGTCCATCTACCTCTAGACCTGGTTGCGACCCTCTACCTCTAGACCTGGGCGGGTCCCTCCGCCTCTAGACCTGGGTGGGTCCCTCCACATCTAGACCTCGGTGGGTCCCTCTACCTCTAGACCTGGGTGGGCCCCTCTACCTCTAGACCTGGGTGGGTCCCTCTGCCTCTAGATCTGAGTGGGTTCCTCCGCCTCTAGACCTTGGGTGGGTCCCTCCACCTCTACACATGGGTGGGTCCCTCTACCTCTAGACCTGGGTGGATCGCTCCATCTCTAGACCTAAGTGGGCCCTTCCACCTCTAGACCTACGTGGGGCCTTCCGCCTCTAGACCTGGGTGAGTCCCTCCACTCCTAGACCTGGGTGGGTCCTTCCACTTCTAGACCTGGTAGGGTCCCTCTACCTCTAGACCTGGGCGGTTCCCTCTACCTCTAGACCTGGGTGGGTTCCTCCGCCTCTAGACCTGGGTGGTCCCTCCACCTCTAGACCTGGGTGGGTCCTTCCACCTCTAGACCTGGGTGGGTCCCTCTACCTCTAGACCTGGGTTGGTCCCTCCACTTCTAGACCGGGGTGCTTCCCTCCACCTCTAGACCTGGGTGGGTCCCTCCGCCTCTAGACCTGGGTGGGTCTCTCAACCTCAAGACAAGGGTGTGTCCTTCCACTTCTAGACCTGGGTGGGTCTTTCCACTTCTAGACCTGGGTGGGTCCCTCTACCTCTAGACCTTGGTGGGTCCCTCCGCTTTTAGACCTGGGTGGGTCCCTCTACCTCTAGGCCTGGGTGGGGACATGGGCGGGCCCTCTACCTCTAGACTTGGGTGGGTCCCTCCACCTCTAGAGCTGGGTGGGTCCTTCCGCCTCTAGACCTGGGTTGGGACCTGGGTTGGGGCCCTCTAGCTCTAGACCTGGGTGGGTCCCTCTGCCTCTAGACCTGGGTGGGTCCCTCTGCCTCTAGACCTGGGTGGGTCCTTCTGCCTCTAGACCTGGGTGGGTCCCTCTGTCTCTAGACCAGGGTGGGTCCCTCCACCTCTAGACCTGGGTGGATCTCTCCGCCTCTAGACCTGGGTGTGTCCCTCCACCTCTAGAACTGGGGGGTCCTCCGCCTCTCGACATGGGTGGGTCCTTCCACTTCTAGATCTCAGTGGGTCCCTCTACCTCTAGACCTGGGTGGGTCCCTCTTCCTCTAGACCTGGGTGGGTCCTTCCACTTCTAGACCTGGGTGGGTCCCTCTACCTCTAGACCTGGGTGGGTCCTTCCACTTCTAGACCTGGGTGGGTCCCTCCACCTCTAGACCTGGGTGGGTCCTTCTGCCTCTAGACCTGGGTGAGTCCCTCAGCCTCTGGACATGGGTGGGTCCCTCCACCTCTAGACCTGGGGGGGTCTCTCCGCCTTAAGACCTGTTTGGGTCACACTGCCTCTAGACCTGGGTGGGTCCTTCCACCTCTAGACCTGGATGGCTCCATCCACTTCTAGACCTGGGTGGGTCCCTCTACCCCAGGACCTGGATGGGTCCTCCACCTCTAGACCTGGGTGAGTCCCTCTGCCTGTAGGCCTGGGTGGGTCCCTCCACCTTTAGACCTGGGTGGGTCCTTCAACCTCTAGTCCTGGGTGGGTCTCTCTACCACTAGATCTGGGTGGGGACCTGGGTGGGGCACTCTACCTCTAGACCTGGGTGGGTCCATCTGTCTCTAGACCTGGGTGGGTCCTTCAGCCTCTAGTCCGGGGTGGGTCCTTCCACTTCTAAACCTGGGTGGGTCCTTCCACTTCTAGACCTGGGTGGGTCCCTCCGCCTCTAGACCTGGGCGGGTCCCTCAACCTCTAGACCTGGGTGGGTCGCTCCAACTTTAGACCTGGGTTGCCCCTCAACCTCTAGGCCTGGGTGGGTTCTTCCACCTCTAGACCTGGGTGGGTTCTTTTGGCTCTAGACCTGGGTGGGTCCCTCTGCTTCTAGACCTGGGTGGGTCCCTCTACCTCTAGATCTGGGTAGTTCCCTCCACCTCTAGACCTGGGTGGGTCCCTCCGCCTCTAGACCTGGGTTGATCCCTCCACCTCTAGACATGGGTGGGTCCCTCCACCTCTAGACCTGGGTGGCTCCCTCTGCCTCTGGACCTGGGTGGGTCCCTCCACCTCTAGACCTGGGTGGGTCCCTCTACCTCTAGGCCTGGGTGGATACCTCCACCTCTAGACATGGGGAGTCCCTCCACGTCTAGGACTGGGTGGGTCCCTCTACCTCTAGCCCTGGGTGGGTCCCTCTACCTCTAGGCCTGGGTGGGTACCTCCACCTCTAGACATGGGGAGGCCCTCCACCTCTAGACCTGGGTGGGTCCCTCCACCTCTAGACCTTGGTGGGTCCCTCTGCCTCTAGACCTGGGTGGGTCCCTCCACCTCTAGACCTGGGTGGGTCCCTCTACCTCTAGACCTGGGCGGTTCCCTCTACCTCTAGACCTGGGTGGGTTCCTCCGCCTCTAGACCTGGGTGGTCCCTCCACCTCTAGACCTGGGTGGGTCCTTCCACCTCTAGACCTGGGTGGGTCCCTCTACCTCTAGACCTAGGTTGGTCCCTCCACTTCTAGACCGGGATGCTTCCCTCCACCTCTAGACCTGGGTGGGTCCCTCTACCTATAGACCTGGGTGGGTCCCTCCGCCTCTAGACCTGGGTGGGTCCCTCAACCTCAAGACAAAGGTGTGTCCTTCCACTTCTAGACCTGGGTGGGTCTTTCCACTTCTAGACCTGGGTGGGTCCCTCTACCTCTAGACCTTGGTGGGTCCCTCCGCTTTCAGACCTGGGTGGGTCCCTCTACCTCTAGGCCTGGGTGGGGACATGGACGGGCCCCTCTACCTCTAGACTTGGGTGGGTCCCTCCACCTCTAGAGCTGGGTGGGTCCTTCCGCCTCTAGACCTGGGTTGGGACCTGGGTTGGGGCCCTCTAGCTCTAGACCTGGGTGGGTCCCTCCGCCTCTAGACCTGGGTGGGTCCCTCTGCCTCTAGACCTGGGTGGGTCCTTCTGCCTCTAGACCTGGGTGGGTCCCTCTGTCTCTAGACCAGGGTGGGTCCCTCCACCTCTAGACCTGGGTGGATCTCTCCGCCTCTAGACCTGGGTGTGTCCCTCCACCTCTAGAACTGGGGGGTCCTCCGCCTCTCGACATGGGTGGGTCCTTCCACTTCTAGATCTCGGTGGGTCCCTCTACCTCTAGACCTGGGTGGGTCCCTCTTCCTCTAGACCTGGGTGGGTCCTTCCACTTCTAGACCTGGGTGGGTCCCTCTACCTCTAGACCTGGGTGGGTCCTTCCACTTCTAGACCTGGGTGGGTCCCTCCACCTCTAGACCTGGGTGGGTCCTTCTGCCTCTAGACCTGGGTGAGTCCCTCAGCCTCTGGACATGGGTGGGTCCCTCCACCTCTAGACCTGGGGGGGTCTCTCCGCCTTAAGACCTGTTTGGGTCACACTGCCTCTAGACCTGGGTGGGTCCTTCCACCTCTAGACCTGGATGGCTCCATCCAACTCTAGACCTGGGTGGGTCCCTCTACCCCAGGACCTGGATGGGTCCTCCACCTCTAGACCTGGGTGAGTCCCTCTGCCTGTAGGCCTGGGTGGGTCCCTCCACCTTTAGACCTGGGTGGGTCCTTCAACCTCTAGTCCTGGGTGGGTCTCTCTACCACTAGATCTGGGTGGGGACCTGGGTGGGGCACTCTACCTCTAGACCTGGGTGGGTCCATCTGTCTCTAGACCTGGGTTGGTCCTTCAGCCTCTAGTCCGGGGTGGGTCCTTCCACTTCTAAACCTGGGTGGGTCCTTCCACTTCTAGACCTGGGTGGGTCCCTCCGCCTCTAGACCTGGGCGGGTCCCTCAACCTCTAGACCTGGGTGGGTCGCTCCAACTTTAGACCTGGGTTGCCCCTCAACCTCTAGGCCTGGGTGGGTTCTTCCACCTCTAGACCTGGGTGGGTTCTTTTGGCTCTAGACCTGGGTGGGTCCCTCTGCTTCTAGACCTGGGTGGGTCCCTCTACCTCTAGATCTGGGTGGTTCCCTCTACCTCTAGACCTGGGTGGGTCCCTCCGCCTCTAGACCTGGGTTGATCCCTCCACCTCTAGACATGGGTGGGTCCCTCCACCTCTAGACCTGGGAGGGTCCCTCTGCCTCTGGACCTGGGTGGGTCCCTCCACCTCTAGACCTGGGTGGGTCCCTCTACCTCTAGGCCTGGGTGGATACCTCCACCTCTAGACATGGGGAGTCCCTCCACGTCTAGGACTGGGTGGGTCCCTCTACCTCTAGCCCTGGGTGGGTCCCTCTACCTCTAGGCCTGGGTGGGTACCTCCACCTCTAGACATGGGGAGGCCCTCCACCTCTAGACCTGGGTGGGTCCCTCCACCTCTAGACCTGGGTGGGTCCCTCTGCCTCTAGACCTGGGTGGGTCCCTCCACCTCTAGACCTGGGTGGGTCCCTCTACCTCTAGACCTGGGTGGGTCCCTCTACCTCCAGGCCTGGGTGGGTCCCTCCACCTCTAGACCTGGGTGGGTCCCTCTACCTCTAGACCTGGGTGGGTCCCTCCAACTCTAGACCTGGGCATGTCCTCCGCCTCTAGACCTGGGTGGATCCTCCACCTCTAGACCTGGGTGGGTCCTTCCACCTCAACACCTGGGTGGGTGTCTCTGCCTCTAGACCTAGGTGGGTCCTTCCACCTCTAGACCTGGTTGGGTCCCTCTGCCTCTAGACCTGGGTGGGTCCCTCCACCTCTAGACCTAGGTGGTTCCCTCCACCTCTAGACCTAGGTGGTTCCCTCTACCGCTAGACCTGGGTGGGGACCTGGGTGGGGCCCTCTAACTCTAGACCTGAGTGAGTCCCTCCACCTCTAGACCTGGGTGGGTCCCTCCACCTCTAGACATGGGGAGGCCCTCCACCTCTAGACCTGGGTGGGTCCCTCCACCTCTAGACGCGGGTGGGTCCCTCTGCCTCTAGACCTGGGTGGGTCCCTCCACCTCTAGACCTGGGTGGGTCCCTCTACCTCTAGACCTGGGTGGGTCCCTCTACCTCCAGGCCTGGGTGGGTCCCTCCACCTCTAGACCTGGGTGGGTCCCTCTACCTCTAGACCTGGGTGGGTCCCTCCAACTCTAGACCTGGGCATGTCCTCCGCCTCTAGACCTGGGTGGATCCTCCACCTCTAGACCTGGATGGGTCCTTCCACTTCAAGACCTGGGTGGGTGTCTCTGCCTCTAGACCTAGGTGGGTCCTTCCACCTCTAGACCTGGTTGGGTCCCTCTGCCTCTAGACCTGGGTGGGTCCCTCCACCTCTAGACCTAGGTGGTTCCCTCTACCTCTAGACCTGGGTGGGGACCTGGGTGGGGCCCTCTACCTCTAGACCTGAGTGGGTCCCTTCACCTCTAGACCTGGGTGGGTCCCTCCACCTCCAGACCTGGGTTGAACGCTCCACCTCTAGACCTAAGTCAGTCCCTCCACCTCTAGACCTGGGTGGGTCCCTCAGCTCTAGACCGGGTGGGTCCCTCACCTCTTGACCTGGGTGGGTCCCTCTACCTCTAGACCTAGGTGGGTCCTTCCACTTCTAGACCTGGGTAGGTCCTTCCACTTCTAGACCTGGGTGGGTCCCTCTACCTCTAGACCTGGTTGGGTTCCTCCGCCTCAAGACCTGGGTGGTCCCTCTGCCTCTAGACCTGGGTGGGTCCCTCCATCTCTAGACCTTATTGGGTCCCTCCACCTCTAGACCTGGGTGGATCCCTCCGCCTCTAGACCTGGGTGTGTCCCTCCACCTCTAGATCTGGGGGGTCCCTCCGCCTCTAGACATGGGTGGGTCCTTCCACTTCTAGATCTTGGTGGGTCCCTCTACCTCTAGACCTGGGTGGGTCCCTCCACCTCTAGACATGGGTGGGTCCCTCTACCTCTAGTCCTGGGTGGCTCCCTCCACCTCTAGATCTGAGTGGGTCCCTCAACCCCTACACATGGGTGGATCCTTCCACATCTAGACCTTGGTGGGTCCCTCTACCTCTAGACCTTGGTGGGTTTTTCTGCTTCTAGACCTGGGTGGGTCTTTGCACTTCTAGACCTGGGTGGGTCCCTATACCTCTAGACCTTGGTTGGTCCCTCCACCTCTAGACCTGGGTGGGTCCCTCTACCTCCAGACATGGGTGGTTCCTCCGCCTCTAGACCTGGGTGGGTCCCTCCACCTCTAGACCTGGGTGGGTCCCTCCACCTCTAGACATGAGTGGGTCCCTCTAGCCCCAAAACCTCAGTGGGATCCTCTGCCTCTAGACCTGGGTGTTCCCTCCACCTCGAGACCTGGGTGGGTCCCTCTACCTCTAGACCTGGGTCCACTTCTATACCTGGGTGGATCCTTCCACTTCCAGACCTGGGTGGGTCCCTCTACCTCTAGACCTGGGTGGGTCCTTCCACTTTTATACCTGGGCGGGTCCTTCCACTTCTAGACCTGGGTGGGTCCTTCCACTTCTAGACCTGGGTGGGTCCCTCTACCTCTAGACCTGGGTGGGTCCCTCTACCTCTAGACCTGGGTGTGTCCCTCCACCTCTAGACCTGGGTTGGTCCCTCTACCTCTGGACCTAGATGGGTCCCTCCATCTCTAGACCTGGGTGGTTCCCTCTGCCTCTAGACATGGGTGGGGACCTGGGTGGGGTCATCTACCTCTAGACCTGGGTGGGTCCCTCCATCTCTAGACCTGGGTTGATCACTCCACCTCTAGACCTAATTGGGTCCCTCCACCTCTAGACCTGGGTGAGTCTCTCCACCTCTAGACCTGGGTGGGTCCCTCACCTCTAGACCTGGGTGGGTCCCACACCTCTTGACCTGGGTGGGTCCCTCTACCTCTAGACCTGGGTGGGACCTTCCACTTCTATACCTGGGTGGGTCCCTCTACCTCTAGGCCTGGGTGGGTCCTTCCACTTCTAGACCTGGGTGGGTCCCTCCACCTCTAGACCTGGGTGGTTCCCACAACCTCTAGACCTAGGTGGGGACCTGGGTGGGGCCCTCTACCTCTAGACCTGGGTGGGTCCCGCTACCTCTAGATCTGGGTGGTACCCTCTGCCGCTAGACCTGGGTGGGTCCCTCCACCTCTAGGCCTGGGTGGGTCCCACCACCTCTAGACCTGGGTGGGACCTTCCACCTCTAGACCTGGGTGGGTCCCTCTGCTTCTAGACCTGGGAAGGTCCTCTGCCTCTAGACCTGGTGGGTCCCTCCGACTCTGGACCTGGGCGGGTCCCTCCATCTCGAGACCTGGGTGGGTCCTTCCACCTCTAGACCTGGGTGGGTCCCTCCACCTCTAGACCTGGGTGTCTCCCTCCACCTCTAGACCTGGGTGGGTCCCTCTGCCTCTAGACCTGGGTGGGACCCTCCACCTTGAGACCTGGGTAGGTTCTTCTGCCTTTAGACCTAGGTGGGTCCCTCCACCTCTAGACCTGGGTGGATCCCTCCACCTCTAGACCTGGGTGTGTCCCTCCACCTCTAGACCTGGGGATCCCTCCGCCTCTAGACATGGGTAGGTCCTTCTACTTCTAGAGCTCGGTGGGTCCCTCTACCTCTAGACCTGGGTGGGTCCCTCCACCTCTAGACATGGATGGGTCCTTCCACTTCTAGACCTGGATGGGTCCCTCTTCCTCTAGACCTGGGTGGGTCCTTCCACTTCTAGACCTGGGTGGGTCCCTCTACCTCTAGACCTTTGTGGGTCCTTCCACTTCTAGACCTGGGTGGGTCCCTCCACCTCTAGGCCTGGTTGGGTCCTTATGCCTCTAGACCTGGTTGGGTCCTTATGCCTCTAGACCTGGGTGAGTCCCTCTACCTCTAAACATGGGTGGGTCCCTCCACCTCTAGACCTGGGGGGTCTCTCCACCTCAAGACCTGGGTGGGTCACACTGCCTCTAGACCTGGGTGGGTCCTTCCACCTCTAGACCTGGATGGCTCCCTCCACCTCTAGACCTGGATGGGTCCCTCTACCCCTGGTCCTGGATGGGTCCTCCACCTCTAGACCTGGGTGGGTCCCTGTGCCTCTAGGCCTGGGTGGGTCCCTCCACCTTTAGACCTGGGTGGGTCCCTCCACATCTAGACCTGGGTGGGTCCATCTGTCTCTAGACCTGGGTGGGTCCTTCTGCCTCTAGACCTGGGTGGGTCCTTCCACTTCTAGACCTGGGTTGGTCCTTCCACTTCTAGACCTGGGTGGGTCCCTCCACCTCTAGACCTGGGCGGGTCCCTCTACCTCTAGACCTGGGTGGGTCCCTCCAACTTTAGACCTGGGTGGTCCCTCCACCTCTAGGTCTGGGTGGGTTCTTCCACCTCTAGACCTGGGTGGGTTCTTCTGACTCTAGACCTGGGTGGGTCCCTCTGCCTCTAGACCTGGGTGGGTCCCTCCACCTCTAGTCCTGGATGGGTCCCTCCGCCTCTAGATCTGGGTGGTTCCCTCCACCTCGAGACCTGGGTGGGTCCCTCCGCCTCTAGACCTGGGTTGATCCCTCCACCTCTAGACCTGGGTGGGTCCCTCCGCCTCTAGACCTGGGTGGGTCCCTCCGCCTTTAGACCTGGGAGGGTCCTTCCACCTCTAGACCTGGGTGGGTCTCTCTACCACTAGATCTGGGTGGGGACCTGGGTGGGGCCCTCTACCTCTAGACCTGGGTGGGTCCATCTGTCTCTAGACCTGGGTGGGTCCTTCAGCCTCTAGACCTGGGTGGGTCCTTCCACTTCTAAACCTGGGTGGGTCCTTCCACTTCTAGACCTGGGTGGGTCCCTCCGTCTCTAGACCTGGGCAGGTCCCTCAACCTCTAGACCTGGGTGGGTCGCTCCAACTTTATACCTGGGTGGCCCCACAACCTCTAGGCCTGGATGGGTTCTTCCACCTCTAGACCTGGGTGGGTTCTTCTGACTCTAGACCTGGGTGGGTCCCTCTGCCTCTAGACCTGGGTGGGTCCCTCCGCCTCTAGATCTGGGTGGTTCCCTCCACCTCTAGACCTGGGTGGGTCCCTCCGCCTCTAGACCTGGGTTGATCCCTCCACCTCTAGACCTGGGTGGGTCCCTCCACCTCTAGACCTGGGTGGGTCCCTCTGCCTCTAGACCTGGGTGGGTCCCTCCACTGCTAGACCTGGGTGGGTGCCTCCACCTCTAGACCTGGGTGGGTCCCTCTACCTCTAGGCCTGGGTGGGTACCTCCACCTCTAGACATGGGGAGTCCCTCCACCTCTAGGCCTGGGTGGGTACCTCCACCTCTAGACATGGGTGGGTCCCTCCACATCCAGGCCTGGGTGGGTCCCTCTGCCTCTAGACCTGGGTGGGTCCCTCCAACTCTAGACATGGGCATGTCCTCCACCTCTAGACCTGGGTGGATCCTCCACCTCTAGACCTGGGTGGGTCCTTCCACCTCAAGACCTGGGTGGGTGTCTCTGCCTCTAGACCTAGGTGGGTCCTTCCACCTCTAGACCTGGTTGGGTCCCGCTGCCTCTAGACCTGGGTGGGTCCCTCCACCTCTAGACCTAGGTGGTTCCCTCTACCTCTAGACCTGGGTGGGGACCTGGGTGGGGCCCTCTACCTCTAGACCTGGGTGGGTCCCTCCACCTCTAGACCTGGGTGGGTCCCTCCATCTCTAGACCTGGGTTGTTCGCTCCACCTCTAGACCTAAGTCAGTCTCTCCACCTCTAGACCTGGGTGGGTCCCTCAGCTCTAGACTGGGTGGGTCCCACTGTGTCTAGATCTGGGTGGGTCGCTCCGCCTCTAGACCTGGCTGGGTCCCTCACCTCTCGACCTGGGGGATCCCTGCACCTCTAGACCTGGGGGAGTTCCTCCACCTCTAGACCTGGGTGGGTCCCTCCACCTCTAGACCTGGGTGGGTCCCTCCACCTCTAGACCTGGGTGGGTCCTCCAGCTCTAGACCTTGGTGGGTCCCGGTGGGTCCCTCCCCCTACCCCTCTAGAGCTGAGTGGGTCCCGGTGGGTCCCTCTCCCTCCCCCTTCAGACCTGGGTGGGTCCCTCCACCTCTAGACCTGGGTTGGTCCCTCTGCCTCTAGACCTGGGTGGGTCCCTCAACTTCTAGACCTGGGTGGGTCCCTCTGCTTCTAGACTTGGGTGGGTCCCTCCATATCTAGACCTGGGTGTGTCCCTCCACCTCTAGACCTGGTTGGTCCCTCTACCTCTGGACCTAGATGGGTCCCTCCATCTCTAGACCTGGGTGGTTCCCTCTGCCTCTAGACCTGGGTGGGGTCCTCTACCTCTAGACCTGGGTGGGTCCCTCCATCTCTAGACCTGGGTTGATCCCTCCACCTCTAGACCTAATTGGGTTCCTCCACCTCTAGACCTGGGTGAGTCTCTCCACCTCTAGACCTGGGTGGGTCCCTCACCTCTAGACCTGGGTGGGTCCCACACCTCTTGACCTGGGTGGGTCCCTCTACCTCTAGACCTGCGTGGGACCTTCCACTTCTATACCTGGGTGGGTCCCTCTACCTCTAGGCCTGGGTGGGTCCTTCCACTTCTAGACCTGGGTGGGTCCCTCCACCTCTAGACCTGGGTGGTTCCCACAACCTCTAGACCCAGGTGGGGACCTGGGTGGGGCCCTCTACCTCTAGACCTGGGTGGGTCCCGCTACCTCTAGATCTGGGTGGTACCCTCTGCCGCTAGACCTGGGTGGGTCCCTCCACCTCTAGGCCTGGGTGGGTCCCACCACCGCTAGACCTGGGTGGGACCTTCCACCTCTAGACCTGGGTGGGTCCCTCTGCTTCTAGACCTGGGAAGGTCCTCTGCCTCTAGACCTGGTGGGTCCCTCCGACTCTGGACCTGGGCGGGCCCCTCCATCTCGAGACCTGGGTGGGTCCTTCCACCTCTAGACCTGGGTGGGTCCCTCCACCTCTAGACCTGGGTGTCTCCCTCCACCTCTAGACCTGGGTGGGTCCCTCTGCCTCTAGACCTGGGTGGGACCCTCCACCTCGAGACCTGGGTAGGTTCTTCTGCCTTTAGACCTGGGTGGGTCCCTCCACCTCTAGACCTGGGTGGATCCCTCCACCTCTAGACCTGGGTGTGTCCCTCCACCTCTAGACCTGGGGGTCCCTCCGCCTCTAGACATGGGTAGGTCCTTCTACTTCTAGAGCTCGGTGGGTCCCTCTACCTCTAGACCTGGGTGGGTCCCTCCATCTCTAGACATGGATGGGTCCTTCCACTTCTAGACCTGGATGGGTCCCTCTTCCTCTAGACCTGGGTGGGTCCTTCCACTTCTAGACCTGGGTGGGTCCCTCTACCTCTAGACCTTTGTGGGTCCTTCCACTTCTAGACCTGGGTGGGTCCCTCCACCTCTAGACCTGGTTGGGTCCTTATGCCTCTAGACCTGGTTGGGTCCTTATGCCTCTAGACCTGGGTGAGTCCCTCTACCTCTAAACATGGGTGGGTCCCTCCACCTCTAGACCTGGGGGTCTCTCCACCTCAAGACCTGGGTGGGTCACACTGCCTCTAGACCTGGGTGGGTCCTTCCACCTCTAGACCTGGATGGCTCCCTCCACCTCTAGACCTGGATGGGTCCCTCTACCCCTGGTCCTGGATGGGTCCTCCACCTCTAGACCTGGGTGGGTCCCTGTGCCTCTAGGCCTGGGTGGGTCCCTCCACCTTTAGACCTGGGTGGGTCCCTCCACATCTAGACCTGGGTGGGTCCATCTGTCTCTAGACCTGGGTGGGTCCTTCTGCCTCTAGACCTGGGTGGGTCCTTCCACTTCTAGACCTGGGTTGGTCCTTCCACTTCTAGACCTGGGTGGGTCCCTCCACCTCTAGACCTGGGCGGGTCCCTCTACCTCTAGACCTGGGTGGGTCCCTCCAACTTTAGACCTGGGTGGTCCCTCCACCTCTAGGTCTGGGTGGGTTCCTCCACCTCTAGACCTGGGTGGGTCTTCTGACTCTAGACCTGGGTGGGTCCCTCTGCCTCTAGACCTGGGTGGGTCCCTCCACCTCTAGTCCTGGGTGGGTCCCTCCGCCTCTAGATCTGGGTGGTTCCCTCCACCTCTAGACCTGGGTGGGTCCCTCCGCCTCTAGACCTGGGTTGATCCCTCCACCTCTAGACCTGGGTGGGTCCCTCCGCCTCTAGACCTGGGTGGGTTCCTCCGCCTTTAGACCTGGGAGGGTCCTTCCACCTCTAGACCTGGGTGGGTCTCTCTACCACTAGATCTGGGTGGGGACCTGGGTGGGGCCCTCTACCTCTAGACCTGGGTGGGTCCATCTGTCTCTAGACCTGGGTGGGTCCTTCAGCCTCTAGACCTGGGTGGGTCCTTCCACTTCTAAACCTGGGTGGGTCCTTCCACTTCTAGACCTGGGTGGGTCCCTCCGTCTCTAGACCTGGGCAGGTCCCTCAACCTCTAGACCTGGGTGGGTCGCTCCAACTTTAGACCTGGGTGGCCCCACAACCTCTAGGCCTGGCTGGGTTCTTCCACGTCTAGACCTGGGTCGGTTCTTCTGACTCTAGACCTGGGTGGGTCCCTCTGCCTCTAGACCTGGGTGGGTCCCTCCGCCTCTAGATCTGGGTGGTTCCCTCCACCTCTAGACATGGGTGGGTCCCTCCACATCCAGGCCTGGGTGGGTCCCTCTGCCTCTAGACCTGGGTGGGTCCCTCCAACTCTAGACATGGGCATGTCCTCCACCTCTAGACCTGGGTGGATCCTCCACCTCTAGACCAGGGTGGGTCCTTCCACCTCAAGACCTGGGTGGGTGTCTCTGCCTCTAGACCTAGGTGGGTCCTTCCACCTCTAGACCTGGTTGGGTCCCGCTGCCTCTAGACCTAGGTGGGTCCCTCCACCTCTAGACCTAGGTGGTTCCCTCTACCTAAAGACCTGGGTGGGGACCTGGGTGGGGCCCTCTACCTCTAGACCTGGGTGGGTCCCTCCACCTCTAGACCTGGGTGGGTCCCTCCATCTCTAGACCTGGGTTGTTCGCTCCACCTCTAGACCTAAGTCAGTCCCTCCACCTCTAGACCTGGGTGGGTCCCTCAGCTCTAGACTGGGTGGGTCCCACTGTGTCTAGATCTGGGTGGGTCGCTCCGCCTCTAGACCTGGCTGGGTCCCTCACCTCTCGACCTGGGGGATCCCTGCACCTCTAGACCTGGGGGAGTTCCTCCACCTCTAGACCTGGGTGGGTCCCTCCACCTCTAGACCTGGGTGGGTCCCTACACCTCTAGACCTGGGTGGGTCCTCCAGCTCTAGACCTTGGTGGGTCCCGGTGGGTCCCTCCCCCTACCCCTCTAGAGCTGAGTGGGTCCCGGTGGGTCCCTCTCCCTCCCCCTTCAGACCTGGGTGGGTCCCTCCACCTCTAGACCTGGGTTGGTCCCTCTGCCTCTAGACCTGGGTGGGTCCCTCAACTTCTAGACCTGGGTGGGTCCCTCTGCTTCTAGACTTGGGTGGGTCCCTCCAGATCTAGACATGGGTGGACCCCTCCACCTCTAGACCGGGTTGGGTCCTACAACCTGTAGACCTGGGTGGGTCCTTCCGCCACGAGACCTGGGTGGGTCCCTCACCTCTAGACATGGGTGTGTCCCTCCATCACTAGACCTGTTTGGGTCCCTCCACCTCTAATACTAGGTGGGGCCCTCTACCTTTAGAACTGGGTGGATGGCTCTACCTCTAGACCTGGGTGGGTCCCTCCACCTCTAGACATGGGTGGGATCCTCTGCCTCTAGACCTGGTGGGTCCCTCCACCTCTAGACCTGGGTGGGTCCCGCTACCTCTAGACTTGGGTGCGTCCCTCAGCCTCTAGACCTGGGTGAGTCCCTCCAGTGTGGATTAATGAGTCCAGAGCCCTTCCTAGCTTCTCTGGCTACACCGTATGGCTTTGATGAACTACGGCCCCAAGACATGACCGTCCTCCCCCCACTTGAAAGGTTAGAATGGCAGCAAGGAGCAGAAAGGGGGATTGGAGCACTCATACTGCAATACTACCTCTAGACCTGGGTGGGTCCCTCTACCTCTAGACCTGGATCGGTCCCTCTACCTCTAGACCTGGGTGGGTCCTCTGCCTCAAGACTTGGGTGGGTCCCTCCACCTCTAGACATGGGTGGGATCCTCTGCCTCTAGACCTGGTGGCTCCCTCTACCTCTAGTCCTGGGTGGGTTCATCTGCCTCTAGACCTGGGTGGGTCCCTCTACCTCTAGACTTGGGCGAGTTACTCAGCCTCTAGACCTGGGTGAGTCCCTCCACCTCTAGACCTGGGTGGGTCTCTCTGCCTCTAGACCTGGGTGGGTCACTCTGCCTTTAGACCTGGGTGGGTTCTTCTGCTTCTAGACCTGGGTGGGTCCCTCCACCTTTAAATCTGGGTGGTTCCCTCTGCCGCTAGACCTTGGTGGATCCCTCCGCCTCTAGACCTTGGTGGATACCTCCACCTCTAGACCTTGGTGGATCCCTCCGCCTCTGCATCTGGGTGGATCCCTCCACCTCTAGACCTGGGTGAGACCCTCTACCCCCAGAACTGGGTGGAGACCTGGGTGGGTCCCCCTACCTCTAGACCTGGGCTGGTCCCTCCACCTCTAGACATGGGTGGGTCCCTCCACCTCTGGACATGGGTGGGTCCCTCCACCTTTAGACCTGGGTGGGTCCTTCTACCTCTATACCTGGGTGGGTCCCTCTACCTCTAGACCTGGGTGGGTCCCTCTACCTCTAGACCTGGTTGGGTCCCTCCACCTATAGACCTTCGTGGGTCCCTCTACCTCTAGACCTGGGTGGGTCCCTCTACCTCTAGACCTGGTTGCGTCCCTCTACCTCTAGACCTGCCTCTAGACCTGGGCAGGTCCCTCCGCCTCTAGAACTGGGTGGGTCCCTTCACCTCTAGGCCTGGGTGGGTCCCTCTACCTCTAGACCTGGGTGGGTCCCTCCACCTCTAGACCTGGGTGGGTCCCTCCACCTTTAGACCTTGGTGGGTCCCTCTACCTCTAGACCTGGGTGGGTCCATCTACCTCTAGACCTGGTTGCGACCCTCTACCTCTAGAACTGGGCGGGTCTCTCCGCCTCTAGACCTGGATGGGTCCCTCCACATCTAGACCTCGGTGGGTCCCTCTACCTCTAGACCTGGGTGGGCCCCTCTACCTCTAGACCTGGGTGGGTCCCTCTGCTTCTAGATCTGAGTGGGTTCCTCCGCTTCTAGACCTGGGTGGGTCCCTCCACCTCTACACATGGGTGGGTCCCTCTACCTCTAGACCTGGGTGGATCGATCCATCTCTAGACCTAAGTGGGCCCTTCCACCTCTAGACCTACGTGGGGCCTTCCGCCTCTAGACCTGGGTGAGTCCCTCCACTTCTAGACCTGGGTGGGTCCTTCCACTTCTAGACCTGGGTGGGTCCCTCTACCTCTAGAACTGGGCGATTCCCTCTACCTCTAGACCTGGGTGGGTTCCTCCGCCTCTAGACCACGGTGGTCCCTCCACCTCTAGACCTTGGTGGGTCCATCCACCTCTAGACCTGGGTGGGTCCCTCTACCTCTAGACCTGGGTTGGTCCCTCCACCTCTAGACCTGGGTGCTTCCCTCCACCTCTAGACCTGGGTGGGTCTTTCCACTTCTAGACCTGGGTTGGTCCCTCTACGTCTAGACCTTGGTGGGTCCCTCCGCTTTTAGACCTGGGTGGGTCCCTCTACCTCTAGGCCTGGGTGGGGACATGGGCGGGCCCCTCTACCTCTAGACCTGGGTGGGTCCCTCCACCTCTAGAGCTGGGTGGGTCCTTCCGCCTCTAGACCTGGGTTGGGACCTGGATGGGGCCCTCTACCTCTAGACCTGGGTGGGTCCCTCCGCCTCTAGACCTGGGTGGGTCCCTCTGCCTCTAGACCTGGGTGGGTCCTTCTGCCTCTAGAACTGGGTGGGTCCCTCCGTCTCTAGACCTGGGTGGGTCCCTCCACCTCTAGACCTGGGTGGATCCCTCCGCCTCTAGACCTGGGTGTGTCCCTCCACCTCTAGAACTGGGGGGTCCTCCGCCTCTCGACATGGGTGGGTCCTTCCACTTATAGATCTTGGTGGGTCCCTCTACCTCTAGACCTGGGTGGGTCCCTCTTCCTCTAGACCTGGGTGGGTCCTTCCACTTCTAGACCTGGGTGGGTCCCTCTACCTCTAGACCTGGGTGGGTCCTTCCACTTCTAGACCTGGGTGGGTCCCTCCACCTTTAGACCTGGGTGGGTCCTTCTGCCTCTAGACCTGGGTGAGTCCCTCAGCCTCTGGACATGGGTGGGTCCCTCAACCTCTAGACCTGGGGGGGTCTCTCCGCCTTAAGACCTGTTTGGGTCACACTGCCTCTAGACCTGGGTGGGTCCTTCCACCTCTAGACCTGGATGGCTCCATCCACTTCTAGACCTGGGTGGGTCCCTCTACCCCTGGACCTGGATGGGTCCTCCACCTCTAGACCTGGGTGAGTCCCTCTGCCTCTAGGCCTGGGTGGGTCCCTCCACCTTTAGACCTGGGTGGGTCCTTCAACCTCTAGTCCTGGGTGGGTCTCTCTACCACTAGATTTGGGTTTGGACCTGGGTGGGGCCCTCTACCTCTACACCTGGGTGGGTCCATCTGTCTCTAGACCTGGGTGGGTCCTTCAGCCTCTAGACCGGGGTGGGTCCTTCCACTTCTAAACCTGGGTGGGTCCTTCCACTTCTAGACCTGGGTGGGTCCCTCCGCCTCTGGACCTGGGCGGGTCCCTCAACCTCTAGACCTGGGTGGGTCGCTCCAACTTTAGACCTGGGTGGCCCCTCAACCTCTATCCCTGGGTGGTTTCTTCCACCTCTAGACCTGGGTGGGTTCTTTTGACTCTAGACCTGGGTGGGTCCCTCTGCCTCTAGACCTGGGTGGGTCCCTCCACCTCTAGATCTGAGTGGTTCCCTCCACCTCTAGACCTGGGTGGGTCCCTCCGCCTCTAGACCTGGGTTGATCACTCCACCTCTAGACCTGGGTGGGTCCCTCCACCTCTAGACCTGGGTGGGTCCCTCTGCCTCTAGACCTGGGTGGGTCCCTCCACCTCTAGACCTGGGTGGGTCCCTCTACCTCTAGACCTGGGTGGGTCCCTCTACCTCTAGGCCTGGGTGGGTACCTCCACCTCTAGACATGGGGAGTCCCTCCACATCTAGGCCTGGGTGGGTCCCTCTACCTCTAGCCCTGGGTGGGTCCCTCTACCTCTAGGCCTGGGTGGGTACCTCCACCTCTAGACATGGGGATTCCCTCCACCTCTAGACCTGGGTGGGTCCCTCCACCTCTAGACCTGGGTGGGTCCCTCCGCCTCTAGACCTGGGTGGGTCCCTCCACCTCTAGACCTGGGTGGGTCCCTCTACCTCTAGACCTGGGTGGGTCCGTCTACCTCCAGGCCTGGGTGGGTCCCTCCACCTCTAGACCTGGGTGGGTCCCTCTACCTCTAGACCTGGGTGGGTCCCTCCAACTCTAGACCTGGGCATGTTCTCCGCCTCTAGACCTGGGTGGATCCTCTACCTCTAGACCTGGGTGGGTCCTTCCACCTCAAGACCTGGGTGGGTGTCTCTGCCTCTAGACCTAGGTGGGTCCTTCCACCTCTAGACCTGGTTGGGTCCCTCTGCCTCTAGACCTGGGTGGGTCCCTCCACCTCTAGACCTAGGTGGTTCCCTCTACCTCTAGACCTGGGTGGGGACCTGCGTGGGGCCCTCTACCTCTAGACCTGATTGGGTCCCTCCACCTCTAGACCTGGGTGGGTCCCTCCACCTCCAGACCTGGGTTGAACGCTCCACCTCTAGACCTAAGTCAGTCCCTCCACCTCTAGACCTTGGTGGGTCCTTGGCCTCTACACCTGGGTGAGTCCCTCCACCTCTAGACCTGGGTGGGTCCCTCAGCTTTAGACTGGGTGGGTCCCTCACCTCTTGACCTGGGTGGGTCCCTCTACCTCTAGACCTAGGTGGGTCCTTCCACTTCTAGACCTGGGTGGGTCCTTCCACTTCTAGACCTGGGTGGGTCCCTCTACCTCTAGACCTGGTTGGGTTCCTCCGCCTCTAGACCTGGGAGGTCCCTTTGCCTCTAGACCTGGGTGGGTCCCTCTACCTCTAGACCTGGGTGGGTCCCTCCACCTCTATACCTGGGTGGGTCCCTCAACAACTGGACATGGATGGGTCCTTCCACTTCTAGACCTGGGTGGGTCCCTAAACCTCTAGACCTGGGTGGGTTTTTCCACTTCTAGACCTGGGTGGGTCTTTCTACTTCTAGACCTGGGTGGGTCCCTCTACCTATAGACCTTGGTTGGTCCCTCCACCTCTAGACCTGGGTGGGTCCCTCTACCTCTAGACCTGGGTGGTTCCTCTGCCTCTAGACCTGGGTAGTCCCTCCGCCTCTAGACCTGGGTGGGTCCTTCTGCCTCTAGACCTGGGTGGGTCCCTCTGCCTCTAGACCTGGGTGGGTCCTTCTGCCTCTAGACCTGGGTGGGTCCCTCCGTCTCTAGACCTGGGTGGGTCCCTCTGCCTCTAGACCTGGGTGGGTACTTCTGCCTCTAGACCTGGGTGGGTCCCTCCGTCTCTAGACCTGGGTGGGTCCCTCCAACTCTAGACCTGGGCAGATCCCTCCACCTCTAGACCTGGGTGTGTCCCTCCACCACTAGACCTGGGGGGTCCCTCCGCTTCTAGACCTGGGTGGGTCCTTCCACTTCTAGATCTCGGTGGGTCCCTCTACCTCTAGACCTGGGTGGGTCCCTCTTCCTCTAGACCTGGGTGGGTCCTTCCACTTCTAGACCTGGGTGGGTCCCTCTACCTCTAGACCTGGGTGGGTCCCTCCACCTCTAGACCTGGGTGGGTCCCTCTGCCTCTAGACCTGGGTGGGTCCCTCCGTCTCTAGACCTGGGTGGGTCCCTCCGTCTCTAGACCTGGGTGGGTCCCTCCACCTCTAGACCTGGGTGGATCCCTCCACCTCTAGACCTGGGTGTGTCCCTCCACCTCTAGACCTGGGTAGTCCCTCCGCCTCTAGACCTGGGTGGGTCCTTCTGCCTCTAGACCTGGGTGGGTCCCTCCGCCTCTAGACCTGGGTGGGTCCCTCTGCCTCTAGACCTGGGTGGGTCCTTCTGCCTCTAGACCTGGGTGGGTCCCTCCGTCTCTAGACCTGGGTGGGTCCCTCTGCCTCTAGACCTGGGTGGGTCCTTCTGCCTCTAGACCTGGGTGGGTCCCTCCGTCTCTAGACCTGGGTGGGTCCCTCCAACTCTAGACCTGGGCAGATCCCTCCACCTCTAGACCTGGGTGTGTCCCTCCACCACTAGACCTGGGGGGTCCCTCGCCTCTAGACCTGGGTGGGTCCTTCCACTTCTAGATCTCGGTGGGTCCCTCGACCTCTAGACCTGGGTGGGTCCCTCTTCCTCTAGACCTGGGTGGGTCCTTCCACTTCTAGACCTGGGTGGGTCCCTCTACGTCTAGACCTGGGTGGGTCCCTCCGCCTCTAGACCTGGGTGGGTCCCTCTGCCTCTAGACCTGGGTGGGTCCTTCTGTCTCTAGACCTGGGTGGGTCCCTCCGTCTCTAGACCTGGGTGGGTCCCTCCACCTCTAGGCCTGGGTGGATCCCTCCACCTCTAGACCTGGGTGTGTCCCTCCACCTCTAGACCTGGGGGGTCCCTCCGCCTCTAGACATGGGTGGGTCCTTCCACTTCTAGATCTCGGTGGGTCCCTCTACCTCTAGACCTGGGTGGGTCCCTCTTCCTCTAGACCTGGATGGGTCCTTCCACTTCTAGACCTGGGTGGGTCCCTCTACCTCTAGACCTGGGTGGGTCCTTCCACTTCTAGACCTGGGTGGGTCCCTCCACCTCTAGACCTGGGTGGGTCCTTCTACCTCTAGACCTGGGTGAGTCCCTCAGCCTCTGGACATGGGTGGGTCCCTCCACCTCTAGACCTGGGGGGTCTCTCCGCCTTAAGACCTGTTTGGGTCACACTGCCTCTAGACCTGGGTGGGTCCTTCCACCTCTAGACCTGGATGGCTCCCTCCACCTCTAGACCTGGGTGGGTCCCTCTACCCCTGGACCTGGATGGGTCCTCCACCTCTAGACCTGAGTGAGTCCCTCTGTCTCTAGGCCTGGGTGGGTCCCTCCACCTTTAGACCTGGGTGGGTCCTTCCACCTCTAGACCTGGGTGGGTCTCTCTACAACTAGATCTGGGTGGGGACCTGGGTGGGGCCCTCTACCTCTAGACCTGGGTGGGTCCATCTGTCTCTAGACCTGGGTGGGTCCTTCAGCCTCTAGACCTGGGTGGGTCCTTCCACTTCTAAACCTGGGTGGGTTCTTCCACTTCTAGACCTGGGTGGGTCCCTCCGCCTCTAGACCTGGGCGGGTCCCTCAACCTCTAGACCTGGGTGGGTCGCTCCAACTTTAGACATGGGTGGCCCCTCAACCTCTAGGCCTGGGTGGGTTCTTCCACCTCTAGACCTGGGTGGGTTCTTCTGACTCTAAACCTGGGTGGGTCTCTCTACCTCTAGACCTGGGTGGGTCCCTCTGCCTTCAGACCTGGGTGGGTTCTTCTGCTTCTAGACCTGGGTGGGTCCCTCCACCATTAAATCTGGGTGGTTCCCTCTGCCGCTAGACCTTGGTGGATCCCTCCGCCTCTAGACCTTGGTGGATCCCTCCACCTCTAGACCTTGGTGGATCCCTCCGCCTCTACATCTGGGTGGATCCGTCCACCTCTAGACCTGGGTGGGACCCTCTACCCCTAGGCCTGGGTGGGGACCTGGGTGGGTCCCCCTACCTCTAGACCAGGGCTGGTCAATCCCCCTCTAGACATGGGTTGGTCCCTCTACCTCTAGACCTGGGTGAGTCCCTCCACCTCTTGAACTGGGTGGATCCCTCCACCTTTAGGACTGGGTGGCTCCCTCCACCTCTAGACCTGGGTGGGTTCATCTGCCTCTAGACCTGGGTGGGTCCCTCTACCTCTAGACATGGGTGGGTCCCTCCACCTTTAGACCTGGGTGGGTCCCTCTACCTCTAGACCTGGATGGGTCCCTCTACCTCTAGACCAGGGTGGGTCCCTCCACCTTTAGACCTTGGTGGGTCCCTCTACCTCTAGACCTGGGTGGGTCCCTCTACCTCTAGACCTGGTTGAGTCCCTCTACCTCTAGACCTGCCTCTAGACCTGGGCGGGTCCCTCCACCTCTAGAACTGGGTAGGTCCTTCACCTTTAGACCCGGGTGGGTCCCTCTACCTCTAGACCCGGGTGGGTCCCTCCATCTCTAGACCTGGGTGGGTCCCTCCACCTTTAGACCTTGGTGGGTCCCTCTACCTCTAGACCTGGGTGGGTCCCTCTACCTCTGGACCTGGTTGCGTCCCTCTACCTCTAGACCTGGGTGGGTCCCTCCACCTCTAGACCTGGGTGGGTCCCTCCACATCTAGACCTCGGTGGGTCCCTCTACCTCTAGACCTGGGTCGGTCCCTCTACCTCTAGACCTGGGTGGGTTCCTCCGCCTCTAGACCTGGGTGGGTCCCTCCACCTCTAGACATGGGTGGATCACTCCATCTCTAGACCTAAGTGGGCCCTTCCACTTCTAGACCTGGGTGGGGCCTTCTGCCTCTAGATCTGGGTGAGTCCCTCCACTTCTAGACCTGGGTGGGTCCTTCCACTTCTAGACCTGGGTGGGTCTTTCCACTTCTAGACCCGGGTGGGTCCCTCTACCTCTAGACCTCAGTGGGTCCTTCCGCTTTTCGACCTGGCTGGGTCCATCTGCCTCTAGACCTGGGTGGGTCCCTCTACCTCTAGACCTGGGTGGTTCCCTCTACCTCTAGACCTGGGTGGGTTCATCCACCTCTAGACCTGGGTGGTCCCTCTGCCTCTAGACCTGGGTGGGTCCTTCCACCTCTAGACCTGGGTGGGTCCCTCTACCTCTAGACCTGGGTGGGTCCCTCCACCTCTAGACCTGGGTGGATCCCTCCACCTCTAGACCTGGGTGGGTCCCTCCACCTCTAGACCTGGGTGGGTCTCTCTACCTCTAGACCTGGGTGGGTCCCTCCGCCTCTAGACCTGGGTGGGTCCCTCAACCTCTAGACATGGGTGTGTCCTTCCACTTCTAGACCTGGGTGGGTCCACCTACCTCTAGACCTGGGTGGGTCCTTCCACTTCTAGACCTGGGTGGGTATTTCCACTTCTAGACCTGGGTGGATCCCTCTACCTCTAGACCTCGATGGGTCCCTCCGCTTTTCGACCTGGGTGGGTCCTTCTGCCTCTAGACCTGGGTCGGGCCCTCTACCTCTAGACCTGGGTGGGTCCCTCTGCCTCTAGACCTGGGTGAGTCCCTCTGCCTCTAGACCTGGGTGAGTCCCTCTGCCTCTAGACCTGGGTAGGTCCCTCCGTCTCTAGACCTTGTTGGGTCCCTCCACCTCTAGACCTGGGTGGATCCCTCCGCCTTTAGACCTGGGTGGGTCCCTCTACCTCTAGACCTGGATGGGTCCCTCTACCTCTAGACCTGGGTGGGTCCCTCCACCTTTAGACCTTGGTGGGTCCCTCTACCTCTAGACCTGGGTGGGTCCCTCTACCTCTAGACCTGGTTGAGTCCCTCTACCTCTAGACCTGCCTCTAGACCTGGGCGGGTCCCTCCACCTCTAGAACTGGGTGGGTCCTTCACTTTTAGACCCGGGTGGGTCCCTCTACCTCTAGACCCGGGTGGGTCCCTCCATCTCTAGACCTGGGTGGGTCCCTCCACCTTTAGACCTTGGTGGGTCCCTCTACCTCTAGATCTGGGTGGGTCCCTCTACCTCTAGACCTGGTTGCGTCCCTCTACCTCTAGACCTGGGTGGGTCCCTCCGCCTCTAGACCTGGGTGGGTCCCTCCACATCTAGACCTCGGTGGGTCCCTATACCTCTAGACCTGGGTCGGTCCCTCTACCTCTAGACCTGGGTGGGTCCCTCTGCCTCTAGACCTGAGTGGGTTCCTCCACCTCTAGACCTGGGTGGGTCCCTCCACCTCTAGACATGGGTGGATCACTCCATCTCTAGACCTAAGTGGGCCCTTCCACTTCTAGACCTGGGTGGGGCCTTCTGCCTCTAGACCTGGGTGAGTCCCTCCACTTCTAGACCTGGGTGGGTCCTTCCACTTCTAGACCTGGGTGGGTCTTTCCACTTCTAGACCTGGGTGGGTTCCTCTACCTCTAGACCTCGGTGGGTCCCTCTGCTTTTCGACCTGGGTGGGTCCATCTGCCTCTAGACCTGGGTGGGTCCCTCTACCTCTAGACCTGGGTGGTTCCCTCTACCTCTAGACCTGGGTGGGTTCATCCACCTCTAGACCTGGGTGGTCCCTCCGCCTCTAGACCTGGGTGGGTCCCTCTACCTCTAGACCTGGGTGGGTCCCTCCACCTCTAGACCTGGGTGGATCCCTCCACCTCTAGACCTGGGTGGGTCCCTCCACCTCTAGACCTGGGTGGGTCCCTCCACCTCTAGACCTGGGTGGGTCCCTCTACCTCTAGACCTGGGTGGGTCCCTCCGCCTCTAGACCTGGGTGGGTCCCTCAACCTCTAGACATGGGTGTGTCCTTCCACTTCTAGACCTGGGTGGGTCCACCTACCTCTAGACCTGGGTGGGTCCTTCCACTTCTAGACCTGGGTGGATCCCTCCGCCTTTAGACCTGGGTGGGTCCCTCTACCTCTAGAACTGGATGGGTCCCTCTACCTCTAGACCTGGGTGGGTCCCTCCACCTTTAGACCTTGGTTGGTCCCTCTACCGCTAGACCTGGGTGGGTCCCTCTACCTCTAGACCTGGTTGAGTCCCTCTACCTCTAGACCTGCCTCTAGACCTGGGCGGGTCCCTCCACCTCTAGAACTGGGTGGGTCCTTCACTTTTAGACCCGGGTGGGTCCCTCTACCTCTAGACCCGGGTGGGTCCCTCCAACTCTAGACCTGGGTGGGTCCCTCTGCCTCTAGACCTGGGCGGGTCCCTCCACCTCTAGAACTGGGTGGGTCCTTCACTTTTAGACCTGGGTGGGTCCTTCTGCCTCTAGACCTGGGTCGGGCCCTCTACCTCTAGACCTGGGTGGGTCCCTCTGCCTCTAGACCTGGGTGAGTCCCTCTGCCTCTAGACCTGGGTGGGTCCCTCCGTCTCTAGACCTTGTTGGGTCCCTCCACCTCTAGACCTGGGTGGATCCCTCCGCCTTTAGATCTGGGTGGGTCCCTCTACCTCTAGACCTGGATGGGTCCCTCTACCTCTAGACCTGGGTGGGTCCCTCCACCTTTAGACCTTGGTGGGTCCCTCTACCTCTAGACCTGGGTGGGTCCCTCTACCTCTAGACCTGGTTGAGTCCCTCTACCTCTAAACCTGCCTCTAGACCTGGGCGGGTCCCTCCACCTCTAGAACTGGGTGGGTCCTTCACTTTTAGACCCGGGTGGGTCCCTCTACCTCTAGACCCGGGTGGGTCCCTCCATCTCTAGACCTGGGTGGGTCCCTCCACCTTTAGACCTTGGTGGGTCCCTCTACCTTTAGACCTGGGTGGGTCCCTCTACCTCTAGACCTGGTTGCGTCCGTCTACCTCTAGACCTGGGTGGGTCCCTCCGCCTCTAGACCTGGGTGGGTCCCTCCACATCTAGACCTCGGTGGGTCCCTCTACCTCTAGACCTGGGTCGGTCCCTCTACCTCTAGACCTGGGTGGGTCCCTCTGCCTCTAGACCTGAGTGGGTTCCTCCGCCTCTAGACCTGGGTGGGTCCCTCCACCTCTAGACATGGGTGGATCACTCCATCTCTAGACCTAAGTGGGCCCTTCCACTTCTAGACCTGGGTGGGGCCTTCTGCCTCTAGACCTGGGTGAGTCCCTCCACTTCTAGACCTGGGTGGGTCCTTCCACTTCTAGACCTGGGTGGGTCTTTCCACTTCTAGACCTGGGTGGCTCCCTCTACCTCTAGACCTCGGTGGGTCCCTCCGCTTTTCGACCTGGGTGGGTCCCTCTGCCTCTAGACCTGGGTGGGACCCTCCACCTCGAGACCTTGGTAGGTTCTTCTGCCTTTAGACCTGGGTGGGTCCCTCCACCTCTAGACCTGGGTGGATCCCTCCACCTCTAGACCTGGGTGTGTCCCTCCACCTCTAGACCTGGGGGTCCCTCCGCCTCTAGACATGGGTAGGTCCTTCTACTTCTAGAGCTCTACCTCTAGACCTGGGTGGGTCCCTCCACCTCTAGACATGGATGAGTCCTTCCACTTCTAGACCTGGGTGGGTCCCTCCACCTCTAGACCTGGTTGGGTCCTTATGCCTCTAGACCTGGGTGAGTCCCTCTACCTCTAAACATGGGTGGGTCCCTCCACCTCTAGACCTGGGGGGTCTCTCCACCTCAAGACCTGGGTGGGTCACACTGCCTCTAGACCTGGGTGGGTCCTTCCACCTCTAGACCTGGATGGCTCCCTCCACCTCTAGACCTGGATGGGTCCCTCGACCCCTGGTCCTGGATGGGTCCTCCACCTCTAGACCTGGGTGGGTCCCTGTGCCTCTAGGCCTGGGTGGGTCCCTCCACCTTTAGACCTGGGTGGGTCCCTCCACATCTAGACCTGGGTGGGTCCATCTGTCTCTAGACCTGGGTGGGTCCTTCTGCCTCTAGACCTGGGTGGGTCCTTCCACTTCTAGACCTGGGTTGGTCCTTCCACTTCTAGACCTGGGTGGGTCCCTCCACCTCTAGACCTGGGCGGGTCCCTCTACCTCTAGACCTGGGTGTGTCCCTCCAACTTTAGACCTGGGTGGTCCCTCCACCTCTAGGTCTGGGTGGGTTCTTCCACCTCTAGACCTGGGTGGGTTCTTCTGACTCTAGACCTGGGTGGGTCCCTCTGCCTCTAGACCTGGGTGGGTCCCTCCACCTCTAGTCCTGGGTGGGTCCCTCCGCCTCTAGATCTGGGTGGTTCCCTCCACCTCTAGACCTGGGTGGGTCCCTCCGCCTCTAGACCTGGGTTGATCCCTCCACCTCTAGACCTGGGTGGGTCCCTCCGCCTCTAGACCTGGGTGGGTCCCTCCGCCTTTAGACCTGGGTGGGTCCTTCCACCTCTAGACCTGGGTGGGTCTCTCTACCACTAGATCTGGGTGGGGACCTGGGTGGGGCCCTCTACCTCTAGACCTGGGTGGGTCCATCTGCCTCTAGACCTGGGTGGGTCCTTCCACTTCTAGACCTGGGTGGGTCCCTCCGCCTCTAGACCTGGGCGGGTCCCTCAACCTCTAGACCTGGGTGGGTCGCTCCAACTTTAGACCTGGGTGGCCCCTCAACCTCTAGGCCTGGATGGGTTCTTCCACCTCTAGACCTTTGTGGGTTCTTCTGACTCTAGACCTGGGTGGGTCCCTCTGCCTCTAGACCTGGGTGGGTCCCTCCGCTTCTAGATCTGGGTGGTTCCCTCCACCTCTAGACCTGGGTGGGTCCCTCCGCCTCTAGACCTGGGTTGATCCCTCCACCTCTAGACCTGGGTGGGTCCCTCCACCTCTAGACCTGGGTGGGTCCCTCCACCTCTAGACCTGGGTGGGTCCCTCTACCTCTAGGCCTGGGTGGGTACCTCCACCTCTAGACATGGGGAGTCCCTCCACCTCTAGGTCTGGGTGGGTACCTCCACCTCTAGACATGGGTGGATCCCTCCACATCCAGGCCTGGGTGGGTCCCTCTGCCTCTAGTCCTGGGTGGGTCCCTCCAACTCTAGACCTGGGCATGTCCTCCGCCTCTAGACCTGGGTGGATCCTCCACCTCTAGACCTGGGTGGGTCCTTCCACCTCAAGACCTGGGTGGGTGTCTCTGCCTCTAGACCTAGGTGGGTCCTTCCACCTCTAGACCTGGTTGGGTCCCTCTGCCTCTAGACCTGGGTGGGTCCCTCCACCTCTAGACCTAGGTGGTTCCCTCTACCTCTAGACCTGGGTGGGGACCTGGGTGGGGCCCTCCACCTCTAGACCTGGGTGGGTCCCTCCACCTCTAGACCTGGGTGGGTCCCTCCATCTCTAGACCTGGGTTGTTCGCTCCACCTCTAGACCTAAGTCAGTCCCTCCACCTCTAGACCTGGGTGGGTCCCTCAGCTCTAGACTGGGTGGGTCCCACTGTGTCTAGATCTGGGTGGGTCGCTCCACCTCTAGACCTGGCTGGGTCCCTCACCTCTCGACCTGGGGGATCCCTGCACCTCTAGACCTGGGGGAGTTCCTCCACCTCTAGACCTGGGTGGGTCCCTCCACCTCTAGACCTGGGTGGGTCCCTCCACCACTAGACCTGGGTGGGTCCTCCAGCTCTAGACCTTGGTGGGTCCCGGTGGGTCCCTCCCCCTACCCCTCTAGAGCTGAGTGGGTCCCGGTGGGTCCCTCTCCCTCCCCCTTTAGACCTGGGTGGGTCCCTCCACCTCTAGACCTGGGTTGGTCCCTCTGCCTCTAGACCTGGGTGGGTCCCTCAACTTCTAGACCTGGGTGGGTCCCTCTGCTTCTAGACTTGGGTGGGTCCCTCCATATCTAGACATGGGTGGACCCCTCCACCTCTAGACTGGGGTGGGTCCTACAACCTTTAGACCTGGGTGGGTCCTTCCGCCACGAGACCTGGGTGGGTCCCTCACCTCTAGACATGGGTGTGTCCCTCCATCACTAGACCTGTTTGGGTCCCTCCACCTCTAATACTAGGTGGGGCCCTCTACCTTTAGAACTGGGTGGATGGCTCTACCTCTAGACCTGGGTGGGTCCCGCCACCTCTAGACATGGGTGGGATCCTCTGCCTCTAGACCTGGTGGGTCCCTCCACCTCTAGACCTGGGTGGGTCCCGCTACCTCTAGACTTGGGCGGGTCCCTCAGCCTCTAGACCTGGGTGAGTCCCTCCAGTGTGGATCAATGAGTCCAGAGCCCTTCCTAGCTTCTCTGGCTACACCGTATGGCTTTGATGAACTACGGCCCCAAGACATGACCGTCCCCCCCCCACTTGAAAGATTAGAATGGCAGCAAGGAGCAGAAAGGGGGATTGGAGCACTCATACTGCAATACTACCTCTAGACCTGGGTGGGTCCCTCTACCTCTAGACCTGGGTGGGTCCCTCTACCTCTAGACCTGGGTGGGTCCTCCGCCTCAAGACTTGGGTGGGTCCCTCCACCTCTAGACATGGGTGGGATCCTCTGCCTCTAGACCTGGTGGCTCCCTCCACCTCTAGTCCTGGGTGGGTTCATCTGCCTCTAGACCTGGGTGGGTCCCTCTACCTCTAGACCTGGGTGGGTCCTCCGCCTCAAGACTTGGGTGGGTCCCTCCACCTCTAGACATGGGTGGGATCCTCTGCCTCTAGACCTGGTGGCTCCCTCCACCTCTAGTCCTGGGTGGGTTCATCTGCCTCTAGACCTGGGTGAGTCCCTCCACCTCTAGACCTGGGTGGGCCTCTCTGCCTCTAGACCTGGGTGGGTCACTCTGCCTTTAGACCTGGGTGGGTTCTTCTGCTTCTAGACCTGGGTGGGTCCCTCCACCTTTAAATCTGGGTGGTTCCCTCTGCCGCTAGACCTTGGTGGATCCCTCCGCCTCTAGACCTTGGTGGATACCTCCACCTCTAGACCTTGGTGGATCCCTCCGCCTCTGCATCTGGGTGGATCCCTCCACCTCTAGACCTGGGTGAGACCCTCTACCCCTAGACCTGGGTGGAGACCTGGGTGGGTCCCCCTACCTCTAGACCTGGGCTGGTCCCTCCACCTCTAGACATGGGTGGGTCCCTCCACCTCTGGACATGGGTGGGTCCCTCCACCTTTAGACCTGGGTGGGTCCTTCTACCTCTATACCTGGGTGGGTCCCTCTACCTCTAGACCTGGGTGGGTCGCTCTACCTCTAGACCTGGGTGGGTCCCTCCACCTATAGACCTTCGTGGGTCCCTCTACCTCTAGACCTGGGTGGGTCCCTCTACCTCTAGACCTGGTTGCGTCCCTCTACCTCTAGACCTGCCTCTAGACCTGGGCAGGTCCCTCCGCCTCTAGAACTGGGTGGGTCCCTTCACCTCTAGGCCTGGGTGGGTCCCTCTACCTCTAGACCTGGGTGGGTCCCTCCACCTCTAGATCTGGGTGGGTCCCTCCACCTTTAGACCTTGGTGGGTCCCTCTACCTCTAGACCTGGGTGGGTCCATCTACCTCTAGACCTGGTTGCGACCCTCTACCTCTAGACCTGGGCGGGTCCCTCCGCCTCTAGACCTGGGTGGGTCCCTCCACATCTAGACCTCGGTGGGTCCCTCTACCTCTAGACCTGGGTGGGCCCCTCTACCTCTAGACCTGGGTGGGTCCCTCTGCCTCTAGATCTGAGTGGGTTCCTCCACCTCTAGAACTGGGTGGGTCCCTCCACCTCTACACATGGGTGGGTCCCTCTACCTCTTGACCTGGGTGGATCGCGCCATCTCTAGACCTAAGTGGGCCCTTCCACCTCTAGACCTACGTGGGGCCTTCCGCCTCTAGACCTGGGTGAGTCCCTCCACTTCTAGACCTGGGTGGGTCCTTCCACTTCTAGACCTGGGTGGGTCCCTCTACCTCTAGAACTGGGCGGTTCCCTCTACCTCTAGACCTGGGTGGGTTCCTCCGCCTCTAGACCAGGGTGGTCCCTCCACCTCTAGACCTTGGTGGGTCCTTCCTCCTCTAGACCTGGGTGGGTCCCTCTACCTCTAGACCTGGGTTGGTCCCTCCACCTCTAGACCTGGGTGCTTCCCTCCACCTCTAGACCTGGGTGGGTCTTTCCACTTCTAGACCTGGGTGGGTCCCTCTACCTCTAGACCTTGGTGGGTCCCTCCGCTTTTAGACCTGGCTGGGTCCCTCTACCTCTAGGCCTGGGTGGGGAAATGGGCGGGCCCCTCTACCTCTAGACCTGGGTGGGTCCCTCCACCTCTAGAGCTGGGTGGGTCCTTCCACCTCTAGACCTGGGTTGGGACCTGGGTGGGGCCCTCTACCTCTAGACCTGGGTGGGTCCCTCCGCCTCTAGACCTGGGTGGGTCCTTCTGCCTCTAGACCTGGGTGGGTTCCTCCGTCTCTAGACCTGGGTGGGTCCCTCCACCTCTAGACCTGGGTGGATCCCTCCGCCTCTAGACCTGGGTGTGTCCCTCCACCTCTAGAACTGGGGGGTCCTCCGCCTCTCGACATGGGTGGGTCCTTCCACTTCTAGATCTCGGTGGGTACCTCTACCTCTAGACCTGGGTGGGTCCCTCTTCCTCTAGACCTGGGTGGGTCCTTCCACTTCTAGACCTGGGTGGGTCCCTCTACCTCTAGACCTGGGTGGGTCCTTCCACTTCTAGACCTGCGTGGGTCCCTCCACCTCTAGACCTGGGTGGGTCCCTCTGCCTCTAGACCTGGGTGGGTCCCTCCGCCTCTAGACCTGGGTGGGTCCCTCCGTCTCTAGACCTGGGTGGGTCCCTCTGCCTCTAGACCTGGGTGGGTCCTTCTGCCTCTAGACCTGGGTGGGTCCCTCCGTCTCTAGACCTGGGTGGGTCCCTCCAACTCTAGACCTGGGCAGATCCCTCCACCTCTAGACCTGGGTGTGTCCCTCCACCACTAGACCTGGGGGGACCCTCCGTCTCTAGACCTGGGTGGGTCCTTCCACTTCTAGATCTCGGTGGGTCCCTCTACCTCTAGACCTGGGTGGGTCCCTCTTCCTCTAGACCTGGGTGGGTCCTTCCACTTCTAGACCTGGGTGGGTCCCTCTACCTCTAGACCTGGGTGGGTCCCTCCGCCTCTAGACCTGGGTGGGTCCCTCTGCCTCTAGACCTGGGTGGGTCCTTCTGTCTCTAGACCTGGGTGGGTCCCTCCGTCTCTAGACCTGGGTTGGTCCCTCCACCTCTAGACCTGGGTGGATCCCTCCACCTCTAGACCTGGGTGTGTCCCTCCACCTCTAGACCTGGGGGGTCCCTCCGCCTCTAGACATGGGTAGGTCCTTCCACTTCTAGATCTCGGTGGGTCCCTCTACCTCTAGACCTGGGTGGGTCCCTCTTCCTCTAGACCTGGGTGGGTCCTTCCACTTCTAGACCTGGGTGGGTCCCTCTACCTCTAGACCTGGGTGGGTCCTTCCACTTCTAGACCTGGGTGGGTCCCTCCACCTCTAGACCTGGGTGGGTCCTTCTACCTCTAGACCTGGGTGAGTCCCTCAGCCTCTGGACATGGGTGGGTCCCTCCACCTCTAGACCTGGGGGGTCTCTCCACCTTAAGACCTGTTTGGGTCACACTGCCTCTAGACCTGGGTGGGTCCTTCCACCTCTAGACCTGGATGGCTCCCTCCACCTCTAGACCTGGGTGGGTCCCTCTACCCCTGGACCTGGATGGGTCCTCCACCTCTAGACCTGAGTGAGTCCCTCTGTCTCTAGGCCTGGGTGGGTCCCTCCACCTTTAGACCTGGGTGGGTCCTTCCACCTCTAGACCTGGGTGGGTCTCTCTACCACTAGATCTGGGTGGGGACCTGGGTGGGGCCCTCTACCTCTAGACCTGGGTGGGTCCATCTGTCTCTAGACCTGGGTGGGTCCTTCAGCCTCTAGACCTGGGTGGGTCCTTCCACTTCTAAACCTGGGTGGGTTCTTCCACTTCTAGACCTGGGTGGGTCCCTCCGCCTCTAGACCTGGGCGGGTCCCTCAACCTCTAGACCTGGGTGGGTCGCTCCAACTTTAGACATGGGTGGCTCCTCAACCTCTAGGCCTGGGTGGGTTCTTCCACCTCTAGACCTGGGTGGGTTCTTCTGACTCTAAACCTGGGTGGGTCTCTCTACCTCTAGACCTGGGTGGGTCCCTCTGCCTTCAGACCTGGGTGGGTTCTTCTGCTTCTAGACCTGGGTGGGTCCCTCCACCATTAAATCTGGGTGGTTCCCTCTGCCGCTAGACCTTGGTGGATCCCTCCGCCTCTAGACCTTGGTGGATCCCTCCACCTCTAGACCTTGGTGGATCCCTCCGCCTCTACATCTGGGTGGATCCCTCCACCTCTAGACCTGGGTGGGACCCTCTACCCCTAGGCCTGGGTGGAGACCTGGGTGGGTCCCCCTACCTCTAGACCAGGGCTGGTCAATCCCCCTCTAGACATGGGTTGGTCCCTCTACCTCTAGACCTGGGTGAGTCCCTCCACCTCTTGAACTGGGTGGATCCCTCCACCTTTAGGACTGGGTGGCTCCCTCCACCTCTAGACCTGGGTGGGTTCATCTGCCTCTAGACCTGGGTGGGTCCCTCTACCTCTAGACATGGGTGGGTCCCTCCACCTTTAGACCTGGGTGGGTCCCTCTACCTCTAGACCTGGATGGGTCCCTCTACCTCTAGACCTGGGTGGGTCCCTCCACCTTTAGACCTTGGTGGGTCCCTCTACCTCTAGACCTGGGTGGGTCCCTCTACCTCTAGACCTGGTTGAGTCCCTCTACCTCTAGACCTGCCTCTAGACCTGGGCGGGTCCCTCCACCTCTAGAACTGGGTAGGTCCTTCACCTTTAGACCCGGGTGGGTCCCTCTACCTCTAGACCTGGGTGGGTCCCTCCATCTCTAGACCTGGGTGGGTCCCTCCACCTTTAGACCTTGGTGGGTCCCTCTACCTCTAGACCTGGGTGGGTCCCTCTACCTCTAGACCTGGTTGCGTCCCTCTACCTCTAGACCTGGGTGGGTCCCTCCACCTCTAGACCTGGGTGGGTCCCTCCACATCTAGACCTCGGTGGGTCCCTCTACCTCTAGACCTGGGTCGGTCCCTCTACCTCTAGACCTGGGTGGGTTCCTCCGCCTCTAGACCTGGGTGGGTTCCTCCGCCTCTGGACCTGGGTGGGTCCCTCCACCTCTAGACATGGGTGGATCACTCCATCTCTAGACCTAAGTGGGCCCTTCCACTTCTAGACCTGGGTGGGGCCTTCTGCCTCTAGACCTGGGTGAGTCCCTCCACTTCTAGACCTGGGTGGGTCCTTCCACTTCTAGACCTGGGTGGGTCTTTCCACTTCTAGACCCGGGTGGGTCCCTCTACCTCTAGACCTCGGTGGGTCCTTCCGCTTTTCGACCTGGGTGGGTCCATCTGCCTCTAGACCTGGGTGGGTCCTTCTACCTCTAGACCTGGGTGGTTCCCTCTACCTCTAGACCTGGGTGGGTTCATCCACCTCTAGACCTGGGTGGTCCCTCTGCCTCTAGACCTGGGTGGGTCCTTCCACCTCTAGACCTGGGTGGGTCCCTCTACCTCTAGACCTGGGTGGGTCCCTCCACCTCTAGACCTGGGTGGATCCCTCCACCTCTAGACCTGGGTGGGTCCCTCCACCTTTAGACCTGGGTGGGTCTCTCTACCTCTAGACCTGGGTGGGTCCCACCGCCTCTAGACCTGGGTGGGTCCCTCAACCTCTAGACATGGGTGTGTCCTTCCACTTCTAGACCTGGGTGGGTCCACCTACCTCTAGACCTGGGTGGGTCCTTCCACTTCTAGGCCTGGGTGGGTATTTCCACTTCTAGACCTGGGTGGATCCCTCTACCTCTAGACCTCGTTGGGTCCCTCCGCTTTTCGACCTGGGTGGGTCCTTCTGCCTCTAGACCTGGGTCGGGCCCTCTACCTCTAGACCTGGGTGGGTCCCTCTGCCTCTAGACCTGGGTGAGTCCCTCTGCCTCTAGACCTGGGTGAGTCCCTCTGCCTCTAGACCTGGGTAGGTCCCTCCGTCTCTAGACCTTGTTGTGTCCCTCCACCTCTAGACCTGGGTGGATCCCTCCGCCTTTAGACCTGGGTGGGTCCCTCTACCTCTAGACCTGGATGGGTCCCTCTACCTCTAGACCTGGGTGGGTCCCTCCACCTTTAGACCTTGGTGGGTCCCTCTACCTCTAGACCTGGGTGGGTCCCTCTACCTCTAGACCTGGTTGAGTCCCTCTACCTCTAGACCTGCCTCTAGACCTGGGCGGGTCCCTCCACCTCTAGAACTGGGTGGGTCCTTCACTTTTAGACCCGGGTGGGTCCCTCTACCTCTAGACCCGGGTGGGTCCCTCCATCTCTAGACCTGGGTGGGTCCCTCCACCTTTAGACCTTGATGGGTCCCTCTACCTCTAGATCTGGGTGGGTCCCTCTACCTCTAGACCTGGTTGCGTCCCTCTACCTCTAGACCTGGGTGGGTCCCTCCGCCTCTAGACCTGGGTGGGTCCCTCCACATCTAGACCTCGGTGGGTCCCTCTACCTCTAGACCTGGGTGGGTCCCTCTACCTTTAGACCTGGGTGGGTCCCTCTGCCTCTAGACCTGAGTGGGTTCCTCCACCTCTAGACCTGGGTGGGTCCCTCCACCTCTAGACATGGGTGGATCACTCCATCTCTAGACCTAAGTGGGCCCTTCCACTTCTAGACCTGGGTGGGGCCTTCTGCCTCTAGACCTGGGTGAGTCCCTCCACTTCTAGACCTGGGTGGGTCCTTCCACTTCTAGACCTGGGTGGGTCTTTCCACTGCTAGACCTGGGTGGGTTCCTCTACCTCTAGACCTCGGTGGGTCCCTCTGCTTTTCGACCTGGGTGGGTCCATCTGCCTCTAGACCTGGGTGGGTCCCTCTACCTCTAGACCTGGGTGGTTCCCTCTACCTCTAGACCTGGGTGGGTTCATCCACCTCTAGACCTGGGTGGTCCCTCTACCTCTAGACCTGGGTGGGTCCCTCTACCTCTAGACCTGGGTGGGTCCCTCCACCTCTAGACCTGGGTGGATCCCTCCACCTCTAGACCTGGGTGGGTCCCTCCACCTCTAGACCTGGGTGGGTCCCTCCACCTCTAGACCTGGGTGGGTCCCTCTACCTCTAGACCTGGGTGGGTCCCTCCGCCTCTAGACCTGGGTGGGTCCCTCAACCTCTAGACATGGGTGTGTCCTTCCACTTCTAGACCTGGGTGGGTCCACCTACCTCTAGACCTGGGTGGGTCCTTCCACTTCTAGACCTGGGTGGATCCCTCCGCCTTTAGACCTGGGTGGGTCCCTCTACCTCTAGAACTGGATGGATCCCTCTACCTCTAGACCTGGGTGGGTCCCTCCACCTTTAGACCTTGGTGGGTCCCTCTACCGCTAGACCTGGGTGGGTCCCTCTACCTCTAGACCTGGTTGAGTCCCTCTACCTCTAGACCTGCCTCTAGACCTGGGCGGGTCCCTCCACCTCTAGAACTGGGTGGGTCCTTCACCTTTAGACCCGGGTGGGTCCCTCTACCTCTAGACCCGGGTGGGTCCCTCCAACTCTAGACCTGGGTGGGTCCCTCTGCCTCTAGACCTGGGCGGGTCCCTCCACCTCTAGAACTGGGTGGGTCCTTCACTTTTAGACCTGGGTGGGTCCTTCTGCCTCTAGACCTGGGTCGGGCCCTCTACCTCTAGACCTGGGTGGGTCCCTCTGCCTCTAGACCTGGGTGAGTCCCTCTGCCTCTAGACCTGGGTGGGTCCCTCCGTCTCTAGACCTTGTTGGGTCCCTCCACCTCTAGACCTGGGTGGATCCCTCCGCCTTTAGACCTGGGTGGGTCCCTCTACCTCTAGACCTGGATGGGTCCCTCTACCTCTAGACCTGGGTGGGTCCCTCCACCTTTAGACCTTGGTGGGTCCCTCTACGTCTAGACCTGGGTGGGTCCCTCTACCTCTAGACCTGGTTGAGTCCCTCTACCTCTAAACCTGCCTCTAGACCTGGGCGGGTCCCTCCACCTCTAGAACTGGGTGGGTCCTTCACTTTTAGACCCGGGTGGGTCCCTCTACCTCTAGACCCGGGTGGGTCCCTCCATCTCTAGACCTGGGTGGGTCCCTCCACCTTTAGACCTTGGTGGGTCCCTCTACCTGTAGTCCTGGGTGGGTCCCTCTACCTCTAGACCTGGTTGCGTCCCTCTACCTCTAGACCTGGGTGGGTCCCTCCGCCTCTAGACCTGGGTGGGTCCCTCCACATCTAGACCTCGGTGGGTCCCTCTACCTCTAGACCTGGGTCGGTCCCTCTACCTCTAGACCTGGGTGGGTCCCTCTGCCTCTAGACCTGAGTGGGTTCCTCCGCCTCTAGACCTGGGTGGGTCCCTCCACCTCTAGACATGGGTGGATCACTCCATCTCTAGACCTAAGTGGGCCCTTCCACTTCTAGACCTGGGTGGGGCCTTCTGCCTCTAGACCTGGGTGAGTCCCTCCACTTCTAGACCTGGGTGGGTCCTTCCACTTCTAGACCTGGGTGGGTCTTTCCACTTCTAGACCTGGGTGGGTCCCTCTACCTCTAGACATCGGTGGGTCCCTCTGCTTTTCGACCTGGGTGGGTCCCTCTGCCTCTAGACCTGGGTAGGTTCTTCTGCCTTTAGACCTGGGTGGGTCCCTCCACCTCTAGACCTCGGTGGATCCCTCCTCCTCTAGACATGGGTAGGTCCTTCTACTTCTAGAGCTCGGTGGGTCCCTCTACCTCTAGACCTGGGTGGGTCCCTCCACCTCTAGACATGGATGAGTCCTTCCACTTCTAGACCTGGGTGGGTCCCTCCACCTCTAGACCTGGTTAGGTCCTTATGCCTCTAGACCTGGGTGAGTCCCTCTACCTCTAAACATGGGTGGGTCCCTCCACCTCTAGACCTGGGGGGTCTCTCCACCTCAAGACCTGGGTGGGTCACACTGCCTCTAGACCTGGGTGGGTCCTTCCACCTCTAGACCTGGATGGCTCCCTCCACCTCTAGACCTGGATGGGTCCCTCGACCCCTGGTCCTGGATGGGTCCTCCACCTCTAGACCTGGGTGGGTCCCTGTGCCTCTAGGCCTGGGTGGGTCCCTCCACCTTTAGACCTGGGTGGGTCCCTCCACATCTAGACCTGGGTGGGTCCATCTGTCTCTAGACCAGGGTGGGTCCTTCTGCCTCTAGACCTGGGTGGGTCCTTCCACTTCTAGACCTGGGTTGGTCCTTCCACTTCTAGACCTGTTTGGGTCCCTCCACCTCTAGACCTGGGCGGGTCCCTCTACCTCTAGACCTGGGTGTGTCCCTCCAACTTTAGACCTGGGTGGTCCCTCCACCTCTAGGTCTGGGTGGGTTCTTCCACCTCTAGACCTGGGTGGGTTCTTCTGACTCTAGACCTGGGTGGGTCCCTCTGCCTCTAGACCTGGGTGGGTCCCTCCACCTCTAGTCCTGGGTGGGTCCCTCCGCCTCTAGATCTGGGTGGTTCCCTCCACCTCTAGACCTGGATGGGTCCCTCCGCCTCTAGACCTGGGTTGATCCCTCCGCCTCTAGACATGGGTGGATCACTCCATCTCTAGACCTAAGTGGGCCCTTCCACTTCTAGACCTGGGTGGGGCCTTCTGCCTCTCGACCTGGGTGAGTCCCTCCACTTCTAGACCTGGGTGGGTCCTTCCACTTCTAGACCTGGGTGGGTCTTTCCACTTCTAGACCTGGGTGGGTCCCTCTACCTCTAGACATCGGTGGGTCCCTCTGCTTTTCGACCTGGGTGGGTCCCTCTGCCTCTAGACCTGGGTAGGTTCTTCTGCCTTTAGACCTGGGTGGGTCCCTCCACCTCTAGACCTCGGTGGATCCCTCCTCCTCTAGACATGGGTAGGTCCTTCTACTTCTAGAGCTCGGTGGGTCCCTCTACCTCTAGACCTGGGTGGGTCCCTCCACCTCTAGACATGGATGAGTCCTTCCACTTCTAGACCTGGGTGGGTCCCTCCACCTCTAGACCTGGTTGGGTCCTTATGCCTCTAGACCTGGGTGAGTCCCTCTACCTCTAAACATGGGTGGGTCCCTCCACCTCTAGACCTGGGGGGTCTCTCCACCTCAAGACCTGGGTGGGTCACACTGCCTCTAGACCTGGGTGGGTCCTTCCACCTCTAGACCTGGATGGCTCCCTCCACCTCTAGACCTGGATGGGTCCCTCGACCCCTGGTCCTGGATGGGTCCTCCACCTCTAGACCTGGGTGGGTCCCTGTGCCTCTAGGCCTGGGTGGGTCCCTCCACCTTTAGACCTGGGTGGGTCCCTCCACATCTAGACCTGGGTGGGTCCATCTGTCTCTAGACCAGGGTGGGTCCTTCTGCCTCTAGACCTGGGTGGGTCCTTCCACTTCTAGACCTGTTTGGGTCCCTCCACCTCTAGACCTGGGCGGGTCCCTCTACCTCTAGACCTGGGTGTGTCCCTCCAACTTTAGACCTGGGTGGTCCCTCCACCTCTAGGTCTGGGTGGGTTCTTCCACCTCTAGACCTGGGTGGGTTCTTCTGACTCTAGACCTGGGTGGGTCCCTCTGCCTCTAGACCTGGGTGGGTCCCTCCACCTCTAGTCCTGGGTGGGTCCCTCCGCCTCTAGATCTGGGTGGTTCCCTCCACCTCTAGACCTGGATGGGTCCCTCCGCCTCTAGACCTGGGTTGATCCCTCCGCCTCTAGACCTGGGTGTGTCCCTCCGCCTCTAGACCTGGGTGGGTCCCTCCGCCTTTAGACCTGGGTGGGTCCTTCCACCTCTAGACCTGGGTGGGTCTCTCTACCACTAGATCTCGGTGGGGACCTGGGTGGGGCCCTCTACCTCTAGACCTGGGTGGGTCCATCTGCCTCTAGACCTGGGTGGGTCCTTCCACTTCTAGACCTGGGTGGGTCCCTCCGCCTCTAGACCTGGGCGGGTCCCTCAACCTCTAGACCTGGGTGGGTCGCTCCAACTTTAGACCTGGGTGGCCCCTCAACCTCTAGGCCTGGATGGGTTCTTCCACCTCTAGACCTGGGTGGGTTCTTCTGACTCTAGACCTGGGTGGGTCCCTCTGCCTCTAGACCTGGGTGGGTCCCTCCGCTTCTAGATCTGGGTGGTTCCCTCCACCTCTAGACCTGGGTGGGTCCCTCCGCCTCTAGACCTGGGTTGATCCCTCCACCTCTAGACCTGGGTGGGTCCCTCCACCTCTAGACCTGGGTGGGTCCCTCCACCTCTAGACCTGGGTGGGTCCCTCTACCTCTAGGCCTGGGTGGGTACCTCCATCTCTAGACATGGGGAGTCCCTCCACCTCTAGGCCTGGGTGGGTACCTCCACCTCTAGACATGGGTGGATCCCTCCACATCCAGGCCTGGGTGGGTCCCTCTGCCTCTAGACCTGGGTGGGTCCCTCCAACTCTAGACCTGGGCATGTCCTCCGCCTCTAGACCTGGGTGGATCCTCCACCTCTAGACCTGGGTGGGTCCTTCCACCTCAAGACCTGGGTGGGTGTCTCTGCCTCTAGACCTAGGTGGGTCCTTCCACCTCTAGACCTGGTTGGGTCCCTCTGCCTCTAGACCTGGGTGGGTCCCTCCACCTCTAGACCTAGGTGGTTCCCTCTACCTCTAGACCTGGGTGGGGACCTGGGTGGGGCCCTCTACCTCTAGACCTGGGTGGGTCCCTCCACCTCTAGACCTGGGTGGGTCCCTCCATCTCTAGACCTGGGTTGTTCGCTCCACCTCTAGACCTAAGTCAGTCCCTCCACCTCTAGACCTGGGTGGGTCCCTCAGCTCTAGACTGGGTGGGTCCCACTGTGTCTAGATCTGGGTGGGTCGCTCCGCCTCTAGACCTGGCTGGGTCCCTCACCTCTCGACCTGGGGGATCCCTGCACCTCTAGACCTGGGGGAGTTCCTCCACCTCTAGACCTGGGTGGGTCCCTCCACCTCTAGACCTGGGTGGGTCCCTCCACCACTAGACCTGGGTGGGTCCTCCAGCTCTAGACCTTGGTGGGTCCCGGTGGGTCCCTCCCCCTACCCCTCTAGAGCTGAGTGGGTCCCGGTGGGTCCCTCTCCCTCCCCCTTTAGACCTGGGTGGGTCCCTCCACCTCTAGACCTGGGTTGGTCCCTCTGCCTCTAGACCTGGGTGGGTCCCTCAACTTCTAGACCTGGGTGGGTCCCTCTGCTTCTAGACTTGGGTGCGTCCCTCCATATCTAGACATGGGTGGACCCCTCCACCTCTAGACTGGGGTGGGTACTACAACCTTTAGACCTGGGTGGGTCCTTCCGCCACGAGACCTGGGTGGGTCCCTCACCTCTAGACATGGGTGTGTCCCTCCATCACTAGACCTGTTTGGGTCCCTCCACCTCTAATACTAGGTGGGGCCCTCTAACTTTAGAACTGGGTGGATGGCTCTACCTCTAGACCTGGGTGGGTCCCTCCACCTCTAGACATGGGTGGGATCCTCTGCCTCTAGACCTGGTGGGTCCCTCCACCTCTAGACCTGGGTGGGTCCCGCTACCTCTAGACTTGGGCGGGTCCCTCAGCCTCTAGACCTGGGTGAGTCCCTCCAGTGTGGATCAATGAGTCCAGAGCCCTTCCTAGCTTCTCTGGCTACACCGTATGGCTTTGATGAACTACGGCCCCAAGACATGACCGTCCCCCCCCACTTGAAAGGTTAGAATGGCAGCAAGGAGCAGAAAGGGGGATTGGAGCACTCATACTGCAATACTACCTCTAGACCTGGGTGGGTCCCTCTACCTCTAGACCTGGGTGGGTCCCTCTACCTCTAGACCTGGGTGGGTCCTCCGCCTCAAGACTTGGGTGGGTCCCTCCACCTCTAGACATGGGTGGGATCCTCTGCCTCTAGACCTGGTGGCTCCCTCCACCTCTAGTCCTGGGTGGGTTCATCTGCCTCTAGACCTGGGTGGGTCCCTCTACCTCTAGACTTGGGCAAGTTACTCAGCCTCTAGACCTGGGTGAGTCCCTGCACCTCTAGACCTGGGTGGGTCTCTCTGCCTCTAGACCTGGGTGGGTCACTCTGCCTTTAGACCTGGGTGGGTTCTTCTGCTTCTAGACCTGGGTGGGTCCCTCCACCTTTAAATCTGGGTGGTTCCCTCTGCCGCTAGACCTTGGTGGATCCCTCCGCCTCTAGACCTTGGTGGATACCTCCACCTCTAGACCTTGGTGGATCCCTCCGCCTCTGCATCTGGGTGGATCCCTCCACCTCTAGACCTGGGTGAGACCCTCTACCCCTAGACCTGGGTGGAGACCTGGGTGGGTCCCCCTACCTCTAGACCTGGGCTGGTCCCTCCACCTCTAGACATGGGTGGGTCCCTCCACCTCTGGACATGGGTGGGTCCCTCCACCTTTAGACCTGGGTGGGTCCTTCTACCTCTATACCTGGGTGGGTCCCTCTACCTCTAGACCTGGGTGGGTCCCTCTACCTCTAGACCTGGGTGGGTCCCTCCACCTATAGACCTTCGTGGGTCCCTCTACCTCTAGACCTGGGTGGGTCCCTCTACCTCTAGACCTGGTTGCGTCCCTCTACCTCTAGACCTGCCTCTAGACCTGGGCAGGTCCCTCCGCCTCTAGAACTGGGTGGGTCCCTTCACCTCTAGGCCTGGGTGGGTCCCTCTACCTCTAGACCTGGGTGGGTCCCTCCACCTCTAGACCTGGGTGGGTCCCTCCACCTTTAGACCTTGGTGGGTCCCTCTACCTCTAGACCTGGGTGGGTCCATCTACCTCTAGACCTGGTTGCGACCCTCTACCTCTAGACCTGGGCGGGTCCCTCCGCCTCTAGACCTGGGTGGGTCCCTCCACATCTAGACCTCGGTGGGTCCCTCTACCTCTAGACCTGGGTGGGCCCCTCTACCTCTAGACCTGGATGGGTCCCTCTGCCTCTAGATCTGAGTGGGTTCCTCCATCTCTAGAACTGGGTGGGTCCCTCCACCTCTACACATGGGTGGGTCCCTCTACCTCTTGACCTGGGTGGATCGCTCCATCTCTAGACCTAAGTGGGCCCTTCCACCTCTAGACCTACGTGGGGCCTTCCGCCTCTAGACCTGGGTGAGTCCCTCCACTTCTAGACCTGGGTGGGTCCTTCCACTTCTAGACCTGGGTGGGTACCTCTACCTCTAGAACTGGGCGGTTCCCTCTACCTCTAGACCTGGGTGGGTTCCTCCGCCTCTAGACCAGGGTGGTCCCTCCACCTCTAGACCTTGGTGGGTCCTTCCACCTCTAGACCTGGGTGGGTCCCTCTACCTCTAGACCTGGGTTGGTCCCTCCACCTCTAGACCTGGGTGGGTCTTTCCACTTCTAGACCTGGGTGGGTCCCTCTACCTCTAGACCTTGGTGGGTCCCTCCGCTTTTAGACCTGGGTGGGTCCCTCTACCTCTAGGCCTGGGTGGGGACATGGGCGGGCCCCTCTACCTCTAGACCTGGGTGGGTCCCTCCACCTCTAGAGCTGGGTGGGTCCTTGCACCTCTAGACCTGGGTTGGGACCTGGGTGGGGCCCTCTACCTCTAGACCTGGGTGGGTCCCTCCGCCTCTAGACCTGGGTGGGTCCTTCTGCCTCTAGACCTGGGTGGGTTCCTCCGTCTCTAGACCTGGGTGGGTCCCTCCACCTCTAGACCTGGGTGGATCCCTCCGCCTCTAGACCTGGGTGTGTCCCTCCACCTCTAGAACTGGGGGGTCCTCCGCCTCTCGACATGGGTGGGTCCTTCCACTTCTAGATCTCGGTGGGTACCTCTACCTCTAGACCTGGGTGGGTCCCTCTTCCTCTAGACCTGGGTGGGTCCTTCCACTTCTAGACCTGGGTGGGTCCCTCCACCTCTAGACCTGGGTGGGTCCTTCTGCCTCTAGACCTGGGTGAGTCCCTCAGCCTCTGGACATGGGTGGGTCCCTCCACCTCTAGACCTGGGGGGGTCTCTTCGCCTTAAGACCTGTTTGGGTCACACTGCCTCTAGACCTGGGTGGGTCCTTCCACCTCTAGACCTGGATGGCTCCATCCACCTCTAGACCTGGGTGGGTCCTTCTAACCCTGGACCTGGATGGGTCCACCACCTCTAGACCTGGGTGAGTCCCTCTGCCTCTAGGCCTGGGTGGGTCCCTCTGCCTCTAGATCTGGGTGGTTCCCTCCACCTCTAGACCTGGATGGGTCCCTCCGCCTCTAGACCTGGGTTGATCCCTCCGCCTCTAGACCTGGGTGTGTCCCTCCGCCTCTAGACCTGGGTGGGTCCCTCCGCCTTTAGACCTGGGTGGGTCCTTCCACCTCTAGACCTGGGTGGGTCTCTCTACCACTAGATCTGGGTGGGGACCTGGGTGGGGCCCTCTACCTCTAGACCTGGGTGGGTCCATCTGCCTCTAGACCTGGGTGGGTCCTTCCACTTCTAGACCTGGGTGGGTCCCTCCGCCTCTAGACCTGGGCGGGTCCCTCAACCTCTAGACCTGGGTGGGTCGCTCCAACTTTAGACCTGGGTGGCCCCTCAACCTCTAGGCCTGGATGGGTTCTTCCACCTCTAGACCTGGGTGGGTTCTTCTGACTCTAGACCTGGGTGGGTCCCTCTGCCTCTAGACCTGGGTGGGTCCCTCCGCTTCTAGATCTGGGTGGTTCCCTCCACCTCTAGACCTGGGTGGGTCCCTCCGCCTCTAGACCTGGGTTGATCTCTCCACCTCTAGACCTGGGTGGGTCCCTCCACCTCTAGACCTGGGTGGGTCCCTCCACCTCTAGACCTGGGTGGGTCCCTCTACCTCTAGGCCTGGGTGGGTACCTCCACCTCTAGACATGGGGAGTCCCTCCACCTCTAGGCCTGGGTGGGTACCTCCACCTCTAGACATGGGTGGATCCCTCCACATCCAGGCCTGGGTGGGTCCCTCTGCCTCTAGACCTGGGTGGGTCCCTCCAACTCTAGACCTGGGCATGTCCTCCGCCTCTAGACCTGGGTGGATCCTCCACCTCTAGACCTGGGTGGGTCCTTCCACCTCAAGACCTGGGTGGGTGTCTCTGCCTCTAGACCTAGGTGGGTCCTTCCACCTCTAGACCTGGTTGGGTCCCTCTGCCTCTAGACCTGGGTGGGTCCCTCCACCTCTAGACCTAGGTGGTTCCCTCTACCTCTAGACCTGGGTGGGGACCTGGGTGGGGCCCTCTACCTCTAGACCTGGGTGGGTCCCTCCACCTCTAGACCTGGCTGGGTCCCTCCATCTCTAGACCTGGGTTGTTCGCTCCACCTCTAGACCTAAGTCAGTCCCTCCACCTCTAGACCTGGGTGGGTCCCTCAGCTCTAGACTGGGTGGGTCCCACTGTGTCTAGATCTGGGTGGGTCGCTCCGCCTCTAGACCTGGCTGGGTCCCTCACCTCTCGACCTGGGGGATCCCTGCACCTCTAGACCTGGGGAGTTCCTCCACCTCTAGACCTGGGTGGGTCCCTCCACCTCTAGACCTGGGTTGGTCCCTCTGCCTCTAGACCTGGGTGGGTCCCTCAACTTCTAGACCTGGGTGGGTCCCTCTGCTTCTAGACTTGGGTGGGTCCCTCCATATCTAGACATGGGTGGACCCCTCCACCTCTAGACTGGGGTGGGTCCTACAACCTTTAGACCTGGGTGGGTCCTTCCGCCACGAGACCTGGGTGGGTCCCTCACCTCTAGACATGGGTGTGTCCCTCCATCACTAGACCTGTTTGGGTCCCTCCACCTCTAATACTAGGTGGGGCCCTCTAACTTTAGAACTGGGTGGATGGCTCTACCTCTAGACCTGGGTGGGTCCCTCCACCTCTAGACATGGGTGGGATCCTCTGCCTCTAGACCTGGTGGGTCCCTCCACCTCTAGACCTGGGTGGGTCCCGCTACCTCTAGACTTGGGCGGGTCCCTCAGCCTCTAGACCTGGGTGAGTCCCTCCAGTGTGGATCAATGAGTCCAGAGCCCTTCCTAGCTTCTCTGGCTACACCGTATGGCTTTGATGAACTACGGCCCCAAGACATGACCGTCCCCCCCCACTTGAAAGGTTAGAATGGCAGCAAGGAGCAGAAAGGGGGATTGGAGCACTCATACTGCAATACTACCTCTAGACCTGGGTGGGTCCCTCTACCTCTAGACCTGGGTGGGTCCCTCTACCTCTAGACCTGGGTGGGTCCTCCGCCTCAAGACTTGGGTGGGTCCCTCCACCTCTAGACATGGGTGGGATCCTCTGCCTCTAGACCTGGTGGCTCCCTCCACCTCTAGTCCTGGGTGGGTTCATCTGCCTCTAGACCTGGGTGGGTCCCTCTACCTCTAGACTTGGGCAAGTTACTCAGCCTCTAGACCTGGGTGAGTCCCTGCACCTCTAGACCTGGGTGGGTCTCTCTGCCTCTAGACCTGGGTGGGTCACTCTGCCTTTAGACCTGGGTGGGTTCTTCTGCTTCTAGACCTGGGTGGGTCCCTCCACCTTTAAATCTGGGTGGTTCCCTCTGCCGCTAGACCTTGGTGGATCCCTCCGCCTCTAGACCTTGGTGGATACCTCCACCTCTAGACCTTGGTGGATCCCTCCGCCTCTGCATCTGGGTGGATCCCTCCACCTCTAGACCTGGGTGAGACCCTCTACCCCTAGACCTGGGTGGAGACCTGGGTGGGTCCCCCTACCTCTAGACCTGGGCTGGTCCCTCCACCTCTAGACATGGGTGGGTCCCTCCACCTCTGGACATGGGTGGGTCCCTCCACCTTTAGACCTGGGTGGGTCCTTCTACCTCTATACCTGGGTGGGTCCCTCTACCTCTAGACCTGGGTGGGTCCCTCTACCTCTAGACCTGGGTGGGTCCCTCCACCTATAGACCTTCGTGGGTCCCTCTACCTCTAGACCTGGGTGGGTCCCTCTACCTCTAGACCTGGTTGCGTCCCTCTACCTCTAGACCTGCCTCTAGACCTGGGCAGGTCCCTCCGCCTCTAGAACTGGGTGGGTCCCTTCACCTCTAGGCCTGGGTGGGTCCCTCTACCTCTAGACCTGGGTGGGTCCCTCCACCTCTAGACCTGGGTGGGTCCCTCCACCTTTAGACCTTGGTGGGTCCCTCTACCTCTAGACCTGGGTGGGTCCATCTACCTCTAGACCTGGTTGCGACCCTCTACCTCTAGACCTGGGCGGGTCCCTCCGCCTCTAGACCTGGGTGGGTCCCTCCACATCTAGACCTCGGTGGGTCCCTCTACCTCTAGACCTGGGTGGGCCCCTCTACCTCTAGACCTGGATGGGTCCCTCTGCCTCTAGATCTGAGTGGGTTCCTCCATCTCTAGAACTGGGTGGGTCCCTCCACCTCTACACATGGGTGGGTCCCTCTACCTCTTGACCTGGGTGGATCGCTCCATCTCTAGACCTAAGTGGGCCCTTCCACCTCTAGACCTACGTGGGGCCTTCCGCCTCTAGACCTGGGTGAGTCCCTCCACTTCTAGACCTGGGTGGGTCCTTCCACTTCTAGACCTGGGTGGGTCCCTCTACCTCTAGAACTGGGCGGTTCCCTCTACCTCTAGACCTGGGTGGGTTCCTCCGCCTCTAGACCAGGGTGGTCCCTCCACCTCTAGACCTTGGTGGGTCCTTCCACCTCTAGACCTGGGTGGGTCCCTCTACCTCTAGACCTGGGTTGGTCCCTCCACCTCTAGACCTGGGTGGGTCTTTCCACTTCTAGACCTGGGTGGGTCCCTCTACCTCTAGACCTTGGTGGGTCCCTCCGCTTTTAGACCTGGGTGGGTCCCTCTACCTCTAGGCCTGGGTGGGGACATGGGCGGGCCCCTCTACCTCTAGACCTGGGTGGGTCCCTCCACCTCTAGAGCTGGGTGGGTCCTTGCACCTCTAGACCTGGGTTGGGACCTGGGTGGGGCCCTCTACCTCTAGACCTGGGTGGGTCCCTCCGCCTCTAGACCTGGGTGGGTCCTTCTGCCTCTAGACCTGGGTGGGTTCCTCCGTCTCTAGACCTGGGTGGGTCCCTCCACCTCTAGACCTGGGTGGATCCCTCCGCCTCTAGACCTGGGTGTGTCCCTCCACCTCTAGAACTGGGGGGTCCTCCGCCTCTCGACATGGGTGGGTCCTTCCACTTCTAGATCTCGGTGGGTACCTCTACCTCTAGACCTGGGTGGGTCCCTCTTCCTCTAGACCTGGGTGGGTCCTTCCACTTCTAGACCTGGGTGGGTCCCTCCACCTCTAGACCTGGGTGGGTCCTTCTGCCTCTAGACCTGGGTGAGTCCCTCAGCCTCTGGACATGGGTGGGTCCCTCCACCTCTAGACCTGGGGGGGTCTCTTCGCCTTAAGACCTGTTTGGGTCACACTGCCTCTAGACCTGGGTGGGTCCTTCCACCTCTAGACCTGGATGGCTCCATCCACCTCTAGACCTGGGTGGGTCCTTCTAACCCTGGACCTGGATGGGTCCACCACCTCTAGACCTGGGTGAGTCCCTCTGCCTCTAGGCCTGGGTGGGTCCCTCTGCCTCTAGATCTGGGTGGTTCCCTCCACCTCTAGACCTGGATGGGTCCCTCCGCCTCTAGACCTGGGTTGATCCCTCCGCCTCTAGACCTGGGTGTGTCCCTCCGCCTCTAGACCTGGGTGGGTCCCTCCGCCTTTAGACCTGGGTGGGTCCTTCCACCTCTAGACCTGGGTGGGTCTCTCTACCACTAGATCTGGGTGGGGACCTGGGTGGGGCCCTCTACCTCTAGACCTGGGTGGGTCCATCTGCCTCTAGACCTGGGTGGGTCCTTCCACTTCTAGACCTGGGTGGGTCCCTCCGCCTCTAGACCTGGGCGGGTCCCTCAACCTCTAGACCTGGGTGGGTCGCTCCAACTTTAGACCTGGGTGGCCCCTCAACCTCTAGGCCTGGATGGGTTCTTCCACCTCTAGACCTGGGTGGGTTCTTCTGACTCTAGACCTGGGTGGGTCCCTCTGCCTCTAGACCTGGGTGGGTCCCTCCGCTTCTAGATCTGGGTGGTTCCCTCCACCTCTAGACCTGGGTGGGTCCCTCCGCCTCTAGACCTGGGTTGATCTCTCCACCTCTAGACCTGGGTGGGTCCCTCCACCTCTAGACCAGGGTGGGTCCCTCCACCTCTAGACCTGGGTGGGTCCCTCTACCTCTAGGCCTGGGTGGGTACCTCCACCTCTAGACATGGGGAGTCCCTCCACCTCTAGGCCTGGGTGGGTACCTCCACCTCTAGACATGGGTGGATCCCTCCACATCCAGGCCTGGGTGGGTCCCTCTGCCTCTAGACCTGGGTGGGTCCCTCCAACTCTAGACCTGGGCATGTCCTCCGCCTCTAGACCTGGGTGGATCCTCCACCTCTAGACCTGGGTGGGTCCTTCCACCTCAAGACCTGGGTGGGTGTCTCTGCCTCTAGACCTAGGTGGGTCCTTCCACCTCTAGACCTGGTTGGGTCCCTCTGCCTCTAGACCTGGGTGGGTCCCTCCACCTCTAGACCTAGGTGGTTCCCTCTACCTCTAGACCTGGGTGGGGACCTGGGTGGGGCCCTCTACCTCTAGACCTGGGTGGGTCCCTCCACCTCTAGACCTGGCTGGGTCCCTCCATCTCTAGACCTGGGTTGTTCGCTCCACCTCTAGACCTAAGTCAGTCCCTCCACCTCTAGACCTGGGTGGGTCCCTCAGCTCTAGACTGGGTGGGTCCCACTGTGTCTAGATCTGGGTGGGTCGCTCCGCCTCTAGACCTGGCTGGGTCCCTCACCTCTCGACCTGGGGGATCCCTGCACCTCTAGACCTGGGGAGTTCCTCCACCTCTAGACCTGGGTGGGTCCCTCCACCTCTAGACCTGGGTTGGTCCCTCTGCCTCTAGACCTGGGTGGGTCCCTCAACTTCTAGACCTGGGTGGGTCCCTCTGCTTCTAGACTTGGGTGGGTCCCTCCATATCTAGACATGGGTGGACCCCTCCACCTCTAGACTGGGGTGGGTCCTACAACCTTTAGACCTGGGTGGGTCCTTCCGCCACGAGACCTGGGTGGGTCCCTCCATCACTAGACCTGTTTGGGTCCCTCCACCTCTAATACTAGGTGGGGCCCTCTACCTTTAGAACTGGGTGGATGGCTCTACCTCTAGACCTGGGTGGGTCCCTCCACCTCTAGACATGGGTGGGATCCTCTGCCTCTAGACCTGGTGGGTCCCTCCACCTCTAGACCTGGGTGGGTCCCGCTACCTCTAGACTTGGGCGGGTCCCTCAGCCTCTAGACCTGGGTGAGTCCCTCCAGTGTGGATCAATGAGTCCAGAGCCCTTCCTAGCTTCTCTGGCTACACCGTATGGCTTTGATGAACTACGGCCCCAAGACATGACCGTCCCCCCCCACTTGAAAGGTTAGAATGGCAGCAAGGAGCAGAAAGGGGGATTGGAGCACTCATACTGCAATACTACCTCTAGACCTGGGTGGGTCCCTCTACCTCTAGACCTGGGTGGGTCCCTCTACCTCTAGACCTGGGTGGGTCCCTCTACCTCTAGACCTGGGTGGGTCCTCCGCCTCAAGACTTGGGTGGGTCCCACCACCTCTAGACATGGGTGGGATCCTCTTCCTCTAGACCTGGTGGCTCCCTCCACCTCTAGTCCTGGGTGGGTTTATCTGCCTCTAGACCTGGGTGGGTCCCTCTACCTCTAGACTTGGGCGAGTTACTCAGCCTCTAGACCTGGGTGAGTCCCTCCACCTCTAGACCTGGGTGGGTCTCTCTGCCTCTAGACCTGGGTGGGTCACTCTGCCTTTAGACCTGGGTGGGTTCTTCTGCTTCTAGACCTGGGTGGGTCCCTCCACCTTTAAATCTGGGTGGTTCCCTCTGCCACTAGACCTTGGTGGATCCCTCCGCCTCTAGACCTTGGTGGATACCTTCACCTCTAGACCTTGGTGGATCCCTCCGCCTCTGCATCTGGGTGGATCCCTCCACCTCTAGACCTGGGTGAGACCCTCTACCCCTAGACCTGGGTGGAGACCTGGGTGGGTCCCCCTACCTCTAGACCTGGGCTGGTCCCTCCACCTCTAGACATGGGTGGGTCCCTCCACCTCTGGACATGGGTGGGTCCGTCCACCTTTAGACCTGGGTGGGTCCTTCTACCTCTATACCTGGGTGGGTCCCTCTACCTCTAGACCTGGGTGGGTCCCTCTACCTCTAGACCTGGGTGGGTCCCTCCACCTATAGACCTTCGTGGGTCCCTCTACCTCTAGACCTGGGTGGGTCCCTCTACCTCTAGACCTGGTTGCGTCCCTCTACCTCTAGACCTGCCTCTAGACCTGGGCAGGTCCCTCCGCCTCTAGAACTGGGTGGGTCCCTTCACCTCTAGGCCTGGGTGGGTCCCTCTACCTCTAGACCTGGGTGGGTCCCTCCACCTCTAGACCTGGGTGGGTCCCTCCACCTTTAGACCTTGGTGGGTCCCTCTACCTCTAGACCTGGGTGGGTCCATCTACCTCTAGACCTGGTTGCGACCCTCTACCTCTAGACCTGGGCGGGTCCCTCCGCCTCTAGACCTGGGTGGGTCCCTCCACATCTAGACCTCGGTGGGTCCCTCTACCTCTAGACCTGGGTGGGCCCCTCTACCTCTAGACCTGGGTGGGTCCCTCTGCCTCTAGATCTGAGTGGGTTCCTCCGCCTCTAGACCTGGGTGGGTCCCTCCACCTCTACACATGGGTGGGTCCCTCTACCTCTTGACCTGGGTGGATCGCTCCATCTCTAGACCTAAGTGGGCCCTTCCACCTCTAGACCTACGTGGGGCCTTCCGCCTCTAGACCTGGGTGAGTCCCTCCACTTCTAGACCTGGGTGGGTCCTTCCACTTCTAGACCTGGGTGGGTCCCTCTACCTCTAGAACTGGGCGGTTCCCTCTACCTCTAGACCTGGGTGGGTTCCTCCGCCTCTAGACCAGGGTGGTCCCTCCACCTCTAGACCTTGGTGGGTCCTTCCACCTCTAGACCTGGGTGGGTCCCTCTACCTCTAGACCTGGGTTGGTCCCTCCACCTCTAGACCTGGGTGCTTCCCTCCACCTCTAGACCTGGGTGGGTCTTTCCGCTTCTCGACCTGGGTGGGTCCCTCTACCTCTAGACCTTGGTGGGTCCCTCCGCTTTTAGACCTGGGTGGGTCCCTCTACCTCTAGGCCTGGGTGGGGACATGGGCGGGCCCCTCTACCTCTAGACCTGGGTGGGTCCCTCCACCTCTAGAGCTGGGTGGGTCCTTCCACCTCTAGACCTGGGTTGGGACCTGGGTGGGGCCCTCTACCTCTAGACCTGGGTGGGTCCCTCCGCCTCTAGACCTGGGTGGGTCCTTCTGCCTCTAGACCTGGGTGGGTTCCTCCGTCTCTAGACCTGGGTGGGTCCCTCCACCTCTAGACCTGGGTGGATCCCTCCGCCTCTAGACCTGGGTGTGTCCCTCCACCTCTAGAACTGGGGGGTCCTCCGCCTCTCGACATGGGTGGGTCCTTCCACTTCTAGATCTCGGTGGGTACCTCTACCTCTAGACCTGGGTGGGTCCCTCTTCCTCTAGACCTGGGTGGGTCCTTCCACTTCTAGACCTGGGTGGGTCCCTCTACCTCTAGACCTGGGTGGGTCCTTCCACTTCTAGACCTGGGTGGGTCCCTCCACCTCTAGACCTGGGTGGGTCCTTCTGCCTCTAGACCTGGGTGAGTCCCTCAGCCTCTGGACATGGGTGGGTCCCTCCACCTCTAGACCAGGGGGGGTCTCTTCGCCTTAAGACCTGTTTGGGTCACACTGCCTCTAGACCTCGGTGGGTCCTTCCACCTCTAGACCTGGATGGCTCCATCCACCTCTAGACCTGGGTGGGTCCCTCTAACCCTGGACCTGGATGGGTCCTCCACCTCTAGACCTGGGTGAGTCCCTCTGCCTCTAGGCCTGGGTGGGTCCCTCCACCTTTAGACCTGGGTGGGTCCTTCAACCTCTAGTCCTGGGTGGGTCTCTCTACCACTAGATTTGGGTTTGGACCTGGGTGGGGCCCTCTACCTCTAGACCTGGGTGGGTCCATCTGTCTCTAGACCTGGGTGGGTCCCTCCGCCTCTAGACCTGGACGGGTCCCTCAACCTCTAGACCTGGGTGGGTCGCTCCAACTTTAGACCTGGGTGGCCCCTCAACCTCTAGGCCTGGGTGGGTTCTTCCACCTCTAGACCTGGGTGGGTTCTTTTGACTCTAGACCTGGGTGGGTCCCTCTGCCTCTAGACCTGGGTGGGTCCCTCCACCTCTAGATCTGGGTGTTTCCCTCCACCACTAGACCTGGGTGGGTCCCTCCGCCTCTAGACCTGGGTTTATCCCTCTACCTCTAGACCTGCCTCTAGACCTGGGCAGGTCCCTCCGCCTCTAGAACTGGGTGGGTCCCTTCACCTCTAGGCCTGGGTGGGTCCCTCTACCTTTAGACCTGGGTGGGTCCCTCCACCTCTAGACCTGGGTGGGTCCCTCTACCTCTAGACCTGGGTGGGTCCATCTACCTCTAGACCCGGTTGCGACCCTCCGCCTCTAGACCTGGGCGGGTCCCTCCGCCTCTAGACCTGGGTGGGTCCCTCCACATCTAGACCTCGGTGGGTCCCTCTACCTCTAGACCTGGGAGGGCCCCTCTACCTCTAGACCTGGGTGGGTCCTTCCACCTCTAGACCTGGGTTGGGACCTGGGTGGGGCCCTCTACCTCTAGACCTGGGTGGGTCCCTCCGCCTCTAGACCTGGGTGGGTCCTTCTGCCTCTAGACCTGGGTGGGTTCCTCCGTCTCTAGACCTGGGTGGGTCCCTCCACCTCTAGACCTGGGTGGATCCCTCCGCCTCTAGACCTGGGTGTGTCCCTCCACCTCTAGAACTGGGGGGTCCTCCGCCTCTCGACATGGGTGGGTCCTTCCACTTCTAGATCTCGGTGGGTACCTCTACCTCTAGACCTGGGTGGGTCCCTCTTCCTCTAGACCTGGGTGGGTCCTTCCCCTTCTAGACCTGGGTGGGTCCCTCTACCTCTAGACCTGGGTGGGTCCTTCCACTTCTAGACCTGGGTGGGTCCCTCCACCTCTAGACCTGGGTGGGTCCTTCTGCCTCTAGACCTGGGTGAGTCCCTCAGCCTCTGGACATGGGTGGGTCCCTCCACCTCTAGACCTGGGGGGGTCTCTTCGCCTTAAGACCTGTTTGGGTCACACTGCCTCTAGACCTGGGTGGGTCCTTCCACCTCTAGATCTGGATGGCTCCATCCACCTCTAGACCTGGGTGGGTCCCTCTAACCCTGGACCTGGATGGGTCCTCCACCTCTAGACCTGGGTGAGTCCCTCTGCCTCTAGGCCTGGGTGGGTCCCTCCACCTTTAGACCTGGGTGGGTCCTTCAACCTCTAGTCCTGGGTGGGTCTCTCTACCACTAGATTTGGGTTTGGACCTGGGTGGGGCCCTCTACCTCTAGACCTGGGTGGGTCCATCTGTCTCTAGACCTGGGTGGGTCCCTCCGCCTCTAGACCTGGACGGGTCCCTCAACCTCTAGACCTGGGTGGGTCGCTCCAACTTTAGACCTGGGTGGCCCCTCAACCTCTAGGCCTGGGTGGGTTCTTCCACCTCTAGACCTGGGTGGGTTCTTTTGACTCTAGACCTGGGTGGGTCCCTCTGCCTCTAGACCTGGGTGGGTCCCTCCACCTCTAGATCTGGGTGTTTCCCTCCACCTCTAGACCTGGGTGGGTCCCTCCGCCTCTAGACCTGGGTTTATCCCTCTACCTCTAGACCTGCCTCTAGACCTGGGCAGGTCCCTCCGCCTCTAGAACTGGGTGGGTCCCTTCACCTCTAGGCCTGGGTGGGTCCCTCTACCTCTAGACCTGGGTGGGTCCCTCCACCTCTAGACCTGGGTGGGTCCCTCTACCTCTAGACCTGGGTGGGTCCATCTACCTCTAGACCCGGTTGCGACCCTCCGCCTCTAGACCTGGGCGGGTCCCTCCGCCTCTAGACCTGGGTGGGTCCCTCCACATCTAGACCTCGGTGGGTCCCTCTACCTCTAGACCTGGGAGGGCCCCTCTACCTCTAGACCTGGGTGGGTCCCTCTGCCTCTAGATCTGAGTGGGTTCCTCCGCCTCTAGACCTGGGTGGGTCCCTCCACCTCTACACATGGGTGGGTCCCTCTACCTCTAGACCTGGGTGGATCGCTCCATCTCTAGACCTAAGTGGGCCCTTCCACCTCTAGACCTCCGTGGGGCCTTCCACCTCTAGACCTGGGTGAGTCCCTCCACTTCTAGACCTGGGTGGGTCCTTCCACTTCTAGACCTGGGTGGGTCCTTCCACTTCTAGACCTGGGTGGGTCCCTCTACCTCTAGAACTGGGTGGGTCCCTCTACCTCTAGACCTTGGTGGGTTACTCCGCCTCTAGACCAGGGTGGTCCCTCCACCTCTAGACCTTGGTGGGTCCTTCCACCTCTAGACCTGGGTGGGTCCCTCTACCTCTAGACCTGGGTTGGTCCCTCCTCCTCTAGACCTGGGTGCTTCCCTCCACCTCTAGACCTGGGTGGATCGCTCCATCTCTAGACCTAAGTGGGCCCTTCCACCTCTAGACCTACGTGGGGCCTTCCGCCTCTAGACCTGGGTGAGTCCCTCCACTTCTAGACCTGGGTGGGTCCTTCCACTTCTAGACCTGGGTGGGTCCTTCCACTTCTAGACCTGGGTGGGTCCCTCTACCTCTAGAACTGGGCGGGTCCCTCTACCTCTAGACCTGGGTGGGTTACTCCGCCTCTAGACCAGGGTGGTCCCTCCACCTCTAGACCTTGGTGGGTCCTTCCATCTCTAGACCTGGGTGGGTCCCTCTACCTCTAGACCTGGGTTGGTCCCTCCTCCTCTAGACCTGGGTGCTTCCCTCCACCTCTAGACCTGGGTGGGTCTTTCCACTTCTAGACCTGGGTGGGTCCCTCTACCTCTAGACCTTGGTGGGTCCCTCCGCTTTTAGACCTGGGTGGGTCCCTCTACCTCTAGGCCTGGGTGGGGACATGGGAGGGCCCCTCTACCTCTAGACCTGGGTGGGTCCCTCCACCTCTAGACCTGGGTGGGTCTTTCCACTTCTAGACCTGGGTGGCCCCTCAACCTCCAGGCCTGGGTGGGTTCTTCCACCTCTAGACCTGGGTGGGTTCTTTTGACTCTAGACCTGGGTGGGTCCCTCTGCCTCTAGACCTGGGTGGGTCCCTCCACCTCTAGATCTGGGTGTTTCCCTCCACCTCTAGACCTGGGTGGGTCCCTCCGCCTCTAGACCTGGGTTTATCCCTCTACCTCTAGACCTGCCTCTAGACCTGGGCAGGTCCCTCCGCCTCTAGAACTGGGTGGGTCCCTTCACCTCTAGGCCTGGGTGGGTCCCTCTACCTCTAGACCTGGGTGGGTCCCTCCACCTCTAGACCTGGGTGGGTCCCTCTACCTCTAGACCTGGGTGGGTCCATCTACCTCTAGACCCGGTTGCGACCCTCCGCCTCTAGACCTGGGCGGGTCCCTCCGCCTCTAGACCTGGGTGGGTCCCTCCACATCTAGACCTCGGTGGGTCCCTCTACCTCTAGACCTGGGAGGGCCCCTCTACCTCTAGACCTGGGTGGGTCCCTCTGCCTCTAGATCTGAGTGGGTTCCTCCGCCTCTAGACCTGGGTGGGTCCCTCCACCTCTACACATGGGTGGGTCCCTCTACCTCTAGACCTGGGTGGATCGCTCCATCTCTAGACCTAAGTGGGCCCTTCCACCTCTAGACCTCCGTGGGGCCTTCCACCTCTAGACCTGGGTGAGTCCCTCCACTTCTAGACCTGGGTGGGTCCTTCCACTTCTAGACCTGGGTGGGTCCTTCCACTTCTAGACCTGGGTGGGTCCCTCTACCTCTAGAACTGGGTGGGTCCCTCTACCTCTAGACCTTGGTGGGTTACTCCGCCTCTAGACCAGGGTGGTCCCTCCACCTCTAGACCTTGGTGGGTCCTTCCACCTCTAGACCTGGGTGGGTCCCTCTACCTCTAGACCTGGGTTGGTCCCTCCTCCTCTAGACCTGGGTGCTTCCCTCCACCTCTAGACCTGGGTGGATCGCTCCATCTCTAGACCTAAGTGGGCCCTTCCACCTCTAGACCTACGTGGGGCCTTCCGCCTCTAGACCTGGGTGAGTCCCTCCACTTCTAGACCTGGGTGGGTCCTTCCACTTCTAGACCTGGGTGGGTCCTTCCACTTCTAGACCTGGGTGGGTCCCTCTACCTCTAGAACTGGGCGGGTCCCTCTACCTCTAGACCTGGGTGGGTTACTCCGCCTCTAGACCAGGGTGGTCCCTCCACCTCTAGACCTTGGTGGGTCCTTCCATCTCTAGACCTGGGTGGGTCCCTCTACCTCTAGACCTGGGTTGGTCCCTCCTCCTCTAGACCTGGGTGCTTCCCTCCACCTCTAGACCTGGGTGGGTCTTTCCACTTCTAGACCTGGGTGGGTCCCTCTACCTCTAGACCTTGGTGGGTCCCTCCGCTTTTAGACCTGGGTGGGTCCCTCTACCTCTAGGCCTGGGTGGGGACATGGGAGGGCCCCTCTACCTCTAGACCTGGGTGGGTCCCTCCACCTCTAGAGCTGGGTGGGTCCTTCCGCCTCTAGACCTGGGTTGGGACCTGGGTGGGGCCCTCTACCTCTAGACCTGGGTGGGTCCCTCCGCCTCTAGACCTGGGTGGGTCCTTCTGCCTCTAGACCTGGGTGGGTTCCTCTGTCTCTAGACCTGGGTGGGTCCCTCCACATCTAGACCTGGGTGGATCCCTCCGCCTCTAGACCTGGGTGTGTCCCTCCACCTCTAGAACTGGGGGGTCCTCCGCCTCTCGACATGGGTGGGTCCTTCCACTTCTAGATCTCGGTGGGTACCTCTACCTCTAGACCTGGGTGGGTCCCTCTTCCTCTAGACCTGGGTGGGTCCTTCCACTTCTAGACCTGGGTGGGTCCCTCTACCTCTAGACCTGGGTGGGTCCTTCCACTTCTAGACCTGGGTGGGTCCCTCCACCTCTAGACCTGGGTGGGTCCTTCTGCCTCTAGACCTGGGTGAGTCCCTCAGCCTCTGGACATGGGTGGGTCCCTCCACCTCTAGACCTGGGGGGGTCTCTCCGCCTTAAGACCTGTTTGGGTCACACTGCCTCTAGACCTGGGTGGGTCCTTCCACCTCTAGACCTGGATGGCTCCATCCACCTCTAGACCTGGGTGGGTCCCTCTACCCCTGGACCTGGATGGGTCCTCCACCTCTAGACCTGGGTGAGTCCCTCTGCCTCTAGGCCTGGGTGGGTCCCTCCACCTTTAGACCTGGGTGGGTCCTTCAACCTCTAGTCCTGCGTGGGTCTCTCTACCACTAGATTTGGGTTTGGACCTGGGTGGGGCCCTCTACCTCTAGACCTGGGTGGGTCCATCTGTCTCTAGACCTGGGTGGGTCCCTCCGCCTCTAGACCTGGATGGGTCCCTCAACCTCTAGACCTGGGTGGGTCGCTCCAACTTTAGACCTGGGTGGCCCCTCAACCTCTAGGCCTGGGTGGGTTCTTCCACCTCTAGACCTGGGTGGGTTCTTTTGACACTAGACCTGGGTGGGTCCCTCTGCCTCTAGACCTGGGTGGGTCCCTCCACCTCTAGATCTGGGTGGTTCCCTCCACCTCTAGACCTGGGTGGGTCCCTCCGCCTCTAGACCTGGGTTGATCCCTCCACCTCTAGACCTGGGTGGGTCCCTCCACCTCTAGACCTGGGTGGGTCCCTCTGCCTCTAGACCTGGGTGGGTCCCTCCACCTCTAGACCTGGGTGGGTCCCTCTACCTCTAGACCTGGGTGGGTCCCTCTACCTCTAGGCCTGGGTGGGTACCTCCACCTCTAGACATGGGGAGTCCCTCCACATCTAGGCCTGGGTGGGTCCCTCTACCTCTAGCCCTGGGTGGGTCCCTCTACCTCTAGGCCTGGGTGGGTACCTCCACCTCTAGACATGGGGAGGCCCTCCACCTCTAGACCTGGGTGGTTCCCTCCACCTCTAGACCTGGGTGGGTCCCTCTGCCTCTAGACCTGGGTGGGTCCCTCCACCTCTAGACCTGGGTGGGTCCCTCTACCTCTAGACCTGGGTGGGTCCCTCTACCTCCAGGCCTGGGTGGGTCCCTCCACCTCTAGACCTGGGTGGGTCCCTCCGCCTCTAGACCTGGGTTTATCCCTCTACCTCTAGACCTGCCTCTAGACCTGGGCAGGTCCCTCCGCCTCTAGAACTGGGTGGGTCCCTTCACCTCTAGGCCTGGGTGGGTCCCTCTACCTCTAGACCTGGGTGGGTCCCTCCACCTCTAGACCTGGGTGGGTCCCTCTACCTCTAGACCTGGGTGGGTCCATCTACCTCTAGACCCGGTTGCGACCCTCCGCCTCTAGACCTGGGCGGGTCCCTCCGCCTCTAGACCTGGGTGGGTCCCTCCACATCTAGACCTCGGTGGGTCCCTCTACCTCTAGACCTGGGAGGGCCCCTCTACCTCTAGACCTGGGTGGGTCCCTCTGCCTCTAGATCTGAGTGGGTTCCTCCGCCTCTAGACCTGGGTGGGTCCCTCCACCTCTACACATGGGTGGGTCCCTCTACCTCTAGACCTGGGTGGATCGCTCCATCTCTAGACCTAAGTGGGCCCTTCCACCTCTAGACCTCCGTGGGGCCTTCCGCCTCTAGACCTGGGTGAGTCCCTCCACTTCTAGACCTGGGTGGGTCCTTCCACTTCTAGACCTGGGTGGGTCCTTCCACTTCTAGACCTGGGTGGGTCCCTCTACCTCTAGAACTGGGTGGGTCCCTCTACCTCTAGACCTGGGTGGGTTACTCCGCCTCTAGACCAGGGTGGTCCCTCCACCTCTAGACCTTGGTGGGTCCTTCCACCTCTAGACCTGGGTGGGTCCCTCTACCTCTAGACCTGGGTTGGTCCCTCCTCCTCTAGACCTGGGTGCTTCCCTCCACCTCTAGACCTGGGTGGATCGCTCCATCTCTAGACCTAAGTGGGCCCTTCCACCTCTAGACCTACGTGGGGCCTTCCGCCTCTAGACCTGGGTGAGTCCCTCCACTTCTAGACCTGGGTGGGTCCTTCCACTTCTAGACCTGGGTGGGTCCTTCCACTTCTAGACCTGGGTGGGTCCCTCTACCTCTAGAACTGGGCGGGTCCCTCTACCTCTAGACCTGGGTGGGTTACTCCGCCTCTAGACCAGGGTGGTCCCTCCACCTCTAGACCTTGGTGGGTCCTTCCATCTCTAGACCTGGGTGGGTCCCTCTACCTCTAGACCTGGGTTGGTCCCTCCTCCTCTAGACCTGTGTGCTTCCCTCCACCTCTAGACCTGGGTGGGTCTTTCCACTTCTAGACCTGGGTGGGTCCCTCTACCTCTAGACCTTGGTGGGTCCCTCCGCTTTTAGACCTGGGTGGGTCCCTCTACCTCTAGGCCTGGGTGGGGACATGGGAGGGCCCCTCTACCTCTAGACCTGGGTGGGTCCCTCCACCTCTAGAGCTGGGTGGGTCCTTCCGCCTCTAGACCTGGGTTGGGACCTGGGTGGGGCCCTCTACCTCTAGACCTGGGTGGGTCCCTCCGCCTCTAGACCTGGGTGGGTCCTTCTGCCTCTAGACCTGGGTGGGTTCCTCTGTCTCTAGACCTGGGTGGGTCCCTCCACATCTAGACCTGGGTGGATCCCTCCGCCTCTAGACCTGGGTGTGTCCCTCCACCTCTAGAACTGGGGGGTCCTCCGCCTCTCGACATGGGTGGGTCCTTCCACTTCTAGATCTCGGTGGGTACCTCTACCTCTAGACCTGGGTGGGTCCCTCTTCCTCTAGACCTGGGTGGGTCCTTCCACTTCTAGACCTGGGTGGGTCCCTCTACCTCTAGACCTGGGTGGGTCCTTCCACTTCTAGACCTGGGTGGGTCCCTCCACCTCTAGACCTGGGTGGGTCCTTCTGCCTCTAGACCTGGGTGAGTCCCTCAGCCTCTGGACATGGGTGGGTCCCTCCACCTCTAGACCTGGGGGGGTCTCTCCGCCTTAAGACCTGTTTGGGTCACACTGCCTCTAGACCTGGGTGGGTCCTTCCACCTCTAGACCTGGATGGCTCCATCCACCTCTAGACCTGGGTGGGTCCCTCTACCCCTGGACCTGGATGGGTCCTCCACCTCTAGACCTGGGTGAGTCCCTCTGCCTCTAGGCCTGGGTGGGTACCTCCACCTTTAGACCTGGGTGGGTCCTTCAACCTCTAGTCCTGCGTGGGTCTCTCTACCACTAGATTTGGGTTTGGACCTGGGTGGGGCCCTCTACCTCTAGACCTGGGTGGGTCCATCTGTCTCTAGACCTGGGTGGGTCCCTCCGCCTCTAGACCTGGATGGGTCCCTCAACCTCTAGACCTGGGTGGGTCGCTCCAACTTTAGACCTGGGTGGCCCCTCAACCTCTAGGCCTGGGTGGGTTCTTCCACCTCTAGACCTGGGTGGGTTCTTTTGACACTAGACCTGGGTGGGTCCCTCTGCCTCTAGACCTGGGTGGGTCCCTCCACCTCTAGATCTGGGTGGTTCCCTCCACCTCTAGACCTGGGTGGGTCCCTCCGCCTCTAGACCTGGGTTGATCCCTCCGCCTCTAGACCTGGGTGGGTCCCTCCACCTCTAGACCTGGGTGGGTCCCTCTGCCTCTAGACCTGGGTGGGTCCCTCCACCTCTAGACCTGGGTGGGTCCCTCTACCTCTAGACCTGGGTGGGTCCCTCTACCTCTAGGCCTGGGTGGGTACCTCCACCTCTAGACATGGGGAGTCCCTCCACATCTAGGCCTGGGTGGGTCCCTCTACCTCTAGCCCTGGGTGGGTCCCTCTACCTCTAGGCCTGGGTGGGTACCTCCACCTCTAGACATGGGGAGGCCCTCCACCTCTAGACCTGGGTGGTTCCCTCCACCTCTAGACCTGGGTGGGTCCCTCTGCCTCTAGACCTGGGTGGGTCCCTCCACCTCTAGACCTGGGTGGGTCCCTCTACCTCTAGACCTGGGTGGGTCCCTCTACCTCCAGGCCTGGGTGGGTCCCTCCACCTCTAGACCTGGGTGGGTCCCTCTACCTCTAGACCTGGGTGGGTCCCTCTACCTCCAGGCCTGGGTGGGTCCCTCCACCTCTAGACCTGGGCGGGTCCCTCAACCTCTAGACCTGGGTGGGTCGCTCCAACTTTAGACCTGGGTGGCCCCTCAACCTCTAGGCCTGGATGGGTTCTTCCACCTCTAGACCTGGGTGGGTTCTTCTGACTCTAGACCTGGGTGGGTCCCTCTGCCTCTAGACCTGGGTGGGTCCCTCCGCTTCTAGATCTGGGTGGTTCCCTCCACCTCTAGACCTGGGTGGGTCCCTCCGCCTCTAGACCTGGGTTGATCCCTCCACCTCTAGACCTGGGTGGGTCCCTCCACCTCTATACCTGGGTGGGTCCCTCCACCTCTAGACCTGGGTGGGTCCCTCTACCTCTAGGCCTGGGTGGGTACCTCCACCTCTAGACATGGGGAGTCCCTCCACCTCTAGGCCTGGGTGGGTACCTCCACCTCTAGACATGGGTGGATCCCTCCACATCCAGGCCTGGGTGGGTCCCTCTGCCTCTAGACCTGGGTGGGTCCCTCCAACTCTAGACCTGGGCATGTCCTCCGCCTCTAGACCTGGGTGGATCCTCCACCTCTAGACCTGGGTGGGTCCTTCCACCTCAAGACCTGGGTGGGTGTCTCTGCCTCTAGACCTAGGTGGGTCCTTCCACCTCTAGACCTGGTTGGGTCCCTCTGCCTCTAGACCTGGGTGGGTCCCTCCACCTCTAGACCTAGGTGGTTCCCTCTACCTCTAGACCTGGGTGGGGACCTGGGTGGGGCCCTCTACCTCTAGACCTGGGTGGGTCCCTCCACCTCTAGACCTGGGTGGGTCCCTCCATCTCTAGACCTGGGTTGTTCGCTCCACCTCTAGACCTAAGTCAGTCCCTCCACCTCTAGACCTGGGTGGGTCCCTCAGCTCTAGACTGGGTGGGTCCCACTGTGTCTAGATCTGGGTGGGTCGCTCCGCCTCTAGACCTGGCTGGGTCCCTCACCTCTCGACCTGGGGGATCCCTGCACCTCTAGACCTGGGGGAGTTCCTCCACCTCTAGACCTGGGTGGGTCCCTCCACCTCTAGACCTGGGTGGGTCCCTCCACCACTAGACCTGGGTGGGTCCTCCAGCTCTAGACCTTGGTGGGTCCCGGTGGGTCCCTCCCCCTACCCCTCTAGAGCTGAGTGGGTCCCGGTGGGTCCCTCTCCCTCCCCCTTTAGACCTGGGTGGGTCCCTCCACCTCTAGACCTGGGTTGGTCCCTCTGCCTCTAGACCTGGGTGGGTCCCTCAACTTCTAGACCTGGGTGGGTCCCTCTGCTTCTAGACTTGGGTGGGTCCCTCCATATCTAGACATGGGTGGACCCCTCCACCTCTAGACTGGGGTGGGTCCTACAACCTTTAGACCTGGGTGGGTCCTTCCGCCACGAGACCTGGGTGGGTCCCTCACCTCTAGACATGGGTGTGTCCCTCCATCACTAGACCTGTTTGGGTCCCTCCACCTCTAATACTAGGTGGGGCCCTCTACCTTTAGAACTGGGTGGATGGCTCTACCTCTAGACCTGGGTGGGTCCCTCCACCTCTAGACATGGGTGGGATCCTCTGCCTCTAGACCTGGTGGGTCCCTCCACCTCTAGACCTGGGTGGGTCCCGCTACCTCTAGACTTGGGCGGGTCCCTCAGCCTCTAGACCTGGGTGAGTCCCTCCAGTGTGGATCAATGAGTCCAGAGCCCTTCCTAGCTTCTCTGGCTACACCGTATGGCTTTGATGAACTACGGCCCCAAGACATGACCGTCCCCCCCACTTGAAAGGTTAGAATGGCAGCAAGGAGCAGAAAGGGGGATTGGAGCACTCATACTGCAATACTACCTCTAGACCTGGGTGGGTCCCTCTACCTCTAGACCTGGGTGGGTCCCTCTACCTCTAGACCTGGGTGGGTCCTCCGCCTCAAGACTTGGGTGGGTCCCTCCACCTCTAGACATGGGTGGGATCCTCTGCCTCTAGACCTGGTGGCTCCCTCCACCTCTAGTCCTGGGTGGGTTCATCTGCCTCTAGACCTGGGTGGGTCCCTCTACCTCTAGACTTGGGCGAGTTACTCAGCCTCTAGACCTGGGTGAGTCCCTGCACCTCTAGACCTGGGTGGGTCTCTCTGCCTCTAGACCTGGGTGGGTCACTCTGCCTTTAGACCTGGGTGGGTTCTTCTGCTTCTAGACCTGGGTGGGTCCCTCCACCTTTAAATCTGGGTGGTTCCCTCTGCCGCTAGACCTTGGTGGATCCCTCCGCCTCTAGACCTTGGTGGATACCTCCACCTCTAGACCTTGGTGGATCCCTCCGCCTCTGCATCTGGGTGGATCCCTCCACCTCTAGACCTGGGTGAGACCCTCTACCCCTAGACCTGGGTGGAGACCTGGGTGGGTCCCCCTACCTCTAGACCTGGGCTGGTCCCTCCACCTCTAGACATGGGTGGGTCCCTCCACCTCTGGACATGGGTGGGTCCCTCCAACTTTAGACCTGGGTGGGTCCTTCTACCTCTATACCTGGGTGGGTCCCTCTACCTCTAGACCTGGGTGGGTCCCTCTACCTCTAGACCTGGGTGGGTCCCTCCACCTATAGACCTTCGTGGGTCCCTCTACCTCTAGACCTGGGTGGGTCCCTCTACCTCTAGACCTGGTTGCGTCCCTCTACCTCTAGACCTGCCTCTAGACCTGGGCAGGTCCCTCCGCCTCTAGAACTGGGTGGGTCCCTTCACCTCTAGGCCTGGGTGGGTCCCTCTACCTCTAGACCTGGGTGGGTCCCTCCACCTCTAGACCTGGGTGGGTCCCTCCACCTTTAGACCTTGGTGGGTCCCTCTACCTCTAGACCTGGGTGGGTCCATCTACCTCTAGACCTGGTTGCGACCCTCTACCTCTAGACCTGGGCGGGTCCCTCCGCCTCTAGACCTGGGTGGGTCCCTCCACATCTAGACCTCGGTGGGTCCCTCTACCTCTAGACCTGGGTGGGCCCCTCTACCTCTAGACCTGGATGGGTCCCTCTGCCTCTAGATCTGAGTGGGTTCCTCCATCTCTAGAACTGGGTGGGTCCCTCCACCTCTACACATGGGTGGGTCCCTCTACCTCTTGACCTGGGTGGATCGCTCCATCTCTAGACCTAAGTGGGCCCTTCCACATCTAGACCTACGTGGGGCCTTCCGCCTCTAGACCTGGGTGAGTCCCTCCACTTCTAGACCTGGGTGGGTCCTTCCACTTCTAGACCTGGGTGGGTCCCTCTACCTCTAGAACTGGGCGGTTCCCTCTACCTCTAGACCTGGGTGGGTTCCTCCGCCTCTAGACCAGGGTGGTCCCTCCACCTCTAGACCTTGGTGGGTCCTTCCACCTCTAGACCTGGGTGGGTCCCTCTACCTCTAGACCTGGGTTGGTCCCTCCACCTCTAGACCTGGGTGGGTCTTTCCACTTCTAGACCTGGGTGGGTCCCTCTACCTCTAGACCTTGGTGGGTCCCTCCGCTTTTAGACCTGGGTGGGTCCCTCTACCTCTAGGCCTGGGTGGGGACATGGGCGGGCCCCTCTACCTCTAGACCTGGGTGGGTCCCTCCACCTCTAGAGCTGGGTGGGTCCTTCCACCTCTAGACCTGGGTTGGGACCTGGGTGGGGCCCTCTACCTCTAGACCTGGGTGGGTCCCTCCGCCTCTAGACCTGGGTGGGTCCTTCTGCCTCTAGACCTGGGTGGGTTCCTCCGTCTCTAGACCTGGGTGGGTCCCTCCACCTCTAGACCTGGGTGGATCCCTCCGCCTCTAGACCTGGGTGTGTCCCTCCACCTCTAGAACTGGGGGGTCCTCCGCCTCTCGACATGGGTGGGTCCTTCCACTTCTAGATCTCGGTGGGTACCTCTACCTCTAGACCTGGGTGGGTCCCTCTTCCTCTAGACCTGGGTGGGTCCTTCCACTTCTAGACCTGGGTGGGTCCCTCTACCTCTAGACCTGGGTGGGTCCTTCCACTTCTAGACCTGGGTGGGTCCCTCCACCTCTAGACCTGGGTGGGTCCTTCTGCCTCTAGACCTGGGTGAGTCCCTCAGCCTCTGGACATGGGTGGGTCCCTCCACCTCTAGACCTGGGGGGGTCTCTTCGCCTTAAGACCTGTTTGGGTCACACTGCCTCTAGACCTGGGTGGGTCCTTCCACCTCTAGACCTGGATGGCTCCATCCACCTCTAGACCTGGGTGGGTCCTTCTAACCCTGGACCTGGATGGGTCCACCACCTCTAGACCTGGGTGAGTCCCTCTGCCTCTAGGCCTGGGTGGGTCCCTCCACCTTTAGACCTGGGTGGGTCCTTCAACCTCTAGTCCTGGGTGGGTCTCTCTACCACTAGATTTGGGTTTGGACCTGGGTGGGGCCCTCTACCTCTAGACCTGGGTGGGTCCATTTGTCTCTAGACCTGGGTGGGTCCCTCCGCCTCTAGACCTGGACGGGTCCCTCAACCTCTAGACCTGGGTGGGTCGCTCCAACTTTAGACCTGGGTGGCCCCTCAACCTCTAGGCCTGGGTGGGTTCTTCCACCTCTAGACCTGGGTGGGTTCTTTTGACTCTAGACCTGGGTGGGTCCCTCTGCCTCTAGACCTGGGTGGGTCCCTCCACCTCTAGATCTGGGTGTTTCCCTCCACCTCTAGACCTGGGTGGGTCCCTCCGCCTCTAGACCTGGGTTGATCCCTCTACCTCTAGACCTGCCTCTAGACCTGGGCAGGTCCCTCCGCCTCTAGAACTGGGTGGGTCCCTTCACCTCTAGGCCTGGGTGGGTCCCTCTACCTCTAGACCTGGGTGGGTCCCTCTGCCTCTAGACCTGGGTGGGTCCCTCCGCCTCTAGATCTGGGTGGTTCCCTCCACCTCTAGACCTGGGTGGGTCCCTCCGCCTCCAGACCTGGGTTGATCCCTCCACCTCTAGACCTGGGTGGGTCCCTCCACCTCTAGACCTGGGTGGGTCCCTCCACCTCTAGACCTGGGTGGGTCCCTCTACCTCTAGGCCTGGGTGGGTACCTCCACCTCTAGACATGGGGAGTCCCTCCACCTCTAGGCCTGGGTGGGTACCTCCACCTCTAGACATTGGTGGATCCCTCCACATCCAGGCCTGGGTGGGTCCCTCTGCCTCTAGACCCGGGTGGGTCCCTCCAACTCTAGACCTTGGCATGTCCTCCGCCTCTAGACCTGGGTGGATCCTCCACCTCTAGACCTGGGTGGGTCCTTCCACCTCAAGACCTGGGTGGGTGTCTCTGCCTCTAGACCTAGGTGGGTCCTTCCACCTCTAGACCTGGTTGGGTCCCTCTGCCTCTAGACCTGGGTGGGTCCCTCCACCTCTAGACCTAGGTGGTTCCCTCTACCTCTAGACCTGGGTGGGGACCTGGGTGGGGCCCTCTACCTCTAGACCTGGGTGGGTCCCTCCACCTCTAGACCTGGGTGGGTCCCTCCATCTCTAGACCTGGGTTGTTCACTCCACCTCTAGACCTAAGTCAGTCCCTCCACCTCTAGACCTGGGTGGGTCCCTCAGCTCTAGACTGGGTGGGTCCCACTGTGTCTAGATCTGGGTGGGTCGCTCCGCCTCTAGACCTGGCTGGGTCCCTCACCTCTCGACCTGGGGGATCCCTGCACCTCTAGACCTGGGGGAGTTCCTCCACCTCTAGACCTGGGTGGGTCCCTCCACCTCTAGACCTGGGTGGGTCCCTCCACCACTAGACCTGGGTGGGTCCTCCAGCTCTAGACCTTGGTGGGTCCCGGTGGGTCCCTCCCCCTACCCCTCTAGAGCTGAGTGGGTCCCGGTGGGTCCCTCTCCCTCCCCCTTTAGACCTGGGTGGGTCCCTCCACCTCTAGACCTGGGTTGGTCCCTCTGCCTCTAGACCTGGGTGGGTCCCTCAACTTCTAGACCTGGGTGGGTCCCTCTGCTTCTAGACTTGGGTGGGTCCCTCCATATCTAGACATGGGTGGACCCCTCCACCTCTAGACTGGGGTGGGTCCTACAACCTTTAGACCTGGGTGGGTCCTTCCGCCACGAGACCTGGGTGGGTCCCTCACCTCTAGACATGGGTGTGTCCCTCCATCACTAGACCTGCTTGGGTCCCTCCACCTCTAATACTAGGTGGGGCCCTCTACCTTTAGAACTGGGTGGATGGCTCTACCTCTAGACCTGGGTGTGTCCCTCCACCTCTAGACATGGGTGGGATCCTCTGCCTCTAGACCTGGTGGGTCCCTCCACCTCTAGACCTGGGTGGGTCCCGCTACCTCTAGACTTGGGCGGGTCCCTCAGCCTCTAGACCTGGGTGAGTCCCTCCAGTGTGGATCAATGAGTCCAGAGCCCTTCCTAGCTTCTCTGGCTACACCGTATGGCTTTGATGAACTACGGCCCCAAGACATGACCGCCCCCCCCCCCCACTTGAAAGGTTAGAATGGCAGCAAGGAGCAGAAAGGGGGATTGGAGCACTCATACTGCAATACTACCTCTAGACCTGGGTGGGTCCCTCTACCTCTAGACCTGGGTGGGTCCCTCTACCTCTAGACCTGGGTGGGTCCCTCTACCTCTAGACCTGGGTGGGTCCTCCGCCTCAAGACTTGGGTGGGTCCCTCCACCTCTAGACATGGGTGGGATCCTCTTCCTCTAGACCTGGTGGCTCCCTCCACCTCTAGTCCTGGGTGGGTTCATCTGCCTCTAGACCTGGGTGGGTCCCTCTACCTCTAGACTTGGGCGAGTTACTCAGCCTCTAGACCTGGGTGAGTCCCTCCACCTCTAGACCTGGGTGGGTCTCTCTGCCTCTAGACCTGGGTGGGTCACTCTGCCTTTAGACCTGGGTGGGTTCTTCTGCTTCTAGACCTGGGTGGGTCCCTCCACCTTTAAATCTGGGTGGTTCCCTCTGCCGCTAGACCTTGGTGGATCCCTCCGCCTCTAGACCTTGGTGGATACCTTCACCTCTAGACCTTGGTGGATCCCTCCGCCTCTGCATCTGGGTGGATCCCTCCACCTCTAGACCTGGGTGAGACCCTCTACCCCTAGACCTGGGTGGAGACCTGGGTGGGTCCCCCTACCTCTAGACCTGGGCTGGTCCCTCCACCTCTAGACATGGGTGGGTCCCTCCACCTCTGGACATGGGTGGGTCCGTCCACCTTTAGACCTGGGTGGGTCCTTCTACCTCTATACCTGGGTGGGTCCCTCTACCTCTAGACCTGGGTGGGTCCCTCTACCTATAGACCTGGGTGGGTCCCTCCACCTATAGACCTTCGTGGGTCCCTCTACCTCTAGACCTGGGTGGGTCCCTCTACCTCTAGACCTGGCTGCGTTCCTCTACCTCTAGACCTGCCTCTAGACCTGGGCAGGTCCCTCCGCCTCTAGAACTGGGTGGGTCACTTCACCTCTAGGCCTGGGTGGGTCCCTCTACCTCTAGACCTGGGTGGGTCCCTCCACCTCTAGACCTGGGTGGGTCCCTCCACCTTTAGACCTTGGTGGGTCCCTCTACCTCTAGACCTGGGTGGGTCCATCTACCTCTAGACCTGGTTGCGACCCTCTACCTCTAGACCTGGGCGGGTCCCTCCGCCTCTAGACCTGGGTGGGTCCCTCCACATCTAGACCTCGGTGGGTCCCTCTACCTCTAGACCTGGGTGGGCCCCTCTACCTCTAGACCTGGGTGGGTCCCTCTGCCTCTAGATCTGAGTGGGTTCCTCCGCCTCTAGACCTGGGTGGGTCCCTCCACCTCTACACATGGGTGGGTCCCTCTACCTCTTGACCTGGGTGGATCGCTCCATCTCTAGACCTAAGTGGGCCCTTCCACCTCTAGACCTACGTGGGGCCTTCCGCCTCTAGACCTGGGTGAGTCCCTCCACTTCTAGACCTGGGTGGGTCCTTCCACTTCTAGACCTGGGTGGGTCCCTCTACCTCTAGAACTGGGCGGTTCCTTCTACCTCTAGACCTGGGTGGGTTCCTCCGCCTCTAGACCAGGGTGGTCCCTCCACCTCTAGACCTTGGTGGGTCCTTCCACCTCTAGACCTGGGTGGGTCCCTCTACCTCTAGACCTGGGTTGGTCCCTCCACCTCTAGACCTGGGTGCTTCCCTCCACCTCTAGACCTGGGTGGGTCTTTCCACTTCTCGACCTGGGTGGGTCCCTCTACCTCTAGACCTTGGTGGGTCCCTCCGCTTTTAGACCTGGGTGGGTCCCTCTACCTCTAGGCCTGGGTGGGGACATGGGCGGGCCCCTCTACCTCTAGACCTGGGTGGGTCCCTCCACCTCTAGAGCTGGGTGGGTCCTTCCACCTCTAGACCTGGGTTGGGACCTGGGTGGGGCCCTCTACCTCTAGACCTGGGTGGGTCCCTCCGCCTCTAGACCTGGGTGGGTCCTTCTGCCTCTAGACCTGGGTGGGTTCCTCCGTCTCTAGACCTGGGTGGGTCCCTCCACCTCTAGACCTGGGTGGATCCCTCCGCCTCTAGACCTGGGTGTGTCCCTCCACATCTAGAACTGGGGGGTCCTCCGCCTCTCGACATGGGTGGGTCCTTCCACTTCTAGATCTCGGTGGGTACCTCTACCTCTAGACCTGGGTGGGTCCCTCTTCCTCTAGACCTGGGTGGGTCCTTCCACTTCTAGACCTGGGTGGGTCCCTCTACCTCTAGACCTGGGTGGGTCCTTCCACTTCTAGACCTGGGTGGGTCCCTCCACCTCTAGACCTGGGTGGGTCCTTCTGCCTCTAGACCTGGGTGAGTCCCTCAGCCTCTGGACATGGGTGGGTCCCTCCACCTCTAGACCTGGGGGGGTATCTTCGCCTTAAGACCTGTTTGGGTCACACTGCCTCTAGACCTGGGTGGGTCCTTCCACCTCTAGACCTGGATGGCTCCATCCACCTCTAGACCTGGGTGGGTCCCTCTAACCCTGGACCTGGATGGGTCCTCCACCTCTAGACCTGGGTGAGTCCCTCTGCCTCTAGGCCTGGGTGGGTCCCTCCACCTTTAGACCTGGGTGGGTCCTTCAACCTCTAGTCCTGGGTGGGTCTCTCTACCACTAGATTTGGGTTTGGACCTGGGTGGGGCCCTCTACCTCTAGACCTGGGTGGGTCCATCTGTCTCTAGACCTGGGTGGGTCCCTCCGCCTCTAGACCTGGACGGGTCCCTCAACCTCTAGACCTGGGTGGGTCGCTCCAACTTTAGACCTGGGTGGCCCCTCAACCTCTAGGCCTGGGTGGGTTCTTCCACCTCTAGACCTGGGTGGGTTCTTTTGACTCTAGACCTGGGTGGGTCCCTCTGCCTCTAGACCTGGGTGGGTCCCTCCACCTCTAGATCTGGGTGTTTCCCTCCACCTCTAGACCTGGGTGGGTCCCTCCGCCTCTAGACCTGGGTTTATCCCTCTACCTCTAGACCTGCCTCTAGACCTGGGCAGGTCCCTCCGCCTCTAGAACTGGGTGGGTCCCTTCACCTCTAGGCCTGGGTGGGTCCCTCTACCTCTAGACCTGGGTGGGTCCCTCCACCTCTAGACCTGGGTGGGTCCCTCTACCTCTAGACCTGGGTGGGTCCATCTACCTCTAGACCCGGTTGCGACCCTCCGCCTCTAGACCTGGGCGGGTCCGTCCGCCTCTAGACCTGGGTGGGTCCCTCCACATCTAGACCTCGGTGGGTCCCTCTACCTCTAGACCTGGGTGGGCCCCTCTACCTCTAGACCTGGGTGGGTCCCTCTGCCTCTAGATCTGAGTGGGTTCCTCCGCCTCTAGACCTGGGTGGGTCCCTCCACCTCTACACATGGGTGGGTCCCTCTAAATCTAGACCTGGGTGGATCGCTCCATCTCTAGACCTAAGTGGGCCCTTCCACCTCTAGACCTACGTGGGGCCTTCCGCCTCTAGACCTGGGTGAGTCCCTCCACTTCTAGACCTGGGTGGGTCCTTCCACTTCTAGACCTGGGTGGGTCCTTCCACTTCTAGACCTGGGTGGGTCCCTCTACCTCTAGAACTGGGCGGGTCCCTCTACCTCTAGACCTGGGTGGGTTACTCCGCCTCTAGACCAGGGTGGTCCCTCCACCTCTAGACCTTGGTGGGTCCTTCCACCTCTAGACCTGGGTGGGTCCCTCTACCTCTAGACCTGGGTTGGTCCCTCCTCCTCTAGACCTGGGTGCTTCCCTCCACCTCTAGACCTGGGTGGATCGCTCCATCTCTAGACCTAAGTGGGCCCTTCCACCTCTAGACCTACGTGGGGCCTTCCGCCTCTAGACCTGGGTGAGTCCCTCCACTTCTAGACCTGGGTGGGTCCTTCCACTTCTAGACCTGGGTGGGTCCTTCCACTTCTAGACCTGGGTGGGTCCTTCCACTTCTAGACCTGGGTGGGTACCTCTACCTCTAGACCTGGGTGGGTCCCTCTTCCTCTAGACCTGGGTGGGTCCTTCCACTTCTAGACCTGGGTGGGTCCCTCTACCTCTAGACCTGGGTGGGTCCTTCCACTTCTAGACCTGGGTGGGTCCCTCCACCTCTAGACCTGGGTGGGTCCTTCTGCCTCTAGACCTGGGTGAGTCCCTCAGCCTCTGGACATGGGCGGGTCCCTCCACCTCTAGACCTGGGGGGGTCTCTCCGCCTTAAGACCTGTTTGGGTCACACTGCCTCTAGACCTGGGTGGGTCCTTCCACCTCTAGACCTGGATGGCTCCATCCACCTCTAGACCTGGGTGGGTCCCTCTACCCCTGGACCTGGATGGGTCCTCCACCTCTAGACCTGGGTGAGTCCCTCTGCCTCTAGGCCTGGGTGGGTCCCTCCACCTTTAGACCTGGGTGGGTCCTTCAACCTCTAGTCCTGCGTGGGTCTCTCTACGACTAGATTTGGGTTTGGACCTGGGTGGGGCCCTCTACCTCTAGACCTGGGTGGGTCCATCTGTCTCTAGACCTGGGTGGGTCCCTCCGCCTCTAGACCTGGATGGGTCCCTCAACCTCTAGACCTGGGTGGGTCGCTCCAACTTTAGACCTGGGTGGCCCCTCAACCTCTAGGCCTGGGTGGGTTCTTCCACCTCTAGACCTGGGTGGGTTCTTTTGACACTAGACCTGGGTGGGTCCCTCTGCCTCTAGACCTGGGTGGGTCCCTCCACCTCTAGATCTGGGTGGTTCCCTCCACCTCTAGACCTGGGTGGGTCCCTCCGCCTCTAGACCTGGGTTGATCCCTCCACCTCTAGACCTGGGTGGGTCCCTCCACCTCTAGACCTGGGTGGGTCCCTCTGCCTCTAGACCTGGGTGGGTCCCTCCACCTCTAGACCTGGGTGGGTCCCTCTACCTCTAGACCTGGGTGGGTCCCTCTACCTCTAGGCCTGGGTGGGTACCTCCACCTCTAGACATGGGGAGTCCCTCCACATCTAGGCCTGGGTGGGTCCCTCTACCTCTAGCCCTGGGTGGGTCCCTCTACCTCTAGGCCTGGGTGGGTACCTCCACCTCTAGACATGGGGAGGCCCTCCACCTCTAGACCTGGGTGGTTCCCTCCACCTCTAGACCTGGGTGGGTCCCTCTGCCTCTAGACCTGGGTGGGTCCCTCCACCTCTAGACCTGGGTGGGTCCCTCTACCTCCAGGCCTGGGTGGGTCCCTCCACCTCTAGACCTGGGTGGGTCCCTCTACCTCTAGACCTGGGTGGGTCCCTCCAACTCTAGACCTGGGCATGTCCTCCGCCTCTAGACCTGGGTGGATCCTCCACCTCTAGACCTGGGTGGGTCCTTCCACCTCAAGACCTGGGTGGGTGTCTCTGCCTCTAGACCTAGGTGGGTCCTTCCACCTCTAGACCTGGTTGGGTCCCTCTGCCTCTAGACCTGGGTGGGTCCCTCCACCTCTAGACCTAGGTGGTTCCCTCTACCTCTAGACCTGGGTGGGGACCTGGGTGGGGCCCTCTACCTCTAGACCTGAGTGGGTCCCTCCACCTCTAGACCTGGGTGGGTCCCTCCACCTCCAGACCTGGGTTGAACGCTCCACCTCTAGACCTAAGTGAGTCCCTCCACCTCTAGACCTTGGTGGGTCCTTGGCCTCTAGACCTGGGTGAGTCCCTCCACCTCTAGACCTGGGTGGGTCCCTCAGCTCTAGACCGGGTGGGTCCCTCACCTCTTGACCTGGGTGGGTCCCTCTACCTCTAGACCTAGGTGGGTCCTTCCACTTCTAGACCTGGGTGGGTCCTTCCACTTCTAGACCTGGGTGGGTCCCTCTACCTCTAGACCTGGTTGGGTTCCTCCGCCTCTAGACCTGGGTGGTCCCTCTGCCTCTAGACCTGGGTGGGTCCCTCTACCTCTAGACCTGGGTGGGTCCCTCCACCTCTAGACCTGGGTGGGTCCCTCAACAACTGGACATGGATGGGTCCTTCCACTTCTAGACCTGGGTGGGTCCCTAAACCTCTAGACCTGGGTGGGTTTTTCCACTTCTAGACCTGGGTGGGTCTTTCTACTTCTAGACCTGGGTGGGTCCCTATACCTCCAGACCTTGGTTGGTCCCTCCACCTCTAGACCTAGGTGGGTCCCTCTACCTCTAGACCTGGGTGGTTCCTCCGCCTCTAGACCTGGGTAGTCCCTCCGCCTCTAGACCTGGGTGGGTCCTTCTGCCTCTAGACCTGGGTGGGTCCCTCCGCCTCTAGACCTGGGTGGGTCCCTCTGCCTCTCGACCTGGGTGGGTCCTTCTGCCTCTAGACCTGGGTGGGTCCCTCCGTCTCTAGACCTGGGTGGGTCCCTCTGCCTCTAGACCTGGGTGGGTCCTTCTGCCTCTAGACCTGGGTGGGTCCCTCCGTCTCTAGACCTGGGTGGGTCCTTCCAACTCTAGACCTGGGCAGATCCCTCCACCTCTAGACCTGGGTGTGTCCCTCCACCTCTAGACCTGGGTCGACCCTCTACCCCTAGGCCTGGGTGGGGACCTGGGTGGGTCCCCCTACCTCTAGACCAGGGCTGGTCCCTCCCCCTCTAGACATGGGTTGGTCCCTCTACCTCTAGACCTGGGTGAGTCCCTCCACCTCTTGAACTGGGTGGATCCCTCCACCTTTAGGACTGGGTGGCTCCCTCCACCTCTAGACCTGGGTGGGTTCATCTGCCTCTAGACCTGGGTGGGTCCCTCTACCTCTAGACATGGGTGGGTCCCTCCACCTTTAGACCTGGGTGGGTCCCTCTACCTCTAGACCTGGATGGGTCCCTCTACCTCTAGACCTGGTTGAGTCCCTCTACCTCTAGATCTGCCTCTAGACCTGGGCGGGTCCCTCCACCTCTAGAACTGGGTCACCTCTAGAAGATGGGTCCCTCTACCTCTAGACCTGGGTGGGTCCCTCCACCTTTAGACCTTGGTGGGTCCCTCTACCTCTAGACCTTGGTGGGTCCCTCTACCTCTAGACCTGGTTGAGTCCCTCTACCTCTAGACCTGCCTCTAATCCTGGGCGGGTCCCTCCACCTCTAGAACTGGGTGGGTCCTTCACTTTTAGACCCGGGTGGGTCCCTCTACCTCTAGACCCGGGTGGGTCCCTCCTTCTCTAGACCTGGGTGGGTCTCTCCACCTTTAGACCTTGGTGGGTCCCTCCACCTCTAGACCTGGGTGGGTCCCTTCACCTCTAGACCTGGGTGGGTCCCTCCACCACTAGACCTGGGTGGGTCCTCCAGCTCTAGACCTTGGTGGGTCCCGGTGGGTCCCTCCCCCTACCCCTCTAGAGCTGAGTGGGTCCCGGTGGGTCCCTCTCCCTCCCCCTTTAGACCTGGGTGGGTCCCTCCACCTCTAGACCTGGGTTGGTCCCTCTGCCTCTAGACCTGGGTGGGTCCCTCAACTTCTAGACCTGGGTGGGTCCCTCTGCTTCTAGACTTGGGTGGGTCCCTCCATATCTAGACATGGGTGGACCCCTCCACCTCTAGACTGGGGTGGGTCCTACAACCTTTAGACCTGGGTGGGTCCTTCCGCCACGAGACCTGGGTGGGTCCCTCACCTCTAGACATGGGTGTGTCCCTCCATCACTAGACCTGTTTGGGTCCCTCCACCTCTAATACTAGGTGGGGCCCTCTACCTTTAGAACTGGGTGGATGGCTCTACCTCTAGACCTGGGTGTGTCCCTCCACCTCTAGACATGGGTGGGATCCTCTGCCTCTAGACCTGGTGGGTCCCTCCACCTCTAGACCTGGGTGGGTCCCGCTACCTCTAGACTTGGGCGGGTCCCTCAGCCTCTAGACCTGGGTGAGTCCCTCCAGTGTGGATCAATGAGTCCAGAGCCCTTCCTAGCTTCTCTGGCTACACCGTATGGCTTTGATGAACTACGGCCCCAAGACATGACCGCCCCCCCCCCACTTGAAAGGTTAGAATGGCAGCAAGGAGCAGAAAGGGGGATTGGAGCACTCATACTGCAATACTACCTCTAGACCTGGGTGGGTCCCTCTACCTCTAGACCTGGGTGGGTCCCTCTACCTCTAGACCTGGGTGGGTCCCTCTACCTCTAGACCTGGGTGGGTCCTCCGCCTCAAGACTTGGGTGGGCCCCTCCACCTCTAGACATGGGTGGGATCCTCTTCCTCTAGACCTGGTGGCTCCCTCCACCTCTAGTCCTGGGTGGGTTCATCTGCCTCTAGACCTGGGTGGGTCCCTCTACCTCTAGACTTGGGCGAGTTACTCAGCCTCTAGACCTGGGTGAGTCCCTCCACCTCTAGACCTGGGTGGGTCTCTCTGCCTCTAGACCTGGGTGGGTCACTCTGCCTTTAGACCTGGGTGGGTTCTTCTGCTTCTAGACCTGGGTGGGTCCCTCCACCTTTAAATCTGGGTGGTTCCCTCTGCCGCTAGACCTTGGTGGATCCCTCCGCCTCTAGACCTTGGTGGATACCTTCACCTCTAGACCTTGGTGGATCCCTCCGCCTCTGCATCTGGGTGGATCCCTCCACCTCTAGACCTGGGTGAGACCCTCTACCCCTAGACCTGGGTGGAGACCTGGGTGGGTCCCCCTACCTCTAGACCTGGGCTGGTCCCTCCACCTCTAGACATGGGTGGGTCCCTCCACCTCTGGACATGGGTGGGTCCGTCCACCTTTAGACCTGGGTGGGTCCTTCTACCTCTATACCTGGGTGGGTCCCTCTACCTCTAGACCTGGGTGGGTCCCTCTACCTATAGACCTGGGTGGGTCCCTCCACCTATAGACCTTCGTGGGTCCCTCTACCTCTAGACCTGGGTGGGTCCCTCTACCTCTAGACCTGGTTGCGTCCCTCTACCTCTAGACCTGCCTCTAGACCTGGGCAGGTCCCTCCGCCTCTAGAACTGGGTGGGTCACTTCACCTCTAGGCCTGGGTGGGTCCCTCTACCTCTAGACCTGGGTGGGTCCCTCCACCTCTAGACCTGGGTGGGTCCCTCCACCTTTAGACCTTGGTGGGTCCCTCTACCTCTAGACCTGGGTGGGTCCATCTACCTCTAGACCTGGTTGCGACCCTCTACCTCTAGACCTGGGCGGGTCCCTCCGCCTCTAGACCTGGGTGGGTCCCTCCACATCTAGACCTCGGTGGGTCCCTCTACCTCTAGACCTGGGTGGGCCCCTCTACCTCTAGACCTGGGTGGGTCCCTCTGCCTCTAGATCTGAGTGGGTTCCTCCGCCTCTAGACCTGGGTGGGTCCCTCCACCTCTACACATGGGTGGGTCCCTCTACCTCTTGACCTGGGTGGATCGCTCCATCTCTAGACCTAAGTGGGCCCTTCCACCTCTAGACCTACGTGGGGCCTTCCGCCTCTAGACCTGGGTGAGTCCCTCCACTTCTAGACCTGGGTGGGTCCTTCCACTTCTAGACCTGGGTGGGTCCCTCTACCTCTAGAACTGGGCGGTTCCCTCTACCTCTAGACCTGGGTGGGTTCCTCCGCCTCTAGACCAGGGTGGTCCCTCCACCTCTAGACCTTGGTGGGTCCTTCCACCTCTAGACCTGGGTGGGTCCCTCTACCTCTAGACCTGGGTTGGTCCCTCCACCTCTAGACCTGGGTGCTTCCCTCCACCTCTAGACCTGGTTGGGTCTTTCCACTTCTCGACCTGGGTGGGTCCCTCTACCTCTAGACCTTGGTGGGTCCCTCCGCTTTTAGACCTGGGTGGGTCCCTCTACCTCTAGGCCTGGGTGGGGACATGGGCGGGCCCCTCTACCTCTAGACCTGGGTGGGTCCCTCCACCTCTAGAGCTGGGTGGGTCCTTCCACCTCTAGACCTGGGTTGGGACCTGGGTGGGGCCCTCTACCTCTAGACCTGGGTGGGTCCCTCCGCCTCTAGACCTGGGTGGGTCCTTCTGCCTCTAGACCTGGGTGGGTTCCTCCGTCTCTAGACCTGGGTGGGTCCCTCCACCTCTAGACCTGGGTGGATCCCTCCGCCTCTAGACCTGGGTGTGTCCCTCCACATCTAGAACTGGGGGGTCCTCCGCCTCTCGACATGGGTGGGTCCTTCCACTTCTAGATCTCGGTGGGTACCTCTACCTCTAGACCTGGGTGGGTCCCTCTTCCTCTAGACCTGGGTGGGTCCTTCCACTTCTAGACCTGGGTGGGTCCCTCTACCTCTAGACCTGGGTGGGTCCTTCCACTTCTAGACCTGGGTGGGTCCCTCCACCTCTAGACCTGGGTGGGTCCTTCTGCCTCTAGACCTGGGTGAGTCCCTCAGCCTCTGGACATGGGTGGGTCCCTCCACCTCTAGACCTGGGGGGGTCTCTTCGCCTTAAGACCTGTTTGGGTCACACTGCCTCTAGACCTGGGTGGGTCCTTCCACCTCTAGACCTGGATGGCTCCATCCACCTCTAGACCTGGGTGGGTCCCTCTAACCCTGGACCTGGATGGGTCCTCCACCTCTAGACCTGGGTGAGTCCCTCTGCCTCTAGGCCTGGGTGGGTCCCTCCACCTTTAGACCTGGGTGGGTCCTTCAACCTCTAGTCCTGGGTGGGTCTCTCTACCACTAGATTTGGGTTTGGACATGGGTGGGGCCCTCTACCTCTAGACCTGGGTGGGTCCATCTGTCTCTAGACCTGGGTGGGTCCCTCCGCCTCTAGACCTGGACGGGTCCCTCAACCTCTAGACCTGGGTGGGTCGCTCCAACTTTAGACCTGGGTAGCCCCTCAACCTCTAGGCCTGGGTGGGTTCTTCCACCTCTAGACCTGGGTGGGTTCTTTTGACTCTAGACCTGGGTGGGTCCCTCTGCCTCTAGACCTGGGTGGGTCCCTCCACCTCTAGATCTGGGTGTTTCCCTCCACCTCTAGACCTGGGTGGGTCCCTCCGCCTCTAGACCTGGGTTTATCCCTCTACCTCTAGACCTGCCTCTAGACCTGGGCAGGTCCCTCCGCCTCTAGAACTGGGTGGGTCCCTTCACCTCTAGGCCTGGGTGGGTCCCTCTACCTCTAGACCTGGGTGGGTCCCTCCACCTCTAGACCTGGGTGGGTCCCTCTACCTCTAGACCTGGGTGGGTCCATCTACCTCTAGACCCGGTTGCGACCCTCCGCCTCTAGACCTGGGCGGGTCCGTCCGCCTCTAGACCTGGGTGGGTCCCTCCACATCTAGACCTCGGTGGGTCCCTCTACCTCTAGACCTGGGTGGGCCCCTCTACCTCTAGACCTGGGTGGGTCCCTCTGCCTCTAGATCTGAGTGGGTTCCTCCGCCTCTAGACCTGGGTGGGTCCCTCCACCTCTACACATGGGTGGGTCCCTCTAAATCTAGACCTGGGTGGATCGCTCCATCTCTAGACCTAAGTGGGCCCTTCCACCTCTAGACCTACGTGGGGCCTTCCGCCTCTAGACCTGGGTGAGTCCCTCCACTTCTAGACCTGGGTGGGTCCTTCCACTTCTAGACCTGGGTGGGTCCTTCCACTTCTAGACCTGGGTGGGTCCCTCTACCTCTAGAACTGGGCGGGTCCCTCTACCTCTAGACCTGGGTGGGTTACTCCGCCTCTAGACCAGGGTGGTCCCTCCACCTCTAGACCTTGGTGGGTCCTTCCACCTCTAGACCTGGGTGGGTCCCTCTACCTCTAGACCTGGGTTGGTCCCTCCTCCTCTAGACCTGGGTGCTTCCCTCCACCTCTAGACCTGGGTGGATCGCTCCATCTCTAGACCTAAGTGGGCCCTTCCACCTCTAGACCTACGTGGGGCCTTCCGCCTCTAGACCTGGGTGAGTCCCTCCACTTCTAGACCTGGGTGGGTCCTTCCACTTCTAGACCTGGGTGGGTCCTTCCACTTCTAGACCTGGGTGGGTACCTCTACCTCTAGACCTGGGTGGGTCCCTCTTCCTCTAGACCTGGGTGGGTCCTTCCACTTCTAGACCTGGGTGGGTCCCTCTACCTCTAGACCTGGGTGGGTCCTTCCACTTCTAGACCTGGGTGGGTCCCTCCACCTCTAGACCTGGGTGGGTCCTTCTGCCTCTAGACCTGGGTGAGTCCCTCAGCCTCTGGACATGGGCGGGTCCCTCCACCTCTAGACCTGGGGGGGTCTCTCCGCCTTAAGACCTGTTTGGGTCACACTGCCTCTAGACCTGGGTGGGTCCTTCCACCTCTAGACCTGGATGGCTCCATCCACCTCTAGACCTGGGTGGGTCCCTCTACCCCTGGACCTGGATGGGTCCTCCACCTCTAGACCTGGGTGGGTCCCTCCGCCTCTAGACCTGGATGGGTCCCTCAACCTCTAGACCTGGGTGGGTCGCTCCAACTTTAGACCTGGGTGGCCCCTCAACCTCTAGGCCTGGGTGGGTTCTTCCACCTCTAGACCTGGGTGGGTTCTTTTGACACTAGACCTGGGTGGGTCCCTCTGCCTCTAGACCTGGGTGGGTCCCTCCACCTCTAGATCTGGGTGGTTCCCTCCACCTCTAGACCTGGGTGGGTCCCTCCGCCTCTAGACCTGGGTTGATCCCTCCACCTCTAGACCTGGGTGGGTCCCTCCACCTCTAGACCTGGGTGGGTCCCTCTGCCTCTAGACCTGGGTGGGTCCCTCCACCTCTAGACCTGGGTGGGTCCCTCTACCTCTAGACCTGGGTGGGTCCCTCTACCTCTAGGCCTGGGTGGGTACCTCCACCTCTAGACATGGGGAGTCCCTCCACATCTAGGCCTGGGTGGGTCCCTCTACCTCTAGCCCTGGGTGGGTCCCTCTACCTCTAGGCCTGGGTGGGTACCTCCACCTCTAGACATGGGGAGGCCCTCCACCTCTAGACCTGGGTGGTTCCCTCCACCTCTAGACCTGGGTGGGTCCCTCTGCCTCTAGACCTGGGTGGGTCCCTCCACCTCTAGACCTGGGTGGGTCCCTCTACCTCCAGGCCTGGGTGGGTCCCTCCACCTCTAGACCTGGGTGGGTCCCTCTACCTCTAGACCTGGGTGGGTCCCTCCAACTCTAGACCTGGGCATGTCCTCCGCCTCTAGACCTGGGTGGATCCTCCACCTCTAGACCTGGGTGGGTCCTTCCACCTCAAGACCTGGGTGGGTGTCTCTGCCTCTAGACCTAGGTGGGTCCTTCCACCTCTAGACCTGGTTGGGTCCCTCTGCCTCTAGACCTGGGTGGGTCCCTCCACCTCTAGACCTAGGTGGTTCCCTCTACCTCTAGACCTGGGTGGGGACCTGGGTGGGGCCCTCTACCTCTAGACCTGAGTGGGTCCCTCCACCTCTAGACCTGGGTGGGTCCCTCCACCTCCAGACCTGGGTTGAACGCTCCACCTCTAGACCTAAGTGAGTCCCTCCACCTCTAGACCTTGGTGGGTCCTTGGCCTCTAGACCTGGGTGAGTCCCTCCACCTCTAGACCTGGGTGGGTCCCTCAGCTCTAGACCGGGTGGGTCCCTCACCTCTTGACCTGGGTGGGTCCCTCTACCTCTAGACCTAGGTGGGTCCTTCCACTTCTAGACCTGGGTGGGTCCTTCCACTTCTAGACCTGGGTGGGTCCCTCTACCTCTAGACCTGGTTGGGTTCCTCCGCCTCTAGACCTGGGTGGTCCCTCTGCCTCTAGACCTGGGTGGGTCCCTCTACCTCTAGACCTGGGTGGGTCCCTCCACCTCTAGACCTGGGTGGGTCCCTCAACAACTGGACATGGATGGGTCCTTCCACTTCTAGACCTGGGTGGGTCCCTAAACCTCTAGACCTGGGTGGGTTTTTCCACTTCTAGACCTGGGTGGGTCTTTCTACTTCTAGACCTGGGTGGGTCCCTATACCTCCAGACCTTGGTTGGTCCCTCCACCTCTAGACCTAGGTGGGTCCCTCTACCTCTAGACCTGGGTGGTTCCTCCGCCTCTAGACCTGGGTAGTCCCTCCGCCTCTAGACCTGGGTGGGTCCTTCTGCCTCTAGACCTGGGTGGGTCCCTCCGCCTCTAGACCTGGGTGGGTCCCTCTGCCTCTCGACCTGGGTGGGTCCTTCTGCCTCTAGACCTGGGTGGGTCCCTCCGTCTCTAGACCTGGGTGGGTCCCTCTGCCTCTAGACCTGGGTGGGTCCTTCTGCCTCTAGACCTGGGTGGGTCCCTCCGTCTCTAGACCTGGGTGGGTCCCTCCAACTCTAGACCTGGGCAGATCCCTCCACCTCTAGACCTGGGTGTGTCCCTCCACCTCTAGACCTGGGTCGACCCTCTACCCCTAGGCCTGGGTGGGGACCTGGGTGGGTCCCCCTACCTCTAGACCAGGGCTGGTCCCTCCCCCTCTAGACATGGGTTGGTCCCTCTACCTCTAGACCTGGGTGAGTCCCTCCACCTCTTGAACTGGGTGGATCCCTCCACCTTTAGGACTGGGTGGCTCCCTCCACCTCTAGACCTGGGTGGGTTCATCTGCCTCTAGACCTGGGTGGGTCCCTCTACCTCTAGACATGGGTGGGTCCCTCCACCTTTAGACCTGGGTGGGTCCCTCTACCTCTAGACCTGGATGGGTCCCTCTACCTCTAGACCTGGTTGAGTCCCTCTACCTCTAGATCTGCCTCTAGACCTGGGCGGGTCCCTCCACCTCTAGAACTGGGTCACCTCTAGAAGATGGGTCCCTCTACCTCTAGACCTGGGTGGGTCCCTCCACCTTTAGACCTTGGTGGGTCCCTCTACCTCTAGACCTTGGTGGGTCCCTCTACCTCTAGACCTGGTTGAGTCCCTCTACCTCTAGACCTGCCTCTAATCCTGGGCGGGTCCCTCCACCTCTAGAACTGGGTGGGTCCTTCACTTTTAGACCCGGGTGGGTCCCTCTACCTCTAGACCCTGGTGGGTCCCTCCTTCTCTAGACCTGGGTGGGTCTCTCCACCTTTAGACCTTGGTGGGTCCCTCTACCTCTAGACCTGGGTGGGTCCCTCTACCTCTAGACCTGGTTGCGTCCCTCTACCTCTAGACCAAGGTGGGTCCCTCCACCTCTAGACCTGGGTGGGTCCCTCCACATCTAGACCTCGGTGGGTCCCTCTACCTCTAGACCTGGGTCGGTCCCTCTACCTCTAGACCTAGGTGGGTCCCTCTACCTCTAGACCTGAGTGGGTTCCTCCGCCTCTAGACCTGGGTGGGTCCCTCCACCTCTAGACATGGGGGGATCACTCCATCTCTAGACCTAAGTGGGCCCTTCCACTTCTAGACCTGGGTGGGGCCTTCTGCCTCTAGACCTGGGTGAGTCCCTCCACTTCTAGACCTGGGTGGGTCCTTCCACTTCTAGACCTGGGTGGGTCTTTCCACTTCTAGACCTGGGTGGGTCCCTCTACCTCTAGACCTCGGTGGGTCCCTCTGCTTTTCCACCTGGGTGGGTCCATCTGCCTCTAGACCTGGGTGGGTCCCTCTACCTCTAGACCTGGGTGGTTCCCTCTACCTCTAGACCTGGGTGGGTTCATCCACCTCTAGACCTGGGTGGTCCCTCCGACTCTAGACCTGGGTGGGTCCCTCTACCTCTAGACCTGGGTGGGTCCCTCCACCTCTAGACCTGGGTGGATCCCTCCACCTCTAGACCTGGGTGGGTCCCTCCACCTCTAGACCTGGGTGGGTCCCTCTACCTCTAGACCTGGGTGGGTCCCTCCGCCTCTAGACCTGGGTGGGTCCCTCAACCTCTAGACATGGGTGTGTCCTTCCACTTCTAGACCTGGGTGGGTCCCTCTACCTCTAGACCTGGGTGGGTCCTTCCACTTCTAGACCTGGGTGGATCCCTCCGCCTTTAGACCTGGGTGGGTCCCTCCACCTCTAGACCTGGGTGGGTCCCTCTATCTCTAGACCTGGGTGGGTCCCTCCGCCTCTAGACCTGGGTGGATCCCTCAACCTCTAGACATGGGTGTGTCCTTCCACTTCTAGAGCTGGGTGGGTCCACCTACCTCTAGACCTGGGCGGGTCCCTCCACTTCTAGACCTGGGTGGGTATTTCCACTTCTAGACCTGGGTGGGTCCCTCTACCTCTAGACCTCGATGGGTCCCTCCGCTTTTCGACCTGGGTGGGTCCTTCTGCCTCTAGACCTGGGTCGGGCCCTCTACCTCTAGACCTGGGTGGGTCCCTCTGCCTCTAGACCTGGGTGAGTCCCTCTGCCTCTAAACCTGGGTAGGTCCCTCCGTCTCTAGACCTTGTTGGGTCCCTCCACCTCTAGACCTGGGTGGATCCCTCCCCCTTTAGACCTGGGTGGGTCCCTCTACCTCTAGACCTGGATGGGTCCCTCTACCGCTAGACCTGGGTGGGTCCCTCCACCTTTAGACCTTGGTGGGTCCCTCTACCTCTAGACCTGGGTGGGTCCCTCTACCTCTAGACCTGGTTGAGTCCCTCTACCGCTAGACCTGCCTCTAGACCTGGGCGGGTCCCTCCACCTCTAGAACTGGGTGGGTCCTTCACTTTTAGACCCGGGTGGGTCCCTCTACCTCTAGACCCGGGTGGGTCCCTCCTTCTCTAGACCTGGGTGGGTCCCTCCACCTTTAGACCTTGGTGGGTCCCTCTACCTCTAGACCTGGGTGGGTCCCTCTACCTCTAGACCTGGTTGCGTCCCTCTACCTCTAGACCTTGGTGGGTCCCTCCGCCTCTAGACCTGGGTGGGTCCCTCCACATCTAGACCTCGGTGGGTCCCTCTACCTCTAGACCTGGGTCGGTCCCTCTACCTCTAGACCTGGGTGGGTCCCTCTGCCTCTAGACCTGAGTGGGTTCCTCCGCCTCTAGACCTGGGTGGGTCCCTCCACCTCTAGACATGGGTGGATCACTCCATCTCTAGACCTAAGTGGGCCCTTCCACTTCTAGACCTGGGTGGGGCCTTCTGCCTCTAGACCTGGGTGAGTCCCTCCACTTCTAGACCTGGGTGGGTCCTTCCACTTCTAGACCTGGGTGGGTCTTTCCACTTCTAGACCTGGGTGGGTCCCTCTACCTCTAGACCTCGGTGGGTCCCTCTGCTTTTCGACCTGGGTGGGTCCATCTGCCTCTAGACCTGGGTGGGTCCCTCTACCTCTAGACCTGGGTGGTTCCCTCTACCTCTAGACCTGGGTGGGTTCATCCACCTCTAAACCTGGGTGGTCCCTCCGACTCTTGACCTGGGTGGGTCCCTCTACCTCTAGACCTGGGTGGGTCCCTCCACCTCTAGACCTGGGTGGATCCCTCCACCTCTAGACCTGGGTGGGTCCCTCCACCTCTAGACCTGGGTGGGTCCCTCTACCTCTAGACCTGGGTGGGTCCCTCCGCCTCTAGACCTGGGTGGGTCCCTCAACTTCTAGACATGGATGTGTCCTTCCACTTCTAGACCTGGGTGGGTCCACCTACCTCTAGACCTGGGTGGGTCCTTCCACTTCTAGACCTGGGTGGATCCCTCCGCCTTTAGACCTGGGTGGGTCCCTCTACCTCTAGACCTGGATGGGTCCCTCTACCTCTAGACCTGGGTGGGTCCCTCCACCTTTAGACCTTGGTGGGTCCCTCTACCTCTAGATCTGGGTGGGTCCCTCTACCTCTAGACCTGGTTGAGTCCCTCTACCTCTAGACCTGCCTCTAGACCTGGGCGGGTCCCTCCACCTCTAGAACTGGGTGGGTCCTTCACTTTTAGACCCGGGTGGGTCCCTCTACCTCTAGACCCAGGTGGGTCCCTCCATCTCTAGACCTGGGTGGGTCCCTCTGCCTCTAGACCTGGGCGGGTCCCTCCACCTCTAGAACTGGGTGGGTCCTTCACTTTTAGACCTGGGTGGGTCCTTCTGCCTCTAGACCTGGGTCGGGCCCTCTACCTCTAGACCTGGGTGGGTCCCTCTGCCTCTAGACCTGGGTGAGTCCCTCTGCCTCTAGACCTGGGTGAGTCCCTCTGCCTCTAGACCTGGGTGGGTCCCTCCGTCTCTAGACCTTGTTGGGTCCCTCCACCTCTATACCTGGGTGGATCCCTCCGCCTTTAGACCTGGGTGGGTCCCTCTACCTCTAGACCTGGATGGGTCCCTCTACCTCTAGACCTGGGTGGGTCCCTCCACCTTTAGACCTTGGTGGGTCCCTCTACCTCTAGACCTGGGTGGGTCCCTCTACCTCTAGACCTGGTTGAGTCCCTCTACCTCTAGACCTGCCTCTAGACCTGGGCGGGTCCCTCCACCTCTAGAACTGGGTGGGTCCTTCACTTTTAGACCCGGGTGGGTCCCTCTACCTCTAGACCCGGGTGGGTCCCTCCATCTCTAGACCTGGGTGGGTCCCTCCACCTTTAGACCTGGGTGGGTCCCTCTACCTCTAGACCTGGTTGCGTCCCTCTACCTCTAGACCTGGGTGGGTCCCTCCGCCTCTAGACCTGGGTGGGTCCCTCCACATCTAGACCTTAGTGGGTCCCTCTACCTCTAGACCTGGGTCTGTCCCTATACCTCTAGACCTCGGTGGGTCCCTCTGCCTCTAGACCTGAGTGGGTTCCTCCGCCTCTAGACCTGGGTGGGTCCCTCCGCCTCTAGACATGGGTGGATCACTCCATCTCTAGACCTAAGTGGGCCCTTCCACTTCTAGACCTGGGTGGGGCCTTCTGCCTCTAGACCTGGGTGAGTCCCTCCACTTCTAGACCTGGGTGGGTCCTTCCACTTCTAGACCTGGGTGGGTCTTTCCACTTCTAGACCTGGGTGGGTCCCTCTACCTCTAGACCTCGGTGGGTCCCTCCGCTTTTCGACCTGGGTGGGTCCATCTGCCTCTAGACCTGGGTGGGTCCCTCTACCTCTAGACCTGGGTGGGTTCATCCACCTCTAGACCTGGGTGGTCCCTCCGCCTCTAGACCTGGGTGGGTCCCTCTACCTCTAGACCTCGGTGGGTCCCTCTGCTTTTCGACTGGGTGGGTCCATCTGCCTCTAGACCTGGGTGGGTCCCTCTACCTCTAGACCTGGGTGGTTCCCTCTACCTCTAGACCTGGGTGGGTTCATCCACCTCTAGACCTGGGTGGTCCCTCAACCTCTAGACATGGGTGTGTCCTTCCACTTCTAGACCTGGGTGGGTCCACCTACCTCTAGACCTGGGTGGGTCCTTCCACTTCTAGACCTGGGTGGATCCCTCCGCCTTTAGACCTGGGTGGGTCCCTCTACCTCTAGACCTGGATGGGTCCCTCTACCTCTAGACCTGGGTGGGTCCCTCCACCTTTAGACCTTGGTGGGTCCCTCTACCTCTAGACCTGGGTGGGTCCCTCTACCTCTAGACCTGGTTGAGTCCCTCTACCTCTAGACCTGCCTCTAGACCTGGGCGGGTCCCTCCACCTCTAGAACTGGTTGGGTCCTTCACTTTTAGACCCGGGTGGGTCCCTCTACCTCTAGACCCGGGTGGGTTCCTCCATCTCTAGACCTGGGTGGGTCCCTCTGCCTCTAGACCTGGGCGGGTCCCTCCACCTCTAGAACTGGGTGGGTCCTTCACTTTTAGACCTGGGTGGGTCCTTCTGCCTCTAGACCTGGGTCGGGCCCTCTACCTCTAGACCTGGGTGGGTCCCTCTGCCTCTAGACCTGGGTGAGTCCCTCTGCCTCTAGACCTGGGTGAGTCCCTCTGCCTCTAGACCTGGGTGGGTCCCTCCGTCTCTAGACCTTGTTGGGTCCCTCCACCTCTAGACCTGGGTGGATCCCTCCGCCTTTAGACCTGGGTGGGTCCCTCTACCTCTAGACCTGGATGGGTCCCTCTACCTCTAGACCTGGGTGGGTCCCTCCACCTTTAGACCTTGGTGGGTCCCTCTACCTCTAGACCTGGGTGGGTCCCTCTTCCTCTAGACCTGGTTGAGTCCCTCTACCTCTAGACCTGCCTCTAGACCTGGGCGGGTCCCTCCACCTCTAGAACTGGGTGGGTCCTTCACTTTTAGACCCGGGTGGGTCCCTCTACCTCTAGACCCGGGTGGGTCCCTCCATCTCTAGACCTGGGTAGGTCCCTCCACCGTTAGACCTTGGTGGGTCCCTCTACCTCTAGACCTGGGTGGGTCCCTCTACCTCTAGACCTGGTTGCGTCCCTCTACCTCTAGACCTGGGTGGGTCCCTCCGCCTCTAGACCTGGGTGGGTCCCTCCACATGTAGACCTCAGTGGGTCCCTCTACCTCTAGACCTGGGTCGGTTCCTTTACCTCTAGACCTGGGTGGGTCCCTCTGCCTCTAGACCTGAGTGGGTTCCTCCGCCTCTAGACCTGGGTGGGTCCCTCCACCTCTAGACATGGGTGGATCACTCCATCTCTAGACCTAAGTGGGCCCTTCCACTTCTAGACCTGGGTGGGGCCTTCTGCCTCTAGACCTGGGTGAGTCCCTCCACTTCTAGACCTGGGTGGGTCCTTCCACTTCTAGACCTGGGTGGGTCTTTCCACTTCTAGACCTGGGTGGGTCCCTCTACCTCTAGACCTCGGTGGGTCCCTCCGCTTTTCGACCTGGGTGGGTCCATCTGCCTCTAGACCTGGGTGGGTCCCTCTACCTCTAGGCCTGGGTGGGTTCATCCACCTCTAGACCTGGGTGGTCCCTCCGCCTCTAGACCTGGGTGGGTCCCTCTACCTCTAGACCTGGGTGGGTCCCTCCACCTCTAGACCTGGGTGGATCCCTCCACCTCTAGACCTGGGTGGGTCCCTCCACCTCTAGACCTGGGTGGGTCCCTCTACCTCTAGACCTCGGTGGGTCCCTCCGCTTTTCGACCTGGGTGGGTCCATCTGCCTCTAGACCTGGGTGGGTCCCTCTACCTCTAGGCCTGGGTGGGTTCATCCACCTCTAGACCTGGGTGGTCCCTCCGCCTCTAGACCTGGGTGGGTCCACCTACCTCTAGACCTGGGTGGGTCCTTCCACTTCTAGACCTGGGTGGGTCTTTCCACTTCTAGACCTGGGTGGGTCCCTCTACCTCTAGACCTCGGTGGGTCCCTCCGCTTTTCAACCTGGGTGGGTCCTTCTGCCTCTAGACCTGGGTTGGGCCCTCTACCTCTAGACCTGGGTGGGTCCCTCTGCCTCTAGACCTGGGTGAGTCCCTCTGCCTCTAGACCTGGGTGAGTCCCTCTGCCTCTAGACCTGGGTGGGTCCCTCCGTCTCTAGACCTTGTTGGGTCCCTCCACCTCTAGACCTGGGTGGATCCCTCCACCTCTAGACCTGGGTGGGTCCCTCCACCTCTAGACCTGGGTGGGTCCCTCCGCCTCTAGACCTGGGTGGGTCCCTCCGCCTCTAGACCTGGGTGGGTCCCTCAACCTCTAGACATGGGTGTGTCCTTCCACTTCTAGACCTGGGTGGGTCCACCTACCTCTAGACCTGGGTGGGTCCTTCCACTTCTAGACCTGGGTGGGTCTTTCCACTTCTAGACCTGGGTGGGTCCCTCTACCTCTAGACCTCGGTGGGTCCCTCCGCTTTTCAACCTGGGTGGGTCCTTCTGCCTCTAGACCTGGGTCGGGCCCTCTACCTCTAGACCTGGGTGGGTCCCTCTGCCTCTAGACCTGGGTGAGTCCCTCTGCCTCTAGACCTGGTTGGGTCCCTCCATCTCTAGACCTTGTTGGGTCCCTCCACCTCTAGACCTGGGTGGATCCCTCTGCCTCTAGACCTGGGTGTGTCCCTCCACCTCTAGATCTGGGGGGTCCCTCCGCCTCTAGACATGGGTGGGTCCTTCCACTTCTAGATCTCAGTGGGTCCCTCTACCTCTAGACCTGGGTGGGTCCCTCCACCTCTAGACATGGGTGGGTCCCTCTACCTCTAGACCTGGGTGGCTCCCTCCACCTCTAGATCTGAGTGGGTCCCTCAACCCCTAGATATGGGTGGATCCTTCCACATCTAGACCTGGGTGGGTCCCTCTACCTCTAGACCTTGGTGGGTTTTTCCGCTTCTAGACCTGGGTGGGTCTTTCCACTTCTAGACCTGGGTGGGTCCCTATACCTCTAGACCTTGGTTGGTCCCTCCACCTCTAGACCTGGGTGGGTCCCTCTACCTCCAGACATGGGTTGTTCCTCCGCCTCTAGACCTGGGTGGTCCCTCCACCTCTAGACCTGGGTGGGTCCCTCCACCTCTAGACATGGGTGGGTCCCTCTAGCCCCAAAACCTCAGTGGGATCCTCTGCCTCTAGACCTGGGTGTTCCCTCCACCTCGAGACCTGGGTGGGTCCCTCTACCTCTAGACCTGGGTCCACTTCTATACCTGGGTGGATCCTTCCACTTCCAGACCAGGGTGGGTCCCGCTACCTCTAGACCTGGGTGGGTCCTTCCACTTTTAGACCTGGGCGGGTCCTTCCACTTCTAGACCTGGGTGGGTCCTTCCACTTCTAGACCTGGGTGGGTCCCTCTACCTCTAGACCTCGATGGGTCCCTCCGCTTTTCGACCTGGGTGGGTCCTTCTGCCTCTAGACCTGGGTCGGGCCCTCTACCTCTAGACCTGGGTGTGTCCCTCTGCCTCTAGACCTGGGTGAGTCCCTCTGCCTCTAGACCTTTGTTAGGTCCCTCCATCTCTAGACATGGGTGGGTCCCTCTAGCCCCAAAACCTCAGTGGCATCCTCTGCCTCTAGACCTGGGTGTTCCCTCCACCTCGAGACCTGGGTGGGTCCCTCTACCTCTAGACCTGGGTCCACTTCTATACCTGGGTGGATCCTTCCACTTCCAGACCTGGGTGGGTCCCGCTACCTCTAGACCTGGGTGGGTCCTTCCTCTTTTAGACCTGGGTGGGTCCCTCCACTTCTAGACCTGGGTGGGTATTTCCACTTCTAGACCTGGGTGGGTCCCTCTACCTCTAGACCTCGATGGGTCCCTCCGCTTTTCGACCTGGGTGGGTCCTTCTGCCTCTAGACCTGGGTCGGGCCCTCTACCTCTAGACCTGGGTGGGTCCCTCTGCCTCTAGACCTGGGTGAGTCCCTCTGCCTCTAGACCTGGGTAGGTCCCTCCGTCTCTAGACCTTGTTGGGTCCCTCCACCTCTAGACCTGGGTGGATCCCTCCACCTTTAGACCTGGGTGGGTCCCTCTACCTCTAGACCTGGATGGGTCCCTCTACCTCTAGACCTGGGTGGGTCCCTCCACCTTTAGACCTTGGTGGGTCCCTCTACCTCTAGACCTGGGTGGGTCCCTCTACCTCTAGACCTGGTTGAGTCCCTCTACCTCTAGACCTGCCTCTAGACCTGGGTGGGTCCCTCCACCTCTAGAACTGGGTGGGTCCTTCACTTTTAGACCCGGGTGGGTCCCTCTACCTCTAGACCCGGGTGGGTCCCTCCATCTCTAGACCTGGGTGGGTCCCTCTGCCTCTAGACCTGGGCGGGTCCCTCCACCTCTAGAACTGGGTGGGTCCTTCACTTTTAGACCTGGGTGGGTCCTTCTGCCTCTAGACCTGGGTCGGGCCCTCTACCTCTAGACCTGTGTGGGTCCCTCTGCCTCTAGACCTGGGTGAGTCCCTCTGCCTCTAGACCTGGGTGAGTCCCTCTGCCTCTAGACCTGGGTGGGTCCCTCCGTCTCTAGACCTTGTTGGGTCCCTCCACCTCTACACCTGGGTGGATCCCTCCGCCTTTAGACCTGGGTGGGTCCCTCTACCTCTAGACCTGGATGGGTCCATCTACCTCTAGACCTGGGTCGGTCCCTCCACCTTTAGACCTTGGTGGGTCCCTCTACCTCTAGACCTGGGTGGGTCCCTCTACCTCTAGACCTGGTTGAGTCCCTCTACCTCTAGACCTGCCTCTAGACCTGGGCGGGTCCCTCCACCTCTAGAACTGGGTGGGTCCTTCACTTTTAGACCCAGGTGGGTCCCTCTACCTCTAGACCCGGGTGGGTCCCGCCATCTCTAGACCTGGGTGGGTCCCTACACCTTTAGACCTGGGTGGGTCCCTCTACCTCTAGACCTGGTTGTGTCCCTCTACCTCTAGACCTGGGTGGGTCCCTCCGCCTCTAGACCTGGGTGGGTCCCTCCACATCTAGACCTTAGTGGGTCCTTCTATCTCTAGACCTGGGTCTGTCCCTATACCTCTAGACCTCGGTGGGTCCCTCTGCCTCTAGACCTGAGTGGGTTCCTCCGCCTCTAGACCTGGGTGGGTCCCTCCACCTCTAGACATGGGTGGATCACTCCATCTCTAGACCTAAGTGGGCCCTTCCACTTCTAGACCTGGGTGGGGCCTTCTGCCTCTAGACCTGGGTGAGTCCCTCCACTTCTAGACCTGGGTGGGTCCTTCCACTTCTAGACCTGGGTGGGTCTTTCCACTTCTAGACCTGGGTGGGTCCCTCTACCTCTAGACCTCGGTGGGTCCCTCCGCTTTTCGACCTGGGTGGGTCCATCTGCCTCTAGACCTGGGTGGGTCCCTCTACCTCTAGACCTGGGTGGGTTCATCCACCTCTAGACCTGGGTGGTCCCTCCGCCTCTAGACCTGGGTGGGTCCCTCTACCTCTAGACCTCGGTGGGTCCCTCTGCTTTTCGACCTGGGTGGGTCCATCTGCCTCTAGACCTGGGTGGGTCCCTCTACCTCTAGACCTGGGTGGTTCCCTCTACCTCTAGACCTGGGTGGGTTCATCCACCTCTAGACCTGGGTGGTCCCTCCGACTCTAGACCTGGGTGGGTCCCTCTACCTCTAGACCTTGGTGGGTCCCTCCACCTCTAGACCTGGGTGGATCCCTCCACCTCTAGACCTGGGTGGGTCCCTCCACCTCTAGACCTGGGTGGGTCCCTCTACCTCTAGACATGGGTGGGTCCCTCAACCTCTAGACATGGGTGTGTCCTTCCACTTCTAGACCTGGGTGGGTCCACCTACCTCTAGACCTGGGTGGGTCCTTCCACTTCTAGACCTGGGTGGATCCCTCCGCCTTTAGACCTGGGTGGGTCCCTCTACCTCTAGACCTGGATGGGTCCCTCTACCTCTAGACCTGGGTGGGTCCCTCCACCTTTAGACCTTGGTGGGTCCCTCTACCTCTAGACCTGGGTGGGTCCCTCTACCTCTAGACCTGGTTGAGTCCCTCTACCTCTAGACCTGCCTCTAGACCTGGACGGGTCCCTCCACCTCTAGAACTGGGTGGGTCCTTCACTTTTAGACCCGGGTGGGTCCCTCTACCTCTAGACCCGGGTGGGTCCCTCCATCTCTAGACCTGGGTGGGTCCCTCTGCCTCTAGACCTGGGCGTGTCCCTCCACCTCTAGAACTGGGTGGTTCCTTCACTTTTAGACCTGGGTGGGTCCTTCTGCCTCTAGACCTGGGTCGGGCCCTCTACCTCTAGACCTGGGTGGGTCCCTCTGCCTCTAGACCTGGGTGAGTCCCTCTGCCTCTAGACCTGGGTGAGTCCCTCTGCCTCTAGACCTGGGTGGGTCCCTCCGTCTCTAGACCTTGTTGGGTCCCTCCACCTCTAGACCTGGGTGGATCCCTCCGCCTTTAGACCTGGGTGGGTCCCTCTACCTCTATACCTGGATGGGTCCCTCTACCTATAGACCTGGGTGGGTCCCTCCACCTTTAGTCCTTGGTGGGTCCCTCTACCTTTAGACCTGGGTGGGTCCCTCTACCTCTAGACCTGGTTGAGTCCCTCTACCTCTAGACCTGCCTCTAGACCTGGGCGGGTCCCTCCACCTCTAGAACTGGGTGGGTCCTTCACTTTTAGACCCGGGTGGGTCCCTCTACCTCTAGACCCGGGTGGGTGCCTCCATCTCTAGACCTGGGTAGGTCCCTCCACCGTTAGACCTTGGTGGGTCCATCTACCTCTAGACCTGGGTGGGTCCCTCTACCTCTAGACCTGGTTGCGTCCCTCTACCTCTAGACCTGGGTGGGTCCCTCCGCCTCTAGACCTGGGTGGGTCCCTCCACATGTAGACCTCAGTGGGTCCCTCTACCTCTAGACCTGGGTCGGTTCCTCTACCTCTAGACCTGGGTGGGTCCCTCTGCCTCTAGACCTGAGTGGGTTCCTCCGCCTCTAGACCTGGGTGGGTCCCTCCACCTCTAGACATGGGTGGATCACTCCATCTCTAGACCTAAGTGGGCCCTTCCACTTCTAGACCTGGGTGGGGCCTTCTGCCTCTAGACCTGGGTGAGTCCCTCCACTTCTAGACCTGGGTGGGTCCTTCCACTTCTAGACCTGGGTGGGTCTTTCCACTTCTAGACCTGGGTGGGTCCCTCTACCTCTAGACCTCGGTGGGTCCCTCCGCTTTTCGACCTGGGTGGGTCCATCTGCCTCTAGACCTGGGTGGGTCCCTCTACCTCTAGACCTGGGTGGGTTCATCCACCTCTAGACCTGGGTGGTCCCTCCGCCTCTAGACCTGGGTGGGTCCCTCTACCTCTAGACCTGGGTGGGTCCCTCCACCTCTAGACCTGGGTGGATCCCTCCACCTCTAGACCTGGGTGGGTCCCTCCACCTCTAGACCTGGGTGGGTCCCTCTACCTCTAGACCTGGGTGGGTCCCTCTACCTCTAGACCTGGGTGGGTCCCTCCGCCTCTAGACCTGGGTGGGTCCCTCAACCTCTAGACATGGGTGTGTCCTTCCACTTCTAGACCTGGGTGGGTCCACCTACCTCTAGACCTGGGTGGGTCCTTCCACTTCTAGACCTGGGTGGGTCTTTCCACTTCTAGACCTGGGTGGGTCCCTCTACCTCTAGACCTCGGTGGGTCCCTCCGCTTTTCAACCTGGGTGGGTCCTTCTGCCTCTAGACCTGGGTCGGGCCCTCTACCTCTAGACCTGGGTGGGTCCCTCTGCCTCTAGACCTGGGTGAGTCCCTCTGCCTCTAGACCTGGGTGAGTCCCTCTGCCTCTAGACCTGGGTGGGTCCCTCCGTCTCTAGACCTTGTTGGGTCCCTCCACCTCTAGACCTGGGTGGATCCCTCCACCTCTAGACCTGGGTGGGTCCCTCCACCTCTAGACCTGGGTGGGTCCCTCTACCTCTAGACCTGGGTGGGTCCCTCCGCCTCTAGACCTGGGTGGGTCCCTCAACCTCTAGACATGGGTGTGTCCTTCCACTTCTAGACCTGGGTGGGTCCACCTACCTCTAGACCTGGGTGGGTCCTTCCACTTCTAGACCTGGGTGGGTCTTTCCACTTCTAGACCTGGGTGGGTCCCTCTACCTCTAGACCTCGGTGGGTCCCTCCGCTTTTCAACCTGGGTGGGTCCTTCTGCCTCTAGACCTGGGTCGGGCCCTCTACCTCTAGACCTGGGTGGGTCCCTCCGCCTCTAGACCTGGGTGGGTCCCTCAACCTCTAGACATGGGTGTGTCCTTCCACTTCTAGACCTGGGTGGGTCCCTCTACCTCTAGACCTTGGTGGGTCCCTCCGCTTTTAGACCTGGGTGGGTCCCTCTACCTCTAGGCCTGGGTGGGGACATGGGAGGGCCCCTCTACCTCTAGACCTGGGTGGGTCCCTCCACCTCTAGAGCTGGGTGGGTCCTTCCGCCTCTAGACCTGGGTTGGGACCTGGGTGGGGCCCTCTACCTCTAGACCTGGGTGGGTCCCTCCGCCTCTAGACCTGGGTGGGTCCTTCTGCCTCTAGACCTGGGTGGGTTCCTCTGTCTCTAGACCTGGGTGGGTCCCTCCACATCTAGACCTGGGTGGATCCCTCCGCCTCTAGACCTGGGTGTGTCCCTCCACCTCTAGAACTGGGGGGTCCTCCGCCTCTCGACATGGGTGGGTCCTTCCACTTCTAGATCTCGGTGGGTACCTCTACCTCTAGACCTGGGTGGGTCCCTCTTCCTCTAGACCTGGGTGGGTCCTTCCACTTCTAGACCTGGGTGGGTCCCTCTACCTCTAGACCTGGGTGGGTCCTTCCACTTCTAGACCTGGGTGGGTCCCTCCACCTCTAGACCTGGGTGGGTCCTTCTGCCTCTAGACCTGGGTGAGTCCCTCAGCCTCTGGACATGGGTGGGTCCCTCCACCTCTAGACCTGGGGGGGTCTCTCCGCCTTAAGACCTGTTTGGGTCACACTGCCTCTAGACCTGGGTGGGTCCTTCCACCTCTAGACCTGGATGGCTCCATCCACCTCTAGACCTGGGTGGGTCCCTCTACCCCTGGACCTGGATGGGTCCTCCACCTCTAGACCTGGGTGAGTCCCTCTGCCTCTAGGCCTGGGTGGGTCCCTCCACCTTTAGACCTGGGTGGGTCCTTCAACCTCTAGTCCTGCGTGGGTCTCTCTACCACTAGATTTGGGTTTGGACCTGGGTGGGGCCCTCTACCTCTAGACCTGGGTGGGTCCATCTGTCTCTAGACCTGGGTGGGTCCCTCCGCCTCTAGACCTGGATGGGTCCCTCAACCTCTAGACCTGGGTGGGTCGCTCCAACTTTAGACCTGGGTGGCCCCTCAACCTCTAGGCCTGGGTGGGTTCTTCCACCTCTAGACCTGGGTGGGTTCTTTTGACACTAGACCTGGGTGGGTCCCTCTGCCTCTAGACCTGGGTGGGTCCCTCCACCTCTAGATCTGGGTGGTTCCCTCCACCTCTAGACCTGGGTGGGTCCCTCCGCCTCTAGACCTGGGTTGATCCCTCCACCTCTAGACCTGGGTGGGTCCCTCCACCTCTAGACCTGGGTGGGTCCCTCTGCCTCTAGACCTGGGTGGGTCCCTCCACCTCTAGACCTGGGTGGGTCCCTCTACCTCTAGACCTGGGTGGGTCCCTCTACCTCTAGGCCTGGGTGGGTACCTCCACCTCTAGACATGGGGAGTCCCTCCACATCTAGGCCTGGGTGGGTCCCTCTACCTCTAGCCCTGGGTGGGTCGCTCTACCTCTAGGCCTGGGTGGGTACCTCCACCTCTAGACATGGGGAGGCCCTCCACCTCTAGACCTGGGTGGTTCCCTCCACCTTTAGACCTGGGTGGGTCCCTCCACCTTTAGACCCGGGTGGGTCCCTCTACCTCTAGACCCGGGTGGGTCCCTCCATCTCTAGACCTGGGTGGGTCCCTCTGCCTCTAGACCTGGGCGTGTCCCTCCACCTCTAGAACTGGGTGGTTCCTTCACTTTTAGACCTGGGTGGGTCCTTCTGCCTCCAGACCTGGGTCGGGCCCTCTACCTCTAGACCTGGGTGGGTCCCTCTGCCTCTAGACCTGGGTGAGTCCCTCTGCCTCTAGACCTGGGTGAGTCCCTCTGCCTCTAGACATGGGTGGGTCCCTCCGTCTCTAGACCTTGTTGGGTCCCTCCACCTCTAGACCTGGGTGGATCCCTCCGCCTTTAGACCTGGGTGGGTCCCTCTACCTCTATACCTGGATGGGTCCCTCTACCTCTAGACCTGGGTGGGTCCCTCCACCTTTAGACCTTGGTGGGTCCCTCTACCTCTAGACCTGGGTGGGTCCCTCTACCTCTAGACCTGGTTGAGTCCCTCTACCTCTAGACCTGCCTCTAGACCTGGGCGGGTCCCTCCACCTCTAGAACTGGGTGGGTCCTTCACTTTTAGACCCGGGTGGGTCCCTCTACCTCTAGACCCGGGTGGGTGCCTCCATCTCTAGACCTGGGTAGGTCCCTCCACCGTTAGACCTTGGTGGGTCCATCTACCTCTAGACCTGGGTGGGTCCCTCTACCTCTAGACCTGGTTGCATCCCTCTACCTCTAGACCTGGGTGGGTCCCTCCGCCTCTAGACCTGGGTGGGTCCCTCCACATGTAGACCTCAGTGGGTCCCTCTACCTCTAGACCTGGGTCGGTTCCTCTACCTCTAGACCTGGGTGGGTCCCTCTGCCTCTAGACCTGAGTGGGTTCCTCCGCCTCTAGACCTGGGTGGGTCCCTCCACCTCTAGACATGGGTGGATCACTCCATCTCTAGACCTAAGTGGGCCCTTCCACTTCTAGACCTGGGTGGGGCCTTCTGCCTCTAGACCTGGGTGAGTCCCTCCACTTCTAGACCTGGGTGGGTCCTTCCACTTCTAGACCTGGGTGGGTCTTTCCACTTCTAGACCTGGGTGGGTCCCTCTACCTCTAGACCTCGGTGGGTCCCTCCGCTTTTCGACCTGGGTGGGTCCCTCTACCTCTAGGCCTGGGTGGGGACATGGGAGGGCCCCTCTACCTCTAGACCTGGGTGGGTCCCTCCACCTCTAGAGCTGGGTGGGTCCTTCCGCCTCTAGACCTGGGTTGGGACCTGGGTGGGGCCCTCTACCTCTAGACCTGGGTGGGTCCCTCCGCCTCTAGACCTGGGTGGGTCCTTCTGCCTCTAGACCTGGGTGGGTTCCTCTGTCTCTAGACCTGGGTGGGTCCCTCCACATCTAGACCTGGGTGGATCCCTCCGCCTCTAGACCTGGGTGTGTCCCTCCACCTCTAGAACTGGGGGGTCCTCCGCCTCTCGACATGGGTGGGTCCTTCCACTTCTAGATCTCGGTGGGTACCTCTACCTCTAGACCTGGGTGGGTCCCTCTTCCTCTAGACCTGGGTGGGTCCTTCCACTTCTAGACCTGGGTGGGTCCCTCTACCTCTAGACCTGGGTGGGTCCTTCCACTTCTAGACCTGGGTGGGTCCCTCCACCTCTAGACCTGGGTGGGTCCTTCTGCCTCTAGACCTGGGTGAGTCCCTCAGCCTCTGGACATGGGTGGGTCCCTCCACCTCTAGACCTGGGGGGGTCTCTCCGCCTTAAGACCTGTTTGGGTCACACTGCCTCTAGACCTGGGTGGGTCCTTCCACCTCTAGACCTGGATGGCTCCATCCACCTCTAGACCTGGGTGGGTCCCTCTACCCCTGGACCTGGATGGGTCCTCCACCTCTAGACCTGGGTGAGTCCCTCTGCCTCTAGGCCTGGGTGGGTCCCTCCACCTTTAGACCTGGGTGGGTCCTTCAACCTCTAGTCCTGCGTGGGTCTCTCTACCACTATATTTGGGTTTGGACCTGGGTGGGGCCCTCTACCTCTAGACCTGGGTGGGTCCATCTGTCTCTAGACCTGGGTGGGTCCCTCCGCCTCTAGACCTGGATGGGTCCCTCAACCTCTAGACCTGGGTGGGTCGCTCCAACTTTAGACCTGGGTGGCCCCTCAACCTCTAGGCCTGGGTGGGTTCTTCCACCTCTAGACCTGGGTGGGTTCTTTTGACACTAGACCTGGGTGGGTCCCTCTGCCTCTAGACCTGGGTGGGTCCCTCCACCTCTAGATCTGGGTGGTTCCCTCCACCTCTAGACCTGGGTGGGTCCCTCCGCCTCTAGACCTGGGTTGATCCCTCCACCTCTAGACCTGGGTGGGTCCCTCCACCTCTAGACCTGGGTGGGTCCCTCTGCCTCTAGACCTGGGTGGGTCCCTCCGCCTCTAGACCTGGGTGGGTCCCTCTACCTCTAGACCTGGGTGGGTCCCTCTACCTCTAGGCCTGGGTGGGTCCCTCCACCTCTAGACCTAGGTGGTTCCCTCTACCTCTAGACCTGGGTGGGGACCTGGGTGGGGCCCTCTACCTCTAGACCTGAGTGGGTCCCTCCACCTCTAGACCTGGGTGGGTCCCTCCACCTCCAGACCTGGGTTGAACGCTCCACCTCTAGACCTAAGTCAGTCCCTCCACCTCTAGACCTTGGTGGGTCCTTGGCCTCTAGACCTGGGTGAGTCCCTCCACCTCTAGACCTGGGTGGGTCCCTCAGCTCTAGACCGGGTGGGTCCCTCACCTCTTGACCTGGGTGGGTCCCTCTACCTCTAGACCTAGGTGGGTCCTTCCACTTCTAGACCTGGGTGGGTCCTTCCACTTCTAGACCTGGGTGGGTCCCTCTACCTCTAGACCTGGTTGGGTTCCTCCGCCTCTAGACCTGGGTGGTCCCTCTGCCTCTAGACCTGGGTGGGTCCCTCTACCTCTAGACCTGGGTGGGTCCCTCCACCTCTAGACCTGGGTGGGTCCCTCAACAACTGGACATGGATGGGTCCTTCCACTTCTAGACCTGGGTGGGTCCCTAAACCTCTAGACCTGGGTGGGTTTTTCCACTTCTAGACCTGGGTGGGTCTTTCTACTTCTAGACCTGGGTGGGTCCCTATACCTCCAGACCTTGGTTGGTCCCTCCACCTCTAGACCTAGGTGGGTCCCTCTACCTCTAGACCTGGGTGGTTCCTCCGCCTCTAGACCCGGGTAGTCCCTCCGCCTCTAGACCTGGGTGGGTCCTTCTGCCTCTAGACCTGGGTGGGTCCCTCCGCCTCTAGACCTGGGTGGGTCCCTCTGCCTCTCGACCTGGGTGGGTCCTTCTGCCTCTAGACCTGGGTGGGTCCCTCCGTCTCTAGACCTGGGTGGGTCCCTCTGCCTCTAGACCTGGGTGGGTCCTTCTGCCTCTAGACCTGGGTGGGTCCCTCCGTCTCTAGACCTGGGTGGGTCCCTCCAACTCTAGACCTGGGCAGATCCCTCCACCTCTATACCTGGGTGTGTCCCTCCACCTCTAGACCTGGGTCGACCCTCTACCCCTAGGCCTGGGTGGGGACCTGGGTGGGTCCCCCTACCTCTAGACCAGGGCTGGTCCCTCCCCCTCTAGACATGGGTTGGTCCCTCTACCTCTAGACCTGGGTGAGTCCCTCCACCACTTGAACTGGGTGGATCCCTCCACCTTTAGGACTGGGTGGCTCCCTCCAGCTCTAGACCTGGGTGGGTTCATCTGCCTCTAGACCTGGGTGGGTCCCTCTACCTCTAGACCTGGGTGGGTCCCTCTACCTCTAGACCTGGATGGGTCCCTCTACCTCTAGACCTGGTTGAGTCCCTCTACCTCTAGATCTGCCTCTAGACCTGGGCGGGTCCCTCCACCTCTAGAACTGGGTCACCTCTAGAAGATGGGTCCCTCTACCTCTAGACCTGGGTGGGTCCCTCCACCTTTAGACCTTGGTGGGTCCCTCTACCTCTAGACCTGGGTGGGTCCCTCTACCTCTAGACCTGGTTGAGTCCCTCTACCTCTAGACCTGCCTCTAATCCTGGGCGGGTCCCTCCACCTCTAGAACTGGGTGGGTCCTTCACTTTTAGACCCGGGTGGGTCCCTCTACCTCTAGACCCGGGTGGGTCCCTCCTTCTCTAGACCTGGGTGGGTCTCTCCACCTTTAGACCTTGGTGGGTCCCTCTACCTCTAGACCTGGGTGGGTCCCTCTACCTCTAGACCTGGTTGCGTCCCTCTACCTCTAGACCTGGGTGGGTCCCTAAACCTCTAGACCTGGGTGGGTCCCTCCACATCTAGACCTCGGTGGGTCCCTCTACCTCTAGACCTGGGTCGGTCCCTCTACCTCTAGACCTAGGTGGGTCCCTCTGCTTCTAGACCTGAGTGGGTTCCTCCGCCTCTAGACCTGGGTGGGTCCCTCCACCTCTAGACATGGGGGGATCACTCCATCTCTAGACCTAAGTGGGCCCTTCCACTTCTAGACCTGGGTGGGGCCTTCTGCCTCTAGACCTGGGTGAGTCCCTCCACTTCTAGACCTGGGTGGGTCCTTCCACTTCTAGACCTGGGTGGGTCTTTCCACTTCTAGACCTGGGTGGGTCCCTCTACCTCTAGACCTCGGTGGGTCCCTCTGCTTTTCCACCTGGGTGGGTCCATCTGCCTCTAGACCTGGGTGGGTCCCTCTACCTCTAGACCTGGGTGGTTCCCTCTACCTCTAGACCTGGGTGGGTTCATCCACCTCTAGACCTGGGTGGTCCCTCCGACTCTAGACCTGGGTGGGTCCCTCTACCTCTAGACCTGGGTGGGTCCCTCCACCTCTAGACCTGGGTGGATCCCTCCACCTCTAGACCTGGGTGGGTCCCTCCACCTCTAGACCTGGGTGGGTCCCTCTACCTCTAGACCTGGGTGGGTCCCTCCGCCTCTAGACCTGGGTGGGTCCCTCAACCTCTAGACATGGGTGTGTCCTTCCACTTCTAGACCTGGGTGGGTCCCTCTACCTCTAGACCTGGGTGGGTCCTTCCACTTCTAGACCTGGGTGGATCCCTCCGCCTTTAGACCTGGGTGGGTCCCTCCACCTCTAGACCTGGGTGGGTCCCTCTGCCTCTAGACCTGGGTGAGTCCCTCTGCCTCTAGACCTGGTTGGGTCCCTCCATCTCTAGACCTTGTTGGGTCCCTCCACCTCTAGACCTGGGTGGATCCCTCTGCCTCTAGACCTGGGTGTGTCCCTCCACCTCTAGATCTGGGGGGTCCCTCCGCCTCTAGACATGGGTGGGTCCTTCCACTTCTAGATCTCAGTGGGTCCCTCTACCTCTAGACCTGGGTGGGTCCCTCCACCTCTAGACATGGGTGGGTCCCTCTACCTCTAGACCTGGGTGGCTCCCTCCACCTCTAGATCTGAGTGGGTCCCTCAACCCCTAGATATGGGTGGATCCTTCCACATCTAGACCTGGGTGGGTCCCTCTACCTCTAGACCTTGGTGGGTTTTTCCGCTTCTAGACCTGGGTGGGTCTTTCCACTTCTAGACCTGGGTGGGTCCCTATACCTCTAGACCTTGGTTGGTCCCTCCACCTCTAGACCTGGGTGGGTCCCTCTACCTCCAGACATGGGTTGTTCCTCCGCCTCTAGACCTGGGTGGTCCCTCCACCTCTAGACCTGGGTGGGTCCCTCCACCTCTAGACATGGGTGGGTCCCTCTAGCCCCAAAACCTCAGTGGGATCCTCTGCCTCTAGACCTGGGTGTTCCCTCCACCTCGAGACCTGGGTGGGTCCCTCTACCTCTAGACCTGGGTCCACTTCTATACCTGGGTGGATCCTTCCACTTCCAGACCAGGGTGGGTCCCGCTACCTCTAGACCTGGGTGGGTCCTTCCACTTTTAGACCTGGGCGGGTCCTTCCACTTCTAGACCTGGGTGGGTCCTTCCACTTCTAGACCTGGGTGGGTCCCTCTACCTCTAGACCTCGATGGGTCCCTCCGCTTTTCGACCTGGGTGGGTCCTTCTGCCTCTAGACCTGGGTCGGGCCCTCTACCTCTAGACCTGGGTGTGTCCCTCTGCCTCTAGACCTGGGTGAGTCCCTCTGCCTCTAGACCTTTGTTAGGTCCCTCCATCTCTAGACATGGGTGGGTCCCTCTAGCCCCAAAACCTCAGTGGCATCCTCTGCCTCTAGACCTGGGTGTTCCCTCCACCTCGAGACCTGGGTGGGTCCCTCTACCTCTAGACCTGGGTCCACTTCTATACCTGGGTGGATCCTTCCACTTCCAGACCTGGGTGGGTCCCGCTACCTCTAGACCTGGGTGGGTCCTTCCTCTTTTAGACCTGGGCGGGTCCCTCCACTTCTAGACCTGGGTGGGTATTTCCACTTCTAGACCTGGGTGGGTCCCTCTTCCTCTAGACCTCGATGGGTCCCTCCGCTTTTCGACCTGGGTGGGTCCTTCTGCCTCTAGACCTGGGTCGGGCCCTCTACCTCTAGACCTGGGTGGGTCCCTCTGCCTCTAGACCTGGGTGAGTCCCTCTGCCTCTAGACCTGGGTAGGTCCCTCCGTCTCTAGACCTTGTTGGGTCCCTCCACCTCTAGACCTGGGTGGATCCCTCCACCTTTAGACCTGGGTGGGTCCCTCTACCTCTAGACCTGGATGGGTCCCTCTACCTCTAGACCTGGGTGGGTCCCTCCACCTTTAGACCTTGGTGGGTCCCTTTACCTCTAGACCTGGGTGGGTCCCTCTACCTCTAGACCTGGTTGAGTCCCTCTACCTCTAGACCTGCCTCTAGACCTGGGTGGGTCCCTCCACCTCTAGAACTGGGTGGGTCCTTCACTTTTAGACCCGGGTGGGTCCCTCTACCTCTAGACCCGGGTGGGTCCCTCCATCTCTAGACCTGGGTGGGTCCCTCTGCCTCTAGACCTGGGCGGGTCCCTCCACCTCTAGAACTGGGTGGGTCCTTCACTTTTAGACCTGGGTGGGTCCTTCTGCCTCTAGACCTGGGTCGGGCCCTCTACCTCTAGACCTGTGTGGGTCCCTCTGCCTCTAGACCTGGGTGAGTCCCTCTGCCTCTAGACCTGGGTGAGTCCCTCTGCCTCTAGACCTGGGTGGGTCCCTCCGTCTCTAGACCTTGTTGGGTCCCTCCACCTCTACACCTGGGTGGATCCCTCCGCCTTTAGACCTGGGTGGGTCCCTCTACCTCTAGACCTGGATGGGTCCATCTACCTCTAGACCTGGGTCGGTCCCTCCACCTTTAGACCTTGGTGGGTCCCTCTACCTCTAGACCTGGGTGGGTCCCTCTACCTCTAGACCTGGTTGAGTCCCTCTACCTCTAGACCTGCCTCTAGACCTGGGCGGGTCCCTCCACCTCTAGAACTGGGTGGGTCCTTCACTTTTAGACCCAGGTGGGTCCCTCTACCTCTAGACCCGGGTGGGTCCCGCCATCTCTAGACCTGGGTGGGTCCCTACACCTTTAGACCTGGGTGGGTCCCTCTACCTCTAGACCTGGTTGTGTCCCTCTACCTCTAGACCTGGGTGGGTCCCTCCGCCTCTAGACCTGGGTGGGTCCCTCCACATCTAGACCTTAGTGGGTCCTTCTATCTCTAGACCTGGGTCTGTCCCTATACCTCTAGACCTCGGTGGGTCCCTCTGCCTCTAGACCTGAGTGGGTTCCTCCGCCTCTAGACCTGGGTGGGTCCCTCCACCTCTAGACATGGGTGGATCACTCCATCTCTAGACCTAAGTGGGCCCTTCCACTTCTAGAACTGGGTGGGGCCTTCTGCCTCTAGACCTGGGTGAGTCCCTCCACTTCTAGACCTGGGTGGGTCCTTCCACTTCTAGACCTGGGTGGGTCTTTCCACTTCTAGACCTGGGTGGGTCCCTCTACCTCTAGACCTCGGTGGGTCCCTCCGCTTTTCGACCTGGGTGGGTCCATCTGCCTCTAGACCTGGGTGGGTCCCTCTACCTCTAGACCTGTGTGGGTTCATCCACCTCTAGACCTGGGTGGTCCCTCCGCCTCTAGACCTGGGTGGGTCCCTCTACCTCTAGACCTCGGTGGGTCCCTCTGCTTTTCGACCTGGGTGGGTCCATCTGCCTCTAGACCTGGGTGGGTCCCTCTACCTCTAGACCTGGGTGGTTCCCTCTACCTCTAGACCTGGGTGGGTTCATCCACCTCTAGACCTGGGTGGTCCCTCCGACTCTAGACCTGGGTGGGTCCCTCTACCTCTAGACCTTGGTGGGTCCCTCCACCTCTAGACCTGGGTGGATCCCTCCACCTCTAGACCTGGGTGGGTCCCTCCACCTCTAGACCTGGGTGGGTCCACCTACCTCTAGACCTGGGTGGGTCCTTCCACTTCTAGACCTGGGTGGATCCCTCCGCCTTTAGACCTGGGTGGGTCCCTCTACCTCTAGACCTGGATGGGTCCCTCTACCTCTAGACCTGGGTGGGTCCCTCCACCTTTAGACCTTGGTGGGTCCCTCTACCTCTAGACCTGGGTGGGTCCCTCTACCTCTAGACCTGGTTGAGTCCCTCTACCTCTAGACCTGCCTCTAGACCTGGGCGGGTCCCTCCACCTCTAGAACTGGGTGGGTCCTTCACTTTTAGACCCGGGTGGGTCCCTCTACCTCTAGACCCGGGTGGGTCCCTCCATCTCTAGACCTGGGTGGGTCCCTCTGCCTCTAGACCTGGGCGTGTCCCTCCACCTCTAGAACTGGGTGGTTCCTTCACTTTTAGACCTGGGTGGGTCCTTCTGCCTCTAGACCTGGGTCGGGCCCTCTACCTCTAGACCTGGGTGGGTCCCTCTGCCTCTAGACCTGGGTGAGTCCCTCTGCCTCTAGACCTGGGTGAGTCCCTCTGCCTCTAGACCTGGGTGGGTCCCTCCGTCTCTAGACCTTGTTGGGTCCCTCCACCTCTAGACCTGGGTGGATCCCTCCGCCTTTAGACCTGGGTGGGTCCCTCTACCTCTATACCTGGATGGGTCCCTCTACCTCTAGACCTGGGTGGGTCCCTCCACCTTTAGTCCTTGGTGGGTCCCTCTACCTTTAGACCTGGGTGGGTCCCTCTACCTCTAGACCTGGTTGAGTCCCTCTACCTCTAGACCTGCCTCTAGACCTGGGCGGGTCCCTCCACCTCTAGAACTGGGTGGGTCCTTCACTTTTAGACCCGGGTGGGTCCCTCTACCTCTAGACCCGGGTGGGTGCCTCCATCTCTAGACCTGGGTAGGTCCCTCCACCGTTAGACCTTGGTGGGTCCATCTACCTCTAGACCTGGGTGGGTCCCTCTACCTCTAGACCTGGTTGCGTCCCTCTACCTCTAGACCTGGGTGGGTCCCTCCGCCTCTAGACCTGGGTGGGTCCCTCCACATGTAGACCTCAGTGGGTCCCTCTACCTCTAGACCTGGGTCGGTTCCTCTACCTCTAGACCTGGGTGGGTCCCTCTGCCTCTAGACCTGAGTGGGTTCCTCCGCCTCTAGACCTGGGTGGGTCCCTCCACCTCTAGACATGGGTGGATCACTCCATCTCTAGACCTAAGTGGGCCCTTCCACTTCTAGACCTGGGTGGGGCCTTCTGCCTCTAGACCTGGGTGAGTCCCTCCACTTCTAGACCTGGGTGGGTCCCTCTACCTCTAGACCTCGGTGGGTCCCTCCGCTTTTCGACCTGGGTGGGTCCATCTGCCTCTAGACCTGGGTGGGTCCCTCTACCTCTAGACCTGGGTGGGTTCATCCACCTCTAGACCTGGGTGGTCCCTCCGCCTCTAGACCTGGGTGGGTCCCTCTACCTCTAGACCTGGGTGGGTCCCTCCACCTCTAGACCTGGGTGGATCCCTCCACCTCTAGACCTGGGTGGGTCCCTCCACCTCTAGACCTGGGTGGGTCCCTCTACCTCTAGACCTGGGTGGGTCCCTCTACCTCTAGACCTGGGTGGGTCCCTCCGCCTCTAGACCTGGGTGGGTCCCTCAACCTCTAGACATGGGTGTGTCCTTCCACTTCTAGACCTGGGTGGGTCCACCTACCTCTAGACCTGGGTGGGTCCTTCCACTTCTAGACCTGGGTGGGTCTTTCCACTTCTAGACCTGGGTGGGTCCCTCTACCTCTAGACCTCGGTGGGTCCCTCCGCTTTTCAACCTGGGTGGGTCCTTCTGCCTCTAGACCTGGGTCGGGCCCTCTACCTCTAGACCTGGGTGGGTCCCTCTGCCTCTAGACCTGGGTGAGTCCCTCTGCCTCTAGACCTGGGTGAGTCCCTCTGCCTCTAGACCTGGGTGGGTCCCTCCGTCTCTAGACCTTGTTGGGTCCCTCCACCTCTAGACCTGGGTGGATCCCTCCACCTCTAGACCTGGGTGGGTCCCTCCACCTCTAGACCTGGGTGGGTCCCTCTACCTCTAGACCTGGGTGGGTCCCTCCGCCTCTAGACCTGGGTGGGTCCCTCAACCTCTAGACATGGGTGTGTCCTTCCACTTCTAGACCTGGGTGGGTCCACCTACCTCTAGACCTGGGTGGGTCCTTCCACTTCTAGACCTGGGTGGGTCTTTCCACTTCTAGACCTGGGTGGGTCCCTCTACCTCTAGACCTCGGTGGGTCCCTCCGCTTTTCAACCTGGGTGGGTCCTTCTGCCTCTAGACCTGGGTCGGGCCCTCTACCTCTAGACCTGGGTGGGTCCCTCCGCCTCTAGACCTGGGTGGGTCCCTCAACCTCTAGACATGGGTGTGTCCTTCCACTTCTAGACCTGGGTGGGTCCCTCTACCTCTAGACCTTGGTGGGTCCCTCCGCTTTTAGACCTGGGTGGGTCCCTCTACCTCTAGGCCTGGGTGGGGACATGGGAGGGCCCCTCTACCTCTAGACCTGGGTGGGTCCCTCCACCTCTAGAGCTGGGTGGGTCCTTCCGCCTCTAGACCTGGGTTGGGACCTGGGTGGGGCCCTCTACCTCTAGACCTGGGTGGGTCCCTCCGCCTCTAGACCTGGGTGGGTCCTTCTGCCTCTAGACCTGGGTGGGTTCCTCTGTCTCTAGACCTGGGTGGGTCCCTCCACATCTAGACCTGGGTGGATCCCTCCGCTTCTAGACCTGGGTGTGTCCCTCCACCTCTAGAACTGGGGGGTCCTCCGCCTCTCGACATGGGTGGGTCCTTCCACTTCTAGATCTCGGTGGGTACCTCTACCTCTAGACCTGGGTGGGTCCCTCTTCCTCTAGACCTGGGTGGGTCCTTCCACTTCTAGACCTGGGTGGGTCCCTCTACCTCTAGACCTGGGTGGGTCCTTCCACTTCTAGACCTGGGTGGGTCCCTCCACCTCTAGACCTGGGTGGGTCCTTCTGCCTCTAGACCTGGGTGAGTCCCTCAGCCTCTGGACATGGGTGGGTCCCTCCACCTCTAGACCTGGGGGGGTCTCTCCGCCTTAAGACCTGTTTGGGTCACACTGCCTCTAGACCTGGGTGGGTCCTTCCACCTCTAGACCTGGATGGCTCCATCCACCTCTAGACCTGGGTGGGTCCCTCTACCCCTGGACCTGGATGGGTCCTCCACCTCTAGACCTGGGTGAGTCCCTCTGCCTCTAGGCCTGGGTGGGTCCCTCCACCTTTAGACCTGCGTGGGTCCTTCAACCTCTAGTCCTGCGTGGGTCTCTCTACCACTAGATTTGGGTTTGGACCTGGGTGGGGCCCTCTACCTCTAGACCTGGGTGGGTCCATCTGTCTCTAGACCTGGGTGGGTCCCTCCGCCTCTAGACCTGGATGGGTCCCTCAACCTCTAGACCTGGGTGGGTCGCTCCAACTATAGACCTGGGTGGCCCCTCAACCTCTAGGCCTGGGTGGGTTCTTCCACCTCTAGACCTGGGTGGGTTCTTTTGACACTAGACCTGGGTGGGTCCCTCTGCCTCTAGACCTGGGTGGGTCCCTCCACCTCTAGATCTGGGTGGTTCCCTCCACCTCTAGACCTGGGTGGGTCCCTCCGCCTCTAGACCTGGGTTGATCCCTCCACCTCTAGACCTGGGTGGGTCCCTCCACCTCTAGACCTGGGTGGGTCCCTCTGCCTCTAGACCTGGGTGGGTCCCTCCACCTCTAGACCTGGGTGGGTCCCTCTACCTCTAGACCTGGGTGGGTCCCTCTACCTCTAGGCCTGGGTGGGTACCTCCACCTCTAGACATGGGGAGTCCCTCCACATCTAGGCCTGGGTGGGTCCCTCTACCTCTAGCCCTGGGTGGGTCGCTCTACCTCTAGGCCTGGGTGGGTACCTCCACCTCTAGACATGGGGAGGCCCTCCACCTCTAGACCTGGGTGGTTCCCTCCACCTTTAGACCTGGGTGGGTCCCTCTACCTCTAGACCTGGGTGGGTTCATCCACCTCTAGACCTGGGTGGTCCCTCCGCCTCTAGACCTGGGTGGGTCCCTCTACCTCTAGACCTCGGTGGGTCCCTCTGCTTTTCGACTGGGTGGGTCCATCTGCCTCTAGACCTGGGTGGGTCCCTCTACCTCTAGACCTGGGTGGTTCCCTCTACCTCTAGACCTGGGTGGGTTCATCCACCTCTAGACCTGGGTGGTCCCTCAACCTCTAGACATGGGTGTGTCCTTCCACTTCTAGACCTGGGTGGGTCCACCTACCTCTAGACCTGGGTGGGTCCTTCCACTTCTAGACCTGGGTGGATCCCTCCGCCTTTAGACCTGGGTGGGTCCCTCTACCTCTAGACCTGGATGGGTCCCTCTACCTCTAGACCTGGGTGGGTCCCTCCACCTTTAGACCTTGGTGGGTCCCTCTACCTCTAGACCTGGGTGGGTCCCTCTACCTCTAGACCTGGTTGAGTCCCTCTACCTCTAGACCTGCCTCTAGACCTGGGCGGGTCCATCCACCTCTAGAACTGGTTGGGTCCTTCACTTTTAGACCCGGGTGGGTCCCTCTACCTCTAGACCCGGGTGGGTTCCTCCATCTCTAGACCTGGGTGGGTCCCTCTGCCTCTAGACCTGGGCGGGTCCCTCCACCTCTAGAACTGGGTGGGTCCTTCACTTTTAGACCTGGGTGGGTCCTTCTGCCTCTAGACCTGGGTCGGGCCCTCTACCTCTAGACCTGGGTGGGTCCCTCTGCCTCTAGACCTGGGTGAGTCCCTCTGCCTCTAGACCTGGGTGAGTCCCTCTGCCTCTAGACCTGGGTGGGTCCCTCCGTCTCTAGACCTTGTTGGGTCCCTCCACCTCTAGACCTGGGTGGATCCCTCCGCCTTTAGACCTGGGTGGGTCCCTCTACCTCTAGACCTGGATGGGTCCCTCTACCTCTAGACCTGGGTGGGTCCCTCCACCTTTAGACCTTGGTTGGTCCCTCTACCTCTAGACCTGGGTGGGTCCCTCTTCCTCTAGACCTGGTTGAGTCCCTCTACCTCTAGACCTGCCTCTAGACCTGGGCGGGTCCCTCCACCTCTAGAACTGGGTGGGTCCTTCACTTTTAGACCCGGGTGGGTCCCTCTACCTCTAGACCCGGGTGGGTCCCTCCATCTCTAGACCTGGGTAGGTCCCTCCACCGTTAGACCTTGGTGGGTCCCTCTACCTCTAGACCTGGGTGGGTCCCTCTACCTCTAGACCTGGTTGCGTCCCTCTACCTCTAGACCTGGGTGGGTCCCTCCGCCTCTAGACCTGGGTGGGTCCCTCCACATGTAGACCTCAGTGGGTCCCTCTACCTCTAGACCTGGGTCGGTTCCTTTACCTCTAGACCTGGGTGGGTCCCTCTGCCTCTAGACCTGAGTGGGTTCCTCCGCCTCTAGACCTGGGTGGGTCCCTCCACCTCTAGACATGGGTGGATCACTCCATCTCTAGACCTAAGTGGGCCCTTCCACTTCTAGACCTGGGTGGGGCCTTCTGCCTCTAGACCTGGGTGAGTCCCTCCACTTCTAGACCTGGGTGGGTCCTTCCACTTCTAGACCTGGGTGGGTCTTTCCACTTCTAGACCTGGGTGGGTCCCTCTACCTCTAGACCTCGGTGGGTCCCTCCGCTTTTCGACCTGGGTGGGTCCATCTGCCTCTAGACCTGGGTGGGTCCCTCTACCTCTAGGCCTGGGTGGGTTCATCCACCTCTAGACCTGGGTGGTCCCTCCGCCTCTAGACCTGGGTGGGTCCCTCTACCTCTAGACCTGGGTGGGTCCCTCCACCTCTAGACCTGGGTGGGTCCCTCCACCTCTAGACCTGGGTGGGTCCCTCCACCTCTAGACCTGGGTGGGTCCCTCTACCTCTAGACCTGGGTGGGTCCCTCCGCCTCTAGACCTGGGTGGGTCCCTCAACCTCTAGACATGGGTGTGTCCTTCCACTTCTAGACCTGGGTGGGTCCACCTACCTCTAGACCTGGGTGGGTCCTTCCACTTCTAGACCTGGGTGGGTCTTTCCACTTCTAGACCTGGGTGGGTCCCTCTACCTCTAGACCTCGGTGGGTCCCTCCGCTTTTCAACCTGGGTGGGTCCTTCTGCCTCTAGACCTGGGTTGGGCCCTCTACCTCTAGACCTGGGTGGGTCCCTCTGCCTCTAGACCTGGGTGAGTCCCTCTGCCTCTAGACCTGGGTGAGTCCCTCTGCCTCTAGACCTGGGTGGGTCCCTCCGTCTCTAGACCTTGTTGGGTCCCTCCACCTCTAGACCTGGGTGGATCCCTCCACCTCTAGACCTGGGTGGGTCCCTCCACCTCTAGACCTGGGTGGGTCCCTCCGCCTCTAGACCTGGGTGGGTCCCTCCGCCTCTAGACCTGGGTGGGTCCCTCAACCTCTAGACATGGGTGTGTCCTTCCACTTCTAGACCTGGGTGGGTCCACCTACCTCTAGACCTGGGTGGGTCCTTCCACTTCTAGACCTGGGTGGGTCTTTCCACTTCTAGACCTGGGTGGGTCCCTCTACCTCTAGACCTCGGTGGGTCCCTCCGCTTTTCAACCTGGGTGGGTCCTTCTGCCTCTAGACCTGGGTCGGGCCCTCTACCTCTAGACCTGGGTGGGTCCCTCTGCCTCTAGACCTGGGTGAGTCCCTCTGCCTCTAGACCTGGTTGGGTCCCTCCATCTCTAGACCTTGTTGGGTCCCTCCACCTCTAGACCTGGGTGGATCCCTCTGCCTCTAGACCTGGGTGTGTCCCTCCACCTCTAGATCTGGGGGGTCCCTCCGCCTCTAGACATGGGTGGGTCCTTCCACTTCTAGATCTCAGTGGGTCCCTCTACCTCTAGACCTGGGTGGGTCCCTCCACCTCTAGACATGGGTGGGTCCCTCTACCTCTAGACCTGGGTGGCTCCCTCCACCTCTAGATCTGAGTGGGTCCCTCAACCCCTAGATATGGGTGGATCCTTCCACATCTAGACCTGGGTGGGTCCCTCTACCTCTAGACCTTGGTGGGTTTTTCCGCTTCTAGACCTGGGTGGGTCTTTCCACTTCTAGACCTGGGTGGGTCCCTATACCTCTAGACCTTGGTTGGTCCCTCCACCTCTAGACCTGGGTGGGTCCCTCTACCTCCAGACATGGGTTGTTCCTCCGCCTCTAGACCTGGGTGGTCCCTCCACCTCTAGACCTGGGTGGGTCCCTCCACCTCTAGACATGGGTGGGTCCCTCTAGCCCCAAAACCTCGGTGGGATCCTCTGCCTCTAGACCTGGGTGTTCCCTCCACCTCGAGACCTGGGTGGGTCCCTCTACCTCTAGACCTGGGTCCACTTCTATACCTGGGTGGATCCTTCCACTTCCAGACCAGGGTGGGTCCCGCTACCTCTAGACCTGGGTGGGTCCTTCCACTTTTAGACCTGGGCGGGTCCTTCCACTTCTAGACCTGGGTGGGTCCTTCCACTTCTAGACCTGGGTGGGTCCCTCTACCTCTAGACCTCGATGGGTCCCTCCGCTTTTCGACCTGGGTGGGTCCTTCTGCCTCTAGACCTGGGTCGGGCCCTCTACCTCTAGACCTGGGTGTGTCCCTCTGCCTCTAGACCTGGGTGAGTCCCTCTGCCTCTAGACCTTTGTTAGGTCCCTCCATCTCTAGACATGGGTGGGTCCCTCTAGCCCCAAAACCTCAGTGGCATCCTCTGCCTCTAGACCTGGGTGTTCCCTCCACCTCGAGACCTGGGTGGGTCCCTCTACCTCTAGACCTGGGTCCACTTCTATACCTGGGTGGATCCTTCCACTTCCAGACCTGGGTGGGTCCCGCTACCTCTAGACCTGGGTGGGTCCTTCCTCTTTTAGACCTGGGCGGGTCCCTCCACTTCTAGACCTGGGTGGGTATTTCCACTTCTAGACCTGGGTGGGTCCCTCTTCCTCTAGACCTCGATGGGTCCCTCCGCTTTTCGACCTGGGTGGGTCCTTCTGCCTCTAGACCTGGGTCGGGCCCTCTACCTCTAGACCTGGGTGGGTCCCTCTGCCTCTAGACCTGGGTGAGTCCCTCTGCCTCTAGACCTGGGTAGGTCCCTCCGTCTCTAGACCTTGTTGGGTCCCTCCACCTCTAGACCTGGGTGGATCCCTCCACCTTTAGACCTGGGTGGGTCCCTCTACCTCTAGACCTGGATGGGTCCCTCTACCTCTAGACCTGGGTGGGTCCCTCCACCTTTAGACCTTGGTGGGTCCCTCTACCTCTAGACCTGGGTGGGTCCCTCTACCTCTAGACCTGGTTGAGTCCCTCTACCTCTACACCTGCCTCTAGACCTGGGTGGGTCCCTCCACCTCTAGAACTGGGTGGGTCCTTCACTTTTAGACCCGGGTGGGTCCCTCTACCTCTAGACCCGGGTGGGTCCCTCCATCTCTAGACCTGGGTGGGTCCCTCTGCCTCTAGACCTGGGCGGGTCCCTCCACCTCTAGAACTGGGTGGGTCCTTCACTTTTAGACCTGGGTGGGTCCTTCTGCCTCTAGACCTGGGTCGGGCCCTCTACCTCTAGACCTGTGTGGGTCCCTCTGCCTCTAGACCTGGGTGAGTCCCTCTGCCTCTAGACCTGGGTGAGTCCCTCTGCCTCTAGACCTGGGTGGGTCCCTCCGTCTCTAGACCTTGTTGGGTCCCTCCACCTCTACACCTGGGTGGATCCCTCCGCCTTTAGACCTGGGTGGGTCCCTCTACCTCTAGACCTGGATGGGTCCATCTACCTCTAGACCTGGGTCGGTCCCTCCACCTTTAGACCTTGGTGGGTCCCTCTACCTCTAGACCTGGGTGGGTCCCTCTACCTCTAGACCTGGTTGAGTCCCTCTACCTCTAGACCTGCCTCTAGACCTGGGCGGGTCCCTCCACCTCTAGAACTGGGTGGGTCCTTCACTTTTAGACCCAGGTGGGTCCCTCTACCTCTAGACCCGGGTGGGTCCCGCCATCTCTAGACCTGGGTGGGTCCCTACACCTTTAGACCTGGGTGGGTCCCTCTACCTCTAGACCTGGTTGTGTCCCTCTACCTCTAGACCTGGGTGGGTCCCTCCGCCTCTAGACCTGGGTGGGTCCCTCCACATCTAGACCTTAGTGGGTCCTTCTATCTCTAGACCTGGGTCTGTCCCTATACCTCTAGACCTCGGTGGGTCCCTCTGCCTCTAGACCTGAGTGGGTTCCTCCGCCTCTAGACCTGGGTGGGTCCCTCCACCTCTAGACATGGGTGGATCACTCCATCTCTAGACCTAAGTGGGCCCTTCCACTTCTAGACCTGGGTGGGGCCTTCTGCCTCTAGACCTGGGTGAGTCCCTCCACTTCTAGACCTGGGTGGGTCCTTCCACTTCTAGACCTGGGTGGGTCTTTCCACTTCTAGACCTGGGTGGGTCCCTCTACCTCTAGACCTCGGTGGGTCCCTCCGCTTTTCGACCTGGGTGGGTCCATCTGCCTCTAGACCTGGGTGGGTCCCTCTACCTCTAGACCTGGGTGGGTTCATCCACCTCTAGACCTGGGTGGTCCCTCCGCCTCTAGACCTGGGTGGGTCCCTCTACCTCTAGACCTCGGTGGGTCCCTCTGCTTTTCGACCTGGGTGGGTCCATCTGCCTCTAGACCTGGGTGGGTCCCTCTACCTCTAGACCTGGGTGGTTCCCTCTACCTCTAGACCTGGGTGGGTTCATCCACCTCTAGACCTGGGTGGTCCCTCCGACTCTAGACCTGGGTGGGTCCCTCTACCTCTAGACCTTGGTGGGTCCCTCCACCTCTAGACCTGGGTGGATCCCTCCACCTCTAGACCTGGGTGGGTCCCTCCACCTCTAGACCTGGGTGGGTCCACCTACCTCTAGACCTGGGTGGGTCCTTCCACTTCTAGACCTGGGTGGATCCCTCCGCCTTTAGACCTGGGTGGGTCCCTCTACCTCTAGACCTGGATGGGTCCCTCTACCTCTAGACCTGGGTGGGTCCCTCCACCTTTAGACCTTGGTGGGTCCCTCTACCTCTAGACCTGGGTGGGTCCCTCTACCTCTAGACCTGGTTGAGTCCCTCTACCTCTAGACCTGCCTCTAGACCTGGGCGGGTCCCTCCACCTCTAGAACTGGGTGGGTCCTTCACTTTTAGACCCGGGTGGGTCCCTCTACCTCTAGACCCGGGTGGGTCCCTCCATCTCTAGACCTGGGTGGGTCCCTCTGCCTCTAGACCTGGGCGTGTCCCTCCACCTCTAGAACTGGGTGGTTCCTTCACTTTTAGACCTGGGTGGGTCCTTCTGCCTCTAGACCTGGGTCGGGCCCTCTACCTCTAGACCTGGGTGGGTCCCTCTGCCTCTAGACCTGGGTGAGTCCCTCTGCCTCTAGACCTGGGTGAGTCCCTCTGCCTCTAGACCTGGGTGGGTCCCTCCGTCTCTAGACCTTGTTGGGTCCCTCCACCTCTAGACCTGGGTGGATCCCTCCGCCTTTAGACCTGGGTGGGTCCCTCTACCTCTATACCTGGATGGGTCCCTCTACCTCTAGACCTGGGTGGGTCCCTCCACCTTTAGTCCTTGGTGGGTCCCTCTACCTTTAGACCTGGGTGGGTCCCTCTACCTCTAGACCTGGTTGAGTCCCTCTACCTCTAGACCTGCCTCTAGACCTGGGCGGGTCCCTCCACCTCTAGAACTGGGTGGGTCCTTCACTTTTAGACCCGGGTGGGTCCCTCTACCTCTAGACCCGGGTGGGTGCCTCCATCTCTAGACCTGGGTAGGTCCCTCCACCGTTAGACCTTGGTGGGTCCATCTACCTCTAGACCTGGGTGGGTCCCTCTACCTCTAGACCTGGTTGCGTCCCTCTACCTCTAGACCTGGGTGGGTCCCTCCGCCTCTAGACCTGGGTGGGTCCCTCCACATGTAGACCTCAGTGGGTCCCTCTACCTCTAGACCTGGGTCGGTTCCTCTACCTCTAGACCTGGGTGGGTCCCTCTGCCTCTAGACCTGAGTGGGTTCCTCCGCCTCTAGACCTGGGTGGGTCCCTCCACCTCTAGACATGGGTGGATCACTCCATCTCTAGACCTAAGTGGGCCCTTCCACTTCTAGACCTGGGTGGGGCCTTCTGCCTCTAGACCTGGGTGAGTCCCTCCACTTCTAGACCTGGGTGGGTCCCTCTACCTCTAGACCTCGGTGGGTCCCTCCGCTTTTCGACCTGGGTGGGTCCATCTGCCTCTAGACCTGGGTGGGTCCCTCTACCTCTAGACCTGGGTGGGTTCATCCACCTCTAGACCTGGGTGGTCCCTCCGCCTCTAGACCTGGGTGGGTCCCTCTACCTCTAGACCTGGGTGGGTCCCTCCACCTCTAGACCTGGGTGGATCCCTCCACCTCTAGACCTGGGTGGGTCCCTCCACCTCTAGACCTGGGTGGGTCCCTCTACCTCTAGACCTGGGTGGGTCCCTCTACCTCTAGACCTGGGTGGGTCCCTCCGCCTCTAGACCTGGGTGGGTCCCTCAACCTCTAGACATGGGTGTGTCCTTCCACTTCTAGACCTGGGTGGGTCCACCTACCTCTAGACCTGGGTGGGTCCTTCCACTTCTAGACCTGGGTGGGTCTTTCCACTTCTAGACCTGGGTGGGTCCCTCTACCTCTAGACCTCGGTGGGTCCCTCCGCTTTTCAACCTGGGTGGGTCCTTCTGCCTCTAGACCTGGGTCGGGCCCTCTACCTCTAGACCTGGGTGGGTCCCTCTGCCTCTAGACCTGGGTGAGTCCCTCTGCCTCTAGACCTGGGTGAGTCCCTCTGCCTCTAGACCTGGGTGGGTCCCTCCGTCTCTAGACCTTGTTGGGTCCCTCCACCTCTAGACCTGGGTGGATCCCTCCACCTCTAGACCTGGGTGGGTCCCTCCACCTCTAGACCTGGGTGGGTCCCTCTACCTCTAGACCTGGGTGGGTCCCTCCGCCTCTAGACCTGGGTGGGTCCCTCAACCTCTAGACATGGGTGTGTCCTTCCACTTCTAGACCTGGGTGGGTCCACCTACCTCTAGACCTGGGTGGGTCCTTCCACTTCTAGACCTGGGTGGGTCTTTCCACTTCTAGACCTGGGTGGGTCCCTCTACCTCTAGACCTCGGTGGGTCCCTCCGCTTTTCAACCTGGGTGGGTCCTTCTGCCTCTAGACCTGGGTCGGGCCCTCTACCTCTAGACCTGGGTGGGTCCCTCCGCCTCTAGACCTGGGTGGGTCCCTCAACCTCTAGACATGGGTGTGTCCTTCCACTTCTAGACCTGGGTGGGTCCCTCTACCTCTAGACCTTGGTGGGTCCCTCCGCTTTTAGACCTGGGTGGGTCCCTCTACCTCTAGGCCTGGGTGGGGACATGGGAGGGCCCCTCTACCTCTAGACCTGGGTGGGTCCCTCCACCTCTAGAGCTGGGTGGGTCCTTCCGCCTCTAGACCTGGGTTGGGACCTGGGTGGGGCCCTCTACCTCTAGACCTGGGTGGGTCCCTCCGCCTCTAGACCTGGGTGGGTCCTTCTGCCTCTAGACCTGGGTGGGTTCCTCTGTCTCTAGACCTGGGTGGGTCCCTCCACATCTAGACCTGGGTGGATCCCTCCGCCTCTAGACCTGGGTGTGTCCCTCCACCTCTAGAACTGGGGGGTCCTCCGCCTCTCGACATGGGTGGGTCCTTCCACTTCTAGATCTCGGTGGGTACCTCTACCTCTAGACCTGGGTGGGTCCCTCTTCCTCTAGACCTGGGTGGGTCCTTCCACTTCTAGACCTGGGTGGGTCCCTCTACCTCTAGACCTGGGTGGGTCCTTCCACTTCTAGACCTGGGTGGGTCCCTCCACCTCTAGACCTGGGTGGGTCCTTCTGCCTCTAGACCTGGGTGAGTCCCTCAGCCTCTGGACATGGGTGGGTCCTTCCACCTCTAGACCTGGGGGGGTCTCTCCGCCTTAAGACCTGTTTGGGTCACACTGCCTCTAGACCTGGGTGGGTCCTTCCACCTCTAGACCTGGATGGCTCCATCCACCTCTAGACCTGGGTGGGTCCCTCTACCCCTGGACCTGGATGGGTCCTCCACCTCTAGACCTGGGTGAGTCCCTCTGCCTCTAGGCCTGGGTGGGTCCCTCCACCTTTAGACCTGGGTGGGTCCTTCAACCTCTAGTCCTGCGTGGGTCTCTCTACCACTAGATTTGGGTTTGGACCTGGGTGGGGCCCTCTACCTCTAGACCTGGGTGGGTCCATCTGTCTCTAGACCTGGGTGGGTCCCTCCGCCTCTAGACCTGGATGGGTCCCTCAACCTCTAGACCTGGGTGGGTCGCTCCAACTTTAGACCTGGGTGGCCCCTCAACCTCTAGGCCTGGGTGGGTTCTTCCACCTCTAGACCTGGGTGGGTTCTTTTGACACTAGACCTGGGTGGGTCCCTCTGCCTCTAGACCTGGGTGGGTCCCTCCACCTCTAGATCTGGGTGGTTCCCTCCACCTCTAGACCTGGGTGGGTCCCTCCGCCTCTAGACCTGGGTTGATCCCTCCACCTCTAGACCTGGGTGGGTCCCTCCACCTCTAGACCTGGGTGGGTCCCTCTGCCTCTAGACCTGGGTGGGTCCCTCCACCTCTAGACCTGGGTGGGTCCCTCTACCTCTAGACCTGGGTGGGTCCCTCTACCTCTAGGCCTGGGTGGGTACCTCCACCTCTAGACATGGGGAGTCCCTCCACATCTAGGCCTGGGTGGGTCCCTCTACCTCTAGCCCTGGGTGGGTCGCTCTACCTCTAGGCCTGGGTGGGTACCTCCACCTCTAGACATGGGGAGGCCCTCCACCTCTAGACCTGGGTGGTTCCCTCCACCTTTAGACCTGGGTGGGTCCCTCCGCCTCTAGACCTGGGTGGGTCCCTCCACCTCTAGACCTGGGTGGGTCCCTCTACCTCTAGACCTGGGTGGGTCCCTCTACCTCCAGGCCTGGGTGGGTCCCTCCACCTCTAGACCTGGGTGGGTCCCTCCACCTCTAGACCTGGGTGGGTCCCTCTACCTCTAGACATGGGTGGGTCCCTCAACCTCTAGACATGGGTGTGTCCTTCCACTTCTAGACCTGGGTGGGTCCACCTACCTCTAGACCTGGGTGGGTCCTTCCACTTCTAGACCTGGGTGGATCCCTCCGCCTTTAGACCTGGGTGGGTCCCTCTACCTCTAGACCTGGATGGGTCCCTCTACCTCTAGACCTGGGTGGGTCCCTCCACCTTTAGACCTTGGTGGGTCCCTCTACCTCTAGACCTGGGTGGGTCCCTCTACCTCTAGACCTGGTTGAGTCCCTCTACCTCTAGACCTGCCTCTAGACCTGGGCGGGTCCCTCCACCTCTAGAACTGGGTGGGTCCTTCACTTTTAGACCCGGGTGGGTCCCTCTACCTCTAGACCCGGGTGGGTCCCTCCATCTCTAGACCTGGGTGGGTCCCTCTGCCTCTAGACCTGGGCGTGTCCCTCCACCTCTAGAACTGGGTGGTTCCTTCACTTTTAGACCTGGGTGGGTCCTTCTGCCTCCAGACCTGGGTCGGGCCCTCTACCTCTAGACCTGGGTGGGTCCCTCTGCCTCTAGACCTGGGTGAGTCCCTCTGCCTCTAGACCTGGGTGAGTCCCTCTGCCTCTAGACCTGGGTGGGTCCCTCCGTCTCTAGACCTTGTTGGGTCCCTCCACCTCTAGACCTGGGTGGATCCCTCCGCCTTTAGACCTGGGTGGGTCCCTCTAGCTCTATACCTGGATGGGTCCCTCTACCTCTAGACCTGGGTGGGTCCCTCCACCTTTAGACCTTGGTGGGTCCCTCTACCTCTAGACCTGGGTGGGTCCCTCTACCTCTAGACCTGGTTGAGTCCCTCTACCTCTAGACCTGCCTCTAGACCTGGGCGGGTCCCTCCACCTCTAGAACTGGGTGGGTCCTTCACTTTTAGACCCGGGTGGGTCCCTCTACCTCTAGACCCGGGTGGGTGCCTCCATCTCTAGACCTGGGTAGGTCCCTCCACCGTTAGACCTTGGTGGGTCCATCTACCTCTAGACCTGGGTGGGTCCCTCTACCTCTAGACCTGGTTGCATCCCTCTACCTCTAGACCTGGGTGGGTCCCTCCGCCTCTAGACCTGGGTGGGTCCCTCCACATGTAGACCTCAGTGGGTCCCTCTACCTCTAGACCTGGGTCGGTTCCTCTACCTCTAGACCTGGGTGGGTCCCTCTGCCTCTAGACCTGAGTGGGTTCCTCCGCCTCTAGACCTGGGTGGGTCCCTCCACCTCTAGACATGGGTGGATCACTCCATCTCTAGACCTAAGTGGGCCCTTCCACTTCTAGACCTGGGTGGGGCCTTCTGCCTCTAGACCTGGGTGAGTCCCTCCACTTCTAGACCTGGGTGGGTCCTTCCACTTCTAGACCTGGGTGGGTCTTTCCACTTCTAGACCTGGGTGGGTCCCTCTACCTCTAGACCTCGGTGGGTCCCTCCGCTTTTCGACCTGGGTGGGTCCCTCTACCTCTAGGCCTGGGTGGGGACATGGGAGGGCCCCTCTACCTCTAGACCTGGGTGGGGACATGGGAGGGCCCCTCTACCTCTAGACCTGGGTGGGTCCCTCCACCTCTAGAGCTGGGTGGGTCCTTCCGCCTCTAGACCTGGGTTGGGACCTGGGTGGGGCCCTCTACCTCTAGACCTGGGTGGGTCCCTCCGCCTCTAGACCTGGGTGGGTCCTTCTGCCTCTAGACCTGGGTGGGTTCCTCTGTCTCTAGACCTGGGTGGGTCCCTCCACATCTAGACCTGGGTGGATCCCTCCGCCTCTAGACCTGGGTGTGTCCCTCCACCTCTAGAACTGGGGGGTCCTCCGCCTCTCGACATGGGTGGGTCCTTCCACTTCTAGATCTCGGTGGGTACCTCTACCTCTAGACCTGGGTGGGTCCCTCTTCCTCTAGACCTGGGTGGGTCCTTCCACTTCTAGACCTGGGTGGGTCCCTCTACCTCTAGACCTGGGTGGGTCCTTCCACTTCTAGACCTGGGTGGGTCCCTCCACCTCTAGACCTGGGTGGGTCCTTCTGCCTCTAGACCTGGGTGAGTCCCTCAGCCTCTGGACATGGGTGGGTCCCTCCACCTCTAGACCTGGGGGGGTCTCTCCGCCTTAAGACCTGTTTGGGTCACACTGCCTCTAGACCTGGGTGGGTCCTTCCACCTCTAGACCTGGATGGCTCCATCCACCTCTAGACCTGGGTGGGTCCCTCTACCCCTGGACCTGGATGGGTCCTCCACCTCTAGACCTGGGTGAGTCCCTCTGCCTCTAGGCCTGGGTGGGTCCCTCCACCTTTAGACCTGGGTGGGTCCTTCAACCTCTAGTCCTGCGTGGGTCTCTCTACCACTAGATTTGGGTTTGGACCTGGGTGGGGCCCTCTACCTCTAGACCTGGGTGGGTCCATCTGTCTCTAGACCTGGGTGGGTCCCTCCGCCTCTAGACCTGGATGGGTCCCTCAACCTCTAGATCTGGGTGGGTCGCTCCAACTTTAGACCTGGGTGGCCCCTCAACCTCTAGGCCTGGGTGGGTTCTTCCACCTCTAGACCTGGGTGGGTTCTTTTGACACTAGACCTGGGTGGGTCCCTCTGCCTCTAGACCTGGGTGGGTCCCTCCACCTCTAGATCTGGGTGGTTCCCTCCACCTCTAGACCTGGGTGGGTCCCTCCGCCTCTAGACCTGGGTTGATCCCTCCACCTCTAGACCTGGGTGGGTCCCTCCACCTCTAGACCTGGGTGGGTCCCTCTGCCTCTAGACCTGGGTGGGTCCCTCCACCTCTAGACCTGGGTGGGTCCCTCTACCTCTAGACCTGGGTGGGTCCCTCTACCTCTAGGCCTGGGTGGGTCCCTCCACCTCTAGACCTAGGTGGTTCCCTCTACCTCTAGACCTGGGTGGGGACCTGGGTGGGGCCCTCTACCTCTAGACCTGAGTGGGTCCCTCCACCTCTAGACCTGGGTGGGTCCCTCCACCTCCAGACCTGGGTTGAACGCTCCACCTCTAGACCTAAGTCAGTCCCTCCACCTCTAGACCTTGGTGGGTCCTTGGCCTCTAGACCTGGGTGAGTCCCTCCACCTCTAGACCTGGGTGGGTCCCTCAGCTCTAGACCGGGTGGGTCCCTCACCTCTTGACCTGGGTGGGTCCCTCTACCTCTAGACCTAGGTGGGTCCTTCCACTTCTAGACCTGGGTGGGTCCTTCCACTTCTAGACCTGGGTGGGTCCCTCTACCTCTAGACCTGGTTGGGTTCCTCCGCCTCTAGACCTGGGTGGTCCCTCTGCCTCTAGACCTGGGTGGGTCCCTCTACCTCTAGACCTGGGTGGGTCCCTCCACCTCTAGACCTGGGTGGGTCCCTCAACAACTGGACATGGATGGGTCCTTCCACTTCTAGACCTGGGTGGGTCCCTAAACCTCTAGACCTGGGTGGGTTTTTCCACTTCTAGACCTGGGTGGGTCTTTCTACTTCTAGACCTGGGTGGGTCCCTATACCTCCAGACCTTGGTTGGTCCCTCCACCTCTAGACCTAGGTGGGTCCCTCTACCTCTAGACCTGGGTGGTTCCTCCGCCTCTAGACCTGGGTAGTCCCTCCGCCTCTAGACCTGGGTGGGTCCTTCTGCCTCTAGACCTGGGTGGGTCCCTCCGCCTCTAGACCTGGGTGGGTCCCTCTGCCTCTCGACCTGGGTGGGTCCTTCTGCCTCTAGACCTGGGTGGGTCCCTCCGTCTCTAGACCTGGGTGGGTCCCTCTGCCTCTAGACCTGGGTGGGTCCTTCTGCCTCTAGACCTGGGTGGGTCCCTCCGTCTCTAGACCTGGGTGGGTCCCTCCAACTCTAGACCTGGGCAGATCCCTCCACCTCTAGACCTGGGTGTGTCCCTCCACCTCTAGACCTGGGTCGACCCTCTACCCCTAGGCCTGGGTGGGGACCTGGGTGGGTCCCCCTACCTCTAGACCAGGGCTGGTCCCTCCCCCTCTAGACATGGGTTGGTCCCTCTACCTCTAGACCTGGGTGAGTCCCTCCACCACTTGAACTGGGTGGATCCCTCCACCTTTAGGACTGGGTGGCTCCCTCCACCTCTAGACCTGGGTGGGTTCATCTGCCTCTAGACCTGGGTGGGTCCCTCTACCTCTAGACCTGGGTGGGTCCCTCTACCTCTAGACCTGGATGGGTCCCTCTACCTCTAGACCTGGTTGCATCCCTCTACCTCTAGACCTGGGTGGGTCCCTCCGCCTCTAGACCTGGGTGGGTCCCTCCACATGTAGACCTCAGTGGGTCCCTCTACCTCTAGACCTGGGTCGGTTCCTCTACCTCTAGACCAGGGCTGGTCCCTCCCCCTCTAGACATGGGTTGGTCCCTCTACCTCTAGACCTGGGTGAGTCCCTCCACCACTTGAACTGGGTGGATCCCTCCACCTTTAGGACTGGGTGGCTCCCTCCACCTCTAGACCTGGGTGGGTGCCTCCATCTCTAGACCTGGGTAGGTCCCTCCACCGTTAGACCTTGGTGGGTCCATCTACCTCTAGACCTGGGTGGGTCCCTCTACCTCTAGACCTGGTTGCATCCCTCTACCTCTAGACCTGGGTGGGTCCCTCCGCCTCTAGACCTGGGTGGGTCCCTCCACATGTAGACCTCAGTGGGTCCCTCTACCTCTAGACCTGGGTCGGTTCCTCTACCTCTAGACCTGGGTGGGTCCCTCTGCCTCTAGACCTGAGTGGGTTCCTCCGCCTCTAGACCTGGGTGGGTCCCTCCACCTCTAGACATGGGTGGATCACTCCATCTCTAGACCTAAGTGGGCCCTTCCACTTCTAGACCTGGGTGGGGCCTTCTGCCTCTAGACCTGGGTGAGTCCCTCCACTTCTAGACCTGGGTGGGTCCTTCCACTTCTAGACCTGGGTGGGTCTTTCCACTTCTAGACCTGGGTGGGTCCCTCTACCTCTAGACCTCGGTGGGTCCCTCCGCTTTTCGACCTGGGTGGGTCCTTCTGCCTCTAGACCTGGGTGGGTTCCTCTGTCTCTAGACCTGGGTGGGTCCCTCCACATCTAGACCTGGGTGGATCCCTCCGCCTCTAGACCTGGGTGTGTCCCTCCACCTCTAGAACTGGGGGGTCCTCCGCCTCTCGACATGGGTGGGTCCTTCCACTTCTAGATCTCGGTGGGTACCTCTACCTCTAGACCTGGGTGGGTCCCTCTTCCTCTAGACCTGGGTGGGTCCTTCCACTTCTAGACCTGGGTGGGTCCCTCTACCTCTAGACCTGGGTGGGTCCTTCCACTTCTAGACCTGGGTGGGTCCCTCCACCTCTAGACCTGGGTGGGTCCTTCTGCCTCTAGACCTGGGTGAGTCCCTCAGCCTCTGGACATGGGTGGGTCCCTCCACCTCTAGACCTGGGGGGGTCTCTCCGCCTTAAGACCTGTTTGGGTCACACTGCCTCTAGACCTGGGTGGGTCCTTCCACCTCTAGACCTGGATGGCTCCATCCACCTCTAGACCTGGGTGGGTCCCTCTACCCCTGGAGCTGGATGGGTCCTCCACCTCTAGACCTGGGTGAGTCCCTCTGCCTCTAGGCCTGGGTGGGTCCCTCCACCTTTAGACCTGGGTGGGTCCTTCAACCTCTAGTCCTGCGTGGGTCTCTCTACCACTAGATTTGGGTTTGGACCTGGGTGGGGCCCTCTACCTCTAGACCTGGGTGGGTCCATCTGTCTCTAGACCTGGGTGGGTCCCTCCGCCTCTAGACCTGGATGGGTCCCTCAACCTCTAGACCTGGGTGGGTCGCTCCAACTTTAGACCTGGGTGGCCCCTCAACCTCTAGGCCTGGGTGGGTTCTTCCACCTCTAGACCTGGGTGGGTTCTTTTGACACTAGACCTGGGTGGGTCCCTCTGCCTCTAGACCTGGGTGGGTCCCTCCACCTCTAGATCTGGGTGGTTCCCTCCACCTCTAGACCTGGGTGGGTCCCTCCGCCTCTAGACCTGGGTTGATCCCTCCACCTCTAGACCTGGGTGGGTCCCTCCACCTCTAGACCTGGGTGGGTCCCTCTGCCTCTAGACCTGGGTGGGTCCCTCCACCTCTAGACCTGGGTGGGTCCCTCTACCTCTAGACCTGGGTGGGTCCCTCTACCTCTAGGCCTGGGTGGGTCCCTCCACCTCTAGACCTAGGTGGTTCCCTCTACCTCTAGACCTGGGTGGGGACCTGGGTGGGGCCCTCTACCTCTAGACCTGAGTGGGTCCCTCCACCTCTAGACCTGGGTGGGTCCCTCCACCTCCAGACCTGGGTTGAACGCTCCACCTCTAGACCTAAGTCAGTCCCTCCACCTCTAGACCTTGGTGGGTCCTTGGCCTCTAGACCTGGGTGAGTCCCTCCACCTCTAGACCTGGGTGGGTCCCTCAGCTCTAGACCGGGTGGGTCCCTCACCTCTTGACCTGGGTGGGTCCCTCTACCTCTAGACCTAGGTGGGTCCTTCCACTTCTAGACCTGGGTGGGTCCTTCCACTTCTAGACCTGGGTGGGTCCCTCTACCTCTAGACCTGGTTGGGTTCCTCCGCCTCTAGACCTGGGTGGTCCCTCTGCCTCTAGACCTGGGTGGGTCCCTCTACCTCTAGACCTGGGTGGGTCCCTCCACCTCTAGACCTGGGTGGGTCCCTCAACAACTGGACATGGATGGGTCCTTCCACTTCTAGACCTGGGTGGGTCCCTAAACCTCTAGACCTGGGTGGGTTTTTCCACTTCTAGACCTGGGTGGGTCTTTCTACTTCTAGACCTGGGTGGGTCCCTATACCTCCAGACCTTGGTTGGTCCCTCCACCTCTAGACCTAGGTGGGTCCCTCTACCTCTAGACCTGGGTGGTTCCTCCGCCTCTAGACCTGGGTAGTCCCTCCGCCTCTAGACCTGGGTGGGTCCTTCTGCCTCTAGACCTGGGTGGGTCCCTCCGCCTCTAGACCTGGGTGGGTCCCTCTGCCTCTCGACCTGGGTGGGTCCTTCTGCCTCTAGACCTGGGTGGGTCCCTCCGTCTCTAGACCTGGGTGGGTCCCTCTGCCTCTAGACCTGGGTGGGTCCTTCTGCCTCTAGACCTGGGTGGGTCCCTCCGTCTCTAGACCTGGGTGGGTCCCTCCAACTCTAGACCTGGGCAGATCCCTCCACCTCTAGACCTGGGTGTGTCCCTCCACCTCTAGACCTGGGTCGACCCTCTACCCCTAGGCCTGGGTGGGGACCTGGGTGGGTCCCCCTACCTCTAGACCAGGGCTGGTCCCTCCCCCTCTAGACATGGGTTGGTCCCTCTACCTCTAGACCTGGGTGAGTCCCTCCACCACTTGAACTGGGTGGATCCCTCCACCTTTAGGACTGGGTGGCTCCCTCCACCTCTAGACCTGGGTGGGTTCATCTGCCTCTAGACCTGGGTGGGTCCCTCTACCTCTAGACCTGGGTGGGTCCCTCTACCTCTAGACCTGGATGGGTCCCTCTACCTCTAGACCTGGTTGAGTCCCTCTACCTCTAGATCTGCCTCTAGACCTGGGCGGGTCCCTCCACCTCTAGAACTGGGTCACCTCTAGAAGATGGGTCCCTCTACCTCTAGACCTGGGTGGGTCCCTCCACCTTTAGACCTTGGTGGGTCCCTCTACCTCTAGACCTGGGTGGGTCCCTCTACCTCTAGACCTGGTTGAGTCCCTCTACCTCTAGACCTGCCTCTAATCCTGGGCGGGTCCCTCCACCTCTAGAACTGGGTGGGTCCTTCACTTTTAGACCCGGGTGGGTCCCTCTACCTCTAGACCCGGGTGGGTCCCTCCTTCTCTAGACCTGGGTGGGTCTCTCCACCTTTAGACCTTGGTGGGTCCCTCTACCTCTAGACCTGGGTGGGTCCCTCTACCTCTAGACCTGGTTGCGTCCCTCTACCTCTAGACCTGGGTGGGTCCCTAAACCTCTAGACCTGGGTGGGTCCCTCCACATCTAGACCTCGGTGGGTCCCTCTACCTCTAGACCTGGGTCGGTCCCTCTACCTCTAGACCTAGGTGGGTCCCTCTGCTTCTAGACCTGAGTGGGTTCCTCCGCCTCTAGACCTGGGTGGGTCCCTCCACCTCTAGACATGGGGGGATCACTCCATCTCTAGACCTAAGTGGGCCCTTCCACTTCTAGACCTGGGTGGGGCCTTCTGCCTCTAGACCTGGGTGAGTCCCTCCACTTCTAGACCTGGGTGGGTCCTTCCACTTCTAGACCTGGGTGGGTCTTTCCACTTCTAGACCTGGGTGGGTCCCTCTACCTCTAGACCTCGGTGGGTCCCTCTGCTTTTCCACCTGGGTGGGTCCATCTGCCTCTAGACCTGGGTGGGTCCCTCTACCTCTAGACCTGGGTGGTTCCCTCTACCTCTAGACCTGGGTGGGTTCATCCACCTCTAGACCTGGGTGGTCCCTCCGACTCTAGACCTGGGTGGGTCCCTCTACCTCTAGACCTGGGTGGGTCCCTCCACCTCTAGACCTGGGTGGATCCCTCCACCTCTAGACCTGGGTGGGTCCCTCCACCTCTAGACCTGGGTGGGTCCCTCTACCTCTAGACCTGGGTGGGTCCCTCCGCCTCTAGACCTGGGTGGGTCCCTCAACCTCTAGACATGGGTGTGTCCTTCCACTTCTAGACCTGGGTGGGTCCCTCTACCTCTAGACCTGGGTGGGTCCTTCCACTTCTAGACCTGGGTGGATCCCTCCGCCTTTAGACCTGGGTGGGTCCCTCCACCTCTAGACCTGGGTGGGTCCCTCTATCTCTAGACCTGGGTGGGTCCCTCCGCCTCTAGACCTGGGTGGATCCCTCAACCTCTAGACATGGGTGTGTCCTTCCACTTCTAGAGCTGGGTGGGTCCACCTACCTCTAGACCTGGGCGGGTCCCTCCACTTCTAGACCTGGGTGGGTATTTCCACTTCTAGACCTGGGTGGGTCCCTCTACCTCTAGACCTCGATGGGTCCCTCCGCTTTTCGACCTGGGTGGGTCCTTCTGCCTCTAGACCTGGGTCGGGCCCTCTACCTCTAGACCTGGGTGGGTCCCTCTGCCTCTAGACCTGGGTGAGTCCCTCTGCCTCTAAACCTGGGTAGGTCCCTCCGTCTCTAGACCTTGTTGGGTCCCTCCACCTCTAGACCTGGGTGGATCCCTCCCCCTTTAGACCTGGGTGGGTCCCTCTACCTCTAGACCTGGATGGGTCCCTCTACCGCTAGACCTGGGTGGGTCCCTCCACATTTAGACCTTGGTGGGTCCCTCTACCTCTAGACCTGGGTGGGTCCCTCTACCTCTAGACCTGGTTGAGTCCCTCTACCGCTAGACCTGCCTCTAGACCTGGGCGGGTCCCTCCACCTCTAGAACTGGGTGGGTCCTTCACTTTTAGACCCGGGTGGGTCCCTCTACCTCTAGACCCGGGTGGGTCCCTCCTTCTCTAGACCTGGGTGGGTCCCTCCACCTTTAGACCTTGGTGGGTCCCTCTACCTCTAGACCTGGGTGGGTCCCTCTACCTCTAGACCTGGTTGCGTCCCTCTACCTCTAGACCTTGGTGGGTCCCTCCGCCTCTAGACCTGGGTGGGTCCCTCCACATCTAGACCTCGGTGGGTCCCTCTACCTCTAGACCTGGGTCGGTCCCTCTACCTCTAGACCTGGGTGGGTCCCTCTGCCTCTAGACCCGGGTGGGTCCCTCCTTCTCTAGGCCTGGGTGGGTCCCTCCACCTTTAGACCTTGGTGGGTCCCTCTACCTCTAGACCTGGGTGGGTCCCTCTACCTCTAGACCTGGTTGCGTCCCTCTACCTCTAGACCTTGGTGGGTCCCTCTACCTCTAGACCTGGATGGGTCCCTCTACCTCTAGACCTGGGTGGGTCCCTCCACCTTTAGACCTTGGTGGGTCCCTCTACCTCTAGACCTGGGTGGGTCCCTCTACCTCTAGACCTGGTTGAGTCCCTCTACCTCTAGACCTGCCTCTAGACCTGGGCGGGTCCCTCCACCTCTAGAACTGGGTGGGTCCTTCACTTTTAGACCCGGGTGGGTCCCTCTACCTCTAGACCCGGGTGGGTCCCTCCATCTCTAGACCTGGGTGGGTCCCTCCACCTTTAGACCTGGGTGGGTCCCTCTACCTCTAGACCTGGTTGCGTCCCTCTACCTCTAGACCTGGGTGGGTCCCTCCGCCTCTAGACCTGGGTGGGTCCCTCCACATCTAGACCTTAGTGGGTCCCTCTACCTCTAGACCTGGGTCTGTCCCTATACCTCTAGACCTCGGTGGGTCCCTCTGCCTCTAGACCTGAGTGGGTTCCTCCGCCTCTAGACCTGGGTGGGTCCCTCCGCCTCTAGACATGGGTGGATCACTCCATCTCTAGACCTAAGTGGGCCCTTCCACTTCTAGACCTGGGTGGGGCCTTCTGCCTCTAGACCTGAGTGAGTCCCTCCACTTCTAGACCTGGGTGGGTCCTTCCACTTCTAGACCTGGGTGGGTCTTTCCACTTCTAGACCTGGGTGGGTCCCTCTACCTCTAGACCTCGGTGGGTCCCTCCGCTTTTCGACCTGGGTCGGTCCATCTGCCTCTAGACCTGGGTGGGTCCCTCTACCTCTAGACCTGGGTGGGTTCATCCACCTCTAGACCTGGGTGGTCCCTCCGCCTCTAGACCTGGGTGGGTCCCTCTACCTCTAGACCTCGGTGGGTCCCTCTGCTTTTCGACCTGGGTGGGTCCATCTGCCTCTAGACCTGGGTGGGTCCCTCTACCTCTAGACCTGGGTGGTTCCCTCTACCTCTAGACCTGGGTGGGTTCATCCACCTCTAGACCTGGGTGGTCCCTCAACCTCTAGACATGGGTGTGTCCTTCCACTTCTAGACCTGGGTGGGTCCACCTACCTCTAGACCTGGGTGGGTCCTTCCACTTCTAGACCTGGGTGGATCCCTCCGCCTTTAGACCTGGGTGGGTCCCTCTACCTCTAGACCTGGATGGGTCCCTCTACCTCTAGACCTGGGTGGGTCCCTCCACCTTTAGACCTTGGTGGGTCCCTCTACCTCTAGACCTGGGTGGGTCCCTCTACCTCTAGACCTGGTTGAGTCCCTCTACCTCTAGACCTGCCTCTAGACCTGGGCGGATCCCTCCACCTCTAGAACTGGGTGGGGCCTTCACTTTTAGACCCGGGTGGGTCCCTCTACCTCTAGACCCGGGTGGGTTCCTCCATCTCTAGACCTGGGTGGGTCCCTCTGCCTCTAGACCTGGGCGGGTCCCTCCACCTCTAGAACTGGGTGGGTCCTTCACTTTTAGACCTGGGTGGGTCCTTCTGCCTCTAGACCTGGGTCGGGCCCTCTACCTCTAGACCTGGGTGGGTCCCTCTGCCTCTAGACCTGGGTGAGTCCCTCTGCCTCTAGACCTGGGTGAGTCCCTCTGCCTCTAGACCTGGGTGGGTCCCTCCGTCTCTAGACCTTGTTGGGTCCCTCCACCTCTAGACCTGGGTGGGTCCCTCCACCTTTAGACCTTGGTGGGTCCCTCTACCTCTAGATCTGGGTGGGTCCCTCTACCTCTAGACCTGGTTGAGTCCCTCTACCTCTAGACCTGCCTCTAGACCTGGGCGGGTCCCTCCACCTCTAGAACTGGGTGGGTCCTTCACTTTTAGACCCGGGTGGGTCCCTCTACCTCTAGACCCAGGTGGGTCCCTCCATCTCTAGACCTGGGTGGGTCCCTCTGCCTCTAGACCTGGGCGGGTCCCTCCACCTCTAGAACTGGGTGGGTCCTTCACTTTTAGACCTGGGTGGGTCCTTCTGCCTCTAGACCTGGTGCGGGCCCTCTACCTCTAGACCTGGGTGGGTCCCTCTGCCTCTAGACCTGGGTGAGTCCCTCTGCCTCTAGACCTGGGTGAGTCCCTCTGCATCTAGACCTGGATGGGTCCCTCCGTCTCTAGACCTTGTTGGGTCCCTCCACCTCTATACCTGGGTGGATCCCTCCGCCTTTAGACCTGGGTGGGTCCCTCTACCTCTAGACCTGGATGGGTCCCTCTACCTCTAGACCTGGGTGGGTCCCTCCACCTTTAGACCTTGGTGGGTCCCTCTACCTCTAGACCTGGGTGGGTCCCTCTACCTCTAGACCTGGTTGAGTCCCTCTACCTCTAGACCTGCCTCTAGACCTGGGCGGGTCCCTCCACCTCTAGAACTGGGTGGGTCCTTCACTTTTAGACCCGGGTGGGTCCCTCTACCTCTAGACCCGGGTGGGTCCCTCCATCTCTAGACCTGGGTGGGTCCCTCCACCTTTAGACCTGGGTGGGTCCCTCTACCTCTAGACCTGGTTGAGTCCCTCTACCTCTAGACCTGCCTCTAGACCTGGGCGGGTCCCTCCACCTCTAGAACTGGGTGGGTCCTTCACTTTTAGACCCGGGTGGGTCCCTCTACCTCTAGACCCGGGTGGGTCCCTCCATCTCTAGACCTGGGTGGGTCCCTCCACCTTTAGACCTGGGCGGGTCCCTCTACCTCTAGACCTGGTTGCGTCCCTCCACTTCTAGACCTGGGTGGATCCCTCCGCCTTTAGACCTGGGTGGGTCCCTCTACCTCTAGACCTGGATGGGTCCCTCTACCTCTAGACCTGGGTGGGTCCCTCCACCTTTAGACCTGGGTGGGTCCCTCTACCTCTAGACCTGGTTGCGTCCCTCCACTTCTAGACCTGGGTGGATCCCTCCGCCTTTAGACCTGGGTGGGTCCCTCTACCTCTAGACCTTGGTGGGTCCCTCTACCTCTAGACCTGGGTGGGTCCCTCTACCTCTAGACCTGGTTGAGTCCCTCTACCTCTAGACCTGCCTCTAGACCTGGGCGGGTCCCTCCACCTCTAGAACTGGGTGGGTCCTTCACTTTTAGACCCGGGTGGGTCCCTCTACCTCTAGACCCGGGTGGGTCCCTCCATCTCTAGACCTGGGTGGGTCCCTCCACCTTTAGACCTGGGTGGGTCCCTCTACCTCTAGACCTGGTTGCGTCCCTCTACCTCTAGACCTGGGTGGGTCCCTCCGCCTCTAGACCTGGGTGGGTCCCTCCACATCTAGACCTTAGTGGGTCCCTCTACCTCTAGACCTGGGTCTGTCCCTATACCTCTAGACCTCGGTGGGTCCCTCTGCCTCTAGACCTGAGTGGGTTCCTCCGCCTCTAGACCTGGGTGGGTCCCTCCGCCTCTAGACATGGGTGGATCACTCCATCTCTAGACCTAAGTGGGCCCTTCCACTTCTAGACCTGGGTGGGGCCTTCTGCCTCTAGACCTGGGTGAGTCCCTCCACTTCTAGACCTGGGTGGGTCCTTCCACTTCTAGACCTGGGTGGGTCTTTCCACTTCTAGACCTGGGTGGGTCCCTCTACCTCTAGACCTCGGTGGGTCCCTCCGTTTTTCGACCTGGGTGGGTCCATCTGCCTCTAGACCTGGGTGGGTCCCTCTACCTCTAGACCTGGGTGGGTTCATCCACCTCTAGACCTGGGTGGTCCCTCCGCCTCTAGACCTGGGTGGGTCCCTCTACCTCTAGACCTCGGTGGGTCCCTCTGCTTTTCGACCTGGGTGGGTCCATCTGCCTCTAGACCTGGGTGGGTCCCTCTACCTCTAGACCTGGGTGGTTCCCTCTACCTCTAGACCTGGGTGGGTTCATCCACCTCTAGACCTGGGTGGTCCCTCAACCTCTAGACATGGGTGTGTCCTTCCACTTCTAGACCTGGGTCGGTCCACCTACCTCTAGACCTGGGTGGGTCCTTCCACTTCTAGACCTGGGTGGATCCCTCCGCCTTTAGACCTGGGTGGGTCCCTCTACCTCTAGACCTGGATGGGTCCCTCTACCTCTAGACCTGGGTGGGTCCCTCCACCTTTAGACCTTGGTGGGTCCCTCTACCTCTAGACCTGGGTGGGTCCCTCTACCTCTAGACCTGGTTGAGTCCCTCTACCTCTAGACCTGCCTCTAGACCTGGGCGGATCCCTCCACCTCTAGAACTGGGTGGGTCCTTCACTTTTAGACCCGGGTGGGTCCCTCTACCTCTAGACCCGGGTGGGTTCCTCCATCTCTAGACCTGGGTGGGTCCCTCTGCCTCTAGACCTGGGCGGGTCCCTCTACCTCTAGAACTGGGTGGGTCCTTCACTTTTAGACCTGGGTGGGTCCTTCTGCCTCTAGACCTGGGTCGGGCCCTCTACCTCTAGACCTGGGTGGGTCCCTCTGCCTCTAGACCTGGGTGAGTCCCTCTGCCTCTAGACCTGGGTGAGTCCCTCTGCCTCTAGACCTGGGTGGGTCCCTCCGTCTCTAGACCTTGTTGGGTCCCTCCACCTCTAGAACTGGGTGGATCCCTCCGCCTTTAGACCTGGGTGGGTCCCTCTACCTCTAGACCTGGATGGGTCCCTCTACCTCTAGACCTGGGTGGGTCCCTCCACCTTTAGACCTTGGTGGGTCCCTCTACCTCTAGACCTGGGTGGGTCCCTCTACCTCTAGACCTGGTTGAGTCCCTCTACCTCTAGACCTGCCTCTAGACCTGGGCGGGTCCCTCCACCTCTAGAACTGGGTGGGTCCTTCACTTTTAGACCCGGGTGGGTCCCTCTACCTCTAGACCCGGGTGGGTCCCTCCATCTCTAGACCTGGGTAGGTCCCTCCACCGTTAGACCTTGGTGGGTCCCTCTACCTCTAGACCTGGGTGGGTCCCTCTACCTCTAGACCTGGTTGCGTCCCTCTACCTCTAGACCTGGGTGGGTCCCTCCGCCTCTAGACCTGGGTGGGTCCCTCCACATGTAGACCTCAGTGGGTCCCTCTACCTCTAGACCTGGGTCGGTTCCTCTACCTCTAGACCTGGGTGGGTCCCTCTGCCTCTAGACCTGAGTGGGTTCCTCCGCCTCTAGACCTGGGTGGGTCCCTCCACCTCTAGACATGGGTGGATAACTCCATCTCTAGACCTAAGTGGGCCCTTCCACTTCTAGACCTGGGTGGGGCCTTCTGCCTCTAGACCTGGGTGAGTCCCTCCACTTCTAGACCTGGGTGGGTCCCTCCGCCTCTAGACATGGGTGGATCACTCCATCTCTAGACCTAAGTGGGCCCTTCCACTTCTAGACCTGGGTGGGGCCTTCTGCCTCTAGACCTGGGTGAGTCCCTCCACTTCTAGACCTGGGTGGGTCCTTCCACTTCTAGACCTGGGTGGGTCTTTCCACTTCTAGACCTGGGTGGGTCCCTCTACCTCTAGACCTCGGTGGGTCCCTCCGCTTTTCGACCTGGGTGGGTCCATCTGCCTCTAGACCTGGGTGGGTCCCTCTACCTCTAGACCTGGGTGGGTTCATCCACCTCTAGACCTGGGTGGTCCCTCCGCCTCTAGACCTGGGTGGGTCCCTCTACCTCTAGACCTCGGTGGGTCCCTCTGCTTTTCGACCTGGGTGGGTCCATCTGCCTCTAGACCTGGGTGGGTCCCTCTACCTCTAGACCTGGGTGGTTCCCTCTACCTCTAGACCTGGGTGGGTTCATCCACCTCTAGACCTGGGTGGTCCCTCAACCTCTAGACATGGGTGTGTCCTTCCACTTCTAGACCTGGGTGGGTCCACCTACCTCTAGACCTGGGTGGGTCCTTCCACTTCTAGACCTGGGTGGATCCCTCCACCTTTAGACCTGGGTGGGTCCCTCTACCTCTAGACCTGGATGGGTCCCTCTACCTCTAGACCTGGGTGGGTCCCTCCACCTTTAGACCTTGGTGGGTCCCTCTACCTCTAGACCTGGGTGGGTCCCTCTACCTCTAGACCTGGTTGAGTCCCTCTACCTCTAGACCTGCCTCTAGACCTGGGCGGGTCCCTCCACCTCTAGAACTGGGTGGGTCCTTCACTTTTAGACCCGGGTGGGTCCCTCTACCTCTAGACCCGGGTGGGTTCCTCCATCTCTAGACCTGGGTGGGTCCCTCTGCCTCTAGACCTGGGCGGGTCCCTCCACCTCTAGAACTGGGTGTATCCTTCACTTTTAGACCTGGGTGGGTCCTTCTGCCTCTAGACCTGGGTCGGGCCCTCTACCTCTAGACCTGGGTGGGTCCCTCTGCCTCTAGACCTGGGTGAGTCCCTCTGCCTCTAGACCTGGGTGAGTCCCTCTGCCTCTAGACCTGGGTGGGTCCCTCCGTCTCTAGACCTTGTTGGGTCCCTCCACCTCTAGACCTGGGTGGATCCCTCCGCCTTTAGACCTGGGTGGGTCCCTCTACCTCTAGACCTGGATGGGTCCCTCTACCTCTAGACCTGGGTGGGTCCCTCCACCTTTAGACCTTGGTGGGTCCCTCTACCTCTAGACCTGGGTGGGTCCCTCTACCTCTAGACCTGGTTGAGTCCCTCTACCTCTAGACCTGCCTCTAGACCTGGGCGGGTCCCTCCACCTCTAGAACTGGGTGGGTCCTTCACTTTTAGACCCGGGTGGGTCCCTCTACCTCTAGACCCGGGTGGGTCCCTCCATCTCTAGACCTGGGTAGGTCCCTCCACCGTTAGACCTTGGTGGGTCCCTCTACCTCTAGACCTGGGTGGGTCCCTCTACCTCTAGACCTGGTTGCGTCCCTCTACCTCTAGACCTGGGTGGGTCCCTCCGCCTCTAGACCTGGGTGGGTCCCTCCACATGTAGACCTCAGTGGGTCCCTCTACCTCTAGACCTGGGTCGGTTCCTCTACCTCTAGACCTGGGTGGGTCCCTCTGCCTCTAGACCTGAGTGGGTTCCTCCGCCTCTAGACCTGGGTGGGTCCCTCCACCTCTAGACATGGGTGGATCACTCCATCTCTAGACCTAAGTGGGCCCTTCCACTTCTAGACCTGGGTGGGGCCTTCTGCCTCTAGACCTGGGTGAGTCCCTCCACTTCTAGACCTGGGTGGGTCCTTCCACTTCTAGTCCTGGGTGGGTCTTTCCACTTCTAGACCTGGGTGGGTCCCTCTACCTCTAGACCTCGGTGGGTCCCTCCGCTTTTCGACCTGGGTGGGTCCATCTGCCTCTAGACCTGGGTGGGTCCCTCTACCTCTAGGCCTGGGTGGGTTCATCCATCTCTAGACCTGGGTGGTCCCTCCGCCTCTAGTCCTGGGTGGGTCCCTCTACCTCTAGACCTGGGTGGGTCCCTCCACCTCTAGACCTGGGTGGATCCCTCCACCTCTAGACCTGGGTGGGTCCCTCCACTTCTAGACCTGGGTGGGTCCCTCTACCTCTAGACCTGGGTGGGTCCCTCCGCCTCTAGACCTGGGTGGGTCCCTCAACCTCTAGACATGGGTGTGTCCTTCCACTTCTAGACCTGGGTGGGTCCACCTACCTCTAGACCTGGGTCGGTCCTTCCACTTCTAGACCTGGGTGGGTCTTTCCACTTCTAGACCTGGGTGGGTCCCTCTACCTCTAGACCTCGGTGGGTCCCTCCGCTTTTCAACCTGGGTGGGTCCTTCTGCCTCTAGACCTGGGTCGGGCCCTCTACCTCTAGACCTGGGTGGGTCCCTCTGCCTCTAGACCTGGGTGAGTCCCTCTGCCTCTAGACCTGGGTGAGTCCCTCTGCCTCTAGACCTGGGTGGGTCCCTCCGTCTCTAGACCTTGTTGGGTCCCTCCGCCTCTAGACCTGGGTGGATCCCTCCACCTCTAGACCTGGGTGGGTCCCTCCACCTCTAGACCTGGGTGGGTCCCTCCGCCTCTAGACCTGGGTGGGTCCTTCTGCCTCTAGACCTGGGTCGGGCCCTCTACCTCTAGACCTGGGTGGGTCCCTCTGCCTCTAGACCTGGGTGAGTCCCTCTGCCTCTAGACCTGGGTGAGTCCCTCTGCCTCTAGACCTGGTTGGGTCCCTCCATCTCTAGACCTTGTTGGGTCCCTCCACCTCTAGACCTGGGTGGATCCCTCTGCCTCTAGACCTGGGTGTGTCCCTCCACCTCTAGATCTGGGGGGTCCCTCCGCCTCTAGACATGGGTGGGTCCTTCCACTTCTAGATCTCGGTGGGTCCCTCTACCTCTAGACCTGGGTGGGTCCCTCCACCTCTAGACATGGGTGGGTCCCTCTACCTCTAGACCTGGGTGGCTCCCTCCACCTCTAGATCTGAGTGGGTCCCTCAACCCCTAGATATGGGTGGATCCTTCCACATCTAGACCTGGGTGGGTCCCTCTACCTCTAGACCTTGGTGGGTTTTTCCGCTTCTAGACCTGGGTGGGTCTTTCCACTTCTAGACCTGGGTGGGTCCCTATACCTCTAGACCTTGGTTGGTCCCTCCACCTCTAGACCTGGGTGGGTCCCTCTACCTCCAGACATGGGTTGTTCCTCCGCCTCTAGACCTGGGTGGTCCCTCCACCTCTAGACCTGGGTGGGTCCCTCCACCTCTAGACATGGGTGGGTCCCTCTAGCCCCAAAACCTCAGTGGGATCCTCTGCCTCTAGACCTGGGTGTTCCCTCCACCTCGAGACCTGGGTGGGTCCCTCTACCTCTAGACCTGGGTCCACTTCTATACCTGGGTGGATCCTTCCACTTCCAGACCAGGGTGGGTCCCGCTACCTCTAGACCTGGGTGGGTCCTTCCACTTTTAGACCTGGGCGGGTCCTTCCACTTCTAGACCTGGGTGGGTCCTTCCACTTCTAGACCTGGGTGGGTCCCTCTACCTCTAGACCTCGATGGGTCCCTCCGCTTTTCGACCTGGGTGGGTCCTTCTGCCTCTAGACCTGGGTCGGGCCCTCTACCTCTAGACCTGGGTGTGTCCCTCTGCCTCTAGACCTGGGTGAGTCCCTCTGCCTCTAGACCTTTGTTAGGTCCCTCCATCTCTAGACATGGGTGGGTCCCTCTAGCCCCAAAACCTCAGTGGGATCCTCTGCCTCTAGACCTGGGTGTTCCCTCCACCTCGAGACCTGGGTGGGTCCCTCTACCTCTAGACCTGGGTCCACTTCTATACCTGGGTGGATCCTTCCACTTCCAGACCTGGGTGGGTCCCGCTACCTCTAGACCTGGGTGGGTCCTTCCTCTTTTAGACCTGGGCGGGTCCCTCCACTTCTAGACCTGGGTGGGTATTTCCACTTCTAGACCTGGGTGGGTCCTTCCTCTTTTAGACCTGGGCGGGTCCCTCCACTTCTAGACCTGGGTGGGTATTTCCACTTCTAGACCTGGGTGGGTCCCTCTACCTCTAGACCTCGATGGGTCCCTCCGCTTTTTGACCTGGGTGGGTCCTTCTGCCTCTAGACCTGGGTCGGGCCCTCTACCTCTAGACCTGGGTGGGTCCCTCTGCCTCTAGACCTGGGTGAGTCCCTCTGCCTCTAGACCTGGGTAGGTCCCTCCGTCTCTAGACCTTGTTGGGTCCCTCCACCTCTAGACCTGGGTGGATCCCTCCGCCTTTAGACCTGGGTGGGTCCCTCTACCTCTAGACCTGGATGGGTCCCTCTACCTCTAGACCTGGGTGGGTCCCTCCACCTTTAGACCTTGGTGGGTCCCTCTACCTCTAGACCTGGGTGGGTCCCTCTACCTCTAGACCTGGTTGAGTCCCTCTACCTCTAGACCTGCCTCTAGACCTGGGTGGGTCCCTCCACCTCTAGAACTGGGTGGGTCCTTCACTTTTAGACCCGGGTGGGTCCCTCTACCTCTAGACCCGGGTGGGTCCCTCCATCTCTAGACCTGGGTGGGTCCCTCTGCCTCTAGACCTGGGCGGGTCCCTCCACCTCTAGAACTGGGTGGGTCCTTCACTTTTAGACCTGGGTGGGTCCTTCTGCCTCTAGACCTGGGTCGGGCCCTCTACCTCTAGACCTGGGTGGGTCCCTCTGCCTCTAGACCTGGGTGAGTACCTCTGCCTCTAGACCTGGGTGAGTCCCTCTGCCTCTAGACCTGGGTGGGTCCCTCCGTCTCTAGACCTTGTTGGGTCCCTCCACCTCTAGACCTGGGTGGATCCCTCCGCCTTTAGACCTGGGTGGGTCCCTCTACCTCTAGACCTGGATGGGTCCATCTACCTCTAGACCTGGGTCGGTCCCTCCACCTTTAGACCTTGGTGGGTCCCTCTACCTCTAGACCTGGGTGGGTCCCTCTACCTCTAGACCTGGTTGAGTCCCTCTACCTCTAGACCTGCCTCTAGACCTGGGCGGGTCCCTCCACCTCTAGAACTGGGTGGGTCCTTCACTTTTAGACCCGGGTGGGTCCCTCTACCTCTAGACCCGGGTGGGTCCCTCCATCTCTAGACCTGGGTGGGTCCCTCCACCTTTAGACCTGGGTGGGTCCCTCTACCTCTAGACCTGGTTGTGTCCCTCTACCTCTAGACCTGGGTGGGTCCCTCCGCCTCTAGACCTGGGTGTGTCCCTCCACATCTAGACCTTAGTGGGTCCTTCTATCTCTAGACCTGGGTCTGTCCCTATACCTCTAGACCTCGGTGGGTCCCTCTGCCTCTAGACCTGAGTGGGTTCCTCCGCCTCTAGACCTGGGTGGGTCCCTCCACCTCTAGACATGGGTGGATCACTCCATCTCTAGACCTAAGTGGGCCCTTCCACTTCTAGACCTGGGTGGGGCCTTCTGCCTCTCGACCTGGGTGAGTCCCTCCACTTCTAGACCTGGGTGGGTCCTTCCACTTCTAGACCTGGGTGGGTCTTTCCACTTCTAGACCTGGGTGGGTCCCTCTACCTCTAGACCTCGGTGGGTCCCTCCGCTTTTCGACCTGGGTGGGTCCATCTGCCTCTAGACCTGAGTGGGTCCCTCTACCTCTAGACCTGGGTGGGTTCATCCACCTCTAGACCTGGGTGGTCCCTCCGCCTCTAGACCTGGGTGGGTCCCTCTACCTCTAGACCTCGGTGGGTCCCTCTGCTTTTCGACCTGGGTGGGTCCATCTGCCTCTAGACCTGGGTGGGTCCCTCTACCTCTAGACCTGGGTGGTTCCCTCTACCTCTAGACCTGGGTGGGTTCATCCACCTCTAGACCTGGGTGGTCCCTCCGACTCTAGACCTGGGTGGGTCCCTCTACCTCTAGACCTTGGTGGGTCCCTCCACCTCTAGACCTGGGTGGATCCCTCCACCTCTAGACCTGGGTGGGTCCCTCCACCTCTAGACCTGGGTGGGTCCCTCTACCTCTAGACATGGGTGGGTCCCTCAACCTCTAGACATGGGTGTGTCCTTCCACTTCTAGACCTGGGTGGGTCCACCTACCTCTAGACCTGGGTGGGTCCTTCCACTTCTAGACCTGGGTGGATCCCTCCGCCTTTAGACCTGGGTGGGGCCCTCTACCTCTAGACCTGGATGGGTCCCTCTACCTCTAGACCTGGGTGGGTCCCTCCACCTTTAGACCTTGGTGGGTCCCTCTACCTCTAGACCTGGGTGGGTCCCTCTACCTCTAGACCTGGTTGAGTCCCTCTACCTCTAGACCTGCCTCTAGACCTGGGCGGGTCCCTCCACCTCTAGAACTGGGTGGGTCCTTCACTTTTAGACCCGGGTGGGTCCCTCTACCTCTAGACCCGGGTGGGTCCCTCCATCTCTAGACCTGGGTGGGTCCCTCTGCCTCTAGACCTGGACGTGTCCCTCCACCTCTAGAACTGGGTGGTTCCTTCACTTTTAGACCTGGGTGGGTCCTTCTGCCTCTAGACCTGGGTCGGGCCCTCTACCTCTAGACCTGGGTGGGTCCCTCTGCCTCTAGACCTGGGTGAGTCCCTCTGCCTCTAGACCTGGGTGAGTCCCTCTGCCTCTAGACCTGGGTGGGTCCCTCCGTCTCTAGACCTTGTTGGGTCCCTCCACCTCTAGACCTGGGTGGATCCCTCCGCCTTTAGACCTGGGTGGGTCCCTCTACCTCTAGACCTGGATGGGTCCCTCTACCTCTAGACCTGGGTGGGTCCCTCCACCTTTAGACCTTGGTGGGTCCCTCTACCTCTAGACCTGGGTGGGTCCCTCTACCTCTAGACCTGGTTGAGACCCTCTACCTCTAGACCTGCCTCTAGACCTGGGCGGGTCCCTCCACCTCTAGAACTGGGTGGGTCCTTCACTTTTAGACCCGGGTGGGTCCCTCTACCTCTAGACCCGGGTGGGTGCCTCCATCTCTAGACCTGGGTAGGTCCCTCCACCGTTAGACCTTGGTGGGTCCATCTACCTCTAGACCTGGGTGGGTCCCTCTACCTCTAGACCTGGTTGCGTCCCTCTACCTCTAGACCTGGGTGGGTCCCTCCGCCTCTAGACCTGGGTGGGTCCCTCCACATGTAGACCTCAGTGGGTCCCTCTACCTCTAGACCTGGGTCGGTTCCTCTACCTCTAGACCTGGGTGGGTCCCTCTGCCTCTAGACCTGAGTGGGTTCCTCCGCCTCTAGACCTGGGTGGGTCCCTCCACCTCTAGACATGGGTGGATCACTCCATCTCTAGACCTAAGTGGGCCCTTCCACTTCTAGACCTGGGTGGGGCCTTCTGCCTCTAGACCTGGGTGAGTCCCTCCACTTCTAGACCTGGGTGGGTCCTTCCACTTCTAGACCTGGGTGGGTCTTTCCACTTCTAGACCTGGGTGGGTCCCTCTACCTCTAGACCTCGGTGGGTCCCTCCGCTTTTCGACCTGGGTGGGTCCATCTGCCTCTAGACCTGGGTGGGTCCCTCTACCTCTAGACCTGGGTGGGTTCATCCACCTCTAGACCTGGGTGGTCCCTCCGCCTCTAGACCTGGGTGGGTCCCTCTACCTCTAGACCTGGGTGGGTCCCTCCACCTCTAGACCTGGGTGGATCCCTCCACCTCTAGACCTGGGTGGGTCCCTCCACCTCTAGACCTGGGTGTGTCCCTCTACCTCTAGACCTGGGTGGGTCCCTCTACCTCTAGACCTAGGTGGGTCCCTCCGCCTCTAGACCTGGGTGGGTCCCTCAACCTCTAGACATGGGTGTGTCCTTCCACTTCTAGACCTGGGTGGGTCCACCTACCTCTAGACCTGGGTGGGTCCTTCCACTTCTAGACCTGGGTGGGTCTTTCCACTTCTAGACCTGGGTGGGTCCCTCTACCTCTAGACCTCGGTGGGTCCCTCCGCTTTTCAACCTGGGTGGGTCCTTCTGCCTCTAGACCTGGGTCGGGCCCTCTACCTCTAGACCTGGGTGGGTCCCTCTGCCTCTAGACCTGGGTGAGTCCCTCTGCCTCTAGACCTGGGTGAGTCCCTCTGCCTCTAGACCTGGGTGGGTCCCTCCGTCTCTAGACCTTGTTGGGTCCCTCCACCTCTAGACCTGGGTGGATCCCTCCACCTCTAGACCTGGGTGGGTCCCTCCACCTCTAGACCTGGGTGGGTCCCTCTACCTCTAGACCTGGGTGGGTCCCTCCGCCTCTAGACCTGGGTGGGTCCCTCAACCTCTAGACATGGGTGTGTCCTTCCACTTCTAGACCTGGGTGGGTCCACCTACCTCTAGACCTGGGTGGGTCCTTCCACTTCTAGACCTGGGTGGGTCTTTCCACTTCTAGACCTGGGTGGGTCCCTCTACCTCTAGACCTCGGTGGGTCCCTCCGCTTTTCAACCTGGGTGGGTCCTTCTGCCTCTAGACCTGGGTCGGGCCCTCTACCTCTAGACCTGGGTGGGTCCCTCCGCCTCTAGACCTGGGTGGGTCCCTCAACCTCTAGACATGGGTGTGTCCTTCCACTTCTAGACCTGGGTGGGTCCACCTACCTCTAGACCTGGGTGGGTCCTTCCACTTCTAGACCTGGGTGGGTCTTTCCACTTCTAGACCTGGGTGGGTCCCTCTACCTCTAGACCTCGGTGGGTCCCTCTGCTTTTCAACCTGGGTGGGTCCTTCTGCCTCTAGACCTGGGTCGGGCCCTCTACCTCTAAACCTGGGTGGGTCCCTCAGCCTCTAGACCTGGGTGAGTCCCTCTGCCTCTAGACCTGGGTGAGTCCCTCTGCCTCTAGACCTGGTTGGGTCCCTCCATCTCTAGACCTTGTTGGGTCCCTCCACCTCTAGACCTGGGTGGATCCCTCCGCCTCTAGACCTGGGTGTGTCCCTCCACCTCTAGATCTGGGGGGTCCCTCCGCCTCTAGACATGGGTGGGTCCTTCCACTTCTAGATCTCGGTGGGTCCCTCTACCTCTAGACCTGGGTGGGTCCCTCCACCTCTAGACATGGGTGGGTCCCTCTACCTCTAGACCTGGGTGGCTCCCTCCACCTCTAGATCTGAGTGGGTCCCTCAACCCCTAGATATGGGTGGATCCTTCCACATCTAGACCTGGGTGGGTCCCTCTACCTCTAGACCTTGGTGGGTTTTTCCGCTTCTAGACCTGGGTGGGTCTTTCCACTTCTAGACCTGGGTGGGTCCCTATACCTCTAGACCTTGGTTGGTCCCTCCACCTCTAGACCTGGGTGGGTCCCTCTACCTCCAGACATGGGTTGTTCCTCCGCCTCTAGACCTGGGTGGTCCCTCCACCTCTAGACCTGGGTGGGTCCCTCCACCTCTAGACATGGGTGGGTCCCTCTAGCCCCAAAACCTCAGTGGGATCCTCTGCCTCTAGACCTGGGTGTTCCCTCCACCTTGAGACCTGGGTGGGTCCCTCTACCTCTAGACCTGGGTCCACTTCTATACCTGGGTGGATCCTTCCACTTCCAGACCTGGGTGGGTCCCGCTACCTCTAGACCTGGGTGGGTCCTTCCACTTTTAGACCTGGGCGGGTCCTTCCACTTCTAGACCTGGGTGGGTCCTTCCACTTCTAGACCTGGGTGGGTCCCTCTACCTCTAGACCTCGATGGGTCCCTCCGCTTTTCGACCTGGGTGGGTCCTTCTGCCTCTAGATCTGGGTCGGGCCCTCTACCTCTAGACCTGGGTGTGTCCCTCTGCCTCTAGACCTGGGTGAGTCCCTCTGCCTCTAGACCTGGGTAGGTCCCTCCGTCTCTAGACATGGGTGGGTCCCTCTAGCCCCAAAACCTCAGTGGGATCCTCTGCCTCTAGACCTGGGTGTTCCCTCCACCTCGAGACCTGGGTGGGTCCCTCTACCTCTAGACCTGGGTGGGTCCTTCCTCTTTTAGACCTGGGCGGGTCCCTCCACTTCTAGACCTGGGTGGGTATTTCCACTTCTAGACCTGGGTGGGTCCCTCTACCTCTAGACCTCGATGGGTCCCTCCGCTTTTCGACCTGGGTGGGTCCTTCTGCCTCTAGACCTGGGTCGGGCCCTCTACCTCTAGACCTGGGTGGGTCCCTCTGCCTCTAGACCTGGGTGAGTCCCTCTGCCTCTAGACCTGGGTAGGTCCCTCCGTCTCTAGACCTTGTTGGGTCCCTCCACCTCTAGACCTGGGTGGATCCCTCCGCCTTTAGACCTGGGTGGGTCCCTCTACCTCTAGACCTGGATGGGTCCCTCTACCTCTAGACCTGGGTGGGTCCCTCCACCTTTAGACCTTGGTGGGTCCCTCTACCTCTAGACCTGGGTGGGTCCCTCTACCTCTAGACCTGGTTGAGTCCCTCTACCTCTAGACCTGCCTCTAGACCTGGGTGGGTCCCTCCACCTCTAGAACTGGGTGGGTCCTTCACTTTTAGACCCGGGTGGGTCCCTCTACCTCTAGACCCGGGTGGGTCCCTCCATCTCTAGACCTGGGTGGGTCCCTCTGCCTCTAGACCTGGGCGGGTCCCTCCACCTCTAGAACTGGGTGGGTCCTTCACTTTTAGACCTGGGTGGGTCCTTCTGCCTCTAGACCTGGGTCGGGCCCTCTACCTCTAGACCTGGGTGGGTCCCTCTGCCTCTAGACCTGGGTGAGTCCCTCTGCCTCTAGACCTGGGTGAGTCCCTCTGCCTCTAGACCTGGGTGGGTCCCTCCGTCTCTAGACCTTGTTGGGTCCCTCCACCTCTAGACCAGGGTGGATCCCTCCGCCTTTAGACCTGGGTGGGTCCCTCTACCTCTAGACCTGGATGGGTCCCTCTACCTCTAGACCTGGGTGGGTCCCTCCACCTTTAGACCTTGGTGGGTCCCTCTACCTCTAGACCTGGGTGGGTCCCTCTACCTCTAGACCTGGTTGAGTCCCTCTACCTCTAGACCTGCCTCTAGACCTGGGCGGGTCCCTCCACCTCTAGAACTGGGTTGGTCCTTCACTTTTAGACCCGGGTGGGTCCCTCTACCTCTAGACCCGGGTGGGTCCCTCCGCCTCTAGACCTGGGTGGGTCCCTCAACCTCTAGACATGGGTGTGTCCTTCCACTTCTAGACCTGGGTGGGTCCACCTACCTCTAGACCTGGGTGGGTCCTTCCACTTCTAGACCTGGGTGGGTCTTTCCACTTCTAGACCTGGGTGGGTCCCTCTACCTCTAGACCTCGGTGGGTCCCTCTGCTTTTCAACCTGGGTGGGTCCTTCTACCTCTAGACCTGGGTCGGGCCCTCTACCTCTAGACCTGGGTGGGTCCCTCAGCCTCTAGACCTGGGTGAGTCCCTCTGCCTCTAGACCTGGGTGAGTCCCTCTGCCTCTAGACCTGGTTGGGTCCCTCCATCTCTAGACCTTGTTGGGTCCCTCCACCTCTAGACCTGGGTGGATCCCTCCGCCTCTAGACCTGGGTGTGTCCCTCCACCTCTAGATCTGGGGGGTCCCTCCGCCTCTAGACATGGGTGGGTCCTTCCACTTCTAGATCTCGGTGGGTCCCTATACCTCTAGACCTGGGTGGGTCCCTCCACCTCTAGACATGGGTGGGTCCCTCTACCTCTAGACCTGGGTGGCTCCCTCCACCTCTAGATCTGAGTGGGTCCCTCAACCCCTAGATATGGGTGGATCCTTCCACATCTAGACCTGGGTGGGTCCCTCTACCTCTAGACCTTGGTGGGTTTTTCCGCTTCTAGACCTGGGTGGGTCTTTCCACTTCTAGACCTGGGTGGGTCCCTATACCTCTAGACCTTGGTTGGTCCCTCCACCTCTAGACCTGGGTGGGTCCCTCTACCTCCAGACATGGGTTGTTCCTCCGCCTCTAGACCTGGGTGGTCCCTCCACCTCTAGACCTGGGTGTTCCCTCCACCTTGAGACCTGGGTGGGTCCCTCTACCTCTAGACCTGGGTCCACTTCTATACCTGGGTGGATCCTTCCACTTCCAGACCTGGGTGGGTCCCGCTACCTCTAGACCTGGGTGGGTCCTTCCACTTTTAGACCTGGGCGGGTCCTTCCACTTCTAGACCTGGGTGGGTCCTTCCACTTCTAGACCTGGGTGGGTCCCTCTACCTCTAGACCTCGATGGGTCCCTCCGCTTTTCGACCTGGGTGGGTCCTTCTGCCTCTAGACCTGGGTCGGGCCTTCTACCTCTAGACCTGGGTGTGTCCCTCTGCCTCTAGACCTGGGTGAGTCCCTCTGCCTCTAGACCTGGGTAGGTCCCTCCGTCTCTAGACATGGGTGGGTCCCTCTAACCCCAAAACCTCAGTGGGATCCTCTGCCTCTAGACCTGGGTGTTCCCTCCACCTCGAGACCAGAGTGGGTCCCTCTACCTCTAGACCTGGGTCCACTTCTATACCTGGGTGGATCCTTCCACTTCCAGACCTGGGTGGGTCCCGCTACCTCTAGACCTGGGTGGGTCCTTCCTCTTTTAGACCTGGGCGGGTCCCTCCACTTCTAGACCTGGGTGGGTATTTCCACTTCTAGACCTGGGTGGGTCCCTCTACCTCTAGACCTCGATGGGTCCCTCCGCTTTTTGACCTGGGTGGGTCCTTCTGCCTCTAGACCTGGGTCGGGCCCTCTACCTCTAGACCTGGGTGGGTCCCTCTGCCTCTAGACCTGGGTGAGTCCCTCTGCCTCTAGACCTGGGTAGGTCCCTCCGTCTCTAGACCTTGTTGGGTCCCTCCACCTCTAGACCTGGGTGGATCCCTCCGCCTTTAGACCTGGGTGGGTCCCTCTACCTCTAGACCTGGATGGGTCCCTCTACCTCTAGACCTGGGTGGGTCCCTCCACCTTTAGACCTTGGTGGGTCCCTCTACCTCTAGACCTGGGTGGGTCCCTCTACCTCTAGACCTGGTTGAGTCCCTCTACCTCTAGACCTGCCTCTAGACCTGGGTGGGTCCCTCCACCTCTAGAACTGGGTGGGTCCGTCACTTTTAGACCCGGGTGGGTCCCTCTACCTCTAGACCCGGGTGGGTCCCTCCATCTCTAGAACTGGGTGGGTCCTTCACTTTTAGACCTGGGTCGGTCCTTCTGCCTCTAGACCTGGGTCGGGCCCTCTACCTCTAGACCTGGGTGGGTCCCTCTGCCTCTAGACCTGGGTGAGTCCCTCTGCCTCTAGACCTGGGTGAGTCCCTCTGCCTCTAGACCTGGGTGGGTCCCTCCGTCTCTAGACCTTGTTGGGTCACTCCACCTCTAGACCTGGGTGGATCCGTCCGCCTTTAGACCTGGGTGGGTCCCTCTACCTCTAGACCTGGATGGGTCCCTCTACCTCTAGACCTGGGTGGGTCCCTCCACCTTTAGACCTTGGTGGGTCCCTCTACCTCTAGACCTGGGTGGGTCCCTCTACCTCTAGACCTGGTTGAGTCCCTCTACCTCTAGACCTGCCTCTAGACCTGGGCGGGTCCCTCCACCTCTAGAACTGGGTGGGTCCTTCACTTTTAGACCCGGGTGGGTCCCTCTACCTCTAGACCCGGGTGGGTCCCTCCATCTCTAGACCTGGGTGGGTCCCTCCACCTTTAGACCTTGGTGGGTCCCTCTACCTCTAGACCTGGGTGGGTCCCTCTACCTCTAGACCTGGTTGCGTCCCTCTACCTCTAGACCTAGGTGGGTCCCTCCGCCTCTAGACCTGGGTGGGTCCCTCCACATCTAGACCTCAGTGGGTCCCTCTACCTCTAGACCTGGGTCGGTCCCTCTACCTCTAGACCTGGGTGGGTCCCTCTGCCTCTAGACCTGAGTGGGTTCCTCCGCCTCTAGACCTGGGTGGGTCCCTCCACCTCTAGACATGGGTGGATCACTCCATCTCTAGACCTAAGTGGGCCCTTCCACTTCTAGACCTGGGTGGGGCCTTCTGCCTCTAGACCTGGGTGGGTCCTTCCACTTCTAGACCTGGGTGGGTCCTTCCACTTCTAGACCTGGGTGGGTCTTTCCACTTCTAGACCTGGGTGGGTCCCTCTACCTCTAGACCTCGGTGGGTCCCTCCGCTTTTCGACCTGGGTGGGTCCATCTGCCTCTAGACCTGGGTGGGTCCCTCTACCTCTAGACCTGGGTGGGTTCATCCACCTCTAGACCTGGGTGGTCCCTCCGCCTCTAGACCTGGGTGGGTCCCTCTACCTCTAGACCTCGGTGGGTCCCTCTGCTTTTCGACCTGGGTGGGTCCATCTGCCTCTAGACCTGGGTGGGTCCCTCTACCTCTAGACCTGGGTGGTTCCCTCTACCTCTAGACCTGGGTGGGTTCATCCACCTCAAGACCTGGGTGGTCCCTCCGTCTCTAGACCTGGGTGGGTCCCTCTACCTCTAGACCTGGGTGGGTCCCTCCACCTCTAGACCTGGGTGGATCCCTCCACCTCTAGACCTGGGTGGGTCCCTCCACCTCTAGACCTGGGTGGGTCCCTCTACCTCTAGACCTGGATGGGTGCCTCCGCCTCTAGACCTGGGTGGGTCCCTCAACCTCTAGACATGGGTGTGTCCTTCCACTTCTAGACCTGGGTGGGTCCACCTACCTCTAGACCTGGGTGGGTCCTTCCACTTCTAGACCTGGGTGGATCCCTACGCCTTTAGACCTGGGTGGGTCCCTCTACCTCTAGACCTGGATGGGTCCCTCTACCTCTAGACCTGGGTGGGTCCCTCCACCTTTAGACCTTGGTGGGTCCCTCTACCTCTAGACCTGGGTTGGTCCCTCTACCTCTAGACCTGGTTGAGTCCCTCTACCTCTAGACCTGCCTCTAGACCTGGGCGGGTCCCTCCACCTCTAGAACTGGGTGGGTCCTTCACTTTTAGACCCGGGTGGGTCCCTCTACCTCTAGACCCGGGTAGGTCCCTCCATCTCTAGACCTGGGTGGGTCCCTCTGCCTCTAGACCTGGGCGGGTCCCTCCACCTCTAGAACTGGGTGGGTCCTTCACTTTTAGACCTGGGTGGGTCCTTCTGCCTCTAGACCTGGGTCGGGCCCTCTACCTCTGGACCTGGGTGGGTCCCTCTGCCTCTAGACCTGGGTGAGTCCCTCTGCCTCTAGACCTGGGTGAGTCCCTCTGCCTCTAGACCTGGGTGGGTCCCTCCGTCTCTAGACCTTGTTGGGTCCCTCCACCTCTAGACCTGGGTTGATCCCTCCGCCTTTAGACCTCGGTGGGTCCCTCTACCTCTAGACCTGGATGGGTCCCTCTACCTCTAGACCTGGGTGGGTCCCTCCACCTTTAGACCTTGGTGGGTCCCTCTACCTCTAGACCTGGGTGGGTCCCTCTACCTCTAGACCTGGTTGAGTCCCTCTACCTCTAGACCTGCCTCTAGACTTGGGCGGGTCCCTCCACCTCTAGAACTGGGTGGGTCCTTCACTTTTAGACCCGGGTGGGTCCCTCTACCTCTAGACCCGGGTGGGTCTCTCCATCTCTAGACCTGGGTAGGTCCCTCCACCGTTAGACCTTGGTGGGTCCCTCTACCTCTAGACCTGGTTGCGTCCCTCTACCTCTAGACCTGGGTGGGTCCCTCCGCCTCTAGACCTGGGTGGGTCCCTCCACATGTAGACCTCAGTGGGTCCCTCTACCTCTAGACCTGGGTCGGTTCCTCTACCTCTAGACCTGGGTGGGTCCCTCTGCCTCTAGACCTGAGTGGGTTCCTCCGCCTCTAGACCTGGGTGGGTCCCTCCACCTCTAGACATGGGTGGATCACTCCATCTCTAGACCTAAGTGGGCCCTTCCACTTCTAGACCTGGGTGGGGCCTTCTGCCTCTAGACCTGGGTGAGTCCCTCCACTTCTAGACCTGGGTGGGTCCTTCCACTTCTAGACCTGGGTGGGTCTTTCCACTTCTAGACCTGGGTGGGTCCCTCTACCTCTAGACCTCGGTGGGTCCCTCCGCTTTTCGACCTGGGTGGGTCCATCTGCCTCTAGACCTGGGTGGGTCCCTCTACCTCTAGACCTGGGTGGGTTCATCCACCTCTAGACCTGGGTGGTCCCTCCGCCTCTAGACCTGGGTGGGTCCCTCTACCTCTAGACCTGGGTGGGTCCCTCCACCTCTAGACCTGGGTGGATCCCTCCACCTCTAGACCTGGGTGGGTCCCTCCACCTCTAGACCTGGGTGGGTCCCTCTACCTCTAGACCTGGGTGGGTCCCTCCGCCTCTAGACCTGGGTGGGTCCCTCAACCTCTAGACATGGGTGTGTCCTTCCACTTCTAGACATGGGTGGGTCCACCTACCTCTAGACCTGGGTGGGTCCTTCCACTTCTAGACCTGGGTGGGTCTTTCCACTTCTAGACCTGGGTGGGTCCCTCTACCTCTAGACCTCGGTGGGTCCCTCCGCTTTTCAACCTGGGTGGGTCCTTCTGCCTCTAGACCTGGGTCGGGCCCTCTACCTCTAGACCTGGGTGGGTCCCTCTGCCTCTAGACCTGGGTGAGTCCCTCTGCCTCTAGACCTGGGTGGGTCCCTCCGTCTCTAGACCTTGTTGGGTCCCTCCACCTCTAGACCTGGGTGGATCCCTCCACCTCTAGACCTGGGTGGGTCCCTCCACCTCTAGACCTGGGTGGGTCCCTCTACCTCTAGACCTGGGTGGGTCCCTCCACCTCTAGACCTGGGTGGGTCCCTCAACCTCTAGACATGGGTGTGTCTTTCCACTTCTAGACCTGGGTGGGTCCACCTACCTCTAGACCTGGGTGGGTCCTTCCACTTCTAGACCTGGGTGGGTCTTTCCACTTCTAGACCTGGGTGGGTCCCTCTACCTCTAGACTTCGGTGGGTCCCTCCGCTTTTCAACCTGGGTGGGTCCTTCTGCCTCTAGACCTGGGTCGGGCCCTCTACCTCTAGACCTGGGTGGGTCCCTCCGCCTCTAGACCTGGGTGGGTCCCTCAACCTCTAGACATGGGTGTGTCCTTCCACTTCTAGACCTGGGTGGGTCCACCTACCTCTAGACCTGGGTGGGTCCTTCCACTTCTAGACCTGGGTGGGTCTTTCCACTTCTAGACCTGGGTGGGTCCCTCTACCTCTAGACCTCGGTGGGTCCCTCCGCTTTTCAACCTGGGTGGGTCCTTCTGCCTCTAGACCTGAGTCGGGCCCTCTACCTCTAGACCTGGGTGGGTCCCTCTGCCTCTAGACCTGGGTGAGTCCCTCTGCCTCTAGACCTGGGTGAGTCCCTCTGCCTCTAGACCTGGGTGGGTCCCTCCATCTCTAGACCTTGTTGGGTCCCTCCACCTCTAGACCTGGGTGGATCCCTCCGCCTCTAGACCTGGGTGTGTCCCTCCACCTCTAGATCTGGGGGGTCCCTCCGCCTCTAGACATGGGTGGGTCCTTCCACTTCTAGATCTCGGTGGGTCCCTCTACCTCTAGACATGTGTGGGTCCCTCCACCTCTAGACATGGGTGGGTCCCTCTACCTCTAGACCTGGGTGGCTCCCTCCACCTCTAGATCTGAGTGGGTCCCTCAACCCCTAGATATGGGTGGATCCTTCCACCTCTAGACCTGGGTGGGTCCCTCTACCTCTAGACCTTGGTGGGTTTTTCCGCTTCTAGACCTGGGTGGGTCTTTCCACTTCTAGACCTGGGTGGGTCCCTATACCTCTAGACCTTGGTTGGTCCCTCCACCTCTAGACCTGGGTGGGTCCCTCTACCTCCAGACATGGGTGGTTCCTCCGCCTCTAGACCTGGGTGGTCCCTCCACCTCTAGACCTGGGTGGGTCCCTCCACCTCTAGACATGGGTGGGTCCCTCTATCCCCAAAACCTCAGTGGCATCCTCTGCCTCTAGACCTGGGTGTTCCCTCCACCTCGAGACCTGGGTGGGTCCCTCTACCTCTAGACCTGGGTCCACTTCTATACCTGGGTGGATCCTTCCACTTCCAGACCTGGGTGGGTCCCGCTACCTCTAGACCTGGGTGGGTCCTTCCACTTTTAGACCTGGGCGGGTCCTTCCACTTCTAGACCTGCGTGGGTCCTTCCACTTCTAGACCTGGGTGGGTCCCTCTACCTCTAGACCTGGGTGGGTCCCTCTACCTCTAGACCTGGGTGGGTCCCTCCACCTCTAGACCTGGGTTGGTCCCTCTACCTCTGGACCTAGATGGGTCCCTCCATCTCTAGACCTGGGTGGTTCCCTCTGCCTCTAGACCTGGGTGGGGACCTGGGTGGGGTCCTCTACCTCTAGACCTGGGTGGGTCCCTCCACCTCTAGACCTGGGTTGATCCCTCCACCTCTAGACCTCATTGGGTCCCTCCACCTCTAGACCTGGGTGAGTCTCTCCACCTCTAGACCTGGGTGGGACCTTCCACTTCTATACCTGGGTGGGTCCCTCTACCTCTAGGCCTGGGTGGGTCCTTCCACTTTTAGACCTGGGTGGGTCCCTCCACCTCTAGACCTGGGTGGTTCCCTCAACCTCTAGACCTGGGTGGGGACCTGGGTGGGGCCCTCTACCTCTAGATCTGGGTGGTACCCTCTGCCGCTAGACCTGGGTGGGTCCCTCCACCTCTAGACCTGGGTGGGTCCCACCACCTCTAGACCTGGGTGGGACCTTCCACCTCTAGACCTGGGTGGGTCCCTCTGCTTCTAGACCTGGGAAGGTCCTCTGCCTCTAGACCTGGTGGGTCCCTCCGACTCTGGACCTGGGCGGGTCCCTCCATCTCTAGACCTGGGTGGGTCCTTCCTCCTCTAGACCTGGGTGGGTCCCTCCACCTCTAGACCTGGGTGTCTCCCTCCACCTCTAGACCTGGGTGGGTCCCTCTGCCTCTAGACCTGGGTGGGACCCTCCACCTCGAGACCTGGATAGGTTCTTCTGCCTTTAGACATGGGTGGGTCCCTCCACCTCTAGACCTGGGTGGATCCCTCCACCTCTAGACCTGGGTGTGTCCCTCCACCTCTAGACCTGGGGGTCCCTCCACCTCTAGACATGGGTAGGTCCTTCTACTTCTATAGCTCGGTGGGTCCCTCTACCTCTAGACCTGGGTGGGTCCCTCCACCTCTAGACATGGATGGGTCCTTCCACTTCTAGACCTGGGTGGGTCCCTCTTCCTCTAGACCTGGGTGGGTCCTTCCACTTCTAGACCTGGGTGGGTCCCTCTATCTCTAGACCTTTGTGGGCCCTTCCACTTCTAGACCTGGGTGGGTCCCTCCACCTCTAGACCTGGTTGGGTCCTTATGCCTCTAGACTTGGGTGAGTCCCTCTACCTCTAAACATGGGTGGGTCCCTCCACCTCTAGACCTGGTGGGTCTCTCCACCTCAAGACCTGGGTGGGTCACACTGCCTCTAGACCTGGGTGGGTCCTTCCACCTCTAGACCTGGATGGCTCCCTCCACCTCTAGACCTGGATGGGTCCCTCTACCCCTGGACCTGGATGGGTCCTCCACCTCTAGACCTGGGTGGGTCCCTGTGCCTCTAGGCCTGGGTGGGTCCCTCCACCTTTAGACTTGGGTGGGTCCCTCCACATCTAGACCTGGGTGGGTCTCTCTACCACTAGACCTGGGTGGGGACCTGGGTGGGGCCCTCTACCTCTAGACCTGGGTGGGTCCATCTGTCTCTAGACCTGGGTGGGTCCTTCTGCCTCTAGACCTGGGTGGGTCCTTCCACTTCTAGACCTGGGTTGGTCCTTCCACTTCAAGACCTGGGTGGGTCCCTCCACCTCTAGACCTGGGCGGGTCCCTCTACCTCTAGACCTGGGTGGGTCCCTCCAACTTTAGACCTGGGTGGTCCCTCCACCTCTAGGTCTGGGTGGGTTCATCCACCTCTAGACCTGGGTGGGTTCTTCTGACTCTAGACCTGGGTGGGTCCCTCTGCCTCTAGACCTGGGTGGGTCCTTCCACCTCTAGTCCTGGGTGGGTCCCTCCGCCTCTAGATCTGGGTGGTTCCCTCCACCTCTAGACCTGGGTGGGTCCCTCCGCCTCTAGACCTGGGTTGATCCCTCCACCTCTAGACCTGGGTGGGTCCCTCCACCTCTAGACCTGGGTGGGTCCCTCCGCCTTTAGACCTGGGTGGGTCCTTCCACCTCTAGACCAGGGTGGGTCTCTCTACCACTAGATCTGGGTGGGGACCTGGGTGGGGCCCTCTACCTCTAGACCTGGGTGGGTCCATCTGTCTCTAGACCTGGGTGGGTCCTTCAGCCTCTAGACCTGGGTGGGTCCTTCCACTTCTAAACCTGGGTGGGTCCTTCCACTTCTAGACCTGGGTGGGTCCCTCCGCCTCTAGACATGGGTGGGTCCCTCAACCTCTAGACCTGGGTGGGTCGCTCCAACTTTAGACCTGGGTGGCCCCTCAACCTCTAATCCTGGATGGGTTCTTCCACCTCTAGACCTGGGTGGGTTCTTCTGACTCTAGACCTGGGTGGGTCCCTCTGCTTCTAGACCTGGGTGGGTCCCTCCGCCTCTAGATCTGGGTGGTTCACTCCACCTCTAGACCTGGGTGGGTCCCTCCGCCTCTAGACCTGGGTTGATCCCTCCACCTCTAGACCTGGGTGGGTCCCTCCACCTCTAGACCTGGGTGGGTCTCTCCACCTCTAGACCTGGGTGGGTCCTTCTACCTCTAAGCCTGGGTGGGTACCTCCACCTCTAGACATGGGGAGTCCCTCCACCTCTAGGCCTGGGTTGGTACCTCCACCTCTAGACATGGGTGGTTCCCTCCACATCCAGGCCTGGGTGGGTCCCTCTGCCTCTAGACCTGGGTGGGTCCCTCCAACTCTAGATCTGGGCATGTCCTCCGCCTCTAGACCTGGGTGGATCCTCCACCTCTAGACCTGGGTGGGTCCTTCCACCTCAAGACCTGGGTGGGTGTCTCTGCCTCTAGACCTAGGTGGGTCCTTCCACCTCTAGACCTGGGTGGGTCCTTCCACTTCTAGACCTGGGCGGGTCCTTCCACTTTTAGACCTCGGTGGATCCTTCCACTTCTAGACCTGGGTGGGTCCCTCTACCTCTAGACCTGGTTGGGTTACTCCGCCTCTAGACCTGGGTGATCCCTCCGCCTCTAGACGTGGGTGGGTCCCTCTACCTCTAGACCTGGGTGGCTCCCTCCACCTCTAGACCTGGGTGGGTCCCTCAACAACTAGACATAGATGGGTCCTTCCACTTCTAGACCTGGGTGGGTCCCTAAACCTCTAGACCTGGGTGGGTTTTTCCACTTCTAGACCTGGTTGGGTCCCTCCACCTCTAGACCTGGGTGGGTCCCTCCATCTCTAGACCTGGGTTGATCGCTCCACCTCTAGACCTAAGTCAGTCCCTCCACCTCTAGACCTGGGTGGGTCCCTCAGCTCTAGACTGGGTGGGTCCCTCACCTCTTGACCTGGGTGGGTCCCTCTACCTCTAGGCCTGGGTGGGTCCTTCCACTTCTAGACCTGGGTGGGTCCTTCCACTTCTAGACCTGGGTGGGTCCTTCCACTTCTAGACCTTTGTGGGTCCCTCTACCTCTAGACCTGGGTGGGTCCCTTCACCACTTGACCTGGGTGGTTCCCTCGACCTCTAGACCTCGGTGGGTCCCTCTACCTCTAGACCTGGGTGGCTCCCTCCACCTCTAGACCTGGGTGGGTCCCTCAACAACTAGACATAGATGGGTCCTTCCACTTCTAGACCTGGGTGGGTCCCTAAACCACTAGACCTGGGTGGGTTTTTCTACTTCTAGACCTGGGTGGGTCTTTCTACTTCTAGACCTGGGTGGGTCCCTCTACCTCTAGACCTTGGTTGGTCCCTCCACCTCTAGACCTGGGTGGGTCTCTCTACCTCTAGACCTGAGTGGTTCCTCCGCCTCTAGACCTGGGTGGTGCCTCCGCCTCTAGACCTGGGTGAGTCCCTCCACCTCTAGACCTGGGTGGGTCCCTCTAGCCCCATAACCTGGGTGGGATCCTCCGCCTCTAGACCTGGGTGTTCCCTCTGCCTCGAGACCTGGGTGGGTCCCTCTACCTCTAGACCTGGGTGGGTCCCTCCACCTCTAGACCTGGGTGGGTCCCTCTACCTCTAGACATGGGTGGGTCCCTCCACCTCTGGACCTGGGTGGGTCCCTCAACCTCTGGACCTAGATGGGTCCCTCCGCCTCTAGACCTGGGTGGTCCCTCCGCCTCTAGACCTGGGTGAGTCCCTCCACCTCTAGACCTGGGTGGCTCTTTCTACTTCTAGACCTGGGTGGGTCCCTCTACCTCTAGACCTTGGTTGGTCCCTCCACCTCTAGACCTGGGTGGGTCTCTCTACCTCTAGACCTGGGTGGTTCCTCCGCCTCTAGACCTGGGTGGTCCCTCCGCCTCTAGACCTGGGTGAGTCCCTCCACCTCTAGACCTGGGTGGGTCCCTCTAGCCCCATAACCTGGGTGGGATCCTCCGCCTCTAGACCTGGGTGTTCCCTCTGCCTCGAGACCTGGGTGGGTCCCTCTACCTCTACACCTGGGTGGGTCCCTCCACCTCTAGACCTGGGTGGTTCCCTCTACCTCTAGACATGGGTGGGTCCCTCCACCTCTGGACCTGGGTGGGTCCATCAACCTCTGGACCTAGATGGGTCCCTCCACCTCTAGACCTGGGTGATTCCCTCTGCCTCTAGACCTGGGTGGGGACCTTGGTGGGGTCCTCTCCCTCTAGACCTGGGTGGGTCCCTCCACCACTAGACCTGGGTTGATCCCTCCACCTCTAGACCTAATTGGGCCCCTCCACCTCTAGACCTGGGTGGGTCCTTCCGCCTCTAGACCTGGGTGAGTCTCTCCACCTCTAGACCTGGGGTGTCCCTCACCTCTAGACCTGGGTGGGTCCCACACCTCTTGCCCTGGGTGGGTCCCTCTACCTCTAGACCTGGGTTTGACCTTCCACTTCTATACCTGGGTGGGTCCCTCTACCTCTAGACCTGGGTGGGTCCTTCCACTTCTAGACTTGGGTGGGTCCCTCCACCTCTAGACCTGGGTGGTCCCCTCTACCTCTAGACCTGGGTGGGGCCCTCTACCTCTAGACCTGGGTGGGTCCCTCTACCTCTAGATCTGGGTGGTACCCTCCACCGCTAGACCTGGGTGGGTCCCTCCACCTCTAGACCTGGGTGGGTCCCTCCGCCTCTAGACCTGGTGGGTCCCTCCGCCTCTAGACCTGGGTGGGTCCCTCCATCTCTAGACCTGGGTGGGTCCTTCCACCTCTAGACCTGGGTGGGTCCCTCCACCTCTCGACCTGGGTGTCTCCCTCCACCTCTAGACCTGGGTGGGTCCCTCTGCCTCTAGACCTGGGGGATCCGTCCACCTCTAGACCTGTGTGGTTCACTCTACCTCTAGACCTGGGCGGGTCCTCCGCCACTAGACCTGGGTGGGTCCCTCTGCCTCTAGACCTGGGTGGGACCCTCCGCCTCGAGACCTGGGTGGGTTCTTCTGCCTTTAGACCTGGGTCGGTCCCTCCGCCTCTAGTCCTGGAAGGATCCCTCTGCCTCTAAATATGGGTGGTTACCTGTGCCTCTAGACCTGGGTGGATCCCTCCGCCTGTAGACCTGGGTGGGTCCCTCCGCCTCTAGACCTGCGTGGGTCCCTCCGCCTCTAGACCTGGTGGGACCCTCTGCCTCGAGTTCTGGGTGGGTTCTTCTGCCTCTAGACCTAGGTCTGTCCCTCTGCCTCTAGTCTTAGATGGATCACTCTACCTCTAAATCAGGGTGGTTCCCTCCACCTCTAGACCTGGGTGGATCCCTCCGCCTCTAGACCTGGGTCGGTCCCTCCGCCTCTAGACCTGGGTGGATCCCTCCGCCTCTAGACCTAGGTGGGTCCCTCTACCTCTAGACCTGGGTGGGGACCTGGGTGGGGTCCTCTACCTCTAGACCTGGGTGGCCCCTCCACCTCTAGACCTGGGCGGGTCCCTCCACCTCTAGACATGGGTGGGTCCCTCCACCTGTAGGCTTGGGTTGGTTCTTCCACCTCTAGACCTGGATGGGTCTCTCCACCTCTAGACCTGGTAGGGTCCCTCCCCCTCTAGACATGGGTGGGTCCCTCTACCTCTAGACCTGGGTGAGTCCCTCCACCTCTTGACCTGGGTGGATCCCTCCACCTTTAGGACTGGGTGGCTCCCTCCACCTCTAGACCTGGGTGGGTTCATCTGCCTCTAGACCTGGGTGGGTCCCTCTACCTCTAGACTTTGGCGGGTCCCTCAGCCTCTAGACCTGGGTGAGTCCCTCCACCTCTAGACCTGGGTGGGTCTCTCTACCTCTAGACCTGGGTGGGTCCCTCTGCCTTCAGACCTGGGTGGGTTCTTCTGCTTCTAGACCTGGGTGGGTCCCTCCACCTTTAAATCTGGGTGGTTCCCTCTGCCGCTAGACCTTGGTGGATCCCTCCGCATCTAGACCTTGGTGGATCCCTCCACCTCTAGACCTTGGTGGATCCCCCGCCTCTACATCTGGGTGGATCCCTCCACCTCTAGACCTGGGTGGGTCCCCCTACCTCTAGACCAGGGCTGGTCCTTCCACCTCTAGAAATGGGTGGCTCCCTCCACCTTTAGACCTGGGTGGGTCCCTCTACCTCTAGACCTGGATGGGTCCCTCTACCTCTAGACCTGGGTGGGTCCCTCCACCTTTAGACCTTGGTGGGTCCCTCAACCTCTAGACCTGGGTGGGTCCCTCTACCTCTAGACCTGGTTGAGTCCCTCTACCTCTAGACCTGCCTCTAGACCTGGGCGGGTCCCTCCGCCTCTAGAACTGGATGGGTCCTTCACCTTTAGACCTTGGTGGGTCCCTCAACCTCTAGACCTGGGTGGGTCCCTCTACCTCTAGACCTGGTTGAGTCCCTCTACCTCTAGACCTGCCTCTAGACCTGGGCGGGTCCCTCCGCCTCTAGAACTGGATGGGTCTCTCCACCTCTAGACCTGGGTGGGTCCTTCTACCTCTAAGCCTGGGTGGGTACCTCCACCTCTAGACATGGGGAGTCCCTCCACCTCTAGGCCTGGGTTGGTACCTCCACCTCTAGACATGGGTGGTTCCCTCCACATCCAGGCCTGGGTGGGTCCCTCTGCCTCTAGACCTGGGTGGGTCCCTCCAACTCTAGATCTGGGCATGTCCTCCGCCTCTAGACCTGGGTGGATCCTCCACCTCTAGACCTGGGTGGGTCCTTCCACCTCTAGACCTGGGTGGGTCCTTCCACTTCTAGACCTGGGTGGGTCCTTCCACTTTTAGACCTCGGTGGATCCTTCCACTTCTAGACCTGGGTGGGTCCCTCTACCTCTAGACCTGGTTGGGTTACTCCGCCTCTAGACCTGGGTGATCCCTCCGCCTCTAGACGTGGGTGGGTCCCTCTACCTCTAGACCTGGGTGGCTCCCTCCACCTCTAGACCTGGGTGGGTCCCTCAACAACTAGACATAGATGGGTCCTTCCACTTCTAGACCTGGGTGGGTCCCTAAACCTCTAGACCTGGGTGGGTTTTTCCACTTCTAGACCTGGTTGGGTCCCTCCACCTCTAGACCTGGGTGGGTCCCTCCATCTCTAGACCTGGGTTGATCGCTCCACCTCTAGACCTAAGTCAGTCCCTCCACCTCTAGACCTGGGTGGGTCCCTCAGCTCTAGACTGGGTGGGTCCCTCACCTCTTGACCTGGGTGGGTCCCTCTACCTCTAGGCCTGGGTGGGTCCTTCCACTTCTAGACCTGGGTGGGTCCTTCCACTTCTAGACCTGGGTGGGTCCTTCCACTTCTAGACCTTTGTGGGTCCCTCTACCTCTAGACCTGGGTGGGTCCCTTCACCACTTGACCTGGGTGGTTCCCTCGACCTCTAGACCTCGGTGGGTCCCTCTACCTCTAGACCTGGGTGGCTCCCTCCACCTCTAGACCTGGGTGGGTCCCTCAACAACTAGACATAGATGGGTCCTTCCACTTCTAGACCTGGGTGGGTCCCTAAACCTCTAGACCTGGGTGGGTTTTTCTACTTCTAGACCTGGGTGGGTCTTTCTACTTCTAGACCTGGGTGGGTCCCTCTACCTCTAGACCTTGGTTGGTCCCTCCACCTCTAGACCTGGGTGGGTCTCTCTACCTCTAGACCTGAGTGGTTCCTCCGCCTCTAGACCTGGGTGGTCCCTCCGCCTCTAGACCTGGGTGAGTCCCTCCACCTCTAGACCTGGGTGGGTCCCTCTAGCCCCATAACCTGGGTGGGATCCTCCGCCTCTAGACCTGGGTGTTCCCTCTGCCTCGAGACCTGGGTGGGTCCCTCTACCTCTAGACCTGGGTGGGTCCCTCCACCTCTAGACCTGGGTGGGTCCCTCTACCTCTAGACATGGGTGGGTCCCTCCACCTCTGGACCTGGGTGGGTCCCTCAACCTCTGGACCTAGATGGGTCCCTCCGCCTCTAGACCTGGGTGGTCCCTCCGCCTCTAGACCTGGGTGAGTCCCTCCACCTCTAGACCTGGGTGGCTCTTTCTACTTCTAGACCTGGGTGGGTCCCTCTACCTCTAGACCTTGGTTGGTCCCTCCACCTCTAGACCTGGGTGGGTCTCTCTACCTCTAGACCTGGGTGGTTCCTCCGCCTCTAGACCTGGGTGGTCCCTCCGCCTCTAGACCTGGGTGAGTCCCTCCACCTCTAGACCTGGGTGGGTCCCTCTAGCCCCATAACCTGGGTGGGATCCTCCGCCTCTAGACCTGGGTGTTCCCTCTGCCTCGAGACCTGGGTGGGTCCCTCTACCTCTACACCTGGGTGGGTCCCTCCACCTCTAGACCTGGGTGGTTCCCTCTACCTCTAGACATGGGTGGGTCCCTCCACCTCTGGACCTGGGTGGGTCCCTCAACCTCTGGACCTAGATGGGTCCCTCCACCTCTAGACCTGGGTGATTCCCTCTGCCTCTAGACCTGGGTGGGGACCTTGGTGGGGTCCTCTCCCTCTAGACCTGGGTGGGTCCCTCCACCACTAGACCTGGGTTGATCCCTCCACCTCTAGACCTAATTGGGCCCCTCCACCTCTAGACCTGGGTGGGTCCTTCCGCCTCTAGACCTGGGTGAGTCTCTCCACCTCTAGACCTGGGGTGTCCCTCACCTCTAGACCTGGGTGGGTCCCACACCTCTTGCCCTGGGTGGGTCCCTCTACCTCTAGACCTGGGTTTGACCTTCCACTTCTATACCTGGGTGGGTCCCTCTACCTCTAGACCTGGGTGGGTCCTTCCACTTCTAGACTTGGGTGGGTCCCTCCACCTCTAGACCTGGGTGGTCCCCTCTACCTCTAGACCTGGGTGGGGCCCTCTACCTCTAGACCTGGGTGGGTCCCTCTACCTCTAGATCTGGGTGGTACCCTCCACCGCTAGACCTGGGTGGGTCCCTCCACCTCTAGACCTGGGTGGGTCCCTCCGCCTCTAGACCTGGTGGGTCCCTCCGCCTCTAGACCTGGGTGGGTCCCTCCATCTCTAGACCTGGGTGGGTCCTTCCACCTCTAGACCTGGGTGGGTCCCTCCACCTCTCGACCTGGGTGTCTCCCTCCACCTCTAGACCTGGGTGGGTCCCTCTGCCTCTAGACCTGGGGGATCCGTCCACCTCTAGACCTGTGTGGTTCACTCTACCTCTAGACCTGGGCGGGTCCTCCGCCACTAGACCTGGGTGGGTCCCTCTGCCTCTAGACCTGGGTGGGACCCTCCGCCTCGAGACCTGGGTGGGTTCTTCTGCCTTTAGACCTGGGTCGGTCCCTCCGCCTCTAGTCCTGGATGGATCCCTCTGCCTCTAAATATGGGTGGTTACCTGTGCCTCTAGACCTGGGTGGATCCCTCCGCCTGTAGACCTGGGTGGGTCCCTCCGCCTCTAGACCTGCGTGGGTCCCTCCGCCTCTAGACCTGGTGGGACCCTCTGCCTCGAGTTCTGGGTGGGTTCTTCTGCCTCTAGACCTAGGTCTGTCCCTCTGCCTCTAGTCTTAGATGGATCCCTCTACCTCTAAATCAGGGTGGTTCCCTCCACCTCTAGACCTGGGTGGATCCCTCCGCCTCTAGACCTGGGTCGGTCCCTCCGCCTCTAGACCTGGGTGGATCCCTCCGCCTCTAGACCTAGGTGGGTCCCTCTACCTCTAGACCTGGGTGGGGACCTGGGTGGGGTCCTCTACCTCTAGACCTGGGTGGCCCCTCCACCTCTAGACCTGGGCGGGTCCCTCCACCTCTAGACATGGGTGGGTCCCTCCACCTGTAGGCTTGGGTTGGTTCTTCCACCTCTAGACCTGGATGGGTCTCTCCACCTCTAGACCTGGTAGGGTCCCTCCCCCTCTAGACATGGGTGGGTCCCTCTACCTCTAGACCTGGGTGAGTCCCTCCACCTCTTGACCTGGGTGGATCCCTCCACCTTTAGGACTGGGCGGCTCCCTCCACCTCTAGACCTGGGTGGGTTCATCTGCCTCTAGACCTGGGTGGGTCCCTCTACCTCTAGACTTTGGCGGGTCCCTCAGCCTCTAGACCTGGGTGAGTCCCTCCACCTCTAGACCTGGGTGGGTCTCTCTACCTCTAGACCTGGGTGGGTCCCTCTGCCTTCAGACCTGGGTGGGTTCTTCTGCTTCTAGACCTGGGTGGGTCCCTCCACCTTTAAATCTGGGTGGTTCCCTCTGCCGCTAGACCTTGGTGGATCCCTCCGCATCTAGACCTTGGTGAATCCCTCCACCTCTAGACCTTGGTGGATCCCCCGCCTCTACATCTGGGTGGATCCCTCCACCTCTAGACCTGGGTGGGTCCCCCTACCTCTAGACCAGGGCTGGTCCTTCCACCTCTAGAAATGGGTGGCTCCCTCCACCTTTAGACCTGGGTGGGTCCCTCTACCTCTAGACCTTGGTGGGTCCCTCAACCTCTAGACCTGGGTGGGTCCCTCTACCTCTAGACCTGGTTGAGTCCCTCTACCTCTAGACCTGCCTCTAGACCTGGGCGGGTCCCTCCGCCTCTAGAACTGGATGGGTCCTTCACCTTTAGACCTTGGTGGGTCCCTCAACCTCTAGACCTGGGTGGGTCCCTCTACCTCTAGACCTGGTTGAGTCCCTCTACATCTAGACCTGCCTCTAGACCTGGGCGGGTCCCTCCGCCTCTAGAACTGGATGGGTCCTTCACCTTTAGACCTGGGTGGATCCCTCTACCTCTAGACCTGGTTGCATCCCTCTACCTCTAGACCTGGGAGGGTCCCTCCGCCTCTAGACCTGGGTTGGTCCCTCCACATCTAGACCTCGGTGGGTCCCTCTACCTCTAGACCTGGGTCGGTCCCTCTACCTCTAGACCTGGGTGGGTCCCTCTGCCTCTAGACCTGGGTGGGTCCCTCCACCTCTAGACATGGGTGTGTCGCTCCATCTCTAGACCTAAGTGGGCCCTTCCACTTCTAGACCTGGGTGGGGCCTTCCGCCTCTAGACCTGGGTGAATCCCTCCACTTCTAAACCTGGGTGGGTCTTTCCACTTCTAGACCTGGGTGTGTCCCTCTACCTCTAGACCTCGGTGGGTCCCTCTGCTTTTCGACCTGGGTGGGTCCTTCTGCCACTAGACCTGGGTGGGTCCCCCTACCTCTAGACCTGGGTGGGTCCCTCCACCTCTAGACCTGGTTGGGTCCTTATGCCTCTAGACCTGGGTGAGTCCCTCTACCTCTAAACATGGGTGGGTCCCTTCACCTCTAGACCTGGGGGGTCTCTCCACCTCAAGACCTGGGTGGGTCACACTGCCTCTAGACCTGGGTGGGTCCTTCCACCTCTAGACCTGGACGGCTCCCTCCACCTCTAGACCTGGATTGGTCCCTCTAACCCTGGACCTGGATGGGTCCCTCCACCTTTAGACCTGGGTGGTTCCCTCCACCTCTAGACCTGGGTGGGTCTCTCTACCACTAGACCTGGGTGGGGACCTGGGTGGGGCCCTCTACCTCTAGACCTGGGTGGGTCCATCTGTCTCTAGACCTGTTGGGTCCTTCGGCCCCTAGACCTGGGTGGGTCCTTCCACTTCTAGACCTGGTTGGGTCCCTCTACCTCTAGACCTGGGTGGGTCCCTCCAACTTTAGACCTGGGTGGCCCCTTCACCTCTAGGTCTGGGTGGGTTCTTCCACCTCTAGACCTGGGTGGGTTCTTCTGAGTCTAGACCTGGGTGGGTCCCTCCACCTCTAGACCTGGGTGGGTCCCTCCACCTCTAGTCCTGGGTGGGTCCCTCCGCCTCTAGATCTGGGTGGTTCCCTCCGCCTCTAGACCTGGGTGGGTCCCTCCGCCTCTAGACCTGGGTGAGTCCCTCCACCTCTAGACCTTGGTGGGTCCCTCTACCTCTAGACCTGGGTGGATCCCTCTACCTCTAGGCCTGGGTGGGTACCTCCACCTCTAGACATGGGGGGTCCCTCCACCTCTAGGCCTGGGTGGGTTTCTCTACCTCTAGACATGGGTGGGTCCCTCCACATCCAGGCCTGGGTGGGTCCCTCTGCCTCTAGACCTGGGTGGGTCCCTCCAGCTCTAAACCTGGGCAGGTCCTCCGCCTCTAGACCTGGGTGGATCTTCCACCTCTAGACCCGGGTGGGTCCTTCCACCTCAAGACCTGGGTGGGTCCCTCCGCCTCTAGACCTAGGTGGGTCCTTCCACCTCTGGACCTGGTTGGGTCCCTCTGCCTCTAGACCTGGGTGGGTCCCTCCACCTCTAAACCTAGGTGGTTCACTCTACCTCTAGACCTGGGTGGGTCCCTCCACCTCTAGACCTGGGTGGGTCCCTCCACCTCTAGACCTGGGTTGATCCCTCCACCTCTAGACCTAAGTCGGTCCCTACACCTCTAGACCTTGGTGGGTCCTTGGCCTCTAGACCTGGGTGAGTCCCTCCACCTCTAGACCTGGGAGGGTCCCTCCACCTCTAGACCAGGGTGGATCCCTCAACCCCTAGACATGGGTGGGTCTTTCCACTTCTAGACCTGGGTGGGTCCCTCTACCTCTAGACCTGGGTGGGTCTTTCCACCTCTAGACCTGGGTGGGTCCCTCTAGCCCCAAAACCTGTGTGGGTACCTCCGCCTCTAGACCTGGGTGTTCCCTCTGCCTCGAGACCTGGGTGGGTCCCTCTACCTCTAGACCTGGGTCCACTTCTATACCTGGGTGGATCCTTCCACTTCCAGAACTGGGTGGGATCCTCTACCTCTAGACCTGGGTGGGTCCTTTCACTTCTAGACCTGGGCAGGTCCTTCCACTTCTAGACCGGGGTGGGTCCTTCCACTTCTAGACCTGGCTGGGTCCCTCTACCTCTAGACCTGAGTGGGTCCCTCCATCTCTAGACCTGGGTGGGTCCCTCTACCTCTAGACCTGGGTGGGTCCCTCCACCTCTAGACCTGGGTGTGGACCTGGGTGGGGTCCTCTATCTCTAGACCTGGGTGGGTCCCTCCACCTCTAGACCTGGGTGGGTCCCTTCACCTCTAGACCTGGGTTGATCCCTCCATCTCTAGACCTAATTGGGTCCCTCCACCTCTAGACCTGGGTGGGTACTTCTGCCTCTAGATGGGGGTGAGTCTCTCCACCTCTAGACCTGGGTGGGTCCTTCACCTCTAGACGTGGGTGGGTCCCACACCTCTTGACCTGGGTAGATCCCTCTACCTCTTGACCTGGGTGGGACCTTCCACTTCTATACCTGGGTGGGTCCCTCTACCTCTAGACCTGGGTGGGTCCTTCCACTTCTAGACCTGGGTAGGTCCCTCCACCTCTAGACCTGGGTGGTTCCTTTCACCTCAAGACCTGGGTCGGTGTCTCTGCCTCTAGACCTAGGTGGGTCCTTCCACCTCTAGACCTGGTTGGGTCCCTCTGCCTCTAGACCTGGTGGGTCCCTCCACCTCTAGACCTAGGTGGTTTCCTCTACCTCTAGACCTGGGTGGGGACCTGGGTGGGGCCCTCTACCTCTAGACCTGCGTGGGTCCCTCCACCTCTAGACCTGGGTGGGTCCCTCCATCTCTAGACCTGGGTTGATCGCTCCACCTCTAGACCTAAGTCAGTCCCTCCACCTCTAGACCTGGGTAGGTCCCTCAGCTCTAGACTGGGTGGGTCCCTCACCTCTTGACCTGGGTGGGTCCCTCTACCTCTAGACCTGGGTGGGTTCTTCCACTTCTAGACCTGGGTGGGTCCTTCCACTTCTAGACCTGGGTGGGTCCTTCCACTTCTAGACCTGGGTGGGTCCCTCTACCTCTAGACCTGGTTGGGTTCCTCTGCCTCTAGACCTGGGTGGTCCCTCCGCCTCTAGACGTGGATGGGTTTTTCCACTTCTAGACCTGGGTGGGTCTTTCTACTTCTAGACCTGGGTGGGTCCCTCTACCTCTAGACCTTGGTTGGTCCCTCCACCTCTAGACCTGGGTGGGTCTCTCTACCTCTAGACCTGGGTGGTTCCTCCGCCTCTAGACCTGGGTGGTCCCTCCGCCTCTAGGCCTGGGTGAGTCCCTCCACCTCTAGACCTGGGTGGGTCCCTCTAGCCCCAAAACCTGGGTGGGATCCTCCGCCTCTAGACCTGGGTGTTCCCTCCGCCTCGAGACCTGGGTGGGTCCCTCTACCTCTAGACCTGGGTGGGTCCCTCCACCTCTAGACCTGGGTGGGTCCCTCTACCTCTAGACATGGGTGGGTCCCTCCACCTCTAGACCTGGGTGGGTCCCTCAACCTCTGGACCTAGATGGGTCCCTCCACCTCTAGACCTGGGTGGTTCCCTCTGCCTCTAGACCTGGGTGGGGACCTTGGTGGGGTCCTCACCCTCTAGACCTGGGTGGGTCCCTCCACCTCTAGACCTGGGTGGGTCCCTCAACCTCTGGACCTAGATGGGTCCCTCCACCTCTAGACCTGGGTGGTTCCCTCTGCCTCTAGACCTGGGTGGGGACCTTGGTGGGGTCCTCACCCTCTAGACCTGGGTGGGTCCCTCCACCACTAGACCTGGGTTGATCCCTCCACCTCTAGACCTAAGTGGGCCCCTCCACCTCTAAACCTGGGTGGGTCCTTCCGCCTCTAGACCTGGGTGAGTCTCTCCACCTCTAGACCTGGGGTGTCCCTCACCTCTAGACCTGGGTGGGTCCCACACCTCTTGACCTGGGTGGGTCCCTCTACCTCTGGACCTGGGCGGGACCTTCCACTTCTATACCTGGGTGGGTCCCTCTACCTCTAGACCTGGGTGGGTCCTTCCACTTCTAGACTTGGGTGGGTCCCTCCACCTCTAGACCTGGGTGGTTCCCTCTACCTCTAGACCTGGGTGGGGACCTGGGTGGGGCCCTCTACCTCTAGACCTAGGTGGGTCCCTCTACCTCTAGATCTGGGTGGTACCCTCCACCGCTAGACCTGGGTGGGTCACTCCACCTCTAGACCTTGGTGGGTCCCTCCGCCTCTAGACCTGGTGGGTCCCTCCGCCTCTAGACCTGGGTGGGTCCTTCCATCTCTAGACCTGGGTGGGTCCTTCCACCTCTAGACCTGGGTGGGTCTCTCCACCTCTCGACCTGGGTGTCTCCCTCCACCTCTAGACCTGGGTGGGTCCCTCTGCCTCTAGACCTGGGGGATCCGTCCACCTCTAGACCTGTGTGGTTCACTCTACCTCTAGACCTGGGCGGGTCCTCCGCCACTAGACCTGGGTGGTTCCCTCTGCCTCTAGACCTGGGTGGGACCCTCCGCCTCGAGACCTGGGTGGGTTCTTCTGCCTTTACACCTGGGAGGGTCGGTCCCTACGCCTCTAGTCCTGGATGGATCCCTCTGCCTCTAAATATGGGTGGTTACCTGTGCCTCTAGACCTGGGTGGATCCCTCCGCCTCTAGACCTGGGTGGGTCCCTCCTCCTCTAGACCTGCGTGGGTCCCTCCGCCTCTAGACCTGGGTGGGACCCTCCGCCACGAGTTCTGGGTGGGTTCTTCTGCCTCTAGACCTAAGTCTGTCCCTCTGCCTCTAGTCCTAGATGGATCCCTCTGCCTCTAAATCAGGGTGGTTCCCTCCACCTCTAGACCTGGGTGGATCCCTCCGCCTCTAGACCTGGGTCGGTCCCTCCGCCTCTAGACCTGGGTGGATCCCTCCGCCTCTAGACCTAGGTGGGTCCCTCTACCTCTAGACCTGGGTGGGGACCTGGGTGGGGTCCTCTACCTCTAGACCTGGGTGGCTCCTCCACCTCTAGACCTGGGCGGGTCCCTCCACCTCTAGACATGGGTGGGTCCCTCCACCTGTAGGCTTGGGTTGGTTCTTCCACCTCTAGACCTGGATGGGTCTCTCCACCTCTAGACCTGGTAGGGTCCCTCCCCCTCTAGACATGGGTGGGTCCCTCTACCTTTAGACCTGGGTGAGTCCCTCCACCTCTTGACCTGGGTGGATCCCTCCACCTTTAGGACTGGGTGGCTCCCTCCACCTCTAGACCTGGGTGGGTTCATCTGCCTCTAGACCTGGGTGGGTCCCTCTACCTCTAGACTTGGGCGGGTCCCTCAGCCTCTAGACCTGGGTGAGTCCCTCCACCTCTAGACCTGGGTGGGTCTCTCTACCTCTAGACCTGGCTGGGTCCCTCTGCCTTCAGACCTGGGTGTGTTCTTCTGCTTCTAGACCTGGGTGGGTCTCTCTGCCTCTAGACCTGGGTGGGTCCTTCCGCCTCTAGACCTGGGTGGGACCCTCCACCTCGAGACCATGGTGGGTTCTTCTGCCTCTAGACCTGGGTCTGTCCCTCCGCCTCTAGTCCTAGATGGATCCCTCTGCCTCTAAATCAGGGTGGTTCCCTCCGCCTCTAGACCTGGGTGGATCCCTCCGCCTCTAGACCTGGCTGGGTCCCTCTACCTCTAGATCTGGGTGGGGACCTGGGTGGGGTCCTCTACATCTAGACCTGGGTGGCCCCTCCACCTCTAGACCTGGGCGGGTCCCTCCACCTGTAGACATGGGTGGGTCCCTCCACCTGTAGGCTTGGGTTGGTTCTTCCACCTCTAGACCTGGATGGGTCTCTCCATCTCTAGACCTGGATGGGTCCCTCCCCCTCTAGACATGGGTGGGTCCCTCTACCTCTAGACCTGGGTGGGTCCCTCCACCTCTAGACCTGGGTGGTTCCCTCTACCTCTAGACCTGGGTGGGGACCTGGGTCGGGCCCTCTACCTCTAGACCTGGGTGGGTCCATCTACCTCTAGATCTGGGTGGTAACCTCCGCCGCTAGACCTGGGTGGGTCCCTCCACCTCTAGACCTGGATGGGTCCCTCCGCCTCTAGACCTGGGTGGGTCCTTCCACCTCTAGACCTGGGTGGGTCCCTCTGCTTCTAGACCTGGGTGGGTCCTCCGCCTCTAGAACTGCGTGGGTCCCTCCACCTCTAGACCTCGGTGGGTCCCTCTGTCTCTAGACCTGGGTGGGTCCTTCCACCTCTAGACCTGGGTGAGTCCCTCCACCCCTAGACCTGGGTGTGTCCCTCCACCTCTAGACCTGGGTGGGTCCCTCTGCCTCTAGACCTGGGGGGTCCCTCCACATCTAGACCTGGGTGGTTCCCTCTACCTCTAGACCTGGGTGGGTCCCTCCACCTCTAGATCTTTATGGGTCCCTCACCTCTAGACCTGGGTGGGTCCCTCCGCCTCTAGACCTGGGTGAGTCCCTCCGCCTCTAGACCTGGGTGAGTCCCTCCACCTCTAGACCTGGGTGGGTCCCTCCGCCTCTCAACCTGGGTGGGTCCCTCTACCTCTAGATCTGGGTGGTTTCCTCCACCTCTAGACCTGGGTGGGTCTCTCCACCTCTAGACCTGGGTGGTTCCCTCTACCTCTAGACCTGGGTGGGGACCTGGGTGGGCCCTCTACCTCTAGACCTGGGTGGGTCCCTCTACCTCTAGATCTGGGTGGTACCCTCTGCCGCTAGACCTGGGTGGGTCCCTCCACCTCTAGACCTGGGTGGGTCCCTCCGCCTCTAGACCTGGGTGGGTTCTTCCACCTCTAGACCTGGGTGGGTCCCTCTGCTTCTAGACTTGGGTGGGTCCTCTGCCTCTAGACCTGGGTCAGTGCCTCCGCCTCTAGACCTGGGTGGGTTCCTCCGTCTCTAGACCTGGGTGGGTCCTTCCACCTCTAGACCTGGGTGTGTCCCTCCACCTCTAGACCTGGATGTGTCCCTCCACCTCTAGACCTGGGTGGGTCCCTCTGCCTCTAGACCTGGGGGGTCCCTCCACCTCTAGACCTGGGTGGTTCCCTCTACTTCTAGACCTCTAGACCTGGGTGGGTCCATCCACCTCTAGATCTGGATGTTCCCTCACCTCTAGACCTGGGTGGGTCCCTCTACCTCTAGATCTGGATGGGTCTCTCACCTCTAGACCTGGGTGGGACCCCCTACCTCTAGACCTGGGTGAGTCCCTCCACCTCTAGACCTGGGTGTGTCCCTCCACTTCTAGATCTGGGTGGTTCCCTCCACCTCTAGACCTGGGTGGGTCCCTCCACCTCTAGACCTGGGTGGTTCCCTCTACCTCTAGACCTGGGTGGGGACATGGGTGGGGCCCTCTACCACTAAACCTGGGTGGGTCCCTCCAACTCTATATCTGGGTGGTACCCTCTGTCGCTAGACCTGGGTGGGTCCCTCCACCTCTAGACCTGGGTTGGTCCCTCTGCCTCTAGACCTGGGTGGGTCCTTCCATCTCTAGACCTGGGTGGGTCCCTCCAACTCTAGATCTGGGTGGTTCCCTCTGCCTCTAGACCTGGGTGGGTCCCTCCACCTCTAGACCTGGGTGGGTCCCTCCACCTCTAGATCTGGGTGGTTCCCTTCACCTCTAGACCTGGGTGGGTACCTCCACCTCTAGACCTGGGTGGGTCCCTCCACCTCTAGACCTGGGTGGTTCCCTCTACCTCTAGACCTGGGTGGGGACCTGGGTGGGGTCCTCTACTTCTAGACCTGGGTTGGGTCCCTCCACCTCTAGATCTGGGTGGTTCCCTCCGTCTCTAGACCTGGGTGGGTCCCTCCACCTCTAGACCTGGGTGGTTCCCTCTACCTCTAGACCTGGGTGGGGACCTGGGTGGGGCCCTCTACCACTAGACCTGGGTGGGTCCCTCCACCTCTAGATCTGGGTGTTACCCTCCGCCGCTAGACCTGGGTGGGTTCCTCCACCTCTAGACCTGGGTAGGTCCCTCCGCCTCTAGACCTGGGTGGGTCCCTCCACCTCTAGACCTGGGTGTGTCCTTCCACCTCTAGACCTGGGTGGGTTCCGCCACCTCTAGACCTGGGCGGGTCCCTCTACCTCTAGACCTGGGTGGGTCCATCCACCTCCAGACCTAGGTGGTTCAATCTACCTGTAGACCTGGGTGGGTCCCTCCACCTCTAGATCTGGTTGGGTCCCTCACCTCTAGACCTGGGTGGGTCCCTCTACCTCTAGACCTGGGTGGGTCCCTCTGCCTCTAGTCCTGGGTGTGACCCTCCACCTCTAGACCTGGGTGGGTCCCTCTACATCTAGACCTGGGTGGGTCCCTCCACCTCTAGATCTGGGTGGGTCCCTCTGCCTATAGACATGGGTGGGTCCCTCCACCTGTAGACCTGGGTGTGTCTCTCCACCTCTAGACCTGGGGGTCCCTCTGCCTCTAGACCTCGGTGAGTCCCGCCGCCTCTCGACCTTGGTGTGTCCCTCCACCTCTAGACCTGGGTGGGTCCCTCCACCTCTAGATCTGGATGGGTCCCTCACCTCTAGACCTGGGTGGGTCCCTCTACCTCTAGACCTGGGTGTGTCCCTCCGCCTCTAGTCCTGGGTGTGTCCCTCCACCTCCATACCTGGGTGGGTCCCTCTACCTCTAGACCTGGGTGGGTCCCTCCACCTCTAGACCTGGTGGTCCCTCTGCCTCTAGACCTGGGTGGGTCCCTCCACCTCTAGATCTGGGTGGGTCCCTCTACCTCTAGACCTGGGTGGGCCCCTCCACCTCTAGACCTGGGTGGGTCCCTCCACCTTTAGACCTTGCTGGGTCCCTCTACCTCTAGACCTGGGTGGGTCCCTCTACCTCCAGATCTTGTTGCGTCCCTCTACCTCTAGACCAGGGCAGGTCCCTCCGCCTCTAGACCTGGGTGGGTCCCACCACATCTAGACCTCGGTGGGTCCCTCTACCTCTAGACCTGGGTGGGCCCCTCCACCTCTAGACCTGGGTGGGTCCCTCCACCTTTAGACCTTGCTGGGTCCCTCTACCTCTAGACCTGGGTGGGTCCCTCTACCTCTAGACCTTGTTGCGTCCCTCTACCTCTAGACCTGGGCAGGTCCCTCCGCCTCTAGACCTGGGTGGGTCCCACCACATCTAGACCTCGGTGGGTCCCTCTACCTCTAGACCTGGGTCGGTCACTCTACCTCTAGAACTGGATGGGTCCCTCTGCCTCTAGACCTGAGTGGGTTCCTCCGCCTCTAGACCCGGGTGGGTCCCTCCACCTCTAGACATGGGTGGGTCCCTCTACCTCTAGACCTGGGTGGGTCGCTCCACCTCTAGACCTAAGTGGGCCCTTCCACCTCTAGACCTGGATGGGGCCTTCCGCCTCTAGACCTGGGTGAGTCCCTCCACTTCTAGACCTGGGTGGGTCCTTCTACTTCTAGACCGGGGTGGGTCCCTCTAACTCTAGACCTGGGTGGGGACCTGGGTGGGGTCCTCTACCTCTAGACCTGGGTTGGGTCCCTCCACCTCTAGATCTGGGTGGTTCCCTCCGTCTCTAGACCTGGGTGGGTCCCTCCACCTCTAGACCTGGGTGGGTCCCTCCACCTCTAGACCTGGGTGGTTCCCTCTACCTCTAGACCTGGGTGGGGACCTGGGTGGGGCCCTCTACCACTAGACCTGGGTGGGTCCCTCCACCTCTAGATCTGGGTGTTACCCTCCGCCGCTAGACCTGGGTGGGTTCCTCCACCTCTAGACCTGGGTAGGTCCCTCCGCCTCTAGACCTGGGTGGGTCCTTCCACCTCTAGACCAGGGTGGGTCCCTCCACCTCTAGACCTGGGTGTGTCCCTCCACCTCTAGACCTGGGTGGGTTCCGCCACCTCTAGACCTGGGCGGGTCCCTCTACCTCTAGACCTGGGTGGGTCCATCCACCTCCAGACCTAGGTGGTTCCATCTACCTGTAGACCTGGGTGGGTCCCTCCACCTCTAGATCTGGATGGGTCCCTCACCTCTAGACCTGGGTGGGTCCCTCTACATCTAGACCTGGGTGGGTCCCTCTGCCTCTAGTCCTGGGTGTGACCCTCCACCTCTAGACCTGGGTGGGTCCCTCTACCTCTAGACCTGGGTGGGTCCCTCCACCTCTAGACCTGGGTGGGTCCCTCTGCCTCTAGACATGGGTGGGTCCCTCCACCTGTAGACCTGGGTGTGTCTCTCGACCTCTAGACCTGGGGCTTCCTCTGCCTCTAGACCTCGGCGAGTCCCTCCGCCTCTCGACCTTGGTGTGTCCCTCCACCTCTAGCTCTGGGTGGGTCCCTCCACTTCTAGATCTGGATGGGTCCCTCACCTCTAGACCTGGGTGGGTCCCTCTACCTCTAGACCTGGGTGTTTCCCTCCGCCTCTAGTCCTGGGTGTGTCCCTCCACCTCTAGACCTGGGTGGGTCCCTCTACCTCTAGACCTGGGTGGGTCCCTCCACCTCTAGAGCTGGTGGTCCCTCCGCCTCTAGACCTGGGTGGGTCCCTCCACCTCTAGATCTGGGTGGGTCCCTCTACCTCTAGACCTGGGTGGGTCCCTCCACCTCTAGACCTGGGTGGGTCCCTCCACCTTTAGACCTTGCTGGGTCCCTCTACCTCTAGACCTGGGTGGGTCCCTCTACCTCTAGACCTGTTTGCGTCCCTCTACCTCTAGACCTGGGCAGGTCCCTCCGCCTCTAGACCTGGGTGGGTCCCACCACATCTAGACCTCGGTGGGTCCCTCTACCTCTAGACCTGGGTCGGTCACTCTACCTCTAGACCTGGATGGGTCCCTATGCCTCTAGACCTGAGTGGGTTCCTCCGCCTCTAGACCTGGGTGGGTCCCTCAACCTCTAGACATGGGTGGGTCCCTCTACCTCTAGACCTGGGTGGATCGCTCCATCTCTAGACCTAAGTGGGCCCTTCCACCTCTAGACCTGGATGGGGCCTTCCGCCTCTAGACCTGGGTGAGTCCCTCCACTTCTAGACCTGGGTGGGTCCTTCCACTTCTAGACCTGGGTGGGTCCCTCTACCTCTAGACCTGAGTGGGTCCCTCCACTTCTAGACCTGGGTGGGTCCTTCCACTTCTAGAGCTGGGTAGGTCCCTCTACCTCTAGACCTGGGTGGTTCCCTCTACCTCTAGACCTGTGTAGTTTCCTCTGCCTCTAGACCTGGGTGGTCCCTCCACCTCTAGACCTGGGTGGGTCCTTCCACCTCTAGACCTGGGTGGGTCCCTCTACCTCTAGACCTGGGTGGGTCCCTCGCCTCTAGACCTGGGTGGATGCCTCAACCTCTAGACATGGGTTTGTCCTTCGACCTCTAGACCTGGGTGGGTCCCTCTGCCTCTAGTCCTGGGTGTGACCCTCCACCTCTAGACCTGGGTGGGTCCCTCTACATCTAGACCTGGGTGGGTCCCTCCACCTCTAGATCTGGGTGGGTCCCTCTGCCTATAGACATGGGTGGGTCCCTCCACCTGTAGACCTGGGTGTGTCTCTCCACCTCTAGACCTGGGGGTCCCTCTGCCTCTAGACCTCGGTGAGTCCCTCCGCCTCTCGACCTTGGTGTGTCCCTCCACCTCTAGACCTGGGTGGGTCCCTCCACCTCTAGATCTGGATGGGTCCCTCACCTCTAGACCTGGGTGGGTCCCTCTACCTCTAGACCTGGGTGTGTCCCTCCGCCTCTAGTCCTGGGTGTGTCCCTCCACCTCTAGACCTGGGTGGGTCCCTCTACCTCTAGACCTGGGTGGGTCCCTCCACCTCTAGACCTGGTGGTCCCTCTGCCTCTAGACCTGGGTGGGTCCCTCCACCTCTAGATCTGGGTGGGTCCCTCTACCTTTAGACCTGGGTGGGCCCCTCCACCTCTAGACCTGGGTGGGTCCCTCCACCTTTAGACCTTGCTGGGTCCCTCTACCTCTAGACCTGGGTGGGTCCCTCTACCTCCAGACCTTGTTGCGTCCCTCTACCTCTAGACCTGGGCAGGTCCCTCCGCCTCTAGACCTGGGTGGGTCCCACCACATCTAGACCTCGGTGGGTCCCTCTACCTCTAGACCTGGGTGGGCCCCTCCACCTCTAGACCTGGGTGGGTCCCTCCACCTTTAGACCTTGCTGGGTCCCTCTACCTCTAGACCTGGGTGGGTCCCTCTACCTCTAGACCTTGTTGCGTCCCTCTACCTCTAGACCTGGGCAGGTCCCTCCGCCTCTAGACCTGGGTGGGTCCCACCACATCTAGACCTCGGTGGGTCCCTCTACCTCTAGACCTGGGTCGGTCACTCTACCTCTAGAACTGGATGGGTCCCTCTGCCTCTAGACCTGAGTGGGTTCCTCCGCCTCTAGACCCGGGTGGGTCCCTCCACCTCTTGACATGGGTGGGTCCCTCTACCTCTAGACCTGGGTGGATCGCTCCATCTCTAGACCTAAGTGGGCCCTTCCACCTCTAGACCTGGATGGGGCCTTCCGCCTCTAGACCTGGGTGAGTCCCTCCACTTCTAGACCTGGGTGGGTCCTTCTACTTCTAGACCGGGGTGGGTCCCTCTAACTCTAGACCTGGGTGGGGACCTGGGTGGGGTCCTCTACCTCTAGACCTGGGTTGGGTCCCTCCACCTCTAGATCTGGGTGGTTCCCTCCGTCTCTAGACCTGGGTGGGTCCCTCCACCTCTAGACCTGGGTGGGTCCCTCCACCTCTAGACCTGGGTGGTTCCCTCTACCTCTAGACCTGGGTGGGGACCTGGGTGGGGCCCTCTACCACTAGACCTGGGTGGGTCCCTCCACCTCTAGATCTGGGTGTTACCCTCCGCCGCTAGACCTGGGTGGGTTCCTCCACCTCTAGACCTGGGTAGGTCCCTCCGCCTCTAGACCTGGGTGGGTCCTTCCACCTCTAGACCAGGGTGGGTCCCTCCACCTCTAGACCTGGGTGTGTCCCTCCACCTCTAGACCTGGGTGGGTTCCGCCACCTCTAGACCTGGGCGGGTCCCTCTACCTCTAGACCTGGGTGGGTCCATCCACCTCCAGACCTAGGTGGTTCCATCTACCTGTAGACCTGGGTGGGTCCCTCCACCTCTAGATCTGGATGGGTCCCTCACCTCTAGACCTGGGTGGGTCCCTCTACCTCTAGACCTGGGTGGGTCCCTCTGCCTCTAGTCCTGGGTGTGACCCCCCACCTCTAGACCTGGGTGGGTCCCTCTACCTCTAGACCTGGGTGGGTCCCTCCACCTCTAGACCTGGGTGGGTCCCTCTGCCTCTAGACATGGGTGGGTCCCTCCACCTGTAGACCTGGGTGTGTCTCTCGACCTCTAGACCTGGGGCTCCCTCTGCCTCTAGACCTCGGTGAGTCCCTCCGCCTCTCGACCTTGGTGTGTCCCTCCACCTCTAGCTCTGGGTGGGTCCCTCCACCTCTAGATCTGGATGGGTCCCTCACCTCTAGACCTGGGTGGGTCCCTCTACCTCTAGACCTGGGTGTTTCCCTCCGCCTCTAGTCCTGGGTGTGTCCCTCCACCTCTAGACCTGGGTGGGTCCCTCTACCTCTAGACCTGGGTGGGTCCCTCCACCTCTAGACCTGGTGGTCCCTCCGCCTCTAGACCTGGGTGGGTCCCTCCACCTCTAGATCTGGGTGGGTCCCTCTACCTCTAGACCTGGGTGGGTCCCTCCACCTCTAGACCTGGGTGGGTCCCTCCACCTTTAGACCTTGCTGGGTCCCTCTACTTCTAGACCTGGGTGGGTCCCTCTACCTCTAGACCTGTTTGCGTCCCTCTACCTCTAGACCTGGGCAGGTCCCTCCGCCTCTAGACCTGGGTGGGTCCCACCACATCTAGACCTCGGTGGGTCCCTCTACCTCTAGACCTGGGTCGGTCACTCTACCTCTAGACCTGGATGGGTCCCTCTGCCTCTAGACCTGAGTGGGTTCCTCCGCCTCTAGACCTGGGTGGGTCCCTCCACCTCTAGACATGGGTGGGTCCCTCTACCTCTAGACCTGGGTGGATCGCTCCATCTCTAGACCTAAGTGGGCCCTTCCACCTCTAGACCTGGATGGGGCCTTCCGCCTCTAGACCTGGGTGAGTCCCTCCACTTCTAGACCTGGGTGGGTCCTTCCACTTCTAGACCTGGGTGGGTCCCTCTACCTCTAGACCTGAGTGGGTCCCTCCACTTCTAGACCTGGGTGGGTCCTTCCACTTCTAGAGCTGGGTAGGTCCCTCTACCTCTAGACCTGGGTGGTTCCCTCTACCTCTAGACCTGTGTGGTTTCCTCTGCCTCTAGACCTGGGTGGTCCCTCCACCTCTAGACCTGGGTGGGTCCTTCCACCTCTAGACCTGGGTGGGTCCCTCTACCTCTAGACCTGGGTGGGTCCCTCGCCTCTAGACCTGGGTGGATCCCTCAACCTCTAGACATGGGTTTGTCCTTCCACCTCTAGACCTGGGTGGGTCCACCTACCTCTAGACCTGGGTGGGTCTATCCACTTCTAGACCTGGGTGGGGTCTTTCCACTTCTAGACCTGGGTGGGTCCCTCTACCTCTAGACCTTGGTGGGTCCCTCTGCTTTTAGACCTGGGTGGGTCCCTCTACCTCTAGGCCTGGGTGGGGACATGGGCGGGCCCCTCTACCTCTAGACCTGAGTGGGTCCCTCCACCTCTAGATCTGGGTGGGTCCTTCCGCCTCTAGACCTGGGTGGGGACCTGGGTGGGGACCTGGGTGGGGCCCTCTACCTCTAGACCTGGGTGGGTCCCTCCGTGTTAGGGAGAATTCTCTGTTTAGACTGAATTTCCTAACCTAGTTAGTCTCCCAGCAGCTTTGCTGGATTTTTGGGGTTTATTTTTTTCTCCTGCCAAGAGTGAGACTCTTTTTACCCTCACTCTTGGGCATGAGTTGAGTGTGTTCCTTTGAGTCTAGATGTGTTTAATGGGCTATGGGGTCTTTTACTCCATAGGGCTTCATTTGTTTTTGTGATGTGTGTTACACAGCACCCTCAGTTCAGTGACACAGGAGTGTCATAGTGACCCCCCCAGTATAGACTCCATACCCTGGGACTGACTACTGTCTCCCCGGGCATGTAAAGTCACCATTGACTTTACTAGTCTTAAATTCTGAACAGAACGAGTACAAACCATCATATTGAGGACGTTCTGGCTGGGGCAATTCGATTGCCCCAAGGTCTGTTAGTCGAGGGGCACGTCTCCGTCCCCCCTGATCGTGTTTTGGCTGGTGGCAGTGGATGCTACTTTTTATATTCAACCGCAAATATTTTCCTATGGGATTTCCCATTGTTTTAGGCTACTACCTTTATTTCATTATTTACGGTAGCCTCGAACATACCGCCGGTTTATTTAATTATATTAATTCTCCGGTTGGTATTTTTTGCCAAAACTTGATTCTAAAATGGCGTTTGTGTTCTCGTCTGTGACTCCAACCCAAGTCGAGCCCTTTGTTCCACTTTTTGGCGGGCTTCTTCACAGAAGCCCTCCAAAGTGGTGCCACTGTGTCTGGGGTACTTAGGAGGGGTGGAGGGGAATTTAGGCACCCTGGACTGAGTTGCCTAGGCAACTCAAGTCACACTCCGTCCTGATTGGCCCAAGTGGTGAGCCGGCCGGCTCACCACTTAGCATGTTTGAGTGACAGCTAGGCTGAGTGAATGGGGATTTGCTACATAAAAGCAGGGCTTTGGGGACTGGAACTTCAGAAGTCGCCACAGGACCTAAGAATCCGACGAGGGAGAAGCTGAGCCGACCTGCCACGACACCACTACTGGTGGAGCCCTGCTGGACCGTCTCACCACTTTTTCCCAACGACAGAGGAGATCTCCCGCCGGAGAGTCTTCTTCCTTTGACTGGTGGGGATAACCAGTTGCACTGTCTTTTTGCTTTCCCGACGTATTTCGTGGCCGCCTTGCCTGTGCCAAGCACCCCGGCAACAGGGATACCACATTTTACCACGACCGCGAGACAAAGGTACCACCTTTAACCGGAAAACTCTGCAGCTGGTTTCTGCCCTGGTAGTGCAACGACCTTCATCTTTCCTCCAAGTCAAGATCTTCTCTTCCCCTGGACAACGACGCAACTTGCACCCACTACCAGGAACAACTGCCACCACTGGAGGATCCTTCCCACTTAAGGTACCGTGTACCGCCTGGCTTCCCTTGCTACCGACTGTACGGGGTAGATTTAGCCCCCGGCTTTCGAACCTGGGTTAGCCTGGGACACCTTGGCTAAACTTTTCTAAGCCTCTCTAAACTCTTTCTGAACCCTCTGCAAGACTTTCTAAGCCTAGTGTAACTGTGTGATCTTGGGCGCATGTGTGCTCTGCTCTCTCTAAGAGTGGGCCCAGCCTTCGGACTTTGGCTCACCAGTGACTTTTTGCTCCCTGCCTTGCTAACAGTGTTCCTGAATCGTAGAGTGGTGTACCTCTTCATATTCTGTCTTTTTCCCTCCCTTTTTCACAAACTTTTTAGAGTGCAATCTAGTTAAGCGCTCACCTCTGAATGAAAATAAGTGGTGTTTTACTGTGATTTATCTAATAGGGAAAACGGTGTGTATATATCATAATAGTAACTGAGTTTAGGATAAGTTTACAATAAGAGTGCTGGAGTGTTTCAACTGTGTGTTTTTAAATAAATAATTATATACTTTGATACCAAAGCTCTGGTCAGTGTTTGCTTGTATTATTGTATCTGAGTGGCTATTGAGTATACTTTGCATACTGCCTAACTCTTCTTGAGGGAAGTCTGACTGCTCAGCCACAGCTACCAGGTAAATCTGGGTGGTGCAGACTGCTACCAAGTTTCTGCCTACCACTGGTGTACAGCGGTGGGATTTGTATTGAGTATACACTTTGGAGTGCTTTAGAATACCTTAGTACAACTAACCACAAAGCTTAGCACTAAAAAAGTAATCTTTCTAACATGTCAACTATGGAAACTTATAGTCAAGAATCCCTTGCTACAAAAACTGCTGATTGTTTAAGAGTATTGTGTAAGCATAAGAACCTCCTGACTAAAGGCAAGAAAATGGAGTTAATAGAAAGGTTGTTAGCTAACCAAAGTCTGGATGATGGGTCTGAGGAACCTACCATGCCAGAAAATGTAGATAACAGTATAGAAATTGATATTGATCCAAATGTTGATAATCTTGAGGAAGAGTCAGAAGAGGAGGGTGAGACTGCTGTGACTGTCCCCCCTAGGCCTCTGTCTGCCCTACCTGCTGTACCTACTGGGCCTTTACCAAGTCCCACCCTAAGTCCTCAATATCTCGAATTAGAGAAAATGAAACTTGAACTAGAGTTCAAGAAACTGAATACTCTGACTGAACAGAGACATCAGGAAATTAATCAGGAACTAAGGCTAAGGGAAATGGAGCTCAAGCATGAGCTAGAAATGAAATTATCTGTCGAAAATGCTTCTCTTTCTGGCTCCTCTAGAAGTTCCAGTCCTAAAAGACCGCGGATGCCTAAAGAATTGGTTGGTATGTATGAGCCTAAGTTGGATGTGTTGGATTGGTTGTCTCTGTTTGAATATAATCATGGGCTCCAGAATATCACAGGAAATGACTTGCTCACCTGGTTGTTCTCTAGGCTTCCCTCTGTTGCAACTGCTGTGGTAATGGAGTTGGGGGAGGAGGATAGGAAAGAGTATGAATCTGAAACTAGCTCCAATAGCTAGATTTGGGAAGACCCCTTCCCAGTATCTTAAGAGGTTTAGAACCCTCAAAAGGCATGATGGTACCCCTTGGGCTACCTGGGTGAGTGAAGGGTTGAAAAACTTAGAGGGATGGATTAAGGGTTACAAAGTGAACACTTATGAAAGTATGAAGAATCTTTTCATGTTGGAGTCAATTTATGATGCCTGCTCAGACAGCACTTGGCTGATTCAAAGGAATTAGATTCCTGAAAATTAGCTAAGGCTTCTGACTTGTGGGTTGCCAACAGGGCCACTCACAAAGATTCTGGGGTAACTCAGAAAAAGGATGAGGGGAAACAGCCTAAAAAGGACTCCAAAGAGAATTCTAATACTGCAAATTCCAAACAGGGCCCCAAACAAAATCAGAAGGGTAAGCCACCAGGGAAACCACAGCAGAATAGTGTCTCCTCTGGTGCCAAACCAGAGGGAGGTCAGAAGAAGCCTCCATTCCAGAAGGCATTTGGTAAATGCTTTGTTTGTGGCTCTACTGACCATGTGAAAGGAGATCCCAGATGCAAGGGTAAACCTTCAGGGATCCAACTTGCCTCCTTAGCTTCGCTCCAGAAGAGGAAGTCCCCATGGCAAGTGGAAACTTTCTACTGCTGGCTGATGAGCCCATGGGTGTCTCAGCCAGTGTTTCTTTAGTCTCTCTGGGGTTGTGGGAACAACAGAACTTAGATGTGTATAATTCTATCCCAGATAATACTAAAGAGTATTATAAAGACAGTGTCCAGGTGAATGGTTAGGAGACTCCTGCCATTAGAGACACTGGGGCCAGCATAACTGTGGTGGATGAATCATTTTTCAAGGCAGAGGATGTTGCTAAGGCACCCAAATGCCTCACCAAGTTAGCTGGAGGGCCTGTGCAGATGTGTCCCCAGTTACCAGTTCTCATCCAGTGTAATGACATGGCTGTAAAAATACCTGTCAGCCTGTCAGTGTACAATGTGAAGTGCCAGGTAGGGTTCTGTTGGGTAATGACCTGAAGCTCTTGGAGTTGTGTCACATACCCCCAGACCACCTAGTAAAAGGTTACAGGAGCTCACAAAACCTACAAGAGAGAAAACCTTGTGAGGGTTATCTCAGGAGATGATGACAGAAATCACTCCTTTACCACTGGAGCAACTCACTGCAGTAACTACCAGATCAGGAGCAAAGGGGCAACCCAAGACTCCTAGGAAGAAGTCTGCAGCAAGCACTCCAGTGCTTCCAACAGTTACACCTGTAACTCCCCCTCCAGCTGAGGCTGAGAGGGAGGTACAACCCTGTATGGTTGAACGAGACTCTGAAGAAGAGCTAGTGGGAGGCCAAGAACTTATTGGAGATCTGGACCCTGAGGACCATCCTGAGCTGCAGGCTTTACTGGCAGAAGGTGGACCCAGCAGGGCAGCTTTCCGTAAGGGACAAAAGAATGTCCAACTCTGGAGGGTCTCCGCCAACAGGCAGCTGCTCAGGCTGATGGGCAAGAGCCTGGGAAGTATAGGTTGCACTGGGAAGATGGCCTCTTCTACAGTGAACCAACTGAGTCTGAACCTGGAGAATACAACCGCCTTGTAGTACCTCAAGAAAACAGACAACAGTTCTTGCACTTAGCCCACGAGAATCCTTTGGCTGGTCACTTGAGTTTCAAGAAGACCAAGGAAAGGCTCTCACTCTACTTCTACTGGCCAAAAATGGGAGCCGAAGTAGATACGTTTTGCAAGAGCTGCCATACCTGCCAAACTTCTGGTAAGGTTGGCGCCAAGAATGTGGCACCCTAAGTGCCTCTCCCAGTTGTGGGAGTCCCCTTTGAGAGGGTAGGGATTGACATTGTTGGTCCCCTTGATCCCCCTACCTCCTCAGGCAACAGGTTTATCCTTGTTGTAGTAGACCATGCTACTAGATACCCTGAGGCAATCCCTATGAGAACTGTTACAGTTCCGGCTGTGGCTAAGGCCCTCCTTTGTATTTTTATCAGGGTTGGGTTTCCTAAGGAAGTAATATCCGACAGGGGATCAAACTTTGTGTCCCACTACATGAAAGCCATGTGGAAAACCTGTGGAGTTACTTACAAGTTCTCAACCGCCTACCATCCCCAAACCAATGGGCTGGTAGAAAGATTTAACAGAACCATGAAGAGCATGATAGGTGCTTTAGAAGAACCCCTGAAAAGAAAGTGGGACCTTCTACTGCCATGCCTTCTCTTTGCTTATAGAGAAGTCCCTCAGGAGGGAGTAGGTTATTCTCCCTTTGAACTTCTCTATGGCCATCCGGTCAGAGGTCCATTGGCCCTGATTAAGGAGGGGTTGGAAAGCGCTCCTCCCCTCAAGCCAGTCAGAGTGACTGACTATGTGATAGTCTCAGTCGGAGAATGTCACACATGATGGCAGAAGCTAGTGATAACCTGAAAGCTGGACAAGCTTTGGTGAAGCATTGGCATGATCAAAAGGCTAACATGGTTGAGTTCACTCAAGACCAGCTAGTTCTCGTTATGCTCCCAACAAGGCAGAGGGCCTTGCAAGACAAATGGATGGGACCCTTCAAAGTTGTGGGAAAACTTGGAGAGGTCAACTATCTGGTGGATCTGGGCAGACCCAGGGAAGCTCCTAGAGTCTTCCACACCAACCGACTAAAAGCGTACATCTCCAGACCTGAAGTAGGAGCCTTGCTTCTAGCTTCAGCAGCAGAGGAAGAAGAGAGTGAGTCTCTCCCTGATCTCCTCAGAGGTGTACCTTTGGATGAAAAAATTGAAGGAGTCAATCTCTCTTCAGATCTGACACCTGAGCAACAAGAGGAGTGCAAATCTATGTTAAATCAGTTTGCCTCCCTGGTCTCACTCTCACCAGGCTTGACCCCTTGGGGACAGCACGAAATACTCACTGGTGACTGTCTGCCAGTCAAAAGCAGAGGATACCGAATGTCAGAAAATGTGAGAACCCATATCAAGGGGGAGGTCAAGAAGATGCTTGATCTCGGGGTAATAGAACCCTCTGCTAGTCCATGGTCTAGCCCAGTTGTGTTAGTACCAAAGGCAGGGTCCAAAGACTTGAGATTCTGTGTGGACTATAGAGCTCTTAATGTAGTCACCAAGACTGATGCCCACCCTTTACCCAGGACAGATGAGTTGGTGGATAAACTTGGTGCAGCCAAGTACCTCAGCACATTTGGCCTTACGTCAGGCTATTGGCAAATAGCCTTGACAGACCATGCCAAGGAGAAAACTGCATTTTCCACCCCAGTTGGCTTGTACCAGTTTAAGGTCATGCCTTTTGGATTAAAAAATGCACCTGCTACATTCCAAAGGATGGTAAACCAAGTTCTGGCTGGGATGGATGACTTCTGCATGGCGTACTTGGATGACATTGCAGTCTTCAGCCATTCCTGGGAAGATCATGTGAACCACCTAGGACATGTTTTGCAGGCTCTAGGCCAGGCCAATTTGACTATCAAGGCAAGTAAATGTCAGATAGGTCAAAGTAAGGTGGTCTACCTTGGGCATGAGGTAGGAGGTGGAGAAATAAGGCCTTTGCTCAGCAAGATTGAAGCTGTGCAAAATTGGACAACACCTACTACTCAGACCCAAGTGAGAGCCTTCCTAGGCCTCACTGGGTACTACAGGAATTTCATTGAGAACTATGGGACCATAGCTTCTCCACTGAATGTAATCTCTTCTCCAAAATTCCCTAAAAAGGTCAAATGGAGTGAGGAGTGCAATCAGGCCTTTGAAAAACTGAGGAAAGCTCTTTGCCAAGCTCCAGTATTGAGAGCTCTTGACTACCACCAAACTTTCATTGTACAAACTGATGCTTCCAATGTAGGTATAGGTGCAGTTCTAAGCCAACTGGATGAGAAGGGTAGGGAGCACCCCATTTGCTTCATCAGTTGTAAGCTGAAGGATCCTGATACAAGGTGGGCAACAATAGAAAGAGAATGCTTTGCTATTGTGTGGGCACTGAAGAAGTTTAGGCCATACTTATATGGTTCTACTTTTGTCATTCATACTGACCACCAACCCTTGAGATGGTTAATGCAAATGAAGGGGGAACATCCA